>NC_137850.1:7955000-10704090 GCF_948465745.1 Chenopodium album | reverse complement strand
AGATTTTGTTTAAAAAGAGTGACCACATCGGAAAAAAAAAAAAAAAAAAAAAAAAAAAAGGGAATTAAATCAATTCAGACTGTTATTTCATGTCCGTATTGCTAATGTCAGTTATCGATTGTGTAGGTGCCTCTTCACACAATCATAGAGATCCAAATGGGAGTAACAGGTGTACAAGAGAAACGATACAAGCTTATGGATTAAACTGGTGGGAGAAGCTGGTCTTTTGTTGCTTTATAACATGAAAATCCTTCATCTGAATTCGGTGTGTTTCTATTGTTCTCCCATGATGAATGTATTACTATCTTTATTTCAATGTACTTATTGACATATATCTTTCATGGTCATGGTTTATCTCGTTGACCATAATTTATTTTTCATAAAAACAAATATACGTCGTATATAAATAACAAGTTCAATGTCAATATAAAGTTGCTACATTTGTCTTTTGTGTCGGATTATCTAATAGATGCAACTGTAAATCATCAAAGTTGATTGATGTCATGTCAAAATTGTCAAATTGAAAGTTCACATTCAGAGTTGGGTCAGTTTTTAGTCACGTTGGGCAAATATATAGTCAATTATTATGTCATCTTATTTAGGGTCGGGCTAGTTTTGACAGCTCTATACTCCACTCACGAGATAAAAGGCGGTGTATGGGCGTATGACCTGTATACTAGAGCTTTCTGTTGTTTGATCCAGGCCACATGCTAAGAATGGAAAAGGATTTCATGATGGATAATATGTTCTGACTTGTGGCGCTATTGCAACTTTGCAAGCCCTCTCTTACTTTTTCCCAAGCTGGTTTAAGTCAAATTTAGCTGGGCCATCTATTGCGGCTCTTGAGCCACAAATCAGGCTTTATATATTTGTCCAGCTTCAGTTTAGATTGGGATTGACTCATTCACTTGATTTTGCATGTCTAAGCAAATTTTGACATTTTTTATTTCTTTTTATATTTTTGACAAGGAAAAGAATCTCTCACTAGTTACTGTAGCTTTTTTTTTTTTTTTTTTTTTTTTTTTTTTTTTTTTTTGGCGGGTTAGACACTAGTGAGTAGGGAAAAAGGTAAGGGAATCTCTTTCCACAAATATCCTCACTTAGCAACATTTGAACCTTAGACGAGGTAAAAACCTTACTACTTGAACCAAACCTTGTTTGAAATTATGTTCAGACTTCGTAATTGTTAATTGATAATTTTTGTGAAAATTTTCAATATACGTATGAATGTACTTCATATGTCACCAACATTATTTGGTAAAAATCTCAATGCACGTTAAACCTTTACCCTCAATTTATCTGCACATTACCCTCTTGCTTTGATGCTTTCAATCTCTCTCTTCTACGCGTACTAAAACTGAGTAGAAAATGATTATTTGTTTATATAGATTTTAGGGTACATGGTGTAGAAAATGATTATTTGTTTATAAAGATTTTAGGGTACATGGTGAATTTTAATAAACCTCGACAATACATGTTGAAAACTTTAAATAGTAAACTCGTTATACTACCTCCGTTTCTTATTATGTTTTACAAAGGAATATTTTATGTCTCACAAATAATATCCTTTTGTTGCACATAGGAAAAAACAGAGGTAGTATATAAATCTAAGAGAATTAATTGAATTATTAGAATTTAAGAAAAAAAATCCTGTTTTTTGCAGAGAAATTCTAAATATAAAACATTTATTTTACACATTAGATAAACTTGTATAATAATTTTTTGAACCTAAAAAAATGTTTATTATCTATTTGTAGTGTATTTTGAAATAGAATCAAGTTCGAGCTCAGTTCGAGTGAGTCTATATATTCCGCATTATTATCACCCTTACTATTTCTAATACCATGTAATTTGACCTTTGGTTCCCGTGTGCTTAGAGATTGGGATCCTCAATCTCTGAAGTAAAAAAAAATTCCCAGTTTCAATGCAACAAATTCATAAAAATCATCCTCTTTTCAATGCACCAAATTCATAAAATATGCTTTGTAAAAAATAAAAATTTTCCGTGGGTAGTCTGCCGTCAACTTCACGAGTCCTTTATCTACTCTCCAACCATTCTCCTTGGATGCAGGGAACCTTCCTTTTGACTTACGTAACACCGTTTTTATTTTATACACTTACACTATTAGAGGCACCTCCCCTTCTCTTTGACAACTTAGCATTTACGCAACTTCACATTTTCTCACATTCTTCATGGTATCCTATGGTTCTTAATCTTTGTTCCTTTGTTCTCTATACTTTGCAAGGACACATATATATACATATGTATGTATGCTCGAAGCGATACGATCACTAGTTGAAGCATCTTTGTGTATCATAAGCAACACAAACAATATGCTTAGTAGCACCACTATCGCCTATGAGAATAACTTGTTGCTTGCTGCCATCTTATGTCTTTTGTTAGTCATCCTTTTTGTCCTCCTACTTCATATTTATGCGAGGTGGCTCCTTGCTGAGGGCCACCTGTGTCGAACGTCTATAGTTGGTGTTTTTGGCCGCACACCTCACCTCCGGAGGTCACACACAGTATCGTCGACAACCTACACGTATGATATCACTTCTCTGTCTTCTTGTTCGTACCAAACTAAGGGTCTTGACTTGACGGTGATAGATTTGATCCCCACGTTTGTGTATGGACCAGTGTCGGAGGGAAGAAGTGGGGGAGAAGGGTATAAGGGGGTGGCGTTGGAGTGTGCAATCTGCTTGAGTATGTTTGAGGGAGGGGAAGTAGGAAGGAGCTTGCCAAGATGCTCACATGCATTTCATATGGAATGCATTGATATGTGGCTCTTTAGCCATTCTACCTGTCCAATCTGTCGAGCTCAAGTTGTGATGGAAGCTGATGTTAGTCAGAAAAGCGAGACACCGAGTGGTGAGGGAACTGATGGTGCTGCTGAAAATCTGGCAGCAGAGGAGCATCTACTCGTGGATGATGGTACGAATCAGTCAGATGAGGCTGCCATCATGAACCTTGATAACATCATAAATAATGATCAAGTTGTGGTAGAAATTATGGGAATTGATGCAGATTCCGAAGACGAGAATGTGGGAAGTAGGGATTATCCCATGTTAGATTGCTCTCTAAGACGGATGTTAAGTAGGAATAGATCTGAGAAAAGGTTTAATCCTTCATCTACTTCAATAGTACAGGGTGTTTGAGACCCTTTTTTCTATTGATTTAACTTCAAAGTTATAGCTAAATTATGTAGGAGTATATCTCTCTTATGTATAGAACATTAACATAAAAGCCTCATCGGAGTTCGTCCAACGATTATATGTAGGCTAAGTACTCCCTTTCTCATTTTTCCAATCAGGGAAGAGGTAATATGTTATTATAAACTCGTTTCGTAGGAGCAACCTAACTTACTATTCGTGTGATCAAACAATCTAAACATTCAAATGTCTATTGTTGGTAAAGATTAGTAAAGAACATGAAGTTAATTGAAAAATCTCAAGATTTGTTTTCGTAAAATGCAGCCATAAGTTTACTAGCAAAAATCGAATTAAAATGAAGTATGCATATATTAAATACTTATTGTTATGTGCATAATGAAAAAAAATTGGAAGCAAGAGTGAATAATTTCAAAATTATATAACTATGTTTTTCTTCCTAAGACAATCCCATGTTATGATAGACTATTATAAAAAGTGCTCTATATTTCTATTGACTTGTATTAACTAAATACGAAGTACCTATAAACTATTTGTTCAAGAGTAAGGAGAATTATACAGAGTGATTATCCTAATTTATACTCTATTGTATACTGATAAATATCATGGAAGATTATATTACAAACTATAATTTATTTTATTGCTTTGCAATAACTGATTAATCCATATCTTAAGCCTTACAAACTTGTGGAGAGTTTGCACAATGTATTCGTTTAAGTTCTTCAAATACTTGCTCTGTATCTATGTCGAAACCACCCGTAAACTGTAATAGTTAAATGTTTAGACATCAGAAGCATGGTTCAAGTTAGTGGTTAGAATGAGAAACAGAAATTGGTAAGGTTGTAAGTGTTCTAACCTGATGAACTCGATATGCGAAACGAGCACCCTGATGTATGATGTCTTCTGAACTAGGCAGTCTAGAACTCTCAAGTTCTTTGATGATTCGTTTCATATACTCTCTTGCTAGCTTCAATGAGTTCAACTTAATCTGCCAGTAATTTACACATTCGGAAAAATGAATACATTAGCTATTTATTAGTGATGAATGTAAAATATCCACCTTTTAATATTTAACTAGAAGATAGTTATAATTTTTATTGGTCTAAATCATGTATTGACAAACATGCTTCTTCCTAATTTTTATTACATCTGTTCCCCAATCATCCTAATATCATCTTGTAGAATTTCGAAAATTGTATGTGCTTTTGAAATCATTGTACAAAAAATTTGATCATTATATGGAATCAATTAAACAGCAAACCATTTCTTTTTACCTGACCAACAAGGCCTGTATCCAGCATCCAATCCCAAGGAATCTGCATCTCTTTGTATCTTCTGCACGTCCCTTCTCTCGTCTTTTCGATGTTTTCTATTACCCTCTCCAACCTGCATATACAACAGTTGGTCATAATATCAGTAATCTGGATTATTAACTTTGAGAATTGTTAGAACCTTAGCATCATAATCATAATTTTATTTATATACATGCTCGCCTGTCTTGCAACGTTTGTAACCGCCTTAATGTTTGAGGCAATGGTTGTTTGGGATTGTCTTTGTAAGACAGTGTTTCGGACTCTATACTCTTCAGGTCACGGAAACAGCAAGCGGCTTCCCTTAGAGCATCAGCCTTTCTTTCTGGCCACTGCAGAAAATGCTTCAGTACAGCTCTCTCGTCTACCAGACTTGACAGCTCTCCATCTAGCCGTTTTACAAATGCTTCCACTGCTGATATATCAGTGAAGACTGCTGTTTCTACCTCTCTTATTAAGTAATTGATGAACTCGCGTTGCATCTCAACGTCAGATTTAACCTGTTCAAACCCGAATATCAAATATATATTTTAACACTACCCAATTACTGAGTTTCCGAGTTTTGGAAACAGAAATCATGACTTTCAGAGACTTTATTATTACTTTAGTTAGGAACAAAAAAAAAAAAAAGTCAGAATTACTTACAGCAGAGAGATACATTGATTTGTTTTCAATTTCTCCAATCATATTCCCTGGACTGACTTCCTTTGAAGCTAATGTTTTGTTTGTTCTGTTCTCAATCTTGGCATTTCTCTTGTTGAGGTAACGATAAAACTCGATTACCTCAGGAACCCGACGAACTGCTAACTTAGAGCCTAGCAGTAATTTAGAAGGCAGTGGAGGTGGTGGTGGTGGCGGACCATTATTCATTGATCCCATGTCTGAATCCCGAGGAACAATCTGCTTACAAGGCGGTGGTGGAGGTGGCGACGGTTTTTTACTTTCTGACACTGGTGTACGCAGCTGTTCTGATGTCTGAAGACTCTGAACTGTCTGTTTCTGTAAACTTTCCTCTTTATTTCTCACACTGCTAGGATACTGTAATTTCTTCCACAAAGTCGATTTCCTCTCGATATCATGAGCTTTCAAGGAAGCAATCTGTGATTTTAGACGTGCCACTTCGTGTTTCAGCTCTTGATTTTCCTTCTCTAGTAATCTGTTCATTTCGAGGACAGCTTCGATGTCTTCGACTAGGAAGGTCATCTCTGAACTGTTATTGTTCCTCTGCATATTGCTATGCAATGCTGTTGCTCTTTTTTTGGGCAATGCAATAAGCAAAAAAGTAAAGGAAAATTAAGTGTTGAAAAAACTTTGGATCTTACTACATATTACATGATGTTACTTCTCAACTAATCAATTTCTTACCTAAAAACTTGGTTTTCTTAGTTTTAGGCTATTTTTAGCCTCCTTTTTCTAGTGACTAAATGGTTAGATTTTAAGTTTTAAGTTTCCTGTGATTTGTCCTACAAAAGCTGAAAAGTCTCCAGTCAAAGTTACCTAGCAACCTTCTTATATGAGCTGGCATTGCCTTTTAATGCAACTTCAGTTAGTGTGAATTAATGTAACTTAAGTTTTGCTTCAACTAGATTTTTGTTTGTATTTTGTTAACCCAGGTAGATCATGTACTGCTTTCCACAATCATGGCAAATTCTAGAAAAAGCCTCGTGTGATGAGACGTGAAATTTCATCTCATTTCTACATACAAGACACTACAAAATTTGCGAATTACTCTTAATTATAGAGGTCATTTCGGACTATATTTAATATGTCAGCTTTCAAGGAGTTATTTATCTACAATCAATTATCACAAAAAATGTTATTTTATATAAAGAACTATTTTTTTTTTATTTATTTTTGGTTTCCTACAATTGAAATAGGGCAATAATTGGTGAACCAAAAAGATGCCTTTGTTATGTTTTCACATTTTAAACGATTAAAAAATGTTTCATAAAAATATAAAACAATTTTACTGTTTGTGTAGGTAGGATATCTTATTGCTTGAGTTGATGAACAATGTAAATAATTGCATGAATTACCCCTATTACCAACGAGTCCATATTAGACACTTTTCATTGCATAGTTTCAAAGCTTTAACATTTTACCTTATACAATTTCTACCAATAATAGTTAAATGTGATCAATACAATCCTTAGAAAAGAAGATAACTTGTCCAGTATATTTCCTCTATTTCTTAAAAAAGTATTGCAATATTTAGATCCACGCATTTCATTGTTTGTATTTTACCATAATAAATATTAATTTTCTATTAATTAAACTTAATTAATTATATGTTATAATTTGAAAATATACCTTCAGTGTAATCCAACAATATTTAAAATTATTTGATTTTATATAGTAATTTGAATGTATACATTGAGTGTAATCCAACAACATATAATAACGTAAGAGGTAATATATAAAATTTCTCTATTATATATTTATATGTCACATGGTCATAGTTAAAGACGTACTATTTATCTTAGCCATAAATTAGGATGGGGACTAATACACTATGTCAATTTGTCTAAATTATTAAGTCAAATCAGTGTAAACTTTTGAATTTATTATGTTTTTGCTTCATGTATGTGACCACATACATTTATTTTCTATTTATTTCTATCAAAATTAAATTAAATAACAGTAAAAGTTTGAAACTATTTCAAAGGCACTTACGTGCACCGACAGTACAAACATTTAGGGAAAAAAAAAAGAAACAATGAGAGCAACATCTTATCTATATTGATGTATTTATTATATTTATTGGACTTGAACAATATTAAGAAACAACCATGTATCTTGTCAAAGTTGGTTTGGAGTATTAGTATTAGTTTACTAATAATCATATTAATTAATTGAAGTACAAAATATACATTTTGCTGGTAAGACATTGTCATCCTAACCATCTACAAGTGTTAATATGAAGTAAAATTAAGAATATAATAATCGATCTTGAAATTCAGCCATCAACTTAGTTAAGATTTTAGTTAAATTAGTACTTTGACATAATATCAAGATGTTGTAGGAAATACAGATGTTAAAACCATGAAAATAATATAGAATTAGGAAAAAAATATGATGACCATATTAAAGATCTAAAAAAAGATGTGATGTGTTTTACGGCTGCCTTCAGAGTGTATTTTGCCACCACCAATATGTATGAGGTTCTCAATGATGATTGCTCCCCAAAGGTAATAAAGGTACCTTCCAACTTTATACCCCAATTGAAAGGCTGGAATTACTTCAAGAGCTACTCAGATCTCTATGGGTAAAAGTTTTTGTGTTTAGGGTTTCACAATACTCTATAATTTTTCGCTTAGTCTTTACATCATCAGCTTAGTCATTTAGTCAAATTCATCATCTAATGACGCAAAATTCTATGGTAGCTAGTCATCTCAAAATGACTGCCACTATATTTATTTTATATTGGTTGATTTTTATTTAGTTTTATGTCAAAATTAATTATATATATTTTTTCATATTTTTTAAATTTATCTAGTTTAATAATTAATTTATGAACTATTTTTTAATTTCAATAATAATGAAAACTAAAATTTGTAATTTAATTACGAAAAATTAAAAAAAAATACTATAAATATTTCAAAATTAAATAAATAATTTATAATTAATTTGGACATTAAAAAATAAATCAAAATCGATCACCCAATAAAATATAATTATAATAATAGTCATTTTAATGATGACCATGAAGGAAGGTTAAAAATATTTTTTGTTGAAACACTATATATCTTTCTCTAGTTAAAGGTGGTAAATAGGTCATTTGATTTGGGTTTAGATTGTAACTAAATAACAAGCCATTCAGTGTTTGTTAGATCAAGTAGAAAACAAGTCGGTCAATATTCAATTTTAATCTATTATTGATCAATTTAAGTACAATCAACTTTGATTTGGATCGAACTCAAATTTTATCTCAACATAGTTCTGGTTAAATAAGCGTCTTAGGTAGGGTCATGGTAGATCGAGTAATATGGATGACATTTATATTTGGCATGCATGGAAAAGATCTACATGATTATACAAAGGTTTAAAGATAAGCATACAAAGTGAACAATGCATGAAAGTTCTTTCTTCATTTGAACAATGTTCAAATTACACCCAACCCCCTTACCCCCTTTCCATATTAACAAAAGATATGTAACAAATACGAGAATTGAAGAAAGTGTAACGTGTCTATCAATTATTTATACAAAAATTCAATTTAAAATTTTAACTATGTACAAATTTCAGTGTCAAGTTCCTCAAAATTAAAAATAAAATAAAATAAAATAAAATTACATTGTCAAGTTATTATGTTTCAATTGTTAAATTCAAATAATATTAAACACCCCTTTATATAGACATTAGCGGATGCATGTATATTCGAGTGGGGTCCCTTGACCCCATTTGAACATGGAAAACAAATTCCTATATAATTATATTTTTTTTCCTATAAAAATTACTTGTATATTGATGAAATGACCCTATTAAAATTTATCAAATGTATTTTAACCCTGTTAAAAAAAAAATTCTGGTTCTACCATTGTATATAGAGACATATATTGTATTGAATTGAAGAAAAATCATATCTGGTTAGAGCTAATACGTATAATAACTTAATCTGGAGCTTAGAAGTTGTGTTATGAACTAGCCAAATATGGTAGTAGATCAATAGAATAATAAGATTTCTTCATGAACAATCTATCTTAATCTAGAAAGGGACATCTCTTATCCTTTAAAGCTGAAAAACTAGACTCATCTTTTAATCTTTATTTATTCCCTCACTACCCTAAAAAATATAAAACTTGAAAAAGCAAAACAAAGCAAAGAAAAAGAAAGTACACTACGTAGCAAGTTCATAGTAGCTATCATGCATATAGCTAGAACATGCCAATATCAAGATCTTAAACCTTCCCACATTGCCTACAAAAGAGGGCATTTCTTAATGAATGAAACGTATTTTTATCTACTATCAATGTATAACAACATATCATTTTAATTTATTGTTGAAAATATTTATGAACAAAAGATAAAGGTCGGTCCATCATTTATAATATATGGGTAGGAATTCCAATATTCCATTAAATATTGCATGCCTTCGCCAACTTCCAAGTGTTTTCCATGGATGTACCGGGAATTTAGAGGTGTTCATACTATGTTGTGGATCGCATCAAATCGAAAACCAAATCGATTTTAAAGTGCAGTTTGATTTGAGAAATTTTTTTCAATTGATTAATGATTTTGTTTGGCTTTTCAAATTTTAAACCAAATAGCCATAACAAGTTAATTTACACAAAAAATAAGTTATTTTTAGTTTATATAAATTATAGTTAGTTTACATATATAGACAAGTACTCCGTAATATATAATAGAATATCAGGCTATATGGACTTACGTAATTCATTTTGTTAATATATTGAGCTTCTATGTTACAAACTATCTACCCCTAGGCCCGAGACACCGCCAGGTGCCTTGTGATAGGAGCCTTCAACTAAAACTCATAGTTAACCTTACCGTATAAAAAATTTTATATAATATTTTTAAATGAAATTTTAATACCTAAGTAATGGTCATCGAAAAGAAAAAAAAAAAAAAACCAAATAATGTTAGCAAATTGTTTTATGCGGTGTGGTTTGGTTTGATCTGGTGTGGGAGGTAATGTAGTTGGTTTGTTTTTGTTTGGGAAAAGCCAAATCGTAAAATTTTATTGGTTGGTTTGGGTTGAGTCTCAATCCACACTAAATTGAACCTGTGATAATTATGGCAGTATTTTTTAACTATTTATTTTAGGCAAAATTGACCTCAACAACATAAACTTTTAACAAGTTACACGTAGCAGCATAAACTTCAACTAGTAGCTATAATAACACAAAATTATCCATCAAGCACACAAAATATCATAAATGAAACCCGACATCAAAGATTTTGTCGAAGACAGTGCATTTTTAATATTTTGCTATTATCAAAAATCATCTTGGATTGTGTGCCTCGATTTGCATGCCCAAAGAATGATCAGACAAGGTTTCAGTGATCATCTTAGTCCATATAGATCAATTTTGAGATCAAATTTAGCATGAACTTACCAAAAATGCATTGATTTGCGTGCTATGAAATGTTTCTGCTAAGGTATTGGGTTAATTTAATTTGAACCTTAAGGACTAAGGGCCTGTTCTCTTCAGGTTAATTTCAATTTAGTTCAGTTCCTAATTTTCTTCTCTCATATAATATTCAATTCATTTCAGCTGTATTCAATTCAGTTCAGTTCCAATCAGTTCAGTTCAGTTCAGCTTAGTTCAGTAAATCAAAACAGGCCTTAAATATGAGGTCAAAATTTGCAAAAAGTTAATAAAGCATTAAAGATTTTGCATCTTTGACAAAATCTCTGATGTCGGGTTTTATTTATGATATTTTGTGCAACCAATGAACAAGGTCATGTTATTACGACTAATAGTCAAAGTTCATGCTGTAGAAGCCAATTTTGCCTTTATTTTATGGAATAGACTCTAAAGGACGACAATCCGGGAAAAAAAAAAGAAGAAAATAAGGCTAACAATAGAGGATGATGGAGTGTTTAATAATTGGATACGACTAGACATGTCAATTGGGTTAATCTAGCCGAAATCAGGCTAGATTAATTTATGTTCAGGTTAACTTTAGTTAAGAGTTGGTAGTAGTAGGGCTTCAAGTAAGAAATAAGGATACTTAAGGCACGAATATAATTATTTTGTGTAATAGCCCAAATTAATATGAACTCACAAGTAGATATAGTCTTCTCTAGGCTGAGTCCGTAAGGTTTGCTTTGGTGCAGATAGAATTTCTACCCAAAAGACATCTACTAAGTTGAAGTATCAACCCACATATAAGAAAAGTTGAGGTACATATGGTGCTCCCATATCAAAAGTTGAGGAGCACAAAGCTTTCTTTGGGGTTGGTGATAAAAATTTTCCATTCCCACAAATTAATAGGGGCCTAGTATTAAGGAATGGAAAATTGAGAAACGGGCAAAATGATAAAATGGTCATTAATGAAAAAGTAAGGAAGAATTATGTTTTTAGTAAAAATTTGTTCAAAAAAAGGTTATTATTTCATATAAACTGCCATTTGAAATATCAATTCACTACTGCTTTATCGAGTTATCATTTTAAAAATATTCATATCTATTCTTAAATTTCATATTGCCAGGATGAAAAAACAATATCTTGTCAAAAAAAAGGGATGAAAAACAATACAATTGTTATGAAATATTTGTGGATATCCATTATCCTCCCTTGTATCATTTCGGAACAATCTAGATCTAGAGTTTATATTCTTATCCAATTAAACCCTAATTATATTGTATGTATATATATATATATATATATATATATATATATATATATATATATATATATATATATATATATATATATATATATATATATATATATATATATATATATATATATATATATATATATATATATATCTTATCATATGGAATAAAATATATGGATTAATTCTCTCTCAATCTCTCATCTTTCCCCTTATTTCACAACACGTTATCAGCACCAATCTCTAGCCAATTGAGCAGATTCACATATTGTCGACATAGTTCAATTCTCACCATAACTCTAAATTGATTTCAATTGCAATTAAAGCACCATAGTTTTGTGCGGCCGATTAACTAAGATCTCAACGACAAGGTACACATACAATCATACATCTATATTCTAGATTGATGTTGATAATTAATGTACAACTAAGTAGTCTGACATGTAGATTCTTATTACTATCTATATTTCATATTAGAACTTTAAGTATATTGTTGCAACTATAATTTTTGTGTGATATATGAAATTTATATTGATTTATCTGGTAGATGTACCCATAGATATGTTATTATTTTAATTATGTTGAATTATTATTCTATCTTTCTACCATTTCCTCATACCCCACAGTACCACACCCTCATATTTTAGTTTTTTGAGTATGAACTTCTCTCGTATTCACAATCTATGCTAGAATAATATTCTGTATGGAGCTTTATGTCAGAATTCTATCACTTCTCACAGAGTGACTATTTTCTCAGTAAATCAATTCTTGACGCCTAATTCGTAAATTGATTGATTTATTTTTGAACAAGAATAGTAATAGATATTGCCCCCACTACAATCTCATTCTATGTTATTGATCGGTGTTATTATTTTCGATATTGTGCCGATATGTTAAAATATATTCATAATATATTTTGATTTTGTATATATCACAAAGTTAGTTAAGTGTATATTTGGTATTTATCCTTTCCTAGTTTGTTAGCTTAATCATAACCTAGGATTGCTACTGTCAACTTAATTATAGCCTAGGATTGCTATTGTACTTTGTATATAACCGTAATACTGCTCATGAGAATCCTCAAGCAATTACATTATCTTACATGGAATCTATATTCTACTGAGTTTATATGACTGGTCATAAATTCATGATAATTTGACAATTTGTATTGTTATGATATTGCGGCTCGTTGGTAATATCCTAATTTTGCTAATTGATAACTACTTTATATTACCAATTGATCCCTTTGAATTGTGTTTGATACACTGTCATGCATTTAGGGAGTAAACGTTACGAAATATTAGAATTTTATCTAGTTCGATTAATAATTATTATTAGTCTTGTGTGTTTGTGGCATTAAATGATTGTGAAAGAAGATTATTCCTTGACTATACTGAGGCCTATCAATAGGCAATATATACACTGTGATCAACGTATACTAAGGCTATAAAGAAGGACCTAACTTCCTATAATTAAGGGAAGATAATATACAAACATATACTATTAACTAGTATACATAACCGAATATATTGATGATTATCAATATATTCTAACAGATTAAATGTTATTTGAATTGAATCTTACATATTGATATTTATATTTGCATGGCTATTAAACACGAGAACTCGGGAAGTCAAATCTTGTCGATGATTGCTTTTATGTTTATAGATTCAATTTATAGTTATAACATATTTTGTCACCTAAATCCGAATCCGAATTATTGTTATTGTGTATTTGATCATGCTTATTTTCTAACTACATAATAGTGTTTTACTTTCACACACAAGAAATATGTGGCTTTTTCTTTAATTGTATTGCCACATTTATTTTCAATCATAGTCTTATACAACATTAGACCTCTTTGATTTCTTAAATTACATTGAACTTAGTATCATGGTCATATTATTATTTATTTAGGTGCATTTATAGTATTAATTATAAATATATTGTCATAATGTTTGATGTGTGATGTGTGATCAATATTAGTAGTATTTGATAGTATATGTCTACATAAATTTAGATCATTGGAATGATGAAGTTATTTAAACATGTAATTTTGTATATATAATGAATCTGAAGTTACCTAAATTTATGAAAGCAAGGATCAAAGACCTTCAAGAATATTACGAAAATAGAAATGACTAATATAGTTTCTAAAGTATGTTGACTAGATTATCCATCATGTTAAAATATATAAATATAGTTTTTAAGGAGTTGATGTATCTTTCTTTTGTTTGAATATTTTAATAGCAAACTCTATGTGAGATCAAATTGATGAATGATAGCTAACTAGACTCACTAGCTCATTCCCATAAGTGACTGAGAAATTGCATGATTGAAAGAAAACTTATAAGCATGTTTGCCTGATGTTCATTTAATCAATTATATTATTCATGAAAAAAATTCATAAGAATATCTATTGGAACAAGAAATAGTGTTATGAGTTTAAGAAATTAATCATGACATTATAAGCAACTTACTTACAAAATTTATTATGCCCATACTTATAAGAGATTAATATAATTGGGCAAGAGTTACGAGTTGACTTTATAAGAGTAATTATGCTTGATACATGCATTGCTAAAAGAATTTATGCCTTAAAATTTGGACGAGATTTAATGTTGGATTCATTTTATTCCCCATATGCAAGGATTAGGGGGAGATTGTATTCATTCCATTATTTTATGTAATCCTTGCACATAAATAATAAATATATTGATGTTCAGTTTGATATATACATTAACTTAAAAATCAACGATTTAATAAATAGAAGTGGCCACATGTTAATTAAATATTTTGAAATGATACCATCCTGAAGATGGATATAAATAAATGTCATTGATCATATACTAATTAATTGTAAATGCTCCAATTAAAATTGATGTCCTAGATGGACAATACCGATTGCTGATGAACCTATAGCGTGCCTGAAGTGTGATAGATAAATAGAATCTAAAGATAATTAAGTATCTTAGAAAAGGAAAGGAGCCACCATTGACAATGACGAGTTTGAGGAAGTGATAAACTACATTACAATTCTAGAAGAAATAACTTTTAGTAAAATTTTTGTGTTCCATGATTTTATAAAAGACTCCAGAAGAGTATGAAATATCCAACAAGATAAACATGTATCAATTTTATAGTTTAAACTCCAATAGAGTATGAGTAATTATTGGATAAAATATTAATTGATTTTCTTGTCAATTGTATAAAGAAACACATGTTGGTGTTATAATATCACATCATATTCATGGCCATGCATAAATTAAGTTTAATAAAGTGATCACTAGTGTTGGAAAACTGACTAGAGCTCAAAGTTAGAGAAGTGATTGGATGTGATAATTAAATTAGGCCATCCGGGATTAATAATTACCCGTTATGGAAACCTGAAATTTCATTTGATAATGTGCTGACGCTCTCTTAATGTTAGATATATGAAATGAATTGAATGGCAGGACATAACATTGGGATTGAGCTATATTTGGATTATGATTCATAATAATTTGTATTGATGAAAATTTCAAGAGTTAATTTCTTATTTAAAGAGTAATGAGTGACCAAAAGTTCACCAAAATAATTTATATATTATTGTCAACTATCAGGTGACCAGAAGCTCACCAAATACACTATTTAAGTCTTTAAAGATCCAGAAGATCACCACTTAGTAGAATTATAAGCAAGTGATTTATGCTTGTATAATAATTCTTTTAATTGGGGCTATTATATGTTAGCACATAAGAAATAGGAAAAGAAGGAAATTCAACTGCACAACATATGTCTCCCTATTGATGTTGAATTATTTATCTCTTGAAGAGAACAAATTATGAAAGATTTAATAATAAATACATATGCGTTATGCAATGTATAATGATTTAAAATTGCTCTCTTAGAAGAGATAAAAGCTTGTTTAATATAATTCTTCTGAGAGATAAATTTTGTTGATTATGATCCTCCCATGAAATGAATTTTATTACAAATTTGTATACTAAGTTGGTGATGAATTGTGATTCCCCTATATATGAGATATTTTACCAACTTAGGGGGAGAATTGGAGTAAGTTGGCAAAAGTTATTAAACTGATGATCCCTAGCTATATATATATTGGTAATTTAAAATGTTTTCTAGCCAACTTTCGTCCATATGTTATCAAGAAATGTTGCACATTGAGATAAAGCTTGCCAATTGTATATACTTAAATCACTACACTTGAAGTGTAGATTGTATAATCCGTTCTAAAATAAAGATGTGATACATGGCAAGATAGTGCGATTGACACTTTTAATAGTGTAATAGTATATTAATACCAGGTGTATGAAATACACTTGAAGTTGTGTAAATATCTGAATTATTACAATAGATGGCCTATGATATAAGAAAAATTATGAAGGTACCAATGAAAAATGTATTCAGATATCATTGTCAAAATAGCATGCAAATTAAAATTGTACCTTGAGGAATTATATGATGATACCAGTATATTGATGGAACCGATAAATAATAATGCATATGCATGATATAATGGACTAATGAATAAGGGATCTGGAATATATGTCCATTTTAATGTCGATATAATGATAATAATTAAAGTTTATCATGGACTTGAAGTCCAATGAAATATGGATTTTTGAAATCCACACCGTACAGTGTCTTGCATTATTTCGAGTCGTATGTATGTTCGTATTTGATATATCTAATTTATATAGTGTTTTACCCCCGTCCCACGGTCATAATTAGTGGTGTTTTTGGCTTTTTAGAGCCACTTTTATTACTAATTTGTGTTTTCTAGTGTTTGCGTAGTTTTAATTGTATTTTACAGGAAATTGCACTTTTGGAGCATTTTCCCGGATTTTTATGGATCAACTACTGAGGCTAGAAGGGCACGACCACTCTTGAAGCCCAGGATCGGTAAGAGCCGATGATTAAGGGCTCGTTATGAGACACAGGGGCTATTGGATTGATTAATCAAGACCCAATGAGGAAACTTAGATTGGGCCGAGGAATTTAGCCCAATCGAAATCCAAGCCTCGAAGAAGAAAGCCGGGCCCGATCGGGCAATCATACGCCCGATCGGGCGGCTGCGCGTATAAAGACCCTCAAGGGAGAGACGCGCCCGATCGGGTGAGCGTAAGCTCGATCGGGCGCAGCATACCAGCAGCGGGCAAGGCAAAAAAGGCGGGCCCGATCGGGCGGCCCTTCGCCCGATCGGACGCGTGTTTTTCTCAGAACTGATTAGATTAGTTTTTAATTTTTGTTTTGAGGGATGTTTTAGGTACGAATTATGTACGTAATTTGGAGAGGATTTTTTTTTCTTCTTTTAGATTTTTTCTCTCTACTTAGGATATTTCTCTCTCTTAAATTCTCTCTCAACTTTTGTCCTTAATTACTTTCATTAATCCAGATTTCTTTTGGTAACAATTTCTTCTCTTTTAATTTCAGCTATTTTATTTACTTCTTTGATCATGCTTTGCTTTATTCATTTGATTAGTTTGGTTATGATGATGCGTGAGTAGTTTTATTTCTAAGGTTTATGGGGATCTAATAAATGATATGAAGGGGTAATTTTGTCATTGTTAATTATCAATGCTTGGTTAATTTCCTATTGATTGATTTAATGCTATGCAATTAGGTTTGGCCAGATTTAATTGTATGAGTTTAGTAATATTAATTCGAGATTCGACAGATGAGAATTGATGTTTAGGCTTAGTTTCAATAGACGGACTAATTTATAAATGGTTAAGTCGAGATTCGACAGATGAGATTTAATACCGGTAAATTAACTCTGTGATTATAATACGTAGCGAAAGCCCTTTATAATCTGATTGATCAATGCTTGATGATTGCTTATTATGATTTGCCCTGGAATATTGTTTATTAGTGAACCTATGCCCTAGGTCTTTTAATATTTGATTTTCCCCCTACTTTATTTCTTTCGACCTTACTCTTCGTAGTATAGAATTTATTCCCAAAAATATTGGTTACTTAGATAATTTAGATTATAATAATTAATTAGGAGTAGAAAGACTTGTTTCCCTGTGGAGTTCGACCCTACTTCCCTATCTACTTTAATTATAGGACTTAGGTATTTACTTTTGATTAGGGGATACGACTTTACCCTGTCAAAATTTGGCGCCGTTGCCGGGGAGGCGGTTTATTTTTATTTTCTGATTATTTTTTGTAGTCTAGATTATCCCCTTCTGCCTCAGAGAACGTTAGTTCTTTGAGGCAATTCTCATATTTGTCTTTTAGCTCCTTGCTTATGCCCAGGTGTTCCAGATCAGGTTACATCCCATTCGATCCTGAGATCGAGCGCTCTTTTCATAGGCAAAGGAAAATCTATAGACAAATTCTGGCGGGTTCCGAGGAGGACAACAGTCGAAGAGATCCTCCCTCTGATTCTAGTGACACAGATATTCCTTCAGACTCCGAATTAGAGATGACGGCCCAGAAGAAACTCAGTGACTACTCGCAGTTCGAAGCTCACAGATTTCCCGCACCTTACTCCCACTCCGGCACTAAATGGAGTTCAGTTCGAAATCAAGCCCCAATTTATCACTATGATAGAGAGGAAGCAATTCAGTGGAGCTAAGGGTGAAGATCCTAATCTTCACATCGCAGACTTCTGCCAATTTTGTAACACCATTAGACAAGTCGAGGTCACGCAAGACCAAATCAGGGAGATTCTTTTTCCCTTTTCTTTATGTGGCAAAGCTAAATTATGGTTTAATGGTTTGAATAGAACTGCACTGGGTATTACTGACTGGGAAACTCTTGCCTTGAATTTTTATAATAAATACTATCCTGTAGAGAGAACAGCGGTACTAAGGAGTGCTATTCAGAATTTCGCTCAAGAGGCCGACGAAACGCTATATGAGGCTTGGGAGAGGTTCAAGGATCTACAGAGATAGTGCCCCCACCACAATCTAGCACAATGGCAATTGATCCAAGCATTCTACAATGGACTTGGAAATTCTTCTAGATCAATGCTAGATTCTGCAGCTAGTGGGAGGTTCATGAATTTAAATGTGGACGATGCAGGACAGGTTATCGAAGACATGGCAATACACAATTCCCAATACGGGAATCCGAGAGGGTTTGCAAATAAAGGAAAACATAATGTCGATTCCGTATCCTTTTTGCAAGCTCAATTAACATCTATTTGTCAAAAATTAGATAATCTTACTGTTGCTCCTAACTCTGTAGCTAACGTTTCTACTGTTGCTAACAATGAAGCTTTTTGTGAAAATTGTGGAATTGTAGGGCATTGGGAGCAAGATTGTAGGAGCTCTATGGAACAAGTTAATGCCTTTCAAACCTGTAGGCAGAATAACCCATATTCCAATTCCTACAATGCCGGTTATAAGAACCATCCATATCTTTCATACCAGAGCACCAATGTACAAAATCCTCCACCTCCACAACAACCACAACAACAAACCCCACCACAGCAAACCCCACCACAGCAAAAATATTATCATCCTAATTCCGGCCAGAAAAGCCAAGCATTACCCTCATCATCTTCCGACCCTGCCATGACAGAAATTAGAGCAATGCTTGCCAATATGCAAAAGCATATGGAGAGTAGGGATGCGCAAATTGATTCCATCATAGCCCATAATAAAATCATGGACAATCAAATTGCACAACTTTCATCTACCCTACAATCCCGTCAGCAGGGAGCTCTGCCGGCACAGCCGACCAGGCCTACGGATCAAGCCTACGCAATTACTCTAAGGAGTGGTTCAAACTATGAAGGGCCTCCTATGCCCAGAATTGACGAACCTGTTTTACTAAATAATGCTAATCCTGATTCCGTTAAACCAGACAATGTAGTTGATAGCCTTGCAGGGCTAAAGCATAGTACTAATATATCTCATTCTACATTGCAGGGTACAACTCCAGGGAAAGTAGCAGCTCTAGATAAGAGCAGTAATACTCCAAAGCTGGTTATCAAACTTCCATTCCCCAATCGTCACTTAAAAACAAATTTGGATAAGCAGTTTGGTAAGTTTCTGGAGATGGTTAAAGATTTGCAGGTAACAGTCCCCTTCACAGAACTAATTATGCAAATTCCTGCATATGCAAAATTCATGAAGGAAATATTGACTAGGAAGAGATCTATTAGTGAGGTAGAGATAGTCGCTTTTACTGCAGAATGTAGTGCCGTACTACAAAATAAATCTCCACCTAAACTGAAAGATCCGGGTAGTTTTTCTATCCCTTGTCATATTGGAAATCTAATGATTGATAATGCATTATGTGATTTGGGTGCTAGCGTTAGTGTCATGCCATTGTCGGTGTGTTCCAAGCTAAATATGGGTAAATTAAAAGCTACTAATATTACACTACAAATGGCCGACCGTTCCTTTAAATACCCCTTAGGTGTTTTAGAGGATGTTCTTGTTAGAGTAGGTAAATTTTATATACCTATTGATTTTGTTGTTCTTGATATGGCTGAGGATATGCAAACCCCAATTATTTTTGGCAGACCATTCCTTAACACTGCAGGAGCAATTATAGACGTGAAATGTGGAAAATTGACACTATCAGTAGGGGATGATAAAATTACTTTCAATTTGAATAATACCCCTAAAAGCCCCATGACAGAGGAGAAGTGTTTCAGTGTTAATGTGGTTCATAATTGTTCTAATAAGCCCCAAGCTCTTGTAAAAGATCCTTTGGAGGCGGTATCTTGTGTTGCATCTTCTACAGATGAAATAGACAAATGGCAAAAGGAAGTTGATGCAATAGAAAGAGCCCTCTACATTGTCGGTTTTGGCTTTGAAGATGAGAAAGTGAAAATGCACAAGCAAGTTGTGGAAACTGAACCTATAGTAAGTGTTCCACCAGATCGAGTTGCAATTGATCAATCCAGTGATAATTTGAAGCAACCATCGGTCAAGAAGAGGTCTCTTGTGTGTAGTAGTAATGAACCCCCAGTTTACGACAAGGAGGATCCACCAGATAAGGTGAATTGGCAACCCACGGGGCATGTCAGGAAGCCGCGTCGTGGTCTAAATACCGCTCGACCGGGTGAGAAACCACCCGATCAAGCGGTAGGCCAAGGGTCCTAACTTTTAGTCTTATGGTACGAGGGTCGAGCGAGACCTAGATAAACCAGTGCTTTGCGGGAGGCAACCCGTATTTCTTGCTTTCTAGACTAATTTTTTATTTTTACTTTTTCTTAGAGAGGTGAGGAGAGTGAATTTTACCTTTCATGAGTGTTTTTGTACAGGTTTTAGATCACAAAGTACGGAGGTTTCAAAGAGACGCTCCAGGCCTGGGTACGGGCGCGCACCTAAGGTTAGAAATGCAGAAAACTTCGCCCAATCGGGCAAAGACGCCCGATCGGGCCCGCAATATTGATTTTATCGGAGCTTAATTTCGCCCGATCGGGCGCGCAAGTCAGGGAAGAAATCGAGGAAAATTTCGCCCGATCGGGCGGAATTTTGGAGAAATCGAGTGCCACAAAAAGAAATTTCGGGTGAGAAAAGGGCGATTTCCAGGTTCGAGTTCGCGCCCGATCGGGCACGCCTGTTTAATCCGGGGTTTTAAACCCCTTTCTCCCTTTCTCTTTTCTTTTTCTTCCTTACTTCTTTTTTCTCCTTCACACTTTCTCTCTCTAAAACCTCCATTTTCAAACCTTCAACTACACCTTCAACCCAATATCTTCTCAAATTCACCTATCCAAACCTCAAATTTCTTACATATTCTTAATCCTCACACCTTCCTCTACACTTTCCACCTATTTTCTCCCACTTTCTCTCATACTTCCTTCAAACCCTTAGAGAGAGAAAGCTCCAAATA
The DNA here is from genome assembly GCF_948465745.1 of Chenopodium album. NCBI lineage: Eukaryota > Viridiplantae > Streptophyta > Magnoliopsida > Caryophyllales > Amaranthaceae > Chenopodium > Chenopodium album. The sequence continues at coordinate 10,682,500 of NC_137850.1, read as the reverse complement.
CCCAATTTTCCACATACAATGGCTTCAAAGCATTCAAGGACACAAAGGGGTGAAAGTTCGAGGGCACCACAACCAACGGTCAACCCGAACCTTCAAATACCGGGATGGGAGGAGGTTATCATCACCTCGGAGGAGCAACGGGCTAGGATGCTAAACCTCATTGATTGACAGGTAATCTCAACCCGTTTTGTTCATCATCCCGCACTAGCTAAATTAGGTCTAGATAAATATGTGGAAAAATTGTTCAAAGGTATAGGCATGAGTGGTTTCTTTCAAATGTGCCATGATACGTATGACTATTTAACATTAGAATTTATTTCAAGTTTTAATGTTATTAAAACGAATGCATTAATCACTCATGTACAATTCCGATTATTAAACAACGATGTGAGACTAACTCTTAAAGAATTTGGAAAGTTGTTTGATTTAAAATCGGATAAACCAATTGAACCCTCTCAAGACCACACTGCCGTGGTCTACAAGAGGCTAATCGGGGAGGATTTGGTTAACCTCCAACATGCCAAAGGAACGTGGATTCAACATCCCGTCCCAAAATTTTGGCAAAGATTTGTCGGCCTCACTATTTTTGGGAGGCATGAACCGGCAAATGTGAGGAGAGATGAATTGGAACTATTGGCATCCTATGTAATTCCTAACGCTGAAAAATTAAACATACCCCATAGGATAGCCAATCACTTCCAAAGGGCGGCCGAAGCAAGTAGTTCTAAGGCGCCTATTTATTTTGGGGGGTTAGTGACCCACATTGCCAAAAAACACCTAGGTTGGAACCCGGATGGGCATAGGAAAGTTGTAGGCTCAAACCTCATGGACCTAGCCTATTTAGGGAGTCTAAACTGGGTGCAACCCGTGGGGGGTGACACTTGGTGGATAGTCCACCGACAATCGGGTAGGAGGGATCAAGCCTTCACCTTACCCAACCCCGCTTTGACCAAATTTGAGAAGGGGAAGCCTTTTTATACTTTTGAGTTTAACGGTCAAGGTGAGGTTCAACCACCTCACCCTTCACCACAACCCCACCAATCCCCCCATCACCATTCACCACACCACCCAACACCTCCACCCTTCACCTATGGCGTACCCACTTCCTCGGTCGACTATAACGTCGACCCCAATGCCCCTTATGACTTTTCGGCTTTTAGGAGCCAATTGGACCGTATCGAGACGGGGCACGGGAGAGTTGAGGCTATGATGCAAAACCTAGATTCTAGGTTAAGCACCTTGGATAGTCGGGTAGGACACATAGAGAGGAACCTCGGGAGGGGTCTATATCCCATGTACGATGATTATGCACACCGAGGGGCTATTCCCCCCAAGGCATTAGTTCCCGATTGGTTCCAATACCCCCAAGGAGGGTATTCTCACCCCGGTGCGTATGGTACTTATGTGGATTACTCTTCAGTCCATGGATATGGGGGTGACGCTCCTTTTGGGGGTATAGGGGGGAATGTGAACCCTAACTACTTTGCAGGTGGTTCGGGTTATGGTGGTGCTGGACCGAGCCAGGGTGGTGCCGGCTCAAGCTATGGAGGAGGATATGAGAGGATGGATGACGATGTGGAGTAGCTTCTCCCAGCTACCCTCCCAAGTCAATGAGGGCATTGCTTGATTTGGCTTGGGGGGGGGGGGGGGAGATTTCTTGTATATATGGTAATTTTCTTTCTCTCTTCTCTATTTATTGCTTTCCTAGTGTAGTTTTTATTGCTTTCCCTTATGAAAAAAAAAATTGAAAAATAAAAAAAAAATCCAAAAATACGTTTCAATGAATTGTAATTCATGCTTCCCTATGTCCCATATTTAGAAAATATTGTTTTGGTTCTTGGTATATGATAACGAGCTTTGTGAATTTGTTGATCATAATTTGAAGTTTAATTGTTTGGATTCCTAAACATGCGTCAATTTTGCCAACTATTTGTGAATATAGTGCTTGACTAGTTGATTTGGTTAGGAATGTGTGATAGTTCCATAGTTCCTGGTATGTCAATGAATTTGAGTATTGGTTTGCAACTATTAGTAATGTCTATATAGCTCAATATTATGCACATTGAAGAAGACGAAGGCATATGTTTTCTTAGGAAGCCTTCAGACGATATTAGATACATTTGTTCCCTTCTTGTTACCCATGTTGTTGCTTGTGCCGTTTTATTGTTTATTTAGCCACATTACAAGCCTATATGAGCCCCATTGGTTACTAGTCCCAAGCTTGGCTTGGGGGAGCTATTAGTTGGAGAGGTGAGGGAGTTGTGATGTGCACATTATTTGCACAATGTGGGAATAAAAGAAGAGTGATTGTTCTTTGATTTTATGATTGGAAAAATATTGATATGTTGTGTTACAAAGTTGAAATTTCCAATATGAGTTAAAAAGAAAAAAAAAAAGAGCAAAAGGAAAAAATTTTAATGTTCAAATGTTCTATTTGAAGGTTGTTCAAGAAGAAAAAAAAAAGGAAAAAAAATTCAAGTTTGAAAAGAAAGAAAAAAAAAAGAATGATCCAAAGTTTGTATTTCACTTAAGTTCTACATTATCATATTTTTATGAGTGAAACTGTAGGTGTTGGGATTGTTTATATTGTTTAGAGTTGTATTTGGTGGATTCTTGTTGGAGTTAGTTATGTTGTTGGAGATGTATGATCATCATTTATTTTGATCATGGGTTGATTAGGATTTGGCTCCCTTAATGCATAGCTTTTCTCTCACATATTCCCAAATTTATCCTACCCTTTACCCTAGCCTTACATTACAAGCTTTAAAGACCTTCCGACCTTTGTGCATAGAGTTGTGTGAATGTGAAAGTGTTGTTTTTCAATGCAAGTTATGATTTGACATATTTCGAGTCGACTAGTAGGTTGAGTGTTCATTGTTTTAAACACACGAGAGTGTGAGATGGGTGTGCATTGTTCACATTAAAGGGGTTGGGATGGAGAGCGATCGAGTACATCTTTTACTCGCCACATAAATGAGAGTTGAGTGTGTGAGCACTAGTCTTGAATTCTATATGCTCTTGTGGTTTGCTCTATTTGACAATTGTTGGGGGATGAATGATAATTAGATGTATGAGATTGATTGACATTGAAGCATGTTCCTTAGATTTATCTTGAATCGTTTGTGCTTGATTTTGTTTATTGGGATGAGGCATGTTTTATATGTTCATTGATGAGCTCTTTGCTTAGGGACAAGCAAAGGTTTGGCTTGGGGGAGTTTGATATATCCAATTTATATAGTGTTTTACCCCTGTCCCACGGTCATAATTAGTGGTGTTTTTGGCTTTTTAGAGCCACTTTTATTACTAATTTGTGTTTTCTAGTATTTGCGTAGTTTTAGTTGTATTTTACAGGAAATTGCACTTTTGGAGCATTTTCCCGGATTTTTATGGATCAACTACGGAGGCTAGAAGGACACGGCCACTCTTGAAGCCCAGGATCGGTAAGAGCCGATGATTAAGGGCTCGGTATGAGACACCGAGGCTATTGGATCGATTAATCAAGACCCGATGAGGAAACTTAGATTGGGCCGAGGAATTTAGCCCAATAGAAATCCAAGCCTCGAAGAAGAAAGCCGGGCCCGATCGGGCAATCATACGCCCGATCGGGCGGCTGCGCGCATAAAGACCCTCAAGGGAGAGACGCGCCCGATCGGGTGAGCGTAAGCTCGATCGGGCGCGGCATACCAGCAGCGGGCAAGGCAAAAAAGGCGGGCCCGATCGGGCGGCCCTTCGCCCGATTGGGCGCGTGTTTTTCTCAGAGCTGATTAGATTAGTTTTTAATTTTTGTTTTGAGGGATGTTTTAGGTACGAATTATGTACGTAATTTGGAGAGGATTTTTTTTTCTTCTTTTATATTTTCTCTCTCTACTTAGGATATTTCTCTCTCTTAAATTCTCTCTCAACTTTTGTCCTTAATTACTTTCATTAATCCAGATTTCTTTTGGTAACAATTTTTTCTCTTTTAATTTCAGCTATTTTATTTACTTATTTGATTATGCTTTGCTTTATTCATTTGATCAGTTTGGTTATGATGATGCTTGAGTAGTTTTATTTCTAGGGTTTATGGGGATCTAATAAATGATATGAAGGGGTAATTTTGTGATTGTTAATTATCAATGCTTGATTAATTTCCTATTGATTGATTTAATGCTATGCAATTAGGTTTGGCCAGATTTAATTGTATGAGTTTAGTAATATTAATTCGAGATTCGACAGATGAGAATTGATGTTTAGGCTTAGTTTCAATAGGCGGACTAATTTATAAATGGTTAAGTCGAGATTCGACAGATGAGATTTAATACCGGTAAATTAACTCTGTGATTATAATACGTAGCGAAAGCCGTTTATAATCTGATTGATCAATACTTGATGATTGCTTATTATGATTTTCCCTGGAATATTGTTTATTAGTGAACCTATGCCCTAGGTCTTTTAATATTTGATTTTTCCCCTACTTTATTTCTTTCGATCTTACTCTTCGTAGTATAGAATTTATTCCCAAAAATATTGGTTACTTAGATAATTTAGATTATAATAATTAATTAGGAGTAGAAAGACTTGTTTCCCTGTGGAGTTCGACCCTACTTCCCTATCTACTTTAGTTATAGGACTTAGGTATTTACTTTTGATTAGGGGATACGACTTTACCCTGTCAGTATGCATGTGTGAGTCATAGGTTACTGGATTATTCATTGCATATGTTCGAAGTTGTTAGATGCATTACTTATTGTATAATTTGTTTAATATGTTATCATATTTTCTATATCTTATATTGCATGCATTACTTTCTATACAATAATTGCGGTGTATGTCAATGTTCATTCAAAGTATAGTAAGACATATTTACAACTTTGATGGAAAATAAGAAAGAGATATTTATATTCCAATGGGCTTATAATTGTGATGAAATTATTGATGACGCCGATTTAATTGCATGTTATGAATCATGTAAGAAGAAGAGTTCCTGAAGAACTTAAGTACGACGCATTTATATATCCAGCCCTATAAAATTTATATTTTGAATACTGTAATTATTATTAAAATTTTAGTCTATGTGACTAAATCATTGACATCTCAACTTGAAGTTTGAGCATATAAGTGTTAGTAATGAGAATTTGTATATGAAAGAGAACTATCGTGTTATAAATATTCTAAAGAATCAACAAGATACTTATGCGTGAGACTGTTTTATCATGGTCCAGAAGAACCATGATCAATGTATATAATTAATTACTTGTGTTATATTATTATTTCATACAAGATTGAAAAATCAACATTAATAATATAATGTGTTGCCATATTATTATTAAGGAATGTTTAATCAAATAATAATAATCATCAATTTCTATTATTCACGGCCTCCAGAAGAAGGCGTAAGTATAATGATTAAGACAACTTTAAACAGATATTTCAAATGAAATAATGTGGACAAACACATGTATAATTGTTATAGGTTTGGTCATATGAAGACTCACTTGTTCGCGTAAAGATTTGAAGATTTGGGAGGACCGAAAACCAAGGAATGATACTATTTTGCGTCATGTGAGAAGACTCTCAACTATATTGGATTCATCGCATTAGAAGACCTCAAGTTATGTATTCATCAGGGGGAGAAATTACGCGTTGCACTCTTTTTCCCTTAACCATGGTTTTTGTCCCATATTGGGTTTTCCTGGTAAGGTTTTTAACGAGGCAACATTTCGAGCGTATTACGAAGAATGTTGTACTCTTTTTCCTTCATTAGGTTTTTATCCCACAGGGTTTTTCCTAATAAGGTTTTAATGAGTCACAGTCTTCGATAATGGACATCCAAGGGGGAGTATGTTATGAAATATTTGTGGATATCCATTATCCTCCCTGGTATCATTCCGGAACAATCTAGATCTAGAGTTTATATTCTTATCCAATTAAACCCTAATTATATTGTATGTATATATATATATATATATATCTTATCATATGGAATAAAATATATAGATTAATTCTCTCTCAATCTCTCACCTTTCCCCTTATTTCACAACAACAATTTGTTTTTTTCTTTCTTTTTTTTTTTTTTTTATATTGTGTAAAAATAAAATATGATCCAACAGAAATTTAAGATTTATATGATATCCTTTATATTAATTCATGTTTGCGTATCAACTCTTATATGATTATTTAATTTTTTTTTTAGGTAAAGCGATCAATAATTAAATGGCAGATGTAGACAGTATCTAATATATTAGGTATGTATTATTCCCAACACTTTAGTCCATCGACTAATCTAGATAACATCCACATTTCCTATATATTAGTTATAGTGTTCTAGTTTTGTATTAAATTTTCTAAAAGCCTCATATATACAATAAACCATCAAGTAAAATGGAATGTGAAAATAAAAAGATATAATATATTAACAAAAAAGTGATAATTCAATTTTTATTAGATCTTAATAATTAAAATGTTATTCAAAGTTCTACAATAAAGTCAAATATACTAACTACCTTTTTTATTTTGAGATTCTTATCCTAGTTTTTCTCTGTACACAAAAAGGATGTAATTTCTCTCTAGCTATTTCTATCTCTCAATCTTTGCCTACACACACCCACATATTATAAAATTTAAATTCTAAAAAAAAAAAAATCCAATTTACATTACAAATCATCCATTTATTTTGATTATAGTCTACTGATCATTATTAAGGGTACAATATAGAGAGCTTCATAAATTTCTCAAATCTATTGTAAATAAAGTTTATCTTGTTTCTTTATTTGTCTTTTTTTTTTTATAAACTAATAATACTGTTTTTTATTCTACATTATTGTTGCATCAAAATTTAAAATCTTAAATATAATCTTTGCTTGTTTCCTTGTGCATGAATGTTTTTTTCCTACCCTTTCTTCTCTATATTTTTCCGTTCCTTCATGAACAAAATCCTTTCAACTCGTGGGCTTCGTCGGCTCTCACACCCAATAGCAACCGCCTCCTCCTCCTTAGATGACCAAAAACTCCACTATCATCTATTATGGAGATACCAAGTCCTAGACCCAAACTCATACATTGTAACACAATGGAATTATATTTTCCTCCTTACTTGTGTCATTGCACTATTTATCGATCCTCTTTATTTCTTTCTCCCATCAGTTGGTTCCGATCACGCATGTCTCTCCTCCGACACTTCCCTCCTTGCATCTGTTACCGTGTTTCGTACCCTTGCTGACCTTTTCTATGTCCTTCACATTGCAATAAAATTCCGTACTGGTTTCATTTCTCCAAGGTCAAGGGTTTTTGGAAGGGAGGAGTTGGTAATGGATCCTAATGAGATCGCATGGAAATATCTCAAGTCTGATTTTGTCATTGATTTTGCTGCTTCTTTACCTCTTCCTCAGGTAATGTTATTAGTAGCCTTAAACATGTATTATCTTCTATATGTGTCAATAAAAATTAAAATTTTTATACGTATCCCTATAAAAGTATTTTTAATGATTGCTATCATTTTTTTGACAAAAATATCCTAACAACTTAAGTTGTTATTTAGGGAGCTGTGCTATTTCAAGTTATGTAAGAAATCGATCTTGTGGTTTTTTATAAAATTTAAATATAGATTTAGAAAGAAAAAAATGATGTAATATAATTTTTAAACTACAATCTTTATAATCAATTCATATCCCATGAAGTGTTTTCAATCATGATTTGTGTGTAATTATTGAAAATAGTTGCATAACATATAACATATATGAAAAATAAATGTCAATTTTAAAGGCAAAGTTGTTTCAACCATTTTGGAGACCTTAAGACATACTTGAGAACTCCCTCCCACCAACAAATAAGAACATTAGCAATAGTTAATAGCTTATATATCATCACTTTTTGTTTTCAATTTTTGGGATATATAAATAGTAGTTTTTAGTTTCTAGTTGTTATTTTTCAAATCCAACATGATTTTTATAGGTAAAAATAATATTAGGTTCATTGTTCAATATAAATTATATGAGTTTCACAATTACAAATCAAAAACTAAAAATTGAAAATGATATAAAATGTACCTTTATAATATGATTTTTTTCAAACCAAAGTGACATGAATTCGAATTCTATCTACACAGAGAACTAGCTATAGAAACAAAAATAAAAATAATAATAAGTGTCTTCCATAATAAGTTTATTGAATAATATGGGCGAAACTATGTAAGTGGCTATATGTGTGTGTATATATATATATATATATATATATATATATATATATATAAGAGTTTTGATAAACATTTGATAGATTTTCACATAAGTTATTTTTTGCAAATCTAAGAGTGATTTATATCATGTATGTTTTTATTACTAGCGACACTTGTTCATCAAGCAAACAACTTTAGTATGATGAGTTTATTAAATATTGATATCATTGGCATTTACACGAAGGAGGTCATTTTTTTCCATATAATAGGTTTGGAGCTGTATTGAGTTCCATCTCTTAGTGTACAAAGATTGATTAGATGTTACATGGCATTTTGAGCTTTGACTTTTACAAACTTTGAACTCTTAACCTTATTTATAACTAAATTATTAATAAAAAAAAAATACAAGAACATGCTAAATAAGCTAAATAATTAAAGAACTATTAATGTAATTTAACATTAACACTTATCTTTATATTATGATTGTGTGGTTATTGCTGTTGATTAATAAGAATACATATAGTTTCACAAATTATAGTTTCTAATAATATAGATAAATTTGTCTTTTTGATTATATTCGGTGAATAATTGATTATATATAGTTTTCAAAGGCATGTCTGGGCATTTACTAGCAAATATTAAGAGTCAAATGCATATTTAATTTAATTCTCTATATGCTTGTCTGGTTTTTTTTTTTTTTTTTTTAATCAAAATTTCCCTCAATGTCAATTGATGATTTTATTTGTGAATGCAGATAATGAATTGGTTCATCATACCAAAAATGAAGAGAACAAAAGCAGATCAAACAAATTATACTCTCTCACTAATTGTCTTATTTCAATATATTCCTAGGTTTTTTCTAATGTTCCCATTAAATAAGCGAATCATCAAAACTACGGGAGTTGTTGTCAAGACTGCTTGGTCAGGAGCAGCTTATAATCTTCTTCTCTACATGCTAGCTAGTCATGTAAGCATGATCAACTAAATATTTATCATACTTCGTACTTCTCCCTTAATTGTACTAGTAAATACTTATCCCATTCTTTTAAAAATAGTTTTTTACACTTTTTATAGACACATAAATGTGATATAAGATAGTGATGAGATATTTGAATTTTCTATTTAAAGGATAGATAGGAAAATTTCTAATTGTGTATTTGGTTGTACCAAGTCTATGGTACAATCGTGCCTATAACTTTTGCTTATCGGGAAAGTTCAAAAAAAAAAATTGATTAGGATTGTGTTATGAACTGTACTTCATATATGTGTAGAATTTATTTAAGTAATTTATGTATTTGTTAAGAGAATGTGTTAGTCAATTAAACACATTAGTGAGAACATTTCCTAAACTAGAAATGTAATGTTCTTTTTATGTTCTTTTTACTTGACCTGTTTAATTTATCATGCTTGTCAATGCAAAACTTTAACCATCAATAACTCTAATTCTCCATAAGTAAAAAAAAAAGTATAAAAGTTATATACTATGATAATACTTAATGAGACGATTCAACAAGATCTCACATGAATATATTTTTCCATAAACACAATTCATAAGAGATAGTCAAAGTGAATTGTGTAAAAGTCAAAGAGGGTCAAGTAAAAAAGAACGGAGGAAGTATAACCATGGACAACAAACAAAAAAAAAGATGTAAACACTATATATTATGAGACGAAGGGAATATTAATTACAAAATCCAGCTGATTGTTAGTATAATTGATAGTGCAGGTTTTGGGATCTATATGGTATACAACAGCAATAAGCAGACAATACTCATGTTGGAGAGCACAATGTAATGAAGAGAAAAAAAGATTTCCTGCATGCTTACCTAAATATCTAGATTGTTCAACTGTTCCAGATGTTGATAGACAATATTGGTATAATAACACTAATTTGGTCATTAATTGTGACCCAAGAAATGATGACGCCTCTTTCAAATTTGGAACGTTTGCGGAAGCTTTTACCAGTGGAGTTGGCTCCTCAAATTTTGTTAGGAAATATCTATATTGCCTATGGTTTGGGCTCAAGAATTTAAGGTATGTGGTTAAATGATTATACAACTTTATTATTGAGAAATTCCTATTCTCTATCATTGTTTAACTAATATACTTTTGTCGTTTCAATTTTGGTTGCACCATCTCCTATAACAAAATTGACATATATAATAGTTGCAATAATTTCTTATTGTTTTAAATTATATATGCAAATAAACCTGTAGAACGTTTAACTTTTACATTCAATATGTTATGATTATTATAATTTTTTAAGTTATTTTATATTAGACTTTCAAACAAAGGTATTAGGCTATTGTTTTTCTTTCATACATTTTTTCCTTATTTTTACATATCATACAAAAGTATTTTTAAATATGAAAAAATTCTTAAATCAGCCTGATTCAAGTTTGGAATGATGTTTCCAATCAAGTATGAGTTCGATCTTAGTAATTTCGGTCCAATCTTCGAGTTTCAAGATTTGATTTTTTGGTCTTCGATCCAATATTTGATTGTTGAATAATCCTTATAATAAGTATATGAAAAATAACATCATACCTAAAGTATATTCAATATTTTAGTTTTCATACCACTATATTTGTAATCAAAGGTATTAATAGCTAAAGATGTGCATTAGATATCATGAAAATTAATTAAGAAGGTTTTTAAGAAATGAATAATTTGCACGATTAATGTAAAATCTAAAGGTTAAAAGAGGTTTCATCCCAAAATCAATAACAACATGAAGAGTAGCTCTTACCCTAATAAAGTGTTAAACTCTTTCTTTTTTTTAATCAATGTGGAACTCTCACTTTGTATCATGTGGGAAGCTTATACATTTGAGATCCCTTTAATACAACCATGTGTGATATTTCATGGGACCTCCCCCACACAAGATTCTAATTCAATTTGGTCCAAAGTATTTTATACATGTTAAAGTATCTCATCGTGGGCCTAACTTTGATTTCATGTTATAAGACTTAATCACCTTGTATCGAGGGGAAGAGAGAGAGAGAGTCTACTTTACAAGGTCATAGGAGGTTTCCATTTCAAAATCACATATTCATGTGACAATAGGAGTGGCCCTTTTAACCTTATAATGTATTTTTCTTTCTCTTCTTCTTCTTTTTTTTTTTTTTTTAAATCAACATGGGACACCACATGTTCTATATTGGAAGACTATACCTCAACAATAATCCACCAAATTAATCCTAATATCTTATCTATTATATTTGTATGTAATAAATCGAATATTTTTACATATCCATAGAAATTGTTGTCCCTACAAATCTCACTAACAATTGTTCTCTTGCAGTTCTTACGGGCAAAATCTAGACACAACCACCTTTATTGGGGAAACATTTTTTGCGATATGTGTTTTTATTGGGGGATTATTTTTGTTCTGCCTCTTAATTGGAAATATGCAGGTTTTGATGCCTATCTTATTTTTATCAAGTTTCTTTTTAATGATTTCCAATGCATATTTATAACCTAAATATCTTTTGAAAGCAACATATTTTTAGCTTAAAATATATGTTATAAGATACTACTGATTTTCATTATCTTGCTAAAAGAATAAGAATAAAAGGGTCAAATTTAAGAAGGGGAACATTCTAAATGTTAGACAATAATCAACATATTTACCTAAGAAATGAATTATTTTACCTTTGTAAAATTTATATCATTTGATTCATAACCATTATTTTCATCCTTGGTTAATAAATTTTCTAATTTTGTTATTAATTCATTCATTATATTTTCATCTTTATAGCTAAAATCAAATTTATTAAAAATAACATAGAAGCATAAAGATCATTTATCAACGTGGACTAAGTCTCCTAATTATGAGTATGAATTTCACCTAGTGTGCATTTAAATTATATCACTAGTTATGATAAATTAGACTATAAAATTAACTTAGATAATACAACATTTTTCAAATTAAAATAAAAAATGAAAAGGAAATTAGTTAGCTTACAATTGATTATTAATGATATAAACAAAAAAAAAACCTGGATTTATCTTTATTTTAGCCTCTACACCCTTAATATCGAATTTTAATGATATTTTCTATTTGCTATTGCTAAAAGAAATTATTCAAAGGATTGAGAATGATTCAATAAAAGTTAAGCTATAGTAAATAAATCCAAACAAAAATTAATTCTTTTACATATAATAAATAGAACATAATTAAATACAACTGTTATAGTGGATCGAATCATATCTGCACAATTTTCATACTTACAATAAGTTGCATTTTGTTTGTAGACATATCTACAATCATTGACGGTCCGTGTTGAAGAATGGCGAATAAAACGAAGAGACACTGAAGAGTGGATGAGACATCGTCAATTGCCTCCGGTATTGCAACAACGAGTTCATCGATTTGTTCAATATAATTGGCTAGCAACAAGGGGGGTTAATGAAGCCTCTATTTTGTGCTCTTTTCCTTTGGATTTGCGTCGTGAAGTACAACGTCATCTATGCCTTAACCTTGTTCGACGTGTATGTCTTTTTTGGTATATTTATCTTTTTCCTACTATTAATTATTTTATATTAGTTTTTCATGGTACAAAAATCACTACTTGTCTAAATGTGAGTAGTATTGTGTCATGAGGATTTTGACTTGTTTATAATTTATTCATGAAAAAGTGCAATGTCCCTTTAAAAAATGACATCACTTGCTATTATGTTCATGTGTACACATAAAAGTAAAATTTTAAATGCACCTAAAACCATATAAAATCACCTGATTTTACATTACCAATATAGTGTTAATTTGAAATAATCCATAACGAGTTTGTGCTTTAACCTTCTAACTAGTAATTTGTGTAATGTATATGAGTTATCTTCACAAATAAAAGCTTTTGTAAATAGCAAAAAATATTAAAATTAATGTTTAAATATTAAAATTAATGTTTACATTAAAATGGCGTGGCTCTTAGTTAAAACATTTTTTTAACATGTGTATAATTTGACAAGAATGATAAATGTGATTCTGCTAAAATAGTTAATGAGAATTATTCCTCGCTTCTTTCACAGATTTTATACTTAATATCATGTCATTGTTTTGAATTTGATAGGTACCATTTTTCTCAAAAATGGATGAGCTTTTGCTTGATGCTATTTGTGAGCGTCTTGTTGCAACCTTGAGTACGCAAGGCACATATATGTTCAGAGAAGATGATCCTGTAGATGAAATGCTTTTCATCATTAGAGGGCAACTTGAAAGCTCCACAACCGGTGGTGGAAGGTCTGGATTCTTCAACTCGATCACATTAAGACCAGGTGATTTTTGTGGAGAAGAATTGTTAACTTGGGCATTACTACCCAATTCAAACCTATGTCTTCCTTCTTCCACAAGAACAGTAAAAGCACTAAGTGAAGTTGAAGCCTTTGCCCTTGGAGCAGAAGATCTTCGATTTTTCTCCACACAATTTAAGCGTCTCCATAGTAAATCTTTACAAGACGCATTTAGATACCATTCACATCAATGGAGAATGTGGGGGGCTTGCTATATTCAATCTGCATGGAGAAGATATAGGGAAAGAAAAATGGAAAAAGAGTTAGATATGCAAGAAAGCATGTATTATAGTATGGAGGATGATGGTCAAAGAAATGACTACCATAATAAAGCACTAGATGATAGTAATATTTCCTCTGAACATAACTCTGACACAGCTCAACATCTCGGGGCAACGATTTTTGCTTCTAGATTTGCTGCCAGTACAATGAGAGGGGTTCATCAAAAGGGTCAATTGGTTAAACCTTCTACAAATGATGACTTAAAGACGCCAAAACTATTCAAACCAGATATGCCAGATATTTTTAAAGATGGTGATGATAATTAATTAGGTGTTGATAGTTATCAAAATTCAGTGATCATCATCAATTTACTTAAAAATGAACATAGCATCTAATAAGATGATTTAAGTTCTCTTGAGAACATATATTTGCACACTTTTTGGAGAGTTTTTGTGTGTGTGTGTGTGTGTGTGTGTGTGTGTGGGTGTGGGTGTGGGTGTGTGTGTGGTTAAGGCATTTAAGATGATTGATGATCAAAATTTTAAATTAGTTTCACTGTGATAGATATTTTTTTTGAAAAACTTATTATTCCAAATATATTGTTTGATGGATTGCTAGAATCAAAGTCATCAAGATTATTATATTATACGCTATGATCTAAACAAACATTTGAAAATTGACATAAAGAGCATTATGTTGTTAAAATTATTAATTAGTTAAAAAAATTATTTGGGATGTACCTACCCAAATAATAAAACATAACACCTGCACCATTGAACAAGGATATCTATATATAATATCATTAAGCATTACCACCACCATTGTTATGTTAGATTCTTACTAAATATTTTTTAATCTAATAATCGTGAAATCCTCTCCACAACTGTCTCCCTTGGCCTGCTTACTAGCCCCTTCTTCCACTTCTTGTATTGATTCAATTTAACTTGCAAGGAAAACTCAGATCATCATCCCTTGGCCTACTGCCATTTCTAAATTATCTTTTATTTTTCTTTCCAGCCTCACTAACTTTTTTTTTTTTGAACTCTATAAATGACCTGTCTTATAAGGAAAAAAGATGGTGGCTTTTTTTTTAAAAAAAAAAAAGAAAAAAACAAAATTGAACAACCATGTTGGTTATTAGAACCATTGTTATCAATATTTAAAAAGTCTTTGGAGAGCTAAGCTCTCATTGATCTTGATTTGACTGTGAAACATTTTCATAAATCTAATTACAATGCAATACAATACATGTATATCATGATCAAGAGAAACATAATGCTTTTGCTGCAACATTATATTGGGATTGGCACACTTGGTGGCATTATCTAATCAATAATTGTGTGTCTAAATAAGAATATAGTTAGAAAACATGGGTGGAGTTAAAAAAGTTTTTATTAGGGGGACCAAATTTAATATATATACTAATACTTGATTGTGCACGAACATAATATTGATGAAATGTCAAAAAGAGCCAAACCAAGTATTATATACAATAAATAAAAAATAAAAAAAATCTACATAATGAAAATATTTGAAAAAGGAAATTTAATGCCTAGAGTAGTGCGCTATAACATTATTTTATATGAAATAGTAAAATTAGCACACAAAAAAAAAAAAATTGCAAAATATAAAAATGAAAAAGTGTAAGGGAAATTTTTCAAACTTGAGATCTAGAAAATTAATCTCATTGTTACTCACCTAAAACCAAATGAGTTATGATGCATCTAACATAATAATTTACTACTCCTAAACCAAGGGGATGTCATGACCCACTCCCGCCTCCCTTGGTTTCACCGCTATTAGGAAGCGAATAAAGGTGAATGGAGGGAGGAAAGGAAGAATAAAAATTCATTCTCTTATTTGGATGAGGGAGAAACGGAAGAAAGAGGAGGTTGTCAAAAAATGATTTACATCTCCACTAATCATAATAAACAAATCACCATCGACTACCACAAGATTTAGTGATCCTTTCTCCTTTCAATAATCCCATAATAAGCTCCTAGATTTTTTACGTCACAACCTCCACCAACGCCATCATTGCTGGCTTGTTCTGTTAGCGTAAAATTCTTTATGCTAGAATCCAAAGTGATTTTAAAAATGCAAATCAATTTTCAAGAGAAAAAATAGCAAAAATCTAAATAAGTTGAAGAATTGATTTAATCAAAAATTTTGTAAAATAAATACCACATTGAACCAAGGTTTCGATTTGGAGGGAAGAAATAAAGGCTTTGTTGTCGACTCCATAAAGATGTATGTAAAAGGGAGGATGTAACACCCTTATAATTCTTTTCTTTAAGAAAACACTTCTTCCAAATTTTTTTTAAGAGAACTACTAGTATATCGCCGCCATCATGATAATGGCTAAGGCTTTTATCAAAGATATACAACGAAAAGTCTAACTTTCACAAACTAAATAAGAAACCAAAACCAATTAAAACTAATTTTATTATTACTTATTGGAACTATCACGTCCTACAATAAACCAAAATGAATATACAATAATCCAAAAATAAAATATACATCCTTCCTAAATCATTTGTAAACCAAATAAACATAATTAAAAGAGATAATTTAGGAAGAAATAATTTAACAAGCAACTCTCAACACTTAATCCTGACATGATTGATGTAGAAATGACATGTAAAAACCTCCTCCTACAAACCCTGCTAAATTGTTCACCATGTACACAAATGTGATAAATGGGTCATCGCATAGTCAATAAGCAACAGGCCATGACTAACAAACAACATAAACACGCAATTAGAAAAGCTCATTTTAGTTGTTAACTTATTGCCACACTTTCCTTATAAAGTCGTTCATATTTAGTTGACACACTATTGTAGGCGTCAACCTACCTTAGCACGTGTACTGTGATTGTGCTTGACAATTGTATGAATCTGTGAAATTGACATTGCATTATTGATATGGACACACTTAAAGCCGCTAACAAGTTTTTAAGGAACTTGTAACTTGTTCATGAATCATTAACGAAAGGAATGACAAAAGGAAACCACGATTAGGAACAAATTCAAAGGCAACAACAATTTGATCTATGAAGATTATTATATTCCATCTTTAATCCATTAGATTGCTAACTTCATTTAGTAACAAAACACTAAGGGTTCAGGGATAACAATACGAAATTGCCATTTCTCTCTATCTCACTACAAATCTCTACATCACTATGAATATTTACTCCCTCGTGTTTTAATAAGTGTTACACTTTTTTTTTCTTGGCAAAAAACTACATTTCAAATTATATCTTTCTCTTCTCATGATCCCCACCCAAACTCACTACTACTTTTTTTTTTATTATTATTTCTTTTCACTCACATTCATTATTTTTCAATAAACTAACCCCACTATCTTTCTTTTACAATTTTTTAATACTCCCTCCGTTTTTTTTTTATTTTTTTTTTATTTTCATCACTTTCCTTTTATGGGTGTTTTTTTTAAATGCATCACTTCTATATTTGGTAACTTTATACTATATTTTTTAATTTTCTCTCTTACTTTAAACCCCACTCAAATTATTTTATCATTTCTCTCTCTCTTCCATGGTCCCCACTTAAATAATAAAAATATCTATCCTCTCTCACATATTTTCTCTTTCATGGTCCTTTTTTTTAAAGAGATTGATTCATAAATAAAAAGTCATACGACATCTACAAAGAGATAAAAATCTAATAAATACATGATAATTGAATCAAATAAAAACATCCTTTCAGCATAGCTACGATCGTTGTTGCAAATCGTATATCTTCATACCCTCTTTCATATCGCTATGATTTACAGCCTTTTCGATGAGGGGATCTATCAATCTGTTGTAGCCATGAAAAAAAATTTCGTCTGATTCATTTGATTGTAATCGAATGTAATACCCCGTATTTTGATACGTATTTTTCTAATTAATTAATTATTATTTCATAAAAGGGTATTTTAGTAAATTAACTTACTATTTGAATTTTGGAGCCAAAAATATTACCTAATTATTATTTTTAGATTTTGGATAAGATTTATTATCCATTTATACGATTTTAAAAACCGGATTATTTATATATATTTTGGATATTTTAATTAAATAAAATTATATTTTATTATTTATTATAAAGGGCCGAAAATTCCTAAGTAATTGGCTAAGAATTTTGGATTTTCCTAGCATGGAAAATATGATTTTCTAGGTTAATTTAATAAGTGAATAATTGATAGTTTATTAATTAATTCTTTTATACAATAAATATTATTTACACAATTATTTTTAATTCCTAAAAACTAGCAAAACAGCTTCCTAAATTATACTAAGATGGTCCGAAAATTTGTGCTATGGAAGCTCAATATTTTTGGCCCTCTTGGGTGTTTTTTGGGGTAATTATTTTGATAATTTGTATTTTTAATTATTTCCTTAAAATCTCTTATTTTCGTTAATTCTATTTTTCTATCTCCTAAATATTTGATCATCTGATCCTCCTACCTTATATCTCCCTTGATTATTCCCCAAGTAATCTCCCTTACCATATTATTTTTCATGACAACACACCTTCCATATTTTTATTATGCACAATCACCTTAATATCAAAACTTTCCATATTTCTTTATTCACTTCTCCAAGTAATTCCTTAACTCTTCTTGCCATAATTCTTCCTACATTTTTCTGCCATAATTCATGCCTATGCTAGCCTATAAATACCCCGTTAATTCATGAGCAAACACCTCACACAAATTCTCTTAATTCTCTTTTCCTTATTTTTCTTTTCTTTTTCTCCTCCTTTTGTGCGCCACCACCACTGGCCACACGACCACCACCGGCTGCCACCTGCGCCGACCACCACCACCATCGGCAGCCACCAGCCGCCACCTTTCTCCTCTTTTTTCTTTGGTTTCTACCTTTTCTTCTTCTCTTCTCTAATTAAATTAATTATTATTAGGAGGGATTTATAAAAATTATTATGACTAGTTTTAATTAAATAAAATCATATTTTTAATGATGTTTATGAGAAAATAATTTAAAAGGTTTATGTACATATAGTTGGGGGTTTTTAATTTAATTGTTGTGATTGTTTGTTATTAATTCTTAAATTAATTAAGGTTATATTTATTTGTAGGGTGTGTTCAATCAAGGTTCGTGAGGTTCTTTTTGTGTGGTTTTGCTAGCAAGGATCAAGATATGTTTAGGTGGCTAGATACCTTTGAAAGTGAATGATTTGAATAACATGTTTATATGATTTTATTGATGATTGAATTTAATTGAATTAAATTATGATTTATGAAATAGAGCATGTTTAATTAATTGGTTTTAATAAATAAATTGGAGTATTTATTTTTATATCATGTTTTGAATGATTTAAATTATTTATCATGTTTTAAAGACTTGATTTTAAAAGTATGTTGAATTTAATTAAAAAGGAGTTTGAGATATTTATTGGAATTAATGAGTTAAAGAGGTTTATTGATTATTTAAAAAGCCTTACAAGCATGTTTATTTTATTAATCCCACTATGCATATTCATTGAAGACTATGGACTTTGTATGACTTAGTCTTTTTCCATGAGTGACCTTGAAATAGTAGGAGACTAACTTGGAGGGAGTGCACACTTATAGAGGAGATTGAGTTAATTGATTTTATGAATCATTATTATTGTTTTATTGAGTTGTGAAATAATTGATTTTAGTAATCATTCTTATTGAGTTATTGAAATTATATTTAAGTATATTGAGAATTAGTTTTAAATCATGAGTTTTGGAATTTATTGGTTAATCATTGAAAATTGGTTTGAAATCATGTTTGCGAATAAATTGAGTTTAGTTATCTTGCACTTATCGTACTTAGTAAATTTTGCTAATCCATATTTCTTATTTATTTTGGTTCCCTTGTTTGCCTTAATGGTAACCAATGTTGACTAATTTCAGGTGAAGTCAAAATGTGAGCATATGGAGTCCCAGAAATGTTTTCATCTAGATTAAGAATGTTGGTCCTTGTCTTTATTTATGAGTGCTCATGACAATGGTTACTATTTATGGTTTATTAATAAAGGAGTATTGAAATTTTCCGCTGCAAAGTATTAGTTTTATTTAATAAGTTTGGTAGCCTTGCGTAATCATGCGGCGGTAATACGACTAAGTCTATCTCTATGGTATAATTATACGTATTTTACTGGTATTTTCGTAGAGGGAGATTTGAGGGTGTTACATCGAATGATTAACCTCTTCTTTGATCCCACATAAATCTTTACGCATAAAACAACTTGTACCATACTAAACTCAAAAATCAAAAACAAAACTAGAACAAAACCCACCATAAGGGCACTTACTACACTCAAATAAACCCACTATAGGAGTACTTACTACCTTCAAAGAGTGTAGATCTATTGATTCAATAACATAAACATAAAGAAACTTAAGGGAAAAGGTCAGAAATAGCCAAATTTTCGGAATTTGACTATTTTCGGCCTATGAAACACTTTTTAGAAGAATCTTAGAGAGAAAGAATAGAGAGAGGACGGCAAGGGGGGTTTTTTTTTCATGGTCCCCATTTTACTTTTACTATAATAATTTATTCACTCACTCACAATATTATAATACTCTCCTTAAACTCCGTGTCTCCGTGCATTCCCAAGTCATGCAATAAAAAAAAATGGAGGGAGTACTCCAAACACCTTACTTACGAGGCGTGATAGGCCGCTACCCGGTATGGTCCATACCAAGGGACGAAAATAGTATAAAAATCAATAATAACAGTATAAAATTAATAATAACAGTATAATAAAAAAATACGCTTTTTTCTCTTTCCCTCTTTCTTCATTGAAAATCTCGCTGGAATAATAACAACATAGAATAAAAAATAACAGTATAAAATTAGTAATAACAATATATTTATCAATAATAACAGTATAAACAAAAACAAAAAAAAAATACTTGGTATGGACCATGCCTGGTAGTGGGCTATAGTTACTCCCTTACTTACCGTGGAGTATCCTTCTCTCTCTATCTAACACTCCCTGTCCGTGTAAGGCCCCGTTCTTTAGAGCTGCTCTGCTCTGCTCAGATCAAATCTGCAGTACTTTACTCTGCTCAAAAGAAATCTACTCTGCTCTGCTCTGCTCTATTTTCAAATAATAATTAATAATAACAATATTAATTATAATTAATGTTGAATGATAATAATTACTATCGTATTGTTGATAATAATTTATTATTTTAAATAATTATAATAATTAATAATATTAAAAATAATTATAATAATTATTAATATTAATAATATTAATTATAATAATTATTAATATTAGTATTAATTAATATTTATTATTCATAATAAAAATTAATAATAATAATTATCAATAATAATAATAAATAATTCAAAATATTAAGAATTAATATTTAATAATATTATTAATTATTAATTTCTAATAATTATAACAATTCTTTCAAAAAACTAAATAATACTTAATATTTTTTTTTGAAAAGAAATACTTAATATTTAATAATAATACTAAATATATAATTTTATTTAATAATTATTACCAGTGATATAAAAAGAATAAAAAAGTTGCAAAAAATTGTGTGCTTTAAAATATGTTCTTCCCAACAACCCTATTTACTCAAAATCGACAATAAAGGTGATAACAACGAAGATCAAAGCGACAATGAAAATGATGAAAATGACTATCATATGGAAGTGAATGGTTAATTCACCATGATGTTAAACTCTAATCTAATTATATTCCTATTTGGATATGCGGTTGTAATATTTGAAGATGTTAAACCGTTGTCTTTTATCTTTCTACTATTAACATATGTTAAATATGGTACAAATATGTTAATGTTTTCACTCACCTAAATCAATGGTATGTGCACTTAATAATAATAATAATAATGATGATGATGATGATGATGATGATGATGATGATGATGATGATGATGATAATAGTAGTAGTAGTGTCGAACTCTGCTCTGCCCTGCCCAAAAGCTCAAAAGAATAAGGCCTAAGTGGTGTAACCCTTTAAAGATTATGGGGTGTTTGGTATGAGGGATAGGGATAAGGAGGATAAAAGGATGGGATAAGTTTTGAGGATTAATAAGTGGGATAAGGATAAAAAAGAGGTTGTCTTTTGTTTGGTAAGAATTGAGAATTATATTGGGATAAGTAAGAAAGTTACTTAACTACCCTTATTCAAATTTCTCCTCTTTCTTCATTCTTTCTTTTATTAAGGGTAAAAATGTATTTTACCTCATTTATTTTGTCCTCAACCCTTATACCATCTCCCTCTAGATATTATTTTGGAGGGATAACTTGTATTTTTGTCCCTATCCTCCTCTCTTGTGTTATCCTTATCCCCCTAAACAAATAAGAGAATATTTGAATCCCTTTCCTTTTATCCTCCTCTTTCTATCCCTTCAAATAAACACCTTCTTAGAGTAATAAGAAACAGAGATAGTATTAAGGGTGTTGTTAAACGTCGCTCGCAAATTACATACTAACGCTCCCATTTTTATAAGAAATTTCCTTTTCTACCCCTAGCATATAATTACGGAGTTTCTACTCAACGAGTCACATATTTCATTCTCTAGCCTCATTCACTCTCATTTTCTCTTTCTAAAAATTTAAATCTGAAATTTAAATCCTAAAAAAAAAAAACACAAAAAAAAAAACAAACAACCATCACCAACAACCACCTTACAACCACCACTTGAAGAACGAGGCAAAGGGATAGCTGATCCGAGGCGAATTAGGGTGACTTACGGTGGTCGTGGGTTAGGCGGTGGCGGCGACGAACAGGTAAAAGTTTTTTTTTTAAAAAAAAAAACGGAAATGGGGACTTCCGACCAGAAATTCCGGAACTCCCTTGGAGGATCCGCCTGAAATTCCGAATCCTCCAAGGTTTTTCCGAAATTTCTGGGCGGAAGTCAAGATCCGCTTGAAATTTCCGGAAAAACCTTGGAGGATCCGGAAATTTCAGGCGGATCCTCCAAGGGAGTTCTGGAATTTCTGGGCGGAAGTCCCAATTTCCTTTTTTTTCGTGAATAAATCTTATTATTATTATTATTATTATGATTATTGTTATTTTTATTTTTATGATTTTTATTATGATTATTGTTATTATTATTATTATTATTATTATTATTAGTAGTAGTAGTAGTAGTAGTAGTAGTAGTAGTAGTAGTAATATGTTATTGTTAGCATGATTTTTGTGATTGTGATTATTGTTGTTGTGATTATGATTGTTGTTGTTGTTATTGTGATTATTATGTTATTAGTACATTATTTGTAATGTTATTGTTATATTTAGTAATAGTATTATTATTATTGTTATTATTATGATTGTTGTTATTTTTATGATTTTTATTATGATTATTATGATTATTATTCTTATTTTTGTTATTATGATTATTTATATTATTATTATTCTTTTTTTTTTTTTTTTTTGGTTGAAACCTTATTATTCTTATTATTAGTAGTAGTAGTATGTTATTGTTAGTTTGTTTTTGTGATTATGATTATTGTTTTTGCTATTGTGATTATTATGATTATGATTATATTTTAAAATTTGTGGTTGGTATGATTATTTTTTTGAGTATGATTATGATTATTATTATTATTATTATTATTATTATATTATTATTATTATTATTATTATTATTATATCAAAAATCAAAACTTACAGAGTCAATCAATTTACAAGAAATTGGTGGGGAGCCGAGATACAATGTGGGCCCCCACCCCTCTAGCTATAGCGAACACTATCCTGCTGAAGATGTGAGCAGCTGCACGAGCACCAATATCCTGAGTCTTAGCGAAAGCCTGAACCCGCTTTAGCAACGCAACATCATCATTCCCTAATTCCCCCAACGAAGAAAAGGAGAAAGGAAGAAAACCATAGCAAATAGCCCTGCAACGCGTCCCATACTTGTCCCGCTTCCGCTGAGCCGCCGCCGACACAACACGACCAGGAACGAAGTCAGACAACCCCGATTGCGTCAAAGGTGAAGACCCCGTCAAATCAACACACACATCAAGGCCTTTATCCCAGGAATAAAGCAGCACATCTGCTGGTCGTAGAGCCCCGTCATTTCCTCCAATCAACCCAATGTTAACCTCCTTTCGAGCAGAGATTCCAGACCGAAAACAAATATCAACAAGGGTGTCACGAACAACATTGTGCCGATGTTTAATACCCACCATCCCAGCTCAAGACACTGCATGATCCCCATAAATATCCCCGTCAAAAACCCTTGAGCAAGCAGAACACGGAGTTGAAACGAAGAACAAGGAACACCTAACCGGTAGCAAAGAACACTATGGTAAGTCTTACCATTCATAGTCTGACCCAAACCCGATATCGGGACCGTCCGCAACCAGGCCGAAGAGTGATCCCCCTGCTGGGACTTCCATAAGGCTACCTGACGTGGTGTTAAGGAGAAAGTGGAATCCGCAGATGCAGTGACCTTCGTGAAATATATATCTGCCAACTTTTTCATGAGTTTGGGGGCAGCGATCTCACTAGGGTTACTCATAAGGTCGGTCTCCACAGCGCTGTTAAAAAGACTAAGAGCACCATCGAAGGCCGGTTCCGGACCAACAATACCAGAATGGCGAAGAAGCGTAGCCTGAAGACCGGAAGACTGCAGACGTGATGCAAGGAAAGCATAAAGCCGAACATCACCCGCCGAATAGACACCCAAACCACCATAAGAAAAAGGTAAGGTGGCAAGTCGCCATTGCCAATCACCAAAACCAGGCCCCGAAGCTGTTACAATGCGCTCCAAAGAAGCCCAAAGGGCCAAGTCAAAAGAAACCTGTGTTGTTTCAAAAAGACGAGGAGGACAAGTGCGCATAGCAAAGTAGAGTTTTGAAACCCCAGCACACGCACGAAGAAGCAACAACTCGCATTGGGGATCATCGAGCTTAGCAACAGCATCCATTAGCACAACGGTCTTCGACACTCTTTGTGAAACAATCTCACCACAGAAAGAGGAATCAGCACTGACAGGGCCATCCAGTAAGTTAACACCATGCACAGGACGACCAATATCCGGAGGAAAGACACCAACGAGACGACTACGAGGGTCCTCCGAGGGCCAGAATACTTCTGTTTTCTCAACGTTGACATGGAGTCCGAGACGAGGTCCTTCTGCCAAAATCAACTCCAAAACCTTTCCTACCACTAAGGTGTCACCAATAATAGTGTCATCATCTAAATACCAAGCTTGCAAACATAAGTCAAAAGAATCCCTGATTCGGCACACTAAAGGATGAAGAACCAAAGCAAAAAGCAAAGGGCCTAGAGGATCACCCTGTTGCACTCCCTGACATGACCATAAGGTATGCTCCCCATAAAACAGCCTGGCTGGAGTAGAGTAACAAAACTCAACCCATCGCGAGAGAGCTGGACAACGGAGACGAACCTCACGCAACATAGCCGAACGGTCTACCAAATTAAAAGCATTCTTAAAATCCACCAAAAACATAGAGAGACCAACATCACCACCACGCGCCTCAACCAAACGATTAACAGCATGAAGAATAGCCTCACCACCCGCCGGCACCCCAACACCAAACTGAAGACCTCCTAGATAGCTTCCCAGACGCGGACCAATTAAAGCAGCCCCAACCTTTGAAACTAGACGCCTCCAAACTGTACCTACAGCAATAGGTCGAATACCACCTCCAGGCTTAACAAGCGGGGTGAGAGGAGCACTAGCAATATACTCTCCCAACTCAGCAGGACATTTCCCGGCGAGAAAAAGATTAACCACCTGCGTAATAGAGTCCACCAACTCATCTGAAATAGCAAGTGCAGCACCACTCAAACAATCCATAAGGTGTTGAGCACGCAGGCCGTCTCTACCGCATGACGTACCTCGTGGAAAACCCCTAATCTGATCCAAAACAACAGTAGGAGTAGCAATAAGGTGCTGATCAACTGGAATATCCGGTAAGATAGGAGCCGGAAAGGAAGGGTGCTTAGCTAGCAAATCGGCAAGAGTAGCATCATTGTAAGGGGCAAGACCAGAAGACGAAAGAACCCTAACCGCAGCAGTGTAATGCCCGTCTGAAATCTTTCTCTTACACTGCTTAATATTATGCTCGGACAAATCATGGTCCTCATCGGCGTCCAACAAAGGTGGAGACACATCAGCACTCATCTCATCTCCGTGCAACATGATCGTGATCTCCGTGATCATTATTATTATTATTATTGTTGTTGTTGTTGTTATTGTTGTTATTGTTGTTAATGGTGTGTTGGTATGAAATTAATTAATTTGAATAGTATTTTTTGTAGTCCAACTTTAAACAAGTAGTATTTTTTTGTAATTATTACTGAAATTGGATTTTATACTTATTTTATGTAGATCGAGGGTTCTGGTGCTCGACATGCAATATCACGACGTTTGAATGCGTCTGTTAGGAGACAATCATCTCGTTCAGCACCGTTTTAGCCCGGGCAGCAATATGGGTCTACTAGTGGTTGGTCGGGAGACCAACAGTCAGGAAGTAGTCGGCCTATGTATTCGCCAGGTGGAGTACCTACATTTGACGAGGAGGAAGTCTCGGCTAGTCATGCTGGTGACCAGGATGAAGAATCGAGCCCCCCTCAGGATTATCATATGGTATATAGGGGTCAGTATGGGAGATTTGTTGGTAGTGGATCGAGTCAGCCTACTACCAGCTCTGCAGAGGCATGTTAGTGCAGGAGCCGATGCCGGGTGGTCCTGAGGATGGGACTGTTATCCCTAGTTTTGGAGGTCACGTGGCACGATATATATGGATCGAGCAGGAGCGAGGTGTTTTGCGGTGTTTGAGTAGGTCAAAGATGTGTTCTGACTTGGTTACGTGGCGAGGTCATCAATCAGCGGAGAACCTCCAGTTGATTGATGGTAGTTGGTTGTCTCACTTGCCCGGGCTGATGTTTAAAAAACTTGATTGGCCGTTGATTTCTGCTTTTGTTGAGAGATGGCAACCAGATACAAACACTTTTCATATGCCATTTGGGGAGATCACGATCATGTTGCACGATGTGTACAACATTCTTGGGCTACGTGTACATGGAAAGATGGTCACCACTACACCTAGCACGGACTACTTACGGGACGCGTGCTCGATTACCATGGATATGACTCCGGATGATTTGTCTGAGATTTGCGGCACAAAGACGATTTGGCAGGGTAGTGGGGTGTTGACTGATAAGATTTTTGAGTCAACATTGGAGGTTGAGTGGCAGTTTAGTGCTCAGTATACTGTATACTTGTGGTTAGTGCTTGGAGGTTCACTGTTTATAGACAAGAATGGTAAGCGTACACATCCTTCTTTCCTCCACGAGCTATGTTATATGGATGTCCCTATTAATGAGTACGCTTGGGGCACAGCTGCACTGGCTTACTTGTTTAGGAAATTGGGCACGACATCACGGAAAGGTGCTGATTCGATCGCGGGTTGTCTCACGCTTCTGCAAGCGTGTATTTACAAGTACTTTCCGTGCTTTCGGCCTCAGCAGGGTACCTTGACGAGGGACCTTAATATCCCTCGTGCGTCTGCTTGGGATGTTGGAGCGGGATGTCCTAGCAAGAACTTGGAGTGCCTTATATCTTTTCGTACTAGAATTGATGCGCTGACTGACCGTGAGATGAACTGGCTACCATACGGAGTTGATCCTGGACTTGGAGTGCCCCCCCCCCACTTTATTCATTGGTTGCATCCAGTACCGTAATATCATAGAGTCGTACATGCCTGATAAAGTGGTTCGACAGCTTGGTTTCGTGCAAGGCATTCCACGTGACATTATCAGGTCAGAGAAGGCCAAGAGGCCGACTAACTTGAAGATGTACCGGGTAGACTTCCCGACCGAGATGACAGATGTGATGTGGAGGAGGTTTGTCCCTGGGGTATCTCAGAGTGTAGTTTTAGGTGCCCTCACAAGTTTCGTGGCTGGTCGAGTTTCGTGGTTGGTCGAGTTTCGTGGCTGGTGGCAGGCGTCAAGGGTTTGGCTGGTTTTGTTTTTTGTTTTTTTTTAAAAAAAGATTTTTTAACCATTTAATTGGTGACACATGTCACTTTTAAAAAAATAAATTAACTCATTCAACCGAGCAACGGGTTATTCCAGAATAATCCAAAGTTGAAATTATTGTCACAAAGTACATGAAAGTTGAGATTATTATTTTTAATTTTTCCTTTTTTCAATGACAACATGTTGATTCCTATAATTTATGTTCATGTAACAAATAAAAGAAGGAAAAATTGTCAAAAAAATACAAACTTTCACCTATCCGCTAAAAACAAATCGAACTTTCAAAAATAATACAAACTTTCACCCATATGCTAAAAACAAGTCGAACTTTCGTTTTTTTCAAAATAATACAAACTTTAAGGTGCATCCGCTTTAAATGAGATATTTTACCTACAACCTAAATAGCCGGTTTTTTTTTTTTTTTGATAAAATCATTTAAGAAATTAATTAATTGCTAATTAAAACTTTAACCAGTTAATTAACAATTAAAATATTTTTAAAAACCATTCAAAAAAAATAATTAAAAATAAACCCATCCCATCACCACCAGCAACCCCTCCTCCCTCAGCAAGTCACCACCAGCAGCCCTTTATCTCCCCAAACCCGACGACACCAACCCAGCCACCTTGCTAACCCTACCTCGCCGTCGTCCTCCCCTCCCCCGAACCACCAACAACGGAATCCCCTCGCTCCCTACAAAAAACCACGAAACTGCCCCCTCCCCATTTATACGACAAAAACTCATCTCGCCATTCTGGCAACGTTTCCTCGATCTGATTGCTCAAACTCTTCCCAAACTTCATCTGATCAAGAATCAATCAGTCAAAAATCAATCGAAAAATCACAAAATCGACGCCGATAAACTTCGGAAAATCATGATTTTGAAAAATTAGATTTTATTGGAGGAGAGAGAAAATGGAAAGTGAAGATGAAGGTAGTAGAGGAGAGTGAAAAAATAGAGGAAACGGTATGAAGAGAATAGTAAAATAACACAATAACATATTATATGAACAACAATTATTATAAGTCATTCTAAATAGTAAAATAAACGAAAAAACTTACATAATCAGTGTTAGTCCGCTCTGGTAGATTGCTTGTAACTACTGGACCTGGAGATACCCGAGGGTGAGAAAACCTGTACAACCACTGCATGTAACCAGGCGTAACAGAAGGAGCTCCAGCACTAAGTCTGGTCCATCCATCTAACTCATCAACCGTGCTCCAGCCACCAACACCACTCGAAACTCCCTTTAAACCACCTCCCAAACCACTTGAAAATCCCTTAAAACCACCTCCCCCACTACCGAACCCCCAAAAGCTCCTCCCCCACCATCTAAAACCCTTGCGGTTTCGGGGTGGTGGGAGGAAGGATTTGGGGTTTTTGGCAGTGGGGAGGGGTTTCATTGGTGGTTTAGTGGGGGAATGGGAGGGTGTTTTGAGGAGAGAGGAAAAGGACGACGCAAGGGGTTGGGGGGGAGTGCGGCGGGCCGGCGAGAGAAGGGTGGCAGGTTGGCAGTGCGGTGGAGGTTAGGGTGGGCCGGTGGGTGAAGGGGAGGTTGAGTGGTGGTTTTGTGATTTTTGGGTTTTTTTGTTTTTTTGTTTTTGGTTATTTATTTTTTAAAAATTTGGACCAATCAGGACTTGACACGTGTTAAGTGACCTGATATAATAGGTCATTGACTTTTGTTGACCGATTAGAGATCGAAGAAAATCAACAGCCCTAAAATTCGGATTATTCCAGAATAATCTAAAGTTGGGAATATTATTTCTATTTTTTCCTTGAAAAAGTGTGAAGTAATTTTTTATTAGCTTGTAAGTCCTTATATAATTGTAGAAGTGTAATGTAGAAAATTAAAAATCACATCAGAAAACTTTAGGACATATTATTATTCAAGAATTTGTTTGTTTGTTTGTTTTTTTCCCCTTAAGTTACATTTTTTTCATATTGTTGTTGTTTGTTATATCCAAAACACAAGGGTAACGTATAATTTTTATTATATATTTTTTGATGTATCGATTTCATATTATTTATTAGATGCTAAAATTCCACGGTGAGCTATAACAATAGGTTTTAGTTGTGTGGTGCTTTCAATGCACTAGAGTAAAAATCAATAATTTAGATGCTCCCTATGTCCCATAAAATACTTCCCATTTCTCTCTTATTGCTTGTGCCACAAGAATTACCCATTTCTCCTTTTACGTAGGTTCACATGATGTAATGGGTATAGCGAAAGAAAAAGGCTAAGTGTAGAACCTTGATGAACTCCAATGGTAATAATGAACTCTTTCGTCTTCCTGATAGTGGTTTTCAAAGTTGAACTAGCTCCCTTATACATACTAGCTCCCTTATACATGTCATTAATTTCGCGAATTGTCTTTTCTTGTTAAAGCCCACCGAAGAATCTCCCTTGGTATCTTATTGTAAGTCTTCTCTAAATCAATAAAATAAACCATGTGTAAATCCTTTTTATCCCCATAAATCTCCTTTAGTTGTCTCATAAAATGGAGTGCCACCACAATCAATCTTCCAAGCATAAATCCAAATTGGGTTTTCGAGATCCTTACACTTCTCCTTAACCTTTGTTCTATCACTTGCTCCCAAAGTTTCATAGTATGACTTATTAGTTTGATCCCTCCATAGTTAACACAATTTTGGACATCGTCTTTGATCTTTATATAAAGGTATTAAATTACTTTTCCTCCACTCTTAAGACATCTTATTACATCCCCAAATCCTTTTGAAAAAAGTTGTCAATTCCTCTTTCTCCTAAACATCTTCAAACCTCAATAGGAATGCCATAAGGCCTAACCTCTTTCTTTAAATTCCATCTTTTTTAATGCCATTTTGACCTCCCCCTTTTGAATCCTTCACATAAACTTCCGATGAACCCTATCACGAGGGGCACTTATATCACCAATATCTTAGGTTCGATTGCCATTGAATAGGTTATCAAAGTAAGACCTCTGTGTATCCTTTATTTCCTTGTCTCCAACTAGAACTTTTTGGTCAATATCCTTCACAAACTCATCCTTTCCAATATCCTGTGTCTTCCGATCTCTAAACATATAATAATAAATTTTATTCTTTTTTATTGTGGTTGATTTAATCTCAACATATATTTTCAAAATATTATTGTTTTAAATTTTTATAAAAGCATAGTTAATAATGGTGAAGGGGGTGTGTAATGTGTTTTGTCAAAATGATGCAACTATTAAGAAACAGTGGAAGTACTTAACAAAACCCCACCACTAACACTCCTAAAACTACGTCCTCAAAAGAAACAAGAAGTTTTTTTGTAGAATTGGGGGGGTGGGGGGGGAGTTTTGTGTGTGGCTCTCAACGTAATTAAAACAATAGATATTTTTTTTTTCATTTCTTTTGCACAGCTTTTGACTTTCAATTTCATGCTTTCTTCTGCTATACAAAAGAGCAACCGTCATATGTGTCATTTTACCCAGTTTAGGTTATCTACTTAATTTTACATTAATGAATATACTACAATGATATACTAATGGGCTATGTATCTGTTTCCCAGCTTGCAGCAAATAAAGGTTTTATTGCTCCAGAATAAAGCAAAGTTGCTTATCATTGACAGTATGGCTGCTCTTTTTTCTGGGTAATTCCTCTTTTACTTTATTGTGTCTTTGTACTCCTATGTTTAGTAAATCAATGTGAAAAGTTGACGATCTTTCTTGTAGGTTGAGTCATATAGTAAGTTGAAGTTCATTGTTAAAGCCATATATAAGATGAAATTAATAAAGATAACTCGTCTTAAAATCCTTTTACATATGTTTATGGGGCTGTTGAATATTGTTAGTGGTAAAACTTGCCAATTTGCATACTTTTTGGTCAAGGAGCAGGTATAATTATGACTTTAAGGAAAGAGAGGGAACTAGCACCTTTTGTGCGTTGCATAAGAATTATTTTGGTTATCCACTATTTATCAATGCTTTTGTTGTCATTTATTGAATGTGAGTTGCAGTTGCACCTATGTTATATTCATGGTATAAAGTTCAAAGTGGTTTTGTAAGCTATGCGGTTTGTATGACGTATAATTTTCAATTTACTTATGTGTACGGCCTTTTCCTGACTCGGGTATTGAAACTAGTTTGGGCAATGTTAATTTTAAGGTTTTAAACTATGGAAGTCTCTTGGAAGATGTAAATAGAAAAATAAAATAGTAACAAGAGAGAAGATATAATATCTATCTTGCCTATTGTTTTAAGAAATTTTTAAATGTCATGTTTTAAAGATTGATGAAGTGGTTGGATATACAAAAAAGGGAGAAAAAATTCATTGATTTTAAGATAAAGGAGAAATTTTTTTTTTTTTACAAGAAGAATAAGAAGATTCATTTGAAACTATATAATAATTGAAGATATGTTTTTATTTTTTTTAAAAAAAAGAAATAGTTGAGAATGCATAAAGAGATGACATGTGTATTAAAAAGATTTGGTGATTGTTACGTTTATCATTTACACACACACCAAGTGTCTGCGCAAAACTAAACTAAGTGTTTGGGCTGTAAGTGGTTACTTTTGTGCAGGGTCGTCTTAATCATTTTGGAGCCCTGTTCTAAACTTAGAAATTGAGCCCTAATAATTTTTTTTAACGAAAATATCATATAACAATATTTTTAAGAGAAACCAAAAAACGCAAACTACTTTATTTAAATTGTAAATATTATCAAAATACAATCTCAAATTATTAAAACATCAAATTATTTAAACGGAGCTATTCATCTAGCATTTTTTGAAGCAAATTTATCAACAATGTCTTCATATTCCACCTTCTCCAAAAAATTAATTTCAATTGCTATCAACGTTAATCCATTAAGCCTTTCTTATAACATCGTAGACCGCAAGTAAGATTTCAACAACTTCAATTTTGTAAAACTTGTTTATGCAGAAGCAACTGTCACAAGAATAGTCAACAAGGTCCTCTCAAAATTTTTAATATATCAATAGCTCCTAGTTTTTTTGCAGGCATTGTAGGAAATGTATCTCTTAATAACTTTAACTTCACATATAGTTCTTGTCCATCAACATCAGATTGCCCCTTATGCTTTAATGCTTGCTCAAAA
Source organism: Chenopodium album (assembly GCF_948465745.1). Lineage (NCBI taxonomy): Eukaryota > Viridiplantae > Streptophyta > Magnoliopsida > Caryophyllales > Amaranthaceae > Chenopodium > Chenopodium album. Next base: position 10,649,753 of record NC_137850.1, on the reverse strand, counting down.
TAACTATAACATGACTTTAAGGTCGCATCATCCAATGATTCTAACTTTTCAGAATTAAACATGAAACCAAATATATTTTCATACTCTTGATATTGCTCAAATCTTTATTTCCTCTAAAAGATTCTTCCCCTCATAACTCAACTAAGGAATATCAAATTCTCATCAAATTGTTTTTTTCTTCGAATAACACGCTTTTGGATTAAATATTGGATCAATATTCAATTCAATAACAATTTCTTTAGCATTATTCAAAGCAATATTAAATCCAGTACTTTTCAAAATATGAAATCAACTCCTTTATTTTTTCCATACCAACATCAATACGTAAATCTTCTCGACATTTTATAGCTTTGACACTATCTATACGACTGTTCCAATGAGTGGATGACAATGATTTTGGCGTGAACACTTTTACATTATCTTTTAAAATTTGCCATCTCTTAGTAGAATTAGCAAAAATTGTATATATGCGTTGTATGACTCCAAAAAAATCCGTAGCTTTACTGCAAGAGAGCCATATCACACAATGTCAAATTAAGACTATGACAACCACAAGGAGTATAAAAGGCTCTCGGATATACATCTAAAAATTTCTTTTGCACATCTTGATGTTTTCGTTTCATATATGACCCATTGTCATATCCTTGTTATCCGTACATCAAAAATATCAAGACCAAGATTTTTCAATTCTTTTTGTAAAACATGTTATCATTGACATTTAAGAATCCTGAAAAAGATTCAGCAACACTAACAGAATTGATAGATTTCAATTCTTTTTGTAAAACATCAAAAAGTCCCTCACCGGTTGTATCATTCACATTTAAGAATCCTGAAAAAGATTCATCAACACTAACAAAAATTGATAGAAACATTAGCATAGGGCACCGAAATTTTTAGGGCCCCTATTTTTGGAGCCCAACCCAGCCTTAAGAAAAAAAAATTCTGAACTACTCGATCAATGAAAGGCCATATTCCTCCATTTACTCCCACAATTAATCAAATGTGTAGATTCATCTACTATATACTTCGTAAATTGCTCAAACCTCCAAATTTATGAAATTTTTTTCCTTAATCTTCTCTCTCCCTTTCTCATCCTTCCTATTTTCTCATTTAGTTTCATTGTTTTACCCCCAAATCATTCAATTTTCCATTTTCAATGCTTGTTCTTCAACTATAACGGGAATGAAAAATATTTTCTCAAATCTTAAATTGCTTTCAATGGAAAGATTAATTTCGTGTTTTGCATAATTAAACCCCTTAATTTTCGTTTATCAAACGGCTAAATTTTTTACCCCCTGTAAATTTCTTTTCAATCTCCTATTTTTTTCATTAAGCTTTATTATCATACTCAAATTATATTTGAAAAAAAAAAATGAAATTCATAGTAAATTAGATATAAGCTAAGTGGTTAACAAGAAGTCAAGAAGATGAATGCCATTGAATTGCTGAACTGATTTAGTGAAGTGGCGAAGTGGGTTGCGGCAAGCTGTCAAATCGGCAATTAAAGTTACAAAAAAAACTGTCAATTTACCCGCTTGTTTCAATCCTTTTTACATTTTCAATTATAGTTAATTGTAGAATTTGTTGTTTTTTTGTTAAATTGTTTATTTTATTTTTAATTTTTAATCATGCCTCCCAAAAGAAAGTATGTTACTAGTCATGATAAACGTATGAAGAAGAAAAAAAATGGAAGAGTTAACTGAATCTCAAAGAGGAGCTCTCGACAAATTTGTAATAAAGGAACCACAAAACTCTGTTGAATATCCAAATGTTCAAATGTTGATGATGTTAATGCTGAAATTTTTGAAAATGTGATTGTTAATGAGAATATTAATTTGGATAATCAAAGTCTTGTCCCTGAAAGTTGTGTTAATGTTGATGTGCCCACTGAAAATGATAATGTGGATGAACAAGATGTTTCCAGTAATGGTGATGGTGAGAATCTGAATAATTTGTTTGATAATGATGAAAATTATGTTACATAGGGAAATGGCAATATTAATGCAGAGCAACCAAACCGATTTTGAATATTCTTTTGATATATTGGATCCAAGAAATTGGGATGCTCTTGAATCGAAAATGATTGATTTAGTAGTGACAAAAGGCCCTAAAAGAGATTATTCCATTGTTAAGGGTCCTAAAGATAAATTTTCTAGATGCTTTACGGCTAATTTATATACTAGAGTTTTATCAAATGGAGAAAAATGTGATAGAGATTGGCTTGTTTATATGAAAGAACTTGATAGAGTATTTTGTTTTTGTTGTAAAATTTTCATAAAAGGAATTAGTAGAGAACAATTAACTATTGATGGTTTTAGTGGCTGGGCACATATTGGTGAGAGACTTAAAGAGCATGAGACGAGTATTGAACATGTTAAGAATATGACAACTTGGCATGGTTGCGTCTTAGGCTCCAAAATAATGAAACTATTGATAAAATGGCTCAAAGACTAATTGAGAAAGAAAAGGATCACTGAAAAATGTTTTAAAAAGAATTCTGGAACAGAGAGAGAAGCTCTAACCACTTGGAGCCTAAGACGTTTTATCAATAGTTTCATTATTTTGGAGCCTAAGACGCAACCATACTAAGTGGTCATATTCTTAACATGTTCAATACTCATCTCATGCTCTTTAAGTCTCTCACCAATATGTGCCCAATCACTAAAACCATCAATAGTTAATTGTTCTCTACCAATTCCTCTTTTGAAAATTTTAAAACAAAAACAAAATACTCTATCAAGTTCTTTCGAATAAACAAGCCAATCTTTATCACATTTCTCTCCATTAGATAAAACTCTAATATATAAATTAGTTGTAAAGCATCTAGAACATTTATCTTTAGGACCATTGTTTAGGGCCTTTTGCACTACTAAATCAATCATTTTCGATTCAAGAGCATCCCAATTTCTTGGAACAAATATATCAAAAGAATTTTCAAAATCAGTTTGGTTGCTCTGCATTAAACATTATTATCTTCATCATTATCAAACAGGTTATTCAGATTCTCACCATCACCATTATTAGAAACATCTTGTTCATCCACATTATCATTTTCAGTGGGCTTATCAACATTAACACAATTTTCAGGATCAAGACTTTGATTATCCAAATTAATATTCTCATTAATGATGGGAGTTAGAACGGCGCACATTCCACATTCAATCAAACCCATTTATAAACAAACATCCTACAAACCAAGCACGATGATAAGTAAGAGTTCGGTCTAAAAGGAACGGGATATGGTTGCTAAAGATCTTAACACTTAAGCTAATTTGAAGTCTTTAGTGATTTGGGGTTCGTCAAGTAGACAGACAAACAAACTATAGTTCTAATTTAATGGATTAAAGACACTAGGGAATGGGATCCACTCAACCAAGGTAATTAGGCAAATAGGGAGTAAAATAGATAAGATATAGCAAGGACTATATGTAAAATCAATCTCATGCAATTAGGAAACAACTCATACTACTAAACTTAGATTCCTCATTAGTTTAGCAATAGAAGATACATAATCAAATTGCAATAAGTAATGACATACTCAATTCACATTTCCATGTCAAACTAAGCATACCATGCTATCAAGCTCCTAAATCAAGGGTAGCTAATCCTATCATGAAGAACTAACAAGCAATCTCATACAATCAATTTAATTGCAATACAAACATTAATACTTCTCCCACATTTACATAACTAACCAATAGGTTGAGCTTCACCCAACCCCTAGCAAAGAGGACTACTCACAACTCATCTTAGGTGACATGCAAACAAAGGTTAGGGTTCTAATTACTTCAATAATTGAGGAAAAGTGATTAACTAATGAATAAACTATCATCCAACAACAAATTATCAAGAATTAAAGAGATTCAAGTAACATGCAAATACCAAATAAAATCAGAAATTAAATAGATGAAGGTGGAAGAAATTACTAATTGAAACTTCAAATGTTGAATACAAAGTGCCAAATCTTGAGAATAATCCTTAAAACTCACTATTACAATGATTGAATTGATAAAAACTAAACTAGATTATCAAAGTGGATTGTTTCAAACTAAGAGGAGATGCTAATTACTATGCTACTGCTCTCTTGTCTTCTAAATGAACTAAAGGGGAAGTATTTATACTCCCCGAATTACATAGGTTAATCCGTCAAAATAAAACGGATTTCCAACGAGGAGCGCCCGCTCCTGGTTATTGCATGCCCGTTCTTGCTGGCTTCAGAAGAAGGCAGATTCAAATATTCGGGGAGGAGCGCCCGCTCCAGAGGCTCTGCACTTTTCAGCTCGTGGCAGATTCAATTTTCAAGGGGAGGAGCGCACGCTCCAAGGAGGGTGCATGCCCGCTCCTCCCTGCTTCACCTTGAGGCAGAAAGTTTTGGAGATGCTAGGAGCGCTCGCTCCAGCTATGGAGCACGCCCGCTGCTCAAAGGAGGGGGGTCTTTGCAGAATGTCTTCAATTCGATGGAGCGCCCGCTCCTGGAGAGGTGCATGAGCGGGCTCTCCTTTCTCAGTTTCCTTGCCTTCACATTCCATGCTTTGAATGCTCGTCAAATTTAGTCATAAAACCTGCAAAACATGGACAAACACAAACAAAGAGGGGGCATGATCAAGACACAACTTTTATATTAAAAACGGGTTAGAAAGGGGGGAAAGGATAGTAAAACCGGGTTAAATTCACCACAATAAGTGGTAATAAACAACTTATCAATTAACAATCACATTTTCAACAATTTCAGCATTAACATCATCAACATTTGGATATTCAACAAAAATTTGTGGTTGTTTTATTATAAATTTGTCAAGAGCTCCTATTTAAGATTGAGTTAACTCTTTAATTTTTTTTCTTTTTCATACGTTTATCATGACTAGAAACATACTTTCTTTTGGGAGGCATGATTGAAAATTAAAAATAAAATAAAATTGCAATAGTATAACAAACAACCAAACAATTCAACAAAAAAAAAAAACAACAAATTCTACAATTATTCTAATAGTTGAAAATGTAAAAAGGACTGAAACAACCGGGTAAATTGATAATTTTTTTTTGCAACTTTAATTGCCGGCTTGTTGCAACCCACTTCGCCACTTCACTAAATCAGTTCAGTAAATTCCATGGCATTTATCTTCTTGACTTCTTGTTAACCACTTAGCTTATACCCAATTTACTATGAATCTTAATTTTTTTTTATTTTTTATTTTTTATTTATTTATTTTTTTTAATTTCTCAAATATAATTTGAGTATGATAATAAAGGTTAATGAAAAAGATAGGAGGTTGAAAAGAAATTTATAGGGGTTAGAAAATTTAGCCATTTGATAAACGAAAATTAAGGGTTTAATTGTGCAAAACACAAAATCAATCTTTCCATTGAAAGTAATTCAAGATTTGAGAAAATATTTTTCATTCCTGTTGTAGTTGAAGGCAAAACGTTGAATATGGAAAATTGAATAATTTGGGGGGTAAAACAATAAAATTAAATGAGAAAATAGGAAGGATGAGAAGGGAAGAGAGAAGATTAGGAAAAAATTTCAGAAATTTGGAAGTTGGAGCAATTTACGAAGTATATGGTACATGAATCTAGACATTTGATTCATTGTGGGAGTAAATGGAGGAATATGGCTGACTTTCAGCCTTTCATTGCTTGAGTAGTTCAGATTTTTTTTTTTTTTTTCCTTAAGGCTGGGTTGGGCTCCGAAAATAAAGGCCTTTAAAATTTCGGGGCCCTGTGCCAAGGGCCTGTTTGCACATGGCCTTAGCCGGGCCTGAACTTTTGTGTGGGATAAGGAGGGGAAAAAAACGTAAGATGTCCTAATGTAAAATGGAAGAAAGCAAAAGTGTAAAAAACAAAAAGGAATAAACAAATGTTGAAAGTTTAAAAAAAAAAAAAAAAAGATTTAAGTATTTGTAATGATGATTGATGAAAAAGGAAAAGGTTGGGTATGGTGAGGTTGTGAATTTTGATAGCCCTATAAATTTTAGGAGACAACTCATGGATACTTATACACTAGCAGTGGGTGTTGTAATGTAGTGTGTACCAATATTTAGAAACTATATGTATTGATAATGAGGCCTTTTAAGCAATAGATGGTTATGTCTTCCCTGCTCCTTACGAGGTCATAAGAGCAAGTTGTTCTGAAAAGAACAGTCATTAGTGAGGTAAGAAAAGTTGAGATGGAGAAATTTGGTGACTTCTACCATCTGAATAAAGGCGGCAAGTTAAGCATGAGCTAAAGGGTTACTTTATTTTAGCAATTATGGTCTAATACATTATTGAATTTACTATACAGTGAGTAGTTGATTCTTGGCACATAAGCGCCCTATGTGCATCCAATGAATTTACTGCCCACTTTATGGCTACTTTCCCAAGGAACTTTATTTGCAAAGAAACCAGACATATTTTGTAAACAAGTTGCAGATCTTTACAAAAATGTTTTAAAAAAAAGATGAGTTGCTTGTGAGCCAAGTTATGGTCTTTAGTCCAACAATGAGTCTCAAGGGAGTGAGGATAACCACTCTGACTCATAGCCCAAACTCAAGTAACTACTCCCATACATGGTAAACAATCAAGAGTTTTTTGCACTCCCTTGAAGTTTATAAAATTGGTCAGTACAAGAATTTTAAACTCCAATTTATTGATTAGTATTTGTCAAATTTTGGTTAAAAATCTGATTTGATTGTGTTATTGTAATGGGAATAGTTGTATAAAATCCTTCAGTGGCTTACTGACACTTTATCTTTTTACCAAAATAGTAAGCTATTGACGCAAGTCACTTTTTTGCTAGGCGTGCTAGAAATTGGAAAAAGGGACTTGAGAACATCTAACAATCAGCTTAGTCTTTTCTTTTTTATAAGAGTTCTACAGGGGGGGGGGGGGGTCTTTGAGTAACAACCCTTCAAATTGCAAAAGTTTCATTTCATCTTCAGGCATTTCCCATTTGCCCACATCCCACAGAAATAGAAAGGGCTGCCAAGTATGTGCTGCTTAGGACTGTTAGGAGCCTTGTTCAATTAGTGCTCACTACTGGTGAGCCAATTTCTGTCTTGTTTTGGTAGAGAAATATTCTGTGAGATGTTCTAACTTGTGTCTGATGAAATAGTTGTTTATATCTACTTCATTTACACAGTCGATGAACATATAATTGTGAATAAAGAAACATTTGGAAGATCCAGCATAAGGCAGAGTACGCTCTGAGAAAAATGATGAACTTTCAAAGCAAAACTTCTAAGCTCTGGAAAATTAGACATGCTATCGACAGTTAATGATGGTTATATATTAAGAGATTAAAGACTAATCAAGATGAAATTTCTTATTTCACATATGGATTCTAATGACCCTGTAGTTACGTCTTGCAGAAATCCACTCTGTTTGAAAGAAAAATCGATTCTTGAATGATTTCTTGATAATTGGAGACAATTTAAAAGTTGGTCTGTCTAAATTCCTTTATATATCCGTTGCAGTCTACTAGTCTAGAAAGAGACTGCTGATTTTTAAAAGCAGTGATTTATTTCCAACATGTATAACCTGGAAGGATTCTATATGTATTATTCTTCCTGAAAAAGTGCTATGCTTCCACTATTTTAGTCATCTAGTATATCTTCGCTTATAGTTCTTACCCACGAAGGTGATATGCTCTATACTCTTTACAGTCATGCCTAACTAAGATGGTAAAGCACATACGCACAGACTATAGGCCCATGTATGGTATGTATGATTGTACGTATGTATCGTGCATGATGCATATTTATTGGATTTGTGTTTACTGAATCATGGATACATGCATAATACTCATTTGGATAATAAATGTTGTGATTGAGGTAAACTCAAATTAGAGGAAGCATGTCTCAATGCAAAAAGCCCTTCTCTCTCTTTACAAAAGATAGATACTCTAGGTTTGTCCATACTAGGAAGGAGTAAGAACCATTCATGTGATTTAGCTAAACTACTTATTCAGTTAACGATAAGGATTTAGGTGGTTTTATTCAAACCACTGAGACCAAATTTTGAGGATGAGTAAATGACTTGTGTTACCCTCAAGTTATATTGTAATGCCACATCTTAGAAGTTGCCTTAACTGTCAGGTTGAAACATTCATGATCAATTTATTTAAAATCAGGGGTCGGGCACCTGTCCCAGTTAATTACTTGTTTGTTGGTGCGTGATTTTTATTAGTTCAAGTGCTCATATAATATATTGTTGTGTAGGGAATATGAGCAGACAAATCCTAGACAGCATGCACTTGCATGGCACATTTCATTCATCAAGTAAAATTTCCTTGCCTATTACCTATTTCTGAACCCCTCTTCTATATTATTTTTTACTCTGAATTGCTGAAATTAAGATTTACCATTTGATATACAGATCACTAGCTGAGCTCTCACGGATACCTATTGTTGTGACAAACCAAGTTAGATCACAATCACATGATGACTCTTTGTTTTCTTTCCAACAGACTGATGGTACCAATTGTAAGTTTTTGCTGTTTAACATTTTGAAGTCCCCATTATACCTTTTAAGGTTAATAATGATATAATGTCATGTTTTATAACTAAACATTGTCATTTTTAGGTAATTATTATGCGAGGTCATTGATAAAAATCTCATTTGAAATTCAACGTTATTATGAAACATAACAATAATTGCGATATCCACATATCTTAATTCAATTTTCTATTCTCATACCGCAGCCAGAAATAGAGCAAATCTGGTTTCTGTGCTTCATAATTTTTATGCAAATCTTACATGAATAGATAGCCCTTGAAACAAGTTTTTCAATCATATATCATAATCCCAATTTCAATTTAAAACGAAGAACTGATCAAAATACTAAACTCGGTCAAAAACTGATATCCTTGCACTAATATGGCCATATCTTAAGATCTATGATTGATATTGACCTAATTCCAATTGGGTTGGAAAATAGACTTTCAAAGCTTTCCAACGATATATTATTTGTCTTAATCTAAGTTCAAAATCGAAGCTGATGTTAAAACTAGAACCGCAAAAAACTGGAAAAGAATCGCCTGAAATTTTCGAAACTCTAGGTGAGAAACGCTTGGAATTTTCGTTTTGTTTGGCTTCCACCCAAATACTTAAAAAAAAAAAAAAAAAAAAAAAAAAGCGACTTTAACTCCGGCAATGACTTTGCCCTTGGCCGGTTGTGGTCGTTGGTGGTTTTTTGGGATTTAAGAATGTTAGTTTGAGTTAGAGGGGTGAAAAGCATGGAATACACGTGAGGGTATGTTAGTCCATAAAATGTAGGCGTTACCTTGTAAAATGCGGGCGTCGTTTAACAACTTCCGGCGTTCTAATATTAAGCTCCCTTGAAGCCTTTAATGCAGGTTCAGCAACTGCAAGTTTCTGACTTAACATTGTATATAATGAATGTATTTTCCTTCGGTTTTTCAAAGTAAAGAAAAAGCAATAGATGTATGTATCCAATTTAAAATTAAAACCATAATTAGTTATATTGCCCCTTTACAGATTTGCAATCACTAAACTTAATAACTGGTAAACTGTACAGTAACTATTCTGACGAAAAAAGAGGGTGTTTCCATATAAGACACCAAACCATTTTTTTTTTTTTTTTTTTTTTTTTTCCAATTTACAGTTTTGTAAAATCTTTTCTGCACATAGTGAGTCTACTCTCTCGCACCTGTTGGTTTCATGAATTGCTCACTAGTCAACTGGAAAATCACCTGTCATCATAATCTATCCATCCCATTGCCTGCTGCTCGGTTAGATATTCATAGCCATTTTTTTTATGTGCAGTGCAGATGCAGACTAGACCAGACAATCTTACAAGATTTGACACTCATCTGATTGCTGCTTTAGGGATTCACTGGGCACATGCTGTAAGCATAAGGCTTATCCTTGACTCGAGATCTGGTACGCATGTCATTAAGTGGGTATAGAGTGTTAGTTTCAGTGATGGAAACCCAGATTTTAGAATTTATGTAAGATGTGTTAAAAAATTTATATATAACTAGTGATTTATTTAGTTTAACGTATCTGTTTGTAACAGATTTACTTTTTAGGACTTTAGAATAATTTCATTATCAGTTACTCTATCTAGTAAAAAAAAAACTACGTCATTTTTCTAATTGTTAGAGCCCCTAAGAGAATCGTTTTGAAGGTGTTGGTCTGGGTTGTTAGAAAAGTTAGATTGGCTTATGAAGGACTTCCTAAAAAAACTTATATTATCAGAGGGAGGGAGCTGTACACCTGTAGTTGATTGTATAAAATGGGAAGGACTTGAAAAAAAAAATGATTTATTAGGCTTTCATGGGATGAATGAGAATTATTTATGGCCATTTATAATAAAATTTAATCCCAAAATGTTGTGTTTGCAACTTGGGAGTTGGGACAACCATGTGTTATTGAGTTTTTGACAATTTTAATGGTTGGGACTGGGAAATTGATGAAGAATTGATACAGCATAAATTATTGTGTTTCACTCAATGATCAAATTTAATATTTCAAATGAGTTATTTCTGATATCAGATACGTATACATTAAAGAGATTTCTAGTAAGGTTAAGATTTGACATGCAGGGAATAACCCCGTTAGAAGTGTGAATCTCTTTTAATGAAAGTAGATCTTAGTGAAATTCATTACTGGAGCAAATAAAGAAGTGTGAATCTCTTTTAATGAAAGTAGATCTTAGTGAAATTCATTACTGGAGCAAATAAAGGATGTCGATAAAGTAGCATTAATAAAATCTTAAGCCGCATAACGTAGCCTGTATTTTTAAGAAAAGAATAGGGAGCTTAACATTAAGAATAATGGCTTGGCCACTTGACAATATTTTAGAGCTCACTCTCTTTTACAAGAAATCTGATGACTAGCTGCGATAGTTATTTATTGCTAAAAACTAGCTTTAACATACTAAGTAGTAAAAACTGGGCCAAGGTGGTGGACTGGTGGTGTTAAAAGAAGAAAGAAAAGGCACAACTGAAGTTTGTTTGACATTGGACATGAGAAGATAATTATAATTGCTTTAATAGAGGAATGATTTGGCTGGGATGGCAGCAGTGGATATGCATTTGATCTCTAGCTCCTCTATATTCATGCATTTTGAAGTAAGGAATAGACATCAGCGTGTTGCTTTCTGTTTTACTGCTATATGTGGTTAATCAAGCCCTTGTGGAGCATTCTTCAGGATTTTGGTTCTGATATTATGTAAATTAAATCAGTGGAATCCTCTAGCTAGATGGAGCTTGGAGGTGATTTCAACTTCATTTCATCGTTGAGGACAGAGAATGGAGTTGTACATAAATGAAAGATTTTTAATGAGTGTATTGATAGTATTGATTTAAGTTTAAGTCCTATTAAAAGTTTAGGATACTATAACTCTTGGTGTAAAGGGCAATAGTGATGGGAAATTAGCTAGTAGAATTTGCTCAGGTTAGATGCAGAATTTTACCGATGTTGTATTATAGTACCTCAATCTCTCTATTTCTGATCATTCCCCACTCCTCTCCGCCCCCAGGGCTCCCCTCCCCTTTTTTTTTTAGATACTTCTATTGGTGGAGCAACGCCTTTTTAAATTCTTGAATTACTTAATCTTTCATAGTAGATTTGGTGAAATTATTTGTGCTCCTTTGAGTGATGTCACTGTCAAATGAAGCCATACCTGAAATTATGGCTCAAATTAGACAAAACCAAAGTCTATTTGAAGACCTTGCATTCTAAGGGTTTTGCTAGCACTATTCAGAGAATTGAAAGGCATGATGTGATTTGGAGGAAGTTCAGGCTCAGCTAGAGTATGTTGATAGTAATTTTTAACGTAAAAGAGCATTGTTGCTGTAATCAACTGAAAAAAATGGTGGAGAGTTGTAGAAATTGAAGAAATTTCCCATAGGCAGAAGGCTATAATTTCAATATTGGTGAATCTGATCATAGGTTCTTTTCTGCTGTTAGGAAAAGGCACAGAGTGAATGTAATAAAAATCTCTATAATGACATTGGTCAAACATTGATGGACTCAAGATGAAGTAACAGGTTTAAGAAAACTTCAAGGTAATAGCTTACCATTGGTTCTTACACCTACAATTTGAAGTGGACCTAGGTTCAGCTTTGAAGCTAGAGGAAAACTCTGATAGATTGTCATACAAAGTAAAATTTATTTGGCTATGATGGGTATTGGAGTTTATAAATCCCCTGGATTAGAGGTTTTGATTCTTTTGAATCCTCTGTGTTTCAAAAAAAGTTTCTCTCTTATTAAGTCCGATGTGTATCATAATGTAGATGAAAATTTTTCATTCCAAAACTATGCTCAAGTACACGGACTGTGCTCAGTATTTTGTTTCTCGATGGCCATAACCTGTGTAGATTTAAGGATTTTAAACCAATACTTGCTGTAATGTGGTATAGTGGTTACTAATATTGTTTTTTTAAATCTTGGCCTTTAGAACATAAAGGATTATTGGGGATTTTCTAATAGTTCATCAAGCTGGTTTCTTCAGGGAGGCACAGTAAGATAATCTTAAGAAAGCATACTACTCTCTAGAAGGAAATTTTTTGCATGACGTTATGTTGGGGCTTGATTTCCGAAAGTTGTTTGTTGACTAATTTTTTGGTTGTGTCACTACTTCCTACAGTATCTTTATCAATGTAAGTCCTGTATAGTTGTATTCCTTTTGAAGCTAAAAAAGTTTTGAAAGAATTCAGGGGATAAGCACAAACTTCGCTTGTGATGCTCTTACAAAAGCTATCTATCACATCTAGCTTCAAAGAAATAAGATGACTTTCAGTCTTTCAGAGGTAACTGTAGGAGTCCTGTGGCTATGTTTAAAGATATATTGTTTTGAAGTTTCTTGTAGAACTAGTCAGCAATGTTTATTGCTCAAAATTTTTGTTAAGTCTGTTGTTATTGAGCTTTAGTAGGGTCTATGACTTTAGGGCTGCAGATGAAGAAGTGATTTTGCTTGGCCCTGCGTAGAAGGAATGAGCTTAAATTATATTAATACCATTGCAATAAGCCTATTTTTGCAGGGTTTTTTTACGTTATTTTTTATTTGTGCTTGTACCCCTTTGATTTTATTATTATATTCCTTTTATTTGCCTTAAAAAAAAAAAGAAAAAGAAATAGCATGGTGAACTATTTTTAGAAATGGTTTTGTTAATGACATGAGAGGTAATGTCAACCATGCTTAATATAAATTAACAAATCAAACCTAGTACAAGGAGAGTGGAAAAGCCTGAACCAACCTCATCCCTCCTATGGCAATCAACACCAAACTCACAAAGGGGCACCAGCAGTGCACCACCCTGTCCTCAACCATTACCCAACATTAGGGGTGTTCACCGAATTAATCGGTCCGGTCTTCGGGTCTAGAAATTGGTCCAAAACCCTATAAAAACTGATTTTGGACCGGGCTGAGTTTTTGCTTAAAATTATGCGTGAAACCTTAAATAATGGTTAAAATTATCTTTAAAAAGCTTTGAAAACTTTAATTGTATGAGATTTTTTGTACTAAACATAAAAAAAGACGTTAAATTATAGTTTAGCCTTTATTTTTTTCACGTTTTCCATAAAATTATTAAAAGTTGAGAATTTTTTTAAAAAAGTTCTTAAAGAGGTTTGTCCAGGTTGTGGACCAATTCTTTCGGTCTAGTCCGGGTTCGGTCTCAGCTTAATCGGTCCGGTCTTTAATTCTTGAAAATTTAATTTTCGGTATTCATTCTAGTCCAGATCAGTCCGGTCCGGTTCGGCCTTGAACCAATGAACAGCCCTACTGGCCACTATAACTCCCAAGCCCCAACTTTGTATCTCTAATCCGAACAAGCGAGAGAAAGGAAGTAATGGTAGATCTTTAATTTGCCAAATCATGAACATGATTTGCGGAAGTTTTAGGCCTGTGATTTGCCAGATTTTGACCAATAACTGTTCAAATATTTGTTTCTTCAGGTGAGGAGTTATGTGCTCTTCCCTGCCTCCCTCCCTCTCTTTGGCTTGCTTTGGAAACTTATTGCAGGTCTTATATTCTTATGTCTAATTATCTTTTATCTTAAAATGCAGGTCAAAGATACATGAAGATTGCAAAATCTCCAATGTCTCCACCTCTGCAATTTTGTTTCGAGATAAGTGCTTCCGGAATTTCCTTCTTAAGTGATGATGGTGTCGAAGTCTCAGGGCCACAAATTAATGCAATACACTCTCATGGTCAGTTATTGTTGTTTAGACAATGGCGTCACAACTACTGGTTTCAAGGCTTTAGTGAACATATTACGCTCTCCATTAATAATTTTCTTTTTGATATGTTACTGCTTACTGGCAATTTGGTGTCGTAGAACAGCTTATGATTTACTTCATGCATGTCTTGAGAATTCCTCATTATCTCTAACGTATGTGTCCTAGACTGCTTGGGCATTATCTCTGAACCATGTCAATGTTTTCAGGTCACAGCGACATTATCTATTGCGGTGATACGTGTTAGTCGAATTCTTTTGCTCAGAACAATGCCCTTTGATCAGTAAATGGGTAATTTGAAGCACTTACCTGACTATAAATCTGATCTCTCCAGCCTTTCTTAATTAATCCACTTTGTAATCATGCATAAGATGTACAGAATATTTTTAACTATAATTTGCTGTTGTGATTTTGGATGTCTCAGACATACGGAGTAGTCGATCAATTTGGGTACTATTAGTTGGTTCAGTCCATGTTCGTATATGTTATCCTACCCAGAAACTACTTTCATTTAATGGTTGAAAAACCAAAGAGAAAGAGACTTTTATAGTACTCTTTCCACTTTCTTTGTTTCTTTTTAGTTGACACGTTTTTTTTAGTCTATTTTTCAATGTACAAATTCAACCATATATATATATATATATATATATATATGGTTGGGATCCAATGAGAAGTTTTTTAAAATGAGAAGGATGAAATGTGCATAAATTTTTTACTAAAGGTGCATATTTTATTCACTAAATGTTCAAAATTGATTTTCGAACTAATAAAGATTTTGATTTTTTTAGGAAAACTAGAAAATGTGCACATTATGAACACAATTTATGCACATTGAATTTGGGTCTTTTTTTTTTTTTTTTTTTTTGTGCACATTTAGTTCAAAAAATATGCACAAAAATTCTTCTTAATAAACTTCTCATTTGACTCCAAATATATATACTTCCCCCGATTTTTTTTAGTTGCTAAAAAAAATCGGAGGTGTATATATATATATATATATATATATATATATATAACCAAGTTATAATGAGAACTAAGACTATACTAAGAAATAGGAACTAATCTATGCTCTTAGACCATGTTAATCGGACGGTCAACATGCTTTCCGTGTCATTAATGGCACTTTCGTAATATTTCAACTTTACAAAGTGATTTCAAGTTTCATTTCTAAAATGTAAATGTAAAGTTAGTAAAAGTAAATGAAATTAGTCATAAAGTAAATGAAATTGCCTTAAAAGTTAAAAAAACTAGAAAAAAGAGGATGTAAGGGAATCCCTCCTAAAATGTATTTGGCGAGATTCAACCCCTGGCCTCACGCCTAAGTCAGAGAATTAGCCAACTACTCTAGCCTTATGTCTCCAACCATTATACTTTCTCCATTTATTTTTAGTTGTTACACTTTTATTTTCACGGTTTTGTAGACAATTTTTTAAGTAGATAGAGAGAGACAAATAAGAGGGATCCGTGTAGGTAGGAGAGAGATAGAGAAAAAGAAATGTCATAAATGGAAAGTGTTGCAACTAATTAACAATTTCCAAAATAGGAAAGTGTAGCAACTAAAAAGAAACGGAGGAAGTAATATCTTTAATTACTAAGCAAAAATTTAAAAAGTTGATATATTGAAAATACATATTGCGACAAATTTATCACATGACTATATTTTTCATTACGTATAAATCATGCTCAAAGGCAAATGTGCGAATAATGATATAGTCAAAATGTGTTAATAAAAAAAATGGAGAAAGTGTTTGATGGTTCCTTGTTGACCATTTATTAGTCAAATGTTATTTATAAAATATATATATATATATAATAATAATTTTATAATTTTTATTAATATATAATAAATTTATTCATGGTCAAAGGTGTTTTAGAGACCATGCAAATTCAAAAATAGGACTATTAAATTGAATTGGAGGGAGTATCAACTATCGACATCCTACATTAAATGATCCCAACTTTCAAATAACTAAAAAGGTGCCGACTTTGAGGAAAGCCAATCTATATTAGGCTTGTTACTTGCAAGCACTTGCATTAAGGCCTCATATGGTTTGATGTAAAATTAGTGAGTAACCCCGGCGTTGTCTCGGGTTGCTATTGTTGTAGATGTGCAGTCGATGAATCTTTTAAAGGCTTTTCTAAACTGCAATTGTCTTTGTCAAATAAAAAATGAGTTATTCTGTAAGTAACTTTTTTTTTTTAATGAACCCTTCTGGTTTCACTTCTGTTTTCTACATATATATTGATAACATAGTTAATAATTGGTTTAGATGGTTAAATAGTCATCTTTGTTATAAAAGAGGTTAAGGGTTTGAATCTCCTTATCCCTATATATATGGAGTAATGTTGGTTGCTTGGGTGATGTGACACTGTTTGAGTGATGATGTGTAGTCCTGAGATGTTAGGAAGATAATGTGGCACAATAAAGAAAAGAGATTACATGGCACATTGATGTTCTTAGGAACACCTTTTAATAGATAAGTATAGATGTTTAATGGAAAATGACTTTTTTTTTTCTTTCCATTTTGCTTTGTTCGGTTTGTGAAAAGGCGGAAAAAAAAATTCCCAATGATGGAAAATATTTTCTCTTACAAAATAAGGGAAGCCACATCTTCTTCCCTTTTCCATGCCTCCTTTTTACTTTTCTTTCATCCATCCGAACATTTCCAATCCTATTATTAATTTCTCTCTAACCTTGTATGGAACCAATCAAATGAAAACAAATTTGCAATTATAGTTTTCTTTGAAAATATATTTTCCATAAAAACTCTTTTTTCTTTGAAAATATGTTTTCCAACTAAACTCTTTTTTCTTTGAAAATGGTTTACATCAAACCAAGCGGGACCGAATGATTTCTATTGAAAATGCTTAAAGAATAAAAAAGACTCAAAATTCATCAATTATTCTTCTTTTAGAAAGAATTTCAACCTTTTTTTAAGGGAAAATAATCTATACCATAGTCTCCAGTTCTCCACGATAGCTAATAAACCAAGTTTTTCTTTTCGTTAACTAGAGTGAACACGAGTTTACGTATAGGGTTTATTCAATTTGAAAAAAAGAGAAAATTTTAACATGTTAAATCGTTTTATATTTTTAAAAATTGAAGTGCCTAAAATTGCTCCATTCAAGATTTGGAGTGCTATTAAAAGTTGAAAATTTGGCTGTTCAATTTAAATATAGTTTTTTTTTTTTTTTTTTTTTTTTTTTTTTTTTTTTTTTTTTTTTTTTTAAACACTAACCATTAAAAGTCACTTTTGAAAATAACTATCTAAAAAAAAAAAAACACTACTTGCCAACCTTAAATTTTCAACAGCATTTGTGGATATTATTATTATTTTCCTCCAATTTGTTGTTTATTTTCGTTTCGGCAATTGTTGATCCTTGGTGATTCAAAACAATATTTAATTAGAAAAAATTTCATTGATTTGCAATTGGAACTTTAAATTTACAAAATACAGGAAATTATAGTTTGTAAACTTGAAAATTTTGGGTTTATCAAATCTGGGGGAAATTGACTTTTATAAATGAACAGGGTTAATGTATATAATTTGAAAAATTAGGCTTTTAATTTGGGTGTGTTGAGAAATTTAAGCGTTTAGTGTTCTTTAATCAATTGGGTTAATACAAATTTTTGAAATTAAGGGAACTATGGTTTATCAATTTGCAAAATCAGGTTCATCAATGCAAGGAATTAAAGTTTATAAATTTGGGAAGTTAAGACAAATTATTCAACTTAGGATATTAAGGCAATAATTGATTTTTTGTTTGTATTAGTAGGATGGAAATAAAGAGAAAATACAAGTTTATATCCTATATATTAACAAGTTTTGTTAATGTAAGGGTATCTTCGGTATTTCAGTTGTAAACTAAGGGTATCACTATAACTTCAGTAAAACTTGTAAACGGTTGAATAATTTGGAGATACGACGGAGTTTACTCTTATGGCTGCTATTCAATGGAGAATGAAAAGCTCATCTTCCAAGGAGAAGTAAAAGCTCATCTTTAATGGAGGAAAAATGGAGGAGTGAAACACCTACCCTTTAGGATTAATTATATCCTTAATTTCTTCATTTTCCTTATGATTTTAGTTTAATTTAGCGGCGAAGCCGCCAGAAATGGTAGTGTTTGAGCTGAGACTACCACCTTGTAGTTTGAGTATGGGGGCGGATCAGGTTGATGAGCGATTAGGAGTGACGGTGGAAATTAATGAGGTAGAGGAAAGAGAATGCTTATGAAGGAGAGAGGTGGGTCTTCTATTTCGGCCTCGTTCCTCCAATGTCAAATGGTTCTAGGTCAAAGGGAGAGAGGTGGATCTTTTGATTTCTTTCCTCCATTGTCAAAGGGAAAGAGGTGGGTCTTCTGGTTTCTTTCCTCCATTGTCAAAGAAAGAAGGTGGGTTTTTCTTTAGTGCATATACAACCGTTATTTGACAGAGTGAAAATGACAATGAAATTTCATGTCACATTTACTCCATGTCAGATCTGTGAATATATAAACACAACTTTGTTATATAGGATATAAACGAGGGCTGACTCGGAAATAAAGGCTTCATAAACAAATAAAAAAATTAGACAAAATCATTAGTGCTTCGTGTTACCCTCTGTAATATCCGATTATTTTATAATTTATTAAAATATAATTTTACGGTTTTCTTATATTTAATTCTATTCTATTAGTTGTATAACTCTTTTTATAAGCACCTGTTGAGATATTTTAAAACCCTACTATATTATTTGCAGCTTCAGTATTAACTTTCATCCTCTTTATTTGTCGTTTTCTTAGCTTCTTCCCCATCTCTTGTGTATTGGAAAAGTCGTACCTTAAGCTCTATTATTAATCAAAAATAGAATTCTCCTCATAAACCTTTTAGCCTTTGATTATTATCATGATTTTTCCAACAAACTTTTATCATGATAAGCTTACGTATCTCGTTTAATATGCCGGCATGATGTCGTTTCAATGAAATTCTACAAAATATATATAAAGTGCTTTCATGATCAATTACTAACACTCTTGCTAACTTATCTAAAGTTCCGCCTGATTTGCAAGTCATGAGTCAATCGAGAGGCAATGGTATACCTCTAATATTAGCTTAATTGTTTCTCGAAAGGTAATCACACTCGTTGTTTTGGAGTTGCTTGCTTACTCTTATTATTATATGTAATCATACGGATTTACTTTGAAATTGTTTGTATAATTATTGTTTTATATTATTATTACATGATTTGATATTTATATGCTTGACTTTATATATATGATTGATGCATATAATTTTATGATATCATTTGATTTAATTGTTTGTTATCATTGTTGTATTGATTAATTGTGTTAATTTTGGGGTTTTTAATGTTGTTGCTATAGAGAGTACTATTTTATTGAGGTTTTAGGATTACTCATATAAAATATTATTATATTGGGTTGAGAATTAATTATATTTGGGAACTAGTATTACTGCCCTGTAAGAGTTGAGATATTTTATTAATCAAGTACGTTAAGTTATGTCATATTATTTGGAAACCCGTGCCAATATTGAGATATTATTTACTAGTTTGTGAATGGTTATTTGATCAAAATATAAGATCAAAATAGTGAACATTATTATTTTGTTATCGGTTTGAGGCTCAACGTTATAAACCTAGTCCTTGGCATGTTGGTAATGAGATAATGATCATGAGTTAAGAATGAGATACAATCTTTATTTATATTTTTCTATGGTCCGTTACAGTGGGATTTGGCCCGTATATGGTCTGGTTGAAGGTGTTTTCAGGTTATTGAGAGTATTCAAGTTTTTATACTTGTTGGTTTATTTATTCGAATTACTCATGTCCAAGGCTAGGTATAGAACAAAGAGCATGACACACTTATTGGTTATGAGTTAATTGAGTGAAGGATTGTATTATTATTCGAGGTTGAGTTGATAAAGGTTATTTTCAGACTACAATGTGTAATGTAGTTTTGAACTACATTGTTTAATTGATATAGTAATGTTAATTATTATATTAATCTTTGTATTCTGATATGTGGTAATTACTCAGCTTTAATTTTGCTACGTGTTTGTTACTTTGTTGTGCTATTTGTGTTTGCGGCCATGTCTTTTTCTTTTGGTGGCCCTGCGACAATCTACTTAGGAATTTGTCCTTAATGGTGAGCAGTCAAGATTGTTTAACCAGGTTGATCAAGTGATCGTAGCTAAATGTGCTCAAGTGATCGATTAGTGTTTTTATATCGAGTTTGTAAAGTTGTATAAATAGCTGACTTAGATTTATTGGGTTGTAATTATTGGGATTTTTATAAGCCTTAACACTTGATAAGTTGTCGAGTTGGCAGTAATACCTCTGATTTAGGTGTATGCTTCCACATTTTTATTCAAATGTTGTTTATTTTTCCTTTAATTCTTGTTTATTATTTGTTAGTAAATCGGGGGTGTTAAACTAACTTTTTGGGTTTAAATTATATTTTTGTTCTTCTTTACTTGTAAAGTTTGCAATTATTGATTTTGTTTACGCGTGATAAAATTGTGTTAGCACTAACTATTACAAAAGGCCTCACATAACCCACACTCCATTAATAGTCTTGTAAATCTTGCAAGATTAGTCCCAGTACATAATTTCAAATTTAGAACATGTTTATCTTGCTATTCCCTTTCCCCTCTTTCTCTAGTACAAGTTTATCACCTTGAATCTAATGGAACTGTGTACAAAATTATTTTGTACACTACCTTTAGTTGTTTGTGTTGTTGTTGCTTAATACTCTACAATTTTAAAAATTGTACAATATCATTCTGTAAAAAAGGCACTACATTTTGCTGATGTGTGGCCCATATTTATTATTTTTATTTTTATTTTGATTTTTTTTAATCAGTGTCCATAATATATTAAAATTGTATTGTTTTTATGTATTCTTTTTAATACACGTATTTTTTTTTTAAGAAATACATAATTATAAATTAATTTTCGAAAATATAATCATAATAAAAAGAAACCCCAAAATTAAAAATTTTCATCTTGTTCATCAATGTTCTTCATACATGTCATAGATTAGCCACCGTTCCCAAAATCATTGTTAATAGTTACTAAATTCTCAAATCCGGCCTTAATTTGGGATTAAAATTCGTATATCAACTGTGTTTGTATCGTTTTTTGCAATTTTTGATTTTAGGTTTTTGTTCATTAAAAAAATCTTATTTTTAAGCATTTGTTAAGGAAGAATCGCACAACATCACAATGGTGGCCGGCGACATAGTGATTTAGGTTGAATTATAGGCGTTCTTCTGATTGTATAATCGGAGAAGACAACCTTTCGGGGGGTTTTTTTTCTTTTTAAGCCCCTTCTGTTTGATCCGTAAAAATGTAATGATTTGTTTGCGAACTTGTTTGTGACTTAGGTAATGAGCTAAACTATTTTTGGACATTACATGAGGAAAGCAATGTATATAATTTGTTTGTAATTAAAACTAAATTTTTAGGTAATGACCTAAATAAACATAGATAATTTACCTAATCACAAACAGATTACAAAAATCGCAGATCTCGATTCTGGATCAAAATAGGTTTGCGAAAAAAAAAATCGAACTCTAAATCGCGAAATACACCCCCATTATCCATTGATCGTTCATAAAAATTAAAATATTTGTGTTTTAGATCATCATAATACACGCTTTTAAGGCTATTTTCATTCTCAAAACTATCAAACAACTTGATTTTTACATGAATCAAAATTATCAATCGAACCCTAAAACGAAATTTGTATACTGTAGACACCTGATTGTGTCTCCCCAAAAACCAAACCTAGTGATGAGTACTTTTCACATCATTGAATATCGAACCAGTTGAAATGTTAAAGAGTCTCGTGAATTCTTCTGTTTTCTAATAAAATAATTCATTTCTGTTTTCGAAAATCATTCATTTCGTATCCTATTTATGAAAAAACGTCCAATCCAGTTTAGTTTGGTCCAAGATATGGGTCCAATAATTGTGTAGTTGGATGGGTCTTGAAAAGACCTTTTCAACAATATATTACAAGCCCAATTCCGAGTTATAACGAGGAAGTTATGGCCAAAATACTAAACTGGATCCTAAATGAGTTTAATGGACGACCCAATGATCATGTGGAGGGTCCATTAATTTTAATTGTATTCCTAAAATTATTAAGATTTGTTACGATCTTCTAGAATCTTCTAGAGGGTTATTTTGAGCTCTAATGGGATTAGGATTATCAATTATAATTATATTTGATTTTGAAAAGATAAAGAATTCTAATTGGAATAAAACAAGTGTTTTAAAAGATTAAATATGGTTTGATTAAAGATAAGTACAGACTCTAAGTAACCTAATTTGATTAGGAGAAGGACTCTGTACGGGAATTTTATCGAGCAGCAACCATCGCACCGCGATAGGTCCATCGTGCTGCGATGGGCGTATTGCCATGCGATGGAGCCAGTTTTACTTCGAGTCTGATTTTGACTCTTTTTTATCGTTTACGGTAGATTTTTCTCTATAAATAGGGTCTTTTTTCCCCCGTTTTCAAATCATCAACAATCATCTATTCTTTCTCTCTCTCTAAGCTCGAAGCTTATTATTTATTTCTCTCTCTTTCTAAGCCTAACCTCTTTACAAAATACACCATTCTTCATTCACGAGACTTGAATACATCTAGCCAAGCTTGAAGTTGCCTTAGACCTCAACGTGAAAGGTTGATAGTTTTGAGGGTTTGGTCCCAAATCTAATTTCAATTGTTATTTTAATTGTTTGATTTAATATTTTCATTGAAGTTAATAACGTGTGTATTGTTTTGATATAAAGAGGTACAAGAAAGTGAGTAATTTCATTGCTCTATCATGCTTAGATTGTTATATTAATTCCTAGTATCATGTTAGGATGTCTTTATTGCTTTCTAGTATCATGTTTAGGGAATTAACTAATATTTCTAATATCATGTATCTTTCTAGTATCATGTTAGGGATAAAGCTTTGATTTTTATTACTTGGTGGCATGCTAGGATTTGTTATTAATCATGTTAGTATCATGCTTAACATCTTGCTAACGTTCTTATGCTTTGATGAGATTGAGATTATTATTATGATGATGATGATGATGATGATTTGTTGTATCAATATTGTTATGTTGCTTGATATATCATTGTTATTGCTTGATCACACCCTCTCTTGTAGGTTTAAAAGGAATTTGTAATTGAAATCACGCTTAATAAGATAATTAATAATTTTATTTAGGCTAATATGACTTTAATTCAAGCGATCGCCAATAATAGATTTGTTTGTGCATTAATATCAATCAACATAGATTAAACAGGTTTAGGATTAATATATTAATTGTATGTTAATCGAAAAGCGCACATGAATATGAGAAGAACAAAGTGGAGGCCTATTTAGGGCATGTTCAAGCTCTTTTAGGTTGGGTTTGTACCTTCATCCCCGAATATCCTGTCATGGTTCAGGACCACTTGGAGTTAGCGGTCTTTGTGATCATGAATGGTTTACAAGTTCCTAAAACTTGTTGGCGACTCTTTTGCTCTAGCTTCCTTCCCTTTGGACGCCACCATGCTTAAGTGTATGATCACAGTGGGGCTTAAGTGTGGGATGCTTGAAATATTCCCTACATATACAAATCATGAAAATAGATTCAAAACCCAATAAATCCGATCTTTGGACGGAATGTTGGTCTCCAAAACCTTCAACTTGTTGTATACTTATTGTGAACGACCAGAAATCATTTAATTAGGTGAGTAAGTATGTACGTAATTTTGTTATATTTCATGTAAATTTAATTTAATCATATCGAAAAACTTCTCACACAAAACAAAGGGTTTTTGGTCTTATTCTAAAAGCAAGGTTTTTTTTCGATCTTTTTCAAAAAGATAAGTTTTTTTGACCTCTTTCGAAAGACATTCTTCTTTTCGAGAAAAAACCTTTCTTATTTTAATCTGGGATAATAAATCTAATGGATTATTGCCGTAAAGCATTGGTGAAAATTGTACAGACGAAGTATTGTTGTTGGAATTATAATAGTTAGTGAATTATTAATTAAAAATGACATCATATGCAATGCTAAATTGCTGATGCTAACTAAGTAGTGTGATATATTGACTTCTCTTGACTTTGGTACATCGGGAATCAATGGCAAGAAATTAGTGGTGTGTTGAAAAGTCTTTGCAATGAACGATAATGTGTTTATACATTCCTTAATTTTATTAATTCTCTATGAACAGAATAAAAAATCGTGAACTTCTAGAAAGATTTTAAGAAAATTTGTTAGAAAAAATCTTTCAAAAGCGCTATTTCGCAAAAAAAAAAAAAAAAAAAAAAAGAAAAAAAAACCCTTTTAAAAGCTTTCTAGTTAAAAAGAACCACCACGTTCATTTTGTCTTATAATTTTCTCAAATTTGTGATTACTTTGTCCAAAAACCCTAGAAAAATTAATTTGGGGGTTTTCAAATTTGTGCATCTTGCTTGCAATTAATGCTTGTTTTGGCTTTGATTATGTATGGATGTGATGCAAGGGTGATTTTGAAGAAAATTGCAACTGTTTTGGCTTTCATCTTGGGAAAGGGTGGGAGAAGAGAAGGATTTGATGGTAGTGGAAAAGAAGGTTTGGAGGTTTGAGAAGGGCAGAATTTGAGGTTGAGGAGTTTGGTGGAGGGGGTGATGAAGGTGAAAGGGAGGAGAGAGAAAGTGGCGGCAGAGGGGGTTGCTGCTGCCTGCCAGGGGAGGGGGGTTACTGGATGGTGGTGGGGTGTGTTTTTGTTTTTGTTTTTTTTTTTAATTTATAAATTAATTTATTTATTATTACATGGTTAAGTAAGAGTTAGAAGTTAATAAAAGAAATAAGAAGCTAATTAAGTGAATTAAGGGCACTAGGAATTTTCTTTAACAAAAAAAATTTCACAATCGGATTTTCTTTTGCTAAAATGTTAAAAAAAAAAGGGTTTTTTTTAAACCAAAAAGCTTTTAAAATTTTATTTTTTTCCGCAAAATGGTGCTTTTTAAAGTTTTTTTGACAAATTTTCCAAGATTTTTTTTATGGTAAGTGTCAAATGTAATTTTTTTTTCCAAAAAAAAAAAGAAAAAAAAATATTAGGAAATTCAAAGAAAAAAAAAGTGTACAATAGTGTAGGGAATATTTCAAGCATTACGATAACCCCAAACTTGAACCCCACTGTGATCATACACTAAAGTACGGTGGCGTTCCAAAGGGAAAGACAAAGAGCAAAAAGAGTCGCCAACAAGTTTTAGGAACTTGTAAACCCAAAAGACAATCCAAAAGGACCATCAACTGCTCCATAAGGTCTTGAACCAAACAGGGTCCGGGGATGAGGGTACGAATCCAATCTACAAAAGAAAGGACCCGCCCTATAAAATAGGCCTCTACTTTGTTCTGCTCGTATTCATGCGCGCTTTTCGAATAACATACAAACATTATATTAATCCTACCCTGTTTAATCTATGTTGGTTGAATATTAATGCACAAATACAACTATTATTGGCGATCACTTGAGTTAAAATCACATTAGCCTAAACCAAATTAATAATTATCTTATTAAGCGTGATTTCAAGTACAAATTCCCTTTAACAATCATAAAAGGTGTGATCAAGCAATAACAATAAAAAATAAAACAAGCAACATAAGCATAATAACCAATAAACAATAACAACGATGATAATAACATGATAAAATAAAGCTTAAATATAACAGCAAGATCCTAGGCATGATACTAACAAGATTAATAACAAACCCTAGCATGTCACTAAACAATAAAGATCAAAGCTTTAAACCTAACATGGTACTAACATGATATTAGAAAGAGTAAAGACATCCTAAACATGATACTAGAAAGCATAAAATAACATCCTAACATGATACTAGGAATTATAAAACAATAATAAACATGCTTTCTACATTGAAAGAGAGTAATAAGATTACATACTTTGAAGCCTCGTACCTCTTTCTAATAACAAAATACACAAATTAGTAAACTTCAATGAAAATAATAAACAATAATTAAAGAATTAAATTAAAATCAAATTAAATAAAGTTTGACTAGTTTTGGACCAAACCCTCAGAAAATATCAAACCTTGCACGTCTAGGGCGAAGGCAACTTCGAACTTGGCTAAGACATTCAAGATCTTGTGAATGCGGAATATTGTATTTGAAAAGCTAGTTTAGAAAAAGAGGGAGAAAGAAAAGAATTAAGTAATTCTTGAGAGGGAATAGAGAGAATTGAGAAAGAGTTGATGAGAATATTGTTTGTAGATGATTGTGAATGATTATTGAAAACAGGAATTCGGACGCTATTTATAATGAAAATAATCCGGAAAAACATAGAATTTGATAAGGAATAAAACTCCACGCTGTCGCCAGGAATTAACTCTGTCGCGACGCGACAAGGTCTGTCGCGCGGCGACAGACTTGTCGTTTGGCGACAGCCTGTATTAGCGCGTTTTTCTTCACGCGGAATCCGATCTTTAATAAACTTGATCTACGGAATCCGTACAGAAGATAAAATATATTTTTAAGATAATAAAACCATATTTTATTCCAAATAAAAATCTTTTAAAAATAATTAATTATTAAATCTAACAATATTAGAATTAAAAAGAACTTTCTAGAAACTTCTAGAAAACTATAATTAATCCTAATAATTTTAGGAATAACAATTAATATTGGGCCCAGTTTAGTATTTTGGCCATAACTTCCTCAATATTCATCGGAATCGGGCTTATAATATATCGTTGGAAAGGGCTCTTAGAGCCCCGTCCATCTACACCATTATTGGACCCTTATCATGGACCAAAATAAACTGAAATGGACGTTTTCAAATAAATAAAGTCATTTTCAAAAACAGAGAGAAGAATTTAATTAAAACTAAACCGCAACACTTGACTTTCAAACCACTTTCACCTAATTCGATAATAACACAACGCGCAAGGCATTCATCACTGGGTTTGGTTTTGGGGAGACACAAATGGGTGTCTACAGAAGCCCCCACTTTGACTGAGTTTGGAGAAACTTATGTTTCGAAAACGAAAGTCAAAGTATCGATAGGGACGGAGAATGATTCAAAACGTTCTGCGATTCCAAATCATTCTTATAACGCCGATACCTGTAAACTAATCATTAGTTAAACAGATAAAAGAGTTAAGAAACGCGTATCTTGCACCGTCGAGCACACGTCTCTGAAGGTAACCATTTTGCTTCATTTTGACGACCTTCTACAAGCTAGAGAACGCCATCTTGCTGTTGTTGATGTTCACTCGTCTCTGAACAATGGAGTCTTTTTGAGGATTGTTCACTCGTCTCTGAACAATGGAGCTTTCTTGAGGAATGTTCACTCGTCTCTGAACAATGGAGCTTGATGATATGTCCACGCGTCTCTGAACAATAGAGCTTTGATGATATGTCCACGCGTCTCTGAACAAAAGAGCTTTGATGATATGTCCACGCGTCTCTGAACAAAAGAGCTTTGATGATATGTCCACGCGTCTCTGAACAAAAGAGCTTTAAATAACATGTCCACGCGTCTCTGAACAAAAGAGCTTTGATGATATGTCCACGCGTCTCTGAACAAAAGAGCTTTGATGAATGGTTGTATCCTGTAAAAATCAAAAGAATTGCCAAAAGACTTTGCTGGTGTTTTTCTTAGGGTTGATCTAAGGCTTGATGTGTTTCTTAGGGTTGACCTAAGGTGAATGATTGACTTGAGGTTAATTCAATGTAACTGACTGACTTGAGGTTGACCCAAGGTGAATTGACACGACATGACTCAATGTACATGACTCGTGTGTGGTGTGCGACTCGAAAATGCAAAAAAGAAAAAATTTTCCGTCATTTTTGTGGAGGGTATCGACTTTCTCCCGAAAAAGAAAGATGCGAAAAAGAATCGAAGTGTTTGATGGTGCATGTTGAATGAGCTTAATCAAGTATATGCATTTGATACTATCCCTCAAGGTATAAGGATTAATTCCTCCTAAACTATCTTAGTTGACTCAATTATGAAAGTATTTAGGTAACTTAGGCACGGAGGCTAAGCATTTCATACTTTGATACAATGATGATTATAAGTGATGAGTGATGAATGATTTTGATAAGGTTGCTTCAATGTTATATATGCTAAGACTTCATGACAAAAGGTTCCTAATTGGGAGTCAATTTGGTCATGTATCCGTGATGTGTGTGAAAGTGACACTAAAGTTAGGCTACAAAGGCTAAGTGTATGGAGAAGTACTATTTGATAAGAGTCAAATAATGATGACTCTTAGGCTAGGTAGGCTAATGATGTAAGGATCAAGCCCCCAAGTCTAGCTCTAAGTAAATAGGGATGAGCATAGGAAATCCCTTGATATGATCATGATGTGAGTGTGTGAATGTGGAAATGAATGCATTTTTATTATGGCCGCACCTCAATATGAGGTTGCCTACGTACCCGTTAGGAATCAGGCCAAACGTAGCTCTAGCCGAACCTCGCACAAGTGTGTGTATACCTCAAGAAGGTCTTTTTAAGGGTTGTAACGTGGTTAGGCTAAAGGTTAGAGAAGAAGGGGATAAAGGCTCAAGACCCTAAATAAGCCCCCAAGGTGTGCAACCTTGCTTTTGAATCTTTGCATTTTTATGCTTGAGGTTTTTTCTCACTTATGAGCTTTCTTTCTTTTTTTTATTATTTTTTGCTCTTTTCTTTTTTTTTGCTTTTGCATTTTTATTTTTATAAGTGTGGGCAATCCGATCATGCGGTCTATCACTCACTTGGCATTCATGTTTCTCAGGCACGGTACCGAGCACTCGATAAGAAACGCAATCTGAGACATGTTCTTATCAAAGATATTTTTATATCATAGACATTGGAACACTTGCCCTTTTGTACACTTTTACTTATTATTATTTTTTTTGTATCATTTTTTTTTATTTTGAGATCACTCAAGCTTTCATATTTGGAACTTGCATAAGTTACACACCATCCCATCCCAAGGTTAGGTAAATGTAGGTTGAAAAAAGAAAGGTCTATCGTTAGACGAGGCTCAAAGTGGTTTATCAAGAAAAGGATTATATATTTAAAAGGTGAGAGATATGATATGGCTACAAGAGGTGCCTCCCATCATTGGTATACCTTGTGCTTAATTCGACCTTGATTTTTTTTTTTTTTTTTTAATTTTTTTTTTTTTTTTTTTTTGAATTATGCAATGCAATGATCATATGCAAGAAATTAAATGCTCATTTTATTAAAAGGAAAAAAGTAAATAGAAGTCCTACAAAGTAAAAACTAGGAGAAAATGAAAGGTGCCTATGCTAGACTTTATTGGGGAAAGTAAAAAAAAGAAATAGAAGAAAGAGATCACGAAATCTTGTCGTTGAAGCTCGCCTCTTGTCTTGTGCTTTATCATCACTCGGTCTTCTTGCCGACTGGAGGTATAGGAAGCTTGTTATTGTCGATCAAATATTGGATGGCCTCCTTTAGCTTCCAACAGCTCTCAGTAGTATGACCCCTGCCCTGGTGATACTTGCAATATGCATTGGGATTCCAGCTAGTCGTCCTCCTTTCGACAGGTGGATCCCCAAACGGTCCAATTGGAGTTATAAGACCTTTTGCATGTAAACGATCAAATGCGGTGTCATAACTTATACCAATAGGTGTGATGTTTCTCATTTGTCCTCGTTTGTTCATGGCAAGGATCTCATCCAAGTCAAATGTGCTAACGTTATTTGAATGGATAGTTTTGGAAGAAGAAAGATTGTCGTTCTTCTTTCCTTTCCAGCCACTGTTATTATTGGTACTATTTTTGGCCATCTTGTTGCTAAGAGGAGTATGAATGTGATTTTAATTAATGAGGTTTTCCATGGTCCGTTTTGCCCGTGGCTTAGGAGCATTGAATTCTTCATTGAATCCTGGGTGAGAATTTTGTTCGATAACCATTATCCGACTTGCTAATCCTTCTACCATATTCAAGAGCATGGCAATGGCCTCTTGTAGTTTTCGAACGTCTTCTTTTAGACTTGACAAATTTTCCTCGATATTATCTAGGAAAGACCCTTCGTCTTCCTCAATCATGGCTACTTCATCAATAGAAGTTATACAAGTCATATCGATCATGGGCTCACCTACAGGTGTGATAAGGAGTGAAGGATCGAAGGATGTTTGATCTTCTGTGATGGCTAGAATCTCGAAAGTTTTATTTTCATCAATCAGGTCCTGAATAGCTTCTTTGAGTTTCCAACACTCCTCAGTGTCGTGACCTCTTCCTTGATGATATTTGCAGTGTTTACTAGGATTCCACTTAGGTGGCCTGGCTTCGGGAACTGGGTCTTTGATAGGTCCTATGGGCATGACCAGTCCTTTGTGGTGTAGTTTTTCGAAAGCTGTTTCATAACTCATACCGAGTGGAGTGAACACTCTTTTTGACCTTTGGATTCGCTGCTTAGAGGTGTTCGTAGCATGTACTTCGTTAATGGGAGAGGAAGAAAAGGGATAGTCGTTCTTCTTTCCTCTCGCACTATTATCTTTCAGAAGGTCATCTTCAATGTCAATACCTATATCATATACAGCTTTGAAGGTGTTTAAATTGCTTTGGTACCTAAGGTGCTTAGAGTATTTTTCTTGGAGGTTCTTAATGAACATCCTGACAGATTCTTTCTCACTAGGTACTTCAACCATTTTCGCAATAGTTTCCCTCCATTTATTAAAGAAGGAGGTGAAACCCTCATTTTCTTTTTGTTTAGCATTTCTAGCTCTCTATGATCGGTTTCAACTTGTATTTTGCATTTATACCTTTCAATGAAAGCGCTCACAATAGATTCCCAACTAGAGGTCTTTTCTTTATCAAGTGAAAAGTACCACTGTTGACATACAGCTTCTAAGGATAATGAAAATACAGAATGAAATGCTTTTCTATCTATCCCCTTAATATTCATTACAGTTTCAAAAGCTCTTAAATGAAAATAAGGATTGTCCATAGCTTTAAACTTAGGGATGTCATTGGGATTGAACTTTTGTGGGAGAAGGTCCTTATCCACCGAGACCCCTTGGGAGCTAATCTCTTGGAATCTAAAGTCGTTGGACAGTTTGCCCAAGCTTTCCTGGATTAGGTCCATTTGTTTCTGTTTTTCAGGATTATTTATTTGCAGCGATAAGTTTTGTAGCATCTCAGTCAAGTTGGCTACCTGTCCCTTGACCTCATTGAGTTCTTCTTGACTAGCCATTGCCTTCTTAGCTTTCCTTTTCCTACCGATTGGTTTGTCAAACAGTAAAACTTGAACAAAGGTGTTGTCCTTGATTAAACGCCCTTCCCTTCTTGACCAAGTACTGTAGAAAGGGAAATTAAGGATAAGTTTCATACCAATTATTTTGACTCAAGCTTTATTCAACATGCAATGTATGGGAAAAGATTATGGAAGAGTGAGAGGTATGATATGCATGGGGAAAGAATGTAGTGAGTGGGAAGACGATGGAGATGGAGAAATATTGAAGAACTAGGAATAGAATGAACCCCCCAATTCAAATGACGGAAAAGCGACTCATGCATGAGCCTAAGACATGGTCATGGTGACATATACAAAGTGTGTGCTAGTGAGTTTAGGTGACATGTTAAGACTTGTGTCATGACCATGTGGCTAGACTATGTGACTAGACTCAAGTAAAGACTAAGTTAAGACTTCACGTATGTGCATTAAACTGGACAGGCTGTGGTATTTTAGTCATAACTTTTAATCTGTGACTCTGATTGTAACGGAACCAACGTCAAATTAAAGATAAAACTCGGGGCTACAGATCCATAGGTTATACGACTCGTGGTTCTTCCTAGAACTCCGGCTATGACCAAAACAAGTTGACGCATGTGCAGTATACGGGAATAAAAATCCGGGTTGACTTAATGGAACTATGACTCGATTTTAGGCTTGTTCATTAGTTCAAATTAATTAATTAATTAATTAAACAAGGTCTTTGACTCTTAGTGCATGACCATTGGACTTTAAGTGCCTAAACTCAATTAAAGACTTAAACATGATTTGAGCCATTAATAAACTGATTAGTAGACTGTTAATTGGACTCATCGTGATGACTCGAGCAAAAGAACTGGACTGTCGCTAAAAACAACAGGACTGTCGCTACGGTTTAGAGCCTGTCGCCAGATGACAAAACAGTCGCCAGGCGACAGACGCTAAACTGCAGCGCCACAGTCCAAATTCCTGCGCCATTGCTGGAACATCAATCTGGACTGTTTCCAGTAATTTTACTCTAAATGGACATGCCTAAAGTCGTACTAGGTCGAATCGATTAAATTATTAGCCTTTAATTAATTCAAAATTAATTAATTAATTAATTAGACAAAGTCCTTTTAGTCATTAGTCAATTTATTTAGTCTTTAACACAAGTCAAACAAACGGTTAGCACATATAATAAATACAAGCAAGGGTGCACAAGTAGTTCACATAGTCACAAGATGAGTTTGCAACCTAACCATGGCTCTAGTTCTCTAAAGTTCGAGGATATTGGTTAAGTCAAAAAGGTCCATGGTTAAGAATCCATATGCATTGCACACAAGCCTACCGGGAGGGTTGGAGCGAATGGACAGGATTCCGCGAGTGCGAGATGAAATCGGACTCGACTCCATGGTTTGGTGGATTCACAAACATTACACGTACCCAAATCTGAACTTTGCACATGATCGTGGGATATTCCATTGGGCAGGTGAAGCAGGAACCCCCAGAGGGTTATTTCCATATGTAGAACACATATGGGTTCAGAAAAGTGAGAAAATGACTCAATCAATAAGCAAAATCGAGCCAACAACACTAGAAATGGTCAAAGCAAGAAGACAGACCCCTGGCTCGGTATTGGAAGAACTTGGCGCCAGACTACAGGGACTGTCGCCGCAAAAAAGCTTCTGTCGCCAGGCGACAGAAACTTTTTACGGGCGACAAGCCCTGTTTTCTAGACGCTAGTTCCTACATGCCTTGGCAAGTTTCTGTGTTCTTCGAATTTTCCAGATTTCGTATTATCTTTTCGATTCTAGTCATGAAAGATATTTCCCAAATTTCCTACGTGTAAAATTCCTATGGATTGACTCATGGGGTACTCCCATGAGGACCTTTTAATGCATATGACAATAATGTTAATCAAATCACGCACATGAAATACTTAGAATTTTTCGAGTCTCATCCGCTCATTCTAAATAATTGGCAAAATTAAATAAATTTCACGAATATAAATAGAAATCCTCCCCAGTGGAGTCGCCAAAAAACTGTAGGGAATATTTCAAGCATTACGATAACCCCAAATTTGAACCCCACTGTGATCATACACTAAAGTACGGTGGCGTTCCAAAGGGAAAGACAAAGAGCAAAAAGAGTCGCCAACAAGTTTTAGGAACTTGTAAACCCAAAAGACAATCCAAAAGGACCATCAACTGCTCCATAAGGTCTTGAACCAAACAGGGTCCGGGGATGAGGGTACGAATCCAATCTACAAAAGAAAGGACCCGCCCTATAAAATAGGCCTCTACTTTGTTCTGCTCGTATTCATGCGCGCTTTTCGAATAACATACAAACATTATATTAATCCTACCCTGTTTAATCTATGTTGGTTGAATATTAATGCACAAATAAAACTATTATTGGCGATCACTTGAGTTAAAATCACATTAGCCTAAACCAAATTAATAATTATTTTATTAAGCGTGATTTCAAGTACAAATTCCCTTTAACAATCATAAAAGGTGTGATCAAGCAATAACAATAAAAAATAAAACAAGCAACATAAGCATAATAACCAATAAACAATAACAACGATGATAATAACATGATAAAATAAAGCTTAAATATAACAGCAAGATCCTAGGCATGATACTAACAAGATTAATAACAAACCCTAGCATGTCACTAAACAATAAAGATCAAAGCTTTAAACCTAACATGGTACTAACATGATATTAGAAAGAGTAAAGACATCCTAAACATGATACTAGAAAGCATAAAATAACATCCTAACATGATACTAGGAATTATAAAACAATAATAAACATGCTTTCTACATTGAAAGAGAGTAATAAGATTACATACTTTGAAGCCTCGTACCTCTTTCTAATAACAAAATACACAAGTTAGTAAACTTCAATGAAAATAATAAACAATAATTAAAGAATTAAATTAAAATCAAATTAAATAAAGTTTGACTAGTTTTGGACCAAACCCTCAGAAAATATCAAACCTTGCACGTCTAGGGCGAAGGCAACTTCGAACTTGGCTAAGACATTCAAGATCTTGTGAATGCGGAATATTGTATTTGAAAAGCTAGTTTAGAAAAAGAGGGAGAAAGAAAAGAATTAAGTAATTCTTGAGAGGGAATAGAGAGAATTGAGAAAGAGTTGATGAGAATATTGTTTGTAGATGATTGTGAATGATTATTGAAAACAGGAATTCGGACGCTATTTATAATGAAAATAATCCGGAAAAACATAGAATTTGATAAGGAATAAAACTCCACGCTGTCGCCAGGAATTAACTCTGTCGCGACGCGACAAGGTCTGTCGCGCGGCGACAGACTTGTCCTTTGGCGACAGCCTGTATTAGCGCGTTTTTCTTCACGCGGAATCCGATCTTTAATCAACTTGATCTACGGAATCCGTACAGAAGATAAAATATATTTTTAAGATAATAAAACCATATTTTATTCCGAATAAAAATCTTTTAAAAATAATTAATTATTAAATCTAACAATATTAGAATTAAAAGGAACTTTCTAGAAACTTCTAGAAAACTATAATTAATCTTAATAATTTTAGGAATAACAATTAATATTGGGCCCAGTTTAGTATTTTGGCCATAACTTCCTCAATATTCATCGGAATCGGGCTTATAATATATCGTTGGAAAGGTCTCTTAGAGCCCCATCCATCTACACCATTATTGGACCCTTATCATGGACCAAAATAAACTGAAATGGACGTTTTCAAATAAATAAAGTCATTTTCAAAAACAGAGAGAAAAGAATTTAATTAAAACTAAACCGCAACACTTGACTTCCAAACCACTTTCACCTAATTCGATAATAACACAACGCTAAGGCATTCATCACTGGGTTTGGTTTTGGGGAGACACAAATGGGTGTCTACAAATAGCGATCAGCTATTGTTGAATATATTATATTCTAGTTAAGACCATTATAAATGTACTGCTAAGCCAGCAATAAAGTATTAGTCCACTTGATAAGCTACTTAGTTTTTTTATCTGATATTGTTTGGGCTTTAAATCCTATCAAATAAAGGTAATTGGAAGTTGAGTAGGTATCCCATTACCCTTTTCTCTACTCTCAAGTGCATATTCTTTGTACAAATGTTGGACCCAATAAAATTCGTGGGGTTGAGATATATGGTCAAGCAATTATTATGTATGACCTCCATTTTAGGGTTTTTTATTTTTTTAATTTTATTTTTTTGTTTTGTTTTGTTTTGTTTTTTTATAAAAAAAATCTTATTTAAAATCTTTTTGTAAGATAAAAAAATTCATAATAAGAAGAACAAAAGTGATCGATTGAGCTACTATTGGAGTATATTGAGAACTAAAGTGATCGATTGAGCTACTATTGGAGTATATTCTCTTTGACATACTCCGTATGCGATTTATTGTTGCTTTAAACTTGTATGTTGTGTTTGGATAAAGAAATGGGAAAGAATAGAAGGGGAAGGAGGTGAAGGGGGAGGAAGAGAAAAGGAGGGGAGGGAAGAAAGGATATCTACTAGCGCATAGAAGGTATTTACATGGTTTGTAAATAGGATGGCAATTTATAAATAAGTTGAAGTATTTATTGGGACCATGTACATCTGGTAGTTTAGTTGGGTAAAAAGTGTTAAGGTGGAGGCAAAAAAGTAACGAGGCTAGTTTGGAACTACTGGGAAAGTGAAATGGTACATTTTATATCCAAAATGGTACTTGTTATGGTTACAGTGGTACTTTTTGTGTACTATTATGCATATATATTATACCATTAGATTATACACTGTCTTAGTTGTACTATTATATCTCACAATGGTGCAATATTTGATGTACAATTTACATACTTATTTGTATCATTTGACAAATATCTATACCACTACAACATTTAATGGTATTATTTACCTATTTGATGTTACGTATAACTCAAAAATGAAATGGGGTCAAACAAAGGTCAGCCCACCTTTATTTAACTCAACCCATGTGAAATTACACACCATGTAAATACCGCCTATGCGCCTAATAACACTCCCCTCACAAGTAAGGTCCCATCTAACTTTTGTCTCATGTGATTTTTCGGGCTAGAGTGCTTCTTCAATCATGTTTATTATATACTTTGTATAAAAACTGAAAATCATCACATTTTTTGAAGACTAGCAAATAAATAAAGCACGGAGTATATAAAGGGTGTTGTAATATAAGAAGTATTTCAAGGCTACAATAAGAAGTAAACAATAAGATCAAAATGTTGATCTTATAACAATGGAACATGATTAGTGTGTCATGATGCAAATTACTGACTTGAAAATGAAATTTCGGCGCAACCAAGGTACTCAATTGTATTTGTCGGCACGTTCCCTAAGGTTAACACACCACTTCTATACAAATACACTTTTGGGTAGAAGGTTGGTGTCAAGTTACTTATGCCCAATAGAGAATGTGTTTAAACTATTGTGTTTTATGTATTTTCAAGTGTATCAAAATCAAAAAAATGATTCTTCTATTTAAAGAGAAGGATGGAAGAACATGGAAGATTATAGAAGAATCTCAATCATCAGTGAGGGGTGTGAAGGATTTATGTCTTCGTCAAGTGCAATTACTAGATATATCAAGGATCATTATCACTACTAAAAATGAAGGTTTTTGCGACCATCTCAAACGGTCGCTAAAAATAGGAAAAACGGTCGCTGAAAATATTGCGACCGTCAACGGTCGTAACCTGATAATCGTAATTTACATGGTCGCAAAAAGACAAAATTACGACCATTTGTCGGTCGCAATTTTTTTTGTGACCGTTTCCCTGATTTTCAACGACCAGCAAAAAAACGATCGTAATTTGTAATAATTGCGACCAAAAAATAACCGGTTGCAAATATTAAGTTTAGCGGCGATTTTTAGCGGTCGCTAAAATTATTTTAAAAAAAAAATGAAACCAGCCTACACAACCCCAACGCCACATCCCACTAGAAACCAATTCAGCCTACCACCACCGCCCACCAAGAACCACCTCTACCCACCACCACCGCCCACCCTAAACTACCCATAACCCAAAAAAACATTAATCTATCAATAAAATTAAACCCAAAAAAATAATCCACAAAATTACCAAAAATTCATAAAAATACCTATACAAAACAAACCATGTAATTTAACATACGACCAAAAATTCAAAAA
Organism: Chenopodium album; assembly: GCF_948465745.1. Taxonomy (NCBI): domain Eukaryota; kingdom Viridiplantae; phylum Streptophyta; class Magnoliopsida; order Caryophyllales; family Amaranthaceae; genus Chenopodium; species Chenopodium album. The sequence goes on along the minus strand of NC_137850.1, from coordinate 10,612,181 downwards.
ACTTTGTTTAAACACAAATCGAACAAAATTTGGAAAAAAGATTGACAAATATTCGAACAAAATTCGATCAAAATCAAAGAAAAATTCAAACAAAAATGAAATTCAACATTGAAATTCAACGAACCACAAAAGTCAAATAAAAAACAACCAAAATTGAACCAGCAAAAATCAAATCAAATAAACCCAAAAAACAGATCCAATCAAACCAAAAAAAAAAAAAAAAAAAAAAAAAAACAAACAACAAAAATTAACCAAAATAAACGATAATTAACCAAAAATGAAACCAAAAATCAACCAAAAACACGAAAACATACCTCAAACCCCGAATTGACTTTGAAGTTCACCTCGAATTTGGTTTAATAAGGCCAAATTCAAACATGAAAAGTCTAGATCTAGAGTTTTCATGGTTGAATTTGACCTTAAAAACCATAAAATAGTTAACACCATCAGCTAAGCATCGAACCAACACAAATATGGATCGTGAAGGTGAAGTTTCCGAACCCAGCAACACCACCGACGCTGCCAGAGAAGAGGACAACAATTGGACTCGTTTTGAAATGCAAATGGAAGATGTAAATGAAGAAGAAAAAGAGAACGGAAATGGAGGGGAGTGAGATGCGAAAATTGGAACTAAATAAGAGATGTGAAAATGAAGAACGAAAATGGAGAAGAAGGAGAAAGGAAAGAGAAGCAGGAAGAGAAGGAGATGGAGGAGCGTGAGAAAGCAAAAAGAAGAAAGAGGAGGAGGAGAGAGAAAAGAAAGAGGAGGAGAGCGGCGTGTGTGAGGAGAAGTTTAGGGTTTAGAGAATGGGCTCCTTTTATATATACCGTATTATTTTTTAATATTAAAAAAAATCCCTTTTGCGACCATCACAAGCGGTCGCAAATTACGACATTTACAACCGTTTTTGACGGTCGCAAACGACTTATTTTAATTTAGCATTATTTATTATTATTCAAACATCCTAGCGACCGTTTAAAAGGCTAAAAACAATTGCAAAACGGTCGCAAATTTGCGACCATTATCAAAACAGTCGTAATATTGCGACCGCAAAAAAAAACGATCGTAATTTTTATATTTTGCGCTCGTTTTTCAAATGATCGCAATTTAACCGAATTTTAGTAGTGTATTATGGAGATAATTAATTCATTCTTTTGGGTCGTCATTGTCTGTTGCTAGATATGATAAATGATCTTTGAGCTAGTTAAATATTCCAAAGCCCAATAGAATGGATCCTATGAGGTCACACACAAGAGTAATGGATTGAACAAAGTATGAAGCCCGTTAATGGGCTTCGTGAGGTAATGACAAGCCACATAAGAAATATGACTAGAGTAGTTTGGATTGATTTTGGAGTTTGGGCTTCACATGGACACTAATTATATATGTGATATATAAATAGAGGGCTTGCCTAGGTTATGTATACAAGTCACAATTAACCCAAGCGGTGAATTGTGAAGCAACCAACCAAAAACTCCCTCTCCCTTTCTCTCACGCACGCCTCTCTCCTCCTCCCTCTCTGTCTGTACGATACAGACACGGTACACCGGCGCATGGTGGTAGTGGTGGTTTGTGGCTCATTTGTCTCCTCAAAGTAGAAGGTTGATTGAAGAGTTCAATCACAACTAACTAGCATTAGAGAGGTTCAATCCTTGCCCGTGGAGCAAGTAGAGGAATCACGTTTGGGTTCTTGTTCTCCTTATTTCTCTTGCTCGATCACTCATGGAATAACGATTAAAAGGTATAATTATGTGTTCTTTATGTGTTATGCAAAGTGCTTATTTATTAGATGCTTATGAATATGATTCATACAATTCCGCTTATATCTAAAGTCTTACAGTGGTATCAGTTAGCCTAATGCATGTACACATATTGATCATAATTCTTTGATGTCGACAAATTTTAAATTCAATTAAGAGGGAGAATAATTTAGTTATGGGTCAATTATTATTTTAAATGGTGATTTAATATATGGAATCATTAAAATTGTTTAATTTGCTCAATATTTCCTAAAATTTGGACCGAATTTTGTCCCCTTTTGGTTCCAAAAATTCAACCCCCCAAACCTTATTCAAAAATTTCGAAACCCTAAATTGTGATTTTTTGTTTGGGTTCTTGAATAATTTCGATAGTTCCTAATTTCATGTATTTAATTTAATCTATTTCATGTATAAATTGTGAATTTTGCATGATGTATAATTTAATTTAAGTGTTAAATTGATTGGGAATTATTTTCATGAAGAACCCTAATTTTGAATTTGAATGTGATTTAATTTAAAATTACTTGGACCAATTTCATTTAATTTTAACAAGTAATGTTTAATTAAATAAAAGCTTAAAAAAAAGGAAGGAAATATTAATGGGAATAATCCCAACTTTGAGCGTTCTGCTCAAAATAATCCCTACTTTAATTAACCGGGTATAATCCCAACTTTCACCAAAAATCCTCAAAATACTCCCATTTACAAATTACCGGCCAAATAGGTTAGAAATCTTAAAATTCCCCCCCCCCCTTTTTATCCTAATTTTCACACTCATCAGTTATCATCATCAATTATCATCACACTCATCATCATCACCAACTCTCATCCAATTCTCGCCACCGCCGTTGCTATTTCACGTTCGTCGCCACCTGCGTCACCATAACCGTTTCTCTTCCTTAATTCTCTTTTTTAAATAAAATTTTCTTGAGTTGATTGGTTGTACGTGGTTGGGGTTTAATGGTTCATGTTGTAGTTTTGGCTGGGTTGTGGTTGGTGATTCCGAGAAACAACGAGAGTTCGGGTTAGGAGGAGGCTAAGGAACATATAGGTGTGACGGAGGGTGTGGAGAAGGAATTTGATGCGCAACCCATTTAAAGTGGTGAGGTGGTGTGGGTTGGACCGATTGGTTATGGAGGAGGCAGTAGGGTTGTGGTGGTTTTATGGTGGGGTTGGTGGTGTGTGGTCATGGTCTGTAGTGGTGAAGCCAAATCTAGAAGCTAAAATCCAAAAATCATATACTATACTAATAAAAATATATTAAAACTTTGATTATTGAAATTAGAATCAATCATAATTGAACATGTATCTAATTAACCCATCATACAGGTTACCATCCATTGCTAAAAGGTTAAGGACTAATTTGAGCATATTGTGCAAGTTGGGATTATATCTAGTTAATCCAAAGTACGGATTATTTTGAGCGGAACGCTAAAGGTTGAGATTATTTCCATCAATTTTTCCAAAAAAAAAGAAAATAAAAAAAAAACTGTTTTGGGGATTATTTTGGGGCGACAGCCACGGTGGTGGTCTAAGAGGGAGGGTAGGGGCGGGGCAACAAGTCCAGGAAAACAAAAAAGCAACATAAGAACTGTACAACAGTTGCACGACACTACTGTTATTGTTGTTGCGCGTCGTTGCTGGGCACCATACATTTGACGGTTTGTGGCTAACGTGGCTGGCTTCGGTTGGCCACACCACGGTGGCTGGCGCGGTTTTTCATTGTAAAAAATTTATTGTTTTTTTCAAAATTTAAAAGTCTGATTTTATTTTTAAAAGATACGTTTTCAAAATTAAGTTGTTAATTTCGATAAGTTTGTTAGGATATTTTGAGCCAAAGATTCTTATGGATAATAATTGATTTAATAATGAGATTATCCCATAATTATTTTAGGATATAATTGATTTAAAATTATGTGATTGACTAAGTAATTAGGATAGAATTTCCTAAATTAGTTAGGATAATCTTGGAGAATAAATATGATTTATTCTTTCAAGATTAAAACAAGATTTGATTCTATCTCATACCTTAATTAAAATATATGATATTTTATAATTGGTCATGAATAATATATGATATTATCTAATTACAATTAAAAATATGAGATATTTAGGTACCATGTTTCCTTAATTATGTATATTCGATGTTGTAGTTTAGGCAAACATGTTGAGTGATTTATTATGTGACAATTTTTATAATATATGATATTATTTCGCTATATATAGATTAGTATGACCCATAGAATCTAAATACAATCTGCGTATCTTGATATATTTTTGTGATCTAAATACGGTCTGCATACCGTTAAGTTTTTTTGTAATTTATTTTATTTTATTTGAGTAGTAAATAGAATAGAATAGTATTACAGGTTGTAGTTAATCAAGAAGCCAATGGAGTGAAGGCCTAAAGGAGCAAGATGGATGAGATCCATGAAGGTTCAAGTGGGAGCTTTTGCTTTATTAGTTTTTGAGGATTAAGGGGTCATACTATGTCATGTTTTATTTATGCATTTGTAGATTATGCATGCTAGGTTTTATTTATGTTGATGATGATGCACTAGAGTTCACTAAATTAATCACCACATAATGAATCTAGGTCCCGATAATATTAAGATTAATTTTCCAATTAAAAACCTAACAACCCTTCGATAATTAATGATAGGTCGTGCCAAAGTTAGGTGTCATTTTTATATCTTAGGTGACTTGGGGTAAATCAAGTTTTACAATTTTAATTGGTCGTGCTCAACAAGGTTACCTAAAGAGTTTACAACCTTGAAGCAAAAGGTAAAAATTAAACATGATATGGTTAATCATTCAACCAAGAGTTACAAGGTTTGTATATAGTAAAGAGTTTACTCACCTTGAAAATGTAATGGTTGATGGTAGGGCCAAAGTCCAATCAATTATTGCACAAATAAAGGATCTCGGAATCACTTAATTCAAACTAGGATAATTTAATATTGAATAAAGTGTTTTAGAGTAACCTATTTAATTCGCTTATGATGCTTTAAATTTTATTAAACATAATTATTAAACTTTTCCCTTTTTTGTTTGTAGATAAATAACTTTAACGACAACACTAACTTGCCAACCAAATTGAAAACAGGGCTAAATCTCATTAACTTTAGGGATTGGGAAAGGGATCTAAGAAGTGTTCTAAAGAGCCATGGGCTCGAAGCTCACCTATATATTCCCATTGAAAGCAGAAGCACAACAGGTTTTAATCCTGAAAAGCATGCGAAAGATGTTTCAGCATAGAAAGTCAGGAATCTCATGTCAGCCTCTATTCCAACTTGTTGGAAAAGAAGGGTTAAGGATTATAAGCCAACATTACTGCGAGAATGCTTACATGCTGTCTGTAGAAGGGGCATAGGGGCATTAGGAAGTAGAGGCATCATTTATAAGAATTTCCAGGAAATTGTTGATTCGATTCCCAAGGTATATTATTCCTGGACTGACAGTGTAAGGTTTGAGACTTATAATATTCATTGTAAGATAACGGCTAAAAAAACTCATACTTGGTCAGTCAGTTAAGACCTATGTCAAGGAACTGAATGAATTACTCAATTGGATGTATATCTTAGGGAGACCGTTTGATGATGTGTCTGCTCACGACACAATTCTATTTTCACTCCATGCTGGATTTTATCTCGTCAAGCTAATTCATAATGATGAAGGCTCTACAGTCACGCTTGTCGATTTATTGATCAATTACACAGAGGAGTATTTTAAGAAAGAAGGAAGCCGGTGTTTCTATTGCGGTAGGTGTAGACACCTACTTTTGGCCTCCTGTCCTGACAAGAAGTGCGATGATGCTACAAAAACCCATTCTTCATGCTAGATTAAAGTTGAAGTATTTATGGACTACAAAATGCACTATGAAGTAAGTTAAAACCTATATTTGAGACCAAGTTATCATAGAGCCTTGTCCGATTACTAATTAGGCCTAAAACGTGCTCATACATGTTTAAACTTGATTAATAATGGACCCGAGTGCGTCAAATGCAATGATTGGATCTTGTAGGCGTCGTTTGAAGTGCACCTATGTTAAGCATGTTGTGAATATGCTTGGCACTCTTAGGAAGTGGGAATTGACATATACGGTTAGGGACAACGATTAGGGACAAGGAAAGTAGGGAACCGCCAACAAGTTTTTAAGGAATTTGTAAACCGTTCAAGAATCATTTAAGGCAACCACGATAAGGGACAACGAAAGGCAACAACGATTCACCCGTGAAGGTTACACCCCATTCATAATCCATGAGATTACTAACTCCATATAGTTCGGAACCACGAAAGGAGGATAAGGGATGATGGTACAAAGTGAGTCATGGAGTCACATTTACCCATATTGGCCTCTACTCGATTCTTATAGCGAAAAGTATTCCTGCGATCTCAAAGGCATGCAAACAAAGTATCAATTTGCTCAAACTATAATTATGCTAAATTGGTTGAATATTAATGAACACACATAATTCTAAAATATTTGTGATCACTTAATTAAATAACAAGATTAAAAAGGAACCTAAACCGGTTGTCCAAATTATCTTATAATCGTGATTATCAATTACATATTCCCTTTAAACCATGCAATATAGTGATCATAAAAAATATAATAAAATCAACATTAATATTGGAAGCAATTTAATCATAATATCGTTAGTCAAATCAAATAATTATAAACCTAATCATGATACTAGCAATATTTAAATAAAATAAGTAATTAAATTAATTAATTAATTACTCACATTTCGTGCGCTCCTTTAAATTGGTACATCATGAAAAAATTGTTAGTAACTTTAATAAAAATATAAATCAAATTGAAACAATTAAATTAAAAAGTAGAGTTGTTTTTAAAAAGTAGAGTTGATTTGGTCCAAACCCTCAGTTAATTCTACCTTTCACGCCTTGGTTTAAGGACGGAACCTTGGGTGTTGTATGCACTCTTTGGAGTGCTTAAGGAACGAATGATGTAATTAGGAATATAGGTTTAAGGCTAAGAGTATGAGAACGAGAGAAGAGAATGATTTTTGGTGTAGAAGAGAGGAAGAGAGAATGATTTGGTGCCTCGAAACTGCAGAAATCAGGTTTGTATTTATATAGGAGACGAACAGGAGGATGCACGGAACCCTAGAAGAGATAAGAGCCGCAGAAAAAACCCTAATTGGGCTCCGTGACACGGTATAGTTCACCATTGCATGGTGAAGCACACCGTGTCGTGGTATATAATTTGTCTAAAAATGCGTCCAGATTAATAAGCGCGTGAGAAAAAGCGCGGAATATACACAGGAAAGCACTGTGTCACGGTATGTGTACCGCAACATGGTGCAGAATACCGTGTCACGGTACAAGGCACCGCGACACGTCAGCTTTTGCCGCGACGCGGCATTTTAGCCGTTGCGCAATAATTCCAGTTTTTTACACGTTTTTAAAACTATAATAACTTTTGATCCATAAGTTAGAATAAGGCATAATTTATCATTGGAAACATTATCAAGTCTACTTTCCAACCCAATTAGAATCAGGTCAAAAAAATTTCTAGGTTTTATGATATGGCCGTTTTAGTGAAAGGGTGTTGGTTTTGGGCCGAGTTTAGTATTTTGCTCATATCTTCTTTGTTTTAAATCGGAATTGGGCTTATGAAATATCGTTGCAAACATTATTGAAAGGCCTATACAACCAAATAATAATTGGATCAAAATTATAGGGCTAAAAAATCAGTTCAGCTCGGTTTTGTGATGTGTACACAAAAAGTGGAAAGTGAGTTATGGTTTGGGGAAATGGGCTAAAAATTGGGTTGTTTTATGAAATGTATTGAATGGAAATATGGATTTAGGACTTCAAATATTAAATACTCAACCTGACCAATAATGGCGGTGAAAATTTGTTCATCATCGGGTTCGGTCTTGGGGAGACATTTTTAGGTGTCTACAGATCCAATGGATCTTATATTGTTAAAAAACGATCCAATAAGATAAAATAACCATCAAATTTTCATGTAAATCTTATACAAATAAATAGTCCTTTCAAGGAGCTTTCCAACGGTATATTATAAGCCCAATTCCTAGTTAAAACGAAGAAGTTAAGATCAAAACACTAAACCGGTCCTAAAACCGACACCCTTGCACCCCAACGGCCATATCTTTTGATACATAACAGATTTTAACCTAATTTTAATGGAATGGAAAGTAGACAATCAGATATTTCCAATGACATCTCAGACGCCTTAATCTGACTTCTTAATAAAAAGTTATGGAAGTTTTAAAAATGCATTTTCATATAAGGCAAACCACACCGAGCGCAAAACTGTGAGTTGCGCGCGCCAGGCTCGCGCAAGTCATTGAGATGTGCGCGGCACCCAGCGCGACTCCAAGAGTTGCGTGAGCCACCTGACGCCGCGACTCTAAAACCCTAAGCCTAGATTCCTACGCCTATAAAAAGGGGTCTTCGTTCAACCCTAAAGAGGACAGAAAGTCAGAATTCTAAACCTTAGTATTCTTGAATCCCTAATCTTTCAATTTCTCTTATTATCATACTACTTTTCTTCTCTCTTCCCAAATACTTTCCAACTCTAATTGAATCCATTGAATTCCTTGTAGGTACAACGAAGAAAGAAAGTCCATAAACGCATTAAACGGAGATTTAGCATAAAAGAAGAACGGTTAGTTTCCTGAGCACTTAGATAAATCACTTTTCTTTTATTGTTTAAATAACTTTAATTGATTAATTAGTTGTTTGATCACTTTAAAAAAACCTTTAATTAATTAATTTCACGTAGAATCTTGCTTTTATTAAAGACTAGAATTGAATAAGTAATTGATTGTTTTATCACATAAGTCAAGGCGAATACTGTTTATTTCTTGTTCTTTTCAGGAATTTAAATAACAAAAGAATAACGACTTTTGCAATGTAATTCCTACGTGATTAATGCTTGTAAAAAAATCAACTAACTTAGTTTTAGGTATCACATTGCATATATTGTTTGGTGATGAAATTGTGTAAAAGGAATAGCTAGTAGAGGCCACACTAGGGCTAGAATAGCGATTCCTCCCTTAAAGGAACGTTATTTTAGTACCCTCGCTCCCAAATTCATTTCTAGTATAAGTAGACAAATTTGAGCATGGGGTAAACTTATGATTCATGCTAAATATCACTTGGGAGAAAGGCATGAGCAAGGTTTATGAGTTTTTCTAAAACTCATTGGCGACTCCTTACTAGTTTCTTACAAAAAAGCATGATGATAGGATCAACTCTAATTTAAAGGTCTCCCAAACAGTCAGGAATTCAAATCCTAAAACACCCTAAAAAGTGTAAAGTCCTAGGCTTTTAAAGGGCCATGGGCATAAAGGAGAAGGATCCCCTATGATGGGCACACCCTCCTTACAGTGGCGACTCCACTGGGGACTTAGAGGTTAAAAGATTAGTTTTTAGTTATGGTCCAAGGTTTCCAACACTAGGTTGTCTACGGGTTGTAACGAGAACTAACTTGGATAATCTCTAGTTAGAGAGCGAGACTTAAACGCATAATATCTTCCTTTGTCACAAAACTAAAAACCAAACAAGAAACATTGCATCATGCGTAGTCACAGCACACTTTAGACCATTGGGGATTGGCTCATTGACTAGGGGTCACCAACACTAGTCTTCTATCCCGAAATCAATAACAATCATCCCACCCATATCGCCAACAAAATGTTGGGAAAACTATGTCATGGGTCAACACGTTGAGTGATTGATTTGTGCATCGTTTCTTAAGATGTGGTATCTTTGGACACCTAAGCCTCGACCATAGAAGGTCATTATATGCTTTGACAGTTCCTTTTATGTGTTTATGTGACTACATGGATATGTGTTTAATTATATGCTTCGTGTCTAATCTTATTAATTCTAACTTGTTACGTGTATATATATATATATATATATATATATATATATATATATATATATATATATATATATATATATATATATATATATATATATAATCATAAAAACATTGTAGTTCAACCAAAAATAAAAAAAATAAAAAATAAAAAACTGCATTTCGATTTATATATAAAAAAAAGAAAAAAAAACAAAATGTCGAACCTACTAGGTGACGCGCGCAACTATTAAAGTTGCACGCACCCTCCAAGCGCAAGTCCAGAAGTTGCGAGTGCCCACTGTTCAACGTTGACTTTGACTTGTTACGAGCAATGTTATACGGAGAAAACGATTTTACCGCTTCAAGGTTAATCGTTAAGTAGGTGCTAATAATATCTCTTTGGGTAACAATGTTTTTTTTTTTTTAATTATTCTTCTTTTCTTTCTTTTTTTAAAAAAAAAAATCTTTAATAGTTCTTTGTTAAAAAAAATAATCCAAAAAACATGTCTTTTAATCGTTCTTTTCTTTCTTTCTTTTTTAGAAAATCTTTTATCGTTCTTTTTGCGTTTATTTTCAAAAAACATATTAAAAAAACCGCGTGTGTCAAGCGCTATTCTCGAAATTACACTTCCCACCTTAGCGCAATACGGAAAATTGCGCGCGATATTGTTTTCAATTATGATGATTCGTTTACGTACTTTATAATCATACTAATGATATTAGTTCTCATAAAGTTCGTCATTAGAGGTTCACATCCCTTGGTAGGACGTCATTAATATTCCCATTTCTAAACGTGCCTATTTTCATGGTCGTCATCTTTTTGTTGTAATTAGTCAACCTTGACTTAAGAGCATAATTTACCTCTTCTATGGTTTAAAAAGAACATCCCGAGAACCTTACTTGGGATGATTGCCTCACACACAAAAATAAAGAGAAATAGAAAAAAAAATCAAGAAATTGTTCTTTAAAAAAAAAAGAGTGTGATACAAAAAGATTATTATTCGAAAAAAAAGAGAGAGAAAATTATGAATGATAAGACTGAGAAAATAATTTATTTATTTCTTGGATTTTACGTTTGGAGGCAATCATTCTTTATAAGCAAATAGTAATTATCCTTTAAAGATGAGCAATATGTGAATCATAATTATATATATATATATATACATATACATATATATATACATATATATATACATATATATATATATACATATATATACATATACATATATATATACATATATATATATAGATATATATATATATATATATATATATATATATATACATATATATATACATATATATATATATATATACATATATATATATATATATACATATATATATATATATATACATATATATATATATATATACATATATATATATATATACATATATATATATATATATACGTATATATATATATATATATATACGTATATATATATATATATATATACGTATATATATATATATATATATATATATATATATATATATATATATATATATATAACAGATAAAGATCTATATTATAATCTAAATGATCAACAAGTACCATAGTATATTGATCATTTTAAGGAGTGTACTAAGGTTGACTAATATTTCTAAAAATTTGATGAGCATGTCAATCCAACTTTCCTTTTCTTTCCCTTCTCCTTTTATTTTGAAAACAATTCACTTCAAGTAAAAGCCTTAGATGATTACCTTGTTGAAGTCAACACAAATCATGACATTCCATTAATGATTGTTTGTGAATTTTTTGACATTTTTATCAATGAACTTGCTTATAGTGAATTCGTATTACAATGACTAAAAAAAATAATCATTTTGAATTTTGATCGTTGTTTGGATGCTTGGCAGAAAAGGTTTAAGTGAACACGCTCAATTTCTTGTGATACACATTACTAGATCATCTTCCACATTCGCATACTAGTCCAATCATGGGTGACAAAGCAGCATTGGAGAAACTTAGAGAGGAACTCCAAAACCTAAAGGCCCTACGAGAAGAAGAAGCCCAAATAAAGGCTCATAAAAAGTAGAAAAAGGCTAAAATAAAAGCAGAGAAAGAAAAAGAAAATATTCTGCAAGAAAAAACAAGAGCCGAAAGAGTAGAGGCCTTGGAGAAACTTGTCCTTCGAGCTATCTCAGGGACTAAGTTCTTCAATTATGAGCTTGCACCACAACCTAGTGACAAGACTCTCCAAGAAAAGTTCTTGACTACGGATTTACCAACCTTTAAGGTTACAAACAATCCTAGGACTCATTTGATGAGCTTTATTGGAATTATGGCATTGAAGGGGTTAAGCATAGCTTATATGCATGTACTTTTCCTCTTTCATTGGACCCAACTGCTAGATCATGGTTTTATAATCTCGCTGCAAAACAAACTTCCACTTGGAGTCACATTGTAAAAGCTAATTGAATCAAATGAAAATACATGAAAGTAGAGAGAGAAATTTAGAGAGAGAAAGTTAACCCACCCATTTCATTTTGTTATTTCAGCTCGATTTTAATGGCAAAGAAGAGGAAAGGGAAGGGGAAGAACCAGGAATCTTGAGGAGCAAAAACAGAGGGTTGCCATTGATGATATCTCAGTGGAGAGTTGGTTGGATGAGGAGCTGGTTGAGGAGATTCTGGTGGAAATGGTGACAGAGGAAGAGAAGGTACTTCATAGGGAGGAATTTAATAGCTGGTTGAAGGTAATTTGTACCCCTAACTCTGCAATTTTTAATGGAACAATACTTGATCAATCTGCTGAGTTGAGTACTGGGTCGATCAACCCGACGCCATTGTTGATGATTGAAGGTCCTAGTATTCATATGAATGACTTGAATGTTAATTCTGATAATTTGTTGTCAAACCCCCAATGCCGAAACCCAGATTTTGCTTCCTTTGTTTCTGCAATCCCTAATAATTCGGGTAGCATTAGCTGGAAGAATATGTTCTTGAATACTTTAGATGAGGGTTTGAATTTGTCTAGGAAGGGTAGGAATGATGCTGAAGTATAGGATATGGGTAGTAAGGGGAAGGTTAAACTAATTGCAGATGATGTGCAATCTAAAGTGTCTTTTTGTAGTTCAACAATTGTTTGCTATGTGTTGTGTGCTAAGCCCTCGATTTATGCTATGAATGGCTTTATTCGACGAATGTGGGGGAAATTTGGAGTTGATAAGGTATCCTCAATGAATAATGGGGTGTTTTTGGTGCGATTTAAAACTGTTAAGGGGAGGGAGAAGGTTATAAATGGGGGGCCAGTTTTGCTTGATAAGAAGCCTGTGATTATGAAGAGATGGGAGCCAGGATTGAATCTGAAGGATGAGGGGGTGTTTAAGGTTCCTACCCGGATCAGACTGCCTGGGTTAGATATGAGGTTTTGGAGTCAGTTATCCTTGATGAAGCTTGCAGGACTTATTGGTGATCCAATCAAAACTGATAAGGCTACTGCAATGAAGGAGTTGTTGGAATATGCAAGAATCTTGGTTAAAGTGAAGGTTAATGGCGAGTTCCCTAAGTTCATCATTGAATTCCAAGATGATAAAGGGAGTGATGTTGTGCATAAAGTGGTCTATGAATGGAAGCCAGTTACATGTAAGGTGTGTGGTGGAATGGGGCATGAGGGTGCTGACTGTCCTAATCATAGAGTAAGGAATTTGAGGAATCGGAATATTCAGAAGAAGTCTAGGTCTGTCAAGAAGGCAACTCCTAGGCCAGCATGGTTAGCAGCAGGGCAAGGAGCAAGCTCAGCAGCAGGGGTTGTAGCAGCCTCGGCAGCAAGTTCAAGGCATCAGAGTTGATAGGAACAGATTTGAAATGGGGAAAGGATTTGAAGAACAGTAGATGAATGAGGGTCATGCAGGAGTTTCTGCTTTGGAAAGTGAGAGTAGGACAAGATTTGCTGATGAAAGAGTGATGTATGGCAGATGGGAGGGGGGGAGTGCTTATATTCTCTCCGTGGATAGTTGGGGTTTTTGGAATGTTAGGGGCCTAAATAAGCTTGATAAACTTTGTAATGTGCTTTGGTTCATCAAGAATCAAGGGATAAGCTTATTTGGGCTTCTGGAAACTAAGATGAAGGCTGCTAGATTTGGAGTAGTGTTCACTGGTTTTGGTGGGAATTGGTCAATTACTGCTAACTATGCTAAACATCTTGGTGGTAGGATTGGGAAATTTGGCTTCCTGATATTTTTCAAATTGAAGTTGTGAGGGTAGAAGTTCAGTTTATTCATATGAAAGTAAGACATAGAGCTTCTAAGTTTGAGTTCTAGTATACTATGGTGTATGGGGTGAATGATGCTGGTGGTAGGGAGGTGCTTTGGAGACAAATTGGTAAATTAAGACAAAATGTTTTTGGTCCTTGGATGATAAGTGGAGATTTTAATAATGTCCTTAATCTAGAAGATAGAGTTGGTTCTCCTGTTACTTTTGGTGAGATTGAAAATTTTAGGCAGTGTGTAAGGCAGAATTTGTTAGTTGATTTCAAGGTGGGTGGCCTGTTCTACACATGGAATAATAAGCAAGATGGAGGTAGTAGGGTGTGTACAAAGATAGATAGGGTTATTTTGAATGAGGATTAGCTGGATAGGTGTAAGGAGTTCAAGGCTGATTTTCTTCCTGAGGGTGTTATGGATCACTGTCCATGTATTATGAGAATGTTTGGGGATTTTAGGAATACTAAGAAACCTTTCAGGTTTTTTAATATGTGGAATGAGGCTCCAGGTTACCAGGATGCTGTTAAAACTGCTTGGGAGAGTGTGTTTCAGGGCACTGATATGTTTGTGGTGGTGAAAAAACCACAGGAAGTTAAGAAAGCTCTTAAAACTATAAATCTAACTAATATTTTGCTGTTGAGAGTGCTGATATTGTTGCTGCAAGGGAGTTAGCAGATGTTCAGAACAGTTTAAATGTTGATCCTCAAGATGAAGACTTGATGCATAAAGAGAGAGAGGTGAGGGATAGGTATGTTGTAGCTCATAAAGCTAAGATACAGTTTCTAAAGCAAAAAGTAAAATTGCACTGAATGAAGGATGGAGACTTCAATTCTGCCTACTTTCATGCTTGTATTAGGAAGAGAAGGATGCATAATAATGTGTATAACATTGTTCAAGAATCTAGGGAGGTGATCTAGGATCCTCTGAAGATAGCTGAGGCTTTTGTGAGCTTTTATAAAGACATGCTGAGCACTCACCAGAATCCAACTAGACACATTCATCAGTATGTAATCAATGAGGGGTCTGTGTTGAATTCTGAGCAGAGGGATAGGATATGCAGAAGCTTTACTGAGGAAGATGTGAAGAAAGATGTTTGGAGCAGTGAAGAGGATAAAGCTCTAGGGCCTGATGGTTTTTCAAGTAAGTTTTTTAAGAATTCATGGGATACTGTAAAGAAACAGGTGAATGCTATAACTTTGACTATGGTGCCTAAAGTTGAGAATGCAACAAAGGTGACTCAATTTAGGCCCATTGCCTGATGTAATATGCTCTACAAAGTGATTTCTAAGATGTTGTGTGAAAGGTTTAAGGAAGTATTGCCTGGTTTGATTAGTGAGAACCAAGGAGCATTTGTAGTAGGGAGATCCATTTTGGATAACATTTTGGTGTGCCATGATATATGTTAAAGGAGTATAATAATAAGAGGAAAGCCCCAAGGTACACAGTTAAGGTTGACTTGAGGAAAGCCTATGATTCTATCCATTGGTCTTTCATTCAGGATATGCTTGGTGCTTTGGAGTTTCCTGCTGTGTTTATCAAATAGGTGATGCAACGTGTCACGTCTCCTTCTTTTTCAGTCATGCTGAATGGGGGTTTGAATGGTTTTTTCCAGGGCAAAAGAGGAATTAGACAGGGTGATCCAATGTCACCTCTCATCTTTGTGATAGTGATGGAATATCTTACCAGGCTGCTAAAGAAGATAGGGAAGAAAAGAAGCTTCAAGTTTCATCAAAGGTGTGGAAGTATTGGGTTGGATCACTTGGTATTTGCTAATGACTTGATGTTGTTTTCTTATGCAAATAGGGATCTGTGGCTTTATTGGTTAAGGCTCTCAAGACTTTTGCTGGTTGCTCTAGCCTGCAAGCTAATGCAGATAAAACTACTATTTACTTTGGAAGTGTGAGATCAAAAGTGCAGCAGGAGATTATGAGTGATTCTAGTTTTATCTTGGGTGCTACCCCTTTTAAGTATCTTGCATCCCCTTAAATGCTAAGTACTTGAAGGTGACTGCTTTTGATGCTATAATTGAAAAATGCTTGCCAGGATCACATGCTGGTCTAGTAGAAATTTGTCATATGCTGCAAGGGTTGTGCTGGTCAACTCAGTTCTGATGAGTCTGCACACATATTGGGCTCAATGTGTATTATTGCCAAAGACTGTTATTCAAAGAATTACTCAGCTGTGTAGGGCTTTCTTGTGGTGTGGGGATGTTGTTCTTTCTAAGACTCCTCCTATGGCTTGGGATTGGGTATGTAAGGCAAAGAAAGCTGGTGGCTTGGGGATTAGAGATTGTGGTCTTTGGAACAAAGCTGCTCTGGGCAAATATATCTGGAAAATAGCTGCAAAGGAAGACTCCTTGTGGGTTAAGTGGGTTCATGCAGTATACATTAAAGATGTTGACTGGTGGGATTATATGCCAAAGAAATCAGCTGGCTGGGCCTGGAGGAAGCTGTGTGCTTGTAAGGAGGATCTGAAGCTGGGTTTTGTGCATAATAAGTGGATGGATAGTAGGTTCAGGATCTCTGACTGCTATAAATGGCTGCAAGGTGATAATCCTAAGGTTGACTGGTATGCTTGGGTATGGAATAAATTCAATGTGCCTAAACATTCTTTTATTTGCTGGCTGGCTATTAAGCTAGCTAAATTTGAAGTTTGTGAGGATGATAGTCGCTTGCTGTGTGGGGATGAGGTGGAAAACAGGGAGCACTTGTTTTTTAAGTGTAATTACAGTAGGAATTGCTTGTAGAAAATTAGTAAGTGGCTGCAGATTTCAGAACAACAGTTTCATATTGACATATTGACAACACTTGGAAGCATTGGCAAAGGAAAGAAAAGGACACCATCAAGAAGCATATTATACTAGCTGTGTTAACAACAATGGTTTACTATATTTGGTGTGCTAGAAACCATGCATTTTGGCAGAAGGTTGTAATTCTTCCAAGGAAATTGTGTGCAGTGATTGGTATGGATAGCTTGGATAGAGTTAGACAGCTTATAGGTAGTAAGTGGAATAGACAATAGTGTAAATGGTTGTATAGCCTTTATAGTAATATCCCTAAATAGTCTGGGGTTGTTTGGTTTGTTTTCCTGTATCCTTCCTGGAATGTTGCACAGGCATCTGATAGGGCAGTTCCTGTTCCCTAAATGAACCCTTCCTAGAAGGTGGCATTTTAGGGAATAAGGAACTTGGTGGGTGGGTTGGTCTGTGAGGTCTTGTGTAGTGTGGGGCAGCCTGTTTTGTTTTCAGGCTTGTTTTTGTACATTGTACAGTTTTTTGATAGTAATACAATTGCTTACTTACCAAAAAAAAAAAGACAACATCGAGCTCACAACTATCTTGCGTGATCTTGAATCGCTTAAGCAAGGGGAAGAAGAAGACTTTATTGACTTCTTTTCCAGGTGGCGATCAAATGTTGCTCTTCTTTCACAAAGATCTCCGGATCATGAACTTGTCCCAAAGTTCATAGACAATATGTCTCCACCATACAAGTGCCATTTACAATACCTTGGTTTAGACACATTTCAAAAAATCTATACTGTGGGAACATTAATTGAAAGGGACTTGATAAATGAAACCATGAATCATATAGATGTACTACATTTTAAGAGAAGGTTTTACCTATGTTGGAAATGGACAAAGTTCGAAGATGCAATCTCAAGAAGTTGTCAAAAATTCAAGATGTAGCACCCTAGGTCTTGTTTTGTTTCTTTTTCTTTTGTTTTCTTTATGATGGAATAGGAGATTCATGTTGTCAAATCTACTTATTATGTACTCTCATTAATTAATGAATAAAAATTATATTTTCAAGTACGTCTGTCTTATTCTCTTTTCAATCTCTTTGTTGTTATTAGCTCGAATTAAATGAAACATATACATGCAAACAGGCAATATCAAAAAAGCAATACATACTCAACACTTTAAGAATCTTGATGAGCTTTGGCTTAGAAGATGTATCGAATGAAAAGAAGCCCATGTTTTGGCCCACTAAAAAGAGATATGATGATTACACCAACACAAGAGGCAACTTGAAACTCCACGTAGATATCCCATGTTAATAACCTTAGAATAATCCATCTTTTTGTTAGCCCTTTTGAGCTTCGTCAATTGAGCCTTATTCAACCTACATTACTCCAAACCTTGGGATGGGAATGGTACAAATAGATACGAATGAAAAATTGGGGGAACGAAACATAAGAGGGGGACACAAAGTTAGTCTAAACCCAAGAAAGGAAAATCCAATGCAAAAGAAAAAATCGTTTTAAACTCAAATCCAAACTTGTAAGGAAAAAAAAAAGAAGAAAAAAAAAAGAAGAGAAGACAAAGGAAAAGACACCCAATTTAGGAGTTGTTGTACAAAGTAAAAGGATTTAATTTGAGAAGCACCAAAAGTAAGGGATTAAGGGAGTATACTTGAGCCTGTCCATTTTTCATAACCTTGAGCCTAGCCACGTTACAACCCTAAAAAGGCCCTCCTTGAGGTAGACCATAATCATAGACCACCAAAATCATCATTCTAGGAAAATATGGCCCAACTTAGGCTTGTGCACAAATGGACCTACTATTGAGTAGTTATACCCATAAATAAAATGCATGAAGTGTTGAGTAAATGATTACAAAATCATATAAAAAACAATCAAATGATTTGGATGATTTGATAGTGTAGACACCCAAATGTGTCTCCCCAAAACCAAACCCAGTGATGAATATCTTTCACGTCATTGATTATCGAACGAAGTGAAAGTGTGAAAAGTCTTGTGATGTGGTTGTTTTAATAAAAAATACTTCTTTCTGTTTTCGAAAATATTGCTTTTCGTACCCTATTTATGAAAAACGTCCGGTCCAGTTTAGTTTGGTCCATGATAGGGTCCAATAATGGTGTAGTTGGATGGGGCTTGAAAAGAGCTTTCCAACGATATATTATAAGCCCAATTCCCATGAATAATGAGGAAGTTATGGCAAAAATACTAAACTGGGCCCAAACCGGATTTTACCTACGGCCCAATGATCATGAGGAGGGTCCAAAGGTTTAATCCCATTCCTAAACTAATTAGGATTTATTATAAGCTTCTATAAGTTTCTAAAAGATCTTAATTATCCTTTTTTGAAAAGATAAGATCAAAGAATTTGAAATTGAATAAAACTTCTCTTTTTGAGAGTCCTTGTTATGTGCGAAATCAAAGATGTTCAGATATTATTTTCGTGCCTCATAATCTTTATCCAAATATTATATGGTTAGATAGACCTTGAAATTATCTTTCCAATGATATATTATAATATTAATTCCGAGCTATAACGAAAAAGATATGAAAGAAATACGAAACTCTATCCAAAACTGACACCGTCCCATTCTTTCGGCCATATATTTTATTATACAAAGGATTTTAATCTAATTCAAATTGGGTTGGAAAGTAGACTTCAAGATCTTTCCAACGACATATTATATGCCTTATTTGAACTTCTTGATCAAAAGATATGATAAAAACAAAATCCGCAAAAAATTGTCCCAATGACAAACGACAGCTTTGTCACCAAACGACAGAGCCTGTCGCCATGCGTAATCCCTGTCGTTTCGCAACAGACTCCGTCGCGCGCGACAGCTCTGTGACAGGAGCCAATTCTATTCCGATTCGAATTCTAACTATTTTCTATCATTTTCGGACTATTTTCTCTATAAATAGGTTCGTATTTCCCCGTTTTCAATCATCAACAATCATTCATAATTATCAACAATCATCTAGTTCTATTCTCTCTCTCTAAAAGCTAGAAGCTTGTTCTTTCTCCCTTTTTCTAAACCTTTACTTTTTACAAAATTCTCCATTCACGAGTTCTAGACACACCTAGCCAAATTCGAAGTTGCTTTCGCCCTAGACGTGAAAGGTTGATAATTTCTGAGGGTTTGGTCCCAAATCTCTATTTCAATTATTTGATTTAATTGTTTGATTTATTATTTTCCTTGAAGTTACTAACGCGTGTATTTTGTTATTAGAAAGAGATACGAGGCATCGAAGAAAGTAATTTAATTACTTTGTTATTCTTTTGCTATAGAAATCATGCTTTAATTATTTTAATTCCTAGTATCATGCTAGGATGCTTTTAATGTTTTTATTGCTTTCTAATATCATGTTTAGGTTGCTTCCTATTTCTTTCTTATATCATGTTAGGGATAAAGCTTTGATCTTTATGTTTAGTGACATGCTAGGATTTGTTATTAATCTTGCTAGTATCATGCCTAGGATCTTGCTAATATTATTATGCTTTGATGAGATTGAGAATATTATTATGATGACGATTTGTTGTATCAATATTTATTGTTGCTTGATATATATTATCGTTGTTGTTGCTTGATCACGCCCTTTCTTCAGGATTAAAGGGAATTTGTACTTGTAATCACGCTTAATAAGATAATTAATAATCTTGTTTAGGCTAATATGATTATAATTCAATTGATCGCCAATAATAGATTTGTTTGTGCATTAGTATTCAACCAACATAGATGAACAGGTTTAGGATTAATATATTGATTGTATGTTAGTTAGAAAGCGTACATGAATATGAGAAAAATAAAGTAGAGGCCTATTATTAGGGCAGGTTCAATCTCTTTTAGGTTGAATTTGTACCTTCATCCCCAAATATCCGGTCATGGTTCCGGACCACTATGGAGTTAGCGTTCTCATGGATCGTGAAGGGCTGTAACCTTCACCCTGTGAACGGTTTACAAGTTCCTAAAACTTGTTGGCGACTCTTTTACTCTAGCTTCCTTCCTTTTGGACGCCACCATACTTAAGTGTATAATCACAGTGGGGCTCAAGTGTGGGATACTTGAAATATTCCCTACAGATAGCCATTGGCTTGATGACACCATTTTAGTAAAGTAATCGAATCAAACTAAATTTGATGTTTTTCATATCTTTTGCCAAGAAAAATAAGATAACTATCACTTTAAAAAAAAAACAATAATAGGGCTATTATTACCAAGGTGATTCAAGTTCTATATACATTGCCTAGAAAGAAAACGAGTTAATACAGTAAATGAATTTGATATATCGACAACCTCGTCAACTTTAGATGTCTTTTACAACTCTTGAGCATTGGTCTTCTCACTTATCATGAGCAACTAATATGTCTGCGTGCGTGGGATATCGTCATCCTCCCTAAACGAGGAACATTGATTGAACATGATGTAACACCCCAATAATTCTCTCTTTGAACCTGTAACTACCCTGAACAAAATCCAAGAGAATTAATGACGTGCTACCGCCACGTGTTCAAACGTTAAGACTAATTCAGAATTTAGCAGCGGAAAACTAGTTTAATTAAATTAAAGTTTCAAACCAACAATTAAAAACCAAATTAAATCTTACAACTTGGAACCATTAAGGCCCTTATTCAAAACCCAACAAAAGTAGTAAATAAATAAAACTAGAGTTTAAATAAATTCAAACTTTTGTGTTTTGTATTGCTGTAAATTGCTTGCTTCTCAACATGTATACTCAACAAACTGAATTGAATGTAACGTAATTTTGCGCTTTTTACCTCATTTATGTTATTTATTATTGCTTAAATTGCATGACTTTGCTTATTATTGAACAATATTGTTGTGTTTTCATGCTATTATAGTATGTAAACTTTCGGCCAAATACGAAATTATCGAGTATAAGTTCAGTTTGTTGAGTATACATGTTGAGAAGCAAGCAATTTACAGTAATACAAAACACAAAAGTTTGAATTTATTTAAACTCTGGTTTTATTTATCTATACTTTTGTTGGGTTTTGAATAAGGGCCTTTAATGGTTCCAACTTGTAACACTTAATTTGGTTTTATTCGTTGGTTTTGAAACTTATTTATAATTGAGTTAGTTTTTCCGCTGCTAAATTCTGAATTAGCCTTAACGTTTGAACACGTGGCGGTAGCACGTTAGTAATTCTCTTGCATTTTATTAAAGGTATTTACAGGTTTAAAGAGAGAATTATTGGGGTGTTTCAAAGTGGTAGCTCAGAGCTTAGGTCTATTTTAATTATCACTAAAGACAATTTAATGTTTTTTTAGGTGCCTTTAGGTGTTGTGATTTTGGATTTAATTACTTGATTTAAAATCAAACTTCAGTTTTAGAAAATTATTTTATTTTAAATAAATTGATTTGGCAATATTAAAATAAATATATGTATTTATATAAATTATTGTGTTATTAATTGTTTTTGAAATAAAATAAATTTGCGTATTTATTTTATTATTCACCTCGAGTATTTGGGCATATAAGATAACTAATTTCTTTCTATGTGCATTGTATTTAATTCTTTTTGTGTTGTTTATTTTTGAATGAATTGTTTATGCAAGGGATTTAAATTATGTATGTGTTATCAAATGTGTACATTTGGTTGTAGTTACCATTTAGTATCATGTTTAAGAAATAAAGCATGTAATCTAGGATAATATGTAATGATAAATTGTGTAATGTGTTAGGTTTGCGTGATCATTATGTGAAGCTTATATTTATGTGACTATTAATATGTGTTTATTGAATGATGTTAATTATTCAATGCTTGGCTTTTTAGGGGGGATATTTCTTTATTTTAATTGACTTTCCTCCAAACCTTTCACCGAATGAGAGTTTATTTTACTTGGAGAATCTATGAAAATGTGGTGATGATGAAATATTGAATTTAGAATTGAGTTATGACACTCTTGTTTTTCGAAAGGTTATTACTTAGAATAAGTGTTTAGTGAAAAGTTTTACTTGGGAATTTTTAGAATAAGCTTATGAAGGAATTGAGTAAGCTTTGTAGGGAAATTATAAGAGAACTTGGTGCGCTAGTTAATAAGTATTAAAGTGTGACTATGTGAATCAGACTACGAGTGTTTCATAGAAGATAGGGAGATGATTGAGATGAGAACTATTTTACGAAATTATAATGAAATGCTTGGTGATGTTATTTATTGAGGTGAGTTACGGGGGCGTAACTCTTTTCTTTTAAGATGGGTAGAATGTGACGTAACTTTGCGCTTTTTACCTCATTTATGTTATTTCTTATTGCTTAAATTGCATGACTTTGCTTATTATTGAACAATATTGTTGTGTTTGCATGCTATTAAAGTATGTAAACTTTTGGCCAAATACGAAATTATCGAGTATAAGTTCTGTTTGTTGAGTATACATGTTGAGAAGCAAGCAATTTACAGCAATACAAAACACAGAAGTTTGAATTTATTTAAACTCTGTTTTTATTTATTTACTACTTTTGTTAGGTTATGAATAAGGGCCTTAATGGTTCCAAGTTGTAAGATTTAATTTGGTTTTTAATTGTTGGTTTGAAACTTTAATTTAATTGAACTAGTTTTCCGCTGCTAAATTCTGAATTAGCCTTAACGTTTGAACACATGGCGGTAGCACGTCTGTTATTCTCTTGGATTTTGTTCAGGGTATTTACAGGTTTAAAGAGAGAATTATTGGGGTGTTACACATGATTGCTACATGAAAAAATGATCATTATCGCTATCACACGTATACCTCACTGCCAAATCATCACGATGATTCAAATATTAAGTCAATAATCCTTGCTTTTTGAAAACATGTCTATTTCTCTTTTTTTTTTATTCTTCTATGGGAAAGTTGGATCCCCTTCCTTTTTATGCAAATTTGTCTTTTTTGTTTATTTCTTTTTTTGGGAGGGGAGGTAAGTCGGGATGATTACTCCCATTTTGCAACTAAAATACTTGAAAAACAGTATAATATTTTCGCTCTTTGCCTCAAACTGGGGGCTAAAAAAGCCAAGACATCCCCACTTCTCTCTATTTACATATTTGAACACGCTATTTATTCTACGAAATCAATGTCATGCAAAACTTATTATGAATTATCTTAATAACTTTAAATGACAAAGCGAAGAATACCACTTCCTATTATTTGACCAAGATAATTAATTATGTTACTTGATCAAGCAATTCGTGATAAACATAAGCAATATTCCACAAATTGAAAATACAAATCTTAGGGCTTCAAATAGACATGAGAAACATCCCCTCGCATATGTATAATGAATTCCGAAATTTACCTAAGTCTACACCTGGGGGCTACAAAAATATAGGTTTCACCTTAACTATCGTTTTGAAATGAGACCATATTTTGGAAAGTGATTCGAATGATTTTATTAATTATTTTAACACTCCATTAAACCTAAGTTTAATAAATATTCATTTTCAAACTACGGCGCCTGTTTAATTGGAAGAACTTCACTTTCAATTAATAAAATATGACAATGATGACAAACACTAAAGTGGAAAGATAATAAGATTAGATATACAAAAGTTTGCTCACATTTTCATATCTTTGTTTAAATAAGTTGCAAATTACAACTTACCTTCATCAATCTTAGACGAAAAAAGTCACACTCAATTACGAGCTAGGCTTTTCTATCCATTTTGGGTCCAGTTTCGAAAATAACATGATTATGAAATAATAGCTTCACTTTATTTTCAAAACATTAAATTTATTGGACCCTCTCTAAATTTTGAATTCTAATTCGAAATAACGTGTTTCTAAAAAAAATAGTATTCACAATTCCCTTTTTGAATTTTGTTTCATATTCTCAAAATAAATGAATTGTCAGATTTTCCATAACCTGTTCAACAATACATGCATATTTCGAAAGGAGTGAACTAAGATTCGACTTCTTTAGCTTCTTGACTCGAACTTGTTCTCGCCTAGTCATCTTGCGAATATTGGCTTAGGGATGCTAAATGAACCACCTACAAGACCAAAATCAAAGATTGATAAGAACAATCATTTGGTGTTTTAAATCAACTTTGAGAATAATATCACCGCAATGATCTCTACGGACGTTTTGACATTAGGTAAAGATTACTAAACCTAAACACAATTGTTTTTGGTTTGTAAACAAGCAAAGAACTAACTTGCTTTCTTGAACATGCCTTTAACTAAAATGCGAAAGCCATGTCATTGTCCTAAATATCTCAAAACAAAAAATAGGATATATACATAGGTCCATCTCAATATCATGATTATATGAATGGATAAAACAATAGGAAGTCATTAAAACTATCCCAAATTGGGGGCTCCAAGACTTGAGAAATAGCAAGAATGCGCATAACCTAACAAATAGGGGCTCCAATATCAAAATGAGATATTCATGCCATTCGAGCTACTTTCGAGAATCGCCTAAACTACAAATGGTTTACGTAGATCTCAAGCCTTACAATTTTCAAGTGCGTCACAATGATTTAACAACCATTTTATTCCTTTGAAAACTAAGTTTGCAATTGAACTTGGCCATAGAAACAAATTTCAAACATATAACATACTCGAGCCATTTTCAAAAACCAATCTTAGTGCATAATTGTTGTTTTAATACTTCGATTTACTCTAAAGATTAGAGAGTATGACTAGTATAGAGCGAAACAAACAAAATCATGAACATCAAAATAGAGTCCAAACGTATACAACATACCTGCTCATACAAAAGTTTAATACTCAATCATTCATCATGGAAATTGTATCAAGACACTTCATTAAGACAAACAATTTCATGAATAAAGGACTCCTAAGTTAAAAATTAAGGGGTCTTCATTTTTTAGATTCTCTATTGTTACACATTAGAATTTCACAAAGAGGATAATATCTACTTTCTCGAGCTTAAATCAGTAATAAAATTTGAACTCAAGAGAAAGAATTCGAGAATAGAGGAAAAAATTGAGCAACATTTCATTTTTCCTCTTACTTGTTCCAACGAATGACCAATATTACTAGACTTGGCAAATTTTATTTGTTAAAACTATGAATGGTTGAAAACGATTTTAACATACTCGTTTAAATGTTTCAAAGATCCTAGTTGTTGTAACAATAAGACAAAACACAAGATTTCAAGACCCATTTCGAGCAACATGAAAGGGTCTAATTCTGAATAACAAAGTCATCAATGCTACCCAATATTGGGGGCTATGACATTCGAAAATATAAAATGAGGGCTTAAAAGCCCAAGATATAGCCAAATTACATTAGTTCAATGATGTCTTCAAGAATTTCCTAAATTTACTAGTTTTGCACAAATCATAAAATCATAGTTTTATAAGTGAATAATAATAACTTTCGGTTATTGTTATCATTGTTAGAACCAATTTTGCAACTTAGGCATGACAAAAATAGACATGAGTCGCAAGGATAATTTCATGCCATCATTAAAGTTCAAAATTTTGATAATAATTTTAATGAATAATTGATACCATGTTGAAATAATAAATAGAGATTAGAGAAGGGAAAGAATAGTAAAAGTTGTATTGAATCCTCTTTTAATCAAACTACAATGAAAGCCTTATATAGGCATAACAAACAGACTAGGGATGCATAACCCCATATTCTCACGTAACAACTTACCGTGCTAATAATTAGGAACTAAAACTAACCACTAACTTCTTGTTCCTTAATTTAAGCAAAGTCAACAATTAACTTTTAATCACTAATCCCACGATATATCCAACATCGCAGCTAGCTTGATCTCATTGTTTGTGAGCAATAAGTTTTTTAGAGAAATTTATTTTGTAAGTCAGTGTTTTTTGTGTTTCACCACGGAAGTAGTGGTTGGTTTGGTGTGTTGATGGGTTCCCTTTTAGCCCATGTAGTTAGATTTTAATCCGGTATAAAAAGAGGGAAATTTTTTTGTAAAGATCGAGTAATCTTTACGTGTGTGGATGTCGGATAAATAGCAATCTAATTAGAGTGGAAGTCGTATTCAACACAGAGACGGTTTTCAAGTTAGTACTGATGTTTTTTTAATCAAGTTGACATGGTCAATTGGAGGACAATGTCAAAGAGAGTTAATGGAGAGAAGTGCTCCATTGAATGCAATATAAGATGGTGAAAAATTTCATCAAAAAGATCGAGTGGTTGATGAGAATTGCATCATAAAAAAAAATGTCGACATTTGGTTGTGCTGAGAGAAGTGCTCCGGCGATATTGTGTTAGTAGGTGATAATGTGCATCATTATGTGCAGGTGATGAGATGTGCATCACAAATTAAAACGTCTAGCAAGATGTTATGAAATTTGAAAAGGAAGATTGCAACCTTTTTCCAAAGTTGAGTGTGCGGTTAAGTGTTTATGTTGAGATTGAAGTACGTCAAGTTCAAGTTATAATCCATGGCAAAATCAAAATCAGGTGTTTAGAAAGAAGGCATGATTTGGAGCAAAAGGGAGTGTTGATTAATGCTCCAAACATCACGATATATAGCTAGTTGCTATTTTCATGTACAAGTTGTTAATTAGTGAATGTCATGAACTTTGAATCAAGGGGGTATGTTGGATATATCGTGGGATTAGTGATTCAAAGTTAATTGTTGACTTTGCTTACATTTAGGAACAAGAAGTCAGTGGTTAGTTTTAGTTCCTAATTATTAGTACAGTAAGTTGTTACGTGAGAATATGGGGTTATGCATCCCTAGTCTGTTTGTTATGCCTATATAAGGCTTTCATTGTAGTTTGATTAAGTGAGGATTGAGTACAAATTTTACTATTCTTTCCATTCTCTCATCTCTATTTATTATTTTCAACATGTTAGTGCTGTTTGAGTAAATTAGAGAAGGAAAAAACAATAATGAAAACATATGAAACTACTCATAATAATACTGCATAATTAACGTAAAAAAGTACAAAGCATTCTACGACTTAAATATGCTAACCTTAACCACAACTAATCCCTACTATTAAGCCCCACTCACTAACATGATTCTCAAAGTGGAGAAACAAACTCCACGTACCACTGCTATGACCATTAACATTGACTAAATAATAACTATTATTATTAACTCCTAACATTAAGCAACTAGTGGTAACTAACTAACTAAAAGATAGGAAACCATAATATCCCTAATAATTTGAAGCAATACACCAACACACTCCCTTGCTTCATATCCACCAACACCAACAACCATATTGCGACGACGGACTTCGACTTGAACTCGACATACGTCGACTCACGACACTCAAGGCACCACAACCATGACTTTCACGACATAACCACGACACACGACTTTAGAAGAGCCTATTCTCTTCTTCTTCTTCGACATTTTGGGCAAATTGGTATGCGCTTTCTTTTGCTCATCCCTTTGCTTATCCCAACACCTATCTTCCTTGTGACAATACCTCATGCAATAGTAGCATTGGACTCTACTCATGGATGAACTTTGACCTTCAAATTGATCACCACTACCATTTTCTTCACGACCACGACCGCGACCACGACCACCTCGACCATAACAACGACCACTTCCACCACGACCTTGACTACCCTCATAATACTTTCCATTTGACATTTGTCCTTCAACTTGAAAGGCTTTTTCATCTCCTTCATTCTCATGAGACTTTGAAATTCTATCTTCATGAGCTAAAAGGGAACCTATTAATTCATCAAAACTATAATTAGACATGTCTTTAGACTCTTCAATTGCCGCAACAACATGATTGAAATTAGGGTTTAAACTTCTTAACACCTTACACACAACAGTTTGATCACTAATATTTTCACCAAATGATCTCATTTGGTTAACAATATTTGATACTCTAGACAAATATTCTTGCACCGACTCTTTATCTTTCATTAATAGTGACTCAAAACTATGACGAAGGTTTTGTAACTTAACAGATATTACCTTACTATCACCCCTATACTCAGTTTTTAGGATATCCCATGCCTGCTTGGCTGTCTTTGCAGATGAAATTCTAGGGAAAATATCATCATCTACTCCCGATTGAATAAAAAATAATGCCTTTGCATCCCTTTTGCGATTTTCACGCAAATTTTAATTTGGCTCCGCCGGTGACTCCGTCGGTTCTACATACCCACACTCGACAATATCCCACAACTCTTGAGATCTGAACATTGTTTGCATTTTGATACTCCAAAGGTGATATTTTTCACCTTTGAAAACTGGAATTAAGGGTTGTGATGAATTTGAACCATTGGTTGCCATACTGACTTAAAAAAATACTGTGACACACTAATGAATAATGAAACATGACGGATATTTTTTGTTTTACTCACAACTTAATATATTTTTTTTGGTTTCACTCAAAAACAATCTCACGACACTCACGACATTAATTTTGGTTTAGGATCGGAACCTGGATTAGCTCTGATACCATGTTAGTGTTGTTTGTGTAAATTAGAAAAGGAGAAAACAATAATGAAAACATATGAAACTACTCATAATAATACTGCATAATTAACGTAAGAAAGTACAAATCTTAGTTTACTAGTTTACTAGTTTTGTTCAAATCTTGAAATCATAGTTTTATAAGTGAATAATTATAACTTTCAGTTATTGTTATCATTGTTAGAACCAATTTTGCAACTTAGGCATGGCAAAAATAGACATGAGTCGCAAGGATAATTTCATGCCATCATTAAAGTTGAAAATTTCGATCATAATTTTAATGCATAATTGTCGTTCGAACACTTCAATTTACATTTTCATGCATGCATTTGTAATCAACTTTAAATTAATGTCATATTGCCATGTACTACCTTTCGAAAAAGTCGATTAGCCAGAGGGAAGAATTGGTTTTCTTCGAATATTGCAAATAAAAATTTATTTTCTGCGGCTCTTCTTAAACATTGAATTTTAGTAATAATGGCCTGTTCGGATCAGTATGCATTATCATATGCAGTGTAATAGTGAATATAATTTCTGATGGGATGCAATTGCATTTGAATATTGAACTGTGAGTGTGAAGCAGCACTATCAAAGGGAGAGGGTTGTAACTAGTTGCCTTGATGTTAACTTGTAATTTAATGGCTTGGATAATGGTATTAAATGGACAGTTATACACGGTGGGTCAAGCAGAAGACTAATTTGCCAACTCATCAGTGGTCCCCTCATCTACTTAACTAATCATTTAAACATGAAAGTAAGATGGCTGAACCTCAGGACAATATCTGATAATAAGGGAATTAAAAGTCTAGTTGCTGAACACTATCAGAGCTAACATCTTATGAGGTGGCCTTGTTTAGTTGTTTGGTAATTGGTGGACTCTAGCTGTCAGATGTACAACTGATATTTATATATTGTTGGAACCTTGGAGGTGTTCCTGACTTATTCAAACATTTTTTTGCTGATTCTAATATATATGTCCAATATAGCCAAGTTGAATTAGTGATTAAAAAATATGAATGGGCCAAATTTCATTAGCTGTATTCATTTTAATGATTTCAAGAAGATTTTTCTTACTTCTTTCTTTGTATTTTTTAAAAGACTTGGCTTTAGTGTTATTTGCTTGTAGTCTAGGTGCATGAATTTTTTAGCGTTTGATACTTTGATGGATCTGAGTTGGAATATTACTTGCAATTTAAAAAAATTTGTAAAGAATTGATGAACCTAAACTTACTTTGCTGCATTTATTGTGAAAAGTAGGAGTTGTAAGGAAAAAACTGTAAAGGAAGATGTGCAGAAGTCAGTACCACCACCAGTTGAAGTTCCTATCTTGTCTTTGGATGAGCTAAAGGAAAAAATTGATAACTTTGGTTCCAAAGCATTAATTGGCAAAGGTTCCTATGGAAGAGTGTATTATGCTACTTTGGAGAATGGGAAGGCAATGGTTGTGAAAAAGCTTGATGTTTCCCAAGAACCAGAGTCCAATGTTGAGTTTTTTTACACAAGTGTACGTGATTTACTGCTGGAAACTACTAGTATGGAGTTTTACTTTTAATACCTATTAGGCTTTCGGCCTAATCTGCAGGTTATGTTTTTTTGGTACTTGTAGGTTTCTAGAGTATCAAGGTTGAAACATGAAAATATTGTTGAGTTGCAAGGCTACTGTGTAGAGGGAAACATGCGGGTGTTAACTTACGAGTTTGCTACCATGGGATCCTTGCATGATATTTTGCATGGTATGGATGTTGGACTTAATGATTTTGATGATGACACAACCTCACTTACTTACAAACTAATAAGAGCTTGATTGTTTGAGTGTGTGATCAGTTGCAATGACTAGGAGAACTAAGTGTCTTGCGAAGATACCATGAGGAACAGGAAAGCTAGAAACAAAGTTATCCAGAAAGAAGAGTTCCTTTGCAGAAACTGGTGCTTCAAAAATGAAGTCTTTAGAAGAGAAGGTTCCCCTCAGGGAACAGAAGCTTCAGAGCAGAAGCTTCACCAGAGAAGAGAAGTTCCCCTTGAGGAACAGAAGCCTTGGAGTAGAAGTTTCATCAGAGAACATGAAGACTAAATATATTTATATATTTTAGGATTTATGTAAGCATAAGAATTAAGTTACATTCGACATAGTTGTGTGGAATTGGTCTTAGAAGATAAAATAGTGCAAGCATGTTTTTAGGAAAGTAGTTGGTTTTAATGTTTATCTTTTCTTAACTAAAAAGGATTTTATTTTTATTCTGATTTTCGAAATATCTTTTCGTTAAATAAAATCTGAGTTTAAGTTTTCCTGAACTTACGGCCTACTCCCCATGATCTTCTTCATATCATGGTCAAGCACGTTGAGGAGTTCATGTTCCTTGAAATTAGGAACATGATCTTCTTAGTGGGTTAGAGTAGTGGTGTAATGGAGCTACTGCACAAAGAGATTTTTTCAAAGTGTTTGTTGCTCTATAAATAGTTTTTAATCTCAGTTGGAAAAACTCAACCTTGTACAAATAAGTTTTAGCTTTTTATTTCTTTAATCGAGTTAAGAGTCCAATTCCACATTAGTGAAATAGAGTGTTCTTATGTTCTTATACAAGAGTTATTTATTTCGAGTTGTATTTTGGGGAATGGGGAAGTTTAAGTGAACTTCTGTTGTGGGAAAGAGAAGTGAGAAAGAGAAGAGAAAGAGAAGAGAGATAGAGAAGAGAAAGAATAGTGACAAGTTGAGTGACTTATTCCTCGGGTCTTTGAGTTTGTTGAGGAACTTGAAGTAAGAGTCTTTAGTTTGTAATAGGACCATTTGCCCTACTCTAGTGAAGATTCTTTTCCTAAAATCCCAAGTGATCGTGGTTTTTCTCCTTGATTAGGGCCAAGGAGTTTTCCACGTAAAAATCTCTCTTGCAATTTTAATTCCTTTAGCTATCTTTTTGTTCCTCTAGCTTACTTAGTTTTAATTCTGCAAAAAGATTAACTATTCTTTCATACTACAATTCAACCCCCCCTTCTTGTAGTATTCATTGAAACAACAGTGGATATGATAGTTACCTGGATTCACAGTTTTGAAATTCCTTATTGGACTGTTAAATAATTTGAAAGATAGTGTGAAATGGATTTTGAGAGTAATATAGAAATCATCTTATTTCAGGCAGGAAAAGTGTACAAGGTGCACAACCTGGTCCAGTACTCGACTGGATACAGCGAGTAAAAATTGTTGTTGATGCTGCAAGGGGATTGGAATACCTTCATGAGAAGATTCAACCTGCTTATTATTCACAGAGATATTAGATCTAGTAATGTCCTCTTGTTTGAAGATTTCAAAGCCAAGATTGCAGATTTTAATCTTTCAAATCAGGCTCCTGATATGGCTGCCCGTCTTCATTCCACTAGGGTTTTGGGCACCTTCGAATATCATGCACCAGAGTAATTTTTTGGCCCCTTAAAAATCTTAGTCAGGTGTCTAACCATTGGGGGAGGGGGCAGGAAAAGTGTAGTATGAACACATTAGTTCTTTGAGTACTTTATGATAGCTGGATCACAACTTACTTATATCCTAAATTTCAATTGTGAAAGCACCCTTTAGGTTATATAGGTGATGAAACTATAGTAAATTGTGAAGTTGACTAATGTATATTCTTCTTCATTTTTCTTGTGATATTGACTGTTTACTTTGCTTTTTTGATAATTGCTCAAGTATGCAATGACTGGACAGTTGACGCAAAAGAGTGATGTGTACAGTTTTGGTGTGGTTCTTTTGGAGCTTTTAACTGGCCACAAACCCGTTGATCATACCATGCCTCGTGGTCAGCAAAGTCTTGTTACTTGGGTAAACTCTTTATTCCTTTTTACTGAACCTGTGCAAGAGCATTTGAGAAATGATGCTTGTTTTTTCCTCAGCATGCTTAGTGTCTTGTTGTCCCATTAATAGCTAAAGTATATGTTTGTTTTTGCTCAGGCAACTCCAAGGCTTAGTGAAGAGTGTGTTGACCCCAGATTGAAGGATTACCCTCCAAAAGGAGTTGCTAAGGTTTGTTTCTTACCTTTCTTCTTATTTCCTTCTTTTCAGTTCTTCAACCTGCTAATTGCTGACATGATTGGAGGAATTTCCTACATTTGTAGTTGGCTGTTGTGGCAGCTCTATGTGTTCAATATGAAGGTGAATTTAGGCCAAACATGAGCATCGCTTTCAAGGCACTCCAGCCATTACTAAAGCCACCAGCACCTGCACCAGTTTCAGCTCCGAAAGCAACTTAATAGAGAGAAAAATTACTGTCAAGTTCATTGTGTTGATTGTGTTAGACAAATTCTTCGACTGTTTGGTTTCTCCTATTTCTGGGCTATTGGTAGGCTTTTGTTCATCAGCATATATATCCCGATTTTTTTTATTCATTCCTGAGTTTGTTTGGATTTTAAAAAAAGAGTTTGATGTCTCGAAAATCCGTTGCGAGTCTTTTTTGTGCTTTTACGGATTACTCGACTATTTGTATGAGAAGAATAGATAATGTGATTGTTAGAGGACCATTTCAACCAAAAGCTTAAGCTGATGGTTGAGGCCCAAAAATATGTTTTATACTCTATCACGCCCCCTCACACGAGAGCCTGTTTGGGCTAGAAGTGTGGAGCAGCATGGGCCCTCCTTATACCCAATGCTTAATATTCCACTTGAAAGTGGGGGGTGGATGAGATTCGAACCCGTGACCTTTATGTCACGCTAACTCCGATACCATGTTATTGTCAAGCAGTGGGTGTATAGCAACATATCTACGAACTTTATGTAAAAAGTTCTCGATGATAAGGCGACTGCTATGGAGACTTGGGATCGTCTCCGCAATATTTTCCATGATAACAAAGGAACTCGTATTGTTCTTCTTGAGAATCAATTTGGCTCAACGAAATTGGCAGATTACCCTTCTCTATCTGATTACTGTCAGACTCTCAAGTCAATTTCGGACCAATTGGCGGCTATGGATCATCTGATTTCCGATGAGCGTCTCGTTCTCCAATTGGTTGGTAAACTCACCTCAGATTATAATATGGTTGTGTAGGGAATATTTCAAGCATTACCCCAAACTTGAACCCCACTGTGATCATACACTTAAGCATGGTGGCGTCCAAAGGGAATGAAGCTAGAGCAAAAGAGTCGCCAACAAGTTTTAGGAACTTGTAAACCGTTCACAAGGTGAAGATTACACCCCTTAACGATCCAGGAGATCGTCAACTCCAAAAGGTCTTGAACCAAATAGGGTTCGGGGATGAAGGTACAAATCCAACCTAAAAGAGATTGAACCTGTCCTAAAAAGGCCTCTACTTCATTCTTCTCGTATTCATGTGCGCTTTCTGACTAACATGCAATCAATAGATTAACCCTAAACATGTTTATCTATGTTGGTTGAATATAATTCACAAGCAAAACTATTATTGGCGATCACTTGAATTATAACCATATTATCCCTAAACAAGATTATTAATTATCTTATTAAGCGTGATTACAACTACAAATTCCCTTTAATCCTGCAAGAGAGGCGTGATCAAGCAATAACAATAAATAAGCATCAAGCAACATAATAATCATAATAATAATAACAATTATAATTAAAATAATCATGTCAACGCTAAATCATAATAATAGCAAGATCCTAGGCATGATAATAACAAGATTAATAACAAACCCTAGCATGTCGCTAAACAATAAAAATCAAAACTTTAGCCCTAGCATGATACTAACATGATATTAGAAAAGAGTAAAAGGCACCCTAAACATGATACTAGAAAGAAATAATAACATCCTAACATGATACTAGGAATTAAACAAATTGAAACATGTTTTCTACAAGAATAGAGCAATAAGACTACATACTTTGATGTCGCGTACCTCTTTCTAATAACAAAATACACGCGTTAGTAACTTCAAGGAAAATATTAAACAAAATAATTAAATCAAATAATTGAAATAGAGATTAGGGACCAAACCCTCAGAAATTATAACCTTTCCCGTCTAGGGCGAAGGCAACTTCGAACTCGGCTAGGTGTGTCTAGAACTAATGTATGAGGAATTTTGTTTGTGAAAAAGGTTGGTTTAGAAAGAGAGAGAGAATCAAGAAATTCTTTATGAGAGTTGATTGTAGATGATTGAAAAAAGGGGTGATATGACCTCTATTTATAGGAAAAAGAGAGTCGAAGAATAAGAAAAGAATCCGAATTCGAATCGAAATAAAACTCGTCGGTCAGCAGTTTTTGCAGATTTTGTTTTTATCATAACTTTTGATCCAGAAGTCCAAATAAGTCACATAATATGTCGTTGGAAAGCTCTTGAAGTCTACTTTCTAACCCAATTATAATAAGAATAAAATATTTTGTGAATAAAAATATATGGCCGAAATAGTGGAACGGTGTCAGTTTTGGATAGAGTTTCGTATTCCTTTCATATCTTTTTCGTTATAGCTCAGAATTAATATTATAATATATCATTGGAAAGATAATTTCAAGATCTATCCAACCAGATAAGATTTGGATAAAGAAAATGAGGCACAAAAATAATATCTGATTGTCTTTGAACATCTTTAAATTCAAATAGAATTAGGACTTAAAAAAAGGAAAGTTTTAAAAAAGGAAAGTTTTTATTCAATTTCAAACTCTATGATCTTATCTTTTCAAAAAGGATAATTAAGATCTTTTAGAAACTTATGGAAGCTTCTAATTAAATCCTAATTATTTTAGGAATGGGATTAAACCTTTGGACCCTCCACATGATCATTGGGTCGTAGGTAAAATTCGCTTTGGGCCCGGTTTAGTATTTTGGTCATAACTTCCTCATTATTCATCGGAATTGGGCTTATAATATATCGCTGGAAAGGTCTTTACAAATCCCATTCAAATACATTATTATTGGACCCATATCATGGACCAAAATAAACTGGAATGCACGTTTTTCATAAAATAGAGTAAGAAAATAAATATTTTCAAAAACAGAAAGAAGAGATATTTTAATAAAAACATCCTCATCACTAGACTTTTCACACTTTCACCTCGTTCGACAATCAAATGACGTGAAAGGTATTCAATACTGGGTTTGGTTTTGGGGAGACACATTTGGGTGTCTACAGAAGCCCCCACTTTGACTGAGTTTGGAGAAACGCAAGTTTCGAAACAAAAGTCAACGTAGCGATAGGGACGGAGAATGATTCAGAACGTTCTGCGATACCTGCAAACTAGCGTTAGTTAAAACAGATAAGAGAGTTAAGAAATGCGTATCTTGCACCGTCGAGCACACGTCTCTATAGTAACCGATTTTTGTTGTTGCATTGTTTTTGTGACAACCTTCCACAAGCTAGGGAACGCCATCTTGCCGTTGTTGATGTTATGGTCGTGCTTCGTCGTCGTTTATGTTCACTCGTTTCTAAACAAAAGAGCTTCTTTTTTAAGAATGTTCACTCGTCTTTGAACAATGGAGCTTTTAGGGGGATGTTCACTCGTCTCTGAACAAAAGAGCTTTTGGAGGGATGTTCACTCGTCTCTGAACAAAGAGCTTTAATAGGATGCCCATGCGTCCCTGAGCAACAGAGCTTGAAAAGAAATGTCCACGCGTCTCTGAACAAAAGAGCTTGAAAAGAAATGTCCACGCGTCTCTAAACAAAGAGCTTTAATAGGATGCCCACGCGTCTCTGAGCAAAAGAGCTTGAAAAGAAATTTCCACGCGTCTCTGAACAAAATAGCTTTGAATGAAATGTCCACGCGTCTCTGAACAATAGAGCTTTGATACTTGAATGTTTGTTGCGATAATATTCCGAAGAAAACTTCCGAAGACCAACGCTTGTCGATCTTTAAAGCTCGCTTGAACTTTGCTTCCGCTATGCCAGTACGTCGGCGCTTTTGCTGCTTGTGAACCATTATGTTGGTGCCTCTGTTGTTTATGAACCAGTATGTCGGTGTCTTGCGACGAGCCAATGTTTAGGCGCTTTAAGCTAAGTCAGACAATCTTTTGTCAGGTCGATCACTTATTGCAATTGTAATCAAGCCGACTACTTAATCATGTCAAATTGCTTATAGGGGCTAACTGGCGTACCAAGGAACCCGAAATTGCTGAAAGAGGTTGAAATAATTGCTCTGAGTGGTTGAGCGTTATGTCGCCGCTGCAATGCCTCTGGCGCCGCGATTTGGCTCTGTCGACAGACGCTGGGATCTAGCACCAGGCGCTGAAATTTGTTGCCAGACGCTAGATGTTGTCGTCTGGCGCTGGAGTAGGGTTTTCCCTATTCTGCTCTTGCTGCCACTGGGATGCACCTGTATTTATCTTTGACTATAGGACTTTTCTAATTTCTTTAATTATTTTAGGGTTGACCTAAGGTTTAATGTCGCTTGACTCATTGACTTGACACGACTCAAGGTATAAACTTGACTCGCTGTGATTGACTTGAGGTTGACTCGACTTGAAGTGAAATGACACGTGTGACTCATGACCCGTAGGTGCATTGTATTGTGAAAAGCAAAAATTTTCCGTCATTTTTGTGGAGGGTATCGACTTTCTCCCGAAAAAGAAAGACGCGAAAAAGAATCGAAGTGAAGTTTTTGAAGGTGCATGTTGAATGAGCTTAATCCGTTAATGTTGTCTCTCACAGTACAAGGATTGTAACATCTTAGACTATCCTAGTTTACTTGATAATAAAAGTATTTAGGTAGCTTAGGCGTGGAGGCTAAGTACTTCATACTTTGTGATGCAATGATGATTGATCTTGATTTTGACATGACAAGGCATGCTTCAGCGTTGTGTTAAGATTTCATGACAAAGGATTCCTAAGGGAAGTATATTTGGTCATGTATCTGTGATGTGTGTGATAGTGACACTAAAGTTAGGCCACAAAGCCTAAATGTATGGAAAGATATTATTTCAAGAAGAGTCAAATGATGGTGACTCTTAGGCTATGTAATCTAATGACGTAGGGATCAAGCCCCCAAGTCTAGCTCTAAATGAATAGGGATGAGCATAGGAGATCCCTTAATATGATATGAACGTAAATATGAATGCATTTTTATTACGACCGCACCCCTTTGTGAGGTTGCCTACGTATCCATTAGGAATCAGGCCGAACGTAGCTCTAGCCGAACCTCACAAAAGTATGTGTATACCTCAAAGAGGTCTTTAAAGGATTGTAACGTGATTAGGCTAAAGGTTTGAAGAAGAAGGGGATAAAAGGCTCAAGATCCTAGATAAACCCCCAAGGTGTGCAACTTTGCTTTTGGAATATTTGTATTTTCATGCTTGAGGTTTTTCATTTTTGAGCTCTTTCTTTTTTTATTTGTGCTCTCTTTTTTTGCTTTTGCATTTTTTTTTAATTTTGAACCTTTTTTGATAAGTGTGGGCAATCCTGATCATGCGGTCTATCACTCACTTGGCATTCATGTTTCTCAGGCACGGTACCGAGCACTCGATAAGAGACGCAATCTGAGACGTGTTCATATCAAAGACATTTTCATATCAAAGACATTGGAACGCTTGCCCTTTCGCCACTTGTATTGTTTTTGCTATTTTAATTTTTTTGATTCACTCAAGCTTTTGAATTTGCATAAGTTACACACCATCCCATCCCAAGGTTAGGTAGATGTGGGTTGAAAAATGAAAGGTTTATCGTTAGATAAGGCTCAAAGTGGTTTATCAAGAAAGGATTGCATATTTGAAGGGTAAAAGATTATATGATATGGCTACAAGAGGTGCCTCAAATCATTGATATACCCCGTGCTCAGTTTGACATGGATTTTTTTTTTTTTTAAATGCAATGCAATGCGATAATCATATGTAAGGAAATAAATGCTCATTTTATTAAAAGGGGAAGAAATAATGATCCTACAAAATAAATCTAAGGAGAATAAAACGATGCCTATGCTAGACTTATTGGGGAAATGAATAAAAAAGAAATAGAAAAAGAGGTCACGAAATCTTGTCATTGAAGCTCGCCTCTTATCTTGTGCCTTATCATCACTCGGTCTTCTTGCCGACTGGAGGTATAGGAAGCTTGTTATTGTCGATCAAATATTGGATTGCTTCCTTTAGCTTCCAACAGCTCTCAGTAGTATGACCCCTACCTTGATGGTACTTGCAGCGTACATTTGGGTTCCAACTAGGCAATCTCTTCTCAAGTGGGGGATCTTGAATGGGTCCAATAGGAGTAATGAGTTTCTTTGCATGGAGTCGATCGAAAGCATCATCGTAGCTAATTCCAATAGGGGTGAAATCTTTTCTTAGTTGCTTTCTAAATCCTCGATTATTCATGGCTAAGATTTCATTAATGTCGAAAGTACCAACACTGTTGCTAGAGTAGGTGTTTTCGGAAGAAGAAGGATAATCGTTCTTCTTTCCTTTACAACCACTGTTGTTATTGTTACTAATTCGGGCCTTCTCGTCGCGCGGAGGAACATGAAGGAGACTTGAATCAATGAGGTCTTGAACACGATCTTTGAGAGCGAGACATACTTCGGTGGTGTGACCACGACCTCTATGGTATCGGCAATAAGATTTTGGGTCCCAATTGGGATACCGTTTTTTAGGCGGAGGGTCTTGACTGGGACCAATGGGGCGAATGAGACCTTGATCATGGAGACAGTCAAAAGCTTCATTGTAAGTCATTCCTATTGGTGTGTATTCTTCAATGGTCCGTTTTGCTCGTGGCTTAGGAGCATTGAGTTCTTCATTACATCCTTGGTGAGAATTTTGTTCAACAACCATCATCCGATTTGCTAATCCTTCTACCACATTCAAGAGCATGGCAATAACATCTTGCAGTTTTCGAACGTCTTCTTTTAGACTTGACGAGTCTTCCCTGATGTTATCTAAGAAAATACTTTCATTCTCCTCAATCACGGCCACTTCATCAAGAGAGGTTATATAAGCTGTCTCGATTATTGGCTTACCTACAAGTGTGATAAGGAGTGAAGGATCGAAGGATGTTTGATCTTCTGCGATGGCTAGAATATCGGAAGTTTTATTGTCATCGATCAGATCTTGAATAGCTTCTTTGAGTTTCCAACACTCCTTAGTGTCGTGACCCTTTCCTTGGTGATATTTGCAGTGCTTATTAAGATCCCACTTGGGTGGCCTGGCCTCTGGAACTGGATCTTTGATAGGCCCTATGGGCATGACTAGTCCTTTGTGGTGTAATTTTTCGAAAGTTGTTTCATAACTCATACCAAGTGGAGTGAACACTCTTTTCGACCTTTGGATTCATGGTTTGGAGGTGATCGTAGCATGTACTTCATTAATGGGAGAGGAAGAAGAAGGATGGTCGTTCTTCTTTCCTCTCGCACTATTATCTTTCAGAAGGTCATCTTCAATGTCAATGCCTATATTATACACAGCCTTGAAAGTATTCAAGTTGTGTTGATATTTTAAGTGCTTTTCATATTTTTCTTGAAGATTCTTGATGAACATCCTCACAGATTCTTTCTCGGTAGGAACCTTGACCATATTAGCAGAAGTTTCCCTCCATTTTTTGAAGAAAGGAGTGAACCCTTCGTTTTCTTTTTGTTTTAATATCTCAAGTTGTCTGTGGTCTGTTTCGTCTTGAATGTTGCACTTATACTATCTATGAAAGCGTTTACAATTGACTCCCAACTAGAGGTTTTCTCTTTATCAAGAGAAAAGTACCATTGCTGACAAATAGTTTCTAAAGATAGAGAAAACACAGAATGAAAAGCTTTCTTATCTATTCCCTTAATATTCATTATAGTTTCAAAGGCTCTTAAATGAAAATAAGGGTTATCCATTGCCTTGAATTTCAGGATGTCGTTGGCATTGAACTTCTGCGGAAGAAGATCCTTGTCCACCGAGACCCCTTGTGAGCTAATGCCCTGGAATCTATAGTCATTGGATAATCTGCTCAAACTTTCTTGGATGAGCTTCATTTGTTGTTGTCTCACAGGGTCATTGATTTGGAGAGTCAGATTCTTCAACATTTCAGCCATGTTAGCCACTTGTCCCTTGAGTTCGTTGACTTCTTCTTGACTTGCCATTATCTTCTTAGCTTTCCTTTTTCAACCGATTGGCTTATCAAAAAGTTGAACTTGAATAAAGGTGTTGTCTTTGATTAATCGTCCTTCTCTCCTTGACCAAGTACTGTGGAAAGGGAAATTAAGGGATATTCGTTGTTAATTATTTGGCTCGACTCTATTCAACATGCAATAGATGGAAGAAGGTAGGAAGAATGAATATTGTGACATGGGGAAAGCATGTAGAGAATGGAAAGATGATGTAGATGGAGAGATATGAAAAAAAATTAGGAATAGAATGTACCCCCAACTCAAATGACGGAAAAAACCAACTCATGCATGAACCTAAGACATGGTCATGGTGACTATATAAAGTGTGTGCTAACACTAGTGAGTGTATGTGACATGTTAAGGCTCTTGTGTAAGACCATGCGGCTAGACTATGTGACTAAACTGAATTAAGGACTTAACAAAGGTACTGTTTATTAATAAAATAATCGAACTGATTAGCAAACTGTTTAATTAGACTCGTCGTGATGACTCGAGTAAGAATCTGGACTGTCGCCGGAACAACAGAACTGTCGCCACAGTTTGAAGCTTGTCGCCAATCGACAAATTTGTCGCCAGGCGAAAAACTATAAACTGCGACGCCACAGCCCAAACTTCTGCGCCATTGCTGGAACATTAATCTGGGACTGTTTCCAGTAAGTTTACTCTAAGGGGACATGCCTACAGTCGTACAAAGTCAAATTGATTACTTTATTAGTCTTTGTCAAATTAATTAATTAATTAGTTAGACTAAGTCCTTTTTAGTCATTGATTAGTTTATTTAGACTTAAACACAAGTCAAACAAACGGTTAGCACATATAGGGTATGCACAAGCAAAGAATGCACAAATAGTTCAAATAGTCACAATATGATGCAATGAGTTTGCAACCTAACCATGGCTCTAGTTCTCTAAAGTTCAAGGATATGGGTTAGTCAAAGAGGGTCCATGGTTATGAGTCCGGATGCATCGCGCGGAAGCCTTACCTTTGGAAGGGTTGGCGCGTATGGATGGGACCCCGCAAGTTAAAAAACTTGCTTCCACGGTTTAGTGGATTCACAAACTCGGATGTACCCGTCGTTGCCAGGAGTGTTCAATTGGGTAGATGGAGCGTGAACCCCCAGAGGGTTATGTCCGTATGTAGAACACGTATGGGTTTCAGAAAAGAGAGAAAAACTCAATCATGAAGTAGAATCGAGCCAACAGTGCTAGAAATGGTCAAAACAAGAAGGCAGAGTTCTGGCTCGGTATTGGAAGAACTTGGCGCCAGACTACAGGGACTGTCGCCGCAAAAGTACCCCTGTCGCCAAGCGACAGAACTGTCGCCAGGCGACAGAAGCACTTTACAGGCGACAAGCCCGTTTTCTAGACGCTAGTTCCTACATGCCTCAGCAGGTATCTACGTTCTTAGAATTTTCCAGATTTCGCAGTATTATTTCAATTCTAGTTGTGAAAGATATTTCTCAAGTTTCCTACGTGTAAAAATCCTTACTCATTTCGGATGGTCTATCCAATGAGGACCTTTTTTATGCATATAACAATAATACTAATCAAAATTACGCACATGAAATACTTAGAACTTTTCGAGTCTCATCCACTCATTCTAAATAATTGCCAAAATAAATTTTAGGAATTAAAATAGAAATCCTCCCTAGTGTGATCATACACTTAAGCATGGTGGCGTCCAAAGGGAATGAAGCTAGAGCAAAAGAGTCGCCAACAAGTTTTAGGAACTTGTAAACAGTTCACAAGGTGAAGATTACACCCCTTAACGATCCAGGAGATCGTCAACTCCAAAAGGTCTTGAACCAAATAGGGTTCGGGGATGAAGATACAAATCCAACCTAAAAGAGATTGAACCTGCCCTAAAAAGGCCTCTACTTCATTCTTCTCGTATTCATGTGCGCTTTCTGACTAACATGCAATCAATAGATTAACCTTAAACCTGTTTATCTTTGTTGGTTGAATATAATGCACAAGCAAAACTATTATTGGCGATCACTTGAATTATAACCATATTATCCCTAAACAAGATTATTAATTATCTTATTAAGCGTGATTACAAGTACAAATTCCCTTTAATCCTGCAAGAGAGGCGTGATCAAGCAATAACAATAAATAAGTATCAAGCAACATAATAATCATAATAATAATAACAATTATAATTAAAATAATCATATCAACGCTAAATCATAATAATAGAGAGATCCTAGGCATGATACTAACAAGATTAATAACAAACCCTAGCATGTCGCTAAACAATAAAAATCAAAGCTTTAGCCCTAGCATGATACTAACATGATATTAGAAAAGAGTAAAAGGCACCCTAAACATGATACTAGAAAGCAATAATAACATCCTAACATG
This sequence comes from Chenopodium album, assembly GCF_948465745.1. NCBI lineage: Eukaryota > Viridiplantae > Streptophyta > Magnoliopsida > Caryophyllales > Amaranthaceae > Chenopodium > Chenopodium album. Next base: position 10,568,807 of record NC_137850.1, on the reverse strand, counting down.
ATACTAGGAATTAAACAAATTGAAACATGCTTTCTACAAGAATAGAGCAATAAGACTACATAGTTTGATGTCGCGTACCTCTTTCTAATAACAAAATACACGCGTTAGTAACTTCAAGGAAAATATTAAACAAAATAATTAAATCAAATAATTGAAATAGAGATTAGGGACCAAACCCTCAAAAATTATAACCTTTCACGTCTAGGACAAAGGCAACTTCGAACTCGGCTAGGTGTGTCTAGAACTAATGTATGAGGAATTTTGTTTGTGAAAAAGGTTGGTTTAGAAAGAGAGAGAGAATCAAGAAATTCTTTATGAGAGTTGATTGTAGATGATTGAAAAAAGGGGTGATATGACCTCTATTTATAGGAAAAAAGAGAGTCGAAGAATAAAAAAAGAATCCGAATTCGAATCGAAATAAAACTCGTCGGTCAGCAGTTTTTGTAGATTTTGTTTTTATCATAAATTTTGATCCAGAAGTCCAAATAAGTCACATAATATGTCGTTGGAAAGCTCTTGAAGTCTACTTTCCAACCAAATTATAATCAGATTAAAATATTTTGTGAATAAAAATATATGACCGAAATAGTGGAACGGTGTAAGTTTTGGATAGAGTTTCGTATTCCTTTCATATCTTTTTCGTTATAGCTCAGAATTAATATTATAATATATCATTGGAAAGATAATTTCAAGATCTATCCAACCATATAAGATTTGGATAAATATTATGAGGCACAAAAATAATATCTGATTGTCTTTGAACTTCTTTAAATTCGAATAGAATTAGGACTTAAAAAAAGGAAAGTTTTAAAAAAGGAAAGTTTTTATTCAATTTCAAACTCTATGATCTTATCTTTTCAAAAAGGATAATTAAGATATTTTAGAAACTTATGGAAGCTTCTAATTAAATCCTAATTATTTTAGGAATGGGATTAAACCTTTGGACCCTCCAAATGATCATTGGGTCGTAGGTAAAATCCGGTTTGGGCCCGGTTTAGTATTTTGGTCATAACTTCCTCATTATTCATCGGAATTGGGCTTATAATATATCGTTGGAAAGGTCTTTACAAGCCCCATCCAAATACACTATTATTGGACCCATATCATGGACCAAACTAAACTAGAATGCACGTTTTTCATAAAATAGAGTAAGAAAAGAAATATTTTCAAAAACAGAAAGAAGAGATATTTTAATAAAAACATCCTCATCACTAGAATTTTCACACTTTCACCTCGTTCGACAATCAAATGACGTGAAAGGTATTCATCACTGGGTTTGGTTTTGGGGAGACACATTTGGGTGTCTACAGGTTGCTACTCTAATTCAGCAATCAGTTCCTCTTCCCTGTTTTGATAAAGCATGTTTAATGCTTGAATTGGATCGCACATCGCGAGAGAAGAACTTGGCCATTTCTGACTCCTTTTCCGCGGTGCTTCTCTCGACATCAGGCGACTCTGATTCTTCCTCTCGTCCATCGCAGCAACACCAATAGCCATCCAACGGTGGAGGCTGTGGCGCTGGGGGTGCTGGTCGCGGAAATAAGGGGAAGAAAAATGCAAAAGGTGGCTCCGGTCGTGGTAGGGGTGCTGGCTGTGGGAATGCACAGCAGGAACAACCTCCTTATGGCATGTTCCCTCCTTGGGTGCCTATGTGGGGCCCTAATTGGTCTTATCCGCCATGTCCCTTTCCTTCTCAAGGATATCAGTGGAGAGGACAGCCACCTAATTCATCTCAACAAGGGATTTTGGGTCGTGTTCCAACCCAACGTCCTGCTTCAAACCAGGCTTTCATTGCTTCTGGATTGAATTACCAGCCAACTGACTTACCTGCATTCTTTCAAGCCATGTCTATGCAGCCTCCGGACTCGAATTGGTACATGGATACAGGTGCTTCGTCTCACCTAATGAACAATTCAGGTATCACTAATTCTCTGGTTAATTGGCACAATTTAAATTCATGTATTATGGTTGGTGATGGCAGAAAAATACCAGTTAAAGGATCGGGCACTATCACTCTATCTAAACCTTTACTTCCTCTCACTCTCAAGAACATTCTTTATGCTCCTAAAATAATTAAAGATCTTGTCTCTGTCCATCAATTCACTTCCGATAATTCCGTGTCTGCTGAATTTGACCCCTTTGGTTTTTCTGTGAAGGACCTACGGACGGGGAATCTGTTGACGAGGTGCAATAGTGTTGGAAATCTTTATCTTGTGTCTGCCTTCTCCACCACTCCATCTACTTCTTCTGTTTTTGCTGCATTGTCACCAGAAATTTGGCATAACCGATTGGGACATCCAGGAGATCAAGTTCTTAGTCATCTTAGGTCTAATCACATAATCTCTTGTAATAAAGGCAGTTTGTGTGTTATGGTCGTCAGTTAGGCAAACATTGTCGTCTTCCATTTACTGATTCTCAGACTATGACTTATTCTCCTTTTGATATTATTCACACAGATTTGTTTACATATCCCATTGCTAGTCAAACTGGTTTTCGGTATTATGTACTCTTTCTTGATGATTACTCTCATTATTTATGGGTGTTCCCTCTTAAATCCAAATCTGATGTGTACCCTACTTTCTTGAGATTTTATGCTTATGTTAAAACTCAATTTGGGATGTCAATCATAGCCTTACAATGTGATAATGGCCGAGAATACGATAATTATAGCTTCACTCTTTTCTCTCATTTTAATGGCATGATTTGGAGACATTCTTGTCCCAATACATCTCCTCAAAACGGCAAAGCCGAACATATGATTCGGAGTATTAATAATAATAGTCGTTCTCTCATGTTTCATGCTTCCTTCCCTCCCACCTTTTAGGTTGAATCTCTACATGTGGCTGCATATTTGTTAAACATTCGTCCTACTCGTCTATTACAATTTCTCACTCCGGTTCACATTCTATTTAACAAAGCACCCACATATACTCATCTTCGTACATTTGGATGCCTTTGTTATCCAAATTTATCGGCCACTTCCCCTAACAAGATGAGTCTTCGTTCTACCCCTTGCATTTTCCTTGGGTATCCGGCCTCACATCGAGGCTATAGGTGCTATGATATCAAGTCTAAAAAGGTCATAATATCACGACATGTCATTTTCGACGAACATGTTTTTCCTTACTCAGCTTCTTATACTCCAAATATTGAGGATTATGGTCTTCTTGACTCTAATGATGCTATTCCACCTAATTTATTTCCTCCATATGATCAGCAAACTCACACTCATGTGCAGACCAATACTCCATCTATTTCTGGGCCCAATGCCAACTCCCCTCCCTTATCCAGCCAACCGGCCCACACTCCACCATTGCATGGGCATAATAGTCCTCTAATGGACCGTGGGTCTGTTCAATCAGCCACGGCCCATTCGGGGGCTACCCATGAAAATGGGTCCTCTCCTTCCTCTCACGTTAGGCCGTCCTCAGCTGCTAGGACCGACTCCACTCCTACCTAAGTTTCCCAACCTCATGCTACAGCTCCAGAAACTCACCCTATGCTTACCTGTGCTAAGCAAGGCATATTCAAACCAAATCTCAAATATCATGGTTATGCTCTAACCATATCCAACCCCACTCCCTCTATCTCCCCTCTCCCTTGTTCTCATGTATCCGCCCTTAAAGATCCTAACTGGTATAAGGCAATGTGTTCTGAATACAATGCCATGGTACAAACCCACACTTGGGATTTAGTACCTCGCCCCGAAAATGCCAATGTCATTCGTGATATGTGGATATTCAGGCACAAAGAAAAGTCAGATGGTTCTTTTGAGCGGTATAAGGCTAGGTTTGTGGCAAATGGTAAGGGTCAAGAGGTCGGGGTTGATTGTGATGAGACATTTAGTCCGGTAGTCAAACCAACTACCATTCGCACTGTTTTGAGCTTGGCTGTCTCGAAGAAGTGGAGCATTAATCAACTTGATGTGAAAAATGCTTTTCTTCACGAAAATCTACAGGAAACGGTGTATGTGCATCTACCACCTGGGTTTGTGGATCCAGACAAGCCCAAACATGTCTGTCTCCTTCGCCGTTCGATCTATGGTCTAAAACAGGCTCCTCGTGCGTGGTATCAACAGTTTGCTTCTCACATTTGCTCTCTTGGGTTTGTGAATGTTAAGAGTGACACCTCTCTTTTCATTTTTCGACGGGGTGCTGATACAGCTTATCTATTATTATATGTTGATGATATAATTTTGACTTGTTCATCGGACACTCTCCGTCGGAAAATTATTGCTCTCCTAAGTGCTGAATTTGCAATGAAAGATCTTGGCCCTCCTCCTACTTTCTCGGTATTTCCGTCACTTGAACCAAAGAAGGCATGTTTCTTTGTCAACGGAAGTACGCTTAGGAAATTCTAGCCCGGGCTAATATGTCTGATTGTAAACCTGCTTCTACTCCTATGGACACGAAGTCAAAACTCAGTGCGTCCAGTGGCAATACATTTGCCAATCCTACTCTATATCGTCAGCTTGCTGGGGCACTTCAGTATCTTACCTTCACCAGACCCGACATCTCGTATGCGGTTCAACAGGTATGCTTATTCATGCATGACCCCCGAGATTCTAATTTTCATTTTCTTAAGCGTATTCTTAGATACATCAAAGGTACGCTTGATTTTGGGATGCATCTCTCTTCTACTCCTGCTTCTGGTCTAATTTCTTATACTGATGCTGATTGGGGTGGATGCCCCTACACCCGTTGATCTACTTCTGGCTATTGTGTATTTTTGGGTGACAATTTGGTGTCTTGGTCGTCCAAACGTCAACCCACGGTCTCCAAATCTAGTGCCGAGGCTGAGTACCGTGGAGTTGCAAATGTAGTGGCTGAAACTTCGTGGATTCGCAACCTTTTTCTTGAACTACATTCTCCACTCCGGAAAGCGACGGTTGTTTACTGTGATAACATTAGTGCCGTGTACATGTCTCATAACCCAGTCCAACATCAACGTACTAAGCATGTAGAAATGGACATCCATTTTGTTCGAGAAAAGGTTGCATTGGGTCACATACGGGTGCTACATGTTCCTTCTTCGTATCAATATGCTAATATTTTCACGAAGGGGCTTCCTACTCCTTTGTTCAAGGATTTTCACCCCAGTCTTAGCATTCGTCCTTCTACTGCTTCGACTGTGGGGGTGTGTTAGACAATATAATTATGTAAATAGACAATATACTTATGTTAATATATTAGTGTCCATAATTAGTATTGTATCATTGTAAACCCTAATACCCAAAGGGTATATATATTGGCACATATCAATAATATGTCTGGAAGGAGAATTCTCCCAGTCTTACAGTGATCAAATTCAGAATTCGAAAACGTCAACAGACGTATACTTTCTTGCTGTATCATTTTTCCCTCATCCCCGGGGTATACTCATTACTCGTATGTATTTCAGTCAAGTCTGAATGGTTGTTGAGAATACTTGATTATTAAGGAACAGCGTAGAATATGTTATGCAAAAGTCATCTACTTCAAATTTCCGCAACTTCTGCTAGGTTCCTAACTGTGTTCAATCTAGTCAACTTTGATTGGACCAATTATTACTTTTTGCTTTAGTAAAAGTTAAGCAAGCTACGGAGCATGGTTTAAAATTATGGAAGTGTTCTTTACATTTTGTTAGACAAATTGCTAAGAATTTGCATTGGTTGAAGGTATGCATTTTTAATGTATAAAATTGACCATGTGAATTTGATGGAATAAATTTTTTTAAAAAATTTTAGATTTGTCTTGATATGGACTTGGTAGGATTCCTTGATGCACAATTTTAAGCATATACTCCGTATATATTATTTAAAAACTCTATATATAAATAGGGGACAATTTTGCAATGACTACAATAATTTTGTGACTACTATAACTTTTAAATCATGGTCGTACATTTGTCCTCCATGTTGAGTTGAGGCAGTTAGTTGACTTGAAAAAAAAAAAAAAAAAATTAATCTTTAAATTAAAAATTAAAACTGCATTATCCCCTTCCTTTCTAGATTACATTACTCCATTGCTTCCCATGAATTCATTGTTTTCATAGGTATCCGTACACAGCAAAAATTAAAACAATATATCTGTCAAAATTCCACCATTGATCATCTCTTCTATATACCTTTTCTTCCATTTTCTGTAATCTAATGCTTATGTTATTCAATCTAATAATGTTGTTTCATCATATAATTTGAATTCTTAATGTTTATATTATATGAATATATGTGTGGAAATTAATTCTCAATCTTCTATCAATGGAGGAACAGTTATACGATTATGCCATCATTAAATAAATTGATGAAGTTTATTGATTTTTTTAATTAATTGGTAAAAGTAGGTCTTTTTTTTTTTTTTTGTAATTAAAAAAAAATTATGGTCAAATAATTGAATGGATAAGATCTCCTCTGAAAATGAAGGGTCTAGATTACAAAAAATATAGTGGCCACAATTTTAATGTAGCCATTGAATAGTATTTCGTTCGTTTTTTTAATCACAACGTTTGAAAATTTTTATACACATATTTGATCTGCTTTAATGATTTGTAAGTGCAAAAATATATTAAACTTATAAAATGTGCATTGACAAGGATAAATTGTGAACGTTGAATTTTTTTATAAAAAAAAACCAAAGTACTGAATTTATATACATAACATTAATTTAAATACAAATGAAATTTAGAGCCGCTCCTTTTTTTTTCTTTTTCTCTTTTCTCACTCCTCTCTCTTCTAGGAATTTCGTTTTCTTGGCCGTTTAGGGCGAAAAAAAGTCTAATTTCCTTTCTCAACCTTTTTCTTTAATTCAATTTAGTTTTTTGTTTTGTTTTACGTTTTGGTTTGTTTGTTTTGTTTTGTCCTCTTCATCTGTGAGAGTCTGTCCCAATTTTCTGGGTTTTTCCCAATTTTTTGGGGTTTCTTTTTTTTAAGATAATTTTTTTTGGGATTTTGATTCTCATCTATTGATGGGAATTTATTTTTAGGGTTCTTATAATAATTGGGATAGTGATTTAGATTCCTATGGGTCTGGGATTTATCGTCAACTAGTCAATCAAAAAATCAGCGCAGATAGCGGAGGTCTCAACTTGAAAATATGCAAAGACATAGAAAATCATTGCTCGCGTCAAGCTTGAAGTGGTGGAGTATGAGCTATGCTATTTTAGTTCATTTTAAAGGCATCGAAAAGTTATGATATTTTCTCTAAATCTATGGTTTACATATTTTTATTATTGTAGATGCCGTATGGCTATTATCTGATAATATTATTATTTCCCGTTCAAAATAAAAAAAAAAAAAGAAAAAAAAATTACAAATGAAATTATTTTGTGAAAGTGTTTATAAAAAAAGAAAAAGAAAATCCCCAAACCTGGCCTCAAAATGGGCCATAATACAATAGCATTTTATAGGGGTAATCCAGCCCACCCAAATAAACAAGATGTAAAAAAAAAAAAAAAAAAAAAAAAAAAAAAAAAAAAGGCAAATTGAACAACTTTGCTAAATCAATTACACCAATCTCCAGTAAACTGATAACCCCCCTTTCAGCTCTCACTCGCCATTTAAGGCTCTGGTATGTTTCTATTCTACACTCTTTTATTTTACTTACTTTTTTTTTTTTTGTAATTTTCATGCTTATTTCAATTTCAACTCTATGTTATTTTAGTTCATTTTCACTCTGAAATTTTAATCTAGTATGTTCACTCTGGTATGTTATTTGTTTAATCTAGTATAATTCTGAGTGTTCTTGAGAAATATGGTGGTAATTTATCTTTGGCAGTGGTGTTAGTGGTGGTTGTGAGGTCTACAGTTTTACAGATAAGGCGAAAGAGAAAGAGGGTAAAATTGTAATTTAATGCATCAAGTTCTTAGAAGGAATTCTGCTAAATAGTTGATTTAAGATTAGTGAAATTCCCAGTATTATGCATTGATTTATATTATAAACAGTGATTGTTGATCCAATGCTTCGGGTGAATCCAATCTCCTTGGGTGTGATGGATAGTGAGTCTCTTGTATAAATGATAATGAAAATAGTTAGTTAAGTAGTAATCCGATAATATATAGGGGAGCGATTAATCTCCTTATACTGTTTGTTTATGTTTCAGTGTTTGGAGCAGTGTATCTGAATTTCAAGTTGAGCTCTGCTCTCTAGTGATGAAAATGCTTGGTTCTGAATGTAATTGGTGTAGACCGTTTCGTCGAGATGCTTGTTGTTGTTTGCCAATAACAATGTATGGGTTAAATTGTGAATTATCCATGTTCGGTATGGAATGTTGATCATATCTCACACTGCTTTTGTCCACACGTAAATGCTAATAAATCCTAAGTAGTCAAATACTTATGTTTTGCGTGTTTAACATAATCTCGTACCCTTATAATGTGTTGGGGCTCTTATACTTGTTTAGTCTTTACAAGATTTAGCTGGTGGATTGGTGGTAATGGAAGAGGTGAGGGTGTAGAGAAATCTGGGGGAATCGAAAATCCTGTGGGGTGTGATGATAGTGAAGTAATACTTGTAGATGATAGTTAAGTAATCCCGATAATATGAAAAAAGTTAGTTAAGTAGTATTCCCGATAATATAAGGCGGAGAAATTGTAATATGAAAAAAGTTAGTTGAGTACCCTTATACTGTATCTGTTTCGGTGTTCAGAGTAGTATATCTGTTAAACCAAGCACAAATTCATCAATAATATTTACTGTGTATTTTTATTAATCACCATAGCTTCAATACATGTATATATAATACTAGGATAATAATACCCTATATTCTATCATATCTTTTCAGAAGATATATTTTCCTAAAATATGCACAATAATATCATAACAATAATATCCTAGATATACTAGGATATCCCCAATACCCCCCCTCAAGTTGGAGCATACGGATCATAGATGCCCAACTTGCGGAGTAAAAAATCAAACTTGACTTTTCCTAAAGCCTTCGTGAAAATGTCAGCCAACTGAAGCGTCGTAGGCACATACGACGGCTTTATAAGACCTTCTTTAATTGCATCTCTGACAAAATGACAGTCAGCTTCAATATGTTTCGTTCGCTCATGAAACACCGGATTTTTCGCAATATACAATGCCGACTGACTATCACAATATAGGTGCATGCCACTATCATGTCGCACACCTAAATCTCTTAAAAGTCTCCTCAACCACTTCAATTCACGAGAGCAAGCAGACATAGATCTATACTCTGCTTCGGCAGAGCTCATAGCAACCGTAGGTTGTTTCTTGAACTTCCATGACACAGGAGAGAGACCAAGAAACACGAACCAACCAGTCAACGAACGCCGAGACAACGGACAACTCGCCCAATCCGAATCACACCATCCTTCTAACTGTAGAGCACTATCAGACCTCAGCAGGATCCCCTGACCTGGACTCTTCTTCAAGTATCTCACAACTCGCAGGGCAGCATCCCAGTGCTCTACCCTCGGACTCTGCATAAACTGAGACAAAATATGCACAGAGTAGGCCAAGTCTGGCCTAGTGACAGCTAAATAGATTAAACGTCCTATAAGACGTCTATACTTCTCTACATCACCCAAAAAATCCCCATTTGCCAGAGCTAACCTGTGGTTCTGCTCCATGGGAAAATCTGCTGGTTTTGCGTCAAGCAACCCTGTCTCTGTAATAATGTCTTAGGCATATTTTCTCTGGCACATGAAAATACCCTGCTTGCTACGGGCTATCTCTATCCCCAAAAAATATTTCAAAACACCCAAGTCTTTCATCTTGAAGCAATTCCCTAAATATGTTTTGAATGATAACAAAGCAGATTTATCATTCCCTGCAACAATCAAATCATCAACATAAATAAGTACGTTAAGTTGCATTTCCCCCCTTGTCAGAGTAAAAAGGGAATAATCATAATATGACTGTTTAAAGCCATATTTCTTCAAAGCTGTTGTCAGTTTTGCAAACCAACACCGAGGAGCTTGCTTCAAGCCATACAACGACTTCTTCATTCTAAATACTTTCCCGGAATTATTTTTGTCAAAACCAGGTGGAATTCGCATGTACACCTCTTCCTCCAAGTCACCATGTAAAAAGGCATTATGAACGTCCATTTGATGAACTTCCCAATTCTTCACTGCTGCAACCGCAAGAAATGTTCTAACAGTCACCATTTTTGCCACGGGAGCAAATGTCTCGTTGTAATCTAAACCTTCAACTTGATGATTGCCAAATATCACAAGTCTAGCCTTCAATCTTACGAGATTCCCATGCTCGTCGTACTTCTCTTTGTAGACCCATTTACTCCCAAGTGCCTTTTTACCACGAGGTAAATCTTCCAAAACCCAGGTGCCTTGCTCTTCAAGTGCTCGAATCTCATCGGCCATCGCCTTCCTCCAACCTTCATGCTTCATAGCTTCTTTAAAATTTTTCGGCTCATTGCCACCTGTAATTGCTGCAATGTATGTTCTATGTTTTACAGAAAACCGGTGAGAGTCAACAAAATGTGTTATGGGATAAACAGTACCTGAGGAAGGTGTCGCAGGTGAACGATGAGGTGGAGATGGACTGTTATTCCGAATGGTGTGTGTCACAAAATCACGGTATTTGCTCGACTTGAATTTTTGACGCTTGCCTTTACCCATATTTTCTGTATTTTCAGCATGCTCGAGAGTCTCAAGGTCACTCACACTCGTACCCTCCGGAGCTGCTGCCTGCTCACTGCCATGAGGATCACCCCCAGCTGCCGCTGGAATTCCAGCAGCCTGGGCAGTGCTGCTGTCCTCGCACCCAGCTGCCGCTGGAATTCCAGCGACCTCGGCAGTGCTGGGCTGCTCATACCCAGCTGCCGCTGGGATCCCAGCGCCCTGGGCAGCCTCGGCAGGCCCTGCCACAGGCTGGCTGCGGTGCTGCTGCTGCTGCCGCAAGCCACCTGTGGCCTCCTCTGCCCGGGGCTGCTCATCAACCTCCTCACACACACTCCTCTCATCGCTCCCCCCTGCACCATCAATTCCCACAAACTCCGAAGCTCGCACATGGGTATAGCTAGGAGTATTGTCTAGAGCAAGGTTAGACCACGGAAATTCACCCTCAACAAATTGCACATCACGTGAGACAAAACTCTCCGTAGTTTCCAAATCATACACCTTCCAACCTTTCTTCCCAAACGGGTATCCCAAGAATACACATCTTCTACTCCTACTAGCGAACTTGTCACCCTTGCTTTGTTGATTGTGAGCATTACACAAACACCCAAATACTTTAATAGAATCATATAAAGGTTGTTTACCAAACAAGATCTCAAACGGGGTTTTGTAATCAAGCAATCTAGAGGGAGTTCTATTTATCAAATAACATGCCGCTTGCACACATTCCCCCCAAAATTTTCGAGGTAAATTAGCTTGAAACCGCAAGGCACGAGCTACATTAAGAATATGTTGATGTTTCCGCTCAACACGCCCATTTTGTTGAGGTGTACCCACACAAGAAGTTTCAAATATGATCCCATTAGACAAAAAATAAGTTGCTGAATTTGGGTAGAGGAAACACCCGCAATAGCAGCCCCATCGTGAGCCGTAGCACTTCCGCCTTGTGTGGAGTTGGAGGACGACTGCCCAACAGTCTTGTTGGCACGCACCTGCTGGCCAGCAGCAGCTCCTCGACCCCCTGCTCTGCCTCCACCTCTGCCACAAGCCGAGTCACCACGACCCCGACCCCTACTTCCACGAGGACGATCACCCCACCAAGGTGGGTAGCCATTGAGTTGATAGCAGTCCGTCTCATCGTGTCCTGCTCGATTGCAATGATTGCATAATTTATCGGAGCCACTCGTTGAGCGTTGCGGTTTAGTAGTAGTGTCATGTTGAAGTTTGAAAGCCACTGGACTCTCACGAACCTCACCTCCTCGTAAGCGCTCGGCTTGAATAACTTGTTGATACGCCTTATCAACCGACGGTAAAGGATCCTGAGCCAATAATTGACCCCTAATCGAGCCATAAGGATCATCTAACCCAATTAAAAACTGATGAAGGAAATCTTCCTGCCTCAATTTTTCAACTTGAGCCACAATATTACACTTACACGCACCACATGAGCAAGAAGGTACGGTAATATACGTGTGTAACTCATCCCAAAGCTTTGCAATTCTGCCGAAATAAGTAGCCACCGAATCAGTCTTGCCCTGCTTGCATTCACCTAGGGACATCTTCAATTGGCAAATTCGAGTGCCACTCACCACACAAAAACGACTTTTCAAGTTGTTCCACAATAGATGAGCATCATCATACTCCCCAATCGTCGCCCTTACCGAAGGGTCCAACGTATTTGTGATCCACGAGACCAACATCGAGTGAATAGCCTCCCAATCTTCCAGTTTATCACTGTCTTGAGGTTTCTTGATACTTCCATCAACAAAACCATATTTGCGCTTAGCCTTCAATGAGGTTCGAATAGCCCTCGCCCACTCATCATAATTCTCACCCCGGAGTTGAACCGGAGTAATAATGTTCCCGGGTCCATCACTTGAACCTAGGTGATAAGCCATGTCCATCTTAATTTTTCCACCACCATCACTACCAGAGCCGCCAGCACCGGAGTCACCCGACATCACTCACAACTCAATGAAAGTGGGAAAAAAAAATTGAACGAGAAGATACTCTCACAAACTCTCAAAAAACAATCGTGCGTTAATTATGAAAATTAAACGTACAAAAGAAAAAATTAGACCTTAACTAGGCTCTTGATACCATGTTAAACCAAGCACAAATTCATCAATAATATTTACTGTGTATTTTTATTAATCACCATAGCTTCAATACATGTATATATAATACTAGGATAATAATACCCTATATTCTATCATATCTTTTCAGAAGATATATTTTCCTAAAATATGCACAATAATATCATAACAATAATATCCTAGATATACTAGGATATCCCCAATAATATCAGAATTTCAAGCTAAACTCTCTAGTAATGAAAAGGCTTGGTTTTGGAAGTAATTGGTGCATACCATTTCGTCGAGCTGTATGCTGCTATTGTTTGCCAATAATCTGTGGATTATATTGTGTATTTTTCACATTCGGTTTGGAATGTTGATTGTAATCCACACTGGTTAATACTTATGTTTTGTGCTTTCGACATTATCTTGTAGCCGTTTTTTCAGCTCTGGTTCTACAGACAATCTGTTTTAATTGCTGCATAATGTGTTGGGGGCTCTTATACTTGTTTGGTCTTTACAAGATTTGGCTGGTGGATTGGTGGTAATGGAAGAGGTGAGAGGATGTAGAGAAATCTGGGGGAATCGGAAATCTGTGGGGTGTGTGGAATCAGTGAAGTCGTTTGGGGTAATTCCGTAGAGAAAATATTAGAGAAATGAGACCAAGAATTTTCAAACTAAATACAACAGTTAACAGTTATGAAGATTATTGATTTTCTTGTCATCTATTGTACCCTCTAAACAAATAGGCCCCTGTTTCTTCAGCATCTCTATTTCGACTGTTAGCCATTTAGGTGCTAGCTCGTAGTATTTACAGTAATGCTGTAGGGCTCTTAATTTCTAAGTTTGGTCTTTCAAAATTTTGCTGCAGGAAAATTGGTAGAAACGAGCTTGGAGCTGTATTCAGTGATGGCCAGTGTTCTGTTTTCACCAACATTTCACGGCTCAACTATTCGAACCAGTACAGAAGTTAAAAGGCGTGATCATAATCTTGGCAGAGTTTGTTGTGTGAAGGCAATCAGAGTAGAGAAGTCTTTGGAAGAACTTTATCAGATAAGGGTAGAAAGAAAAGTATCTCCCAAGAGATTAGATGAGCTTGGTGTATCAAGATGGTCAGTATGGAAGACCGGAAAATGCAAATTGCCCTGGGACTGGCATGTGGACCAGCTTGTCTATATCGAAGAGGGAGAGGTTAGAGTTGTTCCGGAAGGGAGCAAAAAATATATGAGTTTTAAGGCTGGTGACCTTGTGCGCTATCCCAAGTGGTTCGAGGCTGACCTGTGGTTCAATGACTTTTACCAGGAACGTTATAGCTTTCGAGCTTATGGTGATGACTAGATGTAAGATTTTTCGGATTCATAGTGTATGATTTCAGTAAAATTAGGACATATATTGCTTATTAGATGTAGGAATTCTCTGTTTTGCAACAATTTTGCAACTGCACGACTGCACACTTCAATTTCGCACTTCTAACTGTTCTAAGTTCTAAGAAGATAATCCACATTCTCGAGCTAAAAAAGAGAATGTGGATTATCTTCTTTTCGTTATGCCACTTCTAACAATACCTCCTCATGATATCTCCTAACGAGCCATTTGAAAAAAAGTCATTGGTTCCCCATGAACGTTGAACACCACTCGATGAAGCCTCATTCATAGAACTCCAAGGCAATTGTTGAGTACTATCATAAATCATTCTTGAAGCATCTGGGATGGCGGTAAGGTAGCGCATCTCATTATTTTGACTGTACTCATTATTTGTATCATTATCTGTAAATTGACCAAAAAAATAGATGATTAATAATTAGGAAACGTCAAAAAGCATGCACAAAACACGTATTTTTTTTGTTTGCCAATTTCTAACAAAATAAGGTAAGATATGTACATATTATTGTACCTTCATACGGAGTTTGTAATTGATTATCACAAGGAACGTGGTTAAGCAAATCTTCGATTTCCCATGAACGCGTATGTTTAACACCACTAGACGAAGCCTCATTCATAAAGCTTGAAGGCAGTTGTTGAATACCATTGTCAAGTACCATTGAGATATGGTGGCTCATCTCATTATTTTGATTGTAATAATCATTATTTGTATTATCTGTAAATTGACCGAAAAAAAGAGATGATTAATAATCAGGAAACATAAAAAACCTTGCACAAAACACGTATGTAGTAGTATTTTTTTTGTTTGCGAATGTTTTCGAAAAAAAAAAAAAAAAGTACATATTGTACTTTCATGTGGAGTTTGCATTTGAGTATCATCATAACGTATGTAGTTATGTATGTTTTGAAGTCTCGTGCTAACATCTTGGAGCGAGAACGAATCATGGTAGTAGTTCGGATCGGGATGAGCTTTCATTATATAGTGATAATGTTTCTCCAAAGTACCGGGTTTGAATTTTAAAACGTGCGGACTGCAAAAAAATTATTAAACCAGATCGGTTATATATGGTATACTATACTAATGTATTAGTTTGTAAAGTTAACATAAATTTATATGCAAATACCCTAAGGAGGAAGCTTGGTTATCTGTGAAATCGTAAAGGTGACTCCTTCCAATCTGTATGTTTACGAAGAGATGGTGAATCATTTTCGACGAAAAGTGATGGTTTATTGTTCAGCTATTAAAAAAAAAAGGTCATATAAGTATGAATAACATCCAAATAAGTAACGTATATATACTTAAGTGTGGATCTACAACTTTATTCCGCAATAATTGATATACCTTGAAAGTAAGACATTCTAAGTCGCCATTAAACGGGATATGAACCTTCATATTTGTAATATCTGACCAGTTAAACTCGATTCTTTTTTTCAGCCGCTTGTTGTCAATTAATTCTTCCAATTCCCAAACGAAAAATGATCTTTTGGGAAAACCTTTGCATTTTATAGTCTCTGAACTATCTGTTATTATTTTCTGTATTATGAGAAATATATGTACAAAAAACAAGTAGGTGTCACATTTAGTTTTATCATGAATTAGAAGAGTGGAGTAACAATAATTAATAATGATAAACCGATGCAATTTAATGTGATATACATAGTATATTAACAGTTGATAAGTGAAAGTATTACTATAAAGTTTGAGACCAGAAGAAATGAAATTGAAGAACGAAATAGAAAAGCCGACAATAAGAATTATCTTCCAAGTTCCAATTTGAAGAGACAAAGCTTTGAAGCTAAATAACGAATTAGAAGAGGTAACTTCGGGTGGAGATGGATTCACCAAATTCAACAATTGATCATCAATATTAAGACTTAGACCAAGCTCTTTAATACCCCTAAATCTCCTCCAAAAAGCCATATCATCGATTTCCTACACCAAGGGGAAAAAGCGCATAATGTTTTCTAGTCCGAATGAGCCATGAAGGCATAACATATTATAAATAGGGAGGGTCTTACAAAAAAATATAAATAGGTTGGAATATTATACTTTGCACTACAATCAAGCATATTATGAAGTATAGGGCATGACAACATGGATTATCATAACTTTACCTATAATTTTGGATGATGAGAATATGACAAAATAATGGGAAAGTCTTGTATGTGACTAGCCACACGATGTGACCACATTGGTTTATTAGAGTAATCTTTATTTAAATGTATGAGTAACCTTATTTTTTCATAAGACTGAACCCATGTTGTCCATAAAAGTAACCCAAATTCATTATACGAGTAAAATCAAGTAATTTAGAAATAAGTAATCAATCCCATTTGTTCATTCGAGTAATCCCCTATTGTTTTGTCATAAAAAATAAATGAATAATTCTACATATTAGAGTAACCTCTTTTTCTCATATAAGAAACATACATACGTTAAGATAACTCCATTTATTCATCATCAGACCTCTATTACTTAATTAATTGCCTTATAGTATATGATTATTTTAAGTGTCCACACCATGTGGCTAGCCACATATAAGAATTTGTGCAAAATAATAATCTAAACATTTAATTAATGATCATTTAATAATTATATTGAGATTAACCTAAAAACAAATAATATTATAATAATCATTATTACATATTAGTAATCAAATATATGGTCAAAAATTAATAGAGGAATATTCAACAATAGAATGGATCGGAGATACGGTGCTTAAATTATGACTATCGATTCTAAACAGATTAATGTTAACTACTCGTATTTTATTTTTTCTAATCTAAAAGATAACCTTATTAGGAAATTTAAGTCAAAGAGTCAAAATTTTGACCATGAATACTTAATAAAATCTACGAGTGGTTGAGTTAAAAACATGCAAGTGTTATTTCTATACAACAATAACAACATTATTATGAAATTTTTATTGTGCCAAACTGCAAAGGATTGGTAAGCATTATTATTATGAATTTCAGGCTATAAGAAGGGTTTTTGGACTTTTTGCCTTTTTCGGTATTTAGGAAACGAAGGTGTGTTTTAATTGGGAAGTTGTTTTCTACAAATCAATGGGGAAAAAAATAAAAAAAAACCGTGTATACTAATTAAATAAAAATAAAAAGTTTATAGGATTATGATAAAATAATATACTACATATTAATAAAAAAATGTAAAAAGTTGATACCTGATTTATATGTAGTATCAATATTTAACTGTAAAACCTAATTAACTGATACCTAATTTATATGTAGTAAAATTTTTTGAAAAATCACTTTTATCTTTAAATATTATAATTGTGATTCAAAATTGATAAAAGACTTGTAGAGTAATTTTCGATTAAAAATTAAAAACATAATTAAACAAGAAACGTATTCATAACAAGTTTAGCATGAACTATGGCATTCATCATGACTATTCAATCTTGATAAAGTTAATACTTCCTCCATTTTTTTTATTATTGCACCATATGAGTTGGGTACAAATATTTTGGTAGTGGAAAAAAGTAAGAGAGAGAAAGGTAAAAATACAAAATTGCTCATGTGACATATTGATAAACTAAAAAGTAATTGTGAAAAAGCAAGGGTATGTTGGGAATCTGTAGTGTGAACACAAATAATTTTTTTCCTAAAGAGAAATTGATGCAATATTTGTGAAACTTCCTAAAAAAGGCAAGTGGTGCAATAATAAAAGAACGGAGGAAGTAAAAATATAGAGGAAAAAAATGTTTTAAAAACACAATTAAACAAAAAACATATTTCTGCTAGACTTTTCTTTTATTTATTTATTTTTTAAATCACAATTACGTTAGATTTCATGGGTTTTTCTTTTAACAATAATTTCCATTAAAATTACTCCAAAAAAAAAATTAAAAAAAATCACCATTTTTGACTTTTACCACAAAAAAACAATAAACCAAAATTTTTTTTTTACCACCAAAACTTTTAAAAGTTTTATTTTACCACCAAAAAAAATAAAAAATTATTTTTTACCACATGCCGTCAAAAACCTAATGAAATTTTTAAAATTTTTCATGCCACACATGGTCTTTAGGGGTTTTGGAGGGCATTTTGGCCCTTTAAAACCAATCCAAGATCAGAATTGACAAAAAATGATCGGAAATGTTTCATTTTGCGTGTTTAAAAATACCTCGAATTTGCGTGAAACACGCAAAGGCATTTGCGATCATTTTTTCGTCAATTCTGACCTCAAATTAGACCCATAGGGCTAAAATTCTCCTAAACCTATGAAGAATAATTTTTGCGCAGGATTAGATTTAACGATTTTCTTGACGATAGGTGGTAAAAAACAATTTTTAAATTTTTTGTTGGTAAAATAAAACTTTTAAAAGTTTTAGTGATAAAAAACAATTTTTTGAATTTTTGTGATAGAAGTAAAAAAAATCCTTAAAAAAAATAATAAAATAAAAAATAAAAAATTCCTGATCAGAAGTGAATGCAGTATTATTCACAGCAGGAGAATCAACAGGATTAACCAAATTCTGGTTCAATAACTCCGAATAACGACTCGAAAACAGAAGAGTCGAAATATCGCCATTGCCGTAGCTTTCATTGTATGTCTGATTAGAGGCGAAGCCGAAATCATTAGGAGGATAATGATGATTACCATTACTATTGTTTATTATCATTCTTGCTTTTTTCTTTGAAGGTTCCTTGATCAGTTGTTCTTTTATTTTCTGAAAAATAAAAAGTTGATGAAAAGAACTTGATATATATATTTTGCGGAGATATTAACGTTGCTAATCACGTTTCATTAGATATTAACAGGTTTTCCCGGTAAAACTTGAGATTAAAGTTTCCTAGTTGTACAAGGAGAGTCTAATTAGTTTATGATTAGGTATTAAGGTAATTTAAAGCTAGTTGGACTTTTAACTCGTATTGACTTCCTCTTTTCTATTTTCTTATACATTAAATTTATTTTAAAAAAATGTATACTTTGTTCACCATATAATTCATTGGATCCTAAATAATTGAAATAGTTAAATTTTGGCAAACATGTTAATAACACTAATTTGACTTGAGATGTACTTCCATATGATTAAAAAAAAAGAAGATAAAGTTAATATATGAATAGTGTAAAAAAAAAAAAGTCAAATGTGTCAGATATTTAGAAACGAACAGAATAACAGAATTTAACTGTACAACCTAAATTAACTAATACCTAAAAACCAAATCCCACTTTTTTCTTTAAAAATTAATAATTGTGATTCAACATTTATAAAAGAATTATCCAGTAATTTTCGATTCATTTGATGATTCAATCTTTATTCTTCGATAAAGTTCATAAAAATACAGAGAATAAAAAAAAAGTTTTAAGAACATAATTAAACAAGAAACATATTCATAACAAGTTTTTCTCTACTAGACTTTTCTTTTCTTTTTTTAATCACGATTATATTAGACTTCATGGGGTTTTTTTCCCACAATAATCACCTTTAAAATTACTCTAAAAAACAAGAATTAAAAATAAAAAAAAAATGACCATCAAAGATTTAAAAAAGAAAGTACCTGAGAAGTGAATGCAGTGTTATTTGATGAACAAAAAACTTGTTTAATAACTCCAACAGCATTGTTATTTGTATCATTCTTAATAGGAGGATAATCAACAAGATCATTGAAAAACTGGTTTGATAACTCGACTTCACTACTCGGAAACGAAAAAGTCGAAAGATCGCCATTGCCATAGCTTTCGTTGTATGTTTGATTAGAGGTGAAGCCGGAATCATTTGAAAAATAATGATGATTACCATTACTATTGCTTATCATTCTTGCTTTTTTCTTTCAAGGTTTCGATCTTAATCAATTTTTCTTTTAATTTCTGAAAAGTGAAATTAAAAGTAATATTTTTTTATGAAAAGAGCTTAATATATATATATAATATATTACGCAGAGATATCAACGTTACTAATCAAGTTTTATTAATTAATTAGGGTTTTTCAGGTTAAACTTGAGGTAAAAGTTTCCAAGTTGTAGAAGGAAAGTGTTATTAGGGTAAAAGTTGGACTTTTAACTCGTATTGACTGGGTTTCCCCCTCTACCTCCCCCAAATAAATTGAGGATAAATTGAGGTTACTGACACGGAAGCTAACCGTGCCATCATCAATAACCACACATAGGTGGCGGAATTCCTGCGCATAATAATAATAAAATGAATGTACAGCGTCCTGTACTCCAATAGAAGTTATTATCAAATATAAAGTCACATAACTCCCCACATATGTTCATACTCAAGGTATATACGTTCCAAGAGTTTTGGTGCGCAATCTCTTTCACTTTACGTTATTTACAGATTATTAAACTTGGTGATAACTCTCAAACCATAATCATTCAATCAACAATAATTATTCAAACAATCAAATATACCAATTTAATTCTTGAATAATTAGTGACCACATAATATTTAATGTTGAACCCTTTTTAATTCTACCTCGGTGTCAATGACACCATAAACGCATAAAGCGCCACAAATCCTATCCCTCCGTGTTAAAAACACCTTAAGTGCACTAAGGCACCAACATACAATTTATTCATCGTGTACATAGACACTTATATACCTCTTTCCTCATGCTTAAAGCATCAATAAAAATTATATAAACCATAATAAAATTCCTTTTCAATATTCCAAACCAAATTAAACATTTAGTTTAATTAAACATGCTCTCTAACATGCCATAAATAAATATGTGGTTCATAAATAATATTTCAAACTATTATTTTCCATTCAATAATCCATCACAAATAAATCATGCTTCATCATCCAATCACGAATAACATCCAAATCATAATTTTCATTCCAAACCTAGCATGATACTACTTATAATCAATCAAACACATTTAGCATGCTACTACATCAATATAATAATGCTAAGTACGCGAACGTACCTTGTATACGATCTTAATATCGCCACAATTAATAAAAATCGCTCACTTCGAAGTCTCCTACAATTTAAATCATTGAAGAGTATTAAAATCCACTCTACACAAATTTCCAGCAATATATACTATTATAAACCCCTTATAATTTAATTGAAATAAGCTGAAATTATTTTTAAAACATCATACTTTAATCCCAATTATTGGATAATTAAAATTCCTTGAAGAAACTTGATTTTTAATGCTCTACCAAAAATTCCAGCACTATATTTTAATTAAAACTTGCTGTAATTAAGCCTTAAAACACTTTAATCAAAGGTCTACACCATTATATATCATAATCCTTCAATAATTTATAAACCAAGAACCTAGGGTTTAAAAAATTAGGGCTTTTTAATTAAAAACATAAATCTGAAAATTAATTAACATAATACTCATAATCAAATATCAAAATCAAATCCCAAAACTCATAATTAACAATTAGATTTAGAAATAAATTGGTTTTAAAACAAAGTTCAATTTTTTTTTTTCGAAAAAGGGTGGCTGGCCGGCCACTGCTGCCGGCTGCTGCTGGTGGCTGGCGCCGGCGGTAAGGGGGAGGCCGAAAAGGGGAAGGGGAAAAAGAGAAAGAAAAAGAAAAGAAAAATTAAGAGAAAAGGGAGAGAAGTTTACCTTGGGTTTTCTCCACTCTGGGCAAAGTTTGATTTGCCTCATATGTGGGATATTTATACCCCTTCTCTAGAAACCCTTCTCCCAAAACTTTCCTCTTTTAATTTTCCTAATCCCTTTCCTTATAAAACTTTACTTAAAATAAAAATTTCCTAAATTAAACCCAACTTAATTAAAATAATTAATTAAATAAACTTTCCTTTTATAAATATTTCCAAACTTATTTAAAATAAATAATTAAAATACTTTAAATAAAACAATCCAATTTAATTAAATACTTCTCAAAATACTTATTTTAATTAAAATATGTATAAAAATACGAGGTATTACAGTCTACCCTCCTTAAAAGAAGTTTTGTCCCGAAACTTGGAAAACGAAATTCAAAGTTTTTCCTCACTTAGTATAATATTGTTGTACTTTTTGTCATGCCTTTACCTTTTTGTGTCTCATTGAGAACACAATAACTCAAAATACTCATTAAAATTGTGCAAAAAGCACAAAAATAACTGAAAATATAGGGAAAAAGCGCAAAATTCTACCGCATTCTACCCCCCTAAAAGAAAACGAGTTACGTCCCCGTAACTCAACCTACCTGAAACAACTCTAGGTGTTTCCTTTTCATTTCTTCCTCTGCCTCCCAAGTGGCTTACTCATACTCTTAGTTAGACCATAACACTTTCACAATCTTAACATTCTTATTGCGTGTACTACGCACTTTACTGTCAAGAATTTTGACAGGTCTCTCTTCATAGGTCAAACTTCAGTCTAGCTCAATGGTTTCAGGTTGTAGCACATGGGATTTATCAGGTATATACCTTCTTAATTGAGACACATGAAATACATCATGCACTTTGCTTAGCTCCATAGGTAAGGCCAACCTATAAGCTACTTTGCCTATTCTTTGCAATATTTCATATGGACCAATGTACTTTGGGCTCAGTTTTCCTTTCTTTCCAAATTACTCCTTTCATTGGTGATACCTTTAATAATACTTTGTCACCTACATCGAATTCCTCCTCTCTACGCTTCAAATCTACGTAGTTCTTTTGGCGATCTTGAGTTGCCTGAATCTTAGCTTGAATTTCCCTTACTTGTTTCACTGTATCCTCAATCATTTGAGGCCCTAGAATCATTGTTTCACTTATATCGTTCCAGCAGATTGGACTACGACATTTTCTCCCATATAATGCCTCAAATGGAGCCATTCTAATACTCGCATGATAACTATTATTGTAGGAAAATTCAATCAAATCCAAGTTATCTTCCCATCCTCCTTGGAAGTCTATAACACAAGCTCTCAACATGTCCTCCAAGGTTTGAATGGTTCTCTCAGTTTGCCCATCTGTGACAGGGTGAAATGCTGTACCCATATTAAGTGTCGTACCAAAGTTTTCCTGTACGCTTTTCCAAAATTTTGAAAGAAACCTGGAATCTCTGTCAGACACAATATCCTTTGGAACTCCATGTAACCTCACAACATTCTTGATGTAAGCTTTTGCAAGTTGATCCATCTTCCAAGTCTCCTTCATTGGTATAAACACCGCAGATTTTGTTAGTCTGTCCACCACTACCCAAATGGTGTCATTACCACTCTTTGATTTTGGAAGGCAAGTCACAAAATCCATTGAAATGCAATCCCACTTCCATCTAGGAATTTCCAATGATTGCACAGTTCCTTGTGGCCTCTTGTGCTCTATTTTCACCTTTTGGCAAGTCAGACACTTTGCTACAAATTCCGAAACTTCATCCTAGGCCACCAATACACCTTTTTCAAGTCCTTATATACCTTATCCCCCTCCTGGGTGTACTGAGTAGGGCGTATTGTCCCCCTCTTCCATTAGCTTTCTCTTCACTTCCTCACACTTTTGAGGTACACACCATCGACCTTTATACCTCAAACTCCCGTCTTCATGAATCTTGAAATCTGTAGCTTTGCCTTGCTTTATTTTCTTACGAATCCAATCCAATTTCACATCTCCTGCTTGGTTTTCCCTTATCTCGTCGAATATGGTTGGTTGGATAGTCAAATTCCCAAGAATGCCAGCTGGTACTCCCCATTCTACCACTTCTAAGTTCATTTTACTCATTTTCCTACATAACTCATCAGCCACTATCAAAGTATTTAATCCATGACTGGTCTTATGACTTAGAGCATCTGTAACTACGTTTGCTTTCCCTTCATGATACTGTATGTCCAAGTTATAATCCGTCGTATATTCTAACCATCTCCTTTGGCGAGAGTTCAAATCCTTTTGAGTGAAAATGTACTTCAAGCTCTTATGGTCTGTGTAAATTCTACATTTCACTCCATACAAGTAATGACGCTAGATCTTTAGTGCAAAGATTATTGCAACAAGTTCTAAATCATGGGTTGGGTAATTTACTTCATGGGTCTTTAATTGCCTTGATGCGTATGCAATTACCTTCCCATTTTGCATAAGCACACACCCAAAACCATTCTTTGACGCATCCCTATACACATCATAGATACCATTGTCGTCTGGCAGTGTAAGTACTGGTGCTGTAACCAGCTTCTGTTCAAGAGTTGGAATGCTTCTTCACATTTATCATCCTACTTAAAATTCTTGTCTTTCTTCATTAGAGTAGTCATAGGTTTAGTAATCTTCGAGAAATCTTTCACAAAACGCCTATAATATCCTGCTAGACCTAAGAAACTCCGAACGTCAGACACTGTTTTGGGTGTAGGCCAACCTTTCACAGCTTCGATTTTGGCTAGATCTACTTTCACTCCATCCTTAGACACAAAATGACCTAAGAATGCTACCTTTTCCAACCAAAATTCACACTTAGAGAACTTTGCATAAAGATTGTTTTCTCTTAGTGTTTGTAGAATCGCTCTTAGGTGTTCTACATCTTCCTCTTTGTTCTTCGAATACACCAATATATCATCTATGAATACTACCACAAATTTATCCATAAATTGATGAAACACCCTGTTCATCAAATCCATAAAGATTGCCGGAGCATTTGTCAATCCAAATGGCATAACTGTAAACTCATAGTGTCCATATCTCGTCCTAAAAGCAGTTTTAGGAATATCTTCATCTGCAATCCTCAACTGATGATATCCAGACCTCAAGTCAATCTTAGAAAACACGGTTGCGCCTTTCAACTAATCAAATAAATCATCGATCCTTGGAAGTGGATACTTGTTCTTTATTGTCACCTTATTTAGTTGCCTGTAATCAATGCACAACCTCATGCTTCCATATTTCTTCTTAACAAACAGAACTGGTGCTCCCCAAAGAGATGCACTCGGTCTGATGTATCCCTTGTTTAACAAATCTTGCAGTTGCTCCTTCAACTCACTCATTTCTGCAGGTGCCATTCGATATGGTGCCTTGGATATTGGTGCTGTTCCTGGGACTAAGTCTATGGTGAAATCAATTGCTCTCTTAGGTGGCATTCAGGGATTTCGTCCAGAATTACATCTAGAAATTCGTTCACTACCTCAATATCTTCTGGCTTAGTTGCCTCCTCATGATCCATGTTCCTCACACTATAGAAGTACACTGGATGTCACTTTTTCATGTACTTTGTCAACTTCAACACAGAAATCAACCTAGAGCATTTAGCTTTGCCATGCATCCAATAAGTCACTGCCTCATTCTCACCTGTGGTGATTTTTACTTTCTGCGATCGACAACTTATTTCTGCATTGTACTTGCTCAACCAATCCATTCCTAGGATGACATCAAAAGCCTTTAACCCAAACTCGATGAGGTCAAACTGAAACACTTTCCCTTCAATCTCTAAATGTACATTCCTAAAGGTTTTGGTACAATTCACTACCCCACCCATTGGAATGGTTATCGGTAAATCTACTACTTCTACTGTTTTCAAACCATCTCTAAGTTTCGAAACAATTCTTTTCCAAGTGAAGGAAAAAGTTGCACCAGAATCAAATAAAACTTTTATAGGAATATAGTGAATAGAAAAGGTACCAGTGATGACATCTTTTGTGGAATCAGCCTCATGCCTACTCAACACATTCAATTTTCCTGCAGGTCCACTTTTCTGCTGATTGTTTCCATTGTTGCTGTTATTGTTATTCTTTGCTCCTTTCTGCTGCGCTCCCTTATTTCCAGTGAAGTTATTGTTGTTTCCCTGAAAGTTCCTTTGGTTTCCTCCTGAATTATTATTCTACTTATTCCCATTAGAACCTTTGGAGAAACATTCACACTCTCGATGCCTCATCTTGTTACAAGCACGATAAACAACCATATTTCCATCACAGTCCCTTCCAAGATGGTTATTCTTGCACCTCTTGCAAAAATAGCGTCTCTCATTTATGTTATTCCCTTGGTTATTGTTTCTAGCCCCTCCATTGAAGTTACGTCCTCCTTGACGATTGTTACCTTGGGAATTGCTGTTATTGTTGTGGAAGTTGTTGTTATTATGGTGGTATTTCTTTTTCTTGAAATTGTTCTGGTTACCTTGTTTCCCAGGATTTTGTCCCACCTCTTTCCTCTTCTCTTTCACTTCTACATCAGCCAGTTCCTTTTTTTCTTCACCTCCAGAGCATACAAGTGTGCAGCTCTACCATACACTTCATCTAAGGTTTCAAACACTTGTCCACACAACTTCAGTTGCAAATCAGTAGTCAAACCACTCTCAAAGTTCCTAGCCTTTGCCTTCTCTTTAGAGACGGACTCTTCAGCAAAATGAGACAGCTCAATAAACTTGGTATAGTACTCAGTCACTGTCATTTCCTCCATTCTCAGGTTTGAGAACTCCTCAGCTTTCTGCTTCTGCAAGAAGCTAGGGTAAAACTTATCTCTCACCTTTTCTTGAAACTTAGTCCAATTGAATCCAGGTAATGCTCTAACAGTTGTTTCATTTTGCTGCCACCAAAGATCAGCTTCACCTCTCAAGTAATAAGTAGCACAACCCACCCAACTACCCCAAACAGTTTCTCAAACTCCCTTAACCAATTTTCCAGTATGGTAGGGTCAGGCTCTCCTTGATAGGTTGGTGGTTTGCTTTGGGCCACCTTCTTGAAAAGTTCTCCCTGAGCATCCCCATTGTTGGTTGAATTCCTTGCCAACTGCTAGGCTACAACTGCTAATTGTCTCACTACTTCATTCAAATCATTCCCATTATTACCAGAATTACTTCCCCCTGCCATTTTGCTTCTCCTGAATTAAGAACAAGGGTCTATATTAGAAATGGCTACGGTTAGCTCTCAAGACATACACTCATCTATTACTAAACACCCTTGAAGCATTCATAGTAGAATTTGAAGCTAACAAATTGGGATAGCAAAAGCTAAAAATTCCCTAAATTTGTAGCTTTGTCAATCAATTATTGATTGCTAACCAACCATACATTTAATAAAGCATCACATAGATAAATAAAAACAATTCCCATAGATCCCCATAGCTTAGAAATGATTTATTGGAATTAGCTTGCTTGGAATTTTGGCTATTGGGATGGTGATGTGAAATGGAAGACTTTGGAAAATAAAATGAATTTATTTATTAATAATATAAATAATTTAAACAAAGAAATAAATAAGATTTTTATTAATTAAAATAAACTGGAATTACCAAAATAATATTGAGTTCTAGAAACTTATGTACTACATAAGCTCACTAACTCAATGTGGTCATGCCACTTATTAATTTAATACTGAAATAATAATAAACTGTAATTATAACTGAAAATTCATGACGAGGAAGAACTATAAAAATCTAATCCTTTTAGACGTTGTCTCTCTTGTCGGCCGACTGCTTGTAGCTACCAGGGTCGAACTCAAGGTCATCTTCCTCCTCCATTGGTTCAGGTGACTCTGGTTCAGGTTCTACTTGCACGAACTCTCCCTCTTCCTCCTCATCAGAAGAAATTTCTATAATGACTGGAGTTGGAGGTGGATTTGGATTAGAAATTTCCATGAGTGAACTATCTTCCTCCCTTTGCTCTTTTACCTCCCTGCTTGACCACCCTGTGAAGAAGAAGAACTTCTTGACTGATGACTAGGAAAAGGGGGACTTTTCCCCACTGGATTTTCGAAATAATAGTCATGGTATGGAAGGTGAAGTTGTCGGCAATGGGCTTTCTCGACCCTAACAAGATAGGAAATTAAAAATCTGTAATCCGGGTACCATTGTCCATAATAGTCCCTATATTTGTAGTAGTTCGGGATGTCCCATGGTAAATAGAAATCAGAAAATTTGGATTTGACAGAATAATAAGGGGGCTCATCAGGCAAGCAATGGACAATCATAGCTGAAATACGATCAGGGATATCAAAAACTCAGTCCCTTAAAACATTGCTCCTATAGGAACAGTAAAAGTGAATCTTTTGAACGTAATCATAGGGATGTTCATTAGGTTTCTTGGTGAGAATGCCTAGTTCGGTGTATCTGCTAGGAAGATTCGGCATCCTGTAAGGAAAAGACTTAGAAAATAATTCCCTTTCCCAAAGATAACAAAATAATACAGTTCTTGCATGAAATAGGTTCAATGTTCAATCAAACAATTTTCTTATTCCTACTCACATAAATACATATCCTCAAACAAGACATTCAAGATTAAACATTCATAACCTAAATATTAATGCATACAAGAACATGATTATTTCTAACTTATATGCCCAATTTCTTTCCTACCCAATCTCACCAACATGCTTTTTAAAAGCTATTAACACATAATACTTACCTTAATCCTTGCTTTCCTGCAAAATGAACAAACTAAAAATATTTTTGACTCCTTTTTATTTAAATTTTTGGAAATTAAATAAGAAAGAAGGCAAAATTTCGGACCTCCCTAAAAAAAAAAAATTTCAAACCTTCCCTCTTAAAAAAAATTTCGGACCATTTAAATAAAAAAAAATTTCGGCCTTTTTAAAAAAAAATCCAAACCAATTAAATAAAATAAAAAAAATTGGTTTTAAATTTAATCAATAAATATTTAATCTTCCCAAAATAAAATAAAATAAAATAGAATAAAAATTAATTCTCTAAAAGTTTTACCAATAAATAAGTACTTGGCCACGTTTTTAGCTTTAGTGGTAATAAAATCTCAACCAGAGCTCTGATACCACTTTGTAACACCCTAGAAATTCCTTTCTTTTAAAATACCTGTTTTGCCCTGTTTAAAACTTTAAATAGGAATATCTAAGACATTACCGCCACCGTGAAAACGGCTAAGGCAACTATCAAAGACACACAACAGAAGACTAATTTCAAAACTATTCAAACAAGTCAACTTGAAAAGACAATCAACGAAAGTAAAGTCAAACCAAAGTCAAACGAAGTAAAATAAAATCAACCTGGAACTTAGAACCATTGTAGGCCCTTATTAAAACCAAAAAACCAATTTCAAAACCTTTTTGTTAGTCCTGCATAATAATAATATCATAAATGATTAAAACAATAAGCACATCATATACTTATAGAAACTAGTATGATTCGCTCTTCACTCATACCCATTCATGAATATGCTTCATCACCTAAAAAGCTTATCTCCACTTGTTTCCACTACTCTCCATTAAAAATGGGTCATCATAGGGCTAAGATAAAGACAAGGCCAACAAACACATAAAACACACAATCAGCAAAGCTGAGTACATAAGCGTAATTAACACACTAGCATATAACCCTATCAATACACAACTTACCTCGTTGCACCTGAATTTCAAGCATACAACAATCAATAAAGTTCTCACTAGACACTACATAATTTATTTAATGTTGACTATGCATCGAACGGGTTTCCCACTCTACCTCCCCCAAATAAATTGAGGTTACTGACACGGGAGCTAACCGTGCCAGCATCAATAACCACACATAAGTGGCGGAATTCCTACGCATAATAATAATAAAAGGAATGTACGGCGTCCTGTACTCCAGTAGAAGTTATGATCAAATATAAAGTCACATAACTCCCCCCATATGTTCATACTCCATGTATATACGGTCCAAGAGTTTTGGTGCGCAATCTCTTTCACTTTACGTTATTTAAACATGATACTAGAAAAGAGGAAGCACCCTAAACATGATACTAGAAAACAATAATAACATCCTAACATGATACTAGGAATTAAACAAATTTAAACATGCTTTCTAAAAGAATAGAGAAATAAGATTACATACTTTGATGCCTCGTACCTCTTTCTAATAACAAAATACACGCGTTAGTAACTTCAAGGAAAAGTGTAAAACAATTAAGTCAAATAATTGAAATAGAGATTAGGGACCAAACCCTCAGAAATTATAACCTTTCACGTCTAGGGCGAATGCAACTTCGAACTTGACTAGGTGTGTCTAGATCTCGTGTATGCGGAATTTTGTAAGAGGGAAGGTTTAGAAAAAGAATAGAGAGAAGGCTTCTAGCTTTTTTAGAGAAAGAATAGAGATGATTGTAGATGATGATTGTTGATGATTGATGAATTCATTAAAAACGGAGGTTCAGGACCCTATTTATAAGAAAACAGTCCGAAAATAGGTAGATTTGATAAAGAATAAAATTCCACTCTGTCGCTGCAAAACCGACCTTGTCGCCAGGTGACATGGTCTGTCGCGTAGCGACAATCCTGTCGTTTGACAACAAGCTCTGTCGCGTGGAGACAGGCCTGTCGTTTGGCGACAGCCTGGATTCCTACGCGCTTTCAAACACGGAGTCCACTTATCAATCAAAATCGATTTGTAAAGTCCGTATGAAAACTGAAATCGTATTTTTATAAAATAATATTTTATTCCAAATAAGACTTATCAAAATATAATTATTAATTCTAATCTTATTAGGATTAAAGAGAACCTTCTAAAGAATTCTAGAAGACTATAATCAATTCTAATAACTTTATGAATAATAATTAACATTGGGCCCTCCCCTAGATCATTGGGTCGCATGTAAAGATCAAACCGGGCCTAGTTTAGTATTTTGGCCATAACTTCCTCATTATTCATCAGAATTGGGCTTATAATATATCGTTGGAAAGATCTTTACAAGCCCCATCCAACTACACTAGTATTGGACCCTTGTCGTGGACTAAACTAAACTGGATTGGCTGTTTTCATAAAATAGAGTTGTTTTCGAAAATAGAAAGAAAATTTTTTTAATTAAAACCAACCGCAACACTTGACCTTTCACTTTATTCGATAATCATTCGACGAAAAAGGTATTCATCACCGGGTTTGGTTTTGGGGTGACACATTTGGGTGTCTACAGTCCCGCAATCTCACCAGCTGATAGCAAAAGGCGTCCATACCCCTTGCCATCCTCGTTACCACCTCGCGAGTAAACTATCAAGAGACAAAGTCAGTAACAGTCAAAGATATATAAGTAAACAATTAATAAACGACTCACCTAAGTCTGATGCCGGGGAATAGACTGCTCTATGAAATGTTGGTCTGGAGGAGCCAGTGGAATCATCTCCTCGACCGGGCCATACATCCCCTGATAGGTGATGGATAACGGTGGAGGAACGAACTCTGCACGAGTGTCCTAGAAAAACAACTTCAAATTGTTAGTATCTACTTGGGGGCTATACAAGGGACAAATGCACAAGATAAAGAATACCTCCTCCGCTCCCTCTAGCAAAGCGGGTGGTGGAGCCAAGAGCGGTAGCAGTGCCTCCATGTAGCATAGCTCCGGACAAGCGTGAGTCCGCCAAGGTGTGCCCTCTGGCGCCCTACTCGCCAAGATCCTCAACCTCGCCTTATCGAATATATGTCGAGGAGGGCGAGCAGGAACAACAAAAGCCTCCGAGGAGTGCTGAATAGCCACTCTCTCGCCTAGATAGACCGCAACATCATATGTCCCCTGGAAGTACCGACACTGAGCGGTGAATTGCGCAGCAAGCGCAGGAATGTCAAAATCGGCCCACGGCCGAAACACTACGACGGGCTCCTACAAAATGCATGCTCATAAGATTAAATCCTACTAAAGGTATAAGAAGGCAATTATTTGAGGAACATACTGAGAGGATCAACTCTCAAACGCGCCTATTAGTAGCCTGGTCATTGAGATGGCCTCCCTAACAGGAAGCAACGGGAAGCTTACGAGGTGAAGGTCTCGCCGGCGCAAGAGACGGAAAGTACTCGTAGAACCAGATCTACGGGGATAAAGAAGTGTCAATAAATGCTAATGCATATCTAGAGCTAAGTTTAGTAAGGGAAATAAAGTATACCTCTACGAGTCTCCAAAAGCTGGAAAGCGCAATATCTCCCTCGAAGGAACTGTGACGACTGGAAAGTCGCAGTCCGACTAAGAAGTCCGCGTAGGCTAGGCTGGCCTAATCATACGACCCGACCATAGAAAGGTCGCGCAGAGCAGGCAGGTAGTAGAGTAGCACTCGACTACCTTTGTCAGGTGAAAAGGTCCTTAACAACAGGTTGAGTGCGAAGAAGCGCACCAGCTGCTCTGGGGCGGTCGCATTGTCCTGAAAGGCCGCCGCAAGCGTGGTCCGGCGAATGCATCTAGTGCTAAGCTGCGTCAGATCAGCCTCAGCACGAGCCCGAATGGTGATAGGGCCCAACAGCTCCAGTACCTCTGGAGAAAAGACAAAGATCTCGTTATCGAAAAGAAGTGGGACCGAAGTGAACTCCAATCACGTGATAAGACTGAAGTCAGTGGGGGTAATAGTCATCTCACCCCAGGGAAAATGGAAGGTGTTGGTGGTGTCCCAAAAGAACTCCACCAAAGCTCGGACTACGTAGTGGCTCTGTCCGAAAGAGTACATAGCTTGAGTGGCTCGCAACACAGGTGTCAAGCCACATGACTCCCACAGAAGGCGTAGACCGTTAGGGTCGCGGATGTATATATCCTATAAAGAGTCGATGGTCATGTTGCCAGAACCATGGCTGCGGACTCGCCTGCTGTGAATCCCTCGACGAACGCGCTCTGAAATGTGAAACTCAGGCGCCAAATATAGAGTGCGCTCGTCCCACTTTGGAAACCTCCCTAAAGAAGAAGAGGTCCCTACGCCGGCGTCAACGGGATCGTCCTCCCGATGAGCCTCCCTAGAACGAGAACTCGAACCTCTTTGTCTAGCCATGCTATGTTATGCAAAATAACAAAAAATTAAGGTTCTATAGTATCTAAGGTTCACCTAGCCGCATGATACTATGTTCGCAAAAAAATAGAGTACGTAGTACTAAAACAGAGCATGATTTCAATTCATGCATAAATGACAATTTTCAGCAATCAAACAATTTCTTGCAATACTATGGCAAATATTGTGACAAATTTTGACAAGAATGGCTAGCAAAAACACGAAGAACAAGTCACATTGTTCTCACGAACTCAAGGGGTTCAACAATGGCAATTTGCTCATTTCTTCACCACATTGAGTAAAACAAGTCTCAAAATGCTCTAAACATGATATATAAACATGATCAAGTAATTTCAAGGCATAAAATTCAACGAACGAAGCATAATTGGGTTCGGTTTTTTCGAATACCCGCACATTAACATCTCCGAATTCAGCAAAAATCGAGATAAGTTTGAGAAAAAAACTTACATGGATCGGGAAAATAGATGAGATAAGCTTTGATTTGCAACAAGTTTGAGCGAATTTGGTGGACAAACGAGCAAGAACGCCCAATTTGAAGTGTCGAACGCAAATGAACAATAGTAGCAGCAGTCACGGCAAATGAAGAAGAAAGGGGTTTTATTTCGAAAACCCGACATCAGCGCCAGACGACGAGTTCGTCGCTAGGCGCTGACCTTCGTCGCCTGGCGACAAAGCTAAAACCTGGTGACAGTGTGTTCCAGCGTGCGCTGGTGCGGCGACAGGATATGTGGCCCTCGTAATTGACTATGTGGACCTTATGCAGAAATTTCGGGTTCCTTGGTACGCCAGTTAGCCCCTATAAGCAATTTGACATGATTAAGTAATCAGCTCGATTACAATCACATTAGGTGATCGACCTGATAAAAGATCGTTTCACTTAGCTTAAAGCGCCTAAACATTGGCTCATCACAAGCACCGACGTAATGGTTCACGAGCAGCAAAATGCGCCGACGTACTGGCACCGCGGTAATTTCAGTAAATATCACAGCAGCAAAGTTCAAACGAGCTTTAAGGATCGACAAGCGTTGGTCTTCCGTAATTTTCTTCGGAATATTATCACAACAACTGAGGATGGCTTCAAGCGAAGTTATCTTCGACGGCGTTCCCTAGGATGTGGAAGGTTGTCAGAAAATTGAGGATGGCTTCAAGCGAAGTTATCTTCGACGACGTTCCCTAGGATGAGGAAAGTTGTCAGAAATAGGAGGTGATTTCAAGTGAAGTTATCTTCGATCATATTCCCTAGGATGTGGAAGATGGTCATAAAACAGCGGAAATCGAAGGCAGCTGCAAGCGTGGTAGTCTTCAGGCGGTATCCCCTAGCATGAGGAAAATCGTCAAACAAGATCGGTTACTCCAGAGACGTGTGCTCGACGGTGCAAGATACGCGTTTCTTAACTCTTTTATCTGTTTAACTAACGCTAGTTTGCAGGTATCGGCGTTACAAGAATGATTTAGGATCGCAGAACGTTCTGAATCATTCTCCGTCCCTATCGCTACTTTGACTTTTGTTTTCGAAACTTGCGTTTCTCTAAACTCAGTCAAAGTGGGGGCTTCTATAGACACCCAAATGTGTCTCCCCAAAACCAAACCCAGTGATAAATACCTTTCACGTCATTTGATTATCGAACAAAGTGAAAGTGTGGAAAGTTTAGTGATGAGGATGTTTTTATTAAAATATTTCTCTTTCTATTTTCAAAAATATATCTTTTCTTACACTATTTATATAAAAATAGTCAGTCCAATTTGGTTTGGTCCATGTTAAGGGTCCAATAATAGTGTAGTTGGATTGGGTTTGAAAAGAGCTTTCCAATGATATATTATAAGCCCAATTCCGAAGAATTATGAGAAAGTTATGGATTAAATTAAATTAGGCCCAATGATTTTAAATGTGGCCTAATGATCTAGAGGAGGACCTATTAATCATTATTTCTAAAGTAATTAGGATTAATTTTGATCTTCTAGGAATATCTAGAAGGTTCTCTTTAATTCTAATAAGATTAGGATTGATAATTATATTTTAAAGAGTTTATTTTGAATAAAATATATTAAATCTGATTTTAAATCTACTTGGACGCAGAATTACCTGTAACCGGTTTAAAAGGTGATTCCGCGTGTAAAAGCGCGTTGTACTTTTGAACTAGCGCGAGACAACAGAGTCGTCGCATGGCGTTGACTTTCGTCGCCTGGCGCTGTAATACCCCGTATTTTTATGTACTCTTTATAAAGTATTTAAGTATTAATAAAATCTATTGTTAAGGGCTCAAGTATTTTAATTAAATATTTTAAAGGGTTAAAGTATTTTAAGTATAAGGTTTTATAAAAG
The DNA here is from genome assembly GCF_948465745.1 of Chenopodium album. Lineage (NCBI taxonomy): Eukaryota > Viridiplantae > Streptophyta > Magnoliopsida > Caryophyllales > Amaranthaceae > Chenopodium > Chenopodium album. The sequence continues at coordinate 10,533,849 of NC_137850.1, read as the reverse complement.
TAAAATATATTTTGGACCAAACGTTTATTAATTATTGGGCAATGTAAATTATTCCTACATACTCTTATTGGAATAACCCATTCCAAAACCCATAACTTAAGCCCTATCCCATAACTTAAGCCCACATTTTTATAAGCCCAAATTTAACCCTACACTCCCTAATCTATAAATACATCATGAATCCCCAAAAATTTCCCACACAAAAAGGTTAGTCTTATTTTCGTTCTCCTTTATTTTATTAATTTGTGGTTTTGATTTTATTGTTTGAAATTAATTTAATTAGTATCAAATTGTATTTTGATGATTAAACTTTATAATTTCAGATTTTATAAATGTCATAATTTTCAGATTTTGTAAATTTTATAACCTAGGGTTTTTAATTATTGAAAATCATGATTTTAAGGTTTTTATGAACAATTGATTTAGTGCTTTTATAGTAATGATGTTTTGAAATTTTGGTGATTATAACTAATGATTAGATTAACTTAATTCCAGATTATTTTGAACACGTAAATTCGTGTTTTAATTTTTAGATTTCCGTTCGTTAATATTAATCCCGTTTTAATCCCGATCAGGTTCTGAACTCATCCGATTTTGATAAAAAGTAGTGTTTTCCATGTGGAAACAACGTTTTAACGAAGTTTTTAATTTTAACGAAGTTTTTTTTATGCTTCTAAACCTATAAAATAATTATGGTGAGTATTTTGCGATTGAAAAAGCTTTGAACTTTATATTCTAACTTTAAAAATAATTTTCAGATTTCATACCTTTTATTTTGAAGCCTCTAATTGCATTGAATTGATATATTTTTGGGTTTTTAACACACTAACTTGCTATATAATAACTATTTCAAGTAATTATGCTTATGGGGTTATTTTATATACTTAAAACAAATTTCCAGATTTATTTACCCACTTTAAAGTTGCTGTAATTTGATATAAAACACTATATTTTCATAAATCTAACATATAAACTTGAAGTTGGGATGTTATATTACTAACCTTGATTTTGGGGACAATTTAAAGGCTTTATTTTGATGATTTAAGAGGTTTTAAAGTAGTTTAGTATTGCTGTAATTTTAATTGCTTTGGTATTGATTTATTTCTAATTGTTTGGTTTAGGAGAGGACTTTGTAGAAGGCGACTTCTAGTTTTAAAGTGGCCAATCGAATTGTTTACTCAAGGTACGTACAAGTTACGAAACCTTGCTTGTAGGTGCATGTTTAAGGACGGATCGAGAACTTAGTATCATGTATAAGATTGACTGGGTTAAATTGTCTGGTTATACATTGTGAATTTCAAATGATGTGCACTAGTTTATAATGCATGTATTATGTGTGCTTTAATTATGCAAGGTGCGCTTAAAGGCAAAGGTATGCGATTGGTGTAAAGATCAAATTATTACTCATTCATGATTATGTAAACAGGATGAGTAAAGGAGAGATTCAAGTCTTGTAAGATGAGGTTAAGGTTTTGGGGTGCCTTATGCACTCAAGGTGTTTATACATCGAGGTAGTAATGGAATAATTAATAAATGTTGTTTATCACTAATAAATCAAGAATCTAAATTGAGAATTTGCCATTGATGGGTGTAGGAACGGTAGGTCGTTGGGCTACCACCCCACCCAATCAAACAATATTTATAACTCAACAAACCCCTATGGAAGTGTAGTGGTAAGTCAAGGTCGAACCCAAAAGAATGGAGGTTGATTGTATATTGCTAGTGTCAAGCTACTCCGAAGTCAAGTGAGGGGTTTATGGTAGGAACTAAGACAAAACTAAGCAATGCAAAAAGCTTGTACTAAATCAAATGTAAAGGCACTAGGGGAATGGATCCACATGCATCAACAATGAAGTTCAATGAATTTGGGAAGTCAACCAATCAAGTCAAGCAATGTGAGGGAAAACCGAAATTGCAACCAAAAGAGCACATCATGCTATTCTCCTAAAGGTCTAATGAGCGCCAACTACATCAAACACTAGCTAGGAAACATCACAAGATATCTCAATCGAGTAAATGTAAGCCAAAAATCAATGGTCCGTATCAATGTGAACTCACAATGCAATCTAGTGTGAATAACAAGGGTGATCAAGCCTAATCAAGCACACACATGCACAAAATCAATCAACCAATTTAATCACATCATCAACTCAATCAATTTCCCCAAATTAATCTCAATTCATCATCAATACATGCTTCACCACTACCCTAGCAATAAAGCTACTCACAATCCATGAAAAACATCAATCAAACTATTAATCAACCAAATCAAACAACAATACTAATGAAATCAAACATTAAGTTGCATTAAAGAGTAAAGAATCCTTACAAACTTGATAGAAATCAAATCAAATGTAGCAATCTTCAATCATCAATCATCAAACCCACATTTTCTCTCTTTAAAAAGCTAAGAACTAGTGTTTTTCTCTCTCTAAGATCTAATCTAATCTAATTCTAACTAATGAAGATCTAATTCTACCTCTAAAAATGGAAGGAAATAACTATATATACAAAGGGGAAGTTAGGATTGACGTCCAGAAATAGACCCACGCCGGTGCGGGCGCTCGTAGGAGAGAGAGAAGCGCGCACGGGAAACACCCAGAAAGGTGCGCCCGCACGCACCTCATGTGCGGCCGCACACGACATATGTGCGGCCGCACACTCCCCGAGTGCGCCCGCACCAAACTGGCAAGCCTCCTCTTCTTCTCTTCGTCCTAGCTCATGGGGTGCGGACACCTTTGATGATGGTGATGGAGGACAAGGTAGGCAGCAACTTTCCTTGGAATTTTGGATAAACACAAGGCATGAAAAGTGCCCAACCAAGGTTTTGAAGCATGCTCTTCGGATCCCCCTTTGACTTGAAACTCTTTGCACAAGAATAAGACATCAAAATCGATGAAAAACCATGGAAAGGAAGCTCGGGAATTCTTGGACAATCGATCATAACCTACAAATAAAAGAGAAAAAGCAAATAAAAGCGAAAAATAACAAATAAACTATAAAATGCACAAAATAGAGAAACTAACTATGAAAAGCATAAAATGAAGAAATTAAGAATAAAACTAAGGAAAACTAAAGAAAAGAGTAATAAAATGAAATGAAATTCATCCAAAAAGAGATCAAATGAGTGCCATAAATGTCACTCATCAGCCATGTTTGATTGAATTGTTTGGGATGTTTGTATTGAAATGTATATGAGTCATCACCAAGTCTAAACCTGTAAATCACGTAAAGTGTAAGATGGATGAGCAATAAAACTCTGGAATGGTGCACATCTGGAGTAATGACAATCAGGGGTTGGGGTACATGGGGTATTAGCCGTGTACTTTTATCGAGGTCGTCTGATCTACGAGTCTCCTCTTTCAAATATTATTTTTCTAAAACTAGGAGTTAGGTGTGATCTCATACTAACTACGGTCACGGAGTCGTGCCCGTGGTCGTTGGATGTTTATTGATGTTTCCGAAAGGAGGCATGGGGTTTTTCTTTATTGATGTTCCAAATGGGACATGGGTTGGACAACCTTGTCTATTGCTAAATCCAATGAACTAATTAAATGAGTCAGTCAATATCTTTTAGTGAGGTCTTAATAAATTTAATAGCCGAGTCATGAATTGAGTCTATATTTAATGATGCTTGTGCTTGATTATTAGTAGCATGTTAGGTATTTTCTTAATTTGATTTTGCAGCTTGTATGTACTCAGCTTTGCTGACTGCGTGCTTTTGTGTGTGTCTTTATTTGGTCATGGCCTTCGCCTTTCAATGACCCTGTGATGATCCAATTTTTACACTTGTAATATTGGGGAGCAAAATAACCACAGGTTCTTACACATGTAGCATTCATCAGGGTTGTGGGATCTTGAGTAGAGAGTTGGTTGTTTGCATTTTATTTCTTTGGCAAGTTTGAATTTATTTTAATTCGATTTTATTTGACACTAATTCCTTTGGGTTTGAATTTATTTGAACACTGAATTTAATCACTTACTACTTTTATTGGGTTTTAAATAAGGGCCTTAATGGTTCCAACTTGTATTACTTATTTTGATTTAATTCCTTTGTTTTGAGGTTTATTTAAAACTGTTTTGGTTTCCCACTGCTAATTTCTGAGATAGCCTTAACGTTTGAACAAGTGGCGGTAGCACGCCAGTAATTCTCTTGAAATTGTTCAGGTTATATACGGTTTCTCACAGGTTTTTAAGAGAGAATTATTGGGGTGTTATAGGCACTGACCTTCGTCGCCTGGCGACGAGCTTGCCGTCTGGCGCTGACTCCTGTTGTTGGCGACATGAGGTATTTTATTCCGAATATGATTTTCTTTGATCCCGTGCTATTTTTTCCTATAAATAGTGGTCGAATTTCCCTGTATTCATTCAACAATAATCAATAATTAACAATCATCATCAATCATCTATTCTCTTTCTCTCTCTAAAAGTTAGAAGCTTTCTCTCTCTTTTCTTCTAAACCTTCCATCTCTCAAAATTCCACATTCACAAGTTCTAGACACACCTAGCCAAGTTCGAAGTTGCCTTCGCCCTAGATGTGAAAGGTTGATAATTTCTGAGGGTTTGGTCCCAAATCTCTATTTCAATTATTTAAATTAATTATTTTGTTTTTTTCCTTGAAGTTACTAACGCGTGTATTTTGTTATTAGAAAGAGATACGAGGCACCGAAGTAAGTACTTTAATTACTTTATTGATCTTTTGATACAGAAATCATGCTTTGATTGTTTTAATTCCTAGTATCATGTTAGGATGTTTTATTGCTTCCTAGTATCATATTTAGGGTAATAACTAAAATTTCTAATATCATGTATGTTTATTATGATGCTTCCTATTTCTTTCCTAATATTATGTTAGTATCATGTTAGGGATGAAGCTTTGATCTTTATTGTTTAGTGACATGCTAGGATTTGTTATTAATCTTGTTAGTATCATACCTAGGATCTTGCTATTATCATTAAGCTTTATTGAGAATATGATGATTATTATTATTATTATGTTGCTTGATATTATATATTATTGTTATTGCTTGATCACGCCCTCTCTTGCATGTTTAAAGGGAATTTGTACTTGTAATCACGCTTAATAAGATAATTAATAATCTGGTTTAGGATAATATGATTATAATTCAAGTGATCGCCAATAATAGATTTGTTTGTGCATTAAATTTCAACCAACATAGATTAAACAGGTGGGTTAACCTATTGATTATATGTTAGTCAGAAAGCGCACATGAATACAAGAAGAATAAAGTAGAGGCCTATTTAGGGCAGGTTCAATCTCTTTTAGGTCGGATTTGTACCTTCATCCCCGAACTTCCAGTCATGGTTCCAAACCTATGGAGTTAACGATCTCCTGGATCAATAAGGGGTGTAACCTTCACCCTGTGAATGGTTTACAAGTTCCTAAAACTTGTTGGCGACTCTTTTACTCTAGCTTCCTTCCTTTGGACGCCACCATGCTTAAGTGTATGATCAAAGTGGGGCTCAAGTGTGGGATGCTTGAAACATTCCCTACATGCCCTCCTCTAGATCATCGGGCCGCATATAAAATTCGTTTCGAGCCAAATTTAGTATTTAGGTCATAACTTCCTCATTATTCATTGAAATTGGGCTTATAATATATCGTTGGAAAGCTCTTTTCGAGCCCCATCCAACTACAACATTGTTGGACCCTTATCATGGACCAAACTAAGTTGGACTGGTTATTTTCATAAAATAGAGTATATAAAAAGAAATATTTCAAAAACATAAAGAGAGATATTTTAATAAAAACAACCGCATCACTAGACCTTTCACACTTTCACTTCGTTCGATAATCAAATGACGTGAAAGGTATTCATCACTAGGTTTGGTTCTGGGGAGACACATTTGGGTGTCTACACCTCGGCACTTGAGATTTCCCATTTTCTTGAAGTCTTCTTTCAATCCTCTTTCGCCCTATAGGGCGGGCTTGCCCTGGCAGCCAAGGCATGAGAGATCTTCACAAAAATACTTCTTCTTCTTGTTGTTTAAGAATATAATCGTTGTTTTTTTCTTCCTTTAGCACAATAATCCTTCACTAAAGGAAGGGAAAAAAACGCTAAAAAATAATTAGATGCAACAAATTGGGCATAAGAGGAGATAAGTACATAACACTTAAATATTACATATGTAATTTGAAATCTAGCGCTTAGTGAAATGAGGCAATGAATTACAAGCATAAGGGTGGACAAACCTTGAAATCCTTAAACTCTTGATCAAGGAGTGGACTAACCTTGAAACTCCAAGATATAATTTAAGACCTATATCACATACCTTTCTCAAAAATTTACTTGAACTCCGCGAAGTGATATACTCTTTTATAGCCAAGCATATTCACCCTAGGTCTAGTGGATACTCTAGGAAATCCGTCAAAATTTTCCATAGAAGATGAGTACTCAAACACGTAGGTGAATCACAAGAAGCACTAATAGATAGTACTTAGTGAATGGGGTTAAGAATTGTTCATAAGAACTAAACAAATGCTACATTGTAGCTATTATCCCCACAAGACCATGGATTCATTAAGAGCTTAATGCTTAGCCTCACAACAATCATAATAAACTAAATCACAAGTATTAGATTCTCACAAAGAATTTACCAAACTCGTGTACCACCTCTTAGATAAAAGTTTCAATATATACTAGAACTTCAACTGTCATTTTCTTATTTTCAACATGGAACTCACTAACCAACTCACTTAAGTCATCACTTAGAATAAAAAACAAACTTCATCTACTAGAAGGAAACTTATCATCAAAGGACGATGATCCAAAGTAACTATGTCAACAAAGTGGGACCTAAATTGTTCCATAAAGACAAGAAAATCAAAATAACCTTTACTCACAAGCTTAGCCTTGAATACTTGCAACAAAACTTGGTTAAATGACATCGAAAAGCCTTTAGAAGAAATATTAAGAAGCACACCCCTTAGAAGGTTGTAAAGCTCTAAGTGTATTAGATATATTCTAACTTATTCCCAAAGGTTTCTTCTAAGGTAACCGATCACTCACAAAAATTCACTAAGTTAAGGATATACTCTATTCATATATAGATATCGAAACAATAACCAAGGCAAACAAGTAATAAACGTCTTTAGCATAGTTAGTCACTGTCATGCTTTCCATCAAACAAAAACGGAAAAATTCACTATTAATGCCTCTTATTCCTCCTATAGTCAACTTGTTCACCATTGACAAAATAAATACTACCTCTGTTTTTTTAGTTGAAACGTTTTGACTTTAGCACTATTTACACACCTCTTTTTGACCGTGTTTTGTGATTTATATGTAATGAAAAATATAATCATGCGAGGTCTTTTTAGATTTGTCGCGGGATATATCTTCTAAATCTCAACTTTTTATAATTTTGCTTTTTGGTAATTAAAGATATTAACGATTGAAGTTGTGCATTGGCAAACGTGACTAAAGAAATGTGTTAACTAAAAAGAAACGGAGGAAGTATATAAGATGGAAATGAAGCATTCAAGAGACATGACAATTCCAATATGCATTGCCAATCACTTGTCACTTGAACATAGCATAATGCATAAAATTGCTAAAAACAAATTATTTTAGTAAAGGATAACAATTATGGATAACAGTTATAGTGGGACATGGAGATCAGATAACCGAACATTCACACAATAGTCATGAAGTATACGATCATTTGCTTAAAAAGCAAAAGTAAGATACTACACAAACTAAGACTTTGAGTCCAACACTAAATCATCATATTACACTTCCCCCACATTGGACGAAAAATATCTTTCACTAAGTATTGAATTTAGACAGGAAAAACTCTACACATTTCACATGGGGCTCATAAGAACTAGATTCCTACAAGAAAAATATATAAACTCATACATAATCAAGTATGGAGAAAGGAATAAGCGGTCATACCTCTATGGCGCCTCTAATAAATTACCTTAGCGATCAATGAAGAACAACTCAATGACCACCACTTGTATTGATTGTGCATCCACTTTGAGCTCTTGAAGTACAGTTAGGCTCTTGTTCTTTACAAGATTAATGTTGGCATCATGTGGAAATTTGCTAGGTCATACAACATCAATGAGAAAAACTTCTTAATAATTACATTCCACATATAAAGAAACCAATAATGGCTCTTTAAACAAATGCCAATAATTAATTAAAGTGAACCAAGGAAAAACAAATAAGTGAGAATACATGAAATAAAATTTTAATAACACTTGAAAACTCTCTCTTAAGGTAGAAAATTAAGGGAGTAAGATAATCTAACCATTTGATTAAAAATAATTCAATCATTATCATACTTCAAAAATTCATCACAAGGTTAACACACTAAAGTATTAAAAATAGCCAACAAAAGAATTTTAAGAGTAAAATTAATTGAATTAATCATGTATTCCCCAACAAGAACTATATATGGCACAACTAAGAGTCACAAAAACAACCATTAATGAAATTCTCCTATGGAGAAAAATACTTATTTACAAAAGAATGACATAATCCTCATTCAAAAACTTCTCTCATTTAATTTATTAATAGAATTAACACAAGTTCTTGAAATAAGGAAGTATGCAAAGTAAGCATGCATTATGACCATGAACAAAGTTTTCACAAAGCAAGACATATATATGTCAACAGTACATATATGTAACAAATGTAATAGACTTTGACAGCATACTCATTTTAACAAAAACTCATGGTAATAATGCATACAAGTGCATGCATCCTAAAGATGATCAACCCACGAATTATCTAACTATATATAAGCACTTAAACATTAGGAGGAAACAACTTGCTAATAAAATTTATTTTTAAAGTATTCATATATAACCCCAAAACTCTAATAAAATTGTTACTTAAATCAATTAAGGGATTTCTCTAAATACTAAGTCCAAATAGAAGAATAAAATCGATAAAAGAGATAAACATACCATGTAATATCACACTTATATAACATGGATTATACATAAGTCTTTATTCCATTATTCACTTTAGCAATAAACATATTTGACAAAAATCAATATCTAACACTCATTGTCAAAAATCAGTATTTATATAATTGTTAGGAAAATTATCATAAATTAAACCACATGCTAAACGTAATCAATAAAAGACTTAGTTTAGAATGGACCTCCCTTGAATAAATCAAGTTATTTAAATGAGCCTTCACATGACACGCCCAAACATCATCTCCAAAAATGCAGCTCAAAGACTTCGTCAAAAATCCTAAACGTGAGAAGCAATCAACAATCCAACTATTGAAAATAAAGCCTCATATGTCCCGGACAAGCTCCCAAAATTCAGCCAAAACCAACAACAAATGACCTTTGATCAGGGGCCATCTTCGAGACTGCTTCCAGAAAAAACGTGAACGGTATTTGTTCCCAAAAGAAAAATATTTCTCACACGATACAATTCTTTGGACTAATGACCATTGTGTAGCCATTGAAAATAAATAATTTCATTTTCAAATTGTTGTAAATTGTAGACACCCATTTGTGTCTCCCCAAAACCAAACCCAGTGATGAATGCTTTTCACGTCGAACCATAATCGAATGAGGTGAAAGTGTGAAAAGTCAAGTGTTGCGGTTAGTTTTTATTAAAATCCTTCTTTCTGTTTTCGAAAACCCACACTATTTTATGAAAACGTCCAATTCATTTTATTTTGGTCAATGGTAAGGGTCCAATAATAGTGTAGTTGGATGGGGCTTGAAAAGAGCTTTCCAACGATATATTATAAGCCCAATTTCGATGAATAATGAGGAAGTTATGGCCAAAATACTAAACTGGGCCCAAACCGGATTTTACCTACGACCCAATGATCATGAGGAGGGTCCAAAGGTTTAATCCTATTCCTAAACTAATTAGGATTGATTAGAATCTTCTATAAGTTTCTAAAATATCTTAATTATCCTTTTTTGAAAAGATAAGATCATGGAATTTGATTTGAATATAAAACTTTTCTTTTTTAAAAACTTTCCTAATTCTATTCGGATTTAAAGATGTTCAAAGACAGTCATATATTATTTTTGTGCCTCATATTTTTTATCCAAATTTTATATGGTTGGATAGATCTTGAAATTATCTTTCCAATGATATATTATAATATTAAATCCGAGCTATAACGAAAAAGATATGAAAGATATACGAAACTCTATCCAAAACTGACACCCTTTCACTATTTCGGATATATCTTTTAATCTAAAACCGATTTTAATCTGATTCCAATTGCATTAGAAAGTAGACTTCAAGATCTTTCCAACGACATATTATATGACTTATTTGGACTTCTAGATCAAAAGATATGATAAAAACAAAATCCGCAAAAATTGTTTCTGTCGCCAAACGACAAGTTTGTCGCCTCGCGACAAGATAAATTTTTGGCGACAAGGTCGGTTTGTTAGCGACAACGTGGAGTTTTATTCCTCTTCAAATTCTGACTATTTTCTTATAAATAGGGTCCTCGGATCCCCGTTTTCATTCATCAACTTTCATCAACTCTCATCATCAATTCTCTCTATCAACTCTCATTAAGAATTACTTAATTCTTTATTTTTCTCTCTCTCTTTCTAAACTAGCTTTTACAAACACAATTCCGCATTCACAAGATCTTGAAACACCTAGCCAAGTTCAAAGTTGCCTGCTCCCTAGACGTGAAAGGTTGATAATTTATGAGGGTTTGGTCCAAATCTAGTCAAAACTTTATTTAATTTGATTTCAATTTAATTCTTTAATTATTGTTTATTATTTTCATTGAAGTTTACTAACTTGTGTATTTTGTTATTAGAAAGAGGTACGAGGCTTCAAAGTATGTAATCTTATTACTCTCTTTCAATGTAGAAAGCATGTTTATTAATGTTTAATTCCTAGTATCATGTTAGGATGTTTTTAATGCTTTCTAGTATCATGTTTAGGTTGCCTCTTATTATTTCTAATATTATGTTATCATGTTAGTACCATGTTAGGTTTGAAGCTTCGATCTTTATTGTTTAGTGACATGCTATGATTTGTTATTAATCTTGTTAGTATCATGCCTAGGATCTTGCTATTATATTTAAGCTTTATTATTAACATGATATTATTATTACGATGCTTATGTTGCTTGATATTTTATTTATTGTTATTGCTTGATCACACCTTTTATGATTGTTAAAGGGAATTTGTACTTGAAATCACGCTTAATAAGATAATTAATAATTTGGTTTAGGCTAATGTGATTTTAACTCAAGTGATCGCCAATAATAGTTTTATTTGTGCATTAATATTCAATCAACATAGATTAAACAGGGTAGGTTTAATATGATGTTTGCATGTTATTCGAAAAGCGCACATGAATACGAACAAAACAATGTAGAGGCCTATTTTATAGGGCGGGTCCTTTCTTTTGTAGATTGGATTCGTACCCTCATCCCCGGACCCTGTTTAGTTCAAGACTTTATGGAGTTGATGGTCCTTTGGATTGTCCTTTGGGTTTACAAGTTCCTAAAACTTGTTGGCGACTCTTTTGCTCTCTTTTCTTTCCCTTTGGAACGCCACCATACTTTAGTGTATGATCACAGTGGGGTTCAAGTTTGGGATCATAATGCTTGAAATATTCCCTACAGTTTTTGGCGACTCCACTAGGGAGGATTTCTATTTATATTCCTGAAAATTTTTTTGGCAATTATTTAGAATGAGCGGATAAGACTCGAAAAATTCTAAGTATTTTATGTGCGTGATTTGATTAACATTATTGTCATATGCATTAAAAGGTTCTCATGGGAGAGCCCCATGAGTCAATACCTAGGAATTTACACATAGGAAATTTGAGAAATATCTTTCATGACTAGAATCGAAAAGATGATGCGAAATCTGGAAAATTCTAAGAACACAGAAACTTGCCAAGGCATGTAGGAACTAGCGTCTAGAAAACAGGGCTTGTCGCCCATAAAAAGTTTCTGTCTCCTGGTGACAGAGGCTTTTTTGCGGCGACAGTCCCTGTAGTCTGGCGCCAAGTTCTTCCAATACCGAGCCAGGGGTCTGCCTTCTTGCTTTGACCATTTCTAGCATTGTTGGCTTGATTTTACTTATTGATTGAGTCCTTTTCTCACTTTTCTGAACCCATATGTGTTCTACATATGGATATAACCCTCTGGGGGTTCCTGCTTCACCTTCCCAATGGAATATCCCACTATCATGTGCAAATTTCAAATTTGGGTACGTGCATAGTTTGTGAATCCACCAAACCATGGAGTTGAGTTCGATTTCATCACGAACTCGCGAGATCCTGTCCATTCGCTCCAACCCTCACGGTAGGCTTGTGTGCAATGCATATGGATTCATAACCATGGACCTTTTGACTTAACCCATATCCTTGAACTTTAGAGAACTAGAGCCATGGTTAGGTTGCAAACTCATTGCATCATATTTTGACTATGTGAACTACTTGTGCATCCTTGTTTGTACATACTATATATGTGTTAACCGTTTGTTTGACTTGTGGTTAAGACTAAATAAACTAACCAATGACTAAAGGACTTTGTTTAATTAATTAATTAATTAATTAATTTGAACTAATAAATAAGCCTAAAATCGAGTCATAGTTCCTTTAAGTCAACCCGGATTTTTATTCCCGTATACTGCACATGCGTCAACTTGTTTTGGTCATATCCGGAGTTCTAGGTAGAACCACGAGTCGTACAACCTATGGATCTGTAGCCCTGGGTTTTATCTTTAATTAGGCGTTGGTTTCGTCCCAATCAGAGTCACAGATTAAAAGTTATGACTAAAATACCATAGCCTGTCCAGTTTAGTGCACATACGTGAAGTCTTAACTTAGTCCTTGCTTAAGTCTAGTCACATAGTCTAGCCACATGGTCATGACGCAAGTCTTAACATGTCACCTACACTCATTAGTCTTAGCACACACTTTGTACATGTCACCATGACCATGTCTTAGGTTCATGCATGAGTCGTCTTTCCGTCATTTGAGTTAGGGTCCATTCTATTCCTAATTCCTCCATTTTTCTCCATCTACATCATCTTCCCACCACATTCTTTCTCCACACATATCATTCCCTTCATTCTTTCACAATCTTTTCCCATATATTGCATGTTGAATAAAGCTTGAGTCAAAATAATTGGTATAAAACTTATCCCTAATTTCCCTTTCTATAGTACTTGGTCAAGGAGAGAAGGGCGATTAATAAAGGACAACACTTTCATTCAAGTAGCACTTTTTGACAAACCCATCGGTAGGAAAAGGAAAGCTAAGAAGATAATGGCTAGTCAAGAAGAGCTTAATGAAGTCAAGGGACAGGTAGCCAACTTGGCTGAGACATTGCAAAACTTATCTCTGCAAATAAGTGACCCTGCGAGACAAAAACAAATGGACCTAATCCAGGAAAGCTTGGGCAAACTGTCCAACGACTTTAGATTCCAAGGGATTAGCTCACAAGGGGTCTTGGTGGATAAGGACCTTCTCCCGCAGAAGTTCAATCCCAATGACATCCCTAAATTTAAGCCTATGGATAACCCTTACTTTCATTTAAGAGCATTTGAAACTATAATGAATATTAAGGGGATAGACAAGAAAGCCTTTCATTCTCTATTTTCATTGTCTTTAGAAGCTATATGTCAACAATGGTACTTTTCTCTTGACAAAGAGAAGACCTCCAATTGGGAAGAAATAAAAAATGCTTTCATCAATAGATATAAATGTAACATTCAAGTTGAAACTGACCATAGACAACTTGAGATGCTAAGACAAAAAGAAAATGAAAGTTTCACTTCCTTTTTCAACAAGTGGAGGGAAACTTCCGCTAATATGATTGAAGTCCCTACTGAGAAGGAGTTTGTGAGGTTGTTTATCAAGAATTTACAAGAGAAGTATTCGAAGCATTTGATATATCAACACAACTTGAACACTTTCAAGGCAGTCTACGACATAGGCATAGAGATTGAAGATGACCTTGCAAAACAAAAAGCTACTAACAATAGTAACCACAGTGGCCGGAAAGGAAAGAAGAACGACAATCCTCCTTTTTCTGAAAACACCCACTCTAGTAACAATGTTAGTACCTTTGACCTCAATGAAGTCTTAGCCATGAATAACCAAGAATCTAAGAAAGAATTAAGGAAAGAATTCACTCCTATTGGGATGAGCTATGATGTTGCCTTCGATCGACTCCATACTAAGGGGCTCATTACTCCCATTGGACCTATTCAAGATCCCGCACCTGAAAAGAGATTACCTAGTTGGAATCCAGATGCACATTGTAAGTACCATCAAGGTAGGGGTCATACTACTGAGAGCTGTTGGAAGCTAAAGGAGGCCATCCAATATTTGATCGACAATAACAAGCTTCCTATACCTCCAGTCGGCAAGAAGACCGGGTGATGATAAAGCACAAGACAAGAGGCGAGCTTCAACGACAAGATTTCATGACCTCTTTTTTCTATTTATTTTTTTATTCCTTTCCCCAATAAAGTCTAGCATAGGCACCTTTCATTTTCCCCTAGTTTTTACTTTGTAGGACTTTCATGTACTTTTTTCCTTTTAATAAAAAAATGAGCATTTTAATTTCTTGCATATGATCATTGCATTGCATTATTAAAAAAAATAAAAAAAAAAATAAAAAAAAAAATTCATGTCGAATTAAGCACAAGGTATACCCATGATTAGAGGCACCTCTTGTAGCCGTATCATATCTCTTACCCTTCAAATATATAATCCCTTTCTTGATAAACCACTTTGAGCCTCGTCTAACGATAGACCTTTTTTTTTCTTCAACCCACATCTACTTAACCTTGGGATGGGATGGTGTGTAACTTATGCAGTTTACAAATATGAAAGCTTGAGTGATCTCAAAATAATAAAATAAAAAAAATATAAAAATAATAAAAGTGTACAAAAGGGCAAGTGTTCCAATGTCTTTGATATAAAAATATCTTTGATAAGAACATGTCTCAGATTGCATTTCTTATCAAGTGCTTGGTACCGTGCCTGAGAAACATGAATGCCAAGTGAGTGATAGACCGCATGATCGGGATTGCCCACACTTACAAAAAAAAATGCGAATATGAAAAAATGCAAAAGCAAAAAAAGAAGAGCAAACAAAAAAAAGAGAGAGCTCAAAAATGAGAAACCTCAAGCATAAAAATACAAAGATTCAAAAGCAAGGTTGCACACCTTGGGGGCTTATCTAGGGTCTTGAGCCTTTATCCCCTTCTTCTCTAACCTTTAGCCTAACCACGTTACAACCCTTAAAAAGACCTTTTGAGGTATACATACTTGTGCGAGGTTCGGCTAGAGCTACGTTTGACCTGATTCCTAACGGATACGTAGGCAACCTCATATTGAGGTGCGGCCATAATAAAAATGCATTCATTTTCACATTCACACACTTACACCATGATCATATCAAGGGATTTCCAATGCTCATCCCTATTTACTTAGAGCTAGACTTGGGGGCTTGATCCTTACATCATTAGCCTACCTAGCCTAAGAGTCATCATTATTTGACTCTTATCAAATAATACTATTCCATACACTTAGCCTTTGTAGCCTAACTTTAGTGTCACTTTCACACACTGCACAGATACATGACTAAATAGACTTCCAATTAGGAACCCTTTGTCATGAAGTCTTAACATAATGTTGAAGCATGCTTTGTCATATCAACATCACTCATCACTTATAATCATCATTGTATCAAAGTATGAAGTGCTTAGCCTCCGTGCCTAAGTTACCTAAATACTTTCATAATCAAGTCAACTAAGATAGTTTAGGAGGAATTAATCTTTGCACCTTGAGGGATAGTATCAAATGCATATACTTGATCAAGCTCATTCAACATGCACCATCAAACACTTCGATTCTTTTTCGCGTCTTTCTTTTTCGGGAGAAAGTCGGTACCCTCCACAAAAATGACGGAAAATTTTTGCCTTTTTTGCACATCACACACAAGTCATGTACATTGAGTCATGTTGTGTCATATCACATCGAGTGGAGTCTAGCACATGCGTCAAACGCTTTAAGTCGAGTCATGTCGAATCAATGAGTCAAGAAACACTAAGCCTTAGGTCAACCCTAAGATAATAAAAGATTAGCAAAGTCCTATAGTCCAAAATATAGATGCAGGTACATTCCAGCGAGCAAGAATATTCCCGGATTTTTTCGAAAAAAAACCGCAAATATAGATATATGAGATTTTTCCAAGATAAGAGAAGTTTGAGCAAAATTTCCAAAAGATTTGAGCAGATTTGGTCGTAAGGAAACGACCAAATTGAAATTTCGGAACGAAACCGAGCAATGAACAGAAGCAGCAGCGGTAGAAATGAAAAAGAAATCTGTCACCAAACGACAAGGTTTGTCACCTGGCGACAGAACGATATCGCGGCGACAGAAGGTTTTGGCTTGCGCTGGTGCGGCAACAGGTCACGTGGCTTCATGATGTGGTCATATAGACCTGGCTCAGCAATTTTGGGTTCCTTGGTACGCCAGTTAGCCCCTCTAAGCAATTTGACATGATTTAGTAATCGGCTCGATTACAATCAACAATAAGAGATCGACCTGACAAAAGATCGTCTCACTTAGCTTAAAGCGCCTAAGCATTGGCTCATCGCAAGCACCGGAGTAAGGGTTCACAACGATTTCCTAGGATGGAAGATGATTTGAAGGTTCAAGAAGACAAAGCCTTCAACAGGGGGCTTTAATATTTAAAAGAGTCTATTGCTTGGATTTGAGAAGTGCGGTTTGAGATGAAGCGACCTTCAATAGCTTTCCCTATGATTGGGGAGGTTATTATTAGATTTGAGAAGAACGATTCAAGATGAAGAGGTCTTTGATAGCTTTCGCTAAGATTGAGGAAGTTATCGCTAGATTTGAGAAGATAGCACGAGATGAGCAATCTCCGGGCATGGCCATGTCAGACCAGGCGAGCAAGCCAAGCCAGACGTTGTTGCTCGCGCCTGACCGGGCGAGCTTGCCCGGTTTGCCTCAGCACTTGGGATTTTCCATTTTCTTGAAGTCTTCTTTCAATATTCTTCCGCCCTACAGAACGGGCTTGCCTTGGCAGCCAAAGCATGAGGGATCTTCATAAAAATACTTCTTCTTCTTGATGTTTAAGAATATAATATTTGTTTTCCTTCCTTTAACACAACAAAGGGTATATTTATGAAATTATTCATCGTATTCTTGTAAGATAAAATTTGGGATGTGACATCTAGCAACTAGATAGCTACTTTGAATTGAAATGAATGGGATATTATTTCTTTTTGGGTAAATGTACGTATATATTTGCATCTCAAAAATGCCAAAATAATTATAAATCATTGCCATTAATCCATTATCACTCCTTAAGCATTCCCTCTCTATGTCACTGAAGTTATGCCAAGATTTTTTCATTCAACTGGAAAAAAATTGTCACAAAAAATTTAGTATTTGAAAAATAGTTACAGAACTACAATAACAAAAAATTTGTTATTTGAACAAATGAGTTTAATCATATAATTATGTGTTTTAATACATTACTTAGAATTTGCATGTTATTGTTCACAGTTTTCATAATTTAATACTAAATAAACTTCATTTTATAATTATTTTTAAAAATAATTTTTAGTTAAAGAAAAATGGGGTTAATTGATCATATTGCTTTGAACTTAAATTCGCCCATGGTGAAACTAAGATTAATATCTTGAGATTAAATAAAGATGTGAGGTGCCATCAAGAAATTGATATGTAAAATCTTTAATAATAAGAAAGATTTTTGACCATCATAATTCTTATACCATTATTTAATAAAATGAGGAGGAGGCATTTTTCAATGTATATAATAATTGACCTAAGTATGTGAGTAATCCAAAAAAATCTCTACTCACAGTTGAGCAAAATATTGCACCTAAAAAAAATTAGGAAAATTGACCAAGAAAATTTAAACAAGTTTGGAGCAAACTCAGCATAGTAAATAAAATCAACTTTGAAACAAGGTAAATAACTGACATTGATTACTTTTTTTCGCCTAAAAATGCAATTTTAAAAAATTTGGTGCCTCTAGTTTATGGTAGACTTTCTAAGTTTAAAAATAATGTTCAACTTTAAATATTAACACTCCAATTAAGATTTAGAAGAATTTACGAGTGAATGATGAGTTTTCCATGAAGCAAGCTTGAAAGTTAAGAGGTTGAGAGTGTTAAAAATGAAAGTTTTTAATTTCTTTTTGTTTGAGAAAATTGAAAAGCAAGCTTTTCTTTTTGTTTCTCTTGTTACAAAGCTATTGCTCTGTATATATACACCTAATACAAGAGAACATGTATTAATCCTAGAGCTGAAGCTAACGACAATTTCATAAATATTTAAACTCAAATGACATTTAGACTAAAAATCATTTTTTTTTTCTAACAAGCTCTTCAAAATTCTATTTAATTTAATTTTGTATTTTTAAATTTATTTTCTCATTCAAACTTTCAATTAATATATCATCCTTTTTTTTTACTAAATTACTGAATCCCAATAAATAAAATTATTTTTTTAATCTTTTTTTTATTCGTTAATAAGGGATGGGAAAATTAAATAAAAAATAGTATTTAAAGTTTTTCTTTAACTTTTAATTCCTTTAAAAATGATTGAAAAAGTAGGTGGAAAAAATAAATAGGAGAAACAAATAAAATAAAAAAACCACGAAAACGAAATTAATTAGACATTCATGAGTAATTGGTCGGAATTATTTTTTTTATTTATTTTTAAGCCAATTATTAGCTAAGTTTATTTCTTTTTTTTTTTTACCAAATTTGTTGGGTTTCGGAAAGTCCGACTTTTCGCGGAAAAAAACCCGACCCCAAGACCCGCTAACAATTAATATAACTAAAAGACATAAATAATAAGATAAAGTGAAAAGACCATCTTACCCTTGATGCGTGCTTCGCTCGTTCGACGAGCTCTTACATCGAAAGTCGAGTCTCGCAAGCGCGTAGACCTCCAACGATAGTCCACCCACAACAACGACCCGAACGGTCTCTAACTCGGAGTTTAGCCGAGTTCGGACCAAAAAAAACTACTCGAGTTTTATGTGAACTTAAAGGTTTTCACACTATTATGGAG
Organism: Chenopodium album; assembly: GCF_948465745.1. NCBI lineage: Eukaryota > Viridiplantae > Streptophyta > Magnoliopsida > Caryophyllales > Amaranthaceae > Chenopodium > Chenopodium album. The sequence goes on along the minus strand of NC_137850.1, from coordinate 10,514,760 downwards.
ATGCCTTTTTGAGTTCCAACTCAAGTGGAATTCTCAAGTCCCAATACATGGGTATTTATAGAGAATTCCAGGAAACATTCCACTCACCCATCAATGTAGGAGAGTTGGTAAAAATCATTTTTCCATTTCATTTTTAATTCAAAAACAAAAGAAAATAGCAAAGCAATAATTAATCAACAAGTGGCAACAAGGAAGGAGTGGGTAGGTGAGGACCACAAGGGGGGGACCAAAGCCTTGCCCCCCAAGCATCCCCAACCGCCACAAACGCTGTCACCCGGAGCCAACCACACAGCGCCACGTGGCACCTAGCTTGCAACCTGGTGCGCGGCTGGGCCTGCCCCGTGGGCGTTATGGGTGAAGCGGTTGTAGGCTGCTAGGCCTGCCAAGTAAGCCACGCTCTTTGTGCGGGCTGCTGGGTGTGGCAGTGCGGGCTCTTGCGCGCCATGCCCTGCTGGCCAATGCACCAGCCCGTACATGCGTGCAACAAGCCGCACACATGAAACGGGATGCTAGTGCGCCTATGTGCGGCTGGTGCTGCTAGCTATGCTAGCTTGCCAGCACACCATGCCCCTAGCATTCGGTTTGCTCGAGGCATTCCGATGCTAGGGGTATTTTGGTAATTTTGTTGATTAATTGATTTTTACCGTCTCGTCATATTATTAATTCGACTCGACTTGTGATGCTCAGTCTCAACGCTCCTAGCTCGATTTCTGACGTTAATGTTCATAATACTCGAGAGACTCATTAATTCCTTTCGGATTAATTCGTCGTGTCGGGTCGTTAGTTGCTTGGGTATGACCCGAAGGGTTCAGTCGAGATTAAGCTGTAATATTAGTTATACATTAATGTTACTAATCGGAAGCGGCCTCCAACTAGGCATTCCGATCACTTGACCTCACTGAATAATTAGCTTCCTGATATTTACGAACCCTCTATCAGAATGATACACTTGTTCGAAGGACACCATTCCTATCAATCTCCCACTTGTCCTTCGAGACAAGTGCGCTTTTTGGGTATAGCATATTTTCTATATCACTTAATGCCTCTTCGTGAACTATAAGGTAAGATTATTCATCATCCTTATTACATCCAGAAGCGTTTCTCGAAATCCGAGTTTGACTATCAATAAGCAAATGATTTCTTAAAATCCATCTGAGCACGGCCATGCATTTTCACAATCTCATTCTTCGAGAGGCCTTGTAAACAACAAAGACATGTTCCCTATGTTTAATAGGGGGACATTCCCAATCTTGTAATGTCAGCTTCTCTTACTAAGAGGACCTAGCCGCCCGAGTGTTATTGTTATAATCCCAAAGTACGACAGACGTTTAACGAACATCAAAGTGGACTAGTACTCAAACAAGAGAACTCACAATACTCATGGTCGAGGAAAGAGGTTCCGATAGCAATAATGAGAGGTGTACTTATGACGATGTTTAAATATCTTAAAGTATTCTCATAGGTCGATCCGGTATGGTTCTAAACGATTACCCGTGCAAATGATTTATGACAATCATGTCCTTGTAGCACAAGAAACGGTGCTATAAACCAAACTACACACTAATCTCAAGTGGTCATTAATTGTCCATCATTTAAGTGACCTCGATTAGGGACAATTTTCGATTGTAATATTCAATGTTCACTTAATAGGTGTTTCTTTATCCAAGACTGGTCTTGATACCCTATTTTGAATATTCTCTTAATCGAATGGACTTAATATTTAATCCTAAACCACAATTAAATAGAAGAGGAGTGATAAAATTGCATGAAATTAAATGATTACTCCAAAATTTGAATGGTTCATCATAGTGTTTTACATTAAAATTTTCCAAATTAATTAAAAACACTAAACAAGAAAATCAAAGCCAATCACCAACGTGCCTGATTTCCATTGCCTCAACGTGCTTGTTGTGTTTCACTTGAGGCAGAGGTTTAGTAAGTGGATCGGCTACATTGTCGTCCGTTTCAACTTTACAAATTCTGATTTCACCCTCTGAATTCCATTCTCTTATCATGTGAAATCGCCGCTTGACATATTTGACCTTCTGATGTTCCCTTGGCTTTTTGGCCAGAGCAATAGCTCCATTGTTGTCACAATAGAGGGCTATTAGACCTTTGATGGAGGGTACAACATCAAATTCACCAACGAACTTACAAATCCAAACTGCCTCCTTAGCCGCTTCAGCAGCCACCAAGTATTCGACTTTTTAAGCTTGCATACCTTCCCAGCATTGTTTTAGTCGACAAAACCTTCAGGTTGTGTCATATACAAAGTTTTTTCCAAAATTCCATTGAGGAAGGTGGTTTTAACGTCCATATGCCATATTTCATAATTGTAATATGCAACAATCGCTAGGATTATCCGAATGAATTTAAGCATTGCGACAGGAGAAAAGGTTTCATCATAATCAACACCGTAAATTTTCCTGTAACCTTTTGCTACCAGTCTAGCTTTGTAAATGAATACATTTCCATCTTTGTCGGTTTTCAATTTGAAAATCCACTTACATCCAATAGGTGTGTAACCTTCGGGTAAGTCAACCAAGTCTCATACTTTATTTTCAAACATGGAATCCATTTCAGATCTCATGGCTTCTTGCCATTTACCAGAGTCGGAGCTCGCCGTCGCTTGCTTGTAGGTTGGCGGTTCGTCTCCATCCACTACTAGGATGTCCTGATTCTCGGTTAATACGACACCAAGATACCTATCAGGTTGAGACCTTGGCCTCTGCGACCTACGTAAGGTAACTGACTGAGCATTTACATTATCGGTTTAACTTTTCACATTTTGACCAACGTAAACAGATGTTGTTTGAGCACTTTGACTGTCAAATTGATTTTGTTGCTCGTCCTCTCGAACTTCATTGAGTTTGATTTTCCTCCCACTAGTCATTTTGGAATGGTGTTCCTTCTCCAAAACGACACCATCACGAGCAACAAACTCTTTGTTCCTGGATTTTCTGTAGAAGTAATACCCTTTGGTTTCTTTTGGGTAGCCCACAAAGAAAACCTTGTCAGATTTGGGGTGAAGTTTGTTAGAAATTAATTTCTTGTTATATGCTTCGCAACCCCAGATCTTGAGAAAAGGCAACCTGGGAGGTTTCTTCGTCCATAATTCGTATAGAGTCTTTTCTACTGCTTTTGATGGAGCACGGTTCAGTGTTAGTGCCGCGGTTAGAAGTGTGTTTCCCCAGAAAGAGATAGGAAGATCACTAAGACCCATTGTTGATCGCAACATGTCTAGTAAGGTTCGATTTCTCCTTTCGGATACTATGTTCCATTGTGGAGTTCCTGGAGGTGTCAATTCTGAAAGTATCCCCTTTTCTTTCAGATGGTCATCGAATTCTTGGCTCAAGTATTCATCACCTCGATCTGATTGAAGGGCTTTGATTTTTTTGCCAAGATGATTTTCAACTTCACTCTAAAATTGTTTGAATTTCTCAAACGATTCAAATTTGTGTGATATAAGGTAGAGATATCCATATCTACTATAGTCGTCTGTGAAGGTGATAAAATATCGATGGCCGCTCCTTGTGGTTGTGATCATTGGTCCACATACATCGGTGTGTATTAGGCCCATTAAGTCACTTGCCCTTTCTCCCAACTTGGAGAATGGCTGCTTTATCATCTTGCCTAATAAACATCCTTCGCAATTTTCAAACGATTGTAAATTGAATGAGTCAAGAATAACTTCCTGTAGAAGTTTCTTGATGCCTTTGATGTTAATATGGCCAAGACGACAATGCCACAAGTATGTTTCATTTAACCCAATGGTCTTAGCCTTTTTATTGGTATTATTAAAATTATAAACTTCTTTGTCTAATGAAAGCACATACAGACCCATTTTCAGAATGTGCAGTACCATATAAAACATTATCGAGATAAAACGAACATTCATTGTCTTTTACTCGAAATTCAAAACCTTTGGCGTCGAACGCCGAAATCGAAATGATGTTTTTGGTAATATTAGGAACATGATAACAGTTTTCAAGTTCTAATACAAGCCTGGAGGGCAAAGACAAACTAAGAGTTCCCACAGATACAGCTCTAATTCTGACTCCATTGCCGACCCAGAGTTAATCCTCTCCCTTCTCTATCATTCTAGTTCTCCTTAGTCCCTGAGAATTAGACAAAAAGGTGTGAGCCACATTCGATATCTAATACCCATGATGTTGTGCTAGTGAAGTTTAAGTCTATAACGAAAATACCTGATGTAAAAGCAACGGTGCCGTTCTTCTTATCTTCCTTGAATTTGAGGCAATCCCTCTTCCAATGTCCCTTCTTCTTACAATAGAAACATTCGGAATCAGATTTAGAATTTTTTGTCCTTGTTGTCTTTGGTAGCTTTTGACTTAGGCGGAAAGGTCTTCTTACCCTTTCCCTTAAAGCCTTTCTTCTTCTTGCCTGAGCGCTTGAATGGCTTGCCCTTCTTGACTATAAGCAGGTCATGTTTTCCCTCATCTTTGAGTGTTTGCTCGGCTTGCTTCAAGATACCATGAAGCTCGGTGAGGGTTTTCTCATGTTATGCATGTTATAGTTCATCTTGAACTGATCATAGCCTTTGTGCAGCGAGTGGAGAATAATGTCAATTGCCATCTCGGTCGAATACCCCGCATCAAGTCTTTCCATGTTCTCAAATAAACCAATCATTTTTAGTACATGTGGGCTGACTAGCTCAACTTTTTTGAGCTTGCTATCAAGGATCTGCCTGTGGGTTTCAAACCTTTTAGTTTGGGCCTGCTCTTGGAACATATTTTGAAGCTCAGAAATGATCGCAAAAGTTGTGTCCTTCTCAAAGAAAGTCTTCTGAAGGTCGGGAGACATAGTGGCCACCATGATGCATTTGACATCTCGATGGGCAGTTTGCCATCGGTTTAGGGCAGCCTGAGTCACTTACTCATTAGGAGTCTCGGGCATTTCCTCATCAAGGATGTATTCCTTTTGCTCTTGCATGAGTACTATACGCAAGTTTCTTTGCCAATCAAGAAAATTTGGCCCACTTAATTTCTCCTTGTCGACATTTGAGAGTAATGAGAATTGATTGTTTGAGTTATTTGCAGACATGTTTCTATAATTTAAAGAATTTGAAATGAAAAACCATTGATAATACTTAAATAAGATTGAATCCATGCATATATAGCAAACTTATTTAAACGTCTTATTCCCACATTAAATTTGTCCCCATTTGGTGAGAATAAGTCGATTCCAAGATCCAAAGAATCAATGAGTAGTTAAGCATGTTTTGGCTTGTCTTAACACTTATTACTCTAAGGTAAGCAACTCTTTACTAATGTCTCCAAGCCACTATTGGTTAGAGAAATCGTCGCATCTAATGCTCTCTCAACAATTTCTCCCCTTTGCCACAACATGTTAGGACTCCATCACTCATACCGTTGAGTCTAACCAAAACCAACTTGTATTATGATGTCTTGCTTTGGAAAACCCATCAACATACCTTAAGTTCGTAAGAAAGTAGTATTGCCTCGCTTTGGCGTAGCCCATCACTATTCTCAATAGTTCGGTAAGTGTTGTTTTGGAATGGCAAGTTTTACTCAATATTTTAGGGACCTAGGGTTTCTATGTTGGTTGATTTAAGTGAACTTAATTAATCATAACAACATTCGAAATCCTAAACATGCATCTAACATGTCATTGACAAGGGAATAAACGCATCGTTAATTTGTCTATCCGTAGATCAAATATAATTTATACACCTAAACAAACCTAATACAAGTATAAGGCAAGCATAGGGGTCGAACCACAAGGAGACATGCATAAACACCACATTCACTACTTAATACTTAAGCTACCTCGGAACAAGAAGTGTGAATAACTAAGAGATTAAACTAGGGATTAAGAATAATTAAAAATCAATATAACTAAGCACCAAGGGAAGTAGGTAGATGTAGTTGCCAATTGATCATGCAATAACACGGAAGCAAAGCAATGGAAAACTAAGCATGCAAGAATATCGAATTAAAGCTCAATCTAACCGCCTTCCGGGGTTAATCAATTTCTCCTAACATAGCCTCCATGTTTCCACACTAGAACCATATATTAGAAGGTGCAATCAAAGAACTATCGATAACAATGAACCTTAACTAAGTCAACTTCCGTTTCTTGTTAGCAAAGATTCACCTTTAATCAACTAACAATGTGCACTTGCAAGAAGATTAAAGAATATCGAACATACAAAGATTTTAATCACCATTAACAAAACCCCAACATCATAAGCATGAATCAATCAACAACTACACCATCCCCACACCCTTGGCTAGGTGACTACTCACAAACCATATTGAAGACAATATCAATCATCAAATCAATAAGCATCAACATGATCAATAAGCAAAGAAGGAAAATCAAAATAGGCAAACAAAACTAAATACAAAAGTAAAGAAAAAGAGTAAGAGATTGCTCATTAATTGAAGATGGAGATTTACAAAGATTCAATCAAGCTCCTTCTTCAATATCCAAGTTCATCAATGGAAATCCACACTTTCTCTCTCTACTAATGAAGTTTCTCCCACTAGATTAGGGCTAAAATGTTTCTAAGTAATGATAGATAATGCACTAAACTCCCTACGACCTATATATATAGGTCCTTTAAAAGATACAAAAATACGAAATAAAAAGACTGCAGCTCAGCGGTGCGCGCCCGCGCACATACACTGCGCGCCCGCGCAGAAGTTGTGTGTGCGCCCTCGCAGATCTTGCGCGCCCGCAGATCTGTGGGTACGGAGAATGAAACCCATGGATGCGCGCCTTCTCTCAGCAACACTGCGCGCCCGCGCTTGAGGAGTGTGCGCCCGCACACAAGGCGCACACAAGGCGCACGCAACACTCTGTTTTGATTTCTGCTTCTGATGCTGTTCCGTGCGGGTTCTCCCAGGGCTGCGTGCCCGCACACATCAAGGTCGCGCGCCCGCACACAAAGCGCGCACAAGGCGCACAAATCTTCTGTTTGTGTTCTGTTCTTGGAGCAATCCTGCACGGGTTCTCACAATGTTGCGCGCCCGCACACAGGGGAGTTTGGGGTGAATTGCTCTTCTTCCAACGCCTTGATTCCTATAAAACAAAAACAAAGAAAACAAGGAGAAAGGCAAACAAAGAAAAGAGGAACAAAAAGGAGAGAAAAGGGGGCAAACAAGCTACAAATGGGTGGGAAAAACCCGTAAAGAGAACACTAAATTGTGGCATAAATGCCACTCATCAAATTCCCCCACACTTGCTTCTTGCTTGTCCTCAAGGAAAAGAACCCAAGGCAAAAGACAACAAACACAACATGACAAGATTCAAGAGAATCAATCTAGTACCACGGTGAGAAATGCTCAGTTCGGACCCAGATATAATGACATTGATCAAAGAATACTTACCTTTCTCAATTCAAGAGGGAAAACACTCTTTAAGATGCTCAAGGTTGAAAGAGGAAAACCTAAGCTAAGCATAGAGAACTAATGATTTCATCCTCCGCCCTAGCCCCATCCAAGACGGTCCACATTCTCTCCGCTAGCTTCAATTCATCCCCTAGTTGGCTCCTCATGATTCCTCGAGGGAACCGGAAAAAATAATTCTATGTGGAACAATGAGGCTATCCCGACATCTCAACCATGCGTACTCTCTCCATAGGGTTGAAATCCATCTCCCTCCACCGTTTCCTTGACCACGCCCCTCTAAAGTCCAAGGGTCTTAGTTAGGGTTGTAATGTCATGGCTAAAGGTTAAGGTAGGGAATTAATTTGAAAACTTTGGTGGGAACTCCTAAGTGAAGCATAAGAGTGGCCATCTCTCAATAACAACATAGGAATCTAACCTAAGTTTCAAATCACAACCTTCAATACAAATTACATGACAATACTACTCTCTTTTTGCAAGATTTTCATTCAACTCAATTTTTCCTTCTCAATTTCTTTTCTTTCTTTCCTCATTTTTTTTTTTTAATGGTGTTTGGTTTTCATAGATTACAACTTCCTTGCCAAACCTTTTGCACACTTTTTCATGAATAGACTTTCAAGACCTCATTCGAACCAAATTGCACAACTTCCTTGCTTAAAATCAAGACTCTCAAACCCGAACCTCACAAGTCGATGCTTCACTAACTACAAGGGTTGGTAGAACATAGGCCGCTAGGTTTGTAACGTGGTTTAACCAAGAAAGGGGGAATAAGGCTCAACATGGCTAGCAAGAAGGTACATGTAAAATAAAATAAAAAAACAAATTTGTAACAAAACACAAGGAAAACAAAGAAAAATGAGAAGAGATGCCCTCTTCCTCCTCTAGAGTTATATGATCACGGTCTTGGGAGCTAGATACCAACACAAGGATTAAGACACGCATAGTTAAGGATCCAAAATGCCGCTCAACAAAAGTGATGGAGGCTTGAACAATAAACACTCACATGGGATATGAAAGTAAGCAATTACCAACCAAGGAAATCCTATTCACTACGGAGAGCAACACCATCTTACCACTTTCCCGTGAACTAGGGGTTCAAACGTCCTTAAGAGTTCTAAACCGGGCTACCTTAGCTTAAAATGTGTCTAGTTCAACCCTAAGCACTCTCAAACCGTGAAGACCCTCTTCAACTAGGAAGGTAAGCATTCAAAAATATGTCATAGCAAAAGCATATAGGTCCACATTTCCAAATGAACGAGCAAATTCTCAATTTTCAAAAATTTTTCTCTTGTCATGATTATGAATGTCACATAAAGGAAAGAAGAAAAGAAACGCACATAGAAAAAGGGAGAAATCAAGAAGGTTCATAAATGAGGCATGCAAATCATATAAATCCCAATCGACATACAATGATCGTTGAATACAACATCAACGATCCCAGGTTCCTTAGAACCAAATCAATCAACCTCGAACCATTCAACTCCTTCCTAAACTAACCTAAGCTATGCAACCAATCAAATATTTAAAAAGTTGAGAAGGAGAATTTGTCACCCAATTACGCTTAGCAAACGCAAATCCACAATCGTTGAAACTCCATTGCTCGGAGAAATTTGGGGAATGCGCCCATAAGCCCTACAAAATGTCAAAGTCCAAAACAACTCGGCAAATATTTGGTTAGTAGCAAGAGAATTATATACAAAGAAATAAAGAGAAAAACAAAATAAAAAAAGGTTTGGATTAAAGGGGAGTTTGGATTTCGAGAAAAACGGGAGCCAAAACAACACAAGGTTTCATTGAAAACATCATCATCATCATTTTTTTTTTTTTGAAAAGAAGGGAAGGGACCTTCCAAAAAGACACCTATTGGCCCAAAATTGCGCCCCATGAGAACAAAGCCCTTAAATGAAACAATAAATGAGCACCCCCCCACACTTGAACGGAAAACCGTCCTCGATTTGAACAAAGTGGAGAATGGGGTGGGAGGAAGGCCTAAACTCGGCCCGAGGGCCCTAGTCCTCCATGTGAGAACTAGAGCCCTCTCCATAAGGACGCCACTCGTAGTCGAAGTCGATAGGAGGGCCATGAGGGTCCCAACCACCGGTGTAACCCGGTGGAAAACCGCGGTTCCGGTACAACTCTTGTTGGTAGTCCGGAAGAGGGTCATAGGGAGGGGGCATCTCGAGGGGCTCGGATGTGTACATGGGGTAGTTGGGGTCCCCACGGTAATCACACCCCCCCGGTGCCTTGTAATCATACCCCTCAGAGGTGGGGTAGTTCACTCGGGGGGTCCCTTGAGATGAAGGCCCGAACCAAACCGGCAGACGGGGAGTGCCATCAGAATGCGGTTCCTCGTGAGAAGGAACCGGCCCCTGTTGGGGAGGAAAATACGGATAGTTCACCGGTGGGTCAAAGTGTCCTTGGTTTACATGCCAATCATAAATGTTGGCATTGTAAACCGAGTACCCATCGGCGGCTTCCGTCAACCGGTTTACCTGCATTGACAGGTTTTGGAACGCTCGCTCAAGGTTGAAAGAAGTGGAGGAAAAGGTCATACCTCCCTCGCTAGAGGAGGGGACGCGCAAACCTTGGGATCCCTCCCCATACTGAAAACCTTGTAGTTGAAACCCTTGTTGTTGTTGCTGTTGATGAAACTGCTGTTGCTGAAATTGTTGTTGCTGTTGGAATTGTTGTTGTTGTTCTTCTTGTTGTTCTTCTTGTTGTTGTTGTTGTTGTTGCTGCTGATGCCGCTCGCGGACGATCATATTTCGCTCACCTCCATGAGCGTTAGGAAGGACACCATTGTCCTTAGGAACTTTCCACACATTCCTTGCGTTCCTTTCCAAGGAAGTGCGGCTCGGGAATGGAAGTATGCAATGGTGCTCCCTCTCAACGCACCAATCATGGAAGTTGTTCACATCGTCGGTCGGTTGGATGAAGACCAACTTCCGCATGTAGGAGATGTCCACGAATATGTCTCTGTCTCTTCCCACCCTTGTGCAAAAAGGGAAAAGAACCTCACCCCCTAGCTTCGAGGCGATCCTTGAAATCATCCCTCCCAAGGCAATCTCTCCCGTCTTGTTCCCATTATTGATTGCCTCGCAACATAGCACAAACCAATACCCCATGTTGAGCCGCCCACTCAACTCCTCCTTTGTGGCGATCCAAAGAGTGAAAAGCTCTTCGTGAGAGAGCTTACTCAAATCTTGCTTGCTAAACACCGCAAACCCCAAGATGCGGTGAAGGATGCGGAGCACTGGATGGATAATTTGGCTTGCCACCGAGTACCGAGTACTAAACTCATCCGAATCGGTAATTGTCCGCCACCAACGGAAAGCATCGTACTCGGGGAAGAGCTCGGTGGATGGGGCAAGAAGGTCGGCGTCGGGGTTAAAGTCTAGGAGTTCATTTAGACGCCAAAGAGAGACGACATGGCGGGCATTGAAAAGTTGGAAGGAGATTTGGAACTCGTTGTTTCCAACGGGTTCCTTCTCAAAGGAAGCGAGGAACTCGTAGGTGGGTTCCTTGAAGGTTGGGTATTGGTGGTTGATGAACTCACTCATCCCAAGGTTGTCAAGAAGGGACCGAAGGTCCTCATCTATCCCCAAGTCACGCATTGAGCGTTGATAGTAGTGTCGGGTGGGATTAAGCTTGCGTTTGAGGAGTGTTTGATGGAAGGGTGCATGGTGTCGGTTCACAAATTTTAAAGTGGGAAGAGAGGATTGTGTTTGGTTTTGATTTTAAGAGGAGGGTTAGGGTTCATCAACTGACATTCTAGGCTCCTTTCTACTCCTTCTCCTACCACTCATCTTCCCCAACTTTACTTAACAACCCAAAAATACCGAGAACACCAAGGAGAGATCCACAATCAAGAATACCAAATCTTTCCCACAACAACAACAACAATTGAAGCCTTTGATTTTGTTATCTGAAAAGGGGTTAGGAGCAACAACTTTCCAAGATACAAATAACACAAGAGGAAAACAACTATCACCAACAATATTCAATGCCAAAATTTGCAATACTCAATCACTAAAGAGGCAATCACTAAGCAAATTTCAATATCAAGCATCAAAAACTCTCAACAACATACATTTTCAATTCCACATGCATTAACAATTTTCAATGCTCAGTATCAAGCTAGTGATCACTCACACAATTCTCAATATCCAAGTCAAGTAATTGCTAGGCAAATTGCATAAAAACAACAATTTCATCAACAATACTCACAAATCACCAAGAAATTCATGACAAATTCCACAATTGTAATCAAAACTACCCCAAAATCACACAAAATCCATATAAGCTCAATTTTTGCTTAACAATCCTAAAACATGATCTTATCTAATGAATCAAAACCACAAAGTACTCAAGGATTAGGATTATACCACAATTGAAGAGTTGAAGACCTTCAAGAACCCTCACGCACCACCACCTTGACCACCGAAGAGCAACCACGAATTTGATGAAAAATGGGTGATTTTGAGAGGGGAAAGTGATGAATTTGTGAGGAAATTGAGGGAATGTAAGGGATTTGTTGAGATTTCGAGGAAATAAGTGAGATTAGAGGGGATTTGGGAAATTAGGGCTTGAGTTCTTGAGGAGAGAGAGTGAGAATCGTGAAGTTTGATGAGGAAATGAGGATAGAATCGGGGTAAAATGAGTATTAAGCCCCGATATACCCAGATCTGCGCGCCCGCGCAAGTATACTGCGCGCCCGCGCAAGTATACTACGCGCCCGCGCCGATGGCGCACACATGTCGCGCAAAACCTTCTGCCAAAATCTGCATTTTTGTCTTCGATCTGCGCGGGTTCTCCAAGGGGTGCGCGCCCGCACAGCCTTCTTCTGCGCGCCCTCGCAGATGTCGCGCACATGTCGCGCGAATGATTCTGCCAGGTTCTGTTCTCTGAGCTTCCCTGTGCGCGGGTTCTCCTAGGCCTGCGCGCCCGCACAGCCTTCTTCTGCGCGCCCGCGCAGATGTCGCGCACATGTCGCGCGAATGATTCTGCCAGGTTCTGTTTTCTGAGCTTCCCTGTGCGCGGGTTCTCCCAGGCCTGCGCGCCCGCGCACAGGGTCTTCATCAAATCCTCTCGTGCATTGCTCCTCACTCACTTCCAAGTCTCCAAACCTCAACTTAGCTCCAAATATAACACCAAACGGCCTGCAAAAATAGTCCTTAATCACACATCTAAACTCCATACAATCATGCTAGATGCACCGTTTATCAAAGACTCAAATATAATCAAAACTCACAAATCCCAATAATCCAAAGTTGTAAATTGAAAAATGAAAGTAACATGAAGAGAATAAAGTAGAAGAGGGTTAGAAACTCGGGTTGCCTCCCGGAAGCGCTTTTGGTTAGCGTCGTTAGCTCAACGTTCTTCGAGATGATTAAGGAGGGCGGAATTGATGATGCACATCAATTAGAGTAACCGAAATTGGTTCATCACTTGGGAATCCTTCAAAATAAGGCTTGAGGCGGTGGCCGTTGACTTTGAAAGGGGAGTGGCCATCTTGGAAAATTTCATAAGCACCATACGGAAACACCTCCGTAACAATGTATGGCCCACTCCATCTTGATCGGAGCTTGCCCGGGAAGAGCTTCAACCTCGAATTAAAGAGGAGCACCTTTTGCCCTTTGACAAAATCTTTCTTGACGATTTGAGCGTCATGCCACGCTTTTGATCTTGCCTTATACATACTTGCATTCTCATAGGCACTAAACCTCAATTCCTCTAGCTCATGAAACTCTAAAAGCCTTTGCTCCCCCGCACTATGGAGATCCAAGTTGATTTGCTTGATCGCCCAATGAGCACGATGCTCCATCTCCACGGGCAAATGACAATTCTTCCCATAAACAAGCTTGTAAGGGGTGGTCCCATTGGCGTCTTGAAAGCGGTCCTATAAGCCCATAGAGAATCAATGAGCTTAGAGGACCAATCCTTCCTCGTTCTGGCAACTGTCTTCTCCAAGATCACTTTGAGCTCTCTATTTGTGACCTCCGCTTGACCACTTGTTTGGGGGTGATAAGCAAGCCCCCGCTTGTGAGATACCCCATATTTCTCATGTAGTCGCACGAAGGTGTGGTGTTTGAAATGTGACCCCCCATCACTAATAATCGCCCTCGAAACACCGAATCTTGGGAAGATCACTTTCTTGAAGAGGTTAACCACCACTTTTGAGTCATTTGTTGGAGAAGCTACGGCCTCCGCCCATTTGGACACGTAGTCAACGGCAACCAAAATATATTTGTTCCCATTTGAGGAGATAAAAGGGCCCATGAAATCTATCGCCCACACATCGAAAACTTCAAGCTCAAGGATGGGGTTTTGTGGCATTTCATCCCTTCTCGAAATATTCCCCACCCTTTGACATCTATCGCAGGTCTTGACAAATATCCAAGAGTCCTTGAATAAGGAAGGCCAAAAGAGCATTGATTGGAGAACTTTTGAGGCGGTTTTCTGAGCACTCATATGCCCACCACAAGGAGAAGAGTGGCACATATGGAGAACACTTTGAAACTTATTGTTGGGGACGCATCTCCTCAACAACCCATCAACCCCTCTCTTCAACAAAATCGGTTCATCCCAAATATATCTCTTTGCCTCGTGCTTGAGCTTTCGACGTTGTTGTGAAGTGAAATCCGGAGGTATGGCACCACAAGCCAAGTAATTCACAATATCTGCATACCATGGAGCCGACTTCACCTCAAGAACATATAGCACATCATCCCTTAGAGCGTCCTTTATTGGCAAACCATCATCCTTGAACCTTGCACCGCCCAACCTTGAAAGGTGATCCGCCACCACATTCTCGGCTCCCTTTTTGTCTCTCATTTCATAATCAAAGTCTTGGAGAACTAAAACCCATCTCAACAACCTTGGTTTAGCTTCCTTCTTCCCTATCAAATATTTGAGAGCCGAATGGTCGGTGTACACAATTGTCCTACAACCAATGAGGTAGGTTCTAAACTTCTCAAATGAGTGAATAACCGCTAAGAATTCCTTCTCAGTGGTTGTGTAATTTCGTTGAGCATCATTGAGAGTTTTGGACAAATAATGTATGACATGAAGCTTCCCATCCTTCCGTTGCCCAAGAACCGAACCAATAGCCTCGTCGCTTGCATCGCACATGAGCTCAAATGGAAGAGACCAATCCGGACCTTGGACAATAGGGGCGGTGCAAAGGGCCTCTTTCAACCTACAAAAAGATTCTTGACAAGCATCATCAAATATAAACTCTTTATCTTGTTGCAATAGGGATGTGAGAGGCTTTGCAATCAAAGAAAAGTCTTTTATAAAACGCCGATAGAACCCGGCATGGCCAAGAAAAGACCTCACTTCCCTCACATTGGTGGGGGGAGGAAGTTTCTCAATGACCTCTACCTTGGCTCTATCAACCTCAATGCCGGCATGGGAAATTTTGTGCCCAAGAACAATCCCACTTTCTACCATAAAATGGCACTTTTCCCAATTTAACACGAGGTTAGCCCTCTCACATCTTTCTAAGCAACGAGATAAATTAGATAGACAATCTTCATAGGTGGCTCCTCCAACGGAGAAGTCATCCATAAAGACCTCTATCTCATCCTCAATCATATCACTGAAAATAGACATCATACAACGTTGGAATGTTGCGGGAGCATTACAAAGCCCAAAAGGCATCCTACGATACGCATAAGTACCGTAGGGACAAGTGAAAGTCGTCTTCTCTTGATCCTTGGGGTCAATCGGGATTTGGAAAAATCCCGAATAACCATCAAGAAAACAATAGAAGGAATGCTTTGTAAGCCTCTCCAACATTTGATCAATGAACGGTAATGGAAAATGATCTTTGCATGTACTTGTGTTGAGTTGGCAATAGTCAATGCACATGCGCCAACCGGTTACAAGCCTAGTGGGGACTAGTTGATCATGATCATTTTTCACTACCGTCATTCCCCCTTTCTTAGGCACAACTTGCACGGGAGATACCCAATCACTATGAGCAATTGGGTATATAATTCCCACATCAAGGAGCTTAGCCACTTCCTTCCGCACAACCTCTTGCATGGAAGGGTTAAGCTTCCTTTGCCTTTGCCTAACGGGTTTGGCATCTCCCTCTAGATCAATTTTGTGCATGCATAAAGAAGGACTTATACCTTTAATGTCATCAATGGTATAGCCTAAAGCTTTCTTGTGTTTTTTCAAAACATTGATCAAGAGGGAGGTTTGCTCCTCCGTTAGGTTGGAATTAACAATTACGGGGAAAGACTCATTAGAGCCAAGAAATTCATACCTCAAGCCCAAAGGTAGAGGTTTCAAGTCTACCTTTGGTGCTCCCTTACCATTGGTGCTCTCTTCTCTTTCCTCAACTTGAAAGAGGTCATGGGTGTGAAAAGCCTCCTCCTCCATGCTCTCATCCATGCACTCGCTCTTGCTTTCCTCTAGCAAATCCTCATAGAATTGAATGTCGTCCTTGTGAGCACCTAGCTTAGAATCATTCAACAATACACTTTCTAGGGGATCGTTAGAAGCATGCAAATGGGAACGAGAAAATTCACTAAGCATGGTATCTAGAACATCTACTCTAAATCATTCACCACTTGAGGAAGGTTGTTGCATGACATTATTCAAATCAAACTCAATTGAATCATTGTCAATTTTCAAAGATATTTTACCTTCCTTTACATCAATGATGGCCCTAGAGGTGGCTAAAAACGGCCTACCCAAGATAATAGGAATCCTCTCATCCTCATCCATCTCTAGCACATAAAAATCCATGGGGAATGTGAACTTTCCTACCCTAAGGGGGATGTCCTCAACCTTACCCATGGGAAATTTAATGGACCGATCCGCTAGTTGGAGAGTAATGTTAGTGGGGGAAAGGGTTCCTACACTAAGCTTTTGGTAGACGGAGTAGGGCATGAGGCTCACACTTGCTCCTAAATCACACAAAGCTTTGTCAAACTCAATGCCATTAATAGAACAAGGGATGGAAAAACTACCCGGATCCTTCAACTTGGCGGGAAGTTTGTTGGAAAGGATTGCACTACAATTGGCGGTCAAGCTCACCGTTTCACACTCCCTTCTCCCACTCAATAGATCTTTCAAAAACTTAGAGTAATGGGGCATTTGTTTCATAGCATCTACAAAAGGAAGGGAAACATGCAAATTCTTGATCACATCCAAAAACTTCCCAAATTGAGCATCAAGCTTAGCTCTCACAAATCTTTGGGGAAAAGGTAACCTCTCCTCTCTAGGTTGGAGATTTAGGGGCAAGGGGGTGGTCTCTTTTTCCTTTTGCACCTCAACATCCTTCTCCCTCTCAACATTAGAAGGCTCCTTGGTTCTCTCATTCCCCCTCTCTAACTCTACTTCATTTCGAGGTTCCTCCTCAACTAAGGGGTCACTCCCTACTACCTTTCCACTCCTTGTTGTCACAGCATACAAAGGTTTTGGGTTGACTCCTTGACTAGGGATAGAGGAAGAAGAAGAAGAAGAGGAATTGGAGGCAAGTTGGGCAATTTGGGTTTCAAGCATTTTCATATGAGCATTGGCTCGCTTTTTATCCTCCTCATTTCTCTTCTTTTCCTCCTCATGCATTTTCATGATGGCATCTAGCTTAGCCATCACGGGATCATTAGGAGGGGCCTCAATTTGAAGAGGTTGTTGAGGTGGAGGAAGTTGAGCTTGATGGAAACCCGGAGGTCTATTGGTTTGGGCATAGTTAGAAACATTTTGGCCCCTATTGCCTCCGGTGCCTTGGTTGGGAACATTGCTTTGTCGATTATTTCCCATGTTACCTTGATCACCAAAATTTTGATTTTGATGGTCATGGTATAGGGAGTTGGGTTGTTGATTTTGATAGCCATACCCCCTTTGGTTAGAGTAGCCTCTTTCATTGAAGTTGGAAGGGCCTCCCCCACCATGGTATTGGTTACCATAACCACCACCACTTTGGTTCCAACCACGGTTTCCACCTTGATTCCAATTCCCCATTTGATTGGAGTTTGGCCTCAAGTTCCCTACATTTTCCATTCTAGGAGCAAAATTCATAGCATTGACATCTTCTACATTATCATCATGTTCATAGGGAGGGGGTTGAACTTCACAAGCATACACACAATGGGAGGTATCATGATCATAGGTTTCACAATTTGAGCAAAACATGCATCCTTGAGGCATTTTATTATAAGAAGAGGGGGAAGAAGTGGCCATACCATTGCCTCCCTTGGTTGAAGGGGAGGTATTACCATGAGGGTTGGACCTTTCTTTCATCATTTCGTCCATTTGCTTGGCCATCTTGGAGATTTGGGAAGAAAGGTTGTTGATTGCGTTGGCTTGCTCCAATGCATAGACACCTTTGCTAGAAGTGGCCTCCCTTTCTCCTTCGTACCAATCATCATAATGCTTTGCGGCCTCCTCTATGATGCATTCCACTTCATCCTCTCCTTTGTTCATGATTGGACCGCCGGCGGCGGCATCAAGGCTTGTTCTCCCTTGAGGTGAGAGACCTCCATAGAAAGTATGGATGAGTTGATACTTGGGTATCCCATGATGTGGGCATTGACGTTGAAGCTCTTTGTACCGGTCCCATGCCGCACTTAGAGTCTCACCACTTTTTTGGCGAAAGCCTTGAATTAAAGATCGAGCCTCGGCGGTCTTCCTATGGTTATAAAATCTCCTCAAGAAAGCCGTAGTCACTTGGTCCCAAGTTGTGAGAGAGTTAGGGGGAACCTCCTTCTCTAGCCATTCTAGACCTCTCCCAATTAAAGAAAATGGAAACATCTTGAGGCGGATATACTCTTGAGTCACTCCGTTGGCTTTGATCGTGTCACAATACTTCTCAAATTCTTTCAAATGCTCATGAGGGCTCTCAAATTTTCCACCCGAGAATTGTTTCCTCTCTATTAAAGCAATCAAATTGGGCTTGATTTCGAAATTGTTGGCTTGAGTGGTAGGGGTTAGGATCCCACTTTGGGCTCTAAAGGCTTCGGGAGCCCCAAGACGACTCAAAGGTGTATTCTCTCCCATTTTAGAACCTTCTTCACTTTTGGACTTAAAGATTGAAAAGGGGTTAATTTCCGGACTTGATGGCGAATTAGGGCTATCTAAGTCTTCACTTGAGGGTGAAGATGGTGGAGTATCTTCCAATTCTCTTACTCCTTCTTTTGTTGGGGTGTGAGAATTTCTACTCCTCGCTCTCGCTTCTCTTCGAAGTAAGGACAAAGATCTTTCTAGCTCCGGATCCATGGGAATCAAAGACCTTGAGCGAGTTCGTCCTCTATTCATACAACAAAGCTAAGGAGAACGTAAGCACTGACAAGTAACAAGTAGTAACAAATACTAACAAACAAGAAGTAAGATAGCCTCAAATAAAGTAATGAAAAAGCAATGGAAGCCGTCTCCCCCTAGATCAAATATAATTTGTCTATCCCTAGATCAAATATAATTTATACAAGGGAATAAACGCGTCGTTAATTTGTCTATCCCTAGATCAAATATAATTTATACACCTAAACAAACCTAATACAAGTATAAGGCAAGCATAGGGGTCGAACCACAAGGAGACATGCATAAACACCACATTCACTACTTAATACTTAAGCTACCTCGGAACAAGAAGTGTGAATAACTAAGAGATTAAACTAGGGATTAAGAATAATTAAAAATCAATATAACTAAGCACCAAGGGAAGTAGGTAGATGTAGTTGCCAATTGATCATGCAATAACACGGAAGCAAAGCAATGGAAAACTAAGCATGCAAGAATATCGAATTAAAGCTCAATCTAACCGCCTTCCGGGGTTAATCAATTTCTCCTAACATAGCCTCCATGTTTCCACACTAGAACCATATATTAGAAGGTGCAATCAAAGAACTATCGATAACAATGAACCTTAACTAAGTCAACTTCCGTTTCTTGTTAGCAAAGATTCACCTTTAATCAACTAACAATGTGCACTTGCAAGAAGATTAAAGAATATCGAACATACAAAGATTTTAATCACCATTAACAAAACCCCAACATCATAAGCATGAATCAATCAACAACTACACCATCCCCACACCCTTGGCTAGGTGACTACTCACAAACCATATTGAAGACAATATCAATCATCAAATCAATAAGCATCAACATGATCAATAAGCAAAGAAGGAAAATCAAAATAGGCAAACAAAACTAAATACAAAAGTAAAGAAAAAGAGTAAGAGATTGCTCATTAATTGAAGATGAAGATTTACAAAGATTCAATCAAGCTCCTTCTTCAATATCCAAGTTCATCAATGGAAATCCACACTTTCTCTCTCTACTAATGAAGTTTCCCCCACTAGATTAGGGCTAAAATGTTTCTAAGTAATGATAGATAATGCACTAAACTCCCTACGACCTATATATATAGGTCCTTTAAAAGATACAAAAATACGAAATAAAAAGACTGCAGCTCAGCGGTGCGCGCCCGCGCACATACACTGCGCGCCCGCGCAGAAGTTGTGTGTGCGCCCTCGCAGATCTTGCGCGCCCGCAGATCTGTGGGTACGGAGAATGAAACCCATGGATGCGCGCCTTCTCTCAGCAACACTGCGCGCCCGCGCTTGAGGAGTGTGCGCCCGCACACAAGGCGCACACAAGGCGCACGCAACACTCTGTTTTGATTTCTGCTTCTGATGCTGTTCCGTGCGGGTTCTCCCAGGGATGCGTGCCCGCACACATCAAGGTCGTGCGCCCGCACACAAAGCGCGCACAAGGCGCACAAATCTTTTGTTTGTGTTCTGTTCTTGGAGCAATCCTGCGCGGGTTCTCACAGTGTTGCGCGCCCGCACACAGGGGAGTTTGGGGTGAATTGCTCTTCTTCCAACGCCTTGATTCCTACAAAAAAAAAACAAAGAAAACAAGGAGAAAGGCAAACAAAGAAAAGAGGAACAAAAAGGAGAGAAAAGGGGGCAAACAAGCTACAAATGGGTGGGAAAAACCCGTAAAGAGAACACTAAATTGTGGCATAAATGCCACTCATCAGTCATTCACACATATAAGCATAAATATATATCGAAAACATAAGTAAATGATGCATTTGGCAACTAGCATGACCCCTTGAGTCTTCAAGGGTCTTGATTTGCAACTTCATGGCTTCGTCTTCCAAGAGACTCCGTCTTCAAGACATAACCAAAATAATGCAACTACTAGTATTTACGATTAGGACTAATCTAAATATTAAGGTACAAAAAAACGCAACGATTCGGATACCGTATTTAGATTTATAAAAATACATGACGGAATGATAAGTCTATTTTATATATATATATTTATTCCCCGTCCCACGGTCATATTTGTGCTTATTTGAGCTCTACGGAGCTATTTTTATTACTAATATACGTTTTCTAGTGTTTTTGTAGAGTTGATATTATTTTGCAGGAATTTGCATATTTGTGATAATTCCAGAGCTTATTAAACCACTACAAAGACATTGGAGTTAGACCGTATTTTATGACCAAATATTTTAAGCCCAAGGCCGTGCTAATTAATTTGGCTCGGTGATTAAGGGCTCAATTAAAGGCCCAAGTTACTACCATGAGCTTAAACAAGTATGACGGACCAAAATATTATAATGGACGAATTCAGTTATAAGCCCAAGTGAGGAAAGGCCCATTATCAGATTTGCTGGGGTGATGTTATTATTTTGGGTCCAAGTTATTATTTTAAGCGTGATGTTTGCCGGGCCCAATTAAGTGAGCATCAAATTGGGCCGCGAGAATGTGTGTGTAGCTGCTGCTTTGGTGGGATGATGATGTGGCTTTGGCCTTTGAAGATTACTAGATATTAGTTGGCAGCTTTATATTTATCCTAGTTTTAATTAAGTTAGGATTATTTTTCCTAGTTGTTTTTAATTAAACTTCCTTTTCTTCTTACTTTCCTTATAAAAGGAGGAGTAGTTACGTAGGGGGGAGTAGTTTTCTTAGGATTAGTTTCTTTAGTTTAGTCTAGAGATTCCGTTAATTTCCTTCCGTAATTTTCATAAGCTTAGTTTTAATATTATTTCTTTGTTTTAACTTTGGTTTACTGTTTTAATTTTAGTTGGTTTATTATTATTGTTTTTATTATTCTTTATTCTATTGCTTCTTGCTTTTAATCATGTCTCCTTTAATTGCTTTGATTAGTTTAGGTTTAATTATGTGTGAGTAGTTTTCTTTCTAGGGTTTATGGGGATCCATGATTAATATGAAGGGGTAA
This sequence comes from Chenopodium album, assembly GCF_948465745.1. Taxonomy (NCBI): domain Eukaryota; kingdom Viridiplantae; phylum Streptophyta; class Magnoliopsida; order Caryophyllales; family Amaranthaceae; genus Chenopodium; species Chenopodium album. Next base: position 10,493,158 of record NC_137850.1, on the reverse strand, counting down.
TTTATTGTTGTTAATTATCAATGCTAGATTAATTTCTTATTGATTGATTTAATGCTCTGTGACTAGATTAGGCCTGATCTTTTATGCATGAGTTTGACAATATTGATTCGAGATTCGAGAGATGAGAATTGATGTTTAGGTCTAGTTTTAATAGGCAGATTAATCTATAAATGGTTAAGTCGAGATTCGAGAGATGAGATTTAATACCGGTAGATTAATTATGTGATTGTAATACGTAGCGAAAGCCCTTTATAATCTGGTTAATTGATGCATTGATGATTGATTATTATGTTTTACCCTGGAATATTGTTTATTGGTGAACTTATGCCCTAGACCTTTTAATATTTAATTTCTCCCTACTTTATTTTCCCTACTCATATTCTTCGTAGTATAATTCCTTTAAACAACAACAATTGGTTACTTTAATAATTTAGATTATAATTAATTAATTAGGAATAGAAAGACCAGTTTCCCTGTGGATTCGACCCTACTTCCCTATCTACTTTAGTTAGAGGACTTAGGTAATTACTTTTGATTAGGTGATACGACTTTACCCTGTCAAAATTTGGCGCCGTTGCCGGGGAAACGGTTTTATTTTTATTTCTAGTTGTTATTAGAGTCTAAATTATTTTTTTTCCCCCTTATATTCCTTATGATTTGAAAATATCCATGCTTATGTCATTACAAGAATTATATGATTTTTATGCAGCACCTGACTACTGTTGTTGTCAACGTCTTTGTCATGAAAATCCTGAATGCCCTTATAGTGAGTTTTTTGTACGTGCTCCTGATGATTTTAGAGTCTTTCCATTAACATATGATCATATTCGAAAACGATTAGTTGCTAATGAAAGTTATTGGAAGGCTCTTGATGAAAAAGTCTATGGACACTATAATAATACGAATGTTATTGAGGATGAAGAACCCGTTATAGACTTGGTGGTTGAAAATTCACTGGTTGACGAATTGGTGATTGAAAAATCATTAGTTGTAGAAACGGTGGTTGAAAATTCCTTTGTTGATGATGAGGTTATTCATGAGGGTAAAATATTCAAATCATTATTGGATGATAAAGACAATGACTACCTCCATGTTTGTTCTATTAATTTTAAATTTTTAGCGGAGGAAGTAGAAGGTTGTGGTGTATTTTCATCTCTCTCTTTTGATTTTTCTTTTTATCTTGAGTTCTCTTTATGTGCTCCTAACCTTTTCTTTGTAGGGATTAATGTGCTTGCAATTAAGCCCTATCTAGTGCCCAATGAAATGTTTGCAGGAGCGTTTGATAAGTTACTCAAGGCATTGAATTCTTCCGATTGAGAGAAATAGTATGGTCGAGCGGGACCTTGATAAACTAGCGCTTTGCGGGAGGCAACCCGTATTTTATTGTTTTTTTTTTTAGTTTAGTCTTTTCTTTTTGTTATGTGTTTTTGTTTTTTGTTTTAGAGAGGTAAGGAGAGTGTAACTCATGCTTGTGGGAGTTGGTTTTTGTGTAGAATTTGAGCTAGAGAAGGCTGCATTCACGTTGGACTGCAATCGGGCCCGACCGGGCAGTGCTCGGCCCGATCGGGCGCAAGAGCGGATCAGCAAAACTTCGTCAACTTCGACAGGCCATAACTTTTGCGTTTCTTATCCAATTTTGATGTGTGACCTATCGTTGGAAAGCTCTTCAAGTTTACTTTCCAATGCAATTGGAATCACGTCATTATCATTTGTATAAAAGAAGTTATGATCAAAATAGTGTACCTGACTCGTTTTTGCCTCTTCTCTTACTAACACTTTGTTTCTATTTTGTCCAAAATTGTACCAAGGTGATGCATTGCAATGTTTGGGATGGTGGTGGAGACAAGTTTGATGATGAAGGGTAGTCACTTGGATTACAAGCTTCCCTTTAAGCCAATAAGGACATTGTCTGATTTAGCTTGGGGGGGATTTCTTGTATATTTAGGTACTCTTTCTTTCCCTTTCTTTTTATTTTTCTTTGGTGTGCTTAGTTTAGTTTTTAATGCTTTCTTAGACTAGATTTTATTGCTTTCTAGTGTAGTTTTTATTTGCTTTCTAGTTTAGTTTTATTGCTTTCCTTATATGAAAAAACACAAAAAAAATTAAAAAATTAAAAAAATCCAAAAATACGTTCCAATGAATTATGAATCATGCTTCCCTGTGCCCCTTGATGAAAATTTTCGAAATTATTTTGATTCTTGGTTATTGATGATAAATATTGAGGATTAGTTGATCATGATTTGATATTTGATTGCCTTGGAACCTTAACATGCGTCAATTTTGTCCAACTACTTGTGAATATAGTGCTTGACTAGTTGATTTGGTTAGGAATGTGTGTTTAGTTCCTGGTATGTCAATGAATTTGAGTATTGATTTGCAACGATGAGTAGTGTTTCATAACTCATTATTATGCACATGAGGAGGACGAAGGCATTTGTTCTTTTAGGTAGCCTTCAGATTTATTTAGATACATTTGTTCCCTTCTTGCTACCCATATTGTTGCCTTGACTTTTTATTGTTTTTAGCCACATTACAAGCCATGTTTGCCCCATTGGTTACTAGTCCCAAGCTTGGCTTGGGGGAGCTATTAGTGAGTGAGGTGAGGGAGTTTGTAGTGTGCACATTATTTGCACAATTTGGGTGGGTTTTGAGAAGTAATTTGTTCTTGATCATATTTTTATTTTTGATGAGTTTAAAAGTTGAATTATCTTGAAAAAAAATAAAGTATGATGATATGAAAAAAAAAGAAAGTGAACTTCTAATAATAAAAAAAAAATGAAAAAAAGAGCAAAAAGAAAAAACGTGTTTCATGTTCAAATTATCTAAGTGAAGGTTTATCAAAAGAAAAGAAAGAAAAAATTGAGTTTCATTGTAAATATTTGAGTTTGAGTTCAAAGTTTGTTTATTCACTCTAGTTTATATTATCATATTTTTATGAGTGAAATTTTGTAAGTATTGGGTTTGGTTTTTATGATTGGAGTATATTTGGTGGATTTGTGTTGGAGTTAGTTTTGTTGGAGATGTGTATGATCATTATATTTGGTCATGGGTTTATTAGGATATGGCTCCCTTTTAGCATAGCTTTTCTCTCACATATTCCCAAATTTATCCTACCCTTTCACCCTAGCCTTACATTACAAGCTTTAAAGACCTTCCGACCTTGTGCATAAAGTTGTGTAAATGTGAAAGTGTTACCTATCAATGCAAGTTATGACTTGACATATTCCGAGTCGACTAATAGGTTGAGTGTATGTCTTTTTAAACACACGAGGTTGTGAGTTTGGGAGGGCATTGTTCACATTAAAGGGGTTGGGTTGGAGAGCGATCGAGTACATCTTTTACTCGTCACATAAATGAGAGTTGAGTCTGTGAGCACTAGTCTTGAATTCTATATGCTCTTGTGGTTTGCTATATTTGACAATTGTTAGGGAAGATTGGTAGTTGGATGAATTTGATTGGTTGACTTTGATACATGTTTGTCGGATTTACCTTGAATTATATTTATTGATTTTAATTGTATTTGGGGTGAAGTATTGATTTATTTATTCATTGTTTGCTTAGGGACAAGCAAAGGTTTGGCTTGGGGGAGTTTGATAAGTCTATTTTATATATATATTTATTCCCCGTCCCACGGTCATATTTGTGCTTATTTGAGCTCTACGGAGCTATTTTTATTACTAATATACGTTTTCTAGTGTTTTTGTAGAGTTGATATTATTTTGCAGGAATTTGCATATTTGTGATAATTCCAGAGCTTATTAAACCACTACAAAGACATTGGAGTTAGACCGTATTTTATGACCAAATATTTTAAGCCCAAGGCCGTGCTAATTAATTTGGCTCGGTGATTAAGGGCTCAATTAAAGGCCCAAGTTACTACCATGAGCTCAAACAAGTATGACGGACCAAAATATTATAATGGACGAATTCAGTTATAAGCCCAAGTGAGGAAAGGCCCATTATCAGATTTGCTGGCGTGATGTTATTATTTTGGGTCCAAGTTATTATTTTAAGCGTGATGTTTGCCGGGCCCAATTAAGTGAGCATCAAATTGGGCCGCGAGAATGCGTGTGTAGCTGCTGCTTTGGTGGGATGATGATGTGGCTTTGGCCTTTGAAGATTACTAGATATTAGTTGGCAGCTTTATATTTATCCTAGTTTTAATTAAGTTAGGATTATTTTTCCTAGTTGTTTTTAATTAAACTTCCTTTTCTTCTTACTTTCCTTATAAAAGGAGGAGTAGTTACGTAGGGGGGAGTAGTTTTCTTAGGATTAGTTTCTTTAGTTTAGTCTAGAGATTCCTTTAATTTCCTTCCGTAATTTTCATAAGCTTAGTTTTAATATTATTTCTTTGTTTTAACTTTGGTTTACTGTTTTAATTTTAGTTGGTTTATTATTATTGTTTTTATTATTCTTTATTCTATTGCTTCTTGCTTTTAATCATGTCTCCTTTAATTGCTTTGATTAGTTTAGGTTTAATTATGTGTGAGTAGTTTTCTTTCTAGGGTTTATGGGGATCCATGATTAATATGAAGGGGTAATTTATTGTTGTTAATTATCAATGCTAGATTAATTTCTTATTGATTGATTTAATGCTCTGTGACTAGATTAGGCCTGATCTTTTATGCATGAGTTTGACAATATTGATTCGAGATTCGAGAGATGAGAATTGATGTTTAGGTCTAGTTTTAATAGGCAGATTAATCTATAAATGGTTAAGTCGAGATTCGAGAGATGAGATTTAATACCGGTAGATTAATTCTGTGATTGTAATACGTAGCGAAAGCCCTTTATAATCTGGTTAATTGATGCATTGATGATTGATTATTATGTTTTACCCTGGAATATTGTTTATTGGTGAACCTATGCCCTAGACCTTTTAATATTTAATTTCTCCCTACTTTATTTTCCCTACTCATATTCTTCGTAGTATAATTCCTTTAAACAACAACAATTGGTTACTTTAATAATTTAGATTATAATTAATTAATTAGGAATAGAAAGACCAGTTTCCCTGTGGATTCGACCCTACTTCCCTATCTACTTTAGTTAGAGGACTTAGGTAATTACTTTTGATTAGGTGATACGACTTTACCCTATCAAGGAACGCAGTTCGTATTTTCTATCCAAATCAGGACCCACTAGTAGCCATTTCTTAAAACCTGTGAGAGAATATACATTCCATTCATCCATCCACTATGTGAATGGCCCATGCATTTTACAACGAAAAACAAGTAACAATGCATCAACACGCGTAAACTAGTAACTAACTTAGGTGGTTAATCCGATAAACGTGCCTAATTAAAACTTGTCAAAGTTGTTAACCGATTATGTGATTAAGCGCAATTAAATAATGAAACTCCCACTAAATTCCACATCTAACTTAATTAATCCGATTAATTAAGCCGGTAAACCCAATATTTTTCCAAATTAAAATTTGCAAGTGCCGCTCAAAACCCGAGGCCTAGCCTACAAAAAATTAATTAAATTAAATAAAATAATGAAAACGGCAAAAATGCAAAATTACAAAGCCGACCGCCCTCAAGTGGCACGCTACAATGCTAGCCACGGCTGCCTAGCAGCTCGGGGCAATGCGGCGTAGTACGTGCGCCCGCACCACACCAATGTAGCACTGTTAGGTGCACCCGTGGGCAGCCTAGCAGCGTTTTCTACGGGTTGCAAGGTGCGAGGCAGCACGCACTTGGTTGTCTCCCTTCGCACTGCACCAAGGCTGCACACACAGCTACTCTCCCACACACACAGCGCACCCACATGTTGCTGATGTGCTATGCTACTGCCTATGCGCACCATTCACACACACACATACGAGGTGCCCAGCAACCTCGGCAGCCCCATGTGGGCTACGCTACCAGCCCGATTGACCAAGAGCATGCTTGGGGCTCTTAGGCCTCGATTTGTGTGCTCGTGCCTCAAGAAACAATTCCCGATTTTGTGTCACAATTATTATCAATTCTAAATCAATTTTAGAACCAATATTTTGAGCAAAATGAAAACTAAAATAAATCTAATTAAATAAAATTCATTCATGTGCATAACCAAAATTAAATCCAAGAACCAATCTTTAAATAAAAATTTGGTTTAACTTGGCGCAACAAAATGAAAGGCTACTCTCACTATTAATTTAACAAACATAAATTAATCGTGAGATTTGCAATAAATTAAAAGGGAGTTGGAATAATGAACATAAAAATTCAATGAAAAATTCCAACTTTAACTTGTGAATCATTGAAAAAATACATCTTCCAATATGAAGATTAAAAAATTCAATCACAAATTTGAAACTTTATGATTCCAATCAACTTAATAAATGATTAAATCAAGAAAGTTCAATAAACATACATGGAATTTAGTAACACAAAGTTCCAATCACTTAAAATAATTAAAGATTGGATCATTAGGACTTAAGAGCCTCAAAACACAAACTTTTTTCACACTTAAAGCGATTTATTTGCAATTATGTGAAAATTTGAGCCAACAATTAAGCACCAATTACTACCAAGTAATCATTCTCAAAAGTGGTCTAAAATTACAGAAGCATAAAGGAAAGAACCAAATGCATAATCACAATTAATATGCCATCAAGATTCAAGGTTTAAAAGATTTAAAACTTTTCGTCAAACGAAAAATCCCTCGAAATAGGAATTTCTGGGAAGGATTTGGCTTTTTTGCAACCCCAAAAGGATTAGAATGTTTCCAGAATATCGATTCCACCAAAAATTCACTAGTCTTGGGCAAAAATTAGGGTTCTAGAGCCAAAGTTCTAAATAAAACGAGATTAAAATTAATAAAATCGAGCTACTAAACTAATTAGCAACAACAACAAGAAATTAAATCCATTTTAAACACCTTGAAAATTTTAGTTACAAAAATATATGAGCAAGGCTCCGATACCGCTGTTGGGTTTTGAAAAGCCCAACTTTCCACGGAACAAAACCCAACCCCAAGACTTGCTCACAATTAATATAACTAAAAGACATAAATAACAAGATAAAGTGAAAAGACCATCTTACCCTTGATGCGTGCTTCGCTCATTCGACGAGCTCTTACTTCATAGACCGAGTCTAGCAAGAGCTTAGACCTCCAACGATAGTCCACCCGCAACAACGACCCGAATGGTCTCTAACTCGGAGTTTAGGCGAGTTAGAACCAAAAACAACTATTTGAGTTTTATGTGAACTTAAAGGTTTTCTCACTATTGTGGAGCTGCCTTTTTGAGTTCCAACTCAAGTGGAATTCTCTAGTCCCAATACATGGGTATTTATAGAGAATTCCAAGAAACATTCCACTCTCCCATCAATGTGGGAGAGTTGGTAAAAATCATTTTTCCATTTCATTTTTAATTCAAAAACAAAAGAAAAATAGCAAAGTAATAATTAATCAATAAGTGGCAACAAGGACTAAGAGGGTAGGTGAGGACCACAAGGGGGGACCAAAGCCTTGCCCCTCAAGCATCCCGGACGGCCACACACACTCTTAGCCGGAGCCAACCACGCAGCACTATGTGGCGCTCGGCTGGCAGCCTGGTGCGTGGTTCGGCCTGCCCATTGCGCGTTGTGCGTGTGCGGGCTGCTGGCCGCAAGGCTTGCCAGCCTACCCAGCAAACCATGCTCTTTGTGCGGGCTGCTGGGCGTGGCTGTGCGGGCTCTTACGTGTCATGCCCTGCTAGCCAATGCATCATCCCGCACATGCACTCAGCAAGCCACGCATATGGTGCGGGCTGCTGGTGCGCCTCTGTGCGGCTGGTGCTGCTAGTTATGCTAGCTTGCCAGCACACCATGCCCCAAGCATTCGGTTTGCTCGTGGCATTCCGATTCTAGGGTTATTTTGGTAATTTTGTTGATTAATTAATTTTTACCGTCTCGTCGTATTATTAACTCGACTCGACTTGCGACGCTCGATCTCTCGCTCCTATCTCGATTTCAAACGTCAATGTTCATAATACTCGAGCGACTCATTAATTCCTTCCGGATTAATTTGTCGTATCGGATCGTTAGTTGCTTGGGTGTGACCCGAAGGGTTTAGTCGAGATTAAGTTGTAATATTAGTTATACATTAATATTATTGATCAGAAGCGGCCTCCAACTAGGCATTCAGATCACTTGACCTCACTGAATTGAATAATTAGCTTTTTGATATTTCCGAACCCTCTATCGGAATGATACACTTGTTCAAAGGACACAATTCCTATCAATCTCCCACTTGTCTTTCCAGACAAGTGTGCTTTTTGTGTATAGCCTATTTCCTATGTTACTTAATGTCTCTTCATGAACTATAAGGTAAGATTATTCGTCATCCTTATTACGTCCAGAAGTATTTCTCGAAATCCAAATTCGACTGTCAATAAGCATATGATTTCTAAAAATCCCTCTGAGCACAGCCATGCATTTTAACAGTGTCAATCTTCGAGAAGCCTTGTAAACAACAATGACATGTTCCCTATGGTTAATAGGGGGACATTCCTAGTCTTGTACTGTCAACTTCTCTTACTAACAGGACCTAGCCGCCCAAGTGTTGCCATTATAATCCCCATATACGACAGATGTTTGACGAACATCAAAGCGGACTAGTACTCAAACAAGAGAACTCACAATACTCATGGTCGAGGAAAGAGGTTCCGATAGCAATAATGAGAGGTGTACTTACGAAGATTTTTAAATCTCTTAAAGTATTCTCATAAGTCGATCTGGTATGGTTCTAAACGAATACCCGTGCAAATGTTTTATGACAATCATGTTCTTGTAGCACAAGAAACGGTGCTATAAACCAAACTACACACTAATCTCAAGTGGTCATTAATTGTCCATCGTTTAAGTGACCTCGATTAGGGATAATTTTCGATTGTAATATTCAATGTTCACTTAATAGGTGTTTCTTTATCCAAGACTGGTCTTGATACCCTATTTTGAATATTCTCATAATCAAATGGACTTAATATTTAATCCTAAACCACAATTAAATAGAAGCGGAGTGATAAAATTGCATGAAATTAAATGTTTACTCCAAAATTTGAATGGTTCATCATAGTGTTTTACGTTATAATTTTCAAGATTAATTAAAAACACTAAACAAGGAAATCAAAGCCAATCACCAACGTGCCTGATTCCCATTGTCTCAACTTACTTGTTGTGTTTCACTTGAGGTAGAGGTTTAGTAAGTGAATCGGCTACATTGTCGTCCGTTCCAACTTTTATAAATTCTGATTTAACCCTCTGACTTCCATTCTTTTATCATGTAAAATCGCCGCTTGACATGTTTGACCTTCTGATATTCCCTTGGCTCTCTAGCCTGAGAAATAGCTCCATTGTTGTCACAATAGAGGGCTATTGGACCCTTGATGGAGGGTACAACATCAAGTTAACAAGATCTCTTTCCCAAAATAATGTTGGGAAAAACACCAATTCCTTAAATACAGCTTCTTTTTCTTTTATTCCCTAAATATCGTCCACGTAAGCAAGTTAGAAAAACCCGATTTTTTTTTTTACCGATTCAGGGAGAAACCGCTACTTGAAGTGGTGGTTTTAAAACTAAAGACCACTACTTCAAGTAGCGGTTTTTAGAAGTGCAAACCGCTACTTGAAGTAGCGGTTTTTTGCTGTAATTTTTTTTAATATATATATATATATATATATATATATATATATATATATATATATATATATATATATATATATATATATATATATATACTCTCAACAAACAAATAATCAAAATACAAAAAAAGAGTTTACATAATTATAATACTCCAAGATTGATAGTAATGCTTAGAATAAAACAAAACAGAGCCAATTATGATTGATAAAACTCCAAATCAAACAAAAACAAAACTTTCAAAAAAAAAAGAAAAGAAAAGAAAAGAAAAAAAAAAAAAAAAAAAAAAAAAAAAAAAAAACCTTAGTATGGTTAGATCTGGATTACACAATTACAAAAATTGAATAAATTAACAAGTGAATTAAGAAAATAGAAACAAAATTAGGCCTAAATTAACAATTGAATTGAAAAAATAAAAACAAAATTAGGCATAAACTATACTAACCCTCCATTATCCCTAATTTAAACATCAGCCATCTCTAGCATTAAGCGCCGCTTTGATGGCGGAATCAGGTGGGTTGAATAATTTTTCTCCATATTCGTGAAGTCTGAGAATGAATGTTGTCATTGAGGAACTTTTTTTGCTTTTATTCGAAGCCAAAAGTGAGAAGGTGGGAGAGAATAAAGTTTAACATGGGTTTTTTTTTTAATACTCAAAGCCCTAAACCGCCACTTAAGATAAAAACCGCTACTTGAAGTAGCGGTTTATCTTTGTAAACCGCCACCACAAGTGGGCATGGGCCGTGCCGTCACGCGGGCAATACAAGCCCGGCAAGAAACTGGCACGGCCCAGCACGAGCCCGCCAGCGACACGGCCCGGCACGGTGGCCCACTTGTGGGCCGTGGGCCTTGCCATGAACAAATTTTTTAAAAATAGGCACGGCACGAACCCAGCGAGCGGCACGATCACTCGGCCCGTGGCACGGCCTAGCACGGCACGTGACCCACACGGCACAGCCCGTGCAAAGTAGCCGTTTTCAAATGTACTTAAGTTACAATTTCATGAAAGGCATGGATAATGAAGAGAAGTACGACCTCGTCATCCTTGATTGGTGGAAAACACAAAACACGAAACATCCAATTTTGGCTGCAATGGCTCGTGATATTTTTGCTATCCAAGTCTCCTCTGTTGCCTGCGAAAGTGCTTTTAGTGCATCGGGAAGGGTTTTAGATAGAAGAACAACGCTAAACCCAAAACACTTTAAAATGTCTGTTTGTTTCAAGGATTGGTTGGATGCCAAAAATCGTTGCCAAGATCGTACTTATGCAGAAAACAACGACGATGAAGGAACGTCGATTTCTACTAGTTCTCAATCAATTCAATTGGCTGATGAACTTGAACAAGAAGAAGACGAAGAAGAGTAATTGGATTTCGTACTATTGTACAATTTTTTGTGTATTGGCAAACCCCATATTCCGTATAATAAAATAAGCTATAAAATTAAGTTATTCACCAAGTATTGTACGATTTTTAATTATCATTATAAATTATTGTATTATCGATTTATCGTACCGGCATATAATGAAATAAGTTATTCATCAATTTTTGTGTTATCGGCTTATCGCACTCATAAATTTTCTAATTTTATGCATTGTTGCTTTTTGCTAAATAATACGAAGTAATATAATAATACAAAAAAAATAAACATAAATTAATAAAATTATTTAAATATACTTAAATAAAGTTGTTCAAAAAAAGTATATATCGATTTTTTTTAAATTTAAAAAAAATTTGAAAAACCCAGGGCGGCCCGCTGCCCGACACGGCACGCCAGGCACGTGGGCCATGCCGTGCCGTGGGCTGGGGTGTGCCAAAAGGTGGCAAGGCACAACATGGCCTGCCAGAAAGTAGGCACGGCACGATGCCCACCTTTAAGTCCGCCACTTCAAGTAGCGGTTTTCACATAAAATCGTTAAAATTAAAAAATTACTTGAACCGATGACGTGGACGGTATTATGAGAATTTATAAAAAAAAAAAAAAAAAGTGACTGTATTTATGGAATTGAGTTTTTTGGCAGCATTATTTAGGGAAAGGGCTCTAGAAACAATGAATGGTATCTAGATGATTTTAGGCATATTATTCGTTCCTGTTTATGTACTTTCATCTTAGCTTACCCTCTTTCTAAGCTTGTTCAGGTTTTTGATAGGTTGAAATAAAAACTTAATAAGAGTGGTTCTTTTACCATCAAATCTGCTTACAACTCCACTCTCCCTCTTAATAATCTTAACAGTTCTTTCCTCTCTAATTTTTCTTCAAAGAATATGTTAAAAATCAAGGTGCCATATAAGTTTAAAATGCTTCTTTGGAAACTGATCAGAGATATACTTCCTGTAAGTACTACCTTGAAGAAGAGAATCGGATTTTTTTATCCTTCTTGTATGAGATGTGAGGATCCTCTAGAAGACACCATTCATATCTTTAGGGACTGTCCAAACTCTTTTGCCTTTTGGTCTCTTGTTTTAAACAAGTTTTCTTATTTAAGGATTGATTTAATTGCATCGGTTTTATAACACCAATCTCTCAGATTGGTTGTCTTTTAACTTTTCAAATATTTCTACCTAGAAAACAATTTTTGCAGTTGCTATTTGGCATATTTGGCATACTAGAAATGTTGCAGTCTTTGAAAAAAAAAATGATATTTATTCAGTCAACTTTTAACAAGTTCATTGTTGATTACCATTTCTCTTTGAAATTTAACTAGGCAACTTTGGATGGACCATCTTCTTCTACTAAACAGGTTTCTAGAATGTGGGTTCCTCCTCAAAAAGTCTATTATAAGCTAAACACATATGGTTCATGGATGAGCATTGTCAATTCTAGGGGTGGGGTTATCAGGTATGACAAAGGGATCTGGGTTACCGGTTTTGCTTGGTCCCTAAACTAATAAAAAGATTATTTTTATTAGTAGCTTGGTCCTTAAACTAATAAAAAGATTATTTTTTTTACTGAATTCTGGGGAAAAAAATAAAAATAAATAAATAAATAAAAAACGAGTCATGGCCCCTAAACTAATGCAACTTTTTGGTCAGAAACAAGGAGGAAGTATATTTCCAGGGTTGTGAGACAAATGAGGAGTGTCTCACAATGGGAATTTCGCAAATAAGAGGAAAATAAAGTAAAACGGGGTGGATTTTGGAAGGAAAGCAAAGCGGTATAGTAAAAATTAGAAAGGGGTGGTCCCAAAAGAAGGATAGTGATATTTGGTAACTTAGGGGAACAGTGAAAAAGTGAGGGGAAAAGAAAAAAGCTCATTCCAGCCTTGTAAATGTCGAAGGGAAATACAATGAAAGCTTGAAAACACCATGGAAGCAGCTTGTATAACCAGGTAAAAGGGGCCAAAATATTCGTCATAGTTGTTTTAAATAAGTGGAGGGTGTTGTAGAGACATTGATAATGGTACAGTACTTGATTTGGTGAACCATGGTGGTGACGCCGGCGGGTGTGAACATGGAGCTGAGTGTGAAGACGATAATGCGGCATTGCAGATGTTGTTGAATGGGGCAATTTAATAATTTAGCTTTAAAATGGAAAATGGGTTAATTAGGGGTTAGTCTGAAAATCAAAATGAGAAATTAAATGTGGTAATTGTCGAATATAGCATGAGAAATTGATTTAAATTTGGAGCATGCAAAATAGGAATTAGAATTTGTTTAATTGTTGCAAAATAAAAACTTTTGGATCATGTAAAATAGGAAAAAGAATTTGTTAAACTGTTGTAAAATGAAATGTTAATGTTAAAATTGCAAAGTAGGAAATTTAATTTGTTTAATTGCTGGGCATGAAATATGGGGGACATGTATGTAATTATTTTGATATACTAAGGAATTAGTTGTTGAATGTGTTTTGAACTTTAATTGATGAAATGTGGTTGTTGGTGCGTTAATAAGGTAAAACTAGTATGGTTTGATGTCCATGAAAAGTTGTTTGATACTTTGAGTAATGATTATTGTTCATTATTGTTGATTATGGTTATTGTTTATGTATTTTACTCATGGTTGTGATTGTTGAAGAGTCTTATAAGACTCCTAAGTGTGGCCATTTCAATTGAGATAGAACAGTTTGTAGAAGTGGATTATTTTAGTCATGGCTGAAACTTGATGAATATTTTAGGGAATACAGGAAGCAAAAAGGATTTGGCGTAGTTCGTACTAGTGTTTGCAAAATAAGCAAAGGCCCGAATGCTAAACCGATCGAGAAGGAATTGTTTGTGGACATCCGAGAGCTATGGCATCGGAGGCAAAGGCCTAAATGTCAATGACCGTGGTGAATGAGTTATTCAAAGGGCCAACCTTGAGCACGATTGGTTGAGGGTTATTTTTTGTAATGAAATGCTAGATTGTATCTTCTACATCATGTAATTATGTGGGTTATATTTGCAAAGAACTATGATTAATTTTTTAATTTTTTTTTTTTTGGTGCACAAAGAGAACTATAAGTCTATGATTAATAATTTAATACTTCATGTGATAGCCTATTCAGAATGGTATTTGAAGCCTTATTTGTGGAACATAAATCTGATGTCCAGTGGAATTATGAAACTCTTGCAGGTATGAGTTTGCACTTTTAGTTGAACCATTATATGCTTTAGTGTAACCAATAGCAATTACAGAGGTATCCTATAAATTGTTAGAGGTACTCGTTTAATGAATTAGGTATATATGAAGTAGTTATTTCTAATCATTTATTCTTTATCATACATAATGTCGATCTAATTTAATCTATTTTAATATGTATATACCAATATAAGTAGGGATTGTCAAATTCAATGTAAGAGTTTAATACGGTTTTTACCCTACAAATTTTTAGCAATATCCTTTTTCTATAAATTTTAGTAAAACCCTTCCAATTTTTAGTGGTACCCTACAAATTGTCCAAGGTATTTCATTACATACCACTGTGAGTAATTAGAGAACCAATTTATTCAATTATAGTACCGCTAAATGCCATTTAACCAGTGTACCATTATAACCAACTAAGGTTCCAATGTACCTATGTAGGGTTCAACTAATATAACAATGTTCCCCTATAATTCAAAAGAGTATCGTTATAACCAACAAAGGTTCCAATTCAAGAAACAAGGGTACCATTGAAATCAACAAGGAAAAGGGTACCTTTGTAAGGAAATAGGGTACTAATGTTGAGGTTTAGGGATTGAACAATAAACTACCAACTCCACCAAATAATATATATATATATATATATATATATATATATATATATATATATATATATATATATATATATATACTCCCTCCATGTTTTTTTAAGTGACACACTTTCCTTAAACGGCCGTTTTTTTTTTAAGTGACACACTTCCTCTTTTAGAAATTCCTTACATTTTAATAATACATCTTCACCCCACTATCTCTTACTTTATCATTTCGCACTCCTTTCATGATCCCCACTTCCTCTCACATTCTTTTACTTCATCATTTCTCAGTCCTCCAACCTACCCCACTAACATCTTATTTTATTAAAGTCAATAAAATCTCCTAAAACTACGTGTCAGTCAAAATGTGTCACTTAAAAAAACACGGAGGGAGTATATAGGTTGTAAGGAATAGGAACTAATCGACATATATACGTCAAAGATCACTTAAATGGGAAAGGATCTAATATGTATACTAATTGACAATCTACATATATACATCAAAGATCACTGTCAAATTCAATTTTAACATTACTAGTACACAAGTAAATTTACTCTCATGTTTGGGTATATTTAACTTTTATGAACGAAACATAAGTAAGAAAATGTATTACGAGTATATAAATTAGGGGTTGTAAGTCCACACTTTACAATTCAAGTACAAGGGTTATTAAATTTTATCAAAGTGTTCGCATTCACCATGTTGGAACAAATCACATTTTTGTCTTAAATTAAACTCATCAGGTTAGTCAATTAAGCGAGGAGAAGAACAATCCGCATAAGTTATTATACCTTCCCAAATCTTAAATTTTGTCGTAGACGAATAGATTTATACTTTGCGACTGACTTAAAAAAGTTAGATAACACTGAGAAATTCTCATATCTCATTTTTGTCTTGTAATCCTAATCCTAATTTGTTTAATACGTTTTTTACCCTACAAATTTTTAACAATACCCTTTCTATAAATTTTAGTGAAACCCTACAAAATTTTAATGGTACCCTACAAATTGTCAAAGGTGTTTCATTAAACACCATTGTGAGTAACTAGAGAACCAATTTATTCAATTATAGTACCACTAAATGTCATTTAACCAATGCACCATTGTAACCAACTAGGGTTCCAATGTACCTATGTAGAGTTCAACTGATATAACATTGTCTCTATAATTAACAAGGGTATCATTATAACCAACAAAGGTTCCAATCAAGAAACAAGGGTACCATTGAAATCAACAAGGAAAAGGGTACCTTTGTAAGGAACTAGGGTACCAACGTTGAGGTTTAGGGATTGAACAATATACTGCTAAACATATTTACTCCAAAGATCTAGATTGTAAGGAAAAGGAACTAATCGACATATATACGTCAAAGATCGCTCAAAAGGAAAACGATCTAATATGTATAAGTTAATTTGTATAATTTTGAGACATATTTTTATATTATTTTTTTGGAAAAGGTAAAAAGAAATAAATATTAGGAAGCCCTCCTTACGAGGGGAATAACCAAATAACTTTGAGACATGACATTGGACTTTATATACTTCGTATATAGATGTCACATCATTCGACTTATAAGCAGATCAACTAATTCCTGCCTTTCAAAAAGTATGAGATGACTCTTATGAAAAGTGTTTGGACAATTATACCTTTTAAAATGTTTATTTACTTATTTGCCCTTATTAATGTTAATTACTTATTCTCCCTAGTATAAGCAAATGAGTTAATTATAAGGCAAGTTTTTTTTATTTTTTTTTTATTTTGGTAATGTAATAGGACAACACAAAATAGTTGATTTTGAAAAGACCATAACTTGGCTTCACTCGGATCTTTTTGCCATAATTGTTAATTTTAAACTACTTATTGTTGTTTCTTATTGTTGTTTTCCTTTAGCAATCACGGTACGAAAATTGTTAACAAACTTGAATTGTACATGTGCCCAATTGGGCATTTACCTTCAGCATAATTAACTGTATCTTTTACATACTAGTATTTAATTGGACCTTTGCCATATGCAATGGTACTATAAATCTATAATAGCACCTGAACCCATATGTAATTGTACCATTAACATATATAATTGAACAAATGTAATATCTAGTGGTACTAATTGTGGCCTCAATTCTTTACTTTATATATTTAAACTTAATCAACATATGTGCTGAAACTGCTAATTGAAAGTATTGTATGTTCAACTCGAGCAAAACATCGTACTACTGTAACGTTTACAGTGAATTCACCTTTGAAATTGCACCTTTGCAATAGTTATATGTACCTTTTACATATATAAATGAACAAATATAATCTCCAGTGGTACTAATTGTGGATTCACTCCTGCACTTTGTATATTAAAACTTATTATACACATGTTTGAGTAATTGACTGAAAGTATTTTGTATGATTGTATCTTATAAAGCACAAATAAGCTAAATTGTAAGGGTGACATAGTAGCTAAATTTCGAATTTCCCTTTCCAAAGCTAAACCAAGGAACAACCTGTAATTAGGATAAAATCAGAGCTACATCATGTGCAAGTTTATTACCCCCTCTTAACGAAACTCCAAATAAAAAACTAAAATCAGAACAAAGACTCAAAATTTCATCAATAATCAAATTAAAAGAACTAGAACCCTTCGCCTTCTCGCGTAACGCTTGAACTACTTGAAGAGAGTCACTCTCCAGCACAAAACCTTGCACTCCATGTTCCTTAGCAACCTTCAACCCCCAAGCCATAGCTTTCGACTCAGCAACTAGGGGATCCCATTTGTCAGGTCTCCGCTAAACTGCACACCTTACAATCTCGCCCCTGCTATCTCTGATCACCGCACCACAGCAGTATTGGTGAATATGAAGTTCTAGCAGCCTCATTATTCATGGCTAATTTTGATGGATTAAAATGATGATTTAATATTAATTAATTAGAATAAAACAAAACAATAATATGATGGGATAATACATCTATAATACTCCACCATTTAATTCAATTAGGGTTGTCAAACGGGTCGTGTCGTGTCGGATTCGTGTTCGTGTCGATATTAAATGGGTTGAAAAACCCTTGACCCAAACCTAACCCGCTTATTAAACGGGTTACCCATGTAACCTTTTACCCACATAGTATGTAATAAACTAATTAATATTCAATTAATAAAAAATAAAAAAATAAAAAAATAAAAAAATAAAAAAAAAACTGACATCATTAGTTCATTAAAGATACTACAACAATTTTAAGTTAGTAATTTTAACAATATATACCACAAGGGTTTAAAATTAGTAGTTTTAACTATATAACCATACATAAGAATTGTTTCAAATTAACTGCAAAATTAGATTTAATTTACAAAGATGAAAATTATAATTTTTTCGCCAAATTAACCGCCAAAAAATTACCAAAATGTATAAATGGTGTCAAGGTAATTTACAAAATTACAAGTTTTGAATAAAAATTTTCAGTTTTTTTTACTACTCAATTAATAGATTAAGCGTGTCGGGTTCGGTTTGACGGGTTGTCGTTCAACCCATTTATATAATCGGGTTATGCATGTCGGTTTCGGGTTGAAAATTTCAACCCAAACCTAACCCGTTTACTTTCGTGTCGTGTCCGTGTCGACCCAATTATGAAAACGGGTTGAGAATTCTTGACTCAAACCCGCTTATTTCGTGTCGGGTTCGTGTTGGATTATCGTGTCGTGTCAGCTTTTGACAGCCCTAAATTCAATATTACGTCCACCAATTTCATATTCAAATGCATTCAATTCTAACCAATCAAATTCTTCTCTATATCATATTTATGCATTAAAACAACATATAACACAATAAAATAGCACCAACAATACAGACTTATTCATGCCAATTTCCCCAACAGTATACTTGTACATACCAACTTTGCCTAATTCATCAACAATTGCAACCCTTTAAAATTTCCCCCAACTAAACAGAATTATTTACCCACCATTCACATAATTATTTAACAGCAGTACACATAACTGCAGATTAAACCCTAATTGGAACTATGATGAGCCCCAACTCATTTCATTACACATACAACTTTACATACAATCAAACAAGCAAACAAACCCTCAACCCTACCTTATTCAATTTCAGCGTAAACCCGGAGTTTTATTAAACATCGAATTTCCAAATTGAAGTTTGGATATTCACCTCACCTCATGTAATTACTAACCTCTTTCAATAATGGAGTATACATCATTTTTCCCCAGATCATACCCCACTCTCACTCTCACTCTCACTCTCTGTCCCAATTTACCAACACTAAATAGCAATCCCTAATGAGAACGAAATGAGCCCTAAGTCATTTCATCATATAATATAATTTTTTGCATAAATTGAAACATACATTCAAACCCTTAAGGCCTTAACCCTTTTTTAATTTTAGCACAAACCATATTAAATAAATAAAAAACATACCATTTCAAATTAGCATATTCACCGATTTTAGCATAAGCCCTAACAATTTTTGCTTGAAACTAGACCTGGCAATCCTGACCCGACCCGTAACCTAAAGTTGACCCGAAATCATTGACCCGAAAATGACCTGAAGTGACCCGAACATGACCCGAAGTGACCCGACTCGAATGACCTGACCCGAAATTGACCTGAAACCCGAACTTGACCTGACCCGAAATGACCCAAAACCCGAAGTGACCCGACCCAATTTTAGCCCGAACTGATTGACCCGAATCAACCAGACCCGAATTGACCCGGATAATAAGAGAATAGGATGAAATGGTTAATTACTTGTTTTAAGGCTTCTTTATTTTCTAAGTAATAGGTACTCACGATTTTTTTTTTTTTAACGATTTTACTTTATTTTCCAACTATTTTTTTTAAGTGAATTTATTTTGGTGACCCAACACAAACTTGACCCGAATAGACCCGACCCGAGTTGACTCGACCGAAATTGACCCGACTCGAAATTGACCCGAAAATTGATCCTAAATATAGACCCTACCCGAAAAGACTCGACCCGAATTGACCCGACCCGAACTTAACCCGACCCGAACTTGACCTGACCCGAACTTGACCCGAAGTGCTGACCTGAATTTGACCCGAAACCCGAGTCGACCCGACTTGACCCGAACCCGACCCGAACATTTGCTGACCCGAACTTGACCCGACCTGAATTGACCCGACCCGAATGACCTGTTTGCCAGGTCTACTTGAAACCATAACATTTAAACAATAACCAATCGAGTTATTAATGTTATTTAGTTCACATTTCAACATGTAATTACTTGCCTCTTTCAACAATTGAGTATACAAATGCCCAAAAGCTTCGCCCTTTCAACAAATCTTCAACAATTGAGACGCGCATTTCATGAGAATTCAACTCCGACCGAAAGATCTTGTCTTGCAACAACCCAATGTCACAGGGAAAACTCAGAAAAATTGTCATCCAAGAGGAGCTCAGAAATGGGGAGAGAGAAAGAGAGATGAAGCTTTTTTTTTTTTTTTTTTTTTGTAATGACATAGAGACAATAAATCCCAATGAGACAAAAGGACAATAACGGAGTACTGTTCCTCAAAACGGCAGACCACAAGTGGCAATTTTCAAATTACATATTAAGTGACATTTTTAACCCTACGAGACATTACTAAATAAAATGTCTCACAACCCTCCGTTTGGAACGCCTCCAGAAACAACAAGAGTGGTGGTTGAGAAACTAAAAGTGCACAGAAAAATTCTTAGTGACTAAAAGTGCACAAATGCAAAAGTTGAGAGACTGTATTTTACCTTTAATCTATGTCCAATTAACGTGCATATCTAACTTTTGATTGTATTTTTACACTAATTTGTGTAATACATTTACAATTATCTCCCCTTAAAAATTATACAATGTCCATCTTTAAAAAAAAAACCACAATTTGCTGATGTGGCAAAATCTAGTTGGCCCATATTTAATATTTTTATTTTGATTTTGAATTATTTTTAATGTCCACCTTGTATTAAAATTGTATTGTTTTATGTATTCTTTTTAATACATGTATTGTTTTAAGAAATATAAAATTATAAATTAATTTTCAAAATTATAATTATAAAAAAATTAAAAAAACCCAAAATTTAAATTGTTCATCATTATTCATCTTGTTCATCAATCATTCATGTCATAGATTAGCCACTCCTTCCCAAAATCATCGTTTAATTGTTGACAAATTCTCAAATCCGGCCTTAATTCTCAATTGTGTTTTTGCGTCTTGTTTTTTGCAAATTATTATTTTAGGTTTTTGTTCATTAAAAAATCTCATTTACAATCTCATTTTTAAGCATTTATCAAGGAAGAATTGCATAGGTATTTTGCAATATCGCGGTGATTTAGGTTGAATGATGGGCGTTCTTTCGACAATATAATCGCATAATACAACCTTTTAAGTTATTTTTTCTTTTTGAGCCCCTTCTGTTTGATTCGTAAAAATGTAATGATTAGTTCACGAACTTGTATGTGACTTAGTAATGACCTAAACTATTTTTGGTCAGTACGTAAGGAGAATAGTGTTTTATATAATTGGTTTGTTATTAAAAGTAAATTTTTTAGGTAATGAACTAACTAAATACAGGTAATTACCTAACCACAAACATATAACAAAAATCACAGATCTCAATGCTGATCAAACAGGTTTGCAAAAATAAAAATCAAACTCTAAAACGCAGAGCTCGTTATCCATTGATCATTAAAAAAATTGAAAGATCTGTGTTTTAGATCATCATAATACACGCTTCTAAGGCTATTTTCTCGAGCTTGTTTGTCTCAAAGGAGGCTTGGCTCGAGCTCAAAGCTTGACGAACTTCAAAAACATAGGCTCGGCTCGAGCTCTAGAATCCCAACGCAAGTTCGAGCTGAGCTCAAAGCTCGGATTGAACTTGTAACTTTCAGAAACCCATAATCAGCAATTTAGTGTAAAGTACTCTGTGTTTAGTAGGAATTAGGTATGATAAAACTATGCAATTACAAATTGAATACTCAGCATCTTCATAGATTGTATCAATTGACCATATTTATACATAAAATAGAAAAATAAAAAAAATAAAAAATTAGAGAGAGCAGGCTAGTTATGTGGCATTTACTAATTACTACTGTAATTCATACTTGCATATTTTTAAGAATAGTAGTAAATTTATTTATTATAAACTACCAAACTGAGCTCAAACAGTTCACGAATAGCTCAGTCTCATTATCACTCCTACTCAAAACTATCAAACTTGATTTTTACGTGAATCAAAATTATCAATCGAACCCTAAAATAAAATTTGTATACAAATCATGGAAACAGATTCAAAACCCAACAAATCCGATATTTGGACGGAATTTCAGTCTGACTTCCGAATAGATTATACAAGATATTGGGGTGGTTAATTAGATCATGAATGAAGAACAATGATGAATTTTTTATTTTCTAAATTTTTTTTATAATAATTTTCAAAAATTATTTTAAAAGATTAAAATAGATTTTAAAATACTATAATTACGTATTCTTTAAATAAAAAGAAATTTTGTCAACAACTACCAATTAAAGCACGTGTTTTGAAAACAATTACCTATTAAAATTTTTTTTTAAAAGAGCTACCACAAAGTTGTAAAAATTTTAAGTAGCACTACCACTCTAACAATTTTGGCTAGAATCTCCGACATTTAGGTCTCATTTTTTACCACTTTTAACCTTTTATGAAGGGTGATTTAGTCAATTTAGATGGTTATTTTATGAGGTAAAGGTAAAAAAAATGGAACCTATATGCCGAATATTCTAGTTGGAATTATTAGAGTGGTAGTTCTATTTAGACTTTTTACAACTTTATGATAGCTCTTTTAAAAAAAAAAAATTAAAAGATAGTTGTTTTCAAAACACACGCTTTAATTGGTAGTTCTTGACAAAATTTTCTAAATAAAAATACATGTATTTACAATTATACATACATATACATATATGGTACATTTAGGCTTTTAAAAAAAAATAACCAATCATAACACCACACATCATCATATTATAGTGCCTTTTTCAGAAAAATGACACAGTAAACCTCCTCTCTACAATTTAGGTAATGTTCCAGAAGAAAATAATAAATACATAAACCTTGGGAGTTCACTTCAGACTGTCATCAAATTTTGTAGTGATCAAATAAGCCTACAAACAGGTCTACTTCAGTAACATTATCTAACGCAGGTTGCAATTTCTATATTCAATCTGATTAATCAACCATAACTCAATTATGAAAATATAACGCATTATGATTTTAAAAAATATATATATATATATATATGTTCGTTTCAAAATCTGCCATGTTTTCATTAGATATATAATAAACCACTAGTACTTCATTAAATTCCTTTCATGCACTAAGATAAATCATATCATACACAACTGAGATATCATGGATATTTCATTTCCTTCCTCCGATTTTTAGTTGTAAAACTTTGCAAATTATGGACTCCCAGTCAATTTGTGGATATGTGAGAGAGAGAGAGAATAAAAAAAATGTAATCATGTTAAAGGAGAGAGATAGAAAGAGTTTGTTAACTAAAAAGCAGAGTGATGCAACTAATTTGAAATTTCCGTTTTAGGAAAGCGATGCAGCTAAAAAGAAACAGAGGAAGTAATATAATAGATTTTTTTTAAAAAAATCCAAACCTACAATCAAACCTTAGAGCTAAAAATATCCCATCACACTCAATCATAACTTGATCTTATTGACACGTGATGAAATTGTGTTAGCACCAACTACTATGAAAGGCCTCACATAAACCACTTTGGTAGTGGTCAATTTTATGCATAACTTCTCATCATGTTAATTTCTTAAGCATGAAATGAGACAAATTGGGTGACAACCTCCAAAACCCAAATCAGCAGGGCAGTGGCTTGGCATTTCCACAACTTTGTAGAGGAAAATTCATCAATTACACAAGACGGAAGCATGTAGATCAAGTCAAAATTGATGAGCAAAAAATCCTTTTAAATCACATTTGACAATTCAGTATCACAAAACACCAAAAAAAAAAGGGGGGGAAAAAGCTCACGAACTATAAATAAAGCTAATTAAAGTATATACCATATTATCAACAGCACTAACCCATTAGAATTAATGCATTACCAAGGGCAAAAATTTTGTATTTCCATCTCACTCACAGAATTTTGGAGTATTGTTCTGAGCAGGAGCAGACAGCCGAACAGATGGTTTCATAAAGGACCAGACAGTACAGTATATATATATAGCTTGTGTCCCACCCTCAAGCAACCTTAAACCTGAAATAAAAGACATCTGCATAAGTTTCATTATCAACAATTGTGCTTTGTATTTAATCATTCCTAGTACAAACAACCAAGCAATAGCATGCCTAAAGTGTAACTATATATTCACATCAGCCTGTGAACATTGCAGTTGCACATAAACAAACGAGTAACAGTAGTAAAAACAGTCAGACATCGGCCGCCCCAGAGAAAAAGCACAGCAGCACAAAAGATGCTAAACTGATGACATACAACATTTTGGAAAGACAACTAGAAACAGGATGCATATCTAATTTCTCGAACTAATGAAAAGAACACATAAATCACCTGTTGCTTAGAAGGATCCTCTTCCACTTTTTAGCACAAGTATGTGAAATTTAACGCCAAATCTAGGACACGGTTCCAACTTTACTACTAAAACAGAAGATAACATCCAGTTGGAATCCATATCACACAATCACAAACCACTCTCAAGAATACAGCAAGTGGTCATCCATTCGTTGCACCTCCTATCCCATATCATCATCAGCTGTAGCTCCAGCTTCAAATAAATTGTTCCTCTGTGAAGCTGCCCAACGAGACTAGTCAAAAAAAAATAGACTGCCTGCACCCCTGTGTAAAAGGCTATCCTCTGTTAAAAGGTATTTATGCGTCTCCATCCACAGAAATTGGCACTCAGGCATAAGAATTAGGATGATAATCACATCCCAAAAGTCCTGTTGTATAAATCTCCTGAATTGGTCATTCGAAACTTGGCATCTTCATAACCACCATAGAATTTGTTAATACCAAGTCTATCGTTCCTAAGGAGCTCTGCTACACCAATATCATTTGCAGCTTGCAGCTCACTCCAATTATCCCAAGTACCATTAGAGACTGCGGTATTTCTAGGCTGTTGCTGGAGTGAAAATTGTGAAAAAGGGACATGATTACTAGCTTGGGACTGATCCATATGTCGAGAGGAAAAGCCATATGTGTCATTTGGTGGAGAGAAGTTATCCCTAACATCAGTATATCTAAGGTTCTGATGGGGTGAAAGAGATCTTTGCATAAATAACTGCATTCTTGAATCATTTTCAAATGCAGGCGGCTGTACAGGGTAATTCTGCCTCATGTCTATAGAGGAATTATTGAGCCCACCAGGGAGCCTCCCTTTACCAACAGCTAAAATTGCAGGATCTATAAATTCAATATCATTCGCAGGGTTTATGTTTCCACTTGGTGATGCCTGATAAGGGTTTCTCAAGAATGATGGGGTCTCTACCATATGGTTTCCTGTAATAACATATACAAATTTTTAAAAAATGTGACAAATAATTCAAGATGTCTTGAGGGAAGACGGGAGTTTAGTAACAAACCAGAATTCATTAAGTCAAAAGTCTGATCACTTCTTTCATGTGAAGCAAAACCTGGAGGTGGTGGCCTACTTGGTGCAGAGAAACCGGGTGGAGCTGAAATCTGCGATCTAGAGACTGAAGTTCAGATAAAGAGACTATGTCAGCAAGATGTTAAGAAATAAAGATAAAAGAAAACAAAAAAAGGGATACATTGACAAACAACTTATATATGATAAGAGAACCTAAATTTCCCCACTTCACAAAAAAAGAAAGGGCACAATAGGTACTCACAAGAAAGCTTGTTGGTAGAAAAATTGGAATGGCCACTAGTCAAATTATCCGACAGCTCAATATTTCGATGAGGAAATCCAAAACCATTGCCCATTCTATCAAGATAAGGATCTCTAATTCCAGGAAATTCTTGTCCAAAAGGGGGATTCTTTGCTGCCAGACCAATATTGCCAAGCGAAGGATCCACGTCAAATAAATGATTTCGCGAGTCTTCCTGCCTTGCAAAAGAAAATCTGGATTGATTGCTATTTTGACCTTTCCAGGAACCAGCTAGTTTCACCGTACCCTCTTGTTTATCAGTTTCACGCAACAACTTGGCCAAATTTTGTGGGGATGTCAAAGAATCATCCCAAGAATCAAGGTCCAAGGACAGTATATTTGAAATTATGCTGTTTTCTCCCATATCCAGGGCAGGCTGTGAGTCCACATAAGCAAGCTCACCATCAAATCTTCCCATACGACTCTCTTGCCCACCTTTAAATAGCAAAGAACTATCCTGGTCTGGAGTATGGCTGACAAAACAGTCTAAAAATCCATTAGGAGCAACAGATGCACTAGATACACTTGTCAAACACTCATCACTTAATCTATTTACAATAGAAGGGGCAGCAGTATAATTTCCTGCACAATCAGCACCACCATGAGACTGTAAAGGAACCCTTAAATGACTCAAAAGATGGAGTGGAGATGATGCAGGTATTGCTGAATGATTGACGACTATGGCATCCTGTAGTCTTTGATTATTAAAATCATCTTCTGTTTCTGAAGGTATATTTTGTAAAACCGAAGGTTGCATATCTGATCGCAAATCAAATACTTCTTTTTGAGTGGTCAAAGAATTAATAGTACTAGGCGTACTAGAGGTAGCAGAAGAATGTTCTTGAAGCCTCTCAGACTCATGCCACTGTATACCTTGATTTCTAGGGGATAAGAAATTATTTAAAGTCAATCCATTAGGTCTGACAAACTCAGAATGTTCACTATTTAGCTGTTTGTCAGTGCTTATAGACGATATATCAGAGCAGAGTTTCTGAATCTTTCCGTCCATAACAGAACTATTCCCGTTGTCTTCGCAAGAAGAAAAAGGTTGTCTGTCTAACGAATTTGCATTTAAAAGCCATTCACCACCTTCTACATCACTACTGATAGCTGGGGAGCAAGATGACTGGCTTACAGACTTTCCAGCTGAAGCAACTGAAAGTGTAGAAGAGACCTCTGAAACATTTCTTTGAGAACTATTACCAGTGTTCTTCTTCACTGTTTCTGGAATTTCCAATTTACTTTTAGCTTGATTTGCATTAAGCTCTTCATTTGACATTTGCTTCTTTCCAATATCACTGGGAATGAAGTCAGAAACGGTTGTTGCCAGCACTGGTGACTCATGAACTGTCTCAGCCTTCTGCTTGGATGATCCATTTGAACTAGCTAAACTTACAGACGGAGGATTGCAATTGGAAACACGTGCACCCCTGATATAGAAACAGAAATCAAAAACCATGAACAGAATGAGTAATAATAGGCAAGAAAGAAACTTACCATGACGCTGCTGGCGGCAGAGCAACAGATCTACCCGAACTGCTATTTGGGGGTGAACCTTTTGAATAGCTTGTTGAATTCTGCAACCAAACAGCCACAATAAGAATATATCACCACACAAATTAGCAAAAACAACTGTAGACTGCATTTAATAATGTAACAGGGAAGAAGGGAATCCCATACACTGCGTGTGTGTGTGTGTGTGTGTTTTTGAGAGGAAAACTTTAAAATTTGAGTTGCATTCAGAATCCCAGAAACTAGCTATCAATCATGATGCATACCCATACTACCAATACCTAACAATCTAAATAATACCCAAATTCATGTAACAGAGACAAACGCCCACTGATGGAGGACATCATCATCCAAATAACAAGACAACAATGAACATAATTCCAAGACTTGTAATATTCATACATGTCTTCCCAATTATCAAATATTGATAAAACAAGCTTGGCAAAAGATGAGATACAAGACACTTGAAACCTATAGGGTAATAAGGATCAATTTATTTATCACAACTCACAAGGACAACAAAAATGATATTTTGAGTTTACGTCAACATTCAAGCACCAACCTATATCAGCTTGTCAAAAAACCTTTTATGTTACAGATGTCACATACTTCTTTTGCTTTCTTATAATCACAACATGTCCCCTAACATGCATTTTCAGGAAGACATTAAAGAAGGTAAACGGACAATTTAATCAACATAACTTTAAGACGTTTAGGTAAGAGTTGAACAACCGGTGCAAGATTTTCAAACGAATTTATCTGTTGACAATCTTTAATGCATGCCAAGGGAAAATGTTGTGATTATAAAAAAGAGTATACCACACACAATGTAATTTAGAACTACAAATCATAGCCAATTTGAGTCCTTGCCAACAGCATGAGCTCTCAAAAAGCACATAAGCAGCCATACTCTCTTTCAAGAAAAATATGGTAAAAATAGCCCTCACAAAAGGAAGAGGTCTTACAGTTGAAGTACTTTTGGCAGTCGGCTTCTCTATTACAACAGAACTGTTATTGCAATAATCATCTGCTGGAGGAGGCAATGTAGTCCCTGCACGCCGTTGCATATTATTTGTAACCCCAGTAATCTGCTGAACTCTATTCAAGAAAAGCGAGTCATTAATACTGAGCGGTTAACCAGATCAAAAAGAAAAAAACCAAACAAAATTAAAAGGCAATGCATAATAGAAAGCCAAAGCAAAGCTATGAATGAGAAAGAAACTTGTGAGTATGACAAGGGGTTTAATTGATAGAGCAAATTTATAAAGAAATGGAGTGAAATTGAAAAACCATCATTCACCACACATTTTTTTCATCCCCCACCGTACTAACAGTCTTTCTTTTAAATTCATTGAGCTTACTAAATTTTCCGTAATTCAAGAAGGATAATGTGGGAAGTTCAAAGTTTAATTTACAAGATTTTAAAAGCAGTCTATAATTTAAGGATGGCCTAAAAATATGTGGCATAGTGAAAAAGGGGTATAATTGACATCTTAAGAATTAAAAACTTGTTATAAAAATTGCAACAAGGATAAACCCAGTTAAGCAAAACAAGTAATCAATTACTTAAAAATCAAAAATTATCATAAAGTTGCAACTTGAATGCAGCAATTTGCAATACCAAATGTCTACATCTTTATCATTTTTCTAATTTCAATCAAGCACATTATCCTCTAAACCACAGTGATTACAAAGGCCAACAAAAATTTTAAATGCATTAGTAGATACACTAAGCTAGAGCCATAAGCTACCAAGTACCCATTACTGAAATTTAATATGTCCTTAAACCAACCTTTCCTTGTCAAGGAGCAATGCAAACCCTACTTTTTAGCAAGCAGGCATATCAATACCTTGTGTAAGCAGATATAATTTCATCTTTTGTGAAGCTATCCTCATGTGAACCAATCTCATGCAAGTATAGACAATCAGGGTTGGTGCAGGGCTGAAACAAAAGAAATACACTTAATGTGAGCACTGAATGTTAAACATGTATAGTTGTTCTATATTACAAATCAACTAACATTCAGATATCATACCACATTTCTTAGCCATGCATGACAGTATTTTGTAGTTCCAAAGCATGCCCTGTAAAATAAAGTGAAGTTTTTAAAATAAGTAGTATTAAATAATACAAAACAAGCACTAAGAAGGTTATGATTCCATTCTCAAATCACCTCAAAGGCCTGGCATCCAAAATAAATCCATGCACTGACTGAATGCAACGAATTGCCTCCTCCTCTTTTGAGTACGTAATATATCTGAAACCCAAAAATAAGCAGCAGAACATACGGTCATGCCTTCAGACAGATGTATGTATTTCATTGGTACAATAAAACCTTAAAAAAAAAATAAAAAAAAATAAATTGTGCTTTCTAGAGCAATGGCAGCACATCAGATATAGGAATGCAGTGAGTCCTTAAACCTAAACTCTATTATAACAGCAAAGACAGAGTACGGACATTAATCAGATAATTTCAATTTCAACCTTCAAGCTTATTTCAAAAATTTGTCCCATCTTTATAACAAGGCGATTGGCTCTAAAATAAAACCCATTCAAGAATTTAGATACCATAACAATAACAACTTCATCCTCCACCTTTTACCGTCCGTTCACATTTCCTACCACAGTAACACTGAGTACTGAAGGCTGCGATAGGACAAAACATACAGTGATGATTTTGACCAAGTCTACCAGCCAAGAGAAGGATGAGAGGAGGCATAACAGACAAGCATAGATAAAGCAGCAGTGCGAGGGAGTAGCAACACTCAATTATCCCCAAATGGAGACCAAGTACGATATAAAGGAAAATTGATTACAAGAATTCAATAATCTTCATTTCAACTGGGTACTTGAAATAATTATACCACGTATATCATTAAAGACTCAGAGCAAGTTTGCTATGCCAATAAACACTGAGGATTGAGTACAACACAAGCAAGAAGCAAACTACGATGAAGCCAGCAAAGAGAACACATGCATAAGGAAAAAAGAGAAGAAAGAAATATGAATAGTAAAATTAGGATATTATGAAACAATAACATAGACAATAACTTGACTTACACACTACAAGTATTGTTTGCAAACTGCTGAATGGTGCCAGCTGAAGTCCGGGATATGGACACCTTCAAAACATTGCCATATTGGGCAAAATAGTCTTTACGTTGTAGAAGCTGCAAAAAAATGGAAACAATTAACCACTAAAATTAGCACCCAACTGAATATGATGATAAAAGGGGAATCAACAAAGCACTCACATCTTCATCTGCAAGATCAAGAGGTAAGCCCACTATGTAGACAAGATTTCTTTGAATAACACGCACACTACTCAACTGCTTCCTGCTATCAGATGTTTTAACCTTCGATTTCTGTGACTTGTGCTTCTTTTCCATATTAACTTCTTGTACCAACCTGAAAAGAGCTGGGATGAGACATGCTTTTCTTCCATCCTTTTTGGGTTTAGGTTACATTCTGAAGTATAATAGTTACATTTATGGCCTAAACCCAAAAAAATAAATAAAAAATAAAAAAATAAAAGTAAATCAGTTAAACAACCTTTCACAGTTTGCAGCCATCCCTACAATTCGGTCTTTATCATATGCAGTGCGACATGCAGGGCAGCGTCCCTCTGACTCATCTTTCTCGGCCATATCCATTATGTGATGCCAACACCACACACAAATCTGCACAAAAGCACAAAGAAATTAATACAGTTGCAGCCATCTGTTAACAGTTTTACATAATAATTCAAATTTAGTCTCTAGTAAAAAACAAGTTTAAACTTCAAAGCATGTCAACAGCAAGAAAAGTACAACACAAAAAGAGACTATTACTGTCATAAAGTCAATAAGAGTAATGTAGAGACTAACCAAAATGATAAGAAATAAATGGAAAATATCAAATTAAATTTGCAATGGATAACATAACTCATATACTAAGAGGATAACAGCCACTTAGATACAGCGTAAAAATTGAAACAAATAAAAATAAAAAGTAAGGGAAAAAAGGGCTGGATTTCCAGTAAATGCAACACACAACTGTTTTCCTTGTCAAAATTAGGCAGTGAAGATGAAGCTTCGTCAAAATTAGGATACTAACTCTTTATAATCATTTTAACAGGGATAAATGTCAAGAAGACATGGACCATAATGCAAGGCCAAATTTAAAGAACAAGAAAAATCTAATCATTAGTGGTTAGATCCTTAGTTTGTACTAGCTCCTAGCCTCGTACCACTCTTCCACATAATTATCCAACTGATTATCTTCCATGCTTCATTAACAAAACACCATTAATGAGCTAATTTTCTCATTACTCTGCAATCTGCATCATAGGATGCAGATTTAAAGACAGAGAAAATAAAGGATCAAGCAAAGGAATGAAAAATAAAGGACAAATGGAGGAAAGAACAGTCGTGATAAAAAAAAAATGAAAAATGGTGTATGCAACTTCTCGGGCTCTCAGCCCTAATCAATTTGTGTTCCTAAAGCAGTTATTTGCAAGCTAGATAATCTAACCTAACTGAACATACCAGCCCAGTTTACATTCTTGATGGAACAATTACCAAAATCATACCAGGATACGGAGCACAAATCCCAACATAACCCCAGTCAACCGAAACAAAATCCTACTGCACACAGCAGAATCCACAAGAGGGACAAGAAGAAGACTCAAACAAACAGAGAACATACAAAGAAAAGGGGAATTCAAATTTTATTCCAACAAAAAGTATGAAGTAACTTCAATCAACTTCTGATACAATTTAAACACCACATATGCTGAGTATAGACGGAAGGAAGAACAAACAAGTGATATTAATTTCTACAATGTAAAACTTAAAATTTGATGCCTCGTCATAATAATACTTCCTTCGTTTTACAAATATTGCACCATATCCATTTTAGGAAAACAAATATTTGTGTTCACACTACAAATATCTTATTTACCCTTACTTTTTAACACTAGTTTCTTTAATTTATGTTTACCATCACATGGGCAATTTTGTACTTTTACCTTTCTCTCTCTTTCTTTTCCCACTACCAAAAAATTAGCGCCTAACTCTTATGGTGCAATATTAAAAAAAACGGAGGACATATAATATAACTTATGATTGTACATAAAATCAAGCATGATGCATCAAGATATTGTACAAAAAAAGTAACAATAATACAGCCTCAAACTTCCACTTTAGTGGAAGTAAAAGGTTTGGACTGGCATGATTACACAATAGCCTGACATTTGATTAAATAACCATTAAAAGAGATTGTCTTACATTCAAGATATTGCAAAATTCCCAATTGCTTAAAACTAAGAACGAGAGACATTAAAAAATTCAGCATCTTCAAGAGCCCATGAAGAAGCAAAGGCCAAAGGGTATTAACAGATTTTAAATATCACCCCAAAACTACAAAGCCATAACTGTCATTCATCCGTCTAAATTGATCTGGTAGAGCACATAAGCAAACGACGCTACATTGTAAAAGAAGAAAAAAAAAAGTAAAAGACTTTTTAATTGGTAAAACAAAGCCACAAAAATTATGGAAAAAACTCAACCTCATAGCCACATCTGCACGGCTTCAATTGCTGATCAGTCAAATCCATCTCCTCGGCACAAAGAGGACAGGTCTTCTCACCCTCGTCACTCATGATTGATCTGGGACAAAACTAGTTAAAAAAAGGCCCAAATAAGCGTAAGAGATAGAGCATTAAAACAACTAGCTATAACCTTGATACTGCTACTTAAACCACAAAAATTACAATATAAGTCAAACAATTCAGATGCGAAAGGAGAGAATATAAACAACAAGAACAACCAGGCCCGTCCCTGAGCCCGGGCAGGAGGGGCAAGCCAGGCAACCGCCCGAGGCACAAGGAGAAAGGTCCAATTTCATAGTTCATTCCTAACATTAAAGGGCTCTGCAACACAATAATAATACCAAATTTGATTCAATTATCAAATTAGGCTTAAAAATCACATAATTTTAGGGAGAAAAGGTCCAATTTCAACTTCATACTTCCATCCTAACATTAAGGCAAACTTTATTCAAATATCAAATTAAACTCGAAAAATCACATAGTTTTCTTCTCTAGCAACAAAAATCGATCTTTATAAACCTAACTAATCATAACTAATAATTCAATTATCGAGTACAGAAGAACCCTACATTGAGTATACTGAGAATTAAATCAAAGATAAACCCTAGATTGTAAAATTGATATTCGATTATTTTACAAATCTTACCTCGGAAGCTGGTTGAATAGAAGATTGAAGGATCAGAAGGTGCTTCAATGGAGATCGTGAAGTGCGGTTGAATGGAAAAGTGAGAGATAAAGAGAGAGAAAGAGATTGAGAGACGATGACAGATCTACGTTCAATCGTTTCTGATTACTCCGTATAATATTTTGTATCTCTTCCGATTCCGCAAATTAGAATATATACAATACACCCGGTTTATGCAATCGGGTTTAGTTTTGTATTTTTCGAGTAAAAAAGGCGATATACTACAAGGAGGTTTTTGTTTAGGGGATAAAAAGGGGATAAGGATAAAGGATGAGGATAGAAGAAAAGTAGTGTTTGTTTAGAGGGATGAGGATTAAAAGGGTATGAGGATATGGATTAAAATACCCCCTTATCCCTCCATTTTTATAACTAAGGAGGGGTGGTATAAGGGGAAGGGATAAAAAAAATAGGCTAAAAATATCAAATTACCCTTAATGAAATTGATAGGATTAGGGAAAAGGTAGAAGTTAGTAAGGGTATTTTTATAATTTTACTACTTATCTCTAATTTATTTCCTATACTTACCAAACATGGGATAAGATTATTTATCCTTGTCCCACCTATCAATTCCCTATCTTTATCCTCCCTCCTTATCCCTCTTATTTCCATCCCTCCAACCAAACGCCCCGCAATAGTAAAGGTGTATTTTATTCACCTGATATCTTACCTTATCTTATTGGAAAACTATTGTGTAAAACGGACTCACGTGAGTTCGATCATACAAACAGAAAAAAATAAAATTCTTAATTGCCAGAAATTAGATAATAATGGTCAGATATTAAGTTATAAATACTACGTATCAGATATTAGATTACAAGTGTCAGAAATTAGATAATAATGGTCAGATATTAGATTATAATTATTGGATATTAGATTATAAGTGTCAAATATTAGGGTTTAATTGTCAGAAATTAGATTATATTAGTCAGATATTAGATTGTAATTGTCAGAAATTAGATTATATTAGTCAGATATTAGATTGTAATTGTCAGAAATTAGATTATAATAGTCAGATATTGATTTGTGAGTATCAGAAATTAAATTACATCACCATTCTAGCCACTGCGTTCACAAAAGAGCTTCAACTGATATATTTGGCCTTCATGTACACTCTAATACATTAACCAAACAGCAATATAATCATTATCAGTTAATGTGCGATCTCCATATATCACTATCATTTAATGTGAAATCTCCGTACATCAGTGAAATCTCCAGTTTTATTAAACTAAGATTATATATAAGAGTGTACATTAACCAATCAGCAATATAATCATTATTGAAGACACCAATAATTTACCTCAAGCATCAATATACTCCCACTACCTAGGCCTATTTGAAAAGAAGAAACATGAACATGGCGGGCAGTAGACACAAGTATATAAAAAATTATTATTATCAGATAATTAAATAAAAGGGTTGTCGGCGTCGAGGAATGGGTGACGGAGGGTCGCCTCCGTCACCGTGGGATGGGAGGGGAGGGTGGTCACCGGCCGCCGACAAGTGGCTAGGTAGTGGTAGTGGGTGGGGATGAGTGTGTGCATTATAAATCGGACTCACTGCACGTGAAACGGTCTCATGCAAAACCTTCTCTATCTTATTTAATACGCAGTATAATATTATCAAATTTATTTCAATCATATTTTTCTTGATCTTGTCAAAATTGAGCAATGATGCGTGGAAGTAGAAGGCTCACGGGTCATGAACTTCTTTTTCCCGGAGAAGAAGCAATGACGGTATTCGAGAATAAGCATCGGCTAACTTTGTGCCAGCAGCCGCAATAAGACAAAGGATGCAAGGGTTATCCGGAATGATTGGCGTACAGCGTTTGTAGTGGGCTTTTTAAGTCCGTGCGTCAAATCCCATGGCTCAACCCTGGACAAACGATGGAAACTACCAAGCTGAAATACAATAGGGGCAGAGGAAATTTCCGGTGGAGCTGTGAAATGCGTAGAGATCAAAAAGAACACCAACGGCAAAAGCACTCTGCTTGGCCGACACTGTCACTAAGAGACAAAAGCTAGGGGAGCGAATGAGATTAAATACACCACTAGTCCTAGCTGTAAACGATGTATACTAGGCGTTATTTATTATGTACTTATTTGAACGTATCCTCACTAAAAATAAGTGAAAATAAGGTAAACATAAGTACATAACAAACACTAACTTATTTTATTTACGTCATTTCATTTAAAATCTATTTATACTATATATTTAATCCATATAAAAACGTAAGGATAAGAAGGATCAAACCCTCAACCTCTTATAAGAATGATAACGATTTCACCATCTAAGCCAATTATCAAGTATGTAATTAATATGTAAAAAAATTTACATAAGTGCAAACCACAAGGTTCAATTAACACAAATATACAAAAAAAAAATAAAACTCAATTTTAGTTTGACAATGACAATTACAATTTTAAAAACCTTTTTAAGAAGGAAAAATTGAAAAGAATAATCCCACCATTTGGCACATCTGCTCAAAATAATCCCACCTTTGTGTATTTCAGAAATAATCCCAACCACCTTATACCCCCATCTTCCCAAAATGATCATTTTTACCTTCAACCTGTAAAACAAGTTAGATTTTTTTTTTTTAATTTTTTCTTTAATCCCTCCTCTCTCACCTCACCCCTTCCATCATTGTCAACCACCTGCACACCACCACCCACAATCTTAATTCGACAGCACCACCACCACACACCAACACCCACAATCTTAATTCGACAGCACCACCACCACACACCAACACCCACGTAATCACTACCACACAACCAGTTGTCCCTGCTCCACTTTACTGACGCAGCATTTTTCTGCAACTATAACTATCTTTCTACAACTTAACAACATTTTTCTCAACCTCTTTCTCACTTTTCCTTGAATCCAACCTCTTTCTCATGAGCTAAATTATTCACTACCCACTAATTAACTCAATTTTTGTCAATTCTTTTTTCTCAGTAATTGAAGATGAAATCGAAACATTACCCAATTCAATATTAACATGATTACTAACTTTATTACTGAACTTTTTATCAAGTTTTCCACTAAAATCATAATTAAAGTGGGTTTTTCCATTTTGCTTCTATTACTGAAATTAACATCAAATTTAGGAGTTTCAACAACCCTAGAAATTGATTCTACTAAAATTAAAAGTGGGTTCTTCCATTTTGCTTCTATTATTGAAATTAACATCAAACCTCAAAAATTTAGGAGTTTCAACAACCTTAGAAATTGAAATTAACCAAATTTAGGAGTACCAACGCGCACCACCTGCAAGCTCAGCCACCACCAAAAGCTTACCCCCAACCGTCGCACAACCCCGACAACCGTAGCATTTACCTCTCCATTCACCCAAACCAACTGCTGAAATTGGGTTAAATTGGGCTGCAAATGCTAAAATTGGTTTGAATTAAGGCTGCAATTGGGGAAATTGGGCTGCTGGAGGCGTTGGATTGCGGTAGCGCTGGCTGCGATTTTGTGGTTGTTGGTTTGGGTGAATGGTTTCATTGGGAGTGACGGGGAAGAGGAGTTGATTAAAACACCATCCCTACCCTCACCCCCACCACAGGTTTTAATCGGGGAAGGAGAAGAAATCGGGGAATGAAGAAAAGAGGGAGGTGGCTTCCATGTCTGCCAGGTTGTTTCAGCGGTGGTAGGCGATGGGTCGTTTCATTCCGGCGATAAAGAGGGTGGTCGTACACAGGTTGAGGCTGGGAGATAAATATTTTTTTTATTGTTTTGTTTTTTTAATTATTTAAAAATAGGACCAATTAGAAGGTGACAAGTGTCAATTCACCTTCTAAAATAGGTTACCAATTTTATAAACCGATAAAAGGATCATTTTGGGATGATGGGGATACAAGGTGGAATTATTTTTGGAATATGCAAAGGTGGGATTATTTTGAGCAGATGTGCCAAAGGTGGCTGGATTATTATTTTCAAATTTTTCTTTTAAGAAATTATCGATTGCACATCTATAATAGTAGCAACCCAGGACAACGCCCGAACTACTTTCTAGTCTATCTATCTATACTATATATTAAAAGATGTTCCTTTTAAATGAACTGTGCCACGTGGCACTCTTCAACATGTATGACACCATGTCACAATGCCACGTCACTATTCAAAGTACATGCGACACGTAAGCTTGCAATTTCATTTAACAAAATAAATAAATTATGGTTTGATATAGATTCAAAACCGTAACCTCCAACAAATAAAGTTTATACACTTACCATCTCAACCAACATTTATTAGTGTTTTAAATTTCACATAATTAACATTATTGTAGGGAATATTTCAAGCATCCCACACTTGAGCCCCACTGTGATCATACACTTAAGCATGGTGGCGTCCAAAGGGAAGGAAGCTATAGTAAAAGAGTCACCAACAAGTTTTAGGAACTTGTAAACAGTTCACGAGATCTAAGGAAAACAAAGGGTGCCTATGCTAGACTTATTTGGGGAAAGGAGGAACAAAAAAGATAGAAAAAGAGGTCACGAGATCTTGTCGTTGAAGCTCGCCTTGTGTCTTTTGCTTGATCATTACTTGGTCTTCTTGCTAGCTAGAGGCAATGGGATCTTGTTTGCTTCTATGAGATCTTGAATGAGATTTTGAAATCTGTAACATTCATCCGTGGTATGACCCTTTCCTTGATGGTACTTGCAATAAGAGTTGGGATTTCATCTTGAAGATCGCCTTTCTAGCGTGGGATCTTCAGTGGGGCCAATAGGTTTGATTAATCCTTGATCATGGAGACGATCGAAAGCAGCATCATAAGTCATTCCAATGGGCATGAACTCTCTTTTTGGTTTCTTTTTAGATCCTTGATTATCCATGGCTAAGACATCATTTAAGTCAAAGGTACTAACATTGTTACTAGAGTGGGTGTTTTCGGAGGAAGAAGGATTGTCGTTCTTCTTTCCTTTCTAGCCATTGTTGTTATTATTGTTAGTAGCTTTTTGTTTCGCAAGGTCATCTTCGATTTCAATACCTATGTCGTAGACGGCCTTGAAAGTATTCAAATTATGTTGATATTTCAAATGCTTCGAAT
This sequence comes from Chenopodium album, assembly GCF_948465745.1. Lineage (NCBI taxonomy): Eukaryota > Viridiplantae > Streptophyta > Magnoliopsida > Caryophyllales > Amaranthaceae > Chenopodium > Chenopodium album. The sequence goes on along the minus strand of NC_137850.1, from coordinate 10,454,654 downwards.
ACTTGTCTTGGAGGTTCTTGATGAACATCCTTATGGACTCCTTTTCAGTAGGAACTTCAACCATATTAGCGGAAGTTTCCTTCCACTTGTTGAAGAAAGAGGTGAACCCTTCGTTTTCTTTTTGCTTTACCATCTCAAGTTGTCTATGGTCTGTGTCGACTTGGATGTTGCACTTATATCTTTCAATGAAAGCGTTTACTATACCGTCCTAAGTAGAGGTTTTCTCTTTGTCAAGGGAAAAGAACCATTGTTGACAAACGGTTTCGAGTGATAAAGAGAACAGTGTATGAAAATTTTTCTTATCTATCCCCTTAATGTTAATTATGGTTTCAAAAGCCCTTAAGTGAAAATAAGGATTGTTTGTTGGCTTGAACTTAGGGATGTCGTTGGCATTGAACTTTTGCGGAAGAAGCTCCCTGTCCATTGAGACCCCTTGTGAGCTAATGCCCTCGAATCTATAGTCATTGGAGATTTTGCTCAAGCTTTCTTGGATGAGCTCCATTTGTTGTTGCTTCACAGGGTCATTGATTTGAAGGGCCATATCCTTCATCAATTCGGTTAAGTTGGCCACGTCCTTCCTAAGTTCGTTAACTTCGTCTTGAGACCCCATTATCTTCTTGGCTTTTCTTTTCCGACTTATGGGTTTGTAAAAAGGTAGTATTTGAACAAAGGTGTTGTCCTTGATTAATCTCCCTTCTCTCCTTGACCAAGTGCTGTGAAAAAGGAAGTTATAGATACTTTTTGTTAATTATTTGACTCGAACTCTATTTAACATGTAGTAGATGGAAGGAGGTAGGAAGAATGAAGGTTGTGATATGGAGAAAGCATGTGGAGAATGGAAAGATATGAAAGAATTAGGAATAGAATGTACCCCCAACTCAAATGATGGAAAAAACCGACTCATGCATGAACCTAAGACATGGTCATGGTGACATATTCACAAAGTGTGAGCTAAGATTAGTGAGTGTAGATGACATGTTTGACTCTTTTGTGAGACCATGAGACTATGTGCCTAGACTCAATTAAGGACTGAACATGATTACTGCCTTTAATAAAACGATTAAACCGTTTTAGCAAATTGATTAATCAGACTCGTCGTGAAGACTCGAGCAAAAATACAGGCTGTCGTCAGACGCTAAGGGTCAGCGCCAGATGCTAAGGGTCAGCGCCAGACGACGGGATCGTCGCCTGGCGCTAATCTCTAGCGCGTGGCGCCACAGTCCAAATCTCTGCGCCATTCTGGAATATTGATCTGGGACTGTTTCGAGTATTTTGCTCTAAAGGGACAAGCCTAAAAAGTCGTACTAAGTCAAGTTTGATCAATTTAATTAGACTTTAATCATTTATTAATTAATTAATTAATTTAGCAAAGTCCTTTAGTCATTAATTTATTTAACTCGTTCACAAGTCAACAAAGGGTTAGGGGAAAACACATATAAGATATGCACGACAAATAATGCACAAGTAGTCATATAGTCACAATATGATGCAATGATTTTGCAACCTAACCATGGCTCTAGTTCTCTTAAGTTCAGGATATGGGTTAGTCAAAGAGGGTCCATGGTTATGAGTCCGGATGCACCGCGCGGAAGCCTTACCTTTGGAAGGGTTGGCGCGTGTGGATGGGACCCCGCGAGTTAAACTCGCTTCCATGGTTTGGTGAATTCAACAAACTCGGATGTACCCTTCGTTGCCAGGAGCGTTCGATTGGGTACATGGAGCGTGAATCCCCAGAGGGTAATGGCCAGATGTAGAACACATATGGGTTTCAGAAAAAAGGGAAAAACTCAATCAAGAAGTAAAACCAAGCAAACAGTACTAGAAAACTAGTCGAAACAAGAAGGTAGATTTCTGGCTCGGTATTGGAAGAATTCGGCGCGAGAAAATAGCGTCTGTCGCCAGACGCTGGTACTGTCGCCAGACGACAAGACTATCGCCAGGCGACAGCGCCATCGTTTGGCGCTGACGCTGTTTTCTCAGCGCTAATTCCTACATGCCTCGGCAGCTTTCTGTTCTTGAATTTTCCAGCTTTTTCGTAGCATTATTTCGATTTTAGTTGTGAAAGATATTTCCCTAGATTCCTACGTGTAAAAATCCTATGTTTTTGACGCATTTCGGATGGTCTTTCCAATGCGGACTTTTTTATGCTTATGCCAATAATGTTAATCAAAATTACGCACATGAAATACTTAGAACTTTTCGAGTCTCATCCACTCATTCTAAATCATTGCCAAAATAAATTTTAGGAATTAAAATAGAAATCCGTCCCCAGTGGAGTTTCCAAAAAACTGTAGGGAATATTTCAAGCATCCCACACTTGAGCCCCACTGTGATCATACACTTAAGCATGGTGGCGTCCAAAGGGAAGGAAGCTAGAGTAAAAGAGTCGCCAACAAGTTTTAGGAACTTGTAAACCATTCACAGGGTGAAGGTTACACCCTTTAACGATCCAGGAGATCGTTAACTCCAATAGGTCTGGAACCATGACTGGAAGTTCGGGGATGAAGGTACAAATCCAACCTAAAAGAGATTGAACTTGCCCTAAAAATAGGTCTCTACTTTATTATTCTCGTATTCATGTGCGCTTTCTGACTAACATACAACAAATAGATTAACCCTAAACAAGTTTATCTATGTTAGTTGAATTTAATGCACAAACAAAACTATTATTGGCGATCACTTGAATTATAATCATATTAGCCTAAACAAGATTATTAATTATCTTATTAAGCGTGATTACAAGTACAAATTCCCTTTAAACATGCATAAAAGGCGTGATCAAGCAATAACAATAAAAATATGTATCAAGCAACATAATAACAATCATCATCATAATAATAATAATATTCTCAATCTCAAAGCGTAATAATATTAGCAAGATCCTAGGCATGATACTAACAAGATTAATAACAAACTCTAGCATGTCACTAAACATTAAAGATTAAATCTTTAGCCCTAACATGGCACTAACATGATATTAGAAAGAATAGGAAGCAACTTAAACATGATACTAGAAACATACATGATATTAGAAATTTTAGTTATTACCCTAAACATGATACTAGGAATCATAAAGACATCCTAACATGATACTAGGAATCAACAAAATAATTTAAGCATGATTTCTATATCAAAAGATCAATAATTAAAGTAATTAAATCACTTACTTGGATGCCTCGTAACTCTTTCTAATAACAAAATACACACGTTAGTAACTTCAAGGAAAATAATAAATCAAAACAATTAAATTAAATAATTGAAATAAAGATTTGGGACCAAACCCTCAGAAATTATCAACCTTTCACGTCTAGGACGAAGGCAACTTCGAACTTGGCTAGGTGTGTCTAGAACTAATGTATGTGGAATTTTATAAGAGGGAAGGTTTAGAAAAAGAATAGAGAGAGATGATTGTTGTGAATGATTATTGTAGATGATTGATTGTTGACTGTAGATCCTTGAAAACAGGGAAATTCGACCCCTATATATAGGAAAAGTAGCACGGGATCAAAGAAAATCATATTCGGAAAAAAATACCTCCTATCGCCAACGACAGGAGTCAGCGCCAGACGACAAGCTCGTCGCCAGGCGACGAAGGTAAGTGCCATGCGACGACTCTGTCGTCTCGCACTGGTTCAAAAGTACAACGCGCTTTTACAGGCGGAATCACCTTTTAAACCAGTTACAGGTAATTCTGCGTCCAAGCAGTTTTAAAATCAGATAAAATATATTTTATTCAAAATAAAACATCTTTTCTTTTAAAAATATAATTATCAATCCTAATCTTATTAGAATTAAAGAGAACCTTCTAGATATTCCTAGAAGATCAAAATCAATCCTAATTACTTTAGGAATAATAATTAATAGGCCCTCCTCTAGATCATTGGACCACATTTAAAATCATTGGGCCTAATTTAATTTAATCCATAACTTCTTCATAATTCATCGGAATTGGGCTTATAATATATCATTAGAAAGCTCTTTTCAAGCTCAATCCAACTATACTATTACTGGACCCTTATCATGGACCAAACCAAATTGGACTGGCTATTTTTATATAAATAAAGTAAGAAAAGAAATATTTTTGAAAACAAAAAGAGAAATATTTTAATAAAAACATTCTCATCACTAGACTTTTCACACTTTCACCTTGTTCGATAATCAAATGACGTGAAAGGTATTCATCACTGGGTTTGGTTTTTGGGAGACATATTTGGGTGTCTACAATTATATATTCCTTTCAAATTAGAGGTTATTTAATTTATTTACTCTTCACAAGATTAGAAAATAAATACATATGAGGTAAAAAAAAAACTATAACATCTGAGGCAACGCCCGGATCACACACTAGCTATACAAGCAGTTGAACATAATTATCAAATTAAAGAAGTACAAAGTACAAACTAGCAATTCGAGGTATCGCCCGAGACACACTAGTTGTCTTTTACATAATGCATCAGCATGTTATAATTTTAACGGGGGCCACTCCTTTACTCTCACATAATATACTTTAGTATCATCATGTATCTCTCATCAATTTCATTAAAATCATATCGTGTTATATCAGATACATACTTGTATCATATCGTATTTATACTTGTACCATATATCATACTATACCATATTAAAAAATTATCACTAGTATCTTATCATATTACTTTACTAATATGATACCACATATATCTAATATCTTTTTATACCATATACTTCTTATATTCCCCTAATATTGCAAAAAAGAGAAACAGAGAGAGAAAACACGGAATTTTAGATGAGGAGAGAGATACAGAGAAATAAAGATAGGGACTCATGTGATGAGGACAAATATAAAGAAAAAGCATGTACATATATGGTAATGTTGCAATGTATGTGAAACTTTCTAAAATGGTAATTGTTGCAATATTAGTCGGACTATAAGACACTGACGACACTAGACATTTAACTTTTCGCCAGATATATTGGTAAATAAATCATTAAAATGACATGTATGATTAGTAAACGGAATTCAAATATATTTTTTGGAATAAAAAAGTTGTTTTATAGTTTATTTTCGATAAAACTGCTAATATTTCATATATATATATAGGGTCGGGATCCGGTGAGAACCACCCTTCATGTGAGAACCCACACGTTATGTGAGGACAAATCTCAGCCACTAGATTAGATGAAATCCAACCGCTGAGATTATAAGCCTGCCTAACAAACTAACCTTCAGCCTCTACTTTATCTCTCTCCTCTATTCTGTCTGCAAATCAAAGCTCATCAATGGCGATTTACCTATCAATGGCGATTCACTAAGTATGCTCTTCTTTTGGCAAATTTCAACGGTTTCTTTCTGCAAATTTCAACGGTTTCTTTTTGCAAATTTCAATGGTCGCAATTTCATCCATCATTTGTTCGTACTTTTAATTTTGAATTGCATGTTAATCTGAATGTTCAAAATAATATTATTTTACATCTCTGAAAATTTTGGAATTGCATGTTAATTTTCGAATTGAATTACATGTTAATTTTCGAATTACATTAATCGAATTGAATGTTTAATTGCATCCATTATTTGATTGAATTGAATCAATTATTTAGGTTTGATTAATTTGATAGAGATTTTAATAATATCATATTAAACTTGATAGTGATTGTAATGACATCATATTAAACTTATGATAAAAAATGTTCTGAAATTTCCAATTGAATGCTCTTATTATGTTGTTAGTAGGTTTTTATTTTCAATTGAATGTTGTTATTATGTTCTTATTTTCAATCAAATTTAAAATGAGCAAATAAATTAAAATGAGCAAACCTAAATATGTATAATAGAACATTTAAAATGAGGTAACTACAATTAAAATGAGCAAATATTAATGACATTCATAAGTAATTCAAGGATCTATAAGTAGTCAGTGTTTCGGGTAAAAACACTCAGTATACAGAATTGTGTATGTATGTGTGTGTGTGTGTGTGTGAGTGTGTGTGAGTGTGAGTGAGTGTAACAGTGTGTCTGTGTGTGAGTGTGAGTGTGAGTGTGAGTGAGTGTAAGAGTTTATGTATGTGGGCATTGAATTTCATGTTCATTTGACAAATGATCAAACCTATCCCCCCCTGCCCCCTCCTCTTTCTGCTTGTAATTCTGATTTCAGAAACTGATTTCAGTTCTAATTATAGATTCTGAAATTATTGTGTGTGTGTGTGTGTATGTGTGTGTGTGTTTGTGTGTGTGTGTAAGTGTGTATCTATGTCTGTGTGTGTAAGTTTGTTTAAGAATCTGATTTCAATTCTAATTATTGAGAGTGTATGTGTGTGTGTGTTTAAGTGTGTTTAAGGAGGTGCATATTCACAAATGATGAGCAACAATGAACAAGTTGAGAGTCAATCAAGTACCATCACAAATGTGCCAACTACTCCTACAATAGTAGTTTCTCCTAAAGTAGCACCTTTGATCACTCCTGGAGGAACAAAAGAATGGCCTCCAATATGCCCCAATGAGTTGAAACCAGCTATAGGGATGAAGTTTAATAATCTTGAAGAGGGCCTTGAATTTTATAAAGGCTATGCATTTGCTTCTGGTTTCAATACAAGGAAGTCTACAACTAAAAGACAAAGAAGAAGCAACGAATTGAAATATCAGTATTTCTTGTGCAATAAGGAAGGATATAAAGAGAAAAGAAAGACTATTGTAGAAAAAGATTTAAATAACAAGGAAGGGGAAAACAATGAAGAAAAAGCTTCAATCAAAAGGAAGAGACTCGTTACTCGTGTTGGGTGCAAGGCACATATTGTCCTAAAGCATTGTGATGATAACACATTCATAGTGACACAATTTCATGAGGGACATACTCATACACTTTATACACCTAGCTGCAATCTATTTCAAAAAGAAGGAAGGAAAATGAACATTTTACACAAAAAAATAATTGTGAATAATTCTAAGGTAACACTTTTAAATTCTCTTATGTTTCATGAATTCTATGTATGTTCTAATAAAAGTTGTTTGCTCATTTGACAAATGAGCAAATAATTTTTTGCTCATTGCCAAATGAGCATTGAATTGTTTCATGAATTCTCTTATGTTTCATGAATTCTCTGTATGATCTAATAAAAGCTGTTTGCTCATTTGACAAATGGGTAAATAATTTTTTTCTCATTTGACAAATGAGCATTGAATTGTTTGCTCATTTTAAAAATGAGCATTGAATTATTTGCTCATGTGACAAACTGTTTTGTTCTTTAAATAGGTGAATATTGGTCCCGTTACAACTTTTCGAATGATGAAGGAAATTGTTGGAGGATATGAAAACATTAGTGCATCTAAGGAAGATTTCAAAAATTTTCATAGAGATTTAAAAGCATACATTCAAGGAAGCGATGCTCAAATGTTCGTGGATAACTTTACCAACAAAAAGCTAATGTGGAGCGTTTTTTTCTTTGATTTTGAGATGGATGAAGATTATTGCCTTTGTAGAGCATTGTGGGCAAACCCCCTTTGTAAAAAGAGTTATGCTCTATTTGGTGATATGGTATCCTTTGATACCACATACCAAACCAATAGGTAATTCATTTATGTGTTATTACTAGCTATGGCTTAAATTAATGACTTTATTTTAAATAAAATTAGTTTAATTGCTCATTACTTCTATGTGAAAATTGAATATCCCCATAAGTCTAGTATTCTTTGATAAGAGTATGTATATGGGCATTGAATTGCATGTTCATTTGACAAATGAGCATTGAATTATTTGCTCATTTGACAAATGAGCATTGAATTGTTTGCTCATTTCACAAATGAGCATTGAGTTATTTGCTCATATGACAAATGAGCATTCAATTATTTGCACATTTGACAAAAGAGTAAAGAATTGTTTGCTTATTTCACAAATAAGCATTGAGTTATTTGCTCATTTGACAAATGAGCAATCGATTATTTGATAATTTTTCAAATGAGTATTAAATTATTTGCTCATTTAAACTTTATTTTGTATGTGTAAACAGGTACAACATGGTGTTTACTCCATTTATAGGGGTTGACCATCATAAGAATTGCATTAATTTTGCTGCCGGTTTCATAGCAAAGGAAGATATCGTGTCATTTGAATGGCTGTTCAGATCATTCCTCAAGGCAATGGGTGGGAATGAACCTAATTGTATGATCACAGATCAGGATCCAGCAATGAAAATTGTTGTTAGAAGTGTGTTTAAGAAGACTGAACATCGGTTCTGTATGTGGCACATAATGAAAAAGTTACCAGATAAGGTGGAGAAATCAATCATGCAAGAAGAAACTGGTTTCCTAAAAAAATTATGTGCTTGCGTTTGGCACCTTGAAATTGAACCCGCTGAGTTTGAAGAAAGGTGGAACAAGGTGATGATTGAATACCACTTGGAACAACATGAGTGGTTAGGTTATATGTACAAGATAAGAGACAAATGGATTCCGGCCTATTTCAGAGATGTGTTCCTTGGAGGAATAATGCGTACAACATCAAGATCCGAAAGTGAAAACAACTTTTTCTGCTCCTTTATCAATCCTCATGTGTCACTTGTTGAGTTTTACTTGAGATATGAAGCTGCAATTGATGCCCAGAGACACACTCAAGGTCAGAATGATAATGATTCAAAGCACAAATATCCTGAGTGCAAAACACCACTAGGGATAGAAAAGCATGCCTCACATTTATATACTTACTCTGTCTTTTATGAATTTCAATACGAGGTTGAAATTGCTTGTTTTTCTTGTGGTGTTGATGAATTGAAGAAAGAAAATGAATTGGAAGTTGCAACAGTAAGTGAAGGAAATCGGACTAGAACATTTGATGTTGTGTTTAATCCAACTAACTATGACACTACATGTTCTTGCAAGCTATTTTATAGGCAAGGTATTCCATGTAGACATATGAGTTGGGTTTGGAAAGCAAAAAGGTTTGAAACCATTCCTGAGCAGTATATGCTACACAGGTGGACTACTATGGCATTAAAGAAACCAATTTTTGACTTGGGAGGAAACTTGTTGGAGCAATGTGCTAATATAATAGACAAGAAAAAATTGTTAAATGATTTATGGTCAGAGATACACACTTGTATAAGTTTGGCAAAAGGTAAAGATGAAGATATTCAAGACCTTGTGATAAATCTTCAAGGAATAAGAAAGGATTTGGAAGCAAAGAGGATTGCAAGAAATAATGAAACAACAGCTGGAAGTGCAAAAAACAAAGAGCAAGACATTGAGCTATTGATTGGAGCTAGTGTGCCAACTGAAATAATTGTCAAACCTCCAAAAGTTTCAAAGAATAAAGGGACTGGAGTTCATGTATCAAATGAAGAGACTTAAAAAAAGAAAGCGACTGAGATTGATGTGTCAAATGTTGAAACAAGAGGTAGAAGTGCAAAAAGGCTTAAGGGAGAAAAAGATAAGGTTGTAGAACAAAACCAAAAAAAAGAAGAGATTATGTAGAGGTTGTGGTGAATTGAGTCATCATGATATTAGAAATTGTCCAAAAAAAAGTGTAATGGTACTTTTATATACATATAAGATTTTGTTGAATTTTTATATTTAATAATATATTATTAATTTTGTACTAATCATAGTGTAATGCTTTGCAAATATTGTTGAATTGAAAATAGAACATATTCAAATGAGTGACTAAATATTTGTTCATTTCTCAAATGAGCAATAATTCCTTGCTCATTTATCAAATGAGCAAATAGTTAACTACTCATTTTGTCAAATGAGCAAATAATTGGCAAGTGAGCAAATTAGCTATTACATGAACTTGGAACAATTGCACTCATGTTTCATCTCCCAGTCCAAAATCAGCTCTCCTCAGGTCAAATGAGCAAACATATCTTTTCTCAATCATTAAATGAGCAAGTAATTCCTTGCTCAATTAGCAAATAATCAAAAAGGTAAATGCTCATTTCTTAAATGAGCAAAAATAGTTGCTTATTTGTGAAATGAGCAAACATATCTTTACTCATTTATCAAATGAGCAAGAAATTCTTTGAACATTTATCAAATGAGCAAGAATTCATTGATCTATCATTTAATGAGCATGCATCTGTTTGCTCATTTAACAAATGAACGAATATTTCAAATGAACACTGGTTGTATATAACAAGGTATGTGAAGTAAAAACAAATAAAAGATTGAATTTTAATTCAAATATAATCATCACTATAATAAAAAAGGGTAGGCTTTTGTTGGTAAAATCTGTTCTGTTGGTAAAATCTGTTTATAAATAAGTTTTACATCATTCAAAGACTACTTAAAAGTAGATAAAATCTTAATTTACCCAATTCCCTAAACCAAAAAAGACAAATCATCACTACTAACTATTTAATTCCCTAACATTCAGCTTTCTTCAGTCTTTTGCTCTTTCTTCCTTGAACTTTTTCTTCTTCAGGCTCTTCTTTTTCAGCATTTTCTTCTTTGTCAGCAACAGAAACTTTACTTTGCTTTTTCTTCTTCTGAGGAATTTCTTTAACAGATTGAATAGTGTTCACTTCACTTGTAATTATTCCAAGGGTGTACTTTTCACGAAGTTTAGCCAAGATTATCAGCTGAAAAACAAATAACATAATCAAACCCTATACAATTAAGGAGATTTCAATAACATGAGCAAACATTTATTTTAATTAACATTTATAAGACAGTAACTGAAAGGATTAAGGGCTCAAACTAATTTCAATTAACCCACAACAATGAGCAATAGTGTATTTTTTTTAGGCTTGCATTTTGAAAGTTCAGCAATGAAAAGGATGATTTCCTGTTTGCTTTGTATCGTTTATCATGCTTTATTGCAGGCCAAGCTAACCATTGGTAATATCCAGGAATTCTCATGTTTTCTCTACACAACAAATGGGCTCAGAGCAATTTGGTTTATGATCTAAGATGGAATAAATGCTCACTACACATGCTTTCTCTTGACCTTGCAAGTCCAACAGAAATTTAATGAGTCGGAGTATAAAGATTTTGTCGGTTATTTGAAGGCACTGAAGTCAAAAACTATGAAAATAGGTTCTGTTTTGCAATCTATTGCAAAACTGTTTTCCGGGCAAGAAAAACTTCTCCAGAAACTACAGTGCAAAGGAGTTCAAGATTTTCTACAAAAGTGCATGCCCAAACCATTAATGTCACTAACAAACAACACCCTCGAGCAATAAAGCATCAAGTTTTCCATAATTCAGATGTAAATCATCATTCTCTTATGAGCCAAACCATATACAGTAGCAGAAATATGAACCCGTTAAGTATTTAAAATTAATCAAGTTGCGTAACTGCGTAAGGTCCAACAACCTAATCACAAGTTTCCTCAGTGACCAATAAAAGTAACACCACAAGTTGCAGTTGTAACTTGTAAGGCAATGGCCTAAGGTATTGCTAGATTAATAGACCATAGACCTCAAAATTAAAGTAAACATTTGATAGGAATCCTTGCTCATTTATGAAATGAACAAGTAAATCCTTGCTCATTTGTCAAATGAGCAAACATTTCTTTGCTCATTTGATAAATGAGCAAGTAATTTCTTGCTCATTTAGCAAATAATCAAAAAGTTAATTGCTCATTTCTTAAATGAGCAAAGAATTAGTTGCTCATTTGTGAAATGAGAAAACATTTCTTTGTTCAGTTATGAAATGAACAAGTAAGCAAATAGACCAAAACATCTTATTATTAATGAGACTAATCTGAAAGACTTACATTATTTTTCTTCAAACCAGGATCCCACTTTGCAAAACCCATGTATGTTTCCATGATCTCATCACTGCAACTCCACAATGCAAATGATTTTTATCCGAAGACTTCCATGAACCATTAATCACAGAAATTTCCATCCGCTTGATATTTTTTGCCAAAATAGAACTCTGTACATTTCCTTCATATTGAATAAAGTTTGAAAAAATAGTTCTCTGAAAATAAAAACATCAAATAAGCAAACATAATAAAATCTGATCATTCAAGTAAAAGAAACAAACATAATGTGAATACAGATTAACTTTTAAGCCATACCAAATGTTTTAAAAGCTGTTTATGATCTCTAGCATCTTCGTTATAATCAAAAAGCTCGATATTACCATTCAGTGTAGTAGTGTTAAAACATACCAAATAGTAATGATCTTCTTCATAAACTGGGAAGAAAAAAAGCTGAATATCCTTGTGTGGTACAACTGATTTCATGTACAAATTCTCAGCAACCTCAAAAAACATCTTATTCCGATGGGCAACAGAATCTTTCTCATAGTGAATAAGACAGTCCTATATGTTAAAGAAAAAAAATTAATTACAACAAAAAAACAAAATAATTCAATAAAACAAAATAAATGAAAGAATTTGAACTTACGATAGCATTAAGGTCAAAAAAGAAACGAGCAGGAGAATTTGAATCTCTAAACTGCTCATTATAATTCAGAATGCTACACCAAGAATTAATTATCTCTGTATCAACTTTATTTTTATTATAAAGCTTCTCAAAATGTAATCTCAAAATTTCAAGACCATTCTCTCCATTAAATACCGGTTCACTGCATAAAAAGAATAAATAAAGTTAGTATGACTAAAACAAATGGAAGTTAATGTACAAGATAATAAATTCTATAGATAAAAAAAAAATACTTACAAACGATTTTTATCATCAGCAAACATTGCTCTCAAGACGCTCATCTGAACTGGTGATAATGGATTGTAAATTATCATAATGCGGGACTTAAAAGGTGATCTAAGAAGCATTGATGGCTGAGGTTTGCGTTTCTTTGGAATAGAACTCTTCTTTTCAGTATCACCTTTTCTCTTATGCACAATTACAGCTTCTTGAGCATCAAAGATGAGATCTTCAGGATTAGCATTCAGAGCATCACCAACAGCTTGAGAAGCATCAGCAACAGAAGCACCAACTTGTGCACTGATAGAAGCAACTACAGGTTCAGTAGGCGCATTGCTAGGGGGAGAATCAGTTTCTTGAGAAAAGACTCCTAAACTGAATGTAGGAGTTCCAGATCCTTTGGCAAGTGAACGTCCTGAAGCAGATTTGAAACTTGAATCTCCAAGTTTTTTGAACACATTTTTAGCAGCCCTATCTGAACATCCAACATCAGGAATACAACTTACTATCTGAACACTTTAGAAAGCAATCTTAGTAACATCAATGGGTTCCGATTCATTTGGATGAACAACCATTGCATTGATTGAAGATTCAGCATGCTTTTTGTTGCTTGAAATCTCAGAAAACCTATCCCAAGCTTCAATTACTGCCGGATCTTGCCAATACTCTTCATCTTGGCTAAATGAAAGAGTATTATCTTCAGTCAAAGTTTTGGAGCTCATCTTATGCTCATCACAAATGCCCATGGCATCTTCCTTCAACTTTTGTATCTTCTCGTTGTTTGGAAAATACTTGATGGCAGCTTCATGTTTTTAACTGAAATCCATGTATGCCAAGACCAGGTTTGTAGATGCTGTTGCAATATCCATAAGGCATTTCTGTAAAAAAAAATAAAAAAAAAAATACATAAATAAGATAAATATAAATGAGAAGAGTAAATATGAAATGTGCAAAGTGGATATAAAATGAGCAAAGTGGATATGGAATGAGCAAAGTCATATAAAAATGAGCAAATTGAACTTTATATGAGCATTGAAGTTTTTGCTCATTTGACAAATGAGCAAAAAATTCATTGCTCATTTGACAAATGAGCAAAAAATTAAGAACTATAATGCTCCTGCTCACAAGAAATATCCACATATTTATCATAAATGAGTTTCACAATATTGCAGTAACCAAAGACCAACATTTACATAAAATACTTTTTCTATATTCATGAGATGCATATGAGTAATGCAAAAGCACACATATGAACAAAGAATTAATATTGGTTTCCAGAAAAATCATATAAATACCTTCTTTGGATCTTGTTCACTTTCTTCATTTTTTGTACGAATTGGATCAGATTGTTCCTAAAATCAAACAAAAACAAAACAAAAAAAAAAGAAAAAGAAAGTTAGAATAAGTTGAAAGCAAATATCCTAATGATGTGTCCAATTTATATAGTATTTTACCCCCTTCCTTTGGTCATAATTGGTAGTGTTTTTGGCTCTTTAGAGCCACTTTTATTACTAATATGTGTTTTCTAGTGTTTTTGTAGTTTTGGTTGAGTTTTATAGGGAATTGCACTCTTGGAGGGGGATTTTATGGAGCGACTACGAGCATTAGAGGAGCACGACCATCTTTCATAGCCCAAGATCGGTTAGAGTCATCGAACCGGTGATTAAGGGCTCGACTTATGAGAAGATGAGGCATTGGACCGAATGATTAAAGCCCCAAGGAGGATATTTGGTTTGGGCCGAGGTACAAGCCTAAACAAGGAGTCCAAGTAGCCCGAAAGGTCTCCGCCCGATGGCGCGCCCGATCGGGCGCGAGAAGAGAAACATTCATTGGGAGTAAAAAGGCGGGCCCGATCGGGCGGTGCCTCGCCCGATCGGGCGCGTGTTGGCATTAGTAGATTTTTAATCGTCGTTTAAGTTTGTTTAGTTTAGGATTCTTGCTTAATATAAATACTTTTCCGTTAAGCAAGTTTAGTATCTTTTTTTTTAGACTCTTTTTTTTTTACCTTCTCCTTTAGACTTTCTCTCTCTCTCCTCTTAAACTCTAGTATTATTTTCTCTCTGCAACTCTTTGTTTAATTCCATCTCTTGTTTCCTTCAACTTTGGTAACGATTTCTTCTCCTTTAATCTCAGCTATTTATTTTATTTCTTCCATCATGACTTGTTTAATTGCTTTGTTTAGTTTATGTTCGATTATGTCTGAGTAGTTTTCTTTCTAGGGTTTATGGGGATCCATAAATAATATGAAAGGGTAATGTATTGTTGTTGATTGTCAAAGCTTGATTAATTTCCTATTGATTGATTTAATGCTCTGTGACTAGATTATGCCTGATCTTTTATGCATGAGTTTGACAATATTGATTCGAGATTCGAGAGATGAGAATTGATGTTTAGGTCTAGTTTCAATAGGCAAGTTAATTTATAAATGGTTAAGTCGAGATTTGAGAGATGAGATTTAATACAGGTAGATTAATTCTGTGATTGTAATACGTAGCGAAAGCCCTTTATGATCTGATTAATTGATGCATTGGTGATTGATTATTATGTTTTACCCTAGAATATTATTTATTGGTGAACCTATGCCCTAGGTCTTTTATTATTTGATTTCCTCCTACTTTTATTCCTTCCCACTTTCACTCTTAGTAGTTTAGTTCCCTTTTATAATAATAAATTGGTTACTTGATAATTTAGATTTTAATAATTAATTAGGAATAGAAAGACTCGTTTCCCTGTGGATTCGACCCTTCTTCCCTATCTACATAGTTAGTGGATTTAGGTATTATTTTTGATTAGGTGATTACGACTTTAGCCTGTCACCTAACAAATATAAACCAAGCTTACTTATAACGCATAACCAATTGCATAATTTGCTCATCTGTCAAATGAGCAAAAAATTATTTGCTCATTTCAAAAATGAGCAAGTAATTGCTTGCTCATTAGACAAATGAGCAAAAATTAGTTGGTCATTTCCAAAAAGAACAAAGAATATTACAGTATATATGATTACCTTATTGGCAACTACTTGAGTTTTCACTTCAGAAGGAATGGATTTTTCCTAAATAAAAAACAAAAAAGTTAAAAATGTAGGATAAAAAGGAAAAGAATAAAACAGAAAATTATAGTTAAACACCATTTTAGGCTGTGTCATGCTAGAAGAACCAGCATCAAGCTTTTTAGCTTGAATATTTCCAAGCCTCCCTTTAAAGAGTTCCAATTTCTCACGTGTTGACAACGTAGCTGTTGTCCACCTTTTCAAGATTGGAATTTCACATGCAGCTCGAACTTCCTCAAGTACAAATTGATCAACATATAATAACTACAAACAAGTAAGAAAAGAAAAATTAGTAAATTAAAAATCAACAAATAAGTAAGAAATACTACATTAAAAATAAACAAAAATTATAGTAATACCATAAGAAACAATAAAGACCCAGGAAAAGAACGAGTTGGACGTTCTTCCCAGAAAAGCTTGCCCTTCACGAGAGAATCAAGGATATACTTTGACCAATTCAAGTCCTTGATTTTATCAACATCAGAAAGAAATGTAAGAATATCAGAATTAATATTCATATTTTGTTTCCCTGACAAAAAAATGAGCAAAACAAAAGAGAAATGAGCAAATAGAAATTTAAATGAGCAAAATAAAATAGAAATGAGCAAACTAAATTGAAAATGAGCAAATTGAAAGTAAAATGAGCATAATAAAAATAAGAAGACTACCATCCATCAGTGTAGACACACAAAGAACTACAAAGTTCCGTTTGAACATAGCACCAGCTGACTTATGCTCCTTCAAAAACTCTTTAAGCTCCCCTATTTTGATAGAGAATGAGTTGCTTTGGAATTGCTTTTTCCATTGTTGAATGACTTTTTTATTTCTGGAAAAATTATTTTTATCAATCTCATGCCCCCTATTGGCAACCCAAGAACTTCATGCACATGGTCTTCAGTAATACAGAAAGGATCAGAATCAGGAATATTTAATGAGCACGTCTTAGCATTAAAATGTTGCACCAACCATAAACCCAACCGCAAAGGCAATTGGGTCACCTTCAAAAACTCCATCGACCCAAATCCTAAATCTCTAACTGCTTTCCACTGATTTTGTGAAAGTAAAACTGATTCCATAACTTGAACAATGGATAAGGGTGACATCCGACTATGCAATGTCCCATGAATGTGAGACTTCAAACCTTCCACTTCATTGCCTGACTTCAAACCTTGCAATTCATTGCTGGATTTCATCTCCACTACCTTAATCATCTGTTTTTCTTTCTTTAATGTGTCCTTTAAAACCATTTTTCCTTTGTCATTAGAAGATCCTATCTTGAAACTCCTTCCTTTATATTATGGCTATGTAGAACCACCAACAACTCCTAATTGTGTTGGCCCTGCTGCATCTTGGTCACCACCAACAACGGCTGCCCTTGCTGCATCTTCGTCACCACCAACAACTCCTAACTGTGATGCCCCTGCTGCATCTTGGTCACCACCAACTCTTAACTGTGCTGCCCCTGCTGCATCTTGGTCACCACCAATAACTCCTAACTATCCTGCCCCTGTTGCATCTTGCTCACCAACATTAACAGCAGAATCTGTCTCAACAGATGTCCTGCTCAACAAAATAGGTATCCTTGATGTCAAATGAGCAAATACTTAGCTACTAATTTAACAAAATGAACAAAAACTTAAATGCTCATTTCTCAAATGAGCAAATAGTTAATTGCTCATTTCTCAAATGAGCAAATAGTTAAATGCTCATTTGTCAAATGAGCAAATACTTAGTGCTAAAATGAACAACAAAACATAAAATGAACAAGTTATCAACTACTTTCAAAGCTGTGAAGAAATTAGAGAACTTGTTTTTAAACTCAAATTCTTTCTCACTGATATCTACTTTAAGACCTGAAGTGCAACATAATGAACTAACTTCTAGGCTTCTGATGTGAAAAGCCGAACAGTAAAATGCCTTCAAACTATCAGCTTCTTGGCTTCTAATGTGAAAAGCCGAACTAAGTACACGACGAAGTTGGTAGCTTTGTGGTGACGATAGTAATAACATTACACAGGGAATTTTGATTGTGAGAATTTCTAAGACAAACAAAAGAGATGAGAGCCTTGTACTCCCATCTTAAACCGTTTTTTTCCTATTTGCTTTCACGTACAAGTATTAACCTGTGGCAGTTTTAGATGTATTGAAAATTACTTCCCAACATAATCTACAACTTTTTATTGCTTGTAAGTTGTGGAAATTTCGGAGGTACTCTTACAAATTAGACTCAATAATCTATTTTCCTGAAACAGTGTCGTAGCACCTTCTCCCAATACTCTCTTGAGCCAAAACTTCAAAGAATTCTTGTGCTAGTGGAAATTTCTCTTATATAAAATTGTTATTCTTTACAGTGGTACACTTTAAATTATTATGTTATAAACTAATGACCATGCCTTCTGGTAAACATCAATTAATAAACACACTATACACCAAATAAGAAGTATTGTGTCACACTTATCATGTTATAAACTAAGTGAATGTGCTCTTTTGAGAAATGTCTGCAAACACCAGCATTAACAACAATCAATTAACCAACATCTACAAACATCTTATCAAGAAAAGGAATCTTATATTATCTCCATATAAACGCGCCTTCAATGTATACACAATGTAAATAGATGATGTGATGCCATCACCATTAAAGCACACAGTAAACTGTCAATTAAAAAGCTAATATTTCATAAATGAACAACAAAACATAAAATGAACAAGTTATCAACTAATCTACAAGAACTCCCATACAAGTAATACAACTCATCAACTAATCTACAACAACAACAAAAATAATAATAACTCAAATAATAAAAATAAAATGAGTAGAAACACATACATTGTATTTTCTTGAGGAACATTTGCATTTGCAGAATCCATAGCAATTACTTCTAGGTTTCCAAAAAAAACAAAGAAAATGTAAGATAATTACTCAAATGAAGCAAAATTAAAACTAAAATAAACTAATAATTACTCAAATAAAGCTATAATCAAACAAAAAATAAGATAAAACCAGAAAATAAAACATAATTGAGAACGAAAGTAAACCGAAAATCAAATTAAAATACCTAAAATCAAATTAAAATACCTAAAATCAAGCTAAAATCAACATAATAGCACAAATTATCAGTGATTTCTAGGTTTCCAAAAAAACGAAAAATCTGGACAATAACGAAAATAAGGCAAAATCAACTTGATAACTACTCAAAAAAACGAAAATAAAACTAAAATCAATGAAAAAAACAAAGTAAAACATTATCGACACAAATTGATAAACAATGTGAGCTGAAATCAGCGAAAATCAAACGAAAATCAAAAGGAAAATCAACGATGAATGTAACTAAATGTGACCTAAAATTAATTGAAAAACACAAAAATATAAATAAACTCACCTTGACAAAGAATTGATGAAGATTGAAGAAGTAGTGATGTAAAATCAGAGAGAATAGCAGAGAGAAAGAGAGTAGAAAACAGAGAAATTGAGTGAGGAGAGAGAAAATAGCGCGTGAAAGAGGAAGGAGGAGAGAGAAAAAACGCAGGAGTTTTGTTTGACCGGGATTTAATTGTGGCCGTTGGATGTAGTTGATCCAACGGTTATAATGAGTCCTCACATATAATAGGGTTCTCACATAAGGGATGTGGTCTCATATGATCCCATTTCTATATATATATTTAAAAATAAATTGTGAATTTTCTTCCCTTTGTTATATATTTAGATAAAATTTCTAATCTCAAAAGATAATAATTTATAGTTAATTAGTTTAAACTTTAAAATCTCATTCGCCAATTTTGCTTATATGACATTTGAATTATTTAATTTTAAAAGAATTTACCAATCTCTTATATAACTAGCTATAATTTACATTTGTAATCCTACATGACGCGCTAAGAAAATTTAATCCTATGTGACTCTCTAAAAACTCGGGAAAAAACTCCCCTTTATATATATACTAGTTTTGTGCCCGGTGCAATGTTCGCTTTGTTTATTGAATTTTAACATAAACTATTTATCTATGTATCAAAAGATATATCATCGATACAAAATAATTTAGGAATTGATGTACTTTTGTGACGCTTTAAATTATAACAAAGTATTATACATTTCTAAAAGTGAGCCAAATATTAATTAAATTAAAAAAATGTTCTAAGCCTGTTGAAACTTCGGGCTAGGGTTGAACATTTCTTGACCCGTGACCTGAAGTAACCAGGCTCGAGATGACCCCTGACCTGACTCAATTGACACGTCTGCATACAGTATTTAAATCATATATTAGTTATATGATATGATATGATTTATTAAAAATTATGATTAATTTTGTATATAATATTTGAAGTATATCGATAATAAAACACTATTCAACATTTTTATCTTAAAAAATCTATCCAAAAATCGCTTACTCGGCATTCTATGTATCGTAATAATACTTATTTGTCGCCTACGTGGTTTGACACTTGGCGAAAAACTGTAATGTTAAGTGTCGAAGTCTTGTGGCCTAGCTGCGAGACCGACTTTATTTATTAGCTTTCAATAAATTTCTTAAAAACCTATTATTTTTACATCATAAGATTTGTTTTAAAAAGTTGTTGAGAACAAGATTATATATATATATATATATATATATATATATATATATATATATATATATATATATATATATATATATATATATATATATATATATATATATATATATATATATATATATATATTCTCTCCCTGTGTTTTTAAATATTTGTTCCATTTCTCCATGCGCGGAGTTTTAGGAGAAATTGGAGAAAGTAATAAAATATGGAGGTAGTGGAGTGGGTGGAAGAATGAAAAATTGTATAAAATAAAAGTAGTGGAGAGAATTGGAGGAGAGAGAATATGAAATCAATAAAATATGATTTATGTTGAGTCCAATAGGTGAGAGAAATTAATAAATATTGTAAAAGCTTTCTAAATAAGGAAATAGAGCAAGTATTTAAAAAGGGCCGGAAAAGAAAAGTGGAGCAAGTATTTAAAAACAGAGGAAGTAATATTTAGTAATCGGAAAAACATAAAAGAAATCTTAGTTGTCCACGTGTCACCCCTAAACTCAGCTTTTGTTTTCCTAATTATTATGGTGTCTTCTTCCCCAACCGGCTCCATGACTTCCATCATCAAACCACAACATCTGAATCAAGATCACTAATTCATTGGCTTTTGACTTCTCTCAATCTAACTATATGTTTAGACATCTACCGATAGATTTGAAGATCAAAGTACATTCATTTTTTTCCTATATATTATTTTGCTTATCAATTGATTAGTATATGGTCGGCATATCAAATTTTAAATTTTCAATTATTCAAATTAGATTGAATCCTCCCTATAGCCTTAATTTATTTCATTCTACTACTGCAATACAATTTGTATTTATAAACCTAATTTCTATCCAAATGAACATTTCTTCAAAAAAAAAATTGCAAAAAATATAACCTGTGCATCATTATTGTATCTGCCAAGTACTAGTTAATTGATTAAAACTAGACTACGACGACACTTGGCATCCTAACTTTTCTTCAAGTTCCGAGCCATGAGGATGACAAAGTCAGCAAATTCAGATAGATTTTTTAGAATAAAAAGTTTTATTATATTGATTTTTTATCTTTTGTATACTAATTCCAAAATTTCAAATATCATAACTTTCACATATACATCATATAAATATGTTATTTTTACGTCATAAATTTCGTTTTAAATAGTAGTTAAAAACAAGATACGATTATGGGAATCTTAACTAATTAAAAATAAATATTTTATATATGATGCTGGAGCACGTCTTGTGTGTGGCTGGCCACACCGTGTGGCCACTTATAAAAGAATAAAGTAACCCATGTTATACTTAACGAGTCTTGTAATAATACTGAACGATTAACCCTTATAACATTAAGGAAGTAACCCTTTAACACAGACCAAGTAACCATTTTACACTAATGAAGTAATCCATATGATGGCTAGCCACACGGTGACACGGTGTGGCCAGTCACATATAAGAATTTGTGATGATGCTAAGTCAACAAAAGTTCAAAAAGATTTTTTAGAATAAAAAGTTACTAGATGAAAGCCCGTGCGATGTACGGTTTTTCATACATAAATCTCAAGAAAAGATATTTTCCTGTAGACTCTAAGTTTTTTTTTAATAAGTATTTATTTTACTATTTAATAATTTCAGACAAAAAAAAAATAATTTAATAAAAATGTTATTGCCTATTACAAAAGTAAACTTTTTTTTAATGTTATGTATAATGCGACTTTATTTATCATTGTTTTGTATTTTATTCGTTGTTATTAGTTATATGACAATAATATGATATATTTCCAAAAAAAAAAAAAAAAAAAAAAAAAAAAAACTGTAAATATGATATTTCATGATTACATATTAGGATATGTTTAAAATAATTTAAATCCTAAATCATTATTCGTTTGTTTTTAAACGTACTTGATATAAAACTCTCAAACTATATATATCATTTATTTATATTTCTTGTGATCTCTAACAAATTATTTTCTATTAAAATTTTTTGACATAAACTTCACATAAATGTTTAAAAAAGGTACAATTTTTTCTTGCGTTATAAGTTTTAATTTATTTTTTTATGAAAAAAACATCTTATTAATCGAATATTTAGATAAACAATTAATTCTATGAGATAATTTTTATTTTTATTAATAATTTAAATCCTAAAATCCCACGGTTTTTTAAAGTAATTTGATCATACTCATAATATTTTTCATTAATTTGCTATTGTTTGTTAAGGATAATTTTTTTTCTTAATTTTATGTAATTTATTCCCCTAATAAAATTTTTGATAAGAACATTAAAAAATATATACATAAACATATGCAACAAAACGTGTATACTATTTATCTCTTATTTCGATAGAATCACCAACTTTGTTCACACCCATATCTCTTCCATCTAATAAAACTGGATAAATAGAACATGTTAGCAAAAATAAAATTTGTATAAAATTAATCTTTATAGTCTTATATAATAAATCAATATATTTATCCGGAAGTGAAGAATTATTGTGAAATTGATCTAAAAATTATAATTGTACAAAATCAAATCTATGCATTAGAATTTTTTTTTATTGTCCCTAATCATCCGAACAA
This sequence comes from Chenopodium album, assembly GCF_948465745.1. NCBI lineage: Eukaryota > Viridiplantae > Streptophyta > Magnoliopsida > Caryophyllales > Amaranthaceae > Chenopodium > Chenopodium album. Next base: position 10,431,888 of record NC_137850.1, on the reverse strand, counting down.
TAGTATTTTGGAAAATTGAATCATTATTTTGTTGTCGCTGACAATGCATGCGATATTACTTCTTAAATGTAACGACTGAAAAGTATCTAATGAAGTAAACTTTCTTTCATTAATTTTGAACGAAATTGTTGAACAAAATTGACTTTGATTGAGGCATGAACGTAATCACCCTATAATGAAAAAAAAAATTAGGTTAATTTAATGACCTTATTAAGCTACCTCAATCACAAAAAATTTGTTTTAATCATAAAATTAATTAATAAAAACTAAAAAGGTTTATTAAAAAATATAATAATGTAAACGGTTTATAAAGATATAATACCTCCTCATCCAATAGGACCATCAGGCGAGAAATTCGTACTTTGATTTTCCAATCATTTTTACTCGAATTTAATTCCCTGATTAAATTAGATCTGCATGTAAAAACAAAATTCAGTAAACAGAACATAAACATATAATCATTGAGTATCCTAAATAAACACAATGTAATCGATAATCACAAATATACATTTAAACATGGAGTTTAAAAATTAAGCTAAAAAATAACCCAACCTTTGATAAAACTACACAAAATTATTGACACGAAATTCGTTTTACTTAGTTTTGAATTGATACCAAATTTTATTGGTGTCATATGATACGTCAATTTATAATGTTAGATATTACAAATTTTAATTTAATTATAATTAAGGAATAATATTTATTTCTTATCATAAACACTATCAAAATTTATCTTATAATGGTAGATAGAAATCCTATATCTAAAGATGATTTTTTTTAAAAGATAATTTTTAGTTTTTCTAAATAAATTAAATACTAATAAATCACTATTCGTTGTTTTTAATTTCGTGGCAAAATTCTTAAATCTCATTCATCACTTTTGTTTAGGTGGCAAATGAATTTTTTAATGCTGAAATAAAATAGAAATCCAATTTTTAATTGGTCAAAAATATACCTTTGCTTATGTGGCATTTCAAATGCTCCTTAAAAACGTCTACTTTATTTATATATATATTAAATTATAGAGTATGATTGTTATATTATTGTACATTGTCGGTTGTAGATCCCAAAACTAGATACATTTTTTTTTATATACAAATACAATTAATAAGTAATCATTAAGGCCATGATTAATTCACCTTATTTTTACTTTTTAAGATCATATTAGAAATATAAGTTTGACATACTTTATCAGTTATTATGGTTTTTCATTGCTAAATACCTTTAATATCGTGATTAAAAAAATTATAAAAATTACATATTAATAAAAAAAAACAAATTATTACGAATCTAATAAAACCCTACTTGCATTGATACAATATTTCTTTATAGATTATCGTTTACCTAAGATTAAAGTTTGGTCTAATCAGACCTGATCAAGTTTAGATAAGATCAGATAAGCAAACATAAGGTGAGCTAAACATGCCCTAGTTCATGAGTAGTAGATTGAAATAATTCATGGCAGTATTTTATTTAAAAAGATTGTTTCTTATCTTATGTCATTTTAGGTTTCGTATAAATATTCTACCATCTCCTTTCTCCACTAAGTCAAGGGTTGTGTTCTTTTTGCTCAAGGATGACAACTCCATAGTTAGGTCATCACCAGCATTTCTACAAAGTCTCTGGTAGCTTAAGGGTGTCCAAAATATCACGTAAAGGAAAATGTTTTAAAATGAAGGTTTGGGAGAATTGAAATATTTCCAAGGCCTGGAAATTGCACCAAGTAAACAATGTTTTTGTATGTGCCAAAGAAAATATGCCCTTGATATTATTTCTGAAGCAGGATTATTTCTGAAGCAGGATTGTTAGGAGCGAAACTCAAAGATTTTCTAATAAATTAAAATCATAAATTAGCTTTAGCAGAAGGAATGAATGGATCTACGGGAAGTTAGCACAATATAGGAGTCTTGCTGGACGATTGATATTTTTGTCCGTAACTTTGGGATACAAGCAAATCATATGTTGCACTACTTGAAAAAAGAATCCAGGAAAACGAACGGAAGGATGGGGTGACCCTGATTAGGCGAGTTGTCCTTTGACTAGGAGGTTGTTGGACAGTTTGGATTATACCCTGTAAAACCAAGAAGCAACATACAATATTTATCTTCTACAGATTTCATTTGATGGCATAGTAATTTGTGAGCTAAAATAGTTGAAGCAATAACTTGGGGATATAGGGATTCACCATGCTCAAGGCATATATCTCTGTTATGATGGTTAGCCTACGTTGTTTATTGTAATAATCCAATGTTCCATGAGAGAACACATTTGAGTGGACTGTTAGGAGCGAAACCCAAAGATTTTCTAATAAATTAAAATCATAAATTAGCTTTAGCAGAAGGAATGAAAGGATCTACGGGAAGTTAGCACAATATAGGAGTCTTGCTGGACGATTGATATTTTTGTCCATAACTTTGGGATACAAGCAAATCATGTGTTGCACTACTTGAAAAAAGAATCAAGGAAAACGGACGGAAGGATGGGGTGACCCTGATTGGGCGAGTTGTCCTTTGACTAGGAGATTGTTGGATAGTTTGGATTATACCCTGGAAAACCAAGAAGCAACATACAATATTTATCTTCTACAGATTTCATTTGGCATATTAATTCGTGAGCTAAAATAGTTGAAGCAATAACTTGGGGATATAGAGATTCACCATGCTCAAGGCATATATCACTTTTGTGATGGTTAGCCTACGTTGTTTATTGTAATAATCCAATGTTCCATAAGAGAACACATTTGAGTGGACTGTTAGGAGCGAAACCCAAAGATTTTCTAATAAATTAAAATCATAAATTAGCTTTAGCAGAAGGAATGAAAGGATCTACGGGAAGTTAGCGCAATATAAGAGTCTTGCTGGACGATTGATATTTTTGTCCGTAACTTTGGGATACAAGCAAATCATGTGTTGCACTACTTGAAAAAAGAATCAAGGAAAACGGACGGAAGGATGGGGTGACCCTGATTGGGCGAGTTGTCCTTTGACTAGGAGATTGTTGGATAGTTTGGATTATACCCTGGAAAACCGAGAAGCAACATACAATATTTATCTTCTACAGATTTCAGTTGGCATAGTAATTTGTGAGCTAAAATAGTTGAAGTAATAACTTGGGGATATAGAGATTCACCATGCTCAAGGCATATATCTCTTTTGTGATGGTTAGCCTACATTGTTTATTGTAATAATCCAATGTTCCATGAGAGAACACATTTGAGTGGACTGTCATATTGTGCGAGATGCAATCAAGGATGGTTTAATTTCCCCATATGTGCCTGAGAAGGTGCAATGCAAACATTTTAATAAAGCACTTGGGAAAGACTCGGTTTGAGTTTTTACTTAGCAAGTTGGGCATCCCAAAGCTTTATGCTCTATGTTACGACTAGAGGGGGATATTGATAAGATAATAGGGAATATAAGATAATTATTTGTTGGAAGATTATATTTTGTTGATTAGGATACTATTCTGCAACTTATATAATACAGTACTAGTTTTCATAAATAACTGCAAGATTATTTTATCAAAAGGACATAAATTACCTAGCTATCATTTAAATTACCTTAGAATCAGCAAATGAATTCAAAGACTGACACTTTGAATCGTTCTTCCTAAAGGCCAAATGAAGAAAGGAGAAAGGAGAATAAGGGGGAAAACATTCAATTTGATTAGCCGTCACAAGTCATCCAACAATATTTTGTTAAGGCACTTGCATCATCAGGAATTGAATATCCCTAGTTAAGTGCAAGTTATGAGCGTTTACATAAGATCAATCAACATTTAAGACCATTTAACGAACATCAATCGTAGCTGGAGTCGTACTTGTCAACTTTTTGTATTTACCACATCACCCTTAACAACAATCAAGTAAGACAGTAGGAAGGAGTAAACAGCATTAAACTTGGGATTATGAGACGCGTACAGCCTAATCTACATTACCATTATTTTCATAGTTTGCCTGTTAATAGTAAATATCACCTATCACCTTAAGTTTAAACTAGTCCAAAATCAAGACATGCTACTTCTGTACCACCACTGTTTCTTACCTTCAGCTGTTTGTGCTGTTTTTGCTCAATACTCTACAAATTAGAATTATATCCCCAAAGATTACAATAATTACATAAACCTTGGGAATTTATCACACAAAAGAGTCATTATAATTTGTAGTGATCAGATAGGTCTACAAACAGGTGCTGTATCTTACAGAAAAGGTTGTGATTTTCTATATACAATCTGGCTATTCAGCCATAACTATTATTGGAAATCAAATTGATCATGATAAAAACGTTCATTTCAAAATCTCCCATGTTTTCACAAGATAAATAATAAACCACTAATAAATTATAAAAAAATATCCTTTCATGAGCCAGCATAAATCACAACATACACAACTGGGACATCATGGATTTTCATTATATAATTTATATAAAAATTCAAACCTACATTCAAAGCTTCAGAGCTAAAATTATCGCATCACACTCAAGTCAAACTGTTACTTGAGATCTAAATGATGCATGATGAAAATTGTGTTAGCACCAACTACTATGAAAAGCCTCGATTAACCCACTTTATGAAGGAGTGAGACAAATTGGGTAGAAAAAAGGTATTTTCTGGTGACAATCTCCGAACCCACAACATCAGCTTGGCATTTCCACAACTTTGTTGAGGAAAATTCATCAATTACACACAAGGCAGCAGCATGTAGATCAAGTCAAAATTGATGAGCATAAGTCCTTTTAAATCACATTTGACAATTCAGTATCACAAAACACCCAGAGGAAAAAAAAAAGAAAAAAAAAAAAAAGAAAGAGAGAGAGAGAAAAGAGGGGGGAGGGGGGGGGGGGGGGGGGGAGCTCACAGACTAGAATAAAGCTAATTAAGTATATACCATATTATCAACAGCACTAACCCATTAGAATTAATGCATTACCGAGTGCAAAAAATTTGTATTACCATCTCACTCGCAGAATTTGGGAGCATTAATCTGAGCAGGAGCAGACAGCCGAGCAGATGATCTCATAAAGGGCCAGACAGTACAATATATATATAGCTAGTGTCCCACCCTTTAGCAACCTTAAACCTGTAATAGAAGATATCACAATAAGTTTTCATTGTCCAAAATGGTGCTTTGTATTATATCGTTCCTAGTACAAAACCACCACGCAATAGCATGTCTAAAGTGTAAACAACATATTCATATAAGCCTCTGAACATGGCAATTAAACACACAAGCAGACAAGCAATACTACTAATAGAAGACAGTAAAACATCGACTGAACCAGAGAAAAAGCACAGCAGCAGAACAGATGCTGACCAGTTATCTATTCAAACAGATTCAGAACTGATTAAATACAATATTTTGGAAAGACAAACCTAGAAACAGGAAAATAAGCATAATTAGTTTATCATAATAATGAAAAGAACACATAAATCACCTGTTGCTTCGAAGGATCCTCTTCCACTTTTAGCACAAGCATGTGCACTTTAATGCCAAATCTAATACGATTCCAACTATATAATCACTAAAGATAAAGATGGCACCCATTGGAATCCATGTCACACAATCACATAAACCAATCTCAAGAATACAGCAAGTAATGATCAATTTGTTGCACCTCCTATCCCATATCATCATCAGCTGTAGGCTCCAATTACCAGTTTCGAAAATTCTGTTCCTCTGTCAAGCTGCCCAAAGAGACTAGTCAAAAAAAATAGACACCCTGCACCCGAGTGTAGAAGGCTATCCTCTGTTACAGGGCACTTAGGCGTCTCCATCTACCTGAATTGCCACTCAGGCCAAAAGAATTAGGATGATAATCACATCCCAAAACTCCTGTTGTATATATCTCCTGAATTGGTCATTCGAAACTTAGCATCTTCATAACCACCATAGAATTTGCTACCCAGTCTCTCATTCCTAAGGAGCTCTGCTATACCAATATCATTTGCAGTTTGAAGCTCACTCCAATTATCCCAATGGCCATTAGAGACTGCAGTATTTCTAGGAGGTTGCTGGAGTGAAAATTGTGAAAAGGGAACATGATTACTAACTTGGGACTGGTCCATATGTCGAGAGGAAAAGCCATATGGATCATTTGGTGGAGAGAAGTTATCCCTAGCGTCAGTATATCTGAGGTTCTGATGGGGTGAAAGAGATCTTTGCATAAGTAACTGAAGTCTTGAATCATTTTCAAATGCAGGCGGCTGTACAGGGTAATTCGACCTCATGTCTATAGAGTTATTGATCCCACCTGGGAGCCTCCCTTTACCGACAGCCAAAATAGCAGGGTCTATAAATTCAATATCATTAGCAGGACTTACGTTTCCACTTGGTGTCTGATAAGGGTTTCTGAAGAACGAAGGAGTGTCTACCATGTGGCTTCCTGCAATAGATCCAAAATTAAATTCTTTCAATTGTGAAAAAAAAAAAAAATTCAAAACTCAAGAGGAAAGAAAATCAGGAGAGTGAGTATAGTAACAAACCAGACTTCATTAAGTCAAAAGTCTGATCACTTCTTTCATGAGAAGAAAAACCTGGAGGCGGTGGCCTACTTGGTGCAGAGAAACCAGGTGGAGCTGAAATCTGAGATCTAGAGACTGTAATTCAGATAGAGAGACTATGTCAGTTAATATTAAGAAATAAACATTAAAGCAATACAAACGGGGAAACATTGACAAACTACTAATATGGTAAGAGAACCTAAATTTCCCTACTTAACAAAAAAAAGAAAAAAAAAAGAATAAGAAAAAACATAATAGGCACTTACGAGAAAGTTTGTTGGTAGGAAAAATGGAATGGCCACTAGTCAAATTATCCGATAGCTCAATATTACGATGAGGAAATCCAAAACCATTGCCCATTCTATCAAAATAAGGATCTCTAATCCCACGAGATTCCTGTCCAAAAGGGGGATTCTTTGCTGCCTGGCCAATATTGCCAAGCGAAGGCTCCATATTGAATAAATGATTCCTGGAGTCCTCCTGCCTTGCAAAAGAAAATCTAGATTGATTGCTATATTGACCTTTTAAGGAACCAGCTAGGTTTACCGTACCCTCTTGTTTATCAGTTTCACGCAATAGCTTGGCCAAATTTTGTGGGGATATCAAAGAATCATCCCAAGAATCAAGATCCAAGGACAAAATATTTGATATGATGTTGTTCTCTCCCGTATCCAGAGCAGGCTGTGAGTCGACATAAGCAAGTTCACCGTCAAATCTTCCCATATGACTCCCTTGCACACCTCTAAATAACAAAGAACTATCCTGTTCTGGAGTATGGCTGACAAAACGGTCCAAGAATCCATTAGAAGCAACAGATGCACTAGATACATTGGTTGTCAAACATTCATCAGTTAATCTATTTACAATAGAAGAGGCAGCGGTATAATTTCCTGCACAATCAGCACCACCATGCGACTGTAAAGGAGCCCTTAAATGACTCAAAAGATGAAGCCGAGATGATGTGGGTATCGCTGCCTGATTTATGACTATAGCATCCCGAAGTCTTTGATTATTAAAATCATCTTCTGTCTCTGAAGATATATTATGTAATACCGAAGCTTGCATATTTGATCTTATATCAGATGCTTCTTTTACAGCAGTCAAAGAATTAATAGTAGTAGCAGGAGTATAAGATGAATGTTCCTGAAGCCTCTCAGACTCATGCCACTGTAAACCTTGATTCCTAGGGGATAAGAAATTATTCAGACTCAAACCATTAGGTCTGTCTACCTCAGAATGTTCACTATTAAGCTGTTTGTCAGTGCTTATAGACGATAGATCAGAGCATAGTTTCTGAATATTTCCGTCCATAACAGAGCTATTCCCTTTGTCTTCACAAGAGGAGCAAGGTTGTCCATCTAAAGAATTTGAACTTAAAAGCTGTTCACCACCTTCTACATCACTACTAATTGCTGGGGAACAAGATGACTGGCTTACTGACTTTCCAGCTGAAGCAACTAAAAGTGTAGAAGAGACCTCTGAAACATTTCTCTGAGAACTATTACCAGCATGCTTCTTCACCGTTTCTGGATTTTCCATTTTACTTTTAGTTTGATTAGCATTTATTTCTTCATTTGACATTTGCTTCTTTCCAATATCACTGGGAATGAAGTCAGAAACAGTTGTTGCAAGCACTGGCGGCTCATGAACTGTCTCAGCCTTCTGCTTGGTTGATCCATTTGAGCTAGCCAAGCTTACAGATGGAAGATTGCAATTGGAAACGCGTGCTCCCCTGATATAGAAACAGAAATTTAAAACCATGAACAGACAGTGATAAAAGAGCAAGAAAGAAACATACCATGACGCTGCTGGCGGCAGGGCACCAGATCTACCCGAACTACTATTTGGGGGAGAACCTTTTGAATAGCTTGCTGAATTCTGCAACCAAACAACCACAATTAGAATTTATTACCACAATCAGCAAAAACAACTGTAGACTGCATTTAATCATGTAAACAGGTAAAAAGGGGACAATCATACTCTTTAACGAATGTCAAAATCTCAACCGAAATATCCAATATGGTATACGTCTAGCCAATGTTTTGTGCATGCAGTAAATAATTATCCAAATTAAGCAGAAGACATGAACATACACGTAATATATAAATGTTAGAACTGTCAAATGGGTTGGTCCCTATTTCTTCATTTTTAAGAACATATTCAAGTTGTTTTAGACAGTTTAATTTGCAGGATTGTAGTGAATTTCTGATATACCTTCTAATTGGATTTCTAAATCTCAGTTCAGTTTTAGCTTGGGTCAGGCCAGAATTTTAATGGTCTATACATCATAATTGGCAGTTGTAAATTGTAATAAACTAAAATTTTGAGATAGAAATAAAACCAGGAAGAAGATAACCCTTTGATTGAACTAAAAATAAAAGAAGATGATGAAGATATTTAAGCATTAAAGAAGTTTCATTCTCTCCCATCTATACAGTTAACAAGTTTAACCAGATTTTTTTCTCTCAAATCCTCTGTATACTAACCTTGACCGTATAATTTTGACAACATATTTCTATTCTAATGTAATCACTATACTAACTTTTGAGATATTTATACTAACCTTAACAGTATGATTTTCACAATATCAAATTTTTATAATAAATACGTATTGATAATTTAATATAAAAATGGTCAACCATTTATGTAAGCAAGAGAGTCAACTTGTAGTATTTAATTTGGGATAAAAGGAGTAGTCCCCAACAAAAAAGGCACACTTCTCAGTTCTCAAAGATTCAAGCAAGACTTTTCTCCTTTTTTCTCAACTTTTGGGCCCTAAAAACTCATTAACTCTCATCGACACATATAAAAATACTTCAATATTTAATACAAGCATTGCAAAATGGACACACGGGATGATACCAAATCAACCAGGTGTATAAAGCTTGTCATGCCTAAAGGATATCTATTACTCATCAAGAATCCAGATCAAATCCTTACAGAAAAAGAAAAAATGAGTTCCAGCCAGCAAAGTCTACGGAAACCTATTTTGCCGAAACTCAGCATGTTCTCACTTAAAATCCCTCTATACCATTTCTTTCTCCATATCAAATAACCAATTAATAGAGGATATAAAAGATCAAGGAACGAAACAAATGGGATGTAATCAACCATGAACCCCAGTTACTGCACCTAAAAAAAGACATTTACCCTTCCAGTTCAGAGTGTTATTGCCAGTTTAGTTATAAGTTCTACCCTAAAAAATGCTGGTAAATTAACGCACCTTAAGAATGCCGGTTACCTCCATGGACACCTCAAATGAATATTAGCCAGTTAATGCACCTGAAATGTCAACTATCCCTCCAGATATTCCATTAAAACCTTAAAGCCTGTATGGTATCAATGCCAGTTTAGCTATTGGTCTTACCCCCAAAAAGATTGTTGGTCAATTACTGAACCAATGTTGCCACTTAGGAAATTCCAACAGTATCAGTTCAAATTTCGATCCAGTACACAAATGTACTCCATCCCTAACAGTATGCAGAACTTTGCTTTCTGGGATGTTCCTTAAAGAATGCAACAATTCTTTCTAGCCATGTGCTCTCATTAACTTACTCTCTCATCAGATCACATGGTCCTAAGTTATTTCAACTCCATTTAACCAAACATTGAAATGAGTGCAATATGTACTTGGTGGATACACTAAGGTGCTGAGGGAGTATGATAAAAGTTATATGGTTAATGTTAATTAATGTTAATTTTCATTTTAAAAATATAACAACAGAAAGCTGTAGACTTCTTCTAGTTTCCAAAAAAAATTCTAGTTCAAAACTTGCATATATTACAAGCCCTTATAGGCTTAGAGAAAAGGGGAACCGAAGAACCATCTCTCACACTAAAACGAGATCACATGCTAAAAGTTGCCTTGATACATAAAAGGTCATCATGTACTTAACAGACTAGCATGAGATGGGCAATGAAAATTTTTGCGCATGTAACATCATTTATTTCACATTTGAGCTGTAAATACTAACTCAAGCAAATATTTGATTGTGTGTACGTGTCAATATGTAAATGAGTGCAGGGGAAAACTTTAAATTTTGAAATCTGCATGCAAATTCCCTAAATCCAGACATCAATCATGTATTTTACTAATTTTAGTCATTACAAGTGAGAGTAGATTCAGGTAATTATTTTAATATTCATATCACAATCTATGAGCATACTCCCTCCGTTCTTTTACTTCGACCCAGTTACTACAGATGCTCAATTAAAATAAATATTGAAAAATGTGAGTGAGTGTAAGATATAATAGGATAAAGTAAGAGAGAGAATGTTAAAAGGTGGGTTTGTGTAAGAAAAAGGTGAGCAGAGTAAGAGAGATATGGAAAGGTGTAATTATTGTGGGGTTGAAGGGGTTAGAAGGTTAAAAGAGTGTCAATAATATAATAGCAAAGTGAGTAGAACAAAAAAGAGCAGAGGGAGTATTTGATTACTATATATTTCCATCACCATTCAATTTTTAAGTTAAAGAAAGCTCACAACATATATGTAATAAAAAGATATTGCGTTCCATTGACAAATAAAACACTTGGATGCAAAACCATACTACCATTAACGAACAACCGAACATATACCCAAGTTCATGTAACAGAGACAAATGCCCATCAATGGAGGTCATCATCTTCCAAATAACAAGACAACGAAAAACATAATCTAAATCCAACACTTGTAACATGCATACGCATACATACTACCAATAAATAGTGAAAACAGAAAACTTCCATCAAAATGATTAACATTCTGATGTCTGTAAAACAATAGTGAAAACAGGAAAATTAAATAAAAACAAAACAAAAAAAAAAAAAAAAAAAAAAAAACAGCCTATAAGTTAACAAGGACCAATTTAGTTGTCACAAAGATAATATAACTATTATGTTGAATGTGCATCAACATTCAAGCCCCAACAAATATCTACTTATTAAAGAACTTTCTATGCTACAGAAATCTTATACTTTTCTTACAATCACATGTCCCCTTGGCACACACTTTAAGAGAGTACAAAGGGTATACAGAAAGTTTAATCAAAATAACTTCACATGTAGGGAAGAGTTGAGAAACAGGCACTTAGGATATTTTAATAAATTTGTCCATTTACCTTAGTCTCTTCCTTAAACGCATCCGAAAGGAAAATGTTAGAGATTATGAAGAGAAAATATAGCACAACCAATTTTATTTAAGTCCTAACACGAGCTCTCAGAAAGCCCATATGCAGCCACATTGATATATCAAGAGATGTATAGGAAAGGGGTCTTACAGTTGAAGAATTTTTGACAGCCGGCTTCTCTATTACAGCAGAACTAATATTGCAATAATCATCTGCAGGGGGAGGCAATACAGTCCCTGCACGCCGTTGCATATTATTGGTAACCCCAGTGATTTCCTGAACTCTAATCCAAGAAAGGTAAGTCAATAATACTAGCGGTTAAATCAGATTTTGCAAAAAAACAAAAAATAATAAATAAACAACACAAAACAAAATCAAAAGGCAAAGGCAAAGAAAGCCAATGCAAATCCATGAATGAGAATCACATTTCAGATATAGGCATTTCAGAAGTTCAGTTAGTCCAACTATGTAACACATCATCCAACAAATATAAAAATGTGGCATAGTGACACTGTGACAGAGAGAGTACAATTGATATAGGATGTTTTTACATCAGTCGTTTAAAAATGACTACCATATTATTTGAATGATAAAGAATATGATCGGTTCATTTTTTCACATAATATGGGCACAATTAGTGTTCTAATATCTACAATGCAAATATACATTTTGAAAATTTTAATCCAACATAAAATAGAAATTTTTCGAGAAACTATAAAATAATAATAAAAATTACATAAATGAAACTAAAAATTTGATGAATAAAAAAAATGTTGATATTCAAACGACCACTATAAAATTTATTACTATAAAATTTTGATACTATTTTATACCAAAAATAAAGTACTATAATTTATTACTTGGAGAAAAATACGTCAATTATGAACTACATAACCATTAAAACATTATGGAAGTCATATTTCAAACGACCACTATGAAATTTTACACATCTTTTTCATCTCCACCGAATCAACATAGTCTTTTATTTGAAATTCACTGAGCTGACTAAATTCTTAAGATTTCAACAGAAATAACATGGGGAAGTTCAAAGTTTAACTTACTAGAATTTTAAAGCAGTTTATAATTTAAGGAAGGCCTAAAATAGAAATGTGGCATAGTTACAGAGGGTTGGTGCAGTACTGCAGTTTATAAGTTTAACAGTTTATCAAATTTCTGATTTCAATTAACCACTATATCCTCTAAAGTTCAAACAGCAGTAATTACAAGGCCAACAACAATTTTTTATGCATTAGATACACTAAGCTAGAGCCGTAAGCAAACAAGTATCTACACCCTTTACCAAAATTGGATGTCCTTAAACCAACAGTTCCTTGTCAAAGAACAATGAAAAACCTACATTTTCAGCAAGCAGGTTTATCAATACCTTGTGTAGGCAGATATGATTTCATCTTTGGTGAAGCTATCCTCTTGTGAACCAATCTCATGCAAGTATAAACAATCAGGGTTGGTGCAGGGCTGTAACAAAAGAAATACACTTAATGTGAACACTGAATGTTAACCACTATTATGAATTAACTAACACCCAGATATCATACCACATTTCTTAGCCATGCATGACAGTATTTTGTGGTTCCAAAGCATGCCCTGTAATATAAAAGTCTAGTCGTTAAAACAAGTAATATAAAATAATACAGAGCAAGCACTAAGAAGGTTTTGATTCCATGCTCAGCCCACCTCAAAGGCCTAGCGTCCAAAATAAACCCATGCACTGACTGAATGCAACGAATTGCTTCCTCCTCTTTTGAAAATGTAATATATCTGAAAGCCAAAAATAAGCAGCAGAACATGCTGTCATGCCTTCTGATAGATTTTATATATTGCAATGGATCACTAAAAACCTAACTAAATAAATAAAACTTTGTGCTGTCTAGAGCAATCTCAGCATTGAAGATATAAGAATTCAGTGAATCCTAACCTAAACTATATTACGACAGCAAAGCACAAACTGAAAAGACAGACATTACTCAGATATGGAAGAAAGCTCTAAAAGCTTGAAAATGTTGTACTCCGTAGCTTTTAGAGAACAATACAAGTTCAACTTTTAAGCTCCTTTCAAAAATCAATTCCGTCTACTTCCTCTGTTCTTTTTAAATTGACTAATAGCCTCATGGCACACGATTTAAGAAAGGGGACAATTACAATACATGACATAATTACATATAGATAAATAACTTGACTTACACACTACAAGTATTGTTTGCAAACTGCTGAATGGTGCCAGCTGAAGTCCGGGATATGGAAACCTTCAAAACCTTGCCATACTGAGCAAAATAGTCTTTATGTTGAAGAAGCTGCCCAAAATAGTGAAAAAATTAACTACCAAAATTGGCACCCAAATGAATATGAGGATAAAGGGGGGATCAACAAAGCACTCACATCTTCATCTGCAAGCTCAAGAGGTAAGCCCACTATGTAGACAAGATTTCTTTGAATAACACGAACGCTGCTCAATTGCTTCCTGCTATCAGATGTCTTAACCTTTGCTTTCTGTGACTTGTGTTTCTTTTCCATATTAACTTCTTGCACCAACCTGAAAAGAAACACATTCAGCAAATAATACATGAAAAGAGCTGTGATGTGACATGCTTTCCTTCCTTCTTTTTTGGGTTTAGGTTAACCAAAAAACAATGCATTCTAAAGTATGAACCATTACAATGATGGCCTAACAAAATTAAATATGATAATAAATCAGTAAAACAACCTTTCACAGTTTGCAGCCATCCCTACAATTCGGTCTTTATCATATGCAGTGCGACAGGCAGGGCACCGTCCCTCTGACTCATCCTTCTCAGCCATATCCATTATGTGATGCCAACACCACACACAAATCTGCACACAAGAACAGAGAAATTAATACATTTGAAGCCATCTGTTTACATAATGATTTAAGTTTTGTTTCAAGGAAAGTACAAGTTCAAACTTCAAACCACATCAACAGCAAAAAAAAAGCTCAACACAAATAGCAAGAATATTACTGTCATTGCAGAGTCAGCTGAGAACATGCATAAAGCTAAGCTTTTTAATGCAAAACAACTAAATTAAGTTCGCAATGAATGAAATAACTCAAATACTAACAGGCTAACAGCCACTAGATATAGCTTTAAATAATGATGAATAAACAAATAAAGAAAGAAAGAAAAGGCAACGGTTAGGGATGGATTGTCAGTGGGATGCAACACACAAATGCTTCCATGAACCCTTATCAAGATAAAGATGCTAATTTATTTATCATTTCACAGGGATAAATATCAAGAAGACATGGATCATGATGCAAAGCCGGATTTGAAGAACAACAAAAATCTAATCATTAATGGTTAGATCCTTAGTTTGTATTAGGTCCTACCACTCTTTCACATATCCCATGCTTCTCTAAAAAACAGCATTAATAGTCTAATCACTCTAATTCCTCACTCTGCATCTTAGGAGCCAGATTTTAAAACAAAGAAAACAAAGGATCAAACAAAGAGATGAAAAACAGAGGACAAATAGTACAAAGAACAGTCGTAATTAAAAAAAATGAAAAAAAAAGGTGCATGCAACTTCTCAGCCCTAATCATTTTATGTTCCTAGAGCAGTTAATTGCAAGCTAGATAGTCTGACCTAACTAAAGTACTGAACATACCAGCCCCACTCTCTAAATGGAAGAATTACCAAAATCTTACCAGGATAAAGAGAACAAATCCTAACATAACCCCAGACAACCAAAACAAAATCATACTGCACACAGCAGAATCCACACAATAACCCCAGAACCAAGCATGATGCGATCATAACAAGCCACAAAAAAGAAACATTAATACACCCCAAACTTCCACTTAGGTTAAAGCAAAAGGTTTGGACTGGCATAATGCAGGTCACACAATAGCCTAACATTTGGTCGACTAAACATTGAGAAAGATTGTCTTACATTCAAGATATTGTAAAATTCCCAAATTCTTAAAACTAAGAACAAAAGACATTAACGGTTATCAGCCTATCAACAAATGTTAATTATCATCCCTTAACTACACAGCCATAATCAATTGATCTGGCATAAGCAAAGAACACTACGTTGTCAAACAAAATAAATGGCCACAACAATAAAATCACGGAGAAAACTCAACCTCATAGCCACATCTGCACGGCTTCAATTGCTGATCAGTCAAATCCATCTCCTCAGCACAAAGAGGACAGGTCTTCTCACCCTCGTCACTCATGATTGATCTGAGATAAAACTAGTAATAAAAAAATAATAAGCCGAGGAGAAAGAACATTAAAACAAATAACTAAAACCTTGATTTTGCTAGCAAATTGCAGCTTTAACCACAAAAACTACAATTCAAGTTGAACTATTCAGACGCGAAAGGAGAGAATCTAAACAACGAGAACATGGTCCAATTTCATAGTTCCATCCTAACTTTTAAGGGTTTTGCAACACAATTTTAATACCAAAATTGATTAAATTATCAAGTTAAACTCGAAAAATCACATATTTTAGGGAGAAAAGGTCCAATTTCATAGTTCCATCCTAAGATTAAAGGCAAATGCTAGAAAAATCACATAATTTTCTTCTCTGGGAACAAAATCGATCTTTATGAGCCTTAGTAATTATAACTACTAACTAATAGTTCAATAATCGACTATAGAAGAACCCTAAATTGAGTATACTGACAGTTGAATAAACGATAAACCCTAGATTGTGAAATTGATATTCGATGATTACAAAAAGAACAACATGTTACCTCGGAAGCTGCTTTAATGGAGGATAGAAAGATCAGAAGTCGCTTCAATGGAGATCGTGGAGTGCGCTTCAATGGAAAACTGAGAGATAGAGAAAGAGAGAGATAAAGGGCAGATCTACGTTCATCCGTTTTTGATTACTCCGTATAAATTTGTATTAGTCGTACTCCCTCCATCCCTTTTTTACATTTTTATTTTTAAAATTATACGGGAATTAAAAAACTTGGAATAAAACAAAGTACAATGGGAATTATAGAATATTAATTAATGTCTTTGAATAAAACAAAAATTGAATAATATTTAATGATGCACATGTCATTAATCCTTCGAAAAAAAAAAAAGGGACCAATAACATTTTTTAGAGAAAAATAAAAGGACCAATCATATTCATCTAAAGTGATGCACATGAGGGATTTTAAAGGGAGGAATGTTATGCATAACAAGGGACATTTATGTAATTACACATATGTACAAACGAATGCATATTCTGGTAATATTGAATGATCAAATACTACCACTAAACATACAGTGATACTATATATGCATATAGTGATATTATATATTCATTCAGTTGTACTAAATTTATGCATAAGTAGTACCACTGAAAATTCAATGGTATTATATAAGCTTTCAGTGGAATAATCAGCATGTGGACCCCCATCACGTGAGACAATCTGACCAAAAAATAGGTGGGGACTACATAAAAAGCTCTCTGTTCCTATCTCTCTCCTTTTTTCTCTCTCTATGTTTTAGAATATTTAAGTCATTGTTATCTATTTACAAATACATAACATTCCTCCATTACTACTTCCTCGATGCACATGGATTCTGGATTTTTTAAAGGCATTAATAAGAGTAAGAATGAGAAAATAAGAGTGAGAAAATAGAGAAAGCATTAATTACAAAACAAAAAATAGGGATAATTTGGGATATTTGGTACAAATTTACTTACTAAAAAAGGAAAGTACAAATGTAATTTTGAAATACCCAAAAAGGAAAGTAGGAATGTAAATAAAGGACGGAGGGAGTAGTATTTTTCCTATTATATTACCGGTTTCAAATATTTGCAACAGTTTAACTTTGAAATCCTACTTATTACTATTACAAATAATGAATTGTATACCTTTAAATGTGAATAGTTTGGGGCTCGGGTGATGCCCCAAATTATATTTAAATACAAAATAAAAAAAATTACCTTGAGTTTAAATAATATTTTGGAATTAATACCTTAAATTTAAATAATAAAATAAAAATAATAAAGGTAGTTGGGGATAGAAAGAGAGATGCAATAGTTTTGGTTTTACAAAAGAATGCTTAAAAACTTTTAGAATCCTTAATGAAAAGTTACAATTCATGCGTTCTATTCACTTGATTTTTACTTATCTAAACTTACTGATCTTATTTGAACTTATCTGATCTTATCTGAATTTATTAACCCTTATTAAAACTTATTTTAGTTATAAATTGAACCTGGGTAACCCTAATTAACCCTTATCACAACTTATCTGAACTTATTAACCCTTATATGAACTTATCTGAAATTATGAAATAAGTGGAAATAAGGTTAACAGAACAAGGCCTAAGGGCCTGTTCACATTTACTGAAATGAGCTGAACTAACTAAACTGAACTGATTGGAGCTGAACTGAACTGAACTGATTGGAGCTGAACTGAACTGAATAGAGCTGAAATGAATATCTTATGTGAGGCCCCGTTCACTTCACCTTATTTTTGCTGAACTGAAATTATTTTTACTGAAACAAAATTATATTTGTTGAACTTAAATTATTTTTACCGAACTTAAATTAATTTTACTAATCTGAAATTATTTTTGCTAAACTAAAAGTATTTTTTACTGATTTTCTATTATAATTTCTCTTTAAGATAACTGAATTTTACTGAACTTAACTTATTTTTACTGAACTGAAATTACTTTTACTGGACTAAAATTAATTTTACTGAACTGAAATTATTTTTACTTTAATATTATTTTCTTAAGGTGAAGTGAACAGGGCCTGAGAAGGAAATTAGGAGCTGAGCTGGACTAAACTGAATTGATTGGAGCTGAACTGAACTTAACAGAAATTAAGCTGAAGTGAACAGGCCCTAAGTAATAAAGTGATATTAAATGTGGAATAGTGGTAATGAAAAGTTGGGAATTTCAAGGGAAGTAATGGTTCAAATCTAATCCAAATATTAATGTATTGTCATGTCATCATCTATGTGGCGATATGTCATAAATTTTACTCCCTCTGTTTTTGAATACTTGTTATACTTTCCTTTTCCGGGCGTTTTTAAATACTTGCTCCACTTTCCTTTTTCGACTGTTTTTAAATACTTGATCCACTTTCCTTTCCGGAACGTTTTTAAATACTTGCTTTATTTCCTTATTTGGAAATCTTTTACAATATTTAATTCATTTATCTCACCTAGTGGACCCAATATAAATCATATTTTATTAATTTCATATTGTCTCTCCTTCAATTCTCTCATTTACTTTTGCATTTTATAATTTTTTATTCTTCCCTCTACCCCACTACCTCCATATTTTATTACTTTCTCCAATTTCTCCTAAAACTCCGCGCATGGAGAAATGGAGCAAGTATTTAAAAACGGAGGGAGTATGATGATAAAGTATGACACATGTCATCAATATGTTAATCCCTTGGGTTTTAATAATATTATAAATTATAGATTAGTGAGTAGCTCGAGCGTTGCCCCGGGTTTCCACTTTTGTAATCGTGTAATTAATTTTATAACAATGAACCAACCTTTGCTCCATTCTCCCAAAATGGATCAACCTTTAAATCTACCCAAAATAAACACAAATTTGTATTTTTTTTTCTCCCATATTAAACCAAGCAAGTAAGTTAACCTGTTATACTAGGTTGTAATCCATGTGTCATCTCCTTTTTGGTTAATTTTTTTTAAAAAATTTGATAATTTAAATACATTATTTATTTTCATTTTTAAAATTTTGATGATAAAAAATCCTCCCAAAAATGAACCACCAATGCTAGCTCCTCCCCATCGTCAACCCTCCCCTGCCAGCGACCAACCAATTTTCCCGGCACCGACAACCACCACCCTTCCTTCTCTCCCATCCACGGCAACCCAATCTTCCTCTTTCTCCACCCCTCACTCTTCCTCTCGAATTCTCTCGCACCATCTCCATTCTTAATACTTCTCCGTCGTGACGGGAAACAATCGTCGACAACCACCCAGTCACCAGGTAAACGCTTCACTTCCTCTTTCTAGTCTTCCTCTCTCACTTTTACATCTTGCTTAGGGGTTTTTTATTCAATTTTTTTGATTTTGAGCATTTGAATTATATCAACTCAATTAATTATTTGGAATTATTCTTGCTAATTTGTTTTAACATTCGTTATAATTTTGAGAAGGGGGTGGTGGTGGTGGAGGCGGCGGTGGTGGGAGCTGTTACAGTTGTGCGCACATGGCGACTTTACACATAAGGGATTGAGATTGAGGTTATTACCGAGGAATTCGAAGTTTGATGCCGACGAGTAGCTCTGTATTTAGATGCAGAGACATAACGCCATCGATTTATTGTGATTTTTGCAATGGTGAAATTGTTGTCAATGGGGTGGCTAACAACATTGTAGCAAAGAGTGGGGGGAGGAAGGGCTGGCAGCGGGTGGAGGGTTTGAGTTTTTTTAAAAAAAAAATTTTTTTTGCTAATTTAAAAAGGATAATTTAAGGAAAATAAAAAAAGTGACCGGTTGTTCAAGTCATAGGTCAACTTGGTTTAATAAAATACAAATTTGTGTTTATTTTGGGAAGATTTAAAGGTTGGTCCATTTTGGGAGAATGGAGCTGTAACACCCCCAATTTACTAACTAAAAATAAACAAGAATTAAAGGAAAAAAAACAATATTTGAAAAAAAATTGCGGAAGCATACACCTATATCGGAGGTATTACCGCCACACGTGCTAAGGCTTACAAAATCCCAACTATAAAACTCAATAAATCTAATTGAGCTATTTATACAACTTTATAAACTTGTTATAACAAACTAATCGAAACACTTGAGCTCCTTTAGCTACGATCACTTGATTAATCTGTTTAGACAAACTTGACTGCTCACCATTAAGGACAAATTCCACAATAGATCGTCGCAAGGCCACCATAGGTAAAAGACATGGCCACAAACACAAGTAGCACAACAAAACAATACACATACGTCAGCAAAAAGCTGAGTAATCACCACTTATCAAAATACAGAGAATAATAGAATAATTAACATTGCTAGCTCACTTAAACAATGTAGTTCAAAACTACATTACACATTTTACTCTGAAAATAACCTTTGTTTGACTCAACCTCGAATACTAATATTAACCTTTACTCAACTCATTTATCCCATAAGTGTGTCACGCTCTTTGTTCTATACCTAGCCTTGGACATGGGTAATTCGAATAAATAAACCAACGAGTATAAAAACTTGAATACTCACAATAACCAGAAAACACCTTAAACCATGACCAATATGGGTCAAATCCCACTATAGGGGATCATAGAAAAATATAAATAAAGATTGTACCTCATTCTTAACTCATGATCGATTATCATCTCCTTACCAACATGCCAAGGAATAAAGTAATTAATGCCGAGCCGCAAACCAAGAAAATAATAATTCTCAACTTTTTGATCTCATACATACTTTGATCAAATATTCATTCACGTGACAATAAATAGTATCTCAATAATGACACATGTTCCCAAATAACATAACAATTCAATTCATAAATATCTCAACTCTTAGGACAATCAAACTAGTACCCAAAATTAATTAACTCATAACCCAAAGATAATACTCTGCATTAATAACCCTAAAATCTCAATAAAACAATACTCCCTATAGCAACAATATTAAAACCCTAGAAAACTAACACAATAAATCATATACAACAATAGTAACAAGACAATTAAATCTGATCAAATCATATAATTATATACATTAATCTACGAATAGCAAATCATGCAAACAAATCATAAAATTTACATACAATAATATGAAATATAATCAATACAAACAATAATCAATGACCAAACAACTCCAAGAATTAAGATTCATGTGATTACGAGACAAAAGTATATAAATTAAACATACTACTCCAAAGAATTGATATAGTGTGATTACCTTTCCGACGATTACCCACACATTGAGACATACTAATAACTGAAAAAAAAGAAACTACAACTCCAAAAATTCGTGGGGCACGCACTGACGACGAACATTGTGGATGATGATAAAATTAATATAAATTAAATCATACGATGAGAGTATTGATCACATGCATAATATGGCTAGCAAAATATCAAAGTGAGTTGGATTTGATGGTGAGGAAAAATATGTAGGAATGGAGAAATGGAACAAAGAAAAAGAAAAGAAAGTCAGGAAAATTTAATAAAAGTTGTATACGGTAACTCCCTCGAAAGAAAGGGTCGAACTCTCTACTCGACTAGGGTTTTTCTGCCGATGTGGCCGAATTTTTTACTTAATTCGATTGTGTCTGTGATCATGGCTGATGAAATTCTTGCACGCTATACAAACCTAAACATCAATGAAGAGGAGGGTAGAGTAGTGGATTTGGGAGCGGTTGACTCTACCTCTTCTACTGAACAATAACCTGATGCTAATAGGGAAGGTAATTACCAATCGACTCTATAATGTTGAAGCTTTTAAGAGTACTATGACTAAGGTCTAGGCCCTTGTGGACAAGGTGATCATAAGGGTTCTTAGCCCTAATCTGTATGGCTTTCAATTTCTCCATTTGAGGGACAAGGAGAAGGTGTTGAATGGGAGGCCGTGGTGTTTTGATAATATGCTTCTTGTGCTACAAGAAGTGGAGGGAGATGAGCAGCCTGAGTAGGTATTGTTGGTGTTTTCTCCGGTTTGGATTTGTATTAAACACCTTCCATTTAATTGTCGCTCTAACAATGATGTCAAGGAAATTATGATGAACTTAGGTGAGGTTTTGGAGATAGAGGAGGACTTGCTAGGTCTCGACCAATTTCATAGGGTTCGAGTTATGCTGAATGTGACAAAACCCTTACGTCGATGCCAGAAAATTCGTGACAAGAGTGGGAAGGAGACTATGGTGGAGTTTGCTTATGAACGTCTACCTTTTTTTTTGCTATGCTTGTGGAGTTATCGGGCATTCCAAAAGGGATTGCGTGATGGTGTCCGAAGAGAGTAAAAAGAAGAAATTGGGGTGGGGCAGGTGGATTAAGGCGTCACCGCGATGGGAGAATGAGGGAGGTAGAAGAACTGGATGCTATCTTGAGCTCACGGAAGCAGATATTTGTTACTAAGGATGATGACGAGGGTTTTAAGGAGAATGCAGACATGGATAACTTGGTATTGAAACTACCTAATAAGGAGACTAATGTAAGTCAGGTGAAAGAAAATGTATCGATGATACATGATCATGAGGCTGCTTTTGTGCTTAGTGGGCCGATGTCGTAGACGATGAGAAGGTTGATGGGAGTGGAGTTGTGGGTGAGGGGGTGTGCATGATGTGGGGCTGGTAAAATTAGGTGTGGGGACTAAAGTTGGTGAGGGGGGTAGTGACAATGCTGATGGTGAAGGTGAAAATTGGGATAGGGAATTAATATCACAACAACCTTTTACTTTCAGTGCGGGGGAGGGAAGGAAAAACACTAAGGGGCTGAATCATGTGTTTTTTTTAATAATTAAATCATGTGGTTTACACTTATGTACATTTCATTTTTATATTTATAACATGCTTGATAATGGCTAAGATGGTTAAATAGCCAATTTTTTTTATAAGTTGTTGGGTGTTCGAATCCGTTTAACCTTATATTTTTCTATGAAGTAACGTGGGTTACTTGAATTGGGTGACATGACATAACGATTAAGGTTAATTACTAATGATGTGGCATGTTGGGTAGGTGATGTGGCGTCATGAAGTGTTTGTGAAGTGATGTGGCGTAATTTAAAAAGAACCACGTGACACATGTTGGTTGCTTAAATTGGGTGACATGGCGTAACGATTAAGGTTAATTCACTGATGATGTGGCATAAATAAATGTTGGATAGGTGATGTGGCATCATGAAGTGTTTATGAAGTGATGTGGCGTACTTTAAAAGAAACTACATGACGCATGGACGTTTTTATAAACACCATTTAATTTAATATAGGAAAAATGGAAAAGAATAATCCCACCTTTGTCATTTCTGCTCAAAATAATCCCACCTTTGATTAATCTGGTAATAATCCCACCTTCAACCCCCATCTTCCCAAAATAGTCTCATTTACCTATAACTTGTTCAACAAGTTAATTTTCTTTCTTTTTTAAAATTTTTATTTTCAAAAGCAACATAACCACACACACCATAACCACCACCTTCTATAGCCACCACCACACTACCATAACCACCACAAAAAAAACCCCTCTTTTTCTTCCTTACAGCCCCACCAGACTGGCCCCTCAGCCCCAAACTGTCACCTCACCTCCTGGAACACTACCCCTCTTTTATAACCCCCACCCCACTGACCGACGCACCTCCTCCCCGAAAAACTCGAAACCCATGGCCGCACCACTGAATCAAA
This sequence comes from Chenopodium album, assembly GCF_948465745.1. Taxonomy (NCBI): domain Eukaryota; kingdom Viridiplantae; phylum Streptophyta; class Magnoliopsida; order Caryophyllales; family Amaranthaceae; genus Chenopodium; species Chenopodium album. Next base: position 10,407,945 of record NC_137850.1, on the reverse strand, counting down.
GCCTCATCCCCTCGAAACCCAAGTAAACCACACCCCCACCATCTAATTTGCATATCAAGTTTAAAAAAACCTCGACCATAATTTCTCACTCAATTATCACAATGTCCATCTTCTGAGTTTCTTCACTCTTCTGTCAAAAAAAAATCAATCACAGTTGTAGGGAATATTTCAAGCATCCCACACTTGAGCCCCACTGTGATCATACACTTAAGCATGGTGGCGTCCAAAGGGAAGGAAGCTAGAGCAAAAAAGTCGCCAACAAGTTTTAGGAACTTGTAAACCGTTCACAGGGTGAAGGTTACACCCCTTTAACGATCCAAGAGGTCGTTAACTCCAATAGGTCTGGAACCATGACTACTTTATTCTTCTCGTATTCATGTGCGCTTTCTGACTAACATACAACCAACAAATTAACCCTAAACCTGTTTAATCTATGTTGGTTGAATTTAATGCACAAACAAAACTATTATTGGCGATCACTTGAATTATAATCACATTAGCCTAAACAAGATTATTAATTATCTTGTTAAGCGTGATTACAAGTACAAATTCCCTTTAAACCTGCAAGAGAGATCTTGTTAAGCGTGATTACAAGTACAAATTCCCTTTAAACCTGCAAGAGAGGGCGTGATCAAGCAATAACAATAAATATCAAGCAACATAACAACAATCATAAATCATAATAATCTCAATAAAGCATAATAATAGCAAGATCCTAGGCATGATACTAACAAGATTAATAACAAACCCTAGCATGTCACTAAACATTAAAGATCAAAGCTTTATCCCTAGCATGATACTAACATAATAGAAGAAATAGGAAGCATCATACATGATATTAGAAATCTTAGTTATTACCCTAAACATGATACCCGAAATCATAAAGACATCCTAACATGATACTAGGAATTAAAATAATTAAAGCATGATTTCTATATCAAAATAACTATTAAATTACTTACTTGGATGTCTCGTATCTCTTTCTAATAACAAAATACACGCGTTAGTAACTTCAAGGAAAATAATAAAAATCAAACAATCAAATTAAATAATTAAAATAGAGATTAGGGACCAAACCCTTAGAAATTATAAACCTTTCATGTCTAGGGCGAAGGCAACTTTGAACTTGACTAGGTGTGTCTAGAACTAATGTATGTGGAATTTTGAGAGAGGGAAGGTTTAGAAAAAGAATAGAGAGAAAAAGCTTCTAGCTTTAGAGAGAAAGAAGAGATGATTGTGAATTATTGATAATAATTGATGATTGTTGATGATAAAAAACGGGGAAAGACGACCCCTATTTATTAAAAAACAGTCCGGAAACGATAGAAAATAGTTTAAGTTCTATACGGAATAAAATTGGAATATGTCGCCAGGCGACAGAATCAACGCCAGGTGACAAGATTAGCGCCAGGCGACAGACTTTGTCGTTTGGCGCTAATTAAAAGATAAAATGCGCTTTTGTACGGAATCATTTTCTTAATATGATTAAGCAGCAAATTCCGTGTTTATCAAATTAAAAATAGGTTTATCATAAAACACTTATTTTATTCCAAATAAAACTCTTTAAAATATAATTATTAATCCTAAATCCATTAGAATTTAAAAAGAACCTTCCAAATAATCTAGAAGATTAAAATCAATCCTAACAACTTTAGGAATAATAATTAATAGGCCCTCCTCTAGATCATCGGGCCGCATATAAATTCATTTTGAGCCAATTTTAATTTAATCCATAACTTCCTCATTATTCATCGGAATTGGGCTTATAATATATCGTTGGAAAGCTCTTTTCAAGCCTAAACCAACTACACTATTATTGGACCCTCATCATGGACCAAACTAATTTGGACCGGATATTTTCATAAACAGAGTAAGAAAAGAAATATTTTCAAAAACTGAAAGAAGAGATATTTTAATAAAAAAACATCCACATCTCTAGACTTTTCACACTTTCACTTCGTTCGATAATCAAATGACGTGAAAGATATTCATCACTGGGTTTGGTTTTGGGGAGACACATTTGGGTGTCTACAAAATTGCTAGTGTGAAATGAGAAGGAAACAAAAATTTATTAAAATGATTAAAATAAAGCTTTAATTTGATTGCTTTTAAAAGTCACAACTTTATATGTTAGATTGGATGGTTTGTGCAAATGATTTAAGCCAGAGAAGTCAATTACTTAATAGCAAAAGGAGGAGAATTCGGGGAAGGGGATGAGGATGTGACTGTTTGGCGAGGAAAAGGGTAGGGACGGCTCCGGCGAACAGGAACGGGAATGGGTGGGTGTGTGGGGCTAGTTCATTTGGGGAGATGGAAGAGGAACAAGAGGGGTTGTTCTTTTTTTTTTTTTCAATTATTTAAAAAACCAATTAAAAATTGACACATGGCATAACACCCCCTATAACCGATTACCAACTTAAGAAACCGGTAAAGGGACTGTTTTGGGAAGATCAAGGTTAAAGGCGGGATTATTCCCAGAATACTCAAAGGTAGGATTATTTTGAGCATAAGTGTTAAACGTGAGATTATTCTTTTCCATTTTTCATTTAATATATATATATATATATTCCCTATGTCTCTTTATTTTCGCCCCATTGTCATTTTTTGAGTCAAACTTTGTAAACTTTCACCGTATATTACCGTTAATCTATAAGAGATAGTATAGTCATGAGTGATCTTAGTGTTAGATTCGGCTCATTGTATATTTTATTAATATCAAGTTTTTATTAATTTTTATGGACGCTTTAAGACGCGTCTTGGAGACCATAAAAAGTCAAATGGGGCAAAAAAAAAAAAAATAGGGACAGAGGGAGTATATATTAGTATAGATATTCATGTGATTTCCTTATTAATATGTGCACAAGTTTATATTTTGCCTTTTAATTGCTTTTTTTAAATAGTGTGCAGATATTTATATCAAAAAATATTTATTTACAAATTTTTCTAGGAAAATGATACTATACGGTCCTGAAAATTCAAAGGCGATTAAGTAAAAAATATCACCATAAGTTATCCTATGTGGCAAGGTCATGGCCACAAAATAAAAAGGGAAACTAGTTTCTGGGCCCGGGCGATGTCCCACATTATTACATGGAACTGATAAGTAATATATGTTGTAATTTATGATTCAATTTTCTTGTAATTAAATTTGTTGTTCATATTGTCATTTGTTACATATTAGTATTTTGTATTCAAAAGATCACATAAAAAGTTACATAGCTTGGTGGTAAGACAATTAATTCCAGTGTTAGAGGTTGTGAGTTCAAATCTTGTGGTGAATTTTTTTATTTTTTTTAATTATTATACATGCATGCCATGAAAACAAATGGAAGGGAGAGCCAAGTGGCGTTATGAATAGTTGCATGGGTGACGTGGCGTAGTGAGGAGAGTCTACGTGACACGTGGACGTTGTTAGAAGCGCCTTTTAATATATTAGTATAGATAGATAGATTCCCATTGGTACACTTCGGGTTTTGGCTTTTCTCAGCGGTACCACTTTTTTTTTTTTTTTTTTACTTCCTTCTGGTACACCCCACATTTTGACTTACTAACAGCCGTGTTTAGTCTGTTAATCAGACGTTAATAACCTAGTTTACTAGCAGCTTTGGTTTAATAAAAGATAAAAGGACTAATATAATATGCCCCCTTTTGTAGGGAATATTTCAAGCATTATCCCAAACTTGAACCCCACTGTGATCATACACTTAAGCATGGTGGCGTCCAAAGGGAAGGAAGCTAGAGTAAAAGAGTCGCCAACAAGTTTTAGGAACTTGTAAACCGTTCACAGGGTGAAGGTTACACCCCTTAACGATCCAGGAGATCGTTAACTCCAATAGGTCTGGAACCAAGACTGGTGTTCGGGGATGAAGGTACAAATCCAATCTAAAAGAGAAAGAACCTGCCCTAATAATAGGCCTCTACTTTATTTTTCTCATATTCATGTGCGCTTTCTGACTAACATGCAATCAATAGGTTAACCCTAAACCTGTTTATCTATGTTGGTTGAATTTATGCACAAATAAAACTATTATTGGCGATCACTTGAATTATAATCATATTAGCCCTAACCAAGATTATTAATTATCTTATTAAGCGTGATAACAAGTACAAATTCCCTTTAAACATGCATAAAAGGGGTGATCAAGCAACAACAATAATAATATATATCAAGCAACATAATAATAAATTATAATAATAATATTCTCAATCTCAAAGCATAATAATATTAGCAAGATCCTAGGCATGATACTAACAAGATTAATAACAAACCCTAGCATGTCACTAAACATTAAAAATCAAAGCTTTAGCCCTAACATGATACTAACATGCTATTAGGAAAGAAAATAGGAAGCATCCTACAAATCATAATTGATAAAAGCAAATCACCCTAAATATCATACTAAGGAAAGCATCCTAACATGATACTAGGAACCAAAATAACAATCTTAACATGATTTCTATATCATAAGATCAATTAAACAATTAAAGTACTTACTTGGATGCCTCGTATATTTTTCTAATAACTAAATACACACGTTAGTAACTTCAAGGAAAATAATAAATCAAACAATTAAATTAAATAATTGAAATAGAGATTTGGGACCAAACCCTCAGAAATATCAAACCTTTCACGTCTAGGGCGAAGGCAACTTCGAATTGGGCTAGGTGTGTCTAGATCTTGTGAATGCGGAATTTTGTTTGTGAAAAGTTGGTTTAGAAAGAGAGAGAGAGAGTATCAAGAAATTCTTGATAAGAGTTGGTCCTTAAAAACGGAGGTTTAAGGAGGCTATTTATAACGAAAATCAGCCGGAATATGATAAAAAAAATCAGAGTTTCAAGAAGAATAAAACATGACGCTGTCACCAATTCAAGAAGAATAGAACTCATAAAACTCAATTATCAATGCTAATCTCATTAGGATCCAAAAGAACCTTCTAGAAGATTCTAGAAGACTATAATCAATCCTAAGGAATGATAAATCATAATAGGCCATCCTCTAGATCATTGGGCCGCATATAAAGGTCAAACCGGGCCAAGTTTAGTAATTTGGCCATAACTTCCTCATTATTCATCGAAATTGGGCTTATAATATATCATTGGAAAGCTCTTTTCGAGCCCAATCCAACTACACTATTATTGGACCTTTGCCATGGACCAAACTAAACTGGATTGGCTATTTTCATAAAATAGGTTTTCGAAAACAGAAAGAAAGAAGAGAAATAAAAACTAACCGCAACACTAGACTTTCCACACTTTCACTTCATTCAATTGTAATTCGACGTGAAAATTATTCATCACCGGGTTTGGTTTTAGGGAGACACATTTGGGTGTCTACAGCTTTTTAAATCCTTTTCCTCCAATTTTTCCCCCTTAATATTTCTGTTATTTCCTACCAAAAACTTTCACGGAGTACCATACACTGACAAAGTCATGTGGGTCTAACTTTGCATCAATCAGGGCCCTAATGGCATGCCTACATGGCACACCTGTCAGTTGCCATGCCCCACATGAACAGATCTTCTTGTTCAGGCTCAGAGGAAACTGAGATCTTCCTTCATGAATTTCATACTCTCCTGGCTGGACTTGAAAGCTCTACAATTTGAGCTAGCTTTGCCTATCTCTTTTACAAGCTTCACAATTTTAGGACAAATGTCTTCATCTTTCCAAGACTTTGAATTCTCAAGCCTTGTTGCAATTCTCACCATACAAACCCTCCTTATTTCTGCATACATTGTCTAAATTAGACATATAACCATAAAATTTTCACATCATAATGATAACAAAGAAAGTGTAGAGTTAATACCTTCTAGCAAAGTTAATATAATCCTACACTTGTTCACTCCAAGTGTATAGTTGAAACTCTCCACAAAATTGGATGTATTGGAGTCATTGCAACATTAGGTTCAAATTTATGCTTACTCTATTTGGACTATTCTCCCAAGTCTGCAAACCAAGCCATCACATCTTCACCTCCTACTTTTGGCAGCTTCTCCATAGCTTTCCTGAATGTGAAAGCTGAAGTTGCATTGCAAGCTCTCCAAAACAGAACATACATCAAAGGGCCTGGAAACTTCTTCTTGTAATTTCTATTGAGATGCCTACAACAAGACCTTCTGTCAGCTTCAAGCCAGACCTGTTCTAAAGCTAGTTCAACTCCCTAAAACAATGAATATACCATTAGTAACAATGAATATACCTTAGTAACAATGAATATACCATTAGTATGGTCATATATACAGAAATGAAAACATAATCAAAGGGAAGTTACTTACCTTCTGCCTATTAGAAATAATGGTTCAATGCTCCCTTGATGAATCTTTGACAATGTTTAGCAAATGCCAGAAGAAGTAAGTCCACGATTGTTTGTCTTCTTGGCTGACTACAGCATATGCTATGGGGAAAATCTCATTATTGCCATCTATTCCCACTGTAGAGAGCAATACCCCCCATAATTACCTTTGAGGCGTGTTCCATCTACACGCACTAATAAAAGGTCTAACACCTCTTAGAAGACCTTTCCACTATCCAGTGAAGGAAATGAAAATGCTAGTAAATTAAAGCTGTTTAGGGATGGACTTAGTTTCATGCCATGCAGAAAAAGCTTTACTCTCAGGGTTTGCACATCTTAGCATACATTGGCAAAAGATCGTAGAACTCATCATGGCCTCCAAACAACTGCTCAATTACATAACTCTTTAACCTGTACAAGGTTGACTGCCTCATGTAAATGCCATATCTTTGGAATAGCATTTCATTGAGTGACTTCTCGGGAATGTCTAGGTTAGCTCTTATGTCTTCCATGACTTTTTAAGATGTCCATTTTACATTGCATATGGGGTTGTATGTCTCTAAACCCCTGCAAGTGTGTACATTGGGCCATATCTTCTTTATTGTCGAAGTTCTTCCATCTGCAAGTCTTCTTGCATGAAACCTCCAGTCACAACACTCAGATTGGCACACTATAGTGTACCTTTTGTTGTCAGCATACACCACATTAATTGCAAATCTTTCTTGCACAGCATAATCCTTCAAAGAATCCTTAAAGTGTGCCTTGTCAGTGAAAATCATCCATGGTTTGAGTGATATCGTACCAAAATCAGCATCCTCATAAATCTCTCCATTCTTATACACTCTCTTAACGTAATCATCATCATCTTCATCATCTTTCCAATTGTCCTTCACTTTGGGAATCTTTTTTAGCTGCCCTAACTCATCTGCAGGTAGAACTGTCAAAAGCTGAACCGACTCGAAATACCGACCGGAACCCGATTATTAACCGACCCATCTGAACTCGAAAAAATGGTGACCCAAACCCGACCTGAAACCAACCCTAGACCGGAGTTGACCCGAGTCTGTGAGACCTGAAACCGAACATGAACCGACCTGGAGATGACTCGACCCGAATGTAACCCGTAAATTATTGACCTGAACCGAACCCGACTTGAACCGAAAATGACCCAAACCCATTTTAACCCGTAAAAACCCGAATTTAACCCGACTTGTTACTAACCCAACCTGAATTCAACCCGACCTGTTCCTAACCCGACCCGAATTTAACCTGACCTATTACAAACCCGACCGAAAATTGACCCAACTTGTTATTGACCCGACCTAAATTCAACCCATCTTGTTATTGACCCGACCCAAATTTTACCCGACCAATTACTAACCCGACCCAAAAATTCAACCTGATCGTTCACTAACCCGACTCGTAAATCAACACGACTTGTTATTGACCCGACCTAAATTCAACCCAAATTGTTCCTGACCCGATTTCAAATCACCTTAAATTCAATTTAGACCACCTTATTATTGTTGATCAAAGCATTTTGTTTAGGGAGACCAAGTCGGTCTAGGCCAGCAAAAGAAAGGAGCATTATCCCCAAATTTAAGAGTTAAAAATAGTATATAATTGTTTTATGGTCAAAGGAAATAATTATCTTCCTAAATTATAGACTATAGTTCCCTAGTATGTTGCCATATATATTATAGTCAAAGGAAATAATTAGCTTGATAAAAATGATAATTATCTATTTATAGTTAGTTAAACCCGAATATGACCCAACATGGAAATGACCCGACCTGATTGTAACCCGTAAATTATTGACTTGACCATCATAACCCGACTTGAACCCGAGAATGACCCGACTTGGAATGACCCAACTTGATTATAACCCGCAAATTATTGACTTGAACCGAATCCAACTTTGAACCCGAGAACGACCCGACTTGAAAATTACCCGACCTAATTATAACCCGCAAATTATTGACTTGAACCGAACCCGACTCAAACCTGAGAATGACTCGACCTGATTCTAACCCGCAAATTATTGACTTGAATCGAACTCGAATCGAACCTGAGAATAACCCTAACCCGTTTTAACCCGTGAAAACCCGAATTAAACCCGACCTATTGTTCACCTGACCCAAATGTAACCCGACCTATTATTAACCCGACCGAAACCCGATAAGATGCATGACTCGACGTGACCCGACTCAAGCATGACCCAACCCGAACCCGACCCGCATAGTTTACGACATTAACCCGAATTGACTCGACCCGAGTTGACCCGATCCACTCTTACCCGACCCAAACCTGACCCGTTTACCCGAATTGACAACTCTATCTACAGGCACATCACCTTTTGGTGCAACTTCTCCATTAGAGTCTTCTTCTTCTTCTAGCTGATTATAATCACCATCTTTCTCTGTCTCCCCAGATTCATCACTTTGGACAATAAAATTCATTTTTCTTCTCACCCTTGAACCAGAACTGCCCTCCACCTGACTCACATTCAAACCAGAAGTTGTGCCCTCAAATTGACTCAGATTCTGACCAAAACCAAGCATCCTTCTCTCATTCACAGTTGAACCAACCCTTAACCCCTTTCTAATTATATTGGACCTAGGAAGCCTTCTTTTAAATACAGTGGTCTCATCTGAGAAGCCTTTGTCAATGGTTCAGCATTAGAATAGGTGTCTCAGTCACTGTCATAGGTGAAAAATCTAGGGCTCCTTTTTAGGGGTAAGCTCTTAAACACAGTGTTTGGTGAACTAGGGGTTGGTGGTAATCTAGGTTGGTTGGTGCCAACATTCTTCATCTTACCCTTTCTAGATTTAGCATCCCTTGACTTTTCTATCCTCTTCATGGTCTTCTCAAACTCTATTCTACCCTTGGTATACTCATCACTTCATCAGCAGTTTGTTCATGACTTGGTTTATCTTAGGGCGAATCATAATCATTATACCTAGGTAGAGATGACTCATTACAAAAAAAACTTATTAGTTAGGGATATCTCTTCTATGGAAGGCTGGAGTTCAATTTGTTATGGTTCTGTTTAAGGTGTTTTAGTCAGAGGGGGGTGATCAGTTTAGGGTGTTTTAGTTTGAGATGGTTGACTAGTTTGGGATGGTTCATCACTTGGTGGTGCAGGTTTGGACTTCCTTAAATTCAAGATCATTTTATTCAGAGGAGTTGGTTTTTTTGGCAAACTTAACCCAAATATCATACACATAAGACTTAGGCATGGTCTGAAACATCCTAAACAAATCAGCATCATCTAATGGAGGGTTATGCTTTTGGTTGTAAGCATAATTAAAGGCAGGGTGTAATCCCCCGTATTTTTAAATATTTTATAAATGAAAATTTATTTTATTTATAATATTTATTTGTTATTTTTCATAATTTAATTTCAAAAGTTTCAAATTATTAATCTGGGTCGAAAATTATTTGAACAAATTATTTTATGCACCTTTATTCTACAATTTAAGTCCAATCATACAAGCCTAACCCATTTGTTTACTTAATCGACCCATTATTTTTATGAGGCCCAATCTTTCTTTTTACCCTAGAATAATTCTCTCCTATAAATATCCCATGAATCTCCAAAAATTTCCCACACAAAAAGGTTAGTCTTATTTTCATCCTCCTTTGTTTCATTATTTTGCTTAATGTTAATTTAATTGTTTTGGGTTTTGATTTTAGTATAAAGATTATATTTTTAGTATCAAATTATATTTTAATGGTATAAAGATTATAAATTTCAGATTATATTTATGTTATAAATTTCATATTTTATGAATTATAAACCTAGGGTTTCAATTTATTGAAAATCATGATTTTAGGGTTTTTATGAACAATTGATTTAGGGCTTTTATAGTAATGATGTTTTGAAATTTTGGTGATTATAACTACTGATTTGTTTAACTTAATTCCAGATTATTTTGAACAAATAGATTCGTGTTTTAATTTTTAGATTTCCGTTCGTTAATATTAATCCCGTTTTAATCACGATCAGGTTCTAAACTCATCCGATTTTGACAAAAAAGTAGTGTTTTCCATGTGGAAACCACGTTTTAAGAAAGACTCACTACCTATGGTAGTGAGCACCACCCTCTCGAGGCCAAATTCAGCCTCTAAATATGATTTTCGGGCAGTTTTTTATTTTAACGAAGTTTTTACATACTTAAAATATTATCCTTGAGTTTGATTAATAAAATTAATTATGTTTAAAGTTAATTAAGCATAAATATATGTTTTTATTGAAGTTTCAAGTGTTGGAAATAGTTTCTAAGTACTACTTTTGATGTTTTATAAAGAGGGTTTAATCACCCATTAAAAAGAGAGATTTTAGGGGTTTTTATATAATTTTCAGATTTTTATTAGACTTTGAACTTGATGTAATTTCATGTATAAGAGTGTATTTTAAGGTTTTTATGAAGAAAAATTTAAAGAACTATATATAAGCCTTAAATTTTAACAAAAGGGAAGGTTTTAGAGTGTTGTTTGATTTGGATTTTGAAGGTTTTAAAGTAAGTTAGTATTGCTGTAAATTTAATTGATTGGGTATTGATTGAGATGTTATTATTTGGCTTAGGAGAGGAGTTTATTGAAGGTGATTTCTAGTTAGCAAAGTGGCATACCAATTCGTTTGCTCAAGGTACGTACAAGTTACAAAACCTTGCTTTTAGGTGCATGTTTAAGGACGGATCGAGAACTTATTATCATGTCTAGGGATGACTGTGTTAAATTGTTTGGTTATACATTGTGAATTTCCTTTGACGTGCACTATTCCTTATTGTAATTATTGGTTATGTTCTAATTATGCAAGGTGCGCTTAGAGGCAAAGGTATGTGATTGGTGAAATGACTTAATTATTACTCATTCATGATTTAATGAAATAGGATGAGTAAAGGAATGGTTCATGTCTTATAAGACAAGGTTAAGAGTTTGGGGTGCCTTATGCACTCAAGGTGTTTATACACCGAGGTAGTAAAGGAATAAATAATAAATGTTGCTTGCCACTAATAAATCAAGAATTGAAATTGAAAAGTTGCTTTACTTGATTGAATTGATATTGGATTGATTGTATTGTTATGCATATGAGTCATCACCAAGTCTAAACCTGTAAATCACGTAAAGTGCAAGATGGATGAGCAATAAAACTTTGGATTGGTGCACTTCTGGAGTAATGACAATCAGGGGTTGGGGTACATGGGGTATTAGCCGTGTACTTTTCTCGAGGCCGTCTGATCTACGAGTCTCTTATTTCAAATATTTTTCAAAACTAGGAGTTAGGTGAGATCTCATACTAACTACGGTCACGGAGTCGCGCCCGTGGTCGTTGGATGTTTATTGATGTTTCCGAAAGGAGGCATGGGGTTTTTCTTTTATTGATGTTCCAAATGGAGCATGGGTTGGACAACCTTGTCTATTGCGTAATCCAATGAATAAAAATAATGATTTACCTATTATTAATTAATGGAGTCTTAGTAATATAAATAGTTGAGTCGTGTGTTGAGTTTATAATTTAATGATGCATGATGATTGATTATTAGTAGCATGTTATGGAATTCTTAATTTATTTTGCAGCTTGTATGTACTCAGCTTTGCTGATTGCGTGCTTTGTGTGTCTTTCTTTGGTCATGGCCTTCGCCTTTCAATGACCCTGTGACGATCCAATTTTTACACTTGTAATATTGGGGAGCAGAATTACCACAGGTTCTTACACATGCAGCATTCATCAGGGTTGTGGGATCTTGAGTAGAGAGTTGGTTGTTTCATTTTATTTCTTTTGCAAGTTTGAATTTATTTTAATTCGATTTTATTCGACACTATTTCTTTTGGGTTTGAATTTATTTGAACACTGAATTTAATCACTTACTACTTTTATTGGGTTTTGAATAAGGGCCTTAATGGTTCCAAGTTGTATGACTTAATTTGGTTTCATTCGTTGGTTTTGAAACTTATTTATAACTGATTTAGTTTTTCCGCTGCTATTTTCTGATAAAGCCTTAACGTTTGAACACGTGGCGGTAGCACGCCAGTAATTCTCTTGAATATTGTTCAGGGTCCTCAGAGGTTTAAAGAGAGAATTATTGGGGTGTTAAACAGGGTTGATCAATTTACATAACCAGGTCCATCAAATTACATGTATCTAAGTTCACATTCATATCAATATGTTTACCCAAATAATTGAACCTTAACACAACCTCATCATTGCCAGTTGTCACTCATTGTGCAAAATAAAGGAAAAAACCTAGAAACTTACAACATGCACCAATAATCTTAACAATTTTAACAACAAACATACTATGATACAACAATCAAACAAACATGATCATGCATTCAAATTTGCAACCAAGAGTAAATTAGCCTAATATACATGAAATTAACCTAATTTTGCATAAATATACAACACCACAATCACAAAATCTAAAATCAGAACATCAAATTACATAAACAAATGACCCGATTCATGAAATAAAGGTCGATTAGTAATAATATACCTGAATTATGCAAGAATCCCCTTTTTAATTCAGCAAAACTAACGAAAATCTTTTGAAAACCCTAGGTTTTCCCTTTGCCAATTTAAACAAGCAAAATTTTGAATGCATAGTGATGGATGGAATGCAATGGAATTCTAATCAACTTAAATGGAAGGGGATGAGGTTAATTATGGCAGTTGGAGTGAAAGATTAAATGGTGGTATTTTAGTCTTTTTATTTTTAAAGCCTAAGCTAATATTAACATCTAGTAAACTAGGTTATTAACATCTAATTAACAGACTAATCACGGCTGTTAGTAAGTCAAAATGTGGGGTGTACCACCAGGAAGTAAAAAAAAAAAAAAAAAAGTGGTATCATTGAGAAAAGCCAAAACTTGGAGTGTACCAATGGGAATTTCCCAAATAAAAAAGTGTTCCCTCTTTATCTTATTTTTCAAAAATCATTAAAATAATTTTTATAAAATATTTATGAAAATCATTAAATATAAAAGGAAAAATTACTCAAAATAATCCCACCTTTGGGGCGTCCGCCCAAAATAATCCCACTTTACCTAACTTTGTACCCAATCCGCTCAAATTGGTCCCAACCGGTCATGTAACTTGTTATAACAATTTACCTAACACGTGGCGGTCTGTGATTGGTCCAAAAAAATAAAAATAAAATAAAATAAATATTTTTAAAAAAAGTTAGGTTTTTTAAAAGAAAAAAAATAAATTAAAAAACCACCCACCAACTACCCAAGCCACCGTCACTTCCGCCTAAGCCCGTTCCCCAAGCCACCCATCCCCCAACCGCAGCGCCGGCACCGGCGTCGCGACCGACCCCTCCCCTGAACCACCAACCCCCTCACCCCCCACGAAATCGCAAACCATAATTTCTGTTCTTTGTCCTTCCCAAACCATTTTCGCCTTTTCTCTCTGGTAAGCTTTCTCTCTCTAACTCACATCTTAGCTTTCGATGGTAAAACAAGGCCATAGAAGAAGATAAGCCAAAGATCAACATATCCCTCTTGCAAAACCCAAATTCTGAAGTTGGTATTGATGAATTGCAAGAACAAGCAATTATTTCACCTTGTTCTTTTTTCTTCTTGTTCAGTTTCGATTCTGGGTTTTAATTTTTTGTTATTTGTTTTCAATTCAATTGAATGTCATGGATTCGGGGTCTAATTAGAGTGTGAAGGATTTATGTCTTCATCATGTGCAATTACTAGATATATAAATGGATCAAATTATGGAGATAATTAAGTTCGTTCATTTGGGTCGTCGTTATATCATAGCTAGAGGTACTAACGATCTTAGGGTTAGTAAAATAGGCCAAAGCCCAGTTGGACGGATTCTATAAGGTCACACAAAGGGCTTAGATCGAGTATGAGAGGACGAGGCCTATGATGGGCCTCATCCCCTAAGGTGGTCGACCATATGGAGTAGTATGGAGGGTTTTGGGCTTCGTAACCTAGTCTAATTATAATAGGATTATATATAGACTAGGTGCCTGGGGTTTAGTATGCAATTTAGTGATCAATAAGATCAAACCCGATTTAGCAAACACAAAACCAAGCCCCTCAAATCTCTCTCTCTCTCACGGCTCTCTCCTCCTCCTTGGCGCCTGTGGTGGTTCGTGGTGGTGGTGGTTCGTGCAGTGGTCGGTTGTCCGTTAAAGGTGGTGATCGTGGTTTTCCTCCTTTACTCGACCAATCTAGTATTGGTGGACGACTCGTTCGAATCCCGTGGACTAAGTAGAGGAGCAACGCTTGGGGTTTTATTCTCTCCCTGATTTGTCGATCAAATAGCTTCGTGGAGATCAAGCTTCAAAGGTATGATTATGTGTCTTGTGTGTTATGAATGGGATCTTATTTTAGGTGCTTATGAATATGATTCATGTTTTCCGCATATAGTACCTATAAACTCCTATAGAGTGCTGTGATCATTTTGATAAATCTAATGCATCTGATCATTTTGATAAGTCTGGTTCGGTGGGTTTCGATCTTTCGGAGGGGGTATAATCCCACCTTTGGAATTTAGGGGTTAGGTTGGATGGGGTGGGATCCCGGTCGGCGCGGTGGTTTCTAGGTGGCGGTGGTTTGGGATCTAGGTGGGGTGGTGGTTCTAGGGTCTGGGTTTGGGTGGTGGTGGCTGAAACTTAGGGGGTGGTGGTTTTTTTTTATTTGATTTTAATTTTTTTTTAATTTTGGACAAATCAAGTTGTGACACGTGTAAATTAAACTTACTAAAAAAAAAAAATTACCTCTTCAATCGGCTACTGGTCTCTCGGGACCATTTTGAGCGGAATAGGTATATAGGTCGGATTATTTAAATATAACCCAAAGGTGGGATTATTCCGGGCAATTTTTTCAATATAAAAATTATTTTAGAAATAAATAAAAAAAACAGTCACCCCACCAGCAACTCACCGAGCCACCACCACCGGCGATTAGTGACCCACTTGTCCTCTTACTATCAGCACCCTCACTCCTCCTTCCTATCAGTTGGCGACCTACCTTTCCATCGGCCGCTACACCCCCTCACATTCCCCCTTACCTCGACGCACTCCTTCGGGGGCTATTTTGTGGTGGAGGAAGGAGGGGGTGGGGTTTCAAGTTAGGGTTTAGTATAGGTGTAGCCGGCAGTGTGGGGTTAAGGGGAAAGGGAGATGAGTGCCGACGAGAAAGAAGGTGTAAGTCACTGACAGGGGTGGGTCAGTGGTCACCATGCTGGTGGAAAGGGTGGCTGATTTTTTTTGTTATTATTTCTAAAATAAGTTTTAGGAAAAAAAATGTAATTAACCACCCCTAAAATCATCTAAAATTGAATTTTGCACCCCTTTTAATTTATTTATTTTAAATAATCACCCCTTAAAGTAAAATTTTTTAGAAAACACCACTTCTTAACTAAAAGTTATCGATTTTCATGTCAAAATTTGGTCTATTGTATATATTTTTATTCTCCATTCCACGGTTATTTTTTGCGTATTTGAGCTCTTCAGAACTATTTTTGTTACTAATATGCACGTGGTTTCTAGTATTTTGTAGAGTTGGTATTTGAAATGTAAGAATTTCCATAATTTCGGCGATTTCTAAGCTTTTTCAGGCACTATGAGATATCGAAGCTAAAATCACATCGATGACCATTTTTGTAGCACAAGGCGGAAGACTTCGGTGATTAAGGGTTTGGTTTGTGAAAGATGGTCCAAGCTTGTGGACCAAAAGGGAGTAGAAGAGTGGGCCAATCGGAAGACTCAAGCCCAAAGGAATAATTCGGCCTCAAGGATATCCAGGCCCGATCGCAAAATTATCTGCTCGATTGGGCAGGTGCCTAGTTGAAGAACGGCGTAAAAAAGGCGGTTCCGATAAGGTGAGCCACCACCCGATTAGGTGCGTGTTTTTGTGAAGACATGTTGATTTGGTTATTTTTCTCTTTTTTGGGGTTATAATATAAACCTTCGACTTAGTTTTGCTTAGTACCTTTTTTTTTTTTTTTTTTTTTTTGGATTAGTTTTGAAGATTAATGATTTTAGAGAGCTTTTGGTTAATGATTATTGTTAAACTCAAGATTTCACTAATTGCAATTATTTCCTTCATTCGGTATTATTTTGTTTTTTTTTTTTGAAAGAAGTCCTAAAGGACACTAAATTTCATTAATTAAAGCCATACGACATTTGCAATTGACAATTCACGATAATGAAAACAAATTTAACAAAATCAAACAAGAATCAATCGGGGAAGGGCTAAGAATCCAAATACATAAATATAACAATTCGGCATATTCTCGATTCGTTGTCTCATACAACTTTTTGAGTGGATCCGTCGTCGCTTCGCAATTTTGTGAGAAAGTTTTTTCTTGTGCAGATTCCGTAACCCCAATCCGAGTCATAATCAATCGTAGCCCCACACAACCGGAGACCAAATCAAACACAAATAAAACTTTGTCATTCGAAGGAGTCCGAAAAACCTTATCTTTCGAAGGAGATCGAAAAAACCTGTCTTTCGAAGAAGATAAACCCTTTCTTTCGAGGGAGACATTATTGTAACTTAAGAAAAAAAAAAGCTTAAAAGAAAATAAAGATTGGGGCTTTCCACCGGTGAAATCCGATGGAAGCCCCTTCAAAATTGATAATGGAGGCTAGAGTTTAGGAGAGAGAAGAGAGGGAGGAGAGAGAGGAGGCTAGAGTTTTTTTTATAAAAAAAAATAAAATAAAATAAAAAATATTCGGTATTATTTCTATTGTCCTTTATTGCTTTATTTAATTGTTAATTGATTTTAAATCATGTTGAATTTAATTACTTTGATTACTTTAGTTTTAATTATGTGTTAGTGTAGACACCTAAAAATGTCTCCCCAAAACCAAACCCGATGATGAACACCTTTCACCGCCATTATTGGTCGGGTTGAGCATTTAATATTTGGAGTGCTTAAATCCATGTTCTATCCAATAAATTTCATAAACCAATCCATTTCCTAGCTCATTTCCCTAAACCATAACTTGTTATCCACTTTTCGTGTCCACATCGCAAAACCGAGAGAAATTGATTTTTTGGTCTTATAATTTTTATCCAATTATTATTTTTTTGGATAGGCCTTGAAATAATATTTCCAACCATATATCATAAGCCCAATTCCGAGCTATAACGAAAAAGATATGAGCAAAACACTAAACTCGGCCCAAAACCGACACCCTTCCACTGAAACGGCCATATCTTAAAATCTACAAATTATTTTAACCTGATTCTAATTGGGTTGGAAAGTATACTTGATAATCTTTCCAATGATATATTATATGCCTTATTCCAAGTTACGGATCAAAAGTTATGATAATTTTAAAAACAGGTAAAAAAACTGGAATTACCGCGCACGGTGTAAAAGCACCGTGTCACGGCGCCTGATGACGTGGCACGGTGCCTGGTGCCGTGACACGGTAATTTACAGCGTGTCACAGTGCGTTTTTCCATGTTTTTAATCCACCGTGTTACGGTGCCCAGTCAGTGACACGGGGCTTTTCCGTGTAATTTCCGTGCACTTTTTTTTTTACCGTGACACGGTGTACTGTACCGTGCCACGGTGGACACTGCCGTGTCACGGTATGTGTGCCGTGTCACAGAATTTTCTCGTGTCTTTTCCGCGTAAACCCTTCACGCGTTTTCACTTCCCGTAGGTCAAATATGTCCCGCGTCGCTCCAATTTTCCTCGCGTCACGAGACTTTTCCCCGTTTGACGGTGCCTGGCACCGTGTCACGGTGTTCTCCGCCATGTCGCGATGTTAATTTTTAGGGTTTTTATCTTTTTAGGGTTCCGTGTGTTCCCCCTACTTATTTTCCCTATAAATAAGACCCTCCTTTCTGCAGTTCGGGGCACAAAAATCATTCTCTCTTCCTCTCTTTTACACTAAAAATCATTCTATTCTCTCTCTCCCATATTTTAAGCCTTAAACCTATATTCCTAACTACAACATTCTTCCCTTAAGCACTCCAAGGAGTCCATACTTAACCCGAGGTTCCGTTCTTAAACCAAGGCGTGAAAGGTACAAATAACTGAGGGTTTGGACCAATTCAAATCTACATTTATTTAATTTAATTTCCATTTGATTTATTATTTATTGAAGTTACTAACAGTTTATTCATGATGTAGCAATTTAAAGGAACGCGTGGAATGTGAGTAATTAATTAATTTAGCTACTCTTATTTTATTTTAATATTGCTAGTATCATGATTAGGTTATTTTATATTCGATTTGACTAACGCTATTATTGTTAAATTGCTTCCAATATTAATGTTTGTTCTATTATTATTTCTGATCACCATATTGCATGTTAAAGGGAATATGTAATTGAAAATCACGCCTAATAAGATAATTTGGACGACCGATTTAGGTTCCTTTTTAATCTTGTTATTAATTCAAGTGATCACAAATATTTTAGGATTATGTGTTGCATTAATATTCAACCAATTTAGCCTAATAATAGTTTGGAGCGAATTAAATATTTTGTTTGTATGCCTTTGAGATCGCAGGAATCACTTTTCGCTATAAGAATCGAGTAGAGGCCAATACAGGCGAATGTGACTCCATGACTCACTTCGTACCATCATCCCCGATCCTCCTTTCGTGGTTCCGAACCATATGGAGTTAGTAATCTCATGGATTATGAATGGGGTGTAACCTTCACGGGTCAATCGTTGTTGCCTATCGTTGTCCCTTTATTCGTGGTTGCCTTTTATGATCCGTGAACGGTTTACAAGTTCCATAAAAACTTGTTGGCGGCTCCCTACTTTCCTTGTCCCTTATCGTATATGTCAATTCCCACTTCCTATGAGTGCCAAGCATATTCACAACATGCTTTAAAGTAGGCGCACTTCGAACGACGCCTACAGTTAGTATTCTTAAAAAAAAAATTAAATTATGCGTTAGTAGTTTATTTATGTAAATCACAAAAAACTATATAGCCTAACAAGGCAACAAACATTTCTCAAAAAAAAAAAAGGCAACAACCACCAAACTACAAAAACAAGAGCCAAACCAGCAACAAAAAAGTCAACTAGAAAAAAAAAAACATCCACAAAAACAAAATTAAACATTCAAGCATTTTAACCACTTTCTATTATGTCTACTAGTTTTTCTTGGCATAATTTGATTGATTCTCTAGTACACCTCCCACACCAACTTCTTTATAACAGTTTGAGGACTCTATAAACAAAGGTCCCAAACTGTCTTACTCCTCTGCTGCGAGATATAGCACAGGATCCCAGCATAGCAACTCCACACAACTCGTCTTCTAAACCTGTTGCCCTTTATAGTATTCAGGCTAATGCAATCTTTTAGGGTGTTAAGACAACACTTAACACCTGTAATTCATCCACAATACCACAACACACCTTACTATATTGTCACTGAAAGAATAAATGTTCAATAGTCTCATCCTTTTCCCCACATAAAGGAAAAATAGTCTCACTAATAATGCCTATCTAGTTTTGCCAATTTCATTCTGACTCTAATTCTTTTCCACAAATTAGCCATGAAGTGAAACTATGTCTTAGAATATTCGACCTATTCCAAACCCAGTTGCATCTAGGAACTTCAGAATGCTCATCTTTTAGCCACTTACACCCACTAGCCACAATGTAACCCTTCACATTTGCATTTCACTTGCTTCTTATAAAATATGACTTAAAAATATCTTTAACCTTCCATAACGCAACTACAGCTTGCAGAAGCAGGGAAGAAAAATCTTTTCCAATTCCTTCCTTTTATGTATAGATGCATTTTAAACAAAAGTTATCTTGCTTACTAGCAATTAGGGGTGTTCAAAAAAACCCAACCTGGTTGACCCGACCTGATAACCCGCTATCCCGCAAAATAACCAATGGGTTTTTGAAGATTTTTTCTCAAAATTTCGGGTCGGGTACCCGACTCGTAAAAAAACTCGGGTCATGGGTCGGGTAATGGGCCGAGTGTTGAGTTACTCGGGTAATTGTGACCCGCCACCTAGTTTTTCTTTTAAAAAAACATAAAAATGCTAGGTTAAAAAATAAGAAGCAGTTGGGCTTTTTGTTTCCTCCACCAGTAGCCATCCCTCTCCTCTTTGCAAACCCCATCCTCTCTCCCAATCTCCCTTCTCCTTCAACCGTATACCACCACCATCATACAAAAATGGAAATATTTTTTTCAATACTTAGACCAATCTACCTCCAAAGTCCAAAACCCCAATTAATCGGTCTTTATACCCCTTAAAATGGAGGTCGAAGTCAAGCTCAAACACCTCGATTTCGCCACGCACTTCCGCCGTTTCTCCGACGAACCCACGTCCATCACGACGTCTTTCGACCTGTTCTTCGATTGAGGTTTTATGGTGAAGACGAGACACTTTTTTTCTAGTATGTGTTTACATATTACTTTGTAGAATTATGAGCATTGATTTGAAGAAGGGGCTCATTTTCTCTCTCCTTCTCTATCCTCCTCCACCACCTCCACCCACGTCCCCAACTCCTCCTCCTTGCTTGCAATTTGTGATTGCAACTGAAATAATAACTTGTAATTTGGGAGAAATGAATTGTAAGTTTATAACTTAGATTTTGATTTTACTTAATTGCAATTACAAGAGTATAGAATTTAGGTTTTAGATGAAATTTTTGTAACTTTGTAATAATATCAGTACAATATACAATTATACAGTAGATATCATTTATTTTAATTAATTTATAGTATTTTTTTAATTTAAAATTGGTTTTTAACGGGTACCTGTTGACCCGACCCGTGAAATTCGGGTACCCGAAATTCGCAGGTAGGATCATGGGCTGAGTACCTAACTACCCGCAAACGGGTACCCAGTTATGAACAGCCCTACTAGCAATATTCTATACTTGCTTAACAAGAGCAGCAATATTCCATAAGTGACAATCATGCACCTCAAACCCCCTTATCTTTTACTTTTGCAAATAATATCCCAAGCAACTAGAGGGTTTATATTAGAGACAACTTTTCCATCCTAAAAAAATTCCTACAAAATGCACTAATTCCAGCAATTACACTCTTAGGGTGAATAAAAATATAATCCCAATAAGAGTGCAGGGTAAGTAAAACAAAATTCACAAGCTGAGCCCTTCCTGCATATGACAGAGATCTAGTGCCCCAGGACCTGATTCTGGCTATAATTTTGTCAATGAGACAATGTCAGTCAGTTTTATTGAGCCTCTTAGAACTCACATTCACCCCTAGATATTTAAAAGGCAAGATATCTTCCTTAAAACCATACTTACTAATAATCTCCCTTTTATCTCCATAACTCATATTGCAGCAATAGATATTAGACTTCCCACTGTTAGCCACTAGACCAGAACCAACAACAAAAGTGGTAAGACTTCTCAAAATAAGCTCAACTGAATATTTATCTCATTTGCTGAACAAAATCAAATCGTCAACAACTCTAAATGACTGAAGTTAAGATGTCTGTATTTTGAGTGAAACTTAAACCCCTATCATCAATTATATAACGCATCTCAGAATTCTGGACAAATACTCCACATGTATCACAAAAAGAAGAAGGGTCACTGGGTCACCGTGTCTTAATCCCCTTTTTCCATAAAAGAAACCTACAAACCCACCACTAATATTCAGGAAAAAGAAGCAGAAGTCACATACACCATTAGCAGCTCAATAAACTTCTTAGGGAACTTAAGGTCAGCCAGCATTTCCTTTAGAAATCCCACTTAACTGAGTCATAAGTCTTTCTTGGCACGGTGACACCTGCCAATGGGTGCTCTTTGCTGGGTAGTTGTTGCTATTCAAACGTACTGAATTCAAATATTCAAATGTGAAAAACAATTTGTAAATTTTAACAAAATAAATATCAAAAATCAAAATTTTGAAATTTTCATAAAAGCTAAAACCCTATAAAAATTTAAGTTTAGATAACTAAAGCAGCAAAGAGCTTTTGAGGAGGTAAGGTGAAGAGGTGAGGCGAGCAAAGAGATGAAGGCAACGGATATCAAGACTACAAAAAACGTGGAAAGAATGAAACCATTTAACCACATTTCTTACTATTTGATTGTGGGTGACAAAAACTAATAAACCCTCATGTTAGTAGCAATGGAAAAAATTTCTTCAATATTATGTGCATGTCTTTGCCTCTTCTTACAAGATAATTTGATTTAATGATTCTTTTTTATCAGAAACAACTTAAATATAATTTATTAATTTGGTTAATCCTATTTACAATGCATTTCATGGTTACACATTTTTCCAATCCCTGACAAGGCTCCTAGTATCACATTGGGCAGACAAGTTGACCATTGCCCATCTCTCTATCTTTGATGGTTGAAAAGTTGCAGTAGAAAAACAAGATATTAAAGAGAAGACCTACAGACAAACCTAAGTTATCACATAAATAAATCACAGGCACCTTGTTGAAAATTCCAGCGCCCAATCCGCAAGGGGGGAATCTTCTCCTTTTCCACATTTAAGCTGAAACCAAACTAGAAAGAAATGTGTGGGAAATCCATCTATGTATAGTTGTTTCTTCAAGAATTCATAGAACATAAATGGTGAAATATGCAATTAGAAGTCACTTTAGGAGAGAGAAGGACACAACCGTTGATTTGAGTAAACACACTACTGATTGTGATTCCACAAGAATGGAGCATAGGTTCAGCATCATAATTGCTGACCTTAAGAGCCTACATCAATAATTCAAATATTATAAGGAAAATTTTCCAATTACTACCACGTATTAATGTCCTATTGAAAATTACTTCCGCAAATTAAAAAAAAAAAAACTTGTGAATTACTATCGCAAAAAATTTTAAAAATTTGATTTTACTACCAGACTCAACTTAAAACCATCTATGATGTCACTTTTACCTCTTAAACCACGTTAAACCTTTGATTAACTATTTAAACGACCCAAAAAAAAATCCCCCTAAACCATGGTTACTCTACCTAATTAATCTTCCTCATTCACCATTTCTAAACACCCTCTAAGCTTCTTGCTCCGAATTCACACTAATTTTTCTCATTTATCCTACAATTGCTCTAGGAGAACATGTGATTCACCTCTAATAAATTTGTCTTTAGGGTTTTTGAATTATAGGGTTTTCCAATTTTAGGGTTAATGGTTTATGATTTTGGTTGATTAATACAGGGCTTTTGTATTTTTCTTTGAATTAATCTATTAGTTATGCATAATATGTGATTTTTATTTTAATTAAAGTATCAATGAATTCTAGCATGGAACTGTAAATTGTTTCTTTTCGTTCCTCCTCCTTCTATGATCCCTCCCTTTTCCTTCATTGATCAA
Source organism: Chenopodium album (assembly GCF_948465745.1). NCBI lineage: Eukaryota > Viridiplantae > Streptophyta > Magnoliopsida > Caryophyllales > Amaranthaceae > Chenopodium > Chenopodium album. The sequence continues at coordinate 10,384,377 of NC_137850.1, read as the reverse complement.
ATTTCTTGTCAATTTTGCGAAGTAAAGGATTCATTACAGATCAGAAGATTTGTGATGCCAATTGTAGAAACCTAATTGTGTCTCCCCAAAAACCGAACCCAGTGATAAATATCTTTCACGTCATTGACTATCGAACGAAGTGAAAGTGTGAAAATTCTTGTGATGCGGTTGTTTTAATAAAAGTCTTTCTTTCTATTTTCGAAAATATTTCCTTTCTTACTCTATTTATGAAAATGTCCAATCCAATTTAGTTTGGTCCATGATGAGGGTCCAACAATAATGTAGTTGGATGGAGCTCGCAAAGAGCTTTCCAACGATATATTACAAGCCCAATTCCGATGAATAATGAGGAAGTTATGGCTAAAATACTAAGTTCAGCTCGAAATGAGTTTTATATACGGCCCAATGATCTAGTGGATGACCCATTAATTATTATTTCTAAAGTCATTAGGATTGACTTTAATCTTCTAGAATAATCTAGAAGGTTCCTTTAAGTTCTAGTGGAATTAGGATTAATAATTATATTTTTAGAAAATAAAGAATTTTATTTGGAATAAAACAAGTGTTTTAGAAAGATTAAATCTGATTTTAAAAGATAAGTACGGACTTTAATTAATCTAATTAGATTAAGGATTTTGTACGGATTTTAGAAAACGCGTTCTCTATCGTGAGACGACAGGACCCTGTCGCGCGGCGATGGGCCTTGTCGTGCGGCGCTGGACCCTGTCGCGCCACGACAGAAGTAGTTTTACTCCGAATCGAATTCGATCTTTTTCTGATCGTTTCCGGACTATTTTTCTTATAAATAGGGTCGTTATTTCCCCGTTTTCAATCATCAACAATCATTCACAATCATCAACAATCATCTATTCTATTCTCTCTTAAGCTAGAAGTTTATTCTTTCTCTCTCTTTCTAAGTCTACCCTTTTTACAAACATAATACCGCATTCACGAGTTCTAGACACACGTAGCCAAGTTCGAAGTTGCCTTCGTCCTCGACGTGAAAGGTTGATAATTTATGAGGGTTTGGTCCCAAATCTTATTTCAATTCTTTAATTAATTATTTGATTTAATATTTTCCTTGAAGTTACTAACGTGTGTATTATTTTGATAGAAAAAGATATGAGGCAACAAAGTTAGTTTTTTTTATTGCTATATCTTATAGTATGCATGCTTAGATTATTTTAATTCCTAGTATCATGTTAGGATGTTATTTATTGCTTTCTAGTATCATGTTTAGGTTGCTTCTTATTTTCTTCTATCATATTAGTATCATGTTAGGGTTAAAGCTTTGATTTTTATTGTTTAGTGACATGCTAGGATTTGTTATTAATCTTGTTAGTATCATGCCTAGGATCTTGCTAATAATATTATTATGCTTTGATGAGATTGAATATATTATGATGATGATGATTGTTGTTATTATGTTACTTGATATATTATTGTTATTGCTTGATCACGTCTTTTCTGCAGGTTTAAAGGGAATTTGTACTAGTAATCACGCTTAATAAGATAATTAATAATTTTATTTAGGCTAATATGATTTTAATTCAAGTGATCGCCAATAATAGTTTTGCTTGTGCATTAATATTCAACCAACATAGATTAAACAGGTTTAGGATTAAAATATTGATTGTATGTTAGTTAGAAAGCGCACATGAATATGAGAAGAATAAAGTAGAGGCCTATTTTTAGGGCAGGTTCAATCTCTTTTAGGTTGGATTTGTACCTTCATCCCCGAATATTTTGTCATGGTTCCAGACCACTGTGGAGTTAGCGATCTCATGGATCGTGAAGGGGTGTAACCTTCACCCTGTGAACGGTTTACAAGTTCCTAAAAATTGTTGGCGACTCTTTTGCTCTAGCTTCCTTCCCTTTGGACGCCACCATACTTAAGTGTATGATCACAGTGGGGCTCAAGTTTGGGATGCTTGTGAAGGAATTATGTCTTCGTCATGTGCAATTACTAGATATATAAATGGATCATATTGTGGAGATGATTAAGTTCGTACATTTGGGTCGTCGTTTTATCATAGCTAGAGGTACTAACGATCTTTGGACTAGTAAAATAGGCCAAAGCCCAATTGGACGGATCCTATAAGGTCACACAAAGGGCCTAGATCGAGCATTAGAGGACGAGGCCCATCATGGGACTCATCACTCTAGGTGGCCGGCCATTGGGAGTAATAAGGAGGGTTTTTGGGCTTTGTGCCCTAGTCTAATTATAATAGTTTTATAAATAGAAACCCTAATTAGCAAACACGAAACCTAACCCTCTCAAACTCCTCTCTCTATCACGGCTCTCTCACCTCCTCCTCGACGCCGGTGGTGCTTCGTGGTGGTGGTGGTTCGTGCGGTGGTCGGTTGTCCACAAAGGTGGTGATCGCGGTTTTCCTCTTTCACTCGACCGATCTAGTATTGGTGGACAAGTCGTTCGAATCTCGTGGACTAAGTAGAGGAGCAACGTTTGGGGCTCTATTCTCTCCTTGATTTGCCTGTCAAATAGCTTCGTGGAATTCACGCTTCAAAGGTATAATTATGTGTCTTGTGTGTTTTTCATGCGATCTTGGGATTAAGTGCTTGATTGAATATGATTCATGATTTTCCGCTTAATAGTACCTATAAACTCCTACAGCTTGAAATTATTCCCTACAGTTTTTTGGCGACTCAGATGGGGAGGATTTCTATTTTAATTTCTAAAATTTATTTTGGTAATAATTTAGAATGAGTGGATGAGACTCGAAAAGTTCTAAGTATTCATGTGCGTAATTTTGATTGACATTATTGGCATAAGCATAAAAAAGGTCCGCATTGGATAGACCACCCGTAATGCGTCAAAAACATAGGATTTTTACACGTAGGAAATTTGGGAAATATCTTTCATAACTAGAATTGAAAAAAAAAACACTGCAAAAAACTGGAAAATTCTAAGAACAGAAAGCTGCTGAGGCATGTAGGAACTGGCGCTAAGAAAACAGTGCCCATTGCAGTGCGATGGCTCTGTCGCTGTGCAACAGCAATGTCGCGTGGCGACAGGGTCATCGTCTCACGATGGTCCCTGTTGTCTCGCGCTAAGTTCTTCCAATACCGAGCCAGAAATCTACCTTCTTGCTTTGACCAGTTCTAGTACTGTTTGCTCGATTTTACTTCCTGATTGAGTTTTTCTCACTTTTCCGAACCCATATGTGTTCTACATATGCCCATAACCCTCTAGGAATTCATTCTCCATTTACCCAATCGAACGCTCATTGCAACGAAGGGTACATCCGAGTTTGTGAATTCACTAAACCATGGAAGCAAGTTTAACTTGCGGGGTCTCATCCATACGCGCCAACCCTTCCAAAGGTAAGGCTTCCGCGCGATGCATCCAGACTCATAACCATGGACCCTCTTTGACTAACCCTTATCCTTGAACTTTAGAGAACTAGAGCCATGGTTAGGTTGCAAACTTATTGCATCATATTGTGCTTACTTGACTACTTGTGTATCTCTTGATTGTGCATATTTACACTAACCGTTTGTTTGACTTGTGATTAAGTCTAAATAAACTAATTAATGACTAAAGGACTTTGCTTAATTAATTAACCAATGAATATAAGTAATTAAAGTCTAAATAAATTGATCAAACCTGACTTAGCATGACTATAGGCTTGTCCCTCTAAAGTAGAATACTGAAAACAGGCCCAGACCAACGTTTCAGCAATGACACTGAGGTTTGGCCTGTGGCGCGACACACTAGTGTCCGTCGCGACGCGACAGCAATGTCGCACCGCGATGGTGCTGGCACATCGCGACAGTCCCGTTGTTTACGCGATGGACCAGTTTCCTGCTTGAGTCTTCACGCTGAGTCTAATTAATCAGTTTATTAATGGCAGAAACCACATTTAGTCCTTAATTGAGTCTAAGAACATAGTCCTATGGTCTTACACAAGTGTCAAAGCATGCCACTTTCAATCACTTCTAAAGCACACACTTTGTATATATGTTTCACCTTGACCATATCTAGAGAGTCTTTGTGCGCGTGTTTTTTCCGTCATTTGTTTTAGGGAGGTAAGTCGGATATTAATCCTCCAAACATAACCATGTTGTTTGAACCCCATACTTGATTCCCAAAAATATGCACCCTTTTTGTTTTTTTTTGCCTTTAAAAACCAATAAAGTCAAAGTCAATTTGAGTCAAGTCAATTAAGTCAAATATGGTTTAATTTACAGCTCTTGGTCTAGAAAGGAAGGATGATTAATCAAGGACAACACTTTCGTTCAAGTCTTATTATTTGATAAACCGATTCGTCAAAAGAGAAAAGCTAAGAAGAAAAAGGCAACTCAGGAAGAAGTTAATGAGCTTAGGCAAAACCTTGCTAGTCTAACTGAGATGATGAAGACCATTGCTCTTCAAGTCAATGGCCCTGCGAAACAACAACAAATGGAGCGAATGGAGGAAAGCTTAAGCAAGCTCTCCAATGACTATAAGTTTCAGGGGATTAGCTCACAAGGGGTCTCAGTGGACAAGTAACTTCTTCCGCAGAAGTTCAATGCCAATGACATCCCTAAGTTTAAGCCAACTGACAACCCCTACTTCCACTTAAGAGCTTTTGAAACTATAATGAACATTAAGGGGATTGATAGGAAGGTTTTCCACTCTTTGTTCTCACTATCTTTAGAAACCGTTTGTCAATAATGGTTCTTTTCCCTTGAAAAGGAGAAAGCCTCTACTTGGGATGGCATAATAAACGCTTTTATAGATAGACACAAGTACAACGTTCAAGTTGAAACTGACCATAGAGAACTTGAGATGTTGAAGCAAAAAGAGAACGAAAGATTTACTTCTTTCTTTAATAAGTGGAGGTAAACTTCCGCTAGAATGGTTTAGGTGCCCACTAAGAAAGAATCTGTAAGGATGTTCATCAAGAATCTCCAAGAAAAGTACTCTAAGCATCTCAAATATCAAAGTAATTTGAGTACTTTCAAGGCCGTCTATAATATAGGAATTAACATTGAAGACGACTTTGCAAAACAAAAAGCTGCTAACAACTTCAACAGTGGCTGGAAAGGAAAAAAGAACAACAATCCTTCTTCTTCCAAAACTACCCACTCAAACAATGTTAGCACCTTTAATCTAAATGAGGTTTTAGCCATGGATAACCAAGGATCTAAAAAGAAACCCAAAAGGGAATTCACACCCATTGGAATGACCTATGATGTTGCTTTCAATCGTCTCCACGATCGAGGATTAATCAAACCTATTGGCCCTACTGAGGATCTAACGCCAGAAAAGCGATCTTCGAGATGGAATCCCAACTCTTACTGCAAGTACCATCAAGGAAATGGTCATACCACGGATGAATGTTACAGATTTTAAAATCTCATTCAAGATTTCATAGAAGCAAACAAGATCCCGTTGCCTCTAGCTAGCAAGAAGACCGGTTGATGATAAAGCAAAAGACACAAGGCGAGCTTCAACGACAAGATTTCGTGACCTCTTCTTCTTTTTATTTTTTCCTTTCCCTAATAAGTCTAGCATAGGCACCTTTTATTTTCCTTAGATTTATTTTGTAGGTTTCTTCTTTTTTCCCCTTTAATAAAATGAACATTTCTTTTCTTTGCATATATGATCATTGCATTACAAAAAAAAAAAAAAAAAAAACCACGCCCAACTAAGCATAAGGTATACTAATGATTTGAAGCACCCCTTGTAGCCACATCATATCATCTACCCCTTTCGAATATACAATCACTTTCTTGATAAACCATTTTGAGCCTCGTCTAACGATAAACCTTTCTTTCTTCAACCCACATCTACCTAACCTTGGGATGGGATGGTGTGCAACTTATTCAATTTCCAAATACAAAAGCTTGAGTAATGTTACAAAAATTCAAAAAGTTCAAAAATGCAAAAAACGATAAAAGTGTGCAAAAAGGGCAAGTGTTCCAATGTCTTTGATATGAACATGTCATTGATATGAACGCGTCTCAGATTGCGTCTCTTATCGAGTGCTCGGTATCGTGCCTGAGAAATATGAATTCCAAGTGAGTGATAGACCGCATGATCGGGATTTCCCACACTTATCGAAAAATGAAATAAAAAATACAAAAGAAAAAAAAGAAAAGAAAGGAAAAAAGAGAGAGCAAAGAAAAAAAAAAGAGTTAAAAAGTGAGAAACCCCAAGCATACAAATACAAAGATTCAAAAGCAAGGTTGCACACCTTGGGGGCTTATTTAGGGTCTTGAGCCTTTGTCCCCTTCTTCTCTAACCATTAGCCTAACCACGTTACAACCCATCAAAAGACCTCTTTGAGGTATACACACACTTGTGCGAGGTTCGGCTAGAGCTACGTTCGGCCTGATTCCTAACAGATACGTAGGCAACCTCACACTGAGGTGCGGCCGTAATAAAAATACATTCATACATTCACATTCACGCATGATCATATCAAGGGATCTCCAATGCTCATCCCTATCCATTTAGAGCTAGACTTGGGGGCTTGATCCCTACATCATTAGCCTACCTAGCCTAAGAGTCACCATTATTTGACTCTTCTCAAAATATTTTTTCCACACACTTAGCTCTTGCGGCCTAACCATAGTGTCAATTTCACACACATCACAAATACATGACCAAATAATCCTTTCCTTAGGAACCTTTGTCATGAAATCTTAACACAACGTTGAAGCATACCTTGTAATATCAAGATCACTCATTGCATTACAAAGTATGAAGTACTTAGCCTCCGTGCCTAAGTTACTCAATTACTTTCATCATAGAATCATCAATCAGGATAGTCTGGGATGTTACAATCCTTGCACATGAGATATAACATCAACATTTGACTAAACTCATTCAACACGCACTCTCAAACACTTCACTCCTTCCTTTTCACGTCTTTCTTTTTCGGGAAAAAGTCGGTACCCTCCACAAAAATGACGAAAATTTTTGTTTTTCTGCATTTTTGAGTCGCACGATCACAATACAATGCACACACGAGTCATGCACATTGAGTCATGTCGTGTCAAAACACATTAAGTCAACCTCAAGTTAGTCAATCACATTGAGTCAACCAATCACAAGAGTCAAGTACACCAAACCTTAGGTCAAACCCAAGATGACTATAAACACAAGCAAAAGTCCTATAGTCCAAATGCAGATATACTAAGTCCCACACGGACAGGTGATCTTTACAAAAGATTTGAAGCAAAAGGACGCAAACAACTTAGCAAATCAACTGGAGTCAGCTTAATTGCAATCATATTAGATTGTCGATCGGCCTGCCGGCGGTCATATTGATTGATTGAGTTCCTTGGTACGCCAGTTAGCCCCTGTAAGCAAATTGACATGATTAGAAGTCGGCTCGATTACAATCACAATCAGTGATCGGCCTGACGACAATCATCTCACTTGACTTTAGCGCCTAAACATTGGCTCATTACAAGCATCAAGGCATTAGTTCAAAAGCAAGCACAGCACCTATACGACAATTTTCCAAGATTGGATTGTCATCTCAAACTTACAATATTTCCAAGAGTGGATTGTCGCGCATCTTCTTTAACGACAATTTTTCCAAGATTGGATTGTCATCCCCAACTGACAATATTTCCAAAAATGGATTGTCGCGCATCTTCTTCAACGACAATTTTTCCAAGATTGGATTGTCACCTCTGACGAAGATTCCAAGCGTGGATTGTCGTACTTCTTCTCTGTTTGGCAAATTTTTCCAAGTTCGGATTATCAAATCCTTGGCAATTTTTCCGAAATTGGATTGTCATACACCTAGTTCCTTATGGAAAAATTTCCCAAAGGATTGTCGTAAGGCCTCTATTCATCTTAAAATTTCGGCAAAGGTTCCCCAACGTGGATTGTCATTCATTTCAGTAAGTGGCAAATTTTCCCGAAGTGGATTGTCGATCGACCCTTTTTTGCAAATGTTCCAAGATGCGGATTGTCAATTGTGGCAATATTTTCCCAAAAGGATTGTCGCATAGCATTGGCAAATTTCCAAGGTGGATTGCTTTCAAGATTTATATTCCAAGACGTGGATTGTCGATCGTAGCAAGGTTCTTATGACAGATTGTTACGAAGCATTGGCAACTTTTCCTAAAATTGGATTTTGGCAAAATTTCCGAGATACGGATTATAGCTTCATTGTGGCAACATTTCCTAGGATGGATTGGTACGTGGCATTGACAACTTTCCCTAAATCGGATTGTTGTTCATCATTCAAGAGTTGTGTTGGCAACTGTCCCTAAAGAAAGAGAGGATTGTCATCACCCCCAAAGCATCAGCACAGTAAGCATTCAAGCAAAAGATCAGCAAACGGAGGATCAACAAGCAGTGATCTTCGATAATTTTCCTAGGAAGGTTATCATGCAAAAATAGAAGATTGCTACAAGCGGAGCGATCTTCGACGATGTTCCCTAGGATGTGGAAGATCGTCATAAAAACTGAAGATGGCTACTTACAAGCGGAGTTATCTTCGACCGTGTTCCTTAAGATGTGGAAGATGGTCACAAAGCAGTTAAAGATTACTACAAGCAGAGAAATCTTCGATGGTGTTCCCTAAGATGTGGAAGACTATCACAGCGGAAATTGAAGGCAGCTATAAGCGGAGCAGTCTTCAGGAGATGTCCCCTAGCTTGAGGAAGGTCGTCAAACAAAATCGGTTACCCCAGAGACGTGTACTCGACGGTGCAAGATACGCGTTTCTTAACTCTTTTATCTGTTTAACTAACGCTAGTTTGCAGGTATCGGCGTTACAAGAATGATTTAGGATCGCATAATGTTCTGAATCATTCTCTGTCCCTATCGCTACTTTGACTTTTGTTTTCGGAACATGCATTTCTCCAAACTCAGTCAAAGTGGGGGCTTCTTTAGACACCTGATTGTGCCTCCCCAAAAATCAAACCCAGTGATGAATATCTTTCACGTCATTGATTATCGAACGAAGTGAAAGTGTGAAAAGTCTTGTGATGGGGTTGTTTTAATAAAAAGTCTTTCTTTCTGTTTTCGAAAATATTTCCTTTCTTACTCTATTTATGAAAATGTCCAGTCCAATTTAGTTTGGTCCATGATGAGGGACCAATAATAGTGTAGTTGGATGGAGCTCGCAAAGAGCTTTCCAACGATATATTACAAGCCCAATTTCGATGAATAATGAGGAAGTTATGGCCAAATACTAAGTTCGGCTCGAAATGAGTTTATATACGGCCCAATGATCTAGTGGATGACCCATTAATTATTATTCCTAAAGTCATTGTGATTGACTTTAATCTTCTAGAATAATCTAGAAAGTTCCATTAAATTCTAGTGGAATTAGGATTAATAATTATATTTTTAGAAAATAAAGAATTTATTTGGAATAAAACAAGTGTTTTAAAAAGATTGAATTTGATTTTAAAAGATAAGTACGAACTTTAATTAATCGAATTAGATTAAGGATTCCGTACGGATTTTAGAAAACGCGTTCTCTATCGCGAGACAATAGGACCATGTCGCGTCGCGACAGAAGTAGTTTTACTCCAAATTGAATTCGATCTTTTTCTGATCGTTTCCGGACTATTTTTCTTATAAATAGGGTCGTTATTTCCCCGTTTTCAATCATCAACAATCATTCACAATCATCAACAATCTTCTATTCTATTCTCTCTTAAGCTAGAAGTTTATTCTTTCTCTCTCTTTCTAAGCCTACCCTTCTTACAAACACAATACCGCATTCACGAGTTCTAGACACACGTAGCCAAGTTCGAAGTTGCCTTCGCCCTCGACGTGAAAGGTTGATAATTTCTGAAGGTTTGGTCCCAAATCCTATTTCAATTCTTTAATTAATTATTTGATTTAATATTTTCCTTGAAGTTACTAACGTGTGTATTGTTTTGATAGAAAAAGATACTAGGCAACAAAGTTAGTTGTTTTATTGCTATATCTTATAGAAAGCATGCTTAGATTATTTTAATTCCTAGTATCATGTTAGGATGTTATTTATTGCTTTCTAGTATCATGTTTAGGTTGCTTCTTATTTTCTTCTATCATATTAGTATCATGTTAGGGTAAAGCTTTGATTTTTATTGTTTAGTGACATGCTAGGATTTGTTATTAATCTTGTTAGTATCATGCCTAGGATCTTGCTAATAATATTATTATGCTTTGATGAGGTTGATTATATTATGATGATGATGATTGTTGTTATTATGTTGCTTGATATATTATTGTTATTGCTTGATCACGCCTTTTCTGCAGGTTTAAAGGGAATTTGTACTTGTAATCACGGTTAATAAGATAATTAATAATTTTATTTAGGCTAATATGATTTTAATTCAAGTGATCGCCAAAAATAGTTTTGCTTGTGCATTAATATTCAACCAACATAGATTAAACAGGTATATGATTAAAATATTGATTGTATGTTAGTTAGAAAGCGCACATGAATATGAGAAGAATAAAGTAGAGGCCTATTTTTAGGGCAGGTTCAATCTCTTTTAGGTTGGATTTGTACCTTCATCCCCGAATATCCAGTCATGGTTCCAGACCACTATGGAGTTAGCGATCTTATGGATCGTGAAGGGGTGTAACCTTCACCCTGTGAACGGTTTACAAGTTCCTAAAACTTGTTGGCGACTCTTTTGCTCTAGCTTCCTTCCCTTTGGACGCCACCATACTTAAGTGTATGATCATAGTGGGGCTCAAGTTTGGGATGCTTGAAATTATTCCCTACACCAATTTATAGAGTGTTCTTCAATAATGGAGGTTGAAGGTTAGTGGGTTAAAGTGAAATTGTGAGAGAGAAAGAAAGGAAAGGGATTTTAGTTTAGTTGGGGTAACCATGGGTTAAGGGGAATTTATTTTTCTTTTTTTTTGGTTGCTAGCTTAAATGCTTAATTAATGGTTAAACGTGAGTTAAGGAGAAAAGTGACGTCATAAATGGCCTAAAGTGGAGTCTAGTAGTAAAATCAAATTTTATTAAAATTTTACAGTAGTAATTCATAAGTTTTTTAATTTGCGGTAATAATTTTCAAAATGATATTAATACGTGGTAGTAATTGGCAAATTTTCCATATTATAATAATAACAGGAGGTAATTAAAACACAAAGGTATCAAGCATCACTTAAGCATAATGGAAACCAACATGAGAAAGCTCAAATCCTCGAGGGAAAGAAAAAGAATGCAAGACAAATTCTTTGACTTGCAACTGTGTTCTTTTTTTTAAGAAAATGGAACTTGTGTTGTGTTCTACAAGACAACAAGCTCTTCAAGACGAGTTGTGTTCTTCCAAATTTCAAATAAAAAACCATATCTTCCACAATATCATATTCACATGCAGAATATCTACATTGCCTCGGATCGAAGTGATTTGGAAACGATTATACAGCTGATGATTCGATTAATACTCATCTATTTATACACTATTATTTCATCATATGCCTCCAACAATAATAAACTCTCTTACTACAATAGTACAATATCATATCTTGATCTACTGAACAGTTATTATCTTTCAGATGAGCAATACGTTGACTTCAAGAATTTCCAGGTTGATAACAAATTTATTAGGGGTGATTAGTATTACTTGGGTAACATGTTATAGGGATAATGGGATCTCAGTATAGATAGGCATAAATTGTCTCTAACCCTTAAATGAATACTAAAGCAAGCGAAAAAGCACTAAATGTCTTTAATGATGTGCTTCCGCATCAACCAATAGTCAAATGCCATGATGATATGTGCGTAATACAAGAAAGTCAGAGGTGCAAGATAATATCTCTAAACCACAATACCCAAAACTAAATGCCAGTATCTCATTGTAATAAGCTATCTCAATACATGTAGGTTTCCTCCAAATTGTGTCTTAATACTGTAGTTGATAGAAATGCAAACCTTGACACGAATTTTGTAGAAATAGGGAAGTGTGAGTAATGAATTCCTTATAATAAGGTATATTAATGATAATACCTAAAGCAATGCTAACTTCAAAATAGTGTATATGGTTGAATATCAATATCCAAATGGAATAACGCAAGCAATACATTGCTATTAGAAGTTAGAAGAGACGCCTGAAGCCTAAGTGCATTATACTTTGGATTATCCTTGGCCCTACATTATCTTTTATTGCAATCAATCCAGGACGATAAATATTGCCTTCAAAAGGCTATCCTAAGTTTATACTCTGCTTATTGTCAAGCAAGTTTGGTCGCTTAGTAAACCGATATAAGAATTTAAGGACGGTTGAAGCTACACAAAATAGAGCAATCACTAAATGATCACGTTAAATTATCAATCTAATTTTAGAGAGCTTAAGAAGATACTACATTTAGAAAATGGTAAAGATATCTCTTTAGTCTTTATTCATTGTGAGGAAATCATAAGTTAGAATGCTTTAGTATAGTAAAGATTAAGCATGGTTTGAGAACAGGGAAAAGAATAAAAAGCAGTGTTTCAACAAGATAACATAAGCAAATAACTAATCTTACTGAACATCACCTACAACCAAGCAAAGAAGGTAGAGATCCTCCTCTTTTTACTAAAAAAACCATATGGCACCAAAGGTTATCCAGGGGTTACTTCCATGAATATTGCACCCTTGATATTGTTTAGGTTTATATTAATTGCTTCCAATGTATGGAAGAGAAGTAACATAACAACCTAAAAATCACTTATGACTTTTTTAGTTCAAGGAAACAACCAAATTGCAAATTATATTAACCTTGTAGATCGACACAGTCGTCAATAATAACAGACCTACATATCATAGCATAGGATAAGCCCGCTGTAATACCCTGTATTTTGATACGTATTTTTTTAATTAATTAATTAATTATTATTTCCTAAAAAGGATATTTTAGTGATTTAAATTACTATTTGAATTTTGGAGCCAAAATGATATTTGAATTTTAGCGCCAAAAGTATTTTGAAAACCTAATTATTATTTTTAGATTTTTGATAAGATTTATCATCCATTTCTTTTATTTTAAAAACTGGATTATTTATATATTTCGGATATTTTAATTAAAGCAAAAACTATATTTTATTATTTAATTAATAAGGTCCAAAAATTCCTAATTATTCACTAAGATTTTCGAATATTCCTAGTGTGGAAAGTCTGATTTTCTAGGTTAATTTATTTGGTGAATAATTGGTATTTTATCAATTAATTATTTTATACAATAAATATCATTTACACAATTATTTTTAATATAATTCCTTAAATCTAGCAAAATAACTCCCTAAAATATACTAATAGGATCTGAAAATTTGAGCTATGGAAGCTCAATATTTTCTGCCCTCATGGTCAAATTTGGGTGATTTATTTTGGTAAATTATATTTTTAATTATCTCCTTAAAATCTCTTATTTTCCTTAATTTTATTTCTCCATCTCCTAAATATTTTATCATCTTATTTTCCTACCTTATATCTTTCTTGATTATTCCCCAAGTAATCTCTCTTGCCATATTATCTTTCATGACAACACACTTTCCTTAAATTAATTATTCTTAGTCACCTTAATATTAAACTTTCCATAATTCTTTAGCTCTTCTCCAAGTAATTTCCTTATTTCTTTTTACCATAATTCTTCCTACATTCTCCTACCATAATTTTTTCATTCATGAGCCTATAAATACTCACTCATGCCTCTCATATTCTTCACACCAAAACTCAATTCTCTTCTTCTCTCTTAGGCCTTGTTTAGTTCACCTTATTTTTACTTATTTTAGAAAAAATAAGTTCAGATCAGATCAAATCATAAAAAATAAGTTCAGATCAGAAAAAATAAGTTCAGATCAGATCAAATCATAAAAAATAAGTTCAGATCAGAAAAAATAAGTTCATATCAGATCATCGTTTTATGTGCAGTTTTTTATCGCTAAATATCTTTAATTTGGCAATGAAAAAAATTCTAAAAATCACATATTAATAAAATACGCATTATTACGAATCTAACAAGGCCCCACTTGATATATTTTTTCCGTATAGATTATCGTATATTCAAGGTCAAAGTTTGGTCAAATTTGACATTCATATCAGACCAGACCAGACCAGACCATATCAAATAAGTTCAGATAAGCAAATATAAGGTGAACTAGACAGGGCCTTATTCTTCTTTTCCCTCAACCTTTTCTTACTTTTCTTTTCCTGTTTTCTAAAAGAAAATCAGCCCGTATACCTTTGAAACCAATTTTCAGGCACTTCTGCTCAGTTTTTGGGGGTTTTGATTTCGCAGATGATTGTTCCTTTCGAAATTTCATTGAGGTTAGGCTCAAAAATCGCCCAATGCAAAGTTATATTGAAGAATTTATGGCCTCTGTAAGTTCTGCATGTTTTTTGCAACGCAAATCTAAACCTCCTTAATCCTATTCCTTTATTTTCCTCATGGTTAGTTTTCTAAAATATAGATACCTACTTCAAAATTATAATTTTATATTAAAGTATTATTTTTAAAAGAGTTTTATAGTCCATGCACATTAGATTTGAGTTTATGTCTAAAGATATTGTGATAACCTTATGGCTATATTAATTGCAAGGTGTATTCGTGATTGAACTTTGAAAGTGCGAAGTGTTGATTGATATTCGGAATCAAGGTATGTTTAAGTGGCTAGATACCTTTTGAAAGTGATTGTTTGAATAGCATGTTTATATGATTTTATTGGTGATTGAATTAAATTGAATCGAATTATGATTTATGAAATAAATTATGTTTGGAGGCCAGGTATTGATTTTAATATTTGTTTTAATAAATGTACTTTTGAAGGATTGATTTTCATATCATGTTTTGAATGATTTGAATTACTTATCATGTTTGAATAAAGAAATTGATTTGAAAAGTTTGATGAATTAAATAAAAGGTTTTTCAAAGGAAGAATTATTGATTTCGAAAAGTTATTAATATGAGTTTTAGTTCACGAGTATTTATTAAAAGGTTGATTTTGAAGCATGTTAAATTAAATACAAAAGGAGTTTTGAGTTAACCTATTATAAAGGTTGATTTGATTCAAAGAGAATTTTATGAGGATTTATTGATTATTTATTTAAAAAGCTTTACAAGCATGATTATTATATTAATCCCACTATGCGGATTCATTGAAGACTATGGACTTTTGTATGACCTAGTCTTTCTCCAAGAATAGCCTTGAAATAGTAGGAGACTATCTTAGGGGGTGTGCACACTTACAGAGGAGATTGAGTTTTTAAAAATAATTGATTTATTAATCATTATTATTGAGTTATAGGAATCAATTTGAGAATATTTGAGAATTGGTTTTGAATCACGAGTTTGGAATTTATTGGATTAATTACTGGAATTGGTTTTAAAATCATGTTTGCGAATAAATTGAGTTTACATTATCTTGCACTTATTGTACTTAGCATATTTTGCTAATCCGTATTTCCTATTTGTTTTGATTCGCCCTGTTTACCATAATGGTAAGCAGTGTTGACTATCTTCAGGTGGAGTTATGAATGAGCATATGAAAGTCCCGAGATTTGCTTCACCTAGTTTAGGAATGTTGGTTTTGTCTTTATTTTGAGTACTCATATCAATGTTACTATTTTTATAAGTATTAATAAAAGAATAAAGTTGATTTTTCCGCTGCAAGTTTTGTTATTAAGTTAATTATTTTTTAGTAGACTTGCATAATCACGCGGCGGCAATACACCTAAATCTATCTCTATGGTATAATTATACGTATTATACTAGTATTTCCGTAGAGGAAGATTTGGGGGTGTTACAACCGCAAAAATTAGAACAGATAGATAGGTATGTACAATTTGTGGCTATCATACTGCAAACCTATATGAGTTGATCATGTATGCATAGTACCACACTTGAATCTGTTGTGGGTTTTGCAAGATTTAAGCTTTGTATGTTCTTAATTATCTTTCTTAAATCCCACTATACTAACATAGCAACACAACAATGTTTAAATACTCTATCATTCGTTAAATTTTGTACAATACCAATCATTTTTGGTTATACTAAAACTCCTTAATTTTATACTCCATATAATCTTCTCTCATATAAAACTAAAAGCAAAATAAACCATAATTTCCTATTTCCATTTTGCTTGGTTAAAATAAGAAAGATCTTCTTTGCCTATTTTAGACCACAAAATTTCAAAATTCATTACAAAAACATCAGACAACCTTATCTTTCTATTTATCATCAGTTTTCATAGATGTATTAGTGAAAAATACATGGAAATTGACTTTGATCTATAAACAAAATTCTGGTTTTTTTTCATTTTCTTACCCATACTGCCCAAAATCTCGCACCACCCTATTGATCTACACATTACCATCCGAAATGAATAGTGATCAAAGTCATGCATCAAATTTCATTCCAAAAAACCAAATGCTCCCTTTCTAACATATTCATAATCAAAAGTCTTACATTTCATACTTTGTCCCTCACATCAAAAACATGCATCACCCCCTTTACCAATTAGACTTTGACCATTACTTTACTTCAAAATATACTAATAAAATGTTGTTTATATTACTCTGTACTACTTTATGAAAAAACTTCATGTAATTTAACATATTAATCATAACATTACTTTATTTGGGAGCAAATTCCAACCTTGAAAACAAGATCGATTCAAAGGAAACAATCAATATCGATAATTCAATAAGACAATAACAAAACGAATATATATACCTTGCGAATCCAGTTGAGGACCTCCTCTCTTTTTCCCCCTCTTCATTGCTCTCATAAAGCCTCTGATTAATCAAAAACTCCAAAATCAACAATAATAATAAAAAAATAAAATACAAAAAAATTGATTTGCTTCAAAATTAAAGCAAGACAACAAATAAAATTAAAAATTAAGAAGCAATTATTACCCTCCCTAATTCAGCATTCTGTACAATATCAACCTCAACTCCGAATATTTACTCTCTTCAACAATTAATAGCAAAACAAATCACAATAATTTTTACCCTTTAGAAAACATCCTACAATAAGCATTTCAATCAAGTGCCTTATGTAGTTAGGCTAAGTTTCAGACATCTCAGCAAATCAATTTATGAAATCAAACAATTCACCAAATGACATACGGATCAAATAATCAAATCATACTTTTCACCTCAAAATCCAGCCTTTTATATGTTCCAAGAACATAAAATCATATGCAAAACTCATTAATCTTTGAGCAAAATCAAGATAATTTAGAGTGAAATCTGACATTATACAACGACCCAAAATTTTTTTACTCAAGATACTAACATTTGACATAAACCTACTTCATATCAAAAGGATTGATAAAAAAAATACCAGATTTATGTGTAGCCTCGAACTGTTTCTGAAGCTCATGAACCTGCAATACAAAAAGATTAAACAAAATAGGAACTAGAATTAGGAAATTAAAGAAAAACCCTAGAAAATGGGGGCGAATTAAGGGATTGTGATGGGATAAAGTGAGACCAATTACATTTACATCTTCTAGAACAAGTTCATTACTCTAATTTCACCAATTTAACATTGATAAACTAACAACACCCATTAATCCAAATTCACTACTTTATGACTTAAAAAATCAAAACACAATCTTCACCCATTAATAGGATCGATCTCTCCTATTGACATTCGTGAACCAATAGTATATCAACCAAATATATATCCAAATTCACCCTAAATTCAAGAATGATCAAATTACCACTCAATATCCACAAGAAATCAAACTCATTATGCAAAATTCACTAATTACCCCTCAATGCAAAATTCGGCTCCTCGTCAGCATTTTCATCATTTTCGTCATTAGCAACACCGACAGCAGACTGGGCTGGAACTAGGTATATTGGATATTACCCTAAAATTGTAGTAGTTTGGTTAAGAGTGAGAATTTGGGAATGAAGAAATTGGAGTAAGAATTGAATTAATTGAAGGAATGTGAACTTGATTAGATGATTATTAAAAATGATAAAACATCTTACCTCAAGAAGTTGCTTTAATGGAGGAGATATAACGCAGAGTACCCTTCAAGCTTTCATTGGAGAGCTTGAATTATGCTTCAAACAAGGAGAACGCTCAAAATCTGGAGGTGGTATTGAGAAATTCGTGGGTGTCGAATCTATTTTAGGAATTGGGTTTGAATTGATGTTGATCGAAGAAGAGAAAATTCGGGGAAATTGTTTTGATGGAGGTTAGAAAATCATCAAGAGAAAAGATAGAATATGATTACACAGAAAAAGAATAGAAGAGAGAGAAAGATAACGTAAGGACAAAAAAGTAGCCAGTAACCGATTTCTTATATTTATTGATAGAGTTTTAGATTAGTTTTAGTTATACATTTACGAAAACTATAACAATGAGTCTTCTATAACAAAAATAGGTTGCTCTACCTTGGGAATTAGCAAACAAATATAAAATATAAATTAATGATAAGTGGTTTATTTGAACACTTAATTGGGTGATTACAACCCGGTTTTACAATTATTTCCCACTTTTCTAACCCGTTTTGAATAACAATGTTGTATCTCGGCTTTGCCCCCTTTTTGCATGTGTTTGTCCATGATTTGCAGGTATTATGAATCCCTTTGACAAGCAATCAAAGCTCATGGGTGATTTAAGGCAAGAAAACAGAGAAAGGAGAGCCCACTGTTAGAGGAGCGAGCGTGCACCTCTCCAGGAGCGGGCGCGCATAATTTTGGAGCGGGCGCTCCTCGCTAGAATTCGTCTTATTTTGACAGATTAACCTATGTAATTCGGGGAGTATAAATACTTTCCCTTTAGTTCTTTTTAAAGACAGACAACAATAGTATAGTTTTCAGCATCTCCTCTTAGTTTGAAACTATCCACTTTGATAATTTAGTTTAGTTTTTCTCAAATTAATCATTGTAATAGTTAGTTTCAAGGATTATTCTCAAGATTCAACACATTGTACTCAACATTTGGAGCTTCAATTAGTAACTTCTTCTACCTTTCTCTACTTAATTTCTGATTATATTTTGTTATTGCATGTTAGTAAAATCTCTTTAGTTCTTGATAATTTGTTGTTGGATATTAGTTTTATCACTAGTTAATCACTTTTCCCCAATTATTGAACAAGTTAGAACCCAAAATTTTGTTTGCAAGTCACTTGAAATGAGCCGTGAGTAGTCCTCTTTGCTATGGGTTGGGTGAAGCTCAACCTAATGGTTAGCTGAGAAAACTTGGGAGAAGCATTGATGTTTGATTTGTGATTAAATTGATTGTATGAGATTGCTTGTTAGTTCTTCATGATAGGATTAGCTACCCTTGATTTTGGAGCTTGATAGCATGTTATGCTTAGTTTGACATGGAAATGTAAATTGAGTATGTCATTATTTATTGCAATTTGATTATGTATCTTCGATTGCTAAATTAATGAGGAATCTAAGTTTAGTAGTGTGAGTTGTTTCCTAATTGCATGAGGTTGATCTTACATATAGTCTTTGCTATCTCTTGTCTATTTTACTCCCAATTTGCCTAATTGCCATGGTTGAGTAGATCCCATTCCTTAGTGTCTTTAATCACTTGATTTAGATCCATAGCTTGTTTGTCTACTTGACGAACCCCCAATCACAAAAGACTTTGAATTAGCTTAAGTATTAAGATATTTAGCAATTATATCCCGTTCCTTGTGGATCGGACTCTTACTTATCATTGTGTTTGGTTTGTGGGATGTTTGTTTATAAATGTGTTTGATTGAGTGTGGAATGTGTGACCGTTCTAATGCCCATCAATCTAGATATGTATTACAAAAGTATTTTAATTCAATGATGATTTTATTTATTAATAGTTATTCTGTCATTCTGTGCCGTGCTAATGCGTTAAATTTTCAATATATTACATAATCTTGTATATAAAAAATTACTAATTATAATTATAAGCCTAATTTTTTTTGTAATTGTTAATCTATTTATTTAATATTATCTAAATTAAGATATAATGGGTCAATGTTCATATTCATGTCCACAATCATTAATACAACAAGTCAAAAAAATTGATTTTTGTTTACCGAATTGATCTAACGTCTTCCTAATGACTAAAAAAGTTATTATTTTTCTTAACCTATAGTGTCAAAATAATTAGTTACAAATTACATTAATTGGATTTAATATTTAACATAAATTGAATTATCAAAATTAAAATGAATATTCAATTCACCTCTTAGTATCTAAGGAAAATTAAAATCAACTATATCAACAATACATTCCATATCGTACTCATACAAACGACAAATTTGCCAAAATATTTAATTACATGCATCTCTAAAAACGTATAATTCACAAAATCAACCTCTATAAAATATACATAATACATGAAATTTATATTCGCAAAATTATGACAAAAAAATTGAAAATAAATAAATAATCTAATATGGTATTAATATACATTTATTACTTTAATTGTCTTGTTTAACATATTCTCTTCACGAATATAATTAAAAGAAAACACGTTAATCACTGAAATTAAATATAAATTGTTTTATTGAAAATAAATACAAAGTATATATATAAAATCACATACATTTTATCATACAAAAAATAAGATCTTTTTCTATATGTTTTGTTTGCGAAATATATATCTTAACCTCATCGACCATCCAACTGAATACTTTAAAAATATCTACAAGTTCATATTCATATGACTAGGTAAAAAATAAAATAAATTATAAATTCAACATATTGAAATATAATATTACGACTTTTAATTTTATGAAATACAATTTGAATACATTACCAATAATTTAATAAATAGACATTATTAAAAAGTGAAATATTAACCAAAATTGGAATTATAGGTACACAATACCAGTTACGATCAAAAGCTTTCATCTTAAATGTGATTGAATTTTTAATCGAGTAACTAAAACTAGTAGTAGCTACACATAGTCCCACTGATTTTTTTTTTTTTATTCATGATGATAGTCATACTGATTCTTAAACTTCCAATACTTAATGTCATCCATCCCTTTTTAATTGTTTTTATAAGATGATTTAATAAAAGTTCCATGTCCAACTAATAACATATTGTGACAACTTCATCGTGCTTTAAGATAACAACTTTTTTATCAATTTCAAATACTTATATAAAGTATCCTACAATATGAATAAAAAATTTAATTAGCTTATATATAAGATATTGGAAAGGAAAAATAATATGTATAAAAATTTGAACTCTAATAAAAGTAATAATGTTTTAAGCATAAAGAATTATATTTATGACGAGTTGCTTGTCCAAAGCTAAAACAATTGAATGCTCGTCATCTTTCACTAAATTAAAAGCACCCTTATTCATGATCATAAAAAAATACTTTCTCTCTCATATATATAAACCAAACAAATAATTTCCAACATCCTCCTCTTAACCATGTACCAAAAAAATGGGAAATTCTCAATGGTAGCCCTTTATTTTTGCTTTTTCTCAATGGTAGCCATTTTTTTTTCTGATTCTCATTGGTAGCCCTAAACTTTCACATTTTTACAACCGTAACCTTAATGATGATTTTTTTTTTTAAATTTCCGTTAAATCTAACTACGGTCTACGGAGTCCAATAATTATAAAAAAAAAAAAGATACAAAAATCATAAAATACCCCCACAAATACCTCCATCCTCCTTATTTCTCCTTTTCCTACAACCTCCAAACTCCATAGATTTAGGCCCTGTTCTTTTGAGCTTCTGGGCATAGTAGAGCAGGGGTCAGTAGAGCAGAGCAGAGCAGATTAAATTTCAACAAAATAGAGCAGAGTAGATTTCAGGATAGCAGAGCAGAGCCGAGCCGAGCCGAGCCGAGCCGAGCAGAGCAGATTTTAAAATTATTATTATTTTTATTATTATTATTATTATTATTATTATTATTATTACTACTACTACTACTACTATTACTATTACTATTACTATTACTATTACTATTACTATTACTATTACTATTACTATTATTATTATTATTATTAAGTGCATATACCATTGATTTAGGTGAGTAAAAACATAAATAAATGTGTACCACATTTAACATATGTTAATAGTATAAAGATAAAAGACAACAGTTTACTTATATTCATTTCACAAAAATTTTAAAATAAAATGATTTAATGAGTAATAATGATTTTACTTATAAATATGTCTTAATCATATATTTTTAACCCTCAAAATAATAATGATATACAAAGTACTACTTGAAAACAACATCTTTTTTTTAATTCTTAAATTGTATGGAAAGATTTGAAAAATAATTCAACTCAATGAACTAACAATCAATACCCACATAAAATGTTTCTATACATTGTGATTCTAATATCAAATGTTTATAAAATGAAATTATTATTAATTGTTATTATGATTATTTATTTTTTTGAAAGAATTTTTATAATTATTAATTAATAATCTTATTAAATATTAATTCTTAATAGTTTGAATTATTAAATATTATTATTGATAATTATTATTATGATTAATAAATATTAATTATTATTAATATTAATAATTATTATAATTATTATTAATATTAATAATTATTATAATTATTTTTAATATTAATAATTATTATAATTATTTAAAATATTAATAATTATTATAATTATTTAAAATAATAAATTATTATTATCAATAAAATATTAATTATTATTATTGAATATTAATTATTATTATTATTAATTATTATTTAAAAATAGAGCAAAGCAGGGCAGATTTCTTTTGAGCAGAGCAAAGCAGATTTGATTTGATCAGAGCAGAGCAAAGCAGAGCAGCTCTAAAGAACGGGGCCTTAGGCCATTTAACTCTCCACCTTCATCACCATTATTTGATAAATGTTTAAATGTCCATCAACCACCAAACTCTCAATTGTTTAATTCTCTAAAGTTTGAACTTCTCTTCATTTCTCCATACCTCCCCTTTTTATTTTCAATCAAATTCTAGGGTTCTTCATTTTCGTGGATGGGCTTTTCGTGCATATGGGTGGTGATTTAATATTTTCATGGGTTGAGGTGGGTGGGGTTTTCGCAAGGGTATTTCGTTTTGGAGGGGTTTTAGTATGTGTAGGTGGTATTTTGTGAGTTGCGGGTTTCATGGGTCTATGGGAGGTTGTTACGGTTGAGTGGAGGGGGGATGGAGAGGGGGTGGTTGTTGCAGTGGAAGGGGGGATGGAGATGTAGTGGTTGTTGGAGTGGAGGTTGTTGCGGGTTGAGGGTTTTGGGGTTGGAGGTAGCTGTCATGGAAGATGGGTGAAGGGAAAGAGAGAGAAAATGGTAAAGAGAGAGAAGATGGTTGACAAAATTTAAAATTAACGAATATTAAATGATTTAGACTTAATAAGGTGACAATTGCAACTTTTTAAAAGTTGAAGGCTGCCATTAAGAATGCAAAAAAAAAAAAAAAAAATGGCTATCATAGACAATAAGCAAAAGTAGGGGGTTACCATTGAGAATTTCCCAAAAAAAATTATTCATGTTACTATTCATCTTACCCAACTTAGTTTATCTTTTACTAAAGATTAAAAATAAAATACATAATTAATAATATATTAATCTCATTTGATATGTGATTGATTGTTATTATCGTAATTAGTTACACTTTAGTATTAGAAAATTACGATTAACGTTATTTGTTAATTTTTTAAAAAAATTATATATTAAAAGTTATTAACATTAAAAAATTTGTAACATTAATAACCAATCCAACAGCATGCATGGTGACAAGTGGCACAATCTAAATGATGCCAATGTCACCAACTCCCCCTTTTTAATTTTTTTTTTATTTCTTCTAAATTCACGTGACTTTTTGTATAAAATATCACCAAAAGCAATTGTTTGTCAAACAAATAATTTCTCACAGATGGTTTTTTTTCAAAAATATTCATAGTTGTTCAAAGTATTGTTCATCAACATTTGATTTTTTAAATAATATTTTATTTAAATAGTAACTCAAATAATTTCCTCTATTCATTGTTAAGGATGCTCTAAGATTCACCTATTAATTTTACGTAGATTCTAAACAAAAATATTATAAAAATAATAATAGTTCATTAAAGAAAAGAAATACATACTCAATAACAAGTACAATAGTATCTAACATTTGAAATAATAGGATGATCTGATCAAGAGTTCATGTATACAACATACGCTAGCTCTTCCTCAACTCTTATGTTTGTAATAACAGTTAGGGTTGTTCAGCGGTCCAAGACCGGACTGAAACATAACGACCAAGACCAGACCAAAAAATAGAATTTTAAGAACCGAAGATAGGACCGATTAAGGTGGGACCAAACTCGAACCAGACCGAAAAAACTAGTCCAAAACCCGAACTGGACCGCTTTGGGCCGATTTTAGGATTTTTTTTTTTAAAAAAAAAACTAAATTTTTAATTATTTTATAGAAAATTAAAAAAAATTAAGGAAAAACAATATTATAGCGTCTTTCTATGTATGATTAGTACAAAAAAGCTCATACTCCCTCTGTGTTTTTTTAAGTGTTACAGTTTGACCGGCACATAGTTTTAGGCAATTTAATTGACTAAAATAAAATAAGAGGTAAGTGGGGTAGTTGGAGTATTAAAAAATTGTAAAAGAAAGATAGTGGGGTTAATAGTTTATTAAAAAGTAATGAATGTGAGGGGAGAGATATAATTAAAAAGAAGTAGTAGTGGGTTTAGGTGGGGACCATGAGAGGAGAGAGATATAATATTTTAATGTAGCTTTTTGCCGGATTTGGTAAGTGTAACACTTAAAAAAACACGGAGGGAGTACAATTAAATTTTTCTAAGCATGTTAAGGATAATCATAATCTTTATGTAAGGTTTTATGCATAATTTGAAGTAAAAAATCAATCCAATCCAAGACCGATTTTTATAGGCTTTTGGACCGAACCGGAATAAAGATTGAAAAAAATGAATTTCTCAAGCCGAAGGCTGAACCGATTAATTCCGTTCGGTCCGATCCAGTCCATTTTCGGTGCGGGCCAATTTTTAAAAGCCCCTAATCACGGCAATCAATTAAATCAACCAGCGTATTGTCAAAATTAATCACATCGCAGAGCTTCTTACGTTCAACACCAGATTTGGATTTTAAAGGGTTGGATGTTATGTTACAAAAATAATTAAAACACAGTTAATTTAACGTATGCCCAAATTACCCATGGAAGAGAATCTACTAGGTAAATCAAACATCTTGCAAAGTATTTTGGGTTATGATTCAATAAAGAAAACTCCTTATTTAATCAAATATACAGTTCTTTGCAAAAATTTAAGTTTGGTGTTCAATCATACAATTTATGTTACCACACATAAACATGCTTTCACATAGATACATATTATCATTCAACATGCTTTGAACACCTCATATAAATAAAATATGCACATAGGAAGACATACAATTCTAACCAATATGCCCATTCTTTCCTACCCAATCCCACAACATGCCTTTAAAAGCAATTAACACATAATTACATATCTTAATTGCTTCGCACACCTGCACATATAATTTTTGAAAATTCGAACTTTATTTTTTAAAATATTTATCAGGACAAATTTTTTTAAAAAATCGGACCCCTTGATTTTTTTTTTTTAAAAAAAAAAAAGTTCGGCCCTCATTACTAAAAAAAAAAAAAAATTCGGACCAATTAAATTAAAAAAAAAATCGACCCTTAAAAAAATTTGGACCTCTTAAAATAAAATTCAAACTTGTTTAAATAAGTACTTGGCTAATCTTTTAAAAAAATAAATAGTACCTAAAAAATACGTTTTTGGCTTTAGTGGTAACAAAATCCAACCAAAGCTCCTAGATACCATTTTGTAATACCCTGGAAATTCCCTTTATAAAACTCTTTTTATGAAATATCCAAAATATTACTACTACCGTGATAACGGCTAAGGCTATTTTTTAAAGTCACATAGCAGAAGACTAAAATAAAAACCAATCTTTAAAATAAAACTCGAGTTCACAACCTCAAAACAAAAGTAATATTACATAGTTCACAAGTTGGAACCAATCCAAACATGGCCTTTTCAAAACCAACTTAAAAATAAATGTAGTAATGTTAATCCATAAACCATAATTCAATAATTCTAAATATAAACTAGGAAAACATAGCAAGTAACTCTCCGCACTCACTCCCATCATGTTCTTCATGCTTCAAGTACCTGTCACTTTCCCATTATTTCAACTAGGGATGTCAGTGGGGCGGGTACGAAGTGGGGCAGGGATGGGTCTTTGTTTGGCGGGTGGTGGGGCAGGGATGGGATAAAAATCATACCCGCCATGGGTGATGGGGCGGGGGTGGATTTTACTTTGTACCCGCCCCATCCTCGCCCCACTTCGTACCCGCCTCATCCCCATCTTACACCCACATCTATATATATTTAAAAACAAAATTATATACTTTTATACTATTTTATCAAAAATTTATGTAAAATAAAATAGTAGATATAATAATTTGTAATACACTAATATTATGACTAAAAAAGTGTGTAACATTAACAACAATTTTTTTAATCTATATTAATTATGTTGGATTGAGTATTGAAAGGTGGGGATTAGGCGGGTTTTAGGTGGAGATTAAGTGGGGATGGATATTTAAGTGGGGGGTGGGGCAAAGATGGTTTTGGAATTGTACCCGACGGGGCGGGGATGGGGATGAATTTAGGACCCATCGCGGGGATGGGGATGGGGATGGGGATGGAGATGAATATTTTAGGTGGGGATGGGGATGGGAAGGCCAACATCCACCCTACCCCGTCCCATTGACATCCCTAATTTCAACCTTTTACTCACTATATAAATGGGTCATAGTAGGGTCAACCAAGGGAAAGTCCAACACAAACACAAACACAAATACAAAAGTACGAATCAGCAAAAACTGAGTACATATGCACCACACTAACATGAACATCCTAACATCAATAAAACTAATTAAAACATGCTTGTCATACAATCACGAGTCAACTTACCTTGGACTCATAACTAAACATGGGCATCGTGCCGCGGGCCGTGCCTGGGTGAGGCTCGTGCCGGGGCACGTGGGCTGTGCCGTGCCGGGCAGCGGGCCACCCCAGTTTTTTTTAAATATATATGTATATATAAAAAAAATCGATATATATATATATATATATATATATATATATATATATTTTGAACAACTTAAGTTTATATAAATAATTTTATTAATTTATGTTTATGTTTATGTTTATGTTAATATATATATTTCTTTTGAACAACTTTAAAATTAAGTTTATATAAATAATTTATGTTTAAGTTTAAATAAATAATTTTATTAATTTAGCAAAAAAACAACAATGCATATAATTAAAAAAAATTACGAGTGCGATAAGCTGATAACACAAAAAATTGATGAATAACTTATTTTATTATATGCCGGTACGATAAATCAATAATACAAAAAATTAATGATAATTAAAAATCGTACAATAATTGGTGAATAACTTCATTTTATTATACCGAATACGGGGTTCGATAATACAAAAATTGTACAATAGTATGTAATGTAAATATTTAATTATTATTCTTCGTCTACATCTTCGTCTTCTTCTTGTTCAAGTTCATCGCCAATTGAATTGATTGAGAACTAGTAGAACCCGGCGTTCCTCATCGTCGTCGTTTTGTGCATAAGTACGATCTTGGGAACGAGTTTCGGCATCCAACCAATCCTTGAAGCAAACACATATTTCAAGTGTTTCGGGTTTTAGTCTTGTTCTTCTATCATCTAAAACCCGTCCCGACGCACTAAAAGCTCTTTTAGAGACAACGGAGGAGACTTGGATAGCAAAAATATCATGAGCCATTGCCGCCAAAATTGGATGTTTCGTGCTTTGTGTTTTCCACCAATCAAGGATGTCGAGGCCGTACTTCTCTTCATCGTCCATGCCTTTCATGAAGTCGTAACTTAGGTACATTTGCAACTCCGAAACATCGCTTTGTGTCTAGTTGATGATGATTCCGTACCTGAAAACTTGGACATCATGTTAGCAGCTTGTGCAAATAAACCTTTGGCCCTTTTACTTACGTTTTTGGATGTTTGAGATGGGGTAAATCGAGACACAATTCCATATTTAGATTCATAAACTCTATATAAAGAGAAAAAATCATTAGTCACCTTAGTTTTATAAGTTTCTACATCATCTTCAAAATTCATGTGTTGTAAAACAAATATCAATTAATAAAAAAAGTGCCATCATACTTTTGCCTTAGATCTAAAATAGAAGCAAAACTATAAATCATAGGAATAGTAGTGTAATATTTACGCCATTTTTCTCCGTAGATGGAAGATATCCATCATAATCGTGTTGTGATCGGTGTTTGGCAAAAAATTGTGCAAGTAAACATGCATTGGTAAGAAAAGAATGGGAACAAGGATTATATACAGAAGAAAAACAATGTGTCATCATACTATATAGTAAATGTAAAAACTGCATATATTTTTCATAATTAGACCAATCATCTTCTAGTAAAGCAAGTTGTGGAAATTTTTTATTATAAAAAAGTGTTAAATGAACCTTGTACTTGATTGCCCTACTCAACATTTCATAGGTGGAGTTCCACCTAGTTGGACAATCCTGTGCTATTTTAATAGCCTTTATCCTTGTTGCCAGCAAAAACCTTTCCATTCCTGAAATCTCAAGTTAGAGCTATTAATAGACAAAATAGCATTTCTAATTTTGTGATAAAATGGACCAATTGCTTGTGTTCCATCCTTCAAATACAAGTTAAGAACATGACAAATGCATCTAATATGAAGTGCATCTCCATCTAATATTACATCGGTCAGTTGGGGTTTAACCAAATTTGCACTAAATGTCATAAAAGTTGCATTATCAAAATGTCATAGACATGATTTTATCCCTAAGATTATATGCATCAATAGCTTGCATTAAATGATGAGAAATGTTAAGATTGATATGGGGGTATTCAAGCATTTTAAAATAAATGATGCGTTTTTGTAACAACCAATCATTATCCAACCAATAACAAGTAACACATAAATAGTAAAGTTCGTAACCACTATCCCATGCATCGGCAGTTAAAGAAACTCTACTAGGAAGATTACTCAATTCATTTTCTAACTTCAATTTATACTCTTGAAAATTCTTCATGGCAGCAGAACAAACGGTTTTTCGGAGATTTTTTTGTGTTGGGGTTGTAGTGCTCGGTTAATGTAATTGTTAAAGGCATCATTTTCGGAGAAAAGAAAAGGTTGTTCGGCGTGTACTATCATTCTCCCAAGTTCATCCTGATCTCCCTCATAACTGTAAATGAAGCCTTGTGGATGGAATTGAGAAATTTTGGGTTGAGTTGGATCACTAGATTGTCCACCACATCTTTTTGCATGTCTACTAAGGTGTCGCGTCCCTCCCTTGGTTTCGGCCGAGAAAAGTTTCCTACAAGTCTTACACTTGGCTCTGGATCCATCTTTACTTAATTGATAATGTGCCCAAACATTACTCTTTCGGTTGGTTTGGGAAAATTCCTCTTCGGTACACCACTCATCTAATGGTTTGGAATTTGGGTGTTTGGCATTTAGGTGGAGTGTTCACTCGACCCGGCGGCTTGTGTTTTGGCTACCTTGGCTAGTAGGAATAGAAAATTCATGTTGTGATCCGTATAAATGAGGTGAGAATTGGTTTTGTTGAAATACCGAACTAGACATAGTCCAAGGAGACATATCATCCATTTGTTCGAAACCTCCCGTGGTTTGGGGATGAAAGAAAGGGTGGAAGTGTTTGGAAAGGGCATGTTAGGAGAAGGAAAAAGGCATGTTAGGGGGGCATTGAAATGTTTGGGTTTGGTGATTCCCTACGTTTTGACTTGACTTTCCTAGAGGAGGAGGAAGCATTCTAGTTTGATGCCATGATTAATATTTAATAATAATAACAATAAGTCAATAACAATAATAATAACAACAACAATAATAATACCAATAATAACAACAATAATGATACAAATAATTATAACAATAACAATAATAATAACAACAACAATAATAATACAAATAATAATAAAAAGAAAAAATTGCCCGGAGTAATCCCACCTTTGAGTCATCCGCCCAAAATAATCCCACCTTTGGATTATTTTTAAATAATCCGACCTTTATAGTTAATCCGCTCCTAATGGTCCCAACCGGTCATGTAACTTGTTATTACAAGTTACCTGACACGTGGGGGCCTGTGATTGGTCCAAAAAATTAATATAAAATAAAAATTTAAATAAAAAAGTTAATTTTTTTTTTGTAAAGAAAAAAAAAACAATTAATTATTTTAAAGCCACCCCACCAGCTGCCAAGCCACCCCACCGCCACTTGAATCCCTACCCCGACCACCCGGAGTCGGCGCTGATGCTGACTCCGGTGCCGATTCCGACTGCCGCGCCACGCCCAGCCTAACGCTCCTCCCCAGAACCACTAACCAGCCTCATTAAATCCAAACCCTTGATTCACCACCAATTCCCACCCCAACCAGCCACAACAACCACCAACCCCTGCCAGCGAGCCCCAACCTCGACTCTAACCAGTGCACAAACCCTTACCCCAACCAATGAGATCCCACGCCCAGCCCCCAACCCCTTGCCCCGCGAAACCCTAACATATCCCCCTACCGGCGACCGTGTTATAGCTGGTGACCCAGTCATCCCACCTAGCCTCAACCTTGATTTCGGTAACGGTTGATTGGTTGTGGTGGTTTAGTGGCGACGGAAGGGGGTAGGGGAGATCGGTGAACCGCGCGGGGAAGCTAGTGGCTCTGGGCCTCATCTAGGCCAACGGTAGGGGCAGGCGAGCAGGAAGGTAGCTGGGATCGTGGTGGGGCTAGGTTTTAGTTTAAATTTTAGGTTTTTTTTTTTTTTTTGAAAAAGAAATTAAAATAATTAACTAATGTTAATTACTAATAATCATTTCTGAAAACAAAATTAAAATAAAACATTATTTTTTGACCAATCACGTGATGACACATGTAAATTAAACTTAATTAAAAAAAAATTACCTACTCAACCGGTTACCGGTTACAGGTTACTTGGGACCATTAGGAGCGGATTGACTATAAAGGTCGGATTATTTAAAAATAATCCAAAGGTGGGATTATTTTGGGTGGATGGCTCAAAGGTGGGATTATTTCGGGCAATTTTTCCAAATAAAAAATTAACAATAACAATAATAATAACAATAACAATAAGAATAGTAAGTAGTTTTTATATAAATTAAGTTTTTAAAAATAATAATAATAATAATAATAATAATAATAATAATAATAATAATAATAATAAATTACTTGGGTCAGTGAGATCCCAGGTAGGAGAGGTTAGGAACGAAGTTGTCCTTAGCCCAAATCCCGCCTTAGGCACAGCTCACTAATAATCCAAATTATCCACAATAAAAATAAAAAGTAGTTTTTATATAAATTAAGTTCCAAAAACAACAACAACAACAACAACAATAACAACAACAACAACAACAACAACAACAACAACAATAATAATAATAATAATAACAAATTAAAATAAAGTTGAGTTAGATCTTACAATGACGCTTCGATTGCTTTCCCAAACTTATAATTTTTTTGTAATTAATTTTTATAATTGAGAGAATTAGAGAATTTAAATATGAGAATTTTTTTTTTTTTTTGAGTAGTAGACTAGTAGAATTTATAAGAGAGTAGGAATTTTTTTTTTCTTTGCACAAAAGAGAGTAGGAATTAGAGAATAAGAGAGGAGAGATGAGTTGATGAATTGTGAAAAAAATTGGAGGAACAAATGGGCTATTTATAAGGGTTTTTGGGTGGGAAATTTGGAAGTTTCCGTTGGAAACTAGCCGTTTATGGCTGTTAGGGGGAAAACGGTTAGTTCCAACTACTAATTGGCACGGGCCGTGCCAGGCGGGCCACGTGTCGGGTCATGCCGGGCTGGTGGGCCATGCTGGCGTGCCATCCCACGGGCCAACGACTGTGCCGCCCGCCGTGCCCGTGCCAATTTCCAAAATTTGTGTTCAAGGCACGGCCCATGGCCCACAAGTGGGCCGTCGTGCCGTGCCGTGCCGGACCTTTACTCATAATAATAATATTAATTATTATTAATAGCTTTGGATTACGCATCGAACGAGTTTTCTTTCCTTAACTATCCCTTAAAAATTACTCCTTACTTGGGAGCTAATCAAGCGAGTACTAACTAGTGTCACATTGTGACAGAATTCCAACACATAATAATAAATAAAGTAAGTATAGCGTCATGTACCCCTGTAGAAGCTATGGTTAAATATAAAACCACATTACTCCCCCCCCCCATATGTTCATACTCAAGGTATATACGTTTCAAGAGTTTTGGTGCGTATCCTCTTACACTTTACGTGATTTACCAATTTAACATGTGATGACTCCAACCAATCAATCAAGTGCAAACATAATAACAATCAACATATGCTTCCAATTCATTCTTGAATTAATTAGTGAGCACATACTATTTATTTTAATTAAGGTTCCTTGCCTAGTTTTATGCACAAAATTGCACGATTACTACCTTGGTGCATAGAATGCACTAATAAACTTCATTGACTCAATCTCAACTTACTTGAGTGAGTAAATAAATAAACTAACTTCTTAATTCCACACCAATAATAAATGGGTGAGAATTAAATTCATGAATCATGCTCAATAATTCTAATTATAGC
Organism: Chenopodium album; assembly: GCF_948465745.1. Classification (NCBI taxonomy): domain Eukaryota; kingdom Viridiplantae; phylum Streptophyta; class Magnoliopsida; order Caryophyllales; family Amaranthaceae; genus Chenopodium; species Chenopodium album. Next base: position 10,351,778 of record NC_137850.1, on the reverse strand, counting down.
TTTTTTAAACATACATAAGCCTTGCTTATTAATTTCATGTTTTCTTGATACTTGAAAATAAAACATACTTCCATGTTTCATACATATTCAACTAGTATCATGCTTCAAATAACATATTCACATGCTTGCATAACAATTCATGTTCATCCAACATCAATTCTAAGCATATAATCAACCAAACATGCTACTAAATCATCACTTTAATCATACTTTACAATCCTAGCATGATACTACGCATGATACTCGCTAGAATTCACCTAGCTCGAAGTTTCCTACAAATAAAAATATACATAACTATAATTAATTCACTGTTCTCACAAATTTTTAGTAACTATAATACTCTTTAAACCTTACTAATCAACCCAATTTAATGACATAAAAGCCATAAAACCTTTTCTTTAAGTGGGTACCTTAAATCCTTTCAAAAAGACTTAGTTTTTATGACTTAAATAAAATTCTAGCATACTTATTTAATATAAAACATCACTTTTAGACTAGGAAATCATATTTAAATCATTAATACCTTTTTCCCTTTTATGGGTAATCAAACCCTAACTCAATAATTAATAAGTAGTGTATATAATTAAATTACAGCATTAAACCGAGGGTTTTAAACTCATTAAAACATGTTTAAACCATGAATTAATCAATAACAACAACCTAGCATCAAGGGTTCATAATATAGGGTTCTTGATGAAATAAAAATTTGAAATTTATATGAATAATTTAACAACATCATATACCCAAAATCAATGCCAAAATATAATTAAAATCATGATTTAAAAACAATAAAACCGTAAAATTAAATTAGGAAGAGAAAGAGTTTTTTTTCTTTAATACCAAAATCGAAAAGGATATGAGAGAGGAGAGATAGCATGGTGGCCGGCGGTGGTTGGTGGTGGCACCGGTGGCTGCCGATGGTCGCCGGTGGGAGAGAAAAGAGGAGAGAGATGCGTGGAAAAGAGAGAGAAAAAGGAAAGGAAAAAGAGAGGAAAAATAAAAAGAGAACTTTTGATGTTTTCGTGAAATCTACCAATTATGTATCTTGAGTGGAAAAAATTTTGAGGTTTTAAAGTATTTATACTCCCCTTTAAAAAAAAACTCATAATTACAAAACTGTTATTATTAAATCCTACTCTCCTTAACTTTTCCTTTGGGGCCAACTTATTGGGCTCCTAAGTTTCCTTAACTTCCCAATAAGTTGGTCCAATCATTTAAATAAAATTGACCCAATTCAAACTGTTTTTATTGCCTCAATTCATAACCCAATTAATTTATACACACTTACATATTATTTAATAATTGATTTCTTTTAAAATGAAATGAATCATTTAATAACAACTCCTTCAATACACATATAAACACGTGAATGTTATTTCACATAAGCAATTTAAATAAATTCATAAATTTCATTCTCACAAAGCAACAATTATAATTCAAATTACCAAACCATGGGCATCAAAATCTTTGGACCTCCTTTATACTCAAGGTATAATTAATTAGGAAATTTTGACTTCTACCACCATGAATAACCACTTATTGACTTTTACCACTGACAGGCTAAAGTCGTATCACCTAATCAAAAGTAATTCCTAAAACCACTAACTAAAATAGATTGGGAAGTAGGGTCGAATCCACAGGGAAACAATGTTCTTTTATTCCTAATAAATTATTATAATCTAAACTATCAAGTAACCAAATTATGTTTTAAGGGAATTAAACTAAGGAGAATAATTAGGAAGAAATCAATAATAAAAAGCCTAGAGTCACAGGTTCACCAATAATTAATACTCCGGGATAAAACATAACAATCAATTATCAATGCATAAATTAACCAGATTATAAAGGGCTTTCGCTACGTATTACAATCACATAATAAATCTACCGATATTAAACCGCATCTCTCAAATCTTAACTTAACCATTTATAAATTAACCTGCCTATTGAAACTAATCCTAAACATCAATTCTCATCTCTCGAATCTCGAATCAATATTGTTTAACTCATACAATTAAACTTGGTCAAATCTAATTGCATAGCATTAAATCAATCAATAGGAAATTAACCCACAACATTAACAATCAACAATACTAAATCATCCCTTCATATTAATCATGGATCCCCACAACCCTAGAATTAAACTACTTGCGCATATTTAAAACTAAACTAATCAAAACAATTAAAAAGAGCATGATTAATAAGCAATTAAATAAAACAATTAAAGTAAGCATATAGAAAACAATAATATATAACTAATAAACTAACATGAAAGCAATCAAATTAAACAATAATCAAAACAAAGAAGCAAAAATTAATCTTACAAATAATGAAACTATCGTCACGAAAACTAGTAAACTCCAAGAAAACTAAATAAGCTAAAGGAAACTATGAAAACAAATCTCCAAAGTTGCGTAAAAACTGGAAACTAAAAACTAAAGTCAACTCCTAAAAAAAACTATCAAATTCCACTTAAACTAAAACTAAAGAAAAGCCTACGTGCGCCCTAGAACAACCCCCTAAATGGGTATTTATAATTCTCCATCAACCGACATCAAATTAGCGGAATCAAGGGTAATGTCTTTCCACCTTATTGGGCATTGGGCCGCCCGCTTTTTCACACTCAACAGATTTATTGTGGGCCTTATAACTTGGTCCGTAGTTTATAGAACTTGGACTTCTTCACCAATCAAACCCTTAATTAATTACCAAACCAAATTTATTTAATTCGGTTTTGGGCATAAAATATTCGGTCATAAAATACGATCAAACTCCATTATTTTTTTAGTGGCTCAATAAGCTCGGGAATTGTCATAAATCTGCAAACTTCTACAAAATAATACCAACTCTACAAAAACACTAGAAAACGTATATTAGTAATAAAAATACCAACGTAGAGCTCAAATAAGCACAAATATGACCATGGGACGGGAAATAAATATATATATAAAATAGACTCATCAACCACATTTCCTCAACCCTTAAAAAGTGTGAGTCTTGCCCCTTATGAACAGTAGTCATGCGTGGAAATGACATGTGTGGAAGCATGTGCAGCTCACATGCATAAACTAGCTATTGTGCTTTACTGTTTCTGTCTTGCTGATGTGGCAAATTAATTGCTTTTCTTCTTTCTCCTTTCTCCTTTCTTCTCTCTCTAATGAATTGCTTGCAAGATACTTGAACTGTAATAGCAAGAGCTCCTGCACCTTGAATGCATCATCTTAGCATGAGTTGCCAACAATGGAATCTACATTTCACTTTCCCCTTTTTTCTCCTCCTCTATATTGCCCCTTTTATTCACTTCTTGCCAACAACGGAATCAACAATCGGCCGGCGACGGTGATGGATTGCTAATTAAATGGTTAGAATCTTAATGGTGAGTGGGTCATCTTCTCTATATTTCTTATTTTCTCTCTCCTCTTTCTTTAATGGCTTTCATTATTGTAGCATCTTCAGATGGGCGGCGATGGCTAATTAATTTAGTTGTTCGTACCTCCACTAGCTCCGGCTGTCGTTATTCCGCCTTCGTCGCCTAACCTTGTCTTCCCCATGCAGCCACCGCCTCCTCTCGACAATTCCCTCTTAAATGAAATTAGTATTTTGCACATTCTCTTGATTTTTAGGGTTTTGATTTGATTTTTGATGAATTCTCAACAGGTGAAGAAGTTTTTCATATAGTGATTTCCGGAAGATGTGAAAATGAGAAAATTGCAGAATTTGCTGCGATTGTTGCCTGATTATAAGGCTTCTCAAATTATTTCATAAAGAACATCAATGGAATTGAAATTCAGAAAATGGACTATATGATCAAATTTGGTATTTATCATGTATTGTAATTAATAAAATTAAGAATATGAAAGTAGGATGTTGTTTCAGAGATGAAGATAGATGAATTTTAGGTGTTTTATGGATTTTTATTTTTGTATGGGTCATTGATAAGGTGGAACATATTATGTGGGTGATGTAGGTACAATTAATTAGAATACACTTGAGAGATCCTGACTCAGGACTTTCATTTTTTTGAATTGCCTTGTTAATGGAGGTATTTTGAATTGATGGTTTTTGTAGTAGTAGAACTATTTAGTTCTTTTAAATCTAGTGACATTCTTAGATGGATAATTATAAATTACTATAAATTATATGTCTATGTTTGTGCATGTGTAGCTTTTGCGTTTTGCCGTGAAGAAAATCAAACCTCAATTCCAAAAGGTGATGGTAGTACCCGCAGTGGTGGTAATGGTGGCTTTGTTAATGACGCCTTACATGTATCTCTCACGTCACCTAATATATTTTTCTGCATGTCACATTTTTTCTAATTTTTGTTAATTTAAGTTGGAATTAATACTCAGTATCAATTTGATTTGGTATTTGTTTGTTGTTTAGAGGTCATCTTATTCATATCAATAGTATCAAATAAAATGAGCCGTCAACCAGCGATGACCACCGCACAATGGTATATTCCACTACTCTGATTATCATGCATCTAATTGTATTGGTTATCATCATTGCAGATCTTGAAGAAGGGTTATTTTTGTGATTTTGTCGGAGAGGTATCTGACTATCGGGTGAGTACTCGCATCTCCATTTCTCCATTCTTTAGAATGATAAGATAAGAATGGCGATGATTTTCACTGTTCTTCTCTTCTCTCCTGTAAAGCAGTCTGGTAATTCTTCATGGCAGCAATTATTCCGCAGAAAGTTTAAATTTGAGGGTCAGTACTAATTTTACTCAATGACTCTTCTTTTATATGTATTGATGTAGTTTAAGCCTCTCTTTGTGTGCTTAGGTTCATAAATTTTTTACCCATTTGAAGAATTGTTGTATTTTCCTACCGAGTTCATGAAAATTAATGGGTGTTTTAGTTTTAGAAGAATGATTATGAATTTGTCGTTTTTGCAAGCTAGATTAGTTTATAAAACATGAATTCGGGTTTTTACCTCTTTTATATCTTTCAATCTAATGTGAAAGCTATCCTTTGATTTAGCTAATCTATAGTGCTTTTTGTGTGAAATATCTGGAAGGCTGACTGTAGAGTCATATATATCAAAACTAAGTATTTGGAGATGAAGGGATAAATTCACTGTGGCATTTTAAAGACTTTCTATTTATTTAGTGTTCTTGTTGACATATTCTAATATTAACTTAGAAGCACTAAGGATTCTAGGCAAGAAAGGGCCGGTAATCCTTACCCTTAGTAATGTCGCTGGTAAGGATTCTAGGCTAGAAAGGGTAATTTTGAGGACGACTTCTCTGGATTGGACTGTAAGCTTAAAGAAAAAGATATATAATACCTGCTGATTTAGTGATTGTCTCTAAATGAAATCAGATGTGTATATTATTTGGTATCTTCTAGGGTTTGGCTGAGAAGGCTTATCCAAGGGATTCTATGCAGAGAGGGATAGTAAGAGTATTGCTAAAACAAGAAGAAGAAGTGGAGTTTATGTAACCCTGAGATTTTGTCGAGTAAGAATTTCTCCATTGTGCCTTTTGATGCTCGTAACAATTAACATGATTCATGGAAACCTACTTTTTTTTTCCTTCAAAATACACAATGTGTATAGCATACATGATAATAAACAGTTGAATAAATTTATTTATTTGATATTAACTTAATTGAGGAAAATCTAGGTTTATATGGATTTGGGTCAAAACACTGATTTTTTTTTATTCAAAATTTGAGAATTCTCAGACATGTATGAATTAGGTTGATGGGTATTTGAAATTTGGGAAAGTTTTCTACAAATGTATATAAGAAAAATCCAGTTTAAATTTTTGATAAAAAATTTGGGAGATTGAAAATTTATGAAATATTTATGGTCATGATAAATATTTTATGAAATGTATAGCAATGTTCCTGAAATGCAAACCTTGCAAAAGATTCGCTAAAGATTCAATTTGTCAAATTAAGGTCACCAACCCTTGATCATAACTAGGGATAGCAACGGGTCGGATCTGGACCGGGTCCGGGTGAACCCGGATCCAGATCCGTTTTTGTATCAAGGATCCAGATCCGACTCGAATCCGTCGAGTCTGGAAAATGGAGACCCGGATCCAGATCCGACGGGTCCGGGTTTGGATCCGGGTCCAAAACGGGTCCAATATATATTTTGCCTAAATTTTTGCAATAAATGTAATGTTTGAGTCAAAAAAATGCATTTCAAACTTCCGTTAGGGGTTATGAAGTTCAACCTAAATTAAAGTTATACAACTAATCTAAAAATACAAAGTAACCACCTTATACACTTATATTTTGAAATAAAAATTATAAACAACGAAAAAGGTACAATGTTACAAATGAGCAAGTGAAAAAACAACAATGATGTATCCGATATGAGCATCCGAAATTCATCTCTTGAAAGGGCTAATCTTTATCACTATTAACATCATCAACATTTTTAATAAAAAAAAAAACAATTATATTTTTTTAATAGGAAAATTTAAAAACGGATAAACGGATCTGGGTCCGGGTCTAGGGGCCAGACCCGGATCCGATGGGTCCAAATTTTGAAGACCCCGATCCGTGAGAAACGGGGTCTAGATCCAGTGCCATCCCTAATCATAACTCTTTCAATGTCTTGAGGAATTATCTTTGAGTTATAACAATTTTAATGGTAGTTTTCCTAAGGAATTGGTTGGTTTGAAGAATTCGTCATCTCTTAATCTCAAGAAAAACCATCTCACAGGATATATACCTCTTTCAATTGATAGTCTTTCTAGGATTAGTCTCCTTGATTTGTTAGACAACAACTTTATAGGAGAAATTCTTGCATTATCACTCGAAAATCTCTCAAATTTGACATCTTCTAATGTCTCCTACAACTCTTTCTCCGACCAAGTTGACTAAGGTGATGGTATAGGTTGATATTTAATAGTTCATTGTGAACTTTTCATGTTGAAACTTAATTTTGGTGATAAACTTTCCTAGATTATGACCTTATTCATATTATTTGAGATATTTGAGGATGAAGATCGCGATAAGAGTAATGCATGGACTGAACTATATTCATTGCTAAGAGAGCTTAGTTCATGGAAGTCTTACTTCAACTGATGTTAACCTAAATGAGCAAAAAAAAACCCCAAAATATCAGATTATGAGATTCACAGGCTGATGATTGACTCTGCAAACACCATTGTGGTTGCCACATTTGGTTTAACAGGTTTCCGTGCACCCAAGCTTCCAAAGACTGAGAAGGCGACCACAAAAGCTGACATCTCAATCTAGGGGTGATCATATTGGAGCTCTTGACAGGAAAGTCTCCTAATGAGTTAGTGGATGGTTTAGATTAGTCGCAGTGGGTTGCATCAACTGTCAAGGAAGAGTGGACTAATGAGGTTTTTTATTTGGAGCTGATGAAGGATGTTTCAATTATAGGGGGATGAAATGCTTAACACATTGAAATTAGCCTTGCACTTGGTTGATCCTTCACCTGATGTGATGCCGGATGTTCACTAGGTTCTTCAGCACTTAGAGGAGAATAATCTAAAGCTCATTGCTGAAATCCAGAGTAATCTGCGGAGAAATGCCATCACTGATCTGAATTCTGAAAGTTGATTTTTTTTTAACTACATAAATACTTGTGTTATATTGTATACATTTTCTGTTTTAGTTAGTTTTCTTTTTAGATGTGGCATTTTTTATTCTTTAAACATTGGTAATAAGGTCGAAACACACTGCAAGATAATGCTGTAAGAAATGTAGTTTGTATACACAAAATCAATGAATTTGAGGTATTTTAGTTAAATATTTTCTATGTTTTAGTAGAACCTGTTTTACCAATAACAGACTATATTTCTGGACTACTTGTATTATTATGAATGTAAAAAGACTAAAAAGAGTGAAAATTCAAACGAAGAGAAGTACTGAAAATGAAATGTTCAACTTATATGACGGCAGCAGTGCAAATTTATTGGTGCTTATAAGCACTGTTAGCATAGGCAACATTTAAAAAAGGTTTGAAGATACAATTGATCAATAAATTGCTTGTGCATAGTAGTAGTTTAAAAGTCCAACATGTGCTAAATTACTATCATTCTTTGTAAGGAAGATGTTTTCACTTGTTTTCGTTGATTCCCAGTTGCAAATTTATTGTGTTTGTTGATTCTTGTATTGTGAAATGAGTATTCTTCTCTTGACAATGCTATTAGTATTGTTGGCTTTGTTGCACCAAATTGTCCCCTTAAACATGACCCAAAGGCCCCAAACAACAAAAGCTTGCTTTTCTTTTAGTAATAGACCTCTTCAATTGCACCACTTAAGACACCCATAATCAAGTAAAGCGAATATGTAAAGAGTAAAGACTTAAATTATCACAATTCATAAATGTGTATATCATAAATCTAAATTACAAAGCACAATACCTTACACTTAATAGCATGCATAACCTTATTCTCAACAGGTTATCCAGCACATTTTCTTTGATTATCATGCCAACCAATCAGAAACATATCAGTTTTATAAAAAAATCGTTACCATATCGTTATACACGACTTTACAACCATAACGGTCCGCGCGCAACGCACGCGTTAGATTACCCTAGTATAAAAAAAAAGTTTTATGTTACCACCAACAAAAATTTCCAAAAATTGGGTTTCACCACTTACTAACGGATTCCGTCCATGAATCTGTTAGTAGGGCCCAACTTTTTGACACTTTCTCTTCATCTCTCCTGATCTTCCATGCCAACCAGCCGGGAGCGAAATCAACCCCACCTTGGTTGGTCGTAATTTTGTGAGGGGCTAAGGAGGGATTGGAATTTGGTGTGGGCTAGGGAGGGGGTCGAAATTTGGTGGTGGCTAGAGTTTTAGTTTTGGTCGGAATTCGGTAGGAGGAGGCTTTATGGGTGGTCGAAATTCGGTGGCTAGGGTTTTGGGGTTGGAAATCGGTGGGAGATGGGTTGGAATTCCATTGTTAGGGTTTTGAGGCTAGAAATTGGTGGAAATGGGGTTTAAATCCAATGTTGGGGCTAGGCAAGTTGGGGTCAAATCAGGTGGGGCTTGGGAAAGGACTCGAAAATTGGTAAAGGAGGGGGTGTTGGGGCTAGGGCTGGGGCTGAGGTTGGAATGGCCTAGGCCGCCGATAGCAGCAATGGATGGGGAGCCAATACCGGCGATGGGGCCGGCAGTGGATGGGAGCCGGTTAGTGGCTAGGTTTTTATTTATATTTATTTATTTATTTATTTATTTTTTAAAAATTTACCCAATAATATGATGATACGCGTACATGGTAGGTCCCACTAACGGATTTATGGACAGAATCCGTTAGTTGGGGGTGATTGGTGGTAAAAGCTAACTTTAATTTTTCGTATGTGGTGGTAAAATAAAACTTTTTTTTTATAGAGGTGGTAAAAGCCAATAAGTGGTTATTGGCAGGTGGTAAAAGTCAAAATTTTCAATTAATTATACCAAATTTATATTCACATAACTCACACATTTACTTCAAAAATCAAATACTTTCAATTCATTTTATTTATTTTCGAAAATAATCATTGCATACTTGATTCTTGATATAGGACGGTCAAGCCCGAGTCTCCTAGGTAAGTTACTCACAGCGTCGAGTAGAGCCTTACCTAGACAGAGAGTCGCACCCATTATAGGTCTCACCCTCCCAGAATTTCCTAGACAGAGAGTGAGAACTTGTGCATCCTTTTTCAATCCTCTTTCCAAAAAGTAAAAATGGCTTTTGTAGAAAATAAATTTCTTTTACAATAATGCGAATATCCTATATGTCCATTTTAAGTCTACCCACCAATTTTATTTCACATTTTTATCATTTAAAAACCCGGCAAACTGATACCATTTGATAATACCCTCAAATCTCCCTCTATGAAATAGTATAATAATATGTGTAAAATATCGTAGAGGTAGAGTTGGGCATATTACCGTCACATGAAAACGTAAGGCTAACTCAAACCTTTGAACTTAGCAGCGAAAGCTAAAACAAACTTTATTTTATTTAAATTTGACCAAAGTTGTGTAGTACACAATTATTATGAAACTTTAAAAGAAACCCTAAACTAGGTGATCAATCCCGAACTCTCGATGCAGCATATAGAACTTTTAAAATTACTAAAATACCCTTTTTAAATTAAATAAGAAAAATAATTCTCAAAATTACGGGGTAGTACAGTAAATGTAAGGGTTTTTTTTTCATTCCATTATCTTTCTTTCCCTTTATCCATTCCATTCCATTTATCACGTGCAAACCAAACGACCCTTAAATTAATCCAACAATCACAATGAAAATTTAAGAATACTCTTCATTTCGTTTCAAGAACAAACCCAAATTAAACAACTAGGGGGATTTATGGTTGTAGACACCCATTTGTGTCTCCCCAAAACCAAACCCAGTGATGAATACCTGTCACGTCGAACCATAATCGAATGAGGTGAAAGTGTGAAAAGTCAAGTGTTGCGGTTAGTTTTTATTAAAATCCTTCTTTCTGTTTTCGAAAACCCATTCTATTTTATAAAAACGTCCAATTTAGTTTATTTTGGTCCATGATAAGGGTCCAATAATGGTGTAGTTGGATGGGGATTTAAAAGACCTTTCCAACGATATATTATAAGCCCAATTCCGATGAATAATAAGGAAGTTATGGCCAAAATATAAACTGGGCCCAAACCGGATTTTACCTACGACCCAATGATCATGAGGAGGGTCCAAAGGTTTAATCCTATTCCTAAACTAATTAGGATTGATCAGAATCTTCTATAAGTTTCTAAAATATCTTAATTATCCTTTTTTGAAAAGATAAGATTATAGAATTTGATTTGAATATAAACTTTCCTTCTTTAAAACTTTCCTATTTCTATTCGGATTTAAAGATGTTCAAAGATAGTCATATATTATTTTCATGCCTCATATTTTTATCCAAATTTTATATGGTTGGATAGATCTTGAAATTATCTTTCCAATGATATATTATAATAATAAATCCGAGCTATAACGAAAAAGATATTAAAGATATACGAAACTCTATCCAAAACTGACACCGTCCTACTATTTCGTCCATATCTTTTTATCTACAAAAGATTTTAATCTGATTCTAATTGCATTAGAAAGTAGACTTCAAGAGCTTTCCAACGACATATTATATGACTTATTTAGACTTCTAGATCAAAAGATATGATAAAAACAAAATTTGTAAAAACTGCTGTCTACGAGTTTTATTTCGATTTGAATTCGGATTTCTTTTCTTATTCTTCGACCTTCTCTTTTTTCTTATAAATAGAGGTCATATCTCCCCTTTTTCAATCATCAACAATCAATTCTCTCCATCAACTCTCATCATCAATTCTCATCTACAATCAACTATCAACTTTCAACAATTCTCTCTTTAAATTCTCATCCTTAATTCTCTCTATTCTCTCTCTAAGCAATATAGCTTAATTCTTTCCCTCTCTTTCTAAAATAGCTTTTACAAACAATTTTCCGCATTCACAAGATCTTGAATCTCTTAGCCAAGTTCGAAGTTGCCTTCGCCCTAAACGTGCAAGGTTGATAAATTCTGAGGGTTTGGTCCAAAACTAGTCAAAACTTTATTTAATTTGATTTCAATTTAATTCTTTTTATTCTTTATTATTTTTATTGAAGTTTACTAACTTGTGTATTTTGTTATTAGAAAGAGGTACCAGGCTTCAAAGTATGTAATCTTATTACTCTCTTTCAATGTAGAAAGCATGTTTAGATTTGTTTATTAATGTTTAATTCCTAGTATCATGTTAGGATGTTATTAATGCTTTCTAGTATCATGTTTAGGATGCCTTTATTGCTTTCTAATATCATGTTAGTACCATGTTAGGTTTAAAGCTTTGATCTTTATTGTTTAGTGACATGCTAGGATTTGTTATTAACCTTGTTAGTATCATGCCTAGGATCTTGCTATTATTATTGAGCTTTATTATGCCTTATCATGCTATTATCATTATTGTTATTGATTATTATTATGTTGCTTGATTTATATTTTATTGTTATTGCTTGATCACACCTTTTATGATTGTTAAAGGGAATTTGTACTTGAAATCACGCTTAATAAGATAATTAATAATTTTGTTTAGGCTAATGTGATTTTAATACAAGTGATCGCCAATAATAGTCTTGTTTGTGCATTAATATTCAACCAACATAGATAAACAGGTTAGGTTTAATATAATGTTTGTATGTTATTCGAAAAGCGCACATGAATACGAGCAGAACAAAGTAGAGGCCTATTTTATAGGGCGGGTCCTTTCTTTTGTAGATTGGATTCGTACCCTCATCCCCGGACCCTGTTTGGTTCAAGACCTTATGGAGTAGTTGACGGTCCTTTGGATTGTCTTTTGGGTTTACAAGTTCCTAAAACTTGTTGGCGACTCTTTTTGCTCTTTGTCTTTCCCTTTGGAACGCCACCGTACTTTAGTGTATGATCACAGTGGGGTTCAAGTTTGGGGTTGTCATAATGCTTGAAATATTCCCTACAATTTTTGGCGACTCCACTGGGGAGGATTTCTATTTATATTCCTGAAATTTATTTAATTTTGGCAATTATTTAGAATGAGCGGATGAGACTCGAAAAATTCTAAGTATTTCATGTGCGTGATTTGATTAACATTATTGTCATATGCATTAAAAGGTCCTCATGGGAGAGCCCCATGAGTCAATACCTAGGAATTTTACACGTAGGAAATTTGAGAAATATCTTTCATGACTAGAATCGAAAAGATGATGCAAAATCTGGAAAATTCGAAGAACACAGAAACTTGCCAAGACATGTAGGAACTAGCGTCTAGAAAACAGGGCTTGTCGCCCGTAAAAGGTTTCTGTCGCCTGGCGACAGTTCTGTCGCTTGGCGACAGGAGCTTTTTTGCGGCGACAGTCCCTATAGTCTGGCGCCAAGTTCTTCCAATACCGAGCCAGGGGTCTGCCTTCTTGCTTTGACCATTTCTAGCATTGTTGGCTTGATTTTTCTTATTGATTGAGTCCTTTTCTCACTTTTCTGAACCCATATGTGTTCTACATATGGATATAACCCTCTGGGGGTTCCTGCTTCACCTGCCCAATGGAATATCCCACTATCATGTGCAAAGTTCAGATTTGGGTACGTGCAAAGTTTGTGAATCCACCAAACCATGGAGTCGAGTTCGATTTCATCACGAACTCGCGGAATCCTGTCCATTCGCTCCAACCCTCACGGTAGGCTTGTGTGCAATGCATATGGATTCATAACCATGGACCTTTTTGACTTAAACCATATCCTTGAACTTTAGAGAACTAGAGCCATGGTTAGGTTGCAAACTCATCATATTGTGACTGTGTGAACTACTTGTGCACCCTTGCTTGTATATATTATATATGTGTTAACCGTTTGTTTGACTTGTGATTAAGACTAAATAAATTGACTAATGACTAAAAGGACTTTGTCTAATTAATTAATTAATTAAAGGTTAATAAATTAATCAATTCGACTTAGTACGACTTTAGGCATGCCCATTTAGAGTAAAATTACTGGAAACAGTCCAGATTAACGTTCCAGCAATGGCGCAGAAATTTGGACTGTGGCGCTACAGTTTAGTGTCTGTCGCCTGGCGACAATTTTTTCGTCTGGCGACAGGCTCTAAACAGTGGCGACAGTCCTGTTGTTTTAGCGACAGTCTAGTTTTCTTGCTCGAGTCATCATGACGAGTCTAATTAACAGTCTACTAATCGGTTAATCAATTTATTAATGGTTCAAACCATGTTTAAGTCTTTAATTGAGTTTAGGCACTTAAAGTCCAATGGTCATACACTAAGAGTCAAAGACTTTGTTTAATTAATTAATTAATTTGAACTAATAAATAAGCCTAAAGTCGAGTCATAGTTCCTTTAAGTCAACCCGGATTTTTATTCCCGTATACTGCACATGCGTCAACTTGTTTTGGTCATAGCCGGAGTTCTAGGAAGAACCACGAGTCGTACAACATATGGATCTGTAGCCCCGAGTTTTAACTTTAATTTGGCGTTGGTTTTGTCCCAATCAGAGTCACAGATTAAAAGTCATGACTAAAATACCACAGCCTGTCCAGTTTAATGCACATACGTGAAGTCTTAATTTAGTCTTTGCTTAAGTCTAGTCACATAGTCTAGCCACATGGTCATGACACAAGTCTTAACATTTCACCTACACTCACTAGTCTTAGCACACACTTTGTACATGTTACCATGACCATGTCTTAGGTTCATGCATGAGTCGATTTTTCCGTCATTTGAGTGGGGGTCCATTCTATTCCTATTTCTTCAATATTTCTTCATCTACATCTTCTTCCTATTCTCCACATACTTTCTTCCATATTTCTCCATCTCCATCATCTTCCCACTTACTACATTTTTTACCCATGCATATTATTCCCTTCATTCTTTCATGATCTCTTCCCATCTATGCATGTTGAATCGAGTTCGAGTCATGTGATTGACAATAATAATAATAATTAAAAAAGGAGTAATGATGAGACAAAACACAAGGCAAGCTTCTCACTAAGATTTCATGCTTTCTTCTTCTTATTTTCAAACCTTTTCCCCATAAGTCCAGCATAGGCACCCTTTGTCTACCTTAGATTTATTACATAGGTTTTTTTTTTGTTCCCCTTTAATAAAATGAGCATTTTATTTCTTGCATATGATCATTGCATTGCAACAAAAAAAAAAAAAAAAAAAAAAAAAAAAAAAAAAAAAATTCGCCGAATTAAGCACAAGGTATACCAATGATTTGAGGCACCCCTTGTAGCCATATCATATCTCTCACCCTTTAAATATATAATCCTTTTTTTTTTGATAAACCACTTTGAGCCTCGTCTAACGATAGACCTTTCATTTTTCAACCCACATCTACTAACCTTGGGATGGGATGGTGTGTAACTTATGCAATTTACAAATATGAAAGCTTGAGTGATCTCAAAAGAATAAAATAAAAATAAGTAGATGAATAAAAGTGTACAAAAGGGCAAGTGTTCCAATGTCTATGATATGAAAATATCTTTGATAAGAACATGTCTCAGATTGCGTCTCTTATCGAGTGCTCGGTACCGTGCCTGAGAAACATGAATGCCAAGTGAGTGATAGACCGCATGATCGGGATTGCCCACACTTATGAAAATAAAATAAAAATGCAAAAGCAAAAAAAAAAAGAGCAAAAAATAAAAAAAGAGAGCTCAAAAATGAGAAACCTCAAGCATAAAAATACAAAGATTCAAAAGCAAGGTTACACACCTTGGGGGCTTATCTAGGGTCTTGAGCCTTTATCCCCTTCTTCTTCAACCTTTAGCCTAACCACGTTACAACCCTTAAAAAAAGACCTTTTTGAGGTATACACACACTTGTGCGAGGTTCGACTAGAGCTACGTTTGGCCTGATTCCTAACGGATACGTAGGCAACCTCATATTGAGGTGCGGCCATAATAAAAATGCATTCATTTTCACATTCACACACTTACACCATGATCATATCAAGGGATTTCCAATGCTCATCCCTATTTACTTAGAGCTAGACTTGGGGGCTTGATCCTTACATCATTAGCTTACCTAGCCTAAGAGTCATCATTATTTGACTCTTATCAAATAATACTTCTCCATACACTTAGCCTTTGCAGCCTAACCTTAGTGTCACTTTCACACACATCACATATACATGGCCAAAGATACTTCCCTTAGGAACCTTTTGCCATGAAATCTTAACACAACGTTGAAGCATGCTTTGTCATATCAACATCACTTATCACTTATAATCATCATTGTATCAAAAAGTATGAAGTGCTTAGCCTCCGTGCCTAAGTTACCTAAATACTTTCATAATCGAGTCAACTAAGATAGTTTAGGAGGAATTAATCCTTGCACCTTGAGGAATAGTATCAAACGCATATACTTGATTAAGCTCATTCAACATGCACCATCAAACACTTCGATTCTTTTTCGCGTCTTTCTTTTTCGGGAGAAAGTCGGTACCCTCCACAAAAATGACGGAAAATTTTTGTATTTTTGTTTTTGAGTCATGTACACATCAAGTCCAGTGCACACACGAGTCACACATAGTGAGTCATCATTAAGTCAAAGTTCACATCGAGTTGAGTCTAACACATGTGTCAAACGCTTTGAGTCGAGTCATGACCAGTCAATGAGTCAAGCAACACTAAGTCTTAGGTCAACCCTAAGATAATAAAAGATTAGCAAAGTCCTATAGTCTAAAATATAGATGCAGGTACATTCCAGCGAGCAAGAATATTCCCGGATTTTTTCGAAAAACCGCGAATATTGATGTATGAAACTTTTCCAAGATGAGAGAAGTTTGAGCAAAATTATATGGATCAGTAAATCATAGGTGAAGAGCCTTAATTTGCAAAAGATTTGAGCAGATTTGATTGTAAGGAAACAACCAAATTGAAAGTTCAGAGTGATATCGCAGCGACAAGAGTTTCTGGCATGCGCCAGTGCAGCGACAGAATGTGTGGCCCCATATTGGATTATGCGGACCTTTTACAGAAATTTCGGGTTCCTTGGTACGCCAGTTAGCCAACTCCAATGGCGAGACTTGAGGGAGTTTTTTAGAGAGAATATTTTTGCAAAGGATAACAATAAGTTGATATCTAAACTTAGCAACTCTAAAAGAAAATTGCTAAGTTTAGATACTCAACTTTGAGTCTCATTTGACAAAAAGTGTAGATCCTTTATCAATATTATAATATTGATAAATACTATAATATTAAATTTATTTATTTATTTATTTATTTTTTTGTTAGAAAAAATTACAACATAAATTAGGTGGGCCATAAATTGAAAGTGACATTATTAAAAAATTAGATTTAACATGAGTTGCTAAATTGAGAAGTGAGTTAGGTATTACCAATCGAGATAAAAAAAATAACTCATTTTGTATTTCAATACTAAGACCCTCTCCAATGGTGAGAGTCAAGTGAGTATGATTAGGAGAGAGAGTATTTTTTGCAATGTATAGTTGGTATCTAAACTTAGCAACTCCAAAAGAAAGTTGCTAAGTTTAGATACTCAACTTTGAGTCTCATTTGAAAAAAATATGGAGCTCTTGTCAATATTCTAATATATTTTGTAATATATTTAAGTTTTACCTTTTTTATTTTATTTTTTAATCTTGCAATATTTGATATTAAAAAATAAATGGATTTGGTGGGCCATGAATTGAAAGTGACATAAACTTTTACCATTGGAAAATTAAACTTCATATGAGTTGCTAAATTGAAAAGTGGGTATGGTATCACCATTGAAGGTAATAAACAACTCATTTTATATTTTAATACTAGAACTTAAGTCTCACCAGTCACCATTTAAGATGGTCTAATAGTCAAAGTTGAGTCTAGTATGGAGATGGTTACAAGTGAAGTTACCATTGTACCCCTGTGTTACCGTGCACACGCCTGCTAAACCCTGCTATGTAAAATTCATCCCCGTTTCTTCACTCTCCTCTTAAACCCCAACAGCCGCCCTTCTCTCCGAACTTCGCCCACCGCCAATTCCCACCATCTCCGGCCACCTCCTCCGACCAAACTCCAATCATCTTCACCATGCCACGCGCTCGCGCCGGCGCTGCTGCCAATGATGAAATATATGGTACGTTGAACTATTTACAGTAGTGTATAACCAATGGTATATTATAATTAGGTTATTGTTGATTTATTATAAGAAATGTTTCATCGGAAATGCTTTTAGTTTGGATTGAATTTGATGAATTTGGAATTTCGTGTAGGATTTGTGTCGCTAGAAGAGATTGATGATTGCGAGTATGATTTTGCAATTCCGGAATTCAGAAAAGGTAATGTCGAGGAAAAACCAGAGACGTCGTCTCAGAAGACAAAGAAGAGGAAACGAGTGGAGAAAGTTGGAGTGAAAGATGTTGATAATGTTGAAGTTGAGGCTCATAAAGTGGTGGAAGCTGGTAATGTGAAAAAGAAGAAGAAAATTTTTAAGAAAAAGAAGGCGAAACAAGTGCCAATGCAAGCTAACGATGGCGATGTTGAAATCGCGGCTGAGAATGATACGAAAGATTCTAATGTAAAACCGAAGAAGAAGAAGAATAAGAAGGAGAAGCAAGTGCAAACACAAGGTTGCTATGTTAATTCTATTGCATTCGAGCGGTCATATTAATTTATTTGGCATTTTTGTATGCTGAATTTGCTAAGCATGATAAGGGTGTTTATTATATCATTGTTTTTATATAAGTGTATGCCTATCGGATTTTCCTAGCTTTGATTTGTTATTTAGTAATAGTGACAGTTCAAATGCTTGAAGCTGTAGTTTAGGGTGAGTCTTAGTTGATTAGACCAATTTAGCAGCTTTGCTAGGATATCTAGGAATCAGCTTCAGTGTTAGTGCTCACTGTTTAGAAGCTTGGATGTTAGTGATGTAGTGTTTGAGCTTTCTGTGTCTTTAACCTCGCTAAACCATTGGCGATATGTGGTACATTTGGGCGGAGGTTGTTTGTGCCTCAATTATAGAAGCTTGGATGTCAGAGATTTAGTGTTTGGGATCTAAAGTTATCGAGAAATTATGTAGAAGGGTAAAAAATGTATGATCTTGTTATAGTTCACTTGGGAAAAATGTGGAAAAATAATACTACGAGTATTAACCTGGATAAAATGTGTGGAAATTGTCTGTTAATATATAGTTCATTTATTTTTAGAAATATTAACCTCAATGAATGGAAACTTAAGATGATTATCATTAGTTTTTTTGTTTCAAATTATCGAGTTGACAAAGGATTCATTGCTTCTATTTATCAAGGAAAAGGAAAAGGCTAGCGATTAATTGCTAATTCATTTCTCTTGATGTTAGTTACCGAAACCAACACTGAAAATGATGAAGAGTTGGTCGATCAAGATGAATTTAATGAATGGAATGAGCTTAGGCTTCATCCACTTCTCATGAAAGCAATACACAAGCTTGGATTTAAACACCCGACGCCAATTCAAAAGGCCTGTATACCTGCTGCTGCACATCAGGGAAAGGTTTGTGCTTTTTTGTGAGGGCACTTAGTAGATGTGGATTTTGTTACTAATTTTTACTGTGGATTGTAGGATGTTATTGGTGCTGCAGAGACTGGATCCGGGAAAACACTTGCCTTTGGCTTGCCAATCTTACAACGCCTTCTTGATGAGCAAGAGAAAGTGGATAAACTGATGTTAGATGATGCGGATGCTGCTGAGATAATCGCACCAAGAGGCTTTATCCGAGCTTTGATAATAACTCCTACAAGGGAACTTGCCCTTCAGGTGCTTCATTATCATATTTGTGATTAGTGCCATTATTCACTTCTCAAATCTTGCCTTCTCCTCCTGTTGCATGCACTATCCAAAGTACTTTGTTCGAAACAGAGAGCCTTTGTAATTAAAATTCTGAATCTTGCGATATTATAGTTGTAAATACTAAATTTAGAAGATGTGGGCATTTTGAGCTGTGATGATTTCATATCTTGGCTGTATGATTCTTGTGGGCTTGCTCTTTTGGAGAAGATTCCTAACATGTATAAATTCTGCCCCTTATTCATATCAATTTATCTCCTTCGTTGAAAAAGATAAACATCTTGACTCCAAGCACCAATTACCAACTATGAATGTTTTTCCATCAACTATTCTGCATGGCATGGTCTCTCCCAGAGAAACAATCAACATCTATATGAAATCCTAGTTTTAGTTTTAGCTAGTCAAGGTCAAATATTGAAATATATATGCAATATAATTTGAAGTGGTGATAGACTGATAGTTGCTCTGCAGTTATTGCTGACCTCATTTGTTTTTCTTTTATATGTGTTTGACTGTTTCTTTTTCAGGTGACTGATCATCTTAAAGCAGCAGCAACATCTACCAATTTCCGGGTGGTTGCTATTGTCGGCGGAATGTCAACAGAGAAGCAAGAGAGGCTTTTAAAAGCTAGGCCTGAAATTATAGTTGGCACTCCTGGGAGGCTGTGGGAACTCATGTCAGGGGGAGAAAAGCACCTAGCTGAGGTATGTTTGCAGTTATGGTGTACATGGTACACATATAGAAGTCAATAGAACCACCTCAAGATATATACATAGAAAGAGTTTCCACATAAACTACACAAGTGGTCTGCTGACGTCTTGCTCTTGGGATCTGGAAATATTCCTCTCCCTTGTTCACAGTCTTATTAGACACTTTACTGGCTTCATTGCACATTTTTTGACCTGCAAATCTGCCTGAATATTTTGGAGTGTAATAAATTCAAAAGAAGATTATTGAATAAAGCACAGACATGTTATCTTATTCTGAAAATATACTTCTTGCTCCGTTTTTTAGTTGCATCAATTTTTTTTTTTTTTTTTTTTTTTTTTTTTTTTTTTTTTTTTTTTCTTTTGGGAATTAGTTGCAACATAACTTTCTAGCTTTTGGTTTCTTATTTTCCCCTCTTATTACATGGCACTTTTACCATCTCTACCTATCTCCTCATCACAAAGGTCTCCTGAAACCCTATGCCTCTTCCCCAGATTGCTACTAAATATACAGAGGAACAGCATTCATAATGCTTTTAATTTCGGAATTGGGCAATATAACTGCAATCTCTAGAAGTCTAGATCCTTTTGTGAGTCATAATTTGTGTTTTCTGTGTTTGTATTTCATTTTTTTTGCTTGTTGGAGTGTATGTTTGTTATTATGTATTTTGTTAATGGAATAGATGTCTGTTTGCACAAACCTTGCCCTGCTGCTGTGTCTTTTAGAATACTTCATTTAGTTTTCCTCATGTCTCGGAATAAACATATTCAATTGTTTAATAATAAATTAAGGAATTGAAAATCTTTTTGATATAGAACTTATAATAGTAGATCGATCAGAACTTTAGACAAATAGATAGCATGTCCCTTGTTGCCTAGTAGGACAGGGTGGATCATGTCAGAAGAACTGCTGGATATGCTACAGACTTTAGGGGGTACACCAGTTTGCACTCAGATACGGTTGCCTACTCTAACCATAAATCAGCAGAATAAACCCCCCCCCCCCCCCCCCAAAGAACAGCGGGAAGGGAGGGAGATCTAGTCAATAATGGGAGCTTTTCAGAACTGTCCACATACCTGTCATTGAAGAAGAAATCCAACATAACGAGCTAAGATATTGGGGGTTTTGTTTGACGGAGAGAGGCGAGTCAATTGAGATTGTCGGAGTTCTGACTGTCTTCACCTGTGCAGTGCTCTATGGTTCTCTCTCGTCTACTCTCCTCTTGCACGGCTGGTAAATTAACAACGTTAGCTTGAATTACAACCTTTATGGGTGTTGATTAATGCTTCAGATTTAAGGTTTAAGATTTTGAGGCCAGTCACTTTTAAATTTATAACTTATATTTGTGGGTCTGGGAGCTAATATTATAAGTCTCTGATGCCTTCTTTTATAAGACTCATCCAACAAAAAATTATATTATTAAAACCCAAAAAAAAAAAAAAAAAAAAAAAAAAAAAAAAACTTGCCTTACCCCCAAACCCGTGTCCAAATTTAGGACAGTATCCCTATATATTAAATTTTTTGTATTGGAGTATTGGACACTTGGATCTGCACCTGTATTAGATACTAATGGGTGGCAGACTGGTAGAATTGTTTTAAAATAGATAGTGTGAAAGAAGTATAAGAAGATTTACGCTTTGTTTGCATAGCAAATAAGAAAGAAAGGAAGGGGAGGGAAAGTGGAGGAAGGGAAGGGAAAAGAAAAGGAGGGGAAGGTGAGCTCCATTTTCCTTCCAAATCTCTCCAATTTTCGAGGGATTTTGCTTATTAAATAGAGAGGGAAAATGGATTCCTCCCTCTCCTTTCCCTTTCTTTCCCCAATCCTTTACCCAAACAAGAGAGTTTGTCCCCCTCTCTTTCTCTTTCCTTCTATCCAAACAAAGTGTTATTGCCTAGTGAAAGAGTTTAAAAGCTTAGTTGAACTAAAACAGGATTTGTTTAAGCAAAATATTTGCTTCAATAAATTTTTTGATGTATCAATGCTCAATGAAAAAAAAAAAAAAAAATTGCATGTGAATAGAAGCTATATTTCTAGTGAGGAAGCATTTGTTGTCCTAAAGTTAACTTGGCTAAATTTTTGAAATTTGTTGTCCAAGAGTTTACTAGGATAGATGAAGGGGAGAGAAGTAGAGGGGGTTGAAGCTTATAAATATTTAGAGCTTTTCTTTCTCGGAGAGTATGACATGGCATGTTTGCTCCACTTAGAACTTTCCCCTTCTTCCTAATTGTTGTTTGGTAGAGTATTGGTAGCTCAACTAGTGTGTAGCTCGAGTAAAGCCTCGGCTTACTACTTTGTACTTGTTTAGTTTCATAAGCATGTTTGTTTCTTAGTGTTTTTATTTTTTTATTTTTATCTTCAAAGTTTCTTATTTTGGAATTAAACTTATTTAGTGTATCTTTTTGAGTACTTTTGTTCTATATTTTTTTGGGTTGTTTGTATTAGGAGAACCACATTCATTGTTTTGTATGACATGGACTATTTAACAAAAAATAAAATAAAATTATCATATTTCATCAAATAAAAAAAGAATAAAAGAAAAAAAAGATACTACTTTGCAGAACCTCAAAACTAAAAGTTGCTATATTGCTTTATGAATTATGATCATTACAAAATGGAAAATAGGTACAATAAGCACTCATTTTTTCATAGTAACTGTTTTTTTGTTGGGTATGAAAGCATATCAAATGCACTAAGTTGGTCTCAAGTTCAAGGCCTTTGTATAAGCATATTTTTTTGGTTTGTCACTCACATTGATCTAATACATATTACAGAGGTGATGTGGCATGTTTGTAGTGTTTAATGGGGGACACGTAGCACATTCTTTTTTATAAAATTTAAGTATAGATATAGATGTGTTTTCCTGATGCTATAAATTAATTAGCCTTGCAAAATATGGTCTTTCCTTTAATTAAACCAGATATTTGATCCTGTATTTGTAGTTACATTAAATTAACCAGATATTTGATCCTGTATTTGCAGTTACATTCGTTATCTTTCTTTGTTCTGGATGAAGCAGATCGAATGATTGAGAATGGGCATTTTCAAGAACTACAGTCAATAATTGACATGCTCCCTGGATCTATTGGAGCTAATGAAAAGCACTCCCAGGATGTGGAGAATTGCACAACTATTTCTAATTTCCAGAGGAAGAAACGTCAAACATTTGTGTTTTCTGCAACAATTGCATTATCTCGTGACTTTCGCAAAAAGCTAAAACGTGGAACCCTTAAATTAAAACAGCCAGCTGCTGATGGAATGTCCTCTTTAGAAGCTCTATCAGAAAGAGCAGGAATGAAACCCGATGCTGCAATATTTGATTTGACCAGTGAATCGATAATGACCAGTAATCTTGTGGAGTGCTTCCTTGAGTATGTTGTCTATCTCATGTGCTTGAGTAATTAGTGATGGTAATGGATTGGATATGGATTAAGCAGAGCCACATTTGTATTTTCCATATTTATAACCATGAGCTTTATTTCATATCCACACATCTATATCTAATGAGTGACCCAATGGATATTTAAAAACTTAATAACTGAAAACCTTTGAACCATGTGGAAGCTTTTTTATTTTTAATTTTATTTTTTGTACCTTCACTGATAGTAATTGTATTAGTGTTTAACCTAGTTATATAACTAACATATCAAATATTGTAGAATCCAACATTTAAGCCTGCCTCAAAAAAAGTGTGTAAAGAATTTAAAATTTGAGAATAGATCAACAGATGATAAAAGCATGCTACTTGCATGTTCTACAAATTGCTAGTATGCTTCCTTCTGAAAGAATGACTTGTTGGAAATGATGCTGTCTTGACTCTTGAGTGGGAATGCACAAAGACTTTTGCGGTGTGCTAATTGAAGCTCTCAATTGGTGTAACTCTGGAAACTTGTATTCACAGTAACATGTAACAATTCATCAATTGTAATTATTATAATTAGGTTTTTGAAGTATTAGTTTAAGAATGTCCACAAATATAACCTATTAATAATTTTAAAAAAAGATTAATATATTTAATAAATCCTGTGGATGACTATTTGCAATGGGTGGTGCAACATCTCCCATATTTAGTAAGTTCCATATCCAACTGAATATTAAATTTGAGACTCATCATATCAAATATGATTTCGTACAGATGGATGTCCAAAATTGGTATCCATAATGTATGTGTGTTTCATCTTTCATGCTCACTTAGTTCCTTGTCTATTATGTTGGTGATTGTGAAATACCCAGTACCCTTTGAATTGGTTTCTAATAAATTGTATGTGTGCTGCTTATTTTGTAATAATCTTGATTTTAACAATTGTTTTTAGTTACTGTCATTTTCTTAGACTGATTCGCAAAGTATTCTATTTCAGGTGTAGTGAAGAAGACAAGGATGCCTACTTGTATTACATTTTGTGTGTTCATGGTCGAGGCCAAACGATTGTTTTCTGCTCATCAATCACTGCATTACGCCATGTTGCTGCTCTTTTACTCACCCTTCAAGTCAACATTTGTATCCTTCATGGTGAGATGCAGCAGCGAGCTCGGTTAAAGGTCAGTCTCATGCCGTACTTTTTTAATTTAATTTAATTTAATTTATTTATTTTACAATAAAAACTAGGTTCTGTCATTTTGTGACATTTTTGGTAGTGAACAGAATGAACACCGTCACAATAAGTATTACTGTCAATATTTTATAGAGGATGCTTTTTGTTTTTTCTTGGCTCAAGGGGCTAGTGCATTGAGGTTCTCTTTTCTTAACGCCAAGGATACCTGTTATCAATCCAACCTTTTTTCTTTTCTGGGTGATGGGTTTGGTACTCTTAGTATCTTCGAATTGAGATTTTAGTCCTTATTGCCGCATTTGTCTCTAAATGAATTTCAACTTGCATATTTGGATGATACTCATACTAGTTAATGCTCCACAAATTGATGATCAGGCCACAAAAGGGCTGTTGATGTATGAAGCTCTCTTAATAATCTGGTAGACATTGTCAGCAATTGAAGTTGTATGATAGTTTCGAGGTCCCAGTCATAATATTTGCTACTGGATTTTACAGCTTGGCAGATGGTGTCTTAAACCTTATAAAATTGTATTTTAGAATGTGATATCAAATCAATTCTATTGAAAATTTGATTAGTTGGTAGGGAGGCTTATTTAAAGAAGCCCCTTGTTTGCTGAACTTTCTACTACACAAGAAAATTATTGCTGAATCCTTTATTATGAAAATAGTGTTTTGACGGACATGGTGGATGTTTCATGGGTGTGGAAGATTGGAAGCTGTGATTGTTCACAAAAAGGGAATTTCTTTAATGATTGTTACTCATTGGTAATCAAGATTTGAATATCTCGTGGTGTTTGATAATGGCACTAGTTGATAAAATATAATTTATGATTGTTGTGGAACTTTTTAAAAGTTTTTATTTAGTATTTATTGGTAAACAAGTAGTACAGCCAAACATCTCAGGAGTTGTGTCCGAACTCGCTTGACATGTCAATACTGCGACTCTTGCAATGAAGCTACAAGTATTTGAGATAGTTTTGTCCCCATTAGCTGTCCTATGGTTTGCTTTGCCTTGATTGGCAAGACAGATTTTCAAAATTCATCATTTGGGGATGATGTTAGCTGTTGCATGGTAGCTTACACTGGTGAAGTCATCATAGAATTCAAAGATTATCTTTGATGATTATTTTGGTGCTGGATTCTGTTCATATCACTGAGTTATACATGAAGGAGACGAGGATAGGGGGAGGGAGGGGATGTTGGTATTGGGGATACTTTAAGTTTTGGGATGATGAAAAGTTGATCCTGTAGCCTATGCTGCCTTTGCATTGGAAATGCAGTGGGAAGTGGAGACAGTCAGGTAGCACCACTAAACAGGTGACGGCAAGTTTGTCACCTGATAAGACATGGGAATGGTTAACAAGATTACTGCTTAGTGTGAAATATTGGAGGTGTATTTTCCAGCGTGGCCTAAATACTCAACCAAAAGTTATTGAAGATTAGGGATCAGTGACCGGCCTGACCGCAGCTAGATTCAGAGTGACCTGGAAGTCGATACTGGCAGGTTGTGTTGATGTGCATGCCAATTTATGGTGGCTTACACTGTAAAATTTTGGTAAACGTGGCCTTAGATGGCTTTTTATTAAAAACCCTGAACTAGCTAGGGGCTTAGTGTAACTATTCTGTTTACTGATGGTCTTTATATTTTGTGGTGTCCTCCTCGATACTTGTATTTGTTGCCTGTTGTATAGCCTCATTAGCATGCTTCCTCTGTTCTATTTGTGGGGGGATGCACGGTATTTTATGAGAGATAGATTGAGAAATGGTACCAGTGTGATGAGTAGACAAATAGAGTAAATCATTGTATTTATAATGTATTGTTGCAATTAATTGCAAATATCCAAGAAGGATTATGTTTCATTATAGGGGTGTAAATGAACCAAGGCAATCAATAAACTACTCGTGTTCGGGCTCGGTTGAAGCTCGTTCAGGTACATTTATTTAATAAATGAGCCGAGCTTGAACAAATTTTGAAGCTCGTTTCATAAATGAGCTTGAACACGAACATAAATATGCTCATTGAGATAAGTTCATGAATAACTCATTTATTTATGTTCATGAACTACTGTTATTTATGTTCATGAAGAACTCATTTATTTATGTTCATGAACTACTGTTATTTATGTTCATGAATTATTGATTTATTTACAATTGTTAATTTAGTTATTAAATTTGTAATTAAGAGTCAATTATTATGCTAATTTTGAAAATTTCAAATATCAAAAGTACAAAGCTCATTTATTGGAGAAGCTCGATTATTATTAAGTTCGTTCATGAAAGGCTTGTTAAATAAACGAGTTGTTCACGAACCGTTCGTGAACATATTGTGTATTAAATGAGCCGAGCTTGAACAGAAATTTGAGCTCGCTTGAAAGCTCGGGATCGTGCTCGAACTCGCCTAAGTTAAATAAACTTGAACATGAACAAGGTAATACTCGGCTCGGCTCATTTACACCCCTATGTTTTCATCAAGAAGGATTATGTTTGTTTATATTTCTTATTCTTCGTAGTGACTGGTGAGAGGGGGGTGGTTTCACTGTTTCCTCTCTTTTGTGCCTTTTGTATTACCGAACTAATTTGACCTTGCTAATCATACTTGTAAATTAACTGACCCTTGAGATGCTATATGTTTGGACACATTGCTGATCGTAGTTATAGAATACATGTACAGATATCTTTTCTTATTTTCTTAACTTTTTTGTCTGTTTGGACACAGGCCCCTCTTTAGGTTTTCTTTTTATGAATTCAAAAAATTTGCTGTTGATAAGTGCTTCCTTTGAGCTGTTCACACAGGCACTTGATCGCTTCCGTGAGAATAAGAATGGAATACTTGTTGCTAGTGATGGGGCTGCTAGAGGACTGGACATACCCGGAGTTCGTACTGTTATCCACTATCAGCTTCCACATGCAGCAGAAGTAATTGGAACATTCTTCTCTTTCTTCAATTGCAAAACAAATTTAAATTCAGTTACATTTACAGAACTGGGTTATTCTTTGTCTTAGGTTTATGTGCACAGAAGTGGAAGAACTGCTAGAGCTAATACTGATGGATGCAGTGTGTTACTAGTCTCATCAAATGATAGAGCAAAGTTCTCCTCTTTGTGCAAATCTTTTGGCAAGGTCTGGCTCTTTCAATATATATTGCAGTGAATGGAAGATAGATGCATATTTTTTTTGGAAAGGATATTTGACATTCAGTTTTTGGATTGATTTTCTTTACTGAGCTTTTCTGTAAATGCAGGAATCACTTCAACGTTTTCCTATTCAAAACTCCTACATGCCTGAAGTTCAGAAGCGTTTATCTCTTGCTTGCCAAATAGATAAGATTTCGCGGAGAGACTCAAAGGTAAACTATTCATCTACAGTTATGTTTTTACTTTCTTGATGATTATAGTTTGGATATTTGGATGGTTTATAATTAAATTGAGTTTCTTAGTCACCTTGGTGATGTATCAGTTATCAAATGAGGGCATATCTTGTTTCCTGATTGTGTTCCGCCTCTTAAATGAAGGGTTTTGTTTAAACAATGAATTTTATACTTTTATTGTGTATGTTTCTAATGCTGATATAAATTATGATGCTTTACTAGAAAATGAAATTTTTTTAATGCATTTTTAAGAATTTCAATGGAACCAATATTTTATTTAAATTAGTACACATCATCGTGGAGATTTTTATGGTAGGGTAGGACTGCTTTGTTGCCTCTTAGTGTTAACAAGATCATTTTTGTAACACCCCAATAATTCTCTCTTTTTTACCTAGAAATATCTTAATTAAAATTAAGAGAATTACCGACATGCTACCACCACGTGTTCAAACGTTAAGACATTAAATAGAATTTAGCAGTGGAAATCTGATTTAACCAAAATAAAGGTTTCTAACCCAAAACGTAAATTCAAATGAAGTCTAACAAATTGGAACCATTAAGGCCCTTATTCAAAACCCAAATAATAAATACAGTAAATCAATCAAACCAAACCTTAGGAAAATCTAATGTTTAAGTAATAAAGCAAACTATGGGTGACAACCAACTCTCCACTTAATTCCCACCATATTGATGCATGTGCGAACTATTCAAACTAATCTAGGTATTCATGAAACACTCGGTTCACGAACAAGTGCCTGAAAGTGTTGCTCCTTCCCTGATTACCATCGTTGCCATTGCTAGTGCAATTGTTGCCAGTTTTTGTTTGTTACCATTCTCTGACTTCCCATTCTCCTTGTTTTGTCCATTACCCTTGCCTCCCTGATTGTAGAAATATTTAGGCCTTTGTTGAGCATTTCCACCATTCCCCTTCTAGTTCTGCTTAGAGTAACATTCAAACTCCTTATACCCCTTCTTATTACATTGCTGGTTACCAAATTTCCATCATAGTCTCTCCCAGGTTGGTTCTCCTACACCTCTTGTAGAAGTATTTTCTCTCCCCATTGTTCGCATTGGATGAACCACTAACATTTTGATTACTCTTCTTAGAGTTCCCATTTCTAAACCTCTTAAAGTTACCTTCCCGATATCCTTTCTCTTCTCCCCAACCTTACTCTCGCTTGCATCCCTAGCATTCAGATGGTACATGTGTGCATACCTCATCGAGAGTCTTAAAAAAATTTCCAGCTAGATCCTTTTGCAGTTGTTTGATCAACCTCTGCTCAAACCTTTGAGCCTCAACTTATTGTAATACTCTGAGATTGACGTTCGACCCATCTCCAATGAATTATTGGGCTTTTTGTTTCTTCAAAAATTGGGGGAAAACTTATTCCTTAGTGCAGTTTTGCCGGCGTACTACCTCCACGTGTTCAAACGTTAAGGCAATAATCATAATTTAGCAGCGGAAAACTAATTTAACCAAAATAAAGTTTCAAGCCCAAAATGAAAATTCAAATTTTGTCTAACAAGTTGGAACCATTAAGGCCATTATTCGAAATCCAAATAATAAGTAGAGGAAATCAATCAAACCAAAGCTTAAGAAAATCCAATGTTTAAGGAATAAAACGAATTATGAGTGACAACCAACTCTCCACTCAATTCCCACCATCTTGATGCATGTCCAAGCTATTCAATACATGTAAATATAACAAGTGTAGAAATTGGATCATTACAAGGTCATTGAGAGGCAAAGGCCATGACCAAGAAACACACATACCAACCACGTATGCTACAAACTATTTAATTTGTTGTTCCTAATTGGAGCATGGGAGAGACAAGTCAGACAACCTTGTTTATTCTTTGATCCAATATATTAAATTAAAATTAATTAAGGGTCTTAGTGTTATTAAATAGTTTGAGTCCTATGATTAGTTAGTTATAAATTGACACAAAATCATGGGGATTAAAATTTTGATATTTGAGATTATGCCTTCATTATTTTGTGTTGGCTACTGTGTGACATTGTTGTTGTTTTTTTTTTTTTTTTTTTTTTAGTCAAGCTAATTTATGTTCAATACACATGTTCCTCCTTTGTTTTATTGTTAAGTGGTGATTGCAGTTGTGACATATCTGCTGCATTTTTTATAATGTAGGTAATCTAATGTCACATTAAACTTGTCTCTTCTCCAATTGGACTTGTAGTTTGATTCTTTGATTGCTGAGTAGCAAAGGCTGTAGTTCCTTAAGTACCTTGTGCTTAGTTTTTGAGGCTTTCATTTTATTAAAACCTCATCTGTTGATAATCTTTGTTGTAGGAAAAAGCAAATAAGACCTGGATCAAGCGCAATGCTGAGGCAATAGGGCTGGATGTGGAGGAAAATGACAGTGAAGAAGAAAGAGTAAATAAGTGTAGGAAAATGAAAACATCCTCCTTACAAATGAAAAAACTTCAGCAGGTAGAGTTTACAAATATCTGTAAAATTGGGCATGCAATCTTCAGAAATGTTGGTAGCCCTGGATGTAGGATATTAGCCTTTGATGTCCACTCTCCAATGGACTTCACATCTAAGCCGACATTTTTTTTCTTTTTGTTAAAAAAATTGGCAATACGCAGATTGCTCACAATGTGCATATTCCTCTGAAATTGCAGGAGCTCAATATGTTGCTATCACGTCCATTGCAGCCAAAGTCCTTTTCACATCGCTTCTTGGCTGGGGTAATACACTATGGCCAATTAATTTCATTTTCTGACTTTCCTTTGGCTATTTTGCATTTCATGAGAATGATTTTGATTATAAAAAAAACCACCTGCAACTGGTCCTTGTACACATCTGTTCTAGCTGTCCTTATTATGTTGAGTGAATTAGTGGTATACTTTTCCAGCTACTTTTGTTTGGTTGAAATAAGTATATTGATTCCTTATTTTTTCCAACTTGGTTCTCCAATGAAAGAAGAAATTACTATATTGTTCCTCCATTACATGTCTTCCTTCAAACCATTCTCATAAAGTCCTCAATGTCAATTTAGCCACCCTCGTCAATGTTTCCTCTGTCACCTTCCTTCAATGTCAATTTGTCAACATTGCCACCTCCTACCATCTCTCCCATTTTTGACTTGCCACCTCTCCTCTTGCCACCGCCTTTGTCAACCCAGCGACTTCCTACAATCCCTCCCTATATGGACTAGTTTTGAAAAGGTAAACCACTGCTGTCATCCAAGCATTTGGTTTGCTACTGACAATTACTGCCCTTTTAATGTATAATACAGATGATAACATTTCCACATTCAACGTCATATGTAAGAGCTGGAAAAAAAATTGGTTTCTTAGGTCCAGATCATCCAACTCATCATTAATTACCTATGTGTAACTGCTCAAATGCAGTTAGAGGTTCTATATGTTTTCCAAATATCAACTTAACCACGAAAACAGTAAAAATACGCTAATCCAAGATAGAAGGCATTAAAAAAGATAAGGATAAGGAAGTTAAACAAAGGATTAGAGTGCCTTCTGTTAACTATTTGTAGTTGTTGCCTTCTGAAATCAGTTGTTATGGACCATGCTCCAATTCTTGAGCATTTCTATTGAAA
This sequence comes from Chenopodium album, assembly GCF_948465745.1. Classification (NCBI taxonomy): domain Eukaryota; kingdom Viridiplantae; phylum Streptophyta; class Magnoliopsida; order Caryophyllales; family Amaranthaceae; genus Chenopodium; species Chenopodium album. The sequence continues at coordinate 10,320,297 of NC_137850.1, read as the reverse complement.
TCCAATCTTTATGGCATTGAGTCATATCCCACTACCTGAACTCACAATCAACTTGGTTGAGGTCATGCTTTCATCTCCTACCCTTTCTTTCCTCCAATAGATTGTGGCCATGGAGGCTATGGTTGGTGGTTAAGTCAGTTGAGGAAGATGAATAGGGGGTAGTTGAGAGCTGCAATGAGGTTGTCAGTCCTGCTCAATGTTTTGAGGCAATTGCATGTATGTAGATGGTGGAATTTATGGGTTCCAGACTCGACCCTTACCCGGATGCACTTGCACAGGGCCCAAAGCTAAAAGGCCTCAAAAATATCTAACAAAATGAATACGAGGTTCGAATATCCTTCTTCCTTTTTGGTAAAATTCTCTGTCTTTTTTTTTTTTTTTTTTGAAAAGATTTTATACACTCTTTTTAAAGACTAATACATACATACTTGTTTCTAAAATTTTCAATTAATTTAAAACTAAGTTAAGTATCTAGCTTTTTTTTTTACTCTCTTTTTCTAAAGACGTTATATACTCTTTTAAGGAATAATATTTAATATGTACTTGTTTTCAACTTAATATCAACTAAATTATATCTAACATAAGTTTTCTAGTTAATTTCTCAAGAGCATGAAGTATACAAAACTAATTTACTGTTAACGATATCAGCAATGATTGCTAATTTGTGTTTACTTTTAAACATTAAATAGAAGAGAGGGCCAAATTTTATTGTAATTGCACAGGGCAATGACCTGATAAGAGGGCCTATATCTATACCCTGCAGATTGGTGGTTGTCAAGTGAGGAAGATGGTGGTGTTTGTGTTGTGCAGGTGTTTTGGTTTGCAGAGGGTTGAGGTGTTGTTTGGCCAATGATGGGGGTTTTATGATGTTGGTGGTGATTTTTGGATAGTGGTGGGATGGAGTTAAGATGGAATTTATGGTGGTTATAAAGTTTGGGCCAACCCACTCGATGGTGAAGATAGATTTAGGCAATAATTGAAAAGGGATTATTAGAATTGAGGAGTTAATAGATAACCAAAAAGTAAAATATGGAAAACATCAAACTAAGGTAATCTAGGGTCACTCTTGAACAACTCATCTTGTATGTACCTGGTACGGCAATAGATTAATTCTGTACTGATGCCTTTGTTACTCCTCAGTCCTTAACTTCATATGTTTATTAGTGATCGTTTTGAGTGACTATGTCATAGTCATCCTTTCATGTGTTTTAAATATTCTTTCAAAAGTGTAGCTCGAAAACAACATAAAAGGTAGCATATGCTAAAGTGATTTGGTGTACAATGACAGTTATTATGCACTTGGCTCACATGCGATATTGTATTTCTGATTGCACCTTAGCAAACCACCCCATTGCACGTGACCTGTTCTGATACATAGAACTCTTATTTAACTATGATTCAATCAAATTTCTACTTAAGGAACCAAGGGTCACTTTAACTTTTACCTTCCCTGAAACTGCTAGTCTGGCATGCACCAGGTAAAGCAAATTCATTGCGCTTTGAACCCTTAGTCGCTCTTTCATTAATTTTATGAGTGACCATGTCAGTCTTTTTTTCATGTGTTTATAGTAATTCTTTCAAAATGGGTTACTCAAAATCGACACAGAAGGTAGCCTATGCAAAACTGGTCAGGTTTACAATGACAATTACTGCTCACTGGGTTCGCACAAGATATTGTGTTTCCTACAGCACCTTTCCTAACCACCCCATTGCATATTTGCATGTGACATGTTCTGTTATGTAGAACTCTACTCAACTATGACTATCCAACACAGAAGTCTCCATATCGGTTATTTTGCAAGAATTATGCATGTTTTTATTTGAATTTAATGTCCGGGTGTCCAAACTCCATACCCATGTCGGAATGACAAATTTCTGAAATGCCCACATGGGTTACTTTAGGTAATATCCTAAAAAAGGAACATAGCTGATGAATATTTTCTATAGGTTATGGTCTGGAAAACTGTGGAGCCTACTGAGGCAGTCCAACCTTTTGGTTGCAAAAACAAGCAGGACAATTTTTATACAACCTTAAAAATCTAATCTAACTATTCCAAAGGTCACCATGTCGTAAATATACAACAAGCATGACATTAAGACCTAGAACATCAACAGCAACAACAAAAATCAGTCACTATTTCCAAACGAATACTTGATGGCCTACAGAACATTATCATAAAGTACATACTAGATGGGGAAGTTCTAACACTTTCAAACACCAGAGACTTGTGAAGAAACTAAGAACATACTGAGTAGTTACTCTTGTAATGTTTCTGTGTATCATGTATGTGTGTCTTTTCTTTCATTTCTTTTGTATATTTACTATCTACTTTTTATTTTCCAGGCTGGCATTTCACCACTCCTGCAACATCAGCTAGAAGAGCTAGCTCAGCAGAATTGGAGCAACGAAAAAAGTTCAGGGGAAATTAAACAGAATTTAGCTGTAATTGGCCAGGATTGTGTGGAGCCGCTCCAGGCACTTCGGAGGGCTGGTCCTGAGGTAATTTGCTGATTTAAAATAATTTACTACTACTCATCTTGTGAGATTAGTGTGCATTGTTTTCACTGATTTGCTAATGAGCTGATAAGTCCATAATTTATTTTTCCTTAAACCCCTGTAATTGTATACTCAGTTGCTACAACTTTGGTACCTCATGGACCAATACATTGGACAAATTATGTGTGTGTCTTTGTTAATTTATCTCCATGACCAAAGTAAGTTGATGTTTCCACTGCCATTCCGAAACCTCTCAATGAGACAACGAAATTAGCTTAAAAAAAGTTCTGTGGTGTTGTAGACGTGTTATGGTAAATGTATGCAGGGCGACTCATAAAGCCAAACAAACGCCTACCACCTTTACTCTTATACACTTGTACAGCTGTACCATTTGAAGCTGGCTAGTCTTTGGTCAATAAGGTTAGTATATTGATCCAAGGCTGAATGTTGAACCATTTCTTCAAAAATGTAAAAAAAAAAAAGGTGAATTGTAGCATCATAAATTGGGAGTGTCTATATGTATTTTGGTAAGGTTTTAGTTCTACTCTAATGGGTGTTGTTTAGTAATGACTCCTTGAATTTGCTAGTTTTGATCATTTACATACTCCATCAAATAAATACTGTCAAAATCTATAAATCTTGCATTTTCTCATTATATATTCTAAACATTTTTCATGTCAATATTTCATGGTGCAGACACGGCTGGATCTCAATGCGCTTGGAGAGAAGCAACAAGACATGGAGAGGTTGAGGAGAAAAAGGAAAGAGGCGAAAAAACGTATAATTTCTTTCACTGTCTCACATGCTTATTAGGATGCCTTCTGGTCTCTTGCTTCATTGTCATTTTTTGTTCAGTAAGATATTAGATTAATGGTGGTCGGTTTCGTACATGTAGGTCAAAAAGAGCAAAAGAGGCAGGATAAGAAAAGGCGAAAAGAAGGCCAGTAATTAAGAAAAAGAGGAAGAAAGAGCTAATGATGGTACAAAATATATGCCTTATACTGTTATTGCATCATATCAACAATTCAACATTGTATTGATTCTATTAGGATTTAGGAATAGATTAATCTATATAATCTTCATGTCATTTTAAACCAATGCCATTGGAGGTCTTAAAGAGTGGTCTGTTGGACCTTTGACCCAACAACTTACACATGAGATGGTGAATTTCACCAAAATATGGAGGGAAATTATGTTTTAGTTTGTTATGACTTCGTATGTTTTAGGCTGTTAGGACTTTGAGAATGTCCAAGCTGAGTTCTGTGTAACTATTATTTCATTCTTTTTTGTATGATTCTTTTTTCTTGTTGCATTGTATTCAATGCATATAATAGGGCATAAATGAGAGTATGGGATAGTTCAAGTGGTTAAAGCTTATCTCCCGATTCCAGGTTATCATGGGATTGATTCTCACCCCCGTCCTTGTAGCTCTCTGAACACAAAATATAATAGGGCAATTTTATATTTTTTTTTCATTTATCTTTTTGCACAATTTCAATGCATACATTTGGGCAAAATTTTCAGCACAAAAATTATGGAGAAATTAGAAAGGAAAACATATGAACATTGGTTAAATTGGATTGAATTGAGATGGAAAACTCTTGAATTGCAAAAACAATAATCTTTGGGAGGATTAGGAGGATCAAATTTGAGTGAAGATGGTGAAGTATGTGGCACATTGAAAAGGAGAAAGGAACAAGGGTATTTTGTGGGAGATTTGGAGGCAAAAGGGTGGAGATAGGAGAACAGGAGCTCACGTGACTTGCACAAGTTGGTCGACGTCAGAAAAAGCTTGGTCAACGCTAAAAATTAAGGTAATGCTTCATCTAAAACAAAGAAAAAAAAAAGATAAAAAAAAGAATGTGATGAATTTTTTGAACCCAAGTGTTGCATAAGACAAGATGATAAATGGATTAAAATTTATAATTATTTATATTACCTTATATTTTATACTACCTCCCTTTCATAAAATCTGCAACAATTTCCCAAAACGGAAACTACACATTATGTGCAACAAATCAAAAGTTTCCTCTTTTAGTAAATTTTTTGTGTAAAATTACCACCATACCCTTGCTAAATTTTACTTAACTTCAATAAACAACCTATTAACTCTTTAACCCAAATTAATTTATCCCCTAATAAAAACTCTAACCCACATTCTCTCTCCTCCCTTACAACCATATCCACCACCAACATCACCAACTTTTCTCTCTCCTTCCTCTCAACAACCACCAGCACCAGCCATATCCTCTCTTCTCTCACCACACCACCATCACTCAAATCCACGGCACCACCACCATTTAGATCCACCGCACCATCTCTTCTCTCTCTTCTACCTTCTCTTGTGGTTGGGGCGCATTTCAGAGCGTGGTGTTCAAGGTGGTGCATTTCAGATCGTAGTGGCGAGGTGGGGTTTCGATTCTTGATGGTGGTGAGATCGGGTTGTAATTTGATGGTGGTGGCGAGGTAGGTTGGGCTTCAAAGTCGTTGCTCCTTGAAAAATGGCGAGCCTGGGTTTTTTGGTGGTTATGGTGCGTGGGGCTTTTGGATCTTGGTGGTGGTGCGTGAGAAGGTCATTAAACGGTGGGTTTTTGGTGGTTGTGAGTCGGGTAAGGTGGGTATACGGTGTTTAGGGTGCGTGGGGGGGTTTCGGATCTTGTGGTGGTGAAAGGGTGGGTATAGGGTGGCAAAGGTGTTTGTGCGGTGGTTGTGCAGTCGAATGCTCTTGCTGGTGGAGTATGTGGGTGTTGGCGGTGGTAGGGTGGTCATTCAGGGTGTTGGGGTGGACATTATGGTGGGTGGCTTGGTGGGGGCAGAGGTTCTGGATGTGAGTGGGTGGTTTAATCAAATCATCCCACTTTTATTTTACCCTTAATAACCTACCCTTACTTTTGTTAATCTACAGTTGTCAAATTTTGTCTTGAAAATCGTGCAATATAGTTTGTTGCAGATTTTATAAAACGGAGGTAGTATTCAATCATAATACTTTATGGGTCTCGCACAAATTATTTCTTTTATTTTTTTATTGGGCTAATAGATTTACAAAGAAATGAATCTCATCATCTCACCATACGAGTATTTAGATTTTTCAAGCAACTTGGTTGTAGGGTTTTAATCTAACCATATCATACACCCCCCACCCATGTTAGAAACTGTTTCAATATTTACACCTTCCATCCACAAAAGAATATCTGACGATGATATATTTGGTTGATGAATCGGACGATATTACAAATGAACAAACGAAGATTATGCTAATGGAACAACAATAGAGGAGGTAACAACATCTAAGAACAGAGGTGCCTCTAAATCGTGTCTTTAGGTCGTCAACTTGAAGGTTAATCATTCAAATGACACACTCCACCCCAATCCCACACTGCCGCAATCATTCCCTTTATTTCTATACTAGTTTTGTGCCCCATTTTTTATTGAATTTTAAGATAAATTTTTAATCTATATATCAAATTTTGAAACATATCATTGATACAAAATTAGTTAGGAATTGATGTGTTTTTGTGACGATTTGGTATCTTAGTAGGCATGTAATGACTAATAATAATGTTGGTAGAAATGTTCGATTTAATACATTAAAAAAATAAAAAATTAGCAAAAAATAAGTTAAATAAAATAATGTTCAAAGCCTGTTGGATTGACCCGAACCCAAAAATTTAGGTAAGGGTTGAACATTTCCTTGACTCGTGACCTTAAGTGACCTGATCCGAGATGATTTATGACCCGACCCTAATCGACAGGTCTACATAGTAATAAAATTCTATTACATTGTGAAGTATATTATTTTAACCAATTAGTATATATTATAAATGTATGTTTTACTCTTTGAACTACTTTCTTTGCTCCAAAAAAATATTATGATATAAAAAATAAATTTATATGATAATTTTTTAGAATTATAATCTAATAATTTTTTTGAATAAAATTATAATTCAATTTGTACATCTGAAATATTTCTATTTTATCAAAAATAAAATTCTAAAGTAACAATTTTATCCTTAAATTCTATCTAAATGAAATTCTAAACTAACTTTTTATTTTTATTTTATGAAGTCTATTTAAATCTATCCAACGAGGCGCGACATTTGGTGAAAAGTTGGAACGCCAAGTGTCGTTGCCTCGTGGCCAGGCTAAAAGTTTAGCTTTATACATTAGTTATATGATTTTTTTTTTAGGATTTACTTCGCCGCCAGAATATTGGATGTCATTGGTGGAAAACTAGAAATAGTGTGGAACAAGGAAGCCTTTGTGGTTGTAATGGTGGTAGCTGTAGTAGTGGTGATGGAGGATGATTTGGTTTATTTTATTAAAAAAAAAAAAAAAATATTGCAAATATTTACCTTTTCTACCGCTTGATATACATAAACAGGCTAATTAATGAGGGTAGCCCCTACTGAATTTGTCTATGTGATACAGACGAATGAGAGAGTGAGAAAGGTAGGGATAGTAATGGTTGGTTTTTTTTTTTTTTTGACAAGAAGTTCTAACAAAGCAAAGACAAACAAGCAAAAACTAAAGACTAAAAGGACCATAAAAGCACACACCGACGACGAGCCTCAACCGCCGACCAGTGGGCCGGAATAATCCACTGACGAGGAACCTTGCGAAGTTCACAAGCAGTAAATCACGAAAGCAAAGTCCTAATATCCTGAAGGAGCCATAGGCAGGAAATGTCTTGATCACTTCTATCCCGAAGAAGAGTAAATAAAATCGAGCAACCAGTGTAGATTAGCAAGCGCCTGAAACCACGACGATCTGCAGCTCGAAGGGCCCATAAAGAAGCTTGTAGCTCAGAATGGAGAGCTGAAGAACAAATTAAAGCCTGAGAACCACCACCTAAACAAAGTCCGAACTAACATCTCGAAAGATCCAACCTATCCCTGCACTATTCCGCATCAAAAATTAAGCAGGCGTCAAAAGTAGATGTGAGGAACCTTGTAGACAACAAGATACAGAGTTTACCAAGGCTCCATGAGGAGGTCTCACAGAAGAGTAAATAAGCGAACCAAATTCCCGAGTCGAAGAAATCCTAGAAATCCAGTCTTGCACCATATGAAAGATCACAGCTGGAGACAACACAGCTTGGCAAAAGATTTTATGGTTACATGCCAACCAAATAGCCCAACACAAGGAAACAAATGAGACCAAACCATCCCAATTTTTAGCGCAATAAAAGTCTGAGACCATGTCGACAAACCAATCAATAAATGGTTTGTCATGCAAGAGCTGAACTGAAGAGGCAGTCGGAGCAGAAGTCTAGAGATAAGAAGTAAATGAACAATCCCGAAACAGGTGATTTAATGTTTCTTGATCCATGTGGCAAAATACACAAGTCGAGTCCACCGGAATACCCCTTAGCTGTAAGATCCTAGTAAGAGGTAAAGCATTATTGACAAGCTTCCAACAAAAACACTGCAATTTCGGCAAAAGGGGCAGTCCCCAAAAGTGCTTCCACCAGGAGTTCAGGATTGTAGAAGCAACTGTAGAGCCAACTGACTGATTGAGCAACATAGTATAAGCTGACTTAGTAGAAAAAGAGTCGTCCCTAGAAAACTTCCAGTATACAAAATCATCCATCGGCTGACTAGGACGCTCCAAAGCCATAATACGAAGCGCCGTAGAGGTATCAAACAGCCGGTGAACCAAATTCGAATCCCATGCGTAAGAACGCGCATTAATGATAGAAGAAACATGAGTCTGAAGAACCGTCTCACCAGAGGTTGGACGAAAAATCACAGGTTCCCTGGGACCCAATTATCCTCAAGAATCCGAACCTGAGAACTTGAACCGACCTTCCAAGAAATCCCATCTGCTAGAGTCGAGAAACCTGTCAGTAGACTGCGACAACCCCAAGAAGAACGCGGAATTGTGCGATTATGAAAAGAGCGAAGGGAAGGATACTTGGCCGTAAGTAACTTAGAGACCAAAAGCTGAGGGTGATGGTGTATACGCGAGCACTGACGGGTTAAAAGAGCAGAATTGAAATTGTTCATCTTATGAATACCTAAACCCCCCAAACCTTTAGGCAAATGCAAGAGGCTTTCGAGCGTATAGCTAGTCCTCGAGATTGAGAATCAGATTTCCACCAAAATCGAGTAAGGAGATTATCAATCTTCGAACAGATCGAGGATGGAACCTTAAACACAGAGAGAATATGATTGAATGATGCAACCAAAACCGAATTTATAATAACCAACTTTGCCGCTGAAGAAAGGCCCACGGAAGAAAAATCCGAAAGACGCTTAACTACCTTATCAATAAGGAACCTAAAGTTAGAAACTTTACTGCGACTTAATTCCACCAGTAAACCCAAGTACGATCTAAGAGATGGCTTGCACTGCAGCTTCAGACTATGAGAAAGGTAATCTCGATAGTCATTCGGAGTATTCGGACTAAACTTAACAAATGACTTTTGTAAGTTTATAACCTGACCTGACAGTCCGCAAAACTCTGATAAAAGAGCTGTTAAATTGTTACATATCTCGGGAGAAACCTATAGAAATAACAAGGAATCATCTGCAAAGAACAAGTGCGAGATCGAAGGAGCACCTCGAGAAATAGTAATCCCTCGAATAAGAGACTCTCTTTCGGCCTTTCGTAGCAGAAAGAACCTCCATGCAAAGAACAAATAAATAGGAAGAAAGAGGATCACCCTGACGAAGGCCACAGTGGGGCTGAAAAGCCGGCGAAGGATTCCCATTAACCAGCACCTGATAGGAAACAGCTGAAACGCACTGACTGATTATGTGAATCCAATAAGGCGGGAACCCATACTCTTGAAGCAACCTAAACAGAAAATCCCACCGAACTCTATCGTAAGCTTTGTTCATGTCCAACTTGATGGCCGCGAAAAATCTCTTTTTATCTTTTGAGTTATTCATATAAGAAATGACTTCATGAGCTATTAACGCATTGTCCGATAAAAGACGACCTGGGACAAAAGCGTTTTGAAAGTCATCCACCAAACTTGGCAAAACTAAGCGAAGCCGACCTAGTGAGGGACTTGGCAACGCATTTATAAATCACATTACAAAGTCCTATCTACTGGAACTAAGAGATGAGTTCCGAATTCTCCACCTTTGGAAGTAAGGCAAGGAAGGTGCGATTCCACTCTTTTAACATATAACCATGAGCAAAGAAGTGTTGAACCGCCGAAACTACCGATGAACCAACACAAGACCAGTGAGACTTGAAAAAGGTTGAAGGGAACCCGTCTGGACCAGGAGACTTATTATCATCAATACCAAAAATTGCATTCCGAATCTCTTCTACAGAAAAAGGAACCATAAGAGATTGCTGTTGTGCAGGGGAGAGCAAAGGCAATTGTAAACTTTCCCACCAATCAGAACTGTGAGAAGTAGCAGAATCTGAGACTGAATAGAGATCCTTGTAAAAATCCAAAGATAAAGACGCTATACTTTCAAAGTCACGATGCCAAACGCCGGACGAATCCCTCAAACCAAAAAATCTTATTCTGCCGTCTTCTAGATTGAACCAACGATAGTAATGGTTGTTATTACTTATTACATGTAAACAAGAGTAGCTAGGGTATTTTGTGTGTGAACACAAGTAAAAGGTTAAAAAAGCACACATACCAAATCAATAAAATGGTGCAATAATATGCAACATCCCAAAAAGGAAAAAAACGATGAAAATATTACAAATAATATAATTGACAAGGTTTATTGTAAACTTCAAAAACACATTTGAAGGACACTAAAGAAGATGCCGAGGTGTAACAACAATTGTGTGAAAAATACCTTTAATACACAAACGCACCCATCTCGTGTATATAGTGCTAGTATATATATGAGTTTAGAAAGATTTCAACATTTACTTACCAAAATATGCACATTTAGTATGAAAAATATGTATATTAAATCCTTTTGATTTTAATTATTCTCATTTAACCCTATATAGAAGATAAAAACTATAAAACAAATAACCTAAAGGGTAATTCGCCAAATCGTCTTCATAAAAAGGAAATATAAAACATATAATGTAATAACTTTTTTAAGATATATTAATAAATGCCCGTCAAAAAAAAAAATTATAATAATAATAATAATAATAATAATAATAATAATAAAGATAAAAAAAAAAAAAAAAAATATGTGAATAAATGACTTGAAATTTTTTTTTTTTTTTTTTTTTTTTTTTTTTTTTTGAATAGCAACGACTTGAAGTATCTAGGAAAGTGAATATATAAGAAACTGAATTTAGTACCTTGTATAGGATAAGCTGCCAATCAAATAATTTAGTACCTTGAATTTAGGAAAGTGAATATATAATGCCATTATTGATGAACTTACAAGTTATAACAAAAGCAAAGGTACATTGACTCAAGTTATTACAACACTACATATTCTTCTAGCAAGTTTTAAACAATCTGAACTACTGAAGCTGATATCAAAAATTAAATGTTAATATACATCATATGCCTAAATAAAAGAATTCAAACATATCACTGTACCAGAAAAATCATAAGCCATCATACTGCACTACTGCAGCTGTCAATTAGCAATGATCTGATATAACCCAAGAGAAGAGTTGATTCTCAGAGGCACATGCTGTCATGCTATATGTATCCCGGGTTGAGTGCTAAAGCTTCTTGATGGATCATGTCCTTCATCTGTTCTTCGGTTAAGGCTTGATTCTCAAAATCAAATGAGAATGGCTCTTGGCATACAGGTTCATCCGTGATATCATGTAATCTAGCAAGGTAAGGATGTGCTAATGCTTCTTCAACTGCTTGAGTAAAAAGAAAAAAAATTAGTCATACTGAAAACCATAATAGGTAATGAAGAGCATCAGAGAAGTCTCCTAATAAATGTGGTTGTCTGAGATCTCATTTTGTTCGTTTCATTACCCTATACACATACATGCAAGTCAATGAACGAAGATTTTGGTGTTTCAGCAGATTTGAATACCAAATGATGATCACAATCATCAAGCTATGTCGAGTATATAAAAAGGCAAGGTTTCAACATATGGTGGAAAAGACCATTTCTTTCAAGGATGCAATTTCCCAAGTGACAAGAACTTACCAGTAATTCTCCTTGTGGGATCAAATGTCAGCATCCTCTCGATAAGATCAATTGCTAAGGGATTAACATGAGGGAAAACTAGTCTTAACTGTTGACGAGTTTGTGGTGGTAATTGTCGTATGTATCTTCTTGCATCTTCATTATGAAGAAAACCTAGATCAGCTTCAGTAGGTGTCCCAAGAAGCTGAAAAGAAGAGGAAACTTGGATCAGTACTCAAGCTAACATTGGCAATATTACACCGATTAAAGTCAACTAGTGTGTGAGCAAGTCGTAAAGTATAATGATCACTGCAAAGTGAAAACAATCAATGCATCTTTAATCCATATGGAAGGAAACAGCGGATCACAGCATGTATACAACCTATTTCATATTGCATTTCATATACTCTGTCCCTCCAAAAATGACAGTGACATATATATAGTATATTGGGATGTGTCTGAATTAATGTTACATATTCATACCTAGTTAACAATATGATTTAACTTTCCATGATACTTATAAAAGAGAGTACTAATGTGTTGTTATAGAAGATTTTCTACTAAAATTACATCACATTCTCAATCATGAAAGGTTAAAAATGTGAATCAATTTGTTTAGTTGAGGAAAAATGACATAATATTGACAGCAAGGAAGCAATCTTTTTGAGTAAAATGGACTGATTCTAGTTTGTCTCAGAAAATCTCACCTCTGTCAACAGTCGCATTTGGTGGACATGGTCCTTGCCAGGAAACAAAGGCCTTCTGTTCATGAGCTCCATGAATATGCAGCCCACAGACCACAAATCAATTGAAGCAGTGTAATCAGAAGAATTGAGCAAAAGCTCAGGTGCTCTGTACCATCTAGTGACAACATATTCAGTCATGTGTTCATTTTCTGAGGTTGGCCGTGCAAGACCAAAATCACATATCTTAAGATCACAATTTGCATTTATCAATAGATTGCTTGGCTTCAGATCTCTATGTATGACATTAGCAGAATGGATATACTTAAGCCCTCGAAGAATCTGGTACAAGAAGTACTGCAAGCATATATGGTACATTGTGAGTGAAATTCCAAAACATTGCCTTATAGAAGTAGCACGATATGACCACTTTGTAACTTTGTTAGCAAGCCATTAGCACTATAATGATAAAGATTTGTAAATACACATGAATTTTAGTTTCCGTGCAAAAGTGGAAGAGTATTATACCTGACAATGCTCCTCTGATAAACTCTGATGTGATCTAATTATCTGATGAAGATCAGTATCCATAAGCTCAGTCGCGACATATACATCAGTGAATTCTCTTCGTACAGGAGGAGGTATAACATCTCTTAATACTATGATCTGATTCAAGCAAGCAGTAACAACTATTAGTTGGCTTTTTAAAAAAAAATATTCTATAAAATTATCCAACTTTTCTTACCAAGTTTGAACTTTGAACCTTTTTTTTATACTCCAAAGTCAACTTTAAATAAAAGTATGCTAATCAAGTAAAACTTTTACTCGTATTAAATTTATAATCCAGCAAATTTTTCAAGTCATTCGACTGTCATGTAACCCAATTCCAGTTATTAAAATTCTGTTAAGAAAAAATCATACACAAATTCTTAGCTATACCCGGGTTTGTACAGAATGAACTATACAAAACAAGTGATTTTAATAACTTTTCCACAAAGTATATATAATTAGCGATTTTAATACTAAAACCAACTAATAATAATAAATGGAGTAACTTTTTTTTTGACTTGTATGTTATTTATTAACGTGAGACAACTCATATATGGGTTATTTTCGCGAACATTAATTTTTTTGAAAAAGTCGCATCCATGATCAAATAAAAATGAATAAATAAATGAAAAAGAGACAAAGAACAGACATTTTCGTGATCAAAATGGCGGAGGATTTTGATCTCACGAAGAGTACGCTTAGCATCCATGTAATTATCAAAAGCATTAGCAATCTTCTTCAACGCAACCATCTCTTTTGTCTCTGTATTCAAAACCGAACTGCCCAACAAAAAAAAAAAAAAAAAAAAAAAAAAAAAAAAACATAAGAAGAAAAAAAAATCGATCACCAAACAACCGACACTATTATATCAACGTGACAATTAATTTCGAACAAGATAACAAATATATATATATATTTACCAGACAATACCGTAAGCTCCTCGGCCAATAGGCATGATCGGAGGGCGATACTTAGCAGTAACTTCAAACAAGTTACCAAAAACATTGTACTGTATAAACTGTCCTCCATGAGTATAAACTGCCGGAAATTCAGGAAATTGACCGCCACCTCCAGCTGCCGCTGCCATCGGAAATTCCGACATCGCTTATGATATGATGATCAAATTCAAATGCTCTAAAAAAATTTTGAAAAAAAAAAATGTTAGAAATGATGATGATGATGATGATGAGATTGAAGAATAGTCTAAGTTTTGGTGGGGTGGGAGTAAATGATATATATATACCGTTGAAGTTGAAAAAAGACCTGATGATGCTACTAATTAAATACTCCCTCCCTCACGTTTTTTTTACCCAACTTTTTGCCAATAATGGTAGTTTTTACATTATTGTACTACTTTTATAATTTATATCTTAACTGTTATAAAATAAATTAATATGTGGATATTTCTTACACATATTAGTTAATGTGCGCTATAAAGGTGGTTTGGTCAGTATTATGGAAATTACTTTATTTTTTACCACGATCATATGGTGTAGACAGGTGCACGTAAAATATATAATTGTAATTGATGTGATAATATTTTAATTAATACGGAGTATTAATTATATTTATGTATTGATAATAATATATTGGTAATGAAATATGTAGCCATTACTCCATTAGGGCTATATATAAGCATGAAATATAGTTGATAAAATGGAATTAAGTTGGAATTCATCACAAAATCATGCGCAGATTAGTGTAATTAATATTAATTTTTTCTTAATATTTTCCTTTTTAGCTTCTTATACATAGTCCTTAACACCTATGTATATCATTTTCCACAATATATAAACTTGTAACAATATTGTTGGATTAATCTCAATGTATTTTTATAGTTTTATACAAATTTGCTAATTATAATTAGTAAACCATACAATAAAATTATTAATGATCAAAGTTGTATATTGTCAAATTTATAATATCCTGACGAAACGGGTAAGTATTGTAAGACAGGAGGAGCAGTCACGTTGTTAGCGCTAAGCAGGTGCGAGGAAAGGAGATAGGAAACGCGCGGTAGAAGGGGAAAGTGACGCGGTATTTGGTGGAATAAAAATAACACTAACGGTTGAGATTGAGCGCCCGCCATAGATCAACGGCTGTAATTTTGTTGGGTCCATGAAAGTTGCCGTTTCTGCTGGACTTTTATTAATTTAATGGATTGGAATAAAAATGTGAGGAAAGATTATTGTTAAGGTATGATTAGTGTGACCTCTTGGATAAGTCAAGTGTTAATCGTGAATTATCGATTCACTTAGGAAGTCCATGGTTATACTCGTGACTTTTTCAATCTTGGGTTTAATTTTGTAGGAATTTTTAAAATTATAGATGATTCTAAATTCTAATAGGTTTCATTTATCAATGCATGGTTCCTTCACCCAAGTGTACCGAACAAGGTACACCTGTAAAGTACATAGTGCTTACACATAAAGAACACAATGCTTTTAAATTTTTGAGATGGAATGTAAAGAACAAATAATTACAGTGAAAAGAACATATCGTTAAAAGGTAAAGAACATGATAATTTTTTACCATAGATTTTAAATAAGTAAAAGATAATTACTATTTATCTTTTTAGTTTGCATCTTATGGTAAATCTTTTTAAGAAAATCAATTTCTGATAATAATTATCCTCTAAGAGATTTTTTTTTTTTCTTAAACATAAGTCAAGATTTAATTTTCAAAATTTAAAATTTAAAATTTCATTTTCAAAATTTTTTCATGCTAGTTAAAATTTAAATAATGTTCTTTTCATAAAAATATCATGTTCATTATTATTATTTTTCTTATATTCATTTTTAATTTGGTATGTCCATGCGTATAACTTGTAATGTTCTTTGTATAATTTAACAACGTTCTTTTTTCATATGTACATTATTATATCATATAATGATAATTTTTAAATCTTCTAATAAATTATTTTAAATGTCCATGTCCTTTGATGATAAGTTTAATGTACTTGTTGTTCATTTCATGTTCTTTATCAATAACATGGAGGTTCTTTCTTAATATTATGGATGCTGTTTAAATCTAAATGTCCATCATTGTCCCAAAAACTTCTCATTAACCTTCATAATCCTGATTACAAAAAAGAAATAAAAACATAATTATTAGATATTCTAAATTAATATTAAAATATATATAAATTATTCTAAGAACGTATTAGACCTTGTATACGTTGTTTAAAAAAAAATTAAAAAGAAAAAGTAAAAAGAACATACTATAAAGTAAAAAGAACATACTTCATATAATTAAAACCTAAAAAACATTTATAATTTACATATATATACCTTAAAGAACATAATTGGTAATATAAGGAACATATGGTTCAAACTCAAAGAACATATATATTAATCTGACTCAAAAGTACATATTTCATTCCTTTTAAAAAGATAAATATGGATCAAACAAATAAAAGAACATTCATTATAGTTTGAAGAACATCATCTTCGACCTTTGAAAATAACACAAATTTAGAAGAAAAAAAAAATGCAAATACTAAATATTATTGAAAACTAGATACTTTCAATAACGAATTTGTTAACCATAATCAATGAACAAATATAAATCATCATTAAACAACCATCAAAGTAATGAAATTAAAAAATAAAAATAAAATTCTAAATTTACCTTTTAATTGGGTGGTCGCGAATTCCTCATGAATCTCACCTTCATTCTCAAAAACATCATTCTTACATACATCAAGAGGAGATCTTCAATCATAATTGTGATGAAATTCACCACGCACTATCATTTTTCTCTATGTAAATTTCTCTCTCTAAAAAATTCTCTCTGGATCTCATAAATTAAATTATAGAAAATTATAAAAACAAATATTTTAGATGCTATAAATATGGAAAAGAAATTAACAAATTCCTTCAATTAAGGAAGACATATTTGAAAACTGATTCCTAAAAAAAAATCAAAACTACTGTCGTTGTTTTGAATCCAAGTGTACCATGCTTGGTACACTTGGGTGTACTATAAAATTTTCATTTATTTTACTAAAACTGTATGCGGATTATTTAACAACCTACAAGAATAATTTTAGGATAACGTATAAGATTTGTATATTTATTTAGTAATAACACAAGGGTAAGTCTTGTATGTGGCTAGTCATACGGTGTGGCCACATTAGTTTATAAGAGTAATCTTCATTTATATGTATGAGTAACTTCAATTATTCATAAGAGCAACCTCATGTTGTCCGTAATAGTAACCCAAATTCATTATACGAGTGAATTTAAGTAATTTAGAAATAAGTAACTCCATTTGTTCATTTAAGTAACCCCTATTCTTTTGTTTTAAAAAAATGAAAGAATAATTCCACTTATTTAAGAGAGTAAGCCCTATTTCTCATTTAAGTAACTATACACGCGTTAAGGTAACCTCATTTGCTCATCACCGTAACCTTTATTATATGAAGTGGTCACACCATGTGGCTAGCCACATATAAGACTTTGTGCAAATGGAGAGCGCCATATGTCACACTCGCTATTTATTTATTTTTTAATGATTGTTTTCAACATATTTGCATATATATTATTAAAGTTAATTCACAGGATACTTATTAAGGAAGCACGGTGATATATGCTTAAATCAATCATTACCTTATATTGATGCACCTAGAGCTGTCAAAAGCTGACCCGACCCGAAATACCGACCCTAACCCGACCCTAACCCTAACCCGTCTGAACCCGAAAAAAATGGCGACCCGAACCCGACCTAACCCGACCTGAAACCAACCCTAGACCCGAGTTGACCCGAGCATTTGAGACCCGAACCCGACCATGACCCGACCTAGAGAGGACCCGACCCGAATATGATCCGTAAATTATTGACCTGAACCGAACCCGACTCAGACCCGATAATGACCCAAACCCGATTTAACCCGTCAAAACCCGAATTCAACCCGACCTGTTACTAACCCGACCCGAGGTCAACCCGACCCGTTCCTAACCCGACCCGAATTTAAACCCGACCCAAACTCAACCCGACTTGTTATTGACCCGACCCAAATTCAACCCGACTTGGAGTACTCTGCAAGAATATATTATGTGGGATCTTACATTAACAGGTGATGAAATTTCACTAAGATAATATTGTAGTATATGATACAAGTAAGCCTTGTATAAGAAGGCTCCATAAAACAGAGAACTGGTGGAGAAAAATACAGCTATGCTAATGAAATTCTTTTAATACAAATGGCAAATTAAGAGGATCATAGGAAAAGCTAGCAAAACCAAGACATGGAATGAAAGCATCTCCATAACAATCTCAATATATATAATTACGTGGCTGAAAAAGTGAAAAGCAAGCAAACAAACAAAATTCGACCTAAATTAATTTTATCACTAATAATGCTTTGCACAAGAGGCCTAGTAATAATCATGTCATAAAACATCAACAAATTGGAATTATTTCCATCTAATTTGCTCCATTGCACATAGGGGTCCAGAGGGCATTTCATTCTCATCAACATATGACAAAGCTGGTCTCTCAGAACTTACCCAATCCAATCCCAATAGATTCCTTAAATCATAGTTTTCCCTACATTAAAATTCTATTTATGATCTAAAAAAGAACTTATCAGCAAAATCTGCTTTAAAAGTAAGGCACAACTTATCACATAATCACAACACAAGCAAAAGGATACAATCAATCCAGTAAACTTAAGGAGATACCAACCTGTTGAGTATTAGGATCAATGTCAAAGACTTTAGTAGGACTGCTTTCAATCAGTCCAGTAAACTTGAGCATCTGTATTCACCTTAATGGTGTCTGCAGCAGGGGGATCTAGTCATTTTGTATGCCAACAGGGATAGGAGCACTTTATTATACTACAGAAAAATATCCAACAATATCCAATAATATACTACAGAAAAAAAAAAATCAACCAAAATAGGCCATGATGTATTAGAAGAAGCACTTTATTATAGAAAGAGTGATAGCAATTACAATTATTTTAGACCACCAAATGATAGCAGCAGTACATCATCACCAAAACAAGGTGGTTACAATTAAAGTAGAATACAAACTAAGTAAAGAGTTTAAACTATCATGCTGAAATGACAGTAAGGCTCAGGCAGGCAGCAGGCAGCAAGCAGCATGGTTGAATTTATTTGAGGTTTTAAACTAGTGAGCCCATGAGGGTGAGTGACATCCACCTACAAAAAAATAAGCAAAGAACAGTGTTATAAAGATTCAAAAACATTACATTCATTTTTAAAAAATCAAATACAACTTACAAATCTGGTTATGCAGAAAAATCATCCACGTCCTCATTCTCCACCTCAACCCCATCTTTCTCCAATTCAGCATAACCATACAGCCAATTTCGAGTTGTTATCAAAGCTTCGACATGTTTGTGTAAGAGTGAACTCCTCCATCTGTTTAAAATTCTGCCACCCATGCTAAAAGAAGATTCGGAAGCAACCGTAGTAATAGGAATAGCAAGAATATCTTTAGCTATATGAGCAAGACTTGGGAAAGCTGTTGATTGCTCCTTCCAATAACCCAGAATATCGAATTCCTCATCAGCATTACAAGGTTTTAAAGGCAATTCTAAGTATAATTCTAATTCAGATTTACCCATGTCACTACTAGCAATATCAGCAACGAAATTCTGAAATCGCAAAAAAAAAAAAAAAAAAAAAAAAAAAAAAAAAAAGAGAAAAAAGAGAAAAAAAAGAAAAAATCAGAACAGAATAACCCAGAAAAGTGATTAACATATATATAGAATAATGATAAACTTTGTTGTTATCTTACCTCATAAACTCTACTACTCTTGCGTGGACGATATGAATCTGAATTTGAACTATCTTGGGAAGAAAAAGTAGGAAGAGGCTCCTTGTAATGGTTAAACAATTGAACAAATTCATAATACACCTCTTGAACTTTTGTTTCAACCATGTGAGCTTCATACAAATCCTTGAAAAGATGTCTCAAAAATTTCAACTTAAACCGAGGATCAAGAATTGCAGCAAAAGATAATAGCACAGAGTAATCGGACCAATATTTATCAAACTTGGAACGCATAAGATCTGCCATTTCTTTGAGTTTTGGATCATCCCCTTTGGAAGCAGCCACTAATAGCGCAATTCGATCTGTGGTTTTCCACATTCTGAATCTTTGAAGAGTACGACTTATAGGCATAGGAAAATCACTGAATCTTAGTATATTAAGGAAGGTTGCACTCTAATGGCGAGATTGACGAAAATTTTCCCCATGAAATCTCTATTGTGATTGATTTTATTTTTCCTAATTATCTTCAACTTCCTATATGAGCAATAGGACATGAGGTGATAGAGTATTAGAATAGAGCTGTGAGTGTAAACTGTCAATGTATTTTAAACGAATATGAGGCTAAATGTATTTTTTTTGTTTTTTTTCTTAATTTATCTTCAAAATATACTTCCATATAACTACGTGTATAAATTATAATCCTTTTATTGATCCTATTTTTCAAATTTTAATATTCACTTGTTTATTTTAATATTTGTAAAATAATGCAATTTGATTTGGAGCTATAAAAAAAATTTATTGACTTGAACCGAACCCGACTCGAACCCGAGAATGACCCGACTTGATTATAACCCGCAAATTATTGACTTGAACCGAACCCGACTCGAACCCGACAATGACCCGACCTTATTATAACCCGTAATTTATTAACTTGAACCGAACCCGACTCAAACCCGAACAAGACCCTAACTCATTTAAACCCGTAAAAACCCGAATGTAACCCGACCTGTTATTGACCCGACCCGAATGTAACCCGACTTGTTATTGACCCGACCTAAACCCGACCCAAACCCGATAAGATGTATGACCCGACGTGACCCGACTCAAGCATGACCCAACCCGAACCCGACCCGCATAGGTCCCGACATTAACCCGTATTGACCCGATCCGAGATGACCCGACCAACACAAACCCGACTCAAACCCGACCCATTTACCCGAATTGACAGCTCTAGATGCACCCCAAAGTTGGGATTATTCCAGAATAATTTAAAGTTAGGATTATTAAAAGAAAATCAGATAAAGTTGGGATTATTATTTACAATTTTTCCTAAAAAAAAATGATCCAATTTGATGTGGATTTTATTCCGAGTTTGAATCGGACCAGACAAAAACCCATTTTTTTTAAAAAAAAAAAAAAAAAATTGAGGACTGGACCGATTACAATTTTTCCCTTACAATTTTTTTTTTTTTTTCCTAAAAACAAAAACTTTGGGAATCATTATAAAGGGTCAGGGGTCAGCTAATAGTCTTTGTAGGATGTGGGACAAAGGTGAAAACTTCTTCGGAGGGAAGAGGAAAAGATTAGGAATTTAGGATAGTCCAAAGCTATAGTCAAAGATGGAGTGCGTTTAATTACTTTTGATTTATCAAGTTCTTTTATGCAATCATCATTCTATACACAATCTAGTATGAAATTAATTCAAAATATAATTAGGAGTATTTTTTTTAGTACTACTTTATCTCTGACTAGTTAACACGTTTAACTTTTGACCTGCAACTGTAGCGGAACTATGTGTGTGCACAGTAATGCACGTGCATCACAAGCCCAAAAAAAAAAATCAAAGAGACCGGTCCTTTTGATACTGCTACTGAGCATGAAACTAGCTCTAAAAATGCAATAACCGGCCTCTTTGATTGTTTTTAATTAAAGTCTTAAAGAGATCGGTTAATTTAATAATCGCTCTCTTAAGTTATCTCCTTTTTTTTTCTTCTATATAGGTCTTTATATATGTGCAACAAATTTTTAAATTTTCCCTAAAACTTCTTAATAAAGTTGTATATATATATATATATATATATATATATATATATATATATATATATATATATATATATATATATATAATAAAAAAAGATAAAAAAAAAAAAAAGGAATCATAAGTTAATGCAATAGTTTTATAGTACCATTTGTTGTTTGTAATATGTTATGTTGTACTTTTGTAGCACTTTCGGCTTGTAGTTTACTTATTACTTACTATTGGGTTGTAGTATGGATTTTGTCTCCTATTTTTTGATTAAAATCAATTAAATTGTAATACTCCCTTCGTTTCAATATGATAGTTCCATATGGAATCAATCACATAAAATAAGAAAAGGGTAATATTTGAAATCTAGCATTAAAGCAAAAAACAATTCATGAATAGTTTTGCCTTTTTTTTTTTGATTTTTTTTTAGGAAAGCATTAGCCATAATTGCGTAAATCAAAAGAGTAATCTCTTTACTTAGAGTCATGTCATTAATTCACAATCAATTAATCTAACCAATCGGGAATTTAATATGTATAAAATAGGAAATAAAAACTAAGTTAAAAGTGGAATACATTAAATATGGGTAGATCTTTTTGAAACGCCCAAAATAGTATACGGGACTAACAAATTGAAACGGAGGGAGTATTATTTTTGGATTGAATTTAATTAAGAACTAGATTTGATTCGAGGAAAAAAAATAAAAAAAAAATTAAAAAAAAATAAAAAAAACTTTCACAAGTGATCAATAACTGGTAGTGACTCACCATCTCGAAAATCCTAGATTCGCCTCTGAATTATAATCTCTACTTTATTTCTATTCATCTTGTCACCGGATGAAAATTTTGTTCGGTTAGAATATGATTATGATTTTCAAATAAAGAACCCAAAACTCCAAATCTTTTTTAGGGCCGACCCGAGCTAGACCCTTTTGTTTCCTTGTCAAAAAAAAAAAAAAAAAAAAAAAAAAAAAAAAAAAAAAAAAAACCTTGTTGCTTAAAGAATGAACCCAAAACCCCAACTCTTGCTTTTCAAAGAAAGAACCCAAATCAATTTCAAGAAGACAACAAAGAAGACGATCATGGCTTGGTTTTTTCAACAAGAGGATGACAAGTTGACAACATCTAGATCTAGTCTCTTTCAATTGTGGGGTTGTGAGGGTTTGTTTTTTAAAAAGGGTGGGTAGTAGAGTGTTGATTGTTTCTTGTGTGTGTGTATAGGATGGTTCGACTAATGTTTGATGGCTAGGTGGTGGTCACGAGTCACGACAAGTTGGGTAATTTTCGTAATTATCACTTGACATCTTTTGCCTTGGAGCCGTACCTGACCCTGAAGCTGCAAATAATATGCAGTAATACTTAACAGAGTCACTACACATAAGTGAACTAATAAGTTAGGTCATAATTTAACCAAAGTGGAAATTACTAAAATTGTCATTTAGATTGAAAAATTTTCGTTGCACATCCAGTTACGATTAAGACAGTTATAGCCAAATTTCGTTATAGTACAACTGCCTTTAAAGTTTAAAGGCAGCTTGATTTTGGATGTCCAGAAAGATGAAACAGGAATCTTATTCAACAATTTGAATTTAAACAATCTCGTTGCCAACTTGCCATCGGAAAGAGAATGTACATTCCTTCCGAAAATAACCATCTTAAGCACCAAAGACACTTTATATACTTCACCAAAAGATAGCACTTTGTAAAGGTATCATAGTATCATGGCGCAATAAAAGATCTATCATCAAAAGCAAGGAATACCGAACACTACCAAGCACATTCAGGCAGCCGCGATTGTTAAAATATCTTTTATTACATAAGCAACATGACCAATCCACAAACTGGGAAGTCCTACACAAACCAATCCATCAAACTCAGCAAAAAGTTATGAAGGGTCACCAAGCATTTCCCTATTGCAACCTATGCGCACTGTGCTAAAAGTTTCTCGATATCATTCTAAATGCAATGAAATACAAAAGATGCACTGGTGCTAGTCTCTTGGACCCCTTCAATCAATGTCTTTCCGGCTGCTTAAGCATCGGCAAATCTACAAAAGAAAACAAGGACTGTCTTAGAACAGAGCACAGGCAACTACCATGGTATTAGAATTTTAGCAAAAATCATTTTGCACAAGAGTAAGAAAGAGTAAGAGCATTACCCAAGTTCAGAAAGTTTCAGGTGCGCCTCAGCATAGTCGGCAAAGAATGCATCCTCATCCTGATATGAAAGTAAAACCACCATGAGAAAATATATAATAGATGATTAAGTCCGTAAATAATTAGGCATAGGGCACACAAGAGAACAAAACTCTTGTGAAATCTTCTCAAATAAAAAGATTATGACCCCTTCTTTCCCTCTTCAATACTCTTAACTATGTAAACAGATTATATGAGAGCATATATTTGATCATTTTATAAGAGTCAGCTTGGAAAGCTTTATTGACATAACAAGATTTCATCACGAAGAACATACAGCTGCATATTTCTCAACCAGTGGGCGGAAGACAGGGTCAGAGAGAAGAGCCTTGTCAGATGGAAGCTGCAAGAGACCTTCCTTCTCACCACTCAGGAGCTCCCTGTCGACAGGTAGAGGAAAAGATGAATTAGCATATATAACAACATTTTATTGCCTAAAGAAATATTGTTGCAGATAACATAGAATAATTACTTGAAGTAAGAATTGTCGAAGACCAGAGGGTTGGCAGTCCAAGCTCCCTCAAAGCCAGAGCGTTCCTTGTGGCACCTCCCCTACAAAATTATAAAAGTAGGAATGCGTTAGAATCTAACCGACACATGGAAAATCTATAAACAACTACAACAACAAATATGTCAAGCATACCAAGGTGTGGCCTCCAGAGAGAGCAACAATGTCCTGGTCAGTAAGACCCATTTGCTTGATGAAGACATCTCTTAAATGGTCACAACCTGCAACAGTACCACAACTGATTTAGGAATCAATGGAACCTTGACA
Organism: Chenopodium album; assembly: GCF_948465745.1. Lineage (NCBI taxonomy): Eukaryota > Viridiplantae > Streptophyta > Magnoliopsida > Caryophyllales > Amaranthaceae > Chenopodium > Chenopodium album. The sequence goes on along the minus strand of NC_137850.1, from coordinate 10,295,791 downwards.
AGGGCAAGCTAGCCGCAACATTGAAAAGGATTGGGTGGAATGTGTTGGGGAGAGATAAGGAAGAAACACAACACATTACAAAGTAAAAAAAAGATGCATACCCTTGGTGGCATCAGGGAGACGGCCTTCCTGGGGTGGCTCTGGCTTGTCCTGTAATCACGGAAAAATTCATCATTTTCAAAAAATTAACATTATAGTAACTTCTGATAAATTGAAAAAATTGCTAAGCTTAACAGCATATTCAATGACAGCATAAGAGCAGCCAAACATGCATAATACAAGAAGGCAGTAAAAACAATCACAAACCTCTCTGCCTGGGTGGAAGGGAATTTCAGGTCCTCCAGTGACTTCAACAGCCACAACACCAGCCAACTACACCAAATCAAACAAGAGAGAATCAGCATTAAATACCAGCCAAAAAGAATGACGGGTAGCACATAAGATACAAGACAGTGGAATTATACCTGGTAAAAGTCAGCGTAAGAAATTTCGGGGAACTGTTCCTTGAGGGGTTCCAACAACCTAACGGCAATGTCAAGCCCATTGTTAGCCCCATGAGCCAGCTCTGCTTGGTGCCTAATTGTACCGAAAGGTCCTCCAGTCTTTGAGTTCACATCGAAGGTACCAGCTGAGTGCCATCTGTACAACAAACAAACATTCATCAAAAATTTGTTGATGCAAGATTAATACACCAAATTACAGCTTCAAAACAATATAAGCCCAACTTACGCAAGACGGAGCATAAGAGGAGCGCATTGCTTCTCAGCAATCAACGCCCTGAGCTTCCTCTTGGCCTTTTCAATAGATTTCTGGTAATCCTCACTGACAGTTGGGTAGCTCTTTCCCATGGCTTATAAATTCTGATAAGACCAAATTAAAAGTTAGTTCACAATCAATCAATCAAAGCCTTAGTTCACAAGTAACAATCATTCATAATTAGTGGATTTAAGTAACCATTAAACAGACCTTAAAATAAGTAATTATGAATTCATGATCCAACAGTAACTACAAGTGAGGGTTATTAATCAAAACTTGGCACATATGTTCAGAAGCAAAATCAGACATAGAATTAGCACCGAAACATTTGAAATCTGAACCAAAAATTAAGATCAAATAACATAATTCAATAATAAACTATGGGCTTTAAAACGTCTTGTAAATTATTTTTATATCTTATTAACCCTCCTAAACATTTAATTCATAGATATCTCATATCCCCAACATGACATCCAAAAGTCCACCAAAATTATAAGTAGCCTTTAAGCTTATCCTATAATACAGAGTATCAAATACAGTCTGTATTTTGCCAAAATTTATAATTGTTCAATAGATAATCATAAAATTAAGGTAATTAATTAATCAAAAAATAAAAAATACAAACCATAAATTTAAATTCCCCTCACAAATTGACTAGTGGGCTTTTATTATTATTACACCATCACTTGCATTTCTCTAGTTATCTAAAAAAGAACTACCAGGGCAAGGCTCCTTTTTAGGACATCACCCTTTAAAAAAAAAAAAAAAAAAAAAAAAAAAAAAAAAAAAATCTCAGTATAAGTTAATTTAAATAAATAAATAAAATATTGCTGGTACAACCTCTTCACTGACCACACGTCCATACTCCACAGTAATCGTTGTAAAACGAGAAGTTTCATCAAAATTAACAACCCCAATTAATTCCGACAAATTTAAAGCGTCATAAAATGAGTCAAATTTCTCCCCAAATTACAACACAAACTACACTGATCAAATTCTGGACTCGATTTCACTTATTCAAAAACCTCTAACCAAAAATCGATCGAAAAAGAAACGCTGATAAATCGATTTTAGATCACATTTTCACAACTATTGTAAAATTGAGATCAACACACTGATAAAAACTGCTTAAAATAACGAATCAAAAAGCTACTGATAAACAAACGAAATCGAACGACGATAAATCACATAAATAAATCAAAATCATAAAGTATGATTAAGAGAATAAGCGAACATGAGATGAAATCAAACAATTTAAGGCACATTTTTCATAATAAATCAATCAAAGCGACGAAAAATCACAGTAAAATAAGATTACACATAAAAAAGAAATCAATATCAAACGAAATCAAAGAATAAAATGCTCGATTTCATTCAAAACTCAATGAAAGCGCCGATAAACCACACTAAAAATGAGATTAACATGCACGATCAACCATAATCAAATGATCAAACAAACAAACGAAATCCACATTTTCCAGAAATTCAAAAATCAAATAACAAAATCACATAGATCTAAATCAAAACCAAGAACAAAAAGCAGAGAGAGAAAATGGCGAACCTGATGAAAAAATCGAAGAAGGAAAATTGAAGAACCCTAGAATGCGGAAGGTGAGCACGAGGAGAGCACAAGTTCAGTCAATAAAATTATGGATGAAAATGGAGAGGATTATAAAGGGAAAATGATCGTGGTTTACGAAGGTTCTAGTAAATTACTCTGGACCGTTGGATTAGACCTTAATCTGCGGCTGAAATTGGTGGTGGGAAATCAAGGGATTTTGATTGGTTGGGGAATATTTATGGAGTTGTCTTGACTTTTTATTTATAGAGAAAAAGAAAATTAAGGTATGGAGAGTAGGTGGGGTTTTTTAAACTTTTTTGAATTAATTGCCGTTTTTTTTAAAAAAATATTCTGTTTATTGATTAAAAAAAATATGTGAAAAGAATATTAGTGAGAGCTCTCTGTCCATACTTATTTTTCATGTCTAATTTAAGTATTCCGTATTAATTTAGAAATGCATGGTAAATTATGTACAAATTAGTATAGTGTAATTAATGTTATATTTTTATCTGCATTTTTCATTTTTTGCTTTTATTGGCAGTCTTACGAACTATGTATAGCATTTTCTTTTTCTTTTAATAGATTATTATCTTAAATAAAAACAATTTAAAGATAAATATTGTAGTAAACACTATCCAAACTAGAACGATTTGCCAAATTGGTGTTAAAAAATAAGTAAATTATTAAAATAGTGTTCACTTAAAAATATTTCTCAAAGTAATGTTCATGTAGATTCGGAAATTACAAAACTAGGAGTTAATATTGCTTTGTTTTAAAGTCTAAATTAAAAATTAGAGTCTCAAAACTAGTTCTCTTTTTTCTTTGACGGGCAAAACTAGTTCTCTTAGGTTTTACTTCACTATTGTTATAGACGTTGATGGTAGATGCAATCATGAAGGAAGCATAGTCAATCTCTGCCATCACTATAATCAGGTATGTTTTCCTTCTTTTCTAATTAAAATTCAACTGAAATTTCTGTGGGCTTACCTAACAATTAGATTATCTTTAACGGAACAATGTAAATTGGTAAAATTTAACCTTTTTTATGAAAAATTATTCGTGAGTATTGTCCGATTATACTCATATATGAGAACATATAAGGCAACTTTTCATGTTATCCCTGACAAAGACTATTGGACACATTATAATGGACCAAAAGTTGTTGCCGATGCTAGTCTCAAGCGTAGTCCCGAACGACCTCCTTCCCAAAGATTACGAAATGAGATGGATGAAGGTAATCGAGCAAAGGTGACATGTAGTGTTTGTCGACAAAAGGGACACAATAAAAAACTTGTTCATCAAGGTTAGCTAATTTTTTAAGATAATTTTATTTCTTATATGTATATATAGTTGTTCAAACGGAATTACTTTTCTTACTAACATGTTGCATGTGTACTTTTTAACAGAGCTTCCAACTAATTCTTGGCCAACATGACTCTTTAAATTTTCATTTGAACCATGAGCACACATCTGTACCTTGAAGGTTGTTTGATCATCATCTCCAAATTCATAAAAAAAAGGTGCTAAATTGAGTTTTTTTATTTAGCTAGTATGACATGTTTTGAGTTATTTTGTAATAAAGTAATACCATATCCAAATTGATATTGCATTGTAGAACTAGCAGTTGGTTTTAAGAATGGTGATTGAGTGCCCTTTGATAATTTAAATCCGACTAAATAATGCACTATGTATCATGTTACATATATGTTTTTTGATAAAGTTATATCCATACTCTGGTCAAGATATCATAAGTGTTAAAAATAAAGAATTGATGGTATACATATATATTTGGATTGTAATAGCCATTAATTTTTAATTCCTAGCTTTGTAATTTCTAAACCTACATGGACACTACTTTGAGAAATATTTTTAAATGAACACTATTTTAGTAATATATTTATTTTATTTATTTTTTAACACCAATTAGGCAAATCGTTTTCCAAACTAATCCGTATCTTAAATTAAAACAATTCATTTTATTTTAACAAGATAAATAGTACCTGACACTATCCAAAATCAAGTGATGATTTTATAATCAAAATGCAAATCAAGTGATGATTTTATAATCAAAATAAGCAAATCAAGTGATGATTGTATACCTTTCATTTTTACAAGATAAATAGTAAACACCATCCAAACTATCTTAAATTAAAACAATTCATTTCATTTTTACAAGATAAATTGTAACACTATCTAAAATCAAGTGATGATTTTATATAACCAAAATAAGCAAATCAAGTAATGATTGTATACCAAGAATAAGATAAGTTTGATTTGTTTCCAATTTATATGGATTTCTTTTATTGGCATTATTAGTAAATCATCCTGTAAGGATCAAAAGAAGTAAGGTAATTAATTAGTTAGCAGTAAGTATAGATGAAATGGATTTTAGACCTGGCCCAAATTAGAATAATTTAAACATGTTTACTAAGATCTAGATATTTAAAATTTAGAGTCTAAATTTAGAAATAATACGAAGTACATATAATTATTAATAATTTTAGATGAACACCAAATCGCTCATGAACATACATACTCCGTACAAAAGAATGTCAATAACCTTATTTATACTACGTATAATTATTTTATACATACATTTGTTGCTTGACAATAGACCACCCATGGTCTACCTATGGGTGCAAATGTGGCAAATTAATAGCCTCTTTGATTAAATTATTTTTTAAAGAACAATGAAATTTCTCTATAATACCGTATCTTACCTCACAATATGCATCCACTTTATCTATTTAGCATAATTCATGCATCTCATGATCTTAGGCAATAAAAATACTCACTTACATTTGATTAATATTAATAGTAGTTCATGTTTCTTAATCTATGTAGAGTAAATGGAACTATATATCATAAATCAAATGAATCAACATCATTTTCATGGTAATTAATTAATGATCCTTATCATTTACTCACAAAAAATCTAGACAATTTATAAGATATTCCTAAAGAAATTTAGGTGTCACGTGGCGCTCTCCTCATTTAATCCGATTTTCACTCCATGTCTAAAAATATAGTTCTTACAAGATTTGAACCCATGATTTAAAGGTTACACTCCAACGTGATAGCCACTAAGCTATTACCATATTACATGTCATTCAATAATAATTAAATATTAATAAAGATTTTTATCGTGGAAATAGTGTAGTAACTCGGGGCATCACCAGGCCTAACATTCGTTAATAGTAATTCATGTTTCTTAATCTATATAGCTAAAGTAAATGGAACTATTTATCATAAATCAAATTAATCAAAGTCATTTTCATGGTAATTAATTACTCCTTTAAAAAAAAAAAAAAAAAAAAAATCTAGACAATTCTATAATGTGTTGTCAAAAAAGAAATTTGCCAAGTTCCATTTTTTAAAAATCAATTTCCGTGATTCTGAATTTCTGATGTTTATTAGAACACAAATATGTAACTGTCATTATTGACTTGCATAGTAAACTCTCATCAAAACATGAATGAGATTGGTATTGAAGGTGAGGACGTCATATTCAAATTGAAAGGAACAAAAAAGTAAAGGTATGATTTTGGCATGAAAAAGATTGCAATCAGCAAGTGTGAACGCATCATATATACCAAGATTCCGTTTTCTTGTTGGAAAAGGTAATGCTGCCAATCCGTGGCTACATGCTCGTGTGCTGGGGTCACAAAGGACACTTTTCTTCTGGTGGATTGGTTTTTCATTTTTATTTTGTTTTACAAAACAATACAATAAAAACAAATATTATTAGACTATTTAATTGAGTTTATGTTCAATAAATGACCTTAGCACTTTTAATTCATATGTTTATGTCGGGTTTGTTGAAGTGGGGCCAAGTCTATTTTAAATTTAAATTATGTTATATGTGTGATGTGTTCAAACGAATCAAAAATTTAAATCAGAGTTTTAAAAATCGGTTTCGAATTGGGCTAGTTTTTAACATTTTAGATGAGTTATCTGAAAGGATTAAGTATGTGCTAACAAGTTTATGATTAATGACAATTAACAACAACGAAGAACGAAATCAAGTGAACCAAAGAAACAAGAACGAATTTACCATGGGAACCCAAGTGCCGGGAGAAAACCCACCAATCCACTATGGAGTAACTTGATGATGATGATTACAAGCTCTCAATACACCATGAAAGCTCACACCTCTCTTAATTCACTCTCTTAAACCCTAAGAAGATGAACTAATCTTAAGAAGCTTTTTCTCTCTCTTCAATCTAACATCATAACCTAATTAATGACATACATGAGTATATATAGTCCAAATACAAGAAAATAATCCAAGCGCTAAGATTATAAGTTACTAACAAAGGAGAAATCAAGACCGTAAAGCCGAGACTCAAGTGCGAAAAATAGAGCCCCGAGAAACCTAGTGGAGCGGCCACTCCTAAGGACAGGAGCGGGCGCTCCAGTAGACTGGAAGAAAATAGCCAAAACGAGCCTCGAAGGAGCGGGAGCTCCACAGAGAGGAGCAACCGCTCCGTATTCCCCTACTGGACAGTTTCTCGTAAAACATCCATATTTTCCTCGTTTCTTGGCCAAATTGAGCTTATGACCAGTCGTTGGAAAGATCTTGAGACGAGCTATCACCTCCAACTTGAATCATCTCAATATCATTTCTAGATCTTGAGATATGCCCAATTAAAGTCAACCCTTGCCTTTCATTGTTGCTTTGTACCAAGCAAACAACCCATTGCTTAACTTCCAAAGCTATGCTCTCATTTGCCTTCTTGAACCACTCTCCACACACTACAAAACCCAACATTTTAGATGAGTTATCGACTATTGTACTCCATAGGTGCACATGTGGCATGATCGAAGTATAACCTTAAAATGATAACAAGCCTAATCGGAGTATTACTTTAACATGTTAACATCGAGCAAAAAGTACAAATGATACAAGATTTAAGCATGATATCATTATACTTTTAAAAAATTGACATGATATCAGTATACTTTTGTAAAATTGGCATGATATCATAAAACTTTATACCTATGTCCTTAAATGTTGAGGTATAAGATCTGATCATACTCCATTACATAAGGTAACTCGGAATTTCAAATGTCAGGAAAGTAGTATCTTAGATCTTTCTAATGTGTGCGCCATGTGTGAGTGTATGCACGTCTCTTATAGAATTTCTGATCGAATAATATATTGTCATAAAGTCCCTGGTCAAAATGATTGTTGTTTTACAATATACGTATATATTTATGTTTCTTCTTATGTTTGAATATCAACAAAGCAGGTTTTATAGATACTTACTTAGATGAGTTATACCTCTATCTTAGCTTGGGTGAGAATCAGTAGAGACTTGGTTTGTCATAGGACGAAGATGGGGATAAAAATTGTATCCAACACAGCCACATAGGGGTGGTGGAGAATATGTGATTATGATACTGTACTCGCTAGCCTCAATGCAATACGAGTATCAAGCGAGAAATGAGATACTACCTCCGTTTTATATTATTTGTAATGATTAGACATTTTTCCTCTCTACTTTATTTTAAATCGTTGCAAATAATATAAAACGGAGGTAGTATAAGAAAAGTAGAAACAAATACAGTACAGTTTTTTGTAGTATGCAAAGTGACTTTAAAGTTGGGTTTGCAAGAGTTAGAGTGGAGACTGGAGAGCAACTGTTTGTCTATCACCCAAGTTCTTCCGGGGGGGAAAGAGGGGGGGGGGGGGGGGGGATTTAAAGGGGATAATTTGATTTTTTATTTTTTATTTTTTTGTTTTTTATAATGAAGTGGGAATAAAATTGCTCTTAAATTAACTCGCTTTCAAAGTTTATGGTAGACAACGTTTACGAGGAAACAATATCATGTCATCTTTATAAAACATATCATATCAAATCGGTTTACTTGGTCACTATATGTTAATGGCTATTTTAAGGACAACCCCAAAGTTAAGATTGCTATGAGTTAATCAGTAATTAGGACCGCTTAAAAAAGAATATTTACATTTGGGACTAATAACATCCATTCTTCCTAATTTGTATGTTTTAAACGATGAAAATAAGTAAGGACTAGTTATAGGGATAGAGATATGGATAAAAATTTGCATCATTCCATCAAAATAATATTGGGGAAGGGTGGTATAAAGGATACTTGGATAAAAGACAGTCTATATTTTAACTTCAATGAAAAAAAAAAAAAAAAAAAAAAGAATAGTAAGGTTATTTATGTGACTATCATTCATCCCAAATCTATTCCCTTTCTGTATCATAATTAATATTTTATCCTTTACCCATACAATATTTTCCTACCCTTATCCCTAATTTAATTTTTTTACCAAACGCCCCATTGATGAAATGGAAGAGAGAATGAGAGAGGCTTAATAAGGGTATTTTTATAAATTTGCTAATAACAATCAATTTCTCAACTAAGGAAAAATCAATCAATTCCCAACAATGAATTCCCTAGCTTTTATCCTTATTTCATACCAAACGTTCAATCATTGAACAATATTTGTTGACGTCTACCTTCACTTCAATATAATGATTGAAATGATTAATGTCCCTTTTAGTTAATCAACTTTTGTTGTTAAAGAAAAAATAATGAAAGGAAAAGAAGACAATGTTTGTGAGAAAAATATTACGAATCAATAGCCATAGCTGTAAACGAATAGAATGTTGAAGAAAATCAAGTATTCTAAACGTGGTGAAGTGTTAGCACCTTGTACACAAGTTAGCACATAAACAAATCCTAGTTGATGTTATCAGGTTGAGCATTTGTGTATTTAGTGCAGTCAAATGGTCCAATCACCCGTTTCACCTGAAATAAATACCAGAACTGTAAGAACAGTTTCTAAAATATTGCAAATTTAGATCAATCATCTTTTGTCTAAGAAAACAGCAATGCTTTAATAAGATATAACTAACCAGCAAGTATAAGAGGATATATAAAGAGAACTTGTAGAACATAAGAAGCTTAAGCCTTTCTTAAGAAAGTGAATCAAAGAATGCTAAAGTCGTCTTTAAGAGAGCCATTGCAGCACATTAGAGGTGGTAATTCCAATTTCCTAGCATAGCTTCAATTAGTTATGTTGATAATCGTCAGATGGGTAACAATGACTTGCAAAAGAGTTTAAAGAGGTGGAAGATTTGGGTTAGTTTTGTGCAAGGAAAGAAAAGTTTCCAAATTCTATTCTTCGCAGTTTAACCAAAGCAACAAGGATTTTTGAGTTATTCAGAGGCTAGTGAGGATTGTTCGAAAAGGAAATTTTAAAAGACAAGAACACAATGTTCCAGAGCGTTACCAAGAGGGGCCTAGGTCATGAAAGGCACCGCACCATGAGATATACATTATACCATCTTTGATGAAATTAAAGAGTCAAGAATGAATGTTTCCTGTAAAGCTGAAAAAAAGCTCTATATGAAACAAAATGTGCAAATCTTATACTGTTATAAGGACTCAAATTCTTTATGATGAGATATGCTCTTCTCCTTGCAAAGAGGTTTGGCTTCAGAAATGTTTGGGTTGAATCAGACGCAATCAATGTGATCAAAGCCATTATTTCGAATGTCACTGGTCTTTCCCTTATTCATGTTATTTATGATGATATAGTTTAGAATTTAGATAGAGCTTGGTTTAATTTTTATTTATTTTCACATGCTAAGAGGAGTTGTAATACTGTTGCACACCTAGTAGCGAGGTGTGATACGGGTGATAGTGTGGAACTTGTTCATCTCAACTCCTTTCCCCAAAGCTGTTATGAACTAAGTTACAAGTCAACATTACGCTGCCCATGAAGATCTAAAATACAGTATACCTTCTAAAGGTTCACAATGGCAAAGTAAAAAGCTGCAAGTCTAATTTGTTTAGAATCTTGTAATCATGATCAGGCTATTTCTTAGAATCTAGATAATTGTGATGACCAAATGATTCCAGAGATCTCTTTAGACACTGATTTGAATTCTTCGAAAACAAATAACAATCTTACCTTCAACAACATAAATTGGCAACAAGTTTTTAACTCAGACATCAAATGGTAAGAATGCCTTATAATTCATTTTGAATTCTGCAAAGCTAGACTCATTTTATGAGGATACATTTGCCGGTCAATGGTCACTAAAACCTAGAGTTGGTATTTATACTATTCTAAGTCTTTATAAAAAGTTTTCAAAATAATAGAATTTCGAGTCAGCTTCAAAAGGAATTAAGTAATTTAAAATGGATTATTCAATTCTCTCAATCAATCAATATCAGATCATTCTCCCATACATCAAATGGTAAGAATGCCTTATAATTCATTTTGAATTCTGCAAAGCTAGACTCATTTTATGAGGATACATGTGCCGGTCAATGGTCACTAAAACCTAGAGTTGGGGTTTATACTATTCTAAGTCTTTATAAAAAGTTTTCAAAATAATAGAATTTCGAGTCAGCTTCAAAAGGAATTAAGTAATTTAAAATGGATTATTCAATTCTCTCAATCAATCAATATCAGATCATTCTCCCATACATCCATATGGGCGAAGCAACTGGTGGTAGGAGTAGACCAGTCAGGTTTTAAAAATTACATCATTTACAACGAAGACCACTCTCGATAGGAAAAAGTAGTCTTTTCAGTGAGTAAGCATACAATGGTGCTGACAAGTACCAGACATGGCACACATTAAAAATCCAGTTTACATCTTTGCATATAGAACAATTTTCAGGTATTGGGCAGAGAATAAATCAGGAAACATCCTCACCTACAGTTAAACACTGGTCAAATAAATTTGCAGTCTAAGAAAAATGAGGAAATGGCTGAGAGCGGAAGAATTTGCAATTGAAACAGAAATTGAGAGTTTGGTGCCTGGTCCTAGGTGACTCTGACTATCAATTTCTGTACAAGACTACAATACAAATAAATAAAAATTGGTAACAGTCAAATTAATTCCTTCGATACATAAGGTGTTAAGCTAACTACATGGGTGTTAGGGATGGAATTATACCCTTCTGTACACAACTAATGAGTCATCAGCAATTCAGCATACATTTTGCCAATGATTAAGTTTCTGCTTGTCAACTTCTGCCAGGATTTAACACTTACAGAATTTGACCAAGCTTTGACGAGAAAAAGATGCAAAAGTACCGAGGTTTAATGATTACAAGTCATAGTTTCATGTTTTTAAGGTTCAGTTGCTTTAGGAGTTTAGGGTGACAGCTGCATTGATCAATCAGCCACGGGATTAAAACAGATCAAGCAAGAGCTAAAGCATAGAAAGTTGTGCAGGCATTGATAGACACATATGAAGCAAAGCACCATGTCTTACACCAACTCAATTATATTGCAGATGGATTTAGATATCATCATTTAACCATTCAAACCATATGTCTTTATATTTGCATCAATATTCAAATAAAGAGAGGCAACGATTAGGAGACTCATACCGGTGACCATGGACTAGGTTCAAGTGTTGACTTGTCAGGAGGCGAATGTTACAGGACCAGTCTTCAACGTTAAAATTTCCTGCCACAATGAAGCAGCATTAGGATAACATGAAAAACTGAGTCGAGGAAGGATCAAATAATAGAAGACAAAGAACTGTCTAATTGCTGTTTCAGATACATCAGTTTAAATCAAGTACAACTGAGCTCTGGAAACATGTCAAATAAATCCTACGTTTTACTCAGCTTTCTACAGACAGCAGGGAAGGAAAGTTAAATGTTCTATTGAACTTTATTAGTGTTTTGCTAACATACTCTCAGAACAATTTCTTTTTATACAAGATACATATACTAAAATATATGTAATTTTTATTAAACTATATTCAGTAAAAGTGTCAAACATAGGACTCGATATAAAAAGTCAAGTCAATATAATAAATGAAGGTCCCCCATCTGGAAACTTGTAAAATACAAGATAGTGTTAGATAAGAACTATGTCCAATAAGTTATAAGATATTACAGAAAACTTATGACAAGCTAAATGGATTTTTTAGGAACAACTGCATAGTGAAACATGTAAATTAATAAAGACAAGTGTTTCACTGGTCTGAGTGGTCTACATGACTGTGATAAGTATAGAACTTTTCAAGTCTAACTTTCTGATTAAAATGGTTTACCTCTCCAGCAGATTCAATAACAGCAAGCCACTCATCTGAGAATGGAACAACATTTGGCGGTGGTCTCGTTGACTTTTGGTTTTCTGTCCTCCTGAATATTGGACTAGTATAAGACACTGAACAACTTATGAATAAGACATCAAAAACTCTACAATACTTACTGCTTTGTAGCTGCATCCTTGTTATCTATAACTTCGTTCTTTCATCAGTTATATTCTCTACATATTGGGAAACATTCAACCTAGCTTCCCTTAGTGAGAGATTGCTGTCACTGCACCCTTGTTCATCTGATACAATGCACTCATCAAAAGTTTTTCTCATCAACACTTCTTGAGGTGACATTTCATTGTTATTTACTGGACATTGATATTCTTCTGGATCAGAATTGGCTACAGAAACTACCAACTGATCCTCGCATCTCAATCCTGATGATTGAAATTCCAGACGAGTAATTTTAGGAGTAATTTCATTGTCGTTGTTGGGAAGACTGCTAAGCAAATCAATTTGGTCCTGCACGTCCTCTGTGTGGTTGTTAGATTGACCTATTCTGTAAGAACTGTCTTGTGACACGGTACTATGATTCAAGTATGCCTCATTTTTCTGGAGAGTCATTTCCTTGGCAAGCAATTTTTTATTCAAGACCTGCTGCTTGTCTGCCTCAGCATCTGAGTCTTTAGTAATTTCTGTGTCTTGATTACTAGCTACTGAAGCACCAAGGACAGAAGCATAATTACCAGATATTCCACATCTAGAGGACTGGGATTGTCCTTCACCTTGATCTGAGTTGGCCAAATGATCAAGTTTAACAGGGACTTTATTCAACAATTCTGGTAAAGTTGAAGCGCAATGACTGGACATCTCTGCAAGTTCCACATTCACAGCACAACTGTCTTTGGTATCATAACTTGTAGAGTTTGTAGAGGTTATCTGCTGCATATCATGGTTCTCAATTTCTCTGTCTTGCACTTCTGAACTTTCACTGAGGTTCATGGTTGGCGACTTGCAATAATATAGTACTTCATCTTGTTCATCATCTACACGTTCAAACTCTGAGTCACCAGCTACACTGCAACTTGCATTGCAGATTCCTGTTACTCCACTACAATTGCTCTCAGTCATAACATTATCTGTGGAACTGGAACAGCAGAGCCTTCCTCAACCACTTTTATCGCAGATTTGTCATTTGCAAGCAAATTTATTTCAGAAAACTGCTCCTGTGTGCTTCGTTGACTGTTGGTTTGATCCAAATCATTATCAGAAGTTCTATTATCATCAACAATTCTGCTTGATGTGTTGCTATCAGGAGCCAAAATCAAATTGTCGTAATGACTAATTGAATTGGTTTGTGGTTCAAGTGTAGCATCATTATTCATGGCTTTTGAGTTGACTTCCACTTCTAATTGTTGGGATTGAATTTCTGCATTTGCTTCACAAGGCTTAACAAGTTCAGCTTAAAGGCAAGACTCATGGGACTCATCCAGCATACTTCTATCAGTGGTTCTATTTTCTTGTAAGAGAATGGCATCTTTACAGCTGGGTTCCTCAAATTCTATATTAGAGCACACTGATTTGTTATCCTTTCTATCCTTTTCTTCAACCTTCGAAGAAATAGACACCTGGCCTTCATATTGCATTTCAAATGTGTCAAGAAAATCATATCCAGATTGCTCATCCTTTGTCAATTCAGAAGTCTTGTCTCCTACTAGAGTTTTAATGTCGATTGCCTGCTGATTGCATTTTTTTTGTATCACGTCAGAATGCACTTTAGGGGCAACAATTAATGAAGTTGAGCATTTGTCTGTTGTTTGTGAGCACGTCACTGCTTTTCCCATTGCATCAACATTAGGAGCTCCATGTGATAGTTGTGTACACTTGAAGTCATGGTTACAATCTGCAACTTCAGATTTTCTTGAAGTTGAGATAGTAGACTCAAGGAGGTTAGGCAGCTTACTATTAACCTGTGATAGGGTATTTGAAGTAGGTGCCTTTGTCTGCATTGGATTAGAGTGCAAAGTTAGTTACGTAAAGGCTCAAGAGCACTTTTACATTGAGAAAATTTTATTTCTAAAAGCCTTGAACAGGAATGCTTTTTAGGAACCTTGTTTCATACCTCACTAAAGAATCTAAGGGATGGTGACGGCATTCGTAATCCTGATGGCTTTATTCCTTGAACTTGTACATTTTTTCTGTTAAGACCAGCATTATCAAAGCGAACATGGGACAAGACTGCAGTGTTACTTGTTTCATCACTGGACTTGACCATGTCAGCCACACCACTCAGAAGACCCTGACTTGAACTGTTTTCAGAACATTTGCTTACTTTGGTGGTGTGTGGAGCTCTGTGACTCATCAATGAATGCCTTCGCAAAGCTGAGTTGACCTATGTGGAAAATTATGCTCACATATTAAATGTCGAAACTCCTATAACTTATAAATCAATGCTACTCAACAGAACTTTTACACATCATATTCTCACCACATCATTTCTCAAATCAGCAGCAGGCTTATTAGATTTGGATACTGACTCCAAACTAGATTTCGCAGCATTAGAAGCATGCTTGACTTTTGATGATACTTTTGAGCTTAGACTTTTCCGGGCTGCAGAATGGGAAGAAATAATGTTAACTTTAATAGTGAGGTGGAGTAACAAAATATGAAATACAGATAATCTAGATGATTTAAATTTAAAAAGAAAAGGGAGGCTTCTTGTTAACGCGTGGTTGGTGCACCACTAGTATGTTCTTTTTCCAACACTAGTATGTTCTTTCCACCTTTTTTAGTTTTATCGGGTGCACCATGCGCATGGTGCACCCGGGTGCACCATGCGCATGGTGCACCCGGGTGCACTATACTATTTTCAGCTTGTTGTATATCATAACAAAACTGAAAAAAGTTTGCAGTCAAGCAAATGTAGAGATAGAACTATGAATCTCAGACACATAAAAATTAATTGTACCAAGCAAAAGTTAATATACCTGGTTGAGGGATCAAGCTGCTTCCACCTGCTGCACTATGAATAGTGGTCATGGAAGGCACAGAAGAATTGTTCTTTGGAACCGAAACTTTAGGAATTTTCGAGTTTCTTGTTGACATTTGTTTAGTTCCTGTATTTGAAAGTCTCTTCTGAGTAATATATTAGTTAAGGACTACTATTTTCGCACTTTTAATGTATGATATAACACAAACACAGGCTCTTATAATAAAGCACTATAAGGATATGAAACAGAAGTCATTGAAGAAGAGCAAACTTCCCCTTTACATACAGCCTTCTTAAGACCATGGCTGAGAGGGGCAACCTTTTGTGTGGACCGTACATATCAAAATACAATAAACAATTCTTTAGGATGCACTCCAGCAAGAATAGATCAGAAACAATGCAGGAAATTAGAGACTGACTTTGGAAGCTGAAGTTAGACCACCGCTACTTAGGGAATCCCACTTCATGGGTGAACTACAAGTAGCATTTCTTTTGTTGGGGTAACCAGATGGCAATTCTTTAAAAAGATCTTCTTCAAGAGTTTCCAAATTCGCTGTGCTAGAGTTCGCAGGCATTGAATCTTTTCCATGTTCATCTATGACAGAAAGATTATCTGTACCATCTATTGTTCCACAAATCAAAGATAACTCTAAATCATTGAGCACACCTGAGAGAAAGACCAGTCAACTTAATTGTCCAAAAGCAATCTCTTGTGAGGTAAATATAAAGTCAACCCCTTTGAGGCAACCCAATGAATACCTTCTTCAGTGAGGAAAGCCCTGTCCCAAGCCAAGCTTTTCCTCAAATTGTACCCACCAGCCTTTTTGCTCCTCTTCATTTTGTGTGGTTTAAGTGTTTAGCAATTAAATTAGGCACACCTAACTTGTTTTCATTATCATTGAGACTTTCTTTATTGTTGTAAGTTCAAACACTCCCATGAACTTGGCTGCTTGTGTTGCCTTTTGAGCCTACAACTAAGATGAAATGAGGCAAATTTACAAATAAACCACCCCATTCTAAATTTACATAATTTCAATTCAAATGACTTTCACAAGTTTCCAAACATCATAGCAACAAGTATTATACCAACATAAAATGTAATACGAGTATTTTTTTTTTGCAAAAAGATACTCTCTACATAAGCGGCATTGAACTATACATTTAATCAGCAAACAACATATCATATATAGTCAGATTTAAAACCAACTAGACTGATGGTGATCAGGAAGAGGGCAATATACCATTCATTTACAAGTGTGAGAAACAAAAATTCTGAGGAATTTTCCAAACCAAAACAGTATATGTGGACAATCATTTATCTACGTTGTGTGAGAAACAGAAATATCAGGAATTCACAAACTCAAATGGCAGCATGATCAATATATAAGGCTCTTCTATAAATACACCAAAAATTAATCTATAATATATATTACCTTGAACTTGTGTCTAAACCACAAAACCGACCTCACTAGAGTCTATGATTAGTAAATAATCATCAAGTAAACATTTCCACAAGAAAGACTTAACTTTATATTAGAGTGTATAATTTCCAAATCCATTAATGAACACAAGTTTTTCCTTCTTTGGTACTAAGAGGCAGGGGTCTCCATCAGTTAAAAAAAAAATCATGATAAGATTAGAGCCCAAAAGATTCGTTTTGATGTCATTTACTAAAATACTTCCTCCGATTCAAAATAGATGCTACACTTTAACCTCTACACTAACTTTGACCTTATATTTATCCTAATACGATTAACAAATGTGACTATGTACAATGCAGTTGGATCAATCTCAATTTATACTAACTGAATATCAAAATTTTACAATTTTTACGTAGATAATTAGAAATATAAACAATCAAAGTTATGAATTAGCACGAGTCAAAGTCAAAACATAGCATCTATATTTAACCTCTACACTAACTTTGACCTTATATTTAGAAATATTTACAGGAAGTTAAATTTTAGACAACACTTTCAATGTTGTTCACCAGCATGCTTGCAGCTATGTGATTTACATTGCACATTGAGTCTTGATTGATAAATTCATTAACCGCCAAATTTCATTATAGAAATTACGATTATATTATCATTAAAAATTTATCATATAACTAGATATCTAACAAAATCCTAATGTTTTTATCATCCCTTATTTTCCAGATAAACCTGTATTGAAAGTATGTCTAAGTTTCTTGTGTAACATACAAATTCTCATAATTTTCTGACAATTTGACTATTTTCAACATCAAAATAAGTGTCTCATCTACAATTGTCAGGAAAATATACATCGATTTTCCAGATTACTATTCAAAAATCCAATATTTAGTTATTCATTTCACTTTCATGATCCTAATCGAAAACCAAAAAAATCTAATCCAAATTTCTAGAAATGTAATGCGAAGAAACTAGTACTACTCCGTAATAGATTACTACTTGAAAATAAAATCCCTAAACTACATAAAATACCTCAATTTGGGCGAAATCAGTCCACATTTCCGCGAAAATCAACATCAAACATGAACAAATGAATTGAGGACATTACGAAATCGAAGAACCCTAAAAGTAAAGTAGTGGAAAATGGAGAATGTAGAAATGAGAAAAGTAACCTTGAGAGAGATAAATGCAGAGAATAATGGCGGCGGAATGAGAAAGTGGTCGGAGAAAAATGACGGCGGCCGGAGGTTGTTGTGCCGGTGGTGGTAGTGAAGAAGGAGGTATCGGCTTTGAAGGTGGAGAATAAGCGGGATTCAGAGGTTCAAATTTTGGTTCACTTTGAAACTCCGAACCAAATTGTAGAACCACTTTATTTAAATTATCGAGGCGGGATCAGAGTGACCGGATTTTAAATCAGTACATGTGATTAGGGTCGATCTTAATGTCTTAAACCAAAGAGTTAGTCCGGTTTTTCAAGTGAAAATTTTAAATTTTTACTTTCTCATAAACGATTTAGTTCAGTTAAGTTAATTTATTAGAGTCGGTTTGGTGTATATATGTTATGTTTGTATATTTGGCAAGTTTATCTTGTTAGGAGTTTTAGGCAAGCTGGGTTATATTTTGTATTGTGTATATATATGTGATTGATATCAATAAAAAGGTTAAGCCGTTTTCTCCACAATATTCTTGAGTTTAACATGGTATCAGAGCCAGGCTGATTTCTAGAGAATTTTACGATCTTGGTTTGTTCATCGATCTTTTTTATTTCTTCCGCAATTAATTGTTGAGATTTGGTCAGTCACCTTCATATGATAGTTTGCGGGTTTTTGGTTGTCTTGCTTATGCTGCGAATCATCCCCGGATTAAAGATAAGTTTAATTCTCGTTCCCGAAAATGTATCCTTGTCGGTTATCCTCACAGAAAAAAGGGTTGACATCTTTATGATTTAGAGACGAATGAATTTTTTGTTAGTTGAGATGTTCAGTTTTTTGAGGATAAATTCTCATATCTTGAGTCACTTTCGGATGAGCGGAGACTTTTGTGGGAATGATACTTTGCAAATCCCTCGGTGTGGGATGATGATGATGAATTTTTTGGGACGCATCTTGGTGTACAAGGAGGGGGAGTCGCGTCCGAGAAAACCCACCCCGCAACCGGGTTGCAGGAGCCGCTGCCCAGCCACAACCAGGCTGCGGAGCAGCTTGCTCCCCGCAATCACCCCCAGCAAACCTGCCCGCAAGTAGGTTACGGCATGATGCTCCCAACCACGACCTGGCTGCGGAGCAGCCTAGAGTTTCAACAGCCCCGCAGTAGTAGGTCGCGGGTAGGCTGCAGCAGTAGCCCTTCAGCCACGGCTGTGGAGGGTGCTGCCCCATCTTTTTTGGCCACGGGTAGGCCGCGGCAGCAGCCCTCCAGCCACAGGCAGGCCGTGGAGGGTGCTGCCCCCTCCTTTTCTTCGCCCATTTCGTCTTCTTCTTTGCCTACTTCCTTGGTGTGTGTGTCTAATGAGGGTAGTTCTCAAGTTTGGTCCGGTAGTGTTCCGGAGCAAGAAATAGTTGGTGACAATATTGTGATTTCGCCCATTTGAGGGGGAGTTCGTCGGATAATTTGGGTCGTGGTCATCGTGAAAAACGACCTCCTTCGTGGTATCGTAATTATGTTACTCGTATGAAAATATAGACCCCGCTACATCTGTAGGGGTTAATAGGTACTACGCAGCGGAAATAACATGAATCATATTCATAAAGCACCTAAACCAAGGATCATTGCATAACACATAAAGAACACATAATTGTACCTTTGAAGCGTGATTCCACGTGCGATCGAGCAAGAACAAAGGGAGATAAAGAACCCCAAGCGTGATTCCTCTACTTGGTCCACGGGCACAAGTTAAACCTCCACTAATGCTAGTTAGTCGTGACTGAACACTTCAATCAACCTTCAACGGAGAGGAGAGACACGAGCTAACCATGAACCACCACGACGAACACCACGAGCCACCATGAGGGGCACCGCACGTACGGACGTGAAGGGAGAGGGGAGGGCCGTGAGTGAGGAGAGTGTTTAGGGTTTTGGGACTTGGTTGCTTCTTTCACAATCTATTGTATGTTGATTGTTACTGCTTACATGCAACCCTAGGCATGGATCTTATTTATAGATCACATCTCTAAATAAGAGCCCATGTCAAAAGCCCAAAACCCTTATCCTAAACACACTACTCTAGCCCAACACTCTACATGGTATGTCATAATCTCATGAGGCCCATTAACGGGCCTCTTACTTGTTTAACCCAATACCCTTGTTGTGTGACCTCATAGGATCCATTCTATAAGGCTTTGGGCTATTTAACTAACCCAAAGATCAATTATCATATCTAGCACCATATATTGACGACCCTATAGAATGAACTTATTATCTCCATAATAGTGATCCTTGATATATCTAGTAATTGCACTTATCGAAGACATAATTCCTTCAATCTCCCACTTGTCTGAGACAAGTGCGCAATATTCAAATTCCTTAAGTCAATGTGTGTCGATTTGATAATATGATTGCATCTTATGTCGTGATCATATTAATCTACAAATCTTTTCTTGAAATCTGAGTTAGAATTACAAAACAAATGATTACTATGTAATCCATTTGAGCACGACCATGCATTTTCTGAATTCTCCCTCCTCAAGGGGCCAAGACACATTCCTAATTTAAATAGGTAGACTCTATCCAATCTTGTGGCAACCAAAGCTCCCACTCAACTCATGAAGTAACCGGGAAACATCCTTTATAATCTCCAGTTACGGCTAGACGTTTGAATGTACCACAGTTAAATCAATCATTGAATGGAATCAGTGTTCCACTCATGTCAAAGGAATTCACTAATATATCCGGAAGCTCTATACTTGAACTTCAAAGTAGGTCTATAGTTCGATCATGCATCATTCATGCATATCCATGTGATTGACCAAGCATCACTACGCTCCTATAGCCCATGAAACTGCGCTATCCAATCAATATTAACATGCTAGTCCATTATTGGAATTCATTTATGTCCAGTTTAATGATTCCGAACTAGGAACTTAAATAATATATGAATTTAGTTCACCTGTGGGGTTTCATTCAAAAGGTCATCAACCTAGTGAGCCCATCATTTCATAATTATTTTGGACATTTTATTTAATCTTGAAACCACGATTAAATAAGACTGAAACTTTGTTTCAATTGATAAACATAATTCTGCAAGCTAATGTATTTACTTTTGTAATATGCTTTCTCAAAACATACACAACTAAAATTACATAACTTGCTTCAATCCAAAAACCTTAGTATGACTCTCATACCTTGGTCATGGAAGGGGTTCAGTAAGTATAGTTCATGAGACATTCTTATAAACATGAATTTTGCAATTTCTAAGTTTTATAATCATTTTCATCTCCATACACTAAGAATTTTCCTTCGTCCTTTCGCAAGGAACTTTGGAATTTCTAATTTGTATTCCAACGTTACATTGGATTTCGATTGAAATCTATCATCACTTGTTCTAAAATACGTGAATCAAATGGATGAGAATAGTCCATGACATGCATGATGCATCCTTTGCATATTGCATAAGGATCATCACTCAAAGTCTTAATTTCATCAACCTTTCTCAAGGTATTGAATCATTAAGCAACGTGCCATGTCATATGGGATTGAAACTCTTTTAAATATAATGTTGAACTTATTAAGAATCTTATCAATATAAGTTTCTTAATCAAAACTCAAACATCCTTCGAGATCTATCTCTATAGATCTTGAATCCCAAATGTACTCATCTTCTTCTTCAAGGTTTTCATACAAAATGCAATAGCCATTACTTGATCCTTCATTAATTGCTCTTTGTACTAGACCAAGAAGACTTCATAGCTCCCACTAAACATCTTGTACACACAAGACCTTTTCTTCATTTTACGAGAACATCAAACGATTTGATTAACTCACAAAATTAGGAACACTAACTCCCTGATGCTAACTTCAATCCATTATTGATCTTTTATGCATCCCTAGGATTATTGGATCTCCAAACTTTTGATTGTATCATATACAAATCTTATTTCATGAACAATTTCAAGAAAACGTTTTGAAATCCATCTACCAAATCTTATAAGGTAGAAATCACTCAAATATCTTTAATAGATCTTTGCAACGTGACTAATGTAAAGGTTTCATCGTAATCATAGTCATACTATGAATATGTTGAATCCATTAACAAGTCTTTGCTTTAGTTAGAAAACATTTTCCTTTCTTGTCTGCTTTGCTTACAATGGGTTTCACCCAATTTAGGCAAATTAATCAAGTGTCATACACTTTCTTACAGACTTAGAATCTATTTCAGATTTCATGGTTTTAAACCACTTGGAGTTATAACTTGTCAAATCATCTTTATTACTTGCATAATCATCATGTTCCAAAATAAATATTTTAGAACTCTTAGTCAATATGAAATCATATTTCTTTGGCTAAGATTTACATATGCTAGTCATCATTGTGGGTTTGATGCAACAATTGAAACTCATACAACAACTTTGTTTAGCTTTCAATGAGAAACGACAATAGAGGATGTGCACTTGGAATGTACTACCTTCGACACATGGTTATTAATCCCATTACACTTAATGAGACCACGCGTTGTCATTTGTAACATGAGGTGAATCATGATCATATTGTTGCTTTTATTCGATAACTTCTCAAATTTCTTCGAGATTTTCGAAATCACTTTTCTTGAACTCTTTCAAGGCTCTCGAACTTTTCGAGATTCTTATACTCCCACTTGCCTTTTGAGGAGGCATATTTAGCATAGGGTGAACCAACCATGGTTTTGAACCATGTTTGTTTGTTGCTTTTCTCGAACTCTTTCGAGATTTATACTACTCCCACTTGACCTTTTGGAACAATTTCCATAAGGGCACCTACTTGAGCAACAATCATTTTGTGCTAAGTATGATTTGTGTAGTAGTACCCTGTGCTTTGTATAGGAATCGAACGTGCATTAAACGTTTTAATACAACTTTTATTCCTTGGTTTGTAGAAAGACTATATAAGAACTTTTCTTATCCATATCACATATGAAGCCTTTGCTACATTCTGATTTGACCTATGTAATTTTTTTTTGTTTAGTTTTGTAGCTTATCTTAAAAGTATATCCCTTGAACAATGGTTGGAAGATAAGTAACTTACATCCATTTTCAAAATATATCTCATATAGATTGATAGCTTCCTTCATAAACACTTCACAAGGTTTACTTTCGGAGTTTGTTGTAAAACGTTTTCACAACTCTTGGATGTTTATCAAGGTCTTGGCTTAAATTCTCATTATTACGATCATATCGCAATATTTCAAATGTGTTGCCAAGTACATGTCTTGACTTAAATTTTCACAATTACAATCATATTGTAGTGTAATCATTATCTTGTCAAGTTGATACTGAACTTCATACTGAACATTTTGAACTTTTCAAAATCTTCACTCTTATGCTTCAACCAAGCACAAGTAGTGATCGTATCACAAATGAAGTTTCATTGTCCATCTCTAGTCTTTGAACCTTTGGTTTTCTTACATCGATATGTATTCGACCTTGAGTTCTCATCATCATTTCTCTAAATGGTGACTTTGTCAAAGTTTCAAATTAGAATGACAATTACATATATCAATGGATTCATAATTCAATGATATTGAAAGTCCATCCCTTTGAATCTTCCGCATGCAATTTTCATTTTTATTCGAATTAATTGACATTTTAGAGACAATTTATATATGTAGAAATGGTTTAATTATTTCTATCATATAGAATTATAAACCCATTTAGCAATCCAAAATACATTATGATTCAATGAAGCATAAAATAACATTTATTCCACGTTTTTGAATCTTCGATGTTTAGTCATTACTAACATTGAATGTTGTTTTGATAATGGCAAGAATAAATAACATTTATTTAACTCTAGCCAATTATTAGTGGTGAAATACTGGTTCTACTTGTAAAGTTGCAACTTTTGCGTCCAGACTCGTAGATTCTACTTGTGAAGTAGCAACATTTGCTTCTAAACTTGTAGATTTATTCCTCCTTTAGCTAAATTCTTCCTTTAGTTCAACCAGATTGTGCAATGAGTGATCTAAACAAGACATCATATGTCCAAGAAGTAGCAATATGCTAAATCAATTTCTATAATATACTTCTTAAATTGGAACATTTCCATTCTTTTACCTTCCAACTGTTATGAGGTAGTTTCTAATCAATTGGAATTGATCCATTTAATTTGAAACATTTGTTGTTCATAACAACTTTTAGCATATAAGTATTTCTAGGTTTGAGAAGTAGCAACTTGTTTGCATTTCTTGGCCTATAACTTCTTAATGCGATCCTCATATATTCCTAAACCTTTCCCGTTTGAGCCACTTAGAACACTTCTCTTAGGTTCAAAATGATACTTTGCTTAACTTGTTTAAGCACTTCTCATGATTTTGCTAAGTCTATTCAATCATTTTTCATATTTGAGTTTAATCAAATATTAAACCCTATATGAAATGGATAGTGTCATTTGATTAACTTTTGATCATAGATATTTCCAATCACTTTCTTATATTCAATCATATTGATAATAAGAGATTTTATTGGATTTCTTTATTTGTCTTTAAGAGGGTTTGTACCTCCCATCTCATTATATCCCTTGAAACATTTTTCAAAATGAAGATGTGTTGGCATTTTACTCAAACATTTTGAATAAAACCAACCTTAGACATGTGACATGGATTTCTAAAACTTGCCTTTTAGAACCATCTTAGCAAAATTGGAATATAGGTTTATGGATTATCTTTTAAACTTTTTGAGAACGTTTCTCAACTTTATTTTCAATCGAGGAGATTATATATAATAATAAAATTAGAACGACATGTTACTTATAAGTAAACGCAAAATTCAATTATGTTTATTAAATTTAAAGTACCAAAAGCGAATTAAATTGGTAACTTTAAAACACTCTATTCAATTTAAGTGATCCCAACTTGAATTAAGTGATTCCAAGATCCTTTATTCGTGCAATAATTAACTAGAGTGAGGCCCTGCAATCAACCATTACATTTTCAAGGTGAGTAAACTCTTTAGTGATTACAACTCTTGTAATTTTTGGTCGAATAATTAACCATCGCATGTTTAATTATTACTCTTAGCTTCAAGGTTCTAAACGCTTTAGGTAACCTTGTTGAATATAACCAATTAAAAGTGTAGATATGCGGTCCTACCCCCACTTCCCCAAGATATATTATGATGCTCTGCTGAGGGCTGACCCATCATAAACGATCGAAGGTTTCGTCGGGTTTTTAATTGGAAAAGCTGCATCAATATTACTGGGATCTAGATTTATTATGTTGTGATTAAATAGTGAACTCTAGCGCATCATCACAAAACATCAATAAAATCTAACATGCATAAAATACTGAATGCATAAATAAGACATAGCATGGCCCCTAATCCTAAGAAAACTAATAAAGTAAATGCTCCCACTTGAATCATCATGGATCGCATCCACCTTGCTCCTTTGGGCCTTCACTTCATGGGCTTCTTGGATTAACTGCAACCTGTAAATTTACTCTATTCTATCTACTACTTAAATAAAATAAAATAAAATTACAAAAATACATCACGATGCGCAGATCGTATTTAGCAATCTATTGGGCCATACTAGTCATTATATAGCAATAAACAACATCATATATTATAAAATTGCCACATAATAAATCACTCATCATGCTTTCCTAAACTATAACATCGAATGATCATAATTAAGGAAACATGACATCTAAATATCTTATATTTTAATTACCGCAATTAGATAATATCATATATTATTCATGATCATCAATAAAATATCATATATTCTAAATAAGTCATGAGATAAAATCAAATCTTATTTTAATCTTAAAAGATAAATCATATTTATCCTCAAAGATTATCCTAACAAAGTTAGGAAATTCTATCCTAATTACTGGCCAATCACAATATTTTAAATCAATTATATCCAAAAATAATTATGGGATAATCACATTATTTAAATCAATCTTTATCCTTTTGGAATATGCTCAGAATATTCTAACAAATTCTATCCAAAAGTAAAAACTTTAATTAAGGATAATTATCAAAAACCAACTTTTGAAATTTGATTTTATCCAAAATAAAATCATATTTTATTTTGAAATTATCTTTAAAATAAAATAATTTTAATAAAAACTTTTTTTTTTTGAAATTAAAACAGCTGCCACGTCAGCCAGGGAGTAATCCCCAGCCAACGAAGCAGCTGAACCACGCACGTTGTGCGTCAGTCAGGAAGACCCCAACCAACGCACAAACGCAGCTAGGAACAGATCCAGCCACGGCGTCACTCCAACCAAACGTAGCTGGAACTGTTCCAGCCGGAGTTCGCCGCGGTTGTCTGGAGTCTGCCGTCGCGCGTCGCAGCTAGGCCGGAGCCCAGCCACCTGCGTCTCTTGGCTACAGCAGGCAGCAGCTTGCGGCAGTGCAACGTTTGCACTTCCTGCTGCCACCTGTCCGCGACTCGCCGCCCTCCTTGCTGCACCATTTCGACCACCTGGGAAGCCGCCATGGCCACCTGACGGTGGTTCATCCACCCAGCCACGGTTGCCCCTCCCAAAAACTGATTCTTTCCTTTTTTTTTTGAGATATTTAATCTAATTAAACAACTTTTGCAAAATTAAATTAAATTAGGTCTTTTGAATTAAAACATAACTTTTATGCTTAATTCAATTTTGAAATCAAATTCACAATTCAATTTCAAATCTAGGGTTCTTCACAAAATTAATTAAAATTTAATTTAACTTTTAAATCAAATTATTGATTATACAAAAATCATATTTTATGTATAAAATCAATTCAATTAAATTTATGAAGCATAAAATTTTCGAAATTCATCAAAATTAAGCACAAAATCAAAATTTTAGGGCTTTATTTCAATTAAAATTTTCGAAAATACTAGGGCTTAATTCGGATTTTACTAGAACAATTGAGCAATTAAATCATATTTAATCATATTTAATCATATTCCAAAAATTAAATCTCCATTTAATATAAAGATTGAACCATAATTAATTATTCTCCCTCCTAATTGAATTAAAATTGTGGATTATCAAAGAATTATTGGCAATATGCGTAAATGCAATAGGCTAACTGATACCACTGTAGGGGTTAATAGGTACTACGCAGCGGAAATAACATGAATCATATTCATAAAGCACCTAAACCAAGGATCATTGCATAACACATAAAGAACACATAATTGTACCTTTGAAGCGTGATTCCACGTGCGATCGAGCAAGAACAAAGGGAGATAAAGAACCCCAAGCGTGATTCCTCTACTTGGTCCACGGGCACAAGTTAAACCTCCACTAATGCTAGTTAGTCGTGACTGAACACTTCAATCAACCTTCAACGGAGAGGAGAGACACGAGCTAACCATGAACCACCACGACGAACACCACGAGCCACCATGAGGGGCACCGCACGTACGGACGTGAAGGGAGAGGGGAGGGCCGTGAGTGAGGAGAGTGTTTAGGGTTTTGGGACTTGGTTGCTTCTTTCACAATCTATTGTATGTTGATTGTTACTGCTTACATGCAACCCTAGGCATGGATCTTATTTATAGATCACATCTCTAAATAAGAGCCCATGTCAAAAGCCCAAAACCCTTATCCTAAACACACTACTCTAGCCCAACACTCTACATGGTATGTCATAATCTCATGAGGCCCATTAACGGGCCTCTTACTTGTTTAACCCAATACCCTTGTTGTGTGACCTCATAGGATCCATTCTATAAGGCTTTGGGCTATTTAACTAACCCAAAGATCAATTATCATATCTAGCACCATATATTGACGACCCTATAGAATGAACTTATTATCTCCATAATAGTGATCCTTGATATATCTAGTAATTGCACTTATCGAAGACATAATTCCTTCAACATCAACTGTCGTCCCTCCTCAATCACATTCCTTAGGTAAACCTTTCCCTATAGCTTGTCATGTTGAATATAATCGTTTTTCTATGAGACACAGGTGTTTGTTGGCGACAATCACTAAGGGAAAGGAATCATCTTCATTCAAAGAGGCGGTTAAAGATGTCGAATGGCGTAAGGCGATGCATGATGAGATTGACACTTTAGAGCGTAATGGCACATGGACCGTTGAGGATCTTCCTCCCGGCAAGAGGGCTATTGGTAGTGGTTGGGTGTACAAGATCAAGTACACCGACAAATCGAAGGTGGAACGTCTCAAGGCTCGTTTGGTTGTTCATGGCAACCGACAGGTTGAAGGTGTTGATTATAATGAGACATTTGCTCCTGTTGCAAAGATGGGTATGGTACATATTTTGTTAGTTGTTGCTGTATCTTTGAATTGGGAGTTACATCAGATGGATGTTCATAATGCTTTTCCTCGTGGTGATTTGGATGAAGAAGTGTATATGCAGTTTCCTCCAGGGTGCGGTACTCCGACACCTGGCAAAGTTTGCAGGTTGCGAAAGTCTTTATATGGCTTGAAACAAGCCCCGCGACAATGGTTTTTAAAGGTGTCTAGTGCTCTGCGAGCTTTTGGGTTTAAAAACTCATATACTGATTACTCTCTATTTAGTTATGTACAAGGCATCGTCTCTTTGCATGTTCTTGTATATGTCGATGACTTGATTATTGTAGGCTCCTCTCATGATGCTATTGTTCGGTTCAAAGCCTATTTGTGCAAATGCTTCTATTTGAAAGATTTGGGTTTTCTTAAGTATTTCTTAGGCATTGAAGTTGCTCGGAGTCCGGAGGGCATCTTTCTTTCTCAACGAAAGTATGCTCTAGATATTTTGACTAAGGCAGGAATGTTGAGTTGTAAACCCATTGATACTTCGATGGAGCAGAACCATCGACTTGCACATGCTTCCGGTGAGCCATTTGCTCAACCGGAACAATATCGTCGGTTGGTTGGACGATTGGTATATTTATCGGTCACTCGACCAGTGTTGAGTTATTCGGGTGCATGTGTTTGGCACAGTTTTTGAGTGTTTCACAGGTTTCCCATTGGGATGCGGTCGTTCGTGTCTTGTGCTACCTTAAAGGTAGTCCGGGACAAGGCATCTTATTGCGACCTATGTCGGATTTACGCTTGACGGCGTTTTGTGATAGTGATTGGGCGGCGTGTCCATTGACTCGGCGTTCCTTGTCATGCTATTTTGTTTTCTTAGGTCGTTCCCCTGTTTCTTGGAAGACTAAGAAACAACCTACTGTGGCCACATCCTTGGCTGAAGCCAAATACAGGTCTATGGCTCTCATTACTAGTGAGTTGAAATGGTTGAAGCAGTTGTTGTTTGTTCTTGGTGTTAAGCATTCAAAGCCTATGCAGTTGTTTTGTGATAGTCAATCAGCCCTGCATATAGCTTATAATCCGGTATTTCATGAACGTACGAAGCATATTGAGATAGATTGTCATTTTGTTCGTGATGAGTTGTTTAACGGTAATATTTCTACCTCATATGTTTTGACTGGTCATCAGTTGGCAGATATTCTCACAAAGGCTCTTGGACGTCAGCAGTTTGGTTTTTCGTTACGCAAGTTGGGCATTCACGATTTGCATGCTCCAACTTGAGGGGGAGTATTAGAGTCGGTTTGGTGTATTATGTTATGTTTGTATATTTGGCAAGTTTATCTTGTTAGGAGTTTTAGGCAAGTTGGGTTATATTTTGTATTGTGTATATATATGTGATTAATATCAATACAAAGGTTAAGCCGTTTTCTCAACAATATTCTTGAGTTTAACAAAATTTGAACATGCTTTAATCAGTACATATTTAGTTATGATTGAAATTTTAACTACTTTTATTTAATTTTGCTCAAATTGTCTATAGTCATGAGATCGGGTGACATTAATCCAATAATTACGCATGGTTTGTTGATAATTTTCATAACTAGTATTTTACCCCGTGCAATGCACTAGTTATTTATAGGTATATAATATAAATTTATAATATGTTTTTATTGAAAAATGAATATTATATAAAGAAGAAAGGGTAAAGATTGAATGTATTTGTAAAAGATACAGATTGAATGTATTTGTAAAAGGTACATAGTTTTTTTTTTTTTCGAAGCAAGCTAATCACTTGTGTTATATGTATAATGATGGTTTGTGTTTTTTAATAATCAGTATAAAAGTATAGATATAGATTAGTCTAATGTGTTTGTTCAAAAATGCGTGAATCAAGGAAAATCTTTTTTTTTTTTTTTTTTTGAAATCAAGCTGATCACTTAATATTATTAAGGATTTTCACTTTCTTAAGAATTACTTTAGGATTAATTTTATCTTTTGGGATCTTATGCATGGGATGTATGTCTTATAACTATGGCCTTGTTAAGGTTATAGGCTAGTGTTACTTAGTGTTTGTTGAAGAAACTCAATGTCTCAAACTTTTAACTGCAATTAAAGGTTATATCCCATTTAAATCCACATCAAATTGGTATATCAAGAGTCAACCCGATTTGAGTACATATATTGTTTTGCTTTATTCTCCCTCACTACAAAAGCTTTTTCGACAATTCTTTTTTTGAATTTGAATATTTTCACTAAAAATGTTGTATGGAGAATCGTTTGGTCTACCAATTAAAACCATGAGTGGGCATGGATGAGAGATGGCGTGGAATGATTTTCCACAAAAAAACATTTTAACTTAGAGTGCGCTCAGTATAAAAAAAAATATCAAGTAATAATAGGTAAGATAAAAGGATCCTATCAGGATAGGAACCATCATAGGTCAACCCTTGATGCCCCGGTGATAAGCTGATGCTACTAAGCCCAGCTATTGCTGCGATAGTAAGGTT
Source organism: Chenopodium album (assembly GCF_948465745.1). Lineage (NCBI taxonomy): Eukaryota > Viridiplantae > Streptophyta > Magnoliopsida > Caryophyllales > Amaranthaceae > Chenopodium > Chenopodium album. The sequence goes on along the minus strand of NC_137850.1, from coordinate 10,265,104 downwards.
TAGTATAATGTCCCTATGCAGGTAAGTACATCATAATGGATGTATTACTAAACATGTATAAAACAATGAACCATGTTATAACATACAACATTTTTTTTCTTGGTTTTGAGCCCAGTTGTTAGAGGGATGCATTACACCATGGAAAAAATAAAATTTAAGCTTTCAATAATGTTCATTACTACGTTGTTCATGCCACTCAAAATGATAAAATGAAGTTGAAATTTTACTCATAGTAGTAAAGGAACTCCCATAATTATAATCAGGCTTCTGTCAAACTAGTCAACAGGAATAAAATACAAAGCTACCTTCATCCTTTGCAAATACTTTCGCCAAATTACCAAAATTTTAGCAGCACCAACTATATCTACAAATAGCATGATCAGCCCTTCCTCTTACTTACGATACTCCGTCTCTCCACCTCTTTCTCAGCAACTGCAACACAGAACTCTGCCCCAAGCATGTCGTGAATGTCGAAGATTCAATGAGGTACTCAAATCACACAACTCCAGCATAACTTCAACAGTTATATTGAAGCCCAGAACGGCCAAGACCCGGACAGCATTCGCAATCCTGCATATGTTCTGCCTTGTTTCCAAGGGAGTGTAATTTTCATCAAGATTCATTTCACCAATGGAATTTGCATTGGTTTTCTCAGATTCATTCACATCATCCACTTCCATACTGTCTTTTGCTACAGTGAGTTCACCAACCCAGACATAACCATTACAACCAAGTATTAAGAAAACTCCATACTGATCTAACTGGTGGAAGTGCTGCTTGCGTCTTTTCACCAAATAGGAAGGGACAGTGATCAATTGACCCCTCTCAAGCTGCATGAGCAAGCATCAAGTAATGAAAACAAAGTAAAAAAGAACTTGCTGGTACTATTCCTAAAACTTAGGGTCCCAATAATTACAAAATAAAGTGTAACATGTTCTTGTCTCATTCTATGTTGAAGCAATTACAAATGAACATGAAAGAAACATTAACAACTACATACTTAATCCTTCTATGCAGCATAGTAATCTAGGCATGGTGATATGAAGCAATAAGCACTAAGATGAAGACCTGAAAGTTTTCAAGGACGGTAGAAGGCCCAAATGGAAGATAGGATGTTTCCACAAAAACGAAGGGAAACCTAAGAATGCATCTAATACCATTCATCTCAACATCAGTGACACTTAGAGCGCTGGCCAAGTGGCCAGTCACTCTCTCCTTAGTTATTGTTTTCTTCTTTTCTTCATTGTGTGTGTGTGTGTCAATGTGGCAGTGATAACTAAGTCGAGTCGCAATAATTTGCCAATCCCAGGGATAAGGTGGTTAACATCGTACATCAACAATCAATCCTAATAGAAAACAAAAAAAATTAATTCAAATTTTCAGAAATGTGATGCAAAAAAACTAATACTCCGTATTACCGTAGTAGATTACTATTTGAAAATAAAAATCCCTAAAGTACATAAGATACCTCAATTTGGGCAAAATCAAATAGTAGAACCAGTATATTTAAATTTCGGTGGTGATGATGATGAAGGTGGAGAATAAGCGGGATTCAGAGGTTCAAATTTCGGTTCACTTCTTTCAAACTCCGAAGCAAATAGTAGAGCCAGTATATTTAAATTATCGAGGCGGGATCACAGTGACCGGATTTTTAAATCAATAGTACATATGATGATTAGGGTCGATCTTAAATCAAAGAGAATTAGGCCCTGTTCTTTTGAGTTTTCGGACAGAGCAGAGCAGATTTCAGCAGAGCAGAACAACACAGAGCAGATTTCCTTATTATTATTATTATTATTATTATTATTATTATTATTATATCTCAAAAACAAAAATCATACAACCTACAATAAATTAGTAGGAAGCCGAGATACAATCTGGGCCCCCACTCCTCTAGCTATAGCAAATCCTACCCTAGTGAAGATATGAGCTGCAGCACGAGCCCCAATGTCTTGCGTCGTCGAGAACCTCTGAATCCGCTTCAGTAACGCAATAGCCTCCTTCTCTAATTCCCCAAGCGAAGAAAAGGAGAAGGGAATGAAACCATATCCAATCGCCTGACATCGAGCTTCATACTTAACCCGCTTCCGATGAGCAGCATCAGCCACAACCCGCCCAGGAATAAAGTCAGATAGCCCTGACTGTGTCAAAGGAGAATACCCTGTCAAATCAACACAGACATCGCGACCACGATCCCATGAATAAAGTAACACATCCGCAGGTCTGAGGGCCTCGTCGTTCCCTCCAGCCAACCCAATGTCAACCTCTCAAAAATAAAAGTCATACAACCTACAATAAATTAGTGGGAAGTCGATATACAATCTAGGCCCCCACTCCTCTAGGTATAGCAAAGCCTACCTTATTGAAGATATGAGCTGCAGCACGAGCCCCTATGTCTTGCGTTGTCGAGAACCTCTGAATCCGCTTCAGCAACGCAACAGGTTCCTTCTCCAATTCCCCAAGCGAAGAAAAGGAGAAGGGAATGAAACCATAGCCAATCGCCCGACAACGGGCTTCATACTTAACCTGCTTCCGATGAGCCGCATCAGCCACAACCCACCCTAGAAAAAAGTCAGATAACCCTGTATGTGTCAAAGGAGAAGGCCTAGTGAAGTCGACACATACATCACGACCACGATCCCATGAATAAAGTAACACATCGGCAGGTCTGAGGGCCCCGTCATTCCCTCCAGACAACCCTATGTCAACCTCCTTTCTTGCTGAAATCCCAGATCTGTAGCAAATATCAACAATTGTATCTCGAACAATATTATGCCGATGTTTAATACCTACAATACCAGCACACGACACCGCGTGGTCACCGAAAATATCCCTAGTAAAAACCCGACAGCAAGCAGAGCACGGCGTTGAGACAAAGAACAATGGAATACCCAGCCGGTAGCACAGCACACATCGGTATGTCTTTGCGTTCATCATTTTACCCAACACAAAAATAGGGACTGCCCGAAGCCAAGCAGAGGTGTGGTCTCCCTGCTGCGACTTCCACAATGCCGACTGACGAGGAGACAAAGAAAAGGTGGATTTTATTATTATTATTATTATTATTATTATTATTATTGTTATTATTATTACTATTATTATTACTATTATTACTATCATTTTTATTAAAAATTAATAATTAGTATTATATTTAAATATTAGTTATTATCTTTAAATATTAATTTATATTATAAAAAATAAATTATTATTATTATTATTATTATTATTATTATTAATAAGTATTATTATTACTATTATTGTCATTATTTTTTTTTTTGAGAAAATGTTATTATCATTATTATTTTTACTATTATTATTATTTTTTATTATTATTATTATTATTTATTATTTATTATTATTATTATTATCAATAATATTAATTATTATTATTATTATTATCAATAATATTAATTATTATTATTATTAATTATTAATTATTATTATTATTATTATTATTATTACAGTTCAATATTAATTATTAAATATTAATTATTTATTATTTATTATTAAATGTTAATTTTTAATAAAATTATTATTATTAAATATTATTTATTTATTAATTATTATTATTATTAAATATTAATTTTCATTATTATTATTATTAAATATTAATTATTTATTATTATTATGAAATATTTATTATTATTATAATAATGATTCAATATTAATTATTATTATTTTTATTAAATATTTATTATTATAATAATAATAATTTAATATTTATTATTATTATTATTAAGTATTAAATATTTATTATTATTATTAAAAATTTTAATTATTATTATAGTAATTCAATATTAAGTATTATTTTTAAGCAGAGCAGAGCAGGGCAGAGCAGCTCTAAAGAACGGGGCCTTAGTCCAATTTTTGAAGTGAGAAATTTAAATTTTTACTTTTAGCTAAGAATCTCTATTAGTTGAAATTTTAATTATTTTCTTTAATTTTGCTCAAGCCGTCTATTAGCCATGATGGGGAGGCATTAATCCAAAAGTTATGCATAGTTTATTGTTAATTTAAATTTTGCTGATTAATTAATTTCCACTTTTTTTTTTTTGGTTGATTGATTAAGCTTTCCTTTTTCTCTGTTTATTGATTAATCTTTCTTTTTTTTATTTGCTGATTATTGGCTTTTTTTTTTTTTTGAATTATTTTTATTCCAATTTCAATCTCGGTTCAGGTTATTTCGAGTCATTCACCCTTTCGGGTTTAGGCAGGTTTGATTCGAGTCCAATTCAGATCAGGTTCAACTTCAAGTTCGGGTTGTGTCAAGTCGAGTTTGAGCGGGTTAACAAGTGATAAATTCGAGTTCGGGTTGGGTCAGATAATTATCAAGTCTAATCTTTAAATTGAATCATTCTTGGGTTTGTGTCAAAGTTCAAGTCGAATCAATATCATTGTGGTAAAGTTAATAATATTGTCTTCCATAATTCGATCTAGCATTATGTAGATTTTATTAACCATATATAATAGAAAACAAAAAACAAAACCCGATCCAAGTTTTGAACCGATTTTATTGGTGTAGTCTACATCTGGTCCAAGCAAAACCACTCCAGGCTCTAGATTTTGAATTTTAAATTTTCGATTTTTGATAGCAAACTAAAGTTATTACAAATTTTAATATACATTAGGAACTCTCATCAGGAGAGGAATCCCTAATGTATAGCTAAACAAACTCATATATATATTAAAACCCATATTGTCAAAAGTGTCCAATATAATATTCAATTTAATGTACGATTTGTTTCTCATTTGATATGATCTTGGTAAGAATTTCTATGTTGAATAGTTAAGGGTTAGGATCGTACTTACCTAAATATATGACAATGACAAATGTTAAGTACATCATAATGGAATAATGGATATTGGTAACTATCTTATACGGAGTACAAGTATGAGAAATCATTTGGGTGCATAGGAATGAAGTCATCTTTCGGGATGTGTCCTCAAGCCCATCAAGGATCATGGCTCTCCTCTCGGAATCAACTAGTAGGCTTAAACAAAGGGGCGTAGAAGAACCGTCAAGGATGTCAACTATGTCCGGCCGGAAGATCAGATTGACAATTTTTTAGTGCCTAGGGACCCTGGATATCACTCCGGTAACATTGCATAGTGGATGGAGCTTGGAATAGGAAAGACTCGGGACTAGAACAAGCAGCTATAGGGTGGGTTAGGGAAGGCATAACCCTTGAACAGGAAGCCCAACCAGTCAACCACTACACTCAGAAGTGGAAGCAATTTTGACAGGAATAGCGAGAGCACAGAAGTATGCAGCAAGTGTGGACGTGTGGACAGATAGTCAGAGGCAATAGCAGCGATTAGAAGCTTGGAGGATTTGGCATGGGAACTCAGGAGTTAAGTCAGAAATAATAGAGATCTTATATTAGTAAGTCGTCATATTTTTGTACAAGTGAAGTCCCTTGGTTCACAGGTTACTTCTTCACATTACCTTGCTACCAAGGCCATAAGCCAGAAGTAACCTGTTTAGCTCTTGTTCACTTGATGCCAAAAATAGAAAAAAAAAACTGAAGCCATTTAAACAGCAGCTTTTTTTTTTTTTTTTTTTTTTTTTTTTTTTTTTTTTTTTTTTTTTTTTTTTTAATCCCAATTATTGGAGGGATGCATTAATTATAAAAAATAAAGCGACACCATGGAAAAAAATAAAATTAAGCTTTCGTTAATGTTCATTACTACGTTCACGCCACTGAAAAAGTGAAAATAATAAAACATAGTTGAAATTTTACTCATAGTAGTAAAGGGACTTACTTCTTCCCATAATTATAATCAGGCTTCTGTGTTCTGTCTAACTAGTCAAGGAGAATAAACACAAAGCTACCTTCATCCTTTGCAAATACTTTCCCTAAATACCAAAATTTCAGCAACACCAGCTCAAATAACATGATCAGCCCTTCCTCTTATTTACGGTACTCCGTCTCTCCACCTCTTTCTCAGCAACTGCAACACAGAACTCTGCCCCAAGCATGTCGTGAATGTCAAGATTCAATGAGGTACTCAAATCACACAACTCCAGTATAACTTCAACAGTTATATTGAAACCCAGAACGGCTAAGACCCGGACAGCATTCGCAATCCTGCATACATTCTGCCGTGTTTCCAAGGGAGTGTAATTTTCTTCAAGATTCATTTCGCCAATGGAATTTGCATGGGTTTTCTCGGATTCATTCGCATCATCCACGTCCATACTGTCTTTTGCTACAGTGAGTTCACCAACCCAGACATAACCATTACAACCAAGTATTAAGAGAACACCATATTGATCTAACTGGTGGAAGTGCTGCTTGCGTCTTTTCACCAAATAGGAAGGAACGGTGATCAGTTGACCCCTCTCAAGCTGCAAGATTAAGCATCAAGTAATGAAAACAAAGTAAAAAAGAACTTGCTGGTACTATTACTAAAATTTAGGGTCCCAATAATTACAAAATAAAGTGTAACATGTTCTTGTCTCATTCTATGTTGAAGCAATTACAAATGAACACGAAAGAAACATTAACAACTACATACTTAATCCTTCTATGCAGAATAATATTCTAGGCATGGTGATTTCAAGGACGGGCGAAGGCCCAAATGGAAGATAGGATGTTTCCAGTTTTCCACAAAAACGAAGGGAAAGAAAAAAAGCAAGTGAAAAATGATGCCACAGATTTCCATAACTGTTTCCCACAAGTCCCTTTATTACTCTCCCTGGAAAATGACTTTATTTATACCCAAATTCCCATAACAATAAACTAGCGATGTTAAGGATGATTTAAGAATAGAAAGCTTGAAACCATACCTTCCCATACTTATCACTCCTTGCATGTAGCTGCCAAGTACCATTGTGTTGACTGTTACGAACCTCAGCCTGTGTGGAAGGCACATTTATCAAAAAAAAATCAGAAATTTGATTATTTGAAGTTGTCATTCACCAAATAATTTAACATTTGAAAAAACCAACGAAACTTACAGAAATAACATCATTCTCTACAAAAATATTACGCATGTTGAGTTCATCAACCGCTGTACGCCGCCTCTAGCAATGACAACAAACTGAAGATTAATTTTTACCATGCTGATCTCAGAAAGCAAAACACATACATAGATGAGCACATCATCTTTCAAACAAAATCGACAACATTGACTACTCAACTATGATTACGATTCCAAAGACCCATTCATGAATATGCATGTTGCTAATAATATTTCTTCATTATTTATTCAAAGCTGAAAACAAAAATTCTTATCAATATATAGGAAAGCAAGAGACAAAATAGCTTATTAATTACAACTTTACAAGATGGCCTAATAAGTAATAGGCTTTCCAAGTCCTAGAAGCATCTGATAGAGACTCCCCTGTGGCAGGCTTAAGTATAACCAAAGACCAGATGTGAGAATAAGCAAATATGATACTCAAGAAATGGAGATCAACCTTGCAAGAAGAATCTGGACACCTTAAAAATGCATCTAATATCATCCATCTCAACATCAGTGACACTTAGAATGTTGGCCAAGTGGCCATTCACCCTCTCCTTAATTATTGTTTTGTTCTTTTCTTTTCAGTGTGTGTGTGAGTGTAAATGTTGCAGTGATAACTAAGTCAAGTCGCGACAATTTGCCAATCCCAAGGATAAGGTGCATCATACATCAACAAGTCCCTGCTTTAGGTGGAAGGTTTACATATCATGGTGGCCATAACATTGATATTATACATAATTGTTTATTTCCCTTCATCTCCCTAACATACTACTGAGGTTAACATACTTGGAAACAGGTTAGCTAGCATTATCATTCTTCTTTACCGTCTCTTTCAAATAATCACATCCTATCCATACATAAAACATTTATTATTTACAATTTGATCACTAATGTCTAAGTGAATGGCCGAAAAGGTGCTCTGGTGAGTGAAAGCAGAGAGAGACACATTAAAATAAGTCTGCAACTGCAGTGGGTGGTGAGGGAAGCTGGTGGGCAAGCAAGGATAATAGGAAGAAAATGATGACTAGACAATAGACACTAGGAGAAACGGTGGTGTGTACAGGGTAGGCAAGGAAGATATTCTGTAGTATCTTGTGACTTTTGTGTTTTGTCAACCACTTAACCCTAACAACATATTATAACAAAAGCATTTACAATCTTTTCCTTCCCTATCTCTTTCTTAATTCCTTTCCCTATCTCTTTCTTGATTCCTTCCCCTTTCCCTTTCCCTTTCCCTTTCCCTTTCCCTTTCCCTTTCCCTGAGTGTACTCGATGAGAAGGGTTCGATGGAGTAATGCATATCAACCCCTTAGTAGTTACTAGAACATAGTAATCCAATAAACACATTAAAAGTTTAATAACTACAGTAAGGTAAAGTAAAACTTGTCTGTATTTAAAAGTACCTAAATGCAGGCAAACAATTTAGAGGGTAGAGCAAGGAAAACCAACTCATCTTGCCAGTCCTCGACCTGGTGCTTCACATGTTAGATTTAAAACACTCCTGGTCCAATCCTAATTTGTAAATGGCAATAACAGTTCACAAGGTGCAATTTTTTGAGTTTCTAGGTTTGTTCCCAAGAATTTAAAGATTAGAACATCGCAAATCAGTACCGGATGTCCTGATGCATGGTTTGGTGTTGGATATGAGAATTTATTTAAACTTTTTTCACAAATAAATCAGAAAGCTCACTGACTATTGAGCAATATGATGAGAGTACACTTCAGAGAAAAACAAATAGGTTTAATCTTGGTACCATTCAGATACAAAGTACATAGATATATCAAACCGATAAGTTCAATCTATTAATCTAATGCCTAAGGTTTTGGACTCTTAAAAGTTAATGGAACTAAAATGATTGATAAGTAAAAATCATCATCCTAGAAGCAGCAAAATTTTCAGCTCAAGATTGGCTATAAGTTCATAACAGAGTGTCATATACTTCAGTAAAAGGTGCAGAATAGAAGAAATTTCAAGTAACAATGCAAAGCATATCGAGGCAGAGAGGACAAACAAATATTCTAACAGCAGTTAAGAACAACATATACCTGGATACCATCAGGTAAAGTCACTGAAGAAAGCATAAGAACAGCATCTTGGTTCGAATGGATCTCAACTCTCCACCGCTTTTGAGCAACCTGATAAAAAATTTCAAATTTAGCTAACATTTCATATTTATCAAAACTTCGAAACAATTTAATGAGCAGATATCAAATAGACAAACATGTCATAGTCAAAAACGAACTAAACAACATATAAATCACAAGCCATCCAATTCTACTAACAAAAATCATATCCCCTCTTTTCACAGAAATTGTTAGATTTTCTCAATAACCACTTTCTAAAAATCAATTTTTATAATTTTTGCCTACTGATATTTTTCATGTTGGCAAACGCGCCTAAAGAAATGTGTCAACTCAAATAAAATGGACCAAATACCACATACGTAGTATAAGTTATACTCCATAGCATTTAAGTTTAATTCATAGCACTAAGCTAGCAAAATAAAGCAATTACAAATTAGTTCAACAACTAAATGTTCATTTGATCATACACTTAGCAGCTAATTAAAACTGACTACATATCATCAAATTCTCATGTATATACCTCAACAACTCGTCCAACAATGATATCTCCAGTATCAGGCTTATACCTACATAAATCAATTCATCAAAAAAAAAATTCAAAACAATTATTCAAGCATGAAATCAGCAGAATTTCTCAAACTTGTATCGACAAACCTGGATCGCAAAGAACGAACAATAACAAGTTTATCAACTCGGTCGACAACACCACACACAGTTGCAACCACTTCGCCGTCAAGCTCCAATGTTCCATGTCCCCTTCAAAACAAAAACAGCGACTATTAGACATTTTCTACTCACACTTTATATCAAATCGTTGCAAATAATATGAAACGGATGTAGTAAATATAAATTAGGGATTCGAGAAAAGAATACTTGAGGATATTGTCTTCATTGTTGACAGGAATAGTGTCGGCGACGGTGACGGAAGCGTTGGCAGCGGATTTGGAGGAGAGAGATTGGAGTTTTTCTAGGGCTCTTTGAAGTCGAATCTTTTGGGTTTGATTCAACGACAATTCTATTTCTCTCATTTTCTTCTTCGGTTATTGTTGTTATGAGAGTAGCTCTTTCTTTGGCGCTTGTTTGATTCTTTCTTTGAATTTGGTGAATTGCTTAAACCCTTAAACCCTCTATGAGATTTTGCAGTTTTTAAATGAGAAAACTAGCGATATTCTGCATTTTATTTGGAGTACTGTTTCCGCAATTCCGCTTCATTCTAAAAATCATTTAAGCAATAACAAAAAATTCAGCAATTCGAATATACAATCAAATACACACAATTTCAGTTCTTTTCTTTATTTTATGAAAAAGGGAGATTAAATTAACTTAGATAAAATCCAAATACAGCCAAAGTTTTCAATGAAGCAAAAGAGGCAGCAGACTATACCACCCACCCAGAAGTCCCAAAAGCAAAACCAAATTGTTAAAAATTTTCCACCTCAAACAAAGACAAAAATTAGCAATTAACAAAACATAAAGACAAGAAACTACAATCAAATGACCAACTAATCAAGACTATAAAATACAAAGTAGCAATATTACAAAAAAGTTAAATTCAATTCAACTTTTCAACACCACAATGAACAACCTGTCAAGAACTCAAGACTATGAAATTATAATTTATAGATGACTGAAATTATAATCAATTAAGTAATTAACACAATAATGAACAACAAATCAACAATTCAGTTCAATTTAATCAGTCAAATAACTAAAATTATACATAGTTAAAATTAAAACTAAATAACAAATTAAATAGTTCATACCGTGCTCTACTTCAGTGCTTCAGTCGGTGGTCGCCTAGATCTAAGGGTGGTGGCGCCGTGGCAGCAGGCTTGCAGACAGCAGAACAAAGGCCTTGTCGCCTTGAAGGCTTGAAGGAGTGAAGCGGTGGTCTGACGAAGTGATGCGCACGTACGAACGGTACGGTGGGCAGGGCTGGTGGCTGGTCCGGCACTCCGACGTCGGCGGTCGGCTGATTGATGTGAGAGAGGGAGTTAGGGTTGTGAGTTGTGAGTCTGTGATGTTTGAGGTTCGCTAATTCGCTGAATAACGCATTCACGGCTTTCATGCGATTTTTCTTTTTCTTTTTTTATAAAAAAATTAAACTTAATTTTTTTTTCTCAAGTCACGTGACTCAGCGTGCATCAGAGTAGGTCGGCCAATTTTTTTTTTTTTTTTGAAACCAGGTCCGCTAATTATTTATTAATTATTAGATTAATTCCCGTGCGATGCATAGATATAATAAAAGAATTTATAATTGTGTAAATTTCAAACACATATTAGCTACAATATGTAAAATCTTTGTATTATATACGATATTATTAACATAAACCAAACTACAAAAATTAAAATAATGTAAACAAAAGAAAATTCACATCTAAAATAAATTTTAGCGAACTTTGTAATTAGATGAAATAATCACATATATTAAAGGTTGATATTTGTTTTCCTTAAGATTTTTAAAAGGTTCTTAAAAGAAAAATGTAATGAAAAATTGAAAACTTAAAAGTTTATTGTACTGTATTAAAATACTTTACAATCAATAGAATTTTTTTTTAAGAAAAAAATATGGAAGGAAAAAAAAAAGTTTAGGCGGGATAAAAGTGAAGGAGAAGCTAACACATGTACAATTTGAAAAAAATGATGATGTCAGCGGTTGTTACTTTAGTTATATTTATAGATTTGTTTATTCATATAATAATTTTTCATTTAACCTTTAAATAATTTATTTGTGGAACAACTACTAATTATATAAACACTAGTTTTTGGCCCCGGACAATGCCCCAGGTCATTATATTTATATTATAAATGAGGTTTTATAATAAAAATTAAGTGATAAAATACAAATATAGATTAAATTAGTTACATTTGTTGTAAATAAAGAAGTAGTCTAGTACAAACAGTATAAAAATATTTAAATAATCTCACAAACAATGGCACAGTATCGGTGGGTCGTGATGCAAATTATCACTGACTTGAAAATGAATTTCCGACGCAATCAATATGCTCAATTGTATTCGTTTGCACGAACCCTAAGGTTAACACACCACTTTCACCCAAAAGACACTTTTGGGTGAAAAGTTTGAGTCAAGTAACTCCCAATATAGAATGTGTGTTAGACTATTGTGCTTGATGTTCTTTTCAAGTGTAAAAATTAGGAAAAAAAAGGACTTCTTCTATTTATAGAGAAAAATGAAAGAACATAGAAGAAGAATCTCAAGCATAAGGGAGGTGAATAATCAATATCCTCTTAAATGGGGGGTTAATTATGAGAGTTACTTATCAAAAGAATAATGGTGGTGATTAATCACCTTAAACATCCTCTTAAATTAGAGGTTATAAGAATTACTCAACAAATGACATGGCACCACATCATCTGCCTAGCCATGATGACATGTGGCAGGCTCATGTCTTCCTATTGAGTTTTAATATATATATATATATATATATATATATATATATATATATATATATATATATATATATATATATATATATATATATATATATATATATATATATATATATATATATATATATATATATATATATATATTTATTGTACTCTATAAAGCCTCCAAAAAAAAAAAAACTCTGATAAATGCTTAAGGCCTGTTCTCTTTAGCTTTTTTCAGTTCAGTTCAGCTCCAATAAGTTCAATTCAGTTCTTATCTTAATTTCCTTCTCTCATAAAATATTCAGTTCAGTCATCAGAACAGGCCCTTAGTCTGTATGATAGTAATTACTAGCTTAGGACCTGTGCCATGCACGGTAAATAACAAAAAAAAAATATTCAATTTTTTTAATATAAAACTATGACCGACATAACACAACTATAACATAGGTTTTGTTTAGTTTCTTCTTATTTTGCATATATAAAATATAAAACATGGAATATAACAAAGAACGATTAGACCATGAGTATATTAAAATTATGTATTACACACAATGGGTAGGAACAATAATCCTGTTTTAATGATATTTGGTCAATTTTTTTCCATACAAAATATAATAATATGAAAATATTTAAGGAAAAAAAAATTTCAAAAAGTGCATACATAGATTAGAGTTTATAATAATGATAATGTTAAGCTATATTGTATACTCCCTTCATCCCATTATGTTCTTCGTATATATTATAATTAGGCGAGAAACCAATTAAAATATTAAAAAAAAATCCCATTTTATATTAATGAAGAGATTCTAATCGAAATATTAAGAACATAAAAATTACACCGGAACTTAAACTATAATGCAGTTAATACACTTTGTAATAGTGGAAAACATAAATAAGCTAAGTGATATATATAATAAATAGTTGTAAATTAAAAAATAGAATAATGTTATATTTGTCTAAGAAATAAATTAACAATGTTATATGTCCAAGAAATACTTCGTAAGTTATTAGTAAAGTACGAAGATTTCTAATAATAATAATAATAATAATAATAATAATTTTTTTTTTTGAGGGAAATAATAATAATAATAATAATAATAATAATAATAATAATAATAATAATAATAAAGTAGTAGATTTGGAAAATATATTATTACAAATAAAAAAAAATATGTGAATAAAAAATACCATACTTATATGATTTGGTGAATATTTTGTGTATAAATATAATAGGTAATATTGGGTAGATATATTTTTTTTAAAAAAAAAGTTAAAAAGGGAAGGGGGTTTTGAAGGGAAAAAAACAGCACCAGAGTGTGACACGTGTCACTCTCGGTGTCTGTTTTATTATTAAGTTACTAGCTTAGGCCCCGCGTCATGCACGGTAAGTGTATTTTTTTTTTTTTTGTAAAAAATAATTAAATCTAACAAATAAAAGTGATGCTTTAAAGTAATTTCGTTAATATCAATCAATTTTATTACAAAGTATTACTTTTTTAGCAAGATCTAATTTTACTCCGTATATCAGATAATCAAAAAGAAGTTGGAATAATATTTTAGGTAAATGTGTATGGAATAATTATGAACATCAAATAAAAAGTAACATTTTTGTCATAAAGATAATATAAAAGATTTGGAATGATATTATTATTATTATTATTATTATTATTATTATTATTATTATTATTATTATTATTATTATTATTATTATTATTATTATTATCACTACTAGTTAATGCCCAAGCTATGCTCGGGTTTTTCAATTATTACATGGCTGGAATATTTTTATGCATAACATGAAAGATAAAATTTGTATAATGATTTTCTTAGTCGTTAATAAATGGAATTATCAATATGTAAGAGAACTTTTTTTTTAATTCGATCAAATTAAAAACAGGATTCTGTATGTTTAAATTTAAATTTTCTATCTTATCTTTAATCTTGATAAAATTATTATTTATTTTCTTATGAAAAAAAAAGACAACAAAAAAAAAGTTTTTGGAGGGAAAATTTTTAATATAGTGTTGACATGTGTAATGTAAGAATTATTTTGGGGATTACTTTAGTATATTAGTATAGATTATTATTATTTTGATGGAGAAAAAAAAATTTGGTTAAAAAGGGAAGGGGGGTTTTGGAGGGAGAAAACAGCACCAGGATGTGATACATGTCACTTCCCGGTGTCTGTTTTAGTATTAAGTTATTGATTGATGTCTTTTGTATATAATTTATAATTAATATGAAAATAAAGACATAATTATTATCAAAATAATTAAATAAATAAAATTAGTATATAATTCTTGTTTGCATTACCTCGTCGATGAGCATTATTAGCAAATAATAGAATATATATTTTAAGAATCGCAGTCATTAAATATATATTCAGATCTTCAGCCTATATATATATATATATATATATATATATATATATATATATATATATATATATATATATATAATTGAGATCATGTGAGAACCAAGGTGAATATAATAGGAACTAGGACCTAATCTCAGCCATTGATCGCACTCAATCTAATGGCTCACATTGCACCCGCTCTCATTAATGGCATTCTTGTAATTTCGCTGTTTTCATTTTTTTTTTCAGTTTTTTTGACTTTTAAGGCAATTTTATTTACTTTAAGACTGATTTCATTTACTTTTACTAAATTTTCATTTACTTTTGAGAAATGAAACTGGAAATTACTTTATAAAGTTAAAATATTACAAAAATGCCATTAATGACACGGGAAGCATGTGAGCCGTCCGATTAACATGATCTAAGGGCCTAGATTAGTTCCTAGTTCTTATTTTAGAACCAAGTTATAATGAGAACTGTTTAGGGTAATTTTACCCCGCCATGTGGACTAACCAGAGGGCAACATGTGTCAGCCCAAGGATGGTCCAAAGTGGACCTATCCCTGCTTGACACTTGTCATCCCAGATATTTGGGAAAATGACGGCCTTCAGGCCCAAATCCCGAAAAAGCCGTAATGCGGCGCAACCCACCACTGATTAGGGTTTTGTGACCTAATCAGGGGCACAATTCCCAAGGACCCTATAAATAGGGAGATTTCCCTCTTTTGGAGGGCACGTTTTTCCATTTATTACAAACTGTCCCTTTGATAGAGACAACTGAGCTAGAAATACTAGCAGATCCCCACCTAAATTTCCGCACCTTTTTCTCTCCTTTCAAGTTACTAACTTGATCGTCGGAGGCGGAGCACCTACCAACTGGTGTCTCCGTTTGTCTTGCAGGTACAGGCCGCACCAGACCAGTCTTCGAGCTGTAACTCTCCCGAGGGACAAAACACCCAAAACATTTGGCGCCGTCTGTGGGGAGAGTACCTCAAAGATGGTTGGAGAGTCTGTACCCATTCCTGATCTTACCAACTTACAGCCGGTTATACAGCCGGAAAATCAAGAAAACCCTCAACCGGCACCTCAGCCGGGAGGTTCTGGAGTTCCTCAGTTGTTCCCTCGGCCTCAACCTGAGGTTGTCATTGAGGACGAAGCTGATGATGAAGATGATGACGACGTGGAGACCTATACCACAAAGGATGGTCCTTCATGTCGAAGTACAAGCGTTCCAAAGATAGATTGGAGCGCAATATCGACCAGGTGGGCCCAAGCAGGTGCCCCTCTGGAAGGCCAGAAGGGGAAACCCAGAAGGCTAAAGGTCAAGCCCCAGTCACCCGAGATGAGCTCATGAAATTCATGACCTCTTTCAAAGGTGAAATCAAGGCCATGATCAACAAAAACAAGGCAGGCTCTAGCAAGAGTCCGCCAGCTAAGAAGTCTCCCACTCCTGGGAAGAAAAAGCCCGTCAAGGACAGGCGTCCAACTCCCCATCCCAAAGACAAAGAAAGGGAGAAGGAGAGGATGGCCTCCAGACTTGACTGGTCGAAAATTCTACTGCCTACTGGACCTCAGAGGCAGCCTCGGCAAGAACAGCCGGGGACCAGCAAGAAAACAGCCTCCAACGCTCGACACATCATCGAGCGGAGGAGAAACCAGCAGCTGTCTGAGTCAGCCTCTACTTTGAGCTTTCCAGACAGCTTCAAAGAAACTTCTGTAAGGAACTCACAGTCCTTACTTGAGAGTCGGACAGGCGGCAAGACCATCAATACCGAACCTCAGCTGATGATTGGGTCTGTCCCATATGCGCCTCAGGCGCAGTATGGGCAATATGGCCTACAGTTCATGCAGCCCCCTCCTTTTGGAGGTCAGGCGGAATACACTCCCGTCCAGCCTCTAGACAGGCAGCTCCGGCTGCTCAAACTTGGTGAACAACCCTCTGTGTTTGCCAAGAATATAACCGAGGCGGCTCAGCTGTCCAAGGTTAAGAATGTGTTGGTGGGCACCTATGATGGTACCACCAACCCAGAAGACCACCTGATGGCATACACCAACCTCATGTGATTAAAGGGTTGGGACGATGCCACCTGGTGTCGATGTTTCCAGGCTACACTGAAGGGCATTGCCCAACAGTGGTTTGGCAACTTGCCAGCCGGCTCAATTGATTGCTTCAAGAAGCTAGCCTTCTTGTTTGCCACCAACTTCTCAATGAACATCCCTGCTAAGAAAACGAGCCTTGATTGGAGCACCGTTAAGCAGGGTGAGAGAGAAGGGCTACGCTCATATGTTAGGCGGTTCAACCTGGTCAAGTTACAGATCCAGGGACTGTCTGACGAGGTTGCTTTTACAGACTTTTTCAAGGGTCTGAAGGACGGGTCGGCTTTTAAGTTCGACCTTGTCAGAAAAGGGGCATTTACGCTACAGGCGGCCCTGAGGGAGGCGGAGAGCTACATACAAGCTACCGACCTCTGCACACCTGATAGTCAGTCAGACTCCAAGAAGTCTGACAAACAAAAAGAAAGCCGGTCTGCTCAGCCGGGTAGCAAAAAAGAAGAGAGCAAAAAGAGAAAAGAAGTCTGGGCGGTTAGTGATTCTGACCAGCCGTCCCAGAAGAAAAAGAGAGAGTTTAAACCGTACGTCCCCAAGTACGAGTTTAACAAAGACTGTAACTCCATCCTCATGGAGGTAAAGGACCAGCTGTCTATTGAGAAGCCGAATCCAATGAAGAGTTCCGTCCAGTCACGGAACAAAAATAAATTCTGCCAGTTCCATGAGGAGGTTGGCCATGACACCAACGACTGCTTCAGTCTACAGCGGACGTTGGACCGTCTGGCTGACAAAGGGCTTCTAAAGTCCTACATTTCTAAGTCCCCAGCTGGGGCAAAGAAGAAAAACAAGGGTCAGTCCCCCAAGACTACCCATCAGCCTACTAGTAGCTCGGATACCGACAAGGATCCGGTCTACACTATAGCAGGCGGATTTTCATGTGGTGGCCCTACCATCCGGGGCACTAAGAGCCATCTTCGAAAGATGGACAAGGATGATGATGAGCAGGCGTCTGCCAGTTCCACCTTCCCAGACGTCCTCACAACTGAGAAGGACAGGGGCAGCGTCTGCCGTCCGCATGATGACCCGGTCGTCATTGAATGTAAGGTTGCCAACCAGCTGGTTGGACGGATCCTTATTGACACCGGCAGCTCGTCGGACATTATCAGCCTCCGGTGCTTGCAGAAGCTGAAATACAATGTTAGCTGCATGCATCCGGTCACCCACCCCTTGGTTGGTTTTGGGGGTGGGATGGTTTACCCAGCCGGCAAAATTGACTTGCCCATCCGGCTGGGAGAAAAAGGCCAGGGACGGCATATTGTCGTCAGATTCTTGGTCGTGGAGGAGTTGACCGCCTACAATATCATCCTTGGTAGGCCAACCCTCAACGAAGCCAAGGCGGTGATCATCCCGTCTCTCATGCTCATCAAGTATGAGTGGGATGATGGCTCTGTTGGTTCCCTGAACGGGGATCAGAAGACGGCTCGGGAGTGCTACCTCTCAGTCGTTAAAGACACTGTGGCCTCAGACGGCCATGAGAAGGAACCAATAGACCTTGACGATGTCAAGGATGCCAGCCCTGCCCCACCAGCCGTTGGTAAGAAAAGAAAAGCGCCTCTGCTGGTGGAGGTGAAGAAAGAGAAAAAATAGCAATCACTGACCGGGGAACGGTCAGACGAGCTCCGTACCCAACTGGCTGGTGAAAATATTGATCTTGTTCTGGACGACAGCCATCCAGAGCGTACCGTAAAGGCTAGGACAGTTGCTTATGCTACTCTGGGTGCAAGCTTGCACCTTCTGCTGAAAGAATTCAAAGACATCTTTGCCTTTGAAGTGGAAGAGATGCCAGGCGTCAGCCCGGATCTCGCTGTCCACAAACTCGCCGTGGATCCCAAAAAGAAGCCCATCCGGAAAAAGAAAAGAAACCATGGCGAGGAAAGAAGTCAGGCGGCAGCTGCCGAAGTTAAAAAGCTGCTAGACGCTAGGTTCATTCGGCCCTGTAATTTCCCCGACTGGGTGGCCAATGTGGTCCTTGTTAAGAAACCGAATGGGACCTGGCGCATGTGTGTTGACTACACAGACCTCAACAAGGCGTGTCCAAAGGATAGTTACCCGCTCCCAAAGATCGACAGTCTGGTCGACTCTACAGCCGGTCACGCCTTGATGAGCTTTATGGATGCCTACTCAGGCTTCCATCAGATACCCCTCTGGAAGAAAGATCAAGAGAAGACGGCCTTCGTCACTGATTTGGGGTTATTATGTTATACTGTGATGCCGTTTGGCTTGAAGAATGCGCCTGCCACCTTCCAACGGACGATTAATACGGTTTTCATTAATCAAATTGGGAGGAATGTGGAGGCGTACATCGATGACATGATAGTCAAATCCAAGCAGCAGACGGATCATCTTGCTGATCTCCGAGAAACATTCACCACCCTCAGGCGGCATAAGGTCATGTTAAACCCCAAGAAATGTGTCTTTGGTGTTGAGTCTGGGAAGTTTCTCGGATTCCTGATTGATCAAAGGGGGATAGAGGTAGGGATGGCAACGGGTCGGATTCGGAGCGGATTATGCTAAATCCGACTCCGATCCGACAGTGAGTCGGAGGCTAAATCCGACATCCGACTCCGACTCCGACATCCGACTCCGAGACTCCGAATCCGATCCGACTTAAAAATTCAACATCCGACTCCGATTCCGATCCGACCCGAATCCGAGTTTCTTTTATTTTTTGATTTTTTAGGTTTTTTTTTAAAAAAGTACTAAATCAACAATTTCCAAATTCCACTAAAAAACAGTATTAATAAAAATTCAAAGTACAACAAAGAAAATATTACACAGTACTTGTGAAATTGTCTACATTAGAACAATAATATCATAAAAATTCATAATAAATTACAAGTGCAATACAATTATACAAAACAACCAAGTTCATTCCTCCATGGCTCCATGCAACTCTTGAAGACTTCAATTCTTTAACATCAAGTTCACTGTGAAACTAACCAAGATAAAAAAAATGAATTAGTAACATAATTACATAATATATTATTTTTAATTAATTAACCAATCAAAAACATATAAAATTCACCTTTGTTCATTATTCCTCATCAACTTCCACATCTTCATCTTCATAAATTAAAGCTAATTCTAGCTCAATCTTTGTAGCATCTAAAAATCATATAAAAAGATACATTAGTATTATAAATTGACCAAAAAAAACTTTAATAAATGAAATACCTTTCAATAGTGAACTCCTCCAACTTTGAAGACACATCAAAGCTTCAACGGTTTCCGGTAGTAGTCTACTACGATGGGGTCCAATGACCCTCCCACTTGTGCTAAATGAACTCTCGGAAGCAACGGTGGAAATGGGTATCGCAAGAATATCTCTAGCAATCTTAGCAAGGGTGGGAAACCTATGTGACTCCACATTCCACCAAGCCAAAAGACTAAACTTACTCTCATCAACTACAAGCCTCTCCTCTAACAAGTAAGTTTCCACCTCACATTTTTTAGTCCTCTTAGGAGGTTGTTGCGAAACATGTCTTGCCCACAACCCCTCAACTTCATCAAATTCATCCATGGGCCTCTTACCATTCACATTGACAATGGAGGAAGTTACACTAAAAGGAGTGTCATCATAACTTGCATCCATCTCATAATCATGAACTAAATCAACCAACAATCTTTTCACCCTATCACATTCCATCTCAAAACAATCACCATACACAAGTCTATAATAAAAAGTCACAATATCCAATTTTCTTCTAGGATCCAAAACCGAAGCAACCGACAACATTACATTAATCACATTCCAATATTTATCAAACTTAACAATCATTTTTGAAGCCATAGATTCAATCACCTTATTCCCACAACAAACCCATTTTCTCAAAGCAAGTAAAATTTCACACACTTTTTCAAAGTACAAATTGGCCGTTGGATATTTTCTTCCCGAAAAAGCCTCCGTTGCCCTTTTAAATAGTGCTAACCTTTCACATATCTCACTAGCCATTTTCCAATCTTCTTTACTAGGTAGTTTAAATTTATTCCTTCCACTTTTGCTCACCTTTGAATCCAACCTAGTAAATGCATCTTTATACAAAAGGGCTATTTGCAACATATCATAACATGAATTCCATCTTGTCTTACAATCTAAAGTCAATTTCTTAGTGATAGGAATTCTACAATAATTACAAGCATCCTCAAACTTCTCATACCTTTTTGGTGTTGAAACACAAAAGGCAACAACACTACGAACTTTCTCAATTGCACCACTAATCATTTCCAACCCATCACCCACAATTAAGTTCAATATATGTGCACAACAACGCATATGTAAATAAGAACCACCCATAATAAGCTTGGTAGAGTTAAGTTTTTCACGCAAAACATCTACTACGACATCATTAGTTGTACAATTGTCAAGTGTAATGGTGGATACCTTTTCATCTATATTGAAACTCTTCAAACATTCTACCAATGCCTTGCTAATTGATTCCTTGTTGTGTGGGCATGGCACATACAAAAACCTATCAAACACAATCAAGTTACATACATATTAATTATATATTCAATTAAATGTAAGTTCAAACAAAAATATAAAACTATTAAATTACCTAATGATAAGTTCACGCAAAACCCAATCATCATCAATGTAATGTGCCGTCACCGCCATATACCCTTTCCTTTGATTGCTACTACTCCACATATCGGTGGTAATAGCAATCCTAGAATCATTCTCCGCAAACAACCTCATTAACTTTGATATTTCTTCCTTGTAATCTCGTAGAATATCCGCTTTAACGGTATTCCTAGAGATTACCTTGAAATCCGGGTTCAAACTACTTACAAATCTTCTAAACCCAACATGCTCAACAATGGAAAGTGGGTACTCATGTAATATAATCATATTCACCAACTCGGACCTTGACACTTGAGCATTAAACTTAAATTTTCCAATCCCTAAGGAAGAAGATCCACTTTTACTTGACATAGCTAGTAAAATTTGTTGTTTCACATCCATAGTATTTTTTATTTTCATACATCTCTTTATGTGATCCCTTAAATGTGTAGTACCACTCTTTCCTCCACCAACAAAAAGTTTCTTACAACCTTTACACTTTGCCTTGTCTTCTCCATTCACCTTAATTTGGTCAAAGTGTTTCCAAACAATTGAAGTTAGCTTCCTTCCCTTAACACCTATAATTTCGTCATCATCTTGAGTCATTTCTTCATCATTAACCTTTGTTGATTGTTTTGTAGTCACGTTAGTAGGTTCTTTTACATAGGAGGATGGATCAACAAACCCCTCATCATCATCATATCCATTAGTAGGAGTAGATGAAACTTCTTCCATACCTAAATGCAAAATTAAATTGGGGATAAAAATCAATAATTTAACACACAACCAAAAATTCGAGCAGAATACACAAGTAACACAACCAAAAATTCGAGCAGAATTTTCCAAAAAATTCAAGCAGAATAAACACAATCCAAAATTCGAAATTCGAGCAGAATACACAAGTAACACAACCAAAAATTCGAGCAGAGTAAAAAAAAAATTCAAGCAGAATAAACACAATTCGAAATTCGAGCAGAATACACAAGTAACACAACCAAAAATTCGAGCAGAGTAAAAAAAAAATTCAAGCAGAATAAACACAATCTGAAATTCGAAATTCGAGCTGAATACACAAGTAACACAACCAAAAATTCAAGCAGAATAAAAAAAAAATCAAAAAAATCGAGCACAATACACAACCAAAAATCGAGCAGAATAAAAAAAGAATTCAAAAAAATTCGAGCATAATACACAACCAAAAATCGAGCAAAATAAATTAAAAATAAAAAAAATCAAGCAAACTATTCGGTTTCAAAATATTCGAGCAAACAATACACATAATCGAGCAAATAATCAAGCAAACAACACATTTAATCGAGCAAATAATTCAATTTCAGAATATAAAAAAAATTAAAAAAAATGAAAATATACTTGACTTGTTGACGGTGCTGCGTTGCATCGGTCTGAGAGCGGTGATGAGTAGGTGGTTGACGTGGAGACGCGCCGCCGTGAAGAGCTATGTGGAGTACTGGAGTGGGCGAGTGGCTGGCTGCCTGGCTGGCTGCGTGAAAGGCTGAACTGCTGAAGTGAGAGTGAGAAATTGAGAATGTGGGCTGGCAGCGTGAAACTGTGAAAGAAAGGGTGAGGAGTGATCTAGGGTTTTTAGACAAAAGACCACTTAGACTACAAAATTAGAATTAGATATTTTAATTTGAAAAAAATACATAATTTGTTCATTTAAATCTAACTTTTACATAAAAAAGAATGTCTTATATTTTACACATTACAAATATTAATTGTGTAACAAGAACATAATTTTAAAATTGTGCAACTAAATTATTATGTCATTATATATCAAATTGGTCTAATATTCAAGAAAAAAAAAATTGGTCTAATAAATTATGGAGTAATAGTCATTAGAGATTTAGAGGTAAGGTTTAAGAATAGATCTCGTGAATCAAGGTAGTCCACATTGTTGAAAACTATCCTAATCAACTATTGATCGATCAACATTATACTTCGTTGATTGAGTGATCGACTTTATAGATATAAAATAGAATTAGTAACCGTGAATTAGTAAAAAGTTTATAATTTTACCGATTAACAATGTTTGTGTTATTGTAATTTACTGCGTAGTTAATTGTTTGGAATAAAGATCGATTAACATTATACTTCGCTGATTGAGTGATTGACTTTATAAATATAATAGTGAATTAATAGCTTTAACTATGTTTGTGTAACTGTGAATTAGTAAAAAGTTTAGAATTTAGACCGATTGAGTGTGCTATTGACTTACTATGAATTATTAAAAAAGTTTAAACATTTGATCAAGACTAAACTATGAATCGATTAACATTATATTCCATTGATGGAGTGATTGACTTTATAGATATAAAGTACAATTAATAATTATAAATAGTTTGTGTTACTATGAATTAGTAAATGTTTAAAACTTTTGATCAAGAATTAACTATTGAGTATTGATTGGTCTCTGTTGATTGAGCACATGATTGACTTTATAGATATAAAGCTGAATTAATAACTTTAAAGATATATCACATATATGTTTATGTTTATGTTTATGTTTTTGTGTAATTGTGTACTCTAACTTTTATATATATACATAATATATATATATATAAAAGTTAGAGTATATATATATATATATATATATATATATAAAAGTTAGAGTACACAATTACACAAATCCCAAAAAAAATTGTATATAAGTCGGAGTCGGAGTCGGATTACGGGTCGGATTATCTCGGAGTCGGAGTCGGAGTCGGATTTTTTTCTCGGATTTTTTGTAGGATTCGACTCCGACCCTCCTCCGATTCGGATTCGGATTATTTTATCGGAGTCGAACTCGGATTAATTTTTTCTCGGACTCGGAGCGGATTTTTTGCCTCGGATCGGGGCGGAGTAGGGTCGGATCCGGATTGAATTGCCATCCTTAGATAGAGGCTAACCCCGAAAAGATACAGGCGGTAATTGACATGAAGTCACCCCGTTCTGTCAAGGAAGTTCAGAGACTAACTGGTTGCCTAGCTGCCTTGGGAAGGTTCCTCAGCCGGTCAGGTGAAAAATGCCTTTACTTCTTCCAAGCAATCAGGAAGAAGACCAGGTTTGAATGGGGAGACGATGCTGAGACGGCATTCCAGAAGCTAAAAGAGCACTTGCATTCTCTGCCTAGGCTGGTCAGTCCTCTGCATAGGGAGACGTTGTACATGTATTTGGCCGTCTCAGATCATGCTCTCAGTGCCGTTCTCCTTGCTGAGCGAGACGGCGTTCAGCTCCCGGTTTACTTCATTAGTCATGTTCTAAAAAATGATGAACTCCGGTACCCCGTGGTTGAAAGATTTGGCCTTGCTTTGTACATGGCATTCAAAAAATTGAAACCTTACTTTCTAGCTCATCCGGTGGTGATTTACACCGACCAGCCACTCAAGCGGCCAATATCTACCTTGGAGTCAGCCGGCAGAATGTTGAAATGGGCTATTGAAATGCAAAGTCTTGAAATCACTTACGAACCAAGGAAGGTAGTGAAAGGTCAGGCGTTTGCCGACTTCATTGTTGAAATGACCCGTCCGGTGGCTCTGGATAATCTTGATCAGGTTTGGAAAGTGTATGTAGACGGGAGCTCTACAAAGAGCGGCTGTGGTGTAGGCGTAATTTAGGAGTCTCCTGAGGGGGACAGATATGAGTATGCACTACGGTTCAAGTTTCAGGCCTCAAACAATGAGGCGGAATATGAAGCCCTGCTAGCCGGAATCCGCATGTGTATGGCGGCAAGGGCAACAAAAATTGACGCCTACTCTGATTCACAGTTGGTCGTTAGCCAATATGAGGGAAAATTTGAGGCAACTCACCCGGCTATGATCAAATATCTTCAGGCGGTCAAAGAGGAGGCTGGGTCACTTGAGGAGTTTCATTTGAATCAAGTACCCAGGTCTGATAACAACCAGGCGGATGCACTGTCAAAGCTTGCATCTTCCGCCTGCCATGATACGCCTCGGTCAGTCTTTTGGGAAGTACTTGAAAAAAGAAGCATCTATGAAAATCCCATTGGAGTCCTAGACCGAAGCTCTACCTGGATGGATGGCATCCGGGCATACCTCTCAGACGATACGCTTCCTGATTCGCCACAGGAGGCAGCCGTTCTGAAAAAGCGAGCCGCAAGCTTCGAGTTGAGAAATGGAGAACTCTTCAAGGCGGGGTTTCTTAAGCCTTTTTTGAAGTGTGTAACCCCAGAAAAGGGGAAGGAAGTTCTTGAAGACTTGCACTCGGGATTCTGCGCCTCCCATATAGGCGGCAGATCCCTAGCCGTCAGAGCCAGACGACATTACTTTTGGCCCACTCTAGAGGCAGACGCCAAGGAATTGGTGAGGAAATGTGACAAGTGCCCAAAATTTGGCAAACTTATTCACCGTCCGGCTACTGATCTGACGGCCATCCACAGCCCAATCCCGTTTGCAAAATGGGGCATGGACATTTTAGGTCCTTACACGCCTGCACCAGGCGGAAAGCGATACATCTTGGTGGCTGTGGATTACTTTACCAAGTGGGTAGAGGCTGAGGCGGTAAAGAACATCAAGACATCAAACGTCATTTCTTTCATCTGGAAGAATGTTATCACCCGGTATGGGGTTCCTATGTCCATGGTGTTTGATAATGGTCCTCAGTTTGAGACGCTTCAGCTGAAAACTTGGTTGGGAGATCAAGGGATCTCAAGTTGTTTTGCATCAGTCGGCCGCCCCCAAGCAAACGGCCAAGTTGAAGCCTTCAACAAACTGATCTCAGACGGCATTAAGAAGAAAATTGAAAGAGCCGGTGGCTTATGGGCTGAGGAATTAATCCATGTCCTATGGGCCATCCGGACAACGACAAAGGGGGCAACCGGTGAAACCCCATTTCTCATGGTTTACGGTGCTGAAGCCGTCTTGCCCATTAAACACTATGAGCCGACTCTCAGAGTCATGCTTTATGATGAAGAGGCAAATTGGGAGGCAATGCGCCTGGCATTGGACTCACTCCCAGAACGCAGGGGCAATGCTGCCTTGCGTCATGAGATGTACCGTCTGAGAATGACAAGAGCCTACAACAAGAGAGTACACAGGCGTCCTTTGAAAGTGGACGACCTAGTGTTACGGAAAATGGAGGCAACTGGTAGGGCCAATGATCGAGCTTGGAAAGCTAACTCCTAATTGGGAAGGCCCCTACCGGATTTATGAAGAAGTAAGAGACGGCACCTACCGCCTGGAAACTTCAGACGGCAGGCGCCTGCCTAGAACTTGGAATGTAGACAATTTGAAAAAGTACTACTTCTGAGATTTGTAATTTTTGAAAACAAGAAGTAAATTAATGAGAAATTGCTTTTTGTTTTCACTTTTGTTTTGTTTGTCTTATGCCCCGTCTGAATCTCAGACGGGCCACTTGTTTATTTCTCTGAGTTTGACACTTGGAAATTGAATTAACGTCTGATTGACGAGAGGTCAATGGCCAGATAATTAAGCTAAGCACAAAACCGCTTAGTGGCTATACAGCCGGTCTCAAACAAGACCAGAGGCCAATGGCCGGATGGCTGCTTTTCCCATAAATTCGCCTGTCCCAACATGGACAAAGGCGTTCGGCGACACCCCTCCGGGTGCAATCGTCGTAGAGAGAAGCCAACCTGCTTACTCTACGTACCAATGCAGGCAGCCACAATTGGACGGCTGAATAAGCCATCCATAGCCGTCTGACCTAAGCAGTCTAAGGAACGACCAAGTTTCGGAACCCGGATGTCCAAACACATCAGTCGGCGACCGACTGCAGTTCTAACTTAGCGTTTTTTCGTTTTAAATTGGACACATCCTCGTTTGGGGCAAAAGAGTTGTGCAATGGCTATATGATCTCTACTTAGACGGACAACACCGTCTACCTAGAGACTGAAACGCCTGTTAATGTACGGATGTGTACTTGGTTTGGGGCAATCACTACTGTGATTGATTGACTTACAGACGTATCATGCTCTCTGCAGCATCAGACGTTCCCAAGTCAATCAACCAACTCCATTTGAAACCAACCACACAGCCGTCCAGGGGCAAGGACAGCCGCATACTTTTGACAAGTTAGGCAAAATTCGTCGCATGCTTTTGATAAGTTAGGCAAAAATTGAAAAAATTGAAAGTGCAAAAAATTGAAGTGCAAACACAAGCGCGAAGTAATCAAAACCGACTCAGTCGGTGCTTTCATTAAACTTCCACCCAGCCAAACGGCTGTGGTGGATCAATGTTATCCGGACCCCGTCCGGGAAAGAAAGAAATTGTTTAATAAACACGGCTCCTTGCCGGTAAATACACAAATACTCGGCGCACAGGCCGGAAAAGCGACTAATGGCATACTGCCGCAGATAAAAATAAAAAAAAAGGTTGGCACACAGCCGCTGAATTTACTGCCCCTCAGGCGGTCCCTCCGGGCCCTTCTCCCCTTCTTCATTCTCGGGAGCTTCAGGCTCAGGCTCAGGGTGCTCAGTGTTGGCCCAGGCGAGGAAGGACTCAGGCTCTAGCTCACCCTTCTCTCTCAGGTAGATCACCTCATCAGCATATTTGTGAGCCAGAGCCCAGACGCCATAATCCTTGTCGGGATACAAGGCAGCCCAGGCGATCCTCATCATAGCCTCGTTGTCGGTGGCCATCTCAGCAACCAGACGGTTTTGATCCGCCTGCAGAGTCGCTCGGAAGTTATCCTGAGCTTTGGCCGCCTCTTTCTCCAACTTGGCAACCTTGCTCTTCAGATCAGTATTCTCTGAAGAGGCACCCTGAAGCTTTTCAAGGTCTTCCTGGGCCTTCTTGAGGTCCTCCCTGAGCTTGGGGAGGTCCACCTCCGCCTGTTTCTGAGCCGCCTCGGCATCCTCAACCCTCTTCTTGGCCGCCTGCAGATCCGCCTCCAGCTCTTGAATCTTAGCCGCCTGTGTCATTTGAGTTGCTTTAGTTTCAAGATCGTCAATTATGCACGAGTATAAAGCAACATTATCGGCGTCTGTGGCGGCCTGCTTGGCCCGTCTTACCTCGTCCCGCTTGCGGGTGTAAGGACGCTTGAGCCCGTCTACCCGTAGAAGAGCCTGCGAAAGCAAACAAGGTTAGCAGTGCAGGCGGAGAAAAAACTTGGAAAATTGTTATTGAAAATTGTTCATCTTACCTCAGCCAGGAGGGTCAGAATACGTTCAAGATTGAATGTCTCAATCCCCGGGATAGCATCCTTATCCCGTTTGCTGACAGCCTCCAGCATGGCCTTGGCATGCTTCTGGACGTCTGGCCAGCGGGGTGATTGATCTGCACCATAATCAGCGTCAGAGTGAGATACTAAAGCAGCGCCTATCTGGTTTCGACCGTTTGAGGATGACGTCTGCTGGGAGTGTGATTTCACTCGCAACGGCCATCCCAGCTCAGGCGGGGATTCAAAAGGGTTCTTACCTGCAGAGGGCCAGACGAGAGCTGCTGGCAGGCGCGGTGAACCCCCAGTTGCAGATAGGGGGTTGGCCAAGTCAAGGCCTAGAGAGCCACTCACTCTCTCCGCTCTTCCCCCTATCCGCATTTGTCTCCCGCTTGGGGCGTTGGGAGTTGCGGTGGAGGCAGCCTTTTTAGAGGATTTGCTGGGGGTAGAGGCGGTGGTCTCCTCCCTAGCCCGTTTGAGTTTTTTCTCAAACGTCTTATCCACCTCTCCTCCCTGGAAAAATAAACAAGTTAATGTTAGCAGTTGAAGAAAGTAAACTTTGAAAGTAAACTCACGAAAAGAGTCAGACATTTACCTTGGCCCTGAGCTCTCGCACCTGGGCCTCCGCCAAGTCTCGGCGGATCTGTGCTGCGGACCGTCTGGGGGTCTTCTCGTCTGGCATCATGTTCAGAGCTTCTTCTGCAAAAACAAAAAGGGGAATCGATTAGTACATCATCAAAAATGATTCCGACACAAAAGTACTAAAGACGGAAATGTATTCAGGCGCATACGTCTGGTGAACATGTGCCCTAGCCCGCAGGCGGCTAGGAAGCATTCATCCCTAAGCCAGGCGCTCTTAGGGATCCAGTTCTTCGGGACTTTTATTGTCCCCCCGGTTGACAATGTGACGTCTGTGAGGCCGAAGAAGTCAGCCTCAATTATTTTATCAAAGTCCTCATCCGGGATCCGGGGAAGACAGCATTTCCGACCCAGAAGGTCAGGCTTCTTATTGTACTGGCGGAGCTCGAAGTTCTCCCGCCTAGTTGGGGCCGTCAGCAGGTAGAACCTGTGCTTCCAGCCGTCGAATTTTGAGACCTTATCCAAGGTCATCATGTATTAAGGGAACGTGGTTAGAGTATACCACGCTCTGTATCCGCCTAGGTTGCGGCTAAGATAATGCATCTTAGCAAAAGCTTCCCAGCCGGGGTGAATTCCTTGGAATTCACAAGCGGCAACATACCCCAGAATGTTTGCCCAAGAGTTGGGGGTAAGTTGCCAGACTCCGAGGTCGTAGCCTCTCAAAATTGCCTTCACCGCCTCGTGAAGGGGGAAGCGAAGTCCAGCCTTGAACGCCGCCTTATAACAGCCGAAGTAGCCGTTAGCGTTTCGTTCATCGTCTTCCCAGGAAATGGTGCCGTCTGGAGGAGGCACCTTTATTTTCCACCCGTCTCCCATTGGGTGCATTTTCAAGAAGTTTTCAAGACCTCTTTCCATAAGGTCTCTATCTTTGAGGGAGACGTGGATCTTGTAGGGATCGTCCTTCTCCTTCCACTTCTTCCTCTCTTCTTCCTCACTATCCTCAAGCGGAGGAAGATCGTCACTGCTCTCTGAAGAGGAGACGGCGAATCCGCTCCCCGTCTCCTCCCCAAATTGGGAGACAGAAGCTGAGGCGGCCTCCTCACCGCCTTGGTCGCACTCGTCCAAAAACGAGTCTGGAGGAGTTGGGGGGCCACGCGGAGGGGATCTCTCCGGAGCCGTCTGGTGTTCAGAGCCAGACGACTCTCCCTCAGGCGTTTGGCCGCCTGAGCCTTTACTTCTATAATTTGGGTCATGTGCCGTCTGCATTGTCCGAGCCATTGCGTCCTGCACAGACGCGCAAATGGTCGGAATCCAAGCCTGAGGGTGGTCCCAACACCCTGAGACGGCACTACCAGTCCTAGACTCAGCCGTCCCTGGTGAACGGCTGGATTCTACCCTAGGTTGTGCCGTGTGTGTTGGTGATGAATCCATTTATTGCAAGAAATATGTACAAGCGGTAAAATGAAAAAGAGCTGAGAGAGTCAGAGACGGTACCTTTAGATTTGAGATCTGAAGGTAGACGGGTCTGCTTGTGTATTTGAGGCTGAGTTTCCCTAAACTTGCGCTTGACTCAGACGGGTGACTTCTGCTCTCTCTTTCAAGATTCTCTCTAAGTTTTCTCTGAAAATTTTTGTGAAACGTACAAAAATAATGAGGGTAAACGACTATATAAAGAGGGTAAATGAAGGGGTATTCCTGTAATTTACTCAGATGGTGAACAGTAAATTTTGGCGGTAAAATTACCACCAATCAGAGAGTGACACGTGTCATAGATGCCACGTGGCGTGCCACGTCACATCTGTGAGGGGCAAATGTTTAGGGTAATTTTACCCCGCCATGTGGACTAACCAGAGGGCGACACGTGTCAGCCCAAGGATGGTCCAAAGTGGACCTATCCCTGCTTGACACGTGTCATCCCAGATATTTGGGAAAATGACGGCCTTCAGGCCTAAATCCCGAGAAAGCCGTAATGCGGCGCAGCCCACCACTGATTAGGGTTCTGTGACCTAATCAGGGGCACAATTCCCAAGGACCCTGTAAATAGGGAGATTCCCCTCTTTTGGAGGGCACGTTTTTCCATTTATTACAAACTGTCCCTTTGATAGAGACAACTGAGCTAGAAATACTAGCAGATCCCCACCTAAATTTCCGCACCTTTTTCTCTCCTTTCAAGTTACTAACTTGATCGTCGGAGGCGGAGCACCTACCAACTGGTGTCTCTGTTTGTCTTGCAGGTACAGGCCGCACCAGACCAGTCTTCGAGCTGTAACTCTCCCGAGGGACAAAAACACCCAAAACAAGAACCAAGACTAAAATAAGAACTAGGAACTAATCTAGGCCCTTAGATCATGTTAATTGGACGGCTCACATGCTTCCCGTGTCATTAATGGAATTTTTGTAATATTTTAACTGTATAAAGTAGTTTTCAGTTTCATTTCTCAAAAGTAAATGAAATCAAGTCTTAAAGTAAATAAAATTGCTTTAAAAGTTAAAAAAAACTGAAAAAAAGTTTAAAAACAGCGAAATTACGAAAATGCCATTAATGAGAGTGGGTGCAATGTGAGCCATTAGATTGAGTGCGATCAATGGCTGAGTTTAGTTCCTAGTTCCTATTATTTACCTTGTTTCCCACATGATCTCAATTCTATATAGACCAAGTTATAACGAGAACCAATCCTATAATAGGAATTAGGAACTCATGAGGACCATCAGATCTAACAAGAAACACGCCTTAATGAACGACCAAGATCTATGCTGAAGCGCGATCAAGATTTTTCTCGCTCCTTCACCATTTTCTCTCTCCTCAAGCTTTCTCTCTCCTCAAACGCTCTCTTGATCTCCTCTGCAAACTAGATCATTCACCGCCATTAATCTCTTTCCTCAAGCACTATTTCTCTACTCCGCGAACTGAAAACCTCCATTAATTGCAAAATGATGTCTAAACAGGTATGTCGTTTGAATTTTTCTTGATTTTTTTTTATTATTTTTAATGAATTTAGAGTTCGAATTTTGCGAACTCCATTGATTTTGTAGAACGATTTTAGGTAAAATTAAGAAGTTATTCAACAACTCGATGCGAATTAAATTTTGTGATTATTTATTTTAATTAACCTGATTTTTATTATATTTTGGATCTCAAATTTGTGTGCTAATTGGTGAAAACAAATTGTTGAGCGAATTTCTGTACGAATTTTTGGCTTCAGATATATGTGTGTTTCTTTTAATTATAATTCTAGTTATTTTTTTATTTTTTTTGTACAGAATTTTAGAGTATATAATAATGTGCGATAAGAATTTTCTATAGTATAGGTTCTGTGTGTGGATGATTATTAAAAATTGCTTGCTTTAATTTTTTTGTAATGTTTACAAAAGTATATAGAAAACTAGTAAAAGTAAATCAATTTGGCTTAGAGAATTAAATTTTCATACAATATGAACATGCTGAAATTGTTAAATTCTTAGCAATGTTCTTATATACTGAATCTGGAATATTGACTTATTGTTAGTATTACTATGAATGAAAGCAAAGTAAATCCTACATAACAAAATTTGCAAACGTAGATACAAAATACTTAAAAGTAAATCGAAATATTCCAAAAGTAATTTGCCTGGGCTACGTGGTCTTACCGCAACTCTATTGTTCATCAGGCTCTATGGCAGAATGCGATGGTGGGTGTCATGGGGTTTTTAAGATCGTGAAAGACTTCAAACTCTATGCATCTGCTTTCTCAGGGGTAGCTGGGTCTGTTCAGGTGAGTACATGGGAAAGATTGGTTTTCTCTCGTGAGAAATGGGTGCACCCGGCTGATGGGCGAGTGAGAGTGAACACAGACGCTGCAGTTATGGAGAGGATTGGCGTGGGGCTGGGGGTCTGCATTCGGGATTTGGAGGGGAAGCTTCTTGCTATGGCAGATCTTCTGTTGAATCTATGAAGCTTGCTGAGGCTCTGGCAGCAAGGATGGGAGTGAGGCTTGCTAAGAGGCTTGTATTTAAACACATTGAGTTAAAATGTGATGCTCTTGAAATTGTCAAGGCTATATGGTTGGAGACCCCTGGCAGAACCGAACAGAGATAGTGATTGAAGATATTAGATATATGTGATTTGAAGAACCCTGGCAGATGCTACAAATTCCCTCGTGAGTCTCTTCCTTCTTGCTTCATCATTTTCATTATTCTTATTAATATCGATCATTATGCATATGCTATACTTTATGATATTTATATGCATGATTCAAGAAGTATATGAATGAAATTGGACTGAGTTATATGATTTGATTTGATTTAATGACAAGAGAAATACGAGACCAAGTGTTCAATCAAAAGAATAACACGGTGACAATCGCTGTGGTTTCCTGCAGTCCTGATAAGATCAGAAACAAGCTTTGCTGCAAAGCTGGCAAATCCATTAAGAGCATCGAGATCAAGCCTCCATCCAAGCCTGCTCCTCCCTAACCTGACAAACCTAAGCCTGCTCTTGATCCAGCTCCTGCTCCAGTACGCGAGCCTCAAAAACCCAAGTCCGCTCTTGCTCCAGCACCTAAGCCTTAAAAGCCTAAGCCATCTATTTAAGACATGGTAATAACATAACAATTCTATATCCTGCTCTAAAAGATGATCCTACACAAAAATACAAAAGATGAATAAGCTAAGGTAATTCCTACATCAATTATCTCTAAATTCAAAGTAAATTAAATCTAACCTAAAGTAAATAAATTTTTTTTTAAAGTGAACCTATTAGCTCAAGTGGTAGAGCACCATGCGGATGCATAGAGGTGTAGGTTCGATTCCTACATAGGTTGTCTTAAAAAGTAAATATAAAACACTTTAAAGTTATTCAAAATACATTAAAAGTAAATCAAAATATCCCAAAAGTAAGTAGAAAAACTAAAAACGTAAATTAATATATCTCTAAAGTAAATCAAAATAACTATTAAAAGAAATAAAAAGTAGAGCAAAATATGTCAGAAGTAAATCATAATTACTCTAAAGTAAATACATAATGTTAAAAAGTAAATCAAATTAGCTCTAAAGTATACGAATAATAAATTATGTTGAAGTGATAAATGACTAAGGAAACTTCGTTATAGCACATGAACTCCAAGTCATTTGACTTTCATATCTTTACAAGATGAGTCAAATTTTAAGAAACAAATATATTGAGTTCAATGTAGAGGTTTTCAAATTAAAAGTAAATAAAACTATATCTTAAGTAAATAAAAACAAAAAGAATATGATCAAAAGTAAATAACTAAACTTTATTACGAAATCAACCTTACCATTAATATGTTTATGGGTGAAGTTTGGAAGTTAAAAGGAATGCATTTATCTTTGAGAAGAGGAACATTGATGGCTTACCATTAATTTTGGTGTATCCTTTAATTTTGGTAAAAACCTTTATTACGATTTCTAATCTTTAGGTTACACAAACCTATGTGGGATTTGAACCCACATCTTTTGTGCAATTGCACAATGCTCTACCAATTGAGCTAGTAGGCTAGTATATATTTAACATTAAAAAAAAAAATCAAAAGTAGATCAAAAAATATCAAAAGTAAATCAAAAAGTCTATATAGTATACGTAGTAAACTCATGAGGGGTTCGAAACTCTATATCATTTCAAGCAGCTCAAATAAATAGATTAATAGACCTATAAGTAACAATTCCCCTGAATTTTTGAAGCTGATTCTATCACCAATGATGCAGCAAGGCAGGGCAAACAATAAATAAAGGTAACAAACAACAAACCAAACATCAAGTAATAGGACCACAACATATCCATATTAATTCTACAAGGTAATAGCCAACCCTCTATTGCTTTACTTCATCAAACTCTCGATTCTTACGGAATCAACCTTACCATTAATATGTTTATGGGTGAAGTTTGGAAGTTACAAAGGATGCTTTGATCTCATAATGGTCATAGGTTGAGAATTGAGCTATGACAGATGGATTAAGTCTGCCACGTTACTAAGAACATCATGCATTGGTTGTACATCTGAATCATGCTTCGGGAGAAACTTTCTCCACCAGCAAAGCATATGTGATGTCCTTGTTGAAATGCTAATTGCCCATTTACTCTCACTAATTACATCCTTACATAATTTTCTTATATTATAGGACATTATATAATATGAATATTAAAAGGATGCATGTATGAAAGTGACCATCAGTTTATCATTTATCAGATCTGGTTGGAACCATTCAATGCAAGCCTTTTTTCACTTTCGGTTTGGGGGGTGAGATTAACAGCAAAAAAGCTCATGTCAATAGATAATATTTAGATATTGCACCTTGAGGATAGAGACTCATTTGCATTTAAAACCAATCAAACAGGCAGACTAGAGATGACAAATGAATGCAATAAGGCTAGACATATTCACGATAAATTGACTTATTTGTGTGTAAGAACGAGTTTAGAGACCAATTAAAAATGAATGATTGGTCAAAGACTAGGAAAAAAACAAAAAAAAAAAAAAAACATAGGAGTTCTAAAACAGGTAAGTCTAAGTTCCTCCTAATAATACATTCCAAATTCCTACAAGGGTTAAGGACTATGCTTTCCACTATCAAATAAAAATAGCAAGCGAATTGTTACAAGAATTACCAAAAATTAATCATTATCAACTCAAAAAGTAAGTAATATCAGCACAAAAGTAAATAATATAAGCACAAAAGTAAATAATATAATCAAATTGGGCTCATAAAATTCAGTTAAATGTGCACTATAATCCTCACATTGATCGCCTTTACAAGAACCACAACAGTGAGGGCAATGACCTTCAACAAAATCATTGTTAAGCAAATGAAATCAAAACCATTACTTCAGGGCCTCAACGCTAAACCTTCACTACTCCCACATTATCTCTAAAACAAAGCCTCAAACCTCTTATGACATATTCAAGTTCCAAAGAACAAGTTTAAGCCACGAATAAGCATTTTCAGCATTCAAACAATTTAAAAATTATATGTCAAAGGCAAATCAAAGAGATATAAACATGGCACAACTATTATTCTGGATTAATTGAAGCATAACATAATTGTCTGATATATTATTACTGAAATTCGATTAGAAAGAGTAAATAATTGAAAAATAAGATTGCACAGAACTTACCACATATTTCTCGGTCGCAGCTTCGCATATCTTAGTAACTTTCAAAAAAAAAAAAAAACTTAATAAGCCTCAGACAAATCCTTTAATTCTGATAAATAGAATTGAAACAAGCAAATTGAAATCACAAAACCGTTACTTAGCAAATGAAATCTTAAATAAACAAACATATAATTGTAAAAACGTAAATCACACCAAAAAAAAAAGCCCTAATTCAAGCAAATAAGTGGAAAACCTCAATCGAACAAACAATGAAAACAAAAAGAATCAGGAAAAAAACCTTCAATAATGCTGATCCTTCAATTCAACCATGGAAATTCTGGGCTCAGATTTAAGACGCAAGGGGATCGGAGAATCGCTGTTGTTTTCTTGGTAGAACAAAGGGCGAGCGACGAATCGGAAGAATACAAAAACCAATCATTTTTCTTTTAAAACTAAATACTTTACATTTACCAAAATGCCATTACTGAAGCAAAAACGCGGATGGCATCTCAACCGTTAGATCATATGCAATCAAAGGCTCAGATTGGTTTTTAGTTCCTATTATTCACCTTGGTTCTCACATGATCTCAATTCTATAATAGGAACTAGGAACTAATACCGACTGGTCGATTAAATAGAAACTAGCTTTTCACCCGGGTGATGCCTCGGAGCATTGTGAATATATTTAAACTAAACTTGTATGATAATATTAGGTGAAATATATATAGAGATTAGTTATATTTTATTTTTAAGATTAATTTGTTTTTATTTTAAATGTACTTGCACTATTATAGTTTTTTCCAAACATTATTGACATTAAAATTCATTATCAAATATTATCCTGAAAATTATTAGTTTACTAGATTAGAACCCATGCGATTCACGGTTTATATAAAACCAATTTTTAATTTGTTCATTTTAAAAATAAATGGAGATTTTATATAAATAAGAATTACATACATTTTGTAATTTTAATTTTTTTTTATTTTCATCAAAATTATGATATAGCATCTGTTCAACGTCATCTAATTCATATTTCATGTAGGAGGTCATTTATTAGTGTGCTATTTAAAATTTTTTCAATTTCCTACGATAAATTGATACGTTTTAGTTGTAATGTAGAAGCTTCTAATATTTAAATTTCAAAAATGTTAAATATGATAGCTCTACAAAAAAAAAAAAAAAATGACATCATCATTGCATTTAGGCGGGAAATTTTTTTATTAAGAGAGCAACACGTAGGCAGTGGTGACGTCAGCATCTTCTGTTTTAGTAATAGTTAATAGATTTCATTTTCAATTGTTTTTAAAAAATCTTTAAAATTGACATATATATGGAAAAAAAATAGCATAAAAAGTGCAACATATTTTTGGGTTACATATTTCAAAAACTATAGGGTTGTATATATAAGCAAATGAAAGAGATAAGATCATTTTTTGTTATTATATGTTGTTAAATATATGTGTATAAAATCCATATATATTACTAGTATTAATTTTGAAATTTATGAACATGTTTAACTCTTTTTAAAATACATTGTTGACATAAAATGTGTCATTAGAGTGGCGGTAAAGGTTGAATCATAATGAACATAAAGGTTAAGGGTTCAAACATCAATGTGTTTGGTGAAATAATATTGATCATGAATAGGTTGGTATGACATGTCGCCATATCATGTGCCAACTAATGGCGAAATTGGCAACACGTGGCAGAATTACATAACTTTGGTGACACATGGCAGAATTGCATGTCTTGCCATGGGTTTTAATACTCGCTCCGTGTTTTTTTTAAGTGACACACTTTAACCGACACGTAGTTTTAGGAGATTTTATTGACTTTAATAAAATAAGATGTTAGTGGGGTAGGTTGGAGGAGTGAGAAATGATAAAGTAAAAGAATGTGAGAGGAAGCGGGGACCATGAAAGGAATGAGAAATGATAAAGTAAGAGATAGTGGGGTGAAGATATATTATTAAAATGTAAGGAATTTCTAAAAGAGGAAGTGTCACTTAAAAAAAAACAGTCGTTTAAGGAAAGTGTGTCACTTAAAAAAAATACGGAGGGAGTAATATATATTGATATATTGATGGACGGATGGGATTTAATCTGGCATATTAATTGTTTCACGAATTGAAAAAACTGAGAGGTCGTTTTCTCTCTCCTCCATCAAAAACGTTCAACCACTTTTTGCGCTCGATGAAGATCAAATTCTTCTTACTTGAACATGAAATCTTAAAATTCATGTTGTTAAAGATCATTTAATTTACATCTTGAAATCTGCATTTTGAATCCAATTTTGTGTTAATTTTCGACTCACATTAAATTAGGTTTAACTTGTGCGAATTCGAAAATTTTATGCAAATTCGAAGTTTCTCGGTGCGATGCTGAAGTTTCTTCACAAGAATCTGCAAAATTGATGTCTAATTAAGGTATTGACTACAATTTCTTATGTCTATAATTAATATTTAGCAAAATTTATTTAGGTCTAAAATCAACGATTTTTCCAGATTTACTTAGTGATTATATTAGTTTGTTTTAGTGAATTTTGTAGCTTGAAGTTGTGTAAAATTGCAGAGATGTCTTAAATTAAAATGTCTAAACTATTTTTTTATGCAATTACTAACTTATTTTAGTGTTTTCAGGTTGAATTTCGCTAAAATTTGAAGTTGTTCAAAATGAGGTTGCGAGAGATTGAGGTTGTCCGTAATTGAAGGTGTTTGAAGTTGAAATTATATGTGAAGTCAAGTAATGTTTCTGAATTTTTCTATAATTTTGTTGATTTTTTTTTTCAGTGATTATTTTGTTAAATAATTTTATTAGTATAAAAGAAGTTCTTATTTTGTAACTTTGCATGTCAACTTTTTGATGAAAATCTTGTGAGAGGTCACATATATATGTTGTCTGTTAATGGTGATTAAAAGTCTCAAACACAATTGATGTTCCATCTGAGGTCCATTTCATTTAGATAATTTATTTAATTATGTATAAATTTCATAAAAGTAAACTAAATCTCT
Source organism: Chenopodium album (assembly GCF_948465745.1). Lineage (NCBI taxonomy): Eukaryota > Viridiplantae > Streptophyta > Magnoliopsida > Caryophyllales > Amaranthaceae > Chenopodium > Chenopodium album. The sequence goes on along the minus strand of NC_137850.1, from coordinate 10,225,812 downwards.
CTTAAAGTATACTAATCATCTAAAGTAAAGTAATGAGGACTTTTTGATATTTGTGTCTTCGGTGTGGGGTGCGTGGTCTAATTATAGGAACTCTGTTGTGTTCAATGAGTAATGTCAGAATTGGGATATTTTAGTCATGAGGTCTTTTAGATAGGACTTTTTGATAGTCTGCTAGATCACAGTTCAAAGAATTTGCATGCCTTTGACTATTTTTTTTCTTCATATTATCCAATATTGCCTGCCTACGTGTGCTAGAATTGAATAATTACTAATTTGTGTTGGTTTATCAATTTCAAAAGTAAATGGAAACCAAATAAAGGTGAACAAATTTTATTTTAAAGTAAAGCAAAAAAGACTTCATATATGATTCATAATATATGAGCAATGAGAGAAATGTTGGTTGTGTTTGCTCTCTGCAATTTCAATGTTGTGCAATTATCTAGTTAGAGCTAATAATCCAAGTTTTGGTAATATAAGAAAAATGGAGATTAGGAATCTTTGCTAAGTTTTCTGCGAACCTACTCAAGCAATGAAGTCGTGTTGAGAATGGTGTTAGTGGTTTATATATCTTCAATTTGTCTTATGATATATTATTTAGTATGTAATGTGGGTATGTTACATCACTTACAAGCACCTTCATATTACAATAGTCAATGTGGCATTGTTCCTTTAGGAATAACAAGATTAACGCAATTGTAAATGAGATCTTTGTAGGAATTCTTTGAGGACGAGTATTACATATGCTCTATTCTGTTACCTATCTATATGTAATACTGAATTTGCAGTGTATTAGGTACTTGAGATTTTGATTATATGTATAGTTAAGCATTAGTTTGAGACTGATGGTGTTGGTGGTTTGGTTGTATTTTTAGGCTAGGAGAGTTTTATAACGGAAAATGGTTATACTTTTGATACTATCACTACCTTTGGTGGGGTTTAAAATACAATGGATAAATAAGGCTAGAAAAAATAGATTCTACATTTGTTGTTCCAAAAGTAAATAAAAAAGAATTTAAAGTGAATAAGAAAGATTTTAAAGTAAACCTATTAGCTCAAGTAAACCTATTAGCTCAAGTGGTAGAGCTCAAGTCAAGAAAGACTTCACAACATGCTTAACGTAGGCGCACTTCGAACGACGCCTACAATTTGACGACTACACTGCGGAGGATTCTTGGTTATTTATCGATTTGAGTGATATGTATTTAATTAAGATGAGTGCATGAGACTTGAAAGATTCTTGAAAAGTATTCTTGTGATTAATCGTATGATCTAGGCCGTTAGATCACGCGCCTATTGTCTCTGATCTGACGGTCTAGATTAGTTCCTAGTTCCTAATATAGGATTGGTTCTCGTTATAACCTGGTCCTATATAATGTAATAATTAATTTTTGTTATTTTGAAGGAAATTGAAGAAGAACTGCATTTATTGACTAGAGATTCAACACTCTTTGCAATTTTACATGCTGAGCGTATAACTTGCTTAACAGAGAAGATGAAAAAGCAACAATTGAATGTGTCTACATCAAATTTTCAACTGGTTTCTGAAACACAAAGGCTAATGGAAGACCCTAAAGTACAAAGGGCTATGGATGAAATAGTCAAGCTTTATGATGATTTGAGAGATGTATCTAATGTGTTTCCGTCAACATGAGAGGAGCATCATAAAAATTCTGAAACTGATCCTGAAACTAATCAAGAGGATATAGATGATCCTAAACCTATAAATCTGGATGATGAAAATGAAGATTTGGAAATAGAGGAGGAAAATGATCTGGATGATGAAAATAAAGATTCTGACAAAGAGGAGGATGACAACAAAGAGGAGGATGACTGTAGACACCTAATCGTGTCTCCCCAAAAACCAAACCCAGTGATGAATACTTTTCACGTCATTGATTATCGAATGAAGTGAAAGTGTGAAAAGTCTAGTGATGCGGTTGTTTTTAACAAAACATCCTTCTTTCTGTTTTCGAAAATCTACTCTATTTATAAAAATAGCCAGTCTAATTTAGTATGGTCCATGGTAAGGGTCTAATAATAGTGTAGTTGGATTGGACTCGCAAAGAGCTTTCCAACGATATATTATAAGCCCAATTCCGATGAATAATGAGGAAATTATGGCCAAAATACTAAGTTGGGCCCGAAATGAATTTTTTATGCGACCCAATGATCTAGAGGAGGGCCTATTAATCATTATTCCTAAAGTTATTAGGATTGACTTTAATCTTCTAGAATAATCTAGAAGGTTCTTTTAAATTATTAGGATTAATAATTATATTTTTAGAAAATAAAGAATTTTATTTGGAATAAAACAAGTGTTTTATGATAAATCTGATTTTAAAACTAATAAACGCAGACTCCAATTACTTAATTATATTAGGAAAAGGATTCCGTACAAAAGCGCGTTTTATCTTTTAATCAGCGCCAAACGACAAGTTTGTCGCACTGTGACAGAGCCTGTCGCCATGCGTGATTCCTGTCGTTTAGCGCTGGTTGCTGTCGTTCGCGATAGGAACCAGTTTTATTCCGAATCGAATTCGATCTCTTTTCAATCGTTTTCGGACTATTTTTCTTATAAATAGGGTCCTCAATCCCCGTTTTTAAATGATCCTCAATCATCACAATTCTTTCTCTTCTCTCTTAAGCAATAGCTTATTCTTTCTCCCTCTTGCTTTCTAAACTAGCTTTTTACAAACACCATACCGCATACACAAGTTCTAGACACACCTAACCAAGTTCGAAGTTGCCTTCGCCCTCGATGTGAAAGGTTGATACTTTATGAGGGTTTAGTCCCAAATCCTTATTTCAATTATTTAATTTAATTGTTTGATTTAATATTTTATTGAAGTTTACTAACGCGTGTATTTTGTTATTAGAAAGAGATATGAGGCATCAAAGTAAGTAGTTGGCTTACTTCCTATTCTTGTAGAAAGCATGTTTAGATTTAATTAATTCCTAGTATCATGTTAGCATGTTTTTATTGTTTTCTAGTATCACGTTTAGGTTGCTTCCTATTCTTTCTAATATCATGTTAGTATTATATTAGAGCTAAAGCTTTAATCTTTAGGTTTAGTGACATGCTAGGATTTGTTATTAACCATGTTAGTATCATGCCTAGGATCTTGCTAATATTATTATGCTTTATTGAGATTATGATGATGATGATTTGTTGTGTCTATATTATTATGTTGCTTGATATATATTATTGTTATTGCTTGATCACGCCTGATGAATGTCATTTATGGCACTCGTTTGATTCCTTTTAGGGTGAATTTCATTATGTTTTGTAGCTCTTTTTATTCCCTTTTCCTTAATTTTTCTCTTTATTTCTTTAGTTTGCATTTTCCTTAGTAGATTTTCCATTTTCATGTATTTTTTGGTTTATTTCGCCTTTTTCCCCTTTATTTTTTTGTTTTCTTTTATTTTCAGGAGAAGATCGTTCCCGAGGTCTCTTCCCGGGTTTTGTATTGATTGAGATGCTTAGTGTCTTCCATTTGAAGCCCAATATTGGAGATATGTAAGTTCCAAACTTCCTTAGGCCGTGCATTCATGCCATGGGGCACCAATTCTGGTGTTGAACCCACCGTCAAGGTGCTTTAGAAACTGCCATGCTCCGTGTTCATCAAGCACACCAAGTGGAGTGCACGAGGAGCGTCAAGATGATGGGGAAGAGAGCTGCCCTGCTCCTAGGCGCGGGCGCGCGTGACAATGGCGCGGGAACGCGGTGCTCTGGCGCGGCCGCTCTTGTTGCTCCCCCTGTTTCGTACCCTTTTCTTCTCGGCCGTGCACCTCTAAAGTGAAGGTCGCGCCTGTACAGGTTCTTTTGGGACGACTAACTACTTTCTCCTTTGTTAGTTTTGCTATTTATAGTTTTCTCTTCATTTTTAGAGAGAGAGAGAGCTTAGAATTAGAATTAGGTTTGATTTTCTTAGAGAGAGAAACTCTATGTTTTAGATTTTGTAGAGAGGGAAACTTGAAGATTGATGGTTGATGATAGTTACAATTGGTTTGATTTCAAGCTCATTTCCTTGATTTGATCAAGTTTGTAAGAATCCTTTTTACTTTAGTTCAATCTTTAGCTTTTGATTCCAATTGTTTTGTTGATTGTTGAAGTTTATTGATTGTTTGGTTGAATTGGTTTGATTGGAATGATGTTGATGAATTTGATGAATTGTATAGCTTTGTTCTTGATTTTTTTAGTGGATTGTGAGTAGTTTGCTTGCTAGGGATGTGGTGAAGCATGTATTAGTGATGGATCATAGCTAATTGGGGGGTTTTTGATTGATTTAGCATTGTGATTAGATTGGTTGATTGATTTTGTGCATGTTTATGGATTGGGAGGAGTGATTAACCTTGTTCTTCATGCTAGATTGCATTGTGTGTCTACATTGATACGGACCATTGATTTGTAGCTCGCATTTGTCGATTGAGTTTGGTTAGTGACGTTCCTAGTTAGAGTCTTTCGTAGTTGGAGCTAGTTAGACCTCTAGGAGATAGCTTGTCGAGCTCTTTTGATTGCGTTGTCTATCTTCCCTAGCAATACTCGAATTAATCAATCTCCAACCCGATTAGTGTGTGTTTATTGCAAGTATATGTGGATCCTAAATCCCTATTGTTTTGATATATTGATTTACTTTGTGATTTACTTTGTTATTTAGTTGAATTTAGATAACCTACACTACCTCTTATGTTTCAAAATAGCTTGACTTTGGCCGTAGTAAACTTCCCCCCATTCCTAGTGGTTCGACCTGAGCTTGCCCTATTACTAGGTGTAGGTTTGGTTACAAATTTAGTTTTATTGGAGGAATTTTAGTTTCAACGACCTAGAATCCAACCTCCATTAAAATGGCGCCGTTGCCGGGGAATGGCGTAATTGTTTGCTATTGTTGTTGAGTCTATTTCATTTTATCTCAAAAATACAAAAAGATTTTTATCTTTTAGGCTACATTTGTAGCCGTGCTACTGATATTTTTCCTCTGAGATTGTGTGTGCAAGAGAACACGGGAGAAGTCCCAAGGGTGACAATGAAGAAGTTGGGAACTCTGGGTGCATATAAGTATGAGAGCGGGATTGCTCCATCTTCAATTCCGAAAAGTGACTTTGAAATCAAGCCGGCAATGATAACCTTGATTGAAAGGCGACAATATAGTGGTGTAACAAATGAAAGTCCCCTCAATCATCTTAAGGAATTCGAGAAATATTGCAACATAATTAAGGTGAGTGGGGTCGCACAAGAATTCATAAGGCTCAAGCTATTTCCTTTCTCTCTAATTGGAAGAGCTCAAGAGTGGCTAGACAAGGAAGTGAAGCTTAATTCCTTGAGAACTTGGGATGAAATCACTAAAGAATTTCTTTTCCGTTTCTTCCCTCAAAAGAAAATGGCGGAGACTAGAGCTTTGATTCAAAGTTTCAAGAAAAGGACTAATGAAAGCCTCTATGAAGCATGGGAGAGGTACAAGGAATATCAAAGAGAAAGTCCTCACCATGGAATCCCCACTTACTAAATCATTCGAATCTTTTATGGTGGTTTGAGTCCTCAAGGAAGGCCAAGTCTTGATGCCGGAGCCGGAGGCCCAATAATGAATAAGACGGAGGAAGAAGTTGTTGATATTATTGAGGATGTATTAAGACACTACATGGATTGGAAAGAGGGTGAGAAAGAGCCGATAAACAAGAGTAGCACCGCGGGGTGCTCGATTGATCAACTCAATGCTATCAACAATTTGTCCACGCAAATTTCGAACTTAGGGAAAGAGGCGGTATCTATCAAGGTTAAGCTTGAGAGTGCAACTTCACAAGCACCGATTCTTCCCTCCCAATTTAAGGGGAGAGGTACACCTCCTTACCCTAACACTCTTCCCTCTTCTTGTTGTATGATTAGTGAATGTTGGTTTTGTGATTTATATGGAATGAATGATCATGATGCTTCTTTTTGCCCTAATATTTCTTGTGATAGAAATGATGATTATGATGGAAATGAGAATGAGCATGTGAATTATGTTGCCAATAATGATTTTGGACGTAGATTTGATGTTCAAAGGAATGTTGGGAATAGGAATTATCACAACCACGGGAAATATGATAATTATAACCAAAATAGTGGTTATAGGAACCAAGGAACCCAAGGGTTTCGTGGTAACTATAACAACCATGGTTATAGTGGTCAAAGTCATGGCCAAGGATATGGAGATCATAACCAAGGTTTTAGTAACCATAATCAAAATCATGGCCAAAATCAAGGTAGGGGTAATTGGAGTAATCAAAGTAGGGGGAATTTTCAAAACAATGCTCGAAGAGGTACCCCATTCAGATTTACTCCAAAGACCCAAGGCCAAAGTGATAGTTTCCATGATCAACCATCTTCATCAAGGAGTTGGTTAGAGGATGTCATTGAGAACCAAACCAAGGTGTTGAATACTCATATAACCCTTAGTAATGAGATGATTAATGACATGATGACTTATAATAAGGGGTTAGAGAACCAAATTTCTCAATTGGCTAGTATGTTGAAGGAGTTTGCAAATCTTTCTTCTTTGACTTCACAAGGCTTAGATCTTAAGAAACCTATGAATGTAATTGTAACTAGGAGTAGTAGGATTCTTGAGAGTGGAGTTTCTAAGAAGAGTGATGCTAAGGAGAGCCCTAGCAAGGATTCGATTGAGAATGAGGGAGATGAGAGTCCTTTGATTAAGAAAGTTGATGAGGAATAAGTTGAGAAAGTGAAAGAGAAAATGAGAGAAGTTATCAAGTCTAAGCTCCCATACCCCCAAAAGTTTAATAGGCACAAATTAGACGAACAATTTGACAAATTCATAGAGATTCTTAGGCAACTTCATCTTACCCTCCCATTTACCGATGTCATTGACCAAATGCCGAATTATGCAAAATTGCTTAAGGAAATCTTGAGTGGGAGGAGAACTTGTGATATGGCGAAAACGGTTAGTTTGACCGAGAATTGTAGTGCCATCATAATGAACAAGATGCCGCCTAAGTTGAAGGATCACGGGAACGTTTCTATCCCTTGTGCTATTAACAAGACACAAATTGATAATTCCTTGTGTGACCTAGGAGCTAGTACTAGCCTTATTCCATACTCGGTCTATCAAAGACTTGAGCTAGGAGAACTCTCACCTACCAACATTACCTTACAATTAGCCGATAGGTCCATTAAAATCCCAAAAGGTAAGGTAAAGGATGTTCCCTTAAGGGTAGAGAAGTTCGTGATCCCGGTATATTTTGTTGTGCTTGAGATGGACGAAGATTCCAATATCCCCATCATTCTTGGTAGACCCTTCCTTGCAACATCGGGAGCTATGATTGAAGTCAAGAGTGCTAAAATTTCTCTCAAGGTGGGGGAAGAAGAGATTGAGTTTGATTTGAATGAGAGTATGCAATACCCTTCTTCTTCATTAGAGAATTGTATGAGAATCGAAATTTTAGATGACATTGTGAATTCCATGCATGAGCACTTGCTCACCTCTAATGATCCTCTTAAGTGTGTTTTGTTGAACAAAGAAAAGATAGGTGAGCATGGCAAGGAAATGGCTTTCTATGAAAGAGTCATTAATGAAAGCTTGGAAGGAAGTGATGAGCAAATGTGCATGAAGATCTCAAGCCAAGAAGTTTTGCAAGCGACCTTAACTAAGGAAGGTAAAGGTGTTCCCACGGTAGAGCTCAAACCTCTACCATCACACCTTAGGTATGAGTTCTTAGGCCCAAATTCTACTTATCCCGTGATTGTTAGTGCATCTTTGAGAAAGACAAGCTCAAGAGTTATGTGGTGTTTTGAGAAGGCACCAAGGGGTTTTGGGATATACCATTGATGACCTCAAGGGTATAAGCCCCGCTTTATGTACACACCACATAACCTTTAAGGAGGGCGCTCTTCCTTCTATTGAGCGACAAAAACTACATCCCCAAATGGGGGAGGTAGTGAAGAAAGAGATTACCAATTTCTAGATGCGGGAATCATATTTCCCATCTCAAGCTCTAAGTGGGTCTCTCCTATTCATGTCGTTCCAAAGAAAGGGGGGCATGATCGTCGTCAAGAATGAAAAAGGTGAGCTTATCCTGACGAGGACGGTCATGGGTTGGCGAATGTGTATAGACTATAGACGTCTAAACACATCTACTAAGAAAGATCACTTTCCCCTTCCTTTCATTGATCAAATGCTAGAAAGATTAACAAGGCACAAGTATTATTGTTTTCTTGATGGTTACTCGGGATTTTTCCAAATTCCTATCCACCCCGATGACCAAGAGAAGACTACTTTTACTTGCCCATATGGTACGTTTGCTTATAGGAGAATGCCATTCGGATTTTGTAATGCTCCCGCAACATTCCAACTATGTATGATGAGTATCTTTGGGGATATGTTGGAGGAGGAGATGGAAGTGTTTATGGATGACTTCTCCGTAGGCGGAGTTTCCTTTGAGGCATGTATTGAAAATCTTGAGAAATGTTTGGCTAGGTGTGAGAAGGTGAATTTGGTATTGAATTGGGAGAAGTGTCACTTTATGGTTGAGGAAGGCATAGTCCTTGGGCATAATATTTCCCACAAAGGCATAGAGGTGGACAAGGCAAAGATTGAGGTTATTGATAAGTTGCCACCTCCGGTTAATGTGAAAGGTGTGAGATCATTCTTGGGACATGCTGGGTTCTATAGACGGTTTATCAAAGACTTTTCCCTCATAGCAAAGCCTCTCAATTATCTTCTCCAAAAGGATGTTGAGTTTGTGTTTGATGACAAATGTTTGGGAGCATTCAATAAATTGAAGAAAGCTTTGATATCTACTCCCATTTTCCAAGCCCCTAGGTGGGATTTGCCTTTTGAGTTGATGTGTGATGCTAGTGATAAGGCCATTGGGGGTGTATTGGGTCAAAGAGTTGATAAGAAGGTTCATGTCATCTGTTACATGTCGAAGACTCTTAATGGTGCTCAAAGAAACTACACAACAACGGAGAAGGAGTTCTTGGCAATTGTTCATTCCTTTGAAAAATTTCGTTGCTATTTGTTAGGGTCCAAGACAATCGTTTTCACTGATTATGCGGCCCTAAAATATCTTTTTGGGAGGAAGGAATCAAAGCCAAGGCTAATACGTTGGGTGCTTGAACTTCAAACTTTTGACCTTGAAATTAGAGATAAGAAAGGACCGGAAAATGTGGTTGCGGATCATTTATCTAGACTTGAGGATTTCCAAGTTCAAGATGATGGGTCTCCTATTGAAGATAGAATGTTGGATGATTGTTTGTATGCTATAGATGTGAAAGAACTCCCATAGTTTACCGATTTGGTTAACTATCTTGCTTGTGGGGAGTTTCCTCCATTTACCAAGAATCGAAGAAAGAAGCTTAAGAGGGAGGCTAGGAATTATGTGTGGGATGAACCAATCTTGTACAAGAGAGGTGTTGATGGTTTGTTACGTCGATGTGTGCCAAATGAGGAGATACCTAGTGTGTTGAAGATGTGCCACTCGGATCCTAGTGGTGGTCACATGAGAGTTCTTAGGACGGCTTTCAAGGTGCTTTAATGTGGATTGTGGTGGCCAAATCTCTTCAAAAATACTTGGGAATTTGTCAAGAGTGTGACCGGTGCCAAAGAACCGGAAACATTTCAAGGAGAAATGAGATGCCCTAACAACCCATCCTAGAGTTGGAAGTTTTTGATGTATTGGGAATTGATTTCATGGGTCATTTCCCTTCCTCATTTGGGAATCAATATATTCTTGTTGCCGTTGATTATGTGTCGAAATGGGTTGAAGCTATTGCTTCACCAACAAACGATCATAAGGTAGCAATGAAGATGTTCAAGAAGATAATTTTCCCAAGATTTGGCATTCCCAAGGCGGTCATAAGTGATAATGGATCTCATTTTGTGCATAGTGCCTTCCGCAAGATGTTGAAGAAGCATGGAGTTAATCAACGTTTTGGACTCCCCTATCATCCTCAAACTAGTGGACAATTTGAGGTGTCTAATCGTCAAATCAAGTTGATTCTTGAGAAGACAGTTGCAAAGAATAGGAAAGATTGGTCGGACAAACTTGATGATGCTTTATGAGCATATAGAACGGCCTTTAAGACTCCTATTGACACTACTCCTTACCGCTTGGTTTACAGGAAGTCTTGTCATCTTCCGGTTGAGCTTGAGCATCGTACTCATTGGGCTATTAAGAAAATCAATTTCGATTTGGCAAGTGCGGGTGAGCAACGTTGGCTTGATCTCCATGAGTTGGAAGAACTTCGTTTGGATGCATATGATTGTGCAAGCATGTAAAAATCTGTTGTTTCAATGAATACTACAAGAAGGGGGGGTTGAATTGTAGTATGAGAGTTTAGCCAAACTTTTTGCGGAATTAAAACTAAGTAAGCTAAAGGAACAGAAAGATAAACTGAAGGAACTAAAAGATGCAAGAGAGATTTTTACGTGGAAAACTCCTTGGCCCTAACAAGGAGAAAAACCACGACCACTTGGGATTTTGGGAAAAGAATCTTCACTAGAATAGGGCAAATGATCCTATTACAAACTAAAGACTCAAACTTCAAGTTTCTCAACGAACTTGAAACCCCGAGGAACAAGTCACCCAACTTGTTACTCTTCTCTTCTCTATCTCTCTTCTTTTTCTCTTTTCTTTCTCTTCTCTTTCTCATTTCTCTTTCTCACATACATAAATTCACTCAAACTTCCCCATTCCCCAAATTACAACTCGAAAGAAAAACAAACTCTAGTATAAGAACATTAAGAACACTCTAATTAACTTGTGTGGAACTTGACTCGAATTAAAAGTTAGAAAACTTATGTGAGCAAGGGTAAGTTTTTCCATCTGAAATCAACAGCTATTTATAGACCAAAATTTGTTTAGGAAAAACTTCTTTGTGCAACAATTCCACTACGCCACTACTCCAACCCACTAAGAATATTATGTTCCTAAAATTAAGGAAACATGAACTCCTCAATGTGCAAGACCATGACTTGAAGAAAATCATGGAGGAGTAGGCCGCAAGTTTTTAGAAAACGTGGGAGATTTTATTTTCAGAAGATATTTTCAAAAATCAGAAATAAAATAAAATCCCTTTTAATTTGGAAAAAGATAAACGTTTAGAAAACAGATTTCCTAAAAATTAGCATACACAATTTTATCTTTTGGACCAATTCCACACAGAATTTTCGAGTGTAACTAATTTCTTATACTTACATAAATCCTAAAATATAAAAATATATTTAGTCTTCATGTCTTTGGATGAAGCTTCTACTCCGATGCTTTCTGTTCCTTGGGATGAACTTCTCTTCTCTGATGAAGCTTCTGCTGTGAAGCTTCTGTTCCCTGAGGGGAACCTTCTCTTCTCAAGTCTTCATTTCTAAAGCACCAGTTCCTGCAAAGGAACTCTTCTTTATGGATAGCTCTGCTTCTGGCCTTCTTGTTCCTCATGGTATCTTTACACGACACTTAATTCTTCTAGTCATTGCATCTGATCACACACTTAAACAATCAAGCTCTTATTAGTCTGTAAGCAAGTGAGGTTGTGTCATCATCAAAATCATTAAATCCAACAATATTCCCCCTTTTTGATGATGACAAACAAACCAAACTTACTTACAAGGAAACAAAGATAATCCATCCTATTCTAAAAGAAAGAAAATGCAAAAATAAAGTACAATGCAGAAAGGGAACTAATACTAAGAAATAAAAACTATACTTAAATAAATAACTTAAGGAAAAACTGAAAAACTTGTATATACATTATACCTGCTTGTATAGAGTAGGCAGCTTGTGAAGATTTCGAACTAAGACCATAGAATGATTAAGTTTCCTTGATAGTTTGCATCTGTTCCCCCTTTTGGCATTATCAAAAACCAACATACAAGCATATAATATACCATAACACAACACCATCTAGTGGTTTAGTGTTAAGACAAGAAGCATGCATAGAGAGAAAACATTCACAAAGCATATAAGCAGAATAAACATAGGTATTAATCATCTAAAACAGATTTAAAACATCGGCCAAATGTACCAAATTTGCAAGTTCACCAAAAGAAAATTAAAAGTTCCCAAAATATTACAGACCAAAATAAAATTGTTCCCAAAAGCAAATAAAATATAAGTTTTATCAACATAAAGAGGCTGCAAGGAAAGATAGGTTAAGAAGCAATGCTCTAGTCATCATCAACAGCAAGATCCTCCAGCTTCTTGCTGATTTGAGACACTATGTCCTTGACAATGGACTGTCTCTCTTGTTCAGTCTTGAGACCAGCTTCTTGACATCAACATTCAGAGTGAGCACACTCTTCTTCAATTCCTCCATCTGCAACTTTGACTGCTCTTGTTCCTTCAGCACCTTAAGGAGCGTATCCTTCAGCTCCTTCACATCTTCGCTGGGAACCTTTGGAGGGGAGCTGAAAGCTGCAAAACCTGTTCCTGCAGATGCATACTTGCCCGAAATAGGAGAGCTTGTGACTTTCTGCAAATCCTCCTGCACCCCAGAGATATCAATGCAAATGGGTGCAGAGGTCTCCTTTTTCTTCATCAACCTTAAGCTCTTCCTTTTCTTCCTTCCCCTTATTTCAGTGACCTCCTCAACTATCTTTTCCTCTTCCTCTTCCTGAATATCCTGCACCGCTCCCTTAACTATCCCTGTAGCCCTCTCTTCTTCCCCCTCAGATGGTGCTCCTACTTCCTTTGGCCTTTTCTCCTTTTCCTCCAGCACAACTTCAAAACATCTATCCACAACCTTTATCTTATGGTTTTCAAGAAAAATAGGCTGCATGTATTCGGTGTTTTTGAGGGGTAGGGGTTCTTTATCAGCAAAGGAGATACCAAAAATTTCGAACACATAGGTAAGTAGGTTTCCATATCCCACCTTCCATCCTTTTGGAACACAGTGGGAAAGGTGTTGGATCATGATGGAGGGAAAGTTGATTTGGATCTTTTTGGCTAGGCAATAAATCAAGACAAAATCAAGATTGTTGGCACTGTCTCTCTTTTGAGAACGAGGGATTATATCATTGAAAACAAACTTTAGTAGGATTTTGTCAAGAGGGGTTAGGACATTGTGATTTATGTAGGTTTCCTCTGGGTCACCGCCTAGAAACTCCACTATTTCATCAATATTGGCATTAGGAAGAGGGTTTCTTATCACATTAATTTCAAAATATATATCATACCCAGTATTAGGAACATCAAACAACTTAGCCAAGTACATCGCATCAAACTCAATTTCTTTTTCATACACACAACAACGAATAGTACCTTTAGAGTACTTGAAACTTTTGCAAAAATCCTTCATAGCATCAACATACAAACTCTGATTGAAGTATTCACTCAACAAATTCACCCAATTTTGAGACTCAATCAAATCAAGAAATTCATAAAGCTTAACAGACTTACACCAAGGGAGATTAATAGCCAAACCTGTCACAACGTGATCACCAATTTTCTCTTGCCTTTTCATGGCTACTAGCTTGTCCCGGTAATTGACCCCTAGTTTCGGAGCACTTTCTTCTTCATCTTGCATGTCATCAGACTTCCTTTTGCGAGAAGACTGAGATTCGGCAGTCGATTCGACTTTTGGAGGCTCTTGAACTTCGATGGGAGTGATTTCCGGTGGAATTTCCATGGTAATGTCTGGGATAGGGTTTGTGTTTGAGTCGGCTTCAATTTGGGTTTTTGGAGAGGTAGACATTGGAGAGTAGTTTTGATCAGAGTGATGAGAGAGAAGGTAATTTTTGTGTGGTGTAAATTTTTGTGAGGCTGACATGTTTTATGGTGGAGGTAAATTGGTGAAGTGAGGTGTTGTTTGGGAGGTTAGGTGAATTAAGTTGATTTGAAACTCATATTTATTGCTTAGGGAAACGCAAACCGTGTTTTAAGAGAGTAATGTGAGTGGGCTACTTTTGAACAAAAGATAATGATGAATATTTGATGCATTCATCCGAATTTTGTGTTTAGATAAAAAGAATTTGGAATTTTGAAAAATAGATAAACACAATAATTTTATCTCTTGAATTTAATCAGTTAAAAATCACTTGCAAATGCAACTTGATACACAGAACAATTCAACAAGGCTCATGCAACCAATTTTGGACTTTCACATTCTATGTCTTTCAAATTTACATGCCCTTAGTAAATATTACTCCTGCTCACAACCTGTCTTAACTATGTAGTTAAACATATAACACTTGTGCACAGTATACCATGATTAAGCACATCAGTTTGAGTTTCATACCTGAGGGAACTTGATGCATTTTCTTAATATAACTTAATCATCCCAAGTTCCATTCTCATCTTCTCATGCCTTTCTCTATTCAAGGGTTTTGTTAAAATATCTGCAATTTGATTGTCAGTTTGGCACAAATCTAATTTAATCAAATCCTTTTCAACATTATCCTTAAGGAAATGATGCCTTATATGAATATGCTTGACTCTTGAATGATGGACTGGATCTTTAGATATGCAAATTGCACTAGTGTTATCACAATGTATAGTAATGCAATTAAATTTAATACCAAAGTCACGCAACTGTTGTTTGATCCAAAGGATTTGAGAGCAACAAGCAGCTGCTGCTACATACTCAGCCTCTGCGGTCGACAATGCAACAGTATTTTTTTCTTGGAGCCCCAAGAAACTAGACAAGAGCCAAGGAACTGAACTATACCTGAGGTGCTTTTTCCGTTGACTAAGTCATCAGCATAGTCAGCATCTGTAAATCCTCTAAGCATAAAGTCATCATTTCTAGGATAGAACAGACACAGGTCATCTGTTCCTTTGAGGTATCTTAAAATTCTCTTAACAACCGTTAGATGTGATTCTTTAGGATTAGACTGAAATCTAGCACACAATCCAACACTAAAAGAAATATCAGGCCTACTCGCTGTTAGATATAATAATGAACCAATCATACCTCTATAAATGGTTTGATCCACACTTGTTCCTTGTGGATCCTCATCAAGTCTTGTTGCTGTTCCCATAGGTGTGTGATTTGTCTTGGCATTTTCCATGTTGTACTTCTTTAGAAGTTCCTTGACATACTTCTGTTGATGAATCATGATTCCTTCTGCTGTTTGCTTTATTTGAAGTCCAAGGAAGAAATTTAATTCACCCATCAAGCTCATTTCAAACTCACCACCCATTAGCTCAGCAAAGTACTTGCACAAACCATTGTTAGTAGCACCAAATATAATATCATCTACATAGATCTGTACAACTAACAAATCAATTCCTCGAGATTTAAGAAAAAGAGTTTTATCTACTTTTCCTCTTTTAAAATCATTTTTCAGTAGGAACTTTGAAAGCCTTTCATACCAGGCTCTTGGAGCTTGTTTAAGCCCATAGAGAGCTTTATCAAGCTTAAAAACATGATTTGGAAATTTAGGATTTTCGAAACCAGGAGGTTGTTCAACAAATACCTCCTCATTTAAGAAACCATTTAGAAAATCACATTTCACATCCATTTGATAGAGTTTAAAACCCATAAAAGAGGCAAAAGCTACTAGGATTCTAATAGCTTCTAATCTAGCTACAGGAGCAAAGGTTTCATCAAAATCAATACCTTCCTGTTGGTTGTAGCCCTTCACAACCAATCTGGCCTTGTTCCTTACTATAGTGCCATGTTCATTAAGCTTGTTCCTGAACACCCATTTGAGCCCAATGACTTTCTTATCCTTAGGCTTTGGCTCAAGGTGCCAAACTTTGTTCCTTTCGAGCTCATTTAGTTCCTCTTGCATGGCCACTATTCAGTCAGCATCTCCCAAGGCTTCTTGATGATTTTGAGGCTGTAGGATGGACAGAAATGCATGGAACGCACAGAAGTTCCTCATCTGCGATCTTGTTTGAGTTCCTTTTCTTATGTCACTGATTATGAGATCAGTTGGATGGGAACTTTTGTACTTGAATGTCCTAGGTTGAAATTCTCTAGCAGGAACTCCAATTTGAGGAGCTTTTGGATCTATTCCTTCTGCTTCTTCTAATAGTTCCTCATTCGCCTGTTCATCTGGTTGAGGAACTTCCTCATTCTCTTGATGATCCTATTCTTGAGCAGGCTGCTTTTCTTTAGTTTTCTTCCGAGTCTCTTCTTCATCCTTGTCTCTTATCAATCCAATTTCAAAATCATATCATCTTCTTGTTCCTGCACACTCACAAACTGGTTAAGTTCATAAAAGATTATGTGAATGCTTTCCTTAACACACATTGAACTTTTATTGTAAACTCTATAAGCTTTGCTATCAGAGGCATATCCAAGAAATATGGCCTCTTCACTTCTTTCATCAAATTTCCCTAGGTTTTTCTTTCCATTGTTATGTATAAAACACTTACAACCAAAGGCTCTAAGATGAGATATGCTTGGCTTCCTTCCCTTGAATAGTTCATAGGAAGTCTTGTTGATGATACTTCTGATTGTTACCCTGTTAAGGATGTAACATGCTGTATTCACGGCTTCAGCCCAGAAGTTCCTTGGCAATCCAATCAGCATCGTTCTAGCCATTTCCTCAAGGGTTCGATTCTTCCTTTCTACAACTCCATTTTGTTGGGGAGTCCTTGGAGCTGAGAAATTATGATTCATGCCATTTTCCCTGCAAAACTCATCGAATCTTGAGTTCTTAAATTCAGTTCCGTGATCTGATCTGAGATGGACTATGGAGTGACCACTGATTTTCTGTATTTTCTTGGCAAAAACAACAAATTCGTTAAAAGTTTCATCTTTACTAGCAAGAAAAATAACCCAAGTGAATCTGGAATAATCATCAACAATAACCAAAACATATTTCTTGCCACTCCTGCTTTGAATCCTCATGGGACCACACAAGTCCATATGGATTAATTCCAAAGGCTTTGTAGTGCTTACCATTTTCTTCAATTTAAAAGATGAATGAACATGCTTGCCTTTCACACATGCATCACAAACTTTGTTCTGTAGGAACTTGATTAGAGGAAGTCCCACAACCAGGTTCCTTGATCTTAGCTTGTCTAGTAATGAAAAGCTAGCATGTCCAAAACGTTTATGCCCTAACAGGGGATCATCTTCAACAGCACTAAGACATGTAAGGTTGTTCCTTGGGATTAAGTTGAGGTCAACTGTATAAGTGTTCCCTCTTCTTGTTCCTTCTAGAACAACCTTTCCTGACTTGTTGTTGATGATGTTGCAAGAGTCAGAAGTAAAACTTATAGAGTTTCCTTTATCACAAAACTGTGATATGCTGAGCAAATTGTGCATTAAGCCCTCGACCAGGAACACATTATCAATGGAATAAGATTTTGATCTTCCAATTTTGCCTTTTCCAATGATCTTGCCCCCTTCTTATTATCCCCAAAGGTTACTGTTCCTCCAGGGTAGTCTTCTAGTGAGAGGAATTTTGATTTATCACATGTCATATGCTTTGAACACTCGCTGTCGAGATATCACGAGTTATTCCCCCTCACTAGGACCTGCAAGAAAACTAAGCATTAGGATCAGGAACCCAGGTTTCCTTGGGTTCCTAAGACGTGGATGCAATATCAGTTTTCTTGACCCACACTTGTTTTGCATTTCTTTTATCAGCTTCTTCTCTTATTCTACATTGACCATAGAGATGTCCAGTCTTACCACAAAAAGTGCATACCTTCATGCTAGGAAGCTCAACATATTTCTTTTGCTTACCTTTTCTCTTGGTCATGTAACCAAGGCCTTTAGTTCGTTTTCCTTGAGTTTCAACTATCCACTTAGGTATGACCTTTGGGTCAATGCTTCTATCCTTTCTAGCATTCAGTTCCGATTCAAGTTGATCCTTTTGAGTTTTTAAAGTAGAGAGTTCATTTTTCAAAATTTCAAAATCAACATTGAATTTAAGCAGCTGATCGCTTGAGGAACTGCTAGAACTGATATCAGAATTCATGAGCTTATACTGAGTTAATTCAACATTCAGAAGAATACTTTCATTCTTGATTCTATCAGCTATCTCTGTTTTGTGTTTATATTTAAAATCAAGCTCTCTTAATTTGCTTTGTGACTTTGCATAGGCTGTTTCCAACCAAGCACCATGTTCTTTGCAAACCTTAAGAGCTTTTTCACATTTGTTCAGTTTCACACAAGTATCTCTAAAGAATTCTTCTTCTTCTAGACATATATCTATTAGGACGTCTTTAGAGAGAGTTTTAAGCTGTTTAGGATCAAGAAATACCTCTTTCTAGAGTTCCTCAAGGTAGGCCTTTTCATCATCTGATTTAGCTATCAGAGAAAGATTAACCGTCTCCTCTTCTGGTTGGTCATCCTCTTCTTCTTCACTGTCTGAGTCTCCCCAGGCTGCTATCATGGCCTTCCTCATATCTGACTTTTGGTAGTTTGCTTTGCTGAAATTTTCTCTTCCTTGTTCCTTAGCCTTTCCTTTTCCTTTATCATTTTCCCAGAGGGGACAGTCTCTGATAAAGTGTTCTGGGGATCCACACTTGTGGCAGCTGTAGTCAGGTTTTGGATTTGAGGTCTTTTTCCCGAAGTTCCTTGAGGTGCGGCCTTTCTTGAACATCTTCTTGAATCTTCGCACAATTAGGGCAGCCTCATCCTCGTCTACTTCTGAGTCTTCCTCCTCATCAGCCTTAAGAGCCAATCCCTTGTTCCCCATGGATTCGTTGTTGACTCCAAGGTGCAGCTCATGATGAGAGAACCTGCTAGTTGTTCAATGTTGAACTTGGTAAAATCCTTAGTTTCCTGAAGGGCTGTCACCTTAGCTCTCCATTTCTCATCTTGCGGAAGACTTCTAAGAACCTTCCTAACCTGCTCATCTGTAGGAATCTGTCTACTAAGGGAAACCAACTCATTTATGATGTTAGTAAAACGGGTTAGCATCTCTTGGATGGTTTCCTTAGGCTGCATCTCAAATCTTTCATACTTTGACATAAGCAGATCGATTTTTGAGCGTTTAACCTCATTGGTTCCTTCATGAATAATCTGCAGCAAATCCCAGATTTCCTTAGCGTTCTTGCACCCCATAACATGATTGTGTTCGTGAGGTCCAAGTCCACAATGGAGCAATTTCACAGCCATAACATTGATTTCCATTTTATCAAAATCCTCTTTCTCAAATTCAGACATAGGCTTAGGGATTACCTCATTTTGAGAGTTTGTTTTGGTGACTTCGAAATCACCAACCTCGATGACCCTCCAGACTTGGTAGTTCTCCGCCTTGATAAAGATTTCCATGCGGTTCTTCCAGTAGGTATAGAACTTGCCGTTGAACATAGGAGGCCTCTGAGTTGAGTATCCTTCCTCGAGCTTTTCATGAGTGTTCATTTTCTCCAAAACCTTTCTTCTTCAGGGTTTCCTGATTTTCCTAGAAGTTAGGCTCTGATACCAATTGTTGTTTCAATGAATACTACAAGAAGGGGGGGGGGGGGTTGAATTGTAGTATGAGAGTTTAGCCAAACTTTTCGCGGAATTAAAACTAAGTAAGCTAAAGGAACAGAAAGATAAACTGAAGGAACTAAAAGATGCAAGAGAGATTTTTACGTGGAAAACTCCTTGGCCCTAACAACGAGAAAAACCATGACCACTTGGGATTTTGGGAAAATAATCTTCACTAGAATAGGGCAAATGGTCCTATTACAAACTAAAGACTCAAACTTCAAGTCCCTCAACTAACTTGAAACCCCGAGGAACAAGTCACCCAACTTGTTACTCTTCTCTTCTCTTTCTCTTCTCTATCTCTCTTCTTTTTCTCTTTTCTTTCTCTTCTCTTTCTCATTTCTCTTTCTCACATACATAAATTCACTCAAACTTCCCCATTCCCCAAATTACAACTCGAAAGAAAAACAAACTCTAGTATAAGAACATTAAGAACACTCTAATTAACTTGTGTGGAATTGACACTTGACTCGAATTAAAAGTTAGAAAATTTATGTGAGCAAGGGTAAGTTTTTCCATCTGAAATCAACAGCTATTTATAGACCAAAATTCGTTTAGGAAAAACTTCTTTGTGCAACAATTCCACTACGCCACTACTACAACCCACTAAGAAGATTATGTTCCTAAAGTTAAGGAAACACGAACTCCTCAATGTGCAAGACCATGACTTGAAGAAAATCATGGAGGAGTAGGCCGCAAGTTTTTAGAAAATGTGGGAGATTTTATTTTCAGAAGATATTTTCAAAAATCAGAAATAAAATAAAATCCCTTTTAATTTGGAAAAAGATAAACGTTTAGAAAACAGTTTTCCTAAAAATTAGCATGCACAATTTTATCTTTTGGACCAATTCCACACAGAATTTTCGAGTGTAACTAATTTCTTATACTTACATAAATCCTAAAATATAAAAATATATTTAGTCTTCATGTCTTTGGATGAAGCTTCTACTCCGATGCTTCCTGTTCCTTGGGAGGAACTTCTCTTCTCTGATGAAGCTTCTGCTCTGAAGCTTCTGTTTCCTGAGGGGAACCTTCTCTTCTCAAGTCTTCATTTCTAAAGCACCAGTTCCTGCAAAGGAACTCTTCTTTATGGATAGCTCTGCTTCTGGCCTTCTTGTTCCTCATGGTATCTTTGCACGACACTTAATTCTCCTAGTCATTGCATCTGATCACACACTTAAACAATCAAGCTCTTATTAGTCTGTAAGCAAGTGAGGTTGTGTCATCATCAAAATCATTAAATCCAACAAAATCTCGTACCAAAGAGCTGCATGATAAGCTTATTGAGAAGAAGGAGTTCAATGTTGGTGATAAGGTGCTCTTTTACAATTCAAGGATGAGATTATTTCCCAGAAAGTTATTATCTTGTTGGATTGGTCCTTTTGTGGTTCAAGAGGTTTTCCCCAATGGTGCTATTGAAATCTCTCCTTTGGATTTCACAAGGTCTTTCAAAGTCAATGGCCATAGAGTCAAGCATTACTATGATGGAGTTTTTGTCGGAGTCATTCATGATATGACCCTCTATGACCCACCTGGAAGGGTGGGGAACGTCAAGCTAATGACGTTAAACAAGCGCTTCTCGGGAGGCAACCCCAATTTCTAACTTTCTTTTCTATTTTCTTTAATTTTATTTTTCCCTTTGATGCTTTTGATCTAATTGATTTTCTTTCTTGATTGTGTTTTAGGGTGTTTTTGATTGGATGGAAGTAAGGTTTTCAACAATTTTGGTACCAAATTTTGAGGATGAAGTGTTCAATTTGAGTACTTGGAGGCATAAGTAAGAATTGAAGCTTGGTGGGTTCGAAATGGTGGGTTCATGAAAATGTAGTGTTGAACCCACCGTCAAGGTGTGTAGAGACTGCCTAGTCTCGTGTTCATCATGAGCATGTAGCTTGTGCCCACCAATGTGCGCGCAAGAGAGTTTCGGAGAAGCAAAAGACCCAGGAGGGCGCGGGCGCTGCCCAGCCACGCGGGCGCGCAGCCCCTTCGCGCGGGCGTGCCCCCCTACTGCCCCCTTCTTTTAAGAGCACTGTTTTCTTTCTTTCTCTTCCTCCATTTTCTTACTTCATTTCTCTTGTTGTGTTCTAGCATCATCATCATCTTTGCTGCCATTTTATCATCATAATATCATCATTTTTCACTTCATTTAGTTGATTATTACTTTAAAATCTCCAATTTTACACTTTCTTGTGTTGATGATGATTATTGATGTATATTTGAACTTGTGATGCTTGATTTTGCTTGAACAACCACTATTTTGGTACCATCATTATTGGACATGTTGGTATGATGTTTGGTAGTAATGATGTTCATATTGATGGGTTTAGATGATTGTTTGAAGTGCTGTTGCTCTTGGTGCTCATTTGCAGTTCATAAATTCTTGCTAGTATTATTGTTCAAGTGCATTTTTTACACTTGTGGTATGATAATTTTCTCATTTCCATGATAATGGTAGCCTTGAATTTATATGCTCTTAATATGCACCATCTTTGCACATCATTTCTTTCATGATTTTGAACCTAGCTCTTGTTTGCTTGTGTGTAGATGGCACCTCTTCGCTGGGCCAAGAGGGCACGAAATTCTAATTTTAGGGAGGTTGTGCCACCTCCACCCAATGTTAAAGATACTTATGGCATCGAGTTTATCAAGCAAGAGCATTGGGATAATTTCATTCGTCTTTCATCTAGGAAGCTTCTATCAACTCGATTCTATGATGCATCGGCAACAACATCATTAGGGATTGATGAGGATGTGAGATACTTGGCTCGGAATTTGGGGTTGGAAGAATTCATTGGTCTTAATGCTCCGACCTATGCCCGCATCACCTTCGAGTTCCTTTCATCTTTGGAAGTTCATGAGGAGAAGTTGGATGGTGTGTCTACTCAAACGCTTACTTTTCAAGTTTTCAACAATGACCACTCGGTCCCTCTCTCCCACTTCAACAAAGCCTTCAAGTTTCCTTCACCAATGGAAGGTGTTCCCTACATCTACCCGGCCTTTGAGGTTTTGCAACGAGATAATAATTATAGAGAAGGTTGTTGGTGGAGGCATATATCGGTTGAAGATAGTTATCGTCCTCAATATTCCAAGTCGGCTTCCATCATCCACTCAGCTTTGAGATACTTTAGTCGGCTCCTCACTTATGCATTTTTCTCTAAATAGTCTCTCGGAGCCATTTCTAGGGAAGAACTAAGTTGGCTTTGGTTGGCGGATAAACCTTTTGAAGATGAAGTCGAGGTCCTTGATTTTGCATCCCATTTGCTTGATCGTTTCATCGATATTCGTGATGGTGTCTTTCTCTCCGGAAGCATTCAATTGGGAGTAATGATGACTATCTTGACTCTCTCTCTCAACAAGAAATATGGGAAGATGCTTGAGTCCCTTGAGCCTATTCGTGATAAACGAGAGAAAACTCCATCCCATCTACTTAGTATCTATGCTTTGATCAATCAAAGGTTTTTGGAGCGTACTTCTTAAGAAGACTTGTCTATTTGGAAGGTTTCAAGGACAATCGATTGGTGCCCCATCCTTTATCTGGAGGCTACCGCTTGATGCTTGGACATCGCTCTTCCTTGGCGGCCAAACAAGTGGTCGATCGACCAATCTCTCAAGAAGCCTCCTTTGCCAAATCTTCACCTCAATCTGCATGCCCCTGATCAATCTCTTGCTCTCGCTTTACCCCTGGTGTGTCGGGGAGCTTTCTATCTCTCACTTGGGTTTTTATCCTTGCTTTTGCTTATGAGGTATCTTGACGGTTTTATGCTTGCTTCTCCTCTTTAGCTTAATTTGGAATACCCGGTGAGATCCTTCTATTTCTTTTTCTTTCTTGGTTGCTTAGAATAGGTTTAGTTTAGGAAGAGTTGATTATTTGAGGATGTTTGCCTTGTAACACCTAGCGTGTTTGGGGTCATTGGCGTTGTTGCTGAATGACCACTTGTATGACGATTAGGTTTTACTTATCTTGCTTGCATTCTTGTGTTTTTATTTTCTTCTTTCCTTTCTTTCCTTTTTCTCTCTTTTCTTTTTCAATTTTTCTTGCATCTATGAAACAAAAACAAATAAAAAGATTTCGAGACTATATTTTCTTTCTACTTGTTTAGCTCTTGTATTTGGACATATTACCATCCGAGCTTTTGCATTTGAGTGTATGCCTTCCTATGTCTTATCGGTGTGCATGCTTTGAGAGTATCCATGGTTGACTCTAGGATAGGGTATGCTAAGGTAGCAGTTTAGACCTTTTGGGGCCTTGAAGCCGGATTTTATGGGTTTGTGGTAAGATGGAGTTGCTTCCTTTGGTGGATTTGAAATATATAGTGAGTTTTTGCTACAACCATGTGAGGTTTCATTCTTTTCAAGCATTCTACATATTTTGCATGAGCGGCACATGGATCCTTGGCTATTATGTACTTTATCTAGAATTTGACTTTCATCTCTCCCGAGATCGCGACCGAGCCATTTGGGAAGGACAAAGGCATCTTTTCGGGGTGGTAATTTTACTTTTCTGGATAGATTTTGTTTAGGGTATTTTTACCCTAGACAAGTGGACCAATGAGGAGGTGCCACGTGTTAGAGGCTGGCAGGTCAGCCTTGACCAATCCCCAGCTGACACGTGGCCTCTCCAGATACTTTCGTAGAATTGCGGCCTTCAAGAGCCCAATTCCCCAAAATCCGCTATTTGGCGGCGCAGCACATCAGTCCTAGGTCAGAATGACCTAGGGAGGGGCACTTTTCCCAATGACCCTATAAATAGGGAGATATTCCCCCAATTTGGGGGACATTCAGAAATTTACTATCATTTATTACATCCTACTTTCTCTCTCATCAGAGAACTCCTAAGCTTGGAATCCAAGCAGATCCCCACCTAAATTTCCGCACTTTTTATTCTCTTTCAAGTTACTAACTTGAGCGTTGGAAGCGGAGCACCACCCAACCGGTGTCTTCGTTGATTTTGCAGGTACAGAGCCAGCAGGACCAGTCTTCGAGTTGTAACTCTCCCAAGGGACAAAAACACCCAAAACATTTGGCGCCGTCTATGAGGAGAGTACCTCAAGATGGTTCAAAATTCTGTACCAATTCTTAACTCTACTTCTCTGTGTCCGGTTACTCAGGCGGGTAACCAAGAGGACTTACAACCGGTTATTCCACCGGAAGGCTTTGAAATCCCTCAACCTCTGCCTCCGCCTTAGCCTCAGCCAGAGGTATTCACTGAGGACGAGGAAGAAGAAGACAATGATGTGGAGACCTACATAACCAAAGATGGCTCCATCATCTCTAAATCCATTCGTTCCAGAGATCAACTGGAGCGAAATCTAGACCAGGCGGGTCCAAGCAGGCGGCTCACTGGGAGGTTAGACGGGGAAACCCGGAAGACCAGAGGAGAGGCTCCAATCACCCGGAATGAGCTCATGAAATTCATGAACTCCTTCAAGGGTGAAATTAAGGAGATGATCAACAACAAGGCTAGCTCTAGTAAGAGTCCGCCGG
This sequence comes from Chenopodium album, assembly GCF_948465745.1. NCBI lineage: Eukaryota > Viridiplantae > Streptophyta > Magnoliopsida > Caryophyllales > Amaranthaceae > Chenopodium > Chenopodium album. The sequence goes on along the minus strand of NC_137850.1, from coordinate 10,200,959 downwards.
CTAAAAAGACTCCCAATGATGGGAATAAGAAGAAGCCGGTCAAGGACAGGCAGCCAACTCCTCATCTAAAGGAGAAGGCACCCGCAAAACTTGACTGGAGCAAGATTCTGATGCCCCAGAGGCAGCCCCGGCAACCCCAGCCGGAGGCTAAAAAGGCGTCTACCTTCGATGCTAGAGAAGTCATTAATCGAAGGAGACAGCAACAGTCTGAGTCAGCTTCTACCTCAAGCTTTCCAGACAGCTTCAAGGAAGCTTCTGCACGGAATTCCATGTCCTTGCATGAGAGTCGGACAGGCGGTAAATCTGTCAACACCGAACCTCAACTCATGATAGGGTCTATGCCATACGCACCCCAGGCGCAGTATGGGCAATATGACCTCCAGTTTATGCAGCCACCCCCATTTGGAGGTCAGGCGGCATATACCAATGTCCAGCCACTGGACTGGCAGCTGCGGCTGATGAGGCTAGGCGAACAGCCGTCTGCCTTTGCAGCCAATATAACCGAGGCGGCCTAGCCGGCCAAGGTTAAATTTTTTTTGGTTGGTGCTTATGATGGCACCACCAACCTAGAAGACCACCTGATTGCATATACCAACCTAATGTGTTTACAAGGTTGGGACGATGCCACCTGGTGTCGCTGTTTCCCGGCTACATTGAAGGGCATTGCCCAACAATGGTTTGGCAACTTGCCAGCCGGGGCTATTGATTGCTTCAAGAAGCTAGCCTTCTTGTTTGCCACCAACTTCTCAATGAACATCCCTGCTAAGAAAACAAGTTTAGACTTGAGCACCATTAAGCAGGCAGAGAGAGAAGGGCTACGCTCATATGTCAGGCGGTTCAACCTGGTCAGGATTCAGATCCAGGGGCTGTCTGACGAGGTAGCATTTACAGACTTCTTCAAGGGTCTGAGAGACGGGCCGACCTTTAAGTTCGACCTTGTCAGAAAAGGGGCATTTACGCTACAGGCGGCCTTGAGGGAGGCGGAAAGCTATATTCAAGCAACTGACCTCTGCACGCCTGGTAGCCAGTCGGACTCCAAAAAGTCTGACAAGCAAAAAGAGAGCCGGTCTGCTCAGCCGACAAAGAAAAAAGAAGAGAGCAAGAAAAGAAAAGAAGTCTGGGCGGTCAGTGATTCTGAGCAGCCGTCCCAGAAAAAGAAAAAAGAGTTTAAACCGTACGTTCCCCGGTACGAGTTTAACAAAGATTGTAACTCCATCCTCATGGAGGTAAAGGACCGGCTGTCCATTGAGAAGCCGAATCCAATGAAGAGTTCCGTCCAGTCACGGAACAAAAATAAATTTTGCCAGTTCCATGAGGAGGTTGGCCATGACACCAACGATTGCTTCAGTCTACAGCGGACGTTGGACCGTCTGGCTGACAAAGGGCTTCTAAAGTCCTACATTTCTAAGTCCCCAGCCGGGGCAAAAAAGAAAAACAAGGGTCAGCCCTCCAAGGCTACCCCCCAACCTACTAGTAGTTCGGATACCGACGGGGATCCGGTTTACACCATAGCAGGCGGATTCTCTTGTGGTGGCCCTACCATCCGGGGCACCAAAAGCCATCTTCGAAAGATGGATAAGGATGATGATGAGCAGGCGTCTGCCAGCTCCACTTTTCCGGATGTCCTCATTACTGAGAAGGACAGGGGCAGCGTCCGCCGCCCGCATGACGACCCGGTTGTCATTGAATGCAAGGTCGCCAACCAGTTAGTTGGACGCATCCTTATTGACACCGGCAGCTTGTCAGACATCATCAGCCTACGGTGTTTGCAGAAGATGAAATACAACTCCAGCAGCATACATCCGGTCACCCACCCCTTGGTTGGTTTTGGAGGTGGGATGGTCTATCTAGCCGGAAGAATTGACTTACCCATCCGGCTGGGAGAGAAGGGTCAGGGACGACATATTGTCGTCAGATTCTTAGTCGTTGAGGAGTTGACCGCCTATAACATTATTCTTGGGAGGCCAACCCTCAACGAAGCCAAGGCGGTAATCATCTCGTCTCTTATGCTCATCAAGTATGAGAGGGATGATGGTTCTGTTGGTTCCCTGAATGGGGATCAGAAGACGGCCCGGGAGTGCTATCTCTCAGCCGTCAAAGATACTGTGGCCTCAGACGGACAAGGGAAGGAACCAATAGACCTTGACAACGTCAAGGATGCCAATTCACCCCCACCAGCAGCTGGAAAAAAGAGAAAAGCTGCAGAGCTGGTGGAGGTGAAGAAAGAAAAGAGATAGCAATCACTGACCGGTGAACGGTCAGATGAGTTCCGTCCCCAACCGGTTGGTGAAAGTATTGATCTTGTTCTGGACGACAGCCGTCCAGGGCGAACTGTTAAGGTTGGGACGGTTGCTAATGCTGTTCTGGGTGCAGACTTGCACCTTTTGTTGAAAGAATTCAAAGATGTATTTGCCTTTGAAGTGGAAGAGATGCCAGGAATCAGCCCGGATCTCGCTGTCCACAAACTTGCCGTGGATCCAAAAATGAAGCCCATCCGGCAAAAGAAGAGAAACCACGGTGAGGAAAGAAGTCAGGCGGCAGCTGCCGAAGTAAAAAAGCTGCTTGATGCCAGGTTCATTCGGCCTTGTAATTTCCCCGACTGGGTGGCAAACGTTGTGCTTGTAAAGAAGCCGAATGGTACCTGGCGGATGTATGTAGACTACACAGACCTCAACAAGGCATGCCCAAAGGATAGTTATCCACTTGCAAAAATTGACAGTTTGGTTGATTCAACAGCCGGTCATGCCTTGATGAGTTTCATGGATGCCTATTCCGGCTTCCATCAGATACCCCTGTGGAAAAAAGATCAAGAAAAGACGGCCTTCGTCACTGATCAGGGGCTATTCTGTTATACTGTGATGCCGTTTGGCTTAAAGAATGCGCCGGCTACGTTCCAACGGATGATTAATACAGTCTTCATTAGTCAAATTGGGAGGAATGTAGAGGCTTATATTGATGACATGATAGTCAAATCCAAGCAGCAGGCGGATCACCTTGCTGACCTCCGAGAAACCTTCACCACACTCAAGCAGCATAAGGTAATGTTAAATCCTAAGAAATGCGTCTTTGGTGTTGAGTTTGGGAAGTTTCTTGGATTCCTGATTAATCAAAGGGGGATAGAGGCTAACCTTGAGAAGATACAGGCGGTAATTGACATGAAGTCACCCCGCACTGTTAAGGAAGTACAGAGACTCACCGGTTGCCTGGCCGCCTTGAGACGATTCCTCAGCCGGTCAGGTGATAAATGCCTTTACTTCTTCCAAGCAATCAGGAGGAAGACTAGATTTGAATGGGGGATGATGCTGAGGCGACCTTCCAGAAATTGAAAGAACACTTGCACTCTTTGCCAAGGCTTGCAGTCCTTTGCCTAGAGAAAAGTTGTACATGTACTTAGTCGTCTCAGACCATGCCCTCAGTGCCGTTCTCCTTGCTGAACGAGACGGTACTCAGCTCCCGGTATATTTCATTAGCCATGTGTTGAAAAATGCTGAACTCCGGTACCCCATGGTGGAAAAATATGGTCTTGCTTTATATATGGCCTTCAAAAAGTTGAAGCCATACTTTCTGGCCCATCCGGTTGTAATTTACACCGACCAGCCTCTCAAGCGGCCAATGTCTACTCTGGAGTCATCCGGAAGAATGTTAAAGTGGGCTATTGAAATGCAAAGTCTTGAAATCACCTACGAATCAAGGAAAGCAGTGAAAGGTCAGGCGTTTGCCGACTTCATTGTTGAAATGACTCGTCCGGTTCTTCCGGATAATATTGATCAAGTTTGGAAGGTGTATGTAGATGGGAGCTCTACAAAGAACGGCTGCGGTGCAGGCATTGTTTGTGATCTCCAGAAGGAGATAAATATGAGTATGCACTACGGTTCAAGTTTAAGGCCTCAAATAATGAGGCGGAGTATGAAGCCCTGCTAGCCGGAATCCGCATGTGTAAGGCGGCAGGGGCAACAAAGATTGACGCCCATTCGGATTCTCAGTTGGTTGTTAGCCAGTATGAGGGCACTTAAGAAGCAACTCATCCGGCTATGATCAAATATCTTCAGGCTGTCAAAGATGAGGCTGGGACACTCGAGGAATTCAGATTGAATCAAGTGCCCCGGTCAGATAACCACCCGGCGGATGCGCTGTCAAAGTTGGCATCATCCGCCTGCCATGATACGCCTCGGTCAGTCTTTTGGGAAGTTCTTGAAAAGAGAAGTATTTATGAAGAGCCCCTTGGAATTCTGGATCGAAGTTATACTTGGATGGATGGCATCCGGGCGTATCTTGCAGACGGTACGCTCCCTGATTCACCTCAGGAGGCAGCCGTCATGAAAAAGAGAGCAGCTAACTTCGAGTTGAGAAACGGAGAACTCTTCAAGGCTGGATTTCTCAAGCCCTTGTTGAAGTGTGTTACCCCAGAGAAGGAGAAAGAGGTTCTCGAAGAGCTGCATGCGGGATTCTGCGCCTCCCATATAGGCGGCAAGTCCCTAGCCGTCAGAGCCAGGCGGCATTATTTTTGGCCTACCCTTGAGGCAGACGCCAAAGAATTTGTGAGGAAATGTGATAAATGCCAAAGGTTTGGCAAGCTAATACATCGCCCGGCTACTGATCTGACGGCAATCCACAGCCCAGTCCCGTTTGCTAAATGGGGCATGGACATTTTGGGTCCTTATACGCCTGCTCCAGGCGGAAAACGCTATATCTTGGTGGCTGTGGACTATTTCACCAAATGGGTAGAGGCGGAGGCAGTTAAGAATATCAAGACAAAGGATGTCATCTCTTTCATCTGGAAGGATATCATCACCCGGTTTGGGGTACCTATGTCTATGGTATTTGACAACGGCCCTCAGTTTGAAACGCCTCAGCTCAAGACTTGGTTAGGAGATCAGGGTATCTCAAGTTACTTCGCCTCAGTTGGCCGTCCTCAAGAAAACGGTCAGGTTGAGGCATTCAACAAACTCATCTCAGACGGCATCAAAAAGAAAATTGAAAGAGCCGGTGGTTTATGGGCTGAAGAGTTAATTCATGTTCTATGGGCCATCCGGACCACTGCCAAGGGGTCAACCGGAGAAACCCCATTTCTCATGGTATACGGAGCTGAAGCCGTTTTTCCCATTGAACACTATGAGCCTACGCTCAGAGTGATGCTCTATGATGAAGAGGCAAATTGGGAGGCCATGCGGCTGGCATTGGACTCCCTCCCGGAACGCAGGGGCAATGCTGCCCTGCGACATGAGATATACCGTCTGAGAATGACGAGAGCCTACAACAAAAGAGTGCACAAACGCCCTTTGAAAGTGGACGATTTTGTGTTACGTAAAATGGAGGCAACCGGTAGGGCCAATGAGCTTGGAAAGCTGACTCCTAATTGGAAAGGCCCCTACCGGATTTATGAAGAAGTTAGGGATGGCACATACCGCCTGAAAACCCCAGACGGTAGACGCCTGCCTAGAACTTGGAATGTAGATAACTTAAAAAAGTACTACTTCTGAGTATTGTAAAGTTTTTTGTAACAAGAAGTGTTAATGAGAAATGCTTTTGTCTGGGTTTACCCATACTAGTATTGTAAAGTTTAGTAACAAATTTACTATGTGAATAACTTGAGGCCAATGGCCAGATAAAAAACTAAGTTTGACACTTAGTATTTAAAATCAAAAGTCCATAGTGACAAGAGGCCAATGGCCGGATTCTTAAGCTAGGCACAAAACCGCCTAGTGGCTATGCAGCCGATCTCCAACTAGGCCAGAGGCCAATGGCCAGATGGTTGTCTTTTTTACAAATTCGTCTATCCTGTTATGGATATAGGCGTCCGGCGACACCCCTCCGGGTGCAATCGTCGCAGAGAACAGCCACCTTGCTCGTTCTATGTACCCATGAAGGCGGCAAAGATTGAACGACTAAATTAGCCAACTCATAGCTGTCTGACTTAACTTTTTCTTCTGAGTAATTTTTGGTCGTGAAAACTCCGGATGTTCTCAAACATCAGCGGGAGTACCATCATAAGCTCTTACTTAGGATTATTTTATCTTCAAGTTGCGCACTCCTCCTGTTGGGGCAAAACCTTTTTGCGTAATGGCTATAAAAGAATACCCAGGCGGTTTGATACCGACTGGGGCAGAGGTTGTATGCCTGTCATTTGTCCGGCTGTGTACTTGGTTTGGGGAAATCACTATTGTGATTGATTGTCTTACAAACATCCCATACTCTTTTAAGTATGAGAAGTTTCCAAGACAATCAATCCTTTTTCAGATTAAACCAACCACACAGCCGTCCAGGGGCAAGGACAGCCGGATTGGTACCTATCGCATACTTTTCATAAGACAGGCAAAATCACAAGTATATATATTAAGTATATATGCAAAATTGAAAAACTGAAAAAAATTGAAAAATTGTGCAAGTGTAAGAAAAACCGACTGAGTTGGTATACTTCATAAAATAAACTGGCTCAAGGCCAGGCATGATTGTTAGCCGGATCCACATCCGGTATACAGAGAAACAAAAAAATTACGTAAGTACTCGGCACACAGGTCGAAAAAGTAATGGTTGGCATACTGCCGCAGAAGTGGAAGAGAGCTACTCTTGGGGCTGGTCCGGTTGGGCCAGGGATGTAGAAGGAACTTCCTCCGGAACCACAACCTCTTCAGGCTGGCTGTCCTTGGTGCCCAATTCCTTCATTATCTCATCAAGGTCCGGCTCCTCAGTGTCCGAGACCTCAGCGCCATTCTCCGCTGCCCGGGGCTTGAACCGAGGCGGAGAAGGATCCCCAAGAACCTTGGCATCATATGCCGCAGTGGCGTAGTCATACCTCAGCTTGTAGACATCAAAGTCTACCTCAGGGTAGAGAAGCCCCCAGGCCATCCGGAGGCGGATCTCATTATCCCGCTCATTCTCTTTGATGAGCCTCTCCTGCTCAGCCTTGAGCTCTTCTTGGTGCTGATTCCTCAAGCTGACAATCTCGGCAACCAGCCGGGAATTATCCTTCCTGAGATCAGCATTCTCTTTGTCTGCTCCGTCCAAGGCCTTGAGGTCTGAGCCGGCATTCTGCTCCCTCCAGGTCGTTGATCCGGTTGTTAGCCGCATCATTAGCAGCCGTTAAACTCTTCACCAGCTCCTCCTGTTTCAACTCCAGTGCTTTAATCTCAAGATCAAACATATTATATGCATATTCAGTAGAGTTGAGATTTTGTTGAGCCCTTCTCTTGGCATCAGTTACCTCTTCCTGCTTCCTCCGGAATGGCACCCGGAGCCCATCCACCCGGACCATAACCTATGCAAGGTCATCCGGGAAATTAAACACTTAGCAACAAAAAAGAAAAATGAAATGAACTGAAATGAAAAGATAAGGGGCAAGTTCTACTTACCTCCGCCAGCTGCCCCAGAATTTGGTCGAAGTCGACCTCGTGGCGGTTGGGCACGGATTTCTTCTCCGTCTGGGTGAGAGTCCTCACCATTCTTTTGCCAAAACCCGCCAAGTCCGGGGGCCCAGAAGTAGCATCTGCACCATAAGAAGGACTCGGTGAGAGACTAGCAGCGTATTTGGCATTCATTCTTTGCCGGCTACTCACGGAACCCCCGGAAGGGTCAGTCATAGTCTTGACGCGCATAAAATCAAGCGGCCAAGGAATCTCTATCTTACCTTTAGAGTCGGCCCTCGCCGGCTCCTCTCCTTCGACTGCAGCACCACCTGCAGCCATGGGTGGCTCGCCACCCTTCGATGCTTCAGAAGCATCCGGCTTTTTCTTACTTGACTTCTCTGAGCTTTCACTTAGAGTCGCCATAGCCTTGGGGCTTTTTCCCTCGGTTGTTGGGCGGTCTTTGGCATCAGAGCCGGAGACCGTTGAGCTTGCCTTCTTTTCGGTTTTGGCAGGCGGTTTTTGGAGTTGCTCATCCCCTGGCCTTTTTAAGACCTTTGTCATTGAGCGGGGGAGGATGCCAGTTGAAGCCTGCAAAAACGCAAGTAAAACATTAGTCATCCGGTATTGAAAAGACTTGAAAAAATTCAAGAGAAGTTGAAGTTTATCTTACCCCGCCTTTCTTGGCCTCCTTGGCCTCAATAGAAGCCTTCTTGGCCATAATTTGCTCCTTGCGGAGCTGAGCTGCTGACTTAGCCGGCGTCTTGGCTGGGTCAACCATTTTCTTTGCTTCCGCTGCACAAAAACATAAAAAGTGTTAGAACGAGAAAAAGTTCAAGGCATGAAAGTATTAAAATTGCAGGCGGAAAACCGCCGGGTGGGTGAGTGTATCTACCCTGTGGAAACATAGGACTCAACCCGCAGGCGGATAAGAATCTCTCGTCCGCAAAGAAATCCGGATGGGGGATCTAGTTTTTTGGAACAACTATATGAGACCCATCCCCAAGGGCTCAGTTGTTGTCTTGAAGAACTCCGGCTCCATTATTTGCACCCGGGCTTTGGTAGAGAGAGCCGGGCGTACACACTTCTGGCCTACCAAAGCCGACTCCTTATTGTAGCGCCGGAGAATCTTGTTCATTTTCAGAGAAGGGGAGGAGACTAAATACCACTTGTCTTTCCAACCTCCCCACTTGGACACTTTGTCCAAAGTCATTAAGTATTCCGGGAGCGTGGAAATAATGTACCACGCCCCGTATCCGCCTGGGGCACTCTTGAGGTAGTGTATATGGGCGAATGCAGTGAAACTGGGCTCAATGTCCTGGAGCTCGCAGGCGGCAATGTAGCTCAAGATATTGACCCAGGAGTTGGGTGTCAATTGCCACACCCCTAAGTCGTACCCCTTCAGAATCTTCCAGATGCCACGGTGAAGGGGGAAGCGAAGGCCGGCTTCTATCACCGCCTCATAGCAGACAAAGTAATTGTCCGCATTGTCAATGTCGTCCCCCCAAGCTAGTACAGCATCAAGCGGAGGGACGATAATATCCCAATCTTCCCCGAATGGGTGTTGTTGTTTGAAGGCTTCAAAGTCACTTTCCAGAAGAGAGATATCTCCTGGCTTCATCCGGGTTTTCAGAGGATTCGGATTTATTTCTTTCTTTGCTGTTTGGCGATAAGCCTCAGCAAGGTCCTCTTTATCAGAGCCGGATTCCTCAGACTCTTCAGCAGCCTTCTCGGCTGAGTTATTTGGTTGTTCTGGAGAGGAGGCGGTTTCGTCACCGTCCCCCCTTGATTCATACTGCTGGAGGTAGACGGGGCGTCCTCATCTGAGTTACTTTGCTCAGCCGCCTCGTAATCCTCCTCCCTCACAACTTCATCTGCGGGCACTACCCTAGTGCGCCGCCTCTTGGGCTTGATAGCCGTCTGTTTGACTCTAGCCATTATGTCCTGCACAGACACAGAGAGGGAAGAAGCCGGAGATGAGCAAAGCACTCTAGAAAATCCAGACAAGGCACCCTCGGTTATAGCCTCAGCCGTCCCTGGTGACCGGCTGAGCGTCCTAGGCAGTGCCGTGTGTGCAAAAGGAGAGCCCACTTTATTTTTGAAAATCAATGTATACAGCCGGAAGCGAGTGTATACAGGCTAAAGAAAAAGAAAAAGAAGAAAACTTAAAGAAGGAAACGGATAGTTACCTTATTTTGAGTTCTGAAAATCTGAAAACGGCAAAGTAACCGGTGACCGGGTGACTTCGAAAGAGCACACGGAAATCTTGGACTTGCTTAAACGCAACCGGGATCAGAGCACCTCTCTCTAGAAAACTCTCTTTCTCTCTCTAAAAAGTCAAGGAATGTAAAAGTGAAGAGGAGAGAGGGGGGGGGGGGGGTAAATCCCTATTTATAGGGGGTGAAACAGTGGAAATCCCCGTCACCTCCGTAAAAAACTAGCCGTTTTTATTGTTCATCTCTCACTGGCTGACACGTGTCACAGGCGCCACGTGGCCTGCCACGTGCCACCTGTGAGGGGCAAATGTTTAGGGTATTTTTACCCTAGACAAGTAGACCAATGAGGAGGTGCCACGTGTCAGAGGCTGGCAGGTCACCCTTGACCAATCCCCAGCTGACACGTGGCCTCTCCAGATACTTTCTCAGAATTGCGGCCTTCAAGAGCCCAATTCCCCAAATTCCGCTATTTGGCGGCGCAGCCCATCAGTCCTAGGTCAGAATGACCTAGGGAGGGGCACTTTTCCCAATGACCCTATAAATAGGGAGATATTCCCCCAATTTGGGGGACATTCAGAAATTTACTATCATTTATTACATCCTACTTTCTCTCTTATCAGAGAACTCCTGAGTTTGGAATCCAAGCAGATCCCCACCTAAATTTCCGCACTTTTTATTCTCCTTCAAGTTACTAACTTGAGCGTTGGAGGCGGAGCACCACCCAACCGGTGTCTTCGTTGATTTTGCAGGTACAGAGCCAGCAGGACCAGTCTTCGAGTTGTAACTCTTCCAAGGGACAAAAACACCCAAAACAGATTTCATTTCTTTATTTTGGGTTTTCATTTGTGTACTTTCTAACCATTTGAGCCATATACCCTTCATTTCAAGCCACATTTTTAGTTCTTTGAGCCTTTTGTTTCATTTTTGTTCCCATCATTGGTTTTTGTGAAGCATTTGGTCTCTTATGTTTGAGGTTTGGTGGATAAGAATGATTGTTTAGTTCTTTTGATGATAGAAAGTTTGTGTTGTAAATATTTTGTGAATAAATAACAAATGCAAAAGTTGAAAAAGCCGTCCATAGTTAAAAGAGGCGAGGACAATGAATAAAGTGAAAAAAATGAAAAAATGAAAAAATGAGAAAAAACAAAGCACATTCAAAAAGCTTTGGAAAAATTGAAAATAGTGAAGAATGAAAATTCCCAAAAAAAAAAAAAAATATTTTGATGTAAGTTTCTTTCTCCTGATTTTACCCTTTGAGGACAATGCTTTATTTTGGCTTAGGGGGAAGCGTTCTTACGCCTTTTGTACATATATTTGTGATTCTTAGCTTTGAATAAGCTTGGGGGTGTTGTATTTTTGTTTGGTGATTACTTGGTTTTGGTGTTGAAATTTGGCCAATCTTTGCTTCACGATTTAGGTATACTACCAAATTTCAAATTTTAGCCTACCCTCACCCTTCTTGCCCTTACGTTACAACCCTTTCCAAGACCTTTTGACCTTTGTGGTTGAGTCACTAGTCGATGGAGGGAGATGTAGGTCAAGCTTATAGAGCGGTATGTAATAGCCGAGATGTCGAGTAGCCTCAAAGTTCTTTCTTTTCCGGTTCTTTCGAGGAATCATTAAGACGCTCACTAAAGGAAGATTTGAAGCTTTTGGGAGAATGCGGTTAGATTGGTTGGGATGAAAGTGGATTGTGCCTCATTAGTTCTCTACGCTTAGCATATCTTATGCTTCAATCAACCTTAGATATCTTGGAGCATGCATACCCTTATCATATAGAAAAGTGTTTATTCACTTACATTTCATCATTTGCAAAAGTCCATGTCAAGAGCAATTTGTTTAAATTTTTGATCTACTTTCCTTTCTTTTAATGATTTTGCCTCATTTTACTTCAAAGAGTTATAGGTAAACCTCTTAGGAAACCCTTACGAGACCATCACTCGTCCTCTAGAGCGATCTAGGGGTTTAAAGGGCTTGTTGTAGCTAAAAACAACCATGATTCCTACGATAGTGAGTCTTAATGTCTTTCTTTTTCTTATTTGAATAAGTCTTTCATCCTTATTCTTGCTTGCTTGGTTTTGCTCTAGGACGAGCAAAAGTTTAGCTTGGGGGAATTTGATGAGTGTCATTTATGGCACTCATTTGATTCCTTTTAGGGTGAATTTCATTCTCTTTTGTAGCTCTTTTTATTCCCTTTTCCTTAATTTTTCTCTCTATTTCTTTAGTTTGCATTTTCCTTAGTAGATTTCCAATTTTCATGTATTTCTTGGTTTATTTCGCCTTTTTCCCCTTTATTTGTTTGTTTTCTTTTATTATCAGGAGAAGATCGTTCCCGAGGTCTCTTCCCGAGTTTCGCATTGATTGGGATGCTTAGTGTCTTCCATTTGAAGCCCAAGATTGGAGATGTGCAAGTTCTAAACTTCCTTAGGCCGTGCATTCATGCCATGGGGCCACCAATTCTGGTGTTGAATCCACCGTCAAGGTGGTTTAGAAACTGCCATGCTCTGTGTTCATCAAGCACACCAAGTGGAGCGCACGAGGAGCGTCAAGATGAAGGGGAAGAAAGCTTCCCTGCTCCCAGGCGTGGGCGCGCGGCCTAGTGGCGCGGGCGCGCGGTGCTATGGCGCGGCGCCTGTTGCTCCCCCTGTTCTGTACCCTTTTCTTCGCGGCCACACACCTCTAAAGTGAAGGCCGCGCCTGTACGGGTTCTTTTGGGATGACTAACTACTTTCTCCTTTGTTAGTTTTACTATTTATAGTTTTCTCTTCATTTTTAGAGAGAGAGAGCTTAGAATTAGAATTAGGTTTGATTTTCTTAGAGAGAGAAACTCTAGGTTTTAGATTTTTCATAGAGAGAAACTTGAAGATTGATGGTTGATGATTGATGATAGTTACAATTGGTTTGATTTCAAGCTCATTTCCTTGATTTGATCAAGTTTGTAAGAATCCTTTTTACTTTAGTTATATCTTTAGCTTTTGATTCCAATTGTTTTGTTGATTGTTGAAGTTTATTGATTGTTCGGTTGAATTGGTTTGATTGGAATAATGTTGATGAATTTGATGAATTGTATAGCTTTGTTCTTGATTTCTTTAGTGGATTGTGAGTAGTTTTCTTGCTAGGGATGTGGTGAAGCATGTATTAGTGATGGATCATAGCTAATTGGGGGGTTTTTGATTGATTTAACATTGTGATTAGATTAGTTGATTGATTTTGTGCATGTGTATGGATTGGAAGGAGTGATTAACCTTGTTCTTCATGCTAGATTGCATTGTGTGTCTACATTGATACGGACCATTGATTTGTAGCTCGCATTTGTCGATTGAGCTTGGTTAGTGACGTTCCTAGTTAGAGTCTTTCGTAGTTGGAGCTAGTTAGACCATTAGGAGATAGCTTGGTGAGCTCTTTTGATTGCATTGTCTATCTTCCCTCGCAATACTCGAATTAATCAATCTCCAACCCAATTAGTGTGTGTTTATTGCAAGTATATGTGGATCCTAAATCCCTAGTGTTTTGATATATTGATTTACTTTGTGATTTACTTTGTTGTTTAGTTGAATTTAGAAAACCTACACTACCTCTTACGTTTCGAAATCGCTTGACTTTGGCCGTAGCAAACTTCCCCCCATTCCAAGTGGTTCGACCTAAGCTTGCCCTATTACTAGGTGTAGGTTTGGTTACAAATTTAGTTTGATTAGAAGAATTTTAGTTTCAACGACCTAGAATCCAACCTCCATCAACGCCTTTTCTGTAGGCTTAAAGGGAATTTGTACTTGAAATCACGCCTAATAAGATAATTAATAATTTGGTTTAGGCTAATATGATTTTAATTCAAGTGATCACCATAATAGCTTTATTTGTGCATTAATATTCAACCAACATAGATTAAACAGGTTTAGGGTTAATCTAATGATTGCATGTTAGTCAGAAAGCGCACATGAATATGAGAAGAATAAAGTAGAGGCCTATTTTAGGGCAGGTTCTTTCTCTTTTAGATTGGATTCGTACCTTCATCCCCGAATATCCAGTCATGGTTCCAGACTACTATGGAGTTAGCGATCTCGAGGATCGTGAAGGGGTGTAACCTTCACCCTGTGAACGGTTTACAAGTTCCTAAAACTTATTGGCGCTTTTGCTCTACCTTCCTTCCCTTTGGACGCCACTATGCTTAAGTGTATGATCATAGTGGGGTTCAAGTTTGGGATGCTTGAAATATTCCCTACAGTTTTTGGCGACTGCACTGGGGAGGATTTCTATTTTAATTCCTAAAATTTATTTTGGCAATAATTTAGAATGAGTGGATGAGACTCAAAAAGTTCTGAGTATTCATGTGCGTAATTTTGATTAGCATTGTGGAATATGCATAAAAAGGTCCGCATTGGATAAACCATCCGTAATGCGTCAAAAACATAGGATTTTTACACGTAGGAAATTTGGGAAATATCTTTCACAACTAGAATTGAAAAAACACTACGAAAAACTTGAAAATTCTAAGAACAGAAAGCTGCTGAGGCATGTAGGAACTGGCGCAGAGAAAACAGTGCCATCGCAATGCGATGGCTTTGTCGCCCTGCGACAACAATGTCTTTTGGCGACAGAGTCATCGTCTGGTGACAGGCCTTCTTGCTATACTGAGCCAGAAATCTACCTTTTTGCTTCGACCAATTTTAGTACTGTTTGTTGAATTTTACTTCCTGATTGAGTTTTTCCCTCTTTTCTGAACCCATATGTGTTTTACATACGGCTATAACCCTCTGGGAATTCACGCTTCATCTATCCAATGGAACGCTCATTGCAACAACGGGTACATCCGAGTTTGTGAATTCACCAAACCATGGAAGCAAGTTTAACTTGCGGGGTCCCATCCATACATGCCAACCCTTCTAAAGGTAAGGCTTCCACGCGATGCATCTGGACTCATTACCATGGACCCTCTTTCACTAACCTTTATCCTTGAACTTTAGAGAACTAGAGCCATAGTTAGGTTGGAAACTCATTACATCATATTGTGCTTACTTGACTACTTGTGCATTCTTTGCTTGTGCATAACCTATATGTGTTTACACTAATCGTTTGTTTGACTTGTGAATAAATCTAAATAAACTAATTAATCACTAAAGGACTTTGCTTATTTAATTAATAAATTAATACGAGTAATTAAATTTTAAATGAATTGATCAAACCTGACTTTGTACGACTATAGGCTTGTCCTTTTAGAGTAAAACACTGGAAACATACCCAGACTAATGTTTCAGCAATGACGCAAAAGTTTGGCCTGTGGCGCTACACACTAGTGTCCGGCGTTATGTGACAACAATGTCGCATTGCGCTGGTCCTGGCGTTTTGCGACAGTTCCGTTGCTTCGACGACGGTCCAGTTTTCTGCTCGAGTATTCAAGCTAAGTCTAATTAATCAATTTATTAACGGCAAAAGCTATATTTAGTCCTTAATTGAGTCTAAGCACATAGTCCCATGGTTTTACACAAGTGTCAAAGCATGTCACTTCCACTCACTATTAAAGGACACACTTTGTATTTACGTTTCACCTTGACCATGTCTAGAGAGTCTTGTGTGTGCGTGTTTTCTGTCATTTTTTTTAGAGGGGTAAGTCGGATATTAATCCTCCAATTAAACCATACTTGATTCCCAAAAATATGCACCCTATTTTTGCTTTTTTGCCTTTTTAAAACCAATAAAGTCAAAGTCAATTTGAGTTAAGTCATTAAAATAAAAATGGTTTAATTTACATTACTTGGTCAAGAAAGGAAGGGCGGATAATCAAGGACAACACCTTTGTTCAAGTCTTAATTTTTGATAAACCGATTCGTCAAAAGAGAAAAGCTAAGAAGATAATGGCAACTCAAGAAGAAGTCAATGAACTTAGGCAAAACTTGGCCAATGTAACTGAAATGATAAAGGCTATGGCTCTTCAAATCAATGACCCTGTGAAACAACAACAGATGGAGCGAATGGAGGAAAGCTTGACCAAGCTCTCCAATGACTATAAGTTCCAAGGAATTAGCTCACAAGGGGTCTCGGTGGACAAGGAGCTTCTTCCGCAGAAGTTCAATGCCAATGACATCTCTAGGTTCAAGCCAACTGATAATCCTTATTTCCACTTAAAGGCTTTTGAAATTATAATGAATATTAAGGGGATTGATAGGAAAGTCTTTCACTCTTTGTTCTAACTATCTCTTGAAATTGTTTGTCAACAATGGTTCTTTTCTCTTGATAAAGAGAAGACCTCTACTTGGGATAGAATAGTAAACGCTTTCATTGATAGATACAAATGTAACATTCAAGTTGAAACTAACCATAGAGAACTTGAGATGTTAAAGCAAAAAGAGAATGAGGGTTTTACTTCTTTCATTAATAAGTGGAAGGAAACTTCTGCTAAAATGGTTGAGGTGCTTAGTGAGAAAGAATCTGTAAGGATGTTCATTAAGAACCTCCAAGAAAAATATTCTAAGCATCTCAAATATCAAAGCAATTTGAACACTTTCATGGCTGTCTATGACATAGGAATTAATGTTGAAGATGACCTTGCAAAACAAAAAGCTGATAACAACTCCAAAAGTGGCTGGAAAGGAAAGAAAAACGACAATCCTTCTTCTTCCAAAACTACCCACTCAAAAAATGTTAGCACCTTTAATTTGAATGAAGTCCTCGCTATGAATAATCAAGGACAAATGTTAGGAAGAACTTTAATCCTATTGGCATGCGTTATGACACCGCATTTGATCGCATTCATGCAAAAGGTCTTATAACTCCCATTGGACCATTTGGAGATCCACCAGTCGAAAGGAGGACGGCTAGTTGGAATCCAATGCACATTACAAATACTACCAAGGTAGGGGCCATCTTACTAAAAATTTCTGGAAATTAAAGGAAGCTATCCAAGACTTAATTGACAGCAACAAACTTCCATTACCTCCTGCAAGCAAGAAGCCAAGCATCAATAACGCTCCACTTTCAAATTCCTTGGCAATTTATGATGAGGAGAACCATGTTGACCCATCATCCCTCATCAAACCAATCAAAGAAACCCATGCTATCGAAGAAGTGGAGGAAATCTTTTTTGATGCCATGAGTGATTTTCCTCCAGGTAAACAACCTGCCACTAAAGAAGAGGTATGGATCCTCATAAGTACAATGAGGGACGCAATAAACTTATGTCGCGTGGCCCTCGACCACGCAAAGATGGTTCAAAGCAAGCGTGTCATTAAAGACATGACGCCCATGGAGACTACTAAGAGAAAGCCATTTTCTCTCCAAGTAGTCGAAACACCCAAAAGAAGTAGCGAGCCATATACACCCTTGGTGACTTCTTATGAGAACATATTCAAAATGCTCCTCAAGAAAGGAAAGATTAAACCTCTTGAGCCAAGACCATTTGAATCACTGAAAAGGATAGATAGGTTCTACTGTCCATACCATCAATCAGGGGGACATATCATAGAGTACTATTTCAAATTCAGGGATTTAGTCCAAGAGTTAATAGACAGTAAAAAGTTGGTCCCAATTCCACCAGAGAAAGATGTTAGCATCAATGGAGTCTGGGAAAATGATGATGAGGATGTCTACCTCAAAGATGTGGAAGAAACCCCACCCTCCACAATTTATCCAGTAGATGACATTTGGGATGAAAAAGATTCATCCATAGATGTTCTCACGAGTTCAGGGAGAATGCAACCTCCCACCACAACACAACCTATTCCTACTATCCAACAAGTTCCCATGCCAATCATAGAAGACAATGATGTTGTCAAACAACAGACTAAGGTCGAGATGAACGTATGGAAACTACTAGCTACATCCCATGAACATAGAGTTGCAGTAATGGATGCCTTCGCTAAAGTAGGAATAGATTCTGAAACCACTCCTGAGGGGTTGGCTAACTTTCTCACGAGTGATCTTCTTAGTCCCATTAACTTGATCACTTTTTCTGACAAGGATTTACCTCCAGAAGGTGACAAACATAACAAGGCTTTAAACCTCACAGTAGTCTGTAAGAGAATGAATGTCCCAATGACTCTTGTAGATAAGGGATCAACAATTAATGTTTTCCCACTTCGAACTGCGAGGATGTTAGGAATAAGGGATGAAGACTTGTCTCCATCTACACAAG
Source organism: Chenopodium album (assembly GCF_948465745.1). Taxonomy (NCBI): domain Eukaryota; kingdom Viridiplantae; phylum Streptophyta; class Magnoliopsida; order Caryophyllales; family Amaranthaceae; genus Chenopodium; species Chenopodium album. Next base: position 10,183,278 of record NC_137850.1, on the reverse strand, counting down.
AAATAAGAGCTTATGACAACACTCGTTGCCAAGCTTTTGGGACTGTTACTATGAATGTCACCGCAGGAGTTATAGAACATGCTAGTACTTTCCAAGTGGTAGATATTAAAGCTTCTTTCAACTTATAGTTGGGACGCCCTTGGCTTCATGACCTTAAGGTCGTCCTTTCATCCCTTCATCAACAAGTGAAGGCTATTGTTGGAGGAATTCCTGTTACAATCAATGCTTCCACAATGAGGATCAAGGCAATTGATAAACCAATCATAAATGTGGAGCATGATGAAAACGATGAAGATCTATGGGGCTTTAACGCATAAGAGGTCTCCTCAATTGAGGAAGATGAAAGGACCCCTCCTTGCTATGACCTCCATTCTAATCTTACAGTAAACGCTATCCTTAGAAAATAAGGACATTTTCTTGGAATGACTCTAGGAAAGAAAAAAGAGATAGCAAAACTAATGGGATTACCTGCCTCCCTAAGTTAGATACTTTTGGACTTGGTTTCGAACCAACTCTAGAAGATCTCAAGCGAGTCCGGGAAAAGGTTAATGCGTGGAGAAACGCTCGTACCTAAAAGAAAGCAATCCCGATGGATCAATACCCTCTCACTTTAAACAGACAATTCATAAGGGAGGGTGAAGATTATCCATGTCATGAATTACCCGAACCCTTTGTCAAGAATGGAATAAGACACCCTGGGTTCGAAATCTTCTTGGATTGCAACTTCCTGGATGACATCCCAACTCCTATCCATAAGGAGAAAGCACCTCCATTCTTTGACTTTAATGTCATGGGACTACTTTTCAGGCACGAGAAGAATGAGCCAAAATATGTTGAAGACAACTCCGCGCTCATTCAAACAGTATTACAAAGTGAAAGCTTTGACCCCTCAAAGCTTATCACTCCAGTAGAGGGATTAGTCCAAGGATGGCGAAAAACTGTGAAGGTGACTACACCAAGCGGAAGGAAGATCTCCATAACAACAGGACAAGGACCCATGTTCGAAGAGTCGTCTGAGTCAGAGTCCGAATCTGAGTCTTCCCCTATCGAGTCTTCTAAGTCTTTAGCTATAGTACCTCTCCCTAGTTCTTCTACTTTAGAACCTACTCCTAGAATAGTTAGTAGTCCCAACGGACGTTTCCTTATTTGATGTAATGGTTTCTGAATTCAATAATATGTCTTCTTTCGCTTACTCTACGTGTCATTCTCTAACCCAAGATGACGAGCATTGCTTAACTAACACTGAATGTGACAAAGAAATAATTAAGCAATGGAAACACTTGAGAATAAAACACCAGCAATTGAAGACTCTGAAACGGTTGATACCTCAAAAGATCCAAACATTAAAAGAGAAGTTAAAATCGGACTAACTCTTAATAAAGAAGAAAGAACCGATTTAATTAATTTACTAAAAGAATTTATCGATGTATTCACTTGGTCATATGAAGATATGCCGGGAATAAATAGAGAAATAGCTCAACACACAATAACACTAATTCCAGGAATGAAACCTGTAAAACAAAAGTTACGTCGAAGGAAACCCGACGTAGCCCTTAAAATAAAAGAAGTTTAAAAAAAAATAGCTGCAGGTTTTATCAGGGTATCTAAATACCCCGAATGGGTTGCATATGTGGTCCCAGTTCCAAAGAAAGATGGAAGAGTAAGAATGTGTGTCGACTATCGAGATCTAAATAAGGCAAGTTCAAAGGACGACTTCCCTTTACCACACATCGATATTCTAGTAGATAATACAGAAAATCACACGCTTCTCTCATTTATGGATGGGTACGCAGGGTATAACCAGATTCTCATGGCTGAAGAAGATATGGAAAAGACTACATTCATGACACCTTGGGGCACTTACTGATACATGGTGATGCCATTCGGGTTGAAAAACGCGGGTGCCACTTACCAAAGAGCAGCGACTGCCTTACTCCATGACATGATGCATAAAGAAGTCGAAGTCTATGTGGATGATATGATTGTAAAATAAAAAGATGGCCCAGGACATCAAGTAGCTTTAAGAAAATTATTCGAAAGGCTAAGAAAATACAACGTGAGGTTAAATCCATCTAAGTGTGCTTTTGGAGTCACCTCATGAAAGCTCTTGGGATATGTCATTAGCTCTAGAGGAATAGAGATAGACCCAACCAAGATTAAAGCAATCATGTCAATGCCGCCGCCCAAGACCGAGAAACAGATTCGAGGATTCATTGGCTGGTTGCAATACATAAGTAGGTTCATATCCAAGCTAACTACCATATGTGAACCAATATTCAAGAAACTTAAAGAGAATGTGCCAGTAAAATGGACGATGAGTGTCAAAAAGCCTTTGAAAAGATCAAAGCCTATCTCGCTAATCCTCCCGTATTAGCACCAGCGCTCCCAGGAATTCCTTTTCGATTGTACCTAACAGTCACAAAAGAGACAATGGGGGCTATGCTCGCACAAGAAGTAGAAGAAAAAGAAAATGTCATCTACTACTTAAGTAAAAAGATGCTCGAGTACGAAGTACGCTACACACCACTTGAGAAATTGTGCCTCGCATTAGTGTGGGCCACAACCAAGTTAAGACATTACATGCTTGTGCATACAGTCTATGTAGTATCTCGAATGGACCCACTTAAGTATCTTTTCGAGAAATCTACACTCAATGGGCAAATATCAAGATGGATAGTTAACTTAGCCCAATTCATGTGAGATTCATGCCTCAAAAGGCTATTAAAGGATCAGTGGTCTTGGACTTCTTACGGATTTCCCGATAGAAGATTTGACACCAATGCATTAAAACGATTTTCCAGACGAAGACCTGATGGTCATGGAAGATGATACTTGGACTCTATACTTCGATGGAGCTTCAAACCAAAAGGGATGTGGCGTAGGAGTACTATTAGTATCACCTAAGGAAGAACATGTTCCAATCTCTATAAAGTTAGATTTCGACATTACCAACAACTTTGCAGAATATGAAGCATGCGTAGTAGGCCTCGAAACAGCTTTGGCATTAGGAGTAAAGAAGCTTCGAATATTCGGAGATTCTTCTTTGATCATAAATCAAATTTCTAAAAGATAGAAAGTAAGGAGTGAAAGCTTGACCCCTTACCAAACATATTTAGAAACACTTACTAATCAACTAGAAAAGGTAGAATACACATATCTACCTAGAGAGGAAAATCAATTCACTGATGCCTTGGCAAGACTAGCCTCAATGGTTAGAATTCCTACGGAAATCGAGCAAATGCCTTTAACAATAGAAAAGAGGCATAAACCAGCTTATGTTCAAGCTATAGAAGATGATGAAGTAGTCCAAGAAGAAGAACCTTACATGAAATTAGTTAAAAGAGACCTTTCTCTCATATTCCCCAAAGAACTACCTAAATATTTCTGACAGCATTTTGTGCAGCTTTATCTTCCGTTGATGCTTCAAAATCCAAATAGAAAAGATAGTTGAAGCACTTGAAAAACAACAATCTTCAGCTTGATGTTTTTGAAGGTGCCGCAGTATGAGAACATGTGATAAGTATAAGGTAATGTTACTGTATATACTATAGTGATCCACTTTTGCTAGCTCGATTTGGATGACTTTCAATCTGATTGAAAGATCAATGCAAAAAATTGTGTTACAACATGATTTTAGTATAATTAACGCTAGTCAGTAGTTAAGACACATTGGTAGATGGGAATCCACACCTTTGTGAGGTTGATTTGCCTCAAAGAAAATGCACCAAGTGCTTGAAATAGTGCCCAGGACCCTCATCTAGTGCAAAAACAATACTTGTCTAGTTGTCTGACAGGCATATTTATCAAACCTCATCATGTCTAAATTATGTTACATAGTTTCTTTTTAGCATCAAGAATCGAGTGATGTTATTAGAATAATCCTGTAGAAGAAATCAAGTGACAAATAGGTCTCGAGTTACTTAGGGTACTTTTCATAGAGGCTCATCCTAATTCAAAGCATTAATATATACACCTGAATGTTTTCAGCTAGTACATTTAGTCCATAGATTTTTGCACCTGTGGCACTAGCAACTGGACCTGCATCTTTGAGCTGATGGTTTGCAATATACTACAAATAAAACAATATATACAGCATTAGAGTCACATTTTATATGTTTTAAGCCATTAGGATGCACTAATTCAGTTAGATTGCTTGCCTAGCTGAGGCAGAGGCACCTATGCCTCATAATGATTAATTCACTAGAGTTGTCAACTTTGATGGCAATAAAACATTAGCTTTGCAGCTGTTATAAGGTTATTAATTCGTTGGACTGAAAGTTTCACATACTTTAGGCGACAAAAAAGGTACTTCCCATCTGTTGGACCTAGCTAAGGTGACCTTCCATCAGTCATCAAGTTAAAAACTATAAATCAATATTCCATCCATTAAACAACCACCTTGTTCAACCCTTAATAATAAAAATAATGTTTTAAAAAACTATCGGACCAATTCTATCAGTTGGGTTGCTCTCACACTTTTCTCATTAATCAAACTAGTCTCACACTTTCCTCAATCATCACAAATAGTATATTTGATAATTACCGAAATAAAAGGAGTAAGGAAAAAGGACAAAAAATCTTAAACAAGCTAAAGCAAAAACTTACTTGTGCTGAACCAGCAGTGTCATCAGCAACTTCTCTAATTAATCCAGACTTGGTCAATGTATTCTCACATTGAGCAAGAGCCTACACCTACATTATACATTTTTTTGAATTAAATTGACGCAAATATCATATTTAAGAAAGACATGGATTAGTATAAGATCTAAATACCTGTGGATGGCTTAACACTCGTTTCAAGTCTTCAAGTTTTACACCATGATTGGCTACTAAGCAATGCCGGATAACAACTTTTATTTCACTGACTATATGAAGCCTATGCCGCAACATAAGATCATAATTCTTATGGATGCTACCCCCTAGAGGATTCTCAATAGGTAAAACAGCTCGATCAACAAGCCCTTTCTCAACAGCCTGTAGCAAAAAATGCAGAACTCAGACAAATACAAATGTTATGGACTTTTGGTATTACACAATAACTCTATGTCTTAAAATAAGGAAGATATAGAGAAATTATTCTGCAACCGCTCTAAACTTTTTGACATCGCTTTTTAGAAATATATTTTGATTATGCATGACAGAATTTCAATCAACGCAAGCAAATTGATCATATATGACTGATAACAAGCTAAAGTACTAAGTGCCTAGAAAAATCACAAGATTGAACCTATTTTACTGAAGTATGATAGGTACACACTCTTCCATCTCTAATATCAACATAACACCAGGCCGACCTTCTATAAAGACTCACACCATGGGTGTACACAACCACACCCCCAAAATTAACATAAAGAATTTATTTCTAATAACTCTTAACCCTATGCACAACAACCATCTGCGGCTTCACAGTAGATAAGAAGTTGGTCAGTTTATATGTGAATTAGTCAATTAGAATTTATTTCTAATTTATTTCTTGGTCAGTTTTGATAATGTACTTCGAAAACCGTCTCGAAGTGGTCACAAGGTATAGCTTCACAATTCGGATACGCCTTCTCAGCAGCAAGCTGACCGTATGCACCAAGAACTCCATGTAAATGCAAGTTCGATTCAAAATTTAATCAGAGATTCTAAATTCAAAACACTTGTCTAACCTTAATTTCTTGATCAAGAAACTTCGTTACATATTTAAACAGCATTCTTGTCAAATTTCCCTATAAAATTAACATTATTCGAGTGAAAACCTCTTTAAATAATTTTTATTTTTTAATACAAAGCAGGTTTATAGTTACAAAACCGCATTCTTGTCTAACCTCTTTATTTTTTGATACAAAGCAGGTTTTATAGTTACATACTTAGATTGTTACACCTCTATCTTAGCTTGGGTGAGAATGAGTAGAGACTTAGTTTGTGATAGGACGAAGATGGGTATAAAAATTGTATCCAACACGGCCACATAGAGGTGGTGGAGAAGATGTGATTTTGATATTGTACTCGCTAGCCTCAATGCAATACGAGTATCAATCGAGAAATGGGATATAAGTAAAATGGAAACAAATACAGTACATTCTTTTGTGGTATGCAAGTGACTTTAGAGTTGGGTTTCCAACGAGTTATAGTGGAAACTGGAGAGAAACTGTTTGTCTATCACCCAAGCTCATCAAGGAAAAACAAAAAAAAAAAACAAAAAAAACAGGAATAAAGTTGTTTATGTCTGGATCTGATTACCCGAGAGTCCGAGATCCTGATACTCCTATCGGCAAGCTAAGAACCTACACAATGGACAGAAGTTGGCTAACCCCGGGGTGATCCGGGGATAACCACTCCGATGATAAAGTTAGAATGTGTTTAAGAAAAAGAAGATAAGCAAGAGAGAGAAAGTAGAGAGAGAGAGAGTAACAAATGCTTACCATTAATAGAGCTTAACCTACTATTTATAATGAACTTCATGACAGGTGGCTATGAAGCATGCAAAGCTTTTTTTGCCAAGTGTCAAGCTATTGCTGCCATGTGCCGAGTACCGACAGGCCGATATGTTTGCTTTATGGAACATATCAGCCTATTCAATAGATACGTTGGGTTCATATCCATATTTATTAAGATGTCGGCCCATTTCACACTTCATCCCATACAACTAGCCCCCCAAGTGAGGATGTTTGATTGTAGATCGACGTTCTCACTTTAGGATACTGAACAAACTTTGGATTCTACTTCTCATTTAGGAATCTGGATTTGAATATTCCTATCTCTAAATATGATGATATGTTCATGCTTTCTTTTTCCAAAACTGAAGTGTAATACAAATAGATTTGGTATAATTATAATGTTTCTTGTACTCTTTCGAGCGTTTTTCCGAAATAATGTATTGTAATATTTAGGGTGACTTCTTGAAGGGTGTAATTTAACATTACATTGAAATTTCCTGGTTTGTATACTCTTACCGTTGTATTTAACTTGCGGAGATTGTTATTTGTGGTAATGATAATAAAATGGAATCGAAAAAACTCCGTTTTCCCCCCAAGTGACCTTGTTTGCCGATAGCAGACAAGGTCTATTTGACAAAAAGAGTGGGAGCGAAAAAACTCCGTTCCCCCCCCCCAAGTGACCTTGTTTGCCGATAGCAGACAAGGTCTATTTTACAAAATTACTGGAATCCGATAAGTGGAAGTTGTAGGGCCTTATTTCATTGGGCGGGAAAAATAGGAAATTAGAGACACGTGTCATTCATCCCGCCGTTGCTTTCTAAAACGTTATTTCTATTTCATCCGTTGGATCTCTGAACCGCCTTTCACTTCAACAATTTCTTCAACTTCCCTTTTTAGATCAAAAATTCATTTTCATTTTTTACTTTTTACGTCTTATTTTCCTTCACTTCTCTCCTTCAAGCACTTATTTCACCAACCTTTTCACATTTCTTCCGAAAATTTGTTGGCGTCTTTTCGACATTCTTCACTGTGCAACTTCTCTGCGTTATCTTTGCGGTAGTGAAAGTTTTTTTCGTCACCTTCTTTTCGCTGATCCCCGTTGAAGGTATTTTCAAACTCTAACTCTAATTTTGTATGTTGTTTTTCTTTGCTCGATTTTTGGGTTATTTTCTTTTGTAAATGTCTGAGAACAGCATTGAGGAAGAAGCGCCTGGTCTTAGCACTATTAGGCGTCGTTTAATTAGACAATCTTTAGGCAAAGAAATCGGTAGGGGTTAGGGCAATTCATCATCACTTTCCGATAACATTGACTACCCTTTTGAACCTTTAACCTCCGAGGAGCAAAATCATGCCTATATTCGTCATAGAATTATTGCCCATTGTGAACAAGCTCTTAACCCGAACAATCCTGATATCCCTGCCGACACTGAAATTCTTGACGTTGAACCTGTTAGCGTTCGTTATCATTTACGCAGCCTTGCCGAGTAACGGCATTTTGATCAATACAGCACTAACGTTGACAATATAGGTATAAACACTATGCCGAGAGTGAAACGCATCAGTTATCAGCCTGATGTAGCTGCCCGTGATACCGCTGAGGAAGCCGAATCCAGTAAGAGACCTGGGCAAGGTCAAGTTGTGAGTTCTTCTGAGTCTGATATAGGAACTTCTCCAAACCCACAAAGAAATCAACCCTCTCCTGTGCATGAGTCTACCGTCAACTATGTTCTTAATGACGATGAGACTCAAGAAGGTAGTGTAAATACCGAGAATAGGGAAGATGTGGTCGATATGACCGCATAAGTTATTCAGGAAGAGAGTTTAGATGAGGGATATAACTCTGAAACTGATGGTGCAGAATTCCGACAACCCCTCGTCTTGGCTGCCAATAGCAAAGTTGCAAAGGCTAAAATAAGTGACAACTTTAGAAAAACGCACTTGAGAAAGATTACTGCCTTCGTGCCAAGAAATTTTACAAGCTCCCTGATGGGTATAAGTTGACGATTCCTCCTTCAGGGTCTTCAGTGTTGGATTGCCCTGCCGGTCATGTTGCCATTTATGCCAAGCATTTTGATTTCGACCTTCGTTTTCCTCTCCACCCTTTTGTTGCAAAAATTTTAAAAGCTTGGAATGTGTGCTTAGTGCAGTTAACTCCTCCCACCATTCGTGTCGTTATAGCCATGGTATGGGTTATGTTGTATAGGAATTATCCCTTAACCCTTAATGCATTCAGACGACTGCTTACCCTTGTATACTCAACCCCGTAAATATACCGTCCATCCTAAATTGTCAAGCTGTAAGGGCTGGCAAGATAAGTTTTTCTTCATATCAGTTCCTGAGGATTTTCCTCTCAGGAGAACATTTTTCCAACCTCATCCAAGGTTCGAGTCTATTCCCGAGAGAGATCTCGGCAAACATGAGCTCAAAGCTGTCAATCACTTTGACGTTCTGGAATCTGATAATGGTGACGGTAGAGTCCGTCTTAACCCTAAGGTGTGGGTGCCGAATGTGAGTTATATTCTCGGCAACGCTCCTTTATCTCATGTCGACCTTTGCTGGACCAATAGTCATGGTATTAATTCATTAATTTTTTTTAATTTTGCACCTTTGTATTTCTTATTTTATCATATGTATTTAACTTTGTTTTAGGAAAAGATTTGGATTTAACTTCACGTTTTTTGTTTTTCAAAATTTTAGGTATTGATAAGTTGGACAACAAATAACTTGGGTTGTCAGCTGACGGAAAGAAGGTCATAAAGCGCTGCCTAAAAGCTTCTAAGCCTTCATACGATACTCTTGCTGCATATTGTAGCCGTGCTCCTGTCGTCAGTGCTAAGAGAAAGGCTGAAAGTATGGCCGACGACAACGCTAAAAAGAGGAAGCTGACATCCCTTACCAACCGGCGAGGTGGCGGTGTTAAGAATAACAGCCTAAGACAACCTGAAGGGCGTGCCGCTAAGAAAAATAAGGCTGAAAGCAAAGAGATTCCTCCTTCTCCTAGGATACAAGTGAAAAAGGTGGTTCAAAGCTCTGAACCAATCGTTAAGAAGGTAGTAGATGGAGTAGAGATTGAAGATCTCACCAATACTCTTGAATCTCCCCGTCCAACTCAGCCTAACACTTCCGGTCAGCCGAAAGCATTAGTAGCTCCTACCACTGCCGGCGGTTCTGACACAAGCATTCCCGGCCTCATCTATCGGTCTAATCAATGGATTGAGCGTCCTAACGAAAGGTTTCAGGAAGCAGTGATTAAAGGGTTTTCTGTCCCAGCCGGCCATTCTAGAGACCGGTGGCAACCTGACATCGATGCTTGTCGGAATGAGTCGATGATTACTGATGACCCAATGCAGGGTGGGACTCTTGGTTACCAGCTTCTAAGCAACCTGACCCTCCCGGTGGATAGACTTGCTGGTCCCATTGGCCCCCTTGCTGCCATGCATATGCATAATATGATGAAGGTATTCAACTTACGTTTTCATCATTATAATTTAAATTTTTTTATTATATTTATTACTTTTATCACTGGAATGCTAACTTGCCTTTCACCTTATCCACCCCCAGGCCGTTATGTCTGGCACTGAGCTTGTTGAGATGTACCGATACTATCAAGAGCAGCATCATCAAGCTTCTGTTAAGCAGAGCGCACTTCAAACGGCCTTAGACAATGCTGATAAGGCCTCAAAAAATCTGAAAGAAGCCAAGCAGAGAGATGATCTTGAGATGTCAACTCTCAGGGACAAAGCTTCCAAAGTGGAGGGTCTTGAGCTGGAAGTTCAACAGCTTAAGACTTAAATTGCCGAGAAGAACCAAGCCATTGAGCGTCTTCCTACCCTTGAGAGGGATCTCAATGACGCCAAGGTTATCATCCATAACCTTGAAGGCAAGGTTCAGAAGTTGGAAGCCGACAAGCCTGGAGTCCGACAAAGAGCAGTTAGTCGCTATCTGGCATCTCAGGAATTTTGTATACGGCTTCAAGACCGCTTTGACGGAGGATGGACTGCTGCCTAGAGATGCATTGCCCATGCTGCCGGTTGGAAGAGAGAGGACTGGGTTAAAGTTGAAAAGGCTTTCAACGAGGAAGCTTATAAGATTCCTTCCGGCTTCGAGGAACAAAAGTTCTCGGACGAAGATCTTTTTAACCTGGCGCCGAGTGCTGATGACGGCCCTAAAGATCCTAGCATCTTGAACTCCCCAGTGCCTGAAGATACACAAGCTTGAAGGGGCAGGCAGTCATCACCGACATCCTCTGGTGGGTCTTGCATAATTGGGCCTTATCAGTTATAATTTGGATATGTAATCTTTTGTTTTGTTCAAAACTATTTTTTGACAATGCTGTTTTATCGGCATATACCCTTTTTTGCGGTGATGCCTGTCGATTGTCATCTTTAGTTATTGTGTACTTATTGTATTATTCTCTAACATTTCATATTTAGCAATCATGTCATTTCTAATTATCGGCTATTCCTGTTTTTACCACTTCAAGTTTTAACTTGCTAACATCTGAACTTTGTAAAAATTAAGTCACGTCAGCGTCGAATTTTGTAAAAATTTAGCCATATCAACTTCCTATTTAAAGCAATCTTATCAACCATTAGCCCTTTATATTACCTTTTTCATCTAATTCCTTTTATCTCTACCTCCTGCCCCCCTAGTGCATATAGTTGAATACCAAATATATACACTAGGTCGGAAATGATGTTGCTGGTTCAGAGTACAATATCGGTCACCTACTGCTGTACTTTCATAGCCAGTTAGGTACCCTCTCGGCAGTCATTTATCCAGGCTATGCCTCTTGTCGGCATATACCCGAATTGATTTTGCCGGTATTATATTTTGAACCAGCAACCTCGCGAGTTAATGATTACAACTGATCAGGTTGTAAGTGCATTAACTTCACGGAAGCGGTTTTGAGTTGTCCGTCCCACTTAACGGTGGTCTGTTAAGTAGAGGATGCCTACTTCCAACAAATTTTCTGGCAACTTTGTTTATATTTATCATTGATATTGCTTGTACTGATATCAGCTTCATCGTTTACAAAAGGATTTTACATTACTTTACTTACATATAGTATTTTTTAAGTACCGCCGTATTCCATACATTTTTCAATGGTTTTCCATCCATTGTTTCCAAGTAGTAAGATCCTTGCATTTCCATATCTCTAATCCGATATGGCCCTTCCCAGTTCGCTTTCAACTTTCCGTCTTCATTCCCCTTTCCTGTTGCTACTGTTCTTCGCAAAACCAGATCCCCTTTACACAAAGGGCGATAAGCAACCCGTCTGGTATAAGCTCTTGACATTCTATCCTTGCAGGCAGCTGATTTAACTGCTGCTTTCTCCCGTATTTCTGGCAGGAAATCTAGTTGTTGTCGTAACAACAAATCATTTTGATCTTCACAGTAATGCTAAATTCTGAATGTCGGCAACCCTACCACTGCTGGCACCACTGCCTCTGTACCAAACACCAATATGAAGGGTGACTCCCCTGTTGCTTCTCTAACCGTTGTTCCGTTTGCCCAAAGAATTTCTGGTATCAAATCAGCCCACAAACCCTTCGCATTTTCAATTTTCTTTTTAATTGCCGCTATGATTTGTTTATTCGTTGCCTCTGCCTGGCCGTTTGACTGCGGATGGCATATTGCTGCATATGCGAATTTTACTTTATACATTGCCAAAAGATCTTTGACCGGTTTATAATCAAACTCTGACCCATGGTCAAAGACCATTGTCATCGGCAACCCAAATCAGGTGAAAATACTTTTCCAGATAAACTTTTTCACTTCTGACGCTGTTATCTTTGCTACCGGCTCTGCCTCTATCCACTTTGTAAAGTAATCCACCCCTACTATGAGAAATTTTCTTCCTCCCGTCGCTGAAGGAAACGGCCCTACTATATCCATCCCCTTCTCATTGCTTCTCGTGATAGGGCTCTTGCGCCGAGATGATTGCCACAAGCGCCCTCATGTATTTCTTCAATCAATCTGGCTGACTCAAAATCCGTTATGCATCTTTGTAATGGTAATGAAAATCCTCTTTTATATAACTGCCCCTGATGCATAATGAACCACACACTATCTTTTCGCAACTTCTTAGACTCCCCCTTACCAAGTGGCAACGCTCCATATAGGAGATATGCTAATATTCCATCAAACCACTGGGTGTCGTTACTAATACACAACACCTTCTCTGATTCTTCATCTATACTCTTTTGCCTCAAGATCTCCACCATGACTGTTCTTTCCAAGTCATTAAAGCTTGAACTGGCCAATCTTGCCAATACATCGGCCTGTGCATTCTGTACTCTAGGTACCAATCTGATTTCAAAATACTGCAACTGTGCCGTTAACTGCTTCATCTTTTCAAGTTATCTTATCATTGTTGGTTCTCGTGTTTCATATTCTCCGGTATACTGACTGGACACTAACTGAGAACCAGTTGTTAGAACCAGCCGTTTTTCCTCCACCGCTATTGACAACTGTACTCCGGCTATTGCGGCTTCATACTCAGCTTCATTGTTGGTGGCCTTGAACTTAAACTTCATTGCATACTCAAAAATTTTGCCATCAGGAGCCGTTATCACAATTCCTGCCCCTGATCCTGTTTACGTTGCGGAACCGTCAACTGATACCTGCCAAGTTCCCAACTCTTCCTCTTCATCACTATATGAGGTTTCAACAATAAAATCCGACAGGGCCTAAGCCTTGATTGATGTTCTGGGCTTATAATGTATCTCATACTCTGACAACTCAACTGCCCATGTTAATAATTGGCCCAATGTATCCATCTTATGCAACGATTTTTCCAGTGGATAGAACATCTATAGGGTGAGCATCAAAATACAGCCTCAACTTCCTTGTCGCCATCACCACTGCCAACGCCATTTTTTCTATCACTGGATACCTGCGCTCAGCCGCATTCAGCACATGACTAACAAAGTATATCGGCATCTGCTATTTCTTCCTTTCCACTAACAACACTGCTGCAGTTGTTTTTGGCGAAGCCGAGATGTAATGTTGTAACAATTCTCCCCTCCCCGGTCTTGCTACCGTCAGAAGAGATTTCAGGTGGTTTCTCACCAATTCCAGTGCATCACTTTGTTCCTTTCCCCATTCAAATGTTTTATTCTTCCTTAAAACCATAAAAACGGTAAAGCCTTATCAGCTGACTTGCTGATAAACCTAGTTAACCCTGCCATTCTGCCAGTCAAACTTTGAATATCTCAAATAGTTTTCGGTTGTTTCATCTCCAATACCGCATTCACCTTATCAGGATTTGCATCTATTCCCCGTTCACTGACCATGAAGCCTAAAAACTTCCCTGACCGAACTCCAAACACACACTTCTCTGGGTTTAACTTCATCTGATATCTTCGTAACGTCTCGAATGTTTCCCTTAAATCTTCTATGTGATCCTCTTTTTCCTTACTCTTCACAATCGTATCATCCACATATACCTCTACATTTCGCCCCTTTTGCTTTTCGAAGATCTTATCTACTAACTTTTGGTATGTTGCCCCTGCATTCTTCAACCCAAACAGCATCGCCTTATAACAATACACACCAGCATCTGTTATAAAGGTCGTTTTCACCCTGTCTGCCTTATGAAAACTGACTTGATGATATCCCGAGAACGCATCCAAGAAACTGAGCATAGCATGGCCGGAAGTAGAGTCCACCAACCTGTCTATCCGGGGCAATGGATAACAATATTTGGGACAGGCTTTGTTCAAATCGGTGAAGTCTACACACATTCGCCACTTTCCCGTCTGCTTTCTTACCATTACAACATTCGCCAACCATTCTGGATATGTGCAAGGTTCAGTAAACCCCGCTGCTAAGAGCTTATTAACCTCAACTTGTATGGCTTCTATTTTTTCAGTTGAGAAGTTACGCTTCTTTTGCCTTATCGGTCTGAACTTTCTATCTACATTCAACTTATGCTCCATTACCTCTGGATGTATTCCCGGCATTTCACTCGCCGAAAACGCAAAAACATCTGCATTCTCACGCAACAGACTTATCAAATGACATCTCATATCCACATATATGTCTGCCCCAACTTTAACCATCCTACTCGAATCACCTGGTTGCAACTCAACCTGCACAGTTTCTCCACCCGGTGACGGCCTCGGGATCTCTTTTGGCCTTGCATCAAAGTTTCTCATAGCCAAATCCTGTGTCGTTGGCTCTTTTTCTTTTCTTGGATTATTCGGTATCAGACCATTCCCAACCGGATTCTTCAAAGCTGTTACATAACAAGACTTTGCCATTACCTGGCCTCCATGGACCTTTTCAACAGCTCCCAAATTCAACACATAAGATATCGTGAGATGATAAGTTGACACTACTGCCTGCACATCATGGACTATCGGTCTACCGATAATTGCGTTGTAAGCCGACGGCACATCAACCACCAGGAACTCTGCCATCACATCTCTCGCTTTCGACCCATCACCCAGTCTGACTGGTAGCACTATACTTCCTTCCGACCTCACTGTTGACCCATTGAACCCAATAACCGGATAAGACACTGGTGTCAGATATTGCCTTCCTATTTTCATTTCATTGAAAGCCTTCATAAACAGAACATTCGCCGAGCTGCCCCCATCAACCAGAACCCTCTTGATATCGGCCCCGTTTATCTTCGTTATCAGAACTAACGGATCATCATGTGGGAAAACAATTCCCCTAGCATCTTCTTCTGTAAACACCACGTCAGGAATTGAAGCTGGCCGAGGACGACTGTCAACATCTAAGGCATACACCAAATGACGATGTTCAGACAAGTGCTTTTTAGCTCCACTGATTGTTCCTCCATGCACTGGTCCTCCCGTTATCACATCTACTCTTCCTGTTGATAACGGTGGCATTCCTCCATCCCCTTGTCGAACTACTCCACCTTGTGGTCTTTCCGGTCTTGCTTCTAATTGTTGCCTTTCAATCTGCCGAGATGGTGGCTGACTTCCTCCTGCACTCAGCCGGTACTAAGTCAAGTGCCCTTTCCTTATCAACTCTTCAATATTATCTTTCAACTGCGTACACTCCTCAGTATAATGACCCACATCTCTATGAAACATACAATACTTCTTGACATCTCTCGACCTTGCCTTCATCGGAATTGGCCTTGTCCATCCTTCTCTATTCTGATTCACCAAATAAATTGCTGCTCTAGGTGTATTTAAAGGTGTATACCAACTGTACCGCATTGGTGGATTTGCAGCCCTAACCTCTTGCCGATTTCCTCCCTACCCAGGGTCGAAGTTCTCGGCCTTCCACTTCCGGAGGCTGCGCCCTCAAGTTGATACTGCCCCTTACCAGCAGTCACATTCTTATTACTTGTCTTCATCAGCTCTTCACTCTTAATGTAATCATGAGCTTTGTTAAAAGCAGCTGCCAATGTCGGCAAATTTTTTCTTGTGAGGTAACGCTTAAAGTCGGAGTCATTTAGACCGTTTATCAAAGCCATAACAACTATCTCTTGCTGCAACTTTGGAATTGTATTTGCTTCATTATTGAATCGTCTAATAAAATCTCTTAAGGATTCATCCGGCCTTTGCTCCACCACCATCAACTTTCCTGAAGTTCTTTGCAGCACACTGTTGCTGACATACTGCCCCACAACATCTCGGTCATCTTGATTTTTTCCATTGGTTGATCCAAGATGCTCTGTGCAAACGGTGATGCTCTTCACTGAACCACAGTTTGCATTGCTTGCCCCTCATCCCGAGAACTTCTCTGCTGCTGAGTTCTTGTGCTGACGGTGTGACTTGAGGATTGATCTTCTGTCCGCCGTGACGTGGTATGTGTTCTTACCGGCGACTCATTTCGGCGATGCCTTGGTGAGTTTTTTGCTTGATTGTGTTGCTCACCCTGATTTATTAACGGTGCCCCTCTTCCAGCTTGAGCCGTTTCGGCCTCCTTCCTTTTCCTACTCATTGCACTCATCACCCTGGCTGCTATCTCCAAATCTTCTGGGGTGAACTCAGCCATAGGGTCTACTACTGCCTCCGGCTGTCTTGGCGGAGTTGACGGCATATGGTATAGATTATCTTCCAAGGTATGGGTTTCATATTCTATTTGAATCTCAGGTTGTGTTGTCACCGGTTGATTTATTACTCTACTAACCACATGTGTTCCATTATTTCCAGCCATAATTATTACTATTTTTATATGTGAGGTTCTTAGGCGATAGAAGTGATCACTCCCCCTCCTTCTAGCGCCAAATTTTTTCTGTCTGGATCCGATTACCCGAGAGTCCGAGATCCTAATACTCCTATCGGCAAGCTGAGAACCTACACAATGGACAGAAGTTGGCTAACCCCGGGGGTGATCCGGGGATAACCACTCCGATGATAAAGTTAGAATGTGTTTAAGAAAAAGAAGATAAGAAAGAGAGAGAAAGTAGAGAGAGAGAGTAATAAATGCTTACCATTAATAGAGCTTAACCTACTATTTGAAATGAACCTCATGACAGGTGGCTATGAAGCATGCAAAGCTTTTTTTGCCAAGTGTCAAGCTATTGCTGCCACGTGCCGAGTACCGACAGGCCGATATGTCTGCTTTATGGAACATATCAGCCTATTCAATAGATACGTTGGGTTCATATCCATATTTATTAAGATGTCGGCCCATTTCACACTTCATCCCATACAAAAGTTGCTCAAAATTAGCTCAATTTCAAACCATAAAAGTTAGACAACGTTTATGAGAAACCAATATCATGTCATCCTTATAAAACATATCATATAAAATCAGTTTACTTGGTCACTATAAGTTAATGACTATTTTAAGGACAACCCCAAAGTTAAGATTTCTATGAGTTAATTAATAATTGGGACCATTTAAAAAAGAATATCCACATTTGGGACTAATAACATCAAGTTTTCCTAATTTGTATGTTTTGAACGATGAAAATACGTAATGATTAGTTATAGGGATAGAGATAAGGATAAGATTCGCATACCCTATAAAAATAAAAGACAATCAATATTTTACCTTTAATGAAAAAAAAAGAGAATAGTAAGGTTATTTATGTGACTATCATTCATCCCAAATTTGTTCCCTTTCTATATCATAATCAATATTTTATTCTTACCCATTCAATATTTTCCTATCCTTATCCCTTATTTATTTTAATACCAAACGCCCCATTAATGAAAAGGAAGAGAGAATGAGAGAGGCTTAATAAGGGGCGCACCCCCATTCATCTCAGAGATGAACGTTTGGTGTTTATCTCGGGGGTTTATTCGTCATTTCGCAATTATGACTAAGGGTATAATTGGAATATTAAAGTTAACAGAAGGTGACTCAGAAACGGCTGTTTTTATTGAACGTTATCCTCGACCAAAGTAGACTAATGGAAACCTAGGAGAGAGAATGTGACATACGAAATGTTGATGTTCATTCATGGTGATAGTTGAGATAAAAGAGGCGAGTGTAGAGGTGGATCGAGAACGAAGGGGGTTGTTACCAGAAGGGGGTTGTTGCTGTATGGTCTCCGAGCAAGTTAGGTGGGTCTTCGTGTTGGTAACCTGGAAACGTGGTCGATATCTTTGTATTTGATGACTGGCTGTAAGTATTAATTGCGTTTGTTATATTTAATTCACATTTTAACGTTCTAGCCTTTTAATAATTAGTCCCGACTGAGTGTTGTTGAGCTTGCTTATCTGTTTGTCGAAGCTCAACGAATGTCCTGCATGAATTGAATGTTCCTAAATTATGAATTGAATTGTGCTAATTAACCAATTGATTGTCCCGCTAATTAATGAATTGATTGTTTACTGAGTTATGTTGAGGTTGTTAAGTAGAAGCGACTGAGTTATGCTGAGCTTCCTAATATGCTTATAGAATCAATCGATTGTCCTACAATTTGAACAATTGAATGTTGGTTAATTAGGAATTGAATTTGGCAAATTTAAATTTAACAATTGAATTTTGCTACCAATTGATTGTCCTGCTAATCAATGAATTGATTGTATGAATATGTGTTGCTATACTGCTAATTATGCAATTGATTGTTATTTTGATTAGTATGTATTTTCTTTGCATAAATGGTTACTTTGTATTAATGTTATTGAGTTATGCCTGACTTTGCCTATCTGAGCATCTTCACCTTGCAGTATGTGTCCAGGTTTTAGGACCCTTGTTCTTTTTTTTGAAGAAACATTGAATCTGACTATATAGGAAAATAGTCAATATAGTTGCCTTGTGACCAGTCATATTCTTTAATCTAATTTATGAATCTTTGCGAGGGAATTTTAGGTAACATCTTCTGATTTTCATGCTTGAGTTGATTTTGTTTGCAATTCATCGTACAATGTCAGATGAAGTGTTGGGGATTCTATTTTGAAATTCCTGGTTCTTTGGTTCATTGGTTTACATTCCTGGGTGAAGGCATTGTGCTATTTTAACTAGGAAAACTGAGCTCTACCTTTTGAATTAAAGTAGATGTGATCCGAATCATCAAGTTAAATTATTTGTTTCCATTCCGATTGAAAACGATTTCCAATGCACATTCGACAAAACCCATTTGATGCAATAATAAAGTTGATCATTCACCATATGATGCAATAATGAAGTCGATAATTAAACCACACAATCTTAATAACCTTACATAAATTAAAAAGAAGCTCATACAAGCTTCACTTAAACATTACATAAACATGGTTACCATGGACTACCCATGATAATACCTTAATTAATACGCAATAATAGAAAGTCAAAAGGATGCTACTAATTGAACGAGTTCCTTGTTAATACAGACCAAAGTGCATACAAATTACATAAGAAAAAAAGGTGATACAATCCAACCAACACAAACACCAAGGCAACCCAACACATACTCAGGCTCCATCCTCATCAGCTGCTCCCTCCCCGTCAGATGCAATCGCCGCATCACCTTCGCCATCCACACCAGTAGCTCCCTCCTCGTCCTTTGCACGGGGTTCATCAGCTGCTCCGTCCTCATCTTCTTTAGGTGTCGGCTGTGTGAAAGTAATAATTGCATTAATTAATGTAAGTACAGAAATCCATACAATTGATAACAGGTAATAATTGTAATTTGAATTTTACTAGCCAATTACCTTCATTGTGCCTAAGAGCCTCATTGGGAAGTCTTGTGTCATCGTGACCAGCAACTCATCTGGTTTGACTTCTTTCTCGTCCCATATCACAGCAAGCCCACCCATCAACCCAACACTCTCATCCAAAGTCCAATTGAACTCATAGTCAATTGAATTAAAAATTTCTTTAAATGACTTACGATAGACTCTTGCCTCAACAATTATGAATATGATAGGCTTGTGAACAGCGATAATTTTCTAGACATTGGACTTAAATGAGGGACGAGTAACGCCACGGGCATTCCACATAACAATGGAAGAACCTAGACGAAAGGCATTTTCACCTACTTCATACTTTAACTCAAGGCTAACGTCAGTGTACCTTATGAAAGGATTGACACGAAACCTTCCAACACATGCTATTACATCAAGCTCACTAATCTTCTCATGCAAATAAAAAATCTGAAAACCATCAGAGTAGCATGCAAATTCTGATTTAACCTTCCTAATAGTAAGTGGGTAAATAGGTCCCTCAATATTGATAATTGGAGTGGGGTCAACAATTTTCTCAAGAAATTTTGGAATTAAATGGAATAATTTCGTGCATTTATCTTTTTTTTTTCTTATTTTGTGCATTTATCTTGCACGATCTTTAAGTGGACGACATTTACAATCAATCATAAATAGATAATGAGCATATAAACCCATTAATATCCTCAAATTATCTAGTTTTACCTTTAAAATTTTTATTTTAAAAGCATTCAGAAAGTACAAACTGAGTTGGACTTGTTCTGTTTAAGTGACCCGCAAATTAAGCAAGGCCCAACTTAAAGTAGGAATATAATCTTAATGCTAAATACGCTTGCAAAAGAGGGGGCCCCTTATTGAAGATCCAAAATATAAAATTCTCCCTCACGAACCTTATGAATTCGAATACAAGGTCGCCCAATTTGGTAATCATTAAAGTCACAAATAAGAAGCAAATTGTGTACTGCCAGATAGACATAGACCAATTTTACACTTAACATTAAGTATGTTCAAATTACACATGACAGGCAATCATTCAGATTAGGACCCCAATTTGGGTAACCTTGTTACCAGGATTGGTGACTACAAAATACGACACCAAAATGCTTACTAATTATACAAAAGGTTATACTGTAATCATAATTCCCTAATCATAATTCCTTAATCTCAATCTAAATAGGATGAATTACATCAAGCAATAAAGATCTGAATGAATCAGAATGCAAATGAATCACCAAAAGTTTCTCATCACAATAGTTTCTCGTCACCTAAAGTTTCTCATCACATATCAAACTGCATCGACCATCCTTCACCTGACATGTTCGCCTCAAAATCTTCACACCAACCATCTGGCTCTGTTGTTGGCTCTAGGAACTCGGTGTATGGGTTGTCCTTTTTCTTCCTTTTCACCTGAAAGAAAACCTTGATTACAACATATCG
Source organism: Chenopodium album (assembly GCF_948465745.1). Lineage (NCBI taxonomy): Eukaryota > Viridiplantae > Streptophyta > Magnoliopsida > Caryophyllales > Amaranthaceae > Chenopodium > Chenopodium album. The sequence continues at coordinate 10,162,331 of NC_137850.1, read as the reverse complement.
TAAAATAGCAACATCATATCAACACATGAGAAAAAACTTAACGAATACCGGCAACTTAGTAGCTGCGCCTGTAACATCAGCACCCTCTGCTGGAGCTTTCTTTTTTGATGCCTATAGGAGACAGAAATTACATTCAGAACAAGGGAGATGACAGATGATATTAGGAGAATACGAAAAGATCAATTCTTATTTTTTTTTTAAAAAAATGATTAAATTATCAAAGGGGTATTGGTACTTAATCTTCAATTATGGCTCATGAGACAGAAAACTTTTCACCTTTGCTTTTCATGTATTGTATCCTAGCTCAACCCGTGTCTTGTTCCTAGAGCCCTTAGGCCGACCACGAGGCCTCTTTTGAGTAATTGGATCTCGGACAACAAATCTTGAGCTGGTTGAAGCTTCGTTTTGTGCATTGTTGGGATTTGTTCCGGTGTCCGATACATTGCATGGCTTAGACATTGGAGTACCTCCAGCTTCAGGGGGCTGATTTGATGATCCTTTATGAGAGCTAGGATCCATATTACTAGGTACCACTTCCGGAATATTTTTCTCCAAGTGAAGTGCACGACGTACTCTGACTTCGGTGCGCAATTTGAGAACTGCTTCTCTAACAACCACAATTGTATCCTCATCTACATTGGAAGCTTCATTACACAAGGCCTCGAGGTCAGGAAACAGCTTGTTGTAGCCAATGCCTTCCGCGGTTTGACTTGGGTCATGATATGCCACTTTTACACGTGTGTGCCTCCGCATCACATCTTTGCGCCACCGATCAAGTACATATTTCGATGGTATTTCCTTCACCAAATTTTCATCAAAAACTCTAATGATATGCTTGAAAATAATCCCATCCTTTTCAAATTTCCTGCAATCACATGTTATGTCTTTGGTAACGGGATTAAATACCAGAGAGTACAACCTCCGATAATCAGTGATTATTTCTTCATTTGATCCTTCCGGAACAATCCATACTCGATCTGAAAGCAGATAGTGAATTTCAACGTCACTTATCACAGTCTCAGATTTAGGAACTACGTACAACATTCTAGCACATTCTCTTTGCACTTCTTGGAACCTCGCATCAGTGTAAATTTGTTGGAAGTATCTCTCTGCTCTAAACCCACTCACAAGCCGTCTTATGTATTTTGCATCCCTTGCATCTGCATCGGTCTCATCACCAACCCTCTTCTTCATTGCAGCTGAGTACTTTTCGGGGAACTCGCACAACCTTGTTTTACGGGTGACAAACCCATCAAAAAACCTGTTGATGCTCTCAACCCTCTGCGTAGTTTTCATACCGGCCCAAAAGAACTCCTTCATCCAAGCTGGCACCCACATGTGTCTCTCTACAAACAATTCTTGAAGCCATTCATTGTCCTCCAAACCATACTTCTTCATTGCTTCACACCATCAGGTCTGGAATTCTCCGGTAGTGAAACTATCGTAAACAATATTCTTCAACGGGCTCTTGAAATCATTGTACCTGTTTGCTTCAAAGTGTTACTGACCTCCATACACATGTAGCCTTAAATACATATAGCAATTTTTTCAAGGACCAGGAGTTTACAAAAATGCTCAGCAGTCAAATGTAGAAAAATAGGCATTATTCACTTATACTAAAGCACTGAATATATCTAATCAGTTCAAGATCAGCAACATACAAGTTAGCCATAAAATTATTTAAGACACATAAAAAATGTCATATCAGATAAAGTTAAATTTCAGAAGACTTCAGAATCAGGATATGGATATGCCGTGAATCAATATAATACCCTACTCCTACAAAAAAACCTCATCCTCATTTTACACCAGAGCATTGCTCCCAAAGCCTCATATAGAGCTACACTCCCTCTGTTTAAGCTTATAAAGATAGACATGTTGTGCCATCTAAATGGCCATCTCATATACACCTAAATGGCAACAAATATTATCAATTACACCATAGCAGGTACTAACTCTCTTGATACATAGCAGGTATCAATTATAACACCATTTCACTGACAAATATGGCAACATCATACTGCACACAACACAACAAAAATAATAGCAGAAAACTTAAATGGCAACAAACATGCCAATATGATATTGCAAACAACACAACAAAACAACCACAAAACAGGTGAAGATTCTTCAGAACAAAACAAAAAGAAATCTGAAAAGTTTCATTATAAAAACAAAAACAATTTTAATAAAACCAATCTAGAAAACTTACATGGCACACCTCCCAAGTTTGTCAGGAAATTTCCGGAGAATATGCCATATGCACCATCGATGGCGTCTATTAGGCATGACTTCAACTAATGGCTTCCTCATAGCAGGGGCTTGGTCAGTTAGGATGGCAAGAGGGGCTTTATTGCCCATGCACAACAGCCATTGTTTAAATAACCACCGAAAAGTATCACAATCTTCATGAGAAACTAGGGCACAACCTAATAAGATCGACTGGCCATGGTGATTGACTCCTACAAAATTAGCAAATGGTAGCTCATACTCATTTGTGAGATACGTGGCATCAAAGAAACGACGTCACCGAAGTCTTCATAAGCTACACGGCTCCGAGCATCAACCCACATGACGTCCTTTAAACGACCTTTATCGTCCAACCTATGTGCATGGTAAAAATTCTGATTATCGGCTTGCATGGAATCAAAGTAAGCCATCATGGCTTGAGCATCTCCACCGGCCATCTTAAGCCGCCGTTGTTTGTACACCTCATGCTGCATATCCTTCACATTAGGCAAATTAGGATTTTCCGTGCCTAAACATCGACGTATTACACTCACAGGTACACCAACCTCATAATAATTCACCAACCGCTTGCGAACAGTGGAGGTCATCTTCTTCATACGGTACTCTTTCACTAAATTTGCCATACTTGGACATAGATCATGATTATGCTCCAACTCCACTCTTTGCAACACCCAAAGCCCTTCACGATTCACACTTCCATATACCCTAGCTTTACAATAACATTTTTTAGATTTCCTTTTCCCACGTGATAGCTCTGCCTCCCCTATTACACCATTCACATTTCCTCCACAACCGCCAACATCCATTTGCTTCGCCCTTTTCTTAGCCTCCCGCTTCGCCCTCATATCTGGTGCACCATAACATTCACACTTCCAAGTGATTCCCTTTCTCTCTTTACTAGTAGTATATGATCCTTGAACCCGGCTAACCCCAAAGCCACACTCCTCAGCATATAGTTTGTAATAACACTCAAAATCCTTCCATCCTTTAAAAACCATTCCGACCTTTGGAGGTTCAATAGAGGTGACTTCAATCACATCATTTGTTGACACTGTTGTATTTAAGGTCTCTACACTCTCAACTGGGGAACCTTGATGGTTTTGACTACAAGAGTTGTCATTGATACATGGTAAAGGAGAATTGTATTCAACGGTCTGTGAGAGGGATATATTATCCAAGTTCTCTTCATCCAAAGTAATATTGCCTTCATTTTCATTATCATCTACACCTATCTCCATCAACGTACCAATCTCATCACACCCCACCCCTCCTAAGGGACTAAATCTGTCTGCATCCATTTCAAAATTATCATCCATTACCCACAGCTACCAATGACCACCAACAGCAGAATTTAACACATAACTAACTGCAAACTATATAAAACACATATTATGTATCATCAACTACAACAGCTTATAGAATAATGCAATATCAGTAAAGACAGTAATCAAACACATAGGAAACACACATAGGCCCAAAAATTCAGAAATAAACCTAATCAAAATCGCATTACCAAAAATTCAGAATTTAATTCACCTTACCAAAATTTCAGAATTCTTTCACATTACCAAAAATTTCAGAATCAATTCAGAATTCAGTTCACCCAAACTGCATTACAAATAATTCAGAAAACAATTCAGAAATGAAGTCACCCAAACCGAATTATCAAAGATTCATAAATCATTTCAGAATTCAGTTCACCCATATAGCAATCAGAATTCATAATTCATACAATAACAATTAGAAGAATATACCACTACACAGGTCGCAAATCAAAGGTTACGACCAATTCATACTACAAATTGTCGAAATTAAATTAGCAACAACGATATTAACTACGTACACCTCAATTACTGAGGACATTGAGCTTACCTTTATAAGTGACAACACCTTGCATCCAGGCCGAACATCAACGAATGAATTCGTCTGAAGGGCAGTGGGAGACCAAAGTTTATGAATCCTCCATAGATCCAAGCTCCGGACAGCTTACCCTTCGCTACTTTCTGGGTGGGTTTAGTTTGGTGAAGAAAACAAGGAGAGAAGGGCAACAGCGAACTGGGCAAGCTCGATTAGAAAAGTTTATGATGTTTTGCTTGTTTTCCAGCAACTACCCCTCCGTTAAATGGTCATGTAACGTCGTCAATTCACTAAAATAAGGACCCCCCTCTTGGTATTTAAAAATATTAAAATATGCTTATGTGGCTTGTGTGATAAATGAGAATTGATATCTCTAAGATGAACTCGAAATCGCCGCTTAATAAGGGTATTTTAATAAATTTGCTAATAACTATGAATTTCTCAACTCATACCAGACAAAGGAAAAATCAATCAATGCCCAATAATGAATCCCCTAGCTTTATCCTTATTTCGTACCAAACGTTCAATCATTGAACTATTTTTGTTGACGTCGACCTTCACTTCAATATAATGATTGAAATGATTAATGTCCCTTTTAGTTAATCAACTATTGTAGTTAAAGAAAAAAGAATGAAGGGAAAAGGGGACATGTTTTGTAGAAAATATTATGAATCAATAGCCATAACTGTAAACGAATAGAATGTTGAAGAAAATCAAGCATTCTAAACGTGGTAAAGTGTTAGTACCTTCTACACAAGTTAGCACATAAACAAATCCTAGTTGATGTTATCAGGTTGAGCATTTGTGTATTTTGTGCAGTCAAAAAGTCCAATCACCCGTTTCACTTGAAAACAATACCAGAATTGTAAGAATAGTTTCCAAAATATTGCAAATTTAGATCTATCATCTTTTGTCTAAGAAAACAGCAATGCCTTAATAAGATATAATCAACCAGTAAGTATAAGAGAGAATATAAAGAGAACTTTGTAGATTATAATTATGCTCAAGGCTTTCTTAAGAAAGTGAATTTATGAATGCTAAACTCGTCTTTAGGAACCCATCGCGGCACATTAGAGGTGGTAGTTCCAATTTCAAGCATACCTTCAATTAAATATTTTGATAATCGTCAGATGGGTAACAATGACTAGTTGCAAAAGAGTTTCAGGAGGTGGAAAATTTGGGTTAATCCCATGCAAGGAAAGAAAAATTTCTAAATTCTATTGTTTGCAGTTTAAACAAAGTAACAAGGATTTTTGAGTTATTTAGAGGCTAATGAGGATTTGTTCGAAAAGGAAATTTAAAAAGACAAGAACACAATGTTCCAAAACGATACCAAGAGGGGCCTAGGTCATCAATGGCACTGCGCCATGACATATACATTATACCACCTTTGATGAAAACAAAGAGTCAAAAATGAATGTTTCCTGTAAAGCTCAAAAGAAAAAGAAAAAGAAAAGAAAAAAAAAGCTCTATCTGAAACAAGATGTGCAACATTTATACTGTTATAAGGGCTCAAATTCTTTAATACATTTATACATTCATACTGTACACAACTAATGAGTTCAGCAATTCAGCATGCATTTTGTCAATGATTAAGTTTCTGCTTGTCAACTTCTGCCAGGATTAAACACTTACAGAATTTGACCAAGCTTTAAGGAGAAAAAGATGCAAAAGCACCAGGGTTTAATGATTACAAGTCATAGTTTCATGTTTTTAAAGTTCAGTTGCATTGATCAATCAGCCACTGGATAAAAATAAGTCAAGCAGGACTTAGAGCAAAGAAAGTTGTGCAGGCATTAATCGATTAGTAGTTTCATACTGAGCAATTATGAATATATAAAGCAAAACACCATGTCTTACACCTACTCAATTATATTGCTTATGGATTTAGATATCACCATTTAACCATTCAAGCCACATGTCTTATATTTGCATCAATATTCAAGTAAAGAGAGGCAAATGATCAGGGGACTCATACCGGCGACCATGGACTAGGTTCAAGTGTTGACTTGTCGGCAGGTGAATGTTGTACAGGACAAGTCTTCAACGCTAAAATTTCCTGCCACAATGAAGCAGCATTAGGATAACATGAAAAACGGAGTCAAGGAAGGATCAAACACTAGAAGAGAAATAACTATCTCATTGCTGTTTCAGATACATTACACTTTATGAGTTCAAATAAAACTTAACAATGGAAACATGTCAAATAATTCCTATGTTTTACTTAGTTTTCTACAGACAACAGGGAAGGAAACTTAGATGTTCTACTGAACTTTATTAGTGTTTTGCTAACATACTCTCAGAACAGTTTCAATTTATCTTTTATACACGATACAAATACTAAAATATTTGTAATTTTTATTAAAATATATTCAGTAAAAGTGTCAAACATAGGACTGGATATAAAAAGTCAAGTCAATATAATAGATGAAGGTCCCCCATCTGGAAACTTGTAAAAGACAAGATAGTGTTAGATTAGATCTATGACCAATAAGTTATAATATATTACAGAAACCTTATGACAAGCTAAATGGAAATTTTAGGAACAACTGCAAAGTGAAACATGTAAATTAATAAAGACGAGTGTTTCACTGGTCCGAGTGGTCTACATGACTGTGATAAGTATAGAACTTTTCAAGTCTAACTTTATGTTTCACTGTGCTATGATTCAAGTATGCCTCATTTTTCTGGAGAGTCATTTCCTTGGCAAGCAATTTTTTTATTCAAGACCTGCTGCTTGTCTGCCTCAGGATCTGAGTCTTTAGTAATTTCTGTGTCTTGACCAGATATTCCAAGGACAGAAGCATAGTTACCAGATATTCCACATCTAGAGGACTGGGATTGTCCTTCAACTTGATCTGAGTTGCCCAAATGATCAAGTTTAACAGGGACTTCATTCAACAATTCCGGTAAAGTTGAAGCGCAATGACCGGACATCTCTGCATGTTCCACATTCACAGCACAACTGTCTTTGGTATCGTAACTTGTAGAGTTTGTAGAGGTTATCTGCTGCAAATCATGGTTCTCAATTTCTCTGTCTTGCACTTCTGAACTTTCACTGAGGTTCATGGTTAGCGACTTGCAATCATATAGTACTTCATCTTGTTCATCATCTACACGTTTAACCTCTGAGTCACCAATTACACTGCAATTTGCATTGCAGGTTCCTGTTACTCCACTAAAATTGCTCTGAGTCATAACATTACCTGTGCAAACTGGAACAGCAGAGCCTTCCTCAACCACTTTTATCGAAGATTTGTCATTTGCAAGCAAATTTCTTTCAGAAAACTGCTCCTTCGTGCTTCGTTGACTGTTAGTTTGATCCAAATCATTATCAGAAGTTCTATATCATCAACAACTCTGCTTGATAAGTTGGTATCAGGAGCCAACATTAAATTGTCGTAATGACTAATTGAATTGGTTTGTGGTTCAAGTGTAGCATCATTATTCATGGCTTTTGAGTTGACTTCCACTTCTGATTGTTGTGATCGAACTTCTGCATTTGCTTCACAAGGCTTAACAAGTTCAGCTTAAAGGCAAGACTCATGGGACTCATCCAGCATACTTCTATCAGTGGTTCTATTTTCTTGTAAGAGAATGGCATCTTTACAGCTGGGTTCCTCAAATTCTATATTAGAGCACACTGATTTGTTATCCTTTCTATCCTTTTCTTCAACCTTCGAAGAAATAGACACCTGGCCTTCATATTGCATTTCAAATGTGTCAAGAAAATCATATCCAGATTGCTCATCCTTTGTCAATTCAGAAGTCTTGTCTCCTACTAGAGTTTTAATGTCGATTGCCTGCTGATTGCATTTTTTTTGTATCACGTCAGAATGCACTTTAGGGGCAACAATTAATGAAGTTGAGCATTTGTCTGTTGTTTGTGAGCACGTCACTGCTTTTCCCATTGCATCAACATTAGGAGCTCCATGTGATAGTTGTGTACACTTGAAGTCATGGTTACAATCTGCAACTTCAGATTTTCTTGAAGTTGAGATAGTAGACTCAAGGAGGTTAGGCAGCTTACTATTAACCTGTGATAGGGTATTTGAAGTAGGTGCCTTTGTCTGCATTGGATTAGAGTGCAAAGTTAGTTACGTAAAGGCTCAAGAGCACTTTTACATTGAGAAAATTTTATTTCTAAAAGCCTTGAACAGGAATGCTTTTTAGGAACCTTGTTTCATACCTCACTAAAGAATCTAAGGGATGGTGACGGCATTCGTAATCCTGATGGCTTTATTCCTTGAACTTGTACATTTTTTCTGTTAAGACCAGCATTATCAAAGCGAACATGGGACAAGACTGCAGTGTTACTTGTTTCATCACTGGACTTGACCATGTCAGCCACACCACTCAGAAGACCCTGACTTGAACTGTTTTCAGAACATTTGCTTACTTTGGTGGTGTGTGGAGCTCTGTGACTCATCAATGAATGCCTTCGCAAAGCTGAGTTGACCTATGTGGAAAATTATGCTCACATATTAAATGTCGAAACTCCTATAACTTATAAATCAATGCTACTCAACAGAACTTTTACACATCATATTCTCACCACATCATTTCTCAAATCAGCAGCAGGCTTATTAGATTTGGATACTGACTCCAAACTAGATTTCGCAGCATTAGAAGCATGCTTGACTTTTGATGATACTTTTGAGCTTAGACTTTTCCGGGCTGCAGAATGGGAAGAAATAATGTTAACTTTAATAGTGAGGTGGAGAAACAAAATATGAAATACAGATGATCTAGATGATTTAAATTTAAAAAGAAAAGGGAGGCTTGTTGTAAACGCGTGGTAGGTGCACCACTAGTATGTTCTTTTTCAAACACTAGTATGTTCTATTGTTCTTTTTCAAACATTAGTATGTTCTTTCCGCCTTTTTTAGTTTGACCGGGTGCACTATACTATTTTCAGCTTGTTGTATATCATAACAAAACTGAAAAAAGTTTAAAATCATGCAGATGTAGAGCTGGAACTATGAAACTCAGACATAAAATTTAATGTACCAAGCAAAAGTTATTATACCTGGTTGAGGGATCAAGCTGCTTCCACCTGCTGCACTATGAATAGTGATCATGGAAGGAAAGTAAAACTGCTTTCTATCAATCAATGCTGTCAATAGTAAAACTGCATTTGACTTGGAATGCTGGATATTGAAGTTGTAATCCATTATTTATTTAGTTCTTATATATGGTGCTTTAAAAGATAACCGAATAGCAGACTGGAACCAAATTAAGCTCTAAAATGCTAAAAAAACGAAAAATACATACTCCATAATTCTAACAAAGGAAAGACCAAAATAGTGATGTGAGTGGTAATTTCTTGGCAACAATTTTTTTTTTTTTTTTTTTTTTTTTTTTTTTTTTGGGAAAAAAAATGCAAGCTAGTTTATTAATCAATAGACAAAACGTCCATACTTACATATGAGAAGATATCCCTAGGAACATTTTTTCTCAATAACTTTATGATAAGCTAAATGGGATACAATAAAGGTTACCCCAGCAAAAAAATTGATTCTTTTAAATTTAAATCAGTCAAGCAGTTAAGTTTAAAGCTCTAATCAGCTCTAAACATGTATGTAATCATAAATGGTATTTAACAAATTGCCTCTAGCCTCTCTAAAATGCCAAAATCATTTAAAAAGAGATAATATTCATTGATTATATCAATAGTTTTGAGAATGTACTTCAAAAACAGTCTCGAATTGCTCACAAGTACAACTTCACAATTCATCCCAAATAATCTCAACTCTGTACATGAAACATAGTCTCTATCGTATCCCGAAGGTCCTCCTATTCATTCCCAATGATACCATGAGTCTCCTCCTCATTCACCGTGTCCCTTTTTCCAGCCGATTCCAAACGGACCTTTTTCACCAGCTCTCTAAGTTGAGGTGTTAGTAGGCAAAATTTTTCATTCATTATTTCAAATACACAGTATAGGGAGACTTAGTGACTAACCTTTTCTGCCACTTGGTCTTGAAAGAATTATGTCTTCGTCGTGTGCAATTACTAGATATATAAATGGATCAAATTATGGAGATAATTAAATTCGTACATTTGGATCGTCGTTATATCATAGCCAGAGGTACTAACGATCTTTGGGCTAGTAAAATAGGTCAAAGCCCACTTGGACGGATCCTATAAGGTCACACAAAGGGCCTAGATCGAGCACGAGGCCCCATGATGGGCCTCATCCCCTATAGTGGCCGGCCATATGGAGTAAGGTTGAAGGTTTTGGGCTTTCTAACCTAGTCTAATTATAATGTGATTATATATAGACTAGTTGCCTAGGGTTTGCATGACACAAGAATTAATTGATCAGTAAGATCAAAACCCGAGTTAGCAAACACGAGACCAAGTCCCTCAAGATCTCTCTCTCTCTCTCTCTCTCTCTCTCTCTCTCTCTCTCTCTCTCATGGCTCTCTCCTCCTCCCTTGCGCTGGTTGTGGTGGTTCGTGGTGGTGGTGGTTCGCGGTGGTCGGTTAGTCCATTGAAGATGGTGATCGCGGTTTTTCCCTTTCACTCGACCAATCTAGTATTGGTGGACGGCTCGTTCGAATCTCGTGGACTAAGTAGAGGAGCAACTCTTGGGGCTCTATTCTCTCCCTGATTTGTCAATCAATTGCTACGTGGAATTCACGCTTCAAAGGTATGATTATGTGTCTTGTGTGTTATGCATGCGATCTTGGGATTAGGTGCTTTATGAATATGATTCATGTTTTTCGCTTAATAGTACCCATAAACTCCTACAGTGGTATCAGTTAGCCTCTTGCGTGAATGCGCTAAATTATACTAATACGTTAATTTGAAGTCCATGTTAATTTTATAATCAATTAAGAGGGAGAAATTAATTTAATTATGGTTCAATTATTATTTTAATGTGATTAAACTTTTGAAATTGATTAAATACGATTTAGTTATGCTAAAATAGCCATGAAGAGGACTGAAATCTAGCCCTAAAATATTCAAAAATTTTGAACCCCTAACCCTAAATTTCGAAATTTTCGAAAACCCTAGCCCTAAAATATGATTTTTGTGCTTGTTTTTTGATTTAATTCGAATTGTTTTATGTTTCATAATTTTAATCGGATTGATTTTACATAAAAATGTTTTGTGTATGATCATCAATTTAATTTTAAGGGTTAGAATTAAATTGGGATTAATTTTATGATGAACCCTAATTTTAATATTGAATGATGATTTAATTTTAAAATTTGGACTGATTTATTTTAATTTTAAAAGTTATTTTGATAAAATTAAAAACCAAAAAAAAAAAATTATAAGGCAGGCAGTCGCCGTGGCTGCCACTGCTACGGCATGCTGCTGCCTTGCGGCAGTGGCTGCTGCAAAGCAGCCAGCCACCGTGGCTAGCTTCGGTTAGCCAACCACGGTGGCCAGCAGCCGTTCAGTCACGATTTTGAAAAAAAAAATTGTGTTTTTGAAAATTTTTTCAAGATTATTACAAATTATTTTGGGATAAATTCAGTTTTATTTTAGATAAAATCTGTTGTTTAGGATAAAATCAAATCTTGCAAAATTTGTTATATTTGATATTATCCATATTTAAAGTTGCTAAATTGGTAATTATCTATAATTAAGTGTTTAATTTTGGATAATATTGATTAGGATATTCTGAGCATATTCCAAAAGAATAATAATTTATTTAAATAATGTGATTATCCCATAATTAGATTAGGATATAATTGATTTTAAAATTATTTGATTGACTAGTAATTAGGATAGAATCTCCAAAGTTTGTTCGGATAATCATGGAAGATTAAATATGATTTATCTTTCTAGATTAAAATAAGATTTGATTCTATCTCATGCCTAAATAAAATATATGATATTTTATAATTGGTCATGAATAGCATACGATATTATCTAATTATGATTTAAAATATGAGATATTTTAGAAAATGCGTTGCCTTAATTATGAACATTCGATGTTGTAGTTTAGACTAGCATGTTGAGTGATTTATTATATGGCACTTTTATAATATATGATATTATGTTGCTGTATATATAGACTAGTATGGCCCATAGATTCTAAATACGATCTGCGCATCGTGATGTATTTTTGTAATCTAAATACGGTCTGCGAACCGTTAAGTATTTTTGTAACTTTTATTTAAAGTAAATAGATTAGTTATTTAAATAGTGTTAGTATAAAGAAGCCCATGAAGTGAAGGCCCAAAGGAGCAAGGTGGATGGAGATCCATGATGATTCAAGTGGGAGCTTTTCATTTCTAGTTTTCTTAGGACTAAGGGGCCATACTATGTCATGTTTTATTGCTTTAGTAGATTATGCATGTTAGATTTTATTTATGTTGATTGATGATGCGCTAAAGTTCACTAAATAATCACAACATAATGAATCTAGGTCCCAGTAATATTGAGAATGCTTTTCCAATTAGATACCCAATAATCCTTCGATCGTGAGTGATGGGTCGGCCTCCGCAGAGTTACTTGTTATCTTGGATTATTTGGGGTATATCACGTTCTACATATTTAATTGGTTATATGCTTAACAAGGTTACCTAAAGCATTTAGAACCTTGAAGTAAAGGGTAATAATTAAGCATGTGATGGTTAATTATTCAACCAAGAGTTACAAGAGTTGTAATCAGTAAAGAGTTTACTCACCTTGAAAATATAATGGTTGATGGTAAGGCCTCAGTCCGGTCAATTGTTGCACAAATAAAGGATCTTGGAATCACTTAAAATTCAATTGGGATCAATTAATGTTGAATAAAGTGCATTAAAGTTACCTAATTCGTTTATGGTACTTTAATTATTAAATTAAACATAATTATTAAACTTTACCTTATTTTAACTTAGATGGGTAGCCGTAATCACAATGACAACAACATTTACAATCTTCGACCATTCCTTGAGAAGGATAGGTTAACAGGAGAAAAATTTTCCACTTAGGAAAGGATGCTAAGGCTTGTACTGAAATCTCAAGGTAGAGAGGATGTCATTGACACCCCATTGCCAGGACCTCTACCAGAAAATACAACTATGGCAGAAGTCAAGAAGCACAAGGAAACTCATGATAGAGTTGTGCCTATCACTTTCTTGATGATTGTTACCATGGAGCCTAGTCTTTAAAAACGTTTTGAGGATCAGGATGCATACACAATCATGCAAGAACTCAAAGCTTTGTTTAAGAAACTAGCTAGAGTCGAAAGGTACGAGCTCCATCGTGAGATTCTGGATTGTAGGATGGAGAAGGGTACCACAGTTCATGATCATGTTTTCAAAATAATCAGCCTTATTCAAAATATGGAGAAACTGGGGCACCCATATAGTGATGAGATGGCAACAAACATCATTCTCCACTTACTTCAAGAAAGTTTCAACCAATTTATCATGAACTTTAACATCACTGTTGCTGCAAAGACTATGAATCAATTGCACGCAATGCTGGTTAGTGCTGAAAAGCAAATCCCTAAGGAACCTAAGAAGGAAGTTCTTATGATTCAAAAGGGAAAGGGGTTCAAGAAGAAGGGGCAAAAGGCTAGTGCCAAGAGCAAGGGCAAGCAACTTTCCAAGGCTCTTGAGAAGCCTAAGGCGAATACAAAACCCAAGGCTGCAAGTGAAAGTGAATGCTTTTACTACAAGAAGAAGGGGCATTGGAAACGCAATTGTCAGAAATACATTGACTTCCTCAAGAAGAATGGAGCATCAACCTCAGGTATCTTGTTATAAATATTTTAACTTTCACTTAGGTGTGTGATACCAAGTTACAATGTTTAACATTATTAATGTTGGACAGGAACCGCAAACAAGTGAAGCTAGCATGGGAAATGGAGCTTGAGGTGCACTAGAAGTGTTTGAGTGGCCAGAAATAGCTTCATAGTTCTAAATTCAGAATTTTTATGATGATTTTAGACATTTTTCGGTTTTGATGAGACGATTTTCTGTGTCATTTTGAATACTGATTTGGTTTACTTGGCTTGGACAAGTGTTGATTTATGACCAAGGTAATAAATTTTTTTCATTTTGCTAGATATGAGTTAAATTTGTTTTATGACTTTGATAAAAGTAGATCACAAAAGCAAAATTAGATGATGTAAAGTAAACTTACTTATAACAAAGTAAGGTTATGTCACATAAACCATTTGCACATCCAAAGTTACATTGGATGGACTCTTATTCTAAATAAATTATGAATCATTTGAGAATTAGAAGTCATGCTTGATAATGTAAGATGACCAAGTCACCTTTTAGTTGAAAGGGTGAAGGAGCTAATGACCTTTTGGAACTTATACATATGATGTGTGTGGACCAACAAGTTCAAGGATTAGCAAGAGACTTAACTATTTCATTGGTTTTACTAACGATTTAAGTAAATATATTGATAATTACTTAATGAAGTAAAGCTTGGAATCATTGAAATGTTAAAAATTCCAAAATAAAATGTAAAATCAGTTTGAGATGAATAAATAACACCACATATGATTGTTGTGATAAATATTTAACTCCAAATCAATGATCGTCTAAAGGGAATTGTTGAATTAGTTCACAATCCAGAAACATTGCAATTAAAATGTATGTTTAAAGAAGGATTCAAACCTTTCTTGCCATGGTTCGATCCTAGATTAGCTTTAATGATTTATAAATATCGCTTTGAGGACATATATTACAACAACAATCGCGAATATACTAAACACGAAAATTAACCAAAGCAATAGAAAAGATGTCATAAGAGTTATGAACTGGAAATGTTCCAAAGTTATCTTTTCAAAAACAAGATTAAGGGTTATGGAATCATTGTAAAATGTTTGCAATGATTACATAATGCACCCTAAATCAAGCAAGAGGTATTATTCCTACAATCGCGTAGATAACAAAGCGTTTGTTGCTCGCGGTAGTATCTTTATAGAAAGAAATCTCTTCCTACAAAGCTAAGTGGGAGTAAAGTTAGATTTCGATGAGATTCGAGACGAGCAACAAATGGATGTAGATAACACTACATCAGAGACAAGGGCGTATGAAATCAGCTAATTTGATAAATCATATGTCGAAGAAAGCTAATTCAACTAGCGATGCTTCTGTCGTCCCACTTGAATGAAAGTCTTCAAAGAGTTGAAGAGAATAATTCTATTGTTGCTCAAACCTATTGTAGGTTACTTGGGATCAAAACAAACAGTTTGTTGAAATTCTAGTAAAAGGTGGATTCTAAAATTTTCCTATTGGAATGGTTGGAATCCATGCCATACAAGCAAGCTTTAGATAAGTGCCAACTCAAGAAATGGCTTAAAGCCAAGAAATCTAGTATGGACTCCATGTCTGTAAAGATGTGTTAGTCCATGATAGTCTTACAAATAGGGTCAAACCTATTAGTTAGGTAAGCTTATTCGGATTATTCTAGTTATGGAGATCAAAATCACCTTCATGAAATGTTCTTGATGGAGGATATATATATGATACAACCTAAGAATTTTGAAATCCAGAAATCATAGAAAGTTTTGCAAACTTCAGAAATTCATTTATTGATTAAAGTAAGCATCAGGGAGTTGGAACATTCGTTTCGGTTAGGCAATCAAATAGTTTGATTTCCTCAAAGAATTATAAGAAATCTTGTAGAGATAAGAAATTTATTGGGAGCAATTGGTCTTCTTATTCTTGTATATAGATGACATACAGTTCATATGAAATGACATATCAATGCTTGAATAAGTCAAGCAATGTTTAAAGAGTTATTTCCATATGAGAAACTTAGGAGATGTTAAGTACATATTGGGAATCAAGATCCACGAAGTGAATCTTGAAGAATGATTAGACAACATCAAGAGACTTATTTGATAAGGACCTTGACAAGTTCATGAAGCAAGACTCTAAGAGAGGATGTTTTCCCATGTTTCATGGTATTACCCTCAGTAAAACTCAGTGCCTTCAAAAGCTAGTAGAGTTGAGTTGTATGGATAGTGTACCTCATGCTTTTACAAAAGGGTCCATTATATGTGCCATGATATGTACAAAGCAAGATGTTACATATGACTTGTGCATGTGTAACAAGTTTCAAGTAAATTCAGAATAAGTATACTGAAAGTTACCAAGAGCAAACACTTGAGTACTTGAGAAGGACTAAAGAAATGTTTCTAGTTTATGGTGTTAAAAGCAAACAAGTTGTCAAAAGGTTACACGGATGCAAGTTTTCTAAATAGGAAAGATGACTTTCGATGTTGATCTAGACGCATTTTATGTCTGAATGGAGAAGTACAGTAAGCTTGAAGAGTTCAAAGCACAACACTGTTACATACTCAATATCAGAATATGTGTTTTAGATACAGTAAGAGTAGTTAAGGAGGAATTTTGGATCAAATTTTCCTATGACTAAAAGGACACCTTTACCAAAACAAAGGAGCCAGAGTCACATCACAAATCCAAACAAATAGATATGAGATATCACCTCATTTATGAGATCAATGACAAGCGGGATGTCGTGATCTGCATTCTTATGAGTGAGAAATCACTAAACCCCTTCCATAGACTAAGATATGAGAGTCATATTAAAGACTTGGATTGTAGCAAATTATGTAATTTAAGTTGTATATGTTTTGAGAAAACTTATTACATAAATAATGCATCAATTTGCAGAATTATGTTTAAACAGAAATTATTATTTCTCTTATTTAATTATGGTTTTGGAAATTAAATAAAATGTTCAAAATAATTATGGATTGATGGGCTCATCAGGTTGATGACCTGGTGAATGAAACCCCACAGGTGAACAAAATTCATATATTATTTAAGTTCCTAGTTCGAAATCATTAAAGTGGACATAAATGATTTCAATAACTGGACTAGCATGTAAGATTGATTGGATAGAGCAAGTTCATGGGTTATAGGGGCATAGTGATGCTCGGTCAATCACTTGGATGTGCCTGAATGATGCATGATCGAACTATTGACCTACTTTGAAGTTCAAGTATAGAGCTCCCGGATATATTAGTGGATTCCTTTGACATGAGTGGAACATTGATTTCATTCAATGGATGTTTTGACTATGGTACATTCAAACGTCTTCCCGTAACTGGAGATTATAAAGGATGTTTCCTGGTTATTTCAAAAGTTGAGTGGGAGCCTTGTTGCCACAAGATTGGATTGAGTCTACCTATTAAATTATGGAATGTGTCATGGCCGCTTGAAGAGGGAGAATCAGAAAATACGTGGCCGCGTTCAAATGTATTACTCAGTAATCATTTGGTTTTGTAATTCTAACTCAGATTTCAAGAAACGATTTGTAGATTAATATGATCTTGACATGTAATGCAATCATATTATCAAATCGACACATTGACTTAAGGAATTTGAATATTGCACACTTGTCTCAGACAAGTGGGAGATTGAAGGAATTATGTCTTCGTCGTGTGCAATTACTAGATATATAAATGTATCAAATTATGGAGATAATTAAGTTCGTACATTTGGGTCGTCGTTATATCATAGCTAGAGGTACTAACGATCTTTGGGCTATTAAAATAGGCCAAAGCCCACTTGGACAAATCCTATAAGGACACACAAAGGGCTTAGATCGAGCACGAGAGGACGAGGCCCCATGATGGGCCTCATCCCCTATAGTGGCCGGTCATATGGAGTAAGGTTGAAGGTTTTGGGCTTCCTAACCTAGTCTAATTATAATGTGATTATATATAGACTAGTTTCCTAGGGTTTGCATGACATAAGAATTTAATTGATCAATAAGATCAAAACCCGAGTTAGCAAACACGAGACCAAGCCCCTCAAAATCTCTCTTTCTCTCACGGCTCTCTCCTCCTCCCTTCCACCGGGTATGGTGGTTCGTGGTGGTCGGTTAGTCCATTAAAGGTGGTGATCGCGGTTTTTTCCTTTCACTCGACCAATCTAGTATTGGTGGACGGCTCGTTCGAATCTCGTGGACTAAGTAGAGGAGTAACGCTTGGGGCTCTATTCTCTCCCTAATTTGTCAATCAATTGCTACGTGGAATTCACGCTTCAAAAGTATGATTATGTGTCTTGTGTGTTATGCATGCGATCTTGGGATTAGGTGCTTTTATGAATATGATTCATGTTTTCCGCTTAACAGTACCCATAAACTCCTACAGGTTTACCATAGACTTATTGTTAATTTCTCTTGGAATCAATAGGTGATCCTCCTGGTACGCAATATTCAAGGACTGTAGAACAACACACGAAAAGAAAATAAGAGACTAATGCAACATTTCCCACTTTGTTTAATACCCACTGAGACTACCAACTTCATATCGGCAATTTACCGTACGAATCATCGGCCTTTCTATCCTGTAACATAGCAGCTTTCACTGCATCTTGGCTCCAAACAGCCAGCCTTGGGTAGACACCCCATCCAACAGGATTACGCCTCAAATGATCCACGTAGAAGATCTGCAACCAATGCAAAATAAAAGTGAACACAATTAGCAATAACTTATCATTTATCGCATAATAGATGGTAAGTGTCGTTCAATTCAAAAGCAAACCAATAGAAATAGGATACAACCCCCACAACCAGCACGGTATCCATTTTTCTAAAAAGTTGATTGAAACCCCTTTGCCGTGTCACGAACGCAGTCAAATATGAAAGAACACAATCATACTACGCGGCGTCCCCAGCAACACTTACACAAGGAAGTAAAGCAGATGCAAGCTTCAACTCATTAGTCATCGTGCATAACAACTGATCAAGTCCAACTACTAGGAAAGCGTCCCTAGAGGATTCTTTTTCTTGTGTAGTCACCAACTCCAACACCTCACCTTCCTCATCATCGTTAACGAAGGCCAGCAAAGCTTTTGCTGCTTCATTCACTGAAATATTATCGCTTTTAGTGTCGCTAAATCGAGCACCAATCTCACGGTCCTTACGCAGCATAGCAGTGTTACTAGTGTCTACAGTCGTCGGAACAGGCTTAGAACCCATAGGAACGCCAAGAACATAACGAATTTGTTCTGGACACAAGGCCAATAACTGGCCAGCACCAAACAATAATGTCTCATCACCACAAACCCTCGTCATCAACCAAAAACAAAACTGACGAGGTAAGTAAGTGAGTTTAAGCTGCAACAATCCTTCAAACCCCATAGATTTGACAACCTCCCTCCGTGACAAATCAAACCTGCCTACCAGCTTGGAAAAAGCATCAACCTTACTGTAGGGAATACTTTAAGCCATCCTACACTTGAGCCCCACTGTGATCATACACTTAAGCATGGTGGCGTTCAAAGGGAAGGAAGCTAGAGCAAAAGAGTCGCCAACAAGTTTTAGGAACATGTAAACCGTTCACAGGATGAAGGTTACACCCCTTAACGATCCAGGAGATCGTTAACTCCAATAGGTCTGGAACCATGACTGGTGTTCGGGGATGAAGGTACAAAACCAATCTAAAAGAGAAAGAAACTACCCTAAATAATAGGCCTCTACTTTATTCTTCTCGTATTCATGTGCGCTTTCTGACTAACATACAACCAATAAATTAACCCTAAAACTGTTTATCTATATTGGTTGAAATTAATGCACAAACAAAACTATTATTGGCGATCACTTGAATTATAATCATATTAGCCCTAAACAAGATTATTAATTATCTTATTAAGCGTGATTACAAGTACCAATTCCCGTTAAACATGCATAAAAGGTGTGATCAAGGAACAACAATGAATAAGCATCAAGCAACATAATAATAATAAAAATAATCATCATCATAATAATAATCATTATAACAATCATAATAATCATAATTATCATAATCATGTTAAAGCATAATATTAATAGCAAGATCCTAGGCATGATACTAACAAGATTAATAACAAACCCTAGCATGTCACTAAACATAAAAATTAAAGCTTTAGCTCTGACATGATACTAACATGATATTGATATGATATTAGAAAGCATAGGAAGCACCCTAAACATGATACTAGAAAGCAATAATAACATCCTAACATGATGCTAGGAATTAATAAATAATAAACATGCTTTCTACAAGAATAGAGCAATAAGACTACATACTTTGTTGCCTCATATCTCTTTCTAATAACAAAATACACGTGTTAGTAACTTCAAGGAAAATATAAAATCAAACAATCAAATTAAAAAATTGAAATAGAGATTTGGGACCAAACCTTCAGAAATATCAAACCATTCACGTCTAGGGCGAAGGCAACTTCGAACTTGGCTAGGTATGTCTAGATCTTGTGAATGCGGAATTTTGTTTGTGAAAAGTTGGTTTAGAAAGAGAGAGAGAGTATCAAGAAATTCTTGATGAGAGTTGGTTTTTTTTTATGAGAATTGATAATTAAAAACAGAGGTTAAAGGAGCTATTTATAACGAAAATCAGCCGGAATATGATAAAAAAGAATTAGAGTTTAAAAAGGAATAAAACACGATGTTGTCACCGCAATAGCCTCTGTCGTCGCGCGACAGCCTGTGGTGCAGCGCTGCAGGCAGTTTTTCACACGTTTTCATATTTTTGATAAAATTAAGCGCATGAGGGGTAAAACTGTAATTTCATTTAAAACACTTTTCTTATTCTATAAACTTAAAAAACTCAATTATCAATGCTAATCACATTAGGATTCAAAAGAACCTTCTAGAAGATCCTAGAAGACTATAATCAATCCTAATTGCATTAGGAATGATAAATCATAATGGGCCCTCCTCTAGATCATTGGGCCGCACATAAAGGTCAAACAGGGCCCAGTTTAGTAGTTTGGCCATAACTTGCTCATTATTCATCGGAATTGGGCTAATAATATATCGTTGGAAAGCTCTTTTTTGAGCCCTATCCAAATACACTATTATTGGACCCTTGCCATGGACAAAACTAAAATGGATTGGCCATTTTCATAAAATAGGTTTTCGAAAATAGAGAGAAAGAAGAGAAATAAAAACTAACCGCAACACTAGACTTTCTACACTTTCACTTTATTCGATTATGATTCGACGTGAAAAGTATTCATCATCGGGTTTGGTTTTGGGGAGACACATTTGGGTGTCTACAGAAGCCCCCACTTTGACTGAGTTTGGAGAAACGCAAGTTTCGAAAACAAAAGTCAAAGTAGCGATAGGGACGGAGAATGATTCAGAACGTTCTGCGATCCTATATCATTCTTGTGACGCCGAATACCTGCAAACTAGCGTTAGTTAAAACAGATAAAAGAGTTAAGAAACGCGTATCTTGCACCGTCGAGCACACGTCTCTGAAGGTAACCGACTTGTTGTGACGATCTTCCTCAAGCTAAGGGATACCACCTGAAGACTGCTACGCTTGTAACAGCCTCTAATTTTCATTGTGATAGTATTCTGCAAGCTAGAGAACACTATCTAAGATTGCCTCGTTTGAAACAATCTTCTACCGCCTTGTGACCATCTTCCGCAAGCTAGGGAACATGATCGAAGATAACTTCGCTTGAAATCACCTCCAGTTGTTTGTGACAACCCTCCGCAAGTTAGGGAACGTCGTCGACCAATGCTGCTACATCTCGAGCCTTTTCCTTGAATCATATTGACGACCTTCCCAATCATAGCAAAAGTTGTCGAAGACCGCCTCATCACGAACCGCTCTTCTCAAATCTTGGTGACAACCTCCACAATCTTAGCGAATGCCGTCAAAGACCGCCCATCTCGTGCTATCTTCTCAAATCTTAGCGAATGCTGTCGAAGACCGCCCATCTCGTGCTATCTTCTCAAATCTTGGTGACAACCTCCACAATCTTAGCGAATGTTGTCGAAGATAACTTCGCTTGAAGTCATCCTCAGTTCTCTGACAACCTTCCACATCCTAGGGAACGCTGTCGAAGATAACTTCTCTTGAAGTCATCCTCAGTTGTTACGATAATGTTCCAAAGAAAATTACCGAAGACCAACGTTTGTCGATCTTAAAGCTCGCTTGAACTTTGCTGTTGCAAATTTTTTTTGCTGTAATTTCCGCGGTGCCAATACGTCGGCACATTTTTGCTGTTTGTGAACCACTATGTCGGTGCCTTCTGCTGCTTGTGAACCATTATGTCGGTGCCTTTGCGATGAGCCAATGTTTAGGCGCTTTAAGCTAAGTGAGACGATCTTTCATTAGGTCGATCACCTATTGTGATTGTAATCGAGCCGATTACTTAATCATGTCAAATTGCTTATAGGGGCTAACTAGCGTACCAAGGAACCCGAAATTGCTGCATAAGGTCCACATAGTCACTTATGAGGGCCATGTATCCTGTCGCCGCATTGGCGCACACTGAAAATTACTGCCGCTGTAATTCTGCTCTGTCGCCGGTCGACAGATGTTGTCGCCAGGCGACATCCTTGTCGTCTGGCGCTGGAGTCGGGTCTTCCTTATTTTGCTCTTGCTGTTATTCGTTTCTCGATTTCACTCCGAACTTTGAACTTGGTCGTTTCCTTTCAACCAAATCCGCTCAAATCTTTTGTGGATTAAAGCTCTTCATCTCTAATTTACTGATCTATGTAACTCCTCTCATCTTGGAAGAATCTCATGTGTCATATTCGCGGTTTTTCGAAAAATCCGGGAATGTTCTTGCTTACTGGGATGCACCTGCATTTATATTTTGGACTATAGGACTTTGCTTATCTTTCTTTAGGGTTGACCTAAGACTTAGCGTTGCTTGACTCATTGACTTGACATGACTCAAGGTATAAACTTGACTTAATGATGACTCACTTCGTGTGACTCGTGTGTGCATAGTGTTGACTCATGAAGCTCGATATGTACATGACTCGAAATGCAGAAAAACAAAAATTTCCGTCATTTTTGTGGAGGGTACCGACTTTCTCCCGAAAAAGAAAGACGCAAAAAGGAGGAAGTTTTTGATGATGCATGTTGAATGAACTTAGTCAAACTTTGTTTGATACTATCTCTCAAGGTGCAAGGATTAACTCATCCTAGGTTATCTCAATTGTTGACTCAATGATGAAAGTATTTGGGTAACTTTGGCACGGAGGCTAAGCACTTCATACTTTGTGATGCAATGATGAGTGATGAGTGATTTTGTTATGACAAAGTATGCTTCAATGTTGTGTTAAGATTTCATGACAAAGGGTTCCTAAGGGAAGGACTATTTGGTCATGTATCTGTGATGTGTGTGAAAGTAACACTAAGATTAGGCCGCAAGGGCTAAGTGTGTGGAAAAATATATTGAAAAGAGTCAAATGGTGGTGACTCTTGGGCTGGGTAGGCTAATAATGTAAGGATCAAGCCCAAGTCTAGCTCTAAATGAAAAGGGATGAGCATTGGAAATTCCTAGATATGATCAATTATGAACGTAAATGTGAATGCATTTTTATTACGGCCGCACCTCGATGTGAGGTTGCCTACGTATCCGTTAGGAATAAGGCTGAACGTAGCTCTAGCTGAACCTCGCACAAGTGTGTGTATACCTCAAAAAGGTCTTTTTAAGGGTTGTAACGTGGTTAGGCTAAAGGTTATAAAAAAAAGGGATAAAGGCTCAAGACCCTAGATAAACCCCCAAGGTGTGCAACCTTGCTTTTGAATCTTTATATTTTTTATGCTTGAGGCTTTCTACTCTTTTTTTAGCTCTCTCTTTTGCTTTAGCATTTATTTTATTTTTATAAGTGTGGGAAATCCCGATCATGCGGTCTATCACTCACTTGGCATTCATGTTTCTCAGGCACGGTACCGAGCACTCGATAAGAGACGCAATCTAAACGTGTTCATATCAAAGACGTGTGCATGTCAAAGACATTGGAACACTTGCCCTTTTGTACACTTTATTATTTCTATTTTGCTATTTTAATATTTTGAATCACCCAAGCTTTTGTTCTTTGAAAATTGCATAAGTTACACACCATCCCATCCCAAGGTTAGGTAGATGTGGGTTGAAGAAAGAAAAGTCAATCGTTAGATGAGGCTCAAAGTGGTTTATCAAGAAAGGATTGCTTATTTGAAGGGTAAAAGATGATATGATATGGCTACAAGAGGTGCCTCAAATCATTGATATACCTCGTGCTCAGTTCGGCATGGATTTTTTTTTTATTTTTTTTTAATGCGATGTAATGCAATGATTATATGCAAGAAAATAAATGCTCATTTTATTAAAAGGTAAAAAGGAAAAACCTACAAAATAAGATCTAAGGAAAATAAAAGGTGCCTATGCTAGACTTATTGGGTAAAGGAAGAATAAAAGAAGAAATAGAAAAAGAAGTCACGAAATCTTGTCGTTGAAGCCCGCCTTATATCTTTTGCTTTATCATCACCCAGTCTTCTTGCTAGCTAGAGGGAATGGGATCTTGTTTGCTTCTATGAGATCTTGAATGAGATTTTGAAACCTGTAGCATTCATCGGTTCCTACATGCCTCAACAACTTTCTGTGTTCGTAAAATTTTCCAGTTTTTCGCAGCATTATTTCGGTTTTAGTTGTGAAAGATATTCCTCAAATTTCCTACGTGTAAAAAATCCTATGTTTTTTACTCATTACGGATGGTCTTTCCAATGAGAACCTTTTTTACACATACGACAATAATGTTAATCAAAATTACGCACATGAAATACTTAAAACTTTTCGAGTCTCATCCACTCATTCTAAATCATTGCCAAAAAAAATTTTAAGATTTAAAATAGAAATCTTCCCCAGTGGAGTCGCCAAAAACTGTAGGGAATATTTCAAGCCATCCTACACTTGAGCCCCACTGTGATCATACACTTAAGCATGGTGGCGTCCAAAGGGAAGGAAGCTAGAGCAAAAGAGTCGCCAACAAGTTTTAGGAACTTGTAAATCATTCAAAGGATGAAGGTTACACCCCTTAACGATCCAGGAGATCGTTAACTCCAATAGGTCTGGAACCATGACTAGTGTTCGGGGATGAAGGTAAAAATCCAATCTAAAAGAGAAAGAACCTTCCCTAAATAATAGGCCTCTACTTTATTCTTCTCGTATTCATGTGCGCTTTCTGACTAACATACAACTAATAAATTAACCCTAAATCTGTTTATCTATGTTTGTTGAAATTAATGCACAAACAAAACTATTATTGGCGATCACTTGAATTATAATCATATTAGCCCTAAACAAGATTATTAATTATCTTATTAAGCGTGATTACAAGTACCAATTCCTTTTAAACATGCATAAAATGTGTGATCAAGCAACAACAATGAATAAGCATCAAGCAACATAATAATAATAAAAATAATAATCATCATAATAATAATAATAATCATTATAGCAATCATAATAATCATAATTATCATAATCATGTTAAAGCATAATATTAATAGCAAGATCCTAGGCATGATACTAACAAGATTAATAACAAACCCTAGCATGTCACTAAACATAAAAATCAAAGCTTTAGCTCTAACATGATACTAACATGATATTGATATGATATTAGTAAGCATAAGAAGCACCCTAATCATGATACTAGAAAGCAATAATAACATCCTAACATGATGCTAGGAATTAATAAATAATAAACATGCTTTCTACAAGAATAGAGCAATAAGACTACATACTTTGATGCCTCGTATCTCTTTCTAATAACAAAATACACGTGTTAGTAACTTCAAGGAAAATATAAAATCAAACAATCAAATTAAATAATTGAAATAGAGATTTGGGACCAAACCCTCAGAAATATCAAACCTTTCACGTCTAGGGAGAAGGCAACTTCGAACTTGGCTAGGTGTGTCTAGATCTTGTGAATGCGGAATTTTGTTTGTGAAAAGTTGGTTTAGAAAGAGAGAGAGAGAGAGTATCAAGAAATTCTTGATGAGAGTTGGTTTTTTTTTATGAGAATTGATAATTAAAAACAGAGGTTAAAGGAGCTATTTATAACGAAAATCAGCCGGAATATGATAAAAAAGAATCAGAGTTTGAAAAGGAATAAAACACGACGTTGTCGCCGCAATAGCCTCTGTCGTCGCGTGACAGAGCCTGTCGCCAGGCGACAATCTGTGGTGCAGCGCTGCAAGCAGTTTTTCACACGTTTTCATATTTTTGATAAAATTAAGCGCACGAGGGGTAAAACTGTAACACTTTTTTTATTCTAAATAAAACTCAAAAAACTCAATTATCAATGCTAATCACATTAGGATTCAAAAGAACCTTCTAGAAGATCCTAGAAGACTATAATCAATCCTAATTGCATTAGGAATGATAAATCGTAATGGGCCCTCCTCTAGATCATTGGGCCACACATAAAGGTCAAACCGGGCCCAGTTTAGTAGTTTGACCATAACTTCCTCATTATTCATCGGAATTGGGCTTATAATATATCGTTGGAAAGCTCTTTTCAAGCCCTATCCAACTACACTATTATTGGACCCTTGCCATGGACCAAACTAAACTGGATTGGCCATTTTCATAAAATAGGTTTTCGAAAATAGAGAGAAAGAAGAGAAATAAAAACTAACCGCAACACTAGACTTTCTACACTTTCACTTCATTTGATTATGATTCGACGTGTAAATTATTCATCACCGGGTTTGGTTTTGGGGAGACACCTTTTGGTGTCTACACTTACACGCCAAATGTGGTTGCTTCTTAGTCTTCTCCAAGTGAGTCCTCAATATTGAGCCCTGTGTCGTGACCTTCTCCCCTTCGGTCAATAAATCCTAAATTTACATAATACTTTAAACTTCTAATATAATTACGTAACCACATCAAATAGGAATAACAATGTTAGTTAACAAACCTTATTCACGACAGCCATTGACATGTGTTCCGCTGTTCACCACCTTCAGTTGCCTTATGGCGGACGAACAACTTCAACTCATCAGCTAGTCCCAATAGCGGGTTCCCTTCGTTGCTCTTCCTATCCTTACCCTCATCAGGTTCAAGAATGTGAATATTGTCCACCTCATAAGTCTCCTCGACCGAATTCACTATCTCCTTATCCTTCCCTTTGTTATTACTTACATCTACTTTACCCCTCAATTGTTTCTGCTTTTGCTTCTCAATAGATATTGATTTCATCATCATTTTCCTTTGTGTAATATGAAGAATGACACAAAAACATCAATTTGTTTTTGGATCTTACACTACTGTTGTATGATGCAAATTAACCACAGAAGGTTCATACTCACCGAATTGTATTTCCGGTCACCGATTGGGCCATGCTTCATCTTCTGCGTATTATAAATTAAGATATAAACACATACACAAATCGAAGTTCAACATAAATCCTTCAAGTTTAAACATGAATACGTTACAGCACTTAAATTGTACTTCATAACAAACAGATTATGAATAATCCAGATATATCATTCATAACAAATTAGAAGAAAAAAAAGTCATATGTCATAGTAACAAAAACCCTAGATGTCACCCAAAAAGCAGCTAACTTCTGCAATTTAGGGTAACCCACTTGTAACATATAACACATAATATTCGACTGCTCAATATAACATTGCAGCAAACATAGCCTAGGCATAAAAAGTCAAGTACACACACACTCTAAAATAGACAGAAAATAAAGAGAGGGGGAACATCATTTAGTTCACAATAGAATAGCTCAATTAACAAAGCAATAGTAAAATTATAATAACTTTCTGGTAGAGTTTTAAATGGTTTGAAACATTATCTTATTCGTTGACATACTTGCCAACATATTAATTCGAGTTAATATACTGAAAAGTCACAATTAACTTACCAGAAAGTACAATAACTAATGATTTGATAATAATTACAAACTATCTTCTATACTTATTCAGATGCCAGGGTATCTGTAATTAGAAAATGCCTCACTAATCTACAATATACCACTCAATGCAGAAACAGGGAAGCAGACATAACCAGATCATGAAAAGTTATACAGATAATACTCGGCGAAAGTCATGACAAGATGTATCCAAATAGGTTTTTCACAATTCAGCAATAAAGAAAGAAAATGCTTCCCCGCTTGATTAACCTATTGTTATTCTAGCCCCTAACACCACATCATTCTAGAAACCACCCACAACCATTGCGATGACAACCAAACAGCAGCAAATTAGGCTAAAAAACATAATAAAATCAGAGAAAAACAAGAATTCAATTACAACTAGCGAACCTCAATACCCTCTAATGAACAGGAATTCAAAGCAAAGCAAGATTTTAGAGCAAGACGAGAATTCAATTAACTAACACCACATCATTCCAGCAACTACAATCTAAACAACCAACCCCCATTCTCCAGAAAATATATATTTAACCACTAACAGGGAAAAAAAAACACGAAATAACTAGAGTTGGAATTTTTACACTAAAAATAATTAGGACTTTTTGCATACTCAATCAATTATGAATGATATTTAATTAATTGACTTTAATTAGACCATGGAAACCAAATTAAAATCAATAATTGGACAAAAAAATCAATGGTAACCCTAAAATTCGTAGTTGGCAAATTACAATAAGCAAAGAGTGGAAGGGACGGCAAGTATTTAAACTTACCTGGTGATATAAGTGCTAGTCAGTTGGAGGGTAAATTAGTCACTACTGTTCCATTGATTTTGGCTAATGGAGAGTGCTGAGTTGGAGGATGAGCTAGAAGGAGGTGTAACAAATTAGATTCTTTCTGTTAGAGTTGTTATTTTCATTTACAAGTTCATTGCATGTAATGAAGGCTATTTAAGCCAATTAGTGGTTGTAATATTTTTCATGCTGAATTAATACAACTCCTCCCTTCCTTCTCTATCTCTCTCTACAATTCTCTCTCTATTCTGCTATCACATTTTCTACATTGATCATTCCTCTCGAAGTTTCCCTTCTCTATTGGATTACTTATGAGGTAATCAAGCTGCTACTCATCCATTAAGTTGGATTGGAGCAGAGGTTACTATATTTCCCCTGTGATTTCTAAGTTACTCGAGTCCTGTTGCATCATTTGGTATAAGAGCCTCCTATGTTCTTAGACCCAATATGCCTCCAAAGAAGAACACCGAGGTGAATCATGAAGATGATGACCCTGTCACATCTGCAAAGCTGCAGAAACTAGAGGTAACCCTGAAAAATCTCATAGATGAACTGAATAAACATCTCACTGAAAACAATAACAATCATAGCTTGAATATTAGTCAAAACACGAAATCCATATCCGAATTGCATGATCTTATGGTAAGATTATCTGTACAAGTTACTAAATTAGTATCTGATGTTAGTACACCTGAGAAATCTCTTGCTAAATCTCTTGACAATTCTTTGGGAAAATCTGGACAGTTGAACAATGGTAGTAATGACACTAATTCAAGCTACCAATATTCGACTAGGCTCACTAAAATTGAGTTCCCTAAATTTAATGGTGATGATCTAAAATCATGGTTGTATAAGTGCAACCAGTTCTTTGAACTGGATAACATTGCTGATGCTAAAAAAATCAAGTTAGCAGCAATACACCTGGAAGGGAAGGCATTGCTTTGGCATCAAAATTATGTCAAAGATAAACCACCCCCTAGATTGGAGCAGTATGTCAAGGACATTACTAGCAGGTTTGGTGAGCTATATGATGATCCAATGTCAGATCTGAAGGCACTCAAGCAGATTAGTACCATTCAGGAATACCATGATGCCTTAGCTAGTAGACTAGATCTGTCAACTGGTTAACTTTTGATTTGTTACCTAGGAGGTCTGGAGGTAGAAATCCAATTATCAGTAAGAATGTTTGCTCCTACAACCATTCAGCAGGCACACTGCCTTGCTAAATTGCAAGAACCAGCCCAAAAAGCCAAGAAAACCAAAACCCTACCCAAAACTCAACCCCCTTACTACCTAAACCCAAACACATCACCCAAAACCCAAACACTAGCCTACCTTGGAAAGGAACAACCCCAAACACATATAAACCTCCCAATACTTATAACCCTGCCAGGAGAACTTTTACC
This sequence comes from Chenopodium album, assembly GCF_948465745.1. Lineage (NCBI taxonomy): Eukaryota > Viridiplantae > Streptophyta > Magnoliopsida > Caryophyllales > Amaranthaceae > Chenopodium > Chenopodium album. Next base: position 10,132,387 of record NC_137850.1, on the reverse strand, counting down.
CCAGCTGAAATGAATGAGAAGAGAGCTAAAGGTCTGTGTTTTTGGTGTGATGAGAAGTTTGAGCTGAGAAATGTATGCAAGGGTAGGAAACCCGGATTATATCACTTGAAATGGAGGATACAGAAGAAGAGGAGGGTGATGTATAGACTGCAGAACCAGAAGAAAATGATGTTGCCAGTGCTCAAATCTCCTTGCAAGCATTGGATGGTTAATGTAGCTTCAACACCATGAGAATAATGGGTCAGCATGGTATGAAACCCTTGCACATTTTACTGGATTCTGGCAGCACACATAACTTTATAAACACTTCTACAGCTTTGAAACTGGACTGTAAAGTAGAAAAGGTGTCACCCATGTGGGTTAAGGTGGCAGATGGAGGTCAACTGAGGTGTGATACTATGATTAAAGGGTTTAATTGGAGAATGCAGGGTTACACCTTCCAGGCTGATATGCTATTACTCCCTCTAAGTGGAAGTGATATAGTCTTGGGAATTCAGTGGTCTTCAACCTTAGGTCCAATAATGTAGGACTTTAAGAACTTGACCATGGAATTTAAGTAAGACAGCAAGAAGGTGAAGCTGAGAGGTGCTGCTAAAAAGAAAATAAAGAGCATATTGCCAATACAGTTTAGTAGATTACTTCAGAATGGGGGAAAGCTTTCCATGCTGCAGATAATTCACCCTACTATAGAGTGGGGCCCCAAATTGGACTTGAATATGCTGGAGGAGCAAGGAATACAGGCAGTAGACTTAGAGAAATTATTAGCTAATTACTTTAAAGTTTTTGAAGCTCCAGCAGGATTACCCCCTGTTAGAGAACTTTTGATCATAAGATTCCCTTAACAGCTAGTACAACTTCCATTAATATCAGGCCATACAGGTATCCTACTACTCAGAGAATTGTGATAGAGGAATCGGTGCAGGAACTGGCTGACCAAGGAGTGATTAGGGACAGCAACAGTCCTTTTGCTGCTCCCGTAGTCTTGGTGAAAAAGAAGGATGGTGGGTGGAGGATGTGTGTGGATTACAGGGCTTTAAATAAAGCCACTGTTAAGGATAAATTTCCTATACTTGTCATTGAGGAATTGCTGGATGAGCTGCAGGGTACTTCTTTCTTTTCAAAGATAGATCTAAAATCTGGTTATCACCAGATTAGAATGCATCCTGAAGATATACACAAAACTGCTTTCAAGACACATTTTAGGCATTTTGAGTATTTAGTGATACCTTTTGGGCTCACAAATGCACCTTCCACTTTTAAAGCATTGATAAATCATGTATTTAGGAAGCAGTTGAGAAAATTCATCATGGTATTCTTTGATGATATTCTGGTGTATAGTTCTTCTTGGGAGGAACACCTGCAACATCTTTAGGAAGTCTTATCAATCATAAGATCTCATTCCTTGAGGGCCAACCTCAAGAAATGTACTTTTGGTGCACAGAGAGTGAACTACTTGGGTCATGTTATTACTTCTGAGGGAGTATCAACTGAGCATGAGAAAATACAAGCTATCCTAGACTGGCCTCAACCTCAAAACCTTAAACAGCTCAAAGGATTCTTAGGTTTGACTGGCTATTATAGGAGATTTGTTAAGGATTATGGAAAAATTTGTAGACCCTTAACAAATTTGTTGAAGAAAGACTCATTCACTTGGAGTGAGGAAGTTGAGGCTGCATTTAACTTGCTGAAAGCTGCTATGACTTCCCCACCAGTGCTTGCTTTGCCTGACTTCCAAGTCTCATTCACCATAGAGACTGATGCTTCAGGAATAGGGTTGGGAGTTATCTTAATGCAGAAGGGACACCCCATTGCCTTCATCAGCAAGGCTCTGTCTGAAAGGAATTTTCATTTATCAGCCTATGAAAGAGAGATGTTAGCTATTGTGTATGCGGTCAAGAAGTGGCAGCACTACCTTATGCTCTTACCCTTTATGATCAAATTAGACCAACAGAGTTTGAAACATTTACTTGATCACAAAATTGTCACTCCCTTCCAGCAAAAGTGGTTGTAAAAATTGGCTAGTATGGACTATGTCATTGAATATAAGCAAGGGAGTGAAAACAAGGTGGCTGATGCACTTTCTAGAATATCTCACTCTTAGTTAATGGTCATGATGGCTTCAACAATAAATTCATCACTCTTGGAAGAGATTCAAGAAGCTTAGTAGACTGATCCCAATTTACAGAAGATCATTGCAGATTTAACTGCTGAACCAGACTCTTATAAGCATTATAAATGGAAGAATGAGTAATTGACCAGAAAATGAAAATTTGTGGTCGGATTTGTCCCTGAGCTTAAGAAGAAGATTTTACTTTGGTTACACAATTCAGCAGTGGGAGGACACTCTAGAATAGAAGCCACTTTAAGAAGAGTAAAGAGTTTGTTCTACTGGTCTGGCCTGAAGAAGCATGTGACAGATTACATCAAGCAATGTGAAGTCTGTCAAAGATGTAAGTATGACCCCAGTACCTACCCTGGTCTATTGCAACCATTACTTATACTTGAAAAAGTTTGGGAAGAGGTGACCATGGACTTCATAGAAGGACTACCTAAATCACTTGGCAAGGAAGTGATTCTGGTGGTAATTGATAGGCTGAGCAAGTATGCTCACTTTATTGCCCTATCTCATCCCTATTCTGCATTAAAAGTGGCTCAAGCTTACTTAGACAATGTCTATAAGCTGCATGGATTTCCAAAATCCATCATTTATGATAGGGATCCTGTCTTCATCAGTTCTTTCTAGAAGGAATTGCATCGGCAGGGTCTACAACAGAAGCTTTCCACTTCTTATCACCCTCAAACTGATAGGCAATCAGAAGTGCTAAATAGGTGTCTGGAAACATATCTGAGATGTATGTGCACTTATACACCCCAGGAATGGGTTATACACCCTAGTATAACACTACATACCACTCTGCAATTCAAACAAATCCATTTGAGATCTTGTATGGTCAGGCTCCTCCTATTCATGTCCCTTATGTGAAAGGAATGAGCATGATTGATAGCATAGACAGGAGTTTGCAGAAAAGGGAGGAGGCTTTGGCTATGATCAAGGAGCATTTAAAAAAAGCTCAACACAGAATGAAATAGCAAGCTGATAGACATAGGAGTGAGAGGGCTTTTGCTGAAGGAGAATGGGTGTATTTGAAACTGCAACCTTATAGACAACAGTCTTTTGTGCAAAGGAACAGTCAGAAGCTGGCAGAAAGGTATTTTGGCCCTTATTAGGTTATCAGGAAGGTGGGTAAGGTAGCTTACACTCTCAAGCTTCCTACACATTCGAAAATCCATCCCACTTTCTACGTGTCTCAGTTAAAAAGGTACCATGGTCCTGTTCCCCCTCCTACTGGGTCTTCTAGACTTCCTGCTACTGATTCTGGTAATGTAAGGTATCCAGTTGCTTTAATGAATAAGCGGTCTGTGAAAAAGGGAAACAATGCAGTTGTTCAATGGTTGATTCATTAGTCAAATGCCAGTCTTGAAGATGCAAGCTGGGAAGATGCTGAGCTGATTGAATCCCAGTTCCCTGAATTTAATCCTTGGGGTCAAGGATTTTATCAAGGGGGAGGCATTGATGCAAGTGCTAGTCAGTTGAAGGGTAAATTAGTCACTACTGTTCCAGTTTGGCTAATGGAGAGTGCTCAGCTGGAGGATGAGCTGGAAGGAGGTGTAACAAATTAGATTCTTTCTGTTAGAGTTGTTATTTTCATTTACAAGTTCATTGCACGTAATGAAGGCTATTTAAGCCAATTAGTGGCTGTAATATTTTTCATGCTAAATTAATACAACTCTTCCCTTCCTTCTGTATCTCTCTACAACTCTCTCTCTATTCTGCTATCACATTTTCTGCATTGATTATTCCTCTCGAAGTTTCCCTTCTCTATTGGATTAATTTTGAGGTAATTAAGATGCTACTCATCCATTAAGTTGGATTGGAGCAGAGGTTACTAGATTTCCCCTATGATTTTTGGGTTACTCGAGTCTTGTTGCATCACCTGGGAGAAGAAGTGGTGGCACAGCGGAGGAAGATGAAGAGCGACGGTGAGGGTCGATTCTCTGAAACTAAGTTTTCTACATGTTTTTTTTTCTAAAAAGAAGAGTGATCAAGTTTTTTCTGCTTCATTGTATTAAAAAAAAAGGAAAGTTTTCTCTGCTTCATTATACTAGACTAACTAGAGGGCTGCCCACTTAATCTTCTTGATTAACAAACTTTGTCAACCTTTCCTACAATGCAAAATATAGAGTAAGTGCATGATGAGTCGGCATCCTAGTGATTGGTTAATAGTTACACCTGGGCAAATTGTTATGAAGCGCTAGTGCTGTCAAATTTCAAATCGAAACCGTTTAACAGCCCGAAACCAACCGACCCAAAGGAAAACCGAATCGATTAAAAATCTATTTTTTAAAACCAAAAACCTACCCGAACCGTATTTAAATAAACTCAAAACTGAACCGATCCGAATAATGTCGAACCATATAAGAAACGAACCCGTTAACAAACCAAACTAGGTCTAAACCGAACTAAAATAAAACCGAATCGAAAAATAACTGAACCGCTTCTAACCCAAAACCGTTTCCAACCCAAAACCGTTTGAACCAAGATAAAAACCGTTTACACCGAACCGTTAACAAACTGCAACCCGTTCGCATCAAACCGTTTATAAACCGAACCACTTACAAGCTGAACCGTCTATAAATCAAACTGTAATTTCGATGTCACAACAACTTATCAAATCATGATTATGCCATACTCCGTATCAATTAGATGATTAAATAAGAAGCAGCTAATAACCTGATAGTAAAACAATAATAATACATTAATACACTAAACTTTTATAATCTACTTCGTAATAAACTAGTAAGATCAGTATGACTAAACTTGAAAATAACACGATATGTATTTATAAAGTCGATGAGAATTTGTAATAATATAATGCCTAAATATGAGGTGATGAAGTCTCGGCTTAATATAAAACTTGTTAACTAGCAAAAGGTTAGCAAGTACTATCAAATTTCAAACCAAAATCGTTTAACTGCCAGAATCCAAACGACCCGATAAAAAACCGACTTTTTTAAAATAAAAAACAGTTCCGAACCATAATTTAGTAAACACGAAATGGAACTAATCCGAATAACGTTAAACCTTATAAGAGCCGAACCCATTAACAAATCGAACCAATTATAAACCAAACTAAAATAAAACTGAACCGAAAAAGAACCGAACCGTTTCTAACTCGAAACCGTTTCCAACCTAAAACTGTTTGAACTGGTATAAAATCCGTTTACACCGAACCGTTAACAAACTGCAACTCGTCTGCACCGAACCTTTTACTACCCGAACCGAATTAAAACCGCTCAAGAATAAACCGAAACTGAATTGAACCAATAATTATTTAAACCGAACTGAAACCGACCCGTAAGACACTTGAACCGATTTCAAACCGACCAAATTTCAAACCGACCCGATTTCAAACCGAACCGAAACTGAATTGTCAAACCGATTTGACAGTACTATGAAGCGGCACTACTTATAAGAGCAACTACAATGGTTGGCTAATTCTTTTAATAGCTTGTCATGCCACATCATCTTCTCAAGCTACAATAAATTCTAGCTATTTGTTTCTCCAATGGTTTAGCTACTTGAAAATTAATTTATCTTTAAATTTATAATAATTTTTATCTAATAAATATTTACAAAGCTAATTTGCTTGCCAAAGCTAATCAACAAGATGTACAACAATGATATAGCTACTAGCTTAAGATTTTAATATTTACAAGCTAGTCCTTTTTCCTAACCATTAGAGTTGCTCTAAACACCTTAGCCGTTAGTTAATGGGGGGTTTACGGTTGAAGATGAATATTATTTTAGCATTTATTGTAGTTAGGTGGTGGTTCATAGACCATTCAAAGATATTTGACTCTTATTTTTTCCTGTACTGAGCCCTTCTCTGCTCTGCTCTACTCTGCTGAAATCTGCTCTGCTGTATCCTACTCTGGATTAATAATATAAGTAAAACAATAAATAATAATTACTATTTAATAATAATAGTATATATTCAAGAATAATAATAATAATAATAATTAATAATTCACAATACAAATTATTAATATTTATAATAATATTAATTAATAATAATGTCTAACAATTTCTAAATATATATTGATCATAATAATAACACATTATATATATATATATATATATATATATATATATATATATATATATATATATATATATATATATATATATATATATATATATATTGGGGGAATAATAATACTTCATATTTAATAATAATACTACAATATTATTTTATAATAAAAAGTAATGATATAAAAATGAAGATATTTTACTGAATGTCACCCTTTTTTATTTAAAGAAATTAAAAAAAGTAATTAAATTAATTAATAATCAAATCTAAAAGCTACCTGTTTAGGGTAAAAAATACCCTAAGTACGTGGACCAATCCTGTGGTGACACGTGGCCCAATCAACTGGCGACACGTGTCACCGTTTTGGAAGATGACACGTACAAAGATCAAGGGAGCACCTAAAATAAAGAGAGTGACAAAAGGCCTCCTTACATCAGGAGGCCCAAAATCCTAGAAAGCCGCAAAACGGAGCCCCCAAAGAGACACGTATCCTTCCCTGATTGCGCAGCCAATCAGGACCCTAAATCCTAGGTCACTTACCCTAAGGGGCACAAATCCCCACCCCTATAAATACCCCAATCATTGATGATGGGAGGGGTGGATTGTGACATAACATAAAATAAAGCTCTAAATAGCTCCAACTTCTCTCTACTTTCTTTCTTTAGTTTACTCTGTTTTTCGGTCACTAACTTGATTGTCGGAGGCGGATCTCCGGCCACCGGAGTTCCGTGTTTTTTCATGTGTCCGAGTCTCACTGCCAGCGAAGCGTGACCAGTATCCCGAGGGATTCCAAAAACACCTCGAAACATTTGGCGCCGCCTGTGGGGATACTCGTCCGTAATGGCAGTAGATGGTCAGACACCAGGTGTCGGCCCTGGCCCCGGCCAGGACGGCCATGTCGAAGATATTGTTACTACAATCCATTCTAGTGATCCTCTCACCTACACGTTTCGAGAGGCTAATGATCCTCCCGTTACAACTGGTTCGCTTAAGCTTGCTTTGAACAAGCTCCTTACAGAGCTTGAGCGTAAGAGGCCTTCTTCTTCTAGTCAGCCGCCTAGGAGAGAGGGGGAAGGCACCCAAAAGAAAGCTTAGAGCAAAGGGACTAATGCCGAAGATGCAGGGAATACCCCGTACCGTCAGCATGAGCGTTCACCGGGGGTGCCAAGGGCAGATGTGTCCCGGCTCCTTGAGAGAACGCAATCGGCTGGGGGCAGGACAGACGGCCACAGAAGGAAGTACTGAGCCGTCTCGTCGATGGAAGGATGCTAGGGATTACATCCGGTATAAGCAACGTGAACGGATAGCTTATTCGGACACAGCCTCTACACCAACTATGCCAGATGATTTCTCAAACCATACCTCTTCCAAGCATACCAGCACGGCCAAGACCAGCAGGAGTCAAGCTGCTCGTACGCAAACTCCCATTCCTCTACAACCGGTTCAACCAGTTCATTATCAGATTCCCCAGAATTTTAATGCTTTTTTGCCTCACAACCCTAATGTCCTCGGACAGTATGGTCAGTACGGCAAGCCGTTCGACCAGGTGCCATCCCTGGGCGGACCGGCCGTACAATCTCAGCCCATTGATTAGCAAATGCGTCTGGTTAATCTTGGAGACAAGCCGCCTCCATTGTCTCAAGAGATTCTTAGCTCTCCTCAGCCTACAAAGGTGAAGAGTGTACTCGTGGGTGCCTATGATGGCTCGGGCAACCAAGAGGAGCACGTCACTTCGTACAGAAACCTGATGTATCTGCAATGTGTTGATGACGCCACTTGGTGTAGATGTTTCCCGGCCACCCTCAAGGGCGTGGCGCAAGACTGGTTTAATAGCTTGCCGGCCGGGTGCATCAATTGTTTTACTACTTTAAGTATGCTGGTCGTTGGAAACTTCTCCTACAACATCCCCCCAAGGAAGACTAGTCTTAATTTGGCTACAATTGTCCAAGGAAAAAGTGAAGAACTGCGTTCGTATGTCCAGAGATTTAACTAGGAAAAGGCCCAAATTCAGAATCTGCCGGATGAAATGGCTTATTCAGAATTCCTTCGAGGGCTAAGGCATAATGGTTTCAAATTTGACCTGGTCAGAAAGAAGGTTCAGACATACGCAGGTGTTTTGCGGGAAACCGAAGCCTATTGAGGCAACTGATTTCTATTCCCTCACAAAGTCCAAAGTACCCGCCAAAGGAGCTGAGAAAAAGCAATCTTCTCAGCAAGACTCGGCTGGGAAAAAGAAAGAAGGAAAGAACTAGAGAAAGGAAGTGTGGGTGGCGGATGATCAGCATCCAAAGTCAAAGAAGGTCAAGATGTACGAACCTCAATATGAATTCAACAAGGATTGTTATTTGATTTTGATGGAGATTAAAGACAAATTTGAATTTGAGAAGCCCAAGCAGTTGAGAGGCTTGGCTCAGTATCATAACAAGAACAAGTATTGCCACTACCATAAGGATGTTGGGCACGATACAAATGAATGCAACAATTTGAAGAGACTGTTAGATAAGCCGGCCGAGAAGGGCATGCTTAATTCATATGTCATAAAGCCGAATTTCACCTCCAACCGGACAGACAAAAAGTCCGAGAAGAAAAAACAAAGTGATAAAGGAAAGGATGGAAATAGTATTGATTCTGGTTGTGTGGCTGTCATATCAAGCGGCTTTGATGTAGGCGGCCCAACCATGAAGGGAATTAAGCAGGATGCGAGAAATTATGCGAAGGTAATGCATGCCGAGGGGGTCAAAGTGGAACCTTTCCTAGAGGTGACGGTCAGTGAGGCCGACCGAGGGGAAGTCAAGGCTCTCCACAATGACCCAATGGTCTTTCTTCTGAAGATAGCCAATTTGAAGGTCAAGCGGGTACTGATAGATACGGGCAGGTCGTCTGAAATTATCAGTTTGTCCCGTTGGTTGGGTTCGGAGGAAATGTCATACTCCCAGCTGAACAAATAGATCTGCCAGTTCGGCTCGGGGTAAAGGGGGAAGGTAGGGACATGGTCGTCCGCTTCCTTGTGGTCAAAGAGCTCACGAGCTACAACGTGATACTCGGCCGCCCTACTTTAACCGCAGATAAGGAAGTAATTGTCCCCCATCTGATGCTGCTGAAGTTCGAAAGGTCAGATGGGAAAATTGGTTAGATCCAAGGAAATCAAATAATGTCGAAGGAATGTAACCAGCTGGCAGTTAAGCCAATTATTCGTGGACAAGGGAGGTCATCCGAGCCAAACTCAGATGATGGGTCATTCCAAGCATTCCAGGTCGGCCAGAAGAGGAATTCGATCAAAAAAGAGTATGCCCAGCAATTAATGACCATCGGCCGGCCAGAAGAGTTAAGACCCCAGCCGGCCGGCGATCACCAAGATATAGTGTTGGACCCTGATCAACCTGATCGGACAGTCAAGGTTGGCACTATAGCCGTGGGTTTCCTTGGGGACGACCTAATCAAGCTGGTGAGAGAATTCAAGGATTTATTTGCATTCAAATTAAGAGAAATGTTGGGTATTAGCCCAGACCTGGTTGTGCACCAGTTAGTTAGTTGTGAATCCACTTGTTAAGCCCGTCCGACAGAAGAAGCGGAAGAACGGGGAAGAAAGGAATCAGGCGGCCGTAGCCGAAGTAAGAAAGCTGCTGGACACTGGTTTCATTCGACAGTGCTACTGTAGACACCTACTTTTGGCCTCTTGTCCCGAAAGGAAGTGCGATGACGTTACAAAAACCCGTTCTTCATGCTAGATCAAAGTTAAAGTGTTTATGGACTATGAAATGCATTATAAAGCAATTTAAAACTCATATTTGAGACCAAGTTATCTTAGAGCCTTGTCCAATTACTAATTAGGCCTAAAACGTGCTCATACATGTTTAAACTTGATTAATAACGGACCCAAATGCGGCAAATGCAATGATTCGATCCAATGAATCTTACATTGTTGAAAATCGAGCAAAACAGACAAATCAACCATCATATTTCCATGCATGGCCTATACAGATGGATAGCCCTTTCAAAGATATTTCCAACGGTATATTATAAGCCCAATTCCGAGCTAAAACGAAGAAGTTGTGATCAAAACACTAAACCGGGCCCTAAAACCAACACCCTTGCACTCCAACGGCCATATCTTTTGATCCATAAAATATTTTAACCTAATTCTAAAGGAATTGGAAAGTAGACATTCAAATCTTTCCAATGATATCTCACACGCCTAAATCCAACTTCGCAATCAAAAGTTATAAAAGTTTTAAAAATGTGTTTTCGTATAAGGCAAACTGCATCCCAGCGCAACTCAGTAAGTTGCGCGCGCATGGCGCACGTGACTCATTGAGATGAGAGCGGCACCCAGCGCGACTCATAGAGTTGCCCGCGCCATCGGACAGCTCAGCTCTAAAACCCTAAACCTAGATCCCTACGCCTATAAATAGGGGTTTTCGTTCAACCCGAGGGAGGACCGAAAAAAATCAGAATTAAAACCCTAGCATTCTCAAAACCCTAAGTTCTCTTACTATCATACTACTTTTCTTCTCTCTTCTCAAATACTTTCCAACTCTAATTGAATCCATTGAAGTCCTTGGAGGTACAAAGAAGAAATAAAGTCCATAAATGCATTAAACGGAGATTTAACATAAAAGAAGAACGGTTAGTTTCCTAAGCACTTAGATAAATCACTTTTCTTTTATTCTTTAAATAACTTTAATTGATTAATTAGTGTTATTTGATCACTTTAAACAAAATTTTAATTAATTAATTCACATAGTATTCTTTCGTTAATCAAGACTTGAATTTGATAATTAATTGTTGTTTTATCACTTAAGACAAGGCGAATATTGTTTATTTTGTTCTTTTCATGAATATTGATTAAACAAAGAATAACGACTTTTGCAATGTAATTCCTACGTGATCAATAAGTGTAAATAAAATCAACTAACTTAGACTTTAGGTATCACGTTGCATGTATTGTTTGGTAATGAAATTGTGAAAAAGGAAGAGCTAGTAGAGGTCATACGAAGGCTAAGATAGTGATTCCCCTCTAAAGGGAACGTTATCTTAGTACCCTCGCTCCCGAACTCATTTTTGTTTTATGTAGACCAATTTGGGCATGGGTAAACTTGCGATTCATGCTAATTATCCCTTGAACTCTACTTGGGAGAAAAGCATGAACGAGGTTTATGAGTTTTCCTAAAACTCATTGGCGACTCCTACTTGTTTCTTACAAAAAAGCATGATGAGAGTATCATTTCTAATTCAAGGTCTCCCAGACAGTCAGGAATTCAAATCCTAATACACCCTAACAAGTGTAAAGTCCTAGGCTTTTAAAGGGTCATGGGCATCTAAGGAGAAAGATCCCCTACGATGGGAACACCCTCCTTACAGTGGCGACTCCACTGGGGACTTAGAGGTTACAAGATTAGTTCGTAGTTATGGTTCAAGGTTTCCAACACTAGGTTGCCTATGGATTTTAACGAGAATTAACTTGGATAATCTCTAGTTAGAGAGCGAGACTCGAACGCATAATATCTTCCTTTTTCACAAAAGTAAAAATCAAACAAGCAACATTGCATCATGCATAATCATAGCACACTTTAACCTTTGAGGATTGGCTCATTGACTAGGGGTTACCAACACTAGTCTTCTATCCCGAAATCAATAACAATCATCCACCCATATCGCCAACAAAATGTTGGGGGGGGGGCTATTTCATGAGTCAAAACGTTGAGTGATTGATTCGTGCATCGCCCCTTAAGATATGGTACCTTTGGACACCCAAGCCTTGACCTTAGAATGGCATTGTATGCTTTGACGGTTCCCTTTATGTGCTTATGTGACTACATGAATATGTGCTTCGTGTCTAATCTAACTAATTCCAACTTTTTACCTAGAGATATAATTAAAAATAAAAAAAAAAATTCGCAAAAATTATGGTTCGACAAAAAAAAAATAAATAAATAAAAAATTTTCGAACCTACCAGGTGGCACGCGCAACGATCAAAGTTGCGCACGCCCTCCAAGCGCAAGTTCAGAATTTGCGCGCGGCACCTCCGCGCAACTCTGTGTCTTGCGCACGCCCACTGTTCAACGTTGACTTTGACTCGTTATGAGCAATATCATACGGAGAAAACGATATTACCGCTTCAAGGTTAATCGTTAAGTAGGTGCTAAAAATATCTCTTTGGCTAACAACGTTGTCTAACTTAATTACCTTTATTTTGATCGTCTTTTTTTTGTTTTTTCTTTTTTTCAAAAAAATCAAAAAAATGTTTTTTTTATCGTTCTTTTTGCGTTTTCGCAAAAAAAAAAAAGGAAACGCATGTGACAAATGTTACCCTTAAAGTTGCACTTTCCACCTTAGTGCAAGACGGAAAATTGCGCGCGATACTATCTTTGATTATGATGATTCGTTTACGTACTTTATAATCGAACTAATGACATTACTTCTTATTAGGTTCGTCATTAGAAGTTCGCATCCCCTAATAGGACGTCATCAATATGTTTATTCTTAAACGTGCCTATTTTCGTGTTGATCATGTTTTAGTTGTAATTGATCAACCTTGATTTAAGAGTATAATTTATTTACCTCTTCTATGGTTTAAAAAGAAAATCCCGAGAACCTTACTTGGGATGTTTACCTCACAAAAAAAAAAGAAAAAAAAAAAAGAGAGAGAAAAATAGAAAGAAAAAAAAAAGAAAAAAATCATTCTTAAAAAAAAGGGAGTATGATACAAAAAAAAAATTATTATGAATGATAAAACCGAGAAAATGATTTAATTATTTCTTCGATTTTACATTCGGAAGCCATCATTCTTTTTAAGAAAATAGTAATATATTATCCTTTAAAGACGAGCAATATGAGAATCATAATTAAAAAAAAAACAATATAGATCTCTATTGTAATCTAAATGATCAACAAATACCATAGTATATTTGATCATTTTAAGGAGTATGTTTGGGTTGATTAATATTCCAAAAAATTTGATGAGCTTTTTCAATCCAACTTTCTTTTCTTTCTCTTCTACCTTTTTCGAAAACAATTCATTTAAAGTAAAATCCTTAGATGATTACCTTGTTGAAGTCAACACAAATCATGACATTCCATTAATGATTGTTCGTGAATTTTTTTGACAGTCTTCATCAACAAACTTGCTTAAAGTGAATTCGTATTACAAGGATTTAAAAAAAAAGAAATAAAACAATCATTTTGACTTTGATTCATTGTTTGAATGCTTGGCAGAAAAGGTTTAAGTGAACGCGCTCAATTTCTCGTGTGACACATTACTCGATCATCTTCCATATTCGCATAGTAGTCCAATCATGGGTGACAAAGCAGCATTAGAGAAACTTAGAGAGGAACTCCAAAACCTAAAGGCCCTACGAGAAGAAGAAGCCCAAATGAAGGCTCATAAAAAAGCAGAAAAGGATAAAATAAAAGCAGAAAAAGAAAAAGAAAACATTCTGCAAGAAAAAGCAAGAGCCGAAAGAGTAGAGGCCTTGGAGAAACTTGTCCTTCAATCTAGCTCAGGAAATAAGTACTTCAATTATGAGCTTGCACCACAACTTAGTGGCAAGACTCTCCCAGAAAAGTTCTTAACTACGGATTTACCAACCTTTAAGGTTACAGACAATCCTAGGACTCACTTAATGAGCTTTATTAGAATTATGGCATTGAAATGTGTTGAGCCAATCCTATATGCATGTACTTTTCCTCTTTCATTAGACCCAACTGCTAGATCATGGTTTTATAACCTCGATGCAAAACAAACTTCCACTTAGAGTGACATTGTAAAAGTGTTCTTAACGCAATATGGAGATAACATCGAGCTCACAATTACCTTGCGCGATCTTGAATTGCTTAAGCAAGGGGAAGAAAAAGGCTTTATTGACTTCTTTTCCAGGTGGCGATCAAAGGTTGCTCTTCTTTCACAAAGACCTCCGGATCATGAACTTGTCCCAAAGTTCATAGACAATATGTCTCCACCATACAAGTGCCATTTACAATACCTTGGTTTAGACACATTTCAAAAGGTTTATACTGTGGGAACATTAATTGAAAGGGACTTGATAAATGAAACCATGAATCATATAGATGGACTAGATTTTTAGAGAGGATTTCTCCTACGTTGGAAACGGACAAAGCTCGAAGACGCAATCTCAAGAAGTTGTCAACAATTCAAGATGTAGCACCCTAAGTCTTGTTTTGTTTCTTTCCTTTTATGATAGACTAAGAGATTCATGTTGTCGAATCTACTTGTAGACACCCAAATGTGTCTCCCCAAAACCAAACCCAGTGATGAATACCTTTCATGTCATTTGATTATCGAATGAAGTGAAAGTGTGAAAAGCCTAGTGATGTGGTTGTTTTTATTAAAATATCTCTCTTTCTGTTTTTTAAAACATTTCTTTTCTTACTCTATTTATGAAAATAGCCAGTCCAATTTAGTTTGTTCCATGATAAGGGTCCAATAATAGTGTAGTTGGATTGGGCTCGAAAAGAGCTTTCCAACGATATATTATAAGCCCAATTCCGATGAGTAATGAGGAAGTTATGGTCAAAATATTAAATTGGGCTCGAAATGAATTTTATATGCGGCCCAATGATCTAGAGGAGGGCCTATTAATTATTATTCCTAAAGTTATTAAGATTGATTTTAATCTTCTGGAATATTTAGAAGGTTCTTTTAAATTCTAATAGTATTAGGATTGATAATTTAAAGAGTTTTATTTGGAATAAAATGAGTGTTTTATGATAAATCCGATTTTAATTAGATAAACGCGGAATTTGCTGCTTAATCATATTAAGAAGAGGATTCCGCGTACAAAGCGCGTTTTATCTTTTAATTAGCGTTAAACGACAGAGTTTGTCGCCAGACGACAGAGTTTGTCGTCTGGCGCTAATGTTTGTCGCCTGGCGACAGATGCCAATTTTATTCTGTATAGTTATTGAAGTATTTTCTATCGTTTTCGGACTATTTCTCTATAAATAGGGGTCGCATCTCCCCGTTTTCAACAACATTCATCATCATCTATTTCTATTCTTTCTCTCTCTAAGCTAGAAGCTTTCTCTCTCTATTCTTTTTCTAAACCTTCCCTCTCACAAAATTCTGCATTCATTAGTTCTAGACACACCTAGCCAAGTTCGAAGTTGCCTTCGCCCTAGACGTGAAAGGTTGACAATTTCTGAGGGTTTGGTCCCAAATCCTATTTCAATTCTTTGATTAAATTAATTGTTTATGGTTTTCCTTGAAGTTGATAACGTGTGTATTTTGTTATTCGAAAGAGATACGAGGCATCGAAGTAAGTAATTTAATTGTTATTTTGATATAGAAAGCATGCTTAGATTATTTTGATTCCTAGTCATTTTAGGATGTTTTATTGCTTCCTAGTATCATGTTTAGGGTAATAACTAATATTTCTAATATCATGCATGTTTCTATGATGCTTCCTATTCTTTCTTTATATCATGTTAGTATCATGCTAGGGATAAACTTTGATCTTTAATTCTTAGTGACATGCTAGGGTTTGTTATTAATTTTGTATCATGCCTAGGATCTTGCTATTATTATTATGCTTTATTGAGATTATTATGATTGATGATTTTTGTTATTATTGTTGCTTGATATTATTGTTGTTGCTTGATCACACCCCTCTTGCAGGATTAAAGGGAATTTGTACTTGTAATCACGCTTAATAAGATAACTAATAATCTTGTTTAGGCTAATATGATTATAATTCAAGTGATCGCCAATAATAGTTTTGTTTGTGCATTAATATTCAACCAACATAGATAAACAGGTTTAGGGTTAATATATTGATTGTATGTTAGTCAGAAAGCGCACATGAATACGAGAAGAATAAAGTAGAGGCCTATTATTAGGGCAAGTTCAATCTTTTTTAGGTTGGATTTGTACCTTCATCCCCGAATATCCAGTCATGGTTCCAGACCTATGGAGTTAGCGATCTCATGGATCGTGAAGGGGTGTAACCTTCACCCTGTGAACGGTTTACAAGTTCCTAAAACTCGTTGGGGACTCTTTTGCTCTAGCTTCCTTCCCTTTGGACGCCACCATACTTAATTGTATGATCACAGTGGGGCTCAAGTGTGGGATGCTTGAAATATTCCCTACACTACTTATTTTGTGCTCTCATTAATTAATGAATAAAAAAAAATTATATTTTCAAATACGTCTATCTTGTTCTTTTTTCAATCTCTTTATTGTTATTAGCTCAAATTAAATGAAACATATACATACAAACAGGCAATATCAAAAAGGCATACATACTCAACACTTTAAGAATCTTGATGAGCTTTGGCTTACAAGATGTATTGAATGAAAAGAGGCCCATCTTTGGCCCACAAAGAAATTATATGATGATTTCACCAACACAGGACGCAACTTGAAACTCCACAAATATAATCCCATGTTCTTAACCTTAGAGAAAATCTGTCTTTTTGGCAGGCCTTTTTGAGCCTCGTCAGTTGAGCCTTAATTATTCAATCTACATTATTCCATACCTTGGGATGGGAATGGTGCAAAGAAATACAAATAGGAAATTGGGGGAATGAAACATAAGAGAGGGACACAAAGTTAGTATAAACCCAAATACCCAATGCAAAAGAAAGAAAAAATCGTTCTAAACCCAAAACAAAACTTGTCAAAAAAAAGAGAGAAAGAAAAAAAGAGAGAGAGAGAGAGGACAAGGAAAAGGCACCAAATATAGGAAGTGGCCACACAAAGCAGATAGGTTTTAATTTGATAAGCACCAAAAGTAAAGGATTTTGGGAGTATATTTGAGCCTGTCCATTCTTCATAACCCCAAGCCTAGCCACGTTACAACCTTGGAAAGGCCCTCCTTAAGGTAGACCATAACCACGTACCAAAATCATCATTCCATGAAAATATGGTCAATATTAGGCCTTTGCACATATGGACCTACTATTGAGTAGTCATGCCCAGATATAAAATGCATGAAGTGTTGAGTTATGATTACAAAATCATATAAAAAAAATCAAATGATTTAGATGATTTGATAGCCATTGGCTTGATGACACCATTTTAGTAAAGCAATCGAATCAAACTAAATTCGATGTTTTCCATATTTTTTGCCAAGAAAAATGAGATAACTAATCACTTAAAAAAACAAAAAACACTCATCTTATTTTCTTTTAATAATAGGGCTATTTATTACCGAGGTAATTTAAGTTCTATATACATTGCCTAGATAGAAAAAGAATTAATACAATAAATTGATTTGATATATCGACAACCTCGACATCAACTTTAGATGTCTTTTACAACTCTTGAGAATCGGTCTTTTCACTTGTCAGGAGAAACTAAAATTTCCGCCTACGTGGGATATCTTCATCTTATCTAAGCGAAGAACATTGATTAAACATGATCCCTACATGAAAAAATGATCGTTATCGCTATCACACGTATACCTCACAGCCAAGTCATCACGATGATTCAAATATTAAGTCAATAATCCTTGCTTTTCGAAAACATGTCTAATTCTCTTTCTTTATTCTTCTATGGAAAAGTTGGATTCCCCTTCCTTTTTATACAAATCCGTCTTTTTTGTTCATTTCTTTTTTAGGGGGTAAGTCGGGATGATCCCTCCCATTTAGCAACTAAATAATTAAAAAATAGTATAATTTTTTCTCTCTTTTCCTCAAACTGGGGGTTAAAAAGGCCTGGACATCCCCACTTCTCTCTATTTATAGATTTGAACACGCTATTTATGCTGAGAAATCAATGTCATGCAAAGCTTATTACGAACCATCTTAATAAATTTAAATGACAAAGGGAAGAATACCACTTCCTATTATTTGACCAAGATAATTAATTAAGTTACTTGATCATACAATTTATGATAAACATATGCAATATTCCACAAATTAGAAATACAAATCTTGGGGCTTCAAATAAACGTGAGAAATATCCCCTAGCATGTGTATACATGAATTGCAAAAGCCACCTAAGGTTACACTTGGGGGCTACAAAAATATAGGTCTCACCTCAACTTTCGTTTTGAAATAAGACCATATTTTGGAAAGTGATTAGAACGATTTTATAAATTATTCTAACACTCCACCAAACCTAGGTTTGATAAACATTCATTTTCAAACTACGGTGCTTATTTAATTGAAAGAACTTCACTTTCAGTTATCAAAATATGACAATGATAACAAACACTAAAAAGAAAAACATAAACAAAATCAGATATACGAAAGTTTACTCACATTTTCATATCTTTGTTGAAATAAGTTGCAAATTACAACTTGCCTTCATCAATCTTGGACAAAAAAAGTCACACTCAATTACGAGCTAGACTTTTCTTTCCATTTTGGGTCCAATTTGAAAATAATATGATTATGTATTTTGCCTACTAGAAAAAGTTGCTTTTCAAACAAATTTTCATTTAAATTATTGGACCCTTTTCAAATTTTGAATTCTAGTTCGAAAAAATATGTTTCTAACAAAAAAGAGTATTCAAAATTTCCTTTCTGAATTTTTGTTTCATTTTCTCAAATAAATAAATTTTCAGATTCTCAATAACCGTTTGGATAATCACTACTAAAATTCGGTCAAATTGCGACCGTTTTTCTACGACCGTCATTAAAACGGTCGCAATTTATGAAATTTGCGACCGTTTTCAAAGCGGTCGCAGATTTGCGACCGTTCTGTGACCGTCATTTAGCTACAAAACCGTCGCAAAAGTATTTTAACTTTTTTTTAAAATAAAAAAAGCGTGTAAAATAATTCAAAATATAAATAACCCAGTTGCGACCGCTTTTAACGGTCGCAAAAGTCAATAATTGCGACCGATTATTTGTCGGTCGCAAATTTGCGACCGCTAAAAGCGGTCGTAAAAAGAACTTTTTTTTAATTAAATAAGGGTATAAAAGGGTGGTCAGCTAACTTAACCCTAATTCTCTCTTCTCACGCCGCTTCTCTCTTTTCTCTCTCCTCTTTCTATACTCTCTCTTTTCCTCTTTCCTTTCTCTCTCTTCTCTTTCCTTCTCTTCTGCTCCTCCTCTTTGATACTGCTAGCCCGTCTATCCTCCTCACCCTAATTTTCTTCTTTTCTTGCGTTATTCACCGAGCAACAAACGGATTTTGCGTTATTCATCGAGCTATAAACAATTTATGGTGTTAATGGTCAAATTCGACCATAAAATTCCAGATCTGGAGTTTTCATGGTCAAATTTGACCATATAAACCCAAAGAGGAAGAAATATTGTAAAAGGTATGTTGTTTTTTCTTGAAATTTTGTTTGTTTTTATTTATTTTCGATTTTTGTGGGTGTAATTCGTTCTTTGTTCGATTTTTTGGTCGAATTCGGTGTAATTTATGCCCATTTAATTTTCTTTGCGATTTAATTTATATGGGTTTTATTTCATTCGATTTTATTTATGTGATTTTGATACTTGTTCGAATTTGAATGTGGGTATAATATTTGTGATATTATTTATGTGGGTTTAATTTTTTGTTTATGTTTGGTTTTTTTAAATTTATGTGGGTTTTAATTCTTTTTTTATTCAATTTCTTGGCCGAATTTCTTGGATTTCATTTTTGGTCGATTTTTTGGTTGAATTGTTCTTCATTCTGGGTTTGGTGCTTTTTCGTTAATTTTGGTTTTATTTTTGTTAAACGTATGTTGATTTTTTTTTTTTTTTTTTTTTGAAATACAAACGTATGTTGATATTTTAGGTCGAATTGTTCTTCATTTTTATCGGTTTGATTTTTGTTAATTTCCATTTTGAATTTGTCTATGATTTTTGGTAATTTTTTTGATTTTTTGTTTGATATTTGCGGTTTTTTGCTTGTAAATTTGATTTATTTTCCGCTGGGTTTCATTTTATTAATTGATTTTTGTGGTTTCTGCTTGTAATTTAGATTTTGTGGCTTGTTTTTGCTTGAATTTGATTTATTTTTATTTTTTGTTTGCATTGATTTCTGGATTTTGGTTTCGTTTGTTTTAGATTTTTTTTTTCAAATTTTAGCGACCGCTTTAGGCCGTCGCAAATGAACATTTTTGCGACCGTTACTATACCAGTCGCAAATATTATAAATTACGACCGTTAATGTAACGTTCGTTGAAAATTACGGAAACGGTCGCAAATAAATTGCGACCGTCAACCAGTCTCAATTTTGAGTTTTTGCGACCACGTGAATAACGACTATCACATTACGACCGTTGACGGTCGCAATCACTTTTTGCGACCGTTTTTGCTATTTTTACGACCGTTAGAGACGGTCGCAATTTAGCCGAATTTTAGTAGTGAATACATGTATATACATAACTATTTCCAAAAGGAATGAACTAAGATTCGACTTCTTCTTGACTCAAACTTGTTCTCATTGGCTTAGGGATGGTAAACAAACCACCTGCAAGACCAAAATCAAAGATTGATAAGAACAAAAAAAATATTTGATGTTCAAAATCAACTTTGAGAATAAAATCACCGTAATGATCTTTACAAACATTTAGACATTAGATAAGATTGCTAAACCTTAAACACAATTGTTTTTGGTTTGTAGACGAAGACAAGCAAAGAACTAACTTGCTTTCTTGAACATGACTTTAACTAAAATGCGGAAGCCATGTCATCATCCTAAATATCTCAAAACAAAAATAGGATATATACATAGGTCCATCTCAATATCATGATTATATGAATGGCCTAAACAATAGTAAGTCATTAGAACTACCCCAAATTGGGGGCCCCAAGACTTGTGAAATAGCAAGAATGCGCATAACCCGATATATGGGGGCTCCAATATCCACACAAAAAAAAAACAACAACAAAGTGAGATATTCATGCCATTCGAGCTACTTTCGAGAATCGCCTAAACTACAAATGGTTTACGTAGATCTCGAGCCTTACAATTTTCAAATGTATCACAATGATTTAATAATCATGTTGTTCCTTTGAAAACTAAGTTTGCAACTGAATTTGACCATTAAATAGGTTAAATACTCAAGCTATTTTCAAGTTCAACTTTAAAAACTAATTTTAGTGCAAAATTGTTGTTTCAATACTTCAAATTTACTCTAGAGATTAGAGAGTATGACTAGTATAGAGCAAAAGAAACAAAATCATGATACATAAAACATACTTGCTCAGACGAAAGTTTATTACTCAATCATTCATCATGAAAATCGTATCAAGACAATTTATTAACATAAGACAAATAATTTCATGAGTTAGAATGTAAACAAAAGACTCCTAAATTATAAATTAAGGAGTCTTAATTTTAAATTATTCTTCCATTGTTGCACACATTGGAATTTCGCAAGGAGGTTAACATCTACTTTCTTGAGCTTCAAAACATTAACAAAATTTGAACTCAAAAGAAAGAATTCGAAAGTAGCAAGAATAGAGGAAAAATTTGAACAACATTTCATTTTCCCTCTTACTTGTTCTAATGAAAGACCAATACTACTAGGCTTAGCAAATTTCCTTGTTAAAACTATGAATGGTCAAAAACGATTTAAACACACTAGTTTAATCGTTTCTAAGATCCTAGTTGTTATCATAATAAGACGAAACGCGAGATTCCGAGACCCGTTTCAAGAAACATGAAAGGGTCTAATTATTAAAAAAAAAAAACAAGTCATCGAAGTCACCCAACATTGGGGATTACAATATTTGAAAAACATAAAATGGGGGCTACAATATTTGAAAACATAAAATGGGGGCTCAGAAGCCCGAAGTGTAGCCAAACTACTCTAGTTCTATGATGTCTTCAAGAATTTCCTAAACTAACTAGTTTTGTGCAAATCTTGAAATCACAGTTTTATAAGTGAATAATAATAACCATCGGTTATTTTTATCATAAATAAAACCAATTTTGCAACTTACGTGTGAAACAAAAATAAACATGAGTCGCAAGAACAATTTCATGCTATTATCAAAGTTCAAAATTTCATTTATAATTTTAATGCATAATTGTTGTTCTAAACACTTCAATTTACATTAAAATTAACAAGTATAGTCTATGTGAGCAAAAAATGAGAAATAAAGTTCAAGCACAAATTCAAAATTAAAAAACACATATATGCTTGTACATGCTCATACAGGATCAATACTTTACCACTTCACATGAAATTTGTTGCAATATATTGCTTAAACATGTCACAACAACAAACAAACAAATTCATGAAAACAAGTCGAATCGAAAACCCTAACTTCAAGTTAGGATTCTTCATTCGATTTCTCCATTTTAATGACCAAGATCAAAGTCTGGTAAAATAAAAGGAGCAAGATTTACTTTCCTTAGCTTTAAACGACAACCAAAAATGGAAAGAGATCAAAATTGGAGAAAGAGGAGAAGAAGAAAGTGAGCTGCAGATCGCACTTCTCCAACTCTTTTACTAATCCAAATGTTACGCGCAACGCATTAAGTTGCGCGTGGCATCCCAGCGCAACCTAGTTTCTTGCGCGCGCCTGGCAAGCGCGGCCCACAAAGTTGCGCGCGGACACTGGTCACTTAAAAGATCAGTACTCAGATTTCAATCCGTTTTTCCCAACGATTTTGTATGTTATTAGACGTAACAACGCGCGAATTATCAAAATCTT
This sequence comes from Chenopodium album, assembly GCF_948465745.1. Classification (NCBI taxonomy): domain Eukaryota; kingdom Viridiplantae; phylum Streptophyta; class Magnoliopsida; order Caryophyllales; family Amaranthaceae; genus Chenopodium; species Chenopodium album. The sequence goes on along the minus strand of NC_137850.1, from coordinate 10,109,668 downwards.
TTAAAATTTCTTTGCATCCAGTAGTTTCTTTTCTTTTTTGAATGTTTTTTGCATCATCCTGCATGCACACCGTGCTTTGTGCCTTCCCTAAGCATACGTTTTGGACATTTTTCGTAAGAGTGTCTTAAGACGTTCCGTAGTAGTGCTTTACGTAAAAGCTCCCATAGACAGGTTTGTCATTTTACTGTACTGACTTTATAAATGTCCGACATGTCTTTTCTTCCTTTTTCACGTCCACAGCAAAAAGGAAGGCGTTATCGTACAGCGTAAAATTGCAAGGCGTTATCATACAACGTAAAATGTATGGCGTAGGTGTTGCGAAAAATTTCACCTCTTCCCAGCTTAACGGGATCTACCTCTCGTAGTTAAAAGGTAGAATTACTTTACTTTAGGCGTTAGCTCACGAGTCGACAGGCGCACCGAACCATTGGAGAACAGACACTTCTTGATTGGAAGCAAATACGGTAGTTAGTGAGCTTATTGGCTTACCGGACAGTTAGGGTGTCATCCATCCCCTGTATAAAGAGCGACGTGCGATGTCGCATCTATGTAGGCACGTGCCCCCAGTCTTAAGACACGTGTTCTCATCTTGTGGACAAAACTACTGAGAGAGTTGCCGATTTTCTTCTCTCTCACTGGATTATGATATATGTCTCCAGTCCTGAGACATGTATATCTATCTTATGGACACCGAGTATTACGTTTTGACAAGCGAATTGTCGAGAACTTTATTCAGGCTGCGAAAGCCGAAACACTCTTTTTATCATCTTTAAAACTTGTTATAATCAAGCTAAAGTTTCAATGACATATCAAGGGACTTTAGACCAACGATGACATGATTGAGAGGACATCATCCCCTTTACTCCTTTTTAAACCGATTTCTTCTCATGACTTGACATCACCCAGAACAGCCTTTACTTGTAAAAGCGTTCTACATTTGCAAAGTATCAATCTAGATTCTTTAGCGCACTAAGACTAGAAAATAGTTTTTCTTGCCCTAATAGCTACTTGTCTCGAACACTTAGCGAATCAAGGATCGTTTCGACGTCCTTAAATATTACTGAAAGATTCCCTATTCTTAGGGAACTTCACAGAATGAGTCTCGGATTTATTTCCTTGACTACTTTGATCATCGTCTATTCTAGACTCAATCAAAGTGGGGGCTAACTGTAGACACCTACTTTTGGCCTCTTGTCCCGAAAAGAAGTGTGATGACGTTACAAAAACCCGTTCTTCATGCTAGATCAAAGTTGAAGTGTTTATGGACTAGGAAATACATTATGAAGCAAGTTAAAACTCATATTTGAGACCAAGTTATCTTAGAGCCTTGTCCAATTACTAATTAGGCCTAAAACGTGCTCATACATGTTTAAACTTGATTAATAACGAACCTAAATGCGGCAAAAGCAATGATTCGATCCAATGGATCTTACATTGTTGAAAATCGAGCCAAACAGACAAACCAACCATCATATTTCCGTGCATGGCCTATACAGATGGATATCCCTTTCAAAGATCATTCCAACAGTATATTATAAGCCCAATTCCGAGCTAAAACGAAGAAGTTATGATCAAAACACTAAACCGGGCCCTAAAACCGACACCCTTGCACTCCAACGGCCATATCTTTTGATCCATAAAATATTTTAACCTAATTCGAACGACATTGGAAATTAGACATTCAAAGATTTCCAATGATATCTTACACGCCTAAATCTGAATTTGCAATCAAAAGTTATGGAAGTTTTAAAAACACGTTTTCGTATAAGGCAAACCGCATCCCAGCGCAACTCAGTTTGTTGCGCGCGCATGGCGCGCGCGACTCATTGAGATGCGTGGGGCACCCAGCGCAACTCAGAGAGTTGCGCACGCAACCTGACAGCACGGATCTAAAACCCTAAACCTTGATCCCTACGCCTATAAATAGGGGTCTTCGTTCAACCCAAGGGAGGACCGAAAAAAATCAGAATTAAAACCCTAGCATTCTCAAAACCCTAAGTTCTCTTACTATCATACTACTTTTCTTCTCTCTTCCCAAATACTTTCCAACCCTAATTGAATCCATTGAAGTCCTTGGAGGTACGAAGAAGAAATAAAGTCCATAATCGCATTAAACGGAGATTTTACATAAAAGAAGAACGGTTAGTTTCCTGAGCACTTAGATAAATCACTTTTCTTTTATTGTTTAAATTACTTTAATTGATTAATTAGTGTTATTTGATCACTTTAAACAAAATTTTAATTAATTAATTCACATAGTATTTTTTCGTTAATCAAGATTAGAATTTGATAATTAATTGTTGTTTTATCACTTAAGATAAGGCGAATATTGTTTATTTTGTTCTTTTCACGAATATTGATTAAACAAAGAATAACGAATTTGGCAATGTAATTCCTACGTTATCAATGCGTGTAAATAAAATCAACTAACTTAGTCTTTAGGTATCACGTTACATATATTGTTTGGTAATGAAGTTGTAAAAAAGGAAGAGTTAATAGAGGCCGTACTAGGGCTAAGATAGCGATTCCCCTCTAAAGGGAACGTTATCTTAGTACCCTCGCTCCCGAACTCATTTATGGTTTATGTAGACCAATTTGGGCATGGGTAAACTTACGATTCTTGCTAATTATCCCTTGAAATCTATTTGGGAGAAAAGCATGAACGAGGTTTATGAGTTTTCCTAAAACTCATTGGCGACTCTTACTTGTTTTTTACAAAAAAGCGTGATGAGAGTATCATTCTAATTCAAGGTCTCCTAAACAGTCAGGAATTCAAATCCTAATACACCCAAACAAGTGTAAAGTTCTAGGCTTTTAAAGGGCCATGGGCATCTAAGGAGCAAGATCCCCTACGATGGGAACACCCTTCTTATAGCTACTATCCAGATTGGGTAGCCAATGTTGTGTTGGTGAAAAAGCCGAATGGAAACTGGAGGATGTGCGTGGACTATACGGATCTCAACAAGGCATGCCTAAAGGATAGGTTTTCCCTGCCTAAGATTGACCGACTGGTCGATTCTACGGCCGGGCATGCTCTCATGAGTTTTATGGACGCATACTCCGGATTCCACCAGATCCCATTGTGGGTAGAAGATCAAGAGAAAACTGCATTTGTGACCGAGCAGGGGATGTACTATTATAAAGTTATGCCATTCGGCCTCAAAAAGGCCCCTGCTACCTTTCAGAGACTTGTGAATACTGTTTTCAGAGACTAGATCGGCCGGAATATGGAAGCATACATTGATGACATGATTGTCAAGTCAAAGGAGCCGGCCGACCATCTAAAGGATCTGCCAGAGACATTTACCGAACTCAGGCAGCATAAGATGATGCTAAATTCGAAGAAATGCGTCTTTGGTGTTGAGTCCGGAAAATTTCTCGGGTTTCTGATTGATCAATGAGGAATTGAGGCCACCCTGAAAAAATTCAAGCTGTCTTAGACGTGAAGTCGCCGAGGACAACCAAGGAAGTGCAGAGATTGACGGGCTGTTTAGCCGCACTCGGACGATTCTTGTCAAAATCAAGGGATAAGTGCCGATACTTTTTTCAGACTATCAAGAAAAAAGCAATTTTCGAGTGGACAAAGGAAGCCGAGGAAGCCTTCGTCCAGCTGAAAAGCCATTTGCATACACTGCCTCGGCTCGTCAGTCCACTCAATGATGAAAAGTTGTATATGTATCTTGCAATCTCATACCATTCCTTAAGTGTCTTCCTTCCTGTGGAAAGGGACGGCCACCAGACCCAGTCTATTTCATCAGTCATGTGCTGCGAAATGCCGAGCTTAGGTATCCACCCATAGAGAAGTTCGGCGGTACCTTGTTTATGGATCAAAGAAGCTTCGACCGTATTTTCTAGCCTACTCCATTGTGGTCTACACAGATCAGCCACTGAGGAAGCCGTTTGTTACTTTGGTAGCCAGTGGGGATGCTTAAGTGGGCCCTAGAACTCAGGGGTTTCGATATAACATTTGAACCCAGAAAAGCGATCAAGGGGAAAGCCTTTGCTGATTTTTTGGCTGAAATGACTAGGCCGAACTTGCAGCCTGCAGGGGATCAAATATGGAAGGTCTATGTGGATGGAAGCGCAACAGCGTCCGAATGTGGCGCTGGAATCATATGTCAGTCTCCTGAAGGGAACAAATTTGAGTATGCAATGAGATTTTAATTCCAAGCCTCCAAAACGAGGCCGAGTACGAAGCCTTATTGGCTGGCCTTAGAATGTCTAAGGCTGCAGGGGCAGCTAAGATTGATGTAAGTTCGGATTCCAAGCTGATAGTCAGCCAAGTGAATGGTGACTTTGAGGCCAGGGAGCCAACCATGATGAAGTATCTATAGATGGTTAAAGAAGAGGCTGAGGGCCTAGAGTATTTCACCGTGTAGCATATCCCCCGTTCGAAAAATCATCAAGCGAATGCCCTCTTTAAGTTAGCATCCTCCGCATCATGTGATACTCCCAGATCAGTGTTTTGGGAAGTAAAGGAAAAGAGGAGTATTGATGCCGAGCCAATACAGATTATTGATAGAAGATCAACTTGGATGGACGGAATCATTTCCTACCTAAAGGATGGATTGCTCCCGGCCGATCCGAAAGAGAGCTGGCTGATGAAGAAGAGAGCGGCCTGGTTCAAGATGAAGAACGAGGATCCAAAAAAGCTTTTGTGAAGCCGTATCTGAAATGTATAATCCCCAAAAGAGGGTATGATTTGCTAGATGATCTCCATCAGGGGCACTATGGTTTGCATATTGGAGGACGAGCCTTGGCCAAGAAGGCTACCCACTTAGGGTATTACTGGCCGAGCATGAATGCAGAAGCCATGCAAATGGTGAGGAAATGTGATAAATGTCAGCGGTTTGCAACTCTAATTCACCGACCAGCCAACAGTCTGTCAACCATAAGTAGTCCACTTCCCTTTGAAAAGTGGGGCATGGACATCTTGGGGCCGTATACACCGGCATCCGGTCAAAGGTGGTATGTGTTAGTAGATGTTGACTACTTCACAAAGTGGTAGAAGCCGAGGCCGTCCGAAGGGTCAAGTGGACAGACGTTTCAGCCTGCATTTGGAAGAATATAATCAATCATTATGGAGTGCCACAGTCTATGGTGTTCGACAATGGACCCTAATTTGAAACGCGCCAGCTCAAGGAATGGTTGAGTGACCAGGGCATAACACACTGTTTTCCCTCGGTCGGACATCCACAAGCCAACGGCTAGGTAGAAGCCTATAACAAGTTGATCTCCAACGGTATCAAGCGTAAGCTTGAGAAAGCAGGCGGCCTGTGGGCGGATGAGGTGGTTAATGTATTATGGTCCATACGAACAACTGCAAATTGTTCCACAGGAGAGACCCCATTCTTTTTGGTCTATGGTGCCGAAGCAGTACTCCTAGTTGAGATGTTTGAGCCCACTCTCCGAGTGATGCTATATGATGAATCGGCCAATTGGGAGACTATGGAGACCGCCTTAGATTTTCTTCTAGAGGCTAGGGGCAATGCGGCGCTTAGACATGAGATCTATCGACTAAGGATGACCAGGGCATACAACCGCCGAGTGTCTAAGCGTCCATTGAAGATGGGAGACTTGGTACTAAGAAAGATGGAAGCGGTAGGCCGAGCTAACTAAGATGGAAAGCCAACCCCAAATTGGGAAGGGCCCTACCGAATCAGAGAAGAAGTAAGAGATGGAATTTACCATCTTGAAGCCTTGGATGGCCGTCCTATTCCTCGAACATGGAATACGGACAATCTGAAAAAGTATTTCGTTTAAAGCTTGTCAACTTGTTTTTGCATCTTAGTCTGAATGACCAACTAGTTTAACTAAGCCTTGATGGCCGAATGATGTAATTAAGCTGAACGACCACCAACAATGTAAATTTTTGACAAATATTAATGAAAAGTCAAACACTGTTGATAAATTCTTTATTTTACTATTTTGCATGTCTATATTGTTAAGCTTAATGCCGAATGAATTCAACAAGAAGGTGGCTCACAGCAATGCTGGTCGGCCACCAAAAGATAGGCAAAACAACCACCTGAAAAGAGAAACCAGTGTTGCTCCAACATAGAAACTCGGTCTTCTCAAAATGGGGCATGAAGTGCAGGCCGAGTAGAAACTCAATGAGAGCCTAACAAAATAGATTGACTCGGCCATAAATGGTCGAACGATGATGCACCCAAAAGAAGGGCAAACTGCATCAGCCGAGTGAAATGCTTAACAAAAGTTTTCCTAACAAAGCTACTCGATCATCAATCTTGCATTGGCCGAGTAGAGTCTTAAGCAAGGGCAACCTTAGCCAAGTCACTCGGCCGCAAATCCAATCGTGCCAAATCATGCCGACTATAAAGTGTAGCAAGGGCATACTTTGTTCAGCCGCTCAGCCAATTAGCCTAAGGGCCAGTCTAACTGTTTGGCCCCTCCAGGTCGAGCAAAAGACTAAAAGGGAAGTTAAAAATTTGTCTAAGGCACAAGTTGCCCGTCCAAGGCAAAGACTTCCTAGGCGAACGAGCCCAATAAATAGAAATTTACGAGTTGAGATAATACTTGGAATTTCTTGGGTCCGTCCGAGCGATAGCTCTAACAGACGACTCAACCAAAGCCAATACAACGGCCGTATACCTAAAGTTGATTCGGCGTTGACCTAGTCCAAGGGCAATCATTATATACGATAGCTCTAACAGACGACTCAACCAAAGCCAATACAACGGTCGTATACCTAAAGTTGATTCGGCATTGACCTAGTCCAAGGGCAATCATTATATATGATTTGATTAAATTACTAGAAGTAACCTTTCAAGGTATAAAATCTACTAAGTTAATCAAACCACTCGGAATTTGGACTAGGCAAACGCCGAATAAAAGGGCGTACCCCCAGGATTCGTACGAAAAAGTAGTAAGCATAAAAAAATGCATAAAATTTCTAAGTACAAAAATGCAAAAAACCGCTCAGAAGGCGGCAAAGTAGGCATAATTGAAAAACCGCTCAGAAGGCGGAAAAATATTTTCACAAAGACCGCTCAAAATAGGCAGCAATAAAGAAAAAATTGTTCAACGAAAGAAGAAAAAAAGTTGAAAAAATAAAGCTTAAACAAGCTGCAGAAGAGGGCTCCTCACTCGGCCGCATCATCACCACCACCATCAGCATTGGCCGCCTCGGCATTGGCCGCATTATCAGCTTGGGGCCCCTCATCCTCGGCCATCTCTTCCTCCTCGTCTCCCTCAGCTTCACCCTCGCTGTAGGAAGGAGTTTCGACAAAGGGAGAGAAGGGCAAGCCTAGGCCTCGCACTCTTCCTTCATGGTGAGGAAGTCTAGCCTTATGGTGAACCGATCATGGTAATAAGAGAGCTCGTCCGGTTCCATCATCATGGCAAAGGCGTCCTCAAAACGATTTTTGAGGCGAGAAAATTGGCTAAGTAAATAGAGAAAATTGGTTACGTATTTCCCAAAGAGCTGGAAGTATACCTCAACGCAGCTGTTGATCATCGGACCGAAGTGCCCATCGTGGATACCCAGAACATAACTGCGTCTCGGCCAGGACGACCTTCTAAATAGCGTCCCGGACGACCTTTTGTTCGGCCTCAATCAGAGAAGACCCAGGGAATCGAACGTCCATATCCTCACAAGTTTCTACAAAATAAAGATAAGTTAGAATTCTGAAAAAGAAAAAGTCAGAAGGGAAAAAGACAAAGGCGAACGAGTACCTTCTGAGAGATGGAGGGGTTGCAAACGCCTCTTAGGAGGAGGTTTCGGCAGAGGCTACTCGCCCATCTTCGGCGGAGATGGCAGCTCTCCCTCAGCTTGGGAACCTGGGGGTTTAGTTCCCAAATCTCAACATGCGGAGTTGAGCCCTGGCCGGTCGTGTTGTCCAGGGACGGCACTCCCTCCCTGTCCTTTTGGACAGGCTCGTTTCGAGCCACCTCAAACGATGGTAGCTCCAAGGGCTTGGAGTCCCCACTAGTTACCAGCTGGGGCTGCTCTCCTTTAGGTTGCGCCGACACAACCCGCGACCTTGCCTTGGCCCCCGGCGTTTTGGACGCCGAAATCTTGCGAGACTTGGACGACTCATCGTCCTTTGAAACTGGCGTCGGCCGCTTCCTCGCTGGCTTAGGGGTAGCTGACTGAAAAGACAAGATAGATTCAATTAGAAAGCTCCGTTCGAGTAGCATTGAAGGAAAGAAGCTTGAAAAGAATCTTGTTCGGCAAAAGCTCATTTTTTCCTGTCCGAGTAGGGTTGTAGGAAGGAACTTACAATCCAAATTCACTTGGCCAGGAGTGAAATGTATGCAACGTCCGACTCAAATGAAAAGCAATGCCACTCAAAGCATAGCAGGTCGGACGCAAACAAACAAACAAAAAAAAGAAAAGAAAATTTAAGGCAAAGGGAAGAAGTAAAGAGAGTGGTCGTACCCCCTTTGCCGCCTTGTATTGAGCTCTCATGAGCCGATAACGCTCCATGTTGAACTCGTTCATGTCCATCTCTCCTTTTTGAGCAAGATCGAGTTGAGACATGGCTTGCTCTGTTACAAAAAAAGAAATGGGAGTTAGAAAAATTCTCCAAGTAAAATTATATTTAGTAATGAATAATGCAAAAGTCAACCTTGAGGATGGTTTCGGAGCAGGCCGAACGAGGACATGAACAGGGGATCCCTTAGCCAGATTACTAAGGGGATCCACCTGGGAATAAAAGGTACCCAACGCCCCCCTCTAAATTCCCGCTTGACCGAGATATAGTCAAGCTAGGCGACATGGTCCGGATAAATTGGGGGGCGAGTCAGTCGTTGGTCCCCTCGTCCAAGCTGAACAGGGGAGGAGTTGAAGTTGTTCATCTTTTTGTTGAACTCCTTATCCCCCGTCTTGATGAAGTAGAACCTCTGCTTCCAGTCGTGCCATTTAGGTGGCTTGTGCAGGCATACTGTCACAGTCACTTTTGGGTCGACCTAGGCAAGGCCATCGACCACCCCGCATAAGCGCGCAAGGCCTTCGGGATCCCACTTGCCTACGCGAGCAAGTGCGTGCTCGATTCGGAAAGAACGAGCCAAGTGAGGCTAGAGTTGTTCACTACCATGTCTAAGGCTTGTGAGGTTATCAGGGATGACCCCCGAGTGCTTAGACCATGGTGCTAGCAAAGCTTTAGGCAGCTAGGCCATTGGCCTATGGCTAGCATGCGCGCGCGCGAGCACTAAAAGATCCTTGGAGTGTTTGGATGAGAAAAACTCCATAAAAACCTTTGATACTTATTGAGGGGACTTATTAGGACCCTAATAGATCATACATGGCCATAGGGCCAAGGTTGGGTTCAAGGATCGGGCTTGTGAGCCCATTATTGTGTTATTGTCTGTTGGGTGTTCACTAGTATTTCATGGCCAGATTAAAATAAAGCTCTTTAGGGGGCGAGTGCTCACTCAAGGGTTAGAGGCTGACTCAAGGGTGGCCTTAGGGCTAGGGGCCTTGGGCATAGTCTTGGACATAGGATGGCCTATGGGGACTATAGCACACTTGGATGGCTAAAAGTGGACACTTGATAGGACAAACCAACTCGGTGGGCCTGACAAGGGCAGGTGTGGGGTGACTAACAAGGGCTTGGGACTTAGTACGGGCATGCTAGCTAATGATGTGTGGTTTGGTTTAGGGATGCTCTTGGGATCATGTAAAGGTGTCTTTATGGTCCACTACTATAGTGGAGATCATAGTGGCTCCGGCATGGATGAACAAGTGCGGACCGTGCTGACGATGATCATGGGTCCTTCGGGGTAACCATGGGCTTGCGTGGCCATGTGCTGGATGTTGAGGAAAGGTCCTAGCTTGATGATTGGTCTAACCAAAGCTTTCCTTAGTAGGCTATTTATAGTAGGGACTCCTTGACGGTTATGCTTAGTCATCGTGGTTGCATGCGGTTGCCTTGAATCTAGGGATTGGCTGAGTGGTGGGGTTAGGGGCGGTTGAAGTAACCACCCACGTTGCACCACACTCCCTAAATTGTCGGGACGGTTATGCTGAGTTGACACGTGGCTAAGTATGGTTCCTAAAATATAGAAACCATGATGTTAGTAGGTTGACTAACGGTTATGTTAACTATGCTTGTGACTATGGTCAGACGGGAATGCGATTAAGCCACTACGGGGACGGTTCCTATAAAATAGGAACACCAAAGTAGTGGGGTGTAACCATGAACATGGATAGTTATTCTGAGAGGATAATGCCACGTCATTTGGAAGTTACACCACTCACTTAGTGGCCCTAGAAAATAGGAACACTAAGGGAGTGGGCAGTTACACTGATCAGGCGGTTGAGCGCCACATAGGCATAACTGATGCATGTCTCCTAAAATATAGGAACATGGCATAGTGGGGTGTGGTGGTTACCAAGAAGTTACAAGGGCATGCTGAACGTGGATAACTTCCTTGAGTACGTGGACAAGTCCAGATACATCTAAGTAAGCATCCAAGTAGTGGGCAGTTACTAGATCATGGGTGTAGTGGGAAGTTATCCTATCTGACTGGGCTGTAGTCAGTGCCTATAAATAGGTCAAGGCATTCATTTGCTGGGCATCAAATTTTGGAGTTCTTGAGAGAGATTCTAGAGAGAGAAACTCCTTGTAATTTGTAAGCCACGAAAATAATAAAGTGTTTACGTTGCTGATGTTTGTCTCTTACTTGTGTGCGTTCATTCCTTGTTGTTTGAGTGTTAGGCTGGTCTAGACTTGGTCTAGGCGCCATCACAGGAACCTCCTAAGTTCCTAACTTAGAAAAAAAAAACTAGTCCACAAAATATCCCGTGACACATACCATGTATTCCGGCCGGGTGCTCAAGACAAACCACCCGTCCGAGTCAGCATCCAGCTTCACCATGTTGTGCATAGCGCAGAAGACTGGGAAGTTGGTGGTGAAGCCCATCCTTAGACAGGTCACCAAGTATCCAAAAATGTAAGCCCAGCTATTCGACGCAAGCTAGACCATAGCAATTTGATATTCGTCCAGCAGCTCCTGGACGAACGGGTGAAGGGGAAAGCGGAGGCCAACCTCTAAGGCTGCCCTATATACATTAAAGCCTTGGCGAATGACCCTAGGGTCGTTAGAGGCAGCAACAGACCCTGAGGTCCGAGGGGGACTTATCCGAAAGCCCTCCCCTAGCATGAGGAACTCCCTCCATTCCTCAAACCTGTCATTGAGGTACGCCAATGTCACGCCCCCAATCATGCAGCTGTAGGGGCTGTTAAAGTCAATTTCCTCTTCCTCTGCTTCGGTGGCAGGATTTTCGGCTTATTGTTTTGCCGGTTGAGGTTCGGGGGCCCTTGCCGAACCAAAGTCTTGAGACAGAACCCTGTCCAACTCATCCGCCTCGGCGGAACTCCCTCCAACCGAGCTTTGCCTTAGCTCGGCCGATCCAGGTTCCTCAGGCACTAAGGGGGCCTAGCCCTTGTCATTCTTTCCGATCCCAGAACCATGACTTCCAGATGGAATGTTACAGGGGGAGTCGGTCGGCTCTGCAATTACAATGCCAGTTCTAGGTTTGGCCGACCTGATATGTTGAGAGAAGGGGGGAGGAAGATTTCGCTCGGTCGCACTAGAAGAGCCTAGCTGATTTTGGTATTGTGTACGAGCGGCCGTAGAGGACTGTGGCTAATTTCGGGCAGATTGAGTAGCAGCCGCAGAAGACTGTGGCCGATTTTGGTCAGATTGACCTACGGCCGTTCGAGAAGAAGGGTGGGGCAAAGAAGTCGGTGACTCGTCCGGCCCAAGGATCGAGTTAGCAAATAAAGCGCGGGATACAATCTGACTCCTCCCAGAAGTAGAGGTGCCTAATTGATTCTGGCGTTCCTCAAAAGAGGTGGTCACCTCGACCACCGAGCACGTACTATCGTCAATAATAGTGGTGGTATTTGTGTTTGTGTTTGAGGTTGTGGTCTCCACGTCCGTGTTGTTCGGATCATAGGAGGCCAAGGGTTGAACTAAGCTGCTGTTTGGATTTCTGGTAGCATGAAGGTCGTGCATTTGCCTCGTACGCGCCATGTTCGGCTGCAAAGACACAGAAGAATAGGTGGGGTGAGTTGGTACGCACTAGAAATGGACCCAATCCATAAAGACGAGGACTCGTCCCCGTCCACTCTAGATTCCTCAATCCCAGGCGAACAGACGGCCTCAAGAGGAGAAACGGAAGAGGCCGAGTGTTGATCCAGGATGTTTGAAAAAATTAAGCAAAAAATAAAAAGAAAATTAAAGAGGAAAGGAAGAGCATTCGATTACCTTCGTCCGAGTAGAAGGTTGAAAAACTTGGAAGTTGCTTGGAAGAAAAGTTGACCAGGAAACTCAGCCACTTGCCGGGAAACTCAACTGCTTGCCAGAAAACTCAAAGTACACGGTGGAGCTCTCAAAGATTCAATGCAAAGATTACTTTCTCTCTCTAAAAGTAAGAAATCCAAAGTAAAAAATGAAGGTCAGACCCTTGCTATTTATAGGCAAAATTTAGGGGGGTAAAATGATAAAAATGCCATTCCCGCCTAAAGGATATCAAACGGTTAACATTCAAAGAATTTTAACCTAAAAGTCAAACGGTTAAAAACCCCCTTTTAACGGAATCCGTGTAGATGCCAAGACATTTATGACAGAATTCGAACGAGCGTCATAAATACCCGTCAAACTCAGCATTTGCCTCGGAAGTTGAACCACTTTCTTGGAAAAATGGAGTACAACTGGTTGCCAACGAAAAAGTCATTCCTTGAAGATGTTAGACAAGTTAATCAAGGCACCCAGCCAAATTAAAGGCCATTCGGCCCATTCTGTCCGACTGACGACCCGGCTAAGCTCCTAGAAAGCGTCAGGCTATTCGGACAAGGCGCTCAGCCCAAAAAAGGCGGACGAACGATTCTGTCCGACCCCTACCAATAACTTTAAATGCTTAAGATACGCCTAAGGTACTCGAACGAGTAAGATCAGAGGAGGTGGCCCAATTGGGACGAGCCACCCCCTCTAAGGGGCAAATGTTTAGGGTAAAAAATACCCTAAGTACGTGGACCAATCCTATGGTGACACGTGGCCTAATCAAATAGCAACACGTGTCACCGTTGGAAGATGACACGTACAAAGATCAAGGGAGCACCTGAAATAAAGAGAGTGACAAAAGGCCTCTTTACATTAGGAGGCCCAAAATCCTAGAAAGCCGTAAAACGGCGCCCCCAAAGGGGCACATGTCCTTCCCTGATTGCGCAGCTAATCAGGACCCTAAATCCTAGGTTACTTACCCTAAGGGGCACAAATCCACACCCCTATAAATCCCCCAATCATTGATGATGAGAGGGCAGGATTGTGACATAACATAAAATAGAGCTTTCTCTCTCTAGTTTACTCCGTTTTCCGGTCACTAACTTGATCGTCGGAGGCGGATCTCCGACCATCGGAGTTCCGTGTTTTTGCAGGTGTCCGAGTCTCACTGCCAGCGAAGCGTGACCAGTATCCTGAGGGATTCCAAAAAAAACCCCGAAACACTACCCATAACTGTACAGTGCATTTAACCAAAAGTTTCAACCAATATTTTTATGGTCAAATGTTGCCAAAACCAATTCACAATACTATCCCCAATTACCCATACAACTTTCTTAAAATTGGAAAAAAAAAAAAAAAGTATTATTTGGATTGTCGAGATGGGCATCTTAAAATTGGGAAAAAAAAATACAATCTAAAAGCACTATATGTTTGTTTTTATTTCAGTTAAACTATATTTTGTCTTCAAGTTTGGTGAACTAGGTGTGTTGTTTTATTATGGTTTTTATTTGGACTGTCGAGATGGGAATCTTAAAAGTATTGTTTAATGTTTTATTTTGGATTAATTAGATAGGCATCTTGTTTATTGTTTAGGGTTAATACGTTGTTCGTATATATTATTTTTCTTGTTTTGTGTAATGTAGAATGGGAGATGAAAACATTAGACATGCATGCATGATTATTGCATTACAAGAACTCCGCGATTCACTAGAAGACAATCTTAATTCAACAACAATACCACTAATAAGGCAACCGAGAAGAAAACCAGGGGAAAGTGGATCGCAATATATATATAGGTTGTTAACAGAAACTCCTACGGAATGTCAAATTCAATTAAGACTTGATCGAAACATGTTTGTTCAGCTAGTGAACTTGATGATTCAAAGAGATCTACTCCATGACGCTAAATATGTGAAAGTAGCGGAGCAAGTAGGTATATGTCTATATATTTTAGCAAAAGGACTTTCATATCGCGATGCTTCTGACAAATTTAAGCATTCTATTTCTATAATATGCAAGTATTTTAACCAAGTGTACCAGCATTGGTTAATTTGTCCTTCGATATAATTAGACCACATCATGACTTATCGGAGGTGTCTCCCGAGGTAGCTAATAGTACAAGATATTGGCCTTATTTCAAGGTATAACTTCATTATTTACATTCACTTGTTTACATTTCAATGTCCAAAGTGTAGATGTTTATTAAAAAATTAATTATAAATGTCATTATTTGCCAGGATGCTATTGGAGTTTTGGATGGAACTCTTATCGATATCGTTGTAAGTGATACGAATTGTGTGCCATTTCGTGAACGACATGGGAAAAAAAAGTTGGAATGTCTTGGCTTGTTGTTCGTTTGACAGAATTTACACATTTATTAATGTCGGTTGGGAAGGAAGTGTTCATGATACAACGGTGTGGAAAGACAGTTTGGGCGATCCAAAATTTGATTTCCCTCATCCACCTCAGGTAGACTCTAATTCTTCAATTACGTATTAAATATATATTTTTATTTATTATGTGTAAAATATTCTAAAGGATTTTTTGACTTTTACCACCAAAAAAAATCACGAAATTGTTTTTTACTACCAAAAATTTTAAAAGTTTTATTGTACCACCAAAAAAATTTCTAAAAATTGATTTTTACCACATACTGTCAAGAAAACCGTTAAATTTAACGGTTAAAAAAAATTCTTAGATTTTCATGCGCAAAACATGTTCATAGGTTTAGGGGGCATTTTGGCCCTTTGGGTCCAATTTGAAGTCAGAATTGACAAAAAATGTTCGGTAATGCCTTGTTTTGCGTGATTCACACAAATCGAGGTATTTTTAAACATAGAAAAGGAAGCATTTTCGATCACTTTTTGTCTATTCTGACCTTAAATTGGATCTAAAGGACCAAAATGCCCCCCAAAACCCCTAAAGATGATGTGTTTGGCACGAAAATCGAAGAATTTAAAATATTCCGTTAGGTTTTTGACGACAGGTGGTAAAAAACAATTTTTAATTTTTTTTTTTGGTGGTAAAATAAAACTTTTAAAATTTTTGGTAGTAAAAAACAATTTTGTGATTTTTTTTTTGTGGTAAAAGTCAAAAAATCCTATTCTAAAATCTATATATTTGAGGAAAATATTATTTAGCATACTCGGCATATCTAAATACTCTTGGATATATGACGCCGTACTTCGGGGGAGTAAGAGTACATATGCCTGATTTTAGAACAATGTCACCTAGAGGATTAAAAGAACATTTTAATAAGCTTCACTCATCGTTAAGAATGAAGGTGGAATGTTCACTTGGACAGTTGAAAAAAATGTGGAAGATATTACATAACATGTCACAAGTGTCACAAAAGAGTCAAATGTCAATCATTGTAGCCACTTGCACACTACATAATTTTATTCGGATGCATAATCTTGGCATACCAATCATTCAACATGATGCAAGTATAGGAGTAGCAGATTCAACTATGTATATATGCACAATGGCGCTAAGATAGTATGGCCAGAGTGCGACATCGTATAGCACACCAAATTTGGAGGGCTAATTGCTCGGAAAGCGATAATGAAGGTGATAATAATGAAGATCAAGATGACAGTGAAGATGATGAAAATAAAGATCATATGAAAGTAGATGGTTAATTCACCACAATGTTAAACTCTTATCTAATGTTCTTATATTGATAAGTGGTTGTAATAATTTGAAGATTTTAAACTATTGTCTTTTATCTTTTTACTATTAACATATGTTAAAGATGGTACACATCTATAATAATAATAATAATAATAATAATAATAATAATAATAATAATAATAATAATAATAATAATAATAATAATAATCTAATCTAATATATATAAATAAAGTAGGCATTTTCGAATAGGATTTGAGAGTTTATATTCAAGCATTATTATAAATTAAAATAAATTAGATAATTTTTTTAAGTTAACATAGATAAGTAAATTAAAAAGATAACACAAATTTTTTAACAAAAGATAGATGTTTTTTGAGAATTTAATTAATCTAATATATATAAATAAAGTAGGCATTTTTGGAGAGCATTGGGAGCGCCACATAAGAAAAGGTATATTTTCGACCAATTAAAAATTAGATTTCTATTTTATTTTAGAATTAAAAAAATCACTCGCCACCTAAACAAAAGTGACGAATGAAATTTTAAATTTTTGCCACGTAGGTAAAAATGACGAATAGTAATTTATTAGGATTTTAATTATTTAAGAACACTAAATTTTATCATTTATATTTGTTACAAAACTAAAAATTATCTTTAGATATTATGATTTATATTATTTAAAAAACTAAAAATTATATTTTGATATTTAATAAATATAAATTATCATTTGATGTTAATGGTTTTATGTAAATATCTGATGATATGATATTTTCATACAAAATTTTTAAAACTTATAATGCAAGAAAACAATTAAGATATCACCAAAAAAATATTTATATACAAAATGTATATAAAAATTCGTGCATCACACGCCACATAAGCAAAAGTAATATTTCGACCAATGAAAAATTAGATTTATATATTAATTTAGAATTTAAATTTTCAGTCGCCATTTAAGAAAAAATTAACAAATGAAATTTGAGAATTGAAAACAAAAAATAGTAATTTAAGATTTAAATAATGAAAAAAAAAAAACAAAAATTATCTATTATATTATCTTTTACATTAGGATTTATATTATTTTAACAAATAATTAGAAATTAAAAAATATATTTTGATTTAATGATTTTATCTAACTATCCGATGAATGAGATAATATTTATTTCAATTTATAAATTCAAGTTCTATATACGTAAAATTTGAATAAGAATAATTTAAAACTTAACAAAATATTTTATCTTAAATTAATGTTAAAATAATAGAATAGAAAATAAAAACAAAAAATATTAAGAAATTACAAAAAAAAAATATACAAAAATGAAATATTTAAAAACCGTGCATCGCACGGGCTACGGGCTTACATCTAGTAGATGATAAAGTAGGTTGATTTAGCACAATGATATTATATACATTAACATAAACGTTTTTGGATATAAAGCAAAAAGATAGATGTTTTTTTTTTCTTTTTTGAGAATTTAATTAATAGATGATAAAGTAGGGTAGTTGATTTAGGATATTCCATACATTAACATAAATATTTTTGGATAAAGCAAAATATATAATTTAAGAAACAGAATATATATAATAATATAATCTAAAGATTAAATAAGTAGACAAATCTATTCATTTTTAGATAATTATAAAAAAATAAACAAAATTGATTTATGAGGTCTATCATGATACAATAATAAATAATTAAATATGATTTTTTGATAGAATTTTATGAAGTCTATCATGAATTTCATGATAGCACATAGTTAAAGTCGAACACCCTATATAAACCTGGCACTTCCAATCCCATTCCCACTCACCCTTATAAACGTTTCTTTAGCTCACCATTGGACTCGCCCCATATAAACGTTTATTTAGCTCATCACTGACTTCCCATCTTAGTCCACTCACCCTTATAAATGTTTTTTTAGCTCACCATTGGACTCACCCCATAAAAACGTTATTTAGCTCACCATTGGTTGGGTCATTGATTTCAATATTTTGGTGGATGGAAAGTAATGTTATCATGGAAGGTTGAGGTTTATATCAACCTTCTAGATTTATTTTGCAAAGTAATGATTAACTTTTTAACACTTTAGTTTTTCATTAGGGATGATACTAATGATTTGTACATATTATTATGCTCATGCTAAGCTTCATTCGTTCAAAAAATCATGATATTAGTATACTACTTATCTTATTATAATTTTTTTTTTTTGGCAACTTCAATATTCTAATGATTGATTGAGTAATAGTTTCATATCAAGCAATCAAATGTGATAATGAAATTTCATTATAAAAATTTAATTTTATTCAATTAGATCAATTTCAGTAATGCAACACTCTTGGTATATATTTTTCATTTAACTATTTAAAAATTTATAAATTCATATTTTTTATTTACTATTTCTCCCACTGTCTTTATTTTACCATATAGTTTTGGGTTTAATTTATTAATTTTTCATTGTATAAAGTTGATACGGGGGAAAAGAATAATGATGGTCTAAGTTATTGTTTGTGTAAGAAAAATAGTGATTCTATAAGTATATATGTATAGATGAACAACACGTTTTCGTTATACAAACAAAAGTACAAAGATGATTTATAATTTAAATTATTTAAAAAACAAAATAATATCTTTTCACAATAAAAATTTAATCCTAATATCCGATGAATAATTAGATACTTTAAAATAGAGTATAATCAAGTGTCAAACAAAAAAAAAAACTACGAATAGTTATTTAGAATTTAAATTTTATAATAAAAAATATCTTTTAACATTATGAAAATAATCTTTTCAGATATGTATAAAAAATCGTGCATCGCACGGGTTTTCATCTAGTATATATAAATATAGTAGGCATTTTTCAAGAGCATTCAGTGCGCCACATAAGCAAAGATATCATTTCAACCAATTAAAAATTAGATTTCTATTTTATTTTAGAATTAAAAAATTAACTCGCCATTTAAGCAAAAGTGACGAATGAGATTTAAGAATTTTTCTACATAGGTAAAAACAACGGATAGTGATTTATTAGGATTTAGTTTATTTAAAAAACTAAAAATTATCTTTTTTTTAAATACTTTTAGAACAAAAGATTTTCTTTAGATATTATAATTTACATATCAAAAGTTACAAATAAATAAATAAATAAATAAATATCAAATTTTACAAAAAAAAACATATATGATAATTTCCAAAAAAAAAAGGTATATGATAATTTATAAAAAAAAAAAAAAATACTCCATCAGTTTTTTTTTATTTGCACCACTTTCCTTTAATAATGATATTTTTTTAAATGCATCACTTCTCATTTGGTAACGTTATACTATATTTTATCATTTATCTTTCTTATTTTAAACCTCACACAAGTTATTTTTCATTTCCCTCTCTTCAATAGTCCTCATTTAAATAATAAAAATATATATCATCTCTCACATACTTTCTCTTTCATGGTCCCCACCTTAGTTTTATTATAATAATTTATTCACCCTCTCACAATATTATATTACTCTCCCAAAACATTATGCATTTTCAAAAAAAAAAAAAGGGATGGAGTACGTATATGATAATTTACAAAAAAAAAAAAAAAAAAAAAAAAAAAAAAAAAAAAAAGGTATGAGAATATGGAAATTTTTATCATGTAATTATCAAAATTAAAACATGATAACTTAGAAAAAAAAAAAATCATGTATGTTATTTTATTAAAAAAATATATGATTAAATGGGAAAGATGTATAATTTTATTAATTATTATTAAAACATGTTGTCTTACAAAAAAGGATTAAAAACATTATCATGAATACATATTTAAATTGAAAAAAATAAAGATAATTATTATTATTATGATTTAAAAGAAAAACACAATTAAAAGAATATAATCCTTATATATGATCTATGATCTATGATAATTGTTATCATCACTAATAACCAAAGTACATAAACATGATTTTAAAAAAGTCACAATTTAAAAAACATAATCCTTATAGATAATAACTTTTTTTTAAAATGAGGTTAGATTAAAAAAGAACAATAAAATTTATATTGAAAAGATATGATTTAATATTATAAAGTTAAGATTTTTTTTTATCTTATTATAAATAGGCATTATTGATTTAATTCACATGCACCACCGATTTACCACACACTATTTCATACGTTGGTAACCATTTTGGGATTCCATATTGTTACATGTAGAAATAATAATTATTGGATTTTTTTCTTAGGGATAAAAGAAGCAGTGAACTATGTCAAGCTTCATCGCTCTACATACAATAGCCTCTGCCGCTTTGACAATGAAGTGAGGAAAGGTCATTGCCATATACTTCCTCTGTTTCTTTTAGTTGACACATTTCTTTAGTCACGTTTGTCAGCACAAATTCCACCATTAATATCTTTAATTTCCCATAAGCAAAAATTATAAAAATTTGATATTTTAAAAAAAATATATCATGACGCTTTTAACAAGATCCCACATCACTATATTTTTCATTACATATAAATCACAAAACATGGTCAAAGAAAAGTGTGTGAATAGTGCTAAAGTAAAAACGTGTCAACTAATAAAAAAACAGAGGTAGTATCTAACACCACCAACCACAACTTAAGTGTGAAATTTACAATAAATCGAGGGATGTAATGGTAAACGAAAATATAACAGGGGCTAAAGTCGAAAAAAGAATTATCTTGCAAGCATCATTCACGGGAGGCCAAAGATACATGTATTTGAGATTAAAGAAAAAGTATAAGCTCTACCTAGAGGTGAAAGGAGAGAAAATGAAAAAAAAAAAAAACAGAGAATTGTTTGAAACCTGACAAATTGATTTCTTACAATAATTTTTTATTAAAGGTAGGGTTTTTTTTTTTTTTTTTTTTTAGTAGCATGCAAGTGCTAATACGTGTTTTTTTTTTAAAAATGGATTCAAAAAAAATAATTGCTTTTTTTTTAGGTATTAAGATTTATAAGATAAAGAAATACAAAATAAAAAATATTGACAGTAATATACAAAAATATTAGAGAAAAATCCGTGCATTGCACGGGCTTACATATAGTAATAATAATAATATTGATAATAATGCTGAAATCTGCTCTGCTCTGCTAAAATCTGCTATGTTGACCCCTGCTCTGCCCGAGAAGCTCAAAAGAACAGGGCAACACGTTCATCGGGCGGGTAATACTCTTGCACATTTAGTTGCAAGATATAGTGCGAGTGAGTCGACTTGTGTATGGTTGGTCAATTTCCCTCAAAGTTTCAAAAGTTTCGTAACTTTGGTGAAACTTGATTTGATTTAGTTTTAATAATAATGCCTGGCTAATATTTCTTCACAAAAAAAAAAAAAAAAAAAAAGGAGTAAGTAGGATAGTTGGAGTATTAAAAAATTGTAAAAAAAAAAAAAAATATAGAGGATAATGATTTTTAGAAAATTATTGAGCGTGAGAGAGACGAATCAATTAAAAATGCGGCTATTTCACTAAATGCCACTAAGTACTTATAAAATTCACCAAATGCCATCAAAGTTTTCAAAATTCACCAAATGTCACTAACAAACAATACAATGACACCTCGTGCCACTAATAGCATATGGACGTTAGTTTTCCGTTAATGCAATTCTTATTTCACCAAATGCCATTACTTTGGAAAATTATTTCACCAAATGCCATTACTTTTTAAAATTAATACACAATAATGATTTATTTTAATGATTAAATAATACTTTTTTCGATTTTGGTGACGAATATTGTTCGGATAAGGTTTTGGGGCTCATTTTGACCCTTTATGAGTACAAATTAAACTCGAAATTGGCAAAAAAAAAAAACATAAATGCCCCGTTTCGCATTTTTTCCGAAAAAAAAATTTACGATATCGACATACAAAACGGGGCATATATGTTATTTTTTAGTCAATTCCGAGCTTAATTTGTTACCATAAAGGATCAAAATGACCCCCAAAAACCATACCCGATCAATTTTGTTGGTTAAAAAATAACGACACGCTAATCGAAATATTTTTCAACACACAAAACGGAGCATTTACGTTATTTTTTTGTCAATTCCGAGCTTAATTTGTACCCATAAAGTTCAAAATGACCCCCAAAACTATACCCGTGCAATTTTTGCCACGAAAATAAAGGGAAAAAAATTATTTTTATTAATTAAAATGAACCAATCATATTATGACACGTGTCAAGATTTAATCTTAATGACTAATGGAGTTAACGGTCATTAGTCATTAATGGCATTTGGTGAATTTTTTAAAAGCTCGATGGCATTTAGTAATTTTGAAAACCTTGATGGCATTTGGTGAATTTTTTAAGTACTCAATGACATTTGGTGAAATAGCCGTTAAAAATGTAGTAGTTGGTTTTGGTAAGGACCATGAGAAGATATTAATATAATATTAAAATATAGTTTTTTGCAAAAAAAAAAAAAAAAACAAATTGTAAATCTTATTAAAACACAAACACATTTAATAAGTGTAACCCTTATTAAAATATGGTGAAAGTTGTATGCCGACATGGGTGTTTAGTAATTGCTCAAGGTATAAACATACATGATCAGCTAAGAAAAATCCAATCCGATATTGCTGCAATATCAAGGATCACGATGATGCTACAACACAATAAGCAAAAAGATTATCTTGCCAGGCATAAAAATAGGTGCAGGAACTTCTATACAGATTTCAAAAGACTAAAAATATAAACTAGCTTTTATTAATGGGAAGCCAAGTTTACAGTACTAAAACACTTTCGAAAACAAACGAGGAAGGACAGGGTTTGTGTGAGGTCGGAGGAGTTCCTAAACCGATGTCAAACTTAGCAATCCTAGCGTAAACAGCACACAATATATAGTAGCCACTGAAGGTAGTGCATGTTAATCTAGCAATTGGAGTATACTAATTAACCAATAACATAATTAACTACATTGTACTTCTATTCCATTCATCTTTATAACCACTTGCAAGCTAGCAACCAGTGCGTAGAAGAGTCTTAAAAAGGTCAAGATGTGTATTAACCCCTAGTCAAAGTAAAGTACTAATTGACTTGATTATGAACAAGACACAAAGTATGTTCATCATAATTGACCACAGCTTCACATGTAGGTCCACACAGTCCCAAGTGCATGCCCATGGACCATGGTCATAACTTAGGGCCTGTTCTATTCAGCATATTTTCAGTTCAGCTCCAATAAGTTCAGTTCAGTTCAATTCTTATCTTAATTTCCTTCTCTCATAAAAAATTCAGTTCACTTCAGTTCAGCTCTAGTAAGTTCAGTTCAGCTCAGTTCAGTTAATCAGAACAGGCCCTTAATCCTTATACAAATGCAACCGCCACAATATAATTCACCAATTAGGCGTGCAGTGGATTGGTTTAGGAACATCATCAATATTCATCAGTAGAGCATTGTGTACATTTCAGCACATTTTCCCCAGGGTTCAGTGAGGATAACAAACCCAAAACTTATCTTCTCTGTAATAGATGGGCTGAAATATCGACTATATGGACTCCCTATCAAAACATTCAATGGGCATGATCATCCACCATTCAAAATTAATTTCATAAAATGTTAAAAAAAGACTTCGGATAACTTGCAGCTTGTAGAACATTTTAAAGACAAAAATTATGCCAGAAGCAAATCATCTTTAACCAATTAAACTATTCACAAGTAACAAAAAAACAGCAAATGCATCAAATTCCAGAATAAGGCATCCTTCGATTCTCCTCGAAATGTGTCTCATACTAAATTCAATCCAATGAAGAAATATGGTAATGCTCCAACCGATCCAGCATAAAATATCAGTTTCATCCCTGTAAAGCTTTACATAAAAGGATGTGTCCTCATGTCTTGCTCACTGATATAAGTCATGTCCTCAATCTCTTTTTTTACATGTCTTTGCCTTCACTTCAAAGTACCAACTCTAAAATCAGACAGGAACAAATATCAGTATCTATTTCAATTCCCACCCTCAAGGCCCTACTTCATGTTTATATCCCCCTCCCCACCCACCCACCACCACCACCACCACCCCCCCCCCCCCCCCCCCGCGCGCGCGCGCGAGAATCAATAATTATAACTTTTTGCTAAAGATGATCATTTTCATTAACCAATACTCTTAGCTACACCAATCCCTTAATACACATATCCCCCTCTAGAACCTAATTTCTCCAAATTTATGCATATTCTAGAGTCTAGGCATTCATTGTTCTCCATAATTATGAGCTTTTCGATAAATATGAACCGAAATCCAGTCTAACCCTCCAAAGAGCAATCACTTCACCATGCTAAGACTCAAGCTTATGAAGTCTTAAATGCCAATGTACACATTCAAACATCTCAAAGCAGAAAAGAGGATGCAGTACCAAATTCATGGTAGCGAGAATGCTATATAAAGTTAATAATCTTAAAAACCCCAACACATGAAGTTTCACCATAAGGCGTCTTATTCATGCACTCATTTCTAGACAAAAAACATTTGACGGCCAACCTTAAAGCCTTCTATTTGCACTTTACATAGGTCTAGCCTTGGTAAAGTCCATCTTTCTATTTGGATCTTTTGACTTTGAGCTTGGTAGAGAAGGTTGATATGAGAGGTAAGGTAAGAATCTCAATATATGCTAGTATGAATCAATAAAATCACTTTAAATTTCATTATCTCAATCTTGAGAAATGTAAAAGCATTATAATAGAAGAATTACCTATTGTCAATATAATTATGACATGCCAATATCTGATGGATAACTGCCCAATATTCTCAGCGATGAAGCAAACTCCTGTCAAAAAAGAGCAACAGCCATTTAAATGAAATACACATGCGCACACACACGAAATTAGTAAACAGAGATCTTTCTCCCATATTCCCCAAAAGAACTACCTCAATATTTCTGACAGCATTCTGCGCAGCTTTATCTTCCATTGATGCTTCAAAATCCAAATAGAAAAGATAGTTGAAGCACCTGAAAAAGTATAGAAGGAGAAAAAAAAGGGGTGAGGGGCAAAAACAACGATCTTCAGCTTGATGACTTTGAAGGTACCGCAGTATGTGAAACATGTGCTTAGTAAAAGGCAATGTTACTGTATATACTTTAGTGATCCATTTTTGCTAGCTCGATTTGGACGACTTTCAATCTGATTGAAAGATCAATGCAAATTACCGTGTTAAAACATAACTATAGCTTAATTAACGGTAGTCAGTAGTTGAGATACATTGGTAAATGGGAAAACACACCTTTGTGAGGTTGATTTGCCTCAAAGAAAATGCAGCAAGTGCTTGAAATAGTGCCCCAGGACCCTCATCCAGTGAACAATACTTGTCTGACAGGCATATTCATCAAATCTCATACATATATAAACAAAATCATGCCTGAATTATGGTACATAGTTATTTTTTATCATCACTGATACCTTAAATGGTCGAACATCTGATGGAGTTATTGGCTCCCTTGCTAGCATCAAGAATCGAGTGATGTTATTAGAATAATCCTGTAGAAGAAATCAAGTGACAAATAGGTGTAGAGTTACTTAGGGTACTTTTCATTGAGGCTCATCCCAATTCAAAGCTTTAATATATTCACCTGAATGTTTTCAGCTAGTACATTTAGTCCGTAAATTTTTGCAGCTGTGGCACTAGCAACTGCACCTGCATCTTTGAGCTGCTGGTCTGCAATATACTACAAATAAAACAAAATATACCGCATCAGAGTCACATTTTGAATGGTGTAAATGTTTAGTAAAAGTCACAATCAGGGTCATAGTATAAGCCATTAGGATGCACACTTCAGTTAGATTGCTTACCTAGCTGAGGCACCTTTGCCACATAACGATTAATTGACTGGAGTTGTCAACTTTGATGGCACTAAAACATTTGCTTTGCAGCTGTTAGAAGGTTATTAAATCGTTGGACTGAAAATTTCACATACTTTGGGCGATAAAAAAGGTACTTTCCATCAGTTGCACCTAGCTAAGGTGACCTTCCATCAGTCACCAAGTAGAAAAACTAAAAAATCAATATTCCATCCATTAAACAACAACCTTGTTCAACCCTTAATAAAGAAAAAAGGTTTTAAAAAACTACCAGACCAATTCTATCAGTTGGGTTGCTCTCACACTTTTCTCATTAATCAAACTAGTCTCACACTTACCTCAATCATCACAAAATAGTATATTTGATATTATTGCGAATTAAAGGGAGTAAGGAAAAAGGACAAAAAATCTTAAACGAGCTAAAGCAAAAACTCACTTGTGCTGAACCAGCAGTGTCATCAGCAACTTCTCTAATTAATCCAAAATTGGTCAATTTATTCTCACATTGAGCAAGAGCCTACCAAAAAAAAAAAGAATTAAATTGATGCAAATATCATATTTAAGAAAGACATGGATTAGTATAAGATCTAAATACCTGTGGATGGCTTAACACTCGTTTCAGGTCTTCAAGTTTTACACCATGATTGGCTAATAAGCAATGCTGAATAACAACTTTTATTTCACCAACTATATGAAGCCTATGCCGCAACATAAGATCATAATTTCTATGGATGCTACCCCCTAGAGAATTCTCAATAGGTAAAACAGCTCGATCAACAAGCCCTTTCTCAACAGCCTGTAGCAATTAATGTAGACCTCAGTCAAATACATATGTTATGGGCTTATGGTTTTACACAATAAACTCTATGTCTTAAAACAAGGAATATATAGAGAAATTAGTTTGCAACCCCCTTTTTTTTGACCGTGTACAAATTAATTTGTTTTGACTAATTCTTGTTTATGCAGGACAAAAGCAATTTGTGACACCACCCAATCTAGTAAGATGTAAAGTTGCAAATAAGTGATAGATAAGCAGAGGTTTTCTTTCAAGTTTATTGCGATCAAAAGCATGCAGACAGCAACAAGAGGAAGTTTGGTTCCTATCAATCAATGCCGTCAATAGTAAAACTGCATTTGACTTGGAATGCTGGATAATTCAAGTTGTAATCCATTATTTATTTAGTTCTTATGGTGCTTTAACAGCTAAGCAGATAGCAGACTGGAACCGAATTAAGCTCTGAAATCCTAAAAGCGGCTAGTACATACTCCATAATTCCATACAAAGGAAAGACCAAAATAGTGATGTGAGTGGTAATTTCTCAATAACTTTTTTCTTTCTTAAAGAAAATGCAAGCTAGTTCATTAATCAATAGACAAAACTTCCATAGTTACATAAACCAAAAGTTTTGAGAAAATAAATCTTTTCAATTTCTCCTTGGTGCCAACTGCCTAGTTTCTATAATCACTGTCTTCAAGCCCCCAGTCAAACTTTGCCAAATGAACAGGAGGTAGATTCTAAATATCATAGATACAAAGTCATTTATTAGATTAGTACACCACTCTAACTTTGTTACATCATTTTTAGAAATATATTTTGATTATGCATGACAGAATTTCAATCAATGCAAGTTAACTGAACGTATATGACTGATAATAAGCTAAACTACTAAGTGCCTAGAAACATCACAAGATTGAACCTACATTACTGAAGTATAATAGATTAATAGGTACACACTCTTTCATCTCTAACATCAATATAACACTTGGCCGACCTTCTAAAGAGACTCCCAACATGGGTCAAATGTACCCAACGACAACCCCAAAATTAACAGACTTTCTTATTAACCCTTAACCCAATACACAACAACCATCTGCTGCTTCACAATAGATGATAACTTGGTCAGTTTAGATGTAAATTAGTCAAATAGAATCGTAAGCCAAAGAACAGAAAGTCTATGGCTCCACGAAAATGATCTGACAATGAAATCATCTTATTCACCTATCTTCAATTTCTTTAAAGCCGCTAACTAATAGTCTAAAACCCTCGTTTTCTGAATGATAAACGAAGGCATTATTAATTATTTTTACTTCTGGCTTCAATAGGGGAACCGGGAATTTAACCTATAACTCAAGCAGTCAAGCTTAAAGCTCTAATAAGCTCTGAACATGTATGCAATCGTAAATTGTATTTAACAAATTGCCTC
The DNA here is from genome assembly GCF_948465745.1 of Chenopodium album. Lineage (NCBI taxonomy): Eukaryota > Viridiplantae > Streptophyta > Magnoliopsida > Caryophyllales > Amaranthaceae > Chenopodium > Chenopodium album. Next base: position 10,081,788 of record NC_137850.1, on the reverse strand, counting down.
TCTAGCCTTTCTAAAATGCCAAAATCATTTTGAAAAGATAATATATACAATCATCATTCATTCATTCATTAAACCAATAGTTTTGAGAATGTACTTCAAAAACAGTCTCGAATTGCTCACAAGGTACAGCTTCACAATTTGGATACGCCCTCTCAGCAGCAAGCTGACTGTATGCACCAGGAACTCCCCGTAAATGCAAGTTCAATTCAAAAATTAATCATAGACTTTATATTCTAAACACATGTCTAACCTTAATTTCTTGATCAAGCAACTCCATCATATATTTAAACAACATTCTTGTCAAATTTTACTACAAACTTAGCAACATTTGGTTGAAAACCTCTTCAATTTTTAATTTTTTTAATAGGATTGTCATAACTTTAATGTAAATTTTGACAACATTTTAGTCAAACTCCACAATTTTGGTAGCACAATTATATATTTATATTTATTCTGCTCAGGAAGAGCCACAAATTAGTCTTATTTCTCAGTGAAATAATTTGCAACGATCTGACATAAAATAAATATGAGTAAAAAATGTCTAATCGTTGCAAATAATTTGAAACGGAAGCTATATATTTTTTTAAAAAAATCTGAAAATTTTGAAACCACATAATGGTATCTTATTTATTCTCCGAAAGGGAGAGGGTAAAGCGCAAATTAGATCCTACACGCGGGAGCATGATTGCCACAAGCCGGGAAGACATAAATTGAAATTGTAGTATTGAAAAGTAAGTAATGAAAGTGATAACTGAAAAGCAGGCTGGTTACATATAATTGTAAATGAGCAATAAAAAAAAATAAAGGGAGTGTATAAGAAAGAAAGACCTGATATGCAACACGAAGCAGAGGAAGTTGGGACGACGGATCAGCCATTGAATGTTCAGGGGTGGATGGAGGTGGGTTGGTGAGTTGGAGTAGTTAGGCAGACACACAAAAATGATTATGAGTCTTACTTATAAAGGTAATCTGCACGGTTGGTTTGTAGCATGTAAATTACTAAATTAGGACTGTATGAGTCTTCTTTCCATCTGTTTGGGTGTCAGTCAGTTGTCGTTGAGGTTTCAAATTTTCCTAAATAATAAAATTCTTACGCCAATATGCCATGTTGTGTTATTTGATACTAACTTCGTATTTAAATAAGTGAAACGTTTTAACTTTTTACATATTCATTTACTGATCTCAAAGAAACAAGATCTACTTCCTTACCATCTTAGCCAATAACAATTGATGTTATCTATACATATAAATATAACTATAAATGACATGCATCAATTAAAAAGGAAATACAAGATAAGCAGTTTGAAAAAAAAAATAAGAGAAATAAAATCAACATTTCACAAATAATAGAGTGTTAAAAATATCTTTCTATACTCTTTATCAATTAGTAATATAATTTTTAACATTTATGCATAACATAACTAATCAATGATAATATATTTCATTATATCAAAAAGATGATAATATTCTTTCAAAAAAAAAAGATGATAATATATTTCATAAAGAAACAATTTAATGAAAGTGGTAACTCGGTGCAACGCTCGGACCGCACACTAGTTATACCTCAAATAAATGAAAATTAGGCGAATAGAACTTATCTAAACTTAATATACTTATTACACGACTTTTTTTTTTTAAAGGAAATTTCACAAGCATTACACCATATATATTTTAATAAACAAAACATATGTGTTTACAGTGCAAATACCCAAATATAGCCCTTACTTTTAACACTTGATTTTTTAATTTGTACTTTAAAAAAGTTGGTTCATAAGGTATAATTGTAGTATATTACAGTAAATTTGGGTAAAATCGCTAACATCATCAAACTGCTAATGGTATATTGGTATTAGCATGTTTTTCCATAGGTGATTTATTCACGGTGTGAGTTAGCAGTAGTGGTTATCAAGATGATAAACTTGTGCAAAGTATACATTTTTTCAATACAAGTATGTAACGATTGTGGACTCATGGTTATAAGGAAAAAAAAACAATTAACTAGTGGCATTTTCATAAATAAATTAAGGATTTTTTCACATTTACTACCAGCGAAAACACCACGTATCAAATTTACTACCTGTTTTAAAAAATATTTTATATTACTACCACCCAAATTCCCTAACTGTATATATTGCTACCACTGACTAACCCCGTTAATGTTTCTGTTTGAGGGGCCCACAAGAACGGCTGGTTGGGTGTAGCCACCATTCAACCACCTTGCAGCCCACCCGTCCCCTCAACTGCCACCCCCTCCCCCCTGCCGGCGCCGGCGCGACCCCACCACACCCCCCTGCCGGCGCGACCCCACTCCCTCCCTTTCCCCCACCTACGCAGACAACCACCCCTCTCCTTTCCCGTTGTTGCTGCCCCGACCCCCACCCCGTACCGGAAACCACTCCCTCTCCCTTTCCCCCACCGAAAATTGCCCCCCTCCCTATTCCCCACACCGAAATCGACCCCCTCCCCTTCCCTTACCCTTTCGGCCATCCCTAATTCTAAACCACCATCCCCAAACCACCCTAAACAAGGGTTTCGATTTTGGTGGTTTGGGGCTGGTGGTTTATGATTTCGATTTCAATTTCGATCTCGAATTTTAGGGTTCAATTGGCTGGTGGTTTGGGGCTGGTGGTTGGGAACAAGAAGGGGAAAGGGGTTCGTTGGCCGCCGATGAAGAACGTGGTGGAATTTCGCGGCGGAGGTGACGGTTTAGCAACATGCGGGTGTGCACTGACCATGAGGTTAGGGGTGGTTGGCAGGAGGGGAAAATGGAGGAGGTGGGGTTCGCCGGTTTCGGGGAAACAGATGGCCGCCAGCAGGGGGGAGGGTGGCTGACGCCGGGAAGGGGAGGGGAGGTGTTTGAGAATATTTTTTTTTAAAGTTTTTTTTTATATTATTTAAATTATTATTTAATGAAATATGGGGCCCACTTAACGGAACCTTAACGGATTTCGTTAAGTGGTAAAAATATATATAGTTAGGGAATTTGGGTGGTAGTAATATAAAATATTTTTTTAAACAGGTAGTAAATCTGATACGTGGTGCTTTCGCTGGTAGTAAATGTGAAAAAATCCATAAATTAATAACTTTTTGTTAAATGTGGCTTTCATAAGTGTAGATTTATTTTGCCTTCAATAAAGTGTAGATTTATTTTAAAAAAATGTAGATTTATTTTAAAAAAATGTTATGCTGACTGATATTTTTTGTTGATTTAATTACAAATGCTATTCGATAAGCGATTTTTGTTTATAACACAACGCCTCCGAGTCTCGGTCTCTCGGACCCTTGGTAATACTCCGTAGCTACACTTGTACACTGGCACAGTGAACTTTTATTCCCTTCATTCCGTCCCTCATTCGCCATTGTCGAAAGTTCCATTTCAAAAATGTTAGACGCCGTGTGTTCCAGTTCATCGCAATTCCGCCTTCAAATTACGCTACCCAACCACCGCCACTCCGCCGTAACCCTCAATTTTCCGAGACGCCGTGATCTCATTGCTTCATCTCTTCCTCCTCCTTCATCTAATTACATTTCTCAGGCTATTTTGTCCCAGAAGTTTCCTGAAGGTTCTCCCTCCTCCGCCAACGACTCCACTAGTCCCCTTCCTAGTATGTCTTCTTCTTCAATTTTTCTGGGTTTTTCTTTTTTTTTTTTTGGGGTTGTTCTTAATTTTGCTGTATTTGATTTTGCTGGTTAATTTATAGTTATTTTTACATATTTATGTTGGTATTGCAGAGCCATTGACGTCCAGTGTTGCTTCAAAATCTGATGGGTCCCGTCTTCGTGTTGCCTACCAGGTATTCTGTGTTTTTATTTTTAATTTTTTTTTTTGTTTATAACATTTAAATTTTTTTATTTTGGTATGTTTTGGAACAAGTGAATTAACAATATAATGACAATGAAATCGTTCCTAAGTGTAACTTGGTCGAAGATGTAGTTAGAGGCTTTAATATATTGACAATGTAATGACAATGAAATCGTGCCTTGGTTCATATGTGTTATTTGGTCAAATATGTAGTAAGAGGCTTTAATGAATTAACAATGTAATAACAATGAAATTGTGCCCTGATTCGTAAGTGTTACTTGGTCGAATATGTAGTAAGAGGCTTTAATGAATTAACAATGAAATTGTGCCCTGATTCGTAAGTGTTACTTGGTGGAAGATGTATTTAGAGGCTTAAACACATAGAGCATTGTTACTAGAAGAGAATGGTAATGATCACGGATTGTAAAAGAACATACTTAGCTACTAGTGAGAGTAGTGAGTAGTGACAATACAATTCCTTTTGATCAATGATTTAGATAAAAAATTATTTTCTTTCATATTTTTTTATTTATATATTACATTATCAAATGGTGAATATACATGGGGTTGATTTTTTCTTTTCTCTCTTCAAAAAGAAGAGTCATTGATTGCGTTTTTTTTTTCCTGGGATATTGGTGATGATTTGATGTTTTTGAGAGGTTGGTTATGATTCGATTGTGTTTTTGAGAAGTTGGTGATGATTTTATTGTATTTTGGAGAACTTTGATGATGAATTTATGTGGGAGAATGTTGGTATCTTTGTATATACTGGCACTTTACTGATTAGAGTTTTATAGGCTGGAAACTAAAGACTTCTTAAAGAAGGAAGAAGCTGCCCTTGTTAAAGGCTTGCTTGTTTTTCATGTTTTTATTAATTTTATCTATTCCCGTTAGTGTGGCATGAAGTTGGGGAATATGGAGAAATTAGAGAGAGATTTGGTGGTGTGGAAAATGGACCCAAAGAGTTTTCATTGGGTAATGTAGGAAGAAGTTTGTCATCGATAGTAAGATACGGATTGGGAGCATCAAAATGTGATGCTATGTGGTTAGGCTGATGGACCCAAAAGCTTTCTTGTGCTTTTAAAAGTGTAATTTGGAAGTCTATTATAGCTTATTTGCAAAAAAAATTAGTTTGTTGTGGGTTTTAAGGTGAATGCTGGGTCTTGGATGGTGGTTAAAGTTTAAAGGATTGATTTTTAAATCATATAATTAGTTGCATAGGATGTTTTTGTGGATTTTCCTTGGGATGCTTATAAATTGCTTGTCTTTTCATATCCTTTTCTGCACTTCTTAAGGCTTAATCGTGAATGCCCTGATTGGATTTCCATAGTGGAAGTGTACTTAAAGATGTTGATTTGGTATTTTGGTTTTAGGACAAGACATGTGCTAAAAGTACCACTTTCTTACTTGAAGTGAGTTGTGAAAATATCTACTTCTAAATTTTATAGGAAATTGGCTGCCAAAACACTCCTCCAAAAGCATTTTATATACAAGTATATATTTTTTATTAGAAAGCTTCTTTGCGCCAAGCTTTTGGAACGGTTTTGAGGTTGTATCTTTGGTGTCAACTCATTTGTCACATATCTAAGATTACCGCTGTTAATCAGGTTTCTGGAATAATTTAACTTTTTAGGACACATAGTTAGACTTGAGCTATTCAGCTCCATGCATCAATATAATGGACTTCATGGCCAATTGATTACAGGCTATGTTACTCGGACTCTTCATTTCACCTCACGTACCCGTGTCGGACCCTCAACACTCACACATGGGTGGGACACTTGGACAATTCATTTTAGTTAAAAATCATTGAATTTTTTCAAAAAATAGCCGGGTCGGACACTTGGACACGTATCCATGTCGGACATGGGTACCCGAGTCCATGTAACATAGATTACAGAGCTCCTCAATACCTTTATTTACTCGGGGTATCAAAATCAATACCCACTATTCATTAATAAATGATCACATTTTATCAACTAGGAAACTAATTTAAATTGATATACCACCTGAACAAACAGCTCCTACGTAGATTGGATTACTCATGTAGTCATTTTAATCCATTTCTTCAAAATCAACATTACTATGCAAGAAAAGCCATGCCCAAAGCTCTTAATTCTAATACAACATGTAATAATGGGTAAGTTGAATGCTCTTGCATCAGTGGGGATTTTGTATTTAGCCATGCGTTAAACGTCTATACTGGTTTATCACTATATTTGAATGCCATGAAGCTGGATATTGGAGGACTGGTTGAAGATGACATTTAAGTAGACACACTGCTTGAGTGTTACCTCTTTGAATTGTGTAATGATGAAATAACCAGGTGCACAAAGGAAAACTTTAAGGCTTGTTTGGCATTGTTTTTTGTTTTCAGTTTTCTGTTTTTTTGAAAACAAAAAACCAAAACAGGAAACAAGAAAAAGGTGTTTCTACTTTTCTATTGTCAGTTTTCAATATTATCATGATTTTAATGGGTTTGTCTAATTTTTGTTTTATTATATGACATATATCATATGAGTTTGAAAACCAAAAAACCAAAAAACAGAAAACCACGACGATGCCAAACGAACCCTTAATAATTAGGTTTTTTTTTTTTCCTGATGATGTAATGATGTAATTTTTTAAATATTTATAACCTTCTACTTGTTGCTTCAAAAAAAAAAATCCACTTTTATCAATGCATAGCCTTTATACGAGTTTTTGGATAATTTCTTGTTTATCACTTTTGTCTCTGTACATAATATGTCATAGCAAGAAATTACATTTGTACTGATTTGGTGGGCTTCTGCAACTGTAGGGGGTTAATGGTGCATATAGTGAGCTGGCTGCGGAGACTGCTTATCCAAATTGTGAAGCAGTTCCTTGTGATCAATTTGACACAGCTTTTGAAGTGAGTCTTTTGGCTCATTGATTCTGAAATAATTACATGCTATATTGCTTTGTTATTGAAAATGAACCAGGGTTATGTTACTACAAAGTACATTCATGCTGTTTTATTTAAATATAAAGAGGGAATTCTTAGTTGTATGTACTTTGAATATATGCATCTGTGTCTCCATAAATCCTTCGCTTTATGTTGAAGTGCTCATTATATGCATGGGAAATACTCTTGTACATCACAAAGAACCTCCAAGTAGGATGCCAATGCTGTTTGAATATATTAAGTCACCATTGGAATCTATCAATAGGGACTATTGTTGGTGAGATGAGTAAAGTGGGTTTAGTCTTAGCTAGGGTCATACAGTAATAAAGTATAGAACACCTAGATTTGTCCTAGTTTAGTGCTTTCATGTTTTACTTTTCTCTTTGATGTCCTTCTTGCTGCTTCAAGTATGATATGCCTTGAAATTAGAAAGGTTAGGGGTTGAGTAGATAGACTGATTTTCAAGAGTGCCATGTTCTATCCTCTGTTTCTAAATTGGGATTCAATAGTTGGCAATATTTTTTTTTTTTTAAAATTTTTTTGTCAAGGTTAAATTTTATGGTTTTTCATGAAAGAATAGAAAATCATGATTTGTTTGTTATTACTGTTCCCTTACACTTCAACGAGTTCAACTTGTGCTGTGCTGTTACTAATTGGATTTATGGCATAACTTTATAGTGTTTATGGGTTCGACAAACTGTCTTTTTTTAATGACTTGCATCCTTTGCTGTAGGCTCTTGAGCGCTGGCTTGTTGATCGAGCAGTTTTACCTATTGAGAATTCTCTTGGGGGTAGCATCCACAGAAATTATGATCTTTTGTTGAGGCACAGGTTGCATATAGTGGGAGAGGTGAAGCTTCCAATTCGGCATTGCTTGTTGGCGAACCCTGGTGTCAAGATTGACGAATTGAAAAGGGTGTTAAGCCATCCCCAGGTATTTCCCAATACAAATGTGAGGTATCTTAGTTTATGATATGTGGCTGAATTTTAAAAGAAATTTATGTAGGCTCTTGCTCAGTGTGAGCACACATTAGCTAAGTTTGGAGTGACCAGAGAAGCTGTGGATGATACTGCTGGTGCAGCAAAGGTGAAATTCTTTCTTTCCCTAGATGACCCTTTAAAGAGTACATAAGGATAAAATATTTAATTGACCATCATTAATGTATACACTTTGGTATATCTTACTTATAGCTGTTTTTATTTTTATTTTTTAATTTATTTTTTAATTTAATTTTATTTTTTTTCTCTCTCTACAATATGGAGTCACATGATATATATGTGCAAATGGCTATGATGTAAGCAAACTTGGACAAAGGGATTAATTTTTACTTGTTTAAATATATAATGAAAATGTGAAGTTTTGGATTGTTATTGTGGAAATTGAAGATGTAAGCAAACATCAGTATTTTAGATTCCCTTAGTTTTCCATAGTTGTTCCATTGGTTTTTGCAAGGTATACTATGTGAATTGAAATGCTCCAAATAACTATACGATTTCCACGCCATTCAACAAATTTATATTTCCATTGTTTTCTCCCCTAATAAAAAAACATGGTAAAATCAAGGATTGCATAAATATCACACTTGTAGTAAGTTTTTTAAAGCAGTATCAAGTTCTAAACACACTATTTGAATTACGTCTAATTTTTCCCCTTAGTCAACCCTTGTATATTAAATCTTCAATTTAATTCTATGGATTAGGGAAAACAAGATTGAAGTAGTGGTAGTTTCGAGCTTTAAGTAATTGTGAGAAAATAAGACTTCACAATGAAATTGAAATAAATCAATCATTTGATCACTCTTCTGGAATATGTTATGAAATTAAGGCAGATTGATTGATAAATAATATGTTTAATTTGTGCAGAACTAGCAATATATATAGAACAGAAACATGATAAAATAAAGGCAAAATTGGCCTCAATGAACTATTTCTTAAGTGCACCCAACACCACAAACTAATGACTTGGGTGCAAAGCGCACCTTTAGTGAGTTTTCCGGCCACCATTCTCACCGGAGCCACGCAGAGTAAATTTTATCTTTTGATTTGCGTGCTGAAAATTTTCTCGCTAAGGTTTCGAGGGTCATTTTGGCCCTTAAGGGTCCAAATTGAACTCGTAATAAGCAAAAAACTAACGTAAATAACTCGTTTTGCGTATTATAAAATATCTCGATTTGTGTCATTGTTTTTTTAGCCGAATTGAGTCATTTACGCTATTTTCTTGCTTATTCTGAGCTCAATTTGGACCTTTAAAGGCCAAAATGACCCCGAAACCTTAATAGGACATTTTTCGGCGCGCAAATCAAAAAATAAAATTTTAATTCACAAGCTCCGGCGAGAATAGTGGCCAGAAAACTCACTAAAGGTGCGCTTTGCACCCAAGTCATTAGTTTGTGGTGTTTTGGCTACTACGCAAAGTACAGGGTGTTGGGTGCACCCTAGCCATAGTTCAGAGTGTTAGGCCAATTTTGCCTAAAATAAATGTAAAGAAGATGAACAGCATATATACGTGGTTTATTCAACATGACCTACTCCATAGGGTAAGGGATGATACCATCTTATTAAATTTAATGGATTTAATAAATTATAGGAGAAATAATATGCTCTCTCCCTCTCAAAGACCTCTCTAATAACTTGAGTTACATGACATCTTGGCTAGAATTCACTTCACTTATGGCTTCACACACTCATCCAATGGTCATGGGCTTCTGGGTTCATTAGCACAATTTTAGTTCAATGGATTTACAACCTTTTTTAATGTTGTATTTAGGGGTAAGTGTTAATGAGTTAAAGGATTGTCTACCTGGCAAGTTGAAACTTCTTTTTGTTATGCTTTTCTTTAGTAGTCTGCTAATTGAATCAGAATTTACTTTTTGAGCATTAAGTTTCAAATAAATACTTCCTTCGTTCTTTTTTAATCGCAACCTGTAGAATTTTACACTTTTCACATACACAGACATATTCCTTTTGATTGTCTCTTGTGATTATACGTTGGAAAAAATACTATTGTGGGATTTTGTTAGATTTGTCTCGAAATATACTTTCAAAATATTAACTTTTTATAATTTTTACTAAAATACAATTTAAGATATTAAAGTCATAAAATGTGCATTGGCGAGCATGAAATCCACAATGTTGCGATTAAATAAGAACGGAAGAAGTACATAACAAGGTGTAACCTCTTTAATTTTTGCTTATCTCTACTTATAGTTTGTTGCATTCAACAAAATTAAAGATGCAGGAGCAGTTGCAAGTGCTGCTGCTGCAAGGATCTACGGCTTAAATGTACTTGCTGAAGATATACAGGTTTGTAACAACTTCTAGTTGAGCCAACTTTGTGGGATTCTTATGAATGTCTTGGATGACCAATGTTCCTTTTGTAGGATGATTCTGATAATGTTACTAGATTTCTAATGTTAGCAAGGGAACCCATAATTCCGGGAAGTGATAGGCCCTTTAAGGTAAGCCCTTGTTTGAAAGTTAAGTTTTAACATTGATCAACTTTGATCAAACTTTCATAATTACCTTCCTGCTCTTTGCTGTTGAATCTGCTGAGTAATTAGCTAATGGAAGCATTATTTTCAACTGTAGACAAGCATTGTTTTCTCGCACACAGAGGGTCCTGGTGCACTTTTTAAGGCTCTAGCTGTTTTTGCACTGAGGCACATTAATCTGACAAAGGTATCTTTATTTTGTAAAGATTAATGTTTCTTTTAATTATCTAGGATAAATAATTGATTATCTTTTTTTTTAAAAAATAAAAAATTTCTTTCGGTATGGTTCTGAACACGGTGTGACAGTACGCAGAATGCTCTAGGGTTAATCACTTTTATGATATTAGCTTGGTAATTAATACTCCGTAACATTTTCTTTTTTTTTTTTTGGCTTTCTTGTGCCAGATTGAGAGTCGGCCACTGCGAAATAGCAACAATGGTTCTTCGAAGTATATTTTGCAATTTTTTTTTTCCATTTTCTCTTCTGCGTTTTAAGTGGAATGACTCGGACATGGATGTGATATAATTGTTGTTTTAACTGTAATTTTACCAGGTGTTTTGACTATCTTTTTTACTTGGATTTTGAAGCGTCTATGGCTGATCCCAATGCGCAAAATGCCCTTAGGCATCTTGGGGTAATGTCTCTTTTATCTTTCACCTAAACGTGGCCATAATTATTTTTTATTATTATTATTATTACTTTAATATATATACATATTAATTTCCAGTATGTAACCGTCATCTCTCATGGCAGGAATTTGCTACTCTTTTGCGAGTTCTAGGAAGTTATCCAGCAGACATGAGTAGGAGGTGATTATTGAGTTCTGGTAGGGCTTCATCATTGGGGCAAGCATTGATGCTTAAATTACTCTTTTTTTGAAATTCTATTCTTGTTCTTGGCACATGCACTGCAATATCCATATATCACAACATGCATCATGAGATCAGCTTCGAAAAAATTGCTGGAAAATAAGGAGTGCAACTAGGAGTTTGGCTTTTTGAATTACTGGTGCATCGTGTATGAAATCTTGAATTACAAATCTTGACTTATAGCTATGCATGTGGATGTTATTGTTGGAAACATTCCTAATGAACAGCTAGTTAGATTAGGCTGTGTACATCTCAACCTCTTAGAACTCCTCATATCCTTTACGAGTTGGGTGAGTAACACAATGTGGTAGTCTTTTACTGGCATCTTGGGGCTTCATTAGAATAGGTATATATAAATCTACAATGCCTTGGCAGTTTATCACTTAGATCACTCACCATGAACAATAATAAAGTGATGCTAATTGGATCCTGGAGTGGTGTGCAGTGAGTTTTTGTACTCAGCTTTGACTGGTGTTGGTACCATGGTAGAAGCCAATAACTTAGCTGATAGGAAAAGGAAAGAAAAAAAATGCAATCATTTGAATGAAACTAATATGATGCACATGGAAAATAGTTCCTCTAATATGAGAAGTAGAGATCAAAATATGTAAAAGAGGTTGATTGAGTGGGGCTAGTCCCCTATTTTGTTAACAGTTTAGCATGGTGGGGAAGGAGGCTTGTAGAATTTAGATGTTTAAGGAGAATTAATATGAATGTTAACTGCTTGATGAATTTACTATATGAGTGAGGTTTTTTTCCCTTTTTTTTGGAAGGGGGGTTGGGGTGGGTGGATAAAGTTCTGATTGTTTAAAAAAATTGGAGAGGATCAAGATCCAAGAAACATATTATCAAGCCTATTGGAATAAGCGTCTTGTAGTATGGAGTACTGACTGCGATGTTCAATTTGCTTATCTAGAGCTGCTGTATATTCCCTCTGTTCTGCATTTTATTTCATAATATAAGGATAGGATATAGGTATGGTATAGGATGTGGTAGGTGTTTTCTAGAAGACAAGAAATGGTTATTATAGTAGGATTAGAAAAATTGAAGTCAGATAGAAATCATAGAATGATAGAAGGAAAGAAATAAGAGAAAGTAGAGGTTGGAGAGAGAAAAAGTGTTGATGTGATCTGGGATTGTGAGTATTTATATCAAAAAGAGGTGAAACATGAATCAGGTTATTGTGATACCAACTTTGTGGGATGTGTGTTGTTTCTGAAGGACAGTGGCTGAGTTATTTTGACTCCTTGTGCGGTTGTATGATACCCTGGTTTCATTTTCCAATTCTGCCAAAGTCTTTGGGGGGTGGGGATTGGTTCCTAGTTTCAACCTGTGATGTATGATGCTGTAGTGGTGATTCTTGGTGGAAGCATTATGGATCTAACATTATTGTATAGATTTTAGGATTGCATTGTTTGAGCTCCTTTGTGATATAATATTTGTGTTAATGGGTCAAAGTTCTTGTTTTAAAGATTTATTATTAAAATTAAGAAGTTACATCATGGATGTCTTGTGACTTTTTAACGAGGCTTAACATCTAGGTTGAGTCAATATACAGCAATAATGGGCTTTGTGTCAAGTTTCCGCAAACCTAGTCGTGTCAATGATTTGATAAGTCTTCTCGGTAACCATCATTGTGATTTTTAAGAAATTCTATTTGATCCATCTGATACTAATTTTGACCTCTATATCTTTTCTTAGATGCTTGATTTCTAGCTCTTCACTACATCCTTGATGGTGATGTTGAGCTACAAGAGGTAACATGTAAAGTGAAGTTAGGCTTTTAAGTTTGTCTAGAATTATCAACCATTTATCTTTCTAATACACACCATTCATTTTTAGAATTTGTTGGTGTAGGATTGGTAGGCTAACCTTTGATTACAGACTACCAACCTCGAAGAACACCAATTTCTTAAAGTCGTTGAGTGGGTTTGAGGCAATGATCAGTGAGTATGCGGAAGGAGAAATAAGTAGAAGAACCGGATCTTTGCAATTTATTACATATGATGTTCATCTAAGAAACCTGTAGTGACTTTAATTATCACAAGGATTCAAATGGGATCATGTTTCTACACTTGGCATGTCTTAACTCATCTAAACAGCCTCTGTATGTCCTGCTCATAAAATGGAATTGTGATTGGAAATGGGAGTGGTGCATATCACAAGTGGATCAAAGATTCGGTGTAAAGGTCTGATGTAATTACTCTTCTTGGTTGTGATGCTCGAGTAGTCTTTCAAATGGATCCTTTAAAGAGAGCAGAGTAAGGTTTTTCTGAAAAGCCCTATGAATATGATGCCGTTAAGGAAACAACTCTAACCGAAGGCCATTTTCCTATTTGCTTTTCACTCATCTTTTTAACAATACAGAGATATAAATCTATTTAGATGTGGTATGTGGCTTTATGGCCTATACTTGTGCGTCCATGGTGGCTTACATTTTGTTCTTCATTACTTGTTATGTATATGAGACTCAAATAGGCAATCTATATTTCTGTTCCTGATCAAGGCTTGAAATTGCCTTGCTTTCAGCGCGTTTACTCTGATATTAATTTTGAATTCAACCAATGGTCCTAATGGAATTGATGTCTCTATGCAATCAGAAATCTATAACTTGGATTTTGTGAGTGTAGGAAAATTATAAAAGAATGATGCTCTAATTGATTTTAAATTGAGTGTAGGAAAATTATAAAAGAATGATGCTCTAATTGATTTTGTAAATATGCAAGTTACATAAATTCAAAACTCTGGATGTCTGAATTTTTTTTTAAGAGATTTACAACTGACTAATTTCTTACTGTCCTCTTTGATGCAGGTCTTTTCAAGCTTTCTCGATGCCATGACAATGATTGCCATTGTTGCAATTTTGACTTCCCTGCAATGGGAGATGATCCTCTTCATATCTTAAAAGAAATGGAGAATCCATTTCTCTAAATGACGGTTGGATAAGCGTGATGAGGAAATAGGGCTTTTTTCATAATCGGAAGTTGAGGAAGGTGGGGGTATATAATGTGCTGCGTGCTGGAGTTTATTAAATACACGCCTTTAGTCTGGACGTTAAACAATATGAATATGCAATTTATTTCACATTTTGTGGTGGCTTCACTGGTTTTGAGATTTCTAGTGTCCATGATTTTCGATTGGTTATATACATGTTTTTAACTTAGGTGCAGATGCCTGTTGATAATATTGGTACAAAATAAAAATAAGTAATTTTGGTCCAAAAATGTGCTTGTTTGGTACTATGAGTCTGTGATAGGTTGATTATGACGCCTTGCCTCTCTCAAATCTCAATATCCTTGCCTAGGCAAGTTCTAATAAAAGGGATGACTCAATATTGCTATTACAAGAATTGCAAAACCTTATGGTAGTTTGGATACCCGTATAACCATCAGGACTGTTGAAGTGACTATTTCCTGGAAATTAGGAGGTGTTGAGGACAAAGAATTACAAAAGTATGGTTGTTTGAAAACTTATTTACACTTTTATGTCTGAATAAAACTTACGGAGTTATTGTCCACAAAGGCTCGGATAAGTTTTTTTTTTTATTTATTTATTTTTCATGGTAAAACCACTACCTCAAGTAGCGGTTTATGTACTAAAACTGCTGCCTTCTGCTACTTAAGGTAGCAGTTTATGAGACAAACCGCTACCTTCTGCTACTAAAGGCAGCGATTTATGAGACAAACCACTACCTATAGCGGTTAGTCTTTAGTACTCCAATAATACTTATGGTAGCGGTTTGTCTTTACAAAAAAAATACCCCAAATGTAATACGTGGATTAAATTTTCATAAATAAGTTTCATTCCAACACAAAATAGTAAAAGTTCTATAAAAAAATCACAATTTTGTTAATAAAAGCCATTTGTTCAAACACACAACCACAAAAAAAAAAAATATATGTCCTTTTAGTAATCTTCCCCCAAAACAAAGGATGAAGACAGATCGCAATGAATATCTATGAATGAGACTTTTGATTTCAATCGAAAACACTACATTCACACTCGGTGTGTAAGAGCATTTTACACACTACAAATAGAATATTGACAACTCAACTGATCCCAAAAAAAAAAGAGGGAAGGTAAAATAATGGGAGGGAAAACTGAGCGCTATTTTTTCTGGGGTATTGGCGGTTTTATGCTAGTCTTAGGCGGAAAAATTGTCACACAGCGTCAAATGGGTCCCACTTAATATCATCATCTTTGTCCTGAAATGTCTTTTATTGCTGCCATTGACATAGGTGGCATGCCAATAATTTTCTCCAGAGAGTTCAACAACTATACTAATGTAAGTATAATATCAATTCTCCCCAACTTCTGCAATTTAATTTCGATGTTAATAATTGAAGATTCCGATATTTTCCCCACTGATTGTTGATTTCCCCTTTATTCTGAAGGGTTATATTTCCATTTTCAATGTAATTTTAGACGGTTATTACGACTTGATGTGTAAATGTCAAATTAAGTTATTTGCAGTCGAGCTCGTTATTCTTTCGTGCTTGTGCTACAATATTAGTCTTTTAATTCCAACTTGTGTTGGCTGTTTTAGGAGTTCGTTGACAGTTTAAGAATTTCTTAGGATTTCACATCCCTTGTTATAATAAGTCGCTTAAATATATTATATAACTTATAACATATTTAAATTTACAGTATTACTTTTTTTAATGTATGTGTCATTCATAATGTTCTAGTATCACATTGTTAATTATGTAATTGTATTGCGGCATTGTTTTAGTAAATGCAGAGCGAAGCCCAATCATCTGGTGAAGGTGTGAACATTGATCTCAATTTGTTGGATGAAATGAACCAAGTTGGTCAGAATGATGACATTATAATTCCTGATCTTAATGAAGACGTAGAGGATAATGTAAGTTTGTCATTTAAAGGTGACCATGTTCCTGATAACCAAACTAATAGCAGTGTAGACGTAGACAATAATCGTGTTGCTGCCATAACCTCAGCTGTTGGGATGTTGTTTCAATCCGGTGAAGAATTTGCCCAATGTTGCCATAAGTACGCTTATGAGAAAGGATTTGAACTTTATGTTAGAACAGATACATTGATGAAGGAGTACAAAGTAGTAGATGTTAATCGTAGAGGTGTTGGGGAAAAGGAGTCGAAGTACCATATGATGTCCTGTATTAGATTGGATTGTAAGCTTAGTGTAAAAGATAGGAGTAAAAATCAGAGCACAAGCGCAAAAAAAAAGGTATCTTGTACAGAATGTAAGGTTTATGTTGATGGAAGAATGTCAGGGGGATGGTTTGTAATCACACAATGTGTGTTGGATCACAATCATCCTCTTTTGCCGGATAGCACAAGGCGCATGGTCAACTATAGAGGTATAGAAGATGATAGTTATGAGAGAATGGCACTAAAAGACTCTGCTGGGATCTCTTTGGGTAAGAGCTATAATTCGTTCGTTATTGAGAAAGGAGGACCTTCGAAATAGTCATTCACCAAGCAAGATATGATAAATGCAGCTCACGGGCAACGTCGCCTTATCTTAATTCAAGGGGATGCACTCGCCGTAGAACAACACTTAAAAAAGATGACTGAAGAAGATCCTAATTTTTATAGTGCAATTTAACAGGATCAAGAAGGAAAACTTCTAAATGTTTTTTGGGCTGATGCTAGGGGTCGTGCAATGTACCGAGATTTTGGTGGTGTTGTGTCATTTGATACAACCTTCTTATGTAACAGGTACAATATTGTCGCATAAGCACATTATGTTTGTTTTACAGAATCATTTATTTGTAACATGAATCATTTATCTAATAAAGGTTTCACATTTATATTCTCACAAAATGAATTTTGTAGGTACAAAATGCCATTTGCTCCATTTGTAAGTTGTAATCATCATGGATCTACTATACATTTTGGAGCTGCCTTAATCACTCATGAGGATTCAGAGTCGTTCGAATGGGTATTTAGACACTTTCTTGAATGTATGGGCCAACCCCCAAAAGGAATATTAACTAACCAGTGTAAGGCTATAAGGAAGGCAGTGGAAATTATGTTCCCTGTGTGCCGCACAGGCTGTGTTTATTTCACATTAAGCAAAACGCAGCAAGGAACTTGGGGAAGTTACCGAGATAGAAGGAGATAGAGGCAGATTTGGATCATGTTGTGCACGATAATTTTAGCATAGAAGAGTTTGAGGATGCATGAAAGGCTTTGGTTATAAAGTACAAGTTACAAAAGAACACTTGGTTAAGTGACGCATATGCTAATAGGCATCGGTGGGCTCCTGGCTATTGGTGTGGGTTTTTTGGGCTGGCATGTCATCAATGGTGTAAAAGTATACGTGTGTTTGAATACTAGGCTGATGCAATTCATGAATCAATTTAACGCGTATTGTGGTGGCTTAGTGGAAACGGAAAATGACCTAAATTATAAAACAAAGCGTAATCCATTTTTCTATGACAACACTGTACTAGCCGAGGTGGTGTTTAGCAAGGCTTACACAAATGAGAATTTTTTGGAGGTGAGGGACGAGGTGACAGGGCTAAAGCACACCAATATAGTGACAGGCAACGTTAGGTCAACGATTTTGTATGATGCAGATGAGAAGATCCCAAAACCAGTATGGAAAGCAACGAGGCGGACGTTTAAGGTTTTCGTGGATAAAGAAAAAGGCGAATTTAGTTGCAGCTGCAAGCTTTTTGAGTTTCGGGGTATCTTGTGCCGGCACATTATCCAGGTGATTCATACTGAAGATATCGAGTGCATCCTAGAGAAGTACATTTCGAATCGATGGAGGAAGGATCTCATTAGGGATTACGCGGGCATAAAGGTGTCTTATTACGACCCTAAGGATTTAGTTTACGTAGCTAAGAAAGATGAAATTCAAAGGAGGCACAAATACCTTTCAACGTTAGCAATGCACAATGATGAGACACTTTCAATGTATTATGAAGCAACTAACAAAGTTCATACTGCTCTTGAAGATGTTATTGGTATTCGAAGGACTGGTGAAGTAGATGTTTTTTATTGGAGTCACCCCTCTATGAATAGTGTTTTTGGCCGGCGTAGGATAAGACCCAAGGAGAATAATCAGAGGCATCTTGAACGTGTGGCAAAGCCTGTGGGTGATGGTCAGATTAAGAATCCAGTTGACAAACGAGGCACTGGAAGGGCTCCTACGAAGAGAAACAAACATCCATTGGAAAAACGGACACGTAAAAAGACGAAGAAAAGCGTAAGTATCATTTTGTGTATAATAGAACTTTGAGTAACAAAAAAACTATTCTTTCTAGTTTCTATGTTGAAACAATAACTTTGAGTAAATTGCTTTAACCCTATGTATTGATTTTTGCTTATTACATGCTTGGTTTCCTAAACTCGTAAGCTCTCCTGAAACTCGGCTGTTATCCTGTTGCTATTGGCCCTTACCATTTCTGGTAGGAAATGGGATGAGGGCGTTCCTTTCCTACCTCCTTCGATAAGTAAAGTCTCCTCTTCTTCAAGGTTTTGCTAAACAGCTTTTTTGAATTCCTTGAATTTATAGCTTCAAAAACAGTGAATGTACAAGCGTAGTATTCTTTATCTTAACTGCAGCCTCCAGGGCGAGGGCGAGGGCATTTCTGCTTCACTCTGTTCTAAGGGTATAGCAGCCATCGTTCGAAACAAGTTTCTCACTCACAAGCCGTAGCTTCGCTCCTCCGCTGTGGCTGTGCTCCCCCCGTTGGTTGGGGGTCCCGTCCTTCGAAAATCCGAATTCGAGTTTGGGGCGAATTCGGTTTTCTCAGTTGCCTTGTCGCGCGAGAAATTGTATCGAGCTGTCCCTTTTTTCCTATTTTTTAAGGAAAATAAGGGACTGGCAGCTTCTATATTTGGTTACCCCCGTCGCGTCGTTCGCTTTCATGCGTGTGAAAGTAAGGTCTCCCCTTCTTTATCCGAAGTATCTCCCCGGAACGAGCCCTGTCCTAAATCGATAAGGCTCGCGAGGGCCCTTTTGGGGCTTTGGTGATAACCAATTCATTTTCAAATATAGTTGGGAGACTTTACCGGTTAGAGGGTGATAACCCACCTACTGCTGTACCTCCTACTGCTATCCCAGGTACTCCTGAACCTGGTAATTGGTTTGGGTTATTTAAGGGTAGTTTGAATGCTAAGGGGTCCTCTTTGGGTTATGTTGCTCCAGCGCTCTAGGAGTGAAGGAATCGAATAGGCTGCTAGACTTTGCTTGCTTAGACTGATTGAAGTATGCCAGTTTGCTAACTCTAGCTCCTTGCTCTTACTAGCCTACGGCTTAGCCAATTCAATACAAGTAGTGTCCTTTGGGCTCGTGTAGAAAGTCTCGATGATAAGAAGCAGAAGGACAATGACACTAGCTAATCAACTAAGAGAGCGGAAAGAGATTCATTTCATGTCGGTAAAGCTAAGCCTCTTAATAAGAAAGAGCAGGACAACTATCCCGGCTTTCCAGTCTCTTTGCTCTTTGCTAGCCTTCTAATCGCATCAGCCTTTACAGCAGCCTAATTCTTCTGCCCAAATCCGGCTCGGTTATTGATAGAGTGAATAGATCTGCCCCCGATTCCCGCTACGCACCTTGCTTTCGATTAGGGATCCCTGCCCTCCATTCTCTCAAGTACTTCCCTGCTTCCTCTACTTGCTTTCATGTAGTTTATTGTGGCTAGACTGGATTTCTTCTTGTCTTTACTTTTTTTTGGAGCATATAAATCAATAGCATAAATTCTTTCTCTCTCCCTTAGGCATTTAGCAGGGCTAAAGAGAGCGATCGGAGGGGAGTCCTAGCCATGATTTATCTACACACGGGTGCTCTTCTATCTATAATCATCGCATGACAACAAGCGTAGGTTTAGCACGGTGGGGTCTTCGATTGGGGTGAAGTCGTAACAAGGTAGCCGTAGGGGAACCTGTGGCTGGATTGAATCTTTCGCGATGTTGAATAATTTTTACGAATTCGGCCATTTCACCGATTCGTATTAAATAACGAGCTAATGAATCTCCTTCTTTTTGCCATTGAACTTCCAATCAAATTCGTTGGTTCTTTTGTTCCAAAATTCTTTGACTGAACCGATCCGTGGTCTCTTTCATTCCCCAACCTCTACCAGCTTCTTTGCCATCCCCGCAAATAAGTAAAAAGTGGGACTCTCTAGTTATCAAAGAAGAAGCTTATAGGCATTATCCCAATTAAAGTTAGGGAAGGAAATCTTATGACAACACTAACATAGTACTTTATGTTTTTGTTGAAAAACTCTCGATATATAATCTATATATCGAAGATTTCATCAACTTCATTTTTTTATTTTAGTTTATTACTTAAAAGATAAAAGATGGGGATTTTTTTCCCCATCAACCTATTTTTTTTGTTAAAAAAAAAATGAAAAGTTTTCTCGACTTATAGAATTAGTAGATATTATAAAAAAAAGGGCAAATAAAAAATAATAATGGTTAAACTTTAACTTACAGAAGCATTATTTCTCGAAATAGCTGGAGTACGGTAGGGCCAGAGGGAATTTTCGGTGGAGCGGTGAAATGCGTAGAGATCGGAAAGAACACCAACGGCGAAAGCACTCTGCTGGGCCGACACGGACACTGAGAGACGAAAGCTAGGGGAGAGAATGGGATTAGATACCCCAGTAGTCCTAGCCATAAACGATGGATACTAGGCATTGTGCGTATTGACCCATGCAGTGTTGTAGCTAACGCGTTAAGTATCCCGCCTGGGGAGTACGTTCGCAAGAATGAAACTCAGCAAGCCGGAACTGGCTTCGTGACTACTGGGACTGTAGCCTCAATAAAGAAGAGACGTAAGTTTTCACTCCTATTTACCTTGGTTATCAGCGAGGGACTACTTTTGTGCTTGTATCACCATGGGCCTACCCATTAGCGCTATCCAAGTAACAGTCAAAGTGGAAATTGTACGAGTATGCCTATATCTCTGTCTAGGAGTTGAAGCAGTCGATTACTTATGTCCTAAAATACTGGGAATAAAAGAATAGACAAGGAGTGAAATTTTTTATGTGTATCGCCTTTATAGTACAATCCTTCTTATGTTCCTACAGAGGTGCAATTGGTGAATATCTTCACCAAACCGTACCCTTTAAAGAAAGAAGCGGGTCTCTGATAGTAGCCCTTTAAAAAGAAGAACTGCTGAGATCACCACAGACCCATTCTCGATCAAGGAACTAAAAACGTTTTTTGAAATTGTTTATCGTTTTAGGTTGACGATGAAAATGAAGAAATTGGATCAGAAGAGCTTGATGGTGGCAATGTCAATGGACATGGCAATTATGATACATTTGTATATTACGGTTTTCCACCTCAATTTTACAATGGGAACTATATCCCTAATTTTGGTCCCGGTCCTAGTGGTGCATTTCAACCTGGTGGATATACATCTAGTCAGACAGGACCGGTTAGTTATGGTCATATGGGTGCATCCATGAACGTGCATGGTAGTGCAAGGGGTGAGGCAAGTTCAGAATTTAGCAGCATGTACCACCACTCACAGCCAAGTATCTCAAACCGTACTAATAGTAATCTGGGATTCAATCCATTGTTTCATAGATGAATTTATTAAGTATTGTTATCAATTCTAAAGGATCAAGAGGATGTATCGAACATTATTGTTTATTTATCAACTAACTTCTGTTTTCGGTTTTTAGAATATGTTCTTTTAAATAATTATCTGTTGACAAAAAAAAAAAAACCAAAACGAAGATGTTAGTCAGTGCTACGTTTGTACTGTTGACTTACGCCATATAGTTAGCTGTATATCCACAACAAAAATATGTTATGTGTCACATAGGTTGAAGGTTAAAAAAATGCAAAAAAGACTTTAGAGGAATCGAAACCAGGTCCACGAAGGACACGCTTCTCAATCACCACTTACTCGTCAACTGAGACAAGGGTATCAGCACGATATAGTATTTCAAATAATTATATTTATACAATTTTATAGAACCATTAGTTTTGTATTTTGATGTTTTAAATATTACTATGATACAATAAATTTAACTAGGACTGGGATGCGTTAATTCCAACCAAATAAACTTCCTCTACTCACTTTTTTCTTGGGTTTTAGTGCATCTAAACTTATTTGCACACCCATATGTTACCCATGAATATAAAAATACCTGTATTCAGGACCCGTGTAATTGTTTGATAAATTTTATAATGGGCCTACATGATAGAGCTAGTGAGCTACTACGCTTATGGCTATTATGATCCATTTGAAAATTGTCCAAAAGAAAGAATTGGGCTTTAAGAAGTATATTAGAAGTAAGGGATTAATTATTATTTTTTTTAATCAAAAGCTTTTATTTAATTTAAATTCTTTGTCAATATTTTTATTTTTTGAATAAAGAAGTAAGCTAATTTGAAATTAATGTACTATTTGTAAAATTTTAAACTATTCACAAAAAGATGTGTTATTTTGTTGGTGGGACTAATTTTTATTTTGTTGATAATTTTTATTTTGATGTGGGAATAATATTTTTGTCCTCTAAGTTCCTTTACTTATTAAATCAACAAAAGGGGATTGTTGCTTAATTAAAAAAAAAAAAACTAAACTAAACTAAATATTTTTCTTTTTAAAAAGGTGGTTCTTGGGTTTTCCCTCTTTCCAACAAAACTTGGGAAGATGACTAGATGAGATCCTTATCGTCTATATAAAGAACCCTGGTAAATCAACTAAGTCTTCAAACGTTAATCTCCAATTCTCCATACACCCTTTCTGTTGCCCATTCAAAACACTAACCTACCTCATCATCTTAAATGGATAACAAAAATGGAGCTTCATCATCAAAAACTCCTTCTGAGTTGCAGTTGCTCAGTTTGCAACATTATTTGTCATATATTCAAGGGCGTTATGTTGAGGCTTGCAATCAAAAGAAGGAGGCGGAAAAAAGGCAAGTTGAATTGCAGTTGCTAATAAAACAAATAAAAATCGATATTACAAGGACAACGTTAGAAAATCAACAGGAAACCAAGGCGCAGCAGCAACAACAACCAGGACTAAACTAATTTCAGGTTGTCGAGGATGAGGATTCGATTGTGGTGTCTAGGATGTAATTGGATTGTGGTTATGATGTCATGTAATCTTTTTATCATGTTTTTAAATTTGGACCTTTTATGTTTTACCATTGATTGTGTTTTATCCGCTTGATTTTTTTTTTTTTTTTTTTTTTTTTAATTTTTTATAATTGTGTTTATGGTTGGATTATGTTATCCATAACAATATTATTGGTCTTGATCTATTAAATTGTATTTATTTAGTTCTATATCCATTAAATTTATTTATTCTAGTTTGTTATTTTAAATGTTATTTTGATACCATAAAGTAAACTATGACTGGGATGCGTTTTACATAACCACACATTGCAAGGTAAAATTGATGTAGATGAAATATAATTCGGTAAATTAACTATTTAAATATGATAAATTTAAGAGTATAAGAAATGGTAGATAACCATCAATCATAATGAAAAGTAGTATGTAGGATTGACAGTTTAATTGCAATTTTAAAGTATTTCAAAACATAACAAGGAATGTAAACTAAACAACTACAATAAAAAGAGGAAATTTATATAAATAACTATAAATGGATGTCAAACCAATATCTATGCCCTGCGCCTATGCCTCCATCAGAATGTATTAAATAACATTGCCCACGTTCATAGTAGTGGTGTCTCCAATTTACTTGATGTTAACATGTTTCACACCCGTTCATATCCTCAAATGAGTTGTGTTGACATGAGTCTTTGGAAATTGGCTTACAGCAATATTTTTCAAACTGGGTTTAGAGAGAGTGACCCTTAAAGAAAAGTCTTTATTATTTGTATATATCGAGGTAAATGGTTCCCCAATGGTTTGTTTTCCTTCTTAAGTACTTTATTTGTAAATAAGGCAATTATGTAGTTTTATTAGATTGTAATTAGTATGAGAAATATTTGTTATAATATACTTGTTTGATCTACACTTAAATAAAAATAAGTGGAAATTGTTGCTTATTAGTTAGTTGAACAATATTGAAAATATGTTTCAAAAAAAAAAAAAAAGAACAATGATGAAAATAAATACAAGTGTGCAGTTATTTTTGAAGCAAGATTCAAAATTAATAGATAAATTACGTAAAACAAAATATAAAATGGAAAAGTTCTTCAAAAAAAATAATTATAAAGTGGAAAAGAATTTTTTTTTTTAAAAAAATAAATAAATAAACAAATAAATTGCTTGGGAAAAACTTTAATGAGCACATTGTGACTGTAGATGTTCATTGGTGGGACGACCCGATAAGCCCTCCCATCCCGGCCCGAAAAACTGATGGGCTTGGACAACCTTTTTTTAAAAAATTGGATATTTGGGCGTACTAGGCTCATTACGGATGGTCGGCATCGGGGAATGGGAGGGAGATGGTCGCCGGCTACCAGCAAGGGTCGGGCAGCGTCAGTGGGTAGGGGATAGGAGTATGCATTATAAACCGGACTCACGTGAAACGGAGTCACACAAAACCTTCGAGGATAATGTTAAAAGTAAATGCAAAACTTAAACGAGCAGACCATGACCTTCTCGACTCGACTCTAGTTGAAACTTTAACGACGAATTGTTGAGAAGGTTTAAAGAAAAAACCCTAGCCTCCTCAGCTTTCCCTATTCTCTGTCCTAAATTCTAGGGGGCTTCCATTGGATTTCACCAGTGAAAAGCCCCAATCTTTATTTTCTTTTAAGCTTTTTGTTTATTAGGTTTCAATAGTGTCTCCCTCGAAAGAAAGGGTTTATCTACTTCGAAAGACAAGGTTTTTTCGATCTCCTTCGAAAGACAAGGTTTTTCGGACTCCTTCGAAAGACAAGCTTCTATTTTTGTTTAATTTGGTCTCCTGTTGTGCGGGCCTATGATTGATTATGGCTCGGATTCGGGTTACGAAATCAGCACAAGAATTTACCTTTTCAATTAATTGCAAAGCGACGACGGATCCACTCAAAAAGTTGTATGAGACAACGAATCGGGAATGTGCCGAATTGTTAAATATATGTACGTAGTATTTGGATTCTTAGCCCTTCCCCGATCATTTCATGTTTGGTTTTGTTAAATTCGTTTTCATTATCGTTAATTGTCAATTGTAGATGCGGTATTGCTTTAAGTAATGAATTTTAGTGTCCTTTAGGACTTCTTTCCAAATTAAAAAAAAAAAAAGTTGAGCAGGTTTTATTGCATCGACACTTTACTGAGCACTACTTGGTCGTATGTAAGTATTTTTCGATGACAATGTTATAAATTTATGATTCTACTCGATTGTACATATATCCTCTAACCAACTAAAGCTTAATGAGTAGGTAACATGGCTATATAGTTAATCATAACTGCATATGGTCAATTATTGGTTGCTTTATTGGTAAACAACCATTTTCAATTAATAATTAGGAATTCCTCCTTATTATTTAAAATTGTTTTTTCCTAAATTTGGTTTAGGGTTTAGCCTTGTATTTATAGAATCATAATGTAATTTATAGTAATATTTTTACCACATAATTTTTCATAATATACCTCACGTAACAAAATTATAATAATTATTAATTTTTTAAATAATAATATTAATTAATAAATTTATTAGCTTGGAGGTGCCTCTAATGCACTCCAATTTTGGCGGGAAAAAACAGTAACAGCTTGCACATCTTCCCTCCTAATTTTCCCTCTATAAATAATCATGACATACCATAATATGACTACCATTTTTCAAGTTATCCCACAAAAATTATACATTTTCAATGGAGCATTCACAAGGGTTTTTGCTCCAGAAGTAAATGTAAGTGACTTTGGCAAATGGGATGAAATATTCGAGGAGCACATCTTGCCAAAGATACCTGAAATTGGATACCTTCTCAAATTTCAATCATTGGACAAGAGGATGCTTTGTGTTATAGGTGAAAGAATCAACAAGAACAAAGATATAGATTGGAGTCAGTTTGAGACGGTCATAAGCAGACCATATCTCGGGTGCATGGTTAGGCATCAAAATTTAAAGGAATTTGAGAGTTGTCGCGATTTCTCATGGAGTATTGAATTTCATAAGTGCCTTTTCCGAAGTGCTGTGTCGTTTTTTATGGAGACTCACGGTGGGCACATTCGCGAAATCGACGAATCCTAGGAGTGGAGGGCTGCTTGATCCCGCAGGGTAGGTTGAGGAATCACCCAAAGACTGACGAGTTACTGGAAGACATTGATCCAGTGGATTATCCATTCATGTGAGATCAATTATGTTATGATATTAGCACTATAAGTGCACTTCAATTAATGTATTTTGCTTTGTTTTAATGTATTTTGCTTTATTTAAAAAAAAATTAATGTATTAGCACTATAAGTGCATTTCAATAAATCATTACCCGAGTAATTAAATTTATGTTTGTATAGAAGCTTTACTACTAAAATTGGACAAATGTAGTGACTACGTTAAATTGAATAAGATTCTTTAAATCGTGAAATGAAAACGTATTTAATTCTTTACAGACAAATCGACTAATAACGAAAATCAACATTCAACATCAATAGTAATTGTAATTTAAAAACCCATAACAAACATATAGATTCATAATTAAATACCATAACCATAATAGCTTAATTTGAACAAAACAAAACACAGTTCAAGTTCAAACACGGAAGAAAAATTAAAGGACAAAAGAAAACATAGTGCAACAATCATGACAATTAGGTAAATGACGATGTCTTGAACTCTAATTCTCCGTCTTCTCATCCGTGATAAACCAACGCCTTTCCGGCCATGAATTGTAAATCCATTTCTTTCTCATGCCTCCACGCGTATTAATGAGCCAACGAGCGCCTTTTAGAAACGCGTCGTACCTCATTGGCACAGTCCAGTTGCATGTTTCACAATCCATCACGTGTTCAAGATTCTGATGATCGTCGTTCGGACACGTGAGTATGTTCTTGCAGCAAAAACTCTCTAGCTGACTGAAGTCAACATCAATGTTAACGTGAATCCTATTAGTTATTCTTACATTATAACTTTTGTTCAAGGGAAGAAGATTCAGTAGATAAAATATTTCATTGATTTTTGGATGAATATGTTCATCAAAAATAATATCCCAACCACCAAATGCATCATGGTCGAGGTAGTAAGGCTCGGGTTCACTAAGATCATTGTTGTTCATGATGAAAAAAGAATGGGGTTTGTTAGGTAGGAAAGGGATAAGTAAGCTATATTAGTTTGTATGTGAATGTGTATGTTAAATATATAGAGCAACACCTTCACTTATGACCTTAACAAAAATATTTGAAATCAGAATGTGTAATTTAGCATGCATAGATTAATTAAAATAAAAAAACATGCAAACATTATTATATTCTCTAGGACAAAAAAAAAATAAAAATAATAAATGACAATAGAATTAGAACCATGCGTCATTAATATGTGTTTGTGAGTTAATTTTTAGTTTTAATTTTTTTTTGTTTTTTTTTGGAAAGAATTGGATAGAGTATATTTCGTTATAAAATGAAGAATTAGACAAAAGATTTATATTTTATGTTCCCTAGGAAAAAAAAGAACTGTTAAAAAAAAAGAAAATTAGAGGAATTTCAAATAATACACACTACATATTAATGACGCATGGTTGTCTAAATTCATTTACAATAAAATCAAGAACAAAGTCACATAATACTTGACAGTTAATTTAAATTTGTACGTTAGGTGCTTCGTTTTGATTATAAATAAATAATGCTGTTATATTTGATTTATTTTGTAATATTAAGATACTGATCGATTATTGTAAAAGTTTAGGGTCTACAAGTAAAATAGAGATATATACCTTTATTTGTTTTTAATTCCTTTAGTGGGAGGGATAACATATAACCTACACAATATTAAATCTAGAGTAATTTGTTCGTAGTTCAATGCAACTTCTGCATAATGTTCGATTGCTTGGTGCAACGTTTCGAATACCGAGTTGAAAATGAATTATTTTCCCTTTTTAAATAATCTTATCTAACCTCCTAACTCAAATATGATACCCTATATATTTTTTTAAAGAAGATACTAATTTCTCCTTTAATTATGGTCTGATATGTATAGTTTTGTGTATTTTGTAATGTTTTTATGTTAATAGTATAATTATATTTTTGTTTTTAAACATAATGTTGGTATATGGAGAAATTAGATTACAAATACTAGTATATAATGGTGTCGTTAAGAATGTTGAACATACAACACTCCAAAATCTACCCATTTAAAAAAATAAACAAAAAAAAACTTGTACAACACTATGTTGAACAGAAATATAATATTTAACATCCAAAAATAAAAATCCCGAAATACAAAGTGGGATAATAAGATAAAAAAGTGAAGAGTCTTTTTCCCCTATATTAAAAAAATAATAATAATAAAAAAAAAATAGGTGAGTAGTCTTTAATAAAGAGAAAAATAAACCTAACCTATTGATCTTATTTCAAAAAATATTGATGTTTTCCAATGCATGCAATTAAAAAGGCTTTTCCTTTACTCAGTTTTGATAAGAGAAAAGTTTAATATTACAAAATATAAGTGAGAGGGTTTTTACAAAATAAACATTTGTGATCAACGTTACCTATATTAATTTTACGAAAGCATATTCTTTTATTTAATTGTTTTATTCCATTTCAAATATGTTACCTTGTATTACCACTATATATATATATATATATATATATATATATATATATATATATATGTTACCTTGTATTACCACTATATATATATATATATATATATATATATATATATATATATATATATATATATATATATATATATATATATATATATATATATATAGTGTGTGTGTGTATATATGTATACATATATAACAAACTCATACTAACTTCTTTTAGTATTAAAAAAATCAGAATTGTTTAATAAAAAATGAATCTTGAAGAGGAAGAGCAACCCTATTACCCAAATCATAATGAATTTGGTCAATGGGAAGTAATCTTTCAAGATTATATCTTCCCTAAGATTAATGGGATATTTCATTTACTTAATTTGCTATGACTAAACTCAGAATGGAACAATATAGTTAGTGAAAAGATTTATGCAAACGAGGACGTCGATTGGTCACAACTCAAGAGGCTTTGTTGTGAGAATATATATTACACCCCTTGCGGTGGCCATGTCAACCTCGACAACATGCAACATTGTGACCATTGCAACTGGACTGTACCATGGAGATTTGAAGCTTTTAACACGGGTGCTTCCTACCTCGTTCAATCTTATGGAGGCATGAGGAAGAGAAGAGTTTATGATGCATGGGAATATAAGCAATGGTTTGGAAACAAAAAGTGATGTATTTGTATAAGATACGACACCTTCTCGTATTATTAATCAGATTATTATCGCAGCTTTATTTGTAATGAAACTAGTATGTGATGTTTATGAAGTACGTTATATATAAGTTGAAGGCATTTTAATAAGTGATTTGTCTACCTATGTTTTATATAATCATTTACTTTGTTTTTGGATCATTTTATTATTACTAGAATGTGATATAATGCCTCAATTACTTGCATATTATATATATTGAAAAGAGTGCATATGAGGATACAACGGTTTGATACCCTTAGTGGAGGAAATAGCTGGATACAATTCTTGAAACCTAAATTGAATAAAAGCCTACATATAACTAAGCGTCAGACAGATCAATAAAATCGATTTTCTTGAGTCGCTTAGGGGATGTCTCTTCATAAAGGTCTATTGGTTCCACCTTCACCATTCGGTCATCAATATCAGCAACAGTGATAAGTCGTATTCCTTTGTTGTTAATCGGTATAGCCCCAGCTCTGCCTTTGTGGATCATGTAGTTAAAGCGCTCCTCCTCAAACATTTGTTCAATCAATGGATCATGCCCACCAACACTTACTAAATTTCCCGTATCCAAAGATCCTATGTGGTACAAGACATTTCGAATGAAGAGTCGAAAGCTGTGGTGATCTTTCATTCTTTGAATCTGACATTGCTCTAGCTTAGAAGGTGTTGGCAAATATGATAAAGGTCCAAACGACATAAACATCAGTAGAACAATAATTAATTTTTAATTAAAGAATCAATATTTAATAAATGAAATTAGTTTTTTTTTTTATTTTTTTTTATACAAGAATAAATGAAATCGGTTAGTTACCTGAGCATCTATTACGCTTTGCCATTTATAAGATATCTTTAGATACAATATACAATTTGTCTAGAAGTGCCAAGTTGTAGTGCGTTATGGAAGAGTGTATGTGTAGTAGGGATATAGATATGTAGTACACTAATGTTATATTTATAGGGGTTAAAATTTCCCGCCACAAGTAAGTTATAGTATTCAGTATATGATTTTTGGCGGGATTTTAAATTACATTTACATATGGTGGTGTAGTTTTTTTACACAACAATTCCTTTAATCGTGTTAGTGTCGTAAACGATTTAAAAGGATCAAATAATATCACGTGTAATCATCTATAACTATAGTATGAGTGGAGAGTTATGATTGGACAAAACTAAATAATTTTTATAGTAGTGATTGATGATATTATTTGCAAATAATATTATTTTTTTGGAAACATAATTTAAAAGCTCAACCTAAGCTCAATTTCCTTTATATAACATTTTATTAAAAGATAAATGAAATCTATTTATATAAACCATTTCTTTATTCGTTAATATTTATTATATACTAGATGTTTATTTACTCATATCATGATCTTTATATATACATATATTGATATAATACGTATATACATTTCTTATTTGACAAAGTTAAAGAGGTTAAATAGATGTTAGTAGGGGTGTCCATTCGGTTTCGGCTTGGATTTAGGCCAAATTCAATCCGATCTGAATACCTTACCAAATCCAATCCGATCCAATCCTAATTAAAATTCGGTTATTTGGATCCGATCCGAAAGTCCGAATTCAAATACATTGTAAATTTTTTAACCTTAGTCCGATTATAAAAATAAATATATAATTATAAAAAATTAATTTCTTGAAGGATAGTTGTACATGATTAATACAAGTATTTAAAACATAATTTTATACGATTAATATTAATGTAATCATGAATATAGTTTAACATGATTAATATTAACAATCATTGTTTGTAAAAGCATTATTACATATTTCAGTTACTACCTTCGTTACATATTATTTGCAACGATTAGACATTTTCCCTCTCTACTATATGTCAAATCGTTGCAAATAATATGTAATGGAGGTAGTATTTCAGTTTTTTGGATCCAAACAAAATCAATCCGATCTGATCCGATCCGAAAATCCGAATTATCTATGCCTTCAATCCGATCCAATCCGATCCGAAATAATAATTCGGTTTTGATTGGATTGGATTACGATTTTAATCTGAATAATGGACACCCTTAGATATTAGTCATGTTACATTTAGACGAGAGTTGTACAAAGACGGGACAAATTGCAAGCTACTCGAGATAGACTCTGTCGATGACAGGTTATACCAAATTTGGTCAAAGCTTGATTTGTCCAAATATCAATTCGATCAAAGCTCGGTTAGAATTCGACTCAATTAAGCTTGGACAAGACTTGAATCGATTAGGCTAGACTCGATTTGTTAACGACTAGAAGAAAGATACCCCTTATAATTACCCTATCACGAGTTGCATCAAATGCACCCGGAAGATTGACTTACACTTTTATTCAATTACAAATCTTGTAATACTTTTTCATTCATTGGATTTGTTAGAATTTCTATTATGATTATTCGTGTTCATATCACGGTAGTTGAATACAGAGTATCTTTGATGTGAATCAATATAATATGAAAAAGATATGTGAATTTATATTTTTATGTTATCCATACATTATTTTTTTAATAATTTACATGAAGATCTATTAACGTTGATATGAAACATTGTTGTCCATTTTTCATACTAATCTCATTATTTGGATTTGTATAAGAAAAAAAATGACTCAACTATTTTTTGTTATAACTGTTTTTGGATCTAATGTATAATTATAATAATTGTTGTAACTAGAATACCTTTTACTAAGTCCTTCTTGTTTTAATACCTTGAGGGTTTAGGGTTTAGGGTTAAGGGTTTAGGGTTTAGGTATATTATAAGAGAATCAGAAACAAAGATACAGAATCAAATTTTCGCAATTACTTTATCATGTCTTCTAATGTAAACATTATAATTATTTCATACTCTATCCTAAAGTCAAAAAAATAATTGTTATACGTGAAATGTAATTACTAGTGAATTTTGGTGCAATTTGTACTTGTAATTCTTGAAACGAAAATGTTAATAATGAATAAACGGAAATGAGGGTTTTAGCTCCATCATATTTTTAAATGATTTATAAATAAAATAGTTTCTAATAGAGTGGAAAGAAAGTTTGACTATGCAACAAAGGTAAGTATTATATGTTATTTTCGAGGTAACAATACCCATACTTTGGTTCCCCAATGGTTGTGCATCTACTTTAATTTTAACCTAATTTTAAATAAATCAAATTTTAAGATATAATTTATTGAGCAAATTTTGGGATACAATTTAATTTTGCAATTTTTTTTTTATTCATGCAAATTTATAGATATAATCTTCTGACCAATTTTAAAGATATAATTTTATGAACAAATATAATTACGCTAATTTAAAGATATAATTTTATGAACAATTTTTTTTAAAGATTTTTAAATATTATGATTAAAGTTTGTGAATTGTAATTTTTAAGTTATTTTACCGTCCAATTATTTTGTAAGACTTTACCTGATGATCTTGAAGTGAAAATTTTGGTGCCATTTGTTATTTGATATCATTTATAAGAAAAATATTGAAAATAAATATCAGGAAATGAGGGATTTAGATCCTACGTATTTGTAAAAGATCTTAAAAAACACTTTATCAAAATAGAGTGTGGAGTAAGATTTAACCTTGTGATAAAGGTAATTATTATGTGCGATTTTCGATGACATTATAACCTGACATTGGTTGCTTGTAGATTTAATTATACATATGGCCAAATTTTGTGATTGATACACGACCCATAGATACAAGGCTAATCGATCAAATATAAAATTAACATAGTATAACAAGCTTAAAATTAACAATACTTATGCATAAAATTAAAATTACACATAAGAAGCTTAAAACTTACAATAATTGTCACATAACATAATTAACATTTAATTATCATCTAATTTGGTAAAATCTTGACGTAGAGGGTCTACATTCGTATTCTTGTTATCATTAGTATTTAGCATCTTCATCCATGGCCTAGCATTATCCTCTACGTGTCGAAACAACACACCATGGTGTTTAGTGTAACAAGATTTAGCCTTCTTGAACATGTTTTTCCTCCATATTCCAAACTAAGCACAATCTTGACAATCATTCAAGTTGTCAACGTTCATGTGGACTATAGTGCATGACTTGTCTCTCTTACAATAAATCTTCTCCAATTCACTCCAATTTACATTTTGATCTTCTTTGATTCGCAATCCAGCTTGTTGTTGCCAATATTTGCTGATCATCTGAATTCTCATTAAATCAGATATATTGGTCATATGCGGGAAAATATGAGCTTCAAAAATCGTCTCCCAAGCCCCAAAATTTTGAGAAGAATTACAATCTTCTTTTGCCAACTCTAAAATCTCCATTTGTTTGTAAGAATAAGTGGAGATGCTGTTTCAAAGTTAGAAAACCCTAGGGTGTTAAAGTAACAAGGTTATGAATAAATATATAAGTCCATTTAAGAAAGTTATTTTAAAACTATTTTTTAAAATAATGCACGTTGGGAACTGAACAAGTATAGCTAGGTCACTAAAATTTTCTATCATATACATGAGGATTGCTAGTAGTAAATGTAGTATGATATTTGCGTTCATCTCTTTTTAGTTTTTAGGCTAATTTTCACCTAAATAACTCTTGAACTCATCTGATATTTTGATGTGAAAGGAACTAATTACCCTAATCTACACTTATAAGATCTGGTACTTGTAATATAGGCAAAAAAATGTACATTATCTGCATATAGTTAAACCATGATTAAAATCTTAATTTCGGGGGTGTGGTGTGTTTGAGTGGTTCCCCTCACTTGTTGTCAGTAGTCATAACAAAGTCAATGGATGTAACACAAAACATGAATGAAAAATAGTCAAAAAAGGGGACAAAGTTAGATAAATTAGAACATTAATACTAGTATAAATTTAGACAAATTTTAACTACTTCTAATACTTAATATAAATTTAGATTACAAGTAACACACAATAACGAAAACGGAAACAATAAAACATAATAACGAAAACTTAATTAGTAACACATAATAACGATAGTGTAATTAGATAAAACATTACATACGAAATAATATTGTATTTTGGACTTAATCACGAAATTCATCTTGAACTATAATATATTCCGATTTGTCCGAGGTACTCCATGTATATATTGGGGTATGGACGCCTAATCTCACGGTTAGGTCCCCGTTCATATATGAAATTAGGTTCATGCATGTGCTTCCATTCCCAGTTAGTCCTATAGGGGGTGTCGTGCACAAAGAATGGAATAAGTCTACCCCATTCCCTACAAGTGAGCATGACTTCGGATAGGGTTCTCTCAGACATAAAACTCCAAATGTTTTCTATTATGTCTTGATTTTTCCATAGGCAAATGTCTGCCGAATCAAGCGGTTCAATATCATGAGAATTGCACAACTGAAAGTACAAACCCAATGGAAACTGTCTCCTCCACTTAGGGTCTTTAGCCAGTTCTAAAACCCACTTAACACAAGAGCATTGATTGGTTTCAGTATGAGGAAAAGATCTTTCTATCAATTCCTTTTTATAGGCTTCGGTTTCAAAATTCATCCTGTAACAATCCTGAAAAATTGAAACAAAATCAATTCAATTCTAATGGAACGAAACTATAAACAAATTTAAATTATGTACCGGGATATGAACGGCGTTACAAATTTGAAGTGTAATATTTTATTTCTAGTATCCATACTTAGTTTAATGTTTCAAAAATAACAACTTATTTAAGTGGATAAGTAAATAAAATAATGTCAAAAGGTAAAAAACAATATTAATACCGATTTCCTCCATTCGAGAAGAGCTTGATTGTCCACTTGGTTCCCAATGCTGACATTAGCCTGAAGTCACATAATAAATTATTAAATTAATTTAATAAATTAATAAATAAATTGATAAACTAATATAACTGTGTGAGAATAGTAAATAGAGATTAAACAAATCAATTAACTTTATGATATTAAGTTGTTTATAATAATGCAAGTCTACATATATTCATATTAGTTCATTCTTATTTTCTTTCACACAGGTATTTTCTATTTTCAAACAATGAAAAAAAAAATAACTTGAAAATTTTAAACGAAAAATCACCTTTTGCCGCTTTGCTAGAGATGATGGTGATCCGAAGTCTTCATCACTCTCTAAGGGACGTTTTCCTTTACGATCAACATCCTACCACAACAAGGAAGATTAAAAATCGTACAATAAAAAAGGACATAAATATAATTATTGTTGGAAAAATAAAAATGGAGTTTTGTTTTTACCAGTTGTACATAAGAAAGTTCTATTTACTAATAAATATTAAAAATACAAAGAAATGAACAAAACCTCTTCGAGTGCGTGCTCCTCTTCGTTATTCTGTGGTTGTTATTGATTTAGTGCCTAAAATTCATTTTATGGACCCAAAAAATAAATAATGAATACATTGCACAACAATGTTTAAAAAAGATGAACATAATTTTGGTAGGACATTAAAGATAAGATATACTTACACTATCACCGACGGAGATGTCATCTTCATCGCAAAATTCTGTGATTATCACCATGTTCAAAGTAGTGAAAGGTTTGAGTGTTTTGAGAGTGGAGTAGAGTTTGTGAGTTTTTATTTTTGTAAAAATAATCCGTAATTTGATTAAATTAGATTGAGAATGACGGTTTTTATTTTCTTTTGACAAGACTTATAAATGTAATGAGTGGGTAGTTTTTTTAGTTTTGGTTGAAATAACTTCTAAAGTAGGATTAGTGGGTAGTTTTTTTATGAATTCATCAACTTGTTTTATGTTTTGTAAATATTTCGTAAAGGAAAGCTATTGATAATTATTTGAAAAAATTAATTATTGGTTGACCTAAAATTTTTTTTTTTTGTTGATTTTAGATGATTCATGTGTTCGAGACAATGTGTTGTGAATTGGGTAATCGATCAATGATGAACAAGATTGATTAAAAAATGAAATTCAATTATCTCATTATCATGTGATTATATGAGTGTATAATGATTCAATCCGTGTTGATAGTATGATTGAGTCCACAAAGAGATTATACAATCTTAATACCATATGAGTTTATCGTTTTTTAAACCGTGTCGATAATACGATTAAGTACACAATGAGATTATACAATCTCAATACCGTATGAGTGTATCATTTTTTAAGACGTGTCGATAATATGATTAATTACAAAATGAAATTATACAATCTCAATACCAAGTGTATCATGATTTAAGCCGTGTCGATAATACGATTGATTACAAAATGAGATTATACAATCTCAATACCATATGAGTGTATCATGATTTAAGTCGTGTCGATAATACGATTGATTACAAAATGAGATTATATAATCTCAATACTATATGAGTCGATCATGTTTCAAGCTTTGTCAATAATCATATGTACACATGGTTGATGGATATACAATGACGATGTTTTATTCCAAGATAGTGTAATTGAATGATTTTATGATCATTATACCCGTCCCGATAGAATATAAAACCTTGTACAATCATGATTACATGGAAGATTATAAATACGTCGACAATCAAGTTATATGTTTTGTTTGTGTCTAAGCGAATACATTTGAAATAACAGTACGATGATTTGTGTATTATACAACCTCATAAGGTAAATCATGATTGTCGTAAGGTTAGTCGATGTAGAGAATTTAAAAATTCCTTATTATATGTACATAAAATGATAAGTGAACCATAAACCTTAAACCTTAAACCCTTAACCCTAAACAATAAACAATCAACCCCATTTTTTAAAATTTTTTTTTTGTTCACTTTTAATATTGTTATTGGTACAATTAGTTATAACAATTACGTAAAATAATACTTCCGTATACAAAAAATATTGTGTCAAAGTTTGTTTTTTAATTGAGAACCAAAAAAATTGTGTCAAAAAATAAGTACAATACATAATAAAATGAATGTATCATAACATAGAAATAATAATCATGAACATCTTTTATGCTTAAGTTTAAATTTATAAAATTTTAACAATGCATCATATAGACCTCATAAATCACAATTACCGACAACCCTATAAACCTACTCCTAGACTTTAATTTAACAAGTCAGAGTTTTTCATGCAAAATATTTTTTATTTCCCTTTTTTTCATATTAAGCTAACACATTTTTTTAGGCGGGTTATAATAAGTACCCTTAAGATTCTCTAGATTTTCTGGTTTCCATAAAAAAAATTCTATAATATTTTTTAATTAACTATTAATTTAATAAATCAACTTTTATTTTTGATAATAGGGAAAATCAATTAATACAACACGACCTTCAATAAAAGAACAAACCAATTAAAAAAGAAATTAAATACGGAATCCTAATCTATTTAAATAATGTATAATATTTAGAATTTATGTTAGATTCTTTATAATTAATTAATACAGTATTAATTAATTGTTCTAAAAAAATTAAATACTAATTACCTTTAAATCGGTTACAGACAAAATTCAAGAAGAGGGATAATCTACCCGCCTTCGTTTTATTTCCCCCATTTTCATCTAAAACTCCAACTTTACTTGACAACCGCTCCTCAGTGTTTCCTCTTCAAACTCTTCAAATTATTACTTAAATTTTATAAATTCACACTAAGTCACGCCAACTACTCTTCAACAAACCATGGATGCCTCTGGAAAATCGTAAGTGTTTTACTCATTTTGTAGATATAATTTCATGCAATTACCTTATTTCCGACTATTGTAGAACTTTAATTCGAAAAATAGCAACCTTTGTGTTCAATTCAAATTATGATTCAATTTGCAAATTAATTGGGAATTGTGAGAAATTAGTTATTTGTACCCTGATTTATAGATCATCGATTTATTTAATTCACTTAGTTGAATTGGCATTGTTATTTTATGATGTTTTGACAACAGTTGTTCTTCAAAAAAAAAAAAAAATTGAAAATTTGTCGACTATATGGAATGATATAAAACCCTAACAAGATCGTGCACTGTGTATGCTTTTTGTTTCATTTATTAGTGTGATAATGTGTTAATTGATATGGTAAATTAAAAAAACAAACACCCACTCAGTAGATTAAATTAAAATTACTTTCATGTTGGTCAGAATTAATCTAAAGGAAGGGCTAAACAATGATCCTGCAATGAATAAATGGCTAGATGTCACTTCTATGGCATTAGTAATTGCATCTGAGTCTGAGGTAACAATATATAATATGCATGATATCTTATTATTCTTAGAAGCACCTTTTTAATTGCAAGAAATTGAGTAATTTGTCTATTGTACAACATCCAATTGAAGCATCAAAGGTTGTTGGTCTGGTTCGTGTTCTTGAACCCAACTAAGTTACAGATGATGAACATAATGCTCACCCTCATCTTGAAAAAGAAGTAAGTCCTGTGTTCCACTAATCTATTTTTATGGAAATTAACTGTAATGTGTTGCAAGGTTGAATAGTTCCTTTTGGTTAAGCGGCAACGGTAATTGTTAATTGACATTTATAAACAAAAAATGATACATTTTATTTAACTCTCTAGCAACAATAATTAGTGTTATAGCCCATATTTAAGATAGTGAAGTGTATAAGTAAATTTTGTTACCTTTTGTGCAGAAAAATGGTTCAGGAGTAGCAGGGTCACAAAAGGATGCTATAGTGGATCCTAGTATTGAAACCAGCCACGAGGCAACACCGGGTTTGGTACTGAACCAATTACCAGGTGGATCAGAGAGATCATCGAATGAATCAGGGGTTCCTACAGTTGATGTACAAACGACGAAATTAATAGAAGGAAAAGAGACACCAGAGGATATAATTGTGAGTCCAATTGGTATTTTGGTAAGACAAACTCTAACACAAATTAAATGAAATTGAGATCAATTTCACTTCACAACAGGAATCAGGTACAGGACTAGGAGTGGAAACT
Source organism: Chenopodium album (assembly GCF_948465745.1). Lineage (NCBI taxonomy): Eukaryota > Viridiplantae > Streptophyta > Magnoliopsida > Caryophyllales > Amaranthaceae > Chenopodium > Chenopodium album. Next base: position 10,042,530 of record NC_137850.1, on the reverse strand, counting down.
GGTGATCATATTAAGGATCATATTGGTTGCTATTAGTAAACCGGCAATATTGGTTGCTGAAATCAGTCAAATTAATCCAACAGAACAGGCTGTAGCAGAAGCAGATACTGTTGATGGGTTTGTTAACCCTACAAGTACAAACACTAGTGCAAGAGCTAACTTGACATCAGATCACGAAGTGAGATGTTTAATCTTATAAGGTATTCATATGATTCCTATTTAAAATTATGTGTAGAGTCAATGTTAGAATGACTACTTATTTTGTTGTTTTGAACGTACAAAGCCTCCAACAAAAGGGAATGGTGGAGAAGGTGGGTCTAAGGACACAGATCAGGGTGAAGATGCTGGTGTGAGAGAGGAAAGAAGGGCAGTTACTGTGAGTTAAACCTTGACTCTATTAATACAAAAATAATTCCTTTTTAAATTATTGTATTGTATAAAATTTGTCATATTTTGTTGTTTTGAATGTAAAAAGGCTCCAACAGAAGGGAATGGTGGAGAAGGTGGGTCTAAGGACACAGATCAGGGTGAAGATGTTGGTGTAAGAGAGAAAACAAGGTTAGTTGCAGTAAGTTAAATCTTGACTCTCTTAATACAAAAATAATTCCTATTTAAATTATTGTATTGTATAAAATTTGGGAATGAATGTGACTATTTTGTTGTTTTGAATGTAAAAAGGCTCCAACAGAAGGGAATGGTGGAGAAGGTGTGTCTAAGACCACAAATCAGGATGAAGATGTTGGTCTAAGAGAGGAATCAAGGGCAGCTGCAGTAAGTTAAACCTTGACTCTATTAATACAAAAATGATTCCTATTTAACTTATTGTATTATATAAGATTGGGAACGAATCTGACTATTTTCTGTTTGATGTAAATAGACTTCACTAGTAGGGGATGTTGGACATGCAGTTGGTGGACAAGGTGGGGATAAGTCTCATGTGCATGGTGGACAAGATGTTGGGGATAAGACCTAAGAGCATGGTAGACATGGGTTCGGGGATAATTAAGAACATACAAGAAGAGGTAAGTTACGTAATTTTTCTTTGATTAATAGATAATAAATCCATATATCAAAATGTACATCCTATGAGAAATAATATGATTGAGTGAGTTGCATTGTAACTTATTAGGAACCGCCTGTAGAAGATAGTAGCAGAAGAAAGAGTAAGCGCCATAAGGGAAAAGAAATCGCAGACGAAAATGTCGTTACAATTACCATTACGGATGGCGAAGAAGAAGAAACTGAACCAACAAAGTCGAAGAAAAAGCGCGGAAGGCCATCCCTTCCTGAACACAAAAAAAAAAAGGCCTGTAAGTGTTTTATCTTATCGTAAATTAAATAAATTTGACAATGTTGGTAATATAAATTACTTTAGCCGATTACAATGTACTAGTGTAAATGACATTATATTATGTGATGCAGTATCATGTCATGAGGATTTATCCAGACAGAGTTGTCGACGTGGTACCAAAATCAACAACTCAAAAGGAATGGATTAGAAAGGCAGGATTTTCCACATTGATGGATTTGAAGTTTACCCAACTTGACAGGTTTTTTTTTCTGTTGTGGTTAAGGGGTCGATGGGATCCTGAAACCGAGTTACTACACATTAGGGATGATTATGAGATCAAGATCACTGATGAAGTGGTGGAGTAGATATATGGGCTGCCGTTCAGTGATTTCACATTCACTATTGAAGAGCATGTTATAGGTACTACGATAAGTATTTAAAGCTTTGGAAAAAAATTATGATAACCAAAACAGTTTTTATAACCTCCCATTGTATCATATGTGCACGGTGAAATTTGAATTTTTTTTCCTATGCTGCATACTAAATGCAGAGGATAAAGAGTACAAGAAGCTGAAGACTTCCTATCACAACAGAGGGGGGATAAGTTATGGCATGGTTCTGGAAGATATGAAAGAGAATCTGAACAACAAAGATAGGTTCTTGAAGTCATTTATTTTGTTTGTATTTGGCAATTTAATATGTACAATTGGATTAGTCCACTTTTATGCTGGATTTTGAAATCGCAGTACCTAGAAAATGCAATGAATTAGAACTTTTCAAAGTTTGTGCTTGATTGGATGATTAAGCAGCACAAAGAAATGGATGCAGAGAGGGGTGGAGTCAAGGGATCCCCCATTGTCCTAATAGTTAGTCATCATTTACTCCACTAGCCTAGCAATATTTGTTGTTCTAATAATAATATTGTCCTATACAGATTGCCTACCTTGACAGATTGAAATTAGGCGATAATGGGCATCGGTGGCATACCGATAGACCAAGGCTTGAAATGTGGAAGAGGACGATATTGACAGAGCGATTCGTGCAGAAACTGTAGATGATGGTTCGTATGGTGCGGCGGAGGTAATTGTGGTTGATTTGGATACAATTCCAACTTGTTTTTTTTCTTACAAGAGGTGCATAACATGGTTTTGATATGTTGAATTTTTTGTAGGTTGTGAGGGATGTTGTGCATGGGAAGGAATACCCTATTGGTCAGCGGAAGGAACTTCCTGTTTGGATGAAGAATCCGCCTCCTGTGAATCCTAAAATAACCATCGTGGAAAGGAAAAGAAAAAGACGGCAATGCAGAGCAAAGGTCAGGAAATTGAAAGACTACAAAGACATTTAACACTTGAGTTCTTCCGGAGAAGAAGAGGTAATTTGAAATCGAGTATAACTAAGTACAGAGACTGTTATTTATAGACACCTAAAAATGTCTCCCCAAAACCAAACCCGATGATGAACAACCTTTCACCGCCATTATTGGTCGGGTTGAGTATTTAATCTTTGGAGTGCTTATATCCATGTTCAATCCCTATACATATCATAAACCAACCCAATTCCTAGCCCATTTCTCCAAACCATAACTTATTTTCATGCCTTTAAACCCAAAATAATTCATTTCGTGTCCCTTAAAATCATTCATTTTGTGTCATTTTTATAAAAACGTTTAGACCAGTTTATTTTGGTCCATAATCTGGGTCCAATGATTGAATAGTTGGATGGGTCTTGAAAAGACCTTTCCAATGATATATTATAACCCCAAATCTGAGTTATAACGAATAAGTTATGGCCAAAATACTAAACTGAGCCCAAACCAAACCAAAGCCCACCTTACCTACGACCCAATGATCGTGTGGAGGGTCCAAAGGATTTAATCTCATTCCTAAAAAAATTAGGATTAATTAGAAGCTTCTATAAGTTTCTAAAAGATCTTAATTATTCCTTTTGAAAAGATAAGATTAAAGAGTTTGAAATTGAATAAAACTTTTCTTTTTGAAAGTCCTAATTCTATTCGAATTGAGATACGTTCAAAGATAGTCAGATATGATTTTTTGCCTCATATTTTTTATCCAAATATTATATGGTTGGATATCCCTTGAAATTATCTTTTCAATGATATATTATAATATTAATTCCGAGTTATAACGAAAAAGATATGATTGAAATACCAAACTATATCAAAAACTGACACCGTCCCACTATTTCGCCCATATCTTTTATTATACAAATTATTTTAATATGATTTTAATTGTGTTAGAAAGTAGACTTCAAGAGCTTTCCAATGAAATATTATTTATCTTATTCTAATTTCTGGATCAAAAGATATGATAAAAACAAAAACTGCAAAAACTGCTGTCTATCGCAAGAGTTTTATTCCGATTCGAATTCTTATCTTTTCTTAATTCTTCGACCCTTCTTTTTTCATTATAAATAGAGGTCATATCACCCCTTTTTCAATCATCAACAAGCTTGATCACAAAATCATTCTCTTCTCCCTCTTTATCCTAAATACTAGCCACCCTATTCTTTCAAAATACTTCTCCTAAGCACTCCAAGGAGTCCAGTCGTACTTGACCCGAGGTTCCGTCCTTAAACCAAGGCGTGAAAAAGGTAGAATTAACTGAGGGTTTGGACCAAATCAACTCTAATTTTTATTTAATTTGATAATTTCAATTTGATTTATATTTTTATTGAAGTTACTAACAGTTTATTCATGATGTAGCAATTCAAGGAAACGCGGAAAGTGAGTAAATAATCACTTAATTACTCTTATTTTATAATCTTGTTGCTAGCATCATGATTAGATTTATTATGATTTGATTTGACTAACAATTTATTGTTGAATTGCTTCCAATATTAATGTTTATTCTATTATATTTTTTATGATCACCATATTGCATGTTGGGGAACATGTAATTGAAAATCACGCCTAATAAGATAATTTGGACGACCGGTTTAGGTTCCTTTTTAATCTTGTTGTTTAATCAAGTGATCACGATATTTTAGAATTACGTGTTGCATTAATATTCAACCAATTTAGCCTAATAATAGTTTGGAGCAAATTGAATCTTTGTTTGCATGCCTTTGAGATCGCAGGAATCACTTTTCACTATAAGAATCGAGTAGAGGCCAATACGGGCGAATGTGACTCCATGACTCACTTCGTACCTCATCCCCGATCCTCCTTTCGTGGTTCCGAACCATATGGAGTTAGTAATCTCATGGATTATGAATGGGGTGTAACCTTCACGGGTCAATCGTTGTTGCCTTCGTTGTCCCTTATTTGTGGTTGCCTTAAATGATCCGTGAACGGTTTACAAGTTTCTTAAAAACTTGTTGGCGGCTCCCTACTTTCCTTGTCTCTAATCGTATTATGTCGATTCCCACTTCCTATGAGTGCCAAGAATATTCACAACATGCTTAACGTAGGCGCACTTCGAACGACGCCTACATTATTCATCATATTATTGATAAGTTTAACCTTTTTTGAAGACAAGCGAAGGACATGAGGAGGACGCCACTGCGGGTCGTACTCAGAGGCGTAAAAGAAACGACACAAAGAATCAGGTAAAAGTTGTGGTCTTAACTTTTGATGCTTTGTTTGATAATCAATGCTAACTGTGTCCTATTACTTGCGATATCTTTCAGGAAGTTCATGTAGTTCTACCTGCTTGAACCCCAGGAAGGGTTACAAGAGCAAGAAGCAGATTGATACAAGGGAACAAAGCTATTCAAGGGGATAAAAATGTAGTACTTGAATATAAAGTTTATGTCATTATATTTGAAATAGTTAAGCATGTCTTGCCTATAAGCATATTTTATTAGGATCAGGTTATATATTATAGGAGCTTATTATTCATAAAAGCATGATATTAGTTTCACAGGTTTAAAAGAAAACAAGGGAACCAAGGACCACTGGGAAAGGTGGAAAAACAACAACTAAGGGTGTAGGCTCAAAAAGGAAAAGTGCAAAAGGTAATAAAGAATCAAGTGAGGAGGAATTAAGCAGTGAGGGTACCAGTGAGGATGACGATGCTGATGAGGAGAAAGATAGGAAGACGGGTGATGATGATGATGATAATGATAATGATGATGATGAAGAAACTGAAAGTGAATGGTGGGAGTAAAGGAGAAAAAGAATTTAATGGTGAAGATGATGACGAGCCCGATCAAGGGGTGACAAACCCTGGGAAAGGAGATGTGAGGGGGCCTAACAATAGTAAGAATGATAATGGGGGAAATGATTGTGAGGCAGATAAAATGGAGGAAGATGATGGTGGGGCTGGTAAAATGGTGGGAGATGATGGCCATAATGAAAAGAATGCACACCGGGATGTGGAATGCGACAGCGATTACCTGAGCGACCGTGATGACAATGAAGGTTTGCCCTAGATATTTTATCACCAACGACTCAGAATCGCGGCGATTGGTGACAAAAAGACTAACTGCAGTAGGTGAGTAACAACTTTTGCCAACAAGTGTATCTGTGTACCTTCCTTTGTTGGAGTAGATTATGATAAGTGTTTCAATCAAACAGGTTTAAGGATCAGATTTTGTTCAAATGGTATGATGTCACAGTCAACCGTCAACTCGTACACAAAGCATGTAGAACCCATTCCATTACAGGTAATAATTAAATTATAAATCGATCCCCTTTCTTTCAAACAGTAGGTCTGGCATGCATTTGAAATTTTAGACATTATTAATCTTGGGTTATTCAAAAAATAGGTCATGGACGCATTTGCAGTTTACACAAACAACGAAAGCTCCGGAAGTGCATATTATGGATTCTACGTCTTTAGGCCATCATTTTTGGAACGCAATTTTGGTTGTATATTACCAAAATCACATATTAAGCTACTTTAGTTGTTTATTTTAACTTTATATCATTGACTTTTGTTTCTAGTGCAACCTACCGGAAGAGGATGCAAAACCTAAGCCTATTGTAAAACAACTATTGATGGATGAATCGAAAATGATTGACACCTATTTCATGACTGAAGGGAAAAAATTCAAGGATAAATTAAAGGTGTGTCTTCACTTCTAACTCTATGTTACCATTAGAACAAACAACTATGTTATTCATTCTTTGATCTTTCCCAACCAAAATTCTATAGATTGGTTGTGTATGCTAACTAAGTATGGAACATAGGTGATTATGCCCATATTTGTCGATGGAGGATAGTATGTTTACATTGTAAATGTGGAACGTCAAAAAGTTTTAATAATAGATTTTGACAACATGACTGAAGAGGAGGAGGATGAACAAGACCAAAGGCATGAGGAAAGGATAGCTGTGTTGGTAAGCAGAATAATAATGTGGTGAACCAGTAATAGATTCATGTAACATTTGGGCTAATCTTCTGACACCCAATGTTGATTACGAGGTTTCTTTTTAAAAAAAAATAAAAAATTCAACAGGCAAAATACTTTAAGCAGATTCTTTGTCTGACCATTGACGCCCTCTTGGAAGGTCCAACACCTGACGTTGAAACATATAAGTATGTCAAGTGTGACGATGTACCAAAAGCAACATCAGTCTACGACACGGGAATGCTTTGTATCCTGTTCCTATTTAGTCAAACTCAATCAGTTTTCTCATGGCTTCGTGTAAGTATTTGTTTCAACAAAATGTTTAGGTCTTGTATTTTTAACAACAATATTGACATCCACATTGTCTTCTGATTTGCAGATGTATGAAAAAAAATGATGTCTTGTTTTGAAAATTCATGATGTGGAGGTTGTTAATGGCGACGTGCAATGAAGTCAAGAACGACCTAGATAGTCTACTTATGTAGATTTGGGCACATTTGAAGTATGAACAATTTATTTTCTATGTTTGAAGTCAACTCGAACTGGGTAATTGCTATAAGCAAAAACTTTTTTTTTTTTAAAAGGGAGTTGTCTAAACTATTTAACATGTTTCCTTTGTCCTATATTAAACAGCCTCACTACATATTCCCAAAATCATATTATTATATTTGGAGTCATATTTTTATTTGTAGAATCATATTATAAAACAAAATAATGTCTAAAGATTGATTTTTATTGCAATTAAAAGTAGTTGTTAACATTCCAAAAATTACCACTTGGTTGCATTGCAATTAAAAGTAGTTGTTAACATTCTGTAAATTACCACTTGGTTGCATAAGCTATAGACAATGCAATGCAGAAAATAAAAATTCTATACATCCACCTATCACCAGTTGTTTTATCCATCATCTTGATTTGCAAATTCATTATAGCCTTTTCAATATTGAACAATTTGAGAACCAATGTGTCCGAATAACTCTTCATCTCAAGTATTTTTTCCCGTAATAGGTTATTTTCTACCCTTAACTTGTCTACCTCGCACTTCAACAACATGCATTGTTCCTTTAGTTGTGTCACTGCACTCCTTAAATTATTAGATTCAACCTCGTTTGCTTCATCTTCCCAACAAAAATAGCCACAATCATCATCCTACGCATGGAAATAAATTCAAGTCTATGAGAATAAAAAACAACATAATTATTTTAAAAAACATTTGGGGCGTAACCTCACCTTCCAATACGAGCAACAGTAAAATTTACGTCCGGCGTTAGATGTTTTTTTGCACACTAGTTTTTTGGCTGGTAGATTGTGCTTGCATGAATGTAAGCCGGATTCATCGAGGTGGTAAGAAGAAGTGAATGATTCATTATTGGAGGAAGTTTCTTCTACCAAAGTCATCTTAAAATTCAATTTTTATATGTATGTGTTTGAAGCTACGTCTTTTTTTTTTTTTTTTTTGAAGCTTCGTCTCAAAGCGCTGTATATGTTAATGTCATTGAAGTGTAGCAAAGAATTAATTTATAGAAAAGCCAGTTGACCGTTGATATTTCAAATATAACAAGTGACCGTTGGAAAAAAATATTATTTTATTCCCATGATACAACAATTCAGATTGATGTTTAAAGTATCATTTTACATTTACATTTTGTTATACCGTTTACAGTATACATACAACTAATACAATACATTAGTGTACACAGTTTTGATATAATTTAAACAACAACAAAATCTACAACTTTGAAGGTATAATCTTATGAAAGTACACCTTGACATAATTAAAGAAATTTGTCGTAATCAACATTGTGGTGTGTAATTCCCATAATTCATTGGGTATGGCTTTCCATAAACAACACCTTGAACATCCTGTTAAATCAAAGGTGTATGGTTAATTATTTGTTAACTAACAAAATGAAACTAATTAACAACTTTATTTGGTAAGATAATTAGGTTGCAATAATATTGTTAATACCTTTGATTTTCCATAACGACCTTGGTGACTTTGGTCAGATTTTATTGCCTTATCAACAGTGTCTTGTGTCCATTCACAAATCCTACATCCATTAGCATTCCAGTCTACGATACTTGCATGCCTTATCCGGTCTAGGTAAATAATCTGCAACAAATAATAGAAGGAAATCATCAGTTGTATCTTGTTTGGAGCAATAATTGTACAACATATCTTTCTTTCTTAACTTACCGCGAGTAAAAGTGCTCCGCAACCTAGCGCCTCCCAATTATCACTGTACTTGGTAAGCCACTCCAACATGTTCTTACCCCAATTATAATCATACGCATTACTTGCGTTATGCAAATAATATACATGGGAAGAACTTATCCAGGTTTTATTATCCATTGGACAGAGCAATACACCTAGTGTGTAAAGCAGAAAGTGTTTCTTGAACATTGACTTGTTATTTTTCTCAAAACGTAGTTTCTAATACACCTTAGAACGTTTGATGGCACCACGCAACGAATTCTCCTTGTACATTTTTTTCAATTGTATGAATTCTTCGTAGTAAGCCTTTTATAGATAAAACAAAATGTCCCCACCAGGAACTCTTAAAACCCATCCCACCATTTGGGATGTAGGTATCGAACCTAGCACAAGAGAAACGAAGACTGCTATCAATATCAATTTGGCAAGGGGTAACAGCACAAACATTTTCATAAAACAAATATATTTAACACAATAATCAGCTACTGAATCTACTTTAATATCCACATCGCCGTCAACCGGATAATTAAAAAGCATGCAAAATCGATGACGGAGAACATGCGACCATGGCTGGAAGTATTCCAGCAAACATTACAAACATTTCCGACGTATAATACGATGGGGATTGGTTTGATGAAAAAATATCAATTAATTAGTTGGTTGGGAGTTCAAGTTCAATTTGAAATTTGAATTAAAACCCTTTCAAAATTTTCAGAAAATTTCATTTGATTTTGAATTGAAAAAATTTGGACCCATAAAAAGATGTCATTTCACCCACTCACAAAGGAGTGTGCAAGATCCTTTTACATACTGAGTGTAAATGTATTGCCTTCCGATTTCAAGACCTTGGCGCATTTCATCACTGTATAACAACGACGTCCCACCCACCACGCCCCCTCCCCCCCCCCCCCCCCCCAAAAAAAAAAAAAAAAAAAAAAAAAAAAAAAAAAAAAAAAAAACTAATCATTATTGAAAACACCAAAAGTCAGAATACAATTACTTTTACTTGAAACCAATAAACTGGAAAATTATTATCAGCACAAGCTACACAAAATTTATCATTGCCAACTACGTCTATCACAACAGCACCAACCATTAAGTCAAAATTATCATTTCTTGCATCATAGGAGAAAGAAATACACCAAAAGCTCAAACTCTATGAGAGACTGACACTCTAGTTAAGGCTGTAACAGCTATAGGAAAATTTTGTGTCCCTAGATCAGAGAGATTCGAAACACCTCAGTAATAAGACGGATTACAAGATCACAACAGTGTGAGTAGCACTGTGTAACTTTTTTGGGACAACATACATAACTCCAAACTGTATCAATCGACTCGAAACAAATGAGAGCACAATTTGAGATGTTGAACAGCTGCCAGCCCTGCATGAATGACCCCATAAACTAGCCAGCATCTATAGTTGGGTGGGATGATCAACTACTGCTCGCATTATCATTGCCTCCATCTTTCCTTCCTCAATCCACTTCCCACTTTGCCTACGGATAAGTTCCTTTTTATTGTTCTTTTTTTCCTCTATTGATTTTTCTCTCATTCTCCAGTATTCAAGCTTCTCTGTTCTTTCTTTCATCTACAGAAGTTCAAGTCTAGAATTAGATATATAAAATACAGTTTAACACATTCGACAAAGAATTATCAAGTCAGATGAACAATAACAAGCTAGGTAGAAGAATATACATCCACCTAATCCCTCAATCCCATTTTCATTGAATGCAATTCATATATATTTATCACAGAATGCAATGCTTATGTAATTATCGAATGTGAGACCACCAATATGATAAATTAGAATACTCATACAGGTTTTAAGTATCTATCATGCACAACTACTCTCTCACTCTAAATGTGAACATGTTCCATCAACCATGGTGGAACTTACTATTTCTTAGTGGAAAGCAGCTTCTAGTTATAGAAATTCATCACTGTACGGGCCATTTAACTAGCAACAAAACTGAGATGGAACACTAGTTATGTAGCTCTTTTTTTTCTTTTTCTTTTTTTTATTTTTATTTTATACCATCTTAGGAAGTATCACAAGACCTTCCAGGCATCAAAAAATGATCTATTATGAAATTAAACAAAGTTTAACAGTAATCTTCATACACCAACATTCATACTTCTGGTTATGGAAAACAACTAACTTTAGATTGAAGAAGTCTTCATATCATAAAAGCGTTCTCATGATTCATGAATGTCACTTTTACCCTCCAGCTTATTGTTTATCTTTTAATTAGCTAGCAATGATGCTAGGATCTTTAAACTCATTAGAAGCTTGTATATACATTAAATCCTGATACTAACAACATATAAGGGTATATTTATAAATCTGTTAATTTAGTATAATAGACTGAGAGTTTAGTATAAATAAGCATTGGCTTGTAAATTAAGGTTGTCTCCCGCATTAAACATTTTGACCTAGATTAACAAGAGAACCTTTCACCCTTTTATAGAGAAAACCCTTAAAAAAAAATTCCACTATAATCCGTCAATCATTAAACGTTTTCAAATAATCTAATCCGTTACTCTGTTTTGCTTCCTTTAAAAAGCCAAAGTTCATTGGTAGGCTGACATGGGTAAAGCCAAAATTCTCAGAAAGCAATACATCATCAATACATTTATATGAAATCCAATGACTACAATCTTTACTATCACTGCAAAAATAAAAGGATCAATGACCTCACAAATATTGTTTTCAAAGATAGGTAGCCTGAATTTTCAAACCAGTCTACCACATCTACTGTGCTAAGGTGACCAACACCTCCATCTTCAACTCTTTTCTGTAATCTTTACAATTCTAGGTTTTAGAGGTCTAGCAAATGACATATGAAGGGTTTTACCTTGGACCTTATATGGATTGCTCGCTGCAATATCATTGGGTAGAATGTTCACTTTACTTATGAAGGGGGTTGCTAATAGATTGCTCGTTGCTATGTTATTGAGGTGTAGTGGCAGTCATATAACATTAAATACTATGGGCTCATAACCATGATTAGACCTAAACCAGTCTACTTGAGCACTGTTCCAACCAATTAGATCCAGCATGAACCTTGGAAAGCCTAAGTTGAAAGTCAAGGATAAGAATAAAAAACACAAATGACTGTAGTTTTCATAACGGCATCATAAGTTGCCTGTACATCCCAAAGAGGCATGTTTCATCAACTGACTATATCTTCCCTAGTAGAATGAGTAGTAATTTTTACGTAATTTTAACCTAAGCTACTCCGTATTAGATTTCAAACATTGTTTAACAAAACCCATACTTGGGATATAGAGTCCAACTCCATAGTCTCTACTCCCTAGCTATGTTTTCTTATTTTGTCATTAGCTTACATTCATTCAATTCATTTGTGCAATAACAATCCCAAAAAAATTCTTGTCACCAAATTTACGCTGCTCGGCTAATTAAGTAATCAAACCTTAAAAACCCATCATTGAGGTCGTGTACCGCTTCAACACATTCACATAATCATAAAAAACCAGTGATGATACTCTGATTTTCACGGCATTTTCACATCACTTTCACATCACTAACGTAAAATTCATCCTCAAAATCATAGAAACACAGTGATGATCCTCCCAATTTAATGGCATTTCTGCATCATTAAACTAAAAATCATAGAAATATAGTGATGATCCTTCCATTTTCACATCACTAACCTAAAGTTCATCCTCAAAATCATAGAAAAACGGGATGATCCTCCAAATTTCACAACATTTTCTTATCACTAACCTTAAATCATCCTCAGAAAACAATTCCCCAACAATCAATTAAATCAATAACACACAAAACCCTAATTCTCACACCTAAAATTCCACAAACAACAAAAATCACAACACAATCAAGGAGACTAAGAATCAAACAACATTACCAAAGTATTGCGAAGTTCCTCCTCGAAAGCCTTACGCTCAGCAGCACGAGCCTGAGCAGCAGCAGCCTTAGACTTATTCCGCTCTTCCCTTTGCCGAAGAATCTCAACTTTCCGTGCTTCATCTTTGCGCAGCTGCTCCTCTCTCTGCAACTCCATCTCATGGATATACTGCTTGCGAAGCTCCTTGACTTGCTTGGCATAGTCGCGGCGAAGGAAGGCGAGTTTGGCTTGTGCTTCCTTAGGGTTTTTCGGGGGTTCCCAGCTTCCAATAATGTTGCTGGGTTTTAGGTATACTTGGTTTTGGCTGTGTTCCTTGTGATGCGAGGGTTTGGCAGCGGTGGTGGTGGAGAGGGTGGAGGAATGGCGGAAAATGGTGGTGATGTGGTGGTTGGAGTGCCGGGCTTTGAGTAGCGATGCTGCCATTTTTGGTTGATGTTGGTGGGAGAGTGTCGATGAGAGGAGGAACTGATAGGGAAAATGTAACTAACGCCACTACTCTGTACTATAAGGATAAAGAACTTCAGGTTCTGCAGGTTTTGATTCACACTCAAATAGCATTAATTCTTCTGGAAAGCACTTCAAAATTAGTAAAACTTGTATTAGCAAACTAAATAAACACCTAGCTTTGCTACAAAGTTGCACATTATCATATACAGACTACATAATACAAAACGAACATTATAAGTAATCATGACCAATTTACTAAAGTAATAGAAAAATGTCAAATGTTTTGGAAATCAATTGCTAGTTCACGCTGCCCATATAATCATTACATAATGAAGAAATGGAAATACAAATGGCAAGATCCATAACTAATCCATCGTATTATCTAAACATTAAAGGGTTTTGCACTACATTATCAACCAAATTTGATTCAATTATCTCGAAAAATCACAATTTTATGGATATGTGATTCAACTATCAGGCTCATAATTTTGTTTTCTAGAACCAATAGTTGAGATTTGGTACACTTACTGCACTGAGAATTAAATAAAATCATACCCCAGAATGTCAAAAACTGATTACAAAATTGCCCAATTTCAGAAAAATTGAACCCGCAAACTCTATCATACAATAACTATCTACTCTTAATTGAAAAAAGACAAACTAATACTCCAGTATTAACACAATGATTGTTTCGAAATTATGACAACATCAATGATTTTGCTAAAATATACGAGGTCTAATTTCATAGCTGAATGCAAACATCAAAGGTTTTGCAATAATACATTAGCAACCAACTTTGATTGAATAATCAAATTAGGCTCGTAATTTTACTGCACTGATAATTAGATTAAACCCTAGATTGTGAAAATGAAAGGATGATTACAAAAGGAAAAACAGCTTACCAACTCAAGTGCGATGTTGAGTGCGCATCAATGGAGAACTCAGAGAGGCTATGCTATTGTTCTTCCGTGTTTTTTTTTTTTTTTCGTAGTTCAATGGGTTGGAGCCACTTTAAAAAGCCCGAATTATAAGTGGGTCATATCCGTCCAATAAATTAATTGGGCGGTGAAGTAAGACGAAGCTAATGGGCATTCCCCGGTTTCCCCTTTGATTTGTATTCATTTCTCTCTCTAATTTATCAATCTCAAATACATACCAACAATCGACCCACACCAATTGTATCCGCATAACTCATATTACCTTTATGCCACCCGATTGCATAGCCTACACCGGCCGCTATTAGATTGTTTTTACTTTTTAGTTCAAATTTTGTATAGCCGACATCTTTTACAATTAATCATTTTATGGTATTGGGCTACATTTGTTAGATTGCCTTAGCCATTATGCAGAATTGGATCGAACTAGACCCGACAAATACAAGATTCCGGGTTTTTGGTCCCTTTCGGGTAACAACTGGAAACCCGATTTATACATTTTTTTAAAAAGACTACATATACATATAAACCCCCACAATTCCACTAGCCAGCAATTCTCATCCCCTCTCTCTCACCTTCACTCTCATTGTAACCATAATTGGTACCCGCTATATTTACTGGTTTGATTAACCTTAAACGTTTATTTTTAACAGTTCGATTAATTAACCTATAACATGGGTCGTATTACGGGTTAACCGTTACGATTTTTTTTTTGCACACCCCTACGGCCCTACCCTTAGGTACCCCACAATTCGCCGCCGCTATCAGACTGGTGCTACACCGCCTTGTGCCGCTTCACACCGTCGAATCCATGTCGTGGTTGTTGCTTTGATTTTGAAATTTTCATTAAGTGATTTACTTTTGTAAAATAACTTGGTGAATTGGTAAGGTTTTAGTTGTTGGTGGTTAATTTATTGTTTGATTAATTAATTCAATTTTTAATGAATTATGGGTTAAAATTTTCTTGTAAAATTACATTTTTTAATATAATATTGGTTAAAATTAGATTTGTTTAATTTATTTATTATCCCCGTTTCTTATTATTTGCAACAAAGAATTATTTTATGCCTCAGAAATAATACTTCTTTGTTACAAATAATAAGAAACAGAGGTAGTAATTAAATTATTGTAGTTTTTTATTTTTTTTTAAGCATTGGAGATAAAGAAAATTTTGAATGTAGGTTTAACCGGTCCAAAATTGGGCCGAGCTAGAAAAATCAGGTCAATATCAGAACTCGATCGGTTGATTTCGGTCTGTGATTTCTTGAGATTTTGATCTAATTCGGATCGATTTTAGACCGGATTACATGACAAATTTTGGGTATTTCTAAATATATGATTTTAATATTGGTACATGGGATTTTAAAAGAAAGGCATTTTCAAGGTATATTACATCACTAATTAAAACTTATTTTTATTGTTTTCCTAGTAAATATGTTCTTTAAAATTACTAATTTAACCAATCAAAATTTATTTTTACTAAACTAAATTTATATTTATTTAACTAAAATTATTTTTGTTGAAATTAAATAAAATTAATTTGACTGATTAAATTTTGTTTTTTACTTATTCTCTATTGTATTTATTTTTTCTTTAAAGTGTTGATTTTTATAGATTAAAACTTATTTTTACTTAATCGAACTTAGTTTTACTGAGCATAATACTGGACTAGTTTTTTTTTTTTTTTTTTTTTTTACTAAATTTTAATTATTTTATGGAATATTATTTTTCTTTTGATAGATATTGAATTTATTTTAATTATATATAAAGAATGATTTTATGGTATGTGATAACTTTTAAAGAAGGTTTAAAAAGAAAAGTGTGGCAAATTAAAATGGCAGAGGGACTGAAGCCTTGTTTATTTCAACTTATTTTAGAAAAAATAAGTTCAGATCATATCATCGTTTTATGTGCAGGTTTTTATCGCTAAATATCTTAAATTCGTAATGAAAAAAATTATGAAATTTACATATCATAAAAATGCACATTATTATGAATTTTACAAGATCCCACTTGATATGTTTTTTCTTTATAGATTATCGTACACTTAAGGTCAAAGTTTGGTCACATAAGACAATCAAATCATATTAGATAAGTTCGGATCAGATAAGTTCAGATAAGAAAAAATAAGGTGAACTACAGTAATAATCAAGCCCAACAAAATTTTAAATAAATCGGATGTACAATAAAATATTGTACATCTATTATAAAGTTACCTTAAAATGAGCAAAATTTACCCTAATATGAATAAAAGTTACCCTAACATAAATAAAAGTTCGAAGTATTTATGCTTTATTGATAAAAGTTACCCAAAAATTTATAAAAGTGACTCTACATTTGATAAAAGTGACTCCCGATGTACAGTAAATTATTGTACACCGAATGTATACAAAAGTTACTCAACATAGTCAACAGGCTCTAAGGGTATATATATTCGGTTAGTGTCAATCATATCTTATAACTAATATATAAAGCTAAACTTTTAGCCAGGTCACAAGGCAATGACACTTGGCGTTTTAACTTTTCGGCAAGTGTCGCGCCACGTTGGATAGATTTAAATAGATTTCATAAGATAAAAAAGTTAGTTTAGAATTATTTTTGGATAGAATTTTAGGATAAAATCGTTAGTTTAGAGTTTTATTTTGGATAAAATATCAATATTTCAGATGTACAAATTGAATTATAATTTTATTCAAAAAAAATATTAGATTATAATTCTCAAAAATTATCATATAAATTTATTTTTTATATCATAATTGTTTTGGGTGTTTTTGTCCCTCGGGAGAGTTACGGCTCGAAGACTAGTCCGACTGCGCCTGTACCTGCAAAACAACGAAGACTCCAGGTGGTTGGAGCTTCGCCTTCGACGATCAAATTAGAATGTGTTGGAAATGTAAAAGGTGCCGAAAGTAAAGTGGGATCTTCTCGGATTCCAAGATCAGGTGTTTTCTCTGACGTGAGAGAATGTAGAGTAGGTGTAATAAATGATTGAATGTGATCCAAAAATAGGGGATATCTCCCTATTTATAGGGTCATTGAGAATTGTGCCCTCTTTTAGGTCATTTTGACCTAGAGTTGGTGGGCTGCGCCGTTTTGCGGCGTTCTAGGGAATTGGGCCTTGAAGGCCGCAATTCTAGCAAATATCTGAGGCTCACACGTGTCAGCTGGTAATTAAGTGGCCAAGGTGGACCTGTCCAGGCTTGACACGTGTCCCTCTCTGATTTGTCCACGTATCTAGGGTATTTTTACCCTAAACATTTGCCCTGAACAGGGATCACGTGGCAGGCCATGTGGTGCACGTGATACGCGGCTTTCCGGGAGTGGTGAACAGTAAAAAGACTGTTCACCTTTTGGGGTGTGACGGGGATGCTCCTCGTTATATCCCTCTATAAATAGGATTTTACCCCCCTCTCCTTCCCCTCACTTTGCTTAAATCATTTTCACTTTTTAGAGAGAGAAGCTCTGCCCCCGCCTGCAGCGAGTATTTGAAGCTTCCATCTGCGTTTTTGAACATCCGATCACCGTCTAAAATTGTTATCAGATTTTTAAGAGCTAAGATAAAGGTAACCGCCTCTACTCTCTTCCAGCTTTTTATACCTTTTCCGTTTGTGTACATAGACTTCAAACATAGAAATGGACTCTTCATCGACATACACGACACCGCCTAGGTCATTCAGCCGGTCACCTGGTACGGCTGAGTCTAGAACCGAGGGTGCCCTGTCTAGACATTTGGACCTGCTTTTCTCATCCCCGAATCCCCCCATCTCTGTGTCTATGCAGGACACCATGGCTAGAGTAAAGCAGACGGCTACCAAGTTTAGGAGATGGCGGCACGCTCGGGAAGTGCTCGCCAATGAAGTTATTCCGGATGAGGAATATGAGGGATCGGAGGAGCAGGCAAAATCTTCTTCGGGTGGCACCCCTTCAAGCCCTAGTGACTCAATCCTGGGGGAATTAGACGGCGAGGACACTGCCTCCTCCCAAGACTCTGATGGAGAGGAGTCAGGTAGAGAAGAAGCCGCTGAACGGTCCGGATCAGAAGCATCATGAGGGTAGCTTTCGGGCATTTGCGGATGCACATCCTATAGGGGAAGGCTGGCGAATAGAGGTTCCGTCTGCGGAGGCAACGATTTCCTGAGAGGACGACATTGACAACGCCGACAACTGCTTCAGCTGTTATAAAGCCGTGATTAGAGTCAGCCTTCGTTTTCTTCTCCACAGGGGAATTAAGAAAATTTTGAAAGGGTATGAGTTAGGCGTCTGGCAACTCACCCCAAAATTCATGGATTAATATATTAAGTTACATAGCCGCCTACGAGTTTCAAGATATAGAACCAAGTTTTGCGGCCTTTGCTCATACACACTACTTGAGCCGGGCGCCAGGTGGGTATGGGGCATGGTACACACTGACCACCCATCCGCAGTATCTGATGTCCATGGACAAACCGTCCAAGTGGACCGGCTATAAGGAGAAGTTTTACTTGATCTCCTCGCCCAAATTAGGACACAACCGGTTCTTACGCCGGTACAATAGGGACTCGGCATTGCTTGGGAAGAAATGATCCCTCCCCCGCATTCCGTCTAGGGCTTATGAACAAATAATGGAGCCTAGGTTCTTTGAGACTACAACAGAGCCCTTGGAGGATGGGACCCATATAATTGTCCCTAAGAACTGGATACCCCATTCGGATTTTTTTGAAGGATGAGGCCTTCCTTTCTGCCTGTGGTCTTAGCACCATGTTCCGATAGGGTAGATTCACTATACATCCGAAAATCTGCCGTCCATATTGATGCACTAACTGTTTTATTGGCCTATTTGACCAACTGTTTCCTTCCTTTTTTGCAGAAAAAGCACTGAACATGGTTGACCCAAACAAAACGCCTGCAAAATCGGTTGCTCAGCTGAGAAAAGAGCAACTGCTAGAGAGAAAAGACGCCTTGGATGCCAAGGATGCTAAGAAGAGCGGGGTAAGACCGCCTGTCATGCTTTCTAGCTTTTTTTCTTTAACTTAATAATTTACCGTTTGTAACCCTTTCTTTTCATTTGCAGAGTGGGAACAAATCCATTCCCCGTTCTATTACCAAAATGTTCAAGCGACCGGGGGATGAGCTGACAAAAACCCCGGCTAAGATGGCGAAGAAGAATCCTTCCTAATCCACCCTTTCAGCCGACCCAGATCATCCTACAACCAGGGGTAAAAACCCGGCTGTACTGAAGGATATGAGCGAAAGGTCAGAGCGCGCTGCTGGGAGACAGCCGGATGCCTCTACGGCATCGAAGAATGGCGAGCCACTCAATGTTGCAGTCGGCGCTGCAACGACTGTAGGGGGAGAGTCCTCTCAGCCCAGGACTCAAGGTAAGACGCGTATTGAACTCCCTTGGCCGCTTGACTTCATGCGAGTCAAGACTCGAGTCAGCCCCTCTGGAGATTCAATGAGCAGCCGGCATAAATTAGATACCGCCTGTGCTGATTTCTCACCAAGTACTTTTTTAGTGCAGATGCTCCCTCAGGGCCGCCTAACGTCCAAGCGTTTGTCAAGAGGATGGTGAGGTCTCTGACCAGGTCAGAGAAGAATTCAGTGCCTGATGTGCAGGTGGTGGACTTTAACAGAATCCAGGGCCTGCTGGCTATGGTAACTTAGTATTCACTTAGTACTTCATTCTTTTTCCTTTTATATTTTCAAGTGTTTAACTAACCGTCTGACCCCCTTTTCAGGCGATGCTGAGGGTAGACGGGCTAAGAGTCCCCATCAGCCGGAAGTAGGATGAGGTAAATGATGCTAAACAAAGGGCCACTCAAGCTCTCAACTCTGCTGAATACAGTAAAATAATGTGTGATGTAGAAATTAAAGCAGTAGAGTTGAAACAGGAGAAGCTGATTAAAAACTTGACGACTGCTAATGACGCCGCCAACAACAGAGTGTCCAACCTTGAGCTAGAGCTGAAAAATGCACAATCCGATCTCCAGGCATTGGAGGGGGCTGATAAGGAAAATGCCACGCTAAGGGAGGATGTCAGCCAACTGGGGTTGAACTTGTTCAAATGAGGAGCAACCACCAAGAGAAGATTGCTAAGGAGTAAAGCCGGCTGATTGCTGAGAATGAACGGGACACTGAGGCCCGTCTGAGGATTGCCTGGAGCCTTCTCCACCCAACCATCGACTTTGAGGTGTTCAAGCTGAGGTATGATTATGCCACTGCGGTGTATGACGCTCAAATTCTGAAGGAGCAGGCTTCGCCTCCATTTAAGGCATGGGCCTTAGAACAAGGCTTTGAGGTTTCAGATTGTGAGGAAGAGAAGGCTGAGGATTAAGTTGATCAAATCCGGACTGATCAGGTCCCAGCTAGGCAGAGCGAAACGAACCTCTCAGCCGGCCAGGACCAGCCGGAGCAAACTCAGTAGTCCTAGTTCAGCCACCCTTGTATTTTCTGCGGCAGTATGCCAACCTATTTTCTCCGGCCTGTGAGCCGAGTATGTTTGTATTTACTGACTAAGGAGTCGGGTAACAATTTTTATCTTTTTTCTTCCGGATGTATCTCCGATTAACAATATCACCCGGCCTTTGACCGGTTTTGAATTAAATGAAATTTGCTGACTGAGTCGGTTTGCTCAATTTGTTTCAATTTTTGCACTTAAATTTTTGCAATTTTGCCTAACTCTTTTATAGCATGTGGCATTCAGTATAACGGTTACCCTTGCCCCTGGCGGCTGTGTGATTGGTTTCAGTACTTCTCTGATTGATTGAATTGGGAACTTTTGATACTTTAAAGAGTATGAGATGTTCCTAAGTCAATCAATCACAGTAGTGATTGCCCCAAACCAAGTACACAGTCGTCCACACATTCAAGCGAGTAGCCGTTTACCCAGGCGAAGAAGTAGCTATTCCATAGCCCTTCTTCTCCATCTGGGGTATTAGCAATCTAGTTATACTGTCTTTTGATAAGGCAGGAGGCAAATTGCCGCCTAGCACTTGATGAGGCAGGAGACAAATGGTCCGCCTGACAAATGGCCTCCAGACGACTCTAGAACCGTCTGGAGCCCCTGAAATCCATTGCACTTTGTCCGTCTGCCCTGCCCTATTACGTGGACTTGTACAATTTCGTTGAATAATCTAAGTTAGAACTTCTGTCGTCAATTGGCTGATGTCACTAGACATCCGACTTTTGAGCTTAATCATTCTTTAGACTATCTTGGTCTGCGTGAGCATGTAGAGCACTTGGTTACCTGGATGGGAGATACTCTCTGCGACGATTCCATCCGGATGGGCGTCGCCGGACGCCTTACTCATGTTAGAGTAGACGAATTTATAAAATAGAATATCATCCGGCCATTGGCCTCATAGTTTGAATATTAATTTAGCCACTAAGTTCTTAACTTAGTTTAGTTTATTCAGTTGACCATCTGCGCATTACTCAGACGGCATTTTAACACTACGCAAGCATGTATACAAGTTAAATAATAGAATTGGAAACAAAAATCAACTTTTTCATTGATAGGCTTTTCATTTACAAAAAATTTACAAATCTCAAAAGTAGTACTTTTTCAAATTGTCTACATTCCAAGTTCTGGGCAGTCGCCTGCCGTCTGGAGTTTCCAGGCGGTAAGTGTCGTTTCTTACTTCTTCATAGATCCAGTAGGGGCCTTTCCAATTAGGAGTTAGCTTTCCCTGCTCATTGGCCCTACCGGTTGCCTCCATTTTTCGTAACACAAAGTCCCCAACTTTTAAGGGTCGTTTGTGCACTCTTTTATTGTAGGCACGGGTCATTCTCAGACAGTAAATCTCATGACGCAAGGTGGCATTGCCCATGCGCACCGGGAGCGAATCCAATGCTAGCCGCATGGCCTCCCAGTTTGCCTCTTCATCGTATAGCATGACTCGTAGAGTCGGCTCATAATGCTCGATGGGCAAGACGGCTTCAGCACCGTAAACCATGATAAATGGGGTTTCACCGGTTGCCCTTTTTTTCAGTTGTCCGGATGGCCCATAGGACATGAATTGATTCTTCATCCCATAGACCACCGGCTCTTTCAATTTTCTTCTTTATGCCGTCTGAGATGAGTTTGTTGAAGGCTTCAACTTGGCTGTTTGCTTGGGGTCGGCTGACTGATGCAAAACAATGTGAGATCCCTTGATCTCCCAACCAAGTATTGAGCTGAGGAGTCTTAAACTGAGGGCCATTATCAAACACCACGGACATAGGTACCCCATACTGGGTGATGATATTCTTCCAAATGAAAGAGATGGCATCCTTTGTCTTGATGCTCTTGACCGCCTCTGCTTCCACCCACTTGGTGAAATAATCCACAGCCACAAGAATATAGCGTTTTCCACCTGGCGCAGAATAAGGACCTAGAATGTCCATGCCCCATTTAGCAAACGGGACCGGGTTGTGGATTATTGTCAGGTCAGTTGCCGGCTGATGGATGAGCTTGCCAAAACTTTGGCACTTGTCACATTTTCTGACCATCTCCATGGCGTCTACCTCAAGAGTGGGCCAGAAGTAACCTTGTCGCCTGGTCCTGACAGCCAGGGATCTGCCGCCTATGTGGGAGGCGCAATATCCCGAGTGCAGATTTTCGAGAACTTCTTTCCCGTTTTCTAGGGTAATACACTTCAACAACGGCTTTAGAAAACCCGCCTTGAAGAGCTCTATGTCTTTCATCTCGAAGTTTTCAGCACGTTTCTTTAATACGACCGCCTCCTTGGGTGAATCAGGAAGCGTACCGTTTGTTAGACATGCCCAGATGCCATCTATCCAGGTAGAGCTTCGGTCAATTACTCCAATGGGTTCTTCATTAGATATACTCCGCTTTTCCATAACTTCCTAGAAGACTGACCGAGGCGTATCACAAGAGGCGGAGGATGCCAATTTTGACAGAGCATCTGCCTGGTTGTTTTCAGACCTGGGCACTTGAGTTAGGTGAAATTCTTCAAGTGTCCCAGCCTCAGCTTTGACCGCCTGCAAGTATTTGATCATTGCAGGATGAGTGGCTTCATAATCGCCATGGTATTGGCTAACGACCAGCTGAGAATCTGAGCAGGCGTCAATTTTTGTTACCCCTACCGCCTTGCACATGCGGATGCCGGCTAGCAGGGCTTCATATTCCGCCTCATTGTTTGAGGCCTGGAACTTGAACCGTAGTGCATATTCATATTTATCTCCTTCCGAAGACTGACAAATTATGCCTGCACCACAACCTTTCATAGTAGAGCTCCCGTCTACATACAATTTTTAAACCTGATCAAGGTTGTCCGGAGCAATCGGCCTTGTCATTTCGACAATGAAGTTGGCAAACACCTAACCCTTCACTGCCTTTCTTGGTTCGTAGGTGATTTCAAGACTTTGCATTTCAATAGCCCATTTGAGCATTCTGCCGGATGACTCCAAGGTTGTCATTGGCCGCTTGAGGGGTTGATCTGTGTAGATCACCACCGGATGTGCCAAGAAGTAAGGCTTCAACTTCTTAACAGCCATGTAAAGAGCAAGGCCAAATTTTTCAACCATGGGGTACCGGAAGTCAGCATTTCTGAGAACATGGCTAATGAAATAGACTTGGAGCTGAATACCGTCTCTCTCAGCAAGGAGAACGGCACTGAGAACATGATCTGATACGGCTAAGTACATGTAAAGTGTCTCCTTTGGCAGAGGGCTAACAAGCCTTGGTAAGGAGTGTAAATATTCTTTCAATTTCTAAAAAGTCGCCTCAGCATCATCTCCCCATTCAAATATAGTCTTCTTCCTGATTGCTTGCAAAAAGTAAAGGCATTTGTCACCTGACCGGCTGACGAATCTCTCAAGCACAGCCAGGCAACCAGTAAGCCTCTGAGCTTCCTTGATAGTGCGGGGTGACTTCATGTCAATCACCGCCTGTATATTCTCGGGGTTAGCCTCTATCCCCCTTTGATCAATCAGGAATCTGAGAAACTTTCCAGACTCAACACCAAAAACATACTTTTTGGGATTTAACATGACCTTATGCCACCTGAGTGTGGTGAAGGTTTCTCGGAGATCAGCAAGGTGATCCGTCTGTAGCTTGGATTTGACTATCATGTCATCAATGTACGCCTCTACATTCCTCCCAATCTGATTAATGAAGACTGTATTAATCATCCGTTGAAAAGTAGCCGGCGCATTCTTCAAGCCAAACGACATCATCGTATAACAGAATAACCCCAGATCAGTGACAAAGGCTGTCTTCTCTTGATCTTTTATCCACAGGGGTATCTGGTGGAAGCCGGAGTAGGTATCCATGAAACTCATCAAGCATGTCTGGCTGTAGAGTCGACCAGATTGTTGATCTTTGGAAGCGGGTAACTGTCCTTTGGACATGCCTTGTTTAAGTCAGTGTAATCTACACACATGCTCTAGGTACCATTCGACTTCTTTACAA
Source organism: Chenopodium album (assembly GCF_948465745.1). NCBI lineage: Eukaryota > Viridiplantae > Streptophyta > Magnoliopsida > Caryophyllales > Amaranthaceae > Chenopodium > Chenopodium album. The sequence continues at coordinate 10,018,046 of NC_137850.1, read as the reverse complement.
GCACCACGTTCACAACCCAATCAAGGAAGTTACATGGTCGAATGAACCTGGCGTCTAACAGCTTTTTCACCTCGACAACTGCCGCCTGACTTCTTTCCTCGCCCTGATTTCTTTTCTTTTGCCGGATGGGCTTCTTTTTAGGATCCACGGCGAGTTAGTGGATAGCGAGATCCGGGCTGATGCTTGGCATCTCTTCAACTTCAAAGGAAAAAATTTCTTTGAATTCTTTTAGCAGGAGGTGCAAGTCTGCACCCAACCTTTCAAATGCAGCCGTCCCCACCTTAACAATTCACTCTGGACGGCTGTCGTCCAAAGGTATCAATGTGTTCACTAGTCGGCTGGGGACGGAGATCATCTGACCGTTCCCCGGTCAGTGATTGCCATTTCTTCTCCTTCTTCACCTCCACCAGCTGATCCGCTTTCTTTTCTTTACGGTTGCTGTAGGGGGTGAATCAGGGTCCTTGACATCGTCAAGGTCTATTGGCTGCTTCGGCTGACCAGTTACAGCAACCGTTGATTTGATGTCTAAGAGATAACACTCCCTTGCCGTCTTCTGATCCCCGTTGAGGAAGCCAACAGAGCCATCATCCTTTTCATACTTGAGCAGCATGAGAACTGGGATGTTGACGACCTTGCACTCGTTTTGAGTGGGTCGGCCAAGAATGATGTTATAGGCGGTCAGCTCTTTAACCACAAAAAACCGGACGATCATATGTCGCCTTTTTCCCTTCTGCCCCAGCCGGATGGGTAGATCAATTTGTCCGAGTGGGTGCACGACCCCTCCCCCAAAGCCAACTAGTGGATAGGAGACTTAACGCAGTTTATCCAGCTTATAGCTCGGCTTGGACAGACACTTGTAGCTGATGAGATTAGAGGAGCTACCAGTGTCAATAAGGATTCGACCAACCAGTTGGTTGGCGACCTTACATTCAATGACGACTAGGTCGTTATGCGGTCGGCGGACTTTGCCCCGATCCTTCTCAGTGATGAGGACGTCTGGGAATGTTCCACTGGTAGACGCCTGTCCATCATCAACTGAGTGGATCATCTTCTTTAGATGATCCTTGGTGTACCGGATGGTCGGGCCACCGCATGCGAATCCGCCTGCTATAGTGTAGACCGGATCCTTGTCGATTTCCGAGCTACTACTAGGCTGGATAGTCTTAGAAGACTGTCCCGGATTCGTCTTGGCAGTCGCTTTGGACTTCAAGACATAGGAATTCAGCAAGCCCTTATTAGCCAGACGGTCCAACGTCCGCATGAGGCTATAGCAGTCGTTGGTGTCGTGGCCGACTTCCTCATGGAAGTGACAGTATTTATTCTTGTTCCGCCACTGAACAGAACTCTTCATCGGATTCGGCTTCTCAATGGTCAGCCGGTTCTTTACCTCCATGAAAATGGAGTGGCAGTCTTTATTGAACTCATACCGTGAGACGTACTGCTTGAATTCTTTCTTTTTCTTTTTGGACGGCTGATTAGGCTCATCAAACGCCCAAACTTCTTTTCTCTTTTTGCTCTCTTAAGCTTTTTGAGCCGGCTAAGCAGACCGACTCTGTTTTTGCTTGTCAGACTTCTTGGAGTCCGACTGATGGTTGGACGAGTAGAGGTCGGTAGCTTGAATAAAGTCTCCGCTTCTATCAACGCCTCTTGAAGGGTGAAAACCCTTTTTTGGAAAAGGTCGAACTTAAAGGTCGACCATCCTTCAGACCCTTGAAGAAGTCTGTATAAGCTACCTCATCAGACAGCCCCTGAATTTAGATTCTTACCAGATTGAACCGTCTGACATAGGAGCGAAGTCCTTCTCTATCTCTCCCTGCCGTATGGTGCTCAAGTCGAGACTTGTTTTCTTGGCAGGGATGTTCATTGAGAAGTTGGAGGCAAATAGGAAGGCAAGCTTCATGAAGCTGTCAATGCACCCGGCTGGCAGGTTACCGAACCATTGTTGGGCTATCCCCTTCAAGGTAGCCGGGAAGCAGCGACACCACATAGAATCCTCCAACCCCTGCATGTGCATAAGTTGGAGTAGGCCATGAGCTGGTCCTTCAGGTTGGAGCTACCATCATAGGCACCCACCAACACATTTTTAACCTTGGACGGTTGTGCCGCCTCGGTTATTTCCTTGGTGAACGCAGAAGTTTGTTCACCAAGTTTGAGCAGACGGAGCTGCCAGTCAAAAGGTTGGACGTTGTATGCCGCTTGCACCCCAAAGAGGGCTGACTGCATGAAATGAGGAGAATACGGGCCGTATACCATAGGGGGTACGTACGGGGCATTCCCAATCATCTGAGGGCCAGAGTGGACTTGCTGCCTATATGGCTCTCATGCAAGGATTGAGTATTCCTTACAGATGTATTTTTGAAGATGTCTGGAAAGCTCGAGGTAGAGGCCGACTGAGACAGCTGCTGATTCCGATTTTGCTCGATGACATGTCGAGCATCGGTGAAAGTCTTCTTACTTCCATCCGGCTGAACAGCACGGATGACCTTACTTGTGCCCGTCTGGGGCAGAAGGATCTTCGTCCAGTTAAGGGCAGGCGTAGTCTTCTCCTTGGGATGTGGAGTAGGTTTCTTGTCCCTAACTGACTTCTTCCTCGCAGCTCGAGGAAATTTTTTGGCCAACTGACTCTTGCTAGAGTTAGCCATCTTCTTTTCGATCAGGTCCTTGATCTCACCCTTGAAACTTGTCATGAATTTCATAAGCTCGTCTCTGGTGACTAGAGCCTGACCTCAGCCTGCCCTAGTAGTACCAGGCGGTTGTCTAGCAGACCTGCTGGTACCGGCTTCATTGTTTGCTCGTTCCAGCTTGTCTCTAGAACGGATGTGCTTGCCAATGAATGATCCGTCAGGGGCCACGTGAGTTTTGAAGTCCACATCGTGGTCGTCTTCATGGTCTGTGAAGACCTCCCCATCAACCATAGGACGGTTGGGGTCTGACTGTGGTACAGACTCTTGAACCATCTTCGAGGTACTCTCCCCACAGACGGCGCTAAATGTTTTGGGTGTTTTTGTCCCTCGGGATAATTACGGCTCAAAGACTAGTCCGACTGCGCCTGTATCTGCAAAACAACGGAGACTCCAGGTGGTTGGAGCTCCGCCTCCGACGATCAAGTTAGAATGTGTTGGAGAATGTAAAAGGTGCGGAAAGTAAAGTGGGATCTTCTCGAATTCCGAGATCAGGTTTTTTCTCTAATGTGAGAGAATGTAGGGTAGGTGTAATAAATGATTGAATGTGTCCCAAAAATGGGGGATATCTCCCTATTTATAGGGTCATTGAGAATTGTGCCCTCTCTTAGGTCATTTTGACCTAGAGTTGGTGGGTTGCGCCGTTTTGCGACGTTCTAGGGAATTGGGCCTTAAAGGCCTCAATTCTAGCAAATATTTGAGGCTCACACGTGTCAGCTGGTAATTAAGTGGCCAAGGTGGACCTATCCAAGCTTGACACGTGTCCCTCTCTGATTTGTCCACGTGTCTGGGGTATTTTTACCCTAAACATTAATATATTTTTTGAGCGAAAGAAGTAGTTTGAAGCGTAAAACATCCATTTATAATATATACTGCGTAAAACATCCATTTATAATATATACTACTCGGTTAAAATAATATACTTCAAAATCTAATAGATTTTTTTTTTTGTAGGACAATCTAATAGAATTTTATTATTATGTAGACTTGTCAATTAGGGTCAGGTCATGAGTCATCTCGAATTGGGTCACTTCAGGTTACGAGTCAAGAAATATTCAACCCATGCCCAAAGTTTTGGGTTCGGGTCAACCCAACGGGCTTTGAATATTTATTTTATTTACTTTATTTTTTTAATGTATTAAATTAAATCGAACATTTTTACCAATATTATTATCAGTCATTACATGCGTACTAAATAGCATATAGTAACTGTAGGGAATATTTCAAACATTACCCCAAACTTGAACCCCACTGTGATCATACACTTAAGCATGGTGGCGTCCAAAAGGAAGGAAGCTAGAGCAAAAGAGTCGCCAACAAGTTTTAGGAATTTGTAAACCGTTCACCAGGTGAAGATTACACCCCTTAACGATCCATGAGATCGTCAACTCCAAAAGGTCTTGAACCAAATAGGGTTCGGGGATGAAGGTACAAATCTAACCTAAAAGAGATTGAACCTGCCCTAAATAATAGGCCTCTACTTCATTCTTCTCGTATTCATGTACGCTTTCTGACTAGCATGCAATCAACAGATTAACCCTAAACCTGTTTATCTATGTCGGTTGAATTTAATGCACAAAGAAAACTATTATTGGCGATCACTTGAATTATAATCATATTAGCCCTAAACAAGATTATTAATTATCTTATTAAGCGTGATTACAAGTACAAATTCCCTTTAAACACGCATAAAAGGCGTGATCAAGCAATAACAATAACTATATATATTAAGCAACATGATAATCATTATAATTATAATCATAATAATAATATCATAATAATTATAATCATCATAATCATGTTAAAGCATAATATTAATAGCAAGATCCTAGGCATGATACTAACAAGATTAATAACAAACCCTAGCATGTCACTAAACATCAAAGATCAAAGCTTTACCCCTAGCATGATACTAACATGATATTGATATGATATTAGAAAGCATAGGAAGCACCCTAAACATGATACTAGAAAGCAATAATAACATCCTAACATGGTGCTAGGAATTAAACAAATTTAAACATGCTTTCTACAAGAATAGAGCAATAAGACTACATACTTTGACGCCTCGTGCCTCTTTCTAATAACAAAATACACGCGTTAGTAACTTCAAGGAAAATATGAAATCAAACAATCAAATTAAATAATTGAAATAGAGATTAGGGACCAAGCCCTCAGAAATTATAACCTTTCACGTCTAGGGCGAAGGCAACTTCGAACTTGGCTTGGTGTTTCTAGATCTCGTGTATGCGGAATTGTGTTTGTGAAAAGCTAGAGAGATGATGATTGTAGAATAAGAATTGATGATTGTGGATTATTGAAAACGGAGGTTCAGGACCCTATCTATAAGAAAATAGTCCGGAAATAGGTAGAATTTAATAAGGAATAAAACTCCACGTTGTCGCCGCAAAACCGACTTTGTCGCTTGGCGACAAGCTCTGTCGCGTGGCGACAAGCCTGTCGTTTGGAGACAGCCTGGATTCCTACGCGCTTTCAAATACGGAGTCCACTTATCAATCAAAATCGACTTGTAAAGTCCGTATGAAAACTGAAATCGTATTTTTTCATAAAATAATATTTTATTCCAAATAAAACTTATCAAAATATAATTATTAATTCTAATTTAGTAGGACTTAAAAGAACGTTCTAGAGAATTCTAGAAGACTATAATTAATTCTAATAACTTTAGGAATAATAATTAACATTGGGTCCTCCCCTAGATCATTGGGCCGCATGTAAAGATCAAACCGGGCCCAGTTTAGTATTTTGGCCATAACTTCCTCATTATTCATCGGAATTGGGCTTATAATATATCGTTGGAAAGCTCTTTGCAAGACCCATCCAAATACAATATTATTGGACCCTTTTCGTGGACCAAACTAAACTGGATTGGCTGTTTTCATAAAATAGAGTTGTTTTTCGAAAACAGAAATAAAGAATTTTTAATAAAACTAACCGCAACACTTGACCTTTCACACTTTCACCTCGTTCGATAATCATTCGACGCAAAAGGTATTCATCACTAGGTTTGGTTTTGGGGAGACACATTTGGGTGTCTGTAGAAGCCCCCACTTTGACTGAGTTTGGAGAAACGCATGTTTCGAAAACGAAAGTCAAAGTAGCGATAGGGACGGAGAATGATTCAGAACGTTCTGCGATCCTAAATCATTCTTGTAACGCCGATACCTGCAAACTAGCGTTAGTTAAACAGATAAAAGAGTTAAGAAACACGTATCTTGTACCGTCGAGCACACGTCTCTAGAGTAACCGGTTTGTTGCATTTGTTGAAGACCTCTCTGCTTGTAGCTGCCTCCTATTTCATCGAAGATGACTCTGCTTGTAGTCATTCTGCGCCGCTTGTGACCATCTTCCACATCCTAAGGAACACGATCGAAGATAACTCTGCTTGTAGCCATCTTCAGTTGTTTGTGACAACCCTCCACAAGCTAGGGAACGTTGTCGAAGATATCTTCGCCTGAAGTCATCCTCATTTGTTGCGACAATACTCCGAAGAATATCACCGAAGACCAATGCCTGTTGATCCTTTAAAGTTCGCTTGAACTTTGCTTCCACTATGCAAGTACGTCAGCGCTTTTGCTTCTTGTGAACCATTACGTCGGTGCTTTTGTTGTTTATGAACCATTATGTCGGTGCTTTTACTATTTATGAACCATTATGTCGGTGCCTTTGTAATGAGCCTATGTTCAGGCGCTTTAAGCGAAGTGAGACGATCTTTTTACCAGGTCGATCACTTGATTTAATCGTAATCGAGCCGATCATTAAATCATGTCAAATTTCTTAGAGGGGCTAACTGGCGTACCAAGGAACCCAAACCACTGCACGAGGTTCACATAACCATATTATGGAGCCTTGTACTCTGTCGCCGTTCCAGCGCTAGCCGGAACTGCTTGTCGCTGCTATTTCTGCTTGTCGCCAAGCGACAGGCTTTGTCGCGTGGCGACAAACTTGTCGTTTGGCGACAAGGTCAGGTTTTAAATACCCTCCCTTTCTTCTTCATTTTCCGCTGATGCTGTTCTATTTTTTCGCATTTGCTCAAAACTTCGATCTTCTCGTTCTCGCTCAATTCTCGACCGAATTCGCTCAAACTTGTTGCAAATCAAAGCTTATTTCATCTATTTTCCCGATCCATGTAAGTTTTACTCAAACTCAACTCGGTTTTTGCTGAATTATGCATTCTTGGTTCGCGACTTTTCCAAAAATTCGAACATGTTCTTGCTTAATTTGCTTCTTTTGTTGAATTTTATGCCTTGAACTTGCTTGATTATGCGTATGCATTGCCCTGGGAGTGTTTTCAGACTTTTTTGACTCAATTTGGTGAAGAAATGAGCGATTCACCATTGTTGGACCTCTTGAGGTCGTGAAGAACAATGTGATATGTTCTTTGTGCTTTTACTAATTCTTGTTGTACAATTTGTCACAATATTTGTCATAGTATTGCAAGAAATTGTTTGGTTGCTCGAAAATGCTAATTAAGCTCATATTGAATTTGTGCTCTGTTTTAGTACTACGTACTCTTTTTTTTTTTTTGCGAACATAGTATCATGCGGCTAGGCGAACCTTAGATACTTTAGAGTCTTAATCTTTATTATTTGCATAATATAGCATGGTTAGGCAACGCAGCTCTGGTTCTCAGTTGAGGGACACACGCCAGGAGGACGAGCCTGTCGGTGAGGGTGAGGATCCCTATACTAGACAGGGTGAGGATCCCTCTACTAGACTTGGACCCCTTCTAGAGTGGGATGAGCACACTCTCTTCTTTTCTCCTGAGCACCATATTTCTGAGCGGGTGCGACGTGGGCTCATCAGTGGGAGGACTCGCAGTCATGGTTCTGGCAATAACGTCATCGGTACGCTATACAAAGCGTACTTCAGCAGAGACGAGGCGTTGCGACAGTTGTGGGAGTCCTGTGGGTTGACTCCCCTCTTTCGGGCTACTCAGGCCATGTACTCCTATGATGGGAGTAACCTCGTCGTCCGAGCTTTGGTGGAGTTCTTTTGGGACACCACCAATACCTTTCACTTTCCCTGGGGTGAGATGACGGTCACTCCTGCCGATTTTAGTCTCATCACGGATTTGGAGTTTCGTTCTTCTCCACTGCCATTTGATAGTGATATTACTGTCTGCTCACCGATAGTTTTGGAGTTATTGGGTCCGCTTGCTATTCGGGCCCGTGCTGAGGCTCAGCCGGGACAACTTAGTTCCCGGTGCATCCGCCGTTCCACCTTAGTAGCGGCTTTTGAGGATGATGCGACCACTCGCGAGCAGCGGGTGCGCATCTTTGTTCTTATTTTGCTGTCAGGGACCTTTTCCCCGACAAGGGTAGTCGAGTGCTCCTCTACTATCTGAGAGCTATTCGCGACCTTCACCTGGTCGGGACGTATGATTGGGCCAGCTTGGCCGATACTGACTTTCTTCTGGGCCTGCGATGTTCCTGCCGTCATAGGGCCTTGTCTAGAGAGATCGCACTTTCCAGTTTCTGGAGGGTCGTAGAGGTATATTTCTATCCTTTTGAAATTAGCTCTAGCCTTATGCAAGCATTTGCTGACTTTCTCTCATCTGTGTAGATTTGGTTCTACAAGTACTTCCCCTCGCTTTCGCCGACGAGACCTTCACCTCGCGAGCTCCCTGTTGGCACCAGTTGGGGAGGTCGCACCGGCCAGGTCGAGACTGCACGTATTCGAGATCTGATCCTCTCGGTAGATTCTCGTGAACACTTGTTTTTTTTATATTACTCTTTTGAGAGCTTTTATCTTACATAGCTGTTTTGTAGGAGCCTGGCATGGTGTACCGACCATGGGCTGATTTGGCTATACCTGCGCTGGCCATGCGGTATACTATCGAGCGTCGTTATTTTCAGGGGACGTATGATGCTATGGTGTATCTTGGCGAGAGAGTAGCTATTCAGCACTCCTCGGATGTTTTTCGTCATCCCCACTTGCCCGCCTCAACATATGATTCATGAGGCGTTGATGCGTGACTCTGCGAGTCGGTCGTCTCCTGGCACTCCCTGACGGTCTCATGTCCATTTGGAGCAGAGTTACGAGGATGACTTGCTGCCTTTGCTAGCGCCGGCCCCTGTTTTGTCTGAGGAGGCAGCGGTATGCTTTATTTTTTATTTTTCTTTAGGTAGCCCCCAAGTGAAATCTGATCATTTGAATTTTATTTTATCAGGATGGGCCTAGGGAGTTCGTCTCTCCGAGGATGTCTATATATTACCAGGGTGTGTTTGGACCGATCAAGGAGATGATTCCTCCAGCCCCCGAGGATCAAGGTTTTGTGGAGCGCTCCATTCCATGTCACCAGACTCAGGTGAGCTTATCTATTTTCTTGCATTTGTATTTGTTCTGTATTATTACTGACTTAATTCCTTTGACAGTTTTCTCGCGAGGTGATGACAGCTATGGCGAGGTGTATAGACGCCTTTCGCAGCCGGCTCGTGAGGTTACGGAACCGAGCTACCTGTTGGGGGAACGACGTTGAGGAGGTATCTCTCTTGTCTTTCTTTTGTGTCACCTTTTATTATATCCTTTACTTGGTAACTTACTTGATTTACCTTTGCAGGGACAGCCTATTCCTTCACCCCGCACTCGGTCGAGACCCGAGGCTAGGAGAGAGCCGACTAGATCTGGCTCAAGGCGTCGCCGCACTTTTGATGGCGACCGAGGTGGCCGGTCTAAGGCTGCTCCCACCGAGGACTCGGTTTCTTCGCCTGAGGATGTTTTTGGTGGGCCGACGAGCCAAGGAGGCGTGACATTGGCTCCTTCGATGGGTGGTGGGACGTACGAGGTTGGCTCGTCATCGCAGCAGCCCTTGCAACCTCAACCGTTGTCGATTGGTGAGCCTGGGTGGACTGGCCCTGAGCTGAGGTTTCCGCCGACTGGCGGGTCAGGAGATGGTGAGGGGCATACTCCCCGGACTACAGCGTTCTTTGATATGATGGGCGTACCTCATCATCTACGACCTCCAGCACCATAGCTTGTACCTATGCTTATTTATTTATTTGAATTCATAGGACTTTGTCCGTTTTATTATATGACTCACATATTAGACATATTGTACATACAAACTTTTTATTTTAAGGCTATTTTATCTTTACATTTTATTTTTCATGTGCATGTGTGTGTGTGCAATTGTGACTTAATTTTTGCGCAAAAATTTCCGTCATTTTTATTATCAATGGAGGGTATCTGACTTTCTCCCCCGAAAGAAAAAAATGAAAAATAAAATGATTTCGACTAAAATAAGCCTAAGCTCAATTTAATCAAAAAAAACAATATGGAGTGGATTTGTATATAGGGGTATTGAATAACAGGGTGTAATGTGCAAAATCAAAGTCGAATCAAAGTCAGAGAAATGCGGTTTGCATAACGCGTAATTGTCGCTGGCTTAGACGCGTTGTCCCCATGCGTGTCCTTTTGTCGCCACGCAACAGAAGTTGTCGCCCCGCGACAAACTTGTCGTTTGGCGACAGACTTATTTTTCCAAATCCTTTCAGAATTCAAAAATCTGCCAAAGAATTGTTTATAAATAGCCCCCAAATCTGACGATTTCTGTATAATTCCAACAGATTAACTCAAAAAATTAATCATGGCTTTAATTAAGAATAGTTTTTGTGATTTCACTCGTGAGTGGTGTCGTTCTTTAACTACGAAGGAGAGAAAAGAACTTGACTTTTTCCATATGGGGGGTATTTATGGCATAAAGGGGGTAGATCTTGATATAGACTTCATTCATACTTCCTTAGAATATTGGGACCCTAATACTCATTGCTTTAGATTAGGCTATGATGAAATTTGCCCTTCACCAGAAGAGTTTGGTGCCATTCTAGACTTTCCTTCATTAAATCTTGTGGTAATTCCTAGGGTGAGTGAGTATTATTACAAAGATTATGAGCGTTTCCTTGACCTTAGGGTAAAGATCTAAAAAACATAATGCATGGTAATAACGTTGATTTAAAAGAATTTGCACGTTTTTATTTTGATAGACCACGCTCTGAATCTTTCATGTTTATAGGAGAAGAGCTTTCCTCTTTTGCATGCTTATCCAATATTTTCTTACTAATGGTAAAAATAATGATGGTCAAGCAATTATAATATCTGTGCTAGAACAAATCGAATTTGGGAGAAATCCAATGCCATTAATCGTTGGAGAGACTATGCTTAGTCTTGATGAATTGAAAAAGAATCCAGAAGCACCTCTTCGAGGCTCTCCAATTTTATTACAGGTAGAAAAATAATATTCTTAATTACAGAAATTAAAAACATATTTTTGTATAGCAATACTGATTATGTGCATTGATTTTTGCAGATGTGGCTCATGGAGAGACTAGAATTAATTAGTCCTCCGGATAATATTGACAAATATACCCCCAATTGCTTTGTTCGGCGAAAGAAACGTTTCTCCTTGAAGATGGGTCGCCGTGAGTGGGGCAAAGTTTTTGCCTGTTGTGACTTCTCCATTAAATGGATCGTTCCCTGGTGGAAGCTTAAAAAGATGATTGGTTGTAATACCAAACCCTTTTGTCGTCTTCCTAGTTTGTCAAAATTGACCTTTTATAATCCCTATAGAGTAAAGAGGCAATATGGGATTGCGCAAACCATTCCTATGGGAGATCTTCGTCGCCCTTATGAATTCCCCGTTTCACAAGAAGTTGAACGTTTTGACAAGTATTGGTGTGCTGGGCCTTTATGGGAAGTGATTACCCAAAAGGTTCCACCTTCTTTTTCCAATGATGTGAAGCAATGGTTGACTGGTAGATCTCAAAAGGACCGAACCAAAGTTGAGAAGACCAATGTGAAGACTCGCCTTGGTGACAAGAAAATTCCTGCTAAGGAACGCCTAGGTGAAAGAGTTGAGTTTAAGACTCCTACGATGCCTAAGAAAAAGAGTGCTAATAAAGATGAAGGAAAAAGAAAGGTGGACTCTACAGAAAAGAAGGTTTGGGTAGAGAAAAAGCACGGAGTTTTAGCTGTGGGAGAGACTATCCATACTAAAATCGAATGTAGAGCCTCTAATGGATGTCTCTTAGCAAAAGTGATGGATGAAGAGGAAGCTTCTGACAAGAATTGGAAAAGGATTAAGAAAGAAAAGAAAGATTAGAGTATTGCTTTTCCTTCAATTTATTAGACAATTTAAGTTAATTTTAATTTTTTTAAGCTTTATTTAAATTCCATCAATAATGTAATTCTTTATTTATTAATGTAATTTCAGCTTTTTAATTAAATTAACTTTACATTAAAGCAATGAAAACAACTTAAAATATTTTTTTTAGAAAAAATTTCTTCAAGTACGGAAGTCGAAAAAATTTTCCAGAATGCACCAAAGTTGTCTAGATGTCCGCAGAAAATCGGCGCTGCTCATGCGAGTCTGTCGCCAGACTTTACCAGCTGTCGCCTGGCGACACGCTTGTCGTTTGGCGACAAGGTCTTTTTTTTTCGATGTTGGGACGCAAAATTCTTAATAATTAAAGTGGTCGCACCCTTTAAAGGGTTGCCTACATATCCTTTCTTAAGGAATCAGGAAAACGTAGCTCTCTTGAGTATCCTACTCAAGTAATTATGGGTAGTACTTCTTAAGTTGGTCAAAATTGGTCATGTTAGAGAATTCATTGTCGTCCATGTCAGTTAATTGAGTTGCACCTCCTGACAAGATTGTTTTGACAATGTATGGTCCGGACCAGTTGGGCCTGAATTTGCCTCTTGGATCCAAAACGTTTTTCCTTAGTGCTTTTAGTACCAAGTCTCCAACCTTGATGTTTCTTGTCTTGACCTTCTTGTTGAAGTGTCTAGCCATACGTGTTTGGTAGCATTGGGTATGATGTAGAGCTTCTAGTCGTTTTTCATCAAGTAGAATTAACTCTTCATACCGTGCTCTAGTCCATTCGACTTCATCGAGTTTACTTTCTAACGCAATGCGTAGAGAAGGTATTTCTAGCTCTACAGGGTGCACGACATCCATTCCATAGACTAGGGCGAATGGCGTGTTTTCTGTTGACGTTCGAATTGACATGCGATAACCCCAAAGTGCAAAATGGAGTTTGTCAGGCCAATCCTTGTAATTTTCTGTCATTTTCTCGATGATAGTTTTTAAATTTTTATTAGCTGCCTCAACAGCTCCATTTGCTTGAGGTCTGTAAGGGGAAGAATGGTGATGTTGAATACCATACTTTTGTAACAATTCTTCACATTCGGCTTGAAAGTGAGTTCCAATGTCAGTTATCATCTCATGTGGGACTCCATATCGACAAATTATGTTCTTTTCAATAAAGAGTGCTACATGTTTTGCAGTGAGTTTAGCATATGATTGTGCTTCAACCCACTTTGTGAAGTAATCGATCGCTACCAAGATGTACTCGTGATCTCTTGTTCCAGGAGGTGTGATTTTTCCGATTATATCGATTCCCCATGTTGAGAATGGCCGTGGTGAGGTGTAGGTGTAGGTGTAGAGAAGAGATGGAGGAATATGTTGCAAGTTTGCATAAATTTGGCACTTAGGGCATCTTTTTACATATTGATGACAGTCCCTATTCATGGTAGTCCAATAATATCCTTCTCGCATTATCTTTTGGACTAGCATTTTGTCATTAACGTGCGTTCCATATACTCCTTCGTGGACTATTCTCATAGTTCTTTGAGCGTCTTTCTTGCCTACACATAATAGGGCTCGACCTTTAGGTACCCTTTTGTGTAACTCATCATTTATGAGTACGTATTGAGAAGCCAAAAGTCTTAAGGCTCATTTTGCTCTATTATCAGCATGAGGAGGGTATTCTACTTTGGTGACATAATTGAGTATATCAGTATACCATGGTTCTTCTTCTTCTTCTTCTTCTTGGATTGTTTCATCATCCTCTATAGTTTGAATGTATGCTGGTTTGTGTCTTTTCTCTATAGTTAGAGGCATTTGCTCAATTTCCTTAGGAATCCTAACCATTGAGGCTAGTCTTGCCAAGGCATCGGCAAATTGGTTTTCTTCTCTAGGTAGATATGTGTATTCTACCTTTTCCAGTTGATCGGTGAGAGTTTCCAGATAGGTTTGGTAAGGGGCTTAGCTTTCGCTCCTTACTTTCCATCTTTTGGAGATTTAGTTGATGATCAAGGAAGAATCTCCGAATATTCGAAGTTTCTTTACACCCAATGCTAAAGCAGTTTCGAGGCCTACTACGCATGCTTCATATTCTGCAGCGTTGTTGGTAACGTCGAAATCTAATTTTATCGAAATTGGAACATGCTCTTCTTTAGGTGATACTAATAGGACTCCTACGCCACATCCCTTTTGGTTCGAGGCTCCATCGAAGTATAAAGTCCAAGTATCATCTTCTGTGACCATCAAGTCTTCATCTGGAAATTCATTGTCGTGTATTGGTGTTGAATCTTCTATTGGAAAGTCCGCTTAGAAGTCCGAGACTACATATCCTTTAATGGCCTTTTGAAGCATGAATCTTACATCAAACTGGGCTAGGTTGACTATCCACCTTGAGATGCGTCCGTTAAGCGTGGATTTCTCGAATAAGTACTTGAGAGGATCCGTTCGTGATACTACAAAGACTGTGTGTACAAGCATGTAGTGTCTTAACTTGGTTGTGGCCCACACCAATGCGAGGCACAATTTCTCAAGTGGTGTATAGCGTGCTTCATATTCGAGCATCTTTTTGCTTAGGTAGTAGATGGCGTTTTCTTTCCCTTCTACCTCTTGTGCGAGCATAGCTCCCATTGTTTCTTTGGTGACTGTTAAGTACAACCTTAGAGGGATTCCTGGAAGCGTTGGGGCTAATACGGGAGGATTGGCGAGATAGGCTTTGATCTTCTCAAAGGCTTTTTGACACTCGTCGTCCCATGTTACTGGCACGTTTTTCTTAAGCTTCTTGAATATCGGTTCGCATATTGTTGTTAGCTTAGATATGAACCTACTTATATATTGCAACCAGCCAATAAATCCTCGAATTTGCTTCTCGGTTTTGGGCGGTGGCATTGACATGATTGCTTTAATCTTGGTTGGGTCTATCTCTATTCCTCTAGAGCTTATGACATATCCCAAGAGTTTGCCTGAGGTTACTCCAAAAGCACACTTGGATGGATTCAACCTCATGTTGTATTTTCTTAGCCTCTCGAAGAATTTTCTTAAGGCCAATTGATGTCCTGGACGGTCTTTAGATTTCACAATCATGTCATCCACATATACTTTGACTTCTTTGTGCATCATGTCATGGAGTAGGGCAGTTGCTGCTCGTTGGTAAGTGGCACCCGCGTTTTTCAACCCGAATGGAATTACCGTGTAACAGTAAGTACCCCAAGGTGTTATGAATGTTGTTTTCTCCATGTCTTCTTCGTCCATGAGAATCTGGTTGTACCCTGTGTATCCATCCATAAATGAGAGAAGAGCGTGATTCGCTGCATTATCTACCAAAATATCGATGTATGGTAAAGGGAAGTCGTCCTTTGGACTTACCTTATTTAGATCTCGATAGTCGACACACATTCGAACCCTACCATCCTTTTTTGGGACTGGGACTACATTTGCAACCCATTCGGGGTATTTGGATACCCTGATAAAACCTGCAGTTATTTGTTTTTGTACTTCTTCTTTTATTTTAAGAGCTACGTCGGGTTTTATTCGACGTAACTTTTGTTTTACAGGTTTCATTCCTGGGATTAGTGGTATAGTGTGCTGAGCTATTTCTCTATTAATGCCTGGCATATCTTCATATGACCAGGAGAATACCTCGATGAATTCTTTAAGTAGATTAATTAAATCGATTCTTTCATCTTTGTTTAGCGTGAGTCTGATTTTAACTTCTCTTTTAATGGTCAGATCCTTTGAGATATCAACCGTTTCAGTGTCCTCAATTATTGGTGTCTTATTTTCAAGTGTTTCCATTGCTTTGATAATTTCTTTGTCATTTTCATCGTTAGTTAAGCAATACTCGTCATCTTGAGTCAAAGAAAGACACGAGGAATAAGGGGAAGAAGACATATTATTAAACTCATAAATCATTACATCGAATAAAGAAATGTCCGTTGGGACTTGATTGCTAACTATCCTAGGAGTAGATGCTGAAATAGAAGAATTAGAGGGAGGTGCTACAACTAGAGACTTAGAGGACTCGATAGGGGAAGACTCAGACTCAGACTCAGACGATTCTTCGAACATTGGCCCTTGTCCTGTAGTTATTAAGATCTTTTTTCCACTTGCAGTAGTTACCTTCACTGTCTTGCGCCATCCTCGTACTAAATCCTCTGCTGGAGTGATGAGCTTGGAGGGATCAAAGTTCTCGCTTTGTAGGACTGTTTGAATGAGTGAAGAGTTATCCTCTATATATCTTGGTTCATTCTTTTCTTGCCCAAAGAGAAGTCCCATGACATTAAAGTCAAAGCATGGGGGTGCTTTTTCTTTATGGATAGGAGTTGGGATTTCATTTAGAAAGCAGCAATCCAGAAATATTTCGAACCCAGGTTGTCTTATGCCGTTTAAAGTAAGAGGGTATTGATAATATTCTCCCTCTCTTATGAACTGTCCATTTAAAGTAAGAGGGTATTGATCCATTGGGATTACTTTCTTTTGTACGCGAGCATTTCTACGTGCTTTTGATCTTTCCCGGGCTCGCTTTAGATCTTCGAGAGTCGGTTCGAAACCAAGTCCGAAAGTATCTAATTTAGGGAGGCCAGGTAGTCCCATATGTTTTGCTATCCCTCTCTTCTTTCCTAGAGTCATTCCAGGGAAGTATCCTTGTTTTCTCAGGATAGCATTGGTTATCATGTTGGAGTGGAGGTCATAGCGAAGAGGGGTCCTTTCATCTTCCTCGATTTAGGAGACCTCTTCATTAAAGCCCCACAGATCTTCGTCATTCTCATCGTGCTCCACATTGATTAGTGGATTTTCTACTGTTTTGATCCTCATGGGTGAAGTATCGATTGTAATAGGTACTCCTCCAACTATGGCTTTCACTTGTTGGTGAAGAGATGAAGGGATGGCCTTGAGGTCATGAAGCCAAGGGCGTCCCAACAGTAAGTTGAACGAGGCCTTAATATCTACCACTTGGAATGTGGTGGCATGTTCAATTACTCCCGCCGTTATGTTCATAGTAATTGTGCCTAATGCTTGGCGACGTGAGTTATCGTAGGCTCTTATTCCTTGTATTGATGGAGATAAATCTTCGTCTCTTATTCCTAACATCCTCGCAGTTCTAAGTGGGCAAACGTTAATTGCCGATCCATTATCTACAAGAGTCATAAGGACGTTCATTCTCTTGCAAATTACTGTGAGGTTGAGAGCTTTGTTGTGCTTGTCACCTTCCGGCGGTAGGTCTTTGTCGGAAAAAGTGATCAAATTAGTAGGACTTGGGAGATCACTCGTGAGGAAGTTAGCCAACCCCTCAGGAGTGGTGTCCGATTCTATCCCTACTTTGGCTAAGGCATCCATGACCGCAACTCTATGTTCTTGGGATGTAGCTAGAAGTTTCCATACGTTCATTTCGATCTTAGTCTTTTTTAATTGTTTGACAAGATCGTTGTCTTCTATGATTGGTATGGGAACTTGCTGAGTAGTGGGAATAGGTTGTGTAGTAATGGGAGGTTGCATTCTCCCGGATCTTATGAGGACATCTATAGGTGAATCCTCTTCATCCCAAATGTCACCTACTGGATATATTGTCGAAAGTGGAGTTTCTTCGACGTCCTTGAGGTAGACATCCTCGTCATCACTATCCCAAACCCCATTAATGGTAGCATCTTGTTCTTGTGGGATTTGAACTAGTTTCTTGTTATCAATCAATCTTTGGACCAAGTCTTTGAACTTGAAACAATTTTCTATAGTATGTCCTCCTGATTGATGATATGGACAGTAGTACCTATCTGTCCTTTTCAGTGATTCAAATGGTCTCGGTTCAGAAGGTTGAATTTTACCATTCTCGGAGAGCATTTTGAACATATTTGCATAAGAAGTCCCAATTGGAGTGTATGGCCTATTGCTCCTTTTGGGTGTGTCAATTGCTTGGAGGGAGAACGATTTCTTCTCCTTAGGTAGAGGTCTACTTTTGAGTAGTTCGTTTCGTTCCTTTACAACCTCCATGGCCTCGCATAATAATTCTCTTGCTTCCAACACAACCTGAATAAGGATACACACTTCTTGTTTAGTCGCAGGTTCTTGTCCACAAGGAAAATGATCCTCGGCATCCTCGAAGACTTCCTCCTCTTCTTCAATGGATTCGACAGATTTAATGAGTTTCGAGGGGTCAACTTGATTTTTCTCATCGTAAATAGCCAAGGAATCCGACAGTGGTGCATTATTGATAATTGGCTTCTTGCTTGCAGGGGGCAATGGAAGTTTGTTGTTATCAATTAAATCTTGGATTGCTTCCTTTAGATTCCAACAATTTTCTGTGAGATGGCCCCTACCCTGATGATACTTGCAATGTGCATTGGGGTTCCAGCTAGCCGTTCTCTTTTCGACATGTGGGTCCCCAAACGGTCCAATGGGAGTTATAAAACCTTTTGCATGTAAGCGATCGAATGCGGTGTCATAACTCATACCAATAGGAGTAAAGTTTCTCCTAAATGGTTTCTTTTGTCCTTGATTATTCATGGCGAGGACTTCATTCAAATTAAAGGCGCTAACATTATTTGAGTGGGTGGTTTTGGAAGAAGAAGGATTGTCGTTCTTCTTGCCTTTCCAGCCACTATTAAAGTTACTGTTGTTAGCAGTTTTTTGTTTAGCTAGGTCGTCTTCAATATTGATACCGATGTCATAGACGGCCTTGAAAGTGTGCAAGTTATTTTGGTATTTGAGATGCTTAGAATATTTTTCTTGGAGGTTCTTGATGAACATCCTCACAGATTCTTTCTCACTAGGCACCTCAACCATCTTTGCAGAAGTTTCCCTCCATTTATTAAAGAAAGAAGTAAATCCTTCATTCTCTTTCTGCTTAAGTATTTCAAGTTCCCTATGATCAGTTTCAACTTGAATATTGCATTTATATCTATCAATGAAAGCGTTTACAATTGACTCCCAACTAGAGGTTTTCTCTTTATCAAGAGAAAAGTACCATTGCTGACAAACGGTTTCTAAAGATAGAGAAAACACAGAATGAAAATCTTTCTTGTCTATTCCCTTAATATTCATTATAGTTTCAAAGGCTCTTAAATGAAAATAAGGGTTATCCATTTCCTTGAATTTCGGGATGTCGTTAGCATTGAACTTCTGCGGAAGAAGATCCTTGTCCACCGAGACCCCTTGTGAGCTAATGCCCTGCAATCTATAGTCATTGGATAATCTGCTCAAACATTCCTAGATGAGCTCCATTTTTTGTTGTCTCACAGGGTCATTGATTTGAAGAGTCAAATTCTTCAACATTTCAGCCATGTTAGCCACCTGTCCCTTGAGTTCGTTGACTTCTTCCTGACTTGCCATTATCTTCTTAGCTTTCCTTTTTCGACCGATTGGCTTATCAAAAAGTGAGACTTGAACGAAAGTGTTATCCTTGATTAAACGCACTTCCTTTCTTAACCACGCGCTGTAGATTAAACCATATTTGTTTTAATGACTTGACTCAAGTTGACTTTGATTTTTATGGTTTTAAAAAAAAAAGCAAAAATAGGGTGCATATTTTTGGGAATGGGTTCAAACAAGTGGTTCAATTGGAGGATTAATATCCGACTTACCCCCCTAAAAAAATGACGGAAAAACATGCATTCAAGACTCTCTAGACATGGTCAAGGTGTGATATACATGTTAAGTGTGTGCTTTATAAGTGAATGCAAGTGGCATGCTTTGACTCTTATGTATGACCATGGGACTAAGTGCCTAGACTTAATTAAGGACTTAAACATGGCTAAAGCCATTAACAAATTGGTTAAACTGATTAGCAGACTGTTTAATTAGACTCGTCGTGATGACTCGAGTAAGAATCTGGACTATCGCCGGAGCAACAGAACTGTCGCCATAGTTTGAAGCTTGTCGCCAAACGACAAATCTGTTGCCAGGAGACAAGCAGTAAACTGTGGCACCACAACCCAAATTTCTGCGCCATTGCTGGAACATTAATCTGGGACTGTTTCCAGTAAGCTTACTTTAAGGGGACATGCCTACAGTCGTACTAAGTCAGATTAATTACTTTATTAGTCTTTAATTAGTCAAATTAATTAATTAGTTAAACAAAGTCCTTTTTAGTCATTAATTGGTTTATTTAAACTTAAGCACAAGTCAAACAAACGGTTAGCACATATAGGGTATGCACAAATAGTTCAAATAGTCACAATATGATGCAATGAGTTTGCATCCTAACCATGGCTCTAGTTTTCTAAAGTTCAAGGATATGGGTTAGTCAAAGAGGGTCCATGGTTATGAGTCCGGATACACCGCGCGAAAGCCTTACCTTTGGAAGGGTTGGCGCGAGTGGATGGGACCCCGCAAGTTAAAAACTTGCTTCCACAGTTTGGTGGATTCACAAACTCAGATGTACCCGTCGTTGCCAGGAGCGTTCGATTGGGTAGATGGAGCGTGAACCCCCAGAGGGTTATGTCCATATGTAGAACACATATGGGTTTCAGAAAAGTGAGAAAAACTCAATCAGGAAGTAGAATCGAGCCAACAGTTGGTCAAAATAAGAAGGCAGAGTTCTGGCTCGGTATTGGAAGAACTTGGCGTCAGACTACAGGGATTGTCGCCGCAAAAGTACCCCTGTCGCCAGGCGACAGAATCACTTTACAGGCGACAAGCCCTGTTTTCTAGACGATAGTTCCTACATGCCTCAGCAGGTATCTACGTTCTTAGAATTTTCCAGATTTCGCAGCATTATTTCAATTCTAGTTGTGAAAGATATTTCTCAAATTTCCTACGTGTAAAAATCCTATGTTTTTTACTAATTTCGGATGGCCTATCCAATGAGGACCTTTTTTATGCATATGACAATAATGCTAATCAAAATTACGCACATGAAATACTTAGAACTTTTCGAGTCTCATCCACTCATTCTAAATCATTGCCAAAATAAATTTCAGGAATTAAAATAGAAATCCTCCCCAGTGGAGTCGCCAAAAACTATAGGGAATATTTCAAGCATTACCCCAAACTTGAACCCCACTGTGATCATACACTTAAGCATGGTGGCGTCCAAAGGGAAGGAAGCTAGAGCAAAAGAGTCGCCAACAAGTTTTAGGAACTTGTAAACCGTTCACCAGGTGAAGATTACACCCCTTAACGATCCATGAGATCGTCAACTCCAAAAGGTCTTGAACCAAATAGGGTTCGGGGATGAAGGTACAAATCCAACCTAAAAGAGATTGAACCTGCCCTAAATAATAGGCCTCTACTTCATTCTTCTCGTATTCATGTCGCTTTCTGACTAGCATGCAATCAACAGATTAACCCTAAACCTGTTTATCTATGTCGGTTGAATTTAATGCACAAATAAAACTATTATTTGCGATCACTTGAATTATAATCATATTAGCCCTAAACAAGATTATTAATTATCTTATTAAGCGTGATTACAAGTACAAATTCCCTTTAAACACGCATAAAAGGCGTGATCAAGCAATAACAATAACCATATATATCAAGCAACATGATAATCATTATAATTATAATCATAATAATAATAACAATCATAATAATTATAATCATCATAATCATGTTAAAGCATAATATTAATAGCAAGATCCTAGGCATGATACTAACAAGATTAATAACAAACCCTAGCATGTCACTAAACATTAAAGATCAAAGCTTTACTCCTAACATGACACTAATATAATAGAAGAAAGAGTAGGAAGCATAATAATAACATCAGAAATATTAATTAATACCCTAAACATGATACTAGGAATCACAAAGACATCCTAACATGATACTAGGAATTAACAAAACAATCTAAGCATGATTTCTATATCAAAAGATCAATAAAACAATTAAAGTACTTACTTTGATGCCTCGTACCTCTTTCTAATAACAAAATACACGCGTTAGTAACTTCAAGGAAAATAATAAAATCAAACAATTAAATCAAATAATTGAAATAAAGATTTGGGACCAAACCCTCAGAAATATTAAACCTTTCACGTGTAGGGCGAAGGCAACTTCGAACTTGGCTAGGTGTGTCTAGAACTTGTGAATGTGGAATTTTGTGAGAGGGAAGGTTTAGAAAAAGAATAGAGAGAGCTTCTAGCTTTTAGAGATAATAGAATTAGATGATTGTTGATGATTAATGATTGTGTATTCCTCATGGAGGAGATACGACCCCTATTTATATAGAAAATAGTCCGGAAACAAATCAAGTCCAATTCGGAATAAAACTGGCATCTGTCGCCAGGCGACAGATCTTAGCGCCAGGCTACAGACTTTGTCGTTTGGCGCTAATTAAAAGATAAAACGCGCTTTTGTACGGAATCTTCTTCTTAATATGATTAAGCAACAAATTCCGTGTTTATCAGATTAAAATCATATTTTTGCCAAATCACGTATTTTATTCAAAATAAAACTCTTTAAAATATAATTATCACTCCTAATTCCATTAGAATTAAAAAGAACCTTGTAGATTTTCTAGAAGAATAAAATCAATCCTAACAACTTTAGGAATAATAATTAATAGGCCCTCCTCTAGATCATTGGGCCACATTTAAAATCATTGGGCCTATTTAATTTAATCCATAACTTCCTCATTATTCATTGAAATTGGGCTTATAATATATCGTTGGAAAGCTCTTTTCGAGCCCAATCCAACTACACTATTATTGGACCCTTACCATGGACCAAACCAAATTGGACTGACTATTTTTCATAAATAGAGTAAGAGAAGAAATATTTTTGAAAACAGAAAGAGAAATATTTTAATAAAAACATTCTCATCACTACACTTTTCACACTTTCACCTTGTTCGATAATCAAATGACGTGAAAGGTATTCATCACTGGGTTTGGTTTTGGGGAGACACATTTGGGTGTCTACAACAGGGTGAAGGTTACACCCCTTCACGATCCATGAGATCGCTAACTCCATAGTGGTCTGGAACCATGACTGGATATTCGGGGATGAAGGTACAAATTCAACCTAAAAGAGATTGAACCTACCCTAATAATAGGCCTCTACTTTATTCTTCTCATATTCATGTGCGCTTTCTAACTAACATACAATCAATAGGTTAACCCTAAACCTGTTTAATCTATGTTGGTTGAATATTAATGCACAAACAAAGCAATTATTGGCGATCACTTGAATTATAATCATATTAGCCTAAACAAGATTATTAATTATCTTATTAAGCGTGATTACAAGTACAAATTCCTTTTAAACATCATAAAAGGCGTGATCAAGCAATAAAAATAATATATATCAAGCAACATAATAACAATCATCATCATAATAATCTCAATAAAGCATAATAATAATAGCAAGATCCTAAGCATGATACTAACAAGATTAATAACAAATCCTACCATGTCACTAAACAAAAAGATCAAATCTTTAACCCTAACATGATACTAACATGATAGAAGAAATAGGAAGCATCATAGAAACATACATGATATTAGAAATCTTAGTTATTACCCTAAACATGATACTAGGAAGCAATAAAAACATCCTAACATGATATTAGGAATCAAAATAATCAAAGCATGATTTCTACAACAAAAAAATAACAATTAAATTACTTACTTGGATGCCTTGTATCTCTTTCTAATAACAAAATACATGCGTTAGTAACTTCAAGGAAAATATTAAATCAAACAATTAAATTAAATAATAGAGATTTGGGACCAAACCCTCATAAATTATCAACCTTTCACGTCTAGGGCGAAGGCAACTTCGAACTTGGCTAGGTGTGTCTAGAACTCGTGAATGTGGAATTTTGTAAGAGGAAAGGTTTAGAAAAAGAATAAAGAGAGAATAAGCTTCTAGCTTTTAGAAAGAGAATAGAGATTAGATGGTGATTGTGAATGAATAAAAACGGGGAAATACGACCCCTATTTATAGGAAAATAGTCCGGAATCGATAGAAATAAATCAGAATTTGAATCGAAATAAAACTGCTCCCTGTCGCGAGCGACAAAGCCTGTCGCCATGCGACAGGAATCACGCATGGCGATAAGCCTTGTCGTTTGGCGACAGGCTTGTCGTTATGTGACAATTAAAAGATAAACGCACTTTTGTACGGAATCCTTTTCTTAATATAATTAAGCAATTAAAACTCCGTTTAATCAATTTTAAAATCATATTTTATCATAATAAACACTTGTTTTATTTTAAACCAAATTCATTATTTTTCTAAAATATTAATTATCAATCCTAACGCTATTAGAACTCAAACTAACCTTCTAGACTATTCTAGAAGACTATAATCAATCCTAATAATTTTAGGAATAATAATTAATAGGCCCTCCACTAGATCATTGGGCCATAAAACCATTTCAAACCCAAATTAGTATTTGGACCGTAACCTCCTCATTATTTATCGGAATTGGGCTTATAATATACCATTGGAAAACTCTTTACGAGCCCAACCCAACTACACTATTAATGGACCCTTATCATGGACCAATCTAAATTGATCTGGCTATTTTCATAAAATAGAGTTCTTTTTGAAAACAGAAAGAAAGATTTTTATTAAAACTAACACATCACAAGAATTTTCACACTTTCACCTTATTCGATAATCAAGCGACGTGAAAAGTATTCATCATTGGGTTTGGTTTTTGGGGAGACACAATTGGGTGTCTACAGAAGCCCCCACTTTGACTGAGTTTGGAGAAACGTGTGTTTCATAAACAAAAGTCAAAGTAGCGATAGGGACAGAGAATGATTCAGAACGTTCTGTGATCCTAAATCATTCTTGTAACTCCGATACCTGCAAACTAACGTTAGTTAAACAGATAAAAGAGTTAAGAAACGCGTATCTTGCACCGTCGAGCACACGTCTGTGGAGTAACCGATTTTCTTTGCTACATTTGTTGGTGACGACCTCCACAGTGCCTCGTGAACGCCATCTGAAGGTAATAGTGCCTCGCTATCTTCATTTGCTTGTGACAATCCTCCACAGTGCCTTGGGAACATCATCGAAGTTGACCGTGCCTCGTCATCTTTATGGTTGCGGCAGTGCCTCACCGCTATAGACAATATCCTCTCTGCCTCGGGACATCGTCGAAGACCGCTACTTGTAGCTATCTTCAAAGTTGTGGCAGTACCTTGCTACGGTTGTGCCTCGCCGCTGTAGACAATCTCCTCTATGCCTCAAGACATCGTCGAAGACCGCTGCTTGTAGCCATTTTCAGTTTTATAATGATAACCTTCCTAGGAAAGTTATCGAAGACCACCACTTGTTGATCCTCAGTGCTTTACTTCGCTTCGCTATTTGTCGTTACTTCGTTGTGATTCCTTGCTGTGCCAGTACCTCGACGTATTTTGTAATGAGCCGGTACTTTGGCGCTTGTGCTTGCTTGTAAACCATTACCTTTGTGCTTATGATGAGCCAATACTTAGGCGTTTTAAGCTAAGTGAGACGATCTTGTCAAGTCAATCACTTTCTGCAATTGTAATCAAGCCGACCACTAATCATGTCAATTCGCTTATATGGGCTAACTGGCGTACCAAGGAACCCAAACTGCTGCATGAGGTCCGCATAGACGAGTATGGGGGCCATGTGTCCTGTCACTGAGCCAGCGCGCGCAGGAACCTCCTGTCGCGACGCATTTGCTTTGTCGCGATGCGACAAGGATCATGTTGCGCGTGATTTCTGTCGTTTGGCAATAGAGTCGGGTTTTCCATATTTAAACCCCTTCTTCATTTCGCCGTTGCTGCTCATTTTTGCTCAAGTTTCCGAAAAAACTTCCTCTTGCTCGTTCTTGCTTGTTTCTCAACCGAATTCGCTCAAGTTTTTTGCAAATCGAAGCTTTTGATCTCTAGTTTCACGATCTATGTAAGTTTTCTCCAAGTTCACTCTGGTTTTTCTCAATTTCGTGCATCTTTACTCGTGGGTTTTCAAAAATTCACACCCCAATTTTGCTTTATTTGTTGAATTTTATGCCATGAATCCTTTTTCTTATGCTTGTATATTGCCTTGGGAGTGTTTTGAGACTTGCTTGACTCAATTTGGTGAAGAAATGAACATTTTGCCATTGTTGACCCCTTCAAGTTCGTGAGAACAATGTGGCTCATTCTTGATGTTCTTGCTAGCTATTCATGCTCAATTTGTCACAATATTTGTTATATTGTTGTAAGAAATTGTTTTCTTGCTTGAAAATGCTATTTCTACTTGAATCAAAATCGTACTCTGTTTTAGTACTACGTACTCTGTTTTTTGTTCGAACATAATATCATGCGGCTAGGCGAACCTTAGATACCATAAAACCTTTGATTTATTATTGTTTTTCATAATTTAGAATGGCTAAACATCACGGCTCTGGTTCTCACTCCCGCAACGCTCATCGGGAGGACGAGCCTATTGACACATGCGAGGGAGCTTCTACCAGTCTCGGGAAGTTCCCTGAATGGGACGAGCGCATTCTCTACTTTGCTCCTCACTTTCACATCTCGGAGCGCGTACGGCTCGAGATGACAAGTGACCTCATTCGTTTCCACGGCTCAGGCAACGCAGCTCTCGGTCAGATATACGACCTATACTTTCGCGACCATATCGAGTTGCGCGAGCTTTGGGAGTCTTGCGGCCTGACTCCTTTTCTTCTGGCTACGCGGGCCATACATTCTTTCTCGTCGGGCCGCTGTTTGGTTCGAGCTCTGGTGGAGTTCTTTTAGGACACCACCAACACTTTTCACTTTCCGTGGGGCGAGATGACTATCACTCCTCTCGACTTTTCTCTTATCACCGGTTTAGAGTTCCGGGCGACTTTTCACTTTCCGTCTACTCTCTAGAGGTAGAGGAGTTAATCGGCCCCATAGCTATTCGAGCTCGTGTTGAGGCTCAACTGACTCAGATTAGCGCTCGATGCATTCGCCAGACCATGCTGATGGAGGCCTTTCAAGACGGTGCGACTACCCTTGAGCAGTGGGTACGCATCTTTGCTTTGATTGTTTTGTCGGGGACCTTCTCCCCTGACAAGGGTAGCCGTGTGCTACTCTACTACTTGCCTGCTCTTCGTGACCTTTGTATGGTCGGATCATACGATTGGGCCAGCTTGGCCTATGCTGACTTCCTGCTTGGATTGCGACTTGCTTGTCGTCATCGCAGTTTCGAGGGGGAGGTTACACTTTCTGGTTTCTAGGGGATCGTAGAGGTATATTTCTTTTAACTAGAGCTTGCTTTAGGTTTTGTGTTTAGCTTTTGCTGACACTTCATCCTGTCTCATAGGTCTGGTTCTATGAGTATTTCCCTTCTTTTTCACCGGCAAGGCCTTCGCCTCGTAGGCTCCCCATCGCTGCCAGTTGGGGAGGTCGTGTGAACGACCAGACTGCTACTGTTTGTGTTCGAGAGTTACTTCTCTCGGTATGCTTCTTAACACTCTGTGTTTATATTACCCTTAACAGGACTTGAGCTCATGAATGTTCATTTTGTAGGAGCCCGAGGTTCGATTTCGGCCGTGGGATGGCTTTATCTTTCCTGCATTGGCTGTGAAGTACACTGCCCAGCGTCGGTATTTTCAGGGGACGTACGACGTTGTGGTCTACTTGGGTGAGAGAGTTGCGATTCAGCACTCCTCGGATTCTCCTGTTGTTCCTTCTCGCCCTCCTAGTCACATGTTCGATCAGACGAGGCTGAGAGCTCGGGCGGCTAGGACACCTGCGAGTTCGGAGTGGAAGAGCCATATCCATTCGAACCGTAGTTATGAGGAGAGGCTTTTGCCGTGCTTGGCTCCTCCACCTTGCTTGCTAGAGCCGAGAGAGGTATCTTTTGTATTTTTTATTTACTTGATAGCCCCCGAGCCAATCCTAATCATTCGGGTTTGACTTGACAGGCTTCGATCAGAGAGTTTGTGCCTTCGCCGGTGTACATCGTCTACTGGGGCACTTTTGGTCCTGTTCAGGAGATGGTTCCCCTGGCTCCTGAGCCATGGCGCTTCATAGAGGAGTCAATACCTCGACACCAGACCTCGATGAGTCACTTTATCTGTTATCTTATTTATGTGTATACTTGGATTATTTATGACTTTATGACTTGGCAGTTTTCTCGTGAGGTGATGCTGAGGATGGCGAAGGGCATGGACGCCTTCCGCTACCAGCTCGTGAGGTTGAGCCACCGAGCTATGTGCCATCACAGTGATGATGGCGTGAAGGTATTTCTCTTGACTTCTTTTATGTTTATATTTGCCTTTCTGTACTTGACTTGATTTACTTTTCCTGTATCAGCCCATTCCTCCGACGCGCGCTCGTGTGAGACCCGAGGCTAGGAAAGAGAGATCGGGGTCTGACTCGAGGAGTCGTCGGACCTCTGCTGGGAGCCAGGGCGGGCGTGCAGACTCAGATCGTACTGTCAGATTAGAGGGTTCTAGCTCTTCGTCTGAGGGTACGTCAGGGGGACTGACTGGCCAAGGAAGCATGACGTTAGCTCCTTTGGTGGTTGGTGGGACGTACGAGGTTGGCTCGTCATCACAGCAGCCACAACAGCCTCAGCATTTAGGAGTGCAGCAGGGTGATCCTGGATGGGTTGGCCCTACTCTCTCGATTCCGGCTCCTTCTGATTAGGCTGCGGGCGAGGGTTTGTCTCCTCGTACTGTAGAGTTTTTTGACATGTTGGTTTTCCTCCTCATTTGTGGGGTCCGCCATCATAGGTGTACCTGCACTTGTTTTTATTTTGACATTGTAGGACTTTGCTTATTTGACTCAGACACTTGTATATATGTATATATGATTCTATGCTAATTTTCAACATTTGCATTTTTATTTTTCGTTTTATTAGGCATGCAAGTGAAAAATTATGACTAATTTTGCGTAAAAATTTCCGTTATTTTTATTATCTAAGGAGGGTATCCGACTTTCTCCCCCAAAAGAAAAAATGAAAAATAAAAATCGAGCTTAAATTTAATTAACCTCAAAATGTTACAAAAATTTTACCATGAAGGATTTGGCTAATTTTCTGAAAAGAAAGGTTAAAACCATAAAATCGCAGTACAAAATCGAGTCGAAGTCAAGAAAAACTTGGTTAGCGTAGCGAACAAGTCTAGCGCGACAGAATCTCGGCTGGCGCGATTCGACAGGCATCACGCCATGTGTGAGTTCTGTCGCATGGCGCTGGAATAATTTTTTCGAATCCGAACAGGATTTGGATTGCGCCAATTTTGTGCATAAATAGCCCCCAAATTTGATGATTTCTTAATCATGTCTAAGAGTTTTAGCGATTTCACTCGTGAGTGGTGCCGATCTCTGACTGCTAAAGAGAGAAAAGAACTTGACTTTTTCCATATGGGGGGTATATATGGTATAAAAAGGGTAGATCTTGACATAGACTTTATTCATACCGCCTTGGAGTATTGGGATTCAGATACTCATTGCTTTAGACTTGGTTATGATGAAATTTGTCCTTTACCGGAAGAATTTGGGGCCATACTAGGCTTCCCTTCCCTAAATCTTGCGGTAATTCCAAAAGTAAGCAAGTATTATTATAAAGATTTTGAGCGTTTCCTTAACCTTAAGGATAAGGATTTGAAAAATATTGTGCATGGAAATAATGTTAATTTGAAAGAATTTGCATGTTTTTATTTTTATAGACCACGCTACGAATCTTTTCATGTTTATAGGAGAAGAGCCTTCCTTTTTTGCATGTTAAATCAATAGTTGCTTACTAGTGGTAATATTAATGAGGGCCAAGCTATTTTAGCACCTGTCATGGAGCAGATTGAATTAGGTAGGAATCCAATGCCTTTGATTGTTGGAGAAACTATGCTTGGTTTAGATGCACTAAAAAAGGATCCAAAAGCACCTCTTCGAGGTTCTCCAATATTATTACAGGTAGAAAATCAATACTTTTAATTACAGAAATCAAAAATATTTAACTTTGTATAGTAATAATAATTATTTGCATTTGAATTTTCACAGATGTGGCTAATGGAGAGGCTTGAATTAATTAGCCCTCATGACAATGTTGACAACTATACTCCAAATTGCATTGTGAGACGGAAGAAACGTTTTTCCAAAAAGATGGGCCGCCGGGAGTGGAGTAGAATCTTTGAATCTTGCGACTTTACCATCAAGTGGGTCGTTCCTTGGTGGAAAATTGAGAAGATGGTTGGTGTCAATAGCCAACCTTTCTACCGTCTTCCTAACTTGTCAAAGTTGACCTTTTATTATCCTTCCAGGGTGAGGAGACAATATGGTCTAACTCAAACCGTCCCATTCGGTGATCTTCGTCGTCCCTATGAATTTCTTGTTTCACAGGATGTAGAAAGATTTGATGATTATTGGTGTGCTAGACCTTTATGGGAAGTTGTTACCCAAAGGTTCCTCCTTCTTTGTCCAAGGATGTGAAGCAATGGTTACTTGATAGATCTCAAAAGGACAAGAACAAAGCTCGAAAACTGAATAAGACCAATGTGAAAGACCGCTTAGGGGACAAGAAAATACCTCCTAAGGAGCGTCTGGGTGAAAAAGTTGAATTCAAGACTCCTGTCATGCCTAAAAAGAAGTGTCCTAAAAGCAAAGAGAAAAGAAAAGCTGACTCTACAGAAAAAAAAGTGTGGATTGAAAAGAAACATGGTGTAATGGCTATTGGAGAAACTATTGACACCAAGATTGAATGTAGGTCTTCAAAGGGATGCTTATTAGCGAAAGTAATGGATGATGAAGAGGAAACGGAAAAGAATTGGAAGAGAGCTAGGAAGGAGAAGATAGATTAGAGCATTGCTTTTCTTTCAATTTTATTAGACAAATTTAATTTAAGTCAATTTTATTTTTAAGCTTTATTTAAAATTCCATCAATAATGTAATTTTTACTTTATTTTATTAATGCAATTTCAGCTTTTAAAATTAAATTAACTTTTTTACATTTAAAATTCTTTCTTAAAGCAATGAAAACAACTTGAATTATTCTAAAAATTATGCGAGTACGAAATTCGAAAATTTCCAAAAAACACCGAAATTTTCCCAGATCAATGCGGAACACCTAGCGCTTCAATTTTGACTTTGTTGCCATCCACAACAATTGTCGCGATGCGCTGGAGTTTGTCGCTGTGCGACAGCTAGGTTTCGTCGCGCTGGACATAATCTTTGTGCGTCGACTGTTCTGTTGCTGGAGAATCGAATTTTGTGAGAATTAAAGTGGCCGCACCCTATAAAGGGTTGCCTACGTATCCTTTCCTAAGGAATCAGGCTAAATGTAACTCTCTTGAGTTTCCTACTCAAGTAATTATGGGTAGTACTTCTTAAGTTGGTCAAGATTTGTCATGTTTGAAAATTCATTACCATCCATGTCAGTTAACTTTGTAGCACCTCCTGATAGGATGGTTTTGACAATGTATGGTCCGGGCTAATTAGGCCTAAATTTGCCTCTTGGGTCTAGAACATTCTTCCTTAATGCTTTTAACACCAAGTCTCCTACTTTGATGTTTCTTGTCTTGACCTTCTTATTAAAGTGCCTAGCCATACGAGTTTGGTAGCATTGAGTATGATGTAGAGCTTCTAGTCTCTTCTCATCAAGTAGAATTAGCTCTTCATATCTTGCTCTAGTCCATTCGACTTCATCGAGTTTACTTTCCAACGCAATGCGTAGGGAAGGTATTTTTAGCTCTACAGGTTGTACGACATCCATTCCATAGACTAAGGAGAATGGCGTATTTCCTGTTGATGAGCGAATTGACGTGCGATAACCCCAAAAAGAAAAGTGGAGTTTGTCAGGCCAATCTTTGTAATTTTTCGTCATTTTCTCGATGATAGTTTTTAAATTTTTATTAGCTGCCTCTACCGCACCATTCGCTTGAGGCCTATATGGGGAAGAATGATGGTGTTGAATTCCATATTTTTGTAGCAATTCTTCACATTCTGCTTGAAAGTGAGTTCCATTGTCACTTATCATTTCATGTGGGACTCCATATCGACATATGTTGTTTCTTTCGATAAAGAGTGCTATGTGCTTTGCAGTGAGTTTTGCATACGATGCTGCCTCAAACCATTTTGTAAAATAGTCGATTGCTACTAGGATGTATTCGTGTTCTCCTGTCCCAGGAGGAGTAATCTTTCCAATAATATCTATTCCCCATGTTGAGAATGACCATGGTGAAGTGTAGGTGTAAAGGAGTGATGGAGGAACGTGCTACAAGTTGGCGTATATTTGGCATTTAGGACACCTTTTCACATAGTGATAACAATCCTTATTCATGGTAGTCCAATAATATCCTTTACGCATTATCTTTTGGACTAGCATCTTGCCATTCACGTGAGTTCCACAAACTCCTTTGTGGACTATTCTCATTACCCTTTGGGCTTCCTTTTTGCCTATGCATAAGAGAGCTCGACCTTTAGGTACCCTTTTGTGTAGCTCATTGTCTATGAGTACATATTGGGGAGCTAAAAGCCTTAGGGCTCGTTTTGCTCTTTTGTCAGCGTGGAGTGGATATTCTCCTTTGGTGACGTAGTTGAGGATGTCTGTATACCAAGGCTCTTCTTCTTCTTCTTCTTCTTCTTCTTCTTCTTGAACTATCTCATCATCCTCTATTGCTTAAATGTAAGCCGGTTTATGCCTCTTTTCTATTGTCAAGGGCATTTGCTCGATTTTTGTGGGAATTCTAACTATCAAAGCTAGCCTTGCCAAGGCATCAGCAAATTTGTTTTCCTCCCTTGGTAGATAGGTGTATTCTACCTTTTCTAACTAATTAGTCAGAGTTTCCAGATATGTTTGGTAAGGGGCCAAGCTCTCGCTCCTTACTTTCCACCTTTTGGAAATTTGGTTGATGATTAGAGAAGAATCTCCGAATATTTGAAGCTTCTTTACTCCCAATGCTAAAGCTGTTTTGAGGCCTACCACACATGCTTCATATTCTGTAGCATTATTGGTAAAGTCAAAATCTAACTTTATAGAGATTGGGACATGTTCTTCTTTTGGCGATACTAACAATACTCCCACACCACAATTCTTTTGGTTTGATGCTCCATCGAAGTATAACGTCCATATATCGTCCTCTGTAAGCATTAGATCTTCATCCGGAAATTTATTTTCATGTATGGGAGTCGAATCCTCTATTGGGAAATCTGCTAAGAAGTCCGAGAACACTGATCCTTTAATAGCCTTTTGGGGCATAAACCTTACATCGAATTGGGCTAAGTTGGCTATCCATCTTGATATTCGCCCGTTAAGTGTAGATTTCTCGAAGAGATACTTTAATGGATCCATCCGAGATACTACATAAACTGTATGAACGAGCATGTAGTGTCTTAACTTGGTTGTGGCCCACACTAACGCGAGGCACAATTTTTCAAGTGGTGTATAGCGTACTTCATACTAGAGCATCTTTTTGCTTAAGTAGTAGATGGCGTTATCTTTTCCTTCTACTTCTTGTGCGAGCATAGCCCCCATTGTCTCTTTGGTGACTGTTAAATATAACCTTAGAGGGATTCCTGGGAGTGCAGGTGCTAGTACGGGAGGATTAGCGAGATAGGCTTTAATTTTCTCAAAGGCTTTTTGGCACTCATCGTCCCATATAACTGGCACATCCTTCTTCAATTTCTTGAATATAGGTTCACATATTGTGATTAACTTGGATATGAACCTACTTATATATTGCAACCGGCCAATGAATCCTCGAATCTGTTTCTTAGTCTTGGGCGGTGGCATTTACATGATTGCTTTAATCTTGGTTGGGTCTATCTCTATTCCTCTAGAGCTAATAACATAACCCAAGAGTTTTCCTGAGGTTACTCCAAAGGCACATTTAGATGGATTTAACCTCATGTTATACTTTCTCAGCCTTTCGAAGAATTTTCTTAAGGCTACTAAATGTCCTGGACGATCTTTTGATTTTACAATCATATCATCCACATAAACCTCAACTTCCTTTTGCATCATGTCATGCAACAAGGTAGTCGCTGCTCTTTAGTAAGTGGCACCCGCGTTTTTCAACCCGAATGGCATTACCGTGTAACAATGAGTGCCCTATGGCGTTATGAATGTAGTCTTTTCCATATATTCCTCGGCCATGAGAATCTGGTTGTATCCCGTGTATCCATCCATAAATGAGAGAAGCGCATGATTTACTGTATTATCTACCAAAATGTCGATGTGTGGTAAAGGGAAGTCGTCCTTTGGACTTGCCTTATTTAGATCCCTGTAGTCGACACACATTCTTACCCTTCCATCCTTCTTTGGAACTGGCACCACATTTGCAACCCATTCTAGGTATTTGGATACCTTGATAAAACCTGCAGTAATTTGTTTTTGAACCTCTTCTTTTATTTTAAGAGTTGCGTCGGGTTTCATTCGACGTAACTTTTGTTTTACAGGTTTCATTCCTGGAATTAGTGGTATTGTGTGTTGAGCTATTTCTCTATTTATTCCTGGCATATCTTCATATGACCAAGCAAATACATCGATGAATCTTTTAGTAGATTAATTAAACCGGTTCTTTCTTCTTCAGTAAGAGTTAGTCCGATTTTAACTTCTCTTTTTATGTTTGGATCCTTTGAAATATCCACTGTTTCAGAGTCTTCTATTACTGGTGTTTTGTTTTCAAGTGTTTCCACTGCTTTAATTATCTCTTTGTCATTTTCATTGTTAGTTAAGCAACGCTCATCATCTTGAGTTAAAGAATGACATGAGGAGTAAGCGAAAGAAGACATGTTATTAAACTCTGAAACCATTACATCAAATAAAGAGATGTCAGTTGGGACTTGACTACTAACTATCCTAGGAGAAGAAATTAAAGAAGAAGAGTTAGGGAGATGTGTTATATCTAGAGATTTTGAAGATTCAATAGGGGAAGACTCAGACTCAGACTCTAACTCAGACGACTCTTCAAACATGGGTCTTTGTCCTGTCGTTATAGAGATCTTCCGTCCACTTGGTGTAGTCACTTTCACAGTCTTTCGCCATCCCTTGACTAGTCCCTCTACTGAAGTGATAAGCTTTGAGGGGTCAAAACCATCACTTTGTAGTGCCGTCTGAATGAGCACGGAGTTATCTTCAATATATTTTAGCTCATTTTTCTCGTGCCCGTAAAGAAGTCCCATGACATTGAAGTCAAAGCATGGGGATGCTTTCTCATTATAGATAGGAGTTGGGATGTCATCTAGGAAGTGGCAATCTAGGAAGATCTCGAACCCAGGTTGTCTAATTCCATTTTTGACAAAGGGCTCGGGAAATTCATAGCATGGATAATTTTCACCCTCTCTCACAAATTGTCCATTTAGTGTGAGGGGATATTCATCCATTGGGATTACTTTCTTATGGGTACGAGCATTCCTCCACGCGTTAGCCTTTTCCCGGGCTTGCTTATAGTCTTTCAGAGTCGGTTCAAAACCAAGTCCAAAAGTATCTAATTTAGGAAGGCCAGGCAATTTCGTTTGCATGGCTACTCCTTTCTTCTTTCCTAGAGTCATTCCGGGAAAGTGTCCTTGTTTTCGGAGTATGCCATTGACTATCATATTTGAATGGAGGTCGTGGCAAAGAGGGGTCCTTCTATCTTCCTCGATTAAGGAGACCTCTTCCACGTTAAAGCCCCATAAATCTTCATCATTGTCATCGTGCTCCACGTTTATGAGAGGTTTATCAATTGCTTTGATTCTCAATTGGGAAGCATCGATGGTGACAGGGATTCCTCCAACTATGGCTTTCACTTGTTGATGGAGTGATGAAGGGACGGCCTTAAGGTCATGGAGCCAAGGGTGTCCCAACAATAAGTTGAAGGAGGCTTTGATGTCAACCACTTAGAAAGTTATAGCATGCTCTATAACTCCCACAGTGACATTCATAGTAATGGTCCTAAGAGCTTGGCGACGAGTGTTGTCATAAGCTCTTATTCCTTGTGTTGATGGAGACAAATCTTCGTCCCTTATCCCCAACATCCTCTCAGTTTGTAATGGACAAACATTAATTGCTGACCCATTATCTACAAGAGTCATTGGGACATTCATCCTCTTGCAGACTACTGTGAGGTTCAAGGCTTTGTTGTGTTTATCACCTTATGGAGGTAAGTCTTTGTCAGAAAAGGTGATTAAGTTGATGGGACTTGGAAGGTCACTCGTGAGAAAATTAGCTAATCCCTCAGGAGTGGTTTCTGAATCTATCCCTACTTTAGCCAAAGCATCCATTACCGCGATTCTATGTTCACGAGATGTGGCCAATAGCTTCCATACGTTCATTTCGACCTTAGTCTTCTTTAGTTGTTTGACAACGTCGTTGTCTTCTATGATCGGTATGGGAACTTATTGAGTGGTAGGGATAGGTTGTGTAGCGATGGGAGGTTGTACTCTCCCTGATCTTGTGAGGACATCTATGGGCGAATCCTCTTCATCCCAAATATTATCTATTAGGTATATTGTGGAAAGTGGAGTTTCCTCCACATCTTTGAGGTAGACATCCTCATCATCACTTTCCCAGACTCCGTTGATGCTAACATCCCTTTCTACTGGGATTTGGACCAACTTCTTATTGTCGATTAGTTTCTGGATGAGATCTTTGAATTTAAAACAGTGCTCTATAGTATGTCCTCCTGATTGATGGTATGTACAATAGAACGTGTCTGTTCTCTTCAATGATTCAAATGGTCATGGCTCAAGAGGTTTGATCTTCCCACTCTCGAAGAGCATTTGGAACATGTTGGCGTAAGAGGTCCCAATTGGAGTGTACGACTTGTCACTCCTTTTAGGTATTTCGACCACTTGTAGAGAAAATGGTTTACTCTTGATGGCCTTTGTAGGTGTCGCCTTTTGAGTTGTCTTTATGTAATCAAGGGCCTTGCTACAGACGGCCATCACTTCCTTCATCAGTTGATTAAGGGCCCTTAATTCCTCTTTTGTGGCGAGTTGTTAAGTTGGAGGAAGGTCACTCATGGCGTCGAAGAAGGTTTCCTCCGCTTCTTCAAGGACATGAGTTTCTTTGATTGGTTCGATGAGGGATGATGGGTCAATGTCATTTTCCTCATAGGAAATAGCCAAGGAATCTAAAAGTGGAGCATTATTAATACTTTGCTTCTTTCTTGCAAGAGGTAATGGAAGCTTGTTGCTATCAATCAGATCTTGAATAGCTTCCTTTACCTTCCAACAGTTTTCAGTAAGGTGACCCCTACCTTGATGGTACTTACAATGTGCATTGGGTTCCAATTAGCCGTCCTCCTTTCGACCGGTGGATCTCCAAATGGTCTAATGGGAGTTATAAGACCTTTTGCATGAAGGCGATCAAATGCGGTGTCATAACTCATGCCAATAGGAGTAAAGTTCTTCCTAAATGGCTTCTTTTGTCCTTGATTATTCATAGCAAGGACTTCATTCAGATTGAAGGTGCTAACGTTGTTTCAGTGGGTGGTTTTGGAAGAAGAAGGATTGTCATTCTTCTTTCCTTTCCAGCCACTGTTGGAATTGTTAACAGCTTTTTACTTTGCAAGGTCGTCTTTAATGTTGATTCCTACGTCGTAAATGGCCTTGAAATTACTCAAATTGCTTTGGTACTTGAGATGCTTAGAATATTTTTCCTGGAGGTTCTTAACGAACATCCTTACATATTCTTTTTCACTAGGCACCTCGACCATTTTGGCAGAAGTTTCCCTCCACTTATTAAAGAAGGAGGTGAAACCTTCATTCTCTTTTTGCTTTAACATTTCAAGTTCTTTATGATCAATCTCAACTTGAATGTTACACTTGTATCTATCAATGAAAGCGTTCACTATCCCATCCCAAGTAGAAATCTTTTCTTTATCAAGGGAAAAGAACCATTGTTGGCAAACGGTTTCAAGAGATAGAAAGAACAAAGAATGGAAGACTTTCCTATTTATCCCCTTAATATTCATTATAGTTCGAAAGCTCTTAAGTGGAAGTAAGGATTGTCAGTAGGTTTGAACCTAGGGATGTCATTGGCATTGAATTTCTGCGGAAGAAGCTCCTTGTCCACCGAGACCCCTTGTGAGCTAATGCCCTGGAACTTATAGTCATTGGAGAGTTGGTTCAAACTTTCCTCCATTCGTTGCATTTGTAGTTGTCTCGCAGGGTCATTGACTTGAAGAGCCATAGTCTTCATCGTTTCAGTCACGTTAGCCAAGTCTTTCCTAAGTTGATCGACTTCTTCTTGAGTTGCCATTATCCTCTTAGCCTTTCTCTTTTGACGGATCGGTTTATCAAAAAGTAGTACTTGGATGAAAGTATTTTCCTTGATTAGCCAACCTTCTCTTCTTGCCCAAGTACTGTAAATTAAATCATTTATTTTTAATGACTTGACTCAAATTGACTTTGATTTTATTGGTTGTTTATTTTTTTTTTAAAAAAAAAAAAAAGGGTAGATATTTTTGGGAATCAACAAGTATGGTTTAATTGGAGGATTAATATCCGACTTACCCCCCTAAAAAAATGACGGAAAACACGCGCACACAAGACTCTCTAGACATGGTCAATGTGAAACATACATAAGGTGTGTGCTTTTAATGGTGGCATGCTTTGACACTTATGTAAGACCATCAGACTATGTGCTTAGACTCAATTAAGGACTAAATAAATATTCTGATTTTTAATAAATTGATTAATTAGACTCGGCGTGAGGACTTGAGCGAGAAACTGGACTATCGCTGAAGCAACAGGACTGTCGCCACATGCTAAGACTCAGCGCCATGCGACAGAGTTGTCGTGTAACGCTGGACACTGGCGTGTTGCGCCACAGTCCAAACTCCTGCGCCATTACTGGAGCAGTCGTTTAGGTCTGTTACCAGTAATTTACTCTAAAGGGACAGCCTATAATCGTACTAAGTCCGATTTAATCAGTTTATTTAGACTCACATTAATTAATTAATTAATTAAGCAAAGTCCTTCAGTCATTAATTAATTTTATTAGACTCATTCACAAGTCAAAAAAATGGTTAGTATAAGCACACATAGGCTGTGCACAAGTAAGAATGCACAAGTAGTCAAGTAAGCACAATATGATGCAATGAGTTTGCAACATAACCGTGACTCTAGTTCTCTAAAGTTCAGGATATGGGTTAGTCAAAGAGGGTCCCTGGTTATGAGTCCGTATGCACCGCGCGGAAGCCTTACCTTTGGAAGGGTTGGCGCAAGTGGATGGGACCCCGCGAGTTAAACTCACTTCCACGGTTTGGTGAATTCAACAAACTCGGATGTACCCTTCGTTGCCATGAGCGTTCGATTGGGTAGATGGAGTGTGAATTCCCAGAGGATTATGGCCATATGTAGAACACATATGGGTTTAGAAAAGTGAGAAAAACTCTATCAGGAAGTAGAATCGAGCGAACAGTATTAGAATCAGTCGAAACAAAGAAGGTAGATTTCTGGCTCGGTATTGGAAGAACATGGCGCGAGACAACAGAGTCTGGCGCCAAAAGATAGCTCTGTCGCCAAACGACATTGCTGTCGCGCAGCGACAGAGCCATCGCATGGCGCTGGCTCTGTTTTCTCGACACCGGTTCCTACATGCCTCAGCAGCTTTCTGTTCTTCGAATTTTCCGATTTTTCGTAGCGTTTTTTCAACCTAAAAGAGATTGAACCTGCCCTAATAATAGGCCTCTACTTTATTCTTCTCATATTCATGTGCGCTTTCTGACTAACATACAATCAATAGGTTAACCCTAAACCTGTTTAATCTATGTTGGTTGAATATTAATGCACAAACAAAGCTATTACTGGCGATCACTTGAATTATAATCATATTAGCCTAAACAAGATTATTAATTATCTTATTAAGTACGATTACAAGTACAAATTCCCTTTAAACATCATAAAAGGCGTGATCAAGCAATAACAATAATATACATCAAG
This sequence comes from Chenopodium album, assembly GCF_948465745.1. Classification (NCBI taxonomy): domain Eukaryota; kingdom Viridiplantae; phylum Streptophyta; class Magnoliopsida; order Caryophyllales; family Amaranthaceae; genus Chenopodium; species Chenopodium album. The sequence continues at coordinate 9,978,507 of NC_137850.1, read as the reverse complement.
CAACATAATAACAATCATCATCATAATAATCTCAATAAAGCATAATAATAATAGCAAGATCTTAGACATGATACTAACAAGATTAATAACAAATCCTAGCATGTCACTAAACAAAAAGATCAAATCTTTAACCCTAACATGATACTAACATGATAGAAGAAATGGGAAGCATCATAGAAACATACATGATATTAGAAATCTTAGTTATTACCCTAAACATGATACTATGAAGCAATAAAAACATCCTAACATGATACTAGGAATCAAAATAATCAAAGCATGATTTTTACATCAAAAGAATAACAATTAAATTACTTACTTGGATGCCTCGTATCTCTTTCTAATAACAAAATACATGCGTTAATAACTTCAAGGAAAATATTAAATCAAACAATTAAATTAAATAATAGAGATTTGGGACCAAACCCTCATAAATTATCAACCTTTCACGTCTAGGGCAAAGGCAACTTCGAACTTGGATAGGTGTGTCTAGAAATCGTGAATGTGGAATTTTGTAAGAGGGAAGGTTTAGAAAAAGAATAAAGAGAGAATAAGCTTCTAGCTTTTAGAGAGAGAATAAAGATTAGATGGTGATTGTGAATGAATAAAAACGGGGAAATACGACCCCTATTTATAGGAAAATATTTCGGAATCGATAGAAACAAATTAAAATTTGAATCGGAATAAAACTGCTCCCTGTCGCGAGCGACAGAGCCTGTCGCCATGTGACAGGAATCACGCATGGCGACAGGCTTATCATTATGCGACAATTAAAAGATAAACGCACTTTTGTACGGAATCCTTTTCTTAATATAATTAAGCAACTAAAACTTCGTTTAATCAATTTTAAAATCAGATTTTATCATAATAAACACTTGTTTTATTTTAAACCAAATTCATTATTTTTCTAAAATATTAATTATCAATCCTAACGCTATTAGAACTCAAAATAACTTTCTAGACTATTCTAAAAGACTATAATCAATCCTAATAAATTTAGGAATAATAATTAATAGGTCCTCCACTAGATCATTGGGCCATAAAACCATTTCAGACCCAAATTAGTATTTGGACCGTAACATCCTCATTATTCATCGGAATTGGGCTTATAATATATCATTGGAAAGCTCTTTACGAGCCCAACCCAACTACATTATTAATGGACCCTTATTATGGACCAAGCTAAATTGGACTGGCTATTTTCATAAAATAGAGTTCTTTTTTAAAACAGAAAGAAAGATTTTTATTAAAACTAACACATCACAAGACTTTTCACACTTTCACCTTATTCGATAATCAAGCGACGTGAAAAGTATTCATCACTGGGTTTGGTTTTTGCGGAGACACAATTTGGTGCCTATACTAACTAATTTTGTATTAATAATATATTTTAAAATTTGACATACAGATTAAAAATTTATTTTAAAATTTAATAAATAACCCGGACATTGTACGGGACATAAAACTATTGACATAATAAAGACAAAATTTAATCACATTTCCTTACTTTTAAAGCACCATCTCTTAATACTTTATTAATTTAGTAACCACAAAATCACAAATAATATGCATAGGTTTGTCTAGTCATGTAATTAACCAACCAAAGTTACTACACTACGTCAAACGTAAGATTCGTTAATTTGTTGTAGTCATCTAATAACAAGATTTTCCACTGATTACTGACAAATTATCATCACGCTCAAATCCTAACTTAGATCTTGTCGACTAACACTACTAAATCTCTACCGAAATTAGTGCTCTCATACATCCATCATATTTTACTGATCCCTCAAATTCTCACACATCCAAATATGTGATGCTATGCCTTCAATTGATTCCAAAATCATTATAATTTCTAACCTTATAATATAAAATAATATCAATATATATTATATTATATTATCTTATCATATGATAAAATGAATAAATAATACTACTCCACTACGATAAAGTTGATGAGTACCACAATTATCATGCACGAATTTCTTGAGAACACAACCATGGTTTCAAATCCAACCACTTGACAAAGAAAATATTTTGCCAACATAAAATAGAGAGGTTTCACATCTTTTAGACAAATGAAACATCACTTTCAATATTTCTTCTTTATTTACCCACTTTTCCTATTAACGGGAAAACATTCTTCAATCTCCACCGATCTCTAGATAAGTTTCCCAACATATCATGCATATGCATTGGATTTAACACAAACATAAATTATACCTTTAATTTGTTTGTTTTATCAATAAATGTAAGAAAAGTAATCAACAAATTGTCAAATTGTAATATGTCACATAATATAGTGTCCATGTTTTGTTTTATGTGATTTCAAAGATACATTTTTATGTATCAATATCTTTAGTTACATAGTATATTAAGACTTGATTGTAGAGCATTGTCTATTTTATACTGTTTTCACTTTAGATACATTACAAACATTGGGAAAACATATACGGAGGAGTACATAGTATATTAAGTTCAGACAGTGGGTATAAGGTTAGAGAGACTAAGTTCAGACAGTGGGTATAAGGTTAGAGAGACTGATATCACGTGAATCACCCACAAAACCAAGTGAATATGAAACTTAGGAGATGTTAGTAAGAAAATATCGAGTGAAAGTTCCTTACGAGATATTATTGTAGGTAATATTTAAAGCTAAGAGAAAACACAAAATATCTTATTAAGACTATTTTTTTCTTTTAGTTGTTTATATATTAAGGACTTATCAAGAATAAAAAGAGGAATAGATTAGACATAGAGGGTGTCTTTAAATTTTTGGGTGAAATATTGAATTAAAGTAGCTTGGGGATTGAAGTAAAGTAGATAATTGAATTTTGTTTACTTCCTTGCTCAATTTAAACCCATGTACAAAATTATAGTCTTTTGATTCATTACCATAATTTCTTGTTTTGGCAAATGAGCAATGTTATTATTTTTCAATCAATGATTGAGTTACCTAGAGATAGGTATTCTCACACGTATAAATCAATAAATGTATTGGATATGATAGATGAGTCGTCGTGTATTATTAATATTATATATAAAAGAAAAGTGGTAAAGAAATACTTGTAACATTAATTAGAATATAAATCTTGAACTTCATTACATCACCTTAGCTTACCAACCAAGACAATCCAACAAAAAATCCCCTAGACAAAACTAAGGTATTCCAAAAGAAGTAAAAAACCAAAGACTAAGTATTTAGTGAAACAACTAAACAAAAAAAAAAAACACCCATATTAGCAAGAGATGAAACTAAAAATATGAGTTCCTCTCCTTTTAGCTCTCCAAAATATCAAGTTATAATTTAAGTTTATAAAAATCTAAGAACTACATTAAAGGACTATTAAGAAGATTGTTCCAAGTAGAACCAACAATAGCACTATTCCAGCTTTCTTTGAGTGTATCAATCTCATTGATGTTTGCACCATTCATCATGTAATTCCTTTCACCATTAAGTTGCCAAGGAAGACCCCATAAGATTTTGTTGTCACCACCAAATTCATGCTTAATTTCGGGTGTTGAAGAACCCGAAGAAGCATTACTCATAATGTCACGATTATTGCTATGATTAACAAAATTCATAGCAAGTTCATGACGATCCTCATGGTTATGATGAACATCAACATTATTGTTTGTCCCTCGGACATCCCCGAAATTGGCACCATTTCCTCCATGACCATAGTACAAGAAGTGGTTATTATTATTCTCAATGAGACCACTTCTTAGTGTATCAAGAAAGTTGCTATTATTATTATTACCACTAGGGTTACCAAAAAGGTCAAAATGACCATTCCCATGGTTTCCCAAAATAGAAAGGTTTCCATGATGAGCAAGAGCTAGGGTTTGATCATAGGAGCATAAGGGTGAGAGCAAGCTTTGCGACGATGAAGAAGTTGGGTTTGTGATCATGAGTTCGGGTACTTGGAGGTGACAATCCGATGAGCTAGTACCTCGTTTCGACATTGATGAAGATCTTTTGTTCCTCCTACACCCTCCTCCAACCGGTACATTCCTTAGGGTACCGCCTTTTGTCCAATACCTTCTACAAGACTTGCAAAAGTACCTTGGTTGAGTGAGGCTGTAATTGTTGTAGTAGCAAAATTTGGTGTTTGTTGAATCACATCTAGGACATTTCATTGCTTGCTCATCTGCTGGCCTTGGTTTCTTCTCTTGTTGAGATTGTTGGCTGCCGTTTTCGGGTTTTGTGCACATCAACATGCTGTCTAGCGATTGTGAGGCCATTGCTTCCTGGATTTTCGAAAGCATATATAATCTTTGATTAGAAAGCGCACATGAACATAAATTTCTAGCTTCAACTTTTAATCATCAAGCGACATGATTATATTACTTTTATTTAATTTATACCGATAGATTATTTCATTGTCACAAATTAAATAATCAATTTTAACAAATGAGTCATAACATCATTTCAAATTACACATAAAAAAGGGTGGATTTGAAATTGTAACGTATTTTAAACTGGTTATTAATCTTTGTTACTAGGCCAAAATATAAGGTATATAAATGTTTGAGTTCGTGCTTATGTGATTTTTTTTTTTTTTTATATGTTAAGGGTTACACTAGAGAATTTTTTAATAGGACATACCTAGTAATTTAAACATAGACACTAGCTATCTATCAAAATCGAATGAAAGAATTAAAAGGAGTGTAAAATGGAAATACAAAAGACAAAAGAAAACAAAAATGATCGATTGATTAGATTAGTTGAAAAAATGGTCTTTGTAATTATAGTGTTGCCACTTTATCTAAAGAAATGAAAAGTTAAACAGGTGATAAATTTAATGTGGGGCGGAAGAGATTAATGACTAATTAATTAACCAATAATCAATGCATGAATATAAGTTGAAATTTGTTTATATTCTTCACTTAGAAGCAAGGTATCTTAAAAGGATACTTGAATTGCCAAAACGCATGAGGTGCCTAATCAAGTAAAATCAACAACAAATTTGGTAGAAATTTTAATTGTCAATTTAAATTATTTCCACCGTCCAAATTGCTTGTCCCATACATATTTTTGTACTCGTATAAGATTTTATGCAAATGAAAAATTAAAGAGAAAAAACAGGTAGTCTGGATGAGAACATGTGTGACCCAACTTAAAATAAAAAAATAATTTCAAAAAAAGACGTGGAGCAAGTAAATTAAGATGTCCGAAAAGAAAAAATGAGAAGTGATATTGAATTATTGAGGATATATAAGAGAATAATATGATGGGTCTTATATAACGAGTGTATTGTAATCTGTAATCAAATAATATAACGAGTGTATAGTATGTAACATGTTCAAATTAGTCAAATAATATACGCATACAATTCAATTCGGATGATTAATGTTGTTGTGTGCAATAAAAATGTTGAGTACACCATTATTATTTTTTTGCCAAACCATCATATTTGCACTCACTTAAAAAGATTATAGTAAAAATAATTGTTAAAGCTAATTAAGATGAAAATTCCCTTTTTAATAAAAGATTGTAAAAAAGAGCATATGTAATAAAGACAAAATAAGGTAGAACACTCTACTCTTATTAACTACAAATTGACACAATAATAAGTTCAATTAGAGATTGTTAATGCTAATAATTACCTGGTGCCGTTGTAAGCTCGAACAATCCATAGACATGTATCTAATACTTGAAGTATCAATCGAGAGTTCGTTAATGTGAGATGATTATTAGTGGCTAATAGTCGAACTATCGATCCACGAACTCGATGAGATTGATAAGATGAAGATGAGATGAGAGCAAGGAGTAAGGTTGAAGGAAGAGTAATGTTATTAGGGAGGATATAATTTAACGTATGATTGAATATGTCATGCAAAAGAAGAGGTAAATATATAGAAGGAAAAAAAGGAGAGAGAAAATGAAATATTATGATTATTATTATTGTAATGATTACAAGGAAATGGTACGGGAAGACCATTGTGGTTGGCTTCCACGCTGAGAAAAGCATGGAAAATTCCAGCTTCAGTAGGGTTGTCTGTTTTACTACTTCACTAAAATCTCTTTTGAAAAAAAAAAATTAGTATTAAAATAAATTTTAAAATAAAATAATAAATAAAATAAATAAAAAAGTTTGTTAGAATAGACAGAGGGTAGTTCACATAGTGGAGCCTACTAGCGTCATTTTGTTAGGTCTTTTATTCTTGTGGGGTCACACCTTGTCAAGTATTTCGTCCATTATTCGGCTACCGGCTCATGTAAGGCTATTTTCTCGTTTTTGGATTTATATTTACTATCTACACTTCTTTGTGTCGGATAGGGTATCAAGTAACAGTTTGAGTGGCATACTTGTCGATTTTTCTAGATATCTCATCTAAACTTTTTTTTTTTTATCTGATTTGAAATTAGTAATAAAGTCTTAAAATAAGATGAACTAAATAAAGCGTAAAGATTGCTCTTAAACACAATTAACTACTACTACTGGTATCAACGATTTTACAATATTAAAGCTTTGAAAGCCGCTATCGTTGGAGAATTTTCATTAGCATGGTGGGTTTTATAAGATGAGAAAGGAATCGAGTATAGTATCATGTATAACATCGCATGTATATCAAAATGCAGTTAAATGACAACCTCCCATTGTAACGGTTCTTATATTAAAAAATCATCATTATGGGTCATTTGATAAGCAGTAATAAATGATGAAAATGAGAATGAATCTCCTGATAAATCTACAAGAAAATCAACATCCACTCACCTTTTTTTTTTTTTTGTTATTTCATCTCTCAAAATAAAATGTTACACTCTCTAATTGCAAATTTCTATTTCTTGAAAAATTACTCAAGAAAACCAATGTCATAGATTTGCAAACTAAAACTTTGTATGCACTCTTAATTCATGATTTTTTTTGTACATCCAACTCTTAGTTTATAAATATATTACAAGACTTAAGCTTTTGTATCTTCAAAATAAAAAAAAATTAGAGAGGAAAAAAAAAAGAAAAAAAGCTGCTTCATCCATTGCATTTTGATTCTCTCCTAACACACCAAAACAATACTCCTCTCTCTATTTCTTTTTGTAGTTCTTGTTTATTTTTTAATACTCTAATATAGAGCAGGTTCACTTCACCTTAATTTCAGTTCAGTTCAGTTTACTTCAACTCCAATCAGTTCACTTCAGCTCCAATCAGTTTAATTCAGCTCTTAATTTCCTTCTCTCATAAACTATTCATTTCAGCTCTATTTAGTTCAGTTCCAATCAGTTCAGTTTAGCTCAAAAAAAAATTCATGTGGGATGTTAAAATTATATGGATATGTAGTTTTTAAATCTCAACATTAAAGCGTATTTTTAGTAACAAACGTTTAAAAAAAATGAGTTTAAAACGTGTCATTAAACATTGTGAAAATAGTGAAACATAAACTAACAAAAAAACAAAAACAAGGAAATAATTAAATAAAATCAATAGTAGCATTCAATAAGTTTTGTATGCCGCTGATTAATTGTGGGTTTAGTCATCACAAATCATATATAATCCATATACTTCATATAAGATATATTTCTTTACCACAAAAAAAATAAAATAAAATAATAAATAAATAAATAAAAATAAAATTGTATTTTATGTAAATTGAGTTTTTTTTTTATTTTTGACAAAGAGTACTAATAAAGAAAAACTAAAACAAAGACGACCAACAAACTAGACTAAGCAAAAACACTTGCGAGCAAACTTTATTCGAGCCCAATTGGAGTACTTGAAGTCCACACTAGGCCCGCGATCACGCTTTGCACCCACACGAACTACCTGGCAACCACCAAAGAACTTATATTCCTAATCTGTGGATGAGAAATAGACCGTTGTCGGCGAACTAGTTGACCTGAAAACTTGGCACCTGAATGCAAAGTGGAAAACTGAAAATTGAAAGTACTAACTTCTCCCACCAACTCGTGTGAATCCATCTCCTCCATATGACTATCAACGTCAGAAAAAGCAGTCATGCACTCCAAACTGCTATGCGCCACGGGAGCATCTGAGGACTGCTCCAACATGGGAACCGGCTGAGACTCTGTTATGGGCACCGTCTGCCGTTCCTGATCACATACCTTTAATGAAGTAAAGATAGAGGACATTGCTACACTGGACTTCACATCGTGGCAGATCTATGAGGCGATCACCTCCTCCGGAAAAGAATGCAACACCGGAGCATATGTGGACTGCAAAACAGGAGCTAACAGGAACCCTGAAGTGGACACCGCCTGTTGCTCCAATCCACTGTGATACTTAACTGAAGAAGAAATAGAGGTCGCTGCTTCCCTAGAAATTACATCTTGGGGGATCTCTATCTGGATAGAATTTTTACTGGGACAAACCCGAATTGACATTAACGACATAGACTTGGAATGGTAAAAACGAATGACATTGCCTTGCTTAACCTGCTGCAAAGTAGAGGAAGAAAGCCGAAGGGATGAACACGAACCATGTCTAGAAACAAACTCATGCATACGAGAGACTTCAGCTTCCTGACGAAAAGGTGGTAAAGACTCACACTCCCTGTCATCACTAAGTGAGTCTGATTGGAAATCACATTCCATATCAGCTCTTTTTAAAATCGACAGTGAGAAATTACATTGTTTATCACCACCAAATGAACCAGGCGTTGAAACAACAGCTGAACCTAATACACTACACTGCAAGACAGTAGTCGGAGCTTCAACTTCTGCAACACAACAACTCTTTTTGACCTGAAAACCAGTCACACAATCATTGGGAACTTGAGAGGTCGACTCAACCTGGGTAACAGACTGGACCATCTTACCCTTCTGTTTCTGATCGACCAAAGACATTAACAAACCTTCAACACAATGCAATTTAGTTAACACCTCTACATTATTAGGATCACCTTTAGTAGCCTTAACCAGATCCTTTCTAGCGGAACGAAGCTTGCCCAATTCTTAATACGCAGAAGCCCTCCTATAGAGAGCCTTAATATGACAGGGATCAAACTCTAACACGAAAGAACAGAATTTAACTACAGCAGAATAATTAAGAAGTTTCAAAGCACAAGCTGCAAGATTGAGATGCAAAGCAAATGCCAAAGAACAAACGAAGAAAAAGCTTCCAAAGAACACGGCATAGTAAAACACAACAATTTACTAGCCAACTCATACTTAGAAAAGGCAAGTTTAAATTTGCCGGTTTTGAACAAGGAGTTCCCTTGCTCCTTGACTTCCAAAGCACGAACATCTTATTATGGCATTGAAACTAGGGAAGAGATATAAATGAAAATCTTATACTACCTCCGGGTTTCATATTATTTGCAACGATTTGACATAAAGTAGAGAGGAAAAATGTCTAATCGTTGCAAATAATATGAAAAGGAGGTAGTAGTTTGACAAAAAAATTTGGAAAAAAAAAAATCAATACTTGAACAAATAGTTTGTTAAATAATTAACAGTTTTTTCACCATATATATATCCCTGAGTTTTTTGTTTATTCATCATATACCCATGAAAAATTTCAAATTCACCATATACTGCTAAGTTGTTACAATTATTCATCATATACCCCTAATAATAACAAGATCAATGGAATTTGATTAATTATACATCGAAACCACCTTACATCTCTTCTCCCATCCCCAAAACCACTTTTCTCCTTGGTCTAATCCCTTAAACCACTCCAAATATCCGTAACCATATCCGTATGATTGATTTTGGGATGAGAAAAGGAAATTTGGGGTGGTTTTAGGGGTGGGAAAAAGAAATGTGGGTGATTTCGGAGGTAGGAGAATGTATTTAGGGTGGTTTCGGGTCATAATTAACCCTAATGATTGACAAAGTTAAAAATCATTAGTCATCAAGAGTATATGCATGATATGGTGTTTTTTTTTTTGTGAAAAGTCAGGAACATATAATAATTTTTAAATAGCTTGGGTATATGGTGAATAAACAAAATATTGAAAATACTCTGACATATATGGTGAAAAACCCAAATAATTAAAGTTTACAACTTAGAATCCAAAACACTTACTACAAAAATCCTACTTTATATACTAATTTTTCCTCTTTCGATGATACAAACTAGTACCTGAACAATGACTAATCTAGAAAAATTTACTTATGGCCAACTTCGAATTTTGACAAATTCCAACATAATATAAATAATTAAATGTACGAAAAAAAAAGGTAAGTTGTCTTATACATACATAATAATTATACTAGTATTAAAAATTAAAGAAAAGCTGCCAAAAATAAAATAAAATAAAATAAAAAAAAAATAAAAAAAATTTAAAGAGAAGAAACGGACAGAAGCTACATGCAAAAAGGGTAAAACATGAACTAGTATGGTTTTTGATCCCGCGTCTTATAGTGAACAAGGACAACGAAAATTACTTAACCATTGTGTCGTCTAAATTGTTGTTTCTAAATTATGCATGCAATTATATTTATCTACTACATATTATAAGCTGATTTTTTTTTTTTAAAAAAAAGTGGGGGGACAGCTGGCCCCCCATGTCCCCCTCTAGCTCCGCCCCTGATACTGGTAGATGTTATTTTGGAAACAAATTATCAAGTTTTGGTGAATCGTTTTTGCGATGGAGTCGTAGTGCACCTTATTAGGGTCCTTGATTCTATGTTAGGAGATATGTTATTCTTTTGAGCTTCTGGGTAGAGCAGAGCATAGCTTCCACACACTACAGAACAGAGTAGAGAAAATTTTAGTAGAGTAGAGTAGAGTAGAGCAGGGCAGAGCAGAGCAGGGTAGAGCAGAGCAGAGCAGAACAACTCAAAAGAACAGAGTCTTAGGTGTTGTTTAGTTGGCAAAGGAATTAATTTCCTATGGCATTTGCATTTCATGGGAATTAAAATCCTACGTAAAACTTCCTAGGAATTAACTAAACTTGTTTGGTTGTTATATAGGTATTTAAAAATCATGGGAATTTTGAGTTAACAAGGGGGACCTTGGTAATTAAATTCCCATGTTTTATGGGAATTGGAAATTCCCATGATTTTACACTTCTCACATTCTCCACTTTTATGGTTTACCAAACAAGTTCCTTATTTCCAAATTCATGAAAATTTTCAATTCCTCCATTTTTTGTGTGCAACCAAACAACCCCTTATTGACATGTTCTTTCTTAAAGTCTATTAGCCGGTCGCATGTTAAAAGGAGTATCAATTTTATTGTGCATTATCATGCTAGACTTGTCCCCTTTGGAATTGAACAAGTGTTGCAGTTTGGCAAAATCATTCTCTCCATGATATTGCTCGTTTTTACTAATGAACTCTTTGTCAATTAATTAATCTATTGGTTGCTCTTAAAAAACGAATTATTTTTTTTGTTGAATTTCCCTTTTTCTTTTAATTGTCTATTTTTTATAATTTTTTTTTTTAATTCTCTGTTCTCTCCCTATTTTGTATAATCTTTACCTATTAAATGCATTTAATTAAAAAAAAAATCATCAGTTAATAGAAAATGTATATAATTCAAATCCCAATCAGGCAGAGTATATTACCCATGGCCCCCATTACACTTAACTTGAGATCACTTACTTTTATACTGGATGATTGAAATCTCAAAAATCTTGATCCTGTTAAAAGTGAAACCTAAAAAATTACTCATTTGTAACGTGATGATTTTGTTTCACTCAAAAAATATACTTAGTATTGTTTCAATTAATCTTTATATATATTTATCCGCTTACAATGTTTAATACGGAGTACTCTATCTATTTGTTACTCCCTCCGTCCCTTATTGATGGTCACTTTTGCTAAAAAATCACGGGAATTAAGGAGAAATAAAGAAAGTACATTGAAAAAGTAAATTTACATTGGGTATGCAAAAAAGTAGAGAGAGAAAGTAATTAAAGTACATGGGAAAGTAAAATTTACATGGGAAAGTTAAATTTCCACAAATATTTTTGCAAATGTTAGAGAACTTTGGTAAAAAAATAATATTAATGGACTTGAAAAAAGCAAATGTGACTAACATTTTGAGTCACAAAAAATGACAAAAGTGACCATCAATAGGGGACAGAGGGAGTAATTCATAAATTCAATTATAAATATTAGTTTTAAAATTGTGATAGTTCGTTATTTTTTCAATTTTCATTTGTGATGCACTTATGAAATCAAAAGTGTAGTCCTGTCCATTAAAATTTTGGAAAATGTGAATCACATTGAAGGGATTGAGGTCCACAAATGTTTAAAGTCAAATTTCATAGAACATAAAGATTCCTTATCTCATACTTAGTAGTAGTAAACTAGTAATCAAGTAAAGTCTAACATATGAATGTGAACATTATAATTTGACAAAAACCAATAAAAAAATACGGAGTAGTAAAATAAAGTCGAAGATAATCGGGTCACCATCACTCATATTAGTCATATACTCCATCAACATGAAAATAGTTTAAACAACTTCATTTTCATTCATCCCACAAATAGTAATTCTATTTTTGGCATAGTCTTACTAATTGTATCTATGTCTACTTATTTCTGACCATAAATTTGTAACCTACTAATACTAGCTAATACTTGTTAGAATCATCTTAATATACTTTTTTAGATATCAATTTTTCATAATTTATACGTAGTATTTATTAAAAATATCATTAATCAAAGTTATACATATAGAGCACTTAAATAAAAACAAAAGAAGTACTCGTATTAATTAATAAAAAATTATCACCTAAAACTATGTGCAATAATAATTGCTTAAACTCTCATTTTTGAATAATTACAACACTTTTATTTTTCATTTGTTTATAACTAATTACAACATTTCTTGATTGATCTTTTTACTCTTTCAGTTTTTATTACTCTGTATTATTCTCTTTTTCAATAACAATTATTAATCTAGGAATGCATGACAAAATCACATGCGAATCAGTGTAATTAATCAGTGGCGAAGCTAGAAATTTCAAATCGGGTGGAAGGACATGGTATAATTTGACAAAATTGTTTAAAAAATTACTTGACACATAGATAATTAAGTAGTTTTCCAAATTCTTAGTCATACAATCCAAAATGTTTAAAAAATTTCTATAAATCAGACACTTATCTTTGAGGGTAGTCAAGAATTTTTCAATCCTTTTCTATTTTTTGAACCAATTCACACTAAAAAAAAAGGCGCCAAAAATATACTCATTTTATTGATTTGGGGATAATTCATTATGTTCATTCTTTATTTCGGACCATGAGGAAGAAGTTCAAAATCATATATTACTAGTACTTGAGCTACTTATTTTCATATCATTCTCTTGAGTTTATAGGAAACGAAATAAAGGGATTATTTCCTTGGAATTTCAACCGTTAAACTTGCCGCAGATCGGGTAATTTTCTAGGGCTTGGACTTGTTTGATTTAGGTGAAAATTTAACATGTCCTAATTGAATTGAAAAATATGAATCAATAATTCAATTACGATATAACACAATCAAAATTTTCAGACAAATTAACACAATTAACAAGTTAATAGCAATCGAACAACTCAAACATTCTATCAAAATTTCAATTTCTATAGTTCATCTATAATAAGCGTGTGAGGTTTTATTAATTTTAACAAAACAATTCAAGTAATCTGAACTATATATATACAAATATTATCATTCAAACAATTGAAATTTGGGATTTAAACAAATAAACTCGCCATAGATGAAAATATCTCATACTTGTATTACTAACATTATTTTTTTTTTCTTCTTAAAAAAAACTATTTTTTTTCAAAACGGGCTGTCCCCCTTGCACCCCTCTCCCTTTGCCCCTGTAATTAATGAATATATTTTATTAATAATTTTCTCTTTTAATTTCTTATATATAACATTTGGAGATATGTATAGCACTTTTTATTATACATAGTCCTACTAATTATCCTTCACGAAATATACGTAGTACTCCCTCCGTCCCTTTTTTACATTCCTGCTTTTCTTTTTGGGTATTTCAAAATTACATTCCTTCTTTCCTTTTTTAGTAAGTATTTTTTTTTTCCAAATATCCCAAATTATCCCTATTTTTCTGTTATGTAATTAATGCTCACTCTTATTTTCTCACTCTTACTTTCCTATTCTCACTCCTAAATTTAGATGAATATGATTGGTTCTTAATTTTCTAATAGGAGCATGTTATTGATTCTTTTTTTTTTTTTGCAAAGAATTGATGACATGACATCATTAAATATTAATCTATCTTTGTTTTACTCAAATACATCATTTAATGTTTTGTACTTCCCATTGTGTTTTGTTTAATTGTTATTTGTTTTATTCTTAGTTTCTTAATTCCCGTGTAATTTTACAAACAAGAATGTAAAAAAGGGACGGGAGGGAGTATTATAAACCATCTTTGTTCTCCTTCCTTGTACTTTTTTTCCTTAAGCTATTTATTAAGCTTAAATGTTGTGATCAATTTGAAGCGAAGCAATTAGTAATTCTACTTCGAAAAAAACCTCCTCCAAACCACAATATGCATTATTTTCAGTGGCATCAAAATCGAGGTATTATGGATTAAAAGCGGGCCATGCAAAATAATATAGTATGAGCAATTGAGCATGACACCCTTGGACTATACCAAGTTGTTTGACTAGTCAAAAAATTATTTTGATGAGTGACGAAAAAAAAAAAAGCAATTTAAAAATTTTAGGTTGGACAGAAAGGAAAGCAAAGTGTAGAGAGTATGTAGGGAACTGAACCTAGCATGCCTTTTTTCTTTTTTGAGAGGATGACCCAGCAAGCATCTTTAGATTGGAAACATTGTGAAGCAAAGAATATTTAGATGCTGACATTCCCTTAAAACATTTCACTTTTACAATCAAATTTACAAAATATTAGCAAAACTTCTACTCCATATTAAGAATATGAATATAGTGAGTGTTACACTGTTAGTTACATCTATGTATCAGCCACATTTAGGGCTTGTTCTCATACGATTATTTTCAGTTCAATTCAGTTCACTTCACTTCAACTCTAATAAGTTCAGTTCAGCTCTTAATTTTCTTCTCTTATAAAATATTCATTTCAGTTCAGTTCAGTTCAGCTCTAATAAGTTCAGTTCAGTTCAACTCTAACAAATTCAGTTTAGTTCAGTTCAGCTCATTTCACTCAATGAGAACATCCCCTAGTCATTTACAATAATATTTGTCCATAGAGGTATTAAAACCTAAACTGACTGACTAGACTAAAAAAAAAACTTAATGTAGATTTGGACTCGCATGTACACAATAATTTGAAAATTTTGGATTTTAACACCAGGAAAAAACCCGAAAATAGTTTTCAACACCCCTAAAAAAAATTATTTTAACACCAAAAAAATTTTTAAAAATTGGATTTTATCACCACTTAACGGTCCCCGTCCAAAAAATCCGTTAATTGGGGTCCACAGTGACACGTGTCCCCATTTTATTTGTTTAAAAAAAATTAAAAAAAAAAGAAAAAATAAAAAAAAACTAAATCTACCCAGTCACCCCAGCCCCACCATTGCCACCTTCACCCAACGCAGCTGGCGGCGCATTTCCTCCCCCGACCCACCTGAACCCTCCCCCTCCCTTTCCCGTAACCCTAATTGGCCCCAAAAACCACCAAACCAAAACCCTCCTTCTCCAAAACGGCCACGAATTCGACCATTAATGGCCGAAATCGGCCGATTAAGACCACTCAGCCCCAAAATCGGCCGATTTCAGCCATCTGTGGTCGTTTTGGGGAAGGAGGGTTTTGGTTTGGTGGTTTTTGGCGCCGATTAGGGTTGCGGAAAAGGGAGGGGGAGGGTTCGGGGGAAGGGGATGCACCGCTGGCTTCCCGCCAACTGCGTTGGGTGAAGGTGGAAGCAGTAGTGGGGTAGTGCATGGTGGTGGTGGGGCTGGGGTAGCTGGGTAGATTTAGGTTGTTTTTAATTTTTATTTTTTATGTTTTTGTTTTTTTATTTTTTTTTCTTTTTTCTTTTTTACCAATAACAAAGTCACACGTGGTTTTATGCCCCTACTTAATGGATTATTGGACGGAATTAGTTAAGTGGTGGTAAAATCAAATTTGTTAAAAAAGTTTTGGTGTTAAAATAAGGGTTTTTTGACTTTTACCCACAAAAAAAATCAACAAATTGTTTTTTACCACCAAAAAGAATTCTAAAAATTGTTTTTTTACCACCTACCGTTAAGAAAATCGTTAAATCTAACGGTTTAAAAAAATTCTTCGATTTTCTTGCGCAAAACATGTTATTCCTAGGTTTAAGGGGGCGTTTTGCCCCAAAGGAACCAATTTGAGGTCAGAATTGACAAAAAATGATCGAAAATGCCTCATTTTGCGTGTTCACGCAAATCAAGGTATTTTTAAACACGCAAAACGAGGCATTTTCGATCATTTTTTGTCAATTTTGACCTTAAATTGGACTCTTTGGACCAAAATGCCCCCTTAAACCTATGAAGAACATGTTTTGCACACGAAAATCGAAAAATTTAAAAATTTCCGTTAGGTTTTTGACGGCATGTAGTAAAAAATAATTTTTTTATTTTTTGTTGGTGGTAAAAAACAATTTTTGGAATTTTTTTGGTGGTAAAAGTCAAAAAATCCAAATTAAAATAATTTTTTTTTCGGGTGTTAAAAACCATTTTGGGTTTTTTTTTTTTTTTCTGGTGTTAAAATCTAAAATTTTCTAATTTAACATGATTTAAGTTTGAAATTAGACTTGACCTGACCTTACCGAACTTGATCCGCACACCTGAATTGACACTTCTAT
Source organism: Chenopodium album (assembly GCF_948465745.1). Taxonomy (NCBI): domain Eukaryota; kingdom Viridiplantae; phylum Streptophyta; class Magnoliopsida; order Caryophyllales; family Amaranthaceae; genus Chenopodium; species Chenopodium album. The sequence goes on along the minus strand of NC_137850.1, from coordinate 9,961,824 downwards.
TTGTCCTTACTCCTTATAGAGTATTGAGTATTGAGAGTCCCATTCATGAGATTTTGGCGGCCTTGGGGAAAGATGTAAATGGGCCCCTAATTTAGCCTCTTTTCACTTCACCTTAATTTTGCTAAACTGAAATTATTTTTGCTGCACTGAAATTATTTTACTGAATTGAAATTATTTGTGCTAAACTGAAATTATTTTTGCTGAACTGAAATTATTTATACTGATTTTCTATTATATTTCTTCTTTATAATTACCGAATTTTACTGAACTGAACTTATTTTGACTGAATTGAAATTATATTTACTGAACTTAACTTGTTGTTATTGAATTGAAATTATTTTTACTAAACTAAACCTATTGTTACTGAACTAAAATTATTTTTATTTAATATTACCTTTTTAAGGTGATTGTAGTGAATAGGACCTTAAAATTAATATTGTAAGTTTTAAAATTTTAGTTATGTAAAAAAATATAACAACAATATAGGCATGTTTTATACTTTTGTTACTATAAATTTCAAATCAATGAATTGACAAGCAGTCAATATTACTCTTCAACTAAAATAGATAAACATACAAATTTTGATCTAATATGATTTTTTTTTTAAAAAAAGCTTAAAATAATCTCAACTATTTGTGGTATGTGCAAAATAATATTGGTACGACCTCAACTATTTGTTATCAATAGTACCACCTTTTGTACAATTTAATCAAAATAGTACGCCGGTTACTGCAAAAAGTATCTTAAGAAATATTTCATTCATATTCATTATTATATTATTTTTATATTATATACGAATATTACTTTTTCCAAAATGCATATTTCCTTCATTTGTATTACTTGCAACACACTATAGACTAGAAAAATGGACAAATTAATTAACAATAATTTACCACCAATAAGATGTCTTGGAAAGGATATATTGCAATGATTTAAATTCAATAACAAAGGGCGATCCTCCAAAGCCGCCATGAAGTTAGATATGTTAAAAGCCTATGACAGGGTTATGACAGGGTTAATTGGTTGTTCCTTTAAAGGTGCTTCAAGCCTATGGATTTCCGGCTAGGTGGACTCAATGGATTTCACAATGTATTTCAACGGTTTCTTACAAGACTCTGATCAATAGTAAGGTGTCAGAGAGCTTTAAGCCGGACTGTGGCTTAAGACAGGGGGACCCTTTGTCCTTATTCCCCTTTCTCTTCTGTATGGATGTGTTATCACATATGCTGAGCCTTGCAGAGGATCTACGACTTTTTAAGGGAATTAGAGTGATAAGAAGATCACCTTCGACTACTCACCTCTTTTTTTGCAAATGATGCAATGCTTTTTTTTTTCAAGGCAACGAAAAGGTCTTGTGAAAATATTGTGCAGGTGTTTGAGAGGTTTGGCAACATCTCGGGTCAATAGTTGAATCTGGCAAAGTCCTTTGTTAAATTTAGCTCAAACACTACTTTGGAGGATGTGAATTTGTTGAAAGGCATTTTAAATGTCAGCAGTGTTACATGTATGGACAGACACTTGGGAGCTCCCATAGACTTGTGTGGAAGGAAAAAAGAGTCCTTCCATTACTTGATCGATAAGGTGTCAAGGAAGATAATCAACTGGGGATCACTAAGGTTTTCGCAATCGGCAAAGTTGTTATTGATAAATACGGTTCTAGTGGGAATCTCTTCTCATGTCATGAAGTGCTTTAAGTTACCAGTTGCGGTAACAAATAGGATTGACTCCTTGATAGCCAGGTTCTTCTGGGCTTCAAACGGCCATAATGGTTTGCATTGGGTGAAAAGGGATACTTTGCACCTACCAAAGGGAATGGTTGGACTGGGCATTAGGTCAATGGAGGTGTTGAATGAAGCGCTCTTGTTTAAACAGGTTTATAGAATGCACTGCAACCCGCAACTGCTTCTGACAAGAGCTTATGAACCAAATCATACATGCACTATATTTACAAGGGGGCCTTTTGCGAGACTGAGAAGCAATGCCTCCTAGGGGAGAAGGGGTTTTCACCAGGTTGCTAACAAATTTATTGCAGGTTTTGCGTGGAAGATAGGTGATGGGGAGCGGGTCAAAGCGGCAAGCAGCAGGTGGGTGGATGGGAGTATCCCTATTCTGAAGTCACATCATGTGCTGATAGGGGTAGGGGCTTAGAGCGTTAAGGATCTGATGTTGCAGCAGCCGAGGAGATGGAATGCTGCACTAATTAGGGAGCGCTTTGAATGGGAGTCGGCTAGTAAGATTATAAGGATGAAGCTTCTGCAATCAGAGGTTGAAGACGACTTTATATTGGCTTAATCACAAGTCAGGGGTTTACACGGTCAAAATAGGATACGCTTTTCTTCTCAACTAGAGAGAAAAGGTTTTTTCAGAACAGGATACTGAGTTTGTCAAACTGATTTGGAAACTAAATATCTCTCCAAAGTGGAGTCTTTTTATGTGGAAAATCTTCATGAATGGGATAGCAGTGAAGGCAAATTTACATCACACGGGAATAGACATAGAAGAGGAGTGTGACTTTTGTTAGGACCCTCTGGAAGATAGTCAACACTTGTTTAGAATTTGCTCTTTAGCTAGGGATGCTTGGAGAGGATGCTCTTTGGGCATTAACTCAGAATTTGACGAGTCCACCCCGTTGAGACAGTAGATTCGTAGCTATATCTAGCTCTTTTATAGCAAGGATGGTATACATAGTGACCGTATTGAGACTTTCATCGCAGTCTTATGGAGTCTCTAAATCACAAGGAATGTAAGGGTGTTTAAGTTCGAAGCTGGAGATTTACCAGGATTTTTGAGAAATTTAGAGTCTTATTGTAATTTTCTTAAAACATTCCAGAAGCCGGGAGGAATTTATGAGGGGGAGGAGAACCTTGGGAATAGGCCCACGGGACCCCTACCAGGCTTTCTACGAATTGAGTTGGGCTTTAAAGGGAGTATAGGGTGGAATAGGAATAAGGATGTGCTGATTGAGATAGACGGTTCCTGGCAGAAGCATACGTGAAATGCAGGGTTTGGATGAAGCTTCTCTGTAGATGGTTCAAATTTTGAGGATGAAGGCGGGTCGTATGGAAAGACTAATTCAACGGTGCAGGCAGAATTCCAAGCATGCCACCAAGCGCTCACCTGGGCATGTCAGAAAAATTTTGGGAAGGTAAAGATCTACACTGACTCTACAACACTAGTGCATAGATTGCAGACTCCTGATCATAAGGATATTAGACTCATGTGGACAGTTAGGAAATTCGAAGACTAGGAAGCATGATTAGGGGGTGTATCATTTGGAAGGTCGGGAGAGAACAAGTGGCTAGATCCCACTTGCTAGCCAACGGGTGCAGAACCAATTTGTTATCCTTTTGTAATTTTTAGTTTAGTTTCTTCTTGTCAAAAAAAAAAAAAATTCAATAACATACTTTGCCCGTCTACATAGTCTAATAAATCACTTCCTCAAATAGTGTGTAAAAAAGGTGTGTTGTAAATATAAAAAAACTGAGAAAGTATTACTCCTTTCGTTTCGCATTATTTGCAACACTTTCCACTTTCGGTCGTTTCAAATTAGTTGTAACACTACTATATTTAGAAAGGACCCACCATTATTTTATAATTTCTCTCTCCCATTAACCCCACTTTCACAAATATTTTATTATTTCTCTTTCCTACTAACCTCACCCACACTACTTTTTTTTTTATTATTTCTATTTCTTACTAATAATGCTTCATATTATAAGCCTATAAGCCTAGTCTATAATTTTCTTAAATTATGAACCAAGTCTACTATTGCAACAAATGCAAAACAAAGGGAGTATGTTAATAATGTCCTTATGTTTCTGGAAACAGAATGCTCCTGAAAGTGTTAGGGTAAGGTATTAAGATGTCTTAGAATCTAAGTCCAATTGTTTAAAAATTCTTAGAGAAGTCCCTGAGCTCCGCCATGCAAGAACGTCTGAGGGCTCGGCTTGCAAGAAAGAGAAGGTTAGCTGCCCTGAAGTGTGTGACTCCAGAAAGCCCCTTTGATACTTAAGTCAGCGAATCGTACTTTAAGAGAGAGAAAGTAGATTGAGTGTGTGTACTTTCTAGAGAGAGAAAGTAGAGAGAGAAGGAGAGAGATTTAGAAAAAGTTCCCATCACTCATCGCTTGAAAGTTCACATTAATACTCTAAAATTAAAATTTAGTTAAAAAAAATAAAATTACAAGAAATGAGTTAAAATAGGATATTAGACTATTAGAGTAGTATGTAAAATTTAGTTAACAAATAAAATTACTACATATAAGAAATAACATGTTAGCACGTAGGCTGACAACCAATCTTTAACCAAAATAAGCGAGCATAGTGGATATTACAATGAGAACATACATGACCTTTCTTTACATACGATAATACTACATTACTCTCGCTCTTCTTCATATAAGTACCAGTATATGCAGCTATGCAAGGTTAAATTTATATACTAAGGCTTCGTTCACTTCATCTAATTTTCGCTGAGCTGAAATTATTTTTACTAAGCTAAAATTAATTTTATTGAATTTAAATTATTTTTGTTGAATTGAAATTATTTTTACTGATTTTCTATTATATTCCCTCTTTATAGTTATTGAATTTTACTTAACTAAAATTCTTTATACTGAACTGGAATTACTTTTACTGAACTGATCTTATTTTTACTGAATTGAATTGAAAGTATTTTTACTTAATATTTGTAGGGAATATTTTAAGCATCCCACACTTGAGCCCCACTGTGATCATAGACTTAAGCAGGGTGGCGTCCAAAGGGAAGGAAGCTAGAGCAAAAGAGTCGCCAACAAGTTTTAGGAACTTGTAAACCGTTCACAGGGTGAAGGTTACACCCCTTCACGATCCATGAGATCGCTAACTCTATAGTGGTCCTGAACCATGACTGGATATTCGGGGATGAAGTTATAAATCCAACCTAAAAGAGATTGAACCTGCCCTAAAAATAGGTCTCTACTATATTCTTCTCATATTCATGTGCTCTTTCTGACTAACATACAATCAATATATTAATCCTAAACCTATTTAATTATGTTGGTTGAATATTAATGCACAAACAAATCTATTATTGGCGATCACTTGAATTAAAATCATATTAGCCTAAATAAAATTATTAATTATCTTATTGAGCGTGATTTCAAGTACAAATTCTCTTTAAACTTGCAAGAGTGGGCGTGATCAAGCAATAACAATAATATATATCAAGCAACATAATATTATTAATACAACAATCATCATCATCATAATCAATCTCATCAAAGCATAATAATATTATTAGCAAGATCCTAGGCATGATACTAACAAGATTAATAACAAATCCTAGCATGTCACTAAACAATAAAGATCAAAGCTTTAGCCCTAACATGATACTAACATGATAAAAGAAAATAGGAAGCAACCTAATCATGATAAAAGCAATAAATAACATCCTAACATGATACTAGGAAAATAATCTAAGCATGCTTTCTAAAGATATATCAATGAAACTACTTACTTTGTTGCCTCGTAATTCTTTCTATCAAAACAATACACAGGTTAGTAACTTCAATAAAAATATTAAATCAAACAATTAATTTAAATAATTGAAATAGAGATTTGGGACCAAACCCTCAGAAATTATCAACCTTTCACGTCGAGGGCGAAGGCAACTTCGAGCTTGGTTATGTGTATCTAAGTCTCTTGAAGGAGGAATATTGTATTTGAAAAGGCAAGGCTTAGAAAAGGGGGAAAGAATAAGCTTCTAGCCTGTAGAGAGAAGAGAATAGAATTAGATGATTGTTGATGATTAAAAACGGGGGAAATCGACCCTATTTATAGAGAAAAACGACCGTAAAAGATTATAAAAGAGTTAGAATTCAAATCGGAATAGAATTCCTTTTGACGCGGCAAGATAAGGACTATCGCGGCGCGATAAGATTATCACAGCGCGATAAAAACAGTTTTTTGCGGATTTTTTTTTATCATAACTTTTGATCCAGAAGCCCAAATAAGGCATATAATATGTAGTTGGAAAGCTCTTGAAGTCTACTTTCCAACTCAATTGGAATCAGATTAAAATATTTTGTAGAATAAAATGTGGCCGAAATAGTGGAAGGGTGTCAGTTTTGGATAGAGTTTCGTATTTCTTTCCTATCGTTTTTGTTACAGCTCGGAATTACTATTATAATATATCATTGGAAAGATAATTTCAAGATCTATCCAACCATATAAGATTTGGATAAAAATTATGAGGCACGAAAATAATATCTGTCTGTCTTTGAACATCTTTAAATTCGAATATAATTAGGACTTAAAAAAGGAAAGTTTTATTCAATTTCAAACTCTTTAATCTTATCTTTTCAAAAAGGATAATAAAGATCTTTTAGAAAATTATATAAGATTCTAATTAATCCTAATTGGTTTAGGAATATAATTAAGATTAGTGGACCCTCCACATGATCATTGGGTTCTACATAAAACTCGTTTTAGGCCCAGTTTAGTATTTTGACCATAACTTCCTCGTTATAACTCAGAATTGGGCTTATAATATATCGTTGGAAAGGTCTTTTCTAGCCCCATCCAACTACTCAATTATTGGACCGTGATATGGAATATGCTAAAATGGATTGGACGTTTTTCATAAATAGGATACGAAATGAATGATTTTCGAAAACAGAAAGAAGTATTTTTATCAAAAACAGAGGAATTCACGAGAATTTTTCACATTTCACCTCGTTTGATAATGAATGACGTGAAATATATTCATCACTGGGTTTGGTTTTTGGGGAGACACAATTAGGTGTCTACAATATTATTTTCTTAAGGTGAAGTGAACAGGGCCTAAGACTTTTTTTATCCATATATTAGGAGAATTTTTTTTGGATGTCCTTGATCTATATTGTAATTGAATATGAAATACTGTTTTATTAAAGAACCCTATAAGAGGGAAAAAAAGAAGATATTTTGAAAAAACATACACAATAAATCATTAAAAGATATATCAATAATTAATAAGTTGTGTGATCTTTTGTCATGCATCAAATAAAAATTTAAGAAATTTTCATGTTTGGTATATAGTTTATGAGTTGCGGTAATAGAATCCATTAACCATCTCCATCACCCATAGTTTGGTATGAGAAGTGTGGTATGGTATGAGAAGTGTGGTAACATCATTTCTTAGGGATAATTTCATGTGCATTTGTTACCTCTCCCACTCTTATGGTAACAAGAATGTTTCTCTTAATTCCCCTTCATGTGCATATATACCAAGCAACAAATATTGTAATACTTTATATTATCCTTTCTCTTTCTTATTCATCCATTTCCTTTATTCAAACCAAATATATATGCACCAACCTCTTAGTTGAAAGGTGTTCTCTTTTCCTTTAGGTTAATCTTAATTTGTTACTCTCTAAATATATTGAGGACATACTTTCAATATGGTCATTTCCTTGTATGAAGTACTTGGTATATGTGAACATTTAAAATTTGGTAGAAAATAGTATTGCATATAACTTGGATGGTTGACATGTGCATGATTAATTGATTATAGCTACTTCATACGAAGTATTAAAGTTCTTTTGTTACGTTTTTTCAATTGTAATTGACATGCACAATTATTATTAATTCACAAATTCTCGATGAAAGCGAACTTTTATTAATTTGTCATAAAACGAATTAAAGTTGGCTTAAGATTATTTAAAGTTGTCCTTATATACTACTAGTTGTGGACCCGCGCGCGTTGCGCTCAGTTCCCCAAGTTATCGATGTTATTTTTTGGTTATCGTTCTATCATCGTTTGTATGTTCATCAACGGGTTTAGTTAATAGGAAATACACAAGATTGTAGATGTAGATGTAGATGAAATATATGTATGCTTTAATTATTGATATAGTGTTGTAGGCTTCTTGCACAAATGTTAACATACAATGTACGTATGCACTATGTAGTATGGAGTATAATATTTTTTAAATTCTAGTGATAATCATGAATTAGTAGAAGGATAATAGCTAATAGAATTGGTTACTTATTTAAACAATAAATTTAGGATATCTAATTTCCTCATTATGTGAGGATTTAAAAATTACTCATATTTTAAAAGCAAAATAGCTATGAAGCATTAAATAAGCAAATGGGCAAGCCCAACAAATTCAAGCTACGAACAAACCCAAAAAAGAGTGCAAAATATACTGAAAATAAGAAAGTGCTCAAATAAGTAAATTGAATACAGGGGAAATTCCAAAAATCAATGATCTACAACAACACACTTAAATAAAAAAAAATAATAAAAAAAGGAGAACAAACTAAAAAGAGCGATTATAATATTAAGATGTATTTTTGAATATAAGTATACATGTAAACAATTTTTTGACTAAGTAAGTTGAAATACAATTCCTATTTTTCCCTTTTTTTTTTGGGAAATAAAAATAGTATTCAAATGTGTAGTAAACCTCTTTTATTTTCACCCAACATGCAAAATTCATGTTGGCACACTTCTCCAAAGTCGTTGTATTAGAGTTTGGTTTATTAAATGGATGTTGAATCCATTTGTTTGAGATAAACCCAAACTTCATTTGCTTGAATGCTGGCCTTTGGTGTTATTTAGATGTTTAGGTGTGAATAAGTATATGGAATTTTTTATTTGCACCAAATCTAAATAACTATTGTAAATCTTATTATAAATATGTTTCATGCGAAGTGACTTTAATCGGTTACTTCATATTTGTATCAAAGATTAGTTTATTATAAATGAGTGTTTTGTTTACATTTCATTTTTTTTAAGAAAAACAAAGTGAAATAAGAAATTATACACTTTAAAAACACAAAAAAGGAAGATAATTGTTTCTGCAACATTTTTGTTTTGCTTGGGTGTTTGTATAAACGCAACCTTTGATTACATTGGGTCTTAGTTCCCCTCAACTTCTTGATAATTAAAGCAAGTAAATTAAAACTAAAAGACCAATTTTTTTTCCCACATAATGCACCAGCATCATTAACCATTAAGGATTTAAGAGATGTGACAAGTTCTTCATAGTTTTACTCTATTTTTGAAAATCCTGCAATATATTGAAATCAAAACCAGAAAAGGTGATTATTAAAAAGGTAAGAATATATAAATACACCAAATCAGGAATACTAAAAGAAACATATCTCATATTGAGAAATAAAAGCATGCATATAAATTTAAAGTAGTATAATTAATAGTAATAACCAATCTTAATTAAAAAGTGATAAATTTCAGGCATGGAATTGAGGACTTAAATTACGATATATGTGGATAAGGGTAGGTTAAAAACCGAAATAAACTTCCTATTAAAGGTTGTGATTAAAGGAACTCGTTTCGCAATGTAGTATGAGAATCATAACATTATAGGATTTCCCAATGTTGTTCTATTACTATACCGAAGCTCAGCCTATTTGAGTTGCCTTTCTTTTTGCCCTAACCAGCCTATGCATTTGATTTTAAATTGCATTATAACTATTTTTTTCTAAATTCTCAGAAACATATCTTACCCTTATCCAGTCCTATCACCTCTGGTATTAAATTCTTAAAATTAATGAATTCACTGATTTCAAGTATGCTGGAGATGCATAAATCAGCTTCACAATCTATAAGCTTACTTCGTGCTTGAAATAGGAATCAGTTGAATTCGAAATCAATTTGGAGTCATCAAATACTATAGATTCTCAAGTGACTAAAAACATATATCATCATCCTCTTTCAACACTTCAATTGAATTATACGTCTACCAAGATTGTAAAAAAAAAAAAACTAATTGCATGAAGCTGAAACACTCTTTTTTTTGGGCAAAAGTATGACATGATGGTTCGTTATCTACTATATCAATTGTAATTGAAAATGATAAATCATACTCTGAATGCATCAATTTTGTTTAGTCCCTATAAAAATCTCAAAAAGAGAAATCTACAACTCTTCACAATTAAACTTTATTAAGAACGAACAAAACCTCTATATGCTATTTAAGATGAAACAACAAACAATCGAAACTAATCAACATGAAATCAAATTTTAAGATACCCTATTCATCTATATGCTATTTAAACTGTTTTTGCTAATAATATTTTCCCTAATTGACTAAAACCCTAAATAAATAGAATAATGGAATTTTAAAAATTGAATTGAATGCATGTTGCAGTTAAAGAATTCATATATGATGATAGACTATGAAATTGAAAATTGATGATTAATTTAAACAGAGACATTATAGTGTTCAGATATATTACCTCGATTATAAGGCAAGTCGTCATTTGTTGTTTGATGTTTCATCTTTTGGATATCCAATATTATAATTGAATTTCTTTTTCTGTTTTTGTTCATCTTCAGCATAGTGTTTCTTCTTCAATGTCATTTTATCTTCAATTTCATTTAGGTTGATCTGAATTTCTTCGATTTTTTTTATCTGTTGCAGCCCTTTGATCGAATGCTTGGGTGAGTTGGCCACGAAAGAATGTACAGTCTATTTCTAACTGTATAATTTCTTTGTTTGGGTAATTTGGTGGTGATTTAGGTGATGATGCTATTTTCTGGGGTTCCATGTCTGAGTATGTAAATTGGAGAAGCAATGAGGTTCACTAATGAAGAAAGCTTTTTCTGCTTTGAACTTTTTTTTAATGGTAGTGGTTGAGATGTATCATTTTAAGTTGTTCACTTTATGATAAATTTTATATTTAAATGTGTATCTGTGCAATTTTATATACTCCGTATTTTGTTATTGGAATCTATACTGCTTTTGATAAAAGTGGGTCTGATACATTGTATTTTTTTTTTTTTTTGGGTGTGTTTTTTAAAAATATCTGTGTGAATATTGCCTTTTAAATTTTTTTAAAAACATATACAGTATATCACATTAGTGCCTTTCCCTTTTTCTTGATTTCTTTTTTTGCTTGTTTTCCTTTTTTTTTTTTTTTTTTTTTTTTTTTTTTTTTTTTTTTGTGTAGCTGTAAGGCCCTTCATGTTTTTTCTTGATTTTAATTTTTGTTTTTTTGGCTTATTCCTTTTTTTTTATTTAATTTTTTCGAATCTTAATCTTAAAGTCAAACATTAATGTGAAAGTTGTTGTTATTATTGTGTGTATGTTTGACTTAGGTGTAGAATTGGTATCTTGAGTTGAATATTATGTAATGTTCCTTGATTTGTCATTATCAAATCAAAGTATGCAAATATATACATAGTCTAAGTCAATTATAAGCCTATAATTTAGTAAATTGGAAATCTGTGGCCTATTATGTCTTGATTTTAGTGCTGTCAAATTTCAAACCGAAACCGACCGACCCAAATGAGAACCGAACCGATTAAAAACCGATTTTTTTGAAACCGAAAACCGACCCGAACCGTATTTTAGTAAACCCGAAACCGAATCGACCCGAATAGTGTTAAACCGTATAAGAACCGAACCCGTTAACAAACCGAACCAAATATAAACCGAACTGAAAGAAAACCGAACCGAAAAAGAACCGAACCGTATCTAACCCGAAACCGGTTCCAACCCGAAACCGTTTAAACTGGCAAAAAAACCACTTACACCGAACCGTTAGCAAACTGCTACCCGTTTGCACCGAACCATTTAAGAACCGAACTGTTTGTAAACCGAACTGGTTATAAACCAAACCGTTTATGAACTAAACCGCTTCTAAATCGAACCATTTACATACTTTTTTATATAATTAAATGGATTTTTTTTTGACGGGAATATAATTAAATGGATTAAATATTAGAAATCTTAGAATATTTTTTTTAAAATAACAAGGCAAATCATTCATTAAGGATAATCAGTGTTCACAAACAAGAGCAAAACAAGCAGGCTCAGGCTCTGCCTCAAACTATTAGCAACACTACTGCCTCTAGTCATGTATATAAATGATTAAATAAGAAGCATATAATAACCTAATTGTAAACACAATAATACATTAATACACTAACTCTTATAATCTAATTCGTAATAAACTAGTAAGATCAGTATGACTAAACTTGAAACAGAACATAATATGTATTTATAAAATCAATGAGAATTTGTTTATAATATGATGCCTAAATAGTAAATATGAAATGATTCGCGACTTTATATAAAACTTGTGAACACAAAAGGTTAGCAAGTACTATCAAATTTCAAACCAAAACCATTTAATTGCCCGAATCCAAACAACTCGATAAACAATTTATTTTTTGAAACCGAAACCGACCCGAACCATAATTTAGTAAACTTGAAATGGAACGGATATGAATAACGTTAAAGTGGTTAAACATCGAAGAACCGAACCAGTTAAAAACTGAACCGAAAAAGAACCGAACCAGTTAAAAACTGAACCGAAAAAGAACCGAACCAGTTAAAAACTGAACCGAAAAAGAACCGAACCAGTTATAAACTGAACCAAAAAAGAACCGAACTGTTTCTAACTCGAAACCGTTTCCAACCCGAAACTGTTTGAACTGGGATAAAAACCGTTTACACCGCACCGTTAACAAACCGCAACCCGTCTGCACCGAACCGTTTACTACCCGGACTGTTTACAACCCGAACCGAATTAAAACCGCTTAAGAATAAACTGAAACCGAATCGAACCGATAACTATTTAAACCGAACCAAAACCGACCCGTGAGACAATTAAACCGATTCCAAACCGACCCGATTGAATACCGAACCGATTTCAAACCGAACCGAAACCGAACTGTCAAACCGTTTTGACAGTGCTACTTGATTTATATGGTAAAGATATATACCATAATAAAGTGTAGGTTCATTTAGGCATACTTTTATAACAAGGTACTTTGATGAATATTAAAGTGAAACATTAATGTGAAAGTTGTTATTATATATTATTAAGTGTATGTTTGACTTAGGTGTAGAATTGGTATCTTGAGTTGAATTTTTGCTTATAAATTTACCGTTCATGTGACTCTTTCCCCTTGTGTTAATCGGTTTCGTAAGGATGGCAAATATAGGAGGTAATGGTGCTAAAAAGCGTGGTCGTAAGCCTTTGATTCAAGGTCGTTCAACAATGATGATTGAGGCAAATACCTGGGTGAATACTATGTCAGCTAGTTTGGAAGGCCATAATTTTAAATTTGTATTTTTTGAATCATATCATTAACAGGGAATCATAGTTTGTGTTTTTATATTGCTTTGTTTAGATGTAGAATGTTTACACTTGTGAATGGTATTATATAGGGATACTCATACCTTTTTTTTTTTTTTTTTTTTTTTTTTTTTTTTAATGTAGAATATTCCTGTAGATTTTGCTCGAGCACATTTTCGGAACCTTAGAGAAACAACCAAGATTATGTTGCGTTTCTATGATACAGAATATGAAGCTGAATTGAAAATATGGACTTCTAAAAATAAAATTATCAAGTGTTTTATTAGGAAAGGAGTTGAGGAATTGATTGATTATTATCAAGTGCAAATTGATGAAGGTGCTGTACTCGAGCTTAGTCGGGACAATTGTATTGTTTTTAATATTTATTTGCAATTGAATACCAATGTTTGATGTCGTTATTTTGAATCAATAAGCAATTGAATTTTAAAGTTAGTTTAATGGCTTTGTACATAATTCTTAATTACTCCGTATATTGTCCGTATATGTTGCACCGGTAGTTCAAAAAGTAACGAATTTTGACTCCAACATTTTTGCAACTTGTATTATTGTACGGATAACTAACAAAGTAATAAGTCCAAAAAAGTGTAGCAACTACTAATTCAATTAATTTACAATCAAATGAACTTATTAAGATAAAGATATTAGACATAGCATAGTTGATTAATTTGAAGGTAGCATAAAACAATGGTGTAGTCTTTTAGTAACTATCAAAACTTCTAATGTGACAAATTGTTCAGTAATTTTAATATTAAGTCTTGGGCTTGAATATTGGGAAATTTAAATTTCTAGGTTAAAGTGTGCTTGAATATTGAGAAATTTAAATTTCTGGGTTAAAGTGTAATGAGTAGTTTATCAATGTTTGAAATTTATTTATTTCCAAATTGATTTTCATGATATTTATTTTTTCTGCTCTTTTAATTTAAATTATTATTATAGAAATTAGTAGGAGTCATTTTAATTAGGGACGTATATTTTATAACTTAAGTTCTCTGGTTTTTTTGTTGAGCAATGACTGTTGGAGTTGCATAATCTTGAATTTATTATTAAGAATAAAGTACTTTTACATAATTTGGTCATTATCATATAAGATTTTAAAACTAAATTGAACGTACAATTCCAGACCTCCAAATGCCTAGGGTTTTTTTAACTACAAGCTCATAACAAAGTGAGAAGTTGCTCAGTAATTTTCTAATTCTGTTTAATCTCCTTGATCACTACTATATATGAATAATTTGTTTTCTTTTCATTTGTACTATAACTAATTCTTAAATTACTCCCAAAGCTACCTCCTAACATAAGTAAATTGTTATTTTCTATAATGCCTACCCCTGTGTAAGTTTATTACATTATGTTGAATTAGACCATGTTCATTTTTTGTTTTGAAATGAAGAATTTCTAATATTCATCTTCTGCAGCTAACTAATTAACGAAATACATATCACAAAATATTTTGATCACCAATAAAATGGCTGCATAGAAGTTTAGTGTTGTTTTGAACAATTAGACTTCTTGCCTTAGTAATTTCAGACCTCAAAATCTTCTTGTTATAGTGTGTAGTTAAAATGAACGAGTATTTTAGTGATTAAAAATCGATATACAACCATAATATGAATTTCAGAGTACAAATTACTTGAGAGTATAGAGTATTAAGCTGGCAGTAGGATTTTGCGTACAAATTATCAATTATGTATATGGCATGTCATATACTATTGTATTTTTTGACTGATTTAAATGCATTGCACAGATAATATATATTACTGAAGACAAAAAAATAACCAAGTACATACTATCTAATTAATTACATGATTAACAATTTTGGTTTCCATTACATTTGATAGATTTATATATATAGCATATAATACTGGAAACACCTCTACACAATGAGCTTGTTAGACCCTACATGGTCATCCAGAATGTTCAAAAAATTTAGAATATTTCATATGTGACTAATACAAATACTTGCATCTATATATAACCAAAGTGTTTTGTAGGAACACAGGCTATTACTTGTGTTCCTGCACAGCCCTTCAAAAGACTTATGAGCTGTAGTCCTATACAAATAGATTAGTTTTGTTCATTTTTAAAAACACTATGTTGCTAAGTTTGCAAAATGCAACATCTAAGTATCATCCTATTAAGGTGAGTGTTATGTAGGAACACAAGTCATTACTGATGTTCCTTCATAACCCAGCAAAAAATTCTCAACCTATTACTACCGATGGTTTTTATACTGGATTAACTTACTGCAAAATCAGCAAAATGCACTATATTTTAAAGTTTAATATTAGCAAAAGCAGCTCTTCGTCAAACCTTCTCATATTAGGGATTCAGGTTGAGGGGTTGGAAGAAGTTGCTGTGATGTTCTTACCACTTGCCTGTTTGGTTTTCCTGCTTTTGAATGTAGGAGCTTGCACAGTTGAACAGTCTGTGGTGATTGTCTCGGCATTTTGTTGGCATAGATTTGGAGATCCAACTTCATTGACTAATTTTGAGGTTCTTTTGTTGGATGAAGAACGTGGCCGCTTATGTGCTGACCAATTAGGAAACACTTCATGTTCAACACATTCTTTGCCTCTATGTTTCTCAGTTACTGCTGTAGAAGCATCAAACTGTCCTATGCTTATTGGAAATGGAATGCTATCATCCGTTGATATGTGAACATCCTTTAATATCCACTGCAGTTTGTTGGTAGCAGTTAATGCTGGTGAGGGACCAACTCTAAGGTGGAATACCTTGGAGCTAATATTCTGCCATGCAGTAGTGTAGACACCCATTTGTGTCTCCCCAAAACCAAACCCGGTGATGAATGCCTTTCACGTTGAACCATTATCGAATAAGGTGAAAGTGGTTGAAAGTCAAGTGTTGCGGTTTAGTTTTTATCAAATTCTCTTCTCTCTGTTTTTGAAAATGACTTTATTTATTTGAAAATAGCCAAACCAGTTTAGTTTGGTCCATGATAAGGGTCCAATAATGGTGTAGTTGGATGGGGCTTGAAAAGACCTTTCCAACGATATATTATAAGCCCAATTCCGATGAATAATGAGGAAGTTATGGCCAAGATACTAAACTGGGCCTGGTTAATTATTTAAATACGGCCCAATGATCTAGAGGAGAACCCCATGTTAATTATTATTCCTAAAATTATTAGGATTAATTACAGTTTTCTGGAAGTTTCTAGAAAGTTCTTTTTAATTCTAATATTATTAGATTTAATAATTAATTATTTTAAAATAGACTTTTATTTGGAGTAAAATATCGTTTTATCATCTTAAAAATACATATTTTATCTTCTGTACGGATTCCGTAGATCAAGTTGATTAAAGATCGGATTCCGCGTGAAGAAAACGCGCTAATACAGGTTGTCGCCAAACGACAAGTCTGTCGCCACGCGACATACTCTGTCACCGCGCGACAGACCCTGTCGCCGCGCGACAGACCCTGTCGCCTCGCGACAGACATTGTCGCGTCGCGACAGAGTCGATTCCTGGCGACAGCGTGTAGTTTTATTCCTTATCAAATTCTATGTTTTTCCGGACTATTTTTCTTATAAATAGGGTCCGAATTCCTGTTTTCAAAAATCATTCACAATTATCAATTCTTTCATCAATTCTCTCTATTCTCTCATCAAGAATTACTTAATTCTTTTCTTTCTCCCTCTATTTCTAAACTAGCTTTTTACAAACAATATTCCGCATTCACAAGACTTAGAGTCTCTTAGCCAAGTTCGAAGTTGCCTTCGCCCTAGACGTGCAAGGTTGATAATTTCTGAGGGTTTGGTCCAAAACTAGTCTAAACTTTGTTTAGTTTGATTTTAATTTAATTCTTTAATTGTTCTTTATTATTTTCATTGAAGTTACTAACTTGTGTATTTTGTTATTAGAAAGAGATACGAGGCTTCAAAGTATGTAATCTTATTACTCTCTTTCAATGTAGATTGCATGCTTATTATTGTTTAATTCCTAGTATCATGTTAGGATGTTATTTTATGCTTTCTAGTATCATGTTTAGGATGCCTTTATGCTTTCTAATATCATGTTAGTATGTTAATGCCATGTTAGGTTTAAAGCTTTGATCTTTATTGTTTAGTGACATGCTAGGGACTCGTTATTAATCTCATTAGTATCATGCCTAGGATCTTGCTATTATTATTGAGCTTTATTATGCCTTATTATGCTATTATCATTATTGTTATTGATTTATTATCATGTTGCTTGATATATTTTATTGTTATTGCTTGATCACACCTTTTATGCAGGTTTAAAGGGAATTTGTACTTGAAATCACGCTTAATAAGATAATTAATAATTTGGTTTAGGCTAATGTGATTTTAACTCAAGTGATCGCCAATAATAGTATTATTTGTGCATTAAATTTCAACCAACATAGATTAAACAGGTTAGGTTTAATATGATGTTTGTATGTTATTCGAAAAGCGCACATGAATACGAGCAGAACAAAGTAGAGGCCTATTTTATAGGGCGGGTCCTTTCTTTTGTAGATTGGATTCGTACCTTCATCCCCGGACCCTGTTTGGTTCAAGACCTTATGGAGTAGTTGATGGTCCTTTTGGATTATCTTTTGGGTTTACAAGTTCCTAAAACTTGTTGGCGACTCTTTTTGCTCTTTGTCTTTCCCTTTGGAACGCCACCGTACTTTAGTGTATGATCACAGTGGGGTTCAAGTTTGGGGTTATCGTAATGCTTGAAATATTCCCTACAGTTTTTGGCGACTCCGCTGGGGAGGATTTCTATTTATATTCCTGAAATTTATTTAATTTTGGCAATTATTTAGAATGAGCGGATGAGACTCGAAAAATTCTAAGTATTTCATGTGCGTGATTTGATTAACATTATTGTCATATGCATTAAAAGGTCCTCATGGGAGCACCCCATGAGTCAATCCATAGGAATTTTACACGTAGGAAATTTGAGAAATATCTTTCATGACTAGAATCGAAAAGATGATGCGAAATCTGGAAAATTCGAAGAACACAGAAACTTGCCAAGGCATGTAGGAACTAGCGTCTAGAAAACAGGGCTTGTCGCCCGTAAAAAGTTTCTGTCGCCTAGCGACAGTTCTGTCGCTTGGCGACAGGAGATTTTTTGCGGCGACAGTCCCTGTAGTCTGGCGCCAAGTTCTTCCAATACCGAGCCAGGGGTCTGCCTTCTTGCTTTGACCATTTCTAGCATTGTTTGCTTGATTTTACTTATTGATTGAGTCCTTTTCTCACTTTTCTGAACCCATATGTGTTCTACATATGGAAATAACCCTCTGGGGGTTCCTGCTTCACCTACCCAATGGAATATCCCACTATCATGTGCAAAGTTCAGATTTGGGTACGTGCAAAGTTTGTGAATCCACCAAACCATGGAGTCGAGTTCGATTTCATCACGAACTCGCGGAATCCTGTCCATTCGCTCCAACCCTCCCGGTAGGCTTGTGTGCAATGCATATGGATTCTTAACCATGGACCTTTTTGACTTAACCCATATCCTCGAACTTTAGAGAACTAGAGCCATGGTTAGGTTGCAAACTCATCTTGTGACTATGTGAACTACTTGTACCCTTGCTTGTATATATTATATGTGTGTTAACCGTTTGTTTGACTTGTGTTAAAGACTAAATAAATTGACTAATGACTAAAAGGACTTTGTCTAATTAATTAATTAATTTTGAATTAATTAAAGGCTAATAAAATAATCAATTCGACTTAGTACGACTTTAGGTATGTCCATTTAGAGTAAAATTACTGGAAACAGTCTAGATTAATGTTCCAGCAATGGCACAGAAATTTGGACTGTGGCGCTGCAGTTTAGTGTCTGTCGCCTGGCGACAGTTTTGTCGTCTGGCGACAGGCTCTAAACAGTGGCGACAGTCCTGTTGTTTTAGCGACAGTCTAGTTTTCTTGCTCGAGTCATCACACCCGAGTCTAATAAGCAGTTTACTAATCGGTTAATCAATTTATTAATGGTTCAAACCATGTTTAAGTCTTTAATTGAGTTTAGGCACTTAAAGTCCAATGGTCATACACTAAGAGTCAAAGCATGTCACTCACACACACATAAAGCACACACATAATATGTTTGTCACATTATGACCATGTCTAGAGAGTCTTGAATGCGTGTTTTCCATCATTTTTTTTGGGGGGTAAGTCGGATATTAATCCTCCAATTTTAAAACTCCATTAAAATTTCCCTTAAAATATATACCCCATTTTTTTGCCTATTCTTTCCATAGTCAAGTCAACTAGAGTCAAGTATTATAACAAATATGGTTTAACTTACAGCGCGTGGGCAAGAAAGGAAGGGCGTTTAATCAAAGACAACACTTTTGTTCAAGTCTTACTTTTTGACAAACCAATCGGTAGGAAAAGGAAAGCTAAGAAGGCAATGGCTAGTCAAGAAGAACTTAATGAAGTCAAGGGACAGGTAGCCAACTTGGCTGAGATGTTACAAAACTTATCACTGCAAATAAGTAATCCTGAAAAACAGAAACAAATGGACCTAATCCAGGAAAGCTTAGGCAAGCTGTCCAACGACTTTAGATTCCAAGAGATTAGCTCCCAAGGGGTCTTGGTGGATAAGGACCTTCTCCCACAAAAGTTCAATCCCAATGACATCCCTAAATTTAAGGCTATGGATAACCCTTATTTTCATTTAAGAGCTTTTGAAACTGTAATGAACATTAAGGGGATAGATAGAAAAGCATTTCACTCTGTATTTTCATTATCCTTAGAAGCTGTATGTCAACAGTGGTACTTTTCACTTGATAAAGAAAAGACCTCTAGTTGGGAGTCTATTGTAAGCGCTTTCATTGAGAGGTATAAATGCAATATACAAGTTGAAACCGATCATAGAGAGCTAGAAATGCTAAAACAAAAAGAAAATGAAGGTTTCACCTCCTTCTTTAATAAATGGAGGGAAACTACTGCAAAGATGGTTGAAGTACCTAGTGAGAAAGAATATGTCAGGATGTTCATTAAGAATCTCCAAGAAAAATATTCTAAGCACCTTAGGTACCAAAGCAATCTAAACACCTTCAAGGCCGTCTATGATATTGGAATTAATATTGAAGACGACCTCGCTAAACAAAAAGCTGCTAATAGTAACTCAAGTAGTGGCTGGAAAAATAAGAAGAACGACAATCCTTCTTCATCCAAATCTACCCACTCAAATAATGTTAGCACCTTTAATCTAAATGAAGTTTTGACAATGAACAATAATCAAGGACAAAAGAAACCATTTAGGAAGAATTATACTCCTATTGGTATGAGTTATGACACCGCATTTGACCGCCTACACGCGAAAGGTCTCATAACTCCCATTGGACCATTTGGAGACCCACCTGTCGAAAGGAGAACGGCTAGCTGGAACCCAAATGCACATTGCAAATATCACCAAGGAAGGGGTCATCCTACGGAAAATTGTTGGAGGCTAAAGGAAGCCATTCAAGACTTGATCGATAGTAACAAGCTCCCGTTGCCCCCTGCAAGCAAGAAACCAAGTATCAATACCGCACCGCTGTCGGATTCCTTGGCTATTTCCGACGAAGAAAATCAAGTGGATCCATCTAGCCTCATAGAGCCTATCGAGACCATTGAAGAAGAAGTCTTCGAAGATGCTCTCGAATTCCATGGCCAGGAACCTACAACCAAGCAAGAAGTAGTGGCGTTGACATCAATATTGACAGAATTAAAAAAATTGATCTTACAAACCTTTGAGGCTATAAAAGAGAAAAATGAGTTACTTAAAAGTAGACCTCCACCCAAACAAAAACCTTTTTCCCTCCAAGTAATTGACACTCCCAGAAAGAATAATAGTAAATATACTCCAATTAGGACGTCGTATGCAAACATGTTCAAAATGCTCTCCGAAAATGGTAAAATTCAACCCCTCGAACCGAGACCATTTGAATCACTAAAAAGAGTGGACAAATACTATTGTTCATATCATCAATCAGGGGGACATACAATAGAACACTGCTTCAAGTTCAAGGACTTGGTTCAACGTTTGATTGATGAAAAGAAATTAGTTCAACTTCCACAAGACGCCACGATTAATGGAGTATGGGACAGTGATGATGAGGATGTTTACCTTAAAGATATTGAAGAGGCTCCTCTATCAACAATATACCCAGTAAGTGACATTTGGGACGAGGAGGATTCGCCCATAGATGTCCTCACTAGGTCCGGGAGAGTACAACCTCCCATTTCAACACAACCTATACCTTCTATCCAGCAAATTCCCGTGCCTATTATAGAAGACAACGATGTCATCAAACAGTTAAAAAGGACTAAAGTGGAAATGAACGTACGGAAACTCTTAGCCACGTCTCGAGAGCATAGGGTTGCAGTCATGGATGCTTTGGCTAAAGTAGGCATAGATTCGGACACTACTCCTGAGGGACTTGCTAACTTCCTCACGAGTGACCTTCCAAGTCCAATCAATTTAGTCACCTTTTTGGATAAAGATCTACCACCGGAAGGTGATAAACACAATAAAGCTCTAAACCTCATAGTCATATGCAAAAGGATGAACGTTCCTATGACTCTTGTGGACAATGGTTCAGCAATTAACGTGTGCCCACTTAGAACCGCAAGAATGTTAGGAATAAGAGATGAGGATTTATCCCCATCAACCCAAGGCATAAGAGCTTATAATAACTCACGCCGTCAGACACTAGGGACAATTACCATGAATATAACGGCGGGTGCAATTGAGCATGCCACTACATTTCAAGTAGTGGATATCAAGGCATCCTTTAACTTGCTATTGGGACGCCCTTGGCTTCATGATTTAAAGGCCGTCCCTTCATCTCTTCATCAATAAGTAAAAGCCATAGTTGGAGGAATTCCAATTACCATTGATGCTTCATCCATGAGGATCAAAACAGTAGAAAATCCATTAATTAATGTGGAACATGATGAAAATGATGAGGATTTGTGGGGCTTTAGCGAAGAGGTCTCCTTAATAGAGGAAGACGAAAGGACCCCTCTTCATTACGACCTCCATTCAAACATGACGACGAATGCTATCCTAAGAAAGCAAGGCCATTTTCCTGGAATGACTCTAGGAAAGAAGAAAGGAATAGCTAAACATATGAGACTACCTGGCCTCCCTAAATTGGATACTTTCGGACTTGGTTTTGAACCAACTCATGAAGACCTTAAGTGGGCCCGGGAAAAATCAAGAGCACGAAAGAATGCCCGCACACAAAAAAGGGAGATACCCATGGATCAATATCCTCTCACCTTAAATGGACAATTTATAAGAGAAGGAGAAGATTATCCTTGTCATGAATTTCCTGAACCTTTTGTTATAAATGGTATAAGACAACCTGGGTTTGAGATCTTTTTGGATTGTTACTTCCTAGACGAGATACCAACTCCAATTTATAAGGAGAAAACACCCTCTTGCTTTGACTTTAATGTCATGGGGCTCCTCTTTGGAAGAGAAAAGAATGAACCAAAATACGCGGAGGATGATTCTTCACTTATCCAAACGGTTCTCCAAAGTGAAGGCTTTGATCCCTCGGAATTTATCACCCCAATAGAAGACCAAGAGCGTGGATGGCGCAAGACGGTAAAGATAACCACTACAAATGGAAAGAAGATTTCAGTAACCACAGGACAAGGACCAATGTTCGAAGAATCGTCTGAGTCAGAGTCTGAGTTAGAGTCTTCCCCTATCGAGTCTTCTAAACCTTTAGTTGTAGCACCCTCGCCTTCTATTTCTACTCCTAGGATAGTTAGCAATCAAGTCCCAACGGACATTTCTTTATTTGATGTAATGATTTCTGAATTCAATAATATGTCTTCTTCCCCGTATTCTTCTTGTTTCTCTTTATCTAAAGACGACGAGCATTGCTTAACTAATGATGAAAATGATGAAGAAATTATAAAAGCAATGGAAACACTTGAAAACAAGACACCAATAATTGAGGATACAGAAACGGTTGATATCTCAAAAGATCCAACCATTAAAAGAGAAGTTAAAATCGGACTAACACTAAGTAAAGAAGAAAGAACCGATTTAATTAATCTACTTAAAGAATTTATTGATGTATTCGCTTGGTCATACGAAGATATGCCAGGCATTAATAGAGAGATAGCTCAGCACACAATACCATTAATTCCAGGAATGAAACCTGTAAAACAAAAGTTACGTCGAATGAAACCCGACGTAGCTCTTAAAATAAAAGAAGAAGTACAAAAACAAATAACTGCAGGTTTTATCAGGGTATCCAAATACCCCGAATGGGTCGCCAATGTCGTCCCGGTTCCGAAAAAAGATGGTAGAGTTCGAATGTGTGTCGACTATCGAGATCTAAATAAGGCAAGTCCAAAGGACGACTTCCCTTTACCACACATCGACATTTTGGTAGATAACACAACAAATCATGCACTTCTCTCGTTTATGGATGGGTACGCAGGATACAATCAAATCCTCATGGCCGAAGAAGACATGGAAAAGACAACATTGATAACACCTTGGGGTACTTATTGCTACACAGTAATGCCATTCGGGTTAAAAAACGCGGGTGCTACTTACCAACGAGCAGCAACTGCCCTACTCCATGATATGATGCATGAAGAAGTGGAGGTCTATGTGGATGACATGATTGTAAAATCAAAAGACCGCCAAGGGCACCCAATAGCCTTAAAAAAGTTCTTTGAAAGGCTAAGAAAATACAACATGAGATTAAACCCCTCCAAATGTGCTTTTGGAGTTACCTCAGGAAAACTCTTGGGATATGTCATAAGCTCTAGAGGAATAGAGATAGACCCCACCAAAATCAAAGCAATAATGTCTATGCCACCGCCCAAAACCGAAAAGCAAATTCGAGGATTTATTGGCCGGTTGCAATACATAAGTAGGTTCATATCCAAGTTAACCACGATATGCGAACCAATATTCAAGAAGCTTAAGAAAAATGTACCAATTATATGGGACGATGAGTGTCAAAAAGCCTTTGAAAAGATCAAAGCCTATCTCTCGAATCCTCCTGTATTAGCTCCAGCACTCCCTGGGATACCCCTAAGATTATACTTAACCGTCACAAAGGAAACAATGGGAGCTATGCTTGCACAAGAGGTAGAAAATAAAGAAAATGCTATTTACTACCTAAGTAAGAAAATGCTCGAGTATGAGACACGCTATACACCATTAGAAAAGCTGTGCCTCGCATTGGTGTGGGCCACAACTAAATTAAGACATTACATGCTCGTGCATACCGTTTACGTAGTCTCACGAATGGACCCCCTTAAATACTTATTCGAAAAATCTACACTTAACGAGCGTATCTCAAGGTGGATAGTGAATTTGGCCCAATTTGATATAAGGTTTATGCCTCAAAAGGCAATTAAAGGATCAGTGATCTCGGATTTTCTAGCAGATTTCCCAATAGAAGATTCGACACCCTTAGAAGAGAACGAGTTCCCAGATGAAAGTTTAATGATGACGGAGGACGATACATGGACTCTATATTTCGATGGAGCCTCAAATCAAAAGGGATGCGGCGTAGGATTCTTACTAGTATCACCTAAAGAAGAACATGTTCCTATATCCATTAAATTAGATTTCGACGTCACCAACAACGCAGCCGAATATGAAGCATGTGTGGTAGGCCTCGAAACCGCTTTAGCCTTAGGCGTAAAGAAACTCCGGATATTTGGAGATTCTTCCTTAATCATTAATCAAATCTCCAAAAGATGGAAGGTTAGGAGTGAAAGCTTGGCTCCCTACCAAATATATTTGGAAACTCTCACCGATCAGCTGGAAAAAGTGGAATACACTTATCTACCTAGAGAGGAAAATCAATTCGCCGATGCCTTGGCAAGACTAGCCTCAATGGTTAGAATTCCTAAGGAAATTGAGCAAATGCCTTTAAACATAGAAAAAAGGCACGAACCAGCATACATCTAAGCTATAGAAGATGATGAAGTGATCCAAGAAGAAGAACATGAAGAAGAACCATGGTTCATAGATATATTAAATTACGTCACCAAAGGAGAATATCCTCCTCATGCTGACAAAAGAGCGAAAAGAGCACTAAGACTTTTAGCTTCCCAATTTGTACTCATAGGAAATGAACTACACAAAAAGGTGCCTAAGGGTCGAGCTCTATTATGTGTAGGCAAAAAGGATGCTCGAAGAGCTATGAGAGTAGTCCACGAAGGTATATGTGGAACACATGTTAATGGCAAAATGCTAGTCCAAAAGATAATGCGAGAAGGATATTACTGGACTACCATGACTAAAGATTGTCATCAATATGTAAAAAGATGCCCAAAATGTCAAATTTACGCAAATTTACAACATATCCCACCATCTCTTCTCTACACCTACACTTCACCATGGCCTTTCTCTACATGGGGAATAGACATAATTGGAAAGATCACACCTCCCGGAACAGGAGGTCACGAATACATCTTAGTTGCAATAGATTACTTCACAAAATGGGTGGAAGCACAATCATATGCCAAGCTCACTGCCAAACATGTAGCGCTCTTTATCGAAAGAAACATAATTTGTCGATACGGAGTCCCACATGAAATGATAAGTGACAATGGAACTCACTTTCAAGCCGATTGTGAAGAATTGCTACAAAAGTATGGTATTCAACATCACCATTCTTCCCCTTATAGACCTCAAGCAAATGGAGCAGTTGAGGCCGCTAATAAAAATTTAAAAACAATCATCGAGAAAATGACTGAAAATTATAAGGATTGGCCTGACAAACTTCACTTCGCACTGTGGGGTTATCGCACGTCAATCCGAACATCAACAGGAAATACGCCATTCAACTTAGTATATGGAATGGATGCCGTACAACCTGTAGAGTTAGAAATACCTTCGCTACGCATCGCGTTAGAAAGTAAACTCGATGAAGTCGAATGGACTAGAGCACGGTATGAAGAGCTAATCCTACTAGATGAAAAGCGACTAGAGGCTCTACATCACACTCAATGTTATCAAACCCGCATGGCTAGACATTTCAACAAGAAGGTCAAGACTAGAAATATCAAGGTTGGGGACTTGGTATTAAAAGCATTAAGAAAAAATGTTTTGGACCCAAGAGGCAAATTTAGACCTAATTGGTCCGGACCATATATTGTCAAAACAATCCTGTCAGGAGGCGCGGCTAAATTGACTGACATGGATGGTAATGAATTTTCAAACATGACAAACCTTGACCAACTTAAGAAATACTACCCATAAGTACTTGAGTAAAATACTCAAGAGAGCTACGTTTGGCCTGATTCCTTAAACAAAGGATACGTAGGCAACCCAGACAGGGTGCGGCCACTTTAATCTTTTCAAATTCTGTATCCCCGAAGTAAAAAATACATGTCTGCAAAATTTCAAAACTGGCGCCAGACGATAGCCTCTGTCGCCAGACGACAATTTTGTCGCCAGGCGACAGAGCCAAATTCCCAGCGACAGATAATTGGGTAGCAGCGCCAAGTTTCTACGAGTGTCTGGGCAGGTTTCGTATATTCTGGAAATTTATTCGACTTTGGTACTCGAATTAATTCTCCGAAAATAAATATTGTAATTGTTTCTCATTGCTTTAATTAAAAGTTAATTGAAATAAAAGCTGAAATTTTATTATTTGATAAAGAAATTACATTATTGATAAAATAAAAGCTGAAAAAAAAATTAACTAAAACAAATTTACTTTGTCTAAGAAATCAAAAGAAAAGCAATGCTCTATTCTTTTTTCTCTTTCTTGATTCTTTTCCAATTTTTGTCTTCATCTTCTTCCTCTTGATCCATAACCTTTGCTAGGAGACAACCATTAGAAGACCTACACTCTACTTTAGTATAGATAGTTTCCCCCTCCGCTAAAACCCCATGTTTCTTCTCTACCCAAGTTTCCTTTTTCGTAGAATCAACTTTTCTTTTCCCTTTATCTTTCTTAGAACTTTTCTTCTTTGGCATAATAGGAGTTTTGAATTCACTCCTTTCCCCTAGGCGTTCCTTAGCAGGGACCTTTTTGTCACCTAGACGATCCTTCACATTGGTCTTTTCAATTTTGACTTGAGATTTCTGGAATCTTCCATCAAGCCATTGTTTCACTTTGATTGAAAGACAAGGTGGATCCTTGTGGGTAATCACCTCCCATAAGGGCCTACCACTCCAATATCTGTCAAAACGCTCGATCTCTTGTGACACAGGAAATTCATAAGGGCGACGGAGATCTCCTGTAGGAATGGTTTGTGCGAGACCATATTGTCTCATAACTCTACAAGGAAAATAAAAAGTTAATCTTGACAGGCTCGGGAGACGACAGTATGCTTGGTTACTACAACCAACCATTGCCTCAATCTTCCACCAAGGAACGATCCAGCTTATGGTAAAATCACCGGCAGCAAACACCTTGCTCCATTCACGGCGACCTATCTTCAAAAACCGTTTCTTTCGCCGGACTATGCAATTTGGGACGTATGTGTATATATCGTCAGGAGGATTAATAAGCTTTAACCTCTCCATAAGCCATATCTGTAAAATATGCATCTAATTAGTATTACAGTGTAAAAATATTTTTGGTTTTCTGTAAATTAAAAATAGTATTATTTTATACCTGTAATAAAATTGGAGAACCTCGAAAAGGTGCTCTTGGGTTCTTTCTTAACGCATCCAACCATAGCATAGTCTCTCCAACAATTAGCGGCATTGGATTTCTCCCGGACTCAACTTGTTCTATAACAGATATAATCATTGATTGGCCTTCATTATCTCTACCACTTACTAAAAGTAATTGGTTAAACATGCAAAAAAGAAAAGCCCTTCTCTTATGGACACGAAAATCAGGATTAGGATTGTCATAAAAATAATGTGCAAATTCTGACAAATCAACTACATTCCCATGCACTATGTGTTTTAAGGCCGTACCCCTTAGATCAAAAAAGCATTTGAAATATTTATAATAATATTCACTAATTCTAGGCATTACCGCAAGATCTGTGGAATAATAGCCTATAATGGCTCCAAATTCTTCCGGTAAAGGGCATATTTCATCATGGAAAAATCTAAAACAGTGAGTATCAATATCCCAATAGTCTATGGTAGAATGAATAAAATCCATGTCAAGACTCACCCCCTTTATTCCAAACATACCCCCCATATGAGAAGATTCTAATGTTTTTTTCTCTTTAGCAGTTAAAAGACGACACCACTCATTCATGTACTCACAGAAAGTTCTTTTAGCTAAAGGCATGATTTCTAGTTAATTAGTTAATTAATAAACTGGTTAAATTATGCAGTAAACGGATGATTCGGGGGCTATTTATAAGTTTTTCTTCACGACAGACTTCAAATTCTGAAAGAAATAGGAAAGTGAGTCTGTCGCCAAGCGACAATTTTGTCGCTTGGCGACAAAGGCTGTCGCGTGGCAACAGACCCTGTCGCGTGGCGACAGGATGAATTACGTGGCGCCAGCATATTTCTTCGCAGCGACACCTGTTACGCGTAGGAAACCGTTTTTTTTACGTGCTTGATTCGACTTTGACTTGACTTATTACTATTTTTCTATTCATACACCCTTATTATTATTATTATTATTATTATTATTTTTATTATATTATATTAAGCTTAAATAATTTTAAGCTTATTTTTGATAATTATACCTTTTTTCCTTCATTTTTTTCATTTCTTTTTTTGGGGGGAGAAAGTCGGTACCCTCCACTAATATTAAAAATGACGGAAATTTTGCGCAAAAATTACACTTTCACACACTCACATGCACAAGTCAGGTAAATAAAATGTTTAATAAATAATAAAGTGCATATATATACAAGTGTTTAGTACATAAGTTATATGAATAAAATAGACAAAGTCCTACGAAAGTCAAAAATAAATAAACACAGGTACAACTATGGTGCCGGAGGTCGCAAGTCGCGAGGGATGCCAAATGTATCAAAAAATGTCCTACTCCGTCGAGTATAGCCATCATCGCCCCCTGAACCACCAGGCGGCGCAAACTGCAACTCAGGGCCAGGCCACCTAACCTCACCCAGAAACCCGACAGAAAGAGGCTGGGGCTGCAAAGGCTGCTGCGGCGACGAGCCAAACTCGTATGTCCCACCACCCATCCCACCTCGAACGGTCGGCCCGGTCGGAATATCCTCAGGCGATGACGCCGAGTCCTCTGCAGCGGCCGCCTCAGAACGACCACCTCGGCCACCGGAAGTAGTCCGGCGACGCCTCGAGTCAGACCTAGTAGTCTCTCTCCTAGGCTCGGGTCTCGACCGAGTGCGTGGAGAAGGAATAGGCTGCCCCTGCAAAAGTAAATCAAAGTTAGCAAGTGCAAACGAAAAAATAAAGTCAAGAATGATAAAAGCGAAAAGCAATACCTCCTCAGCATCATTGCTACGACAAGTAGCGCGGTTCCGCAACCTCACAAGCTGGCTGCGAAAAGCGTCTATGCACCTAGCCATAGCCGTCACCACCTCGCGAGAAAACTATCAAAGTAACTAAGTCAGTAACAATTACGAAGCAAATATGAAGATAATATGTGAGAAATCACTTACTCGAGTCTGGTGACGAGGAATAGACCGCTCCACAAACTGCTCTCCCTCTGGAGCTGGCGAAATAAGCTCCTCGATCGGCCCATACATACCCTGGTAGCGTATGGACATCCGCGGAGGAATGAACTCCCTAGGGCCAGCCTGTTAAGAATAAAAATTAGAAAAATACTTGGGGGGCTACCTAAAGAAAGATAAACCGGATGAACAAAAACATACCGCTGCCTCCTCTGAAAGAACAGGAGCCGGCGCTAGCAGCGGTAGCAGGTCCTCCTCATAACTCTGCTCAAGGAGAACGTAAGACCTCCAAGGAGTACCCCGGGTAGGCCCACCAGCACGATCCCATTGCAAGGCATTGTGGAACATATGCCGAGGTGGAGGAGCAGGAACAACGAAAGTATCTGAGGAATGCTGGATGGTTACCCTCTCCCCTAGGTAGACCACCGTGTCGTACGTCCCCAGAAAGTTACGACGCTCGGCTGTGTACTGCGCCGCCAGCGCAGAGATAGGGAAAGCAGCCCAGGGTCGATAGACCGGGCTAGGCTCCTACAAAAATCACTAAATAAGACGCTAACACCAAAAGATGATAAAAGAAAAAGAATGAGTTATAGAGATCTACCGTGAGGATCATCTCTCGAAGGCGCAGCACCTCCGGCGGACCTCTGCGGCCTCCCCAACTGGTAGCAATGGGGAGCACGCGAGGAGAAGGCCTCGCAGGTGCAAGAGAGGGAAAATACTCGTAGAACCAGATCTATACGAAAAGATGAAAATCAGTAAAGATTGTGCTTCTAAATCTAGAATTAAAACCCAAAAAAGGAAAGGAGATGTACCTCTACGACCCTCCAGAAGCTGGAAAGGGCTACCTCTCCAGACAGGGCCTTGTGACGACAGGAACGCCGCAAGCCCAGTAGAAAGTCCGCATAGGCCATGCTGGCCCAGTCATACGTCCCGACCAAGTGAAGGTCGCGAACAGCGGATAGGTAGTAAAGTAGTACTCTACTACCTCGATCAGGGGAAAACGTCCCTGAAAGCAGAATCAGCACAAAGATGCGCACCTGCTGCTCTCGAGTGGTCGCATCATCCTCAAAAGCTGCAGCCAGCGTGCAGCGACGAATACATCGGGAACTCAGCTGTCCCGACTGAGCCTCAGCCTGGGCCCGAACAACGATCGGCCCCAACAACTCCTGAACCTCCGGCGAATAGACGGTAACACCGGCGTCAAAAGGAAGAGGAGTAGACTGGAACTCTAGCCCCGTAATGAGGCTGAAGTCAGCTAGAGTGACTGTCATCTCACCCCAGGGAAAATGAAAGGTGTTGGTGGTGTCCCAAAAGAACTCCACCAAAGCTCGGATGATGAGGTTACCCCCATCGTATGAAAACATGGCCCGGGTGGCCTGCAGCAGAGGAGTCAACCCGCACGACTCCCAAAGACGACGAAGTCCCTCATCGCGGCTGATGAAGTTGTCGTACAAAGAAATGATGGTGGAATTACTCGAGCTGTGGCTACGGGTCCTCCCACTCGCAAGACCTCGTCGGATTCGCTCCGACAGATGATGAACCGGCGCGTGAAACAGGGTGCGCTCATCCCAGTCCGGCATGAGACCCAGCTTGGAAGTAGAAGGCACGTCCTCGCCCTCGCTGGTGGGCTCGTCCTCTCGACGCGTGTCTCTCGACCGAGAGCCAGAACCACGTCGTCTAGCCATGCTAAAGTATGTAAAAGTAATTAAATTTAAGGCTCTACAGTATCTAAGGTTCGCCTAGGCCGCAGGATACTATGTTCGCAAAACAGAGTACGTAGTACTAAAACAGAGCAAGAATTTCAAACGAGTATGGAAGCATTTTTCAAGCAAATAAACAATTTCTTGCAAACGTATGATGAATATTGTGACAAATTGTACAAGTAAAAGAAGTAAAAATGCAAAGAACGACCCACATTGTTCCTCACGACCTTAAGGGGTCCAACAATGGTGAATTGCTCGTTTTTTCACCAAATTGAGTTAAACAAGTCTCAAAATACTCCCAAGGTAATATACAAGCATAATTAAACAAATTCAAGGCATAAAATTCAACGAACAAAGCAGAGTAAGCAAAAACATTTTCGAATTTTTCGAAAATCCGCAAATAAGAATGCATAATTTGTCAAAAACCGAGTAGAGTTTGAGCAAAACATACATAGATCGGGAAAAAAGATGAGAAAAGCTTCGATTTGCAACAAGTTTGAGCGAATTTGGTTAAGAAATGAGCGAGAACGAGTGAAGCGAAGTTTTCGTGAGTTTTGAGAAGCAGAGCAGCGAAATAGAAATGAAGAAGAAGACGGGTTTAAAACCCCGATTCTGTCGCCAAACGACAGAATTGTCGCGAGGCGACAGACTCTGTCGCGTGGCGACAGAGGCAAAAGCTCGCGACAGACATTTTGGCCAGCGCTGGAGCGGCGACAGAATACAGAGCCCTTCCTTATGGTTTTGTGGGTCTATTTTAGTAGTTTGGGTTCCTTGGTACGCCAGTTAGCCCCTTTAAGCAAAATTGACATGATTTAGTTAGCTCGATTGCAATACATTAAGTGATCGACTTGATGAAAGATCGTCTCACTTAGCTTAAAGCGCTTAAGTATTGGCTCATAATAAGGCACCGAAATAATGGTTCAATAGAAGCACTGAAATAATGGTTTACAAAGGCAAAAGCACCGAAGTATTGGCATAAACATAAAAAATAATGATAATAATAATATATTAAGGGTCAATAAGCAGAATGATTCTTTGGCGATGTCCCAACATAGAGAGGAGTTGTCTAGTGGCGAAGCATGGCCGTGGCGAGGTAGTGTCACAAATCTTGGAGATGGCGAAGCAAGGTCAACTTCGACGGTCCCTCAAGGTAAAGAAGAGATTGTCTATAGCGGCGACGCACTGCCGTGGCGATGTACGGCCACAACCTGGAAGATGACGACATACAGTTATTTTCGACGATGTTCCCGAAATATTGTGGAGGATTGTCACCAAGAATATTGAAGACGACGACATATGGTTACCTTCAATGATGGCGTTCACGAGATACTGTGGAAGTTGTCACAAACAACAAATAAAGCAACAGCAAAATGGTTACTCCAGAGACGTGTGCGCGACGGTGCAAGATACGCGTTTCTTAACTCTCTTATTTGTTTAACTAATGATTGTTTTACAGGTATCGGAGTTATAAGAATGATTTGGAATCGCAGAACGTTTTGAATCATTCTCCATCCCTATCAATACTTTGACTTTCGTTTTCAAAACTTAAGTTTCTCCAAACTCAGTCAAAGTGGGGGCTTCTATAGACACCAATTTGTGTCTCCCCAAAACCAAACCCAGTGATGAATGCCTTTCACGTTGAACCATTATCGAATAAGGTGAAAGTGGTTAAAAGTCAAGTGTTGCGGTTTAGTTTTTATCAAATTCTCTTCTCTCTGTTTTTGAAAATGACTTTATTTATTTGAAAATAGCCAAACCAGTTTAGTTTGGTCCATGATAAGGGTCCAATAATGGTGTAGTTGGATGGGGCTTGAAAAGACCTTTCCAACGATATATTATAAGCCCAATTCCGATGAATAATGAGGAAGTTATGGCCAAGATACTAAACTGGGCCTGGTTAATTATTTAAATACGGCCCAATGATCTAGAGGAGAACCCCATGTTAATTATTATTCCTAAAATTATTAGGATTAATTACAGTTTTCTGGAAGTTTCTAGAAAGTTCTTTTTAATTCTAATATTATTAGATTTAATAATTAATTATTTTAAAATAGACTTTTATTTGGAGTAAAATATCGTTTTATCATCTTAAAAATACATATTTTATCTTCTGTACGGATTCCGTAGATCAAGTTGATTAAAGATCGGATTCCGCGTGAAGAAAACGCGCTAATACAGGTTGTCGCCAAACGACAAGTCTGTCGCCACGCGACATACTCTGTCACCGCGCGACAGACCCTGTCGCCGCGCGACAGACCCTGTCGCCTCGCGACAGACATTGTCGCGTCGCGACAGAGTCGATTCCTGGCGACAGCGTGTAGTTTTATTCCTTATCAAATTCTATGTTTTTCCGGACTATTTTTCTTATAAATAGGGTCCGAATTCCTGTTTTCAAAAATCATTCACAATTATCAATTCTTTCATCAATTCTCTCTATTCTCTCATCAAGAATTACTTAATTCTTTTCTTTCTCCCTCTATTTCTAAACTAGCTTTTTACAAACAATATTCCGCATTCACAAGACTTAGAGTCTCTTAGCCAAGTTCGAAGTTGCCTTCGCCCTAGACGTGCAAGGTTGATAATTTCTGAGGGTTTGGTCCAAAACTAGTCTAAACTTTGTTTAGTTTGATTTTAATTTAATTCTTTAATTGTTCTTTATTATTTTCATTGAAGTTACTAACTTGTGTATTTTGTTATTAGAAAGAGATACGAGGCTTCAAAGTATGTAATCTTATTACTCTCTTTCAATGTAGATTGCATGCTTATTATTGTTTAATTCCTAGTATCATGTTAGGATGTTATTTTATGCTTTCTAGTATCATGTTTAGGATGCCTTTATGCTTTCTAATATCATGTTAGTATGTTAATGCCATGTTAGGTTTAAAGCTTTGATCTTTATTGTTTAGTGACATGCTAGGGACTCGTTATTAATCTCATTAGTATCATGCCTAGGATCTTGCTATTATTATTGAGCTTTATTATGCCTTATTATGCTATTATCATTATTGTTATTGATTTATTATCATGTTGCTTGATATATTTTATTGTTATTGCTTGATCACACCTTTTATGCAGGTTTAAAGGGAATTTGTACTTGAAATCACGCTTAATAAGATAATTAATAATTTGGTTTAGGCTAATGTGATTTTAACTCAAGTGATCGCCAATAATAGTATTATTTGTGCATTAAATTTCAACCAACATAGATTAAACAGGTTAGGTTTAATATGATGTTTGTATGTTATTCGAAAAGCGCACATGAATACGAGCAGAACAAAGTAGAGGCCTATTTTATAGGGCGGGTCCTTTCTTTTGTAGATTGGATTCGTACCTTCATCCCCGGACCTTGTTTGGTTCAAGACCTTATGGAGTAGTTGATGGTCCTTTTGGATTATCTTTTGGGTTTACAAGTTCCTAAAACTTGTTGGCGACTCTTTTTGCTCTTTGTCTTTCCCTTTGGAACGCCACCGTACTTTAGTGTATGATCACAGTGGGGTTCAAGTTTGGGGTTATCGTAATGCTTGAAATATTCCCTACAAGTAGTAAAAAGGAGTATATCTTCCTGTGTTTATCAAGAGTTAAATAAGTTAGCACATAAATGTATGTTGTATAGGTGTGTATTTAGAAGAAAGGGTATAAAATTGTTATAAAACATTTGAGCACATACATTTTTCTTCATCATATATATTGCAGCTGCATTCATTCCAAATATTTTTTCAGTTTCATTGCTAAATGCTGTAAATGATATGCTGGCAGTGTCATCCACATCATCGAAAATGAAAGCAACCCTGTGTATAATATAGTGTTATGGATTAGATATTTTAGGATTAATATTTTGTGATACTGGTTTTTTTGCAGTGTTGATCATTATATATACCTGGTATTATATATACCTGGTAGAAGCTTCTGTCTCTCTGGTGTAGCATTTTGAACAAGCAAAAAGTCTCCCTTTTGGAAGATTTGTTGGCTTTCCGCAGGTGGAGCAGCCTATATATATGGTCAGTTGTTTTAGAGATGTAGGTGCTATACTTGCAAGTACCCAATGCCTTTCATCTTGTAATGCATTTTGTGCCTGCATTTGATTATTAGAATAAGTAAATAAGTTCAATAGGTAGTAAACAAGTGTTATGTGTGCACGTAGTAATAGATTGTAAGCTGAAACCTTCTTATCTTTTAGGTACTGGATAGTGACAACCGACCGAACTTGTAAAATTCTATCTTGTCGATCTAACAACATTTGTGTATAAAGCTTAGACCTATAAAAGTAATAGTTGGTTAATATGATATTGAGGAGCATGTATCTAATAATTGAGTTGGGATATTATAGATACCATTCATGTAAGACATTAGCCTTGTCTCCCTTCGGGTTGTAGATTATTTAGCTGTACATTCCAGTTGACAAAGAGAAACCTATATGATGTATATTATCATTAGATGTAGCATACACATTATCAATGATATATAAGTCTGGGTTTTCATATTCTAACCTTTAAGAGTACTTAGTTTGACGGATGTGAACCCAACTACGATAAATTTTTTAGCCCAAACATTTAATTCGTCGCATTTACTTCTAGCAAGATGTTCCAGACATTAATGATTATAGGCTGAGCGTTGCTATTACAAGGGGTAGGCAAGCAGAGTAGTTATTAGTTATCATTGTTAGGCTGTTTTTTAAAATGTAGTGCAATATATAAAGCTTACGTTTGGTCAGTTATCACAACTTCTCTAACATAGGATGGCTGACCATAGCACGAGTTAACCAGTCGAGGTTCTTCTTCCACAAATAAGACCAGTCTCAATACATCTACAATGAGCAATAGTTGATATTAGTTTAGATTATGTAATGATTTTAGTTAGATATGTAATATGGGGTTATCATACCATTTGTGACATCTTCTTAAATGTCATGTGTTATAGACCCTATTGGCCGAAGCTCTGCATTTTATGAAATATGTTCAAAATTACATGGTGTAAATTATGAAAGATGTAAAACTGAATTACTGTATCATACCACAGATTTCATCTAAGAAATTAGTTTTTGTGATAGCTGATATTGTGTTGAACTCAGGTTCTGCTTCACCGGTCACAAGACAAATTTGTTGCACAAGAGTTGTAGGTGCAAAGTTCAACTGATATAGAATATCAGTGATAGCAATTTGGAAATGCTTTGGGATAGGTTTGATTAGAGCATTGGTTATCTCATAATGGTCGTTTATTATGAAAGAGAAGGCAATCATATCAATTTGATCTTTCAAGCAACCTACCATGTATTAGTTTTCCCTGTAGAAGGAAATCTTGAAATGTAACATAAAGCTAGACATGGAAAAGTTGTCTAGCCTAAGTAAGGTTTTGCATTTACACTTGTTAGAGTTAAGTTGATTTAGTTTAGAATTAATCTGCTTGCGAAAATGCTAAATTCATTCATTGCAGTTAACCCATAATTAACGATGAACAGATGTTGAATAAAAGTAAAATTAATATACAATTTGATATTATGCAGAACTAATATACAAGTATACATGGTACAATTGTAAACTTCGTAATATGTTCATTCGATGAATTTTAATCAAAAGCTATATGCATAGAATTTTATAAATAAGTTGATGATGTTAGTGGTGAATCATTTGTGTATGTGTATGCTTTATTTATTTACTTATAATCACAGCCATGATAATATACTTCATCACTTGTTAATTGAATGTGATAAAAAAAATCAGGTATATATATGTAACAATAGGATCAGAGTGAAAATATAGAGCACATTAATTATGCAAATCTAATATATAATGATACATGATTGGCAAGTAGTAAGGATACAGAATATACCTTTTGGTCAGAGAATAAAATTGTTTGGTATAAAGTGCAAGTATCTGTGTCCAGTAATCGGTTAGTACTGCTAATTGCTTTGACTTTGATTCTAAAGTTTTTAGTGTCTGGCTTCAATTCATCAACATATAGCAATTAGGGTTTCATATTTTTCACCTGCAATTGTTTTTAAAATTGATTAATCAAGGAAATTATTATTACATGATTGACTATTTAAATATCATAATTTATAAGAGAAAAAAAAATGGACATATATATGTAGATATTTATTGAACTCACTAATTTGCTTTAAATTTAACTTGTTAACAATTGTTTTTTTAAATCCTTTTTTTTCTTTTTTTTTCCTTTCGTGTATTTTCTTAACTAAATTATGAAGAAATTAATTGTAATCTACAAGTAATTGGTAATTACAAATTACATGTTTGAGTAAATTAGGTGTTATATTATATATGTCTAAATACATGTGTTTGCTGTAATTGTGTCCTTAAGGAAGTGTACTTAACTTTATGGTAAGTGAGCTGAATTGGAGAATCTAATTTCGTTACCAAATTTTGTCAATATCTTAGGAAATAATCAACATGTATGAATGCTATGATTTCAAAACGTAGCAATGATAAATATGTAGAAAATATATATGAAGCAAGAACAAGAGGTTAAACAAAGTTGGATTACCTTGATTGTACACTTGTGTGATATATGATTTTGCTTTTTTCCAAGATATTTTATAGATTTGAATGAGAAACAACTTACTGAGAAAAGAGCTTATGCTCGTGAAGGCTATATATAATAGGTGAGGGAAAGAAGTACAGGATGAGCTATAATTATAGAAATATATCAAAATTTAAATTAAAGACAACTTTAACCTTTGAAAAGTTGTGGTGGACCTTAGCTCATTGTACCTTTTGCTTGTACAAATAAAGGAAATTTAGCTATCAGATTTGTGTATGAGAAAATAGTTAAGTCTTGTCATTGAATTATATAAAGAGTAAATAAGTACTTCTTCCCATACTTTTTACTGTTTCCTTTCTGATTTTGTGATGTTGTGTGGATCAAGTAAGGGGTTAGATTAACTTGTCACTTGCCTTTTTTTTTTTTTTATGATTACACAAAAAAAAAGTGAGTGGTATGCTAAGAATGTACTTGATCAATTGAAGGTCTAATGACCCTAGCATGTTAAATTGGTTTTAAAATTGTGTGTTTTAAATACATTATAATTTTTAAAATTTTATGTTGTTCAGTTAGGTAAAGATATATTTTTCATTTGAAGTGATTTTTTAATCTGACGTTTAGAAAATTAATTATCATTTTATATAATGATCTTATTATTAGGTGGCAATTATAATTCAATCTTATAGTAAATTGTGTCAATTATAATTTTTTTTTTCTTTTTTTACGGGTACGTCAATTATAGTTATACATATATATTAGCAAAAGTTCATGAAGTAGCTCAAGGTTAGGCATTGTTATGTGTTACTTTTTACTAAACATCTGAAGTATATAAATCATGTCGTATACGTACCAGATTCTATTGTTTCTAACTTCGTAAGGAGTCTATGCCGGGAAATGATATAGTACACCTTGAATGGTGGTAATTGAATAAAAAATTTAGCAAACAGCTTTTGCAATTGGTGTGCAAGAGATCGAAAAAGCTGAGCTTCAATGCGCATAATTGAATTGTAAATTTAGTAAACATATTTTGCTATGGGAAAAAAATGAGAGTTGTAGTGTTTTCTAAATAGTAAGCATAAAGATGTATGAGTTTCTCCCATTTGATGTACCAAAATATAAAATTATACATTAAGTGCTTCATTGTTTCTAGTACAAAAATCACAGACAGTGAGACAACCCAAATGAAGTGACTACATATATTGCACTACTAATAACTTTAAAAAGTTGTCATAAATATCGTAGCTGCATTAATGGATGATGATTCCAAAATAATAGGTTCCTTATATATATATCAAAATATTAGGTAGAAATGTTCATTCAAAAGTAGGTAGCATATACTATTGTATAGCAAAATAGCATCAGCATTAAAACCTGCATGAACTTGTATACTCACTAAAGTCCTTTTGTAGGAGTGCTTGTGTAATCAGTCTTTTTCTTGTGTGCTGAGGCATTATTGCTTTTGCTTACCATTTCTTGATATTCAACTACACGGTTCTCCTGCTTGTCGAAACTTAATATTTCTGAACTTGTAATGAGAACACTCAGGGAACGTTTCTTGCGTACACCTATTGTGCTGCTGTATTCAACAAGCTTCTTCATGAGGATCTCTTGTTTCACATTATCTCCTTGAGACTTTATAATTGCAGTGCCGTCAATGGTTGGGTGAATAATGTTCGTGCTTCTTGCTTCAGAAAGGTTATCATAAATAACAGCACTGTAAGTCTGTTCATCATTAGAAGCCTTAGTTTTTTGCTCTTTAGTACAAAGTTTTTTCAGTGAAACTGGTGAAGAATGCATGACCAGCTCATGTGCAGGAGTAGGAATTGAATTGCCTTTTGCTTTCTCAGTGTCATCTTATGCATTAGCGACTGTACTGTCAACATAATTCAGGTTTCCACCAAGTGCAGAGTTTTTTTGCACAGAAGGATTATCAGTTGCAGTAACTGATTCATTAGTTGCACCCATTGGAAGGGTCTTACTATTTGTAGCCAAAATTTTAGAATGTTGAACAGCATCATATACATGCTCATCATTTACAGTAGGGAACGCAACGGTGGTAGCAGACCTGTTTGGTGGTGCAGGAATTGGTACATCATGTTTGATGTCTTTTGTGTTTATTTCTACTCCTTTTAAACACCATTTAAGAACATGTTCCTTGACAAAGCTGTCGTTGGGCCTGTTTGGACTAAAATGTGACTAGTACGGAGTCTGTGCTGAATGAGCATGAAGTTCTCTACATCTTCCTGTGAATTAAACAGTAGCTTAGTAAATATATATGTCTAAAGAATGTGTGGGCTACATACCAGTTCTAAAAATCATACATGCTTATCTCTAATGCTATTTGCCCTTTTTTTTTCGGAAAACAATGTCCATAGTCTCAAACTATAGTGATATGTGGAAAATTCATAGTACTTTCAGAATCTTTTATAGCATGAATTTCTTTAGCAGTCATCCCAAACAGTTTTTCTGTATCAGAAGTGAATGTTGTCAAAGCCATTGTTCCCGAATCATCTATGGCTTCAAATTTGAAAGTGACTCTGCAGCCCAAAAGTGAAACAAGTATATTAGCAATAAAATGTGTGTAAATTATTTAAAATTCCTATTACTGTAGAAGAATACCAATATGAAGAGACATTGTCCTTCTTGCAGCTAATCCGTGTTCCAACAGGTAGATATGAGCGCCTTCTGCAGTTGAAACAACCAATATATATAATGACATCATGAAGATTAGGCTGGCTAATTGCTACATGCAACCAATGTCTTTCTTCTTGTAATACATTATGTGCCTGCCACATGAACAAGAGTAAATGCCAATGCCTTTTAGGAACTAAACTGTAATAAGCAGCAAATTCAACCTTTTTTTTTCCTCAAATTCTGAATGGTCATAGTTGTTTCATTCGTAGTTTGATGTTGCACATGTTGCTTTTTTTGTTCATCTTGTCTAAAAGTTGTTGAG
This sequence comes from Chenopodium album, assembly GCF_948465745.1. NCBI lineage: Eukaryota > Viridiplantae > Streptophyta > Magnoliopsida > Caryophyllales > Amaranthaceae > Chenopodium > Chenopodium album. The sequence continues at coordinate 9,921,027 of NC_137850.1, read as the reverse complement.
TATGACATTTGGTCATGCATATAAATTCACATGAATGATCAACATTGAAACTTGACAAATATAGGTATATCTAATGTTCTATAGCATACCATTCACGAAGAGTGTCTGCCTCTTCTCCTTTTGGGGTCATGAATGATTTGAGTAGACATTCCAGTAGACAATGAAAAACCTTAGCCAGTAATAAGAATTGTTAACTATCATAGGTAAAAAGAAAAGGTTAGTGAAGATACACTAACTTCATATAAACGGTGTACTATACCTTTATGCAATGAAGGCCTTAATGCAATAAAACCGACCACAACAAAGTTCGTAATAGATGCACTTAAAGCGTCACAAGCAATCCCAGCTAAATCATTCCAAGCAGTTATGGTCAAAGGTTGTGTATTACTGTCAGTGAGGACAACAATCTCAGAACAAAATTATACTGTATGATCATAGTAAGGGGTTAAGTTGAAAGTGTATATATATATATATATATATATATATATATATATATATATATATATATATATATATATATATATATATATATATATATATATATATAGTAACTTACGTATGATCTGTTACAATTATTTCTCTAGCATAGAATTCTCCCTGGCTGGGAGTGATAACACGTATAGAACAATACCTACAATATCTATTAGGGAAAAAGTATAGCTTCATCATTCAGTTTAAGAATGTATGGGGAACATGAGAGGAACATGATCACTATAAAACTATATTGAAGTTCTGGTTACCATATTTAGTGTCTAATATCATAATGCGTGGTATTGTGTGTATAGATTGGAATATTGGACCAGCTGCTGCTATCTCAGAATTTACTGATCGAACAACAGTGCGTCCTCCAAAGGACATTTGATAAGCTATAAGTTTGATAGGAGCATTTGAAATCACATATTCACCATTGTATACTATTACATCCTTGAAACCTTATACTTGTTCTCCAAATAATGCTCCTCTCATTTTATTTCCCTAAACAAAATGGATAAGTGGCTTAAATCTTTGGCCACAAATCATGAATGCAAAATATAAAGAGGCAAAGCATTTTACTTTTATAGACATAGCTCTATTGTTCAAGTTGTAATTACTGGAATCTCATTGGAAATCCAAAAGAACATTTATACTATACATTTTAGGCACATTTTCAACATAAATCAGTAACCAATTGTATGTGAGCAAGACAATATTGTATGTACAATGAGGGGCAAATACAGTTAATTTCTAAGCAATTAGATATTTGTGTTATTATTAAAGAGTAGATATTGTAAATTTCCAGCCAATTAGATGATTTTGTTGATATGTAGTATATAATATTTGCATACATCTTATATCAAATCAGAGCTATTTCATCTACAATATCGATGTTTCTAAAACAAGTGCTCTCTAATATTAGCTACAAAATATAGAAATTAGGTAATAATTTAGTTATATGTATATGTTGAATTTGTACAGGCTATATACCTTATCATCAGTCAATAGGAGGCTTTGATACAAAATTCCTTTTTTAGAAGATGGTTTAGGTCGTGCCTTTTCCAACACTTTAACCTTCAAACTGTAGGTTGTGCTATTATTGTTGAGTTCATCAAAGTATGCATACTTCTTGTCCATGTTTGTATGCCTACAGTTATACACAATTGTAGGTAAGAATAATATAGATGTAGATATTGTAGCTAGTGAATTTATATTATCAGTAAACTATTGAATTGCAGTGCATCTGAAAATAGTTGTAACACCAAAAATTACAAGAAAACAATAAGATAGACGGGGAACAAACCCAAAATCTAGATTGTTAAAGTTCCATTTCCCCAAAATATATATAGATGACGGAGTAACAAATTACTTCAAAAATTGAAAACCTAAGACAAGCATTGTTTGTTTGTCAAGAACTGAAGATTCAATTGAAATCTTAATATTCTTGTTGGGATTACTTGTTCAACTAAGCAAAGCTTAATAATGTAGCTATGAAGAATGTTGATAAGTGATAATTATAATTCATTTCCGATACAAGACATAGACAGATCACACATGTAAAATAAATATCTAAAGTAATTAAAATATCGCTTGAAAACTAAGAGCAAGGAAAATACCTCTTGAATGCGAGAAAAGATTGAATGTTGATGGTTGTTCCTCTTGTGCTAGAAAGGATAAAAGGAACACTTAGAGTATATGTAAACTTTGTAAAATTAGAAAAGACAAGAACAACACATGTACAAGAAGAACAGTGTAGCAGTGAGTACTATTGGAGCACATGGATTTATCTTAGGCTTCAAGGCATAAGATAAGTATGCTAGCTATTTACAAATTGTACTTGTAATTTCATAAGTTTTCACAGCTATATTTTTCCCCAAAGCAAGCTGTAATTTTTTTTTGAAGGAATCTATTCTCCTAATCTACAATTGCAAAATTTCTTTTTTTGAAGGATTCTTAATTTACATGTTACATTATTTCAAAACCAGAGGATTTTAAACTTATTTCATTTTAAGATTATATATTAATAGGAACATAAGCTTAAAATATATACAAAGTAAATCAAATTGAAATTGTTTTTTGAAATCGGAATTGATTTAGCATGCTATTATCTTACAAAAGGGGGAAAAAATTAAAATCATACATTTCAATTAGTGGTATTAGAAATTAGATCTAATTTCAGTATGTTTCATTAACATACTAAACATTTAATTTAAATAAGTAGCTATTGCAAAATATGTATTAAAAAGGGATATATGGCTTTTTTCATAATGACTATCATACAGTGCTATCATGTTTGTTATTCTTTAGGTACTACACATCGGCATAGTACCCTTTCATCTATTTGTAGATGATGATATTGATCCTGTCATTATGCAATAGGGTCTCTTTTTCTTAAAAATAAAATCTACCAAGTTTTAAGGAGTCCAATAATGTTTCATAATAGTATATAATCATGTTTGCGTTGTAGCAATTATCATTAACACAAAAAAATAGTTAACAGAGCTTTATCATAATTAAATCCAAAAGCATAACATTCTGGAGTGGGATATATCTACTATAAGTTTCCTAACAAATCCCAGATAGTTTTAACACTTCATAGCAAACCACATTTTCAGTACATGTTGGAGTAAATGGCTCTGGGGGCATCGTTGAAAAACCGGTTACATCTTCTTGTTTTTTAGCTCGTGAAAGAGCAACATATAGTTGTCCATGAGAAAAACAAGGTTGTGGTAAGTACACAGATACTCGGTTTAATGTTTTCCCTTGAGACTTATTTATGGTTATAGCAAAGCTTAATTTTAAAGGGAATTGTTTCCGTTCAAACTGAAATGGAAACCTAGCTGAAGCAGAAGGGCGTAAATTTATACGAGGTATAAAGACATGATTCCCCTTATACTGTCCAACAACAATGACACATAGTACTACATTTGGGAAGAAACCTTTGCATATGAGACGTGTTCCGTTACACAAACCAGCAAATGGAAGCAAATTGCGCAACAAAATGACAAGAAAGTTTTTCTTAAGCATAAGTTCATGCGGACTTAATCTCCTGGGACAGAGTTTATTCAAGAATTTTGTGGGATAGACATCACATGTATCAGTTAACATTGTGTCAAAACTTTTGTACATTACAAGGTCTCCAGGAAATTGAGCTATTAATGAACTGTTTATGGAATTGACATTGTCATTCAGAGGAGTTAGAATGGCTCTTTCTGTAAATAATCTGCTGTCATATTCTCCTTCATAAAATTCTGGAAAAACGGCCCTTGTTACTTCTGACACAGGGTTGTCATCAGCTATAAAAGGGTTTGATATTTTCACTACTACAAAATTGGGTTTAAGTAACATCTATTGGTAACACTTTAAAAATTTCATGATTGATTTATTTTACGCAACACCTTTGTAACACTTTGATAATAGGTAACATTTTTTGTAACACTTTGATAATAGATAACACTTGATTGTAACACTTTGATAATAGGTAACACTTGGTTGTAACACTTCATTTAATATGACTAATTCTATTTTTTAATCAAATACTCTGTTTTTTTCCCATCAAACTGCACCCTGATTAAAAAAATATATAAATCACACCTTTTCTTCCTCCCTTAACCTGATTAAAATTGACCCTCACAACCTCCCAACTTTCTTCCTCCCTCGTATTCTTCCCTCAAGCTTTCCTCGGCTTCCGATCCACTGCTACCCCCATCTCGCTCCCGGTGCTCCACCGTAGCCCCCGCCCACTACAACCTTCATCTCGCTCCACCTCGAAGTTGAGGAGACAACGATTGCCACCCCTAAAGACAACGATTGTCATCCTCCTAGCCTCCCTCCTCGATCGGCGGCTTCCACCTTAGAGTTTAAGTTAAGGTTAGTTCAGTTCCCTATCCCTTCCGTTATCAACAAGAATTTGATTTAGCTAAAATTAGGGTTTCAATTCCCTCTAATCTTATTGATGATTTCTTAATTTCATGGTTAATTTGCCTATTAATATGTTTAATTTCACTATTTTCATACTAAATTTTGCATGTATCTGAATTGGTTGAAGTAATTAGTTGAGTTTGGGATTTTTGTTTTTTTTTTCTTTATTTCGATTACTGCTGATTTGTTTTACCTTATGATTTTATCTTTGTTGACTAATCTAACTAATTTTTAATTTAATTAATTTCTTTTCTAAATTGATTCCTCATTATAAGCTTGTCGAATCCAAGTACTTGTGGGCGAAAGAGATGTAGAAATCCAAGGCAATACAAGTTATTATCGGAGAATGGTGTTTGATAATTAAGATACTGCTGCTATTCCTGCTACTGCCAAATTCACCAATCTTGGCAAGATTTGCTTTTTTTTTTCTTATTAATATTAATCTCTAATTATGGAATTGGGTTTTATTTTTCATTATCTCGATTATTTTATACTTTTCCTGATTATTTGTTACTTTTGTAAGAAATTTGTGATAATTGCATCGGTTGCCACATTTTCCACGGTTAAATTTGTGGGGTTAAGATGATCAATTGGCTAATATTTTGTAATTTATCTATAATTTCATGATTTTGCTTGATCTTTTTTGTGTATTTTTTTTATTTTTAGTTGTCTGATGAGTTAGCATGCTGTATAATCAGTTCTAGTCAAGCTCTCAGTTTTTAGGTTACATGACTAATTTAAACTATTGGCAAGTGGATGATAATGCCAATAGGGAACCTACAAGTGGTAGGACAAAGAGGTGAATTAGGAGTTGTATATTGTATCATGTAATTAATGTATTGATCTAAAGTGAACCACCTTCTTCATTTTTCAAACCTCAAATCATCCTGTTAATCAACCTCACTAGCAAACTTCAGTCTCCGGCCATGAGCCAGTTTTATACGCCAATTTCGTAAGTATTCTCCTATTTCTTTCCCCTCTTTATTCTTTGCTTATTTCTTTTGCATATCATTAGTGTAGTTAAATCTATTTATTTGTCAATTTGGTTTCTGTTTTGGTTTAATTTTTTATGAAGCTTGCCGGTAATTACTTGCTAATTTTAAAATTCATACCTTCATTAAGGAGTACGTTAAGATACCTATAGGTTTTAGGGGACTTATAAGTTTCAATTTTACACCTCATCTATATATATACATTGAGACCTAGAATTGGTAAATTAACCAAGCTAAAATTTCAAGTGAGCTAAAAACTTTGGAACTAATTGTTGTTCATGTAATTTTAACTAATTGACCGTAAAAAAGTAATTGAGAATTAGAATTAACTTGTCATAACAATCGCCAATACGCCTGCCCAAATATTAGTATGGCCGTAAGGGTTTCACTCTTTTTTTTTTTAATTGTACTCTACCAGTTCTTAAGCAATCTTTAAGCAGTAAACTCTAACTAGGACCTTACAGGGTTCAATTATACTTCTGTTGTGAACAAATTGTGAGGGTCGATTTTAATCAAGTTGAGGACTAAATCCTTAAGAACACGTTAAGCAATATTATCTATAATAGGAAAGTCACTGGCTGCTTTTGATGATTGTAATTTAATTGCATGATATGGATTTGGAGATGGTATATGCAATTCTTCATTTTGTTGTTTTCTTTTTTGTGCCATCTTGAGCTCTGGTCATAAGTTCCTTGTTTTGTTAATCAAAAAGGTGCATCATGTTTTGGCAACATCAACACATGATCAAGATTTCTTTAGTTTCTACTCTGATGAAAGAGTTTGTAATGGATTTGAGGCAGTATTATCTCGAAACAGGAAAATTGTTCCCCATTTACGACTTGCAGGTTTATCATTTAATATGATCTTGTCCCTCGTCTCACTCTCATAGTATTTCTGTTATATTGGCTCCTTTAATTGATTTTTTTTTCATTGAGTGAACAATTGATGTTATATTTCAAACACAAGACTATTTGATTAATTTAGTTGTAATATGAGCGTAATTTATTTATTTTTTGCTTATTTTGCAGATTAATTGAAGACAAAGATACTTGTAAACCTTCAAGCAATTAGTAGAAGATAAAGAAAGACTTGATTCCATTAGTTTTTCCTTGGAGCTATTCTGTAGTTTTTTTTTCCTTTTTAATTGTACAATAATAGTGTAATGGAGTACTACTAAGTTTTGATTCATTTTGTTTTTTCTTGTATTTGACTCCACCTTCATCAGTTAAAGATTGAATTTAGTTTTATTGATAATGAATATAGCTTGTGGTGAAGTATTTCGTACCAAATTTGTGATTTTTTTATAATAATAATAATAATAAATTGTTAAATATTAATTAATAAGGTGTTACATTACTTTGCAAAAAGTGATACATAATGTCGAATTATGTGTTACTATGTGTCAAAATATGATTGAAAAATGTTACTTAATAACCAAAAAGGTGTTACATTAGTTCGTAAAAGTGATATACAAAGTCAAATAAAGTGCTACTATATAATTAAAAATGTTACTAAAGATAAGAAAGTGTTACATAAGAAGTAAAAAGTAACACTTTAAAAAAGATACTAATAATATAAAAAGTGTTACATATGAGGGGATATAGTAACACTTTTAAAAGTGTTACCATAAGTTACCTAAAGTGCTACCTAAGACCTTAAGTAACATGAGCAGATATATCACCCACTAAAGTGTTACCTATAGTCTTTAATAACACTTTTACCTCTTTTTGTAACACTTTTTGGGTGTTAGTTAAGGTTAATTATGTACTAGTGTTTGCCAGGTAATTGTACATATGTGTTCTTAGATTGCTGCAGCTCACCATTCCCAAGTGCAAGCAAAAAAGCAGAAAATTCTGGATCTTCCTTGGCCCTTTGATTTTCCGTTAATCTGAATTTTGTAAGTTGGGGCCAGATATATGAAATCACTATGCTAGCTTGAACAACTTCTTTTTGATTTTTGAGAGGAACAACTGGTAGTACTTGACAGAAGTCACCCCCAAGAACAACTAACTTCCCACCAAAGAGCTTGTCATTCTCACATATATCTTGCAACAGAAAATCAAAAGACACCAAATTGCTTTTATTGGCCATTGAAGCTTCATCCCAGATGATTAATGTTGTTTCTTTTAAGAGTGCTGCTAAACTCCCTTGTTTTGGGACATCACATACCAACGAACTCTCAATATCAATCGGTATTTTAAACCTTGAATGAGCAGTTCTATCAGAAGGAATATTAGCTGCAGCAATACCCGAAGTAGCTATAGGCAATACAATTTTATTCATCAGCCTGATTTCTGCATACAGAGCATTGTATAGGAAAGCTTTCCCTGTGCCTCCAGGCCCATCAATGAAAAAAGCACCATATTTCCCTGATCGAACATGTTCCATTATACATGAAAAAGCACTTAATTGTCCACTATTAAGCATATCTATACAATCAATACATGATTGAGGAATTGGTGCATCTAAAGCATCAATAATGTCTTTAGTTCGCTGGAATTCATTCTCTTCACTCGAACACAGAGCACTCAATCCTACACTTTTCAATGATTTTCCCATCGCTTCCAGATATTGTTCAACTGAACGAACAGTGAGCCTTTTAACTTTATCATCATGTTCTGGATACTGATGTTTGAAATCTTCAGATAAATCACCATAATATTTTAACCATAAAGCAAATGAATCTTTTGGCTGGTAAAAGATCAAAACAGTTGTAAATAGACGCCGCAATGTAACAGGTAATTACGTTTCCTTTGCTTTTGACATACAAAGGGCACTTACATCGTCATCTTCAAGTAAGCCTAACTTCAAAGCTGCTTCCTAAAATGTTCCATAAACATGACCATGAACAGTCCGTAAGTCTTCAAAGGACATTAAACTTCGAACATTGATCAGAAGGAGCCTAAGGAAAAAACATTCTCTTTCAGCTGGATAAACGAATGCCAATCTACCAACTGTTGTTGTTTTATTGACTCTTCCACACCATTCTTTGGCAAAGACATCCCAGCGAAAATTCTCACTAAATTCTCCATACAAATACCCTGTTCCACCTATATAGAAGAGGAATATCAACTGAACCACGAAACATTCTACATAACAATTATTTTATTTAAATTTCGGTAAGAAATGGCAAGCGTCACTTTCTCCAATTCGAAAGAAGGCATCATGCAAGAAACAACAATAAACATAGCAATCCAAATCACCTCAAACACAAGATGAAGGTATTGCTGAAACCCAACTATTATAAAGCTTAGATAAGGCAAGTTAAACGCTTAAATTAGCATATATGTTCTAAGCATAGATGAGAAGGCCAAAAACTCTATGTGAAAGGTCTTGATTAAGGGAATCATTTTCTAAATTTATAAACATAATCATAATATTACAGAATTCCCCAATGTTGTTCTAATCCTACTCCATAATTCATGTCATTTGAACCCTCTTTTTTTCACACTTATCGGCACACCCATTTAATTTTTCCTAATTATCCTCTCCTTTCTAGCCAACACCATCAGGTTCTTTTGCTCCTTTACTCCAACACTTCTGAAGTTTTTTTGCAATTTAAATTACTCTAAGGACCAACTTTCAACCTCTGAAGCACTCTTCTTGTAATGATTGGCCACAATTATTTCCCGTGTAAGTTTTCCAACACCAATATTGTTAGCAATATTCAAAGGTTGCTAACAATATCGGTGTCCAAAAAGTGTACATAAAATCAAACTGTTGTCAATTCTTGATACGAGAGCAGCATAAGAGTTTAAAACTTCAGATGTAGTGAATACCTAAAGTAATTATTATTATAATTCAAAATATCTGTATAAATTTGGACTAAACCAGCAAAAGAAACTGATGGTGCTACCTGGAAGGAAAAAGGATCTTTAGGAACAATAAAAAATCTAAGCTAGTAAAGGTGAAAAGAAGAAGGATTCAAGTGCCTTGAGGTATGGAACAGGAAAAAACAATGAATGGGAAATTGCATGAAACTAATAATCTCTAACATTTGCACGGCACCATAAAGATATACCTTTAAGGGAACGTGAAGTGTTATTATAACCATGAAATTTTTCACATGATTCATTTTCCCAAGTTGAAACAATAGCAAGTATTGGTTTTCCGAATTTGGAAGAGGACAACATGTAAAAAACCAATAATAAATATGGCAATCTAAATTATCGCAAAGACAATATAAAAGATATTACTCTGAATATTATTGTCTTTGGCATAGACCGATCTGTAAGTAACTCCAACCGTGAATGAGTTGTCTAACCTCTGCATACTTTAGAAAATGTGCAGAGAGTAAATAATACCACAACGGATGAAAGGTGAAGGAAAATGAGTAAACAACCTTAACTAAACAGCAGGTCCTGATTAAGGGAATCAATTTCTAAATTTATAAACATAGTCATAATATTTCAGGATTTCCCAATGTTGTTCTAACCCTACTCCATAATTCATGTCATTTGAACCCCCTTTTTTCCCACACTTACCAGCATACCCATTTAGTTTTTCCTAATTATCCGTTCCCTTTTAGCCAACACCTTCAGCTTCTTTTGCTCCTTTACTTCGACATTTACAAAGTTCTTTTGAATTTTAATTACTGCAAGGACCAGCTTTCAACCTCTCAAGCACTCTTCTTGTAATTGCCCATAGTTTTTTCCCATGTAAGCTTTTCAACACCAATATTGTTTGCACTATTCAAAAGTTGCTAACAATGTTGGTGTCAAAAAAGTTTAAATGAGATTAAACTGTTGGCAATTCCTGATCAAGAGTGGCGTAAGAGTTTGGAACTTCAAATGTAGTGAATCCCTAAAGTAATTATAATTATAATTCAAAAGAACGGTATAAATCTTGGACTAAACCAGCAAAAGAAACTGATGGTGCTAGCTTTAAGGAAAAAGGATCTTTAGGAAGAATGAAATGGCTAAGCTGGTAAAGACGGAAAGAAGAAGGATTCAGGTGGCTTGAGGTATGGATCAGGAAAAGACAATGAATGGAAAATTGGATGAAACTAATAATCTCTAACGCTTTCATGTCACCATAAAGATATACCTTTAAGAGAACGTGGAGTGTTATTACAATCATGAAACTTTTCACATAATTTATTTTCCCAAGTTGAAACAATGGAAAGTGTTGGTTTTTCCTATTTGGAAGATGACAGCATGTAAAACTCCACAATAAACATGGCAATCCAAATCATCTCAAAGACAATGTAAAAGGTATTGTTGTGAATATTATTGTTTTTGACATAGAGAAATCTATAGGTAACTTAAACTGTGAATGAGTTGTCTAATTTGTGTATACTCTAAAAAATTGAAAAATGTGTCGTGCATGATAAATGTAGAGAGAGTAAATAATATTGCAACACATGAAAGGTGAAGGAAAATGAATAAACAACATTAACTAAATAGCATCAAGAGGTATTGACGCTTACATAACGCAAAACAAATTTTAAAGCAAACAGAAGTATTGAAACTCAAGGACAACCGGCTAATAGTAAGTAAACTGCAAGTTGTAGGAAGTAAAATAAAAGCATGTGAGAAAATCTATATATAGAACACTTATCACAAATAATTATCGTTAGAACAATAAATGGATACATATGACAACTCGGTAAGGTGTTGTGTAGGCAACGAATAATTATCGCAAGAATAATAAGTGGATAAATATGAAAACTCGGTAAAGTGTTGTGCAAGCAAGGCAGATTCAGTTCTTCAGAACAAAGGTTTGTTTAAGCACCTCTATACATGCAAAAATCACACATGAGGCTAATCTTTAAGGAAAAACAGATTAAAGAAGTTTAGCAGTAAGTAATATCATAAGTTATATGACAACTGTAATGTAAGTACTGATAATGTATGTAATACCTGGAACAGCAGCATTTGCTGCAAAGAACTTAGTCAATGGAGTCCTACTTCGTTTGTTATTAAAAACAACAGATCTTAGTCGTTCATGTGGCCTAAGATGTACACTCTGCATATTTGGTAAATGTACTGGTAATAGCAGCACTGGTGGATGCATCTGGAATAAATCAAAACTTAAAATTCTCCATGCAGCCTCACACGGAGATATCCATCGCCCAGATTGGTATTCTTCAATTTCATCTATTACTTGGTCTTGCTGAGGAATGATATTATACTGAATCCGATCATGACCCTTATAGACATATTTGTATAAGCATTTTACATCTTTGATAGTGGAGCAGACCTCAACATTGATATGACAATCAAACAATGCTGATAGATATGGGTTGTATGGTATCACCCAGCGATTATCAAGTTCATCACCCCTTATTTTGACACTTTCTCCTTTATGTCTCCTTCTATATAATGGGTACCCATCTTTATTAACGGTGGTTTCATCAGAAAATTGTCGAGGAAAACCATACTTACAAGATATTTGCATCCCACGTCTACGCATGCATGAGCATTTGGGATTTAAACCTCCACGCGGACCATGCATCATATGCTTAAGTACTATCTTCCGTAGAGTAGAAGAGGAGACTGGAGGTATTTCTGTGCATACAAAATTATCATAGTCTTCAACCCGCTTGAGCTTGAACTCTGGCTTCAAAATTATTAAAAAATGTGCATGTGGAAGTCCACGCTTTTGAAATTCAACCACATATATCATGGCAGCTACCTCACCGAAACACTTTTTTTTCCTTGATTTGATTTTTCAAAGCCATTAATTTATCATGGAATATTCGTGCTACCAAATCAGGACAATCTTGTGCTTGTTCTCGATCAGTCAATTCATTCTTAATCTCTGGCCAGTTAGGGTTACATGTCATGGTGACAAAAAGATATAGCTTTCCAAAATTTTTAACCAAAGCCATTGCATTGTAATATCGCCGTTTCATATCTCGCGGACCACCAATAAAAGAGGGAGGTAAGATCACCCTGCGTCCAATATTTGTTGCTATTGTTTCGCCACAATCTAGAGAATCAAGCACGCCTTGATAAAAATCAGCTCGTATAGTAACCTGGTTATGGCGAAAGAAATCAAGTCTTGTATTCTCTACTTTCACATACATATCAACTATATACTGCTGAAAACACCTCCCAGCCCGAAGCATCAAATTATTTGGTCTAATTTGTAACTTGTATGCATAGTACTCTCTTGCCAACACATACTTATGTGCCTTTGTATTTGTCGGGCATAACCTACAACATAAAAGTTAGTATATTAGGGTACATATACTTGCACAGCTTTTTTTTTCCCCATTGGACACATATGTACATATATTTAAACTTACGAGATGCTTCTTCTGTCAGGAGTTCTTCAGTTGTATGAACAACACATGACATAATTGGATCAACCTGCGTAGCTGCTTGTTGATTTCCTCCCCATGTTTTCTTTTTAAGTCCTTGAGTCCAGCCGCATTCACCTTTTGGAAATAAGAGAGGATATTGTAATGGATCATAACAACCATAATAATGCTGGATACGGTGTGGCTTAGATGATCTACCTCGAACGACAATATGAGGACTACTACTTTGGCTAGACACTGAATTATCTGGCAAGATACCAGCGACTTCATCCATAGATGGGGCATTATATACTCGTTGATCAGGAACTGAATTTTTGTTCAAAACAATGGTTGTATCCTCATTAACACGAACCTCTCGTAAGGTTCTAAAGAACCTTCCATATGGATTAGCTTTACTAACATCCATTAGAAGTGCAATAATGTCAGCTCGTATTTCTGGAAACTGTCGGTATGCTTGGTAGCTTCAGCTAATCCGTCATAAAAATACAATTGTAGATATCTAGCCTTACCATCACCTGGAATTAAATCCGGAATAGAATGATATAGCTGCCCATGTGCTTTGAATACAAATATCCCTTTGTAATTACTCGTATCACAGCTTCCTCCTAATGATGTGAAAGCAAATAGATTGTTGTATAAGCGAGCATATTTCTTGAAATGCATAGCATCTTCATCATCACTTGTAGAAAGTCTCTGTAATTCAGCAGGATATTCATTCGTAGCTATTAGAATTTCACCGCTGCCACAACAGAAATGTAAACTTTCAAATGCAAACTTTTTAGAATTGCATTTTAGACAATAATGTGGAGTAGGTAACTTCATTAGACTGTCAGGCAGTTGCTATCCAATTGAATTCTCCTAAGTATTATGTATATAATTCCTAAGCATACATAAGATTTATATTCTACAAATCAGTAAAAGTGAAACGATAAATACCAGATTCATTCCTCTGATTTTGCCTAGGCCTTGTGGCCCTGCTTCCAATGTGTACAACATATAGATGAGTAAATCATTATAACTATAGAAGATTTAACACAAAAACATATTTGCACACTCGTGCACATGACATAATTTCGTCTTAGATTACCTCTCGGGTTGTGGGTGAGACATTGCTTCAATAGTCCTCCTACGTTTGCTAATGCGTTCTTTATTCCTTAAATTGGAAGCTCAATCAGCTATTGATTGCGATTCACTACATAGGTCCGATCCTTCTGATGCAAATAGATTTAATACACAAATCAGTTAATTTTGGCATTATTAGAACTAATTAGGATACTCCAACAACTGGACATCACAAAACACCCATTACCAATATTGGTCGAACTCTCATGTTGTATTCGCCTACGCATCCTAGGCCTCCTGCTATAATCCACATTACACAATAAAACTATATAATCAGATCATGAAATCCTAAATTCTACCATGTACAAAGCATAACAAATTCATACAAACCTTGTAATTGTCTCTCTTCTAACAGATGATTCCAATCCAAAAGGGGATGCTACTGAATCCACAATATACATATAGCATCAGTGTAAACATACTTGCAGAACATAGAAACGCACAATCAATGTCCACATGACAAACACCAGTACATAATATTACCAGTATTATTAGCCAAGTGTTCAGCAAGCAACTGCCTACGCATCCTACCAGTTCTCCTGCCTCCCCTGCTACCATGGAAATCAACACACAATATGTATGAATATCATGTAAACTATTGTGACTACAACAACCTATAACTACCTAGTTCTTTTTTGTTTTAAATACCTCACTATTCCAGTTTGAGACATGGATTCCAATGCACGTCTGCGCCTACTTGTGCTTGGTAAAGACCTCGGCATCATGTTCAGTTGACCTCTATTGACCATATACTGAATACTCAAATTCAAAAACTCCGTACGATATAGTACATCAAAATATCTCAATCAAATACATTCAATACCATACATTTGTGATATAATAACATACCAAAAAGATTAAGTGTAGTATCCATAAAAAGGGATTTAATAATGTGAATATCCAAAGAAGGATTTAAAGCTTATAACAAAGTCATAGTATTTATGTCATATAACATTTATAAAATCTTGTCATCAAAAGGCACTACATAACAACCAACAATACAACATTACAAAGTCTAAGTTATATGAATTAGCAACTACATGATAAACGAAATGCATCCATAATATAACCGTTGAATATTCCACTAGTCACATATAAAATAACCAGCAAAATGCCTACACCGGAAAAGCTAACAACTATGTAAATCTAACACGTTTCGCAGTCTTGCATGGAGCACGAATACCAACATCAGGAGTACATGGTGTTCCCATTGGTCGCTTAGACACTAAATTAGTAGGTGTGCTTGGAGCAGTAGCAATCACAGAACTGTGGGTATCTTCCTTAGCCGCAGTTGCTGAAACTTCTTTAACTAAGAAAGGCATAAGTCTAGCATTCTTTCTACGCCCTTTCTTTCTCTCTTCTAATGCTAAACAACTTTCTCTTTCTAAAGAACATATCACACCCTTTAAATTTGCAGCACCATAATTTGCATCCACTATGTCTAAATTATACTGGTACATGATAAAATGAATGGCTTTCTTCACAACCATTTTTTTGGATTTAGTACTATATGGACAAAACCCACTGAAGAAACATTTCATTTACCTTTTTGTATGATAGCACATTACGTAATCCAAGATATGTATCCCTGTGTAGGTGAGTGCATTGTTTCTAGACTTGTGACAAAGGCTCCAGTCTTTTCAAGAACCTTAGGCAGGAATCCTACATAATCAAAAGAAACATGTACAACATCACTAGTAATTTTCTCACCACAACACTGCCTATTATCACCAGACTCCATAGAATTTCGTTTCAACCTATACAGATTCCCACAAGTTTCATACATACGCATCTTATCCATAGTGAAATCACCTACACAGACACCATACTTTCTTATTAAGAATTGTATAGCTTTCTAAGCTGCTAACTCCTTAAATTCATCAATGGTTGCTGAATCTCCATTATTAAACCAAAATATGCCATGTTGCTCTTCTGTCCTTACATAAACGCATGAGCAGCACTTCACCACATCGTGTACAGAGTAAGTGGGTTTAGGAAAATCAAGGCAGTCAGTGATCTGAACCAACAGTGGGCAAAAAGGAATACAGATTTGGTCCTCAGAAGTAGCCATTACCTAAAATGGTAGTGTCACTATATTTCAGAATATCTTATAACACACAACAAATGTCTTTAGCTACGTATGTACAACATAATCCACGAAAAAAACTGACCTTTATCAGTAAACATCGAAATTTGACTGTAAAAGCATCGTTTCAAAAAAACATAAAAAGTACACTATGTGAAGCACTATAAATAGATAAATCTAATAAACCGGCCATGTTTAGCACCTTACAAAGCACAAATAGATTACAAATGCTATGATAACATTCTGTTACTTGAAGTGCATAACGAATCCATCTTAAAAAATAATGTTATCTATCAAAATAGATAAAATTAGAGAAAATGCTAAGATATGCTTGGTTCGTAGGAGGTATGAAGATGACAAGAGCAAAATCAGCGCACACTTCAATGGATCAGAGGGTAAACTTAGAGTATAAGAGAAGGGGTGGAAGTAAGAAGAAATAACAGCAAGTGTAAGCAAAATCAGTTTCGAAAAGCAAAAAAGCCAATCAGTTATTCATTTCCAACCCATAAAAGAAAGGGCTGCACCAAACAAAAATAAAGCAACAGAAGACCAATCTACTTCAAGTCTGAGTCAATATATCAATAACCCAAAATACATATATTACTGCATATATTATAATACAAACTAAAGTTGTGCAGCCAAAACAAACCAGGCCAGCCATAGCTTGCTTTACAAATAAGGTAAACCATTTAGTAGACATTTAATCTAAGTTCAAAACGACATTAACTAAAGCATTAAAACCTACATGCCTGAACAGGAAATGAACCCTGAAAACTAACACAAAGGCAGAACAACAGTCAGGCCCCGAACAGGACACCACTACACTAATATCCTAAATACAACTATGATGATCTAGGTAGCTTAGGAATGATCTCTAATTCTGGTACATCAGTCATGACACGCTTCGAGGTTCCTATCTTGGTAGTTGCTGGACAGCATGAAGGTAACACATCTCTACCCTTAACTGGGTAAGTAGAAGGTGGACAATGAACAACGACCCTTTTTCCTTGGTTCGTTGTAGAGGCACATTCACTACCAACACCACACCTGGGAGCACTAATAGGTTTAAATTGGGGAGCTAAACTCTTAAGATGTTCTTTAAGAACTATATATTTCTCGTGCATTGAAAAGCACATTTTGCTCCATTTTACTGCAGCACCGTAGTTAGCATCAATAATTTCAATGTTGTATTGATGAACTATATAAAAAACCGCTTTCCTTGCCACCTTCTGCTGTGCAGTGGATGCTACTGGACAAGGCTCACTAAAAATACACTCCATTCCATTGTTAGTGTGTGGACAAGTTACCATCATCCAAGAAATATACCCATGCCCTTGTACCCAAGTAGTCGTTATCGCAGTTGCACAAGCACCAGTCTTCCTCACAATTATCCATAAAAATTGTACACAGTCAATTGAAACATCTGCATATTCCTCAGCCACAGATGGTCCCACAGCGCCGCTTCCAGTACGGGCATATTTGGTAGGTCTTTCCTGCACTAACTCAGCACACTGATGCTTAAATAGTTGCTCACACAGCAGATACATCTTCACTCTATCATAACTAAAATCAGCTACACGGATACTAAACTTTGAAATCAGGCATTGCACAGCCTTATGCGCTGCCTTCTCGCGAGACTCATCAGCAGAATTTGCTTCTCCACCATAGAACAAGAAACCAAAACGGCTATTTGGGCGGTTCACTTGAACACAGGAATTATTCTTAGCATTTTCTAAACAGCTATACACTGGCTTCGGGAAATTCAACCAGTTGGTTATCTTTTCCAGCAGAGGCTGAAAAGGAATTACAACCTTGTTTGGTACTATAGCCATAACTTGAAACGTGAATAACCATATTCGAGACATCGTGCATGTGTCATCTAATCACTATATTCCCGTTCTAATTCCCATTTAAAACCAAACGGGGAAAATATGGGGTAAAAAAAAAGGTTAAACTGGCCAAGAAGGAGGAATAATGCAAGAAGGGAATAGGACAATGCTTTACCCATAACAAAACATGAACTGAGTTAACAGGTACACACCAAAACCTCTATCTGTTCACCGGGTTGTTTAACTTATTCATAATCATAGAGACAATGGCCATCAAACCAAACCCAAAACGACACTCAAACACCCATAACGATTTAAATTTAAGCACCCCTATACCTTTATCAACACCAAATGAAGCACATAGCATAAGCATTCCCAAAAATAGAACATACAATCACATACACAAAGTACTCTACACCAATGAAACAAAGCCATAATTCTAGGTAAGAGCTATAAATAATGTAACAATAATTTTCCAAACGGGTGAACGAAAGCAAAATTTTAAAACACAGATTAGTGACAAAGAAAATTACCTAATCAACCACTACACACAACAAGCAACAGGGCAACCGCAATAAGAACACAAGGAATGCTTCAAAGGCACCTGGCAGAAACAGCAACCAAATCCATACAAAAGTTAACAGTGAATACTTTTTTTTTTTTTTTTGTAAAAGGCAAACAATTTAAGAAAGTAACAGTTTACAGGAATTTTTGTTGATATACATTTAAGTAAAACACAAAATTAAAGGTCCCTTTGCAATCCCAAACACTTACAACTAAATTCAGTAGGAAAATTAAAAATAATATAATGTATAAATTAAGGGTAACAGAATAATTTAATGCCCCCTTCCCTCAAAAGCTCTAAATAATAACATCCCCTACCAATTGAAACAAATGTATACACATACCCAGTACTAAACGAATGCATGTATAATATAATGGCAAAACTGTAAACAATAAACAACACACAACCTCCTTCAACTATATAAACAACTCTAGAAGAATCCTGAAAACACCATACATAATAATCAATCAACCTAAACAGTACAAGCTACACAAACAGACCAACCAAACTTACACTGGTGTATGCCCTTAAACAATTCCTTCACTGAGCAGAATTCCTAAACACATCGCACCCATTTATGGCTCCCTCTAACCATATACATATACACAGTGGAAGAACCCATAAAATTCTAACCCGCCTTAACCCCCAAGTAAAAGAACATTTTATTATATTGTAAATGCAGTACAAATACTACTGTAAGAAAGGGTGTTGTACAATTTATAAAGTATGAAAGAACAATACACTGCAACTGGGACCCAGCTATCAAACAAACACCCGCATATTACTGATTAACACAATAACATGATCCCTAAACATAGTCAACTATCGATTTAATTTCCAACTAAACTAATAAGATTAGAAAAACACAATTTCACAAGATATATTATATTTATATTTTACATTAGATATTAGAATTAGATTAGATTAGACCACCCCCCCCCCAAAAAAAAGTACTTCATAATTACAACATAATAATAATATAACTCTTAAATACAATTACTTTCTAATCAAACAACATACTAACTCGAATTCATAACTAACCGCACTAATGCCACAAATTTTTTTGCCTCTTTAAAATCCACAATCAATATGAACAAGCAGCCGTAGGGAAAGACAACCACATACATTTTTTTTAAAAAATAAAATATGAAAGAAGAAAAGGAACCTAAAACAGGAATTAAATCAATCCATTACATAATTAAAGTTAACCCAGTTTTATTACAGATAACGAATCCAATTAATCAATTCAGGTAACTTTACTTTAAAACAAACAGGCCATAAACAGTAGGCCACAATAACAGCCCAAAAAAGATAAGGCACAATGAAAAGCCCACAACACAGTCCAACACACAATTAAAGACGCAAGGGCAAAAAGGGCAGCACACTATTCATTTTCAATAGTAAAGTGCGGGTACTGTTTATTAGCTACAGTTACAGCGTTCACACATTTCTTAAAAGGGGTTTTGATAAAAGTGGATTTTTAGAAAATAACACCATAAAATTGTCACAAATTTGATTATAACACCACAAAATGTAAAACTTTTATTATAGGGAAATTGTTCCATGTACCCCTAGTGTTTTGAAAAATGCACCGTGTACCCTTGAAAACTTTCAAATGCACCATGTACCCTTGAGGTTTGTAAAAAATGCATCACATACCCTGATCGTCTTACAAATGCACATATCATTGACTTATCAAACTAAAATTAAGCCCAAACACTGACTCATTTTTAGTACTTTATATTTATGGAGTAAAACCGCCTAAAAGCATAAATTACATCAAAATATGAACTCCATCGATCATTCTAAATCCTAAACTTTAAGGTGTTAGAATTTGATTTATCAATTAAGTTTGCTTGATAATTAAATTCTTTAGCATTATACTAGCATTACACTGTTACAATTTAATAGAATTTGATGCTTATAACCCCTATATGGGGTCTCAATTTAACAAAATTATCATTTGTTATATGAGTCTAGGGTATTTGGTGCAAATTCTTACAAACCTCAGGGGTACACGGTGCATTTTTTAAAACCTTAAGGGTACACGGAACAATTTTCCTTTATTATAACACCGCAAAAAAATAGAAATTTGGATTTCACCACCACTTACTAACGCCGTCCAAATAAAAAATCATTAGTGGGCCCCACACTATACACATGTCAATTATCTATTAGATTAAAAAAAAACAAAAATTAAAAAATGTAAAACCTTAAAATCCTAACCCAGCCACTACACTCACCACCGGCGCCCCCATCGCTGCTGATGGCTCCCCCAACCAACCACCCTTGACCGACGAAACCAGCCCAGACAACCACTTGAACGGCACAACACCCTAACCCTAAAACACCATACCCAACCTAAATGAAGGAATTTGGGTTGAACCCTAAAACGAACACTTGAACGATGCAAATCGATTTTTGGGTATGGGTTTGGGTTCAAGTGAGGGTGAGAGGAGTAGGGTGGTTTTTGGGTTAATGTGAGTTGGGGTTTCGACGACGGCACTGGGTAGGGGAGAGGAGTTCGGTGACGATGGCGGTGATGTTGTTGAGGTAGGTGGTGGTGGCATGATGTTGCTGGTAGGAGTTCGGCGACGTGAGGTGGTTTTCGAGGAGGGGAAAGGCAATATTGGGTGGTGAGGCTGGTTTTGCCGGTTTTTATGTGGTGATGAAATTAAATTTTTGGGTCTTTATGTGGTGTTATAATAAAAGTTTTTTTTGCTGTTATAATCAAATTTTGGATTTTTTTTGTGGCGTTATTTTCTAAAAAAACTTACAAAAGTTGCCATTTTTCTAACGAAATTTTACCCTTAAATATTAACCTGTATTTAAGGTTGTTCATCGGTCAAAGATCAGATCGGACCGAAACTTAGATTTCTAAGAACCAAAAACCGGACCGATTAAGCTAGGACCAAACCCGTACCGGGCCGAAGGAATCGGTCCAAAACCCGGACCGGACCGGACCGCTTTGAACCGATTTAAGAATTTTTTTAAAAAAGAATTCTAATTTTTTTATTAATTTTATGGAAAACTCGAAAAAGTTAAGGAAAATCTACACTTTAACATCTTTTTTTTGTTTATTTAGTACAAAAAAGCTCATAAATTTAAAGTTTTCTAAGCTTATTAAGTATATTTTTAACCATTGTTTAAGGTTTCATGCATATTTTTAATAAAAAAAATCGGTCCGGTCCAAGACTGATTTTTATAGGGTTTTGGACCGGACCGAAGACCGGAAAAATAAATTTCTAGACCCGAAGACCGGATCGATTAATTCGGTTCGGTCCGGGGTCAGTCCGAGGTGGTCCAGTCCATTTTTTCGGTCTGAACCGATTTATGAACACCCCTGCTTGTATTCATTAAATATTATACATTAAAATAAAATCAAACTCTTTACAAATTAAAAGTTACCCTTAAAGGACACTAATACATTTCCAACAAGTCAAGGCTAATGCAACGGTATTTGTTTTACCGTCGTAACGTAACGTAACCCCTGGAAGAGCTAAAGATATTGAATGATATCCTGAGAGCCGTTGCATTATCGTTTTTAACATAACCCCAGGAACCTGATGTAACGATATTGAATGAAAAAGTATAAGACGTGCAAAATTTCGTCACTGCTCTCCATTTTTTTCCCAAATACTAAAACCCTTATTGCCCATTTTCACATATTCCTAATTTGCCAATCATCGCATATCAATTTCACAATTGGGTTCGTTGGTTTGGACTATTAGTTTCCATTCTCCTTGCCCGCAATTTCATTATCAATCTTACAATCAGGTAAATTAATTGATTTTCCAATTAGAACTAGGATAAATACTGACATTGTGTAATTGAACTGCTGTAATTTCTAACTTTCTAATAGCTTTGATTTGATATATCGACGTTGACCAAATCTAACTAGCTGATTTGTGCTTGCATACAAAGTATGTAAATTGTTTTTGGTTTGTGGGTATGATTTGTTATAACAAGGGGTTTAATTTCATTACCAATCCTGTGTTTTGATGAATTCAATTTTTATTTACCTATCTCTTAATAATGAAATCAAGATCAACTAAAGTTCAAATTTTCATTATGTAATGTGTCTAAAATCAAGATCGCACAACCCATTAAAGTAGATTTTGGTGTTGAAATAAAATATTTTTGTTTCCCTTTTTTTATGTGGTGTTAAAACAAAACATTAGGAAGTTTGGGTGGTAAAAGGCAATTTGGGTTTTTTTTGGGTGGCAAAAACAATTTGGGTTTTTTTGGGTGGTATAAGTTGAAATTTCCATTTGCAATTTGTATAATGAGATAATGGATGGTTGATTTTGTTGTCAATTTGGTTTATTGCTTGGTTTGATGGTTTCAAACCATCCAAAAGAGTGTTATTAGGGATCACGGGGCGTCTCGGGATATAATTACTTGAAAGTATCTCGACTATATGCCTAGTTGATTGGAATTGCAATTTTTTTATATTTGTGTTGGTTATAGGCTAGTTGAAAGGGAGTTATTTTCGTAAATATTGAATTTCATTGCAACTTTTAGGTCAAAGCTTGTCAAATTTGTTGTTGAGTGGTATCCAGCATTTGGGTATGGGACTTGAATGTATACTTTAAGAGAGAATAGAAAGAGAAGAGTCAATCAAAAGTAGAGACGTCCGAGAATTTCCAAACAAGGGAAAGGGAAACTGAGAATTTAAGCTATTGTGCATTAGAACTGGAGGTGAATTGGTTAAATTGAATGCATCATGATTTTAAGCATTTGTTTGGAATAAACAGTTAAGCGGTGTATGGTTGTCAATTGGTTTTATTTACAGGAGATGGATACAACTATTATAAGCATGCTGCAAACTTCAGTGGATTGGGTGACACTGGCATTTGAAGCTCCCTTTGCTTGGGCTGTTGTCTTTGGAGTACAAATTGGGGGTATCCTCTCATATCCGTACCGTTACTTTATTGAAACTAGGTATTGAAATTAATATATGCAAACTTCACCTGTAAATTTCTAAAACATTTTTTCTTTGCTTTGTTTGAAGGTCATCTGTTTGTTGAAGGTCTTCTCTTTGTAGTCATCCTCTATCTTCTGTCTCAAAAGAGTTATGCACCTCCAAAGAAACCATTGACAGAGGAGGTAGGTTATTAATAATTACCATACGTTGCAAGGTTTCATTATCTGCCCCTTTTATTATGTTATCTTCACAATTCTATTCATGAATGCTAGAGAACTTTTGTGAGAGATTTCATTAAAGGATATGTTTTGGATCCAACAAAGACCACAACTATATCATTATATTGTTTTGTATCTTGAGTGTTGTTTTGGGATTAAAGGTTCTTTTGATGGCATGTACTAGACATTTCACACTATTAAGCGTTTTTTGTGAGGGAAAATTGTTCTCATATTTAATAGCTTGATGCTCATCTACTACTACCTGCGGTTGTTAGATACTTGGATAATTGTGTGTTCTTGCTTAATATGAGCTATTATTCAACCTAAGTGTGCTGAGCATGTTGCATTGTACCTTCAGAGTCCATGAAGATTCTTGTATGTTGGGAGGAAATAGATGGATTGTGTGTTGACTGGACTCCTGAGCCCCTTATTCCAGCTATGACAAAAGCAATGCGCCGTGAACCTCCTAAACTACAGAGGTAAAGTTGATGATTTTTTCGAGATTTGGTTCTGCTATAATAGTATCCATTGTCTGGTTGGCAAGCCATTAGATGATGTCTGTTGCAAAAGTTTGAGATGGAAAATAAAGTTTTAGAATCTTCAATGTATACCATAGCAAGTGGTTTACTTCGGTGTTCTTTGTGGATCTGTTGGTTTAAGTTTAGTTTGTCTTTTGAATCAAACACTATGAAGATGTTTGAGAGCTTTATCATGTTTGAGGCCTAAGTGTTTAATTGATAAATGATCATTTTGATCCAGTGCTGCCGGGCCACACACAATAATAAATGGCAAGGAAGTTGTAAATTTTGCATCAGCTAATTATCTGGGATTGATTGGACATGAAAAATTACCTGTGAGAAAATCTTATGCATATTATTTATATTCTACTTGCTTGTTGTATTGGCGAATCTGACTTGTTTTGTTTGACAGGATTCTTGTACATCCGCGGTAGAGAAATATGGTGTTGGTTCTTGTGGTCCTCGTGGTTTCTATGGAACTATTGGTGAGAAATAGTTATTGCTCTTGGTTGAATTGACCCGTGCTAAGTATGAGTTGGAAATTCATATCTGGATTCTTTGTATGTAATCATTTCTAATCCTCTCTGTTATTGTAGATGTGCACCTGGACTGTGAATCCAGAATTGCAAAGTTTTTGGGGACGCCAGATTCAATACTTTACTCATATGGACTTTCCACCATGTTTAGCACAATCCCAGCTTTCTGTAAAAAAGGCGATGTCATTGTTGTGTAAGTATAAGAATCCTGCCCTGTTTTACTGTTACTCTAGAATAACTAAATGCATACCCAAGGCTTGTAGTCTTTTTAAAAATTAGTTATGTGAACACAGTCCACCCTGTTTTTAGTTAAATAATAGCTCTCCCTTCTGAAAAAGTAATGAAATAGCCACTGCAAATATAATTTTGACAATGACCGGTTTTTTATGAAGATTGTAGGTTTCACTCGCAATCTGACTATGCTGCCTAATTATTCATATTGTTGGCTCTAACATTTTGAAATATTCTTAGAATGATCTTTTTTTTTTTTTCCTTGTCCTGGCGTCGATTAAATGAATTATCGTTATGTGTGTTCCCCCTCCCTATGTCTGGTGGATATGCCTTTCTGTTTTCATTCTATCTGATGGTTGCTCTTCCAGGGATGAAGGTGTTCATTGGGGTATTCAAAACGGACTCCATTTGTCAAGAAGCAAAATTGCGCATTTCAAGCGCAACAATATGGAATCCCTGAAAAGAACATTAGAGACAATAACTACTGAAAACAAGCGCAAGAAAACTCGACGATACATTGTAATCGAAGCAGTTTATCAGGTACGTATTTTTATTGGTCTTTCAGCTGCAAAATGTGAATCCCTGGAATTGTGCCACTAATGTCTTGCCAACCTCTTAGAAGCTGTAATTATTGTGGGGTAAAATGGTAAAGGGATATGCTTAAAATAGAATAACGTGTAGAACATATAAAAACGGACAGAAGTGTACAGTTGGTAGAACAAAAAGAACGGAAGGATTAAATGAACTAGAGGGCCATTTTCATTTTTAGAATTGGGCGAATGAATTTATGACGTATTATAAAGGTAAGTAAGAAAACTAATTTAGGACAGGAGTGTAAAACACCTAAAGACATAGATGCTTGACCTTGAGTATGGCGTTATTGACTTGCAAAGCTTGATGCTTTCTGTATTCTAAGATCTAGGATTTGAATGTTTTGAATTCAATCTTGTCTGCCAGATTTAAGCGATCACATGCTAGAAACTTTTGTGTTCTGAGACTAGAACCACCAAGACTGAAGGGGCAGGGGGGAATAGGCACAGTCAATCAGGTGATTCTTTGTTACAAACAAAATACCAGCAGGAACATTATGTTCTTTTCCTCAATATTATTTAGATTTGATTCTTTTTTTTTTTTTTTAATTTTTTTTTTTTTTTTTTTTTTGAGTTTTAAATCTTTTCAGTGGAGATGGTATATACATCATAAATATTTAGCTTGCTCTTTAACTCTAAAAGGTTCTCCACAAAGGTACCATTACGGATAGTAGGAAACTGATCTTACTGATGTAATTTATTATTGTGGTATCTCTCTTTTTTCTTTTTTTGAAAATCTTTGATTTAACAAAGCATAGTATGAAGCAAAAAGTTGATATTACCTTTTTTTTACCTTACAGAACTCTGGTCAAGTTGCTCCTCTAGATGAGATTGTTAAATTGAAGGAGGAATACTGTTTCCGCCTTATGATGGATGAGAGCAACCCTTTTGGTGTGCTAGGAAGTTCTGGAAAAGGCCTCACAGAGCACTTCAATGTTCCTGTATGTTCAACGTTACTGAAGTTATTATTGTTTCTCATATCTCCATATATACTCCCTCCGTCCCCGAAAGAACGACCCATTTGGGTTGATTACGCGGGTATTAAGAAAGTTAAATAAAAAGAAGTAAAAGTATATTGAAAAGATAAATTTACATGGGGTTTGTAAAAAAATAGAGAGAAAGTAATAAAATTACATGGAAAATCAAATTTTTATATGGGGAAGCTAATTTTGCACAAATATTGTTGCAAATTGGTGGGTGTTTTAATGCAAATGGGTCATTCTTTTTGGGACTAAAATTAGGCCAAATGGGTCGTTCTTTCGGGGACGGAGGGAGTAATACCCATTGTGTCATGGTTTGCAGGTTGAGAAAGTCGATATCATAACAGCTGCAGTGGGTCATGCATTAGCTGCAGAAGGAGGATTCTGTACTGGAAATGCAAGTGTCATTGATCACCAGGTGTTATAGATACATTATAATCTATTGTGTGGATGGCATATCTGTGTATCGTGCAGCTGTACTTTATTGCATACTTGTGCATTTGTCAAGTGTGATTTATATGGCTTGACAACACTCAATAATTTTTTTTATATACCTCAACAAGGAGGATATGGAATACAAATTTTGTAAAGAACAATAATATTTAGCTAAAAAGTTACAGTATTAAAATTCTGAATCAAACCTGAGCTTGTGTTGTTTACAAAATTTGTATTCCATATCCATATCCTCATAATGAATTTATTCTGAGACTCACATATCTTTAGGTAAATACTTAGTAAGAAAAACAAATCAGATACAATCTTGTTACTTATATGCCCCCACCTAATTTATCCTACATCTTGTTGTTGCTGATCCATTGTCCTTGTCTCTTTTCCAAAGTACATTAGAAAAGGCTAACATGCGATTTGGTTGCTGACAAGCGATTTGTTGGATTTGGTGTTTACTTGCAGCGCCTAAGCAGCTCTGGTTATGTTTTTTCTGCTTCTTTGCCTCCATACCTAGCTAGTACAGCAATCTCTGCTATCGATGTCCTCGAAGAAAATCCTAATCTGATCAGCAAGTTGAAGGAAAATGTTGCAAAATTAAGGACTGGTATGTTTCTGAATTTTCTGTTGCAAACTTGCAAAAGTTAGTGCATGAGCTCTGCTTTTACCAATGTGAATTGGTCCTGTAGATATTGTTGACATTGTGATTTGGTCAGTATCTATCACTGTTCACCATACTATATCTTAGGATTCATGATACATATCTATTGACATTTTTTTTTGGGTAGTAGTATGCATTAATGCATACTAAGTAGTACTTCCTCCGTTTTTATTTACTCACAACATTGCAATAGTGTTTATTATTCGCATACTCAACTATAATTGCATTTTGTGATTTATACTTAATGAAAAATATACTCATGTGGAATCTTGTTAGATTTGTTTTAAAAGCTATTTTTTTTTTTTTTTTTTAATTTTTACATATGTACTGTATTAAAGATATAAGCAATTGAACATATTAAAACTAATTTTTTTATATTTTAACAAAGGTTGTGAGTAAAAAAAAAAAAGAGAGGAAGTATACCCTAGTCTCGTAGAAACGCGTTGACAACCTTCTTAGTTCCGTGGGTTATTTTGTTTGTGCCATGTTTACTCCGTTTGGATAGCACCAACCTGCACTATATATGTATTTATGTTGGATTAGGGTGCAGCAATTTGACTCAATTCTTGAAGCGTCTTCAGGTTTGGAATTTTAGCATTTCTATTTGGATTAGTGTCTAAACAAGGCAATAACTTTTTTTTTTTTAATGAAGTAAAGGCACTGCATGATATGAAGTATTTTGGACTATTTAGGCCAAGAACAAGATAATAGGAGATTATTAGATGAACTGATCAATATATAATCTAATATCTTTCTAGTATTGAAATTATTATTAGAAAATATTTTACTTGGTCCTTTTGGTTAGATTTTAGTGTTTCAATTTTGTTGTTCATTGATATTTTGATGTCTTTATGACACGATTCTGTGCTTTGGATGATTTTATAACTAAAGCTTCTTACTAATGGGGTTGACTTAGTTGCAAAATCTGTTCTAAATTAGCCTATATTCTGCAGTTTGGGAAGTCTAGATATGAATTTGGAATCATAAGGCAGAATTTGAAGTTGTGTTTGGATTTGGATATGATGTTGAAAATGTACTAGGATAGCCAAACCCCTATCTTCTCGGTCTTCCATCTTTGTAATTCTTCTAGCCATCTAGGCTTCATGGGCTACTTGGCTGTGCTAATATGATAGTTCTTTTTGTTTCAGGTTTGTCGAATTCTGAAGGATTAGTAGTTGCAAGTGACCCTATTTCTCCCATTGTTTTTCTACAACTATCAAAATCCACAGGCTCTTCAGAAAAGGACATCCAGTTGCTTGAAGATATCGTTGATGAGGTATACATGCCACCGAACATTTTATTTTATGCATAGATTTGAGAATTCTGAGCTAATTATACTTCATGCAGCTTTTGGAGAAGCACAACATATTCGTTGTAACTTCCAAGCGGTCGACACTTGATAAATGTCCTATACCTGTTGGTATAAAACTATTTGTTTTTGCTGGTCATGGTGAATCTGATATAATCAAAGTTTGTGAAGCATTGAAGATGGTTGTGCCATCAGTGCTAAATAACCCTGCTGAAAGTTTGGCTTCTGAAAATTGAAGTGGGATTGTTTTCTGCTTGTGGATTAAAAGCTTGAGATATAGTAAACAAGACCCCCTATTAGAGACTCCTGCAAAATATTTTTAACTGAGGTTGCTGAAGAATACATACTTGCCATTTGACAATATGTCCTCTGGAAGTAACGGAAACATGGGGTTGGCATCGCGATGTGGAAAGTTTAGGGAAACTCGCAGTTTTGTAAATCTGAAATGTTGTACTACTGCACCTTGATTGAGGGAAGTAATTTCAAGTACAATGTTGCCATAACTTGTCATACTCTTGGGGTTGGCTTTTTCAGGTCTGGCATATTTCGTAGATTGATTTATCTTCCTAGAGTCCAAGAAAAGTATGCAAGTATAGTGACTGATTTTAAAAACCATCTTATGTAGTCTTTAAGTTCTTGACCAATTTTATATTTTTCTTCACATTGTGTCATTAATGTATAAACCTTAGTTCATTATAGCTCAAATGATTTGTTTACTACATAATCTATTCTGTTACTGGGTCATTAGTACTGTTGGTGGTGAAATCTAATATTAATCGGCAAGAGAATCTTAACTTCTTGTTACTCCAGGCAACACAATTTCAGAAAATATATTGTCAAGCAGTACGCTAATTTCTGACTTTATGAGATGAAAATTTTAATTCACTACCAAGAGATAATGCAGATTGGAAAAACACAAGTATTGTTTTTGCACTGCATATCTCCTTATAGACTTGAAGTGATTGTTGTAAAAATAAGTGTTTTAAAGGCTATAAATACTAGAATGAGTAATGTAATTGTTTGATCAAAAGGAAGATAGTGTGCGTGACTTCGTCATTGACTTTGAAAACGAATTCCGACGCAATTGGGGTGCACATTGTATCGCCGGTACGTTCCCTAAGGTTACACACCACTTCACTCTAAAGCATTTTAGAGTAAGAGGTGGAGTCAAAGTAAACTTATGCCCAAAGAACAAATGTGTTTAGCTAATTTTGTGTATGATGTACATGCAAGAAGAAGAATAACCAAGCCAAAATTATAAGCAAAGATGGAGTTCTAAGAGGATGAATCTAGATATCAAAGGGTGATTAAATCACCATAAACATCCACTTTAATGGGAGGTTACAAGAGAATCCAAGAGATGTAGGAAGAATGTCAAAAGCTGAAGGTATGTAGACATGAAAAAGTATACTCCACAACCCATTTAATAGCAATCGTTGTTGGCCACAACTTACTTGTGGAGTAGGCTGATTTTTCTTACTCCCTTCGTCCCCTTTTGATAGTCATTTTTGATAGAAAATCACGGAAATTAATAAACATAAATAAGAAGTAGCAAAAGTACATTGAAAAAGTAAATTCACATTGGGTATGCAAAAAAGTAGAGAGATAAAGTAATTAAAATACATGGGAAAGTAAAATTTACCTAGAAAAGTTAAATTTGCACAAATATTTTTGCAAATGGAAGAGAATTTTGGTAAAAAAAAAATAATATTAATGGTACTTGAAAAAAGCAAATGTGACTAACATTTTCAATCACCAAAAATGGCATAAGTGACTATCAAAAGGGACGGAGGGAGTATAATATAGATATAAAAAGTCTAAATAAACTTGAATATTATATTTACCAAACAAATCCGAATACAAAGTTTACTTTTTTGCAAACTAAAAAAAACAATAAACTAAGCTTATTCAAATTATTTTAGAGAGAAATAGTTTGAGAGCTATATTTTATGAATTTCATTAGGTTAAGATCTAGAAAATATAATTAAAGAAATATTATTATTGGAAAGAATTTGTAACCAAACTAGAAGATTTTTAATTAAATTAGTCTCTTCAAATATCAAATGTAAATTTAATTTTTTTTTAGATTAAAATTATAAAAGCAAGCTTAAAATAAAGGCGTTGTAAATTTTCTTTCCAGGAACTGCATATGCAATTGAATCTCCAATTCTCCAAAAACTGGTCTAACATGCACATTAGTCATAATAGCTAGCGGAGTCGATCATTGGTAAACCAGATATACAAATTCGGTTTACCAAAAATACAGTTGATTGATTGCATAATAAACGAAAAAAGAAAAACCTGCTTCTTCCAACTAGTCCTAATACATATACATCGACAAAAGGATTCTTGGATGGCATTACTAGTTTTTTCATCAGGCACCAAATGGCCATAATATACTGATAACAGAATGCTGCAAAAATCTCTTCGATCACCAAGTACAAGATTGCAGACTCATCAGGCTGCTCCAACAAGAAGCGCCTTCATAACTGCTGCAGAACATCGAAACATAATCAACTCTATGGATATCAAGCGAAAGAAACAAACCATATTAAGTCGAAAAATCAAAGAAAAAGAAACTTGCCTGTATCAGCATGTCATTTCTGTGGCTTCTTCCACAAAACTCCGATCTTTTTCAGGACGTTGCCATTTTTCTTCTTGAAGGAATCGTCATCATAGTCATCCATGTATGGTGAGCTATGTCTTCCCCCGATAGGACTATACTTGTTATCTAAAGGCAATGATCCGGTTCTCTCCACATATTTCCCATTACTCCCAGGAGACAGCATAGAAGCAGCAGCTTCTGCTGCCTTTCTCCACTGATCAGACTGCACTTTAAGTCTTCTTAGCTCTGCCTCCATCTCTGAACTTGCGGCCTGAGCTGCCTCTAGTTGCTCAACAACCCTTGCTGCTTTCCTGTTACTCTTATCTACTTCTTCCATCATGTACCCAAGCTTTGTCACAGCATCTTGTTCAGCAGCTCGGGAGGCATCCACCTCAGCCGCAACTTGGTCATTTTCAACACTCTTGTCCATTTCATGTTTATTGATCTCTAACTTCAGTATTTCGTTCTCCTCTGAAATGCTCTGTAGTTCTGTCTCCTTATCCATCAAATTTGACCTTAAATCGGCTACGTCTTCCCTCAGTCTTTTCAGCTCATTCTCCACTTCCTGTTCTCTTTGGCATGCCAAAGATTTCACAAGTTTTAGATTCAAGCTATCATTCTCATCTGATATGCCTTGCAATTCAGTTTCCTTGTCCATTAGGTTTGCCTTCAGCTCTTCGATACTTGCACTAGCATTTTTCAGCTCCACTTCCAGCTCAGCCTCTCTTAGCCTAGATTGCATCTTCATCTGCTCTAAGAGATCAGAAGCATTTCCAATCTGCGTGCTGCTGTGAGAACGCTCATCATTGTATCTTATCTCAGCAGCTTCTAATGCAGATTTAAGCTGCCTCACATCGGACTTTGCAGCTTGCAGTTCTATTTGAAGCTGATTGACATCCTCTGGTAATATCTGATCACCAACGGATTCAAGAGAATTTACACTGCTGAGATTCACGAGATCTGCATTAAGACCTTTGACAACACCTTCAAGAAAGAATACGCGAGCCTTTGACTGTTCTAATTCAGAAACAACTGCATTGTAAGCCTCCGTGGATCTGTTGAAATCTGATCTGAGGGCATTGACAGTCTCCTTGGCTGCTTCTAGTTGCAGTAAGGTTTCCCTGACTAGATCCTGTGCTTGAGCTTCAGATACTCGAGAGTCTTTCAGCTCTTGTTTCATGATTTCAAGGACCGAGACAGTTTCAGTCAAGTTATCTTTCAAGCTTTGGAGCTCAGCAGCTGTTTCACTTTGTTCAACCTGTACATCACCAGATTCAGTGACCTTCTCGAGATGCAGCTTGAGCCTCTCAATCTCCTTCAAGGCTGAGGCTAATGCAGCTGAATCCGCAGAGTGCTGCTGACGAACAGACTCAATCTGAGATTTCCATTCATGCTCCTTATCCTCAGAAATGTTCTGCAGATCTACAATATTTTCTTCCTTAGAAGCAAGAAGTTGACAAAGTTGCTTCTGATTTTCTTCCAGTTTCGAAGAGACATCAGCTAGCTGCCTTTTTGATTCCTCTGCATCTTCCTGAGCCTCCTTTTTCACCGATTCAGAAGCAATCAGTTGGTCTTTTACCTTTTTCAGATCATCATGGAGTTTGGAAATCTGGGACTCTAATTCTGACAATTTGCTTGGGCGTTTCTTCTACACGTCGAATGCAACATAAAAATGTTTAGAAATAATTCAAAAATTGTTGAAACTCAACTTGTGTATCCATGTTAGTTGGGGGGGGGGGGGGGGGGGGAAGGTAGTTTTTGAACAGAAAAAAACCAGGAAATAAAAAGTTGCACCATTATAAAGAAGCAGCATGGAGAGCCATTACAAAAATGAAAAAAAACTTCTAAAATAATTTTCATGTAATATTTTGTATATGCATGAAGATAGATAAATGAATAATTAAAAAGAACTGTTATTTCTTTACCTAAAGTGGAGGAATAATTAGTTAGAGTACCTCAGAAATTGGGCTCCTTGGTGATCTACGCTCAATTACTTTTGGGCTCCTATTAGGAGTCTTTGCAGTTGCATTACTTGACGGAGATGAGGAGGTCGGTTCTACAGGATTTATTTTTAGCTGTCTGGCTGGTCGTGCAGAGACTTTTTGAGGAGACTCCTTGGGGCTTCCTCTGTTTCGAAGGAGAGAGGAGAAGAAAGATTGATAGTAAGTAAACATGTACAGTACAGAATAGACGCATTAAAAAAACCATTGTGATCCGATAATAAAGATGTAAAAGTGCAAGATTGACTCAACATTAGTAGCCACAAATATAAAACAAATAGGAGAAAAAAAATATCCCAATCTTGGCTATGAGTTTCTATTAGGAACAGAAAAACTGAAATTTTGACAACGACAAACACAGAAAATTAGCAAAACAACTCTAAAATGAATACCAAAAATACACAAATAGGGATTAGACTACTAGAGAGTGGAAGTAAAATTATTTGGACGCTAGATCAAGGGTGAAAATGACACTAAGGTGCAAAGTGTTTTATCAACTTAATCTCAAAAATAGTGGAGTTAGTAATAAATAATACTAATCTGAAGGATAAACATAGCACATTAAACCAGCGTCTCAGACCATTTTCTATTGATTTGTCCCCTGGACTAGACTTATAGCCATCTCACTCTGATTCAAAGATATCAATAAGCTAATTGATTTGTTAAACTTTGTGAAATTAAACATCCAGCCCTAGTGAAACTGTATGAAAACAATTATACAGGCTCTAAAGAATCCCTTCTTTTCGGGTTGCCACAGGATAGTTAAGCCCGAGTATTGTTCCACTACCAATCAACCTTCATGGTTATTAGTAACCTTAAACTAAATGTTTCCATCCCTGTCTTACTCTAATCAAAACCAAAAGCAGATACAACCATAAAGCAGAAATAAGCAATTGGCAAAAGTTATCATATAGCATAACAAAGAAAACAACGTATCAGCAAGATGTTTCAAACATGAGAACAAGATAGCTATTCAAATTTCAACAAGAGCAAAATTGGAATACAACCAAAGATATTCACTCGCGACCAAAGATCAAAACAATTTACAAACAACTTGTTTCGATGCGCAGTCAGTAAACCATTATATACATTTCAAACTTCTAAAACCACTTTCACATTCAGTCATACACACAACAAACTTGCACTCAAAAAATTGAAACTCGCGACCAAAGATCAAAACACTTTACAAACTTGTTTCAATGCGCAATCAGTAAACCATTTTATATATTTCTAACCACTAAACCAAATTCATATTCAGCAGCCATACATACAACGAACTAAAACTCGAAAACCCAAAACTCCAAAACGATAAGTTATGAGCACAAGAAAACACTCAAGGAATTAAGATACCATACCTTCACATTATATACATTTCTAACCTCTAAACTACCTTCACATTCAGTAATACATACAACGAACTTAAACTCGAAAACCCGAAACAGGAACACGATAAGTTTAGCACAAGAAAACACTCAAAGGATTATGATACCATACCTTGCCTTGGCAGTCTGCATAATGAAGCTCAACTTCCCCCTTTAACACAACACAAGGTGTAAATTGGCAAATGGAGGTAGTAGTAGTGTTAGATCTTCACACAATTAATACTGTTTTGGACCCACGAATTCTGCCACAAACAGAAGCACAGAAATCACAAAACACAGACAATATCAACCAATAATAACCCAACAAAAAAAAAAAAAAAAGGATCCAATGCATATGCAAATGAATGATGAAATTTAATATGGACTCACCAAGAAACATACCAATTGAGTAACTGATAATATTATCATAAATTCATTATAATGTGAACTTAGTAATTTTTTTTTTCAAAAATATTGAATGTTTTCCAACGGTTCTATAAAAGCAACCATTATTGTAAGCACGAGGGAGTAGGTATAGTAATGTGCAAGAGTGACAGTAACTGCTCAGGTATTTTTTCCAAAAATACCCTTGATGAATTGGCCAACAAAGGACCCACCAAAAGGGTAAATTTGGAATAAAGCTCAATACTTGGTAGAATTATGGCCGAGAATTAAGGCACAATGGCACATGTCAATGTAACCATACTGTAACATCAGATTTTTTATTTTCATTCATGGCCTACAGCTCTACCTATATTTAAATATTATATGAAATTCTATTTTGGTTGAATTTCTGGAAAAAAACAAATCATTTATGAACAAAAAGGAAGTTCAACTTTGTTCAGATTTTTATTGTAGTTTAGTTCCTTTTTTTTAGCAGATTTTAGAGATAAACTTGCAACACATAATCACTTCAAAAATCAAGTAAGTTGAGATTAACGACAATGATGTAAACGGGATTCGATCTGAGACACATGTACTTAATGCTATAACCATCTAAGGTAGTAACCACCCAACATAATAACCCACATTATGACCCTAATTATTAACTTTTTACTTAAACAGTTACATGAAGAAAAAAATTAACCTTTAACGGTTGAAAGGGTATCATCATTACACTTTATACAAACCCTAAACTAATCCAAAAATACATTTTTTTTTAGAAAGCAAAAACAAAAAATCATTAAATAAACAAAACCCATTAAAAAAGCAGAAAAATCTTGAACACCCATTTAATCTACTTCACTTAAAAAGCTAAAAATCCTGTTTTTTTTTTTTTTTTTTGTCTCTGTTTTTAAGCTCAAAAGCAGGAAAAACAAGGAAAATCAATAGGAAAAATAATAAAGAAGAAGAAAAAATGTAATGCTAAAATAAAATTAAATTAGTTACCTGAATGAAAATGCAGGAATTCTTAGAAATGCAGAGAAAAAGGAAGAGGGAAGATGAGAGAGAGTAAGTGAGATAAGGACTGAACTTTGTAGAATAGTAAAAGAAGTGAGTAGGGGGGGGCAGTAGAAGGGGCGCGGAGTTAAAATTGTCGTTTCCCAAAGCTTATTTTTCAAAAATTATGTCATTTTTAACTACTCTTTCACGTCCGCAAACCCTCTTTCCTTTTGCTACTTTCCAATGTCAACATTTTAAACCACCCTTAAAGCGTATGAGTATTTTTTTTTTACTACCTTCTCCGTATTTTAATACTCCTTCCGTTTTAAAATACTTGCTTCATTTTTCTTTTTCGGCCGTTTTTAAATAGTTGTTTCATTTCTTATTTGGAAAACTTTTACAATATTTGATTTATTTCTCTCACCTAGTAAACCCAACATAAATCATATTTTATTAATTTCATCTTCTCTCCCCTCCAATTCTCTCCACTACTTTTGCTTTTTACAATTTTTTATTCTTCCACCTACCCCACTACCTCCATATTTTATTACTTTCTCCAATTTCTCCTAAAACTCCGTGCATAGAGAAATGGAGCAAGTATTTAAAAACGGAGGGAGTAATTGTTACACTTTGGGTCTGTTCTCATTGACTGAATTGAGATGAACTGAACTGAACAGAATATTTTATACGAGAAGAAAATTAGGAGCTGAACTATAAACTAAACTGAACTGAATTTATTAGAGCTGAACTGAACTGAAAATAATCGTATGAGAACAGGCCCTTTGACCGACATACAATTTTAGTCAATTTGATTGACTTAAATAAAATAAGAGATAAGTAGGATAATTTGAGTATTAAAAAATTATAAAAGAAAGATAGTGGAGTTAATAATATATTGAAAAGTAATGAATGTGAGGGAGAGAAATAATTAAAAAAAAAGTGAGAATTATAGGAGGAGAAAAATATTATAATATTAAAATGTAGTTTTTTGCCAAAAAAAAAAGAAGTGTAACACTTATTTAAACACGACCACGTTTGATAAGTGTAAAACTTATTAAAACGCGGAGGGAGTATGTATTTGAAACAAATTTAATTTAATTATTATCGTTATTAAGTGTTTAACTAGATTGTTGGGTAACAACTGTCATTACATGAATATTGATTTTCTCTTATAGAATATTTATTGCCTCTTCATAATAATTCCTCCATTTAAATAGTGCATTGACAAGTGCTAAATTTAATAAACATAAGGGCTTAATTTTCATTGATGTTCTCCCAAAAATATATTTTCTATGTATTTTTATAGTTGCAACACTTCTCTTTTCACGCTTGCCAATGCATATTTTGAATTGTTAATATCTTTGATTACCAATATGTAAAACTTATAAATTTTAGATATTAAAGTTGTACAAATCGAGACGAATCTAACAAGATCCCATATGACTATATTTTTATTTATGTATAAATTGTCAAAATTAGTCAAAGTGACACACATAAATAGTGTAAATGTCAAACTGTTGCAAGAATTGCAACTATAAAAAACGGAGGAAGTACAATACAAGCAAACCCTATTGTGATAGGATTAGGAAACTAGGAAAAGATAACAAAAGATATTATTAGCTACCAAAAGAAAGTAACAAAATATTTCCTAAGATTTCCGAAATATATCCCAATACCCCCTTCAAGTTGGAGCATGAGCGTAAAAAATGCCCAACTTGGAAAGGAGATTATTAAACTGAGTCTTCCCAAGTGCCTTTATGAAAATATCTACCAATTGCGAAGAAGTGGAAACATAAGACGGAGCAATTAAGCCATCTGTAATAGCTTCACAAACAAAATGACAGTCAATCTCAATGTGCTTTGTATGTTCATGAAAAATTGGATTTTTAGCAATATGAAGAGCCAATTGACTATCGCAAAACAACGAAATTGCCTTAGGGTGGTTCACCCCTAAACTCAACGAACGGGCCTTCAACCATTTTAACTCATAAGTAACGGAAGACATAGATCTGTACTCCGCCTCAGACGAAGACAAAGATATTGTAGGCTACTTCTTTGTCTTCCAAGAAATGGGAGGGTGACCTAAAAATACGAGCCACCTTGTCAACGATCTCCTAGTTATAGGACATGCCGCCCAATCTGAATCATAATAACCTTGCAGAGTTAGATTACTGTTTGCACTCAACAAAATCCCCTAACCTGGGGTACCCTTCAAATATCAAACGACTCGCAGAGTCGCTTCCTAATGCTCACTTCGGGGTTGTTGCATAAATTGAGAAAGAATATGCACATAGTAAGATAGATCCGATCATGTGATCAAAAGATAAATCAACCGCCCTACTAGCCATCGATAGGACTCGAGATTTGCCATCAACTCACCATCAGCAAGACTAAGCTTATGGTTTTGCTCAATCAGAAAACCGCACGGCTTAGCCCCCAACAAACTAGCTTCCGAAATAATATCTAAGGTGTACTTTCTTTGGCACAAAAACAAACCGGAAGGACTACGAGCAACCTCGATACCCAAAAAATACTTCAAAGGACCAAGGTCGTTCATTTCAAAACAATCACAAAGATAAGCTTTGAAAACCACCAACGCAGCAACATTATTCCCAGAAATAATAAGATCATCAACATACACCAATACATTAATCTGAATATCCCCATTAAAGTATGTGAAAAGAGAATAATCAGAGTAAGATTGGATAGAACTATACCCTTTCAAAGCCGTAGTGAGCTTTGTAAACCAACATCTTGGAGCCTGTTTCAAGCCATACAAAGATTTCCTTAACGACACACCAACGAAGGATCCGAGCTCTCAAAATCAGGAGGTAATCTCATGTACACCTCCTCATTAAGGTCGCCATATGAAAAAGCATTGTGAACATCCATCTGATAAAGTTCCTAATTCTTGGAGGCTGCGATTGCAAGAAATGCTCGAACTATAGTCATTTTTGCAACCGGAGTGAATGTTTCACTGTAATCTATCCCTTCCTGCTGATGATTGCCAAAAACAACTAGCTGAGACTTGAGACGCTCAACATCACCATTAGACAAAAATTTCGTCTTATACACCTATTGACTCCCTAGAGCTTCTTACCGGGAGGAAGATGCTCTAAGGTCCATGTCCCATTGTCTTCTAAGGCTGATATTTCTTCTTTCATAGACCGTCGCCAACCCTCAGATTGTTGGGTTTTGATGAGTCCGACTCATCGCGGAACAAAACCCGAGCCAAGATCACACTCACAATTAATATAATCAAAAGACATAATTAACTTAATTAACAAGAATTAAGAAAAGATTAATTACCTTTGACGCGTGCTTCACTCGTATCACAAGCTCTTACTTGAGAAAGCTTTAAGTCTCGCACGGGCGAAAACCTCCAACGGTATCCACCCGCAACTCGACCCCGACTAGGTCTATTGCTTAGAGGATAGCTAAGCCCGACCAAAATACTCGAGTAATTATATGTGTTTAAAGGTTTTCTCAATGGAGATGCCTTTTCTAACACCTTACTCAAGTGAACAATCCCAAGGTATGCCTTGGCTATTTATAAGGAGTGCTTCCTTGTGAATTCCACTCATCTTTCAATATGGGGCTTTTTCACAAAAAGATCCCACATAGAAATAATGTTGAATTCAATCCTTAGTTAATAAACCAAGGAATAACAAAGTAACAAGTGCCACATGGTTAAGTAAGGACCACTTCCTCACTTGCTCCCCAAGGCAACTCACATGCATTGTGAGCTAACCATGTGTCACCCAACCTTGAGCCCCAAGTTGGGTTCGGTTGGGCCGCCACTTTTTGGCCCGCGTCCATGACCCGTCACCCAGGTCCATGCTCGTTGCCACATGGCATTGCCAACGTGGCGCGCTGCCACGTGACACGCCACCACCTTAGCGCGCTGCCACGTAGCACGCCGCCACTTAGTGGTTGCCATGTGCGATGCCACGTGTGCTGCCACATGGCGTGCTGCCATGTGCGCTGCCACGTGACGCGCTTCCCTAGCCTTCGTGTGGCTAGGGTTTTTACTTGTTACTTGAAACATTTTCCCGTCTCGCCAATTCCTAAATTTTGGCTCGACTTTTAAGATTCGGTTCTGACGCTCTAAGCTCGGAATCTGACATCTTTGTTCACAATACTCAAGTGACTTATTAATTCCTTTCGGATTAATTCATCGTGTCAGATCGATAGTTGCTTGGGTGTGACCCGAAGGGTTCAGTCAAGATTAAGTTGTAATATTAATTACTCATTAATATTTCTAATCGGAATCGGCCTCCACCTAGGCATTCCGATCACTTGATCTCACTGAATAATTAGCTTTCTAATATTTCCGAACCCTCTATCGGAATAATACACTTGTTCGAAGGACACCATTCCTATCACAAATTTCATGGCTTCTCTGAAAGATTTTGGATCCTTATCCTAAACAACTGCTGCCAAAAACTTGTCATAATTTTCAAAAATCTTGTCACAATTTATATAATGTGCTAAAGGGTAAGGCGTACCTGAAGGAGTGATAGGAGACGGACTATTAGCAAAAACGGAGTGAGTCACATAATCGCAAAGCTTGACCAACGGAAATTTTTCACGAAACCTTTTTCCTAAGGGTTTAACACTCGGATGTTGCTCGGTGGGTGGCCGATGCGGAGCTGCTGTAATAGGACAGTCTATGATGCTACTATGCTGGTCACATCACCTTGATGTGCTGCTAGGCTGCTCGGGAGATGATGGAACGCAGCCCTGCTGCTGCGATGCAGAGCCTGCACCCGCGGGATATCCAGAGGGTGAAGCAGTAGCTGGGCGAGTAATCTGCAAGGCCACAGATTCTCCCGCGCCCGCGGGTTGCTCCGTGTGATGGGTTAGCTGCTCATTTCTCGGGGCAGCCTGTTCTTCATTAACTAAAACCACATTGTCATCTCCAATAACCGACTCATTCTCATCAAACACTTCATACCCCAAAAAATCATCATGAACATCATTATTTTGACCAAAATCCATGGACACTATGTTCACATCTTCCAGACTACCATAAGGAAATATACCCTCTACAAACTTGACATCACGAGAGACAAAAAAAACTTTTAAATCAAGATCATACAATTGCCGCCCCTTCTTCCCAAAGGGATATCCCAAAAAAAACACATTTTCTACTCTGGCTAGCAAATTTATCTTCGTTTGTTTTCTGGTTGTGAGCAAAACAAAGACATCCAAAAGTACAAATTGCATCAAAAGAAGGGTTTTGTTGGACAAGATTTCGAATGGTTTTTTTTTGTTTTGTAACAACAGAGTGGGTGTTTGATTAATTAGGTGAGATGCATTAAGGACACACTCCCCCCAAAAGTAGATAGGCAAGTTAGCTTGAAACCTCAACATTCTCCCAACCTCAAGAATATGTTTGTGTTTTCTCTCAACCCTCCCATTTTTCTGTGGAGTTCCCAAACAAGAGGTTTGAAAAATAATACCAGTAGCTCTAAAATAATCAAGCAAGCAATTAAATTCCGTACCATTTAATGGTTCGGGAAAATTTCCTATCAACTATTGCAACATAAGAGAAAAACATTTGAAAAACTTCAGTTTTATCAACCAACAAATAAATCCAAATTGCTCTAGAATAATCATCCACAATTGTAAAAAAATAACGAGCTTCACATGAAAAAACATGTCGATATGGACCCCACAAATCACAATGTATTTTCTCAAAAATCCTAGAAGCTCTACTATCACTTAAAGGAAATTTGTCTCTAGGATTCTTAGCACGCACACATATTTCACACCCCTTATCAAGACTGTCTTTATTACTACTAAACATGAGGAAGCAACTTAACTACTTTCTCGGAAGGATGACCCATTCGACGATGCCACAACTCCAAGCTTGAGGTTGCTTCAACAACACCAACATGGTTCACCATATCCGAATCGCTAAAATAATATAGTATGTCTCTCCTAGCTCCCATTTCAATCAGCTTCTTTGTTTGGTCCTGTATAGCACACATAATAAGGGTTAAATTGGACAGTACAATTAAGATCATCAAAGAGTTGTGATACTTATAGCAAAATACAACTCAAATGCGTAACATATAGAAATCCAGATAGAGTAACCTTGTCTGATAAACGAACAAAACCAATTAAAGAAGTCATTACAGTGTCTCCGTTAGGTAAACCAACGGGACATTCAAAATTTTGTGTATCAAATAACCAAGCTTTTTCTCCTGTAACATGGTATGTTGCCCCTGTGTAAATAATCTAAGATGAAACATCAAACTTACCATTCAAGAGATTTTCAAAGACATTGGCATTACCCAACAAACCCGTAACTGCCTTCCTTTGTTCTCTTGAAAACACTTGACCTTAAGAAGGAACACTCGAACCCGAGACAACATTAGCACGTGTCGGTCCTTGACCACGCCACCCATGGACCTCCCCCCCAGCTGCC
Source organism: Chenopodium album (assembly GCF_948465745.1). Classification (NCBI taxonomy): domain Eukaryota; kingdom Viridiplantae; phylum Streptophyta; class Magnoliopsida; order Caryophyllales; family Amaranthaceae; genus Chenopodium; species Chenopodium album. The sequence continues at coordinate 9,878,572 of NC_137850.1, read as the reverse complement.
ATCACCCATGCTAGGTGGGTAGCCATGAAGCTCAAAGCACTTGCTCTCAATATGACCCCGTTTCTTGCAATGGTTACACTCCTTGTCTGACCAACAACTAGATGTCTCGTGCCCAACCTTCTTGCATTTAGCACACATCGTATTCAACCCTTCACGACCCCAGCCTGCTGCACCTGTACGGACAGCAAACCTCACGGCAGGTGGAGGTTCCTCTCAAACCTGATCAAACCCTCACACAAGATCCTCTTTTGAGACTTGTTGATAGGCTTTATTCAAAGTAGGTAGAGGATCTTGAGCCAAAATATTAGACCTTGTTTGAGCATAATACTCAGAACAAAGACCTAGTAAAAATTGTTGGAGCCTATCATCCTCATGTTGCCTACCTATGTTACAAGTGCACTTTCCACATTTGCAATTAATCAAAGGTTCAAGATTAGCAAGTTCATCCCACGAGACCTTTAATTTGCCAAAATAAATAGCAACAAACATATTTTTATATTGTTCACAACGATTAATTTGAGCCTTTAATTGTTGAATACGAGGGCTATTCACTATACAAGATCCTTCATGTAAATCATCCCACAAACGTTTAGCATTGTCATAATTGGAAAGCATAGATTTTACCTTGGGATCGATCGTGTTCATGAGCCATGAGACAAGCATACGGTGTACCACAACCCAATCGTCCTTGGTTGCGGGCGGCACAAAATTTGTGATGGTTCCATCAAGGAACCCAAACTTATGGCATGTGCCCAAGCATCAGAGTTATCTATCTTTAATCAAATCGGCATGATGAAATCACCCGGTCTATCGTGTGCCCCTAGATAAAAGGGCGAATTGGTTTCAATTTTTGGTGGTGGCGGTGGTGGTGGTGTTTCACCGCCAGCCATGACTGATTTTTATGAAAAAAATAACCTTGGCTCTTATTCCATGCTAAATTTAATAAACATAAGGGCTTAATTCTCATTGATGTTCTCCCAAGAATATATAATACAAGCAAACCCTATTGTGATAGGATTAGGAAACTAGGAAAAGATAACAAAAGATATTATTAGCTACCAAAATATACTAACAAAATATTTCCTAAGATTTTCAAAATATATCTCAATAACAAGCGTGATAATAGAAAGATGTCAACTTATGAAAACAATTTTTCTTACCCTCCTCAAACCAAAAGAAAAGAAAGAGAGTTAGGTTTAAGTAGTAATTGATTTTGGAGGGGCTTTCATCAGTTTTATCGGTAGAAAGGTCCATCTTTGTTTTATGTGTTTCTCTTCTTTGTTTGTTTTAGGTTTATAATAATTCTTCCTTTTTTAGGAGTAACATTTCTCCTTCGAAAGAAAATGGTTTTTCTTCTTCTTTAGGGGGATTTTTTTTCTTTCAAAAGAAAAGGTTTTTCTTTTCTCCTTTGAGGGAGGATTTTTTTTTTTGTTTGATGGATTACTATGGACTTGTTTCATGGATAAAGAAATGTGCGAGAATGAAAAAGAGATTAATCTTTCAATTACAACAAGACAAATCAAGCAAAAATTTTCTTGACAACTACAATAGATCGATAGACCCCCTCGTCGAAGAAGACCGTAAATTACAGTGATGTGAAAGAGGATATAAAGAATGTACGATTTACAACACGAACGATCGTAGCTTTGCTGAAAGGATGTTTTTATTTGTTTTCAATTGTCACGTATTTATTAGATATAAATCTCTTTGTAGATGTCGTATAACTTTTTACTTATGAATTAATTTTTTTTTTTAAAAAAAAAGTAATAATTGTTTCTCATGGTTAAACTAGAGGTGATCAAAGGGTAAAAAAATCCATTCCGCTTGGTCAAGTTAGGTCGGACCCATCTAAGGTTTGAGTAAAGAATACTTGCCTAAAACCCGCAAAGTTGGATCGACCTTTTTCAAGCTAGGCAAAAATCAATTACTAGAATACAATTTTTTGCCTTTTCCCCGATGTAGGTAGAGCTACATGTACCCCACTCCTTCCTAACAACATCATCTTTTTTTTTTTTTTTTTTTTTTTTTTTTTTTTTTTTAAAAAAAATCTTTGAATCACTTATAAAATGTTCATTTTCATCATTGTAAATATTCAATTATATATTACTAAATGTCCACTTATGTTAATTGGCATAAAATATTCAAATTATTATATTTATTGTATGTGTTTTTATTTATTAATCCTGTTGTTATTTAGTTAATTTGCAAAAGATTTTGTTTAAAAAATTATCTTTAAATATTACAACTATGATATCATTTTTAAATTATTACTCCGACATATCAACTGTTTCTTAGGTATAAAAGGGAACATTTTTAGCCTCTTAAATGTACATATGCTTAATTTAATAATACACATCTAGTATCATGAAGTTATAAACCAAGGGGAGGCTAGCGTGGGTGTAGGCGTCGTTTGAAGTGCGCCTACGTTAAGCATGTATGAATATGCTTAGCACTCATAGGAAGTGGGAATTGACATTACGATTAGGGACAACGATTAGGGACAAAGCAAAGTAGGGAGCCGCCAACAAGTTTTTAAGGAACTTGTAAACCGTTCACGGATCATAAAAGACAACCATGATAAAGGGACAACGAGAGGTAACAACGATTGACCTGTGAAGGTTACACTCCATTCATTATCCATGAGATTACTAACTTCATATGGTTCGGAACCACGAAAGGAGGATCGGGGTTGATGGTACGAAGTGAGTCTTGGAGTCACATTTGCCCGTATTGGCCTCTACTCGATTCTTATAGTGAAAAGTGATTCCTGCGATCTCAAAGGCATGCAAACAAAGATTCAATTTGCTCCAAACTAACATTAGGCTAAATTGGTTGAATATTAATGCAACACATAATTCTAAAGTATCGTGATCACTTGATTAAACAACAAGATTTAAAAAGGAACCTAAACCGGTTGTCCAAATTATCTTATTAGGCGTGATTTTCGATTACATATTCCCTTGAAACATGCAATATAGTGATCAACAAATATAATAAAAATCAACATTAATATTAGAAGTAATTCAACAATAAATTGTTAGTCAAATCAAATCATAATAAACCTAATCATGATACTAGCAACAAGAATAAAAATAATAGTAATTAAGTGATTAATTACTCACTTTCCGCGTTTCCTTGAATTGCTACATAATGAATAAATTGTTAGTAACTTCAATGAATATGTAAATCAAATTGAAACAATTAAATTAAATAAAAAGTAGAGTTGATTTGGTCCAAACCCTCAGTTAATTATACCTTTCACGCCATGGTTTAAGTATAGAACTTCGGGTATTGTAAGGACTCCTTGGAGTGCTTAAGGAAGGAAAGATGAGAGAATAGGGTAGGCTAGTGTTTAGGCTAGAGCATAAAAGAGGGAAGAGAGAATTAATTGATACCCCGAACTGTAGAAATGAGGGGGGTATTTATAAAGAAAATGATTAGAGGGAACAAACGAAACCCTAAAAAGATAAAACCCTAATTTTGGGTGCCGTGACACGTCAGAGGTTTGCCGCGACACTGCAAAACGTGCTGTGACACGGTATAATGTACCGTGATGTGGGAAATTATTTACCCTAAAACAACATCAAATAGATAAAGCGCGTGCAGGTGTACACGGAATGCTCCCGTGTCGCGGCATGGGTACCGTGACACGGCAGAAGCTGCCGTGGCGCGGCACGTGGCGCCGTGTCACGATGCACTGCTTTTCCCGAAATGCGTCCAAATTCATTTTTAACCTACTTACGCTCAGCATTTTCAAGTGTCGTTTCATAATTTTGGGCTAGTTATGTTTATTATTCATTAATTGGGCTAAATTAATAAATAATATTAAATGGATTAAAAAGGTTCGGACCAAAATATAAATTAGACTATGCTTTGACTAAACATTTGGACTGATCCGTTGACTACTTTGTGAGCTGATTTTGATTGAATATGATTTTTAAGCACTCCCGGGATTAAATACTCAACCCGACCAATAATAGCGGCAAAAGGTTGTGCATCATCGGGTTTGGTTTCGGGGAGACATTTTTAGGTGTCTACAGTGGGCCATTGCCTCCCACTTGATTTTGGTTATATATTAAATATTACAAAGATTTATGTTAAATGTATCATAGCTAAGTTGGTATTAGAGTAATTTAAAGTGATCTATTTGGAGGTCACAAGTTAACTTGCTCCTCACATTTTTTTTACGAATATTTCATAGAGATTTTTGTTACAAGTATTTCATATAATAAGTTATAGAAAAACTCTAGGCATTAAATTCCCTTTTCCATACATTTTCAATAATATTTTAAATAAATAAAACTTGGTCTCACTATTTATTCACATTTAAATATTATATTTGTCCATAAACTATTAAGATATATATTAATTTTGCCCCCCTAATAAAAAAACCTTGGCTCCGCCCATGTCCGTGTTACACCCATAATCCAATATTGTTGCGCGTTTTCTTTGAATGTATAATCTTGACACCATCATATATTTATCACCTTCAACTTCCTTATTTAATGATTATGTAAAGTAAGACATCAAAATTGAAAAAAAAATAGTAATAATCGTGAACACACTATGAACAAAAATAACATTATATTCAAGGACATAGTAATGAACATTAATGCAAGTAAATGAACATACTATAAGAGAATGATCGTCTTCCAATATAAGAATGTACAAGCGGTTTTACAACTCATATTAATATTAATATAATTTTCAATATGAGAATGAATGTGAGTTAAATATAAACCAACAACTATCAATTTTTAAATTATCTCAAATCCAATTCTAAATGGACATCTATTAATGTGAATGATCATAAATTAGTGTTTAATAAAAATCTATCAATGCGACTTTGAACATTGCATTGTAAGACAATATTTGAAACTAAATAATGAGCTACAATGTGAAGAATAAAATAATAAGAGCATTATATATATTTTGAAAATTTCCAATGAGAATTATAAGAACAAATCAAAACGAGGGAGTATTGGAATATTAGGTACTTTGCCAAAGTATATTTAAAAAAAACCTTAGCCGTCTTCTCTCTATTTTTTCTTTATATGGTTCTTCAAAATTACTGTATCATAGGCCAAAAATAGCCAAAATTTTCCGGAAATTTGGCTACTTTCGACCCTTTTCCTTTAGTTTCTTTATGTTTTTATTATCGAATTCAATAAAACTGGCAAACTGCACTCTTTAAAGGTTGTAAGTACCCCTGTAGTGGTTTGAGTGTAGTAAGTGCTTCTATGGTTGATGAGTGGGCATTTATGCCATGATTAAGGGCTCATTTTACCGACTATTTTCCCATAGTTGTAGCTTGTTTGTACCCTCTTTCTTATATTTAGTTCTTCTTTCTTTTGTTCGTATTCTTTCCTAGTTTTTACTTCCTTTGTCTATTTTCTACCTTGGTTTCCTCGTTTGTGTTTTATAGGAACCATGGTCTTGAAAAGGAGAAGGTTCTAGCTAAAGGGAGCTAAGGGAAGCAAGATCAAGAGGAGTAAGGGAATGAGAGGAATCAAGGGAAGCAAGATCAAGAGGAAGCAAGGGAAGTAAGTTCAGGAGAGGTGTGGTCGAACCTCCCAGAGGTTCGGTCGAACCAAGGTGTGGTCAAACTTTTCAAAAGTTTGACCGAACCTCCAAGGTGCAAATGAAGCAGTTTCAAACCAGTTTTCAGCGTTTTTGCAGTAGGGGCCGAACCCCCAAAGTTCGACCACACCAGGAGCAGGGAGGTTCGGTCGAACCTACCCATGGTCCGACCGAACCTTCCCAGAGTCCGACCGAACCTACCCAGTGTTTGGTCAGACCATTTCTCGATTACAGCCGACTTTGTACGGACTATTTAAGTCCCTCTTTAGAACGTTTTAGAGAATAAGATTAGCTTAGCTTGATTTTCTGATTTTTAGCTTAATCTAGAGAGAGAAACACCATTAGTTTTGGCATTTTAGAGAGAGAAAGTGTAGATTCCTCTATTATTGAGTTTGGATTTTAAAGAACAAGCTTAATCAACTTCTTTGTAGAACTTCAACTTCAATGAATGAGCATTTCTTTACTCTTTTCTCTTTACTTTGCTGTTTAATTTTGTTTTAGATTGCTTTTGCTTTGTTAATTACTCATTAATCATGCTTTTGCTTGTTAATTTCATGATTGACTTGATGATTGCCATGGATAGTGAGTAGTTATCTAGCCAAGGGTGTGGGGATGATGTTTTTGGAATTTGTTCATGTTTATAGTGTTGGGATTCAAGTTGATTGTGATTAAAGTCTTTACATGCTTGATTGTTCTTCGATCTTCTTGCAAAGTGCACGTTGTTAGTTGATTGAAGGTGAATCTTTGCTAAATGAAACGATAGTTGACTTAGCTAAGTTCATTTGTATCGATTGTTACTTGATTGCACCTCCCAATATATGGTTCTAATGTGAAGAGCATGGAGGCTATGTTAGGAGAAGCCAATTGACCCCGAAAGGTGGCTATATTGGACCCCTTATATCGATATTCATGCATGTTTAGTTCATTATCAGTTTGTTCCCATGTTATTGCATGTTCAAGTAAAACCTAAATTACCCATTCCCCTTGGTGTTCTCTTTATATTATCTCATTTCACTCTTAGCTTTAATCTCTTAGATAATTTCGTTCTTTGTCCCGAGATAGCGTAATTGATTAGTAGTGATCATAGTGTTTAGCTTCTCCCTGCGGTTCGACCGTTTGCTTACCTTATACTTGTATTTGGTTTGTTTAGGTTATATAAATTTTATTTGATTTAGGGTTAGGCACTTGACGACGTGTTTATTTTCCCTTGTTAAATTGGCACCGTTGCCGGGGAGACAGCTTCCATTGCTATCTCATTGCTTTATTGAGACTATCTCACCTTTTATTTGCTAGTTTTGGTTACTTTTGTTACTTGTTAGTGCTTACTTTCTTCTTAGTTTTTTAGTATGAACAGAGGACGAACCCGCTCAAGGTCTTTGATCCCCATCAATCCCGAGCTCGAGAGGTCTTTGTCCTTGCTAAGAAGAGAAGCAAGAGCAAGGAGTAAAAACTCCCATACTCCTACAAGAGAAGGAGTGAGAGAAGAAGAAGATACTCCACCTTCCTCACCTTCAAGTGAAGGAGGAGATAGCCCTAATTCTTCATCAAGTTCAGAAATCAACCCTTTCTCAACCTTTGAGTTTGAGAGTGTGTAATCCCCAAAAATGGGAGAGAATATGCCTTTGAGTCATCTTGGGGCTCCCGACGCATTTAGAGCACAAAGTGGGATTCTAACCCCTACCACTCAAGCCAACAATTTCGAAATCAAACCCAACTTGATTGCCTTGATAGAACGAAAACAATTCTCGGGTGGAAAGTTTGAGAGTCCTCATGAACACCTAAAAGAATTCGAGAAATATTGTGATACAGTAAAGGCCAACGGAGTGACTCGAGAATACATTCGAGTCAAGATGTTCCCATTCTCTTTAATTGCGAGAGGTTTAGAATGTCTAGAGAAGGAGGTGCCCCCTAACTCTCTTACAACTTGGGACCAAGTTACTACGACATTCTTGAGGAGGTTCTACAATCATAGAAAAACCGCTGAATCTCGATCTTTGATTCAAAACTTTCGCCAAAAAAGTGGCGAGTCCCTAAGTGCGGCTTGGGAACGATACAAAGAACTCCAACGCCAATGTCCACATCATGGAATACCCAAGTATCAACTCATTCACACTTTCTATGGTGGTCTCACACCTCAAGGAAGAACAAACTTAGATGCCGGAGCCGGTGGCCCAGTCATGAACAAAGGAGAAGATGAAGTGGAACATATCACAGAGGAGGCCGCAAAGCACTATGAAGATTGGTATGAAGGAGATAGAGATGCTACATCTAGCAAAGGTGTTTATGCATTAGAGCAAGCCAACGCAATCAATAACCTCTTTACCGAAGTCTCCAAAATGACCAAGCAAATGGATGAATTTATGAAAGAAAAATCCAATCTTCGAGGTAATACCTTTCCTTTAACCAAGGGAGGCAATGGTATGAACACTTCTCCCCCCTCCTCTTACAATTCAATGCCTCATGGATGTTTGTTTTGTGCTAATTGTGGTACCTATGATCATGATACTTCTAAATGTGTGTATTCTTGTAAAATTCAAACCCCTCCCCAAGAACATGATGATAATGTGGAAGATGTTAATGCTATGAATTTTTCTCCTCGAATGGGGAATATGGAAAACATGAGGCCAAACTCCAATCAAATGGGGAATTGGAATCAAAATGGAAACAATGGTTGGAACCAAAGTGGTGGTGGTTATGATAACCAATACAATGGTGGGGGAGGCCCTTCCAATTTCAATTGAAGAGGCTACTCAAACTATAGAGGGTATGGTAATCAAAACCAACAACCTAACTCTCGATAATATGACCACCAAAATCAAAATTTTGGTGATCAAAGTAACATGGGAAACAATCAACAAAGAAATGTTCCTAACCAAGGCACCGGAGGCAATAGGGTTCAATATGTCTCTAATTATGTCCAAACTAATAGGCCTCCAGATTTCCATCAATCCCAGTTTCCCTCATCTCAACAACCTCTTCAACTAGAGGCTTCTCCAAATGATCTCGTGATGGCTAAACTAGATGCCTTATTGAAATTGCGTGAATAGGATCAAAAGAGACATGAAGAGGAAAAAAAGAGACATGAAGAGGATAAAAAAAGAACCAATGCTCACATGAAAATGCTTGAAACTCTTGCCCAACTTACATCTAATTCATCCCCTTCCTCTTCTTCCACCATTCCGAGTCAAGGAGTCAACCCAAAACCTATGTATGCCGTGACAACTAGGAGTGGAAAGGTAGTGGGGAGTGACCCTTTGGTTGAGGAAAAGCCACAAGAAAGTGGAGCTAGAGGATGAGAGTGAGAAAGCTTATAAGTCATTGGGTGGTGAGAAAAAAGGGGATGTTGAGGTACCAAAGGAGAAAGAAGTTACCCCCTTGCCCCTAAATTGCCAACCTAGAGAGGGAAAGCTACCCGTTCCACAACGATTTGTGAGAGCCAAGCTTGATGCTCAATTTGGGAAGTTTTTGGATGTCATTAAGAATTTGCACATTTCCCTTCCTTTTTTTGATGCTATGAAACAAATACCCCACTACTCTAAATTCTTGAAAGATCTTTTGAGTTGGAGAAGGGAGTGTGAAACCGTGAATCTAACCGCCAATTGTAGTGTCATCCTTTCCAACAAACTTCCTACCAAGTTGAGAGATTCGTGTAGTTTCTCCATTCCTTGTTCTATTAATGGTGTCGAGTTTGATATTGTGTGATTTAGGAGCAAGTGTGAGTCTTATGCCCTATTCCGTCTACCAAAATCTTAGTGTAGGAACCCTCTCCCCTACAAACATTATTACCTTCCAACTAGCGGACCGTTCTACTAAGTTCCCCATGTGTAAGGTTGAGGACATTCCCCTTAGGGTTGGAAAGTTCACATTCCCCGTGGACTTTTATGTGCTAGATATGGATGGGGATGAGAGGATTTCTATAATCTTGAGTAGACCATTTCTATCTACTTCTAGAGCAATCATCGATGTGAAGGAGGGTAAGATGACCCTAAAAATTGACAAAGACACAATTGAATTTGATTTAAATAGTGTCATGCAACAACCTTCCTCAAGTGGTGAATGTTTTAGAGTTGATGTTCATGATAATGTGTTCAATGAATTTTCTCACTCCCTTTTGCATGCTACTAATGATCCTCTTGAAAATGTGTTATTAAATGAATCCAAGATAGGTGCTCACAAGGAAGACATGCAATTTTATGAGGATTTGCTTGAGGAAAGAAAAAGGGAGTGCAAGGATGGAAGCATGGAGGAAGAAACTCCTTTCACTCATGACCTCTTTCAAGTTGAAGAAAGAGAAGAGAGCTTCAATGGTAAGGGAGCACTAAAGGTAGACTTGAAACCTCTACCTTTGGGCTTGAGGTATGCATATCTTGATTCCAATGAATCTTTCCCGTAATTATCAATTCTAATCTGTCAGAGGAGCAAACCTCCCTCTTGAACAATGTTTTGAGAAAACACAAGAATGCTTTGGGCTATACCATTGATGACATCAAAGGTATAAGTCCATCCTTATGCATGCACAAAATTGATCTAGAGGGAGATGCTAAACCCTTTAGGCAAATGCAAAAGAAGTTTAATCCTTCCATGCAAGAGGTTGTGCGGAAGGAAGTTGCTAAGCTTCTAGATGCGGGAATTATTTACCCAATTGCTCATAGTGATTGGGTATCTCCCGTACAAGTTGTGCCTAAGAAGGGTGGCATGACGGTGGAATAATGATTATGATCAACTAGTTCCTACTAGGCTTGTTACCGGTTGGCGTATGTGTATTGACTATCGCCAACTCAACACAAGTACATGCAAAGATCAATTTTCATTACCGTTCATTGATCAAATGTTGGAAAGGCTTACATAGCACTCCTTCTATTGTTTCCTTGACGCTTATTTGGGATTTTTCCGAATCCCGATTGACCCCAAGGATCAAGAGAAGACGATTTTCACATGTCTCTACGGTACCTATGCGTATCGTAGGATGCCTTTCGGGCTTTGTAATGCCCCCGGAACATTCCAACGTTGTATGATGTCAATATTTAGTGATATGATTGAGGATGAGATAGAATTCTTCATGGACAATTTCTCTGTTGGAGGAGCCACCTATGAAGATTGTCTATCCTATTTATCTCGTTGCTTGGAAAGATGTGAGAGGGCTAACCTCTTGTTGAATTGGGAAAAGTGTCATTTTATGGTAGAAAGTGGGATCGTTCTTAGGCACAAAATCTCCCATGCCGGCATCGAGGTGGATAAAGCCAAGGTAGAGGTCATTGAGAAACTTCCTCCCCCCACCAATGTGAGGGAAGTGAGATCTTTTCTTGGCCATGTCGGGTTTTATCGGCGTTTCATAAAAGATTTTTCATTAATTGCCAAACTTTTCACATCCCTCTTGCAACAAGATAAAGAATTTGTGTTTGATGATGCTTGTCAAGAATCGTTTTATAGGTTGAAAGAAGCACTTTGCACCGCTCCCATAGTTCAAGGACCGGATTGGTCTCTACCATTCAAACTAATGAGTGATGCAAGCGGTAAGGCCATTGGCTCGGTCCTTGGACAACGAAAGGAAAGAAAACTTCATGTTATACATTACTTGTCCAAGACTTTCAACGATGCGCAACGGAATTATACAACTACCGAGAAGGAATTCTTGGCCGTTATCCATTCATTTGAGAAATTTAGAACCTACCTCATTGGTTCTAGGACAATAGTGTAACCACTCGGCTCTCAAATATTTGATAAGCAAGAAGGAGGCTGAATCGAGATTGTTGAGATGGGTTTTGGTCCTCTAAGATTTTGATTATGAAATGAGAGATAAAAAGGGGCCTGAGAATGTGGTGGCGGATCACCTTTCTAGGTTGGGTGGTGTAAGAATTCATGAAGACGTTTTGCCAATAGAAGATGCTTTAAAGGATGATGTTCTATATGCTCTTGAGGAGAAGACGGAGCCATGGTATACAGATATAGTGAATTATTTGGCTTATAGTGCTATACCTCCGGATTTCACCTACCAACAACGTCGAAAACTCAAGCATGAAGTCAAGCTATATATTTGGGATGACCCCATTTTGTTGAAAAGAGGGGTTGATGGTTTTCTAAGACGATGTGTCCCCAACGTTGAGATTTAAAGAGTCCTCCATATGTGCCACTTTTCTCCTTGTGGCGGGCATATGAGTGCTCAAAAGATCGCCTCTAAGATCTTGCAATCTATGCCCTTTTGGCCCTCTCTATTTAAAGATGCTTGGAAATTTGTCAAGACTTGTGATAGGTGTCAAAGGACGGGGAACATCTCTAGAAGGGAAGAAATGCCTCAAAACCCTATCCTTGAGTTCGAGATCTTCGATGTATGGGCTATAGATTTCATGGGACCTTTCATTTCTTCTCAAGAAAATAAGTATATATTGGTAGCTGTTGACTATGTTTCTAAATGGGCGAAAGCCGTGGCTTCTCCTACGAATGATTCAAAAGTGGTGGTCAATCTATTCAAGAAGGTGATCTTTCCGAGATTCGGTGTTCCTAGGGCCATTATTAGTGATGGGGAGTCGCATTTCAAGCATCACACTTTTATTAGACTTCTCGATAAATATGGTGTATCTCACAAGAGAGGGCTTGCTTACCACCCTCAAACGAGTGGTCAAGAGGAGATCACCAATAGAGAACTCAAGGTCATCTTGGAGAAGACGGTGGCTAGAACAAGGAAAGATTGGTCTTCTAAGCTCATTGACTCTTTATGGGCATATAGGACCGCTTTCAAGACTCCAATAGGGACTACTCCCTATAAGCTTGTTTATGGAAAAAATTATCATTTACCCGTAGAGATGGAGCACCGGACTCATTAGGCTATCAAGAAAATCAACTTCGATCTCCATAGTGCGGGTGAGTAAAGAATCCTAGAGCTTCATGAGTTGAAAGAGTTGAGAATGAATGCCTACGATAGTGTAAGCATGTACAAGGCAAGAACCAAGGCTTGACATGATGCCCAAATTATCAAGAAAGAGTTCGCCATAAGCTAAAAGGTTCTCCTATTCAACTCTCGCTTGAAGCTTTTCCCGGGCAAGCTTAGATCGAGATGGAGTGGGCCATACGTCATTACAAAGGTGTTCCCATATGGCGCTTACGAGATCTCTAAGGACGAGCATTCCCCATTCAAGGTTAATGGTCACCAACTCAAGCCCTATTATGAATGATATCCCATTGATAAGCCGACTTCTACAACACTTCTTGATGTGCATCATCCGTTTGAGCCTCTTTGATTTAGCCAAAGGAGCGTCGAGCTAACGACGTAATCCAAAAGCACTTCGGGAAGGCAACCCGAGTTTCTAACCCTTTTTAATTCTTCTATCTACAACTTTGGATTGATGGATTTGTGTGTTTTGGTTTGTGTTGGCATTCTTGTATGTCTTGCTTTTAAGAAAAGTGCATTTTTCCATGGTCATTTAGCATGATTGTGTGGTGTTTTAGTGTGTTTGAAGAGAAGTTTTTGTGAAAATTTTAAAAGGATAGCATTTTTTTTGTGTGGTCCGACCGAACCCTTTCGGAGTTCGACCGCTCCTGTTCTGGAATCAAAACATGGAAACTTTCTGCTAGATTTGTTGAATTTAAGGATTTCGAGCAGGTTCGACTGAATCTTGGTTTGATTCGACCGAACCACTGAAAAAGTTTGACCGCATCCTTTGGGAGTTCGGCCGCTCCTGTTCCGGAATCAAAATCTGGTAACTTCCTACTAGATTCACTGATATTTAAGATTTCGAGCAGGTGCGGCCGAACATTTGTTTGGTTCGACCAAACCATGGGTTGGTTCGACCGAACCTCCCAAGAGTTCAGCCGAACCTTTGTCGAGCAGTTTTTTTAAAAATAGGAATGTCGGAGCTTCACTCCCTTTCATTCTTTCGGCACTCTCTCTCTTCTCTTATCCTTCTCACTCTAAAACTCCATTTTCACCCCTCCTACAACCTCAAATCTCCATAAAAATCACTCCAATCTCCCTTATTTCTCACTTATTTTTCATCTACTACTCAGTTTAATTTCTACAATCTCCACCCAAAATTCCTCACAAAAATCCATCTATTCAAATTTTCCCCAATTTCTAGGGTTTGAGTGACTTGGTATTTTTGGGTTTTTACTTGCTTCCAATCAGTTGTGGTATGGTTATTCTAGCTTTTGCAAGTTCATTTCTTCAATTTCTCTTAGTTTTACCATATTTTACATGTTAAAGTATGAATTGTGGTATTATTGAAATTGTTAGTAATGGCTTGCTTGATTCATGTTATTATTGGGATTTCCTTGTTGTAATTGGTTGGTTGTTGATAGTAGAACTTGTTTTATGATGAACATGCATGTATGCCTTGGTTTTCCATGATTTCAATGTATTTCCTTAAATATGTTGATTTTTCACTAGGTTGTTCATGCTACTTTTTGATTGAGAAATTCATGAGTTGGATGTAGTAATGTGATTGTTACTCATTGTTCTTGGTTGGATTTTGATGAGTTTTGAGTGATTTTCACGAATTTTGGGGGACATCATGCCAAAATTCGCCTAGACTTTCCTAGGATATGTTTTTGATTGCTATATGACATTTTTGCTTATGCCTTGATTTATAAGTGCCCACTAATGCCTTGAATTGTATTGTTGTTATCCTCTACATCTATTTCACAACTCATGGCTATTACTCTCATTGCATACACTTTTTACCTTGGCATGCTTCTTGTGTCACCTCTTGGCTTGAATCTTCCTAATGATAGTTCTTGGTAATTTTGTAGATTCACAATGAATCTTTTTGTCAAAGGCAAGTCTAAGAGGAAGAGGGCGGGTGAATCTTCAACACCCAATTTTCCACCTCCACCCGGCATCAATGATTATGGCATCATTGCTCCAAACGAGCACTTTTGGGATGTCTATAAGTCTCTCATAGATCGTCCTATACGATCTACAAGGTTCTTTTGTAGCACTACTTTAAGGAGGCTTTACATCAAGGATGAAGTTGTCCGGCTCGCGCAAAACTTTGATTGGGGTGGATTCATCAACCTCTACGCTCACACCTATGAGCGGGTCACATTGGAATTCCTTGCTTCTCTCCGCAAGGAGGTCATAGAGGAAGATGATGAAGGGAATGAATCTCACATTGTTATTCACTTTCGCATGTCCAACGAAAACCATTCCCTAACCGAGAGTGAGCTAAATGATATCTTTCATTGGGAAGCGACCAAGTTATCTCGACTTTCGGATATGATCTTCTTGTGCCGCATCTCATATAATGAACAAGAATGGTGGAGGAGCATTTCCACCAAGGCTTTCTTCCGCACAAACTCTGCAAAAGTCAACAACATCATTCATATAGCCTTGAGATACTTTTCCCGGCTCCTTCAATACGCCGTTTTCTTCAAGGCTAACCTCGACTCTGTGGTGAAGGATGAAGTGGCTTCCCTCTACTTGGCCGACAATCCACAGCGCCTAAAGTTCAATTTCCCCACCACCTTTATTTCGAGATTGTTGGACACTCGGGATGGGCGGCTTGGTGATGAGATACATATAGGGGGCATGATTACAATTATAGCACTTTCCTTGAAAGGTGGAGCTTACAAGGAACAAATTGATTTGCTTCCCCATGTGCCCCAAAACAGAGAGGAAGCGGTCGAAGGCTACCCTCCTTATGCTCTCTCTAGTATTGCGGTCCGCAACCAACGCTTCATCAACTACACTACCAATGATCGCAAGTACATCCTCTTGGTTGACAAAGGAGAAGAATGGTGTGTCCTTCCGGACTCGCCTCACACTTCGGTAGATTGTTCTAATCCGCTAAGATGGAAGATCGCGCGGAAGCACATTCCCAATGAATTAAGGAAGAACCAACTCTGCGACGCAATTCCGCACCCTTCTCCGGTCTACCAATCGGGGCAACCCGTTCCCCACCTAGTGGGGGAGGTGAGGCGTGTTCTTCCTCTTCTCCTTTTGATATGAGTGCCCTCCGTATTACCCTCGATAGTATTCGATACGATAATCAAGTTTCCATTGAACAATGGGGATATTACGGAAGGATGAATTATGATAGTCTTGTGCAAGCGAGCGTTCAAACGCCCTAAGTTAACTATCCCTATCACCCACCTCAAGAAGGTCCAGTTGTCCATTGGGGACCCTATGACCCCAACAACCCCACCCCCAACGCCTACCCCTATGGGGAAGGTCCTATCGACCCTTCCTAACGTGTTGGTACCCCACCATACAACCCATATGGGTTGGGTGGGTGTAATTATGCCTATAATCCGGCATGTCCATCAACACCAAATCGCCCCGGGTTTGATTTTGATAACCCTCCTACAGAACGGAAAGATAGGAATCCGCAATGAGGGTTCTCCCCATCCCCCCCCCCCGAAATTCCTTGCCTTTATTTTTTGCTTGGGACGTGCAAAAGACTAGTGTGGGGGAGGATGTTCCTTTTGGTTGAAGTGTACATAGGAGGGTAGTGTGGTAGGATATTTGCTTGTGCATATGGAGAACCATTAAGGATAGTTATTTTGTTGTAGTTGGTGATGATTTTTGTTGGTTAGCCTTTGATGATGACAGTTTCCATGATGATGATTTTTATGGTGTGAACAATTTTGAATCCCCTCTTCTCTCTTGGCCTAATGAAAAAATTTCAATCCCCTTAATCCAAAATTTTGTAGATAGCTTTTTGTTAGTCATTTTCTTTTATTTACTAACCTTTTTCTTGTTTAGTTGTAGTTTACTTTGTTTTTGGTTTAATCTCCTTGCAGCTTAAAGAATGGAGACACAAGAGAAAGGCTAGGAGCGACTCAAGCTCTGAAAACCTTGGTGATATTGCAATCTTTAGCTTGTGTTATGATTCAAGTGGCATGGTGAGACCTTTCCTTACTTTCTTTTATTTCCTTTTCTGTGCATAATTAGTTAGATTAGGATGGATTTGATTGTTCGAGGTTGTTTGCATTTGATTCTACGGAATCTGGTGATCGTTGGTATGATGCCGAACGATCATTGTTTGCGATTGGGAATTATGTGCTTACTTGCCTCTTACTAATTTTATACTCCTCTCTCTTTAACCAAAAAAAAAACTTCCCTTTTTGTTCAAGACAAACCATGGAAACTCTAGTTGTTTCATTTTCATTTTAAGCAAAATAAAAGTTGACTCGTGTGTTTGAATGTCTTGCTTCCTGAATGCTATATGTTTGGGGTATTTTTACCATAAACACTTGGACCAATGAGGGCCTGCCACGTGTCAGAGGCTGACAAGTCACCTTTGACCAATCCCCAGCTGACACGTGGCACTCCCAGATCAATTCTCAGAATTGCTGCCTTCAAGGGCCCAATTCCCCAAAACCGCACTTTTGCGGCGCAGCCCACCTGCCCTAGGTCAGATTGACCTAGTGGAGGGCACTTTTCCCCATGACCCTATAAATAGGGAGATATTCCCTCATTTTGGGGGCGATTGACAATCATTTATTACATCCATTTTCTCTCACATCAGAGAATATCTGAGCTTGGAATCCAAGCAGATCCCCACCTTAAATTCCGCACTTTTTATCCTGCTTCAAGTTACTAATTTGATCGTTGGAGGCGGAGCTCCACCCATCCGGAGTCTCCGTTGCTTTTTGCAGGTACAGAGCCAGTCGGACCAGTCTTCGAGTTGTAACTCTCCCAAGGGACAAAAACACCCGAAACATTTGGCGCCGTCTGTGGGGAGAGTACCTCAAGATGGTTCAAGATTCTATACCGATTCCTAACCCTACTACTCTGCAGCCGGTTACCCAACTGGGTAACCTTGATAATGTTCAACCGGTTATTCAACCGGGTAGCTTTGGAATTCCTTGGCTTTCTTCCCAGCCTCAGCCGGAGGTCTCTACTGAGGAAGAAGAGGATGATGATGATGATGTGGAGACCTATACAACCAGGGATGACTCTCTCATCTCCAAGTCCATACGTTCCAAGGATCAGTTGGAATGCAATGAAGACCAGGCGGGTCCGAGCAAGCGGCCCCCTGGGCGGCCAGAAGGGGAAACCCAGAAGGCCAGAGGAGAAGCTCTGGTCACCCGGGATGAGCTCATGAAATTCATGAACTCCTTCAAGGGTGAAATCAAGGAGATGATCAACAAGAGCAAGGCTGGCTCTAACAAGGGTCAGCCGGCTAAAAAGACTCCCTCTGTCGGGAGGAAGAAGCCAGTCAGGGACAGGCAGCCAACTCCTCATCCCAAGGAGAAGGCAGCCGCAAAACTTGACTAGGCTAAAATTCTGTTGCCCAAGAGGCAGCCCCGGTAACAACAGCCGGAGGCCAACAAGACGTCTGCCTTCGACGCTCGACATATCATTGAGCGAAGGAGACAGCAGCAACTATCTGAGTCGGCTTCTACATCAAGTTTTCCAGACAGCTTTAGAGAAACTTCTGCAAGGAACTCATTATCCTTGCATGAGAGTCGAACAGGCGGCAAGACCGTTAACTCAACTCATGATAGGGTCTATGCCATACGCACCCCAGGCGCAGTATGGGCAATATGGCCTCCAATTTATGCAGCTACCCCCATTCGAAGGTCAGGCGGCATACAACAATGTCCAGCCACTGGACTGGCAGCTCCGGCTGCTGAAGCTTGGTGAACAGCCTTCTACGTTCGCCAAGAATATAACCAAGGCGGCCCAACCGGCCAAGGTTAAGAATGTGTTGGTGGGTACTTATGATGGTACCACCAACCCTGAAGATCACCTGATGGCATACACTAACCTTATGTGTTTACAGGGTTAGGACGATGCCACCTGGTGTCGTTGTTTTCCGGCTACATTGAAGGGCATTGCCCAACAATGGTTTGGCAATTTACCAGCCGGATCTATTGATTGATTCAAGAAGCTAGCCTTCTTGTTTGCCACCAACTTCTCAATGAACATCCCTGCTAAGAAAACAAGTTTAGACTTGAGCACCATTAAGCAGGGAGAGAGAGAAGGGCTACGCTCATATGTCAGGCGGTTCAACCTGATCAGAATCCAGATCCAGGGGCTGTCTGACGAGGTGGCATTTACACACTTCTTTAAGGGTCTGAGAGACGGGTCGAACTTCAAGTTCGACCTTGTCAGAAAAGGGGCATTTACGGTGCAGGCGGCCCTGAGGGAGGCGGAAAGCTATATTCAAGCAACCGACCTCTGCACGCCTGGCAGCCAGTCGGGCTCTAAGAAGTCCGACAAGCAAAAAGAGAGCCGGTCAGCTCAGCCGACAAAGAAAAAAGAAGAGAGTAAGAAAAGAAAAGAAGTCTAGGCGGTCAGTGATTTTGAGCAGCCGTCCCAAAAGAAGAAAAAAGAGTTTAAACCGTACGTTCCCCGGTACGAGTTTAACAAAGACTGCAACTCCATCCTCATGGAGGTAAAGGACCGGCTGTCTATTGAGAAGCCGAATCTAATGAAGAGTTCCGTCCAGTTACGAAACAAAAACAAATACAAAAACCAACGACTACTTCAGTCTTCAGCGGGCGTTGGACCGTCTGGCTGACAAAGGGATGTTGAAGTCCTATATTTCTAAGTCCCCAGCCGGGGCAAAGAAGAAAAATAAGGGTCAGTCCTCCAAGACAACCCACCAGCCTACTAGTAGCTCGGATACCGATAAGGATCCGGTCTACACTATAGCAGGCGGATTCTCATGTGGTGGCCCTACCATCCGGGGTACCAAAAGCCATCTTCGAAAGATGGACAAGGATGATGACGAGCAGGCGTCTGCCAGTTCCACCTTCCCAGATGTCCTCATCACTGAGAAGGACAGGTGCAGCGTCCGCCGTCCGCATGACGACCCGGTCGTCATTGAATGTAAGGTCGCCAACCAATTGGTTGGACGCATCCTTATTGACACCGGCAGCTCGTCGGACATCATCAGCCTCCGGTGCTTGCAGAAGCTGAAATACAACACCAGCAGCATGCATCCGGTCACCCACCCCTTGGTTGGTTTTGGGGGTTGGATGGTCTACCCAGCCGGAAGAATTAACTTACCCATCCGGCTGGGAGAAAAAGGCCAGGGGCGACATATTGTCGTCAGATTCTTGGTCGTTGAGGAGTTGACCGCCTACAACATTATTCTTGGTAGGCCAACCCTCAACGAAGCCAAGGCAGTAATCATCCTGTCTCTCATGCTCATCAAATATGAGCGGGATGATGGCTCTGTTGGTTCCCTGAACGGGGATCAGAAGACGGCCCGGGAGTGCTACCTCTCAGCCGTCAAAGATACTGTGGCCGTAGACGGCCAAGGGAAGGAACCAATAGACCTTGACAATGTCAAGGATGCCAGTCCACCCCCACCAGCAGCCGAAAAGAAAAGGAAAGTTGCACAGCTGGTGGAGGTGAAAAAAGAAAAGAAATAGCAATCACTGACCGATGAACGGTCAGAGGAGCTCCGTCCCCAACCGGCTGGTGAAAGTATTGATCTTGCTCTGGATGACAGCCATCCAGAGCAAACTGTAAAGGTTGGGACGGTTGCTCATGCTGTTCTGGGTGCAGATTTGCACCTTCTGCTAAAAGAATTCAAAGACATTTTTGCCTTTGAAGTGGAAGAGATGCCTGGCATCAGCTCGGATCTCGCTGTCCACAAACTCGCCGTGGATCCAAGATTGAAGCCCATCCGGCAAAAGAAAAGAAATCACGGCGAGAAAAGAAGTCAGGCGGCAGCTGCCGAAGTAAAAAAGCTGCTGGATGCTAGGTTCATTCGGCCATGTAATTTCCCCGACTAGGTGGCGAATGTTGTGCTTGTAAAGAAGCCGAATGGTACATGGCGGATGTGTGTAGATTACACAGACCTCAACAAGGCATGCCCTAAGGATAGTTATCCACTTCCAAAGATTGACAGCTTAGTCGATTCTACAGCCGGTCATGCCTTGATGAGTTTTATGGATTCCTATTCCGGCTTCTATCAGATACCCCTGTGGAAAAAAGATCAAGAGAAGACGGCCTTCGTCACTGATCAGGGGTTATTCTGCTACACTGTGGTGCCGTTTGGCTTGAAGAATGCGCCGGCTACGTTCCAACGGATGATTAATACAGTCTTCATTAATCAAATTGGGAGGAACGTAGAGGCATATATTGATGACATGATAGTCAAATCCAAGCAGCAGGCGGATCACCTTGCTGATCTCCGAGAAACCTTCACCACACTCAGGCGGCATAAGGTTATGTTGAATCCTAAGAAATGCGTCTTTGGTGTTGAGTCTGGGAAGTTTCTCGGATTCCTGATTGATCAAAGGGGGATAGAGGCTAACCCTGAGAAGATACAGGTGGTGATTGACGTGAAGTCACCCCGCACTGTCAAAGAAGTTCAGAGACTCACCGGTTTCCTGGCCGCATTGGGAAGGTTCCTCAGCCGGTCAGGTGACAAATGCCTTTACTTCTTCCAAGCAATCAGGAAGAAGACTAGGTTCGAATGGGGGGATGATGCTGAGGCGGCCTTCCAGAAATTGAAAGAACACTTGCACTCTTTGCCAAGGCTTGTTAGTCCTTTGCCTAGAGAAAAGTTGTACATGTACGTAGCCGTCTCAGATCATGCCCTCAGTGCTGTTCTCCTTGCTGAACGAGACGGCATCCAGCTCCCGGTATATTTCATTAGCCATGTGTTAAAGAATGCTGAACTCCGGTACCCCATGTTTGAAAAATTTGGTCTTGCTCTATATATGGCCTTCAAAAAGCTGAAACCATACTTTCTGGCACATCCGGTTGTAATTTACACCGACCAGCCCCTCAAGCGGTCAATGTACACCTTGGAGTCATCCGACAGAATGTTAAAGTGGGCTATTGAAATGCAAAGTCTTGAAATCACCTATGAACCAAGGAAGGCAGTGAAAGGTCAGGCGTTTGCTGATTTCATTGTTGAAATGACTCGTCCGGTTCCTCCGGATAATGTTAATCAGGTTTGGAAGGTGTATGTAGATGGGAGCTCTACAAAGAACGGCTGTGGTGCAGGTATTATCTATGAATCTCCAGAAGAAGATAAGTTTGAGTATGCACGACGGTTCAAGTTTCAGGCCTCAAACAATGAGGCAGAGTATGAAGCCCTGCTAGCCGGAATCCGCATGTGTAAGGCAGCAGGGGCAACAAAGATTGACGCCTTCTCTGATTCTCAGTTGGTCGTTAGCCAGTATGAGGGAAACTATGAAGCAACTCACCCGGCTATGATCAAATATCTTCAGGCTGTCAAAGAAGAGGCTGGGTCACTTGAAGAGTTCCGACTGAGTCAAGTGCCCCGGTCAGATAACAACCAGGCGGATGCATTGTGAAAATTGGCATCCTCCGCCTACCATGATACGCCTCGGTCAGTCTTTTGGGAAGTTCTGGAAAAAAGAAGTATATATGAAGAGCCCATTGGAATTCTGGACCGAAGTTCTACCTGGATGGATGGCATCCGGGCGTATCTAATAGACGGCACGCTCCCTGATTCACCACAAGAAGCAGATGTCATGAAGAAGAGAGCAACTAACTTCGAGATGAGAAGCGGAGAACTCTTCGAGGCTGGATTTCTCAAGCCCTTATTGAAGTGTGTTACCCCAGAAAAGGGGAAAGAGGTTCTCAAAGAGCTGCATGTGGGATTTTGCGCCTCCCACATAGGCGGCAAGTCCCTAGCCGTCAGAGCCAGGCGGCATTATTTTTGGCCTACCCTTGAGGCAGACGCCAAGGAATTTGTGAAGAAATGTGACAAATGCCAAAGGTTTGGCAAGCTTATACATCGCCCGGCTACTAATCTGAGAGCAATCCACAGCCCAGTCCTGTTTGCTAAATGGGGGATGGAAATTTTAGGTCCTTATACGCCTGCTCCAGGCGGAAAGCGCTATATTATGGTGGCTGTGGATTACTTCACCAAGTGGGTGGAGGCGGAGGTAGTTAAGAATATCAAGACAAAGGATGTCATCTCTTTCATTTGGAAGAACATCATCACCCGGTTTGGGGTACCTATGTCTATGGTATTTGACAACGGCCCTCAGTTTGAGACGCCCCAGCTCAAGACTTGGTTGGGAGATCAAGGGATCTCAAGTTACTTTGCCTCAGTCGGCCGTCCTCAAGCAAATGGCCAGGTTGAGGCTTTCAACAAACTCATCTCATACGACATTTTAAAGAAAATTGAAAGAGCCGGTGGTTTATGAGCAGAAGAATTGATTCATGTCCTATGGGCCATCCGGACAACTGCCAAAGGGTCAACCGGGGAAACTCCATTTCTCATGGTGTACGGTGCTGAAGCCGTCTTGCCCATTGAACACTATGAGCCCACGCTCAGAGTGATGCTCTATGATGAAGAGGCAAATTGGGAGGCCATGCGGCTGACATTGGACTCTCTCCCGGAACGCAGGGGCAATGCTGCCTTGCGTCATGAGATTTATCGTCTGAGAATGACCAGAGCCTACAACAAAAGAGTACACAAACGCCCTTTAAAAGTGGACGATTTTGTGTTACGCAAAATGGAGGCAATCGGTAGGGCTAATGAGCTTGGAAAGTTAACTCCAAATTGGAAAGGCCCCTACCGGATCTATGAAGAAGTAAGAGACGGCACCTACCGCCTGGAAACCCCAGATGGTAGACGTCTGCCTAGAACTTGGAATGTGGACAACTTGAAAAAGTACTACTTCTGAGACCTGTAAATTTTTGTAACAAAGAGTATTAATGAAAAGTGCTTTTTGTTTTCAATTATATTTTCTTTTCTTAGCTCCGTCTGGGTTTTCCCCATACGGGTCATTTTCTTAAAGAAACAATGTCTAAGTTTTAGTATCTCGCTTAAACGTCTGAATGACATGAGGCTAATGGCCAGATAACCAACTAAGTTTGAAACTTAGTATTAAATTCAAATGTCCGTAGTGACACGCGGCCTATAGCCAGATCCTAAAGCTAGGCACAAAACCGCCTAGTGGCTACGCAGCCGGTCTCCAACTAGACCAGAGGCCAATGGCCGGATGGTTGTCTTTTTCATAAATTCGCCTATCCCAACATGGATAAAGGCGTCCGGCGACACCCCTCCGGGTGCAATCGTCACAAAGAACAGCCTACCTGCTCATTCTACTTATCCATACAGACGGCAAAGATTGAACGGTTAAATTAGCCAACTCATAGCCGTCTGACTTGAATTGCTCCTAGGAACGTTAAAGACTGTGAACTTCCGGATGCCCTAGACATCAGCCGGAGTTTTATCACAAGCTCTTACTAAGGATTTTTTCATTATATAAAAATTATGTACTCACCCAATTCGGGCAAAACTTTTCGCGTAATGGCTATGATTGTTACCCAGACGGTCAAATACCACCTGGGGCAGAGGTTGTGTGCCTGTTATTTGTCCAGCTGTGTACTTGGTTTGGGGCAATCACCATTGTGATTGATTGTCTTACAAACATCTCATACTCTCTAAGTATAAGAAGTTTTCAAGACAATCAATCAGTTTCAGATGAAACCAACCACACAGTCGTCCAGGGGCAAGGACAGCCGGATTTATACCTGCCGCATGCTTTTCATAAGTGAGGCAAAATCACAAGTATATATCAAGTATATATGCAAAAGTGAAAAATTGAAAAAATTGTGCAAGTATAAAAACCGACTGAGTCGATATACTTTATAAATAGTTGAAATTGGCACAAAGGCCAAAATAATTGTTAACCGGAATTACATCCGGTGAAGAAACCAATGTTACCCGACTCCACAGTCGGTAAAAATGCATAACCTACTTGGCACATAGGCCGGAAAGACAAAGAAATTTGGCATACTGCCGCAGAAATACAAGAAAAGGAGAGCTACTCAGTGGGTTGCTCCGGCTGGTCCTGGCCTGTAGGGGGAACTCCCTTCGGATCAACAGCTTCTTCAGGCTGGACATCCTTGTTTCCCTGTTCCCCCTCTTCCTCCTCCGGCTCCTCGTCATCCGAGACCTCAGCCCCCTGCTCAGCTACCCAAGCCTTGAAATGAGGTGGAGTTGGGTCACCAAGGACTTGGGCATCGTACACCGCAGTGGTGTAATTATACCGAAGTTTGTACACCTCGAAGTCAACATCCGGGTAAAGGAGCCCCCAAGCCATTTTCAGGCGGACTTCATTGTCCCGCTCATTCTCATTGATGAGACGGCTCTGCTCAGCGTCGAGCTTCTCTTTGTGCTTGGCCTTCAGGGTGGCCAACTCAGCAACCAGCCGGGAGTTATCCTTCCGGAGATTCGCATTCTCCTTATCGGCTCCCTCCAAGGCCCTAAGATTCGAACCGGCATTTTTCAGCTGCAGCTCAAGATCATTGATCCGGTTGGTAGCCGCGTCGTTAGCAGCCGTTAAGGTCTTGATCAGCTCCTCTTGTTTCAACTCCACTGTTTTAATGGCAAGATCAGACATATAATATGCATATTCAGCAGAGTTGAGGTTTTGTTGAGCCCTCTTCTTGGCATCATTTACCTCATCTTGTTTTTTCCTGAAGGGCACCCGGAGCCCATCCACCTGGACCATAACCTACATAGGGTCAGCCGGTAAATCAAACGAAAAGAAACGAAAAATGAAACGAAAAGAAGCTAAGTGGCAAGTCCAACTTACCTCCGCCAGCTGACCCAGAATCTGGTCAAAATCTACCTTATGGCGGTTGGGGACGGAGTTCTTCTCCGACTGGGTGAGAGTTTTCACCATTCTCTTTGCAAACCCCGCCATGTCCGGGGGCCCAGAAGTAGCATCTGCACCATAAGAAGTACTTGGTGATAGACTAACAGCATATTTTGGCATTCATTCTTTGCCGGCTGCTGACTGACCCCCCGGAAGGGTCGACCATTGTCTTGACTCACATAAAGTCAAGCGGCCAACGAATATCAATCTTACCTTTGGCGTCAACTCTCCCCGTCTCCTCCCCTCCGGCTGCAGCACCACCTGCAGCTTTGAGTGGCTCGCCACTCTTTGATGCTTCTGGGGCATCCGGCTTTTTCTTGCCTTCTCTCTCTGAGCTTTCACTCAGAGACTTCAGGGCGGCGGGGCTCTTGCCTCCGGTTGTGGGGTGGTCTTTGGCAGTAGAGCTAGAGACCGATGAGCTTTTCCTCCCGGCTTTGGCAGCCGGTACCTTCAGTTGCTCATCCCCAGGTCTTTTTAAGACCTTTGTAATGGAGCGGGGGAGAATGCCAGTAGGAGCCTGCAAAAAAAATGAAAGCTAGTCATCCGGCATCAAAGGAACTTGAAAAAAATTCAAGACAAAAAATATAGATGATCTTACCTCGCCTTTCTTAGCCTCTGCGGCTGCCTTTTTGGCCAGCACCGGCTCCTTGCAGAGCTGCGCGGCAGACTTAGCCGGTGTTTTTGCAGGGTCCACCATGTTTCTTGCTTCTTCTGCAAAAAACTCAGAAAAAGGATTAGAACAAGAATAATTGAAATCACTGAAGTATAAAATGCAGACGGCAAATTGCCGGGTGGGTGAGTGAGTCTACCCTTGGGAAACATGGTGCTCAACATACAGGCGGACAAGAATCTCTCGTTCGAGAAAAAATCCGGATGGGGGATCCAGTTTTTTGGTACAACTATATGAGACCCATCCCCCAAGGGATCAGTTGTAGTCTTGAAAAACTCCGGCTCTATTATTTGCTCCCTGGCCTTGGTAGACAGAGCCGGGCACACACATTTCTGGCCCACCAAAGCCGGCTCCTTGTTGTAGCGCCGGAGAATTTCATTCATCTTCAAGGAAGGGGAGGAGATCAAGTACCATTTGTCTTTCCATCCTCCCCATTTGGACACCTTGTCCAAAGTCATCAAGTATTCCGGGAGCTTGGAAATAGTGTACCACGCCCCGTATCCGCCTGGGGCACTCTTCAAGTATTGCATATGGGCGAAAGCAGTAAAGCTGGGCTCAATATCCTAGAGCTCGCAGGTGGCAATGTAGCTCAGAATATTGACCCCAGAGTTTGGGGTTAGTTGCCACACTCCCAAATCGTACCCCTTCAAAATTTTCCGGATGCCTCTGTGAAGGGGGGAAGCGGAGGTCGGCTTCTATTACCACCTCATAGCAAACGAAATAGTTGTTTGCGTTGTCAATATCTTCCCCCCAAACCATTACAGCATTGGCAGGCGGGACTATGATATCCCATCCTTCTCCAAAGGGATGTTGCTGCTTGAAGGCCTTGAAGCCACTTTCCAGGAGAGAGATATCTCCCGGCCGCATCCTGGTCTTCGTAGGATCCGGATTTTCTATTACTTTTGCTGAATGGCGATACGCCTCAGCAAGGTCCTCTTGGTCAGAGCCGGATGCCTCGGCCTCTGACCTCTCAGCGGCTTCGCCACATGAGTTATTTTGTTGCTCAGGAGAGGAGGCGGTTTCCTCACCGTCTCCTTCTTCCCTTTCATTGCTCGAGGAAGTGGAGGGGGCATCCTTCTGGGAGTCACTTTGCTCAGGACCTTCATAGTCCTCTTCCCTCACTACTTCATCAGCGGGCACTTCCCTAATGCGCCGCCGCCTGGGTTTAGTAGCCGTTTGTTTTACTCTAGCCATTGTGTCCTGCACAAACACAGAGAGGGAGGAAGCTGGAGATGAGCAAAGCATTTCTGAAACTCCAGACAAGGCACCCCCGGTTCTAGACTCAGCCGTACTAGGAGACCGGCTGAATGTCCTAGGCAGTGCCGTGTGTGTGGATGGAGAGTCCATTTTATTTTTTGAAAAACTAATGTATACAGCCGGAAATGAATGTATACAGGCTAAAAGAAGAAAAAACTGAAAGAAGGGAACGGATAGTTAACTTGCTTTAAGTTCTGAAAATCTGAAAACAAGCAACAACCGGTGACCGGGTGACTTTGAGAAAGCACGCGGAGATCTTGAATTTGCTAGAACGCAACCGGGATCAGAGCACCTCTCTCTAGAATCTCTCTTTCTCTCTCTAAAAAGTCAATAAAAACTAAAAAGTGAAGAGGAGAGGGGGGGGGGGTAAATCCCTATTTATAGGAGGGTGAAACGGTGGAATCCCCGTCACACCTCCGTTAAAAGAGCCGTTTTTACTGTTCACCTTTCACTGGTGGACACGTGTCACAGGCGCCACGTGGCCTGCCACGTGCCACCTGTGAGGGGCAAATGTTTGGGGTATTTTTACCCTAAACACTTGGACCAATGAGGGCCTGCCACGTGTTAGAGGCTGACAAGTCACCTCTGACCAATCCCCAGCTGACACGTGGCACTCCCAGATCAATTCTCAGAATTGCTGCCTTCAAGGGCCCAATTCCCCAAAACCGCACTTTTGCGGCGCAGCCCACCTGCCCTAGGTCAGACTTACCTAGTGGAGGGCACTTTTCCCCATGGCCCTATAAATAGGGAGATATTCCCTCATTTTAGGGGCGATTGACAATCATTTATTACATCCATTTTCTCTCACATCAGAGAATATCTGAGCTTGGAATCCAAGCAGATCCCCACCTTAAATTCCGCACTTTTTATCCTCCTTCAAGTTACTAACTTGATCGTTGGAGGCGGAGCTCCACCCATCCGGAGTCTCCGTTGCTTTTGCAGGTATAGAGCCAGTCGGACCAGTCTTTGAGTTGTAACTCTCCCAAGGGACAAAAACACCCGAAACACTATAAGTTTGCACGCTTTGGGATTGCCATTGGTTGACTCTAGGATAAGTTCTTGCTAAGGTAGTCGGTTTAGAACTCGTAAGGCCCATTGAACCCAAATTCACTTGTTTGTGGTAAGAAGGTGTTGCTCTCATTAGGGGATTTGAAGCCCTAGAGGTAGTTTTTGTAACCTGATGTGAGTTTCATTGTTCAAGCCTCCAACAGTTTTTGTAAGAGCGGCAAAGGATCCTTACCAAGGCATGCTTAGATCTAGAACTTGGCGTTTAGCTTCCCGAGATCGCGACCGAACTAATTTAGGGATGACATGCAAAGAGCATTTTTCATTCAGTGACTATTTTGTTTTCTAGGATTAGCTTTTATTTGTATTGTCTCTTGTATTTTTGGCTGCATTTGCCCCTTTTGCTTGCCATGTTAAACCTTTTCCTCCTTGATTATAACACATTACAAGCCCACCGCCTTTTGTTTTACTTTCACCCTTAGGATCATGAAGCTCAAGCCGCGAAAGCTTATTGAAGTTTTGATTTGAAATGTGGAAGGTAATGGTTCTAAATGGAAAGTGAAATAATGATGTTGCGAATGTTTGTTCAATAAAAGCAAGTGCAAATCCTAGAAAAAGCAGTCCATACTTATAAAAGGCAAGGGCATCCAAAAAAAAAAAAAAAGAGAAAATTTGCCAAAAAAAAAAAAAAAAAAAAAAACGAGGTGTTGTATGATGATGAAAGAGGAAAAATGAAAATTCAAAAATAATTGGCAACGTAATTCAAGTTTATGGCAATGTAGTTTGAAAATTGGTAGATGTTTGATTTTGGAAAGGAGGCTTGATGACTATGATTTGCATGTGTTTATTGATTCATCCTCTTGTTTCCGCCTTTTGGTTTGTCTTGAACGCAATTTTGTGAGAGTTGTGGGTAAGCTCTTTGGAAACCCTCACGAGATCACAACTCGTCCTCATTGGCGACCATGAGGTTTAAATGGCTTGTTGCTTGCGCTAAAAGCAAATCTGATTTTTCTTTGTTAGCTTTAGCCTTTTCTAGCTTTCCTTGCTTGAGGACAAGCAAGAGGCAAGTGTGGGGGAAGTTGATGAGTGGCATTTATGCCACGATTAAGGTCTCATTTTACCGACTATTTTCCCATACTTGTAGCTTGTTTGTACCCTCTTTATTATCTTTAGTTCTTCTTTCTTTTGTTCATATTCTTTCCTAGTTTTTACTTCCTTTGTCTATTTTCTACCTTGGTTTCCTCTTTTGTTTTTTATAGGAACCATGGTTTTGAAAAGGAGAAGGTTCTAGCTAAAGGGAGCTAAGGGAAGCAAGATCAAGAGGAGCAAAGGGAAGGAGAGGAAGAAAGGGAAGCAAGATCAAGAGGAAGCAAGGGAAGCAAGTTCAGGAGAGGTGTGGTCGAACCTCCCAGAGGTTCGGTCGAACCAAGGTGTGGTCAAACTTTTC
Organism: Chenopodium album; assembly: GCF_948465745.1. Lineage (NCBI taxonomy): Eukaryota > Viridiplantae > Streptophyta > Magnoliopsida > Caryophyllales > Amaranthaceae > Chenopodium > Chenopodium album. The sequence goes on along the minus strand of NC_137850.1, from coordinate 9,849,062 downwards.
AAAAGTTTGACCGAACCTCCAAGGTGCAAATGAAGCGGTTTCAAATTAGTTTTCAGTGTTTTTGCACGAGGGGTTGAACCCCCAAAGTTTGACCACACCAGGAGCAGGGAGGTTCGGTCGAACCTACCTATGGTCCGACCGAACCTACCTAGAGTCCGACCGAACCTACCCAGTGTTCGGTCGGACCATTTCCCGATTATAACCAACTTTGTACGGATTATTTAAATCCCTCTTTAGAATGTTTTAGAGAATGAGATTAGCTTAGCTTGATTTTCTGATTTTTGGCTTAATCTAGAGAGAGAAACACCATTAGTTTTGGCATTTTAGAGAGAGAAAGTGTGGATTCCTCCATTGTTGAGCTTGGATTTTGAAGAACAAGCTTAATCAACCTCTTTGTAGAACTTCAATTTCAATGAATGAGCATTTCCTTACTCTTTTCTCTTTACTTTGTTGTTTGATTTTGTTTTATATTGCTTTTGCTTTGTTAATTACTCATTAATTATGCTTTTGCTTGTTAATTTCATGATTGACTTGACGATTGCCATGGATAGTGAGTAGTTATCTAGCCAAGGGTGTGGGGATGATGTAGTTGGAATTTGTTCATGTTATAGTGTTGGGATTCAAGTTGATTGTGATTAAAGTCTTTACATGCTTGATTGTTCTTCAATCTTCTTGCAAAGTGCACGTTGTTAGTTGATTGAAGGTGAATCTTTGCTAAATGAAACGATAGTTGACTTAGCTAAGTTCATTTGTATCGATTGTTACTTGATTGCACCTCCCAATATATGGTTCTAATGTGAAGAGCATGGAGGCTATGTTAGGAGAAGCCAATTGACCCCGAAATGTGGCTAGATTGGACCCCTTATATCGATATTCATGCATGTTTAGTTCATTATCGGTTTGTTCCCATGTTATTGCATGTTCAAGTAAAATCTACATCTACCCATTCCCCTTGGTGTTCTCTTTATATTGTCTCTAGTTTATTTCACTCTTAGCTCTAATCTCTTAGATAATTCCGTTCTTTGTCCCGAGATAGCTTAATTGATTAGTAGTGATCACAGTGTTTAGCTTCTCCCTAGGGTTCGACCCTTTGCTTACCTTATACTTGTATTTGGTTCGTTTAGGTTATATAAATTTTATTTGATTTAGGGTTAGGCACTTGACGACGTGTTTATTTTCCCTTGTTAATGGTGGGCTTTGTTCTTGTTTTGTTTTTGTTTTTGTTTTTTGTGTTTAGTATGGTATAAGTTGTTTCATTGGTAAAGATTTGTGCAGGATTAAAACGGAGGTTAATCCTTCAATTAAAATTAGATGAATCTGACAAAAATCTTCTTCACAACTACAACATATCAATAGATCTTCTCGTCGAAAAAGGATGTAAATCATTGCGATATGAAATAGGGTATAAAGAATGTTCGATTTGCAACAATAATCGTAGCTTTGCTGAAATGATGTTTTTATTTTGATTCAATTGTCATATATATATTAGATTTAAATCTCTTTGTAGATGTCGTATGAATCAAAGATACTTTGCCAAAGTATTTGATATATTAAAATTATAATGTATAATTGTGTGTTATTATAATCAAAGTAGTACAAGCAAACTTATAACAAGCATACTATATGTTAAATTGTTCACATATGCTTAAATTAGTTAATAATAGTTAAGATTATCAAATTCAAATAGATATATTTTACCCTTAGCCTATATTAAAACTAGCCCTATATGCACGCAATTTGTGCATGCAATAGTCTAAAAATGATTTATTTTATATATTTATTACGATTTTGTCACATATATATAATGAAAGCAAATGTTAGTAATAGTATATTATATGAAAATAAATACTTCGTTTATTAATTCACGAATATAAAAGTATGAAGGCTGACAATTAGGTTTGGTAGCTCGACTAACAATGTAGATGTTATGAGTTTGATTGACAATATTTCGTCATCGACATGTGAAGATCAATTCAATTGCGGAGTATAAAATAAAATAAAATAGCATTTACTAATATATAATCTTAAAATTAAGTTAATAATGTAAAGAACATGTTTTTGATTGTATAAAGTTATTGATTGATTGATTGAAAATTTAGAATTATGTATTAAGTTGATTTTATGGACATAAAATAAATAATATAATATATTTATTTTTGGACATAATTCAAGTAATTTATTTTTATTTATGTAATTCTTTGCTAAAAATGCTAATTGATTAATCTTTCTTTTTTCTTTGCTGATTGAATAATCTTTCATTATTGTCTTTGCTAATCATTTGATGTTTTTTATAATTATCTTTATCTAATTTTAGAGGAAAAGTAGTGTTTTGGTATTTTTAGGTGGATACCACAACCTCCTCTATTCACTTATTAATAAATATACTTGATTTTTTAAAGGCTTGGATTATACCACTTGTCATAATTTGATAAATAAATCGTTTAATATATAGATAACCTTTACTTAAATTCTAGTAAAAGATTTGTTTTAATTCCTTTGTTATTATATTCTTTCGAATAACTACATTTTGGTAATCTCATTTAATTTCAAGTTTTTTTGGTTGGTTCATCATCCATTTTTACAATCGTGAATTTGTATTATCGTGGTTTTTTACTCTAATCTCTCCTACTTTGTATTTGGTTAAATTTCAAAACAACAATGAAATAATCTTTTCAAATGTCAATTTGTATACTTAGTCATTGTTATATCTTCAATTCCTCTTGTAAATATACTCTTTAATTATAAACTTTTGCGTTAGTATTTCAGAATAGTTTCAAGAACTTTTGCAAATAATGATATTACGTGATTAGCAACACTCATATAATTTAAATTCTTGTAGAATAATTTGATGCGCGCGTAATTAATTTTCATAAATTATGTTTCTGTAATTTTTTCAATTATGCAGTTGAAAAAAAATTACGAATTATGTTGATTTATGTTCGTAAGTGATTTCAACAAATTTGATGATTACACTAAATTAGGTTACCATTTTATCAAAAATACATGTCGTGAGATCATGGAACTCAATCTAATATTTCTAATTTTGAAAATATTCATTATTACCTCTAACCACGCAACTTAGTTTTAACAAATGGATAATATATAAAGATCTGTGGTGGTCCAGTAAATAAATGAAGGGAGATTTATAGAGTTAGGTTAGGGTGGTCAGGACTCCACTAACCTTTTTAGTTACATCATACTGTTCAAACACAAAGTTTAAATAAAAAACAACCCAAATAAATGTTTATCTTTAGTTTTTACGGTGTTAACATATGCGTATTGTTCGTTGTATACATTTGTATACATGAACACCACGATCCACACATTGCATGATTTTTTAAAGGCAAAATTGGCCTCAACACTCTGAACTATGGCTTAGGTGCACTCAGCACCCTGAACTAAGCAGCATAGCCAAAACACCCTGAAGTATTAGCTTGGGTGCACTTAGCACCATAAATGAAAATTTCCGGCCAAAAGTGGCCGGATTCCGGCGATTTTTTTTTAATAAAAAAATGTTTTTTTATTTTTTATTTTCTTATTATTATTATTATTATTTATTATTATTATTACGAAAATATCTCGTTTAGGGTGTTGTTTTTTTTTTGACGAAAATTACCCGGGTAAGATTTTTGGGGTCATTTTTACCGTTAATGGGTCCAAATTAAGCTCGGAATTTGCAAAAAATAACGAAAATATCTCGTTTTACGTTCAAGAAATACCGTTATTTTTTTGCAAATTCCGAGCTGAATTTGGACCCATTAAGGGTAAAAATGACCCTCGAAACCTTACGAGAACAATTTCTGTCACAAAAAATAACAACACGCAAATTGAGATATTTCTCGACATGCAAAACGAGGTATTTCCGTTATTTTTTTGCAAACTCCGAGCTGAATTTGGAATCATTAAGGATAAAAATGACCCCCGAAACATTACCAGAACAATTTCCGTCACAAAAATAACACGTAAATCGAGATATATCTCGACACGCAAAATGAGGTATTTCCGTTATTTTTTTGCAAATTCCGAGCTTATTTGGATTCGTTAAAGGAAAAAATGACCCCCAAAACCTTATCTGGGCAATTTTCGTCACAAAAAATAAAAGGAAAAAAAACAACACGCAAAATGAGGTATTTCCGTAATAATAATAATAATAATAAATAATAATAATAATTATTATTATGAATAATAATAATATTAATAATAATAAGAAAAAAAAAACATTTTTTTATTAAAAAAAAAAATTTGCCGGAATCCAGCCACTTTTGGCTGGAAATTTTCATTTATGGTGCTAAGTGCACCCAAGCTAATACTTCAGGGTGTTTTGGCTATGCCGCTTAGTTCAGGGTGTTATGTGCACCCAAGCCATAGTTCAGAGTGTTGAGGCCAATTTTGCCTTTTTTAAATAACGGTGTACTGTATGCGTTGACAATGGCGGAATGTAATAAGTAGTTTTCGATCGATCACTTTGTTTATGAGAATAATTTCGTTTTGGTTTCAATGTAATTTAATTGTAATTTTTTCACATTCAAAATTTTGATGTAAGTTTTTTTTTTTTTTTTTTTTGAAGAAAACCGGCCAAGATATTATTAATTACGATCAATTTCTGCTAAAGTAATGAGAATTTGAGGAAAAGGACCCAAACATACATATTCATTGTAATCCCTTGTATCCCGACTCGCAACAAGGTGAGCCAAGGTGTTTCCCGCCCTTTTTACATGAGTGAAAGCAAAAACATCAGAACTAGAAGAAAGACTAATTATATCATCAATGAAAAGGATATATGGAGAGAAGCCCGCCACTCTTTGCTTGAAGTCCGAAACCACCACACTAGCATCACTTTGAACTTCAACCTTATGAAAACCCAACCTTCTAGCCGACCTGACTCCAAAGCTACAAGAAGCAACTTCTTCCATCTCCACTGATCAGCCTACACCTTCCCATCTTACAGCAGTAGCAATTAAATCACCTCCTTCATTCCTAATCACAACCCCAAGCCTTGTGTTACTACCAAGGTGTGCATCACAATTGAATCTTCACCATGCCATTTGAAGGACAACACCACGAAGTAGCACTCTGAAGTTGCATCCTACAGGAGCTCAAGGATACCCTTTTATTATACATATTGTGTTCCCTAACCATGCGAGTCATACCACCAGCAAGCATGATCGGATCAAAAGGCTCATCCTCAAATACGGACTTGTTCCTACAGCTCCAAGCAGCCCACATCAAGGACGCAATCACAACCAAATCATCCTTCGCAACATTGCTAGTGCACCACAACAGCCTAGCAGCAAAATTAGAGGTTGGAGCAGAGCTCAAAATACCTCGGAAGATTCTGGCCTCTCATATCTTCTTAGCTGAGCTGCATTCAAAGATCGTATGCATCATGGTCTCATCCTCCATGCCACAAACCAAATAGGTCTTGTCTTGCAGGATATGTCTATGGTAAAGCCTCTCTCGGGCAGCAAGAAAGCCTTTGCATGCTCTCCATAAAATACGACAGATCTTGGGAGGAGCTTTTAAGATCCAGACAACCTTCCAAACATCATCCCACACATTTCCTTAAATAGACAAATTAACCTCCTTGCTCAGCCAAAACAAACACTACACTCATACTCCCCTCTTCTCAAAGGCCACCAGAACATGGAGTCTTTTGGGCATCGGTTTGATAGTGGTATAGAAAGGACTAAGGCACACTCGCTAGCATTGAAAGTTATTTTGACCACTTCAACATCCTAGGAATAATTACTATGATCAATCGAGTCAATCACACGCAACTCCAAATATCGTTGCTGCTATTAGGAGTAGGAACCAATGCAAAGAAGAAGAGTTCCCAGGGAGCCAAGCGTCACACCACAAATTTATGGCACTTGCATTTCCCACCCTCCATTTAAGACCCTCAAGAATAAGGTACTCAGCACCCCAAATATTACGCCAACAGAAGCTAGGGTCGTAACCCACATTTGACTCCAAAACGTCACATTTTTTAAAAATATTTTGCTTTGAGCAAGGAGAGTAAAATAGTACCCGGGTTATGATGGAGGCGCCACAGTTGCTTCGCTAGTAAAGCTTGGTTAAAGCACTTCAAATCTCTAAACCCCATACCCCCACAACTCTTTGGTTGACACAAAAGTTCCCATCTTTGCCAATGCATCTTCCGAGAAGTAATTGTGGATCCCCACCAAAAAGGAGCCAAGAGAGCATGCATCTCATCAATCAGTGTATCAGGGATTCTTAAACATACTCATCATATAGGCCGGGATTGCTTGTGCAACGACTTTAATAAGAACTTCCTTTCCTGGCATACACAACAATTTCTTTTTCCAACCCTGCAGCTTCTTCCATATCCGCTCTTTCAGTACAACAAATAATGTTTTTTTCGATCTCCCAATGATGGTCGGAAGGCTAAGGTACTTCTCACGTCTTTCTCAATCTTGTACACCCAATGTATCAATGATTTCCTTTCTACAAATAGTATCAACCTTCTTGCTAAAAATGACATCGGTCTTGCTTAGATTAACTTTCTGAACCAAAGCTCTTTCATACTTGCTGATAATATCGGTTATAACGGAGCATTCTTGCAAATTGGCTCTAGCAAAAAGAATATTGTCATCTGCAAAAAATAAATGTGACACCCGAGGAGCACCCATGCAAACTCTAACACCATGAATGAGCTTATCCATAGCCGCTTTCCCTAACAAAGTTGAAAAAGCATCGGACAAAGCAGAAAAAGGTATGGAAAAATAGGATCTCCCTGTCTTAACCCCCTCATCAGAGAAACAGAACCTGAAATCTGCCCATTAATTTCAAAGGCAAATTTAACACTCTCCAAACATCTCATAATTATGTTAATCTATAGATACAAGAACCCATTTTTTCCATTACCTTCTGCAGAAAAATCCATTCGACTCAATCATAGACCTTACTCATATCTAGTTTCATAGCAATATTTCCATCCTTCCCTTCCCCCTTCTTTTCATTGCATGGAATACCTCAAAAGCAACAATAGCATTATCTGTAATACGGCATTGAGGTATAAAAGCACTCTGATTCTGAGACACCACACTCTCTTAAAAACTCTTTAATTTATTGGCCATAGTTTTTGAGACAATTTGATAAACTAATCGGCCTATAATCAGAAATAAACTTAGGGTCATTACATTTCGGGATAAGAACAACATAAGTATCATTGATCTCATTTAATTACCTTTTTTCCCCTCCACCATTATTTCAAAAATTAACAATATCAGACACAATAATATGCAAGCATTTTTGAAAAAAGAGAGCATGCATACCATCCGGTCCCGGTTGTTTATTAGGGTGCTTTTGGAATAAAGCTTCTCTAATTTCGTCACCCGATGGTTCACGATCAAGCACTGTATTCATATCTTCCGTCACGACCTTATCCAGCCCATCTAAAGCCCCCTAAAAAGCCAGTTGGATAGCTGGTAGCAAAAAGGTCCTAAAAATATGCAGCAATGAGTCGTCCGGGTCATTAGTGTATGTCAATCCCTTAATCCGGTTCTTGGCTTTACGTTGGCTTGCTTTATGATGAAAATATTTAGTGTTTTTTCTCCATTGCGAAGCTCATTCTCTCTAGCCCTCGCAAACCAGAAGGATTCCTCTTGCATATGAAGATCATCAAGCTCATGTGAGAAAGATTTACAAAGGTCAAGAGTTGGACGATCCATTGCATTACTCTTCAGTTTTCGCAGCATCCTCTTTACCTTCTTGATTTTATTTTTGATTGACCCAAAGGTCTTTTGTGCCCATGACTGTAAGAACTCCCCACATTTTTCAATTTTTTTCTTTATGCTCAAATCATAAGTTGCTGCCTAGCCATTACTCACCACGATCCCACATTCCTACTTCGACAGCCAAAGAGGCTCAAACCGTGCACTTCTAGCTACTACCCCCTCCATTTTCCTCTTCTTTAGCGTGACCATAATAGGTGCATGGCCAGAGCTATAGATAGGAAAGTTAGTAACTTCAAACTCAGGAAAATAAGCACACCAATCATCATCTTTTATGAATCTGTCCAACCTCTCTCTCACATAGGTAGACATTGAATTACCTCTTCCCCAAGTAAAAAAACTCCCTTTGAACCCCAAATCACGTAAGGAACAATCATTGATCGCCCCTCTAAAAGCATCCACGAATTGCGCACTTCTCGGCACTCCTCCCTCCTGCTCCGATAAACTAGTAATTTCATTAAAGTCGCCAAACATAATACACGGTAAATTACTAGTCGCCTTTAAAGAAGTCATACGAGACCAAGTGAGATGTTTTTGTGATTGTTTCGGCCACCCATACATACCAATATATAGTGCGCCAATACGGAGCATTATTCTCATCAAGAATATTTGCCTCAACATGATGGTTAGAGTACGAAACAATTTCCACATTAACATCTTTCCACCAAAAATCCATTCCTCCGGACCTTCCATTACTACTAATACACATCCCATCAGTAAACCCACACCTATTTTTTATTTTTTTTAAAACACTATCATTTAGGGGTGAAAGTTCGATTTTCGATTTGCTTTATAGGCCAAACCAAAACCGAACCACTCTAAGGCCCCGTTCTTTAGAGCTGCTCTGCTCTACTCAGATCAAATCTTCTCTGCTCTACTCTGCTAAAAAAAAAATCTGCTATGCTCTGCTCTGCTGACAAATAATAATTAATAATAACAATAATAATTAATATTCAATAATAATAATTAATATTGTATTGATGATAATAATTTATTAGTTTAAATAATTATAATAATTATTTATATTAAAAATAATTATCATAATTATTAATATTATTAATAATTAATATTTATTAATCATAATAATAATAATTATTAATAATAATTATCAATAGCAATATTTAATAATTCAAACTATTAAGAATTAATATTTAATAAATTAATAATTTCTAATAATTATATCAATTCTTTCAAAAAATAAATAAATAATAATAATAACAATTAATAACAATTTTTTTTTTTGAAAGAAAAATAATAACAATTTAATGTTTTGCCGAGAATAATAATAACAAGATGGATTAATTACTAATATCTTTGTCAACCAATATCTTTGTAGTCAAATGTTGCCAAAACCAATTCACAATATTGTCCCCAATTACCCATACAATTGTCTTAAAATTGGAAATAAAAAAAATAAAAAAAAATAAAACAAAATAATAACTTTCTCCATTAAAAGTCTACACTGCCATCAAAGTCCAAAAGCAACGTCTACAATGCCATTCAAAATCCAAAAACAAAAATACCCTTCAATTCGATAACACCGAAGCTTAGCACCCACAGTAGCCGCCGCTTGACGACCTGCCACCGAGTTCTCTCCCGACGCCGCCTGTCGACCAGGAACCTTCGATCCAGCCGCTCTTCCTGCCTAAAGAATTCCATCAGCAGCCCCTTACTCAACTTCAGGTAACATATTACCAAACTGTGATGTGGATTAATAGAATACAGTAGTTGTTTTTCTGTGCCCAATTCTCTCGATTAAATTGAATGTCATCTATCATTTCCATTATCTTTTTGTTGTTTGGCTGCTTGTAATTTATTGTTGTGGAACTTATTGCTCTTTTGGCCTTTGTCTTCCATTGACTTTCTCCATCAAAGCATGTTTGTTTGGATGCTTGTAATTCTGTTATTGTTGTGGAACTTTTATTGTTTGGAGGGCTAATCGACATCATATAGCACTCCGAATTTGGAGGGCTAATCGATCGGAAAGCGACAATGAAGATGATAACAACCAAGATCAAAGCAACAATGAAGATGATGAAAATCACAATCATATGGAAGTGGATGGTTAATTCACTACGATGTTAGACTCTAATCTAATTATGTTCCTAGTTTGATACGCGGTTGTAATAATTTGAAGATGTTAAACTGTTGTCTTTTATCTTTCTACTATTAACATATGTTAAATATGGTACATATTTATTTATGATTTCACTCACCTAAATCAATGGTATATGCACTTAATAATAATAATAATAATAATAATAATAATAATAATAATAATAATAATAATAATAATAATAATAATAATAATAATAATAATAATAATAATAATAATAATAATAATAATAATAATAATAATAATAATAATAATAATAATAATAATGTTGAAATCTGCTCTGCCCAGAAGCTCAAAAGAACAGGGCCTGATTCGGGTTTTGGATTTTACAAACCACACCACACCACACCACTCCAGATTACTTTTGAAACCTAACCAAACCAAACCATATAAATTTCGGTTTCAAAAAAAAAAAAAAAGAACCAAACCGAATTTTTTGGACCTTGTTTATTTAGGCCTTAATCTGCAATTTTTGTGGGCCATATAAACTAATCTGAATTCTAAAAGATCATATTCATCGACATAGTAGTAGCATAATTAGATTAAAACAACATTAACAAGTTCTAATTCAAAGTTACAAGGCCAATTTGAAAAAAAAAAAAACAAATCAACACTTCATCCAAAAAAATAAAATAAAAATTGTTCAACATTACAACAATTTTATTATAACAGCAGCAACACTTCATCATCACAGTATCATGCTAGCAGTAAGCAGTACATGGCAGATTGGCAGCAGGTCAGCAACACTTAGAGATCGACAGTAGCTACAAGCATAATCTCAAGTATAATATGTAAATCTTAGAAAAAAAAAGGCAAGCATTTGAAAATTTGAGCTTAGCAATTGATATGCAAAGATTAAAACTTAAAATCATACCTTTGGACGGTGGAGTGGGTGGACGGTGGACGGTGACGGACGCCGGTGGACGGTGAGTCAGTAAGTAGAAGAATAGGAGAGTAAGAGGCTGAGAGAGTGAGAGAGGATGCATGTTAGATTAGGGTTTTTTTTTTTTTTTTTACTTTATATACTTAGCAGTTTTGGGCTAGTGAATATTTGGGGTTTGGTCTGAAATTTTGGTTTGGTTTCGATTTTTTCAGTTTGTCAATTTCTCAAACAGAAACCGAACCAAAAGCCTATTTTTCTTTTAAAAAAAAAACAAACCAAACCACTTTCGGAAAAAAAATTAAATCGTATTTCTAATTCGGTTCGGTTTTAAACCAAATTTGTCTCACCCCTACTATCATCTAACTTCGACTCCATAATAAAAACTAAATTTGGCCTTTCCCTCCAACATTTATCATGGAGGGCATGAACTCTCCCCGCGTTGCCAAGCCCGTGGCAGTTCCAACTGAGGATTTTCTTTGTCCTTCAAGGGCTTGGGTAACACCAAGTCCCTCTACTTGAGAAATAAATTCCTTGTTATTATCATACTCATCATGCCCCCCCCCCCTTTTCACTCACCATACTGCCAAGATTTTTCCCATATTCCCCTAGTATATCCGCACTCCTTTTATTCCCAATCATCAAAGGAACGTTGTTCTCAAAGGTATCCATATCCATCACACCCTCATTCCTCCTTTTATGAACCACCCTCTGTTTCTTTGCTATGGCAGCGTTAGTAGTCATACGTGTAGAATGCACTACCTTTTCCACCACATTCTCTACCTCATTCTCCCTCTCTTTGTTCACCAAAGGCACCATCCATGTCTCCTTCATGATTTACATTCTTCACCGAAGAAGGTCTAAGAACAATATTACCATAATTCTCTGTAACAACAATCAATCTTGCCTCTCTGGATTTCGGGCTGTGATACACATTCAGTTTAGGAGGAGTAAAAAGAAGCTTTCTTGCAGCACTAGGTGGGCCAAGTCTAATAGCCTTGGGGTTGTTGTATGAAACTTTGCTACCAACTTCTTATTTGCCAAATTCTCCACCAAAAGTTTTTCTTCTTCTCTCTCTCCATCATAGAGCCATGGTTTCTTTGGTGCAGGGGTGCCACAAGAAAAGGTCCATATTGAAAAACTAAAGATTTCCCCTCCTCTCCATTTCCCTGCTCACAGCAATCTCTATCTAAGTGACCTAGACGTCCGCAAAAGTAACAGAAGTCACCAAGTCTTTCGTATTTGAAACTAATCCATTTCGATACGAAATATTTTATAGTAATCCTCACACCGCGCCTCAAAGGTTTTGTTATGTCAAACACAATTTTTATTCTCATGAACTCTTCCCATCCCAAAGGTCCGAGTCATCATACTCCAAAAAACCACCAAGCGCATCACCAATCTCACGAGAAAAGGTAGCAGTACGCTTCCCAAAAGGCACATGCATCAAGTAGTCTGACCCAAAAAGGCGATATGTCGAAAGAAACCTCCGAAGGCTGCTCATCACCATCGATGAATTTCAGCAAGAGAATTTGTTGGTTGAATGTCCAAAGTCTTTCTTCCAGAACTCTATTTTTATCCTCGTTATTGAAGAATCGGAATATGAACAGATTTGTTTCAATTGTTCGGATGGCTACTTCATCATGTCAATCTCCATAAACCCTTCAACACACGCTTCAAAGCTTCTATATTGTAATTTCATGGTTAACAATCTTTCCCACTAGACATAATTCCATCCTAGTATTCCCGGTATCATCCCCCTCTCCATCTCTACACTCTCCAATTATTAGGTTCTCCTCCTCCGTAAGTTTCATTGTCTCCCAATATTTTATCAAACCCTCCTCCATCTTCACACACAAGGCAAAATTCAAAGAAAAGGAACAATAATTTGATTGGTGTTATGATCAATTATGAAATCAGAGCAACAAGAGTAAAGTTGAACGAAAGCAATTTGACTTACGAACAACGAAACCCTAATGGGGACTTCGCAAACCCTACGCAAGGGACTTTTTGTAATTATGTTTTATCAGGTGTGCTCAAACTTTGATATAAGTTTTTTTTTTAATTTTTCTATTTTTGTTTGTATTATAGGTTTAGGATGATATAAAATTAAAAATTAGTTTTTTAATTTTTTCTCAAATCCTTTCTTTAGATTTTGCTTTTTTTTTTTTTTAAATTGAGAATTTGGAAAAATAATAACCAAATTGTTAGTATTAAATTATTTGAAAAAGAAAATGTCAACTAATACATGATTGAACTTTGTTTGTCACTAATTTGGTGCATTTTAATTTATGAAGGAAGTTTAGATGGGAAGTTAGTCATATTTAGTTGAAGTATATTATTCGTTAAGGAAATCAGACACATGTGCCATCTTTAAAAATAAATTGTACCCAGGATATTAAATTGTGAATTACATTTTTTTCTCCTCTAATTAAACTCTAATCATGTGTAATGTAACTTGATAGCAATACATACTTTGAGTAATTCAGATACATAAAAAAAATATTGTAAATAACCACTCCTTAGAGCACCTAAAATTGATTTTACTACCTTTTTTTTTTTAAAATAACTAACCTTAGAGTATAAAAATTAGAAAAACCACCTCTTTACATTTAGTTCTATTTTTTAAAAATAAAAACATTTGATTTTCGTGCCAAAACTTGGTCTATTAAGGTTTTGGGGGTCACTTTGAATTCAATTTGGGAACAAAATTTTTTTTTTTTATCGAAAATGCATTGTTTTTCATGTTGAACAATTACCTCGATTTGCATATAACTCTCAAATTGAGGCATTTCTGATACTTTTTGTGGGTGTTTTGAAAGAGCCAAAGTGACCTCCCAAAGCCTTAATTGACCTTGGTACAAACATGGATAACTTTTAGTTAAGAGGTGGTGATTTCTAATTTATTTTACTTTAAAGGGTGGTTATTTAAAATAAACAACAAGAGGGGTGGTAAAATCAATTTTAGGTGATTTGAGGGGGTGATTATTTACAAATTTATATACATATATATAAATTGACTAGGATTATAGCTTAGTAAAATAAATTGACTTTATGTTACTTTTTTTTTCATGTTTTGCACTATCTCTATTTTACAACAAATACAAAGTTTTGACTATGTATATTAGTTATCTAACTAGTTTGACTACATATCTTAAAAATTTATATAAAAATTAAATATTTGAATGTAAATCAAGTTTGATTGATCACAATGTACATTATCAAAAATATATGATTTTAATAATTAATGTATAAAAAAATTAATGGTCAAAATGGTGTGCTAAAAACACAAAATTCATTTTCGATAAGCAAACGAGGGGCAAAGCCCCAAAAACATGAATAACAACCAAACTATGGGGGAGGCAAAGCCACACTTATAAAACCTATACTTTTATATATTAAATAGCGTTCCTAAAAAGTTATATGCCATGTGGCACCCTCACCGTGTCATATTTCAACTATGAGCATATTCTAATGAAAAAGGTATATCATGATATTTGAACTCACAACCATAAAACTATGCATTAGAAGTCTTGCCATCTCATTTATTAATTAATCATGCTTTTATACTCGATTGGAGATCTCATATATATATATGGATTGGAGATCTGAACATTTAATAACTGCAATCTTAAAAGAAATTGATTCTATTATTTGCTAATTATGCTCATCGAGGTAATACATAAAAGAAAAAATAATAATTGTTATAAATTAATTTTAGCTATTTTTTTATTTTAATTATATTATAAATTATGTACAAAAGACATGTTTATGTAATTAGTCAATAGTTGTTCCATAAATAATTTATTCAAAGGTTTAATGAAAAACTATTATAAATAAATAAATAATTAAGAATGAACCTATCTATTCAATGACAAGTGTTCAAAGTAACAACCTGGGGCATCGTCTAGGTCACACACTAGTTATTATGTAAAATACAACCTCAAGCTAAAGGGGAACTTGAATCAACTCTATCTTGTTGTTTAACTAACTCTTTGATTGGCCAACAAATTTTCCGTGCGATTCTCTTCTCAATAAACATGTATCACCTTAACTTACCAAGTCGGATTAGCCACCAAATTTCAACAATTTATAATATGGTGGACACATTCTCCACCATACTCATCAGAATTTAACAAGGCCATAACCACTGCTTGCTTGGTTGTCTAACTGAACTAGCAACTTAGATAATCCCATTTGAACTAGTTGATAGGTTGTTGTACACATGTCAAAAATAAAATCCTAACAAAACCTCCTAAAAATATAGTAGGTAGGGTAAGTAAGGTCGATTCCATAAAGAGGTGGCTATTTAGTATGACTTTTAAAGATTTAAAATAAATAAACTATGTAACGAAATTGGAATATAAAGTCTAAACTAATGAAATAAGAATAAAAATGCCTAGGGTCATAGTTCAACAAGTTTATAGAGCAATTCAATAAAAATACCATTAACATTTCAATTAATCAAGTATCTAGAACAATTATCAAGCCTATGGTCGAGTCTTAACGCTCTCAATTCAAAATATGCAGTACAATCGTTAACATAATCAAAATTGCTAATTGTAGGTAAGCTAAAGGTTATCAACATTGGCCCGACCCGTTAGCTCGGCCCGATCCAACCCAAAAATAGGGCGGGTTTGGACAAGCATAAAACACATTTTTAGTTAAAAAGCCCGAACCCGGCTTGAAAAGCCCGCTTTGGCCCGAAAAGCCCGCTACTTTTTGTGGGTTTGGGCACGAGGAATTGTGTTAAGACCCAGCCCGGCCCGATTTTTTATCACCTCTAAGGTAAGCATCTAAAAGTATGATCTTTCAATACAAACTCTTATTAACAATAACTAATCAAACAATTGTTCAGGTTGCAAGATTAACAATAAATACTATCAATTAGTAAAATCAACAATAATCAAAATATCAATAACATCAATATAAGTCATTGTATAAACATGGATTCCCAAATTAAACCCTAGCAATAAAACTACTCAAATATAAAATAAATAATATAACTTAAATCTAATAAAGAAATCATAATTAAAATAAAGAAATAAAATACCTCTATGAATTAAAGTAACAAACTCAAGAGCAATTCATGGACGAATCCGTAGAATTTCCTAAGAGAAACAAGGTCTAGATAGAAAACTAAAACAATCGAATGTATAAAAAGAATAAAAGAAATAACGGAAAAATGATAATCCCTTGAGTATTTATAATATCCTAAATCCTAAATAAAAATAAATAATATAAAATAAAATAAAAAAAAATATAATATATATATATATATATGGAAATTTTGAAAAATACCACCTTCTATAATAGTAAAATTTTACATTACCACCTCAAGTTTTTTTTATTGTATCATACCACCTAGTTTTGTTCAAAACACTAAAAACTACCACCACTTTTCTACATGATGTCATATTGGGTCCCACTAACAACCTCCTATAAATTTTCCCTCTCTCTTCTCTCGATTTCCCCTGTTCTTCCCTTTTTCTGTCTCTTCTTCTTGCAAATTTTAATTCATTTCTCGCATTTTCACAATTTAGGGTATTAAATTCTACGATTATAACTTCAACCAATTGACAATTCAAAATCGAGGGGAAAATTCATGTGAATTTAGGGTTAGTGAAATCAAATTGGGGTTTTTCTCAATTCAAATTAGGGTTTTTTTTTTTTTTTTAAAAAAAAAAAAAAAAATCTTATTCATCCAATTAATGCACTGCCTCTTCAAAAAGGTTGCATAGTACAACGATGTTTCCGAGAGATGTGTGTCAACTTTGACTATGTCAATTATTCAAATACGGAGGGAGTATAAAGTCTGTAAAAGTTACCCGTTTATATATAAAAGTCACGCAGCTTTCTCTTCTCTTTAGTTAACAAGTGTGGAAAACTCGTTTTACATTAAATTAATGTAAGCCCGTTGTATGTAAGACGAATTGAAATTCATCCAACCCCTATTTTCCCCATCAACTCCTTATTTTCGGAGTTGACTCTTTGTGTAAAGGTCATGTGACATATATTTGTTTATATTATTTTCACCTCTTTCTTCTATTTCCCTTTAATTATATTAAAACACTTTACTCTCTAATTTCTTCAATAAAGAGGCAATTACTCTTCATCAATTACGCCTTCAAATTCTTTTGATCCTGTGCAACCATCTTCATCTCTTTCAAAAGCATATTCTTTCTCTCGTTCTCAACCTCTTTCATGGGGAATCCACCTTGAAAATCGCAAAGCGCAAATAAGGGAATCTGATTTGGAGGAAAACCCTACAGCCCTCGAAATGCTCAACCGATGTTAACCGATCAAGTGGAGTGATACACCCCATAGGTTAAATTAATGGATTCATGAACTAAAATTTCTAATTTTTTGAATTCAAAATTTTAAATTCCAACAATTAGCCCAATAATTGCCCTAGTACCGATTCAATAAGACCCGTAATATCAATCACTTAGGGATCTAATCAAAAAGTAAATGCTCTCGGATGGATATGCAACATGATTGCTTAAGACATCTTTCTCCGATTTTTTAGTTGACACTTTCTTTAGTCACGTTTGTCAATGCACAAATTCAACATTAATAACTTTAATTACCGATAAGCAAAATTATAAAAATTGATATTTGAAAATACATATCGTGATAAAATTAACAAGATACCACATAACTATATTATTCATTACGTAAAATACACAAAACACGATCGACGGAAAGTGTGTGAATAATGTTAAAATTCAAAACGTATCAACTAACAAAAAAAAAAATAGAAAACACCACGGAAAAAAAAATGCTAAAGAAAAAGTTATGTATTAACGGAGTACTTTCTTTTTGAGGTATCTTCACAATTTGCTACTGCTACACTTACAAAAAATTTTGCAATCAATCTACCTTATCACATGGTCCAACAAACTAAATGGTTTTTTTCCTAAAAAAAAAAAAAAAAAAAAAAAAAAAAAAAAAAAAAAGCCTAAATGGTTTTTATCTATTACTACGTACAAAACTTCAGTTTTGGACTTTTGGTACCTGTATTAATCTGATATCAAATGTAAATTCCCAAATAAGCCATACAAGAACTTGAAAGGATTGGAACTATCAAGGAGAGACATATGGTGAAAATTTTGATTCCGGGAAAACCATCTGATTAATGTATCATATCAAGCAGCTCATCAGCAAAACTTGCTACCCCGGGATGGTATTACTATCCTTCTTCCCAGGATTATAAACGCTGAATTCTCCAAAACCTCTCTTTCCACTAGAAAAAAAAAAAAAAAAAAAAAAAAAAAAAAAAAAAAAAAAAAAAAAAAAAAAAAAAAAAACCCACATAAATAAGTATCAGAACCTCATAAAATTAACAATAGAATGAACAAAAAAGTAGCTGGTAAAGGAATAGTTCAATAACTCTTAACAGAAATATCAGAACAAGCGTTTACATGGTCCAGATAGCTTCTAAGTCAGTATGAATAAGTATGTATATCAATAAACTTTTGTCCCAAAAGAGAACATAAATAAGCAAACCAACAATTTACTTTCAGAGAAGTCCAAGAAAAATACCAAGTATTATACACATTTTATCTTCATCTTCCAGCAGGATGCAACAAAACCACCACCCATTGAACAATTTTAATTTTTACAATATTAGATAATCTTCTTTTCAAGTTTAATTCAATTATAATCTTAACTTTCAAGAAATGTCAAAAAGTTTAAGGAAAGCAGCTTAATAACAACGGAATTTTTCCACCAGCATGCAACATAATAGCCTGGATTATAGAACCTTAACTTTGACCATACTAGACAAACTTCTAAATAAATTCCAAATCTCATACGTGAGTGACCCTAACCAAAAGCAGCTATATAGGAATATTAAGGAATTTTACTTAAGGAGCAAAGCAAATACCAAGCAGTTACAAAACATCAATGCAGATCAATAAGACAAGAGTAGAATCTAATGCAGACACAAGAAAATGCTGATGGATCTGACAGTTGAAATATATAGCAGAGTTTGCTAGCTATGTGATTTTCCCTCCGGCAAGTTTGTACATTTTGGAATATTTCTTTTTGTTGGGCTTATTATTTTTATGTGGATAATCTTGCAAAGTTGAGGTCTTTGAAATGACTTCTTTATCCTATCATTATTACATTGACCTAAATGTTAAGAGAGCTGTTTCATAATTATCAAGTGCTGTAGCAATTGATTTTTCACGTGTAGCTGAATACATTATAAATTTTTCCTCCCAAAATGATGAGCTAATCTGCATACATAATTTGTAGTATAATTCAGCCCATATTTCTAAGAAATTGACAGGGTTAGCCCTTTGACAAATCAAGCCATTTTCACGGTATATTTAGAGCATCAAGGAGAAAAAGTCAATCCAAAGATCTCAACTTTGCAAGACTACACAAGTAAAAACATTAAGTTCAATACTCAATCCAAGACATATCAACCTGCTAGAGAAAAATTATGTAGCTAGCAAACTCATGCAGCCCATGCAACATGAACAACCAGCCCAAAAGTGCCTCGCTCAGAACTTACAACATTTCAAGATATACATTCATGACATCCTTTACATCTCTCAATTCATACATCATATGTGAGCATTTAGGAGATTAGATGGGTGATAATGGTCAATATGCTAATGAGTTGTATGTTACAGATATAGATAGGCGGTTTGCTTCCAATTGCACTCCAAAGAAAACAACAGACAGGATACAGGAGCATAGTATGGAATCAGAAAAAAC
Organism: Chenopodium album; assembly: GCF_948465745.1. Classification (NCBI taxonomy): domain Eukaryota; kingdom Viridiplantae; phylum Streptophyta; class Magnoliopsida; order Caryophyllales; family Amaranthaceae; genus Chenopodium; species Chenopodium album. Next base: position 9,829,582 of record NC_137850.1, on the reverse strand, counting down.
TAGTAATACAGGGCCCGACAAAGCGATAATTTGAAATTCAAAATTTCACTGACAAACAGCCTTTGTAGTTTGTACACTATATATGCTGTCTATGCATATGCAAGTCCATTAGTATAAGAGAAGTGAGGGGTTGGAAACGTGGGAAGTTGGAGGACACAAGAGAAGCATTAAATAAAATGATAAGCATGATGTAGAACAACTTACCTGTGCTTTACATCCCATCCGCCAGGAAGATAACGGGGATGAAGAGCATCAATAAAGACTTGTCGCCACCTTTGACAAAATACATGAATCCCATCCTCTCCATGGTTTTTGAGCAAATAATCCACAACTTTTTTCCCATGAGGCCCATGTCCTAACAATGAAACCTTTGACTTACACTTTCTACCATCAACAGCTGCTTGCTGAGGATTTCTATTCTCACAGGTATTTTCAGTATCCAAAAGCATCACATCTTTGTCATCAGAGGTTCCACTGTCGGATGAAGTCAGAAGTACACCGTTTACAGTAAAAGCATCCCCGCTGATGTCTTTCACAGAAAACGAGGGTGTCTTTACATTTGTTTCAGGCTTGTTGACTAGCTGCAAATACGATGCTTGATATGTTGCATCCAGTGATCCACTGGGCTTACTAGTTACTAATGAATAATGGTTGCTTGGTTCAAGCATGTCAGCAGAATTGTTCCCAGGTACCTCACCTGAAAATTTTTCTGCCAAGGAATGTTTATAGGAAGCCCCTCTTTTTTTCTCAAATTTTCTCCTTTCATTAGGACTCATGCCAACATGTAAAGCTGCCTCAAGGTCTTCATGTGATATCTCCCTACCTCCATAATAAGTCCGGACAACCTTTATAGATCCCAGGTAAAAGATGAGACATTATCAGAAAAACAAAATCTTATATCACACTATTAAGCAGCAAATGCTTTGCTCTGGAGTTAAAACACATAACATAATATAATTCAATTTATTATGCAAAGTAACGCAGTATGCACAATGGCTGAAGATTGAACGCTGGGCATATAAGCAAACTTGGCTACCCATCCTCAGGCAAAGGAAATTGAGAAATAAGAAGAAAAGAAAACACATCAGATAAAAAAGTTACGACCTAGTTTATTTTTAAGTAAGTGTAGTACAAGGAGATGATTTGAGTATATAGTACACTATATTGTTCTACCATAATAGTGTAGATACACAGACAAGGAAAGTAGGAAAGTGAAGACAGTTGAAAGAAAAACTGTGGATAACCTTTGCTAGCAAAACCGTGAGTGAAAAGCATGATAATGTGTGTCATGATATTTGTTGTAAAGAATGATTAGGATCCATAATAATGGAGGTTACTTGATTTTGAATCCTATCTTATTTATCCACTAGATAAATAAATTTCGGTATATAAGTTCTTCATATCATCCCCACATGACCGATTGACCATTGAGGAGTATTTATGGCATACTACATGCAATCTACCTTGTTCTTCAATATCAGCTTTTGAATTCTAAATCTAACAATGCAATCAATTCAAGCAATGAATTAATAATAGCAGCGCTACAACCTTCTAACCCAGTGCACACAAAAAGTAAGGTTATACATGAGAATGATTGAATGAAAGAGTAAGTTTCTAAGCCAACCTACATTCACAAGCATGCTGAAAAAGTGGACAAAGCAGTCAAAATCCCATTATCAAACAAGAAAGTTTGCAACTTATACCATAGATGTAACATCAATTGATAGAAAAAATAAAATAAAATAATTTAAAACCTGGAAGAGGCCACCAGCGACCAGGACAAAATAATCAAGATACAACTCACAATGATAATACACCATAGACTTAAATTTTATGCTTCCATACAAAAAATAAATTAAAGATAAAAATGAAAAAAGTTCCACACCTTCACCAATTCCTCATAACGTTTGGATGGCATCCTTGGTCCATGCCTCAGAAGCGCCATTGCTGCTGTTCGCAGTTGCAATGGTGAAACACCTACTTCCTGATCTTGCAGTTCAGGTGTCTCAGTATGTTGCAGTTGTCCTGAATCTACCACTTTTGTCACATAAAGTGGTATGCGATATTCAGCAGCAACAAGTTTTTTATACTTTTCAGCAGCGGCGTGAGCAACTTCGTGGCAATCAACACACAGCAAGACTATATCATGAGAACGGTGACTTTTAAGGTGCTCGGGAAAATGCATTCTGTAGCAAGAAGGTATTATCCGATACCTTAAATAATGTTTGTTCTCACCACAGCTAACACACAAGTTTCTTTTACTTTGGATGTAGAAATCATTGTCTTCATCTTCTGGGCGTCCCTTGGGTTCAAACAAAAGCATGATAGCTTGAGGGTTGTCATCCATAAGTTTTGCTAATTTGCGGCTAAGGTACCTATAGATGCAATATTATTAGTAGCAAATAGAGGGGTAGATGTAGCCAAAGATATTTAATCACGACCAACCATTCAAGCTTTTTGTGATCACAATAACATAGCAACCGGCCGTCACTAGCATATATCCTACAGTTATGATAAACTGGAGCTTTGCATGAGAATTTTTGAACAAAGAGCTCTCTTGAAGCCTTGCGTGTAACTAGCTTTCCACTTCTCACCCCATTTTTCGTCGATATTGACCCATTTTCAAGTTTCAGGTTGGAACCAAAGAGAAGATTGTAGTTGTAAGTAGACAGAGAGCAACTCCCATTTGGACCAAGGTGCTTATGAAGAAGCCTTCTCAAAATATCAACAGAGTTGCTTTGTTCTTCTTTCAACAATCCATGGACATCATCCCAATGACTGTAGATCACAGGAGATGGTGATATTATGCTGGATGAGGATAGGTTTAAATCATTATCTTCATCAGCTGCAGAAATGACAGTGTAGATTTCTGTTTCGGATACTGGGTTCTTTTCTGCAAGAGCAACAATAGCCTGGTCTGATAATACATATCTCAAGCTCTCATCATGAACACGAGCCTGAAATTAAGAATTGAAAATTGCTGAACAGCACAATTGACAATATGATGTAAAAGGCAACTAAAGAAGTAAAACTGTTAAAGAACACTATACCAAGCTAATTTTTCTCATTCAATTGAAAAAGCACACAATAATTTTCCAAGTGACTCATAACAGTACAGAAGCTGTACAAGACCCAAACTCAAGACAAACAAAGCGATGCAACTTCATAGTGAAGAAACATAGATTTCATCACCTTTCAGACAGTACACAGGCATCTAGAGGTATTTAATGTCTGTTATTAAGGTATTTTCGTCTCAAGGATAAGTTGGTATTGATTTAGTCAGAGGTTAATGTCCAAAGTATTCCCTATTCTTCTTCGATATGATATAGAACAGAGGTCTATTGAAAAAACAGAGAAAGTTGATATTTCTGAAGTTACATAATCTCATTCTATGACAAATTTTAACAGCAAAACCTAATCCTTCAACTTGAAAGAGCTCTAGAAGAATTAAGGTTTGTGCATCATATACTATACATGAAGTTACTTTATTTTAATTCAACAAATCTCAATGGTCCAATAATCTAGTGTTATTGAATTAACAGAGAACGATGCAATTACCATCAGGTCACATGACTCATGGTTCAAAAATATGGTTTTCATTGCGATCGCGGTTTTGCAAGTGCGAATATGATTCGTCAATCATGAACCATGTTACGGTTTTCACAATGCAAATCTAATTTCAAAGTCTTTAGGATTTGATAGTAGTTGTACACTATTTGAATAGTTAAAAATAGAATAGTAAAGCATTATAGTCACTAGTGGTGACTGGTGAGACATGGGGAATCTTTCACTATATCTATAAATCAAAAGTAACTTTTGAGTGACACAAGGAATTTAACGTTCAACACGGGGTGATATAAGATCGGAACATTTGACTCAACCAAGGTTGTGGGTTTTTGACATACTCCTTGTTGATACAAACAATTTCAGTTCGGTCAATTGATAATTCTTTACAATACAACCCAACCAAAATATTGCGGCTTTGTGTTTACACCATAAATGCAAGCTTTTGATTGCTTTAAAATCCAGCCAATCACAGTTCGCCAAGAAGCAATATCCCTGTGGATGTCCAGAATTTAGGGCTCTAGTCTTCAGGTGGCTCCTGATCTAAAGGCTACCTTAAATGTTCTTTTTTCAGTACAAACATAGTGATCACAAATAAATGAGGAAGCCCTTATTAATGCTTACATTGTATACTCTTCCATTTAAGTGATTTAACCATTCATGTACTTATTTCCTCAAACCCCGTACTAGCTTTGACCATATAAGAAAATACAATTCCCAATTCCTTGGTACAGCTCTTTGTAGCTCACTTTTTCATTCGCAATAAACAGCTTTCTAGATCTTCCGTTCACTATACCCTCATTTAAGTTATCACATGAAAGATAAACCACAACACCTTGGTTACACTGCTTTTGGACTGTACATAACTAAGCTGGAGAAACATAAATTAAATCCACTAATAGTTTTGATTTATAACATTATGGCCATTCAATGTAAAAACCTAATTTCTTGACAGAGTTACCTAATCGAGTAATCGATGTAATATCAGTCTAAAAGCTTTTCGATTCTCAAGCATTAATTAGAGGCAGAGTAGGGACTCCCTTTACAAATTTACTATTTGAAATAATCAAGAAAAAATATTTTTAAAATATGAAAGGAAAAAAAACACTCTCCCAAACAAGAATGGAACAATAAATAAAAAAACACACAATCTCCTAAACAAGAATTGAACAAAGCAATTCTGTTTGTGTCTAAGGATAGATGTACCAACCTTAAAGAATACAGTTGTGAAAACTAATTTGAAAAAATAATGTTAATTTGTGTTTAACAGTGCACATTGTGCAATAAAATGTAATCTTGGATGTAGGCATGAACATGTTTCTGATTGGATGTGCCAAACTGGCAACATCTAAGAGAAATTACCCACTTAATAAACAACGATCGAATTGATGGTCCATGCATATTTTAAAAAGGAACCGTAAGTGTCAAAACTTAATTACTAACCATTAAGTCTCTCCAGGCGCAAAGTTTTCTTATGTGATTCTGGACCTGGTAAAAGCATCAGAATAGCAATATTAGTATTTCAGGCATAATAGCTACATCATAACAAAAATTTAACTTGTGTACCTGTGGTCCTGAAATTTCAGAGACAGAAACTCCTTGATTATTCAAATAACGAGAAATTATTGATGATGCTACAGATTCTCCAGGAAAAGAATCAGACTCTTTGCAGAACAGTTGCAAACTAATCATATTTGACCTGCGAATAGCCTCGGGGAGGAATTGGAACCTGACATCCTGAGGTGTTGAATCTTTTGGTTGACTAGTATCTGTTGACATTTTTTTCTATGAAGAAGATGATGAACAAATTCTAATCTAGAACATTCAAGGCTGATAATGCATACAAACAAAGCTTCCAAAGTACTTTTTCTTACATGACAAATTTATCTATACTTAGGGCATGTTTGGATTGAGGGAAATGTATCATTAGGGTAATAAAGTCAAACTAAGCAAAATCAAAGTAAATAGGGAAAGAGGAGATAGCGATGGTGTGTTTGTAAGAAAAATTATGTAGTGATGGTGAGGTATGAGGTAAAGAAAGAGGCTCATTTTGGGGGTAATAGTTACACTAGGGGAAGTGTGTGTAACTATTACCTCATTATGAGGGTAATAATTCCTCCATCTCTCTCTTTTTCTCATGGAACAACTACCTTATTTCATTTATAAACACCATAACTCCTACAACAACACCTCTAATTACTTATGTTTTTTCAAGTTTGACTTTTATTACCCCTTAATACATTACCCCAATCCAAGCATGCCCTTAGCCTATTTTCTCTTCACCTTATATAAGAAACTTAGGCCTTGTTCTATTCACCTTTAAAAATAAAAGAATTATAAACAAGTCAAACAAAATAAATTAAAGAATTTTTTTGTATTCTACCACCCAAAAATAACCCACTTTTTGAACTAACCACCCATTTTAAATTTTCAACATAAAATGCCACCCAAAAAAAAATAAAAAAAAATAAAAAATTCACCACCACTAAACACTTTATGACAATCTGTCAAGAAAACCGTTAAATCTAACGTTTTAAAAAAATTTCCTCAATTTCCATGCCAAAAATATGCTGCTTAGAGATTTTGACCCTAATGGGTGCTATTTAAGGTCAAAATTAACAAAAAAAGTATTGGAAATGCCACGTTTTGCATACCAAGATATACCTCGATTTGCGTGATGCACACAAATTGAGGCATTTTCGATAATTTTTTGTCAATTTTAACCTCAAATCGGGACCTTTAAAGTCAAAATAACCCCTAAAACTTTAATAGAACAAGTTTCGGCACGAAAATCGATGAATATTTTCAAAAATATGAAACTTAATGATTTTTTAACGGAAAGTGGTATATGGTGGTGAAATCTAATCTTTTGTCTTTTTTTGGGTGTTATTTTAAAAATAAAGCGGATAATTATTTCAAAAAGCGGTTATTTTTAGGTGGTAAAATACAAATAAACCTAAAATTAAATTTAGTAAATATAACTCAAGTTCAGTAAAATAAGTTTTTAAAATCAGTAACTTTAATGAACAAATACACTACATCAGTTCTTTTATGTTCAACTAAGTCTATGGATATGCAATTTGAATATTGAAAAATGTGAGTGCGTGTAACATAAAGTAGGATTAAGTGAGAGAGAGTTTAAAAAGGTGGTTCGGTGTAAGAAAAGAGTGGTTAAGTAAAAAATAGTGTGTGGAAAGACGTAATTATTATGGAGTAAAAGGGGTAAGATGGAAAAGGAGATAATCTTAAAATAGAATAAAATAAAGTGAGTAAACGACAAAAAAGGGACTATAATGAGAAGTGGGTAGAACAAAAAATAATAAAGGGAGTAATACTATAATATACTGAATCAATAAAAGTAAGATTTCTAATTGATGAATCTAAACCAAGTTCAACAAAAAATAAATTAATTCCGGTAAAACTAATATAAGTTTTAGTTATGTAGATATAGGTGAAAAGGGAGTAATACTATAATATACTAAACCAATAAAAGTAAGATTTCTAATCGATAATTCTAAACCAAGTTCAACAAAAAATAATTTAATTCTGGTAAAACTAATATAAGTTTAAGTTATGTAGATATAGGGTGAAGAGAATAGGATAACACTCGTTAAAAAAAATTATGCGTGTAATTCGTAAATCTTGTAATATCCTTGTTTGGATCAATTCAAAAAGACAGGTAAGATATGTATATATATATATATATATATATATATATATATATATATATATATATATATATATATATATATATATATATATATATTGCAAGAATATTCTTAGTGCCCAAGGGAATGGAATTTCCCCATGTAAAGCTACTTGCCCAAGTACATCATCTCCCTTCAGATTTGGAGAGTTTTCTTTCAGCTAAGTGAAAGTAATTCTATGTTAACACTTTAAAAAAACATATATATATAGCAGTATTCAGCTTGAGTTGATGAAGCTGTCATTTGGAAGAATTCTTTCCCCCACCCGCTATTCCTATTTATATCTCTGAATTATCATGAGCTTTCAATCACTCAGTTTAAAGAACGATTTTGTTTTTAAATTCCGAGTAACGTTTTTTAATCCTTAAACAAGGGGAAAACATAATATGTATTATGCAAAGTATTCATCCGTGATAGATGTGGAAGGATTTTTCTCATATTGAGTTTTTAATCATTTAGTATCTTTTTTTCTACTGCATCTATTATAAAACCCCAACAACTTTAAAATAAATAGTAGAATTATACCTTTATCTTTTGCTTCAAGCTCCTTGATCAAGCATCGTGCTATATAAAGAAGAAAATGTGCATCTAATCGGGCATACTCCACCATCTCTTCAGGAAGAGGGCGCTGTCTCCAATCTTCGCGCTAGACAAAGTGGCAACATCACATCAATAGTTACTCTATATTAAGATCTTCTCCTTTGATCCTCTCTCCTTAGGGGTATGTGGAAAAGAATAAAAAATGATATAGAAATTTCAAACAGATTATGAAGAATCTAATAGGTCTGTGCGTAATATACTAAATTACTAACATTAATACTTGTAAATCTAGAATTATAGGGTTATGATTATGCCTTTCATGATAAGCTTATTAATACAAGTATTATATATTCCAAATATTAGGAATCCATATGCCACTTACATAGAATTGCAGTTTACCATAAACACCAGTAAATTGGATCTTCTGCTTTGGCAACTATTCAATATTAAAAATTAGCCAGGGAACTAGCAACAATATCAGAGATCAATTTAAGCTTAGTATCTTAATCTGCTCTGCCTTATTGAAAAAATAGTCAACAATTCATTATCTGCATTATTCAAGATGTGCGTGTACTAATTACAGCCTTAAATTCCCTACTAGTCTACTTACACAGCTTAAGTTGAAAAAATATTTAGAAAGCATCCTTCTGCAAGGCAAATGCTAGGACAACATCCCTTTTCTAGACGTGAAATTTTGTTAACTTTGATAATTCACCAAGAAAATTTATTGTCTTTAAACTAATTATCTTACCCTACATAATTAGAACTTACTACACAGTTTGAAAAACTAAATACACTTTGTTGATTTGTTCCCACCTCATAGATGCAAACACTTAAGTTTCACCTTGGAAAAACTGAGGAAAATCACCAAAGTTCATATTCCTCTTTTGTGAATGTAATAAACTAACCTAAGGAGGGACACTATGGGTAGTCTTGTATTTTTAGGTTAATAGTCTCCAATTTTATTATAAAAAGGGGGGGGGGGGGGGGGGGGGGTGGGGGGCGGAGGAAGAGGTAGGCAGATTTTTGGAGTGAATCCTTAGGAGAGTTGTGACCTCAAGTCACTATTTGAGAGTTGTAACCTAAAGTCACTAGTGGAGACTTCCAGCCTAAAGCCGCTAACTTGTGAAATCAAATGTTATCAATCAAAGCTTCAATCTTTGCTTTTTAATCTCATTTTTTTTTGCAACTTACCTTGAATCTATTGCAGTGTATCAGAAAGACAGAAAACTCAAACAAACTGATGGAGACAAGTGCGATCCTGAAAGAGGGGGTTCTACTTCAGACTACCTATGCCATCAGGATGCAAATTCGTAATTCCAACTTTCTGAACATAAATGTCAGTTCCTTATCTTCTTTGCACAACTCTTGCAAAATCAATAGGTAATACAAAGAAAATCATACTATTTAAAAGCAAAATGTAAGCCTGAACAATGAAATGATATGATCCTACCTGTAATAATTTGTTTGTGGTAACACCACAATAGGTCTCAAGTAAGTATGCCAGAGATTTATGTGGTTTAGATAGAATTTCACATGCCTGCACAAAAATAAGGTAGAGGCATCAAGGCATGCATCTTCAAAAACAAGCACCCAAACATGATTGATAATCTACAATAATATAATACAGTATAACACTTTAATAAACCTAGTTTATGCTACAACAGACCTTGTAATAGTACTGGAATAACTGATATTCTAATGAATTATCTTAAGAGATTTTCAATAGGATCATTAATTGTACACTTCATTATTCCTTTCAACCATTAGACTTTTAAAAGATTTTGCACATGAGGATAATTTATTCTGCATTTTATTAACTTTTACAACCAATTGACCTTTAATTGACAATGTGATAAGGGAAAGGACAAAGACCTTTGCAGTATCGAACATGTTAACCACATAAATGTGGAAGTCTCTTTGCAGCCAAAGCACATCATTGTCTGCACCGTGAAACACCTGCAAGTGAGGAAAAATGATCACTGAAGCCTGTATATTTCTGTGAGTATAACTACCTAGTTATTGGAGGGATAGGCAAATAATCCACAGCAAAGGCATTACATTCAGCAATAAGTCAGACTCACTTAACTCTTAAAACATAAAGAATGAAAAAAAGGAAATAAATGCGCTTCTGCTTGTCTACATTTGTATAATCCAGTACCATAAGTCAGACTCACTTCTGTTTATTAAACCATTAGCTACAACAACAAACAGATGTCAAAGTCTTCAAATCAGAAACAGCAGGCCACATTCTGCAGTGTACTTTGGAGCCCAGTACGGATGTGCCCCCCAAATTCCAGGGACCAGTAGCTTCTGTCTAACAGCTATCAGATTAGAGCCTTTCCTCCCATAGTTTCTTTGCATGTGACTTCAAAACATGTTCCGAAGCTTAAGTTCAAATCAACATCAACAAAAATAGGGGATCAAGGAATGTCCAATTGCCCTCGAAGTACATCAAAAATCATAAAACACCCTCTCAAGTATCGTATAACTCAGAATAATGAACACTACACAAAATTAGCACTAAGAACTTGTTCACTTTACCTTATTTTTGTTGAACTGGAATTACTTTTATTGTAATGAAATTCTCATCACTGAATTGAAATTATTTTTGCTGAACTAAAATTATTTTTTATTGATTCTCTATTATATTTCTTCTTCTAAGTTACAAATTTTTACTAAACTGAAATTATTTTTGTTAAACTAAAATTATTGTCACTCAACTGAACTTATTTTTATTCAACTGAAATTATTTTTACTGAATATTTTTTTAAAGGTGAAGTGAATAGGGCCTAAATGCTCTTCATTCATGTCAAGATGAGGACTAAAATACATTAAAAATAATGTAAAAATGACCACTTATCAAACTACCCCAAGGACCAAGGTTACCCAATTGTTTGTCCCTAAACAGCCAAAATGAGGTAATGTTTTAAAGAGATCTTTCAGAAAGGCTTGGCCTGCAAAAATTCATTTTTTTCCAAAGCTGCAAAAGAAGACCATGAAATGGATGCTAAAGGAGGAGCATAGTAAGAGACTAATTTCTACCTAGCAAGCCAATAAGAACAATATTCAACCCTTTTTTGTTTTAACTGATTAAAACATCCTTCTTCTAATCTTCTATGAATCTCAAATCAGTCCTACAAGGTGACATCACAAGACTCTCACACAGGAGCCACAAAATTAAAACCGCAAAGTAGAGACCAGAGACAAAGAAAGTAGAACGAGCACTAATTATCTCATCATTTCAATTTCCTCACTATAAGTTTGAATTGTGACTTTCTCCACCAAATCACCAATAGATACACACTCTTTACTTCTAATCATAAGGGCTTTATATGGTTGTAATGAGACTTAGGACCAAAATATTAAGAATTATAGAAGAAAGTGGTGGTTAAAACCTAAACTAGTGTGTAATGAATCAACCCAAGCCACCCATTCTCTACACTTACAGCAGGAGATAACAGTAGCAGGGAAGCACAAACAACCCAAAACAACAAGTAACGGCAGAACACTAAGGCAGGCTGCAGGGGACTGTTTACTTTAGTTTGGCAGTTTGTGGAAGAATACAAAATTAGTTTGGTATATTTAGAGCATATCTTTCATTCAAAAAATTGTATTGGAACCTTGGAGAGTGATGGCCTAAAGCCATTAGTTTGTAGCTTGTAGTAACCAACCTTTTGGTTATCTTTCTATCAACCAATCATCCATCTTTTTCCTTGTTCTTATTTTCATGTTAATCAACGTTTCAATACGGTGTCCGTTGAATTTGGTATCCGAGCAGCCATGGCGCGGCCAACAAACACGCAACGAATTAAGGCACTAGAAGGGCAGTTGATAGAGGAAGTGTCGAAGGTGGATGGGAGAGAGAACTACATCCAAAAATTAAAACTGCAGAGTAGAGACCAGAGAAAGTAGAACAAGCACTCATTATCTCATCATTTTAATTTCCTTACTATAAATTTGAATTGTAACTTTCTACACCGAATCACCTACACACTCTTTACTTCTAACCATAAGGGCTTTATATGCTTGTAATGAGACTTAGGACCAAAATTTTAAGAAATATAGAAGAAAGTGGTGGTTAAAACCTTAACTAGTGAAGCAACTTCAATCATAGAACACCAACTAAATTCAATCACAAGTACAGATTAAATTTCCACTTAACCATCCACTTGACAAGATTACAACCACATTTAAAACTCGGAGCCTGATTAACAATCGCAGCCCCTTTTTTTATCTTACTTCCACCTTCGGTTACCCATGTACCCAATACCCCTGCATTGCCGGGTTGTGTGAAATTCGGGTCTCTCACAGGCTCACAGCTCGTGTAACCCGTATCGCAAATACTATTGCCGTCCATGAAAATAAGTCGGTATTTTAATTTTTATTTAGTTGGTTTGAAATGATAGTATGTATTTTTGTTTGATTACTAACTAATTATGGAGCTATTATAATAATAATATAGGAATATCGTTGCGAGTATTTATATGGTGTGACAAGTTAAAAAGAGAAGAGATTATGAAAGTTTGACCCGAAGTCCTTAAAGAGTGACCTAGGGGAGGTCGTACTCATGGAAATTGATAATTAAGGTCAATTCTTCATACTTAAAGTTGGAAGCAAAATATCTAATGCTTTCTATATTATTCTGGTAGTAACAAGCTATGTGCATAATTTGGAAAATAAAAAGTCATACAAAAGTGTTTATTGTTGGGATTTTTTTATAAGTTAGTAAATCTTGGGAAAACAAAGAAGTCATTTAGGTTTTGCTGAAGTTATCACGTGGTAGATATTTACCTTGACAATATTAGGATCAAAGAAAACAGACTGCAGCATATGAATGGAGTCGTGTAAAGCGATGGTGTCGACAAGATAATCCTCCTTCTGAGTTGAAATCTGTTTGACATACAGGTTTATGATGAGATTAACACATTCAATTCCAAATAGGAATGAGGCATTCTCCTCGGGCTTAGGAAGGGAAGAATGCAACAGCAGGCAATACCTCGCCAAAAACAAGCTAGCCTAATCTTCTATATCAAAATATTTGGTGAATAGATATTAAGGGAGAAAAACTTAACACATTACCTGTATTAAAGCAGTGAAACCCAGAAATGATCGTAGGCTGTGCTGCTCTGTGTCCACAGCAATTAACTTCTCTTTACTCAATACATCAACAAGTTCTTGTAATTGTGACTCTGACTCCACCCTGACATGAAACTTGCTCATTTCCGTCATTGATGTCTCATCAAAAATGATATAATCATTTTGAATATTCTCCAACAACGTCATAATCTCTCTTTCATAAGGGTGTGAATTTGATGATTCAGCGGCTACAGAAATGATGAACAAAATCCCAAAATTTAATTTAGCCTGCATTTGCCAATGTATCCTCGAAAAGGAGGGAAAAGAAAATTCCATCTTCATTCATTTCACTATTCTGTACCATCAGTTAAGACATTTCAAATTGAATACACCAAATGAAATGCATATGCATACATACATTTCAATATAACATGGAGGTAAGATAAGTCAGCTCGATAGTATTTGGGATTTTTGGGGAGGGGAAAAAAAGCCGAGGGTAATATCTCTCTTTCAGTCTTTCTCACCAATTAAAGAATTGAACACAAAGTTAAAGAATGCATGACTCCTAGTCTAGCTCACATTAAAAAAAAAAAAAAAAAAAAAAAAAGTAAATTTCTCCAAACATCCAAAACATTAGACATTCACACTCCAATCTGGCAATATTCGATAACGTGTGCTCGATTCTCCATTGTATTGTAGGCATCAAATGACACCATGGCAAATTAAACCGATATCAACTATGCATAATGACTTTGATCAATCAAAGTTGCAGCTGAACTATTCAAGTATAAATTCAATCAATCAATTAGGGTTTAAATTAATAAACAGTAACATCATCATACTAATTCTGAAAAATTGGAAGTAATTAGCTCCAATTAAAATAAATATGAATCTTAATTCAGACTAAAATCATCTAATTACAATATAAATCTGCTAATTCAAACTTAGTTTCACGCATCAAAAATTCTGTCATGAACAATCATATACTAAAATTCAGCAAGAATAATTAAAATATGACATCAATATCAATCAATTATTAGAGTTCATACCATTACTAGAATCAGAAACCCTAAGATGCTTGAAAGAAGAGTAAGAATTATCAGCCAAAACTCGCTTGAAAGAAGATTGTGGCTTGAATTCAGAGGATAAATAGCACGATAATCTGGTACTACGACGTCGTCGGCGATGATCAAAAGTAAAGTAGAGAGAGATTGCGGAGATGCATGCGATTGCGATTGCAATGCTGATTTTCAGCTCTTTCTGTCGCATTTTCTTCTTGTTCGTTTGAATTGGAGTCAATTGTTCACTGCTTTTATGTTTTGAAAGAAATGTTGGACTTCAAGAAGCGGCGGGAAACTAGAGACTATTAAGAGCATGCCCAATGGTTAACCAATTGGGTTGGTTGTTAGGAGAGAGAAAGTGAAAAAATAGTAAAAAATTAAAGAGAGGGAAAAAGTTGGGGGAATATTTCAATAACCTTTTTTTTTTTTTTTTGAAATAATATTTCAATAACCTGGTTATTGAAATAACCGGTTATTTGGGGTTGGTTATGCAATTAAATATTGCAAGTGGGTGGGTTGTCATACTCTTGATGACGTGGCACAAGAGGATTGTGGCACCTATTTCTTTAATCAATGGCTGAGATTTGCTCTGATTTTTATTACCGTTGTAATTTTGTAACGGCCATAATTTTTAAAATACAATTCTAAAAAAAAAAAAAAAAAAAAAAAAAAAACCAACGGCTCTATTTTATTTTTCTATATAAAATGAGCCCAGTATTGAGGTATTTTGAAACAATTTTTTTTTAGTGAATATTACTCTCTTTATTATCAAATTGTGTAAGAGATGAATATTCCAAAATCTAATAGAAAAAAAAAAAAAAAAAAAAAAAACCCACAAAATCTCAAAACTCATCACAACCCCAAAATAATCCAAATTTTCAACCTTACTATTCTAACATTCCAATTGATCTCAACTCAGATTTAGATACAAATTTTCAACAATTTTCAAATTATGGTTCACAAAATCTCAATTTCTCAAATCCAAGTACTTTCACTTCTTTTCCTTTTCAACCACCACAAAATCCTAATTATTCATATTCTCAAAATGTTATCCCATCTTTTGAGAATATTCAAATCTCGCAAGGTGATCCAACATTTCCTATGTCCCAATTTCCTATGTCACAAGGTGATGATAGTGTATTTCCGAGTGTGAATTGCTCATACACATCGAATGCATCAGATGACGACAATGAACCAGAAGTTGAAGTCAATGAAAGAGGTCATGAAGAAGGCAATCAAGATGGAAAAACAAAGTTTTGGTCAAAAGCTGAAGAAGTGGTTCTTGTGAAGGCTTGGCTTGAGGTTAGTCAAAATAAAAAAAAAAAAAACTAACACTATCATTATGCACTATATGATCGTTGAGGACGAAAGAGATACGTATAAAACGTATTACGATCCAAATGAATATGATCAAGCTACAAATGCGTCTTCAAGTAATAGAAACACTGAAGAGCCTTTTCAGTTCGAAAATAGCAACAACCGAATTGCAAGTTTGGAAATTTATATGTCTAATAGAGCTCGTGTTCGTGATGAACCTATGCATAAAGCCTTGAAAAAAGACTTAGTTGAACATATGTGGCTCAAATTCGGTGTTAACAGTAGACAAAATAATTTGCGTTAATAGTTGTATAATCGTAACATTAAATTATTGTATTTGTACTCAAGCACGGTTCGTTTTTATCTTTTAAAGATTGTTGTCATTTGTTAGAATATGTATTATTTTTATTATTATCGAATTTAGTAAAGTTGCAATTATTGTGTATTTCTTAATTGTTGTGTATTTCTTAATTAACGACTAATTACTTACTAATTAAATAATATAATGCATTAATTTTAAACATAAGTCATTTTATTTAATTAATGTATGCTAATAATAATTATTAGTTTTAATTGATTATTACCAAGTGCATTAGTTATATATGATAGGATTTAAGAGAGATATTGTGTGGTGGGGTTGGGTAAAAGTAGGAGAGAGAAAATTTATAACCAAAAAGTTGTGGTTAACTATTGGGAGACATTGGTTATTAAATGGGTATAAGAGTGGTTATAGGTGAGGTGGAAGATGTAGAAATTAATAAAAATAAGCAATAACCACAATGGTTGTGGGCAACCATTGTGTTTGCTCGAAGGGGCATTGACTCCAACGCTAAAGAGGGCTTGTTAAATGGGTTAGGTCCAGGAGTAACCATAATCTAGTTCGGATCGGAAAAATGAACCGAACTAAATGAGTCATTTCAAACGGCTAACATTTACGCATTTGTAAATGTTTATCGATTTTCCTAAGATCATCCACATTAGTAGGTAATTTGATAAAAGTGGTGATTTGATAAGTGGGTGAGGATGCTTGCGGTGGAGCAAATTGAATGATGGATGGATTTAGGTAATACTAGATGAAGCCCGTGCGATGCACGGTTTGTTTGATTTTTTTTAAAATAATTTTTGTTTTTGTATTAATGTGCTAAAATTTATCATATATTTAGTTAAAATTCCTAATATTAAAAGATAATATATAATATTTAAATAATTTAAACTTAAAAATTTCATTCGCCAATTTTGCCTACGTAGCATTTGAATTATTTAATTTTAAAAGAAATTAATAATCTCTTATTTAATTCGCCAATTTTGCCTACGTGGCATTTAAATTATTTAATTCTAAAATAAATTAATAATCTCTTATTTAATTGGCTACAACAAAAATTTATAATCCTACATGGCGCGCTAAGAAAATTAAATCCTACGTGGCTCTTTAAAAACTCGGGAAAAAAATCCCCTTTATATATATATATATTAGATTCTATTTGGTCCAAATTTGATATATTGTTATCTCTAGAATGGAACACCTTAAAAATCGTAAATAGTCAAATGGAGTATTTCCTCTATTTTTTAAATGTTACACTTACCAAATGCAACTGTTTTTGGAAAATTTCTCCATTTTACTACTCCCACTGTTTCAATTTGTTAGTCCCATATACTATTTTGGGCGTTTCAAAAAGATCTACCCATATTGAATGTATTCCACTTTTAACTTAGTTTTTATTTCCTATTTTATACATATTAAATTCTGATTGTTTAATTAATTGATTGTGAATTGATGACATGACTCTAAGTAAAGAAATTATTCCCTTAAATTATGCAATTATGTTTGACGGTTTCCTAAAAAAATCAAAACAATTTAAATAAGGCAAAACTATTTATGAATTGTTTTGTACTTTAATGTTAGATTCCAAATATTCTTGTTTACTTATTTTATATGATTGATTCAATATGGGACTATCATATTGAAATGGAGGGAGATGGTCTCAACTAAAACTCACTATTACCCTTTTTTTATTATTATTTACTTTCCTCTCACATCCCTTGCTTTTTAATAAAATATTAACCGCACTATTTTTTATATTAAATTTCCACCACCGGCTGACCCTCCTTACTTTCCTCCATGTGTTTTTTTTCATGTTAAATTTCCACCACCGGCCACCCCCTTTCCTATTCCCCCCTCACCCCGTCGTAACCACCCCTCCCTAAACCCTAACCCTGACTACCCACCTACCACTTCAGCCACGAAAACCACCCCAGCCATTTTCAAACCATTCACATAAAATTGTGGGCTTTACGAGCAACCTAGATTGCTCGATTATGAGGGATGAATTCGATTGTGTGTGTGTGTTTATTTTAACCTTTGAGACATACATTTAAAATATCAAATTGGAGAAAAAATTAGGGTTATATTTCAAACTGAAAGAATTGAATAATTAGGCTTTTGGTTGGTGTGTGGTGGACTGGTTGTGTGGGTTTCTGCTGGTTGGTGAGTCCACTTGTTTTGGGGTAGTTTTAGAGGTGGGTTTTTGGTTGTGGGTGGTTTGAGGTGGCTTAGCTTTCTAGTCATGGGTGGTTAGTTCATGGATCGAGGGTGGTTTTTAGGGTGAATTAGTGGTGACAAGGGTTGGCTGGTGGTGGTAGATCGCCGGGGTGGCTGGCTGGTGATGGGATTAGTGGTTTTTTTTATTTATAAATTAATTTTATTATTTAATAGTTAAGTGGGAGTTAAAAGGATAATTAGAAGAAATTAGAGTTTATTATACATTTAATTTATTTAAAAAAATAGAAAATGAGTAAAAATAAGTTTTAATCAGTTAATAATTTAAGTTTAATAATAACATAGATTATTGTGACACATATGATATTAAGTAAATGATTTTTTGATAGATTTTTTAAGATAAAATTGTTGTATAGAGTTTTATAATCGATAGAATTCTAATATTTCTTATATACAAAATTAATCATAAATTTTAATAAATATTCTATAACTCGGTTTCATTTCCATCATAAAATTCATTTTAAAGAGTTCTTTGAAATAAGATCCATTTATTATATATTTATTTACTAAAATATAGAATCAGTAAAAAAATAATTTAAGTTTAATAATAACATAGATTTCAATTTACAAGCCAAATTATATAAGTACACTATTATTAAAAAAAAAAAAGCAATATAATACGTATGTCTAAATATCCTGCATTATCTCATCAAAAGGGATTATAGGACCGTAGTTAACATTCAAGCCAAAAATATTATCAACAACCTGGGCATCGCCCGGGTACAAAACTAGTATATATATAAATGTGAGTTTTTTCCAGAGTTTTTATAGAGACACGTAGGATTTAATTTTCTTAGAGTGCCATGTAGAATTATAAATTTTAGTTGTAGCCAATTAAATAAGAGATTATTAATTTCTTTTAATTTCTTTTAGAATTAAATAATTCAAATGCTACATAAGCAAAATTGGCAAATGAGATTTTTAAGTTTAAATTAATTATCTATAAAATATTTTCTTCTGATATTAGGAATTTTATCTAAATATATAACAAATTTTAGCATAAAAATACAAAAAAAATGTATATATATATTTTAAAAAATTTAAACAAACTGTGCATCGCACGCACGGACTTCATCTAGTATTTTATATTTATAATCAAAGTAATTCATTGATAAACATGTAAAGTCAAGAAGAAAAGAACTTTTAGGAAGGAAATTTTGGAATTTGGTACCTCAAAAATGGGGGTTGTTGAATTTTGGTACCCGTTTAAAACTTTATTTTATTTGGGTACCCATCCAAGTTTAAAATTATAACTTTTGGTACCTCCATCCCTGTTCCGTTAAGTTTTCCGTTAGTGGGGCCTAGCCATAGTCATGCCACCTCCCATTCACCCTTTCCTCCTCCTCACCCACTAAACTGCCAGGCTCCCTCCCCGTACCGCCTATTGGCGACCCCGAAAACCACCCCTTCACCTCCAAAATGAACCACCACGACTCCAACCAACACCACCTTTCACCACAAAATCCGCCATCCAACACCACCTTTCACGCAAACAACACCCACGCAGCCCCACCGCATTCACCTCAAACACCGCCCCAATAAACAACACCCAGGTAGCCCACAGTCGACCACCATCAAGCAGCCCAAGCACCAGCAATTAACCACAACAGCACCAATAGGCAACATCCCACAATCTACACCAAAACCACCACCGCAAACATTGAAGCCGCCACAACCACCGCATTCGCCTCGAACACCGCCGCCATGAGCACCCTTAAAGCTACCATCGTTGTTGTTGTTGTATGATTTGAGAAGAGAGAAAATAAATTGAATCCAAAAACCCTAAAAAATTGATTTGGGGAAAGGAGGAAGGGTGGTGTCGGGGGCAGCCAAGAGTGGGAAAGGGGAGGGAGTTCGGCGGGGGAAAGGGAGGGGATGAACTCGCTGGCGCCGGAGAAACCTTTGGCCACCGGCAGCCGGCATGAGGAGGGGGAAAGGTGGTTGATGGGGAGGGGGTAGGGTGGTTGTGTCTCGGTTTTGGGTTTTTTTTAAGTTTTTTATTTTTTTTCTTTTTTTAAAAAAAATAAATTATTAATTAATTAGATATTGGGCCCCACTAACGGAAAGTTTAACTAAAGTTGACGGAAGTACCAAAACCTATATTTTGTAACTTTTATGAGTACCAAAATAAAATAAAACTTTAGATGGGTACCAAAAATCAACAAGGGTCATTTTCGAGGTACCAAAATTCAAAATTTCCTTTTAGGAACAATGAATGTACTTGAGAATGTAAAGGCAAATCATATCATTCTTTGGGTGATAAAATAGAGGTCAAATTAAATTAACTAACTCAGTGTAATGAAGTTTGATGACATCGTTGCAAACGTATTACATTCTGAATATGAACCTAGACATGATTTCATCTGTGAAAATTCTAAGGTGATCAACTAAAGTTTATCGGCTTTAATCATGCTTTTTTTTAGGAACTATGGATGTACGTGAGATTGTAAAGGCAAATCATATTATTCTTTGGGTAATATAAGAAGGGCCTGTTCACATTTATTGAACTGAGCTGAATTGAACTGAACTGATTGAAGTTGAACTAAACTTAGCTGAACTGAACTGATTGGAGCTGAACCGAACTAAACTGAACCGAAATTTTAGACCATGGATTAATGATTTCTAACTATGGATTAATGATTTCTATCTATGGATTAATGATCTTTTGTTTATTTATTATTATATATATAAGTGTAATAAATATATATATAAAAAAACAAAAATACATAAAAATATATAAAAAAAATTTATGAAAATTAATAACAGTATATATAGTGGATTGTGGAAAAATATAAAAGTGTTAAAAAAATAAAAAATAATTCTGCATTTTAAAATTTTAAATTTTGTAATATTATATATATATATATAAAGTAATTTTTTTTTTTAAAAAAAAAGAAAAGCACAACCCTTTTTCAGATTGGAATAACGTTTCAATAGTACCCCAAAACAATATAAAAAAATAATTGAAAAAAAACTGATTTCCCTTCTTTTTCTTAGCAAAATAATAATTCTAAAACCCCAAAACACCCTTCAGCGCATCCTAATACACTCGGGTACTTAAGTCCACATGTAGGACCTGAGTTGAGGTATCATTTGCCTTATTTCAAGAGAACAGGTCCTCCACAATGAATGTTTGAACAATTCAATTACCTACAATCTTCTTGTCAAAATGTAATTGGGAGAATTTTTGCGAATCTGAAAAATAGGTTGAAGGTTGTACAATCTAAATCGATGTCGCAAATGGACTTTTGTTATTAGTTGCAAATAATTGTTGCTTGTTGTACTCTACACAATTTTGTTCGTTTACATGAACTAGGGATTCCATTCATGCACTAAGTTGAAGTCATGGGACCAACAGAAGATCATACTATGTACGAAGATAACAAAAAAGCAGCTATGGATAGTGTACGAGAGTAAATAACTGATCAGATATGGAAGTCAATTAAGAGGAATGCCGAGGTAATGGAGCAGAAGAAAACGAAGAACTAACTGATTATGAAAACTAGTAACTGTTGTGTAGTCGTACTCTCATTTTATCAATGAGTTCAACTGTAAAAATGTGTATAAAAAATATAACCATTTGAACAACGAATATTATTATTATTATTATTATTATTATTATTATTATTATGATTGTTGTTGTTGTTGTTGTTATTAATAATAATTATAATATTATTATTATTATTATTATTAATATTATTAATAATATTATTATTATTAATATTAATAATATTATTATTATACAAAAATAGACAATGTCATACAACGTACAAAAAATTAGTGGGAAGCCGAGATACAATCTGGGCCCCCACTCCTCGAGCTATAGCAAATTCTATCATAGTGAAAATATAATCAGCAGCACGTGCCCCAATGTCTTGAGTTTTCAAGAACATTTGGATCCGCTTCAGCAATGCAACCGCCTCCTTTTCTAATTCCACAAGTGAAGAGAAAGAGAAAGGAAGGAAGCCATATCCAATTGCCCGACAACTAGATTCGTACTTAACCCGCTTCCATTGAGTCGCATCAGCCACAACCCGTCCAGGAACAAAGTCAAATAACCTAAACTGTGTCAAAAGAGAAGACCATGTCAAGTCAACATAGACATCACGACTAGAGCTGTCAAAAGCTGACCCGACCCAAACCCGATTATTAACCGACTGATCTGAACCCAGAAAAATGGTGACCCGAACCCGATCTGACCCGACTTGAAACCAACCCTAGACCCGAGTTAACCCAAGTATTTGAGACTCGAACATGAACTGACCTAGAGATGACCCGACCCGAATATAACCCGTAAATTATTGACCTGAGCCGAACCTGACCTAAACCGAAGTTACCCAAATCCGTTTTAACCCGTCAAAACTCGAATATAACCCAACCTGTTACTAACCCGACCTGAATTCAACCCGACTTGTTCCTAACCCGACCCGAATTTAACCCGACTCGAAATTCAACCCGATCTGACCTGAAATCAACACGACTTATTATTGACCTGACCCGAAATCAACTCGACTTATTAGCTCGTGTTTGTGGTTTTTGGGGTCGGGGCAGGTTGTGTGGGTAGTTTTGGGGGTCGGTGATAGGTCAAGTGGGGTGCTAAAGGGCCGACCAGCCGATTTTTGGTGGTTAAGGGGGTGGCCGGCGGTTTTCCGGCGAGATAAGGGGATGGGCTAGGGTTTGGCGGTGGTGGGTAGGTGGCTAAATTTTTTTGGGTTTTTTGTTTTTTTAATTTTTATGAATTAATATAAATGGACCAATCATATCATGACATGTGTCATGATTAAACCCTAATGACTAAAAGAGTTAACGACCGTTAGTCATTAATGGCACTCGGTGAATTTTTTAAAAAATGGGTGGCATTTGGTGAATTTTGAAAAACTTGATGACATTTGATGAATTATTACAGTGCTCAGTGAAATTTAATGAAATAACCGAAATAAAAATTAAAAATTAAAATTGGTGATTTAAAGTTTTACACATATTTTTGTAGACAAAAAATTAGGGAAGGAGAGAATATGCCATCTACTAACTAGGGGTGCTAATCGAGTTGAGCAGCTCGCGAGCAACTCGAGATCGACTTGGTCAATGCTCGGTCAATACTCGACTCAAAACCTTAACGAGCACGAGTCGAGCATCGTAAAACTCGACTCGATGCTCGACTCAATAAGCTCGCGAGCAGCTTGATAATATATATATATATATATATTAATTAATTATAATAAAAATAGGAAAGGTAAAATGAAAATTGTTGCATATTAAAAAAAATAAAGAATGAATCACTAAATCCACTTGCTGTTAATTGTACATTCTACAAGACCATCAATTAGCCCATTACTATTTTTTTTAGGAAAGCCCATTGCAAACTACTCACTTACTCTCGTTTTCAACTACTAATAAAAATAAACCCTAGCTTTCACGCCTCCAGCCACCATGGGCTCCTCCACTTTTCTTTACTCTTTCCCTTTTTGCTTCTCAAATCATTCTTGGTTTAATTAACTTTTGTTTCTTATAGATCTGTAGGAACCTTCAACTAAACTAATACTTTGTTCATTTATTCGAAAAAAAGTTGGTTAATTTTTTTACCTGGGTGTTTTTGGTTTAATTAATTTTTCTTTCTCATAGATCTATAGTTCTTCATCAGTTTTTTGAGGTAAATACAAACTACAAAGTGATACTCATATTTTAGTTAAAGGTTTCTGCCATTTTCTTTTTGTTTGGTTAATTGTAACTTGCCTTGTATTAAGTTACAAAAAAGAAAAAGAAGAACAATTTTACACAAGTTAATCTCGAGCAGAGCAGCGAACTGAACTACACGAGTTACGAGCCGAGTCGAGCACGAGTCGAGCTAGGATTAAAATAATCGATCACGAGTCGAGCAGCGGGTTAACGAGCTTAGCAAGTAACGAGTCGAGCACGAGCACGAGCCATGGTCTCCGATCACGAGTCGAGCACCCCTTAGCTCACGATCGACTCGCTCGATAAGCTCCCCTACTACTAACACTTCGTACTATAAAAGAGTGGTATGCCCAATATAATAATGAAGGAAGCTGCTATTCTTTCTTACACTAGCTCAATCCAATTTTTTTTATATCTTCTTTAATCTAATATATATATATATATATATATATATATATATATATATATATATATATATATATATAAAGGAGAGTTTTTTCCCGAGTTTTTAGAGAGCCACGTAGGATCTAATTTTTGCAGCACGCCATGTAGGATAATAAATTTTAGTGGTAGCCAATTAAATACGAGATTATTAATTTCTTTTAGAATTAAATAATTTAAATAACACGTAAGCAAAATTGGCAAATGAGATTTCCCATTTTAAATTAATTAAATATAAAATATTATTATTTGATATCAGGAATTTTTTCTAAATATATAACAAATTTTAGCACATAAATTTATGTATTAAAAAAATTATTTAGAAATTTCAAACAAACCGTGCATCGCATAGGCTTTATTTAGTGTTTGAATAAAATAAAGTTCTCAGTCTCCATATAGAAAATGTCTACTTCTACTGGACTGACTTTTCGAACCCGGCATGAAAGTAAGAAAAACAGGACGAAATATCCACTTCTACTAGACCGGCTTCTCGAATCCGGAGTCAAACTTAGAAACAAAACAAAAGAGTAAAACAAACATGGAGCAAACCCGGATTCACGAATGACCGTCTAACACTTCCTGTGGCGCATAATCAAGGTACAAGAGGTATATTGGCTTCTAACAAGTCGTTTGTTTATTAAATTTATACAAATTATACATAAACATTTTTAATACATTTGTTTAAAAATTACTTGATTTTTGAAATTTACATAATTTGTTAATTTGTAAATAATTTTAATGGAATTTGTTAATTTATAAATAATTTTAATGTAATTTAATAAATACAACAATTTTTTTATAGACAATAAATACAATAACTTTATACATCATGTTACCATTTTTAATTATATTTCAAATTATTAGGTATATTTATCGAAATTAAATATTAGTTGTTATTGAACTTTTTAACATTTGAAAAAAAGGAAAATTTGTCATAAATAATACGACCTTTCACCCGTCCGCTAAAAACAAGTCGACCTCTTGATTATCTCTTAATAATACCACCTTTAATACTAATCCGCTCTAATTAGGTAAAAAAAACTGGCAACCTAGAACTAATTAGTTAATAGGTCAAAAAAAACCCCTTGACTTTTTTTTCCCTCCCAAATTGCACAGCTGGCGATTAATTACTCCAACTACTCAAACCTTACTACTCTCTTTTCCGCCATTATTGAAGCTCACCTAAATTTGTACTAGTTACAGAGAGTGACAAAGGCAAGTCGGGAAACTAGTCGGAAGATACGAATTGCGCCGGAAATTGCCCTAAAGTTGTTTGCTTGCAACGGAATCACCATTAAAGTCGCTTAAATTAAGGTACGATCTTCAAACTCTTGTTGTTCTTATTTGTTCTGGGTTTTGTGGACTGATTCGATTATGCATGTTTGGTATTTGGGGGAATTAAATGTGTGACCTTAGTTTGTGTTTGATTATGCTTGTTGTATCTTAATTTGGTTTTGTCGAATATGTTTGATTTCTTGTAGAGTAACATTAATTGGATTGCTAAATTTAGGTTTTTTTGGGGTTTTTTTTTGGTGCGATCTATTATTGATCTATGTGTGATGATAATCTTGGTTTATGTGCTTAATTTTAGGTAAAAATGAGCAATAATAGGTTGTTCGAGAATGTGACTTTGAGGTTTTGGTATGGGGGCAGATTTAAGCATGTTGTTGGTAATGGAGAGTTAGTGTACATGGGTGGTATGGGAAGGACATTTCAGGTTGCTCATGATGAATTATGTTATTGGGAGCTAATTCACTTTGGAAAGAAATGTGGGGATTATAGTGACATTGTAGGGCTATATTATTTAGTTCCCAATATGTCTTTAGCAGATGGGTTAAGAAAGATATTAGGGGATGCAGAAGTGTTAGAAATGGGTGAGATAGTGATGAAGCATAGGAGTGTTGATGTGTATGTGTTGCACCATGGAGAAGAGACACACTTGTCACCACAAAACACATCTCCTTCTGATAGCCACACAAGCCCACCAATTTTAGAAAATATCCCACCCCTCATACCAACTAAGCCTAAAAAATTAACTCCCAAAAAGGGTCCACAGTTACATCTCTTGGGCCCACTTAGAAGAAGCCCCAGAAAGCACATGGAATCCAATGTAACAGCATCAACTTCCTTACCTGGTCCCCCTTTAACCAAAAAAGTTGGCTCAAAAGCATCTACTTTACCACATGCTTATAACAACAGTTTGACTCAACCATCCACTACTTCAAAATCTGTTTCCAACTTAGAATCTGCACATGACACTCTCAACCAAAATCAGCCAAACCCTAGTGTCACTACAGAGTATGAGTGGGAAGATAATAGACCAGATAGTCCACTGACCCTTAAAGAGCTTTGTGATTTTGGTACTGATTCTGATGATGAATCAGATTCTGAGTTTGTGCCTGATGAGGGTCAGGATGATGAAGGAATTGGTGAAGATGATGATGTAGATCTAGAGGTAGAAGATGATGGTTACTTTGAGGTTGATGAGGGTCTTGATAGGGTTGATTTATTCACTGGTGAGTCAGACAACAGTGATGAAGAGGTTGAATTAGCTAGACAGAGAGTGAAACATTGCAACAACCAGATCCTTGAAATAGCAAGTCAGCTCCAAAGAGAGGCCTGTGAAGGGAGATTTGGTGGTCCTAAACAACCAAAGGATAAACTAGACAGTGCTGCTGAAACATTTGGTGTTGGTGGTTATGTTAGTGAGTATGACAACAGTGATGATGAGATTCACACACCTGAGAACAGTGATGATGAAAATGTAGGAGCAAGAAGGAAGGGAATGAGAGGTATGCTTGTGAGTGGTGAGACTGATTTTTCTACATTCACTTGGTTAGTAGGTCAGAGATTTGCAAATAGGAGTGATTTTAAACAGGCTGTAGCTAGGTATGCAATTATGCAGGGCAGGGATTTGAGCTTAGTTATGAGTAACAAGAACAGGTAGCAGCACGTAGGAGTGAGATGTGTTGAGGGGTGTCCTTTTTATTTGTATGGTGCATGGCATTCCAAAAATGCTACATTCTTGGTGAAGAGGGTGGAGGGCAGTCACACTTGTCATAGGAATATGAACAAGAATAGACAACTCAAATCAACATGGGCTGCAAGAGAAATGTTGGAGATTTTTAAAGTAAGGCCTCACTGGCCAGCTAAGGAAATCATTGAAGCAATTAGGAGAGCTTATAAGGTTATTGTTAAGAGGGACTTTGCATAAAAAGTCAAATACCATGCACACAGACTGCTCTATGGCTCCATGAAGGAACACTATATGAAAGTGGAGAGGTATATAGAAGCTATCAAATCATCAAGCCCTGGTACAAGTATTCAGTTGGTGGTTGATACTTCCAAGCAGACAAATCCACCTATTTTCCAAAGACTGTACACTTGTTTTGAAGGAGTAAAGCAAGGTTGGAAGCAAGGTTGCAGAAAAGTGATCTGTATAGATGCAGCTTTCTTAAAGACCTTCCTTGGTGGGAAAATTCTCAGTGCTGTTGGGAGAGATCCTAATGAACAAATGTACCCAATAGCATGGGCAGCAGCTGAAGGTGAAAACAACTCATCTTGGACATGGTTTATCACCCAATTGCAATCTGAGTTGGAGCTTGGTGATGGCACTGGGGTTGCAATTATATCAGATGAGCACCAGGTAAACACTAAACCTCACTTATGTTAATAAATTGCTATTATTTCAGTTGTGGATTGCAATTATCTATCATGTTTGGTGATTTATGTGTGTTTGGTGAGCTGTAGTTGATTTGTGTTGCTGTCTTTTTGTTTTTTTTTTTTGGTTTGACAAGGCTATTATTCATGCTGTTGCTGCTGTCCTTCCAAAAGCTAAGCATCGTCACTGTGCTAGACACATTTTTTGCATTATGGCATAAAACATTTAGAGGAGATGAAATGAAATTACATTTCTGGAAAATTGCTAAATCCTACAATAGGGCAGATTATGAACAGTATTTAGAGGAGTTGAGAGAGTTAAATCCAGATGCAGCCACAGCTTTCACTTCATATAACCCAAACCTCTTTTGTAGAGCTTTCTTGAATTCTGACACTAAGACAGATGTAATAACATTCAACTCATACATTATTAATGCCAGAACAAAACATCTGATATATATATTAGAGGACATCAGAGTGGCTTTGATGCAAAGGTTGGTGACTAAAAGACAAGAAATGCAGAAGTCAACATCTGTTTTGTGTCCTAGAATCCTGGCCAAATTAGAAAAGGAAAAACGTAAGGCTGCATTTTGTGATGTTTTACCTTCTTCAGACACAATGTTCAATGTGAAGCATTTCCTTGACCAACTCAAAGTAGATCCAGAGGCAAAACAGTGCACTTGTAGGAGATAGGATATGTTAGGGGTCCCATGTTGTCATGCCATATCATGTATCTTCTTTAAGAACAAGGATGCTGAATCTTTTGTGGATGATTGTTATAAGAAGGATTTATACCTCAAGGTTTATGGTGGGTCTATTCCTCCATGTGAAGGAGAGAGACATTGGCCTAAGGTGCCCTGCAACTTAGACCCACCTGCCATCAAAATAGGTCCTGGAAGACTTAGAAAAAACAGGATGAAAGATCCTTATGAACTTCTAAAGAAGCCAGGCTCTTTATCAAGGACAGGAATTGAAATGACATGTAGTCTCTGCAAGGTTAAAGGCCACAATAAGAGGAGATGTCCTGATAAAGACAACTATGTTCACCAAGAGCCAGCAGAAAAGAGGGGAAGAG
Source organism: Chenopodium album (assembly GCF_948465745.1). Taxonomy (NCBI): domain Eukaryota; kingdom Viridiplantae; phylum Streptophyta; class Magnoliopsida; order Caryophyllales; family Amaranthaceae; genus Chenopodium; species Chenopodium album. Next base: position 9,800,905 of record NC_137850.1, on the reverse strand, counting down.
GAAGACCTAGAAAAGATGGGTCTGCAGGAACATCTTCTGATCAGCAAGCAAGTCAACCCCCCCATGTTTCAGCTTCTTCTGCTAGTGTGCAACACCACTCCACCACTGCACAACCAACACATTTAGGCAGGGGTGAAAGGGTAATTTACAGTGGTAGGGGTTCTAGAGGTGCTGCCAGAGGTGGTGCCAAAGGTGGTGCTAATGCAGGTCCTTCAGTTAGGGGAACAAGAGGAGGAAGGGGGAGAGGCAGAGGAAGGGGTTAGGTTCCAATTGGGGTTGGTGTGCTTTTCAGTGTTGATGGTACCCTAGTACTACAAGTAAGCTTATTTTCATCTATTCTTTGCACATGTTCTTTGCTAACTGTTAACTTAATTTTTAAAAATTCTATTTCAGGCCCCCTCTACAAGGAATAGGGCAAGGAATCAAGAGCCACACATATCCACACAGTCAAGCCAAACCTCTACAGTCCATCAGCAACAACCATAAAAACTTGTGTTCAGATTATGTAATTTTGAGAAACTATGATCAGCACTTAGTCTTTTGAACAACAATTTAGTGTAAATTGGTTTGTGTTTTGAACAATGTAACATGTGTAAGCTAAGTCTTTTGAACAATCATTCTATATGGTACCAAGCTTTCACATCTATAAAGACAATGATTATGTTATCAAATTATTTCTGATTGCATTTCATTATTCAAGTACCATTACATCTGAACACCAACTATAAATACAAAATCAAGTCCCCTTACTACATCTTCAAGGAAATTACAACCCCACCTGAAATCCCACCTAAAATTTGACATAAAACAAGACTACAGCAAAGAAAATCCAAGAAAAAACCAAAGCTATGGATAAATTCTTCTCGTTCCTCGAACAATTCATCATCTCTACCCGCATCGCATACACTTCGTTCTTCATTTCTTGAACATCCTCTTCTAGGTTATCCTTCTTCAATTGTAACCTCTTGATTTTATCATCTCTGCATTGTTGCTCATACTCCAATTCGGAAATTCTTGTTTCCTTCTCCAAAACATGTTATTGAAGATCTTCTGCATTGTTGCTCTGATTAACCCACCTAAACATTTCACATTGGGTGTCCTACAATAATGTAATTGAATTTGCAATTAGAAACTGTCAAACTCAAATTAATCAACTTAAACTAAATTACAAGAAATTTAGAACATTTTAGAGAAATTGAGAGCAATTTAGAATAAACGGCCACAAAGGACAACCATAAAACTTCATCCCGATGTTAGCACCCTTTTTTACAGATCTAACCACCGCAAAATTGCCACAACTGCAGCGAATTTTCCGATTTTCCTCCCTCGCAAAGCTTGACAATGAACCACTAGATGATTGCCTCTTGCTAGCCATTCAATTTTTGATATTTTTTTTCTTTAAATTAACAAGGAGCACTGGAAGAGAGAGCATTTGAGTTTTCATGTTAATGGTGACAAATACGAAGAACACCTTTATAAAGAAGGATAAATAGAAAAGATAGGAGAAAGGGGTTTTTTTTTTAAATTAAAACAAATTTCCCAACGGTCAGTGACACGTCACCAGTTCACCTACTGTAACCGGTTACAATTTAATGAAACCTAATTAGAGCGAATTAGTACTAAAGGTGGTATTATTAAGAGATAATCAAAAGGTCGACTTGTTTTTAGCGGACGGGTGAAAGGTCGTATTATTTTTGACAATTTTTCCTTTAAAAAATGTGGGTGATTATATTTTTTTTAAAGAGAAATATAGAAATTATATTTTTACGAGAGCTTGTTATATACATCCGGGTGTACCATACAACCATAAGTGTTTTGTTCTTATTTTGATGATTGTTTATTATTTAATCATCAAATAAAGAGCAAAAACTAACCTTGGGTTAGTGGGGTGTACGGTACACCCGAGTGTATATAACAATTTTTATATTTTTACTTAGTTAGCGACAACCGAGGTAAAAATATTCCATGTATTTGTGTTTCTATATGATATTTCTAACCGATATCTTAAATGGGTAATAGCATAACCATTTTCAAATATATTTACGTGTTCTGCTATGATCATTGCATTTCTCCCTACTATTCTAAGATTAGATAAAACACTAGGTTAAGGGAGAGAATGGTGGATTTTTGGGTAATGGTCTGTAATACATTAGATTTTTTTTTTTCTTAGAAATGATTTCTTTATTTAAATATGAAGTAATTTTAGTTCATACGGGTTTGGAGCTATCGGAACCATGATAATGTGTTTATCACGGGATAATAATCTCCAATATTTGTGGATTATTGTCACTGCTATTATTTGTGGATTTTAGTTATCTATCGTTGGATAACTAAAAGAGTTGTTAATGATGAAGACGTTGAAGATATAGACTTTAAAGATGAAGTTGGGTGGTTCAAAAAATTATTACTACATATATTACGAGTTGACAGTTGTTGTTTGTGATGTTGGTGCTGTTCTAAAGAAGTTTAAGGTGGCTATCATTCCACATGTGTTCAGGGAAAAGAATGAATTGGCGCAAAGCTTGTGCTTTATAGTAAAGATATGGTAATGGGCTATAAAACTCACTACTTGGTACCCGAATGAGTTTGAGGTCTGTATGAATCATATTTGGAGGGTGTGGTGGCTGCTACTAGAAACTAATATGCAAAGCTACTTCTACATGGATGAAATATACTTTTGGGTTTATTAGTTATAAGGAAGTACATTACCTAGTTGATGTATATATTGTTATGGCTTTGGTCTTGTGTCTTACAGCTGTAATTAACTAATTATGCCTTTTCAAAGGCTATTTTTTTGGGCTGCATCAATTTTCTTGTACAAATTATTGATGTTTGATATAAATATTCTAATAGCATTAGCCTTTTTATAATATAATTTCCTAGTTGTTGGCTCGGGCGTTATATTATTAAAGATTTGATTCATAGCTTTGATAAGACCGGATATATTAAAGATTAATTTATGGAGGATTGTTTGACTTGGTACCATGTTAGATGGTGTAATTTAAACGAACAAAAATTAGGGGAAGCAACAAGACTTTCCCTTCAACAAAGGGAAAAATGTATAATTTAGGATTATAGGGGGTATTTTCTTTACTCATGACTTTTAATATGTTGTGTTTTTAGTAAGTATTTAATAATATGATTAAGTAAATTTTTATACATGCACAAAAAGTATAATGTATTAGATTATAATATATTTAGGATATTTATGTCAAAATATTTTTTAGGGAATATGGTTATGCTAGTATATCTTTTAGGAAGATTGTTTCCTATTTTATGAGCTTAGGTTTTGTATAAATACTCAACCTAAAAAAATAATTCAAAGAATAGAAATTTCAAAGAGTATAATATTGCATAGCAAAAGCAAATATTTGAATCCCACCGGTGGGTCTAACTTTCTAACCCACCTTATAGATAAATCTTATTTTATAGAACTTTTTAAAACAAATTTTATGATGGAAATAAAACAAGTTATAAGATATTTATGAAAAGTTATGATTAATTTTTTTATATATGAGTTATTAGAAGTATTGATAATAAAACTCTATACAACGTTTTTATCTTAAAAAAATCTATCCGAAATTCGATTATCTAGCATCATATGTGTCACAATAATACGTATATGTAGCGCGACACTTGGAAAAAAACTGAAATGCCAAGTGTCGGTATCTCGTGGCCTGGTTGTGAGACTGTCTTTATATATTAGTGACTAGTTTTATGTCTGGGCGATGCCCAGATTGTCTTAAACTCTTAAGCTTAAATACGATTAATAATAACCCCTATTGATAATGTAAAGTATTAAGGCATACGATATCATATCTAACAAAGGGAAAACTAGGTCGTTGACTAATCCTCCCTAAGCCAAACAAAATTTATAAACAATTAAGAAACCTCAGTACAAGTATAGAGGTAAGTCAAGCGTCGAACCCAAAGGAACGGTTATGTTCAAGCACTCTCAATTGTGCGCCTAAGCTAGGTCGAAGTAAGGGTGAAGAAGGTAATACTAACAACTACTAAAACAAACAAGCAAACAAATGAAACACTAGGGAATGGGGATCAACAAGTAATCATGACAATTGTAACAACTTGGGAAGAACATGCCAATCAATGGTTGTGAAGACTAATGATAAGAGCTATCAATTGGAATCAAAGAGGTATCTCCTAATCGTTAAGCTAGTGGTCTCTACTAATAACAAACTAGGAGAATCACAATCCAAACCAATCGATAATTGCAATTCCTAAATCAATGGGTCGTGTCATTAGCAATTACAATGCAATCTGGCATAATTCTCAAGGCCTAATCAAATTACACACATGCAAACTTACATTAAGTACTTTAATCTCAATAATTAATCAACATATTTCCCAAATTAATCACAATCAATCAATCATACAAGTTTCACCTAATCCCCACCCAAACAACTAGTCAAGAATCATCATCTAATCAACAAGCAACTAAGAAATCAAGAATCAACAAAATATGAAGAACAATTGCACTAATCAAGAATCAAACATCAAAATCATATAAAACATCAAATTAAACCAAGCAATAAAATGAGATAGAGTTAGAAATGCTCATTGATAATAGAGAAGATCTTCAACACAATTGTCACCCTTGTATCATTAATCTCTCAAATCACCATTGAAATCTCTCACTTTCTTTCTCTAAATTTACTCCTAAACTAACCCTAAAACTAGAGAGAGAAACTCTCAACTAAGCTAAAATTATGACCAAAATTATGTATCAAAACTTCTTACAAAATCGGGTTAAGAAAGGTATTTATAAAAGGCGCGAAAATCAAATCGAGCGAAGCCGGAAACAGGGAGGAGCGCCCGCGTGGGCAGGGGTGCGCGCCCGCGCTCTTCTGGGTTTCTTTGACTTCTTCGATGCCTCGTGCGCTCACAAATGGGTCTTCGTGAGCTCCACTTGATGAACATTGGGGGTGGCAGTTTCCAAGGGCCTCCACGGTGGGTTCAACACCGTTTTTCATGAGAGCGCAGGAGCTAGAACTTGGAGCATCCAATTCCTTGCATCTTGAGCTTTCCTAATGCTATAAGTTTGCTCCAAATGCATCTTCAACTTAGTTGGCCACTAATATCAAGACCCAAACCTCGTACAATACCTATAACCACGAAAAGAGAGCAAATAATGTAGAAAACACTAGGAAAACCATAAAAACACACAATAAGAGAAAAAGGGTAAAATAAAGAGAAAATGCATAAAAATAAGCATTTATTAAGAAAGAAAGCTATGAAAAGAAGGTAAAAACAACCTAAATACTCATCAAGTGAGTGTCATAAATGGCACTCATCAAATACCCCCAAGCTTAACTTTTGCTCGTCCTCGAGCAAAACCAAAACAAGTAAGGGAAAAAAATGATGAGCTTATTCAAAAAATAAAAATAAAAAGAGAGGAGACAAGAATATACACTAACTCACTTTCGTAGGAATCACGGTTGTTTTTAGCTACAACAAGCCCTTAAAATCCCAAAGTCGCCAATGAGGACGAGTGAGGTCTCGTGAGGGTTTCCTAAGAGGTTAACCCACAACTCTTCTCAAACCAAGCAAACAAGGCAAAACATGAAAAAGAAATTAAAAGAAAAGAAAAGAACACAAATGTTCATGAATGGACTTTTCAAAATGAACAAGCACAAATGAATGCAAGTCTTTCTAAACAAATAAGGGAGTGCACATTTCAAGATATCCAAGGTTGATTGAAACATAAGATATGCTAAGTGACAGGCTAAAGTCGTATCACCTAACCAAAAGTAATTCCTAAAACCACTAACTAATAATAGATAGGGAAGTAGGGTCGAATCCACAGGGAAACGAGTCTTTCTATTCCTAATTAATTATTATAATCTAAATTATTAAGTAACCAAAATTTGTTATTTAAAGGAACTATACTACGAAGAATATGAGTAGGGAGAAATCAAATGATAAAAGACTTAGGGCATAGGTTCACCAATAAATAATATTCCAGGGTAAAACATAACAATCAATCATCAATGCATCAATTAATCGGATCATAAAGGGCTTTCGCTACGTATTACAATCACAGAGTTAATTTACCGGTATTAAATCTCATCTCTCGAATCTCGACCTAACCATTTATAAATTAGTCTGCCTATTGAAACTAAGCCCAAACATCAATTCTCATCTCTCGAATAACGAATCAATATTGCTAAACTCATACGAATTAAATATGGCCAAATCTAACCGCATAGCATTAAATCAATCAATAGGAAATTAATCAAGCATTGACAATTAACAATAATAAATTATCCCTTCATATTATTTATGGATTCCCATAACCCTAGAAAGAAAACTACTCACACATAATTAAATATAAACTAAACAAAGCAATTAAACAAGTCATGATTAAAGAGAGAGAATAAATAACTGAGATTACAGGAGAAGAAATCGTTACCAAAGTTGAAGGAAACAAGAGATGGAACTAAACAAAGAGTTGTAGAGAGAGAAAATAATACTAGAGTTTAAGAGGAGAGAGAGAAAAGTTAGAGAGAGAAAGAGAGAGAGAGTAAGGGAAGGGAGAAAAGAATAATAAACTCGCTTAACAAAAGCGTATAAATACTAAGCTCGAAAATACTAAGTTAAAACAACTTAAACGACGCTTAAATTTCTCCTCAGAAACACGCGCCCGATCGGGCCCGCCTTTTTCTTCGTGAGCTTCTCTTCTCGCGCCCGATCGGGCGCGGCACCGCCCGATCGGGCACGCCTTTGGGCGAAGACCCTTGTTTAGGCTTGTAACTCGGCCCAAACCAAATATCCTCCTGGGGGCTTTAATCATTCGGTCCAATGCCTCATCTTCTCATAAGTCGAGCCCTTAATCACTTGTTTGATGACTCTAACCGATCTTGGGTTACGAAAGATGGTCGTGCTCCTCCAATGCTCGTAGTCGCTTCATAAAATCCCGGAAAAATGCTCCAAGAGTGCAATTCCCTATAAAACTCAACCAAAACCATGAAAACACTAGAAAACACATATTAGTAATAAAAGTGGCTCTGAAGAGCCAAAAACATTACCAATTATGACCAAGGGACGGGGGTAAAACATTATATAAAATGGACATATCAAACTCCCCCAAGCCAAACCTTTGCTTGTCCCTAATCAAAGATCTCATCAATGAATATATAAAACACGCTTCATCCCAAGTAAACAAAATCAAGCACAAACGATTCAAGGAAAATCTAATAAACATGCTTCAACATCAACCAATCTCATCCATCCAATCACTCGTCCTCCCTAACAATTGTCAAATAAAGCAAGCCACAAGAGCATATAGAATTCAAGACTAGTGCTCACACACTCAACTCTCATTTATGTGGCGAGTAAAAGATGTACTCGATCGCTCTCCATCCCAACCCCTTTATGTGAACAATGCCCTCCCAAACTCACAACTCTCGTGTGTTTAAAGAGACAAGCACTCAACCTAGTAGTCGACTTGAAATATGTCAAATCATAACTTGCATTGATAAGCAACACTTTCACATTCGCACGACTCTATGCACAAGGTCGGAAGGTCTTTAAAGCTTGTAATGTAAGGCTAGGGTAAAGGGTAGAAAATATTTAGGAAAAAGTGAGAGAAAAGCTATGCTTAAGGGAGAAAATCCTAATAAAACCAAGGTCAAAAATAAATAATGACCAATCATCCCCAACATACCCAACTCCAACAAAAGTTCACCAAATATAACTCCAAACATTCAAACAATCCCAACACTTACAAATTTCACTCATAAAGATATGATAACATAGAACTAGAGTGAACAAACAAACTTTGAACTCAATTTTGATACTTTTTTTTTTTCTTTCTTTTCTTTTGAGTAACCCTCACATAGAACACTTGATCCTTGAAACATTTTTTTTTCTTTTCCTTTTACTCATATTTTTTCTTATTATCTCACATTGGAATTTAACTTTGAAACACAAATTCTTATTTTTCTCCAATCACAAAACCAAAGAACAAATTACTCATCTTATATTCCCACATTGTGCAAATTATATGCACACTACAACTCCCTCACCTCACTAACTAAAAGCTCCCCCCAAGCCAAGCTTGGGACTAGTAACCAATGGGGCTAAAAAGGCTTGTAATGTGGCTAATAAACAACAAAAAGGCACAAGCAACAACATGGGTAGCAAGAAAGGAACAAATGTATCTAATATCGTCTGAAGGCTACCTAAAAGAATGAACGCCTTCGTCCTCCACAATGAGCATAATGGTGAGCCATATAAACATTACTCATAGTTGCAAACCAATACTCAAATTCATTGACATACCAGGAAGTATCACACAATTCCTAACCAAATCAACTAGTCAAGCACTATATTCACAAGTAGTTGGACAAAATTGACTCATGTTAACGTTCTAAGGCAATCAAACATCAAATCATGATCAACAAATCCACAATGCTCATCATCATATACCAAGAATCAAAACAAAATTTTCAAGTATGGGGCATAGGGAAGCATGATTTAATATTCATTGGAACGTATTTTTGGATGTTTTTTTTTTTATTTTTCAATTTTTTTATTTTGTATATAGGAAAGCAATAAAACTATACTAGAAAGCAATAAAAGAAAGAAACCATACCTCAATCCGAAAACTCCCCCAAGCCAAAATCAGACAATGTCCTCATTGGCTCAAGAATTAGCCTAGCATGGCTAAACGTCATTTGGTTTTAAGAAAGAGACAAGGAAAATAGGGAAAAAGATAAAAAGAAAAAGGAAAGAAAAAGGAAAAAGAAAAATAAAGCAGGAAAGGGGGTATGGCGCGCCCGGTCGAGCGAAAATAAGGACATAAACTCGTTAACCTCGCGCCCGATCGGGCGGCTCTTCGCACGATCGGGCAATTTTGTGTCCTCGATAAAGTTCTTTCACGCGCCCGGTTGGGCTCCATCTCGCCCGGTCGGGCGAAATTTGTCGTATACGGACCTCTTCTCCCGCCCGATCGGGCGGGGGTTCGCCTGATCGGGCGAAATTAAGGCCACAATCTTTCTTCTTCTCGCGCCCGATTGGGCACGACTTCGCCCGGTCGGACGGATATTCCGTAGCTTGCACTGAGGGTTCTTTATCATTAATTGCAAGGGGAACCTCCTTAGGCTCAAATTGCCTTGGTTCCCCACTCGACTAAGCCACTACTACTCGATCAGGTGGGACTCTCATTAAGGGCTCAATTATCGCAACCTGTTCACCTTGCTCCTCGTGCTCATCATCAAAACCAAGCCCTTCACAATATAGAGCTCGTTCTATTGCATCCACTTCTTCCTTCCATGTCTTAGTTTTACTTGTAGAAGATGCAACACAAGATACCGCCACCAAGGGATCCTTAACAAGAGCTTGGGGCTCATTAGAACAATTATTTTCAACCACATCAATGCTTAAACACTTCTCCTCAATCATGGGGCTTTTAGGGGCATTATTTAAATTAAAAACAATATTGTCATCCCCTACTGATAGTGTCAATTTTCCACCTTGTACATCTATAATTGCTCCCGCAGTATTAAGGAATGGTCTACCCAAAATGATTGGAGTTTGCAAATCCTCAGCCATATCAAGAACAACAAAGTCAACAGGTATAAAAAATTTACCTACTCTAACGGGAACATCCTCTAAAATACCTAGGGGGTATTTAAAAGAACGGTCGACCAGTTGCAGAGTAATATTAGTAGATTTTAATTTACCCATATTTAGCTTTGAACACACAGACAATGGCATGACACTAACACTAGCACCTAGATCACATAATACATTATCAATCTTCAGATTGCCAATATGACAAGGAATAGAAAAACTACCGGGGTCTTTTAGTTTAGGTGGAGATTTATTTTGTAGTACGGCACTACATTCTGCAGTAAAAGCGACAGTCTCTACCTTACTAATAGACCTTTTCCCAGTTAATATTTCCTTCATGAATTTTGCATATGCAGGAATTTGTGTAATTAATTCTGTGAAAGGAACTGTTACCTGCAAATCTTTCACCATCTTCAGGAACTTACCAAACTACTTATCCACTTTAATTTTCAAATGTCGATTGAGGAATGGTAGTTTGATAGTTGGCTTTTGAACATCATTACTCTTATCTTGAATTGCAACCTTCTCTGGAGATTTACCCTACAATGTAACATCAGAAATATTAGTACAACCTTTTAGCCTTGCAGGGCTATTAGCAACATTGTTAGGTTTAACGGAATCAAGATTAGCATTATTCATTAGAACAGGTTCATCGTCTCTGGGCATAGGGGGCCCTTCATAGTGTGAACCACTCCTTAAAGTAATTACGAAAGCTTGATCTGTAGGCCTAGTTGGCTGTGCCGGCAGGGCTCCTTGTTGACGGGCTTGTAGAGTAGAGGAAATCTGCGCAATTTGATTATCTACTATTTTGTTATGTGCTATGATCGAATCAATTTGAGCATCTCTACTCTCCATGTGCTTTTGCATATTTCCTAGCATCGCTCTTATTTCTGCCAAAGCAGGATCATTAGGTGGAGGAGTTTGTGGTTGGGAATTCTGGCCAGCATTGGGGTGGTAATATTTCTGCTGGGGTTGTTGTGGCGCCTGTGATTGTTGTGGAGGTGGTGTAATTTGAACATTGGTGCTCCGGTAAGAAAGATATGGATGATTCTGGAACCCAGGATTGTAGGTGTTGGAGTATGGGTCGTTCTACCTATAAGCTTGAAAGGCATTGACTTGCTCCACGGAACTCCTGCAATCTTGCTCCCAATGACCTACAATTCCACAGTTTTCACAAAAAGCCTCATTAGCATTATTATTAATTGCAGAAACATTAGCTATATTTGCAGTACTAAGATTATCTAATTTTTGACAAATAGAGGTTAATTGAGCTTGTAAAAAGGATACAGAGTCGACACTATGTTTCCCTTTGTTAGCAAAGCCTCTAGGATTCCCATATTGGGAATTGTGGATTGCCATATCTTCGATAACTTGACCTGCATCAACATTAAGGTTTATAAACCTCCCACTAGCTGCATAATCCAATATTGTTCTAGATAAATTTCCAATCCCATTATAAAAGGCTTGGATTAACTGCCACTGTGCCAAATTATGGTGGGGACACTCCCTCTGCAGATCTTTAAATCTTTCCCAAGCCTCATATAAAGTTTCATCTGGCTCTTGGGCAAAGTTTTGAATTGCGCTTCTTAGCAAAGCTGTCCTCTCTGTAGGGTAATATTTATTATAGAAATTTAAAACAAGAGTCTCCCAGTTAGTTATACCAAGTGCAGTTCTATTTAATCCATTATACCATAATTTGGCTTTTCCACATAAAGAAAAAGGAAAGAGAATCTCTCTGATTTGGTCCTGTGTGACCCCAGCTTGCCTGATGGTATTACAATATTGACAGTAGTCTGCAATATGAAGATTTGGGTCTTCACCCTTAGCCCCACTGAATTGCTTCCTTTCTATCATCGTGATAAATTGGGGTTTAATCTCGAATTGTACCCCATCAAGAGCCGGAGTGGGAGTAAGATGTGGAAAATTTGTAAGCGTCGGCTGCGAATAATCACTGAGCTTTTTAGGTGCCGTCATCTCTAATTCTGAATCTGAAGGTACTTCTGAATCACTTAAATCAGATGGAGGGCCGCTAGGAATATTACCACCAGAACTTGCCAGTATTTTCCTGTATAAATTCTTTTATCTATGAAAAGAGCGCTCGATCTCAGGATCGAAAGGAATGTAACCTGATTTGAAACACCTAGGCATAAACAAAGAACTAGACGACAAATATGAAAACTGTCCCAAAGAACTTACGTTCTCTGGGACGAAAGAAAATCATCTAGACTATAAAAACAATCAGAAATAAAAATAAAACCGTTTCCCCGACAACGGCGCCAAATTTTGACAGGCTAAAGTCGTATCACCTAATCAAAAGTAATTCCTAAAACCACTAACTAATAATAGATAGGGAAGTAGGGTCGAATCCACAGGGAAACGAGTCTTTCCATTCCTAATTAATTATTATAATCTAAATTATTAAGTAACCAAAAGTTGTTATTTAAAGGAATTATACTACGAAGAATATGAGTAAGGAGAAATCAAATGATAAAAGACCTAGGGCATAAGTTCACCAATAAATAATATTCCAGGGTAAAACATAACAATTAATCATCAATGCATCAATTAATCAGATCATAAAGGGCTTTCGCTACGTATTACAATCACAGAGTTAATTTACCGGTATTAAATCTCATCTCTCGAATCTTCACCAAACCATTTATAAATTAGTCTGCCTATTGAAACTAAGCCCAAACATCAATTCTCATCTCTCAAATCTCGAATCAATATTGCTAAACTCATACGAATTAAATCTCGCCAAATCTAACCGCATAGCATTAAATCAATCAATAGGAAATTAATCAAGCATTGACAATTAACAGTAATAAATTATCCCTTCATATTATTTATGGATCCCCATAACCCTAGAAAGAAAACCACTCACACATAATTAAATATAAACTAAACAAAGCAATTAAACAAGTTATGATGAAAGAGAGAGAATAAATAACTGAGATTAAAGGAGAAGAAATCGTTACCAAAGTTGAAGGAAACAAGAGATGGAACTAAACAAAGAGTTGTAGAGAGAGAAAATAATACTAGAGTTTAAGAGGAGAGAGAGAAAAGTTAGAGAGAGAAAGAGAGAGAGAGTAAGGGAAGGGAGAAAAGAATAATAAACTCGCTTAACAAAAGCGTATAAATACTAAGCTCGAAAATCCTAAGTTAAAACAACTTAAACGACGCTTAGATTTCTCCTCGGAAACACGCGCCCGATCGGGCGAGGAACCGCCTGATCGGGCCCGCCTTTTTCTTCGTGTACTTCTCTTCTCGCGCCCGATCGGGCGCGCCTTCGGGCGGAGACCCTTGTTTAGGCTTGTAAATCGGCCCAAACCAAATATCCTCCTTGGGGCTTTAATCATTCGGTCCAATGCCTCATCTTCTCATAAGTCGAGCCCTTAATCACCGATTTGATGACTCTAACCGATATTGGCCTATGAAAGATGGTCGTGCTCCTCCAATTCTCGTAGTTGCTTCATAAAATCCCGGGAAAATGCTCCAAGAGTGAAATTCCCTATAAAACTCAACCAAAACTACGAAAACACTAGAAAACACATATTAGTAATAAAAGTGACTCTGAAGAGCCAAAAACACTACCAATTATAACCAAGGGATGGGGGTAAAACATTATATAAAATGGACATATCACTAAGCAGAGAGAACTGATGAGACACAATACACCTTCATCTCAAACAATCTTACCACGTCCTACCAACTAGTTTCAAATCCACCTCTAGTGAGCATCTCACTGATTCCTTGAAGGAATCTGAAAAGAAGAGATTTTAAGGCTACTCGACATCTTGACTATGCAAACCGCTCCATAGGCTTGACTCACATCTCCCTACACCGACTTGTGACTCAACCAAAAAGGTCAAAAGGTCTTGGAAAATGTTGTAATGTAAGGGCGAAAAGGGTGAAGGTAGGCTAAAATTTAAAATTTGGTGGTTCCTAAATTGTGAAGCAAAGATTGGCCAAATTTCAACACCATAATCAAGCAATCAACAAATAAAAACACCAACACCCTCAAGCTTATTCAAAGCCAAAATCACAAACATATATACAAAAAGCGTAAGAACGCTTCCCCTCAAGCTTGAATAAAGCATTGTCCTCAATGCTTAAAATAGAGAGAAATACACTTACATCAAAATATTTTTAAACTTTTCATTTTTCACATTTTTTTTCCACTTTTGCCAAAGCATATGAATGTGCTTTGCTTTTTCTCATTTTTTTCATTTTTCTATTTTTCACTTTATTGCATTGTCCTCGCCTCTTTTAACTATGGACGGCTTTTTCAACTGGCATTTGCCTTTATTCACAAAATAAACACAACACAAACTTGCTTACATTATAAGAACTAATAATCAAACTCATACACCATAATCTCCAACAATAATGATCAATTGATTCACAAAAACCAAGAATGGAAACAAGAATGAAACAAAAGGCTCAAAATCTAAAGATATGGCTTGAAAAGGAGGTTTATGGCTCAAATGGTTAGAAAGTAGGCAAATGTAAACCCAAAATAAAGAAATGAAATCTATCCTAGAAAAAGAAAAATTACCACCCCGAAAAGATGCCTTTGTCCTTCCTAAATGGTTCGGTCGCGATCTCGGAAGATAAGAGTCAAGTTCTAGATAAAGCATGCAATAGTCAAGGATTCATGTTCCGCTCATGCAAAATATGTAAAAGGTTAGAAAAGAATGAAACCTCACATGGTTGTAGCAACAACTCACTATTAGTTTCAAATTCACCAAAGGGAGTAACACTGTAATATCCCGTATTTTTATACGTATTTTATTTTAAATAAGTATTTTGTGAGGTATTTAAATAATTTGAAATAAATTATTTATGGCATTTTAATTATTTATTTTAAATAAGTTTGGAAATATTTTATAAAAGGAAAGTTTTATTTAATTAATTATTTTATTAAGTTGGGATTTAATTTAGGAAAGTTTTATTTTAGTAAAGTTTTATTACGAAAGGGATTAGGAAAGATTAAAAAAGGAAAGTTTAGATAAGAAGGGTTTCTAGAGAAAGGGGTATAAATATTCAACACATGGGCAAATTAAACTTTGCCCAGAGTGGAGAATACCCAAGGTAAACTTTCTCACCCTTCTCCTTTATTTCTTTTTCTTTTTCTTTCTTTTCCCCTTCCCCTTTTTTTGCAAGGCCGACCACCACCTCACACCACCGGCTGCCACCACAGCCACCGGCGCAACAGCTAGCAGCCGCGGCGGCAGCCTAGCCGTGTCATGGTGCTGCTGCCGTTCGGCCTCCCTCTCGAAAAAAATAATAATTCTTTTTATTTTTCTTTTGTTTAATCCTAGATCTAATTATAAATTATGAGTTTTGTGATGGTTTTATGATGATTGATTTTAAGTATGATGCAAATTAATTTTCAGATTTTAAATTTAATTAAAAAGCCCCAATTTTGAAACCCTAGATTTATAAATAATTGATTATTGAAGGAATATGATTTAGGGTGGTTTAAACCTTTAATTTGAGGGTTTTAAAGTATAATTACAGCAAGTTTTCATGAATTAATATTGCTGGAATTTTTGTTAGTAAGCTAAAAATTAAGTTTCTTGAAGGAATTTTGACTACCCATTAATTGGGATTAAAGTATGAAGTTTTAAATTAATTTTCAGCTTGTTTTAATTAAATTATGAGTGGTTTAATAAGAGTATATATTGCTGGAAATTTGTGGGGAGTAGATTTTAATGCCATATGATGATTTTGGATTGTAGGAGACTTTATAGTGAGCGAATTCTATTAGTCGTGGCGATTTTAAGATCGTATACAAGGTACGTTCGCGTACTTAGCATATTTTTGATGATGTAGTAACATGCTAGGATTGATTATTTAATCGCAAGTAGTATCATGCTAGATTATGATTGGAAATTGTGATTTGGTTGATATTGGTGATTGAATTATGAAGCATGATTTATTTGTGATGGATTAATGATTGGAAAATAATCGTTTGGCATGTTGAATATGAACCACACTTTTATTTATGGCATAATAGAAAGCATGTTTAATTAAACTACATGTTTAATTTAGTTTGGAATATTAAAAAAGAATTTTATTATGGTTCATATAATTTTAATTGATGCTATAAGCATGAGAAAGGAGCTATGTAAGTGTTTATGTACACGAGGAATAAATTATATGTTGGTGCCTTAGTGCACTTAAGGTGTTTCTAACACCGAGAGATAGGAATTTTGGCGCATTACGCGTTTAAGGTGTCTTTGACATCGAGATAGATTTAAAAAGGGTTCAACGTTAAATATTATGTGGTCACTAATTATTCAAGAATTAAATTGGAATGTTTAATTGTTTGGATAATTATGATGTTTGATTGTGTTATGGTTTGAGAGTCATCACCAAGTTTAATAATATAAAAATAACGTAAACTGAAAGAGATGACGCACCAAAACTCTTGGAATGTATATACCTTGAGTATGAACATATAGGGGGAGTTATGCGACTTTATATTTGACCATAACTTCTACTGGGAGCACAGGACGCTGTATTTTCCTTTTATTATTATGCGCAGGAATTCCGCCACTTACGAGTGGTTCTTTTATACTGGCACGGTTAGCTCCCGTGTTAGTACCCCTTTATTAGGGCAGGTTAGGGGGAAACCCGTTCGATCGTAATCAATACTAAATAAATTATTTAGTTACTTAGTTGAGAAGTCTTGTTGTATGTTGTGTGCTTGTAAACAGGTGCAACGAGGTAAGTTGTGTGTTGATAGGTGAAAGCATGTTAGTGTGTTTAATTACGCTTATGTACTCATCTTTGCTGATTGTGTGTTTGTGTCTTTGTTGGCCTTGTCTTTACCTTAGCCCTATGATGACCCATTTTTAATGGAGAGTAGTGGAAACAAGTAGAGAGAATCTTTTCAAGTGATGAAGCATATTCATGATGGGCATGAGTGAAGAGCGAATCATGCTAGTTTCCATAAGTTTATGATGTGTTTATTGCTTTCATTATTTTATTATATTATGTTTGTGAGACTAACGCAAAGGTTTTGAATTGGTTCGGTTTTGTTAAGGGCCTATAATGGTTCCAAGTTTTAGGTTGACTTTGTTTTACTTTGGTTTGACTTTACTTTCGTTGGTTGACTTTTTAAGTTGAGTCGTTTTGAATGTTTTTAAAGATAGTCTTCCGCTGTGTGTCTTTGATAGTTACCTTAGCCGTTTTCACGGTGGCAGTAATGTCTCAGGTTTTCCTATTTTGAGTTTTGAACCGAGCAAAACAGGTATTTTAAAAGAAAGGAATTTCTAGGGTGTTACAAACACCTTCTTACCACAAACAATTATAATCCGGCTTCATGGTCCCAAAAGTTCTAAAGACACTACCTTAGCATACTCTATCCTAGAATCAACGAAACATACTCTCAAACCATGCACATCGTTACCATTTAAGAAGAAAAGCATTCAACTATACAAGTCCAAAAGTATTATGTCCAAAGCAAGAACAAAACAAAACATAATGCAAATTTGCCTTGAAAGAAACAAAATCTTTTTGGAGTTTTTCAAAATAAAAGAACATGGAAATGCATATACAAATGTGCATGGCATATATGAATCAACATCCCACCAAACGTGATAGAATACCCTCCCCCAATCTTGAATGAGACAACACACTCAAATCATAAATCATAGAATCCATGAGAGGGGAAAACAAAGAGATCAATCCAACAAACCAACACATGTCCAACAAGTCATCAACCATTAGAGAAATAGCAAGGAAAGATATTACTGGATGTTAGGTGGGTGTAAATACCCGCAAATGACCCAATTCAACCTTTTAAAGCCAATTTCCTCTAGAATTGAATCTTGCTTTCCATATGCTACCATATGTGGAGTCATACCTCCTTGAATCTTGATTCAAACCAATGCACCAAAGTATATCAAGTTATGTACCTAGCTAAAGGCACACAAACATTTCCATGAGAGAAAATCTATTTTAAAAAGAAAAGAAAATGAAAGCAATAAAACACGGGTTACTTCCCGAGAAAGGCTTGCTTAAGGTCCAAGCTTGACCGCTCTAGTAAATAATATTGCAACGAACGCAAGAGCTTGTCAAATACACTACTACACATTTTGCAAAATAGAAGGTAGGCAAATGACGAGAAGAGGATATGCAACAAGATTAGTGCATACCAATGAGGAGAGAGATGCTAAGAAAAAGAAGAAAAATAAAAAGAAAACTCAACAAAATAAGAAGAAGAAGAAGAAGAAGGAGGAGGCAAACTCTCCTCCAAATGCTTTTGGGTGGAAAAATCACCCTTTTCCTCAATAATCGATGAGTGGGGAGCTTGAATATCACAAATAGAAGGAGGGTCCCCAAGAGGCTCATTAACAAAGGAAGGGAGGGATATAAGAGTGTAGGGGATATGTAGGGAATATTTCAAGCATTACCCCATTGAACCCCACTGTGATCATACACTTAAGCATGGTGGCGTCCAAAGGGAAGGAAGCTAGAGAAAAAGAGTCGCCAACAAGTTTTAGGAACTTGTAAACCGTTCACAGGGTGAAGGTTACACCCCTTAACGATCCATGATATCGTCAACTCCAATAAGTCTGGAACCATGACTGGTGTTCGGGGATGAGGGTACGAATCCAATCTAAAAGAGAAAGAACTCGCCCTATAAAATAGGCCTCTACTTTATTCTACTCGTATTCATGTGCGCTTTCTGACTAACATGCAAACAATAAATTAACCCTAAACCTGTTTATCTATGTTGGTTGAATATTAATGCAAAAATAAAACTATTATTGACGATCACTTGAATTATAATCATATTAGCCTAAACAAGATTATTAATCATCTTATTAAGCGTGATTACAAGTACAAATTCCCTTTAAACATGTATAAAAGGCGTGATCAAGCAATAACAATAAATAAGCATCAAGCAACATAATCATAATAATCATAATTATAATCATAATCGTAACAATTATAATCATGTTAAAGCATAATATTAATAGCAAGATCCTAGGCATGATACTAACAAGATTAATAACAAATCCTAGCATGTCACTAAGCATTAAAGATCAAAGCTTTAGCCCTAACATGATACTAACATGCTATTAGAAAAGAGTAAAAGGCACCCTAAACATGATACTAGAAAGCAATAGAAACATCATAACGTGATACTAGGAATTAAACAAATTTAAACATGCTTTCTACAAGAATAGAGCAATAAGATTACATACTTTGATGCCTCGTACCTCTTTCTAATAACAAAATACACGCGTTAGTAACTTCAAGGAAAAGTATAAAATCAAAGAATTAAATTAAATAATTGAAATAGAGATTTGGGACCAAACCCTCAGAAAAGTATAAACCTTTCACGTCTAGGGCGAAGGCAACTTCAAACTTGGCTAGGTGTTTCTAGATCTTGTGTATGCGGAACTGTGTTTGTGAAAAGCTAGAGAGATGAGAGCTTAGAGAGAATTTAGAGAATAAAATAATTGTTGATTGTAGAATGTAGACTGGTAGATCATCGATGATGAAAAAACGTAGGTTCAGGACCCTATTTATAATAAAACAGTCCGAAAATAGGTAGAATTTGATAAGGAATAAAACTCCACGCTGTCGCCGCAAAACCAACTTGTCACTTGGCGACAAGCTCTGTCGCGTGGCGACAAGGCTTGTCGCGTAGCGACAGGCCTGTCGTTTGGTGACAGCCTGGATTCCTACGCGCTTTCCAACATGGAGTCCACTTATCAATCAAAATTGACTCGTAAAGTCCGTATGAAAACTGAAATCGTATTTTTCATAAAATAATATTTTATTCCAAGTAAAACTTATCAAAATATAATTATTAATTCTAATTTTATTAGGACTTAAGAGAACCTTCTAGAGAATTCTAGAAGACTATAATTAATTCTAATAACTTTAGGAATAATAATTAACATTGGGCCCTCCCCTAGATCATCGAGCCACATGTAAAGATCAAACCGGGCTCAGTTTAGTATTTTGGCCATAACTTCCTCATTATTCATCGGAATTGGGTTTATAATATATCGTTAGAAAGCTCTTTGCAAGCCCCATCCAACTACACTATTATTGAACCCTTATTGTGGACTAAACTAAACTGGATTGGCTGTTTTCATAAAATAGAATTGTTTTTCGAAAACAGAAAGAAAGAATTTTTAAAACTAACCGCAACACCTAACCTTTCACATTTTCACTTCGTTCAATAATCAAATGACATGAAAGGTATTCATCACTGGGTTTGGTTTTGGGGAGACACAAATGGGTGTCTACAGGATATGGTTAAATATCCTTGAAAAGGGGTATGAGAAGAGGGAATAGGGGCAATAGTCACACAAATAAACTCTTTCTCACCACCGTGCCTCAAATCACCAATAAGAGCATGGAAATCAATCATAGAATTCTCAAAAGAAGAACACTCATACTCTCCAGCTACCTCAAACATCCAACTTCCAAGAGAAACTGCATAATCCCCTCCATTACGACTATGAACAACAACTCCCTCAACATCCTTAAAGCCCAAAGTCTCAAAACCATGCATGAATGGATGCAAATTCATTTCAAACTCATCTTTCTCCCGTGAAGCATCATCAATGAACTCATTCAAAAGGCTATGGATTTTCATTTAACTCTCAAAGAACATATTGGACATAACCTCAAACGAGTCCGAATACTCATGGATAGAAGAATCACTATCATGCACTTGAGACTCATCAAGATGGGAGAAGGGGTTGGGATTTTTAAATTCAATACTCTCTTCATTCTCATCTCCTTCACCATCACTCGAATGCTCTTTAATGGGATCCTCACACTCTCTTGGTTGCTCAAAATCATCATCATCATCCTCAAAGCACACATTAGATTGGAATTTTTCACAAACAAGCATCAAAGATGACAATTGGCTCTCAAGCTCTCCACCCCTCCTTCTTTCCTCCTCAAAAAGCTCATCACTCTTTTTCATCATCTCTAATTGACTTCTCATAGAATTAAGAATCGACCCTTTACTAGGCCCAAGCTCATTACTAAGCTCAACATGCCTAATTTGAGTTTCAAAAATAACAATAAGAGATTCAAAAGGTGTAGAAGGTTGAGGCTCAATAAGAGAAGAAGAGGTACAACCAAGATTGGAAGAAACAACATTAAGATCATGAGCATATACATCACGTTGGGGAATGGGGGCACAATCAAGCATATGAGATTCGTCATTAAGGGAGCGAAGCACATCACAAGAAGGCATGGTAAATAATGAAGAAAATTGAAACACACCATTAGCATTAACTTGAGCATGTATCATATCATGAACAATAGGAGAAATAGAGTTGAAAACATTTGTTCTAGGTTCACTTATTGGATCATGTGACAATTCATGGGAATTCATGCTAACATAAGAAGAATCAAGACATTGCATATCAATATGAGAAACATGATTACCTCTATCATAGACATCCCAAGCAAACCAAACATAAAAATCCCAAGCATCATCAATTGACAATGCTCTAAATTCACCATTATGCATGCATTCAACTTCATCCCTAGTTTGCTCATTCAAACCAAAATAACACATCTCACAAGCTTCCCAAAGATTACAACAATTATAATCAAGAAATCCCACAAGTTTATTGAAAAATTCACAAAAAGGCTCACTATCAAATAGAGGAAATGAGAGACATGCCATTTTTTTCTTTTTTTTTTCAAAACTAAAAAATCAAATAAAAGAAAAGTATGTACAAACACTTAGACTAAAGTAATAAAAACATAGACACCGTTCCCTAGCATATGTTGTGTTTTTAGTAAGTATTTAATAATATGATTAAGAAAATCTTTATACATGCACAAAAAGTATAATGTATTAGATTATAATATATTTAGGATATTTATGTCAAAATATTATTTAGGGAATATGGTTATGCTAGTATATCTTTTAGGAAGATTGTTTCCTATTTTATGAGCTTAGGTTTTGTATAAATACTCAACCTAAAAAAATAATTCAAAGAGTATAATATTGCATAGCAAAAGCAAATATTTGAATCCCACCGGTGGGTCTAACTTTCTAACCCACCTTATAGATGAATCTTATTTCATAGAACTTTTTAAAACAAATTTTATGATGGAAATAAAACAAGTTATAAGATATTTATTAAAAGTTATGATTAATTTTTTTATATATGAGTTATTAGAAGTATTGATAATAAAACTCTATACAACGTTTTTATCTTAAAAAGATCTATCCAAAATTCGATTATCTAGCATCATATGTGTCACAATAATACGTATATGTGGCGCGAAACTTGGAAAACAACTGAAATGCCAAGTGTCGGTATCTCATGGCCTGGTTGTGAGACCGTCTTTATATATTAGTGACTAGTTTTATGTCTGGGCGATGCCCGGATTGTCCTAAACTCTTAAGCTTAAATACGATTAATAATAACCTCTTTTGATAATGTAAAGTATTAAGGCATACGATATCATATCTAACAAAGGGAAAACTAGGTCGTTGACTAATCCTCCCTAAGCCAAACAAAATTTATAAACACTTAAGAAACCTCAGTACAAGTATAGAGGTAAGTCAAGCGTCGAACCCAAAGGAACGGTTATGTTCAAGCACTCTCAATTGTGCGCCTAAGCTAGTTCGAAGTCAAGGGTGAAGAAGGTAATACTAACAACTACTAAAACAAACGAGCAAACAAATAAAACACTAGGGAATGGGGATCAACAAGTAATCATGACAATTGTAACAACTTGGGAAGAAAACGCCAATCAATGGTTGTGAAGACTAATGATAAGAGCTATCAATTGGAATCAAAGAGCAATCTCCTAATCGTTAAGCTAGTGGTCTCTACGAATAACAAACTAGGAGAATCACAATCCAAACCAATCGATAATTGCAATTCCTAAATCAATGGGTCGTGTCATTAGAAATTACAATACAATCTGGCATAATTCTCAAGGCCTAATCAAATTACACACATGCAAACTTACATTAAGTACTTTAATTTCAATAATTAATCAATATAATTCCCAAATTAATCACAATCAATCAATCAAACAAGTTTCACCCAATCCCTACCCAAACAACTACTCAAGAATCATCATCTAATCAACAAGCAACTAAGAAATCAAGAATCAACAAAATATGAAGAACAATTGCACTAATCAAGAATCAAACATCAAAATCAAATCAAACATCAAATTAAACCAAGCAATAAAATGAGATAGAGTTAGAAATGCTCATTGATAATAGGGAAGATCTTCAACACAATTATCATCCTTGTATCATTAATCTCTCAAATCACCATTGAAATCTCTCACTTTCTCTCTCTAAATCTACTCCTAAACTAACCCTAAAACTAGAGAGAGAAACTCTCAACTAAGCCAAAATTATGATCAAAATTATGTATCAAAACTTCTTACAAAAATCGGGTTAAGAAAGGTATTTATAAAAGGCGTAGAAACCAAATCGAGCGAAGCCAGAAACAGGGAGGAGCAGCCGCGCGGGCAGGGGTGCGCGCCCGCGCGCCCGCGCTCTTCTGGGTTTCTTTAACTTCTTCGATGCCTTGTGCGCTCGCAAATGGGTCTTCGTGAGCTCCACTTGACGAACATTGGGGGTGGCAGTTTCCAAGGGCCTTCACGGTGGGTTCAAAACCATCTTTCATGAGAGCGCGGCTTTAGAGCGCAGGAGCTAGAACTTGGAGCATCCACTTCCTTACATCTTGAGCTTTCCCAATGCTATAAGTTTGCTCCAAATGCATCTTCTAACTTAGTTGGCCACCAATATCAAGACTCAAACCTCGTACAATACCTATAACCATGAAAAGAGAGCAAATAAAGGAGAAAACACTAGAAAAACCATAAAAACACACAATAAGAGAGAAAAGGTAAAATAAAGAGAAAATGCATAAAACTAAGCATTTATTAAGTAAGAAAGCTATGTAAAGAAGGTAAAAACAACCTAAATACTCATCAATATCGCTTATATTTATATAACTAGTTTAGGTCCCGTGCAAACGCACATTAATTACTAATAAAATATGGAGTATAAAGAATTAAAATAAGTTTTTTTTTTCATGTGTCATTTTACCTAATATTTTTGCTTTTCGTTGATTTAACTATTACAATATTTAATTTTATTCATTAGAAAGATTTGTTTCAAGCATTAGAAAGATTTGTTTTTGTTTTGATTTTTCAATGTCATAAAACTTTCATTTTAAGCCAATGAGAACAAAACTTGTGTAACAAAGAATTCTAACAATTGATCGTATCTTGTCTTCCTAATACATAAAGTGAGAAAATTATAAACTACCTCCATTTCATAATAGTTGCAACTTTTTTTTACAGGAATTTTGGTATTATGTATAAAATATAAAATATTTTAAAATTGCAAATATATAATATGAACAGAGGTATGATTAGATTTTGTTTAAAAATTCCCTAAAATTATTATATATATAACAATTGTTTGATTTACTTAAGTTAAATAAAATAATTTTTTATTATTTTTTCCCTACTAATTCTCTTCCACATAACAAAAGATATGTTGAATATATAAAACAATATTGAATTGAAATTTTAGTGAAGAAATATGATTGCAAAGTAAGGTGAAATAAAATAGAAAAAAATATAACATGTATGTACGTAGTATATGGAATAGTATTTATTTGTAGAAAGCTTAACAAACAAATAATTGTAGAAAGATTTGTCAAGTCATTTTTTTAAGTAATTACTCTTTACTGTATTTTTTTTTAAAAAATGTAATCATTATATTTCTATACTCCGTAATATAATTTTTTTTTCTAATTTCTTATTTTTTTAAAAAAAAAAAACAAAGACACACCAGAAGATGACACACGTCATTGCTGGTGTGTCTTTTAGTATATAGTTATTGATATTTAATTTTTGTAGTTTTATTTGTAAATAAATATCTATGTTATTATTAAACTTGATATTTTTTTTATTGCACGTACTTAAATTAAATCTAATGAACTGAAAGTATTTTTTACCAAATTAAAATTATTTTTTCTGATTAAATTTTTTTTTTACGTATTTTCTATTTTTTATTAAGATATATTATAAATGGATCTCATT
Organism: Chenopodium album; assembly: GCF_948465745.1. NCBI lineage: Eukaryota > Viridiplantae > Streptophyta > Magnoliopsida > Caryophyllales > Amaranthaceae > Chenopodium > Chenopodium album. Next base: position 9,776,221 of record NC_137850.1, on the reverse strand, counting down.
TTTAAGAACTTTTTAAAACAAATATAATGATGAAAATAGTACTAAGTTATAAAATATTAGAAGTATATAAATAATAAAACACTATACAATATTTTTATCTTAAAAAAATTTATCCAAAATTCGCTTATTTAGCATCTTATGTGTCACAATAATACCTATATTTTGCCTACCGGGCGCAACACTTGGCGAAATACTGGAATGCCAAGTAACAATAACAATAATAATAATAATAATAATAATAATAATAATAATAATAATAATAATAATAATAATAATAATAATAATAATAATAATAATAATAATAATAATAATAATAATAATAATAATAATACTAATAGTAATAATAATAACAACAACAACAACAGCAACAGCAGCAGCAACAACAACAACAACAACAACAGCAACAGCAGCAGCAGCAGCAACAACAACAACAACAACAACAACAACAACAACAACAACAACAACAACAACAATAATAATAATAATAATAGAATTAAATTTAGTATGTAATACCTTTTAAAGAAAAAAAAAATTATTAAACTCTTTTTAAGTGAAAAAAATATTAAAATCGAATATGAAAAATAATGATACAAAAGTTTTGATGGTATATCAAATTAAGGTAGATAAAAAAAAAAATTAATGATACATGGTCATATTTATAAATATAATTATATGGTTATTCATATAGGAGTAAAATCCTATTTCTAATTGGACATTCATCTTAATTATAATATTTAATGTTTTGTTATAAGTAAAATTCTTTTGTCAATAAAAAGATAATTTTTTTCAAAAGAATTATAAATTATTTTATGTATACTTTTTTTTATCCTAAACAAATCTATCCAATCTAATCTAACGTGACATCTAATTTAATCACAATAATATCTATTTGTCGTCTACGTGACTCGACATTTGGCGAAAAATTGGAATGCAAGGTGTCGCTGTCTCGTGGCCCTAGTTTTGTGCCCGGGCGATGCCTGAATTGTCCTTAACTTTTTAGCTTAAATGTTAAATACGATTGTATGACCCTTTTGATAATGTAAAATATTTAGACATACGATATCATATCGCTTATTTATATAATAGTGTACTTTTTTGTAGTTTTATTTGTAAATAGATATCTATGTAAATATTAACTTGATATTTTTTTTTTGCACTTAAATTGTTTCTAATGAATTGAAAATATTTTACCAACTTAAAATTATTTTTTCTGATTAAATTTTTTTTTTTACTAATTTTCTATTTTTTATTAAAATATATTATAAAAGGATCTCATTTTAAAGAATTTTTTAAAACGAATTTCATGATGGAAATATTGCTGAGTTATAAGATATTTATTAAAAGTCATAATTAATTTTGTATATATGAAATATTAGAAGTATATCGATAATAAAACACTGTACAACATTTTTATCTTAAAAAAATATATCCAAAATTCGCTTACTTAACATTTTATGTGTCACAATAATACTTATTTGTTGCCTACGTGGCGCGACACTTGGCGAATAACTGGAATTCCAAGTGTACTGTCTCGTGGTCTGGCTGTGAGACCGACTTTATTTATTAATTAGTGACTACTTTTGCGCCCGGGCGATGTCCGGATTATTGATAAAATTTTATGATAAACTTTTTGGGTTGAATCTTAAATACGGTCATATAATCTCATTTAAATTTTTGATAATTTATATAGTAGTGCTTTTATTTTGTTTGTAAATAGAAATTTATATTATTATTGACTTGAAATTATTTTAATTGAATTTAAAACTTTACTAAAATGAAAGTATTTTTAGCAAACTAAACTTATTTTTACATATTCTCTATTTTTTTTAATAAATTAAATATATCTATGTTATTGTTAACTTGAAATTATTTTTCAGGTAATTATGAATTTTGGTACCTCCAAAATGACCCTAGTTGAATTTTCGCACCCATTTAAAACTTCTTTTATTTTTTTTTATTTTATTTTGGTACCCATCAAAGTGTAAAATTATAGGTTTTAGTACCTCCGTCAATGTTCCGTTAAGTTTTCCGTTAGTGGGGTCCTGCTACCTTCCAGCCACCCTTAGCCCCTCTCCCCCCCTCCATGTGCGGTTGTCGTCAACCCCGAGAACAACCGCCTCCTCCCAGCCACCCTTAGCCCCCCTCCCCACTTCCTGTACGACTGCCGGCAACCCCGAGAATAACCTTCCATCCACCAAAACATCAATTACCAAGTGCGCAACCCACCACAGCAGCCTGCCGCCGCGGCCAGGCACCATCCCAACCACAGTAGCCTGCTACCACGCCTAGGCACACATCCACCGAACACACTCCAGTCACCGCCACCACCACTCAAAACTCCCTAATTCACCTCCCCCACTCTAAAAAAACCCCAAACACTCATCCTCCACTCTCGAAATACCCCAAACACTCATCCCCCACCCCGAAACCCTAACATTAGAGGAGTGATTCGGGGTTCATGGGAGGGAGGGAAGGGTTTTGAAATGGTTTATGTGGTTGCACTAGGGTTTCGGGGAAGGGGGAAAACAAGGGTTATGACTTACATTAGAGGAGGGAAAGGGAGGGGGTAGGGTGACCGGCGCCAGGGGAATTTGGCCACTGACAGCCGGAAGCCGGCACGAGGTAGGGGAAGGGTGACTGACGGGGAGGGGGGAGGGATGGCAGTTGCTGGTGGTTTTTTTTTTTTTTTTAATTATTATTTTTTAAGTTTTTTTTTTATTTTTTTATTTTTTAAAGTTTTTTCTTAATAAATTAAATTATTAAATAATTAGATAATGGGCCCCACTAACAGAAAACTTATCAGAACATGGATGGAGGTACCAAAACTTTTAATTTTACACTTTGATGGGTACTAAAATAAAAAAAGTTTTAAATGGGTGCGAAAATTAAACTAGGGTCATTTTCGAGGTACCAAAATTCAAGATTTCATATTTTTTATTGAAAGTATTTTTACCAATATTCACTATTATTTTTTAAAACAAATTATTATATTATTAATGGATCTTATTTTAAAGAACTTTTTAAATCGAATTTTATGATGGAAATAGAACCGAGTTATAGGATATTTATTATAAATTATGATTAATTTTGTATATATGAAATATTAGAAGTATATTGACAATAAAACTCTATACAACAATTTTATCTTGAAAAACCTGTCCAAATTCGCTTACCTAGCATCATATGTGTCACAACAATACCTAGTTTTTACCTACGTGATGTGACACATGGAAAATAACTGGAATGCCAAGTGTCACTGTCTCGTGACCTGACTGTGAGACCGACTTTATATATTATTGACTAGTTTTGTGCCCCGGGTATTGCCCGAGTACTCTATTGAATTTTAGGATAACTTTTTTTCTTTTTTTTTTTAATTCTATATGCAAAATTTTAAAACATACCATTAATACAAACAATGTTATGTATTATATTTAGGATATTTTGACGTATAATATTATTTAAATTTTTTTACTAATGGAATAATAATCACTTGACAATCATACTTGTAAAATAAATAATAGTACGTAGTACCGCTCATCATAAAGTTGTGAATGGTTTTGATAAAGATTTTGGGTTATCTAGTGACGAGTGGCATTTATGCCACGATTAAGGGCTCATTTTAAAGGGTTTTCCCCGTACTTGTAGCTTGTTTGTACCCTTTTTCTTATCTTTAGTTCTCCTTTCTTTTGTTCGTCTTCTTTCCTAGTTTTACCTCCTTTGTCTATTTTCTACCTTGATTTTCTTGTTTGTGTTTTGTAAGTACCGTGGTGTTGAAAGAAAAAGACCTTGGGCAAAGAAGAGAGCGATGCGCGCCCACTAGAGAGAGCGTACATGAACGCTACGTGCCCGCGCAGCTTTGTGAGAAGGCGCGCAAAAGGCAGAGTTCAAGGGGGCTAAGCAGGAAGTTTTGTGCGACCACTGCACGACCCTGGAGAAGGCGCACAGCCCTGCTAGAACCGGCGCAGCTAGAGTATGAGGAATTGAACAAAATCAGAGAGATTTACGCGCTTGCTGCGCGACCCTGGAGAGGGCGCGCATTCTACCTACGCGGGCGTGCATCATTTTGTGCGGGCACGTATTTCAGGGTTTCGTTTTTCCGTACCCACGAAGTTGCGGGCGCACATCAATTGAAGAGGGCGCACAATATTTTGTGCGGGCGCGCATCGCTAGGTTCCAGCTTTTTACTTCACCTTGTTGCTTCAATTTCTTCTTTTTGAAGCACCCATATATATAGTCCGTACTCTCCTTTGGATGTAATTAGATTATCTTAACTTAATCTTCTGATTTTTAGCTTAATCTAGAGAGAGAAACATCCTTAGTTTTGGAATTTTTAGAGAGAGAAAGTGTGGATTCCTCCATTGTTGAGCTTGGATTTTGAAAACAAGCTTAATCAACCTCTTTGTAGAACTTCAACTTCAATGAATGAGCATTTCCTTACTCTTTTCTCTTTACTTTGCTATTTGATTTTGTTTTAGATTGTTTTTGTGTTATTTCAGATGGTATACTACAAGAGGGGGGTGAATTGTAGTAAGTTCCTAATGCCTAATTTTCGCGGAATATAAAACAGTTATAGTTAGGAACTTAAAGAGTGCAAAACAGATTTTACGAGGAAACCTTCCAGGGCCTAACTGGAAGTAAAACCTCGGCCCTATTGGGACTTATAAACAAATTCCACTATAATAGGCAACTCTCCTAGTACAACCTATTACACAGACCTTTGCTTTGCAAGTTCCACCACGGACACTTGCCACTTGATAAGAACCTATCCTATCAGACCTAAGACACACTCAGGCGCCTTTTTCGACCCAAGACACACTCAGGTTCCTTTCTCGACCTAAGACACACTCAGGTTCCTTTTTCTCACTGTGCAACCCAAGACACACTCAGGGTGACTCACTTCACTTGAATTTTAGAGAATTCAAACTCATCACACCCCAATACCCAAAACACTCAAACCCTTTTTCTCATTACAAGATCTCATTGAATAACTCTAAATACATATATATGAATAAAGAGATAAAACTAATATGTTGGACACTCGAGATCTGTCTGGAACTCACTGGACGAACTGTAACCAAAACCTGATAGGAACTTTGACCAGGGGACCGACTTAGCTTCGTGGTGAAAGATAAAACCATTAAGCACGACCACTCCACTTCATCAACCTCAACTTTGAATGAATACATATGAGCATATTTATAGTACACTCGAATTATTCATTTCACCTTGAAAAATATAGGTTTTATGAAAAGATAAGTTTAAAAGATATTTTCTAAAAATAAGTTTTTCGAAAATATATCTTTTTGTTAAGAATAAAATCTGTCATTAATAATAAAGATATAATTAACATAAAATCATATTTTATTCAAAACTTATCTTTTTTGTTTAAAAATACTTTTTAAACTAACTTATCTTTTTCCAAAAGGGATTTATTAGAAAATAATATCTTTATTCAGTAAAACCAAATCCCTAAAAGATATGCACGTATTAGATAAATATATATCATTAAAACCGACTTTTAAAGACGTGCATACTTAAGTTCTAATTAGGTTCGGATCTTCTGACAGTCTCTGAGTTCCTGACAAGTCAGTAACTCTAATTTCATTGACTGTTTGTAGTTCACCTTGGTTCTATATAAACTTGTTCCAGACCGACTTTTATTTCCAACATACTTACATGAATCATAGAGCAATATACTTCTATTTCTCCGTCTTCATGTTGCTTCTCTGAGACTCTTGTTCTGGAATCCTGTAGTCTTGATGTATTCTGGATCTCAGGTTTTGCCCCAGCATTACACCGGAACCAGGTCATTACAACCCGTTGATATGTTCCCGTCAGGACACACCATTGCCCCAGCATTACACCGGATACAGGTCATTACAACCCTTGATATGATCTTGCCAGGGAACACCTTGAAGTTCCATTTCTGGAACTCTTCTTCTAACTTTACTTGTATCCTCATGGATCTTCTAAAGTTCCTTTGTTTTAGTTCCTTCTTCAACTCCCAGAGTTTACTAAACCTGCAAACATCACAACACTAGAAAATCCTTATTAAATGGAAGTTTGCTCAATCATAACTATCATCATCAAAACCTCATAAGGGTCAACAAGTTGCCCCTTTTTGATGATGACAAACTGAGCAAACTTTTGAGGATAACAAAGTAAAACAGAAGGTTAGTTTTTTCATTTATAAAAACAATAAAGAAAACTAAATAAATTAAAAGACTCCTACACATACATGACCTATATATGCATAGGATACTTACCTCGTGAAGCTAACATATGTAAACACCTATTTATATAGTTACCTTCATGAATCCTTCGCCATCATCATGCTCATCAACCATATCTCATCATTGCGCTTGTTCCTTATATTGCTTATCATATATTACTCAAGTTCCTTACATATATACCTGTCATTACCCAGGTTCCTTGTACCCTGTTCCCAGCATAACTTATTCTTTCTATGCACAACTAAACAAACATGTTAGATAGATAATCATCATTAGTTTATAATCATCAAAACCTAATTACTCAACATTTTGCTTTGTTAATTACTCATTAATCATGCTTGTTATTTCATGATTGACTTGATGATTGCCATGGATTGTGAGTAGTTATCTAGCCAAGGGTGTGAGGATGATGTAGTTGGAATTTGTTCATGTTTATAGTGTTGGGATTCAAGTTGATTGTGATTAAAGTCTTTACATGCTTGATTGTTCTTTGATCTTCTTGCAAAGTGCACGTTGTTAGTTGATTGAAGGTGAATCTTTGTTAAATTAAACGATAGTTGACTTAGCTAAGTTCATTTGTATCGATTGTTACTTGATTGCACCTCCCAATATATGGTTCTAATGTGAAAGCATAAAGGCTATGTTAGGAGAAGCCAATTGACCCCGAAAGGTGGCTAGATTGGATTTTTTATATCGATATTCATACATGTTTAGTTCATTATCGATTTGTTCCTATGTTATTGCATGTTCAAATGAAACTTACATCTACCCATTCCCCTTGGTGTTCTCTTTATATTGTCTTTAATTCATTTCACTCTTAGTTTAATCTCTTAGATAATTCCGTTCGACCCTTTGCTTACCTTATACTTGTATTTGGTTCGTTTAGGTTATACAAATCTTATTTAAATTAGGGTTAGGCACTTGACGACGTGTTTATATCCTTTGTCAATTGGCGCTGTTGCCGAGGAGACGGGTTCCATTGCTTTTTTGAGACTATCTCACCTTTTATTTGCTAGTTTTGGTTACTTTTGTTGCTTGTCAGTGCTCACTTTCTTCTTAGTTTTGTTGTATGAACAGAGGTCAGACCCGCTCAAGGTCTTTGGTCGCCATCGATCCCGAGCTGGAGTGGTCTTTGTCCTTGCTAAGAATAGAAGCGAGAGCAAGGAGTAGAAATTCCCATACTTCTATAAGAGAAGGAGTGAGAGAAGAAGAAGATACTCCACCTTCCTCACCCTCAAGTGAAGACGTATGTAGTTCTAATTCTTCATCAAGTTCAGAAATCAATCCTTTTTCAACCTTCGATTTTGAGAGTGTGCAATGTCCTAAAATGGGAGAGAATACACCTTTGGGTCGTCTTGGGGCTCCCGAAGCCTTTAGGACTTAAAGTGGAATCCTAGCTCATACTACTCAAGCCAATAATTTCGAAATCAAGCCCAATTTGATTGCCTTAATAGAGCAGAAACAATTCTCAAGTGGAAAGTATGAGAGCCCTCATGAACATCTTAAAGAGTTCGAGAAGTATTGTGATACAATAAAAGCCAATGGGGTAACCCAAGAATATATTCGACTCAAGATGTTCCCGTTCTCTTTAATTGGGAGAGGTTTAGAGTGGCTATAGAAGGAGGTGCCCCCAAACTCTCTTACAACTTAGGACCAAGTTACTACAACATTCTTGAGGAGGTTTTATAATCATAGAAAAACCGCCGAAGCTCGATCTTTGATTCAAAGTTTCAGCCAAAAGAGTGGTAAGTCCCTAAGTGCGGCTTGGGAACGATACAAGGAACTCTAACGCCAATGTCCACATCATGAAATACCCAAGTATCAACTCATTCACACTTTCTATGGTGGTCTTACACCTCAAGGAAGAACAAGCTTAGATGCCGGATCCAGTAGTCCAATCATGAACAAAGGAGAAGATGAAGTTGAACATATCATAGGGGAGGCCGCAAAGCACTATGAAGATTGGTTTGAAAGAGATAGAGATGCTACATCTAGCAAAGGCGTTTATGCTTTAGAGCAAGCTAACGCAATCAACAACCTCTCCACCCAAATCTCCAAAATGACCAAGCAAATGGATGAGCCAATGAAAGAGAAATCCAATGCTTAAGGTAACACCTCCCCTTCAACCAAGGAAGGCAATGGTATGAATACTTCCTCCCCTTCTTCTTACAATACAATGCCTCAAGGATGTTTGTTTTGTGCTAATTGTGGAACCTACGATCATGATACCTCTCAATGTGTATATTCTTGTGAAATTCAAACCCCCCCCCCCCCAAGAACATGATGAAAATGTGGAAGATGTTAATGCTATGAACTTTGCTCCTAAAATGGGGAATATGAGGAATATGAGGCCAAACCCCAATCAAATAGGGAATTAGAATCAAAGTGGAAACTATGGTTGGAACCAAGGTGGTGGTGGTGGTGGTTATGATAACCAATACCATGGTGGGGAGGGGGCCCTTCAAACTTTAATGGAAGAGGCTACTCTAACCAAAGAGGGTATGGTAATCAGAACCAACAACCTAATTCCCAATACTATGACCATCAAAATCAAAATTTTGGTGATCAAAGTAACATGGGAAACAATCAACAAAGAAATGTTCCTAACCAAGGCGCTAGAGGCAATAGGGGTCAACATGCTTCTAATTATGCCCAAACTAATAGGCCTCCGGGTTTCCATCAACCCCAAATTCCCCCACTTCAACAACCTCTTCAACTTGAAGCTCCTCCAAATGATCCCGTGATGGCTAAATTAGATGCTTTAATGAAAATGCATGAAGAGGATAAGAAGCGAACTAATGCTCACATGAAAATGCTTGAAACTCAAATTGCTCAACTTGCATCTAACTCCTTCAATTCATCCCCTTCCTTTTCTTCCACCATCCCGAGTCAAGGAGTAAACCCAAAACCTTTGTATGCCGTGACAACTAGGAGTGGAAAGGTAGTGGGAAGTGACCTTTTAGTTAAGGAAGAGCCTCAAGAAGAAGTTGAACTAGAGGATGAGAGTTAGAAAGCCAACGAGTCATTAGGGGGTGAGAAAGAGAAGGGTGTTGAGGTACCAAAGAAGAAGGAAGTTACCCTCTTGCCCCTAAATCGCCAACCTAGAGAGGAAAAACTACCCTTTCCACAACGATTTGTGACAGCCAAGCTTGATGCTCAATTTTGAAAGTTTTTGGATGTCATTAAGAATTTGCATGTTTCCCTTCCTTTTGTTGATGCTATGAAACAAATGCCCCACTACTCTAAATTCTTGAAGGACCTTTTGAGTGGGAGAAGGGAGTGTGAAACCGTGAACCTAATCGCCAATTGTAGTGCCATCCTTTCCAACAAACTTCCTACCAAGTTGAAAGATCCGAGTAGCTTCTCCATTCCTTGTTCCATTAATGGTGTCGAGTTTGACAAAGCATTGTGTGATTTAGGAGCAAGTGTGAGTCTTATGCCCTATTCCGTCGACCAAAAGCTTAGTGTAGGAACCCTCTCACCCACAAATGTTACTCTCCAACTAGCGGACCGGTCTACTAAATTCCCCATGGGTAAGTTTGAGGACATTCCCCTTAATTAGGGTTGGAAAGTTCACATTCCCTGTGGACTTTTATGTGCTAGAGATGTATGAGGATGAAAAGATTCCTATAATCTTGGGTAGACCATTTCTAGCTACTTCTAGAGCAATCATTGATGTGAAGGAGGGTAAGATGACCCTAAAAATTGACAAAGACTCAATTGAATTTGATTTGAATAGTGTCATGCAACAACCTTCTTCAAGTGGTGAATGCTTTAGAATTGATGTTCTTGATAATGTGTTCAATGAATTTCTCACTCCCATTTGCATGCTACTAATGATCCTCTTGAAAGTGTGCTATTGAATAAATCCAAGATAGAAGCTCACAAGGAATACATGCAATTTTATGAGGATTTGCTTGAGGAAAGCAAAAGGGAGCGCAAGGATAAAGCATAGAGGAAGAGGCTCCTTTCACTTATGACCTCTTTCAAGTTGAAGAAAGAGAAGAGAGCTTCAATGGTAAGGGAGCACCAAAGGTAGACTTGAAACCTCTACCTTTGGGCTTGAGGTATGCATATCTTGATTCCGATGAATCTTTTCCCGTAATTATCAATTCAAATCTAATGGAGGAGCAACCTTCCTCTTGATCAATGTTTTAAAAAAACACAAGAAGGCTTTGGGTTATACCATTGATGACATCAAGGGTATAAGTCCATCCTTATGCATGCACAAAATTGATCTAGAAGGAGATGCTAAACCTGTTAGGCAAAGGCAAAAGAAGCTTAATCCTTCCATGCAAGAGGTTGTGCGGAAGTAAGTTGCTAAACTTCTAGATGCAGGAATTATTTACCCAATTGCTCATAGTAATTGGGTATCTCCTGTACAAGTTGTGCCTAAAAAGGGTGGCATGACGGTGGTGAAAAATGATAATGATCAACTAGTTCCTACTAGGCTTGTTACCGGTTGGCGTATGTATATTGACTATCGCCATCTCAACACAAGTACATGAAAAGATCATTTTCCATTGTCGTTCATTGATCAAATGTTGGAAAGGATTACAAAGCACTCTTTCTATTGTTTTCTTGACGGTTACTCGGGATTTTTCCAAATCCCGATTGACCCCAAGGATCAAGAGAAGACGACTTTCACATGTCCCTACGGTACTTATGCGTATCGTAGGATGTCTTTCGGGCTTTGTAATACCCCCGCAACATTCAATGTTGTATGATGTCAATTTTTAGTGATATGATTGAGAATGAGATAGAAGTCTTCATAGAAGATTTCTCCGTTGAGGGAACCACCTATGAAGATTGTCTATCTAATTTATCTCGTTGCCTAGAAATATGTGAAAGGGCTAACCTCGTGTTGAACTGGGAGAAGTGCCATTTTATGGTAGAGAGTGGGATTGTTCTTGGGCACAAAATCTCCCATGCCGACATCGAGGTGGATAGAGTCAAGGTAGAGGTCATTGAGAAACTTCCTCCCCCCACCAATGTGAAGGAAGTGAGATCTTTTCTTGGCCATGCCGGTTCTATCAGCGTTATATAAAAGATTTTTCATTGATTGCTAAACCTCTCACATCCCTCTTGCAACAAGATAAAGAATTTGTGTTTGATGATACTTGTCAAGAGTCGTTTTGTGGTTGAAAGAAGCACTTTGCCTCACCCCTATCGTCCAAGGACCAGATTGGTCTTTACCATTTAAACTCATGTGTGATGCAAGCGATAAGGCTATTGGATTGGTTCTTGGACAACGAAAGGAAGGGAAACTTCATGTCATACACTACTTGTCCAAAACTCTCAACGATGCTCAATGGAATTATACAACTACCGAGAAGGAATTCTTGGCGGTTATCCACTCATTTGAGAAGTTTAGAACCTACCTCATTGGTTCTAAGACAATAGTGTATACCGACCACTCGGTTCTCAAATATTTAATAAGCAAGAAGGAAGCTAAACCAAGATTGTTGAGATGGGTTTTAGTTTTTCAAGATTTTGATTATGAAATGAGAGACAAGAAGGGGGCCGAAAATGTGGTGGCGGATCACCTTTCAAGGTTGGGTGGTGCAAGGTTTCATGATGATGGTTTGCCAATAGAGGATGCCCTAAGGGATGATGTGCTATATGCTCTTGAGGTGAAAACGAAGCCGTGGTATGCGGATATAGTGAATTATTTGGCTTGTAGTGCCATACCTCCAGACTTCATTTCCCAACAACGTCGAAGACTCAAGCATGAGGCCAAGAGATACATATGGGACGACCCTATTTTGTTAAAGAGAGGGGTCAATGGTTTGTTGAGAAGATGTGTCTCCAACGACGAAATTCAAAGTGTTCTCCATTTGTGCCACTCTTCTCCTTGTGGTGGGCATATGAGTGCTCAAAAGACCGCCTTCAAGATTTTTCAATCTATGCTCTTTTGGCCTTCTCTATTCAAGGATGCTTGGCAATTTGTCAAGACTTGCGATATGATAGGTGTCAAAGGACGGGGAATGTTTATAGGAAGGACGAAATGCCTCAAAACCCCATCCTTGAGCTTGAGATTTTTGATGTGTAGGCTATAGATTTCATGGGTCCTTTCATTTCTTCACATGAAAACAAGTACATCCTAGTCGCCGTTGATTATGTCTCTAAATGGGCGGAAGCCGTGGCTTCTCCTACAAACGAATCCAAGGTGGTTGTTAATCTTTTCAAAAAGGTGATCTTTCCGAGGTTTGGTGTCCCTCAGGCTATTATTAGTGATGGGGGGTCTCATTTCAAGCATCACACCTTTACTAGACTTCTCGATAAGTACGGTGTATCTCATAAGCGAGGGCTTGCTTACCACCCTCAAACGAGTGGTCAAGCGGAGATCACCAATAGGGAGCTCAAAGTGATTTTGGAGAAGACGATAGCTAAAACAAGGAAAGATTGGTCCTCAAAGCTTATTGACTGCTTATGGGCATATAGGACCGCTTTCAAGACTCCAATAGGGACTAATCCCTATAAGCTTGTTTATGGGAAGAATTGCCACTTACCCATAGAGATGGAGCACTAAACTCATTGGGCTATCAAGCAAATCAACTTTGACCTTCATAGTGCGGGTGAGCAAAGACTTCTTGAGCTACATGAGTTAGAAGAGTTGAGAATGAATGCCTATGATAGTGCAAGCATGTACAAGGCAAGGACCAAAGCTTGGCATGATGCTCAAATTGTCAAAAAGGAATTTGTCGAAGGCCAAAAGGTCCTCCTCTACAACTCTCATTTGAAGCTCTTTCCGGGTAAGCTTATATCACGATGAAGTGGGTGTAGACACCTGATTGTGTCTCCCTAAAAACCAAACCCAATGATGAATATTTTTCACGTCATTGATATCAAACGAGGTGAAATGTGAAAGAGTCTCGTGATGCGTCTTGTTTTAATAAAAATAATTCATTTCTGTTTTCAAAAATCTTTCTTTTTGTACCCTATTTATGAAAAACGTCCGTTACAGTTTAGTTTGGTACATGGTAAGGCTCCAATAATGGTTTAGTTGGATGGAGCTTAAAAATACCTTTCCAACGATATATTATAAGCCCAATTCCGATGAATAACGAGGAAGTTATGGCCAAAATACCAAACTGGGCTTAAATCAGATTTTACCAACGGCCCAATGATCATGTGGAGGGTCCAAAGGTTTAATCCCATTCCCAAACTAATTAGGATTTATTAGAAGCTTATATTAGTTTCTAAAAGATCTTAATTATCCTTTTTGAAAAGATAAGATCAAAGAATATGAAATTGAATAAAACTTTCCTTTTTTAAATCCTAATTCTACTCGAAATGAAAGACGTTCAAAGAAAGTCAGATATTATTTTCGTATCTCATAATTTTTATCCAAATCTTATATGGTTGGATAGATCTTGAAATTATCTTTCCAATTATATATTATAATATTAATTCTGAGCCATAAAGAAAAAGATATGAAAGAAATATAAAACTCTATCCAAAACTGATACCTTTCCACTATTTTGGCCATATCTTTTTATCTACAAAAGATTTTAATCTTATTTTAATTAGGTTGGAAATTATACTTTGAGATCTTTCCAACTACATATTATATGACTTATTTCGAATTTTGGATCAAAAGATATAATAAAAACAAAATCCGTAAAAACTGTCTTGTCGCGCTGCGACAGTTCTATTGCGCCGCGATAGACTCTGTCGCGCCACGACAGAACCAATTTTATTCCGATTTGAATTCTAACTCTCTTCTTTCGTTTTCGGACTATTTTCTCTATAAATAGGGTCGATATTCTCCGTTTTTAAATCATCAACAATTATCTAATTCTAATTCTCTTCTCTCTCTTAAGCAATAGCTTGTTCTTTCTCCCTCTTTCTAAGCCTTCCCTTTTCAAATAAAATACCGCATTCACAAGTTCTAGACACACCTAGCCAAGGTCAAAGTTGCCTTCGCCCTAGACGTGAAAGGTTGATAATTTTTGAGGGTTTGGTCCCAAATCCCTATTTCAATTATTTTAAATTAATTGTTTGATTTAATATTTTCCTTGAAGTTACTAACGTGTGTATTTTGTTATTAGAAAGAGATACGAGACATCAAAGTAAGTAATTTGATTACTTAATTATTCTTTTGATATAGAAAGCATGTTCTTTATATTATATTAATTCCTAGTATCATGTTAGGATGTCTTCATTGCTTTCTAGTATCATGTTTAGGTTGCTTCCTATTTCTTATATCATGTTAGTATCATGTTAGGGATAAAGCTTTGATCTTTATTGTTTAGTGACATGCTAGGATTTGTTATTAATCTTGTTAGTATCATGCCTAGAATCTTGCTATTATTATGCTTTGATGAGATTGAGATTATTATGATTATGATGATTGTTGTTATTATTATTGCTTGATATTATTATGTTATTTCTTGATCACGCCTTCTCTTGCAGGATTAAAGGGAATTTGTATTTGTAATCACGCTTAATAAGATAATTAATAATCTTGTTTAGGCTAATGTGATTTTAATTCAAGTAATCGCCAATAATAGTTTTGTTTGTGCATTAATATTCAACTAACATAGATTAAACAGGTTTTAGGGTTAACCTAATGATTGTATGTTAGTCAGAAAGCGCACATGAATATGAGAAGAATAAAGTAGAGGCCTATTTTTAGGGCAGGTTCAATCTCTTTTAGGTTGGATTTGTACCTTCATCCCCGAATATCCAGTCATGGTTCCAGACCACTATGGAGTTAGCGATCTCATGGATCGTGAAGGGGTGTAACCTTCACCCTATGAACGGTTTACAAGTTCCTAAAACTTGTTGGCGACTTTTTTGCTCTAGCTTCCTTCCCTTTGGACGCCACCATGTTTAAGTGTATGATCACTGTGAGACTCAAGTGTGGGATTCTTGAAATAATTCCCTACAGTGGGCCATTTGTCATCACAAGAGTGTTTCCTTATGGTGCTTTCGAGATTTCTAATGAAGAGTACCCCCCGTTCAAAATTAATGGTCACCGTCTCAAGCCTTATTATGAAGGACATCCCATTGATAAACCAATTTCTACAGCACTTCTTGATGTGCATCATCCATATGATCCTCCTTGATTAACTCAAGGAGCGTCGAGATAACGTCGTAAACCAAAAGCGCTTTCGGGAGGCAACCCGTGTTTCTAACTCTTTTATACTTCTTTCCGTCTTCTTGCACTATTTTGGCCTCACCTTCATTATTTTGGTTGATAGGTGTTTGGATTATTTGGTCGAAATTTTTAAAGTTCAATGATGAGAGAAGAAGATTAGAGTTCAAGGCTATATTGAAGACCCTATGCGCGGGCGCGCAAGCCTATGAGAACCCGCGCACAGGCAATGTGTAAGAAGAAAAAAATCAAGGCAGGAAGATCTGCGCGCCCTGTGCGCGGGCACGTAGGGTAGATGGTGTGCGGGCACGCAACCCTGTGAGAACCCGCGCGGAAGAAAGAAACTTACAGAATTGTGGCAGAGAGTTTTGCGCGGGCTATGCGCAACCTGTGTACGGGCGCGCAGAACTGTTTTTCCGGGGCTTAAACCTTTATTTTCCCTCGATTTTTCTTCATTCCTCAACGCACCAAACTCGATTCTCCTTCTCTCTCCTCACAAACTAAAACCCTAACTTCTCAAATTCAACAAATCTTACCCATAACTCACAAATTATCTTGATTTTTCACTAAATCCATCACATTTCTTCATTCTTTTCACAAAATTCCTCATTTTCTCTCTCCAAAATACCCAATTTTCCCCATTTTCGTGGTTGGAAGAGCTTGGTCGAAGGTGGTGCTCATGGGTGTTCTTGGTTGAGTTCAAGCTTCCCTCTTATGGTATAACTCTCAACTTTGTTACTTTGTTGCTCAATTTTACTAGATTATGCAAAGTTCTTGAGTTATTAAGCATGTTTTAGCTTAAGTATGGATTTTGTGTGATTTTGAGTATTATTGTTAGTAATTATTGGATTTTGGTGTAAATTGTGTGATTTGGGATATTGTTGTTGGAATTGTTTGTGTTAATGCAATTTTCATGTGAGTTGCTTGAGTAATTCGGTATTGTTGTTGAAATGACTTGGTCTTTATGATAAAATTTTGTGATTTTGGGCATTGTTATTGGTATTGTATGTTCTAGGAGCTATTATTGTGAGTTTGTTGTTGCTACTAACCTCATTTGCAGATTGTTAAGTTAAGCTCATTTTGTTGTTGTTGTTGTGGTTCGAATTTGGTTGGTTTGGAGAGTTAAGTTCCCTTCTTTGGTCTTGGTCGTTTGTGGTGTTCTTTGGGAATATTTGTGTGGTTAAGATGAGTAAAAGGAAGAGTAGGAAGGAGCTCCGGTTGGTTATTGAAGAGCCCCTCGCTCAAACCCAAAATCAAACACAACCACCCATTTCTCTTCCCACCTTGGAATTCAACAACAAAAACCATTCACCCTTCTACAAAGAACTTAGAAAACGCAAGCTAAACCCCACAAGGCATTACTATCAACGTTCTATGCGGGATTTGGGGATAGATGAGGACCTTAGGTCGCTCCTTCACAACCTTGGAATGAGTGAGTTCATCAATCATCACTTTCGAACATACGAAGAACCCACATATGAATTCCTCGCTTCCTTCGAAAAAGAACCATGTGGGAACAATGACTTCCAAATTTCCTTCCAACTATTCAACAACCGCCATGTCATGAAGCTTCGTGATCTCAATGCCTTGTTGGACTTCCACCCTGATGCGGATATTCTTGCCCCATCCACAAGGCTCTTCTCCGAGTATAATGCATTCCGTTGGTGGCAAGCAATTGCCGATATTGACAAGTTCAGTACTCGGTATTCGGTAGCGAGCCAAATCATCCACCCTATTCTCCGTATTCTTCACCGCCTTTTGGGGTAAGTGGTGTTTAGCAAGAAGGACTTGAGCAAGCTCTCACATGAAGAGCTCTTCACTCTATGGGTCGTAACTAAGGAGGAGTTGAGAGGGCGGCTTAACAAGGGCTATTGGTTCGCATTATGTTGTGAAGCAATCAAATCAGGCAACAAAACTAGTGATCGAAATCGCTCTTGGTGGGATGATAACTAGGATTACCAAGAAGCTTGGGTATGAGCACTTCTTTCCCCCTAGTACTCAAGTTGGGAGTGATAAAGATCTCTTCGTCGACATCCAACAAATGAGAAGGGCGGGATTCATCCAACCAACTGCCGATGTCAACAACTTTCATGATTGGTGTGTCGAGCGTGTGCACCATTGTATCTTGCCTAACCTCAGCCGCACATCTTTAGGGCGGAATGCTAGGAATGTGTGGAAGGTTACACAAGACAATGGTGTGTTGCCCAATGCCTTGGGAGGCGTGAGAAACATGATAGTTGGAGAGGAACAACAACAACATCATCATCATCATCATCATCATCATCATCATCATCATCATCATCAACTCCATCAACATCAACAAGGCATGAGTAACTTGAGCAACAAATGATGGGCATGCAACTTGGCATGCAAAGCTTGCTTGAGAACCAACAAGGTATGTTTATGCAAACTCAAGCTCTTTATGGTGCAGTCGTGGAGAGAGGTGAAGTCACCTCCCCAGTCAATTATCCCTATTAGCCACCTCAGCAAGGCCCAGTCCCACAACGGCAAGGATCACGGCCTACTTGGCCCTATTGGCAAGGGCCTTCCTTCCAAGGCATCCCCTAAGTAGACTACCCGACAGAGACCAGGTACGATTATCATGCCCCGGGAGGGAGTGATTTTAGGGGTGACCCCAACTACCCATATGTTGACCCTTCGTACCCCGCCCTTCTTCAGCTTCCCCCACCCTTTGACCCGTTGCCTAAATGGCAACAAGAACTCTTTCGAGGTCATTATGGTTGGCCCCCGGGTTTCACCGGTGGTTGAGACCCTCATGGCGTTCCACCTGACGGGTTTTCTTATGATTCAGTGGGGGATAAGAGTGATGATGGAGCCGACCCTAGTGGCCACTAGCCTCCTCTATTGATTCTTTTTTCCCCTTTACCCCTCTTTCCCATTTTTTTTATATGACACACCGCAGACAGTGCTTTGTTTTAGTGTTGGGGGGGGATGTAAGTGGCAAAGGGATGTTTTGTGTGGTGTAGGGGAAGGTTTAGTATCATGCTAGTGTGGGGGGATTTAACTTTGGGTGGTAGAGTTTGCATGGTTTGGTTGGTTCTAGCATGTATTGATGTTGGTTGTTTTTCTTGATTTTGATGATGATTTTTCATGGTGATTTTGATGAGATTTTGATAATGAGTTTTCAATGATAATTTGACAAGTATTGAGTGTTTGTGCAGACGAAGACGCTCCTAAGGAGAAAAATCCAAACTCTCGATAATCCAAATTCCCTTGATCCAAACTTTGTAGATATCTTTTTGTTTCTTCACTTTCCTTTTTGTTTATAACTTTAACCTTTTTCTTGTTTAGTTGTAGTTTCTTTTGTTTTGGCTCACTTTCCATGTAGTTTGAAGAATGAAGACAAAAGGAAAACTAAGAAGCGGCATGAGCTCCCTCGGTGAGATTGCGTAATTCTCTTGTCTTCCAATTTAAGCGGCATTTGGTGAGACCTTTCCTCTCTTTTATTTTCTCTTGTGTGCATAATTAGTTAGATTAGGATGGAGTTGATTGTTCGAGGTTATATGCATTTGATTCTACGGAATTTGGTGATCATTGGTATGATGCCGAACGATCTTTGTTTGTCGATTGGGAATTAAGTGTTTACTTGCCTCTTATTACTTTTATTCTCCTTCCTTTTTGAAAAAAAAAGAAGATGAAAAATTGAAAAATGAAAAAATATTTTCACTTTTTGTTCAAGACAAACCACGAAAACTTTAATTGTTTCATTTTCACCTCGAGCATAATAAAAGTTAACTTGTGTGTTTGAATGTCTTTCTTCCTAAGTGTTAAAAGTTTGCACGCTTCGGGATTGCCATCGGTTGACTCTAGGATAGGTCCATGCTAAGGTAGTCGGTTTAGAACTCGTAAGGCCCATCGAACCCAAATTCACTTGTTTGTGGTAAGAAGGTGTGGCTCTCATTAGGGGATTTGAAGCCCTAGAGGTAGTTTTTGTAACCCGATGTGAGTCTCATTGTTCAAGCATCCAACAATTCTTTGTATGAGCGGCGTAGGATCCTTACCAAGGCATGCTTAAATCTAGAAAATGGCGTCTAACTTCCAAGATCGCGACCGAACTAACCTAGGGATGACAAAGAGCATTCTTCATTCGGTGACTATTTTGTTTTCTAGGATTAGCTTTTATTTTACGGAATTTTCACCATATACCACCGAGTTTTAACTTAATTCACCATATACCACCAAAAACTTTCTAATTCACCATGTACCACTGAGTTCCTGTGCAATACCACAAAATACATTTTTTTATAACTGTCGTTAGTCTGCCGTTTGGGGTATTTTACTAATTCACCATATACCCATTTTTATAAAGTTATTTCACCAGATACCATTAAATTAAAAGATATTTCACCATATACCTAGAATTTGCAACGGCTATTTTAATTGTTGCATCTACTATTTTTTGCTGCTTCACTACTCTTTTCTTGAGCTCCTTCAACATGCTCTCATCTCCATGACATCGTGTGTCTACGCTTCCCCTGTTTTGAAATTCATAAACTGAAAGGACATTTTGCTCGGCATTACCCTTGCAACATCGAAATTTCTCTCATATATCACACTTATAGTACAACTTTTATGGATATTTTGCCGAATCACAACTCCTTATTGCAAATTTCTTCCCACATACATGTACAAGCTTTGTTTGGCATTCATATGTATGCATATTCGTAAGATGACGATGATGATTTCGAGTGTGTTGACATCTTTGCAAATGCTTTTAGAAGGGTGAAGTGCTGCTTAAATCCCTCAAGTATTATGTTTATATACATAAACTATCTATTATAACAGTCAACGACTAATTTTTTTTTTTTTTTAAAAAAAATAACCGTTGTAATTTCTAGGTATATAGTGAAATATCTTTTAATTTAATGGTATATGGTGAAATAACTTTATAAACATGGGTATATAGTGAATCTGTAAAATACCCCAAATGGCAGGCTAACGACAGTTACCAAAAAAGGCATTTTGTGGTATTGCACAGGAACTCAATGGTATATGGTGAATTAGAAAGTTTTTGGTGGTATATGGTGAATTAATTTAAAACTCAGTGGTATATGGTGAAAAAACCGTATTTTGGTTGCATTTGCCCCTTTTTCTTCCCATATTAAGCCTTCCCCTCCTTGACTATAGCACATTACAAGTCCATGGCCTTTTGTTTTCCTTTCACCCTTAGTATCGTGAAACTCAAGCCACGAAAGCTTATTTATGTTTTGATTTGAAATGTGGAAGGTAATGGTTCTAATGGAAAGTGAAATAGTGATGTTGTGAATATTTGTTCAAATGAAAGCAAGTGCAAATCCTAGAAAAAGCCGTCCATAGTTATAAAAGGCAAGGACATTGAAAAAAAAAACAGAGAAAATTTTGCAAAATGAAAAA
This sequence comes from Chenopodium album, assembly GCF_948465745.1. Taxonomy (NCBI): domain Eukaryota; kingdom Viridiplantae; phylum Streptophyta; class Magnoliopsida; order Caryophyllales; family Amaranthaceae; genus Chenopodium; species Chenopodium album. The sequence goes on along the minus strand of NC_137850.1, from coordinate 9,755,491 downwards.
AAGAGAGAGAATAAAGAGTTGTTAAATGATGATGAAAGAGAAAGATGAAAGTTCAAAAATGTTTGGCAATATAATTCAAGTTTGTGGCAATATAGTTTGAAATTGGTAGATGTTTGATTTTGAAAAAGAGGCTTGATCACCCTTTGTTTCACGATTAGGCTAAGCACCAATTTCCAAATTTTACCACAGCTTTACCCCCCTAGCCAACGCTACAACCCTTTCAATGTTCTTTTGACCTAGGTTGCTTGAGTCTATAGTCGGTGGAGGGAGTTAGATTTCAAGTATGGAGAAAAGCATGACTTGGTGAGATATCAAGTCCCCTATTTTATATTGTTTTATCTTTGTTCTGGCTCCTTCGAGGAGTCATGAGATGCTACCTCCAAGGGTGGATTTGAATCTAGATGAGGGAACGCGGTAAGAATGTATGGAATGCGGGGGGAGTGGAGCATGTTAGAGTTCTCTATGCTTAGCCTGATTTATCCTTCAATCAACCATTCACGTCCCCTTGCGTGCTTACTTTCACTACTTAGAAAGTTTGACATCCACTTATGGTTGTTGTCTATAAAAGCTTGATTTTATTAGGATTTGCACGTGCTTGTTGATTCATCTTCTTGTTTTCTCCTTTTTGGTTTGTCTTGGACACAATTTTGTGAGAGTTGTGGGGTAAACTCTATGGAAACCCTCACGAGATCACAACTCGTCCTCATTGGCGACCTTGAGCTTTAAATTTTTACTTTGTTAGTTTTAACTTCTTCTAACTTTCTTTGCTTGAGGACAAGCAAGAGGCAAGTGTGGGGGAAGTTGATGAGTGGAATTTATGCCACGATTAAGGGCTCATTTTAATGGGTTTTCCCCGTACTTGTAGCTTGTTTGTACCCTTTTTCTTATCTTTAGTTCTCCTTTCTTTTGTTCGTCTTCTTTCCTAGTTTTTACCTCCTTTGTCTATTTTCTACCTTGATTTTCTTGTTTGTGTTTTGTAGGGACCGTGGCGTTGAAAGAAGAAGACCTTGGGCCAAGAAGAGAGCAATGCGCGCCCACTAGAGAGAGCGTACATGAACGCTGCGCACCCGCGCAGCTCTGTGAGAAGGCGCGCAAAAGGCAGAGCTCAAGGGGGCTAAGCAGGAAGTTTTGTGCGACCACTGCGCGACCCTGGAGAGGGTGCGCAGCCCTGCTAGAACCCGCGCAGCCCGAGTATGAGGAGCTGAACAAAATCAGGAGATTTGCGCGCCTGCTGGGCGACCTTGGAGAGGGCGCTCATTCTACTTGCGCGGGCGTGCAACATTTTGTGCGGGCGCGTATTTCAGGGTTTCGTTTCTCCGTACCCACGAAGTTGCAGTCGCATAGCAATTGGAGAGGGCGCGCATTCTGCGTGCATGGGCGCGCAATATTTTGTGCAGGCACGCATCGCAAGGTTCCAGATTTTTACTTCACCTTGTTGCTTCAATTTCTTCTTTTCGAAGCACCCATATATATAGTCCGTACTCTCCTTTGGATGTAATTAGATTAGCTTAGCTTAATTTTCTGATTTTTAGCTTAATCTAGAGAGAGAAACATCCTTAGTTTTGGCATTTTAGAAAGAGATAGTGTGGATTCCTCCATTGTTGAGCTTGAATTTTGAAGAACAAGGTTAATCAACCTCTTTGTAGAACTTCAACTTCAATGAATGAACATTTCCTTACTCTTTTCTCTTTACTTTGCTATTTGATTTTGTTTTAGATTGCTTTTGCTTTGTTAATTACTCATCAATTATGCTTTTGCTTGTTAATTTCATGATTGACTTGATGATTGCTATGGATAATGAGTAGTTATCTAGCCAAGGGTGTGGGGATGATGTAGTTGGAATTTGTTCATGTTTATAGTGTTGGGATTCAAGTTGATTGTGATTAAAGTCTTTACATGCTTGATTGTTCTTTGATCTTCTTGCAAAGTGCACGTTGTTAGTTGATTGAAGGTGAATCTTTGCTAAATGAAACGATAGTTGACTTAGCTAAGTTCATTTGTACCGATTGTTACTTGATTGCACCTCCCAATATATGGTTCTAATGTGGAAGCATAGAGGCTATGTTAGGAGAAGCCAATTGACCCCGAAAGGTGGCTAGATTGGATTTTTTATATCGATATTCATACATGCTTAGTTCATTATCGATTTGTTCCTATGTTATTGCATGTTCAAGTGAAACTTACATCTACCCATTCCCCTTGGTGTTCTCTTTATATTGTCTTTAATTCATTTCACTCTTAGTTTAATCTCTTAGATAATTCTGTTCTTTGTCTTGAGATAGCTTAATTGATTAGTAGTGATCACAGTGTTTAGTTTCTCCCTGCGGTTCGACCCTTTGCTTACCTTATACTTGTATTTGGTTCGTTTAGGTTATATAAATCTTATTTGAATTAGGGTTAGGCACTTGACGACGTGTTTATATCCTTTGTCATCTAGTAGCTTTTGAAAGTGACGCAAGTAGCATGACCAGGGCAACTAAAAGAAATCAATTTGGAGTTACACCTATTTTAATGTTATTGGATGATATTTCTTTTAATTTAATAATAACCGCAACTTCTTTAAAAAAAATTATGAAGTACAATATAACAATCGGTTGAGAACTTTATACTATTAGTACCATTGCAACGTTTGTAGCTTCTCCCAACTCACAAATTATATCCACCGTACCTTTGCTTTAAAAAAAATCAACATTTTACTTATAAACCCTCTTAATATGAAATGTCCTTTTTGCCTAAAATCTTTCCTAGCCAAGTATTTCAATATTCTTCACCATATTGTCAATTTATTAGTCATATTTAGCTTAGTAACCTACTTTTTTCTTATTTTGATTTTATTTTGTTTAAAATTATATTTCATTGATTATTTTACATATCAATGTGTCACATTAATGCTTATTTATCGTGTGCGACATGGTGAGAAGTTAAAGAATTTATAAGATATTTATTGAAATTTATTATTTAATTTATGCATATGAAATATAGGAATTTTATTGAAAATAAAATTTTTAACAAACTTTTATCGAAAATAGAACTCTAAACTAACTTTTTTATCTTATAAAATTTATCCAATTTTTTATCCTACATGTCAAACTAATATTAATTATTGTCTATGTATCGTGACACTTGGCGAAAAGTTATAACGTCAAATCTTGCTTTCTCGTGACCTGGCTAAAAGTTTAGCTATGATATGATATGATTAGATTAATACAATGTATGGAGTAGTACTAGGGCTGAGCAAAACTACCCAAAAAACCGAAAACCCGAAAAATCGATCCGTAACCGTTCCAAAAATTAGGGTACCCGATCCGAGAACCATAACGGTTCGGGTACCCGTTCCGATAATTTGTTATCGGGTATGGTTATTGGGTATCATTTTAAAATTAACGGTTACCCGATCCGATCCGATAAACATTTTTTTGCTTTTTTTCCTACTTAAATCTATTTTTTAAAAATCTAAACTCTTACTTTACTTCATAATTACTTTATAATATCAATAATTAGTAATATTATTAATAATTTGGTCAAAAGCATATGATATTGTTGTTAATTAGTGGTAAATTATATCATAATAACTACATAATTAAGTTTTATTATCATTATTGGATATCTTATTGGGTACCCGATAACCGATCCGAAAATCCGGGTACCGAACTTATCGGTTCGGGTTATGGATATCACTTTTAGGGATTTTGTTGATTAACAATTTGGGTACCGAGAGCTGATACACATACAACCATTGTATGTTGTCTCTACATACAACACCATTAGAAATTTGACACATCAACAAAAAATGGGAGAAAATTAGAAGTCAAATATAAATTGACTTTAATGGAACTTGTGGCTATTATTTTAACCAATAAAAACATGACAAATTAGAATTGTATGTAGGGATCATATACAATAATTGTATGTGCCCGACCCGTCCCATGCTCACCCCGGGAGTACAATTAAAAATAATGGAGGAATTAAAAAAAAAAAAAAAAACAAAAACAAAAAAGCGACATAAATAAAGAAAAGAAAAATAGAAAGCTATCTACGTTGTACCCTCTCTCAATTTCCCGTTGAAGCGCACTCCATTGAGGCGACCCCTGATACTTCTATCTTCCATTGAAGCAGCTTCTGAGGTAAGATTTCGTTTCTTTTTGTAATCATCGAATTCCAATTTCACAATCTAGGGTTTATCGCTAATTTAATTTTCAGTGTATAGGGCTCGTCTAAACTTGATTATCAAACTATTGTTCGTAATTACCAAATGAGAAGAAGATTATGAGCTTAATTTGATATTTGAATTAAATTTTCGTTTATGTTATGATGGAACTATGAATTTGTACCTTTTTTTTCCTTAAAATTTATGAGCCTCATATGATAATTGAATCGAATTTGGTTGTTAATGTGTTGCAGAACCCTTTAATGTTTGAATAGAACTATGGAATGAGACCTTTTCTCCCTAAAATTATGAGCGTAATTTGATAATCGAATCAAATTTGGTTTGGTTACTAATGTGTTGCAAAACCCTTTAATGTTAAGATCGAACTATGAAATTGGGACTTTTCTCATGGATATTACAGAAGTGTATGAATGTATTTTGAAAAAAGAAAAGGAAAGGAAAAAATAGTAATTTCCCCGGTGCGTAGCCCTTGAACTCGAGCTTTTGTAGTTGCACAAAGTTAAGGTTCATTCGCTTGTTACAGTGAGAGGAAATGTTTGAGGGAGGGAGAGAAAAGAAGATGAAATCATTAACGGGATCATTGGTTTGCCAAGAGCACTTATTCTCTTTAGTCCTTAAAATCTCATATTGACGGAAGGCTTGTTTTGCTACTCGTAGAATTTAGCCAATTTATTGGTGTTGTCAACATTTGGAGACATATGAAAAGAATCATTATGTTAATACTATTAGTTAGCCTTTTTTTCAATTAAGAGTATATAGTATGGTAAGTGTCCATAGAGTTTGTGGGTTGGATTATTGTTTCATTTAAGTATTGATTGGAATTGGCAATTTTGTAATCTCTTATAATTGTACTATGCTCATGTGCAGTGATATTTCGAGAGGAAGCTGTTGGTACAATTCATGAGGTTTTGACACGTTTAAAATATGATTACTACTCAGGTTAACAATGTGTTTTTCCCTAAGGCATATATAAATGTAATTACTAGACACAATGTGAAGGGGTTACACCCTTTACCTTCAGTTCCTGTAGCATTTGTCCGTTGTCCTCCTTTAAAGTTTCAGGCTCCCTTGATGATCTCAACCAATGCAGTGAAATGCAAACAGAGTATGCCAGTTTGTTTGTCTGGTGGGGAAGCAAGAGCTGGGAATGGAAATCAGGTAAACAAGAAAAACAAAATTGTGTGCCTGTTGATAGATTTGAAATTAGCTAGATTGGTATTTTATATGGTCTGTTTGGTTTAAGTAATTCAACTATTGAAATTAATTAAAAAAAATGTGTTTTAAATTCGTTAGGTTTTACTTTATGTAAAATCAAGAGCCTCTAAAAGAGCTTATAATGAAAGGTTATGTTCTCGCGATTTTTTACTCATGAGAACTTTGTGGCTGAACATAAATACCAGTAATCAAATGAGTGAAGAAAAGGTGCTTATGGAGTGTTTCATGTCATATATTCCCTTGCTAATTGTACATAATTAATTATGCTCCTATTTGTATTTCATGCTAGATAGACTAACCCGATAATGGAGAGAAGATCACATGATTCAAGTGCTCACTAGTCTACTCACTTGATAGGAGGGAGATAGGGAATTGTGGATCCCTATAGAAGTATTCCTTATATGCTCTCATTTGCTAGACGGAAAAAATTTACTTTTTAAAAATTGGATTTGAGCTCTTATCATCTCCATCTCTCTTTTGGACCCTTTATTAATCTTTCCTAAACTTGTAGTTCTGGTATCAGTTATAAGGTAGCTTGGTAATTTTCAATGGAGTCTTGAAGTAATGACAGGAAGAGCTGTTTTGGAGTTATTCAATTTTAACCTTACTCAAAGTCATGAATAAATATTGGTTTGCTCTTTTTATCCAAAAAAAATAATATAAAAAAACTTTATAGAAAAAATAAATTTAGGTTGGAGCTAATAGGTTTAGGCTAGACCGCTAGAGCCACCAAGTTCAATCTCTAATTACCGTATTATATTATCCAAAGTCGTCCTTTATGGGCACGGAGGGGTCATTATCCAGTTACACTTGGTGTGGAATATGGGAATCAAGTTGCGTATTACAGCATGGCATGAGATGGAGGGTGGGGAGAATCAATGTAACTCCATATTTGAAATTGGAGGTTGGGTCTCTAATTGTTCCACCGTTGCTGGAACTCTCAACTCATCCATCAATTATTTCTCTATTTTGAGCAAGTGAGGATGCTGAGCATTCTCTTGAGTAATAGATTGCCTGTGGGATCTTGAGAAAAATGTAGTGTATTCTATTAGCTTACCGTATAGAGCTTTTTTCTTTTTTTTTTTTTTTTTAATGATTTGGAAGGGCAATGAGGAAGCTCCACAGAAAGTGAAGAATTCATGGGAGAAGGTTTGGCAAGTTATGGTGCTTCCTAGAGTTAAAAACTTAAAATCTTTCCTTGAGGTGCTGCCAACTTGGAGGGCATTTAAATTTATTTGAGATGTCATTATTTACTTGATTGGTGTGGTGCCATGGTGGGAAGTATGCTTCAATTAGCTTGGTGAAGAGGATATGTAGATTTTTCTTACTTTGTGCTGGCAGTATGGGGAGCTCAAAAACAAGTATGTAATTGAGAATGAAATTGTTGAGTTGGAAAAACAGTGAGATATGCTTTGAAGTTGGGTGGGAAAGACGAGGGATGCATAAAAAAAGAAAGCTGGTGGTGTAGCATTAGGGGCAATTTTCCAACTGCCTGTACCCCTACGGCCCTACCTACTGCTGGGTGGGTGAAGGTGAATGTCAACGCTGGCAAATAGGGAAAAGTGGGCTCAGGTGTGGTTTCTGAGATTGTGGCGGAAAGGTGGTGTTCTGTGCTGCTGTCTTGTGTTGAGAGGGGTTGTAGACAAGTGTGGCAGAAGCCAAAGTGGATGGTGGTTGAAAGTGGTGGTGGATTGGGTTTGAGGCAGTTAGTGGTTGAAAGTGATGGTCCTATGGTCATTTAAGCACTTCAAAGGAATTCAAAAGGAAGCAGTACCTTCCACCTGGTTATAGATTTTATTGGTTTAATTTCTTGTTTTGATTATGTAGATTGTAGTCTGGTCCTAAGTATAGTGGGAATAAAGCGGTCCTTGAATAGGGCACATTTTCAACCTTGCAAAGTTGGCCAAAAATTATGTGAGGATGAATTACCAAGTAGAATTTGGGTGGTTCTTCTTCTAATTTGTAAATACTCCGTATAATTCTAATTTGATGGGTTCCCTCGAAAAAAATGTTGAGTTCTGTTAATTCCAAGTTATTTATGATATGTTCAGAAATAAGTTCATGTTAAAAGAATAAATTCCAGCTGTCCAACTCATAACTATTTTGAGTGGATACTTCAAAGAGCACATTAATCTACCATAGAGGGGTGTAATTTTTTTTTTTTTTAAAAAATAATTCAAATCCATTGTCTGTGTGGACCTTGACAATTGTGTTGATGCAGTCATGCAGTTGCTAATCAGCTGATATTTCATATATTCTGACTGTTGTTTAACTGAGTTCTGTGCAGGAACCTCTATGGAAATCTTTTGGAAAAGCCATTGAAAATTTAGGAAAGAAACCTTCTGTGGAGGATTTACTGAAACAGCAGATTGAGAAACGGGAATATTATGACGAAGGTGGAAATCCTCCAGGAGGTAGAGGTGGCGGCAGTGGTGGAGGTGGGGGTGGTTTTGGTGATTTGGGTGGATCTGAGGAAGAAGGCTTCTCAGGAGTACTAGATGAGACTGTACAAGTTATCTTAGCAACATTTGGTTTCATCTTTTTGGTAAGAATTTCTGAATTCTGTTACAATTTTTGCTAGATTGAGTAGACTATCACTATCAAACATGTATATTATATTATCTAATAACATGAGTTGTAGTAATTTATATTCTGATTATCTCACGAGTCATGATGTATATTGGATTCTTCTGTATAATATTGATGCCTCGATGGTGTATGAGATCCTTTCTTAGCCACATCTTCTGACAAACATATGTGAGCATTCATGTTCTTAGAATATGTATACTTGGAGAGATTGTAGTATCCTAGTTCAGTTATTCTAAAATCTGTATGCTGATGCTATTATTTTGATGATGATTTTTTAGTACATGTATATCATCAATGGCGCTGAGATGACAAGGTTAGCCAAGGACTACATCAAATATGTGTTTGGAGGCAAAAAGAGTATTCGCCTGTCACGTGCATTGTATCAATGGGAGAGCTTCTGCAAGAACCTGACTGAAAAGAAGGAGACAGACAGGTATTGGTTAGAGAGGGCCATTATCAGAACCCCTACCTGGTGGGATTCTCCTGAAAAGTACAAACGCATTCTCAAAGCTTACGCGGAAACGCCATCTAATTCCAGGGACTATGAGCAGGATCAGGAGGATGACTATGACCACAACCACGATGACTCCATGAGTGAAGACTTTTAAGAAAGTTGCTAAATCAACTTAAGGATTATATTTCTTTCTAGGTGGTATTCTGATTGTAGCTACTCTGAATGCACATAAATTTGGTAGGAATGCTGGTATTTTTGGTCCAATTAATATATTTTTTGAAATCACATTGCATGAAGAAGTCAAATGGCTCATAGAGCATATGTTTTTAGTTTTTTGGTATTTTGTATAACTTTGGTCCTATAGACATCCTTCATTTCTCTTGGGTACACAATTTTAGTGAAGGAATTGTAGTAGGATGTTGTTGAGTAAAGTTGAATATAATACCTTGCTTAATCTTCGCCACACAGCTGACTTAATAGCGTTATTACAGCCTCCCATAAACAATGTTTCTAAAGACTTTAAGCGTTCAAGATCTGGAACATCGACAACTTTATTGCAGTCTGCAAGTTGTAGATCTTGTAATATGATTTGAGAGGTCACTTGTGCTCATTACTCTATAACAATAAGCGGTGTTAAAAAACCACAGTTGAAGGAAACTGAGGTAGACCTCCGCTCTGTGCACAATAGATGAAATTCCTGGATCGAATTGGAAGTAAGGTGCACCTCAGTCAAAGACTTGAGCTTTCGCATTGTATATCAGGAATGGAAGTGAGGAATAGGGAAACAAACTTAGTTCCTCGAGGCATGCCAAGTATCCAATAGAATCAGGAAACTCTTTAATATTAGTATAAGAGAGATATAACAGACCCTATCTATTAAGGAATCCTTAGACTTGTTCTCCGGTAGCAACCTTGTAGACTAAGCTCATCAAGCTGTATAAGGTGAAGTGGAATTTAGCTCATCAACCTTGTAGACCTTTTTTTTGTTTTTTTTTTTTTTTCAATTTATTTGGGTTGGGAGTATAAATTTAGAAAGAACTTAAATAACAAAAATGCCCGACTACAATTCTACAAACAAAAGTAAGAGTGTCTAATAAAATTGAGGTGATAAGAACAAATATCAAATGTGAGTATGGGTAAGGGGTAGGATAAGTATTTGGTGTGTGAATACAAACAAAAAATAAAATGTATAAAAGAATACCCAAAATAGAAACAATGCAATCAAAGATTCAAAGCATCCTCAATGCTAGACTTCCTTTCCCTACTTCCTTCACCTCATCTTCTCTTTTCTCTACGTCACTTTTCACTAACATTGTTATCTACCCTATCAATAATAGTTTTTTGCTTCCTATAACGTTAGGCTTGCCCAAAACTCTCTCTCCTACTCCCTCCATGCATTAAATAAGTGAAATGTTTTCTTTGTGCACGTATGCCAATGTAAAATTTTGATTAATAATATCTTTATTTATCAATAAATAAAGTTTATTACAATTGAATATTAATAAACTATTCATTGAGATGATTCCAACAAGTACATACAAGACTATTAATTTTTATGTATGAATTACAAATATTAGTCAAGTTGAATAAGATGAATAATGCAAAAAGTCAAATCATTTCACTTATTTAAACACAGAGGCTTCATTTAATGTAATCATCTATTTATTAGACCTAAATAAAACGAGTAGCTGTTAGAATCATGCACTTAGAGGTGCCAAAACCTAACCTTACCGACCCAAACCGAAACAGACCTGAAAAAATAGTTGATTTATATTTCGATTGGATGCAATAATTTAGCATGACTCAAATTTTAAATTAGACCTAATCCGACCTCACCAGACTTGACTCGGAACCCGAATTGACACCTCTACATGCACCCACACATCACATGTACATGGTATAACAATTTGGGAGGGTGCTCCAATTTTTGAGCATCCCCAAAACTTTTATAGTTGGGCAACATACCCAAAATGGTGGAACCCAAAAAGAGGAGATAGTGTGTCTTTCGGGAGGGTGGTGTTTAGGCATTATAGATGCTCTTAATATACAAATTCTTAAAAAGGAAAATGATGCAATTAAAAAAAATAGAGAAAATATCTAATTTAAAGGAATTTTTAGGAAACATTTGACGTTCTAAATTATCAAGGGTATTATTTCAAACAATGAAAAAAGATATTACATTTGATTTTAGAATTTAAAAATTCAATCGCTACATAAGCAAAATGACAAATGAGATTTGAGAATTTAAATTTAATTGCCATGTAGCTAATGAACAACATATAGTGATTTAAGATTTGATTATTTTAAAAGCAAAATATAATCTTTTAATATTAAGTAGTTTATTTAAATATCTGAGAAGCGAGAAAGGTATTTCATTTTAAGTTTATTAAACTCAAGTGCCATATAAGTAATATCATTTAATGGGGTTGCATTTTAAATTACCCCTTAAAAAATCGTTTTCTAATGGTATCTTATACATATGTCGAGGATAAATTAACTAGCTTAATTAGTTAAAGTCTTAAAAGGTGAAACTTAAGACTTGAGATCTATCCTATCTACATGACTAACCCTTGCGGTTTTCTGTACAAAAAAAAAAAAAAAAAAAAAAAAAAACCTTATACATATCTCAATATTTACAAGTTTGTCATCATACTTATTTCAAAATATAACCCTATTGATTAAAATTTCACCAAATGGAAAAGTTTTACAACTAAGGTCACTAAAGTAAAATTATTAAAACCTCTAGTCATTAGAGTGAAACTATTTCAACTTCAGTGCATCAAAGTGGTAATTCTCCTTATTGTTCTGTCGATTAAAATTAATTTTCAATTCACATCAAAACCGAGTCATCTAAAATTATCGACTATAACTAATATTTTATACTTCGTATTTACCTTAACTCATCTCATAATAATACTACATAGTAAGATAATTCATGTTGAGTCAATTTTAAAAAATCTAACCGGCTCGCCAATAACTGCGTTCCCCGTAACCTCGGAAGCAACCCCCCGAGGCGTCACCGTCCACTTTAAACCCCCCTTATAAAAAAATCCTATTCTCCTCCGCAAACCTTGCATCTCACACACTACCTTACATAGACAAACAAACAGTTTCACACCATACACACTAACACACTCTACGTCTCTACATCAAAACCCAAAAACCAAAATCATCAAAAAAAAAAAAAAAAAAAAAAAAACATATTTTTATTTTTAAAAATTCAAAAACCTCCAAACTCCCATAAAAGCTAACATCTCACCTTCTTTTTTAATTTTTGCCAAATATTCCACCAAAATTTTCAAAAACAAAAACAAAAAATGAGAGCAAGCAACCATTTAATAGGAGTAGTAAACTTCCTAACATTTCTACTCTCAATCCCAATATTAGCAGGAGGAATATGGCTAAGTAGCAAAGCAAACTCAACAGATTGTATGAAATTTCTTCAATGGCCATTAATAGTAATTGGGGTTTCATTAATGGTGGTTTCATTAGCTGGTTTTGCTGGCTCATGTTACAGGAACACTTTCCTCATGTACCTTTACATGTGGGCAATGTTCTTCATCATAGCCGCCTTAATCGGGTTCGTTGTTTTTGCCTATGCAGTTACGGATAAAGGGTCGGGTCGACCCGTTTTAAACCGGGCTTATTTGGAGTATAATTTGGAGGATTATTCGGGTTGGCTTGAGAGGAAGGTTTCGGATCCGGGTTATTGGGCTAAACTTAGCTCTTGTATTAGGGATTCAAGGGTCTGTAGTAAAATGGGTCGGACTTTTCATGGTGTTCCTGAAACTTCTGATATGTTCTTCTCCAGAAAACTTAGTCCTATTGAGGTAATTTCTTCATTTTATTTATAATTTTTTATTAATTAAAGGGTATTAGTTTCCTTAATTAAAAGGGTAATTACTAATTAGTATCCAATTAGTTTTTAATTAGTAATTACCCTTTTATTTTTATTTTTATTTTTTAAAAAAATAGAATTACCCTTTCAATTTTTGCTGAGCTTTACTTATTTTATGTGATTATTTGATTGGATTCATGGGCATTTTTTATTTATTAGAAATATGTTTAAATTTGCAATTAATTTTGTTTGGATTAAAAAAATTACAAGTTGTGTCACTATTTGCTGTCTTTTTGGTTGATTGGATTTTTATTATTTATTAAAAATGATGAATGCAATAGTTTGTTCTGAGGTGTATGCTACAAATATTGGAAAAATTTATGGCGGTTGAAATTTAATTTTAGCAATTACTGACACAGTATGCTATATTCAATACATACTTTAACCCTCAATTATTTTAAAATTTGCAAACCTCAATTATTTAAAATTTTCCAGTCTAAAATGATTGAGCAAAAGAAAAGTGAAACTGTTTTCTTCTCTTTCTGTTTTATTGGGTCATCCAAATCATTATGAGACTTTTTTTTAATAAAATAATTATTCATATGAAATCTGATTCAAATTTAATCACATCGGGGTTGTTTTGGATCAGGTTGCATACTCACATTTGAGTCGTTGTACTTGTACCTTTGCTTTAAGTCTTTTTGATTCTAGGATCGGGTTTAATAAGATTCGAGACCCATAAATCCAAATTAGATGTTACGGGTATTAACCATTTATGTATAAATATAGTTTGAGTCGGGTAATTCAGATCCAATCTTTATTGGTACGAAATAATTGTTGTAGTACAACAAGTAAAATTCAAAAAAGAAATTAATGTTGCGTGAAGGGGTAGTAATACTAATAAATATCTCAACTTAAAGTTAGATTGGTGATTGATTTTGTTTATAAAAGTTTATTATTAAGAGAGTATGGTTCATCATGGTGAAAGCTTATCTGTTAATGAATGCAAAATTTGGGATGCATCACATGGGATGAGGTGTGGAGGGCCATGCACCATCACTAAATTAGAGATGTATGAAGATATTTTAAAACATTAAAATGGGAATTTATTTGGACTCTTGCATGTCTATATAACGTAGATTAATGATTTAGTCAACTAGGCATAGCAATATATGATTATATAATACAAATATATGTCTTGAAAATTATTGCAAGATCGAAAAAATGAATCCTAATTGTTAGCTTTTTTAAAGACCAAAAAGATGATAAGTTTATCCTACCGGTCACCACTAAACTAAAGATTTATATCCGTATAACTATAATTACAACAAAGTTGCACTTGGCTAGTGGATATGGCGTCGATCTCTTTAGATTTTTCGTGGACTATATAGATTTATACTCGGGTTTATAATAGAATTTGAAGCTCAAGCGATCCTTCTGTTTTTGAGGAGGTTCGAGTTTCATAAAATGATGATATAAACAAATATTTGTGTGTGGGGCTAGGTGTATAGAATATTCCACTAATAAAAGCAAGCCTTAACTACTAATATTACTATTACATATGGGATATTTTTTTTTGCTTTCTATTAGCTTTTGAATATGTGATTGAATATACATGCATTTGCTACTTTTTTGTGTTTATTTCACGGCGAAAAATAGTAAATTGAGGTATTTGGAATCTTGCTGAGAAGGCATTCGTTTGCCCTTTGTTTGTTTTCTAGTTCATGGAGTCTAAAATAGTCCGTTTCACTTTACCTACCTTCTTTACGCTTCGTTTGGCCCCAACTTGTTTCCCAAAGGCCACTTTATCTAAAAAGACAAATGAATATATATTGATATATACCAATAATTATACACGAGTACTTCTATTTGAAGTTTTTTTATTAGTATTTTATACATGTCTACTTGTTAAGTGCATGACTTTTCATGAAAAAATATAATTTTCTCACAAAATTAGATGATGTTTTGCTCATCTTATTCCATTTAATTTAAAAAAATAAGTGTTAAAAGGATTATATTTAAAAATAAAATAAGTTTAAATTAAGATAAGATTAAACGAAACTATGCTCTTATTCTTATGCTTTCTATCCATGTTGCAATTCGTTTTTGGTATGGAGGAAGTAGTAAAAATTTATAAAAGTGGTATTTTGAAATTTCACGCTAAAACTTGATTTTATGCACATGTTCTTTCAAAGTTTGAAAAGATTTTAACTTGTACTTGTATTGTACTTATATTTATACTCCTTCCATCTCTACATAAAATTGTCTTCAAATAAAAGTTTCCTATTTTGTTTGGGCAAAGGGTTTGTCATCTACTAATTTTTAACCCACTTAAATCAAGTATCCTACCACCTTCGTTAATTTTAGTTGCAATAAAGGGGTACTTATTATTTATTATGAGATATAAAATATTTATTTGTTGCAACTAAAAAGCAACGAAAGTAGTATTTTACTGCAACTAAGTTTTCATCTACTTACCCTAAACAATAAATTACTACATATTTATAATATATTTTTATGTTGATCTTAATCAACAATATCCTACTACAATTCATATTCTAAAGTTAAGTGCCCAAAATTGAATTTTGTATATAAAAACAGGGGAAAGTAACTTTCATTTAATTCTAACCAAATGTTGAAAGGACAAATGAAGTATAGTAAAGTGTTGGCAAGATGTCATACACTCACGTATCTAGCGAATAATGTGTAGAAGAGAAGTAAATAGTCAAATTAATGCTTTAAAAAAATCCCTATTACATGATTTGGGTTGGTGAGATGTCATACACTCATACGAACACTCATACATCATGCAAATCAATCAAGACAAAGGTCAAGTGAGATATTATTACACTTTGAGAAAATTTGATTTGGATATATTTTACAATATCATGATAACTATGAGTTTACTCACTACATAATTCTTGTAGATATTTTAGTTTAAACCCCCCTCTCCCAACACACACACAAAAAAAAAACCAATGTATGATAGGTCAACGAGGTGGAAAATGTCATTTATTTAATTAAAAGATTAATGCTCTTAAAGTTAAGAGTTAGGTATACCTATGGCCTATTGTTGGGCTTTTCTCTTGAATAACTGGTGGCTTTATTGGCATATAGTCATGAACCTATTATTCATAGATAATTTGATGTTTATATAGTAATAGTATTAATATCTTAGTTCAAGCTTTGTCTAGATTTCAAAGTCGTCATTGAAATACTGCATATTTGTGAAGTTTTGTACAATATAGGTTTGGATCAAATCATATTGAGAACACAATTATCAAGCAAGGCTTAATCCATCTAGTAAAAAGGTTTGTATTAAGGTTGTGATATAAAACCTCACTAAAAGCACTTTGGGGTAGGGATTGGAGATTCCGTACCCTTCGGTCCACTCCCAAAGGGCTTAGCCCACAAATATAAACTTGTTGGACCGGTGAGAGGTTATGGATCCTTCTTCTTACTTATTCAAAAAAAAAAAAAAATAAATAAAATAAAAAAAAAAAAAATAAAAACTATTGATGCATCTATATAGTCTAATTTGATGAATTCACAAATAAATTATTGCGATGCATCTATGTAGTCTAAATTGTAATTGAAAAAAAAAAGAACAAATTAAAATGCATGATATTTTTAAAATTTTGAAAGTAAAAGATATATGAAGGGTCTAAAGTTAAATTAAAAAGTGATTACAGTACTAAATTGGGCCTTTTTCAGTTGAGGACTATATAAGGTACATATGTTCTAACGCTCTAGTGGGCCACTCTTTACAAACAACATAACACGTACAGTTGCAGACTTGCAGTTCCATGAAAATATGTTGAGAACTTTGCAAACAAAAATAACGATGCTTCCTGCATCATTAAAACGGTGTATTCTTGTTTTTTCCAAACACAGGAAAGTTGCCCATTACCCAATTTAGGTGATGTATGACTTCTTGAAGGGCCATATCCCATATGTTTGACAACCCATAGAGAAAAGTACCTCTAAGAGCTACCTAGTTGTTTCTATGTTCGTCATCCTTTTCCTATGAGCAAGGCTAAATAGCTATCATGTTTACTACTCCGTGTTTAACACCAAATAAAACTATCGGAGTAGAGTGTTTTTTTTTTTTTTTTTTTTTTTTTTTTTTTTTTTTTTTTTGTTTATCTCTTATAAGCAACTTTATCTCGGTTTTGTTACTCCGTAGGTATTTTAATGTCGATTTAGATGGTGTTACGTGAACATGTTAGTTTAATTCTTTTTTGTTTTCAACTACAACATGAAAAGACTTGGGTCCCAGTACTTTTCTTTTCTTGTGGCTTACACCAGTTACTGCTTAAACACAATCTATCTTTTTCCTGTAGCTCTTTTTACCCTTGATTTTCCTGTCTTCAAAACCATATGTATTTCTGTAAGCAACAACTCTTCTTTTTACAATCAAATTTGGCACTAATTTATGTCGACAAAGTCATTCTATCATTCATGGAAGGAATACTTTCTCCTTAATCCAACCACATATGGCCCTACATTAACTAGAAGCTTATTGTTCCTTTGTTACTGTGGCTCCTTAATGAATATATATGATCCATGTAAAAAATTCTATTTACTACTTTTTTCTTATTAGACAGTGGAAGTAATTCATCTGAAACTGGTTTAGCTCAATTCTGGCTCGAGTTGTAAATGAACTGATTCGACCCTTAAGATTAGTATATCGAATTAAATACGTCAGTTCTAATTGACTGCAAACCTGAAATTGACTCGAAACCAAAACTGAATCGCTCAATCTATTTTCTAGCTTAATTGCTTCTCGATAAATGTCTTGCATGTAAGATTAGCTACTGGATAAATATGTTTTCTTCATATTATTCCCCCTTCGCAAGCCTTGCGGGAGGATCTTTGTCGATGATTACACGAAATAATCAAATTTGGTTCATGTAGTCGACCCCATTTATGGGATTAAGGCTTTGATTGATTGTATTATTCCCCCCTCCTAACTTTAGTACTAATGATGCTTACAATATCTTTGACACACTGTTGCTCTGGCCATTTTGGCAGTCTGGGTGTTGCAAGCCACCAACAGATTGTGGTTATGGATATGTGAATGAAACCTTATGGGGACCAGGAGGTGGGCTCGTAGGAACCAACACAGACTGTGCAAGATGGAGCAATGACCAACGACAGTTGTGTTACGGTTGTGACTCCTGCAAGGCTGGTGTCCTCGCAAGCCTGAAGCACAGCTGGAGAAAGGTGTCTGTGATCAATATCGTCGTACTAATACTCCTTGTCATCTTCTATGTTATTGCTTATGCAGCTCTCCGAAACAACAAGAGGATGGACAACGATGAGTCCTATGGTGAAACCAGGATGACCAAGTCACACCCTACTGCAATGCATTTCTAAATCCATCTATGATTGCGGTAGCGATTTCTGTTTAAATATATTGGGACAGAAATGGGGTTGTATGTACGTTCTCCATGGCTTCATATTTGGCGAATGTCATTTTGTTTTTTCTCAAGGTTTTTTGTATGGAGGGATTGGTTTGGCGTATAGATTGTACAAGGGATGTACTTTATCATCAAGATATGTAACTATTTTGTGGATCTCCGAACTGGGGAGTGTATGAACTTTGTATCCATCATGAAATAGCTTAAATTTGTAGAAAATATATGATCTTTTGTTACATTTGGACCATTAACAAAGCTAAACTAATACACAGAAAGATATCAATGTCGAGTTAGAGCGCTAAGAAACATGTTATTTCGATTAAGTGGTTATTTGGTAGACATAAAATTACACAGGAAGTGAAGTAAAATTTGTGAAAGATCATGCGTTTTCTTAACTCAACAAACCTAAACAATATGATTGTAATTGAAAAATTAACAATTTATTTAGTACTCCCCAAGTCCTTTATTGCATCAATTCAATTAAATTACAGATACTTTATGCTTTTTTTTCTCCACTAAAATCTATATAACTCATTATTCTCATTTGCTAAAAAGAATATTTATAGAGGACACGAGGATTTATACAAGACAATTACAACATAACAAGATGCAATTCAATACACTTTCTATGACAAAATTATCATTATTTCTCCTAGTGTTCTCAAAGTATGGATTGGGGCGAGGAGACTATACTATCAATCAGACATTGCAAGAGCAAAGTTTTGGTCTTCGGGCTTAAGCTGAGAGTTTGCATCCTTACACTCCAATGAACATTTTCGATCGAGAGCATCTATAGTTTTCAGAGGCACTGGTATCATACTACCCTGTTCCAAAAAAAATTGCAACAAAATCTATTATGAATAAGTCACTTTTAACTAGTTCTTATTAGAATAATACATAAGAAGACATATGAAATGTACATCATACAACGAACCAAGAAACCTTGCATCAGATAATCTGTCTAGAGTTTGTCGAAAACTCACTAATTAAGCAACTTCACAAGAAAGCCCTATGATCAAGATATGCAATATTCTAAGAACCTGAAGAATGAGGTCTTACTACTCCCTTAACTATAGACTCAAAGCTGCATCTAGTTATTCACTTATATACTCTTGTTATTAACGTGTGACTATTAATATTTCATCGGTGTGTGTGTGTATGTTTAAGTGACAAGTAATATCGAGTAAGAAATGAGTAAAAGAGGGAACAACTTGCAACATAGAAAATCGACTAAAGTTGCTAAATGAGATGACAACGCACCAAGGCACAAATGATTTTGTCGTATGGATGCCCGCTATCTTTGTAGGTAAAAGTTTTGGGAAGGGGGGGGGGGTGATATTCAAGTCTTAGGATTAAACCTAGTCTACATCATTGCCCTTGTGATTCTCTCTATACCAAATGAGCATAGATTATAGTTTTAAAAATCTCAAACAAATTCCTTGTGTTAATGATACCAAATATAGGGAAAAGGGTATCAAATTTAAGGCAAAATAGCTTTCGTCCTACCAGCCATTCAACCTACATACAAAGTAGCAGCAACATCAAATTGCAGTGTGCAATGCAGTACTTGCAACAACGCAAATCAACGCAATATAATAACCACATTGTTTCAATCCTTCATAATAATCAAGGACACAAGTACAATTAGAATTCACCATAAGACTCAATGAGATTTGTACATTTCTCATACATCCCTCCTATCACTCTCATTCTAAGTAGGGCCATCTCGGGAGATCAAAACGTACGTTACAGTAAAACCCTAGCAACTGTTTCTTAACATCCCATGACCCGTAAAACTAAGAATAGTACTGGATGGAAGATTGGAAAGAGTACTTATCCTTAGAAATGACCAACAGGCTAACATACAAGAAACAAGCCTAGCTTAGAAAACCGCTATAAGGCCTCACATAGGTCGCATTCAAATAGGTTATCTAGCCGATGTATTGATAATACAAGCATGCCCTTTTATGAGCCTAAGAGGAGACTTGAACTCTTTCAATAAGGATCTAAAGATTACATTTTTGCTAGCATCTGAGGATAAATAGACCTGAATATGGTCAGAAATTATCATTGGAATCTGGTGGAAAACCCTCCATGTACAAACATCTTAATCTCCAAGCCTTATATTACAAGATGCTGATTTTAAACATCCATTTTAAAGGACCAATTAACAGTATTAAAGGCAGAAAATTCACCAAATTTCAGGGGAAAAATAAAAATAAAAATCCAGCATGTTCTATTAAAGTTCTATTAAAATGAACAAGTTCTCAAGTGCCTGGAGATAATTGGTTAAAAAGCAGCAAGCACACAAAACTTTTGCAAGTTCTGGGTATAGCCAGAACTGCCAGGTTATAACGAGGTTATCATACTTCTGAACGACTGAACTTAATGTTAGAAGAGTAACAGAATGTTACAGGTGAGGTGAATAAGCGCGTTCTATCTGCATCAAATTTAAATAAACAAATCCTACCTCATTTGATGATGAATAAAGCTGTTCCTCAAGCTCTCGCAACTTTTCAATGCTCATCCCATGCCACTCATCAATCCAGGCAAAAATATTGCGGTGTGTTTCAAGAAAAAGCGCCGTCTCACCCTTTCAAAGAGTTTGCAGGTACATAAGTATGCATACAAAGTACAAAAAACTGGCCAACTTATTTCAGATTAACCATAATAATAATAATATTCAGACATTTAAAGACACAACACTTGCAACCTTGCCATTAGCTAAAACCTGCCAGTAATGCTTTTGCAAACTACATGTATTCAGCTTAAAAAACTAACAGCATTAACGAACATCTCAACAGCTAAAAGTAAGTGCCCTTGTATCAAGTAGTACTATCACACTTAACTTATTAGAGAAAATTGGTGATCATATGTTTATATTTGAGGTCAACATATGTTTGTAAGAAAATTGGTGATCATATGTTTATGTTTGAGGTCAACATATGTTTGTAACTGTGAACCAATGTGATCATATATCGTACAAGAAATCAAAGTTGTTGTAACTTCAGTGAGTCTCGAGACAGAGTGCTGATTAACTAGTGAGTAACACGGGGTCACTTTTATTCTATACAAGACCCATTGCAGGCCAGAAAATAAATTGCACTTCGACCTTTTAGCCTAAGCACTACATTATATACAAAGCATATGTTACTTATGACCTATACAAAAGGTTTAATGTACCAAAGCAGTATCTCTTAGGTCATGATATATTCAGCTTAGTTGCTAATTGACTTTAAGATGGTTGTGATAAGAAATCACATGATAATAAGATGAAAACTTTAAACTCTCAGTTTCTTTGCAATTTAGATAGTACCCCTTTTTTGCCTGTGTTAGCCGATCATATCAATACTACCAAACCTATCATAACCTTAGTTCTAAGGAAATCAGGTAAAGACTCTGCAACTATAACCGTATGTAAAAGCACAATAAGGATTGATGCCACTTACTGCCATCAGCACTTGCTCCAATCGTTTACCAAAGCCCCAGTATGGAGCATCAACCGTTACTAATTTATATGCTGTCATAACAGGGTTGCAGCGATCCTGCATACATCGACAAATGCCCAAATATCAACATTAAGAGCCTTATAAAAACTTTTAGTAATACTATGGAGTATATGATCTATGTATTGGGCATGAACTTAACAATCAATTTTTTATAAAATTATGGAGTATTTAAATTTATAAATTACTTAACCCAATCAAAAGACTTCTTATGTCTCCTATGAGGTCACTTATGCTCTAATTTAGGAGGGAGCTTTAAGAGGAAAAACCAACTTAAGTGGCTTCCACTTTAGTGTATCATATAGATATAAGGATAAATGAGTTGATGGTACGAGGTCCTACTTCAATCTACAGAGTAAGAAATTGTAGACTTACTCTCCAGCCTTCCACTAAAGGTCCACGATTGGTCCTTGTTGATTTAAATTTTGACAAATCGACATTACAACTACCAACCAAATAGCTCCAATAGTCCCTTACAGATGATGCAATATCAATAATTTCCACCTGTCTCGATGCCAGCTGATCTTTATTTAGACCGTGTACCTGTAAAATTACAACTACAAGTCAGTGGTCACAGGCCAGTGCAGTCCACAAGTGACTTGGAACAAGATATACATGCATTGCTGATATCACTTTTACTCTTTTAGCATAGATGTCCTCTTTACTTATTAAGAAGCGTGTTTTGACAGTTCATGTTATTTTCTCACTAAGTAGCTCAAGTATGTAATCACGAGTCCATATGAAACTAGAATGCACAGAAAGTCTGCTATAGCAACAAATTCAATAACACCTACATTTTCTGATTTTCCATTATCTGCCACGTGAATCGTATCAATAGTAAGAAGCAGCTTGCTCAAGCTTGAACACTGTATAATAAGTAGTTAGTAAGCAGATGTATCAACAAAGAGAAACAAAAAAGAAATTCAAGATTATATCAGCAGGATAATTACCTTAATCACTGGAGTTCAAGGTCCAGTAGCATATAGACAGAACATTCATATCAGTATACATTATAAGAATAACAAGTTTGTGAGAAGAAAATAAGCTTTTGAATACATGGTAACCTGATTTGCATTTTGGATATGCGTTCCAGGCTTCCTCTTTTAGAAGGAGGGAATCTGCTGGTGCAAATGTGGTAAGCCAAGAGGGGATTTTGCTGCAGAAGCAGAATATATTGTAAATGAAGTGACAAATAGCTAATGCCATGCAACTTAAAGAAGAACCAGAAGTTAATAAGGGCGACTTCTGATTTTAAGTTTTCTAAAATGATAAGAAACAATGTAATATAAAGCAGCCATGGCTATGAAATAAAGCATAATTCATGCATGGTGCAGAGGCAGCAGAGCTGCCAGAATATTAAACTAGTGAAAGGGTTAAAAAATGATTGAGTAAATGAGTAAGATAATAAGCAAACTACTACAATTTATAGCATGTAAAAAGCTATTGAAATATTAAGACTTCTATCAAAAGAAAGCAAAAACTCCCAGACAAAAATAACAAATGAAACTGGATGCAACTTAAAGTTTTTGAATGAGACTATAACATAATGTGATAGGTTCTAAAATAGAGTGATCATTTACATCATGTTCCGTTTATCAAATAAAAATATGACTGTAAAGGAGTCAGCGAATTCAGCAAAGAAACATGTAAACATGTCCACAAAGCACGTATGCATATATAAGGCGAAAATAAAATGAAATAAAATGTCCTATTTGAGGTATCTGTAGCTGTTAGTCATGTTAGTTCTAGTATTAAAATTTGGTGTGGCTCATTGAAATAAGTTTCTCCTGCTTACGATTTTGACCAAATTTTCACGTCATTCCAATGCATTAAAGAAAGGTCATGGGGGACTTCTAATGATCCACAAACTTATTCAGTGTCAGACAATCTTTATAGGAACTTCCAATGATCCACATACTTATTTACAGTTAGAGTTTAATAGTACTCCGTACCTCTGAAAACTATATACTTTTGATGTGTAATGACCCTTTCCAATTAAGTTGTCCTTGAAAGGTCTATTCTCCAGGACATCAACTCCTTCTGTATTTGTTGTATTCTCCTGTTGCATTTTTAGAACCATATACATCTGTGCAACCTCATACTGCAGATAACAGAAAACATGAGAGGAAGATAACATTTTTATTAGACCAACTCGAGACAAAATATCAGAAACTCAATCAGTAGAAATTGGACATTCTCAAACTCGATCTTTTACCTCAGCCAGTGACATAGGCATGACAATTCGACTACACGACACACCCAACCAGTAACAGGCCAGGTCAGAGTTAAGGAAATTTATGGAAATATATTGATCATGAAATGTATCAAATAGAAAATACTAGTAATAACTTTATTTAACAAGTTTGTACAGAACTTAATTTAGCCAGTTTCCTAGAACAATGAAAAGCTAATTGAAATAAAATGAAATGCAGCTAGTTAAAATTAGTGGAACTTTCACAATCTGAACAAATTTTGTTGTATGCAACACGATTAATACACTAGAATACCATAGCATATTTATGTTCAAATTACATTGATTTATTGAAATTATTTCATAACCGTATAAAACCATGACATTTTCATCTCATGTCTTATAAACTTAAAATGGTAAGCCTAATTACTCTATAATGCTTAACAACTAAAAAAGAAAAAAAAAAAAAGAAAAAAAAAAAAAAACTCCCTCCTTATGAAATTTATTGTTACGACAATAATACAAATTGAACTAGTAATGTAACAACTAAATCTAAACCGGGTAGTAACTTTCTCAGGGCAATAAAAGGAACACAAAGGCAAATTCTATTAGCAACAACAAAGATGATGGAAGATTATTATGCTTTTATGCAACACTTACAATACAAAATAAAGAATGTGATCATTGCTAACCAACTACACAACAATTAAAGGAGATACTATATCCAATAAAGCTTTAAAAATGAAGCATAAATAATAAGTAATTATAGAGGATACAACTCCTTAATCTGAACCATATTTCTTTCTTCCACCAAAAAATTTTGTATTTCTTGTAACACAAACAGCTCAATCCCTGTGATCAACCAAAGTTACTTTCTTGCAACTGGGTATTCCAAAAAATTAGAAATACAAGATGGGAAACTTTTAAAATTCTATAAAATTGTTAATATTCAAAGAATATGAGATGAATAAAATAAACTTTTGAATTTTTTGTTTTTTTGTTTTTTTTGGGTTTTCTTCTAGAGAGGTGTAAGAAGAAGATACTGAAGAGATTATTGGAATATTATTGGTTTATTAGTATAAATAGTCAGCTGTTTGTTTTGGGTCCAAAAGATTATGAACCGTTGATTAGTAAATTTCTTAGCGTTACAAAATTGGTGTGTGAAGTTAACAAGATTGAAGAAAGAATGGCGTCAAAATATGAGGCTTGCAAAAATAGTAAGGTTTAGTTGCCCAAATAGATTGTTTTGGAGTGAGCAAAACTTGACTTCAATTTTCCATTTTTATGTTTAGAAATGTGGTGGAAGTTATTACATGTGCCCATCTTTCATGAAACTTCTGAAACACTTTCGGTTATGTTAATGTTTGAATTTGTATGGGTGTGAGTGTGATGTGATGTCCTACGAGTTTTCTCACGGCCACACGGTTTTAAGAGCATGAACATGTAAGAAGAAACATTACACCCTTCATGTTTTTTTTAAGTATTATTTTTTTAAAGTATTATACTTTGTCCGTCACATAATTTCAAGCAATTTTATTGAATTAAATAAAATAAGAGATTAGTGGGTATTTTGAGCATTAAAAAACACGGTCGCATTAAAAGAACATGGGTAGAGTATATGCACGGTTATTTTAGTTGCCCATATTTTTTTTTTGACAAATTTATTTATTTATAGCACTAAAAATTGTTTAAAATGTCTTGAACAAAATTGAAGTAACATGAAATATTTGATTAAGATCATTTTCTTAAAAAATATTCCACCAAAATTACATCTTCTTGAAAAAGATTTTATATTTCCTTATTATTCCGTAATTAATTGTGTATCAACATAAGAATGATAAACATATTTCCACCAAAATTACATCTTGGTGGAAAAGATTTTATATTTTCTTATTATTCCGTAATTAATTGCGTATCAACATAAGAATGATAAATATATATTATTGCTCATTTATATAGTTGACGTTCCTAAAGAAGTTTAGGTGCCATGTGCCCCTCTTCTCATTTAATCCGATTTTTACTCCATGTTTAAAAATATGGTTCTTACAAGATTTGAACTCATGATCTCAAGTTTAAACTCCAATGTATAAGCCATTAAGCTATTACCATATTGCATGTCATTCAATAAAAATTAAATATTAATAAAGATTTGTATCATGGAAATAATGCAGTAAATAGGGATGTCGCCCGGGCCTAACACTAATTAATTATTAAAGTATAATATACAAAGACACACGAGAAATTGACACGTGTTATTGCCGGTGTGTCTTTTAGTATATAGTTATTGATAGAGACACTTTTGATTTTTCAATAAGTTTTCATATAAGCTGGATTCAATTATGTTTTGGTATCAAGATTTACTTTTATCATTGATAAAATAGCTTTAACTTTGTATCAACAGAAGTTATAAAATTTAATTTTTGTAAATTAAAACTAAATAATGAGGCGAAGCTAACAATTTCTCACATGAATATTTTTTTTTTTAACATCAAGTATTGTGTGTGAGGTGGCCACGTGTTTTTCATAAGAGTATCTCTTAACTTAATTTGACTAACCTTAATTCTTCATAAGACTAACCTTAGGGGCCGTTGATTGGGGTTAATAATCAAAGGGAAAGGAAATGAACATGCTCTATTCCCTTTGTTGCTATTTGTTTGTCACTTTTAATCATTCTCTTTACTCATTTTTATTTTTGAGTTTACCTAAAATCCCTCCACATTGAATCCCTACCCCTAGACTTTTCCATCCCTTTTCCTTAGCCACCATTACACCACCATGCCCACATTAGCCACCACCCTTCTACCTTACCCCCACCGCACAACCACCACCAAGCCACCTTGTCGCCCCTCCCTTGGCCATCGCCGCCCCTCCTCCGCCACTCGCTGACCCCCGACTCAATTTTAACACCCACCAAAGCAGATAAAGAATAATCAATCTGGGCTATGATAGAATAGCAGCAACATCAGCCCAGAATTGCAAAGTGAATCACCAATGAAAATGCAGAGACAAAGATAGTGATGATGGCAGACTTCTCTTTCTTCTTCGTTACTGGGTCTTTCTTTGATTGTTATTTATTTGTACAGTAAAGTATTTTATCAAAGTAGAACTTTACTTTTTTTTAATTTTATTTTTAAATATTTGTAAATTTTACTTTAGGTTGAAGGAAGATGGGAAGAAGAATTGGATTTTATTATATAGAGGTTAATGTTACTCCATCCTAGATGTGTTGGGAGGGGTGGGGGAGGTGTGACGGGCTTCGGGGATTCCGACAAGGTGGTGGCTGGGCAGTGGGGTAGCTGGAGAAGTGGAAAAGTGAAGGAAAAGGGGGTTGTGTGGTGGTGTTGTTGGTGGTGCTATGGTAGACCATTGGTGGTGGTGATTCCCTTTGTTTTTTTGTAAAACAAACAACATGCTATATGGAATGGTTTTTCATTCCATTCTCTTTGAATCCCTTTATTCATTCCATTCCGTTTACCCCGTACGAACTAAACGACCCCCTAAGAGTAACCCAATTTATTATACAAGTAACATCAATCTATACTTATCTATATCTATACTTTAATATTTAAAAACACAAACCATCATCCCTATAATGCCACATGAAAATTTCATTTTTCATCAATGCCACATGCATGTCACCTCATTTAATCTTTCTTTTTTTTAATCCCCTTTCTCATATTAAAAAAAAAGCTTTAATTCAATACATGTATGAATGTTCTTTGGTTCACTTTCCCCCAACTTAATTTTAATTTCCACCTCTTCTTCTCCTTTATATATTACTCATTTTCCAATATACATATATTAAAAAATAATTATTTACATTGTATACCTATAAACAACCCGTGCATTGCACGGTCCAGAAGGCTAGCTAATAATTAGAATAGAAATAACCTCATTTATTCATTTGAGTAACTCTTTTTCTTTTGTCTTGACTATCAAAAGATGGTTTCATTCACCTTAACTTCCGTTGTGGGAGCGCCACACACACCTTCCCCCCTCCTTTAAGGAGTCTGCGTTCCGAAGGCACAACAAGACACCAAAATAAGCCTTGATTCTGATCCTATCGGTAAATGTTTGATTGAAATTACGCCTAATAAGATAATTAATAATTAGATTAAGTTCAACATGATTTTAATTCAAGTGATCACAAGTGTTAGATTTAATTATGCATTAATAATCAACTAAAGTATATTAAATAGGTTTAGGATTAATTTGATGTGTGTATGTTGGTCGAAAAGCGCGCATGAAAATCAATAATAATTGAGTAGAGACCTATTTTAGGGCGGGTTTAACCTCTTTGAAGGTTGAATTCGTACCATCATCTCCGAACATCCAGGCATGGTTCCGGACCACTATGTAGTTATCAATCTCTATGATTGTGAATGGTGTGTAACCTTCACAATAGTGAACGGTTTACAAGTTCTTAAAATATGTTGGTGACTCGTTTTCTTTAGCTTCTTTCCTAAGATCACTAGCATGCCTAAAAACATGATCCAGAGTGGGCAAGTGAAAATTCCCTATAGTTATATGATATCATCTATAAATTGGGGTTGTTATTTTGAGGCTTGCCTCAGGAATCTATTGGCGAGGAAAAGTCTCATGCAATAGCTTCTCTAAATAATATTAACATGATTCTTTTAATTTTCCATTTGAATCAAGATCATAATAATGATTTAAATATATTCACATGCTTACATTTAAGAAATTATGAATCTTCCAACATATACATTCCAAGCATCATATATAACCTATCTATCATGCAACTAATCTCATGCATGAATCAGTGGCAGATTGTGAAATTTATAAATAGGGGTCCAAAATAAACTTTCAACTTAATCATACCAACGTACAAAGTAATAATATGTCAAAGATACTTCACCTAAAATTACAAGTCGTTTTTAATAATAAAAACCAAATACATTCATAAGGGAAACCAAATTAAAGGAAAACATAATAAAAAAAAACTACAATTGTTCTCGTTGATTTTTAATTTCTTGTAATCGCTTCATGATATCATCAACACTAATTTGGAGAAAGATGTTTCCCTCTATGAAATTAGTCGATTCTAAATTAGTCGAAAACAAACTACTCCAAATAAAATCGTTCACATTTTCATAGTATTAGAATTAGTCAATTTGATATAAATATAATCTAAAATCAATCAATTACCTAAGTCACTCACTCACTCTAGTACTATAAAGTCTACAATCTCAATCAACTAAATGCACAAATTAAAGCTACAAATAGTTATCACATTTTTAATTTTTGAATAGTAAAAATAATTCATTAATAAAAAGTCATATGACATCTACAAAGGAGATTTGACTTTAACAAATACATAAGATATTGAATCAAATAAAATTTTCCTTCATAACAACTACAATCGTCGAGTATATCTTGCACTATGGAAGATCTCCCACTTAAATCGCTAGAAAAAATAACCTTTTTGGAGAGTTAGTCTAACGATCCTTTGTAGCTGTAATGATGTTTTCCTTCCGATTCATCTTATTGTATTTGAGAACTTGACAACCTTTGCAATCTCGCATAATTTTTTACCAACGAAACAATTTCACAATAATCCAATAGATCTAATATCGTGGATTCAAAAAACTAATAAATTTATCTCCTAAAACGAGGAGATAAACCTTGTCTTTTGAAGGAGGACGAAAAAACCTTGTCTTAAGGAGATCAAAAACTCTTTCTTTATTTCAAGGGAGAAAAGTTCCTCCTAAAAGGGGGTTGCCCCAGTTTTTCTTCTTGAGAAACAAAATTGTTTCTCAAAATAGCACAATAGTAGATAAGATCAATAATTTTAATATTTTATATTTTTTTGTACTTTTATTTCCCTATTTCTTCTTGCTCCTTCATCTTCGTTGTCCACCTTCTTCGTCATCGAACTTCGCGGATCACCATTGTAATTACTCTCCTCCTCCATCTACTCATGCTTTCCTCCTTCATTGGAGCTGCACATAAACCACCATCCCCATCACTAAATTTCTGAAACAAAAACCCTAAGAAAAAATATAGAAATTAGGGCATGTTTAACCCCAAATGGAAAAGGTTATCGTCATCCTCTACTAAAACTATTTCCCAAGCTTTGATTACTCAATTGAATTTGTTTCCTCTTCCATTGAAGTTGTGAATATCTCCATTGAAGTTCTACTTCTTCTTCTATTTTGCTACAAAGCTACAATATTAAGCCTAACTAATTTGTTGAAATTAAAAATTTACCTTCTTGAGATACAATCTTGTTAATCTTTAAGAGAAACTTGTGTTTACCCCCTAAAAGGAGGAAGCATTATTATAAACCTAAAAAAACATATAAAGAAACAAAGATTGGGGCTTTCCACCGGTTAAAACCGATGGAAGCCCCTTCAAAAATCAATAGTGGAGGCTAGAGTTTAGGAGAGATAAAGGAGGAGACATGAGAGAGGAGGGAGAATTTACCACATTCTTAAATATAAAATCATCAAAAACTCT
Source organism: Chenopodium album (assembly GCF_948465745.1). Taxonomy (NCBI): domain Eukaryota; kingdom Viridiplantae; phylum Streptophyta; class Magnoliopsida; order Caryophyllales; family Amaranthaceae; genus Chenopodium; species Chenopodium album. Next base: position 9,725,627 of record NC_137850.1, on the reverse strand, counting down.
ACTGTTTAATTCTATTAATTAAATTAAATGGTAGAACTAACCCTAAATCCCTAATTTAATTCAATTTAATCACTTCAATCAAAATCTTCTAAATAAAACACACAATAATAAATTAAATTATGATGAAATAAAATTGACTTAGCTACAAAATTATTGAAATTTTTCAAAAAAAATTAAAAGAAAAGGCAAGAAATATCTAAATATGTAAAATAAGTTATATTTTATTTACCTTGTAAGATAATGCAATTGTAGACTTGGAGTACTTTGAACAGAGTCAGAATCTAACAATCTATATCGGTGGAAAAGACACACTAGGGTGGGGCAATATGCAGCACAAATTCAGCATTTGGGCGGCAGTAGATCTAGGCAATAGCTAGGTGTTTGAATAGAGAGAACAAATTAGTAAAAGGGGTTTTGTGAAATTAAAAGAAGGAAAAATTGTCGGAAACCACCTTTTATAATACTTGTTTTGTGAAAAAACACCTTATAAAAATTGTCATGTAAAAGCACACCTAAAACCAGATTATTTTTTATTTATTTTTATTATTATTATTTATTTTTTTTAACAAAAAAGTAACACCTTAACCATGTTTCAAACCTTTGACTTGGTTTCCGGCGATGAATTTGCATGTGTTGGTCACATGATCTCATAAAACGACCTTCCTTTGTTTTTCCCCTTTTTCCCTCACCACCCTCACTGCCCACCCCACCAACATTATCTCACAGCCACCACCAACTCAGTACCACCCTCACCAACACCACCTCACCTAATAAATCCACCCTTGTTAATTCACCCTAATCCATCCAATTGGAGATAAAGGGAGTTTAATTGGAGGGAAAAATGGGGGGAAATTAAGAAAGAGGGGTTTTTACCGGACCACATGTGATTCAAGTGACGGTCAATGCCTGAAAAACAAAGTCAAACACCAGAAATCGGGTTAAGGTTACTTCACAATAAAAAGAAAAGTTGGTTAAGGCATGCTTTCACAAGTAAAATTTTATAAGGTGTTTTTCGCAAAAAAAAAAAAAAAAAAAAAAAAAAAGAAATTCGGTTCTTTCCCCTAATTACTTACCTCACGTGAGTAACTAAGAATTAAAAAACATAGTTTTCCTATCTTTACATGAAGAAGCAAGAAGATTGAGAATAAGGCCACGTTCACTTGAACTTATTTTTGTTGAACTGAAACTATTTTTACTGAACTGAAATTATTTTTTGCTGAACTCAAATTATTTTTATTGAACTCAAATTATTTTAGCTGAACTGAAATTACTTTTACTGAACTGAAATTATTTTTGCTGAACAATTATTTCGACTTATTTTCTATTATAATTCTTCTTTACAATTACTGATTTTTACTACACTAAAATTATTTTTATTGCTCGTAAAAAAAAGGATTTTTTGACTTTTAACACCAAAAAGAATCATGAAATTGTTTTTTACTACCAAAAATTTAAAAGTTTTATTTTACCACCAAAAAGATTTCTAAAAATTGTTTTTTACCACCTACCGTCAAGAAAACCATTAAATTTAACGGTTAAAAAAAATTCTTCAATTTTCGTGCGCAAAACATGTTGTTCATAGGTTTAGGGGGGTATTTGGCCCTTTGAGTCCAATTTGAAGTCAGAATTGACAAAAAATGATCGAAAATGCCTCCTTTTGCGTGTTTCACGCAAACCGAGGTATTTATAAACGCGCAAAAGGAAGCATTTTGGATCATTTTGTGTCAATTCTGACCTCAAATTAGTCTCAAAGGAACAAAAATTCCCCCCAAAACCCCAAAGATGATGTGTTTGGCACGAAAATCAAAGAATTTAAAATATTCCGTTAGGTTTTTAAGGGCTGGTGGTAAAAAAATAATTTTTAATATTTTTTTTTGGTGGTAAAATAAAACTTTTAAAATTTTTGGTAGTAAAAAACAATTTGTGATTTTTTTTGGTGGTAAAAGTCAAAAATTCAAAAAAAAAAAAAGTTATTTTTACAGAACTAAAATTAATTTTATTGAAGTAAAATTATTTTTACTGAACTGAACTTATTTTTACTGAACATAAATTAATTTTATTGAATATTATTTTTTTTAAGGTGAAGTGAATAGGGCCTAAAGGAGTACTAGGTGTTTTTCAGCTTAAGGAATGGGGTCCAAATATTTAGGCTTTTTTTTTAATTTATTTTAAAACTATTTTCTTCCTATGGACCAGATTTTATTTTTTATAAGGAAATTTTAGATTTTAACACCACAAAAAACCACAAAAATGGTTTTTAATCACTACAAAAAAAAAAGAACTTTTATTTTACACCACAAAATGTTTAAAAAATTAGCTTTTACCACCACTTAACTGGTTTATGGATGAAAGCCGTTAGTGGGACCTACAATGCCTACATGTCAAAATATAATTAAAAAAAAAAAACAAAAACCCTAAAACTAAACCAGACACCCACTCAGCCACCGCCGGCAGCAAGTCGCCACCACTAATCCACCATAATATCGCCTTTTCTAGCCCAGCCACTGGTTTCTCCACCCTTACTCTATCCCCTCCCTAAAACCGACAACCCAACCACAACGACCACTAAAAATGGGTGGTCGTTTTTCGCACCCCTAGAAATAGCCACCATAAACGACCGTTAAGGGTCGAAAACGACCGATTTATGGCCGCTAAGGGTTGTTTTCGACCACTTAGGCCCTAAACCGGTCGTTTTCGACCGTTATTGGGCGTAATTGGTGGTCAGTGTTTGGTGGTTTGAAATACGGTCATTCATTTTTAGCGGCCGTTGGGAGAGTTGCTGTGGGAAGTGAAAGGGAAGGGGTGGAATTGGCGGTGGGATAGGCTGCGAGCTGGGGTGGTTGGGTGGGATTGTGGGATGCCGTACCGCCGGTGGTGGGGATGGGGTGGCAGGGTTAGTTTAGGGTTTTTGTTTTTTTTTTTAAATTTTACTTTTTTTTTTCAACGAATTATTTGGCGACATGTGGCACAATAAACCTCACTTAACCGATTTTTGAAAGGCAACCGTTAAGTGGTGGTAAAAGCCAATTTTTTAAAAATTTTGTGGTGTTAAAGTAAAAGGTTTTTTTTTTTTTTTTAATTTTTTTTAATTTTTTTTGGTAGTGTTAAAAACCATTTTTGTGTTTTTTTTTTTTTTTTGTAGTGCATATGCTCTTGTGCTTAAATTAATAGGTTCACCACTGGCATGCAATTTTGATACATCATTTAATTTCTAGCAGGATATTACACATAAGTAATATGTCCAACTTGCATACGTACTTCGAATATCGTTAACGGTCACACTTGCTAGAAATCCTCAATTCAAAATCTCATACAATAAAGAGTACATTAACATAATGAATTCTTTTATTTCCAAAATTTCCCAACAACTTTTAAACAATTTAAACCTCTTTAAAAATCTCTCTCCTAAACTCTAGCATCCATTATTAATTTCGAAGGGGCTTCCATCGGATTTCACCGGTGGAAAGCCCCAATCTTTGTTTCCTTTAAGTTTATTCTTGTTTCTTAGGTTATAATAATGTCTCCCTCGTAAGAAAAAGGTTTCTCTCCTTCGAAAGACAAGACTTTTTCGAGCTTCCTCGAAAGACAAGGTTTTTCGAACTCCTTTGAAAGACAAGGTTTTTCGAACTCATTTGAAAGACAAGGTGTTTATTTGCGTTTAATTTGGTCTCCAGTTGTGTGGGGCTACGATTAATTATTGCTCGGATTCAGGTTACAAAATTAGCACAAGAATTTAATTTTTCACAAAATTATGAAGCGGCGACGGATCCACTCAAAAACTTGTATGAGACAATGAATCGAGAATGCATCGAATTGTGATATTTATGTATTTGGATTCTTAGCCCTTCCCTAATCAATTCTTGTTTGATTTTGATTGATCTGTTTTTATTATTGTTGAGTGTCAATTGTAGATGTTGTATGACTTTAATTAATGATATATAGTGTCCTTTAGGTCTTCTTTCAAAAAAAAAAAAAACCTCTTTTAAAATCTAAAATTTGGGTTAAAACCCTTAAATCACTTTCTGTAATCGAGTAATTATAAACCTTAGACAAAAGCTCAATTCTAATGCTTATACAAAAATTTCAGCACACTTTTTAATGTTTAAACATCATAATTAAACCTGAAACACCAATTTAAACCATTAAAAAATGTCTCTTTTATAGATAATCAAACCCTAATCACAAAAACCCAAAAGTAGTATCTATAATAAAAATTATAGCAATAATTAGAGACTTAAACCTTAAATCATATTCAAATAATTAATTTAAGTGAATAAACAAATAGGTTAGTATCAATCCCTTCTATAAATTAGAATTTCTAGAACTGAGAATTTTACATAGAATTATAATATTAAAATTATTTTAATTAACCACAACAATTTTTTTCATGAACAAAAAAAAAATTAACAATTTAAAACATGTATTTAATCTGAAAATCAAAGATTAAATAAATAAAAAAAAAGAAAAAAGTTTATTTGTTTATAAGGCTACCGAAAATCGCGCAAAATAAAAAAGAATAGAGAAGCGACGTTGCTTGATTGCTGCTGATGCTGGCAGCGATGTTGAAAGTACATAGGAGAGAGATGCGTGAGATAAAAAAAAAAGGATTTTGGGATTTTATTATTTACTTTTATAAGTTATACTTTATGCAAATAAGATTTATACAGAAATTTTATGAGCATGTAGGATTTTTATACCCTTTAAATAAAAAAATACCCTTTAAAATAATAAAATATATCTTTGTGTCTAAGTCACTAATAAAGAGTTTTTTTTTTCCTTTTTTTTCCTTGAATTCCCTTAAATTAAATCACATCCTTTGCAAATAAAAATTGATTAACAATTTTTTCCCCAATTAGAAACGAATTAATATATTTGAATAATTAATATAATTTATAAATTTATAATTAATTTATATAATGTAATCTAAAAGGTATAAAATTGCTAAGTATTACATAAATATTCCAGGTATCCTAAAAATGAAGAGAAGTAAAAAATAATGACAAATTTAAACATAATAAGATCATATCATAGATATGTTTAAAAAGTTGATGTATAATTAGTCAATAAATTATGAAATATTTTATGTCATGCGAAATAATTTATATTAAAATAATTTATAAATTAACAAATTTCATAAATAAAAAAATGCATGTATATTATATTTCACATTATATGTACTTCAATATGTCCTTTAACTTAGTATATTATAATTTTTATAACATAAGTTAGTTAATGTGGGCTAGGTGATCATGTAAATGAAGAGTCACACGTATGTTTGATGGTGTATCTAAAGCTGCTGAGTCACCATTGTACCCAGGTTGTACAAAGTATTCCAAGATTCCTAGAGTCCTAACGTTATTAAACTTGAAAACGAAAAGTGTTGGAGTAACACGAGCTTCACATCTTTATTGGATACATTGTCTGATATGTTTCCCAAAGGGAATGACATAAATCTAGCTAATTATTTTTCCACAAAGCTGATGAATCCTTTAGGCCTCTTGGAGTACAACATAATTCAATGATTGTCTTAATGATTGTGTGCTTTATCGAAAAGAGCATGAGCATCTTGACTCTTGTTCGATGGGCGGTGTGTCGTGCTATAAGCGTGAGGGTGCCAGTAAGAATCGAGAAAATTTTCTGTTAGCCAAAGTGTTATGGTGTCTTCCAATAATACCAAGGATTAAATGCCTTTTTTCAATTAAGAAAGATACTAAAAATCTGGTGTGGCATGATAAAGAGAGGGAAAAAATGGATACATTAGACATCTTGTAGATTCTTTGCAGTGGAAGCATATTGATAAGGCATATCTTGATTTTGGTAAAGAACCTCGAAACCTTCAGCTTACACTAAGTATAGATGGTATTAACCCGTATGGCATTCTTAGCAGTCAACATAACACTTGGCCTGTTCTTTTATCAATATATAATCTACCTCCTTGGTTGTGTATGAAGCATAAGCACATCTTGTTGGCACTCTTAATATCTAGGCCTAAACAACCTAGAAATGAAATTGATGTCTATTTAGCACCTCTTGTTGATGATTTGAAGTTGTTGTGGGATGAAAGTGTTCCAATTTTTTTATGCATATACAGGTTCAAATTTTATCCTACGTGCCATGCTTTTTTGTACTATTAATGATTTTACAGCTTAATTATGGAAATTTTTCGGGGTACAAAGTCAGGGGAAAAAAGCATGCCCTGTTTGTGAGGATGACATGATAATTACGCGATTGCCTAATTTAAATAAGAATGTTTACATGCATTATAGAAGGCTCCTCCGTCGTTACCATCCTTATCGTAATAAGAAAAAAGAATTCAACTGGTGTGTCGAGAAAGGAATAGGTCTTGAGCCTTTGACCGGAAAAAAGATGTTTTAGCAAATTAAAAATGCTAGCGTAGACTCCTACGCCTTGAGCAATCTTCTGAATGATGATTTTCCACGCTTTGGGAAGTATAATAGTTTCCACGCCTTGGGAGTATTATCGTGAGCTTCTAAGCCTCGAGTACCCCGAAAGTGAAATTCCACTAAGTACCCGCGCCTTGGAACACAGTCGCCAACTTCTATGCCTTGGGAAGTGTGCATTGATTGACAATTTTCTACATCTTGGGAAAACTTGTTTGATAATTATAGGTCTCTACGCCTCGAGAAACATGCAATGTGAATCATCCACGTCTTGGGATACAATCAATTTTGTTGAATCAAAGTTAGTTTGTTTGACAACCTCCACATCTTAGGGAACGTTGTCGAAGATTGCTACGCCTTGAGCTCAAATCGGGTGACAACTTTCACATCCTAGAGAACGCTGTCGAAGACCATTACGCTTCGAGCCATCTTCTCAAATCAAGGTGACATCTTCCACATCTTAGGGAATGCCATCGAAACCACTATGTGTAGGGAATATTTCAAGCATCCCACACTTGAGCCCCACTGTGATCATACACTTAAGCATGGTGGCGTCCAAAGGGAAGTAAGCTAGAGTAAAAGAGTCGCCAACAAGTTTTAGGAACTTGTAAACCGTTCACAAGGTGAAGGTTACACCCCTTAACGATCCAGGAGATCGTTAAGTCCAATAGGTCTGGAACCATGACTGGAAATTCTGGGATGTAGGTACAAATCCAACCTAAAAGAGATTGAACCTACCCTAAATAGGCCTCTACTTTATTCTTCTCGTATTCATGTGCGCTTTCTGACTAACATACAACCAATAGATTAACCCTAATTCTGTTTAATCTATGTTGGTTGAATATTAATGCACAAACAAAACTATTATTGGCGATCACTTGAATTATAATCATATTAGCCTAAACAAGATTATTAATTATCTTATTAAGCGTGATTACAAGTATAAATTCCCCTTTAAACATGCATAAAAGGCGTGATCAAGAAATAACAATAAAAATATATCAAGCAACATAATAACAATCATCATCAATCATAATAATCTCAATAAAACATAATAATAGCAAGATCCTGGGCATGATACTAACAAGATATGAGGAAAGAAATAGGAAGCATCATAATAATATACATGATATTAGAAATATTAGTTAACCCTAAACATGATACTAGGAAGCCATAAAACATCTTAACATGATACTAGGAATTAATAAAATACTCTAAGCATGTTTTCTATATCAAAAGATCAATAATTAAAGTAATTAAATCACTTACTTCGATGCCTCGTACCTCTTTCTAATAACAAAATACACACGTTAGTAACTTCAAGGAAAAAATAATAAAATAAAATAATTTAAATCAAATAATTGAAATAGGGATTTGGGACCAAACCCCTTAAAAATATCAAACCTTTCACGTCTAGGGCGAAGGAAACTTCGAACTTGGCTAGGTGTGTCTCGAACTAATGTATGCAATATGGTGTTTGTGAAAAAGCTAGTTTAGAAAGGTAGAGAGAGAAAGAATAAGCTATTGCTTAAGAGAGAGAATAGAGAGAGATGATTGTTGTGAATTGTAGATGATCGAAAACAGGGAAATTCGACCCCCATTTATAGGAAAAATAGCACGGGATCAAAGAAAATCATATTCGGAATAAAATACCTGTCGCCAACGACAGGAGTCAGTGTCAGACGACAAGCTCGTCGCCAGGCGACAAAGGTCAGCGCCAGGCGACGAAAGTCAGCGCCAGGCGACGACTCTGTCGTCTCGCACTGGTTCAAAAGTACAACACGCTTTTACACGTAGAATCACCTTTTAAAACCGGTTACAGGTAATTCTGCGTCCAAGCAGATTTAAAATCAGATTTAATATATTTTATTCAAAATAAAACATCTTTTAAATTATGATTATCAATCCTAATCTTATTAGAATTAAAGAGAACCCTGGATATTCCTAGAAGATCAAAATTAATCCTTATTACTTTAGGAGCAATAATTAACAGGCCCTCCTCTAGATCATTGGGCCACATTTAAAATCATTGGGCCTAATTTAATTTAATCCATAACTTCCTCATAATTCATCGGAATTGGGCTTATAATATATCATTGGAAAGCTCTTTTAAAACCCAATACAACTACACTGTTATTGGACCCTTATCATGGACCAAACCGAATTGGACCGGCTATTTTTATATAAATAGAGTAAGAAAAGGAATATTTTTGAAAACAGAAAGAGAAATATTTTAATAAAAACATCCTCATCACTAGACCTTTCACACTTTCACCTTGTTCGATAATCAAATGACATGAAAGGTTTTCATCACTGGGTTTGGTTTTGGGGAGACACATTTGGGTGTCTACACTACGCCTCGAGCCGTCTTCTCAAATCTTATGGTCTTCACGCCTTGGAAATGATAGCTTCTCACGCCTTGGAAAACTTGCGTCTTTCCGCTCATCAAATTGCCTCAAATCTTTTGTAAAGGTTACTCGTCCGTCAGGGACTTAGTGTACCTGGATCTATATTTTGGACTATATGACTTTGCTCATGTTTATAGTTATCTTGAGGTTGACCCAAGGTTTGGTGTTACTCAACTTATTGTGCAACTCAATATGTTTGGATCAACTCGACTAAATGTGTTTTGACATGTGTGTGTAGACAAAACTTGATGTGATGACACGACATGACTCAATGTGCATGACTTTCATGTTCATTGTGTTGTGCGACTCAAAAATGCAGAAAAGATAAAAATTGTCCATCATTTTTGTGGAGGGTACCGACTTTCTCCCAAAATAGAAAGACGTGAAAAGAATGAATGTGAAGTGTTGGATCATCCTCAAAAGGAAAAGAATGAATCAAGCGATGGCGCATGTTGAGTGAGCTTAATCAAGTGTATGTGTTGATGTTGTATCTCATGGTGCAAGGAATGTAGCATCCCAGACTATCTCAGTTGATGACTCGATAAGGAAATTATTTGGGTAACGTAGGCACGGAGGCTAAGTACTTCATACTTTGTGATGCAATGATGATTATGAGTAATGAATGACTCTAAGATGACAAGGCATGCTTCAAAGTTGTATCAAGATTTCATGACAAAAGGTTCCTAAGTGAAGGATTATTTGGCTATGTATCTGTGATGTGTGTGAGAGTGACACTAGGCCGGAAAGGCTAAGAGTGTGGAAAAAATATTTTGAGAAGAGCCAAATGATGGTGACTCTTAGGCCGGGTAAGCTAATAAAGTAGGGATCAAGCCCCCAAGTCTAGCTCTAAATAGATAGGGAAGAGCATTAGAGATCCCTTAATATGATCATTTCTAAATGCAAATATGAATGTGAATGTATAATTATTATGGCCGCACCCTAATGTAAGGTTGCCTACGTATCTGTTAGGAATCAGGTCGAACGTAGCTCTAGCCGAACCTCGCACAAGTGTGAGTATACCCGAAAGAGCTCTTTCAAGCATTGTAACGGGGTTAGGCTAAAGGTTGAAGAAAAAAGGATAAAGGCTCAAGACTCAATACAAGCTCCTAAGGTGTGCAACCTTGTGTTTGAATCTTAGTATTTTTATGCTTAAAGTTTTTCACTTTTATACTCTGTTTTTATTTTATTTTTCTTTTCATATTCAAATCCTTTTTTATAAGTGTGGGCAATCCCGATCATGCGGTCTATCACTCACTTGGCATTCATGTTTCTCAGACACAGTATCAAACACTCGATAAGAGACGCAATCTAAGATGTGTTCATATCAAAGACATGTTCATATTAATGACATTTGGAACACTTACCCTTTTACACACTTTTATTTTTTTTTGAAAATTTGAATTCTTAGTAAAATCACTTAAGCTTTTCATTGAATTTTGAAAATTGCATAAATTACACACCATCCCATCCCAAGGTTAAATAGATGTGGGTTGAAAAAAGAAAGGTTTATCGTTAGAAGAGGCTTAAAGTGGTTTATCAAGAAAGGAATTATATATTTGAAAAGGTGAAGGTGATATGATGTGGCTACAAGAGGTGTCTCAAATCATTGGTTTACCTTGTGCTTAGTTTGACATTTTTTTTAAATGCAATGCAATGATCATATGCAAGAAAATAAATGCTCATTTTATTAAAAAAGACAAGAGGTGTAAAAATCAAACTCTAAGAAATAAATCTAATGAAAATGAAGGGTGCCTATGCTAGACTTATTAAGAGGAGGGGAAACCAAAAATAAGAAAAGAAATCATGAAATCTTATTGTTGAAGCACGCCTCATGCTTTGTGCTTATCATCACTCGGTGTTCTTGATAGATGGAGGAAAGGGAAGCTTGTTATTATCGATCAAACGTTGGATGGCCTCTTTTAGTTTTCAACAACTCTCGGTAGTGTGTCCCTTACCTTGATGGTACTTGCAATGGGCGTTAGAATCCCAATTGGTTGATGTATTTTTGAATGCTGGATCTTGAAGAGGTCCAATGGCAGTGATGAGTCCCTTGGCATAGAGTCGATCGAAGGCGATGTCATAACTCATCCCAATAGGGGTGCACTCTTTTCTTAGTTGCTTTTTTGGCCTTTGATTATCCATGGCTAAGACATCATTAAGGTTAAAGGTACTAACATTGTTACTAGATTAGGTGTTTTCGGAAGAAAAAGGATTGTCGTTCTTATTTCCTTTCTAGTCACTGTTATTACTATTGTTAGCAGCTTTCTGTTTTGCGAGATCATCCTCAATTTCAATGCCTATGTTGTAAACATCTTTGAAGGTATTTAAATTGCATTGATATTTCAAGTGCCTTTAATATTTTTCTTGGAGGTTCTTCATGAACATACTTATAGCTAGCTTCTTTCTCATTCGGAAATTCAATCATCCTAGCGGAAGTTTCTTTACATCTATTATAAAATGCAGTGAAACCTTCATTTTCCTTTTGTTAAAGCAGTTCAAGTTCCCTATGATCAGTTTCTACTTGAATATTACATTTTTATCTATTAATGAAAGCATGTGTAATAGTATCCCAAGTAGCCCTTTTCTCAGAGTCTATAGAAAAGAACCATTGCTGACATACTGTTTTAAGAAAAAGTGAGAAGAGTGAAGGGAAAACTCTCCTATCAATTCCCTTAATGTCCATGATTGTTTCAAAAGCCCATAAGTGAAAGTAAGGATTGTCAGTTGGCTTGAACTTAGGGATATCATTGGCATTGAAATTTTGCAAAAGAAGTTCCTTGTCCACCGAGACCCCTTGGGAGCTAATACCGTGGAACTTGTAGTCATTAGACATTTGAATAAGACTATCTTCGATGCGCTTGATGGTATCGACTGGTACTTGCCTGTTAGGATCATTGACTTGAGTAGCAAGCCCCTTGAACATCTCAATAACTCTTCTTGACCAAGCGCTGTGGAAAGGTAGTCATGGATATTCATTGTTAATTATTTGACTCAAACTTGATTCAACATGCATAGATGGGAAAAAATCATGGTGTATGAGGGGAATGATATGTATGGAGAAAGCATGTAAGATGAAGGTGGTGTATGAATATGGAAAGTGTGAAAGAAGGAAAGTGTGAGATTTGTAATGAATGGAAAAGTGATGTATATGGAAAGATATTAAAGAATTTGGAAATAGAATGGACCCTCAACTCAAATGACGAAAAAGACGACTCATGCATGGACTTAAGACATGGTCATGGTGACACATATACAAAGTGTGTGCATTTGACTAGTGATTAAAAGTGATACGTTCAAGACTTGTGTAATGACCATATGACTAGACATGTAATTAGACTTGTACAAAGACTAAGTTAAGACTTCATCTATATACACTAAACTGGAAAGGTTGTAGTATTTCAGTCATAACTTTTTGATTTGTGACTCCGAATTGGACGAAACCAACTCCAAATGAAATATAAAACGCTGGGCTACAGATCCATAGGTTGCACGACACGTAACTCTTCATAGAACTCCGGCTATGATCAAAATAAGTTGACGCTTGTGCAAGATACGGGAATAAAAATCCAGGTTGACTCAAAGTATAAAAGGAAGAACTATGGCTCGATTTTAGACACATTTATAAGTTCAAATTAATTAATAAATTAATTAAGCAAAGTCCTTTTTAGTCATTGGTTAGTTTGTTAAGACTTTATTTACAAGCACAAGTCAACACAAACGGTTAGTTTAATCGCAAGTAAGTATGAACAAGTAAAAGATGCACAAGTAGTCAAGTAGTCACAATATGATGCGATAAGTTTGCAACCTAACCATGGCTCTAGTTCTCTAAATTTTAAGGATTATGGTAGTCAAAGAGGGTCCATGGTTATGAGTCCGGATGCATTGCGCGAAAGCCTTACCTTCGGAAAGGTTAACGCTTAAGGGTGGAACCCTGCAAGTTACACTTGCTTCCATGGTTTGGTGAATTCACAAACTCGGATGTACCCTTCGTTGCGCGGAGCATTCGATTGGGTAAATGGAGCGTGAATTCCCAAGGGCTAAAGCCATATGTAGAACACATATGGGTTTCAGAAAAAAAGGAAAAACTCAATTAGGAAGTAAAATCAGCCAAATTAAATAGTACTAGAATCGGTCAAAATAAGAAGGCAGAATTCTGACTCTGTGTTGGAAGAACTAGGCGAGAGAAAACAAGGTCCATCGCGCAGCGATGACCTTATCGCGTTGCGATATAGCCATCGCATAGCGATGGACACTGTCGTCTCGCGACATTTCCTGCACTCCTTGGCAGCTTTCTGTGTTCTCGGGATTTTCTGATTTTCGTAGTATTTTTTCGATTCTAGTTGTGAAAGATATTTCCCAATTTTACTAAGTGTAAAAATCCTATGTTTTTGACGCATTACGGATGGTCTTTCCAATGCGGACCTTTTTATGTTTATGCCACAATGTTAATCAAACTTACGCACTTGAATATTTAAAACATTTTGAGTCTCATCCACTCATTCTAAATCAATTGCCAAAATAAATTTTAGGAACTAAAATAGAAATCCTCCCCAGTGGAGTCGCCAAAAACTGTAGGGAATATTTCAAACACTCAACTTTGAGCCCCACTGTGATCATGCATTCAAGCATGGTGGCGTCCAAAGGGAAAGAAGCTAAAGCAAAAGAGTCGCCAACAAGTTTTAGGAACTTGTAAACCGTCCATAGGTGTGAAGGTTACACCCCATTCACAATCACAGAGATCGCTAACTCCATAGTGGTCCGGAACCATGATTAGATATTCGGGGATGATGGTACGAATCCAAACTAAAAGAGATTGAACCCGCCTTAAATAGGCCTCTACTTTATTCTTTTCGTATTCATGTGCTCTTTTCAATCACTATACAATCATTATATTATACCTAAGCATGCTTAATCTATGTTGGTTGATTATTAATGCACAAATAAACCTATTATTTGCGATCACTTGAATCAAAATCACATTAGCCTAAATAATATTATTAATTATCTTATTAAGCGTGATTTCAAGTACAAATTTCCTTTAAACCTGTAAGAAAGGGCGTGATCAAGCAATAACAACAATATCATGAATAATCAAGCAAGATATAATTAGAATATAATATTGACACAACAAATCATCATTATAATAATAATAATCTCATCAAAGCATAATAATATTAGCAAGATCTTAAGCATGATACTAACAAGATTAATAACTAATCCTAGCATGCCACTAAATATTAAAAATCAAAGCTTTATCCTAAACATGATACTAGAAATCATAAAAAATCCTAACATGATACTAGAAATTAAAATAATATTATAAACATGATTTCTATATCAAAAGAATATTTAAGTAATTGAATTACTTACTTTGAAGCCTCGTACCTCTTTCTATCAAAACAATACACATGTTAGTAACTTCAATAGAATATTAAATCAAATAATAATAATATTAATTGACATATGGATTTAGGACCAAACCCTAAGAACAATCAACCTTTCACGTCGAGGTCTAAGGCAACTTCGAGCTTGGCTAGGTGTATTAGTGTCTCGTGAAAGACGTATGGTGTGTGTTTATGAAAAAGGTTTAGAAAAATCAAGAAAGAGAGAGAATAAGCTTTAGCTTAGAGAGAGAGAAGAGAAGATGATTGATGATGATTGTTAGTGAATAGAAAACGGGGAAAATCGCCCCTATTTATAGAGAAAACGACCGAAAAGATCAGAAAACGAGTTAAAATCCAACTCGAGTAAAACAACATTTATTGTGTCGCAATACGTCAATGCTGTGCGATAGGTCCAACACTGCGCGATATTTTCATGATGTGCAATAGATCCAATGCTGCGCGGTATTTCCATCGCTATGCGATAGATCCATAGCTGCGCGATATTTTCATCGCTGTGCGATAGATCCATTGCTGCGCAGTATTTTCCAAAAGATAAGATTCGTACGGAATCCGACTTCGAATCAAATTGAGTTAGTCAAATATCCGTACTTATCCTTATTAAATCAGAATTAAATCTTTTAAAAACACTTGTTTATCCGATATGAAATTCTTAATCATTATCTTTTCAAAATAGGATAAATTAGAACCTTTTAGAAGATAATAATCAATCCTACTACCTTCAGAACTTAAAACAACCTTCTAGTTAATTCCAGAAAATTAAGATAAATCCTAATGGTTTTAGAAATATAATTAATATTAATGGACCCTCCACATGATCATCGGGTCCGGGCATAAAGCTCGGTTGGGCCAAGTTTAGTATTTTGGCCATAACTTACTCGTTATAACTCGGAATTGGGCTTATAATATATCATTGGAAAGCTCTTTTCAAGCCCCCATCCAACTACACAATTATTAGACCTAGATTATGGACCAAACTAAACTGGATTGGATGTTTTTCATAAATTGGACACAAAATGAATTATTTTGGAATATGAAATGAATTATTTTTAGATTAAAACATTTTGGAAAAAGGGAAATTCACGAGACTCTTTAACATTTTAGCTTACTCGATAATCAATGAAGTGAAAGGTACTCATCACTGGATTTGGTTTTTGGGGAGACACAATCAGGTGTCTACAGCTTCCAATGTTGATGTTTATTCTATTGTTTATTGATCACCATATTGCATGTTTAATGGGAGTATGTAATTGAATGTAACGCCTAATAAGATAATTTGGACAACTGTTTTAGATTCCTTTTTAATCTTGTTGCTTAATCAAGTGATCATAATATTTTAGAATTATGTGTTGCATTAATATTCAACCAATTTAGCCTAATATTAGTTTAGAGTAAATTGAGTCTTTGTTTGCATGCCTTTGGGACGTAGAAATTACTTTTTACAATAAGAATCTAGTAGAGGCCAATACGGGCGAATGTGACTCCATGACTCACTTTGTACCATCATCCTCGATCCTCCTTTCGTGGTTCCGAACCATATGGAGTTAGTAATCTCATGGATTATGAATGGGGTGTAACCTTCACAGGTCAATCGTTGTTGCCTATCATTGTCCCTTTATCGTGGTTGCTTTAAATGATCCGTGAACGGTTTAAAGTCCCTTAAAAACTTGTTGGCGGCTCCCTACTTCTCTTTGTCCCTAATCGTATATGTCGATTCCCACTTCATATGAGTGCCAAGCATATTCACACATGCTTAACGTAGGCATGCTTCGGATGATGCCTACACCAAGCCGCTGAAGGAGTTTATAGGTACTATAAAGTGGAAAAACATGAATCATATTCATAAAGCACCTAATCCCAAGATCGCATGCATAACACACAAGACACATAATCATACATTTGAAGCGTGAATTCCACTGACAGGCTAAAGTCGTATCACCCAATCAAAAGTAATTCCTAAATCCTCTAACTAATGCAGATAGGGAAGTAGGGCCGATTCCACAGGTAAACAATTCTTTCTATTCCTAATTAATTAAAGCAATCCAAATTATTAAGTAACAAATTATTATTGTGGTGAAAGGAATCTAAACTACGGAGAGCAAAAGTAGGGAAGAATAAGAATAGAGAAAATCAATGGATAAAGACCTAGGGCATAGGTTCACCAATAAATAACATTCCAGGGTAAAACATAATAATCAATCATCAATGCATTAATTAATTAGATCATAAAGGGCTTTCGCTACGTATTACTATCACAGAATTAATCTACCGGTATTAGATCTCATCTCTCGAATCTCGACCTAACCATTTATAAATTAATCTGCCTATTGAAACTAAGCCTAAATATCAATTCTCATCTCTCGAATCTCGAATCAATATTGCTAAACTCATACATAAAAGATCTGCGCAAATCTGGTTGCATAGCATTAAATCAATCAATAGGAAATTAATCAAGCATTGACAATTCAACAGCAATAAATTACCCCTTCATATTATTTATGGATTCCCATAAACCCTAGAAATAAAACTACTCACACATAATTAAATCTAAACTAAACAAAGCAATTAAAGGAGACATGATGAATAAAAGAAATAAAATTACTGAAATAAATAAAGAAGAAATCGTTACCAAAATTAACGTAAATAATGAGTTGAATCAAGAACAAAGTATAAAGTTGTAGAGAGAGAGAAAAATACTAAGTAGAGAGAGAAGGTATAAGAGAAGAGGTAAAAAGAGATAAAAGAGGTAAAAGAGATTCTAAACTTGCTTAACGAAATCGTTTTTATATTAAGCAAGAAAATCCTAAACTTAAACAAACCTAACGACGCTCTAAACTCCCTTAAGAGACACGCGCCCGGTTGAGAGCCACACCGCCCGATCGGGCCCGCCTCTTTGCTATCATGAGACTTCTCTCGCGCCCGGCCGGGCGCGAACTCGGGCGAAGAGCTTCTTTTCTCCTTCCGCCCTGCCTGGTCGGGCGTGCCTTCGGGCGGAGCCATATTTGGCCGGGCAAGGCCACTTGGGCTATCTTGGTCTTCGATTGGGCTCCGATTCTTCGGCCCAATCTGAATTTCCTCTTTGGGTCTTGAATACTCGGTCCAAATGCCTCGGTATCTCATATGTTGAGCCCTTAATCACCGGTTTGATGACTCTAACCGGCCCTGGACTATGAAAACTGGTCGTGTCCTCCAATGCTCGTAGTCACTCTAATAAATCCCGGGAAAAATGCTCCAAAAGTGCAATTCCCTACAAAACTCAAACAATACTACGAAGACACTAGAAAACACAAATTAATAATAAAAGTGGCTCTAAAGAGCCAAAAACACTACCAATTATGACCAAGGGACGGGGGTAAAATACTATATAAAATAGACATATCATCCACCAATACTAGATTAGTCGAGTTAAAGAGAAAAAACCACGATCACCACCTTTAATGGACTAAACTGACCACCAAGAACCACCACGAACCACCACCATAAACCACCACACTGGCGCCTGAGGAGGAGGTGAGAGCCGTGAGAGAGAGGGAGTTTTTAGAGGGGTTTGGTCTCGTGTTTGCTAATTAGGGTTTGATATAACTGATCACTTAATTGCACTACTAAAAACCCTAGCCACTTTGTCTATTTATAATCCCATTATAATTAGACCAAGTCACGAAGCCCAAAACCTTCTTTATTCCTCTATATAGCCGGCCATGCTAGGGGATGAGGCCCTTCATGGGTCTCGTCCTCTCGTGCTCGATCTAGGCCCTTTGTGTGACCTTATATGATCCTTCCAATTAGGCTTTGACCTAGTTTACTAGCCCAAAGATCGTTAGTACCTTTAGCTATGATATAACGACGACGCAAATGAACGAACTTAATTATCCCCATAATTTGATCTATTTATATATCTAGTAATTGCACATGACGAAGACATAAATCCTTCAATCTCCCACTTGTCTGAGACAAGTGTGCAATATTCAAATTCCTTAACTCAATGTGTGTCAATTTGATAATATGATTACATCACATGTCAAGATCATATTAATCTACAAATCGTTTCTTGAAATCTGAGTTCGAATTACAAAACCAAATGATTACTGAGTAATGCATTTGAACGCGGCCACGTATTTTACGAATTCTCCCTCTTCAAGCGGCCATGACATATTCCCTAATTTAATAGGTAGAATTAATCCAATCTTGCAGCAACAAGGTTCCCACTCAACTTTTGAAGTAACAAGGAAACATCCTTTATAATCTCCAATTACGGGTAGACGTTTGAATGTACCACAGTTAAATTAATCATTGTATAGAATCAATGTTCGACTCATGTCAAAGGAATCCACTAATATATCCGGAAGCTCTATACTTGAACTTCAAAGTAGGTCAATAGTTCGATCATGCATCACTCATGCATATCCAAGTGATTGACCGAGCATCACTATGCCCTATAGCCCATGAAACTGCGCTATCCAATCAATCTTACATGTTAGTCCATTTATTGAAATCATTTATGTCCACTTTAATGATTTCAAACTAGGAACTTAAATAATATATGAATTTTGTTCACATGTGGGGTTTCATTCCCCAGGTCATCAACCTGATGAGCCCATCAATTCATAATTATTTTGGACATTTTATTTAATTTCCAAAACCATAATTAAATAAGAGAAATAAAAACTTCTTGTTAAACATAATTCTGCAAATATATGCATTCCTTATGTAATATGTTTTCTCAAAACATACTCAACTTAAATTACATAACTTGCTACAATCCAAGACTTTAATATGACTCTCATACTTAGAGCTGTCAATTCGGGTAAGCAAGTCGGGTTTGGGTCGGGTAAGAGTGGGTCAGATCAACTCGGGTCAGGTCAATTCGGGTTAATTTCGTAACCTATGCGGGTCGGGTTCGGGTTGGGTCATGCTTGAGTCGGATCACGTCGGGTCATACATCTTATCGGGTTTGAGTCGGGTTAATAACAGGTCGGGTTACATTTGGGTCGGGTGAACAATAGGTCGGGTTTCATTCGGGTTTTCACAAGTTAAAACGGGTTAGGTTAATTCTCGGGTTCAAGTCGGGTTCGGTTCAAGTCAATAATTTGCGGGTTAGAATCAGGTCGGGTCATTCTTGGGTTTGAGTCGGGTTCGGTTCAAGTCAATAATTTGCAGGTTATAATTAGGTCGGGTCATTCTCTGGTTCAAGTCGGGTTCGGTTTAAGTTAATAATTTGCGGGTTATAATCAGGTTGGGTCATTTCCAAGTCAGGTCATTCTCGGGTTGAAGTTGGGTCATTCTCGGGTTTAAGGCGGGTTATGTTCAACTCAATAATTTGCGGGTTACAATCAGGTCGGGTCATATTCGGGTTCAACTAACTATAAATAGATTATTAACATTTTTATCAAGCTAATTATTTCCTTTGACTATAATATATATGGAAACTTACTAGGGAACTATAGTCTATAATTTAGGAAGATAATTATCTCCTTTGACCATACAACAAATATATACTATATTCAACTCTTAAATTTAGGGATGATGCTCTTTTCTTTTGCTAGCCTGGACCGACTTGGTCTCCTTAAACAAAATGCTTTGATCAACAATAATAAGGTGGTCTAAATTGAATTTAAGGTGATTCAAAATCGGGTGAGGAACAATTTGGGTTGAATTTAGGTCGGGTCAATAACAAGTCGTGTTGATTTCGAGTCGGGTTAGTAACAGATCGAGTTGAATTTTTGGGTCGGGTTAGTAATAGGTCGGGTAAAATTCGGGTCGGGTCAATAAATAGTCGGGTTGAATTTGGGTTGGGTCAATAACAAGTCGGATTGATTTTGGGTCGGGTGTGTAACAGGTCGGGTTAAATTCGGTTTGGGTTAGGAACGGGTCGGGTTGAATTCATGTCGGGTTAGTAACAAGTCGGGTTAAATTCAGGTTTTGACGGGTTAAAACAGGTTTGGGTCAATTTCGGTTCAAGTCGGGTTCGGTTCAGGTCAATAATTTACGGGTTACATTCGGGTCGGGTCATCTCCAGGTCGGTTCATGTTCGGGTTCGGGTCTCACATACTCAGGTCAACTCGAGTCTAGGGTTGGTTTTAGGTCGGGTTTGGGTCACCATTTTTTCGGGTTCAGATGGGTCGGTTAATAATCGAGTTTGGGTCGGTATTTCGGGTCGGGTCAGCTTTTGACAACTCTACTCATACTTTAGTCAGTGGAAGGGGTTTAATGAATGATATTCTCATTCATAATAAAACTCTGCAGATCACGACATCCCGCTTGTCATTGATCTCATATCTATTTGCTTAGATTTGTGATGTAACCTTGGCTCCTTTGTTTTGGAAAAGGTATCCTTTTAGTCACAAGACAATTTGATCCAAACTTCCTCTTTAACTACTATACTCTTACTGTAGCTAAATACACATATTTCGACATTGAGTATGCGACAACATTCTGCTTTGAACTCTTCAAGCTTACTGTCCTTCTCCATACAGACACAAAATGTATCTAGATCAACATCTAAAAACATCTTGTATGTTTGGAAAACTTGCATCCGTATAACCTTTTGACGACTTGTTCACTTTTAACACCATAAACTAGAAACATTCCTTTAGTGCTTCTCAAGTACTCAAGGATTTATTCTTGGTAACTTTCAGTATGCTTATCCTAAATTTGCTTGAAACATGCTACACATGCACAAGTCATATGTGACATCTTGCTTTGTACATATCATGGCACATATAATGGACCCTTTTGCAGAACATAAGGCACACTATCCATACAACTCAACTCTACTAGCTTTTGAAGGCACTGAGTTTTTCTGAGCGTAATACCATGAAACAAGGGAAGATATCCTCTCTTAGAGTCTTGCATCTTGAACTTCTCAAGAACCTTATCAACATAAGTTTCTCGATGTTGTCCAATCATCCTTCAAGATTCATTTTATGGATCTTGATTCCCAATATGTACTCAATATCTCCTAAGTCTTTCATATAGAAACAATTCTTTAATCACTGCTTGACTTATTCAAGTATTGACATGTCATTTCATATGAACTGTATGTCATCTACATACAAGATTAAGAATACCAATTGCTCCCACTAAACTTCTTGTCTCTACAAGATTCCTTTTCGTTCTTTGAGGAAATTAACTTGTTTGATTGCCTAATCGAAACGAATGTTCCAACTTCACTGATGCTTACTTCAATCTATTAAATGAATTTCTGAAGTTTGCAAAACTTTCTAGGAATTTCAGATTTCAAAACCCTTAGGTTGTATCATATACACATCCTCTATCAAGAACATTTCAAGAAGGTGACTTTGATATCCAATGCTAAACTTCGTAATCGAAAATTAGCAATCACTAGAAGAATTCGAATAGGCTTACGCATCTAATAGGTTTGACACCATTTGTAAGACTATCATGGACTAACACATCTTTGGAGACATGGAGTCCATTATGGATTTCATGGCTTTAAGCCACTTCCTTAGTTGGCATTTAACCAAAGCTTGCTTGTAGGGTATGGGTTCTAACCATTCCAATAGGAAAATTTTAGAATCCACCTTTTCTCAGAATTTCAACAAACTGTTTATTTTGATCCTAAGTAACCTACGATAGGTATAAGCAACAATAGAATAATTCTCTTCAACTCTTTGAAGCCTTTCATTCAAGTGGGACGATAGAAGCCTCGCTAGTTGAATTAGCTTGCTTCGACATATGATTTATCAAATTAGCTGATTTCATATGCCCTCGTCTCTGATGTAGTGTTATCCACATCCATTTGTTTCTCGTCTCGAATCTCATCGAGATCTAACTTTACTCCCACTTGTCTTTGTAGGAAGAGATTTCTTTCTATAAAGACATTATCGCGAGCAACAAACCCTTTGTTTTCTACGTGATTGTAGGAATAATACCTCTTAGTTTCCATGGGAAAACCCACGAAGAACTATTTATCTGAGTTAGTGTGTCTTATGTTATCTTTGTAAAAATTTTACATCGATTCCATAACCTTTAATCTTGTTTTGAAAAGACAGCTTTGGAACATTTCCAATTTATAACTCTTATGACGTCTTTTCAATTGCTTTGGTTGAGTTTCTATTTAGTATATTTGCAATTGTTCTAATATATATTCTCAAAACGATATTTGTAAATCATTAAAGTTAATCTAGGATCGAACCATGGCAAGCAAAGTTTGATTCTTGCTTTCAACACACATTTATAATTGTAGTGTTCCTGGAATGTGAATTAATTCAACAATTCCCTTTAGATGATCATTAATTTTGAGTTAAATATATTTATCACAACAATCATATTGTGGTGTTAAATTGTTTATTTCAAACTGATTTTTCATTTCATTTTGGAATTTTGAACTTTTTTTAATGATTCCAAGCTTTACTTCATTAAGTAATTATCAACATATTTCCTTAAATCATTAGTAAAACCAATGAAATAGTTAAATCTCTTGCTAATTTTTGAACTTATTGGTCCACACACATCATATGTATGAGTTCCAAAAGGTCATTAGCTCCTTCACCCTTTCAACTAAAAGGTGACTTGGTTATCTTACCTTATTAAGCATGACTTTTAATTCTAAAGTGATTCTCAATCAAATAAGAGTAAGAGTCCATCCAATTGTAATATTTGGATGCGCAAATGGTTTATGTGACCTAAACTTACTTTGTTAAAAGTAAGTTTATTTTAAATCATTTAAATTTGCTTTTGTGATCTACTTACATAAGACAAAATTAACTCATATCTAGCATAAATGAAAATAATTTATTACCTTGGTCATAGATCAACACTTGTCCATGCCAAGTAAAACCAAATCAGTATCTTAACAAGAAACGGAAATATTGTCTCATCAAAAAACGAAAATAAGTCTAAAATCATCATAAAAATTCTGAAATAAAAACTATGAAACTTTCTTGGTCACTCGAACATTTCTAGTGCACCTTCAAGCTTCATTTCCATGCTAGCCTCACTTCTTTGCAGTTTCTTCAAAACATTAATAATGTTAAGCACCGCAACTTGGTATCGCATACCTAAGTGAAAGTTAAAATGTTTATAACAAGAATATTAGGTAACTTTTACTTGTCACTTCATCGTAGTGAGGACATCCTTGTTTAAGCTCTGGCTTATTTTCCTTTCAGATTATTCTCTGCATGATTTTTGAGTAAATCAACTAGCTTGACCGCAGAATCCTCATCATCTTGAGAAAGTTTCTCGTGGTCAAAACCATCATGTAGAGGATGCAGAATTATGTCACGAATTTCATTATTCTTGAATGGTCTCCCTAACATACTCATGTGGTTGAATAGTTGCATCATCATGTCCACATGAATTTATACTGACTGTCCTGGCAAGAGTTTTCTATTGATTATCTCACTAGTAATTTTATAGGTTTCAAACCTAATATTTCCAGTCCAGGAGTCGTCATTTTTGGGAACCATGTTAATGATTTCCTCGACGTTTCCATCCAATTCCCCATCAACATGGGAATTCATTAATCCATTGCAAACATTACGTAAGCATTTGAATAAGAGATAAGGTTCATAGTCCATGAATCTTCTAGCCCAATCCTCTAGAATAGAACACAACATGATATACGTGACTCTCTTAGATTCTGAAACATTTCTCAAAAGCTTCTCAGGAGCAATGCCTGGACTAAACCTGCCCTCGATCGGTAAGTTTAAACGAAATTCGAGCTTTTCGTTCCTTAGAACACTTCAAAGTTCGCTTTCCCAATCATTGAACTTAAGAAAATTAAGCCTTGTTTTCATTGTTGGTGGTGAAGCATTACTGTCATCATTGTTACGGCTACTCAAGGCAAAGTTTAATAATTATGTTTAATTTAATAATTAAAGTACCATAAACGAATTATATAGGTAACTTTAAAACACTTTATTCAATATTAAATGATCCCAATTGAATTTTAAGTAATTCCAAGATCCTTAATTAATGAAATAATTGACCGGACTTTGGCCCTACCATCAACCATTACATTTTCAAGGTGAGTAAACTCTTTACTGATTACAACTCTTGTAACTCTTGGTTGAATAATTAACCATCACATGTTTAATTATTACCCTTTGCTTCAAGTAACTAAACGCTTTAGGTAACCTTGTTGAGCATAACCAATAAAAATTGTAAAACTTGATTTACCCCAACTCTCCCAAGATTTAAAATGACACCCAACTTTGGCATGACCTATCATAAATATAAAAGGTTTATTGGGTTTTTAATTGGAAAAGCAATCTCAATATTACCGGGACCTAGATTTATTATGTTGTGATTATTTAGTGAACTCTAGCGTATCATCAATCAACATAAATAAAATCTAACATGCATAATCTACTAATGCAATAAAACATGACATAGTATGACCCCTTAGTCCTAAGAAAACTAGAAATGAAAATACTCCCACTTGAACCATCATGGATCTCCATCCACCTTACTCCTTTGGGCTTTCACTTCATGGGCTCCTTTGGACTAAACTATTTAAATAACTAATATATTTACTTTAAATAAAAGTTACAAAAATACTTAACGGTTCGCAGACCGTATTTAAATTACAAAAATACATCACGATATGCATATCGTATTTAGAATCTATGGGCCATACTAGTCTATATATAGCAACATAATATCATATATTATATAAAATGCCATATAATAAATCACTCAACATGCTTGTCTAAACTACGACATCGAATGTTCATAATTAAGGCAACGCATCCTAAGATATCTCATATTTTAAATCATAATTAGATAATAGCATATATTATTCATGGCCGTTTATAAAATATCATATATTTTAATTTAGGCATGAGATAGAATCAAATCATATTTTAATTTAGAAAGATAAATCATATTTAATCTTCCATGATTATCCTAACAACTTTAGGAGATTCTATCCTAATTACTAGCCAACTAAAAAATTTTAGAATCAATTATATTGTAATCTAATTATGGGATAATCACATTATTATCCTTTTGGAATATGCTCAATATATCCTAACAAATCTTATCCAAAATTAAACACTTTAATTATGGATAATCACCAAAATTAACAACTTTACATATGGATAATATCAAATATAACAA
The DNA here is from genome assembly GCF_948465745.1 of Chenopodium album. Taxonomy (NCBI): domain Eukaryota; kingdom Viridiplantae; phylum Streptophyta; class Magnoliopsida; order Caryophyllales; family Amaranthaceae; genus Chenopodium; species Chenopodium album. The sequence goes on along the minus strand of NC_137850.1, from coordinate 9,700,334 downwards.
CTTTTAAAGATTTGATTTTATCCCAAATAAAAGATTTTATTTCAAAACAAATTTATTTTATCCCAAAATAAATCACATTTATCTTGAAATATTTTAAAATAAAAATAATAAACTTTTATTGTTTTTGAAAAACCGTTGGCCACCGTCACAAAGGGCAGTAGCAGGCAATAGCCATGCTATGGCTACAGGCCACAGTGCGCGGCCAGCCTCGGCTAGCCACTGTGGCTGGTTGCAGTTAGCAGCCATTGTCGCGTAAAGGTAGTTGCAGCAGCAGCCCCAGCGTGGCTGCGATAGCAGCTGTGCAACTCTTGCGCTGTGCTGTCCAGCCACCTGCCGGACCACTTGCCCTCCCTCCCTCCCTCTGGACTGACCACTAGGTCAGCAGCCGCCGCGGCTGCGCCACCAAGCCGCGGCTGCCGGCCTTAAATAATTTTTTTTGGGTTTTTAATTTAATTAAAATAAATTTTATTAAAATTAAATTAAAACAGTCCACAAATTAAAATTAAATCCCATTCAACTTTAAAATTAGGGTTCACCATAAAATTAATCCCAATTTAATTCTGACTTTTAAAATTAAATTGATGATCATACACAAAATATTTTTATGCATAAATCAATATAATTAAAATTATGATACATAAAACAATTCGAATTAAATCAAAATCAAGCACAAAATCATATTTTAGGGCTATTAATTTCGAAAAAAATCGAAAATCATTAGGGTTAGAGTTCGAAAATTTCGAATATTTTAGGGCTTAACTCGGTCCTCTTCATGGCTATTTTGAGCATAATTAACCGTATTTATTCAATTCCAAAAGTTTAATCACATTAAAAATAATAATTGAACCATAATTAAATTAATTTCTCCCTCTTAATTGATTATAAAATTAAGAACATGGACTTCAAATAATCGTATTATTACCATCAAGCGTGTTCATGCAAGAGGCTAACTGATACCACTGTAGAAGTTTATATGTACTATAAAGCGGAAAAACATGAATCATATTCATAAAGCACCTAATCCCAAGATCGCATGCATAACACACAAGACACATAATCATATCTTTGAAGCGTGAATTCCACGTAGCAATTCGATAGGCAAATCAAGGAGAGAATAGAGCCCCAAGCGTTGCTCCTCTACTTAGTCCACGGGATTTGAATGAGCCGTCCACCAATACTAGATTGGTCGAGTGAAAGAGGAAAAACCGCAATCACCACCTTTAATGGACTAAACCAACCACCACAAACCACCACACGGGCGTCGAGGGAGGAGGAGAGAGCCATGAGAAAGAGGGAGTTTTAGAGGGGTTTGGTCTCGTGTTTGCTAATTAGAGTTTGATCAAACTGATCATTGAATTGCACTACTGAAAACCCTAGCCACTTAGTTTATTTATAATCCCGTTATAATTAGACCAAGTCACGAAGCCCAAAACCCTCCTTATTCCTCCACATGGCGGGCCATGCTAGGGGATGAGGCCCATCATGGACCTCGTCCTCTCGTGCTCGATCTAGGCCCTTTGTGTGACCTTATAGGATCCATCCAATTGGGCTTTGGCCTATTTTACTAGCCCAAAGATCGTTAGTACCTCTAGCTATGATATAATGACGACCCAATTGAACAAACTTAATTATCTCCATAATTTGATCCATTTATATATCTAGTAATTGCACATGACGAAGACATAAATCCTTCAGCCGCACCATATCCTCGGCATTTTGAACCAGAGGTATATACTCATTACATAATAATTTATTTTAGTGATTTTTCAAGTGTATAATTACTAAATTCTTTTACCGATGTAGGTCGCAACTAAATGTCGTCTTAATTTGAATGATGAATTTAATGGGAATTTAGTTCTCGTGGCAGACGAAAAGGTACAACTATGCCCTAATGGAGTGACACACAATAATAAGATGAAGTCAGACCACTATAGGGTTAGTGTAGAGTAGATTTATCGTGAGTATGCCCTCCTTGATCTTCCGGTCAGAACAGATAATGGTGTTTCTAAGTTGGGTGAAGCTAAAGGTTACTGTAATACTCCGTATTTTTATGTATTTTTATAAAGTATTTAAGCATTAATAAAATGTATTTCTAAGGGTTCAATTATTTTAATTAAATATTTTAAAGGGCTAAAGTATTTTAATTATAAAATTTTATAAAAGTAAATTATATTTAGGTTAAACGTTTATTAATTATATGGGCTCATTTAAATAATCGTATGTAAAATCTTCCTATATACTCGTATTAGACCTACTCATTTCATTATTTAACTAAGCCCAATTATTTATTTGAACCCTCGTGGGTCAAATATTCCATAACTTAAGCCCACATTTTTAATAAGCCCAAACTTAACCTTGTACTCTCTCCTCTATAAATATCTTTCCAAACCCCAAAATTTGCCACACAAGGAGGCAAAATAATCAGATTAATGAATGTAAGTGTTCCTTTTCATTTTTCTTAATTTTCTTTTCTTCTTTATCTTTTCTTTCTTTTTCTTATTTTTCCCCTTTTTCTTGTTTCATGGGGTTATACATGAACTTGGTTTCACGAAATACAAACCTTGCGTGACTTGCATACCACCTCACTATCGGCTGCTGCCATGTCACCAACCAGCCGCCGGACGACCACCTGTTGCCGGCAACCGCAGCCACTATGACAACCACCTGTTGTTGTTCTTCCTTCTCTCTCCTCCTTGTTTTTAATTTATTTAATGTAGTATGTATTTTGATTTTTGATTTTAATTGTTTAAACATGATTAGTATGTTTTATAATTATGTTTTGATGATTAAAGATTGTAAATTTTAGAGTATAAAGTATTTTAATTTCAGATTTTATAGAATATTAAAATCTAGGGTTTTTATTATTAAAGTGTTGATTTTTAGTGTTCTAACTTGCAATTGTTTTGGGGGTTTTATATATCCATTGATTGTAAGTGATAATAAAACTTAAAGATTGTATCTTTATGGAGTTTTAACGAGTTTTTGCTTAAAATAAATTGCTGGAATTATATTATAAAGTACTACTTTTGTGTTTTAATAAAAAGGGGTTGATTACCCATAAGTAGAGAAGGTTTTATTTGGTTTTAATATAATTTTCAGATTTATTTGAGTGGTTTAGACCTTACAAAGTGTGCTGGAATTTTTATATAAGCACTATAATTATGTTTTTACTTTGTGGTTTTAATTACCCACTTAAAGAAAGAGTTTTAAAGGTTTTAAACCAAAATTTCAGCTTATTAGAGATGTTTTAAGATGTTTAAAAGTTGCTTGAAATTTGTGTAATCAAGGGATTAATTGAGTTTATATTGGTATTGTAGGAGACTTTAAGTTGAGTAATTTCTAACATTGTGGCTAGTTGGAAAGAAGATTTGAGGTACGTATGCGCGTAGGATATTTTAATTGTGCGTAGTACCATGCTAGGAAGATAAATCGGTATCAAGTATGAGATTAGTTTCATGTTAATTGTGTTGTGATACTTGAATTGATTGATTGGTTATCCATGTCATATATGTAAGCATGTGTGTATATTGGAATAATTATTAATATGAGCTTGATACAAGTTGATGAAAGTAGTTGAATCATGTTATATCATTTATTATTCATTATCAAGAAGGCATGTAATTAATAAGAAAGGCTTATGTTTATTGAAAAGAGCTAAAGTTATATTTATTGAGCATGATTCATGATTTTATTCTCATCTATTTATTATTGGAGTTGAGGCAAGAAAGTGAGCTTATTTATTTACTCACCCACATAGTTGAGGTCGAGTTAAGGAAGTTGAGATTGAGTCAAGGAAGTTTATTAGTGCATTTTATGCACCAAGGTAGTAATCGTGCAATTTTGTGCACAAAAATAGGCAAGGAATCTTAATTAAAATAGATAGTATGTGCTCACTAATTAATTCAAGAATGAATTGGAAGTATGTGTTGAATGTTGTTATGTTTATTCTTGATTGATTGGTTGGAGTCATCACTTGTTAAATTGGTAAATCACGTAAAGTGTAAGAGGATATACACCAAAACTCTTGGAACGTATATACCTTGAGTATGAACATATGGGGAGAGTTATATGGGGTTTTATATTTAACCATAGCTTCTACATGGGTACAGGACGGTGTACTTTCTTTTAGTATTATTTATGCGTTGGAATTCCGTCACCAAGGCGTGACATAGTAGGCGCCAGTTAGGGTAGCTCCCTTATTGGAAGCTCCATATTTAATGGGCTATTTTAACGAAGGAAACCCGTTCGATGCATTATTCAAAACTATATATTAATAAAGCAAAGTAGAGTCATGAGTCAAAGGTAAGTTGACTTGTGTTGTATGACAAGCATGTTTTATTTATTTATTTACTGTCTATTGCTAGGATATTCATGTTAGTGTGATTATTCCTATTAGTGCATATGTGTTCAGCTTTTGTTGATTCGTACTTTTGTGTTTGTGTTTGACTTTTCTTTGTATTGGCCTTACTATGACTGACAAGGGAATAAACACGTCGTCAAATGGCTATCCCTAGATCAAATAAAATTTACAAAACTTAGATAAACCTAATATGAATATAAGGCAAGCAAGGGGTCGAACCATAGGGAGGAGCTAAACATCGCGATCACTACTAATCAACTAAGCTATCTCGGGACGAAGAACGAAATTATCTAAGAGATTAAAGCTAAGAGTAAAATGAACTAGAGACAGTATAAAGAGAACACCAAGGGGAATAGGTAGATGTAGGCTTTACGTGAACATGCAATAACATGGAAACAAACCAATCATGAACTAAACATGCTTGAATATTGATATAAGGGGTCCAATCTAGCCACCTTCCGGGGTCAATTGGCTTATCCTAACATAGCCTCTATGTTGTCACATTAGAACCATATATTGGGAGGTGCAATCAAGTAACAATCGATACTAATGAACTTAGCTAAGTCAACTATCGTTTCATTTAGCATAAATTCACCCTCAATCAACTAACAATGTTCACTTTGCAAGAAGATCAAAGAACATCAAGCAAGTAAAGACTTTAATCACAATCAACTTGAATCCCAAACCAAAAGCATGAATAAATTCTAACTACATCATACCCACACCCTTGGCTAAAGAACTACTCACTATCCATAGCAATTAACAAGTCAATCATGAAATTAACAAGAAAAGGCATGATTAATGAGTAATTAACAAGGAAAAAGCAATATAAAACAAAATCAAATAGCAAAGTAAAGAGAAAAGAGTATGGAAATGCTCGTTCATTGAAGTAAGTTGAAGTTCTACAAAGAGGTTGATTAAGCTTCTTCTTCAAAATCCAAGCTCAACAATGGGGAAATCCACACTTTCTCTCTCTAAAATGCCAAAACTAAGGATGTTTCTCTCTCTCGATTAAGCTACAAATCAGAAAATTAAACTAAGCTAATCTAATTACATCAAAAGTAGAGTACGAACTATATATAGGTGTTCGGAAAAGAAGAATTCGATGACTTAGAACCCAGCGATGCTCGCCCGCGCATAGCTTATGCGCGCTCTCTCCAGCTTACGCGTGCCCGCAACTTCGTGGGTACAGAGAAAGGAGACCAAGATAGACACCCGCACAGAAGGTTGCGCGCCCACACAGGAGTATTGCGCGCCCGCACAAGGGTCGCGCAGCAGGCGTGCAAAACTCCCTGACTTGTTCAGATTTTCTTCCTCCATCTGTGCGGGTTCTCACAGTAATGCGCACCCGCGTAGCATGGGTGCTCTCCTTCTCAGTGGTCGCGCAAAACAGTCTGCCTTACCCCTTTGAGTTCTCGATTTGCGCGTCTTCTCACAGTGTTGTGCACCCGCGCAGGGCTCATGTGCGCTCTCTCGGGGAGTGCGCAGAGCTCTCTCTTTAGCTCTAAGTCTTCTTTTCTTCAACATAAAGGTTCCTACAAAAAAAGAAAAGAAACCATGGTAGAAAAGAGAAAAAGGAAGTAAAAACTAGAAAATACGGCAAACAAAAGAAAGGGGAACTAAGGGAAAGAAAGAGGGTACAAACAAGCTACAAGCATGGGAAAATACGTTAAAATGAGCCCTTAATCGTGGCATGAATGCCACTCATCAATGACCCATTTTATATGGCGAGTAGTGAGGTTGAAATAAAGAGAAGTACAGGTAGAGGGAGCATATCAAGCATGATGGGATTGAGCAAATAGGGTTATATGTTTATATGTTATTATTTATTATATTGAATTATTTATGTAATTGTGACACTAACATTAATTATTGTTTATATTTTAGTTGGTTTTTTTTTTTAAAAAAAAAAAGGCCTTTGATGGTTCCAATTTATTGGTTTAATGTAAGTTGGTTTTAAAGTTAAGTTTTGTTTTATTAAACTTTATTTTATTTGAGTTTTTGAAAGTTAAACTTCCGCTGTGTTACTTTGAAAATAGCCTTAGCCATTATCACGGTGGCGGTAATACTTTGGATATTTCCTAAAAATGAGTTTTATTTGGAGCAAGAAGGTATTTAAAGGAAGGGAATTTCCGGGGTATTACAGTTACTTTGTAGAATGGCCTAAAGATTTAGTGGTCTTTGAAGATAAGGTAAAACTTCCACAAAAAACAACTGCAAATAAAGTACCTCCTCGCTAAATATATATAAACTTGGCTTATTATTTTGAAGGACATGTCTCCACCAAGCAAGAAGACCAAATCTGTACCAAACCACGAGAAAGCTGATAGTTGTGGCCCTAATTCGAGGGAGTCAAGTACTGTAAGAAAAGGCATCTAATCAACTCCCGAAAACGTCATTGGTAGCCTAAGTGAACATTGTAGTTTGTTGTACTACTTTTTCAGCTCTAGTGACGAGGAGTATGAAAGTACAATAGTTTCATTTAAGGGTCTATTGTTCTATGCAGATGTGGACAAAGGAATTTGGGTAATTAGCGATATTTGTGATTTTCTAACAAGATCTTTGGCAAATGTGTCATTGCTCCAAGTCTACATATTGTAAACCTCCTATACTCATTTTACATTACTTTTAATAAAGCCTAGTTTATCTTTTAAAAAAATGTGCTAACTTAAATAACCTTTTCTACTTTTTCATATGTAGGTATCTATTTGACGAGCATATCTCGTTATTTCAGCTATCTAATATCACCTTTCTATGCCCTAGAAGAATTTCTGTTGCTGAAGGATTTTCACGAGTTCAAAACTACTTGAAGAATGCTTTCACAACCGAATTGAAAAAGATAGACAAGCATTACAAATTTATTTTGGCCTCGTATCTTGAAGGGTACATCCTAGCTTTGTGATTATTATCGTATTTACTTATTTCACAAATAAATTTACGTATTATACTTAATTGTAGGAACTACTGGGTTCTATAAGCAATTGATCTACGTATGAATTTGATCCTACTGTTCAACCGGAGAAGAAACCTCGAATTCAGAATTGTCCAAAAATAATGAGCTTGTTAGTTGGAAAATTCTAGAATGATTTGTTTTAATATTAATTAAGTACTTTATTATTCTTATTTGGTTTTAAATTTTTTATAGGTCGTAAAATATATATAGGTCACATCTTAAAGGCATCGCGTTTAAAAAGTGTAAACCAGAATTGTTGCACTTAAGAATGGAGGTACATATGTGTTTGCCCATTTCCTAACAATTTTTCGTATATTTATTAAATATATTAATGTATCTAATGTTATATTTTCATGTATTAGTGCGCACAGCAACAAAGTGATATTGATTCCGGATACTATGTGTAGACACCCAAATGTGTCTCCCCAAAATCAAACCTAGTGATGAATAAATTTCACGTCATTTGATTATCGAACGAAGTGAAAGTGTGGAAAGTCTAGTGATGTGGATGTTTTTATCTAAATATCGCTCTTTCTGTTTTTGTAAATATTTCTTCTAAGTTCTAACACTCTATTTATGAAAATAGCCAGTCCAATTTAGTTTGGTCCATAATAAAGGTCCAATAATAGTGTAGTTGTATTGATCTTGAAAAGAGCTTTCCAACGATATATTATAAGCCCAATTCCGATGAATAATGAGAAAGTTATGGATTAAATTAAATTTGGGATGAATTTTATATGTGGCCCAATGACCTAGAGGAGGGCCTATTAATTATTATTCCTAAAGTTGTTAGGATTGATTTTAATCCTCTAGAATAATCTATAAGGTTCTTTTGAATTCTAATGGGATTAGGATTAATAATTATATTTTAAAGAGTTTTATTTGGAATAAAATAAGTGTTTTATGATAAACCTGATTTTAATTTGATAAACACGGAATTTGCTGCTTAATCATATTAAGAAGAGGATTCTGCGTACAAACGCGTTTTTATCTTTTTATTAGCGCCAAACAACAATGTTTGTCGCCTGGCGCTAACGTCTGTCGCCTGGCGCTGACGTCTGTCGCCTGGCGACAGATGCCAGTTTTATTCCGAATAGGACTTGATTTTTTTCCGGACTATTTTTCTATAAATAAGGGTCGTATCTCCCCGTTTTCCATCATCAAGAATCAACAATCATCTCTCTATTCTTTCTCTAAAAAAGCTAGAAGCTTATTCTCTCTCTCTTCTTTTTCTAACCTTCCCTCATACAAAATTCCACATTCATTAGTTCTAGACACACCTAGCCAAGTTCGAAGTTGCCTTCGCACTAGACGTGAAAGGTTATAATTTCTGAGGGTTTAGTCTCAAATCCCTATTTCAAGTACTTAATTTAATTGTTTGTTTATTATTTTCCTTGAAGTTACTAACGCGTGTATTTTGTTATCAGAAAGAGATACGAGGCATCCAAGTAAGTGATTTAATTGTTATTCTTTGATATAGAAATCATGCTTAGATTATTTTGTTAATTCCTAGTATCATGTTAGGATGTTTTATTTCTTCCTAGTATCATGTTTAGGGTTAACTAATATTTCTGATATTATGCATGTTTCTATGATGCTTCCTATTCTTTCTTTATATCATGTTAGTATCATGCTAGGAATAAAGCTTTGATCTTTAATGTTTAGTGACATGCTAGGATTTGTTATTAATCTTGTTAGTATCATGCCTAGGATCTTGCTAATATTATTATGCTTTAATGAGATTGAGATTATTATTTTGATGATGATTGTTATTATTATGTTGCTTGGTATATTTATTATTGTGATTTCTTGATCACGCCCTCTCTTGCAGGATTAAAGGGAATTTGTACTTATCACGCTTAATAAGATAATTAATAATCTTGTTTAGGCTAATATGATTATAATTCAAGTGATCATCAATAATAGTTTTGCTTGTACATTAAATTCAACCAACATAGATAAACAAGTTTAGGGTTAACATATTGATTGCATGTTAGTCAGAAAGCGCACATGAATATGAGAAGAATAAAGTAGAGGCCTATTAAGAGGGCAGGTTCAATCTCTTTTAGGTTGGATTTGTACCTTCATCCCCGAATATCCAGTCATGGTTCCAGACCTATGGAATTAGCGATCTCATGGATCGTGAAGGGGTGTAACCTTCACCCTGTGGACGGTTTACAAGTTCTTAAAACTTGTTGTCGACTCTTTTGCTCTAACTTCCTTCCCTTTGGACGCCACCATGCTTAAGTGTATGATCACAGTGGGGCTCAAGTGTGGGATGATTGAAATATTCCCTACACTATGTGATGAGATACATGTATGAAATCATTTCTACATACCGTGAACGCAAGGGAAATTTGCAAGAGGTCAGTCAATTTACCCCTTTTAATGAATATGTATATGTTTAAAAGGACAGTTGGGTGCAAACAATCTCAAATGTTTTTATCTTTGTTGTGCTGTTATGCTTCTCGATTGTTACTTGCTTTACCCCCTTAATTTTATATGTTACTAAATGTGGTTGTTTCTCCAATTTCTCTAGCTTTCCCTCATCATTCTCATGACTGACAACTACCTTTTCTAGTGATTCTGCATTGCTTAATTGTCAAACACACAGTTGCTAGCAGTCTGAACTTTTACCAGACTTAGACTGCTCTAAGTTTGAATTGTAACTCTGGTTAGTTAGATCCGAGCAGTTTGAATTTATATGGTTAGTGAGAATTCTAATTCTAGTTAGTTTGATACCGAGCAGTCTAAATTTATATGGCCAATCTGAATTCTAACTCTGGTAAAAGTTCTATGCTAGCTGTTTGAACTTTTACCAGAGTTAGACTTTTGAGATGACAATTACATAAGTGTTAGCAGTTCACATAAATTCTAACAAATATAGCACAGTAGCATCAACCATTGTGTTCTTGGGATCAGCTAGGTAGTATGTTATTCCCATGGAACTATTTTAAGTATCTTAGTCCTAGCATCCCTTTTTGCTCAAACTTTATTGATGCTACTGCAATGTTTGCCTTATTTTAAGGGCTTTATTATAAAATATCTCCTTTGTTTTGTGATAGGTTGTCGTGCACCTATCAAAAATAAATTCCTAACAAATCCAACTAACAATGTAGTAGGGTAAGTAGGGTCGAATCCACAGGTAGATTGTATTCAATCTAACTTCTAAGGATTTGGAGAAACTAAACTATTTCACGAATTCGGATAAAAAAGTAGTCTAAATTAAAATAGTAATTAAACAATTAATAAAAAGACCTAGGGTTACGGTTCACCATGTTTATAGTTCTAAATCTATCAAATATCGATAACAATTCAATCAATCAATAATCTAGAGCAATTGCTAAGCCTACGATTGGGTCTTAACGCTGTCAATTCAACATATGTAGTTCAGTCGCTAACATAATCAGAATTGCTAATTGTAGGTATGCCTCTAAAAGTAAGATTTTTCGATTCAAATTCTTATTAACAATAATTAATCAAACAATTGATCAGGTTGCAAGATTAACAATAAAACACTATATATCAATTAGAGAAATCAATAATCAAATTATTAAAATTATCAATCAAGATTCATCATATAATGTAATACCCCGGATTTTAGGAAAATATTTTAGTAATTTCTTAAACTATTTAATTTGGAGCCAAAATGAATTTAAAATTTTGGCGCCAAATATAAGTATTTAATCATTTGAATAATTAATTATTTTTGGATTTCTAAATTAATAATATAGGATTAATTATCTTTATAGGTCGGTCAATATTTTATTCGATATGTATACTATTATATTAGCAATTTCAAGAGTTTTAAAGATAATACCTAATATGATTTACAACTATTTATAGTATTGATATTATCTAAAATATTAAAATATTTGTATAATAACTTGGTTTAATTATTAAAATAATTAATTTAATGATGATTTTGGTTTTATATTAAAAAAAAAAATTGTGAAACGTGAAGCTGGTAAAAACGAAGAATGATTTTATGACTTTACTTTGTTAATAATTACTACCTCCGTTTTTTTAGTTGACACATTTTGAGCACTATTCACACACTTCCCTTTGACCGTGTTTTGTGCTTTATACGTAATGGAAAATATAGTCATGTGGGGTCTTGTTAGATTCGTCACGATATATAATTTCAAAATATCAACTTTTTATAATTTTTTCTTTTCAATAATTAAAGATATTAACGATTGAATATGTGTATTGGCAAATGTGACTAAAGAAACGTGTCAACTAAAAAGAAAAGGAGGAAGTATATTCTAACTTAACCTCTAATTTTCTTCTTCATTATTTCATTTTGTTGTTGTTCCTATCTTCCATCTCCCAACCATATGTGTATCCATTTAATTTTTTTTCTCATCTTTTAACCCAACTACTAATCTAGAATTAATTTGATTCAAGTACCTTAACAACCTCAAAAACTTATCATATTTTCTAGTACTCATATATCACACCTTAAGCTCTATCTTTTCTACACTCTAAACAGTATAAGTAGACCCTTAATTCTCCCCACTTATTCACACTAAAAATCAGAAATTCTCTTCTCTACTCTCTATCTCATCACGCCCTCTTCTTCCTCTAAATATTTTCCTCAATCTAGCTTAAGAAAACACCGCAACCGCAACCAAGTGCTGCCACCATCCCTACCGCCAACTACCTGCCAACCGCCACCATACTGATGCCTGAAACCACCTACTGCTGCTGCCAGCAAGGTGCAACACGCACCTTTCCCTCCTTATGCCTTGCCGCAACATATACATACTACAACTCTTCTTATTTCCTTATCATATAATATTATTATTATTATTATTAATTTTTCTAATACCCATTTATGATACTAACAATACTATTATAATACTAAGATTGTTATTTTGATACTAAAATAACTTGTTGTTAAACAAAAAATTAAATAAATAAACAAGACTTGATTTTATAAAGGTTAATATTTAGGTAGTCCATGCATAAATAGAGTATTATTTATAGTTTTGTGTTAGTTTTGTTAACCTTATACTAATTAAGGTTATTTTAATTATGTAGGAGGAGTCCCTCGATCGTGGTCAAGTTTAGTGGACGTACCTTAATTGTTCTCGTGATTAAGGTACGTATAGGTGGCTAGGTCCTTGATACAAGTTCTGAATGCATGTTTAGGTGAACGGTTAATTCAATAATTGTTAAGTATTGCGATGAGTTAAAAATAAAATTTTACGACTTCAAGGTTTGATCTTTTAAAGTGTTAGTTAATTCAATACTGTTAGTTAATTCAATAAAGTTGTTTATAAATCATTTGATTACATGTTATTGAATTAAAAGAATTAATTTAAAATTTGCAGCTCATAATGGGCCTTGTGGCAAGTTTAAATTTAATAATATATTTCAAAAGCATGTTTGCATAATAAAAGTATTTACATGCCTTGCACTTATACGTACTTAGCGTTTTGCTAATTTGTTTTCCTCTTTGTTTTGGTTTGCCCTGTTTACCATTTTTGGTAAGCAATCTTGATTTCAGGTGTGTGGAGTTATTCGTGCACATACTAAAGTCGGGATTAGGATCACATAGTTAGGAGTTAATTTTATTTATGTGTGAACAAGTTTTCATTGGAGTATTTTGAAACAATTATTGTCATTATTCATTTTATTAATAAAAGTTAGTTATTTTCCGCTGCAATTTGACTAATTAAATAAGCCTTACATTTTCACGTGGCGATAACACACCCAAGTCTATCTCTACGGTATTTGTATACGTATAAATATAATATTTACGTAGAGGGAGATTTGGGGGGTGTTACATATAAACATGGATTCCCAAACCCTAGAAATAAACTACTCTGGCATGAAATAAAAATTTAAAACTAAATCTAAGGAATAAAACATAATTAAAAGTAAGAAATAGAAATAAAAATATCTAAATGAATTAAAATAATAAACCCAAGAATCATCCATGGAAGAATAATCCATGGAGATGCGATGGGAAACTAGGGTTAGATAGAAAACTAAAAAGAACGTAAAATAATAAAAGGCATAAAACGACATAAGGGAAAAATAAAATCCCTTGGAGTATTTGTAATATCCTGAAAGTTATCTAAAACTAATTAAAGAAAACCAAGACATAAATTACACAAGTTGCAATAATATTATTGGATGATAGAAGATGATGATATGACACACAAATAAGGTCGGTGGACTGATGACGTGAGAATTTAAGGCTGCTCGTGGCTTCTCACCACTCGACTAAACCCGCGGGCGCAAGGCTGGTGGTCGCGTCCTGGCAGTAAAAGCAGCAACCTTCGAGTGGCCGTAGGACAGACCCGCAGCAAGATCCCGCGGGTGGCTGACTGCATTACTTGGATTCAAACGCCTATAACTTATGTTCTAGGAAGCTTCTTAGGGAGTGTGACATATCATTGAAAATCATTTCAAGTCTAGTTTCCAACTTAACTTGAAATTCTTTAATCCAATCTGTAAAACTCAAATTATGATCAAAATAGTGAGCAAAGGTCAATTTTGACATATCGTTCATCATCATTTCCCTTCGTTTCTAACTCAAATTCATTTCCGAAAGATGCATAGCGACCCTTGTGGATGTTATATTCATTTTCTATGCACACAATAATCAAAATCAACATTTACAAATATTGGATCTTTAATTAATAAACTCAATGCATCAACTTCCATCCAAATATCATCCGAATCAACTCCAAACACTTCAAAAGCATCCAAATGACTATGAAATCACCTGAAACATTAAGAAAACACAAACGGAGCGTAATAGAGTACAAAACATACAATTTATGCATTTGCGACCAAAAATGTAATAAAAGACCCTAAAATGTAAAACTAGCATACACATGCCTATAAATTCTATATAAAAGTGATTCATCATTTTGTTAAAAAAAAAGGTTGTCCATAAGTATGTAAATAGTATTACATATTTTCTTTGACTAACATTTTGCCTAATTTCTATTATTTTTTTTTTATTAAGGTTTCCTTGGGAAGAGATGCATCATACAACAATGGTAAGCTAAATGAAATTAGGGAGTGTAAACACCTAAAAATGTCTCTCCAAAACCAAACCCGATGATTAACAACCTTTAACCACCATTTTTGGTCGAGCCGTGTATTTAATCTCAAGAGTGCTTAAATTCCATATTCAGTCAAACATAGCCTGCAAATCGGTCAACAAGTCTGTTCAAACATAGTCCAATCCATCATTTCAGCCCAATCCCTTTTAATTAATTTAATTTTATTTTTTTATTGAGCCCGATTAATAAATATGTAAACCCCAAACCTAATTAAATCTAGAATAGCTGAAATGGCGCACAATTATCCCACACTTAATGTAAAATAAAAGATTAAAATGAACCTAGACAAAATTCCAGAAAAACATAATTGCCGCGACACGGCATAATCTACCGCTAAATGGCAAAGTCTGTCGTGCCACGGCAAAATCTATCGCGTCATGGCAATTCTGCCGTGACACGACAAATTTCTAGAGTTTTGATTCGCGGCGCCTTCAATTTAAGGGTTTTGTACCTCACATATTTTCTTTATTTATAAATACGAGGCTGATTTCTCAGTTTTAAGGCACTTAATCATTCTCTCTTCTCTCTCACTTATGCTTTGGCCTAAACACTATCCTACCCTATTCTTCCACCATACATCCTTTAAGCACTCCCTGAAGTCCATACTTTACCTACAGCTCTACGCTTAAACCAAGGCGTGAAATGTAGAACTGTTTGAGGGTTTGGCCCTAAATCAACTCTAGTTTAATTTGAATTAATTTCTATATTATTATTTATTTTCCTTGAAGTTAATAACGTATTTATTGTTTTTATAGTTGCAAACAAATGCAATCAAAGTAAGGAATCATGTTCCTTTTGTTCTTATTATATTTCTAACGATTTTTTATTGTGTTTGTCATGCATTAATTGTTAGATCAATTTTTAAATTGCTTCCAATATTAATGTTGATTCTATTGTTATTATTGATCACCATATTGCATGTTTAATGGGAATATGTAATTGAATATCACGATTAATAAGATAATTTAGACGACTGGTTTAGGTTTCTTTTAATCTTGTTGTTAGTTGAAGTGATCACAAATTATTAAAATTATGTGTTGCATTAATATTCAACCAATTTAGCCTAATGTTAGTTTGGAGCAAATTGAATCTTTTATTGTATGCCTTTTGAGATCGCAAGAAATACTTTTCGCAATAAGAATCGAGTAGAGGCTAATACGGACGAATGTGACTCCATGACTCACTTCGTACCATCATCCCTGATCCTCCTTTCGTGGTTCTGAACCATATGGAGTTAGTAATCTCATGGATTATGAATGAGGTGTAACCTTCACGGGTCAATCGTCGTTGTTTCCTATCGTTGTCCCTTTGTCGCGGTTGCCTTAAATGATCCGTGAACGGTTTACAAGTTCCTTAAAAACTTGTTGGTGACTCCCTACTTTGCTTTGTCTCTAATCGTGTCCCTAATCATATGTCAATTCCCACTTCTTAATAGTGCCAAGTAAATTCACCACATGCTTAAGTAGGCGCGCTTCAAACGACGCCTATAGGGAGCAATGGTACAGGTTCTTTAGAAATAAATATTTATTGAAAGATTAATCTTAGTTTTATTTAGATTTTTTAGATGGAAATGTGTATGTACTCGACTATTAGAATTTATTTGAGATTCTTTTTTGGTGATTGTGAAGATAATTGGTTATTAAGACGATTTAGGATTGGTTCAAATTACAAAGGAAACAATGTCAAATTTTGATAGGTTTGATGTATGATTATAAGGACAACACATTGTAATTTGACAGGTTGATGATTGATTATTATCCCCAAATTGATTAGGTGGATTAGTTCAAATTATATAGGAAACTATGTCAATGTTTTTTGTAAAAATTACGGTTTCTTAATTATTAGTTTTGTGATGGCAAATTGTTATTCTATCTATGGTGGTTCACACGTGGTTTTATTATTCTTTTTGCAATTTAAAAAAAGTTATATTTATATATTTGCAATTGGCCTAGTAAAATGCCAGCTGCAAACAAGCATTATTCGCAGCAGACCTAAACTAGGCCAGTTGCGAATAACACGTAAATTTATATAAAAAATATTATTCTCAACTGGCCTAGTTAAATGCCAGCTGCAAATAATCATTATTAGCAACAGGCCTAAAACTAGGCCAGTTTTGAATATCACGTTTTTTACATTTACAAAATATTGTTCGCAACTGGCCAAGTTTAACGCTAGCTGCAAATAATATAACTAGTATTAGCAACGGGAAAAACCATGGCCACTTGTGAATAATTCGTTTTTATAACATAAAAAAGGGGTATTTGCAACGGGCCACTAACTATGGCAGTTGCGAATATTGATTATTAGTAGCGAACATGTGCCACTTGCAAATAATAATCTCGTTAGCCCTCCCCCCCACCCCCATTAGCATCCCCACGCACCAGTTGCTAATTGCATTTTTCCCACTAGTGGCTTAAAAATGTCTCTCTATAATTCGCTCGCTGGTTTTATAAAATAAAATATTTTGTACAAGATAAGCTTAACGTAGAACATTTTTTTTTGTTAGCTTTTATTAAGTAAATCACATTGATTTTTAGTTATTTGAGCTTGACATATCTTAACTAATTGGGAAAACTTCATCTATACTATATACTATAACATGAGTGGATTAATTGCATAACACAAGTGGAATAACTTCATCTTATTTTCATTGTTTAAATATCTAGGTATAGGTTAACATTTTTCAGCTTTATTAATTGTATACATAATTTTTTCAATTTTTTCACAATATACCCCTGAACTTTTTTAAATTTATTATATACCCCCGAGTTTTCACAAAAATACACCATATACCCTTGATAACTAATAATTGTTAACTTCTTCAGTAGTCATTAGGGTTAGTTATATCTCGAAACCACCCTAAATACATTCTCCTACCCTCAAAACCACACACATTCCTTTTTCCTACCCCAAAACCAACCCAAATTTCCTTTTCTCATCCTCAAAATCAATCATACGGATATATTTATGGAGATTTGGAGTGGTTTCAAGGGTTGGAGAAAGGAGATGAGTGGTTTTATGGATGGAGGGAAGAAATCTAAGGTGGTTTCGATGCATAATTAAACAAATTCCACTCATCTTGTTGTCATTATGGTAATATATATGGTGAGTTTTTGTAACAACTCAATGATATATGGTGAATTTAAAATTTTTTCAGAGGTCTATGATGAATAAACAAAAAACTCAGGGGTATATACATGTTGAAAAAACCGTAATTTTTTCATTATTAAATTATACTTACATTAATCATGAATCTTTTACTTTACACATATTTATCTTTTCTATATTTTTAATTGAATTGTTAAATCAAGTGAAAACTATTATAGAAGAAAATAATCATCTTGGTACTTCAATTGTTAATTTACTTCATTATTAACATCTAAGCCTATAAGCCACTCCTAATAGCTTGTTTATACACTACAATATTTTCTTTTGTTTTTGCTTCAGTCACTTTCTTAACTCCAAACAAAATGAACATCCTCAATAGTTATCTTCATTAGTTCATTTCACCTTGTTTGTAGAACGAGTGAACAATTATTTGCATCAAAATTTTGTACTAAATATTTACAAAGAATCAAATATCTTAGGGTTGTTTTGGATATACACAATTCAATTCAAATGAAAGATTTCAATGCAGAATATGAATTCTTAGAATTCAATTCCAGAATAATCGTTTGGGAAATAGTAGAATTTCAATTCTTGGATTTCAAATTCCATCCAAATCTATGAAGAAGAATAGATTTTCTACAGATTTGGAGAGTAATTAAACATTGAAAAAGTGAAACTATTTAATTAACCAGTGTATAATTTTTAATTGAAGGATTAAACAAAATTAAAAAAAGAAAAATTAACAAATAAAATTAACTAATTTGTACTGGCTATCAATTTAAAGTTTGAACGTTTAATTATCGTCAATTTCTTCCAAAATAAAAAAAAAATCAATTTTACTCAATTTTATTAATAGTGTTCTCTTTTTTAAAATACTTTGATTGTTAATGTGAATCCAAAATCAAAGATTCTATATAAGATTATAAACCCTAATTTTTTTTTCCCTAAATTGGTTATTAGAATGAAAATCACGAACTTACCTTCCAAATTAATGAAGTAGCTTAATTTAGGTGAAACTAAAGCTTAACAAAACTTGAATCGTGCTTCAATCAAGCTAAACAATCTTGTAAACAACATGATTTGTATCAAAATTGTTCAAATAATGATGTATTTTGGGGGTCAACAACAGCGACGGCTCTGCTACGTACAATGGTTGTGACTGAGAAGGTAGCTTAGATGGCATTGCAATGGCGTCTGGTGATTGGACGGAGAATCGTGGTAGCAAGAGGTGATAGTTGAGGGTAGTGGTGGTGAGAGAAACATGGATTTGAAATTACGTCGATTGTATTGGAATTTCAAATTCTTAAAGCTGCAGTTATGTTTGTAAGGGCTTGGATTTGGACTAAATACAAATCCAAATTCCTCAGTTATCCAAACAACTTATTTGACCCATTTCAGGATTTCAAATGAAATCCTTAAATCCAACCAGGCCATAAGGTAATTCATCAATTTTTAAATTTAACATACTACTAAACCCAAATGATTCAATATCCCTTTTTTTTTGCTATCATCCAATACATTATATTATATTAAGGGGTTGGAGATTAACTAGAAAATGGTTGATTTATCTTTTTCAGACTGAACAATTTACCTCTCTACTCTTTCTTCTTCTCGGTAACAATAAATATGTAGCATATTCTACCACTTATTATGAGCATAAATAGAATATCACAATAAAAAGGAACCTGATTGTAAGGAATATTTCAAGCATCTCAAACTTGAGCTCCACTGTGATCATGCACTTAAGCATGGTGGCGTCCAAAGGGAAGGAAGCTAGAGCAAAAGAGTCACCATCAAGTTTTAGTAACTTATAAACCGTTCACAGGGTAAAGGTTACACCCCTTCACAATCCGAGAGATCGCTAACTCCATAGTGGTCCTGAACCGTGACTAGATATTTGGGGATGAAGGTACAAATCCAACCTAAAAGAGATTGAACCTGCCCCAAATAGTCCTCTATTTTATTCTTCTCAAATTCATGTGCGCTTTCTGATTAACATACAATCAATATATCAATCCTAACCTTGTTTAATCTATGTTGGTTAATTATTAATGCACAAATAAATCTATTATTAGGGATCACTTGAATTAAAATCATATTAGCCTAAATAAAATTATTAATTATCTTTTTATTAAACATTATTTCAAGTACAAATTCCCTTTAAACCTTCAAGAGAGGGTGTGATTGATATTCATGTTTTATATGTTATTTTATCCCCCGTCCTACGGTCATTTATATGCTTATTTGAGCTCTTCAGAGCTATTTTTAGCGCTAATATGCGGTTTTTAGTGTTTTGTAGAGTTGCATTTGTTTTGTAGGAATTTCCTGAATTTCTCGGTTATTCCTATGGTTTCCCGGCCGTTACAGGATATTGGAGCTTGTAGCACATTATGACCGTTGATCGTAGCCCAAGACCGATCGTATCGGTGATTAAGGGCTTGGTTCGTGAAATTGGTCCGAGCAATGGACCAAGAAGAGGTGTTGGGTCTTGTCATTTGAAGCCCAAAAGATTTAGAAGAGAAGCTCAAGGACAACCAAGGAAAAAGCCGGGCCCGATCGGGCGGCCATTGGCTCGATCGGGCGGCTACCCAGAAAGCAGCGTTAGAGGAAAAAGGCGGGCCCGATCAGGCGGCCTTTCGCCCGATCGGGCGCGAGTAAATTCAGGCGGTTTAGGAGTTTGTTTTGGCTAATCTTCGAGCTTAGTTTTAATACTCTTTTTGTAATCTTTCTTAGTTACGCTTTCATTATTCTCTTTTCTCATACTCAAACTTTTAGAGAGTAGTTGGTGATTATTGTTAAATTCAAGTTCTTCCCTTTTTAGTGCAATTCCATATTTTCTTTCTCTCGGTATTCCCTCTTCTATCCTTTATTGTTTATTTTCTTGTTTTAATCTTAATCATGTCTTTTCACATGCTTTGATTTGTTTAGAATTAATTATGTGTAAGTAGTTTAATTCTAAGGTTCTTGGGGGATCCATAATTAATATGAAGGGATAAATTGTTATTATTGATTATTGATATTGCATGATAATTTCTTATTGAATTGTTTTAATTCTTTACAATTGGATTATGAATCGAGCAGATGTGATTTGATTGTAAAAGTATAGCAATATTGAATTGATGAATCGAGCAGATGTTAATTTGATATTAAAGGCTACTTTCAATAGGAACTTAGATCTAGTAAATTGCGAGAGCCTGTTAGATCTATGTTGATTAATAAATTGCGAGAGCTTGTTAATCATGTTATATGTGCAATGTTGATTATCGATTGTTTTGTTTTATCCCGGAATATTAATTATTGGTGAACCTGTGACCCTAGGCTTTTTATTATTTATTTCTCCCTACTTATTCTCCTTAGTTTAATTCCCCTCACAACTATATTTTGGTTACATGATAATTTAGATTATAATAATTAATTAGGAATAGAAAAACTTGTTTTCCTGTGGATTCAACCCTACTTCCATATCTACATTAGTTAGAGGATTTAGAAATTACTTTTGATTAGGTGATACGACTTTAGCTTATCAAAATTTGGCGCCATTGCCGGGGAAACAGTTTTATTTTTATTTCTGATTTTTTTTGTAGTCTAAATTATTTTCTCCCATCTCAGAGAACGCAAGCTCTTTGAGACAATTATCTCATATTTGTTTGTTCAGTTCTGTGTTTATGCCCAGGAGTTCTAGATCAGGTTACATTCCATTCGATCTTGAAACCAAACGATCTTTTCATAGACAAAAGAACCTTTACAGACAGATATGAGACACTTCTGAAGCTAATCCACCTTTGGAACCCCCATCTGATTCTAGTGATTCGGAAGTTTCTTCAGAACTTGAATCAGAAATGAAAGCACCACCACCTCCTCCAGCTTGCAAGCTCAGCGATTATTCGTAGCCGTCCCTGAGAGATTTTCCACATCTTACTCCTACTCCAGCTCTTGATGGGGTGCAATTCGAGATCAAGCCCCAATTTATCACGATGATTGAGAGGAAGCAATTTAGTGGAGCTAAGGGTGAAGACCCTAATCTTCATATTGCAGATTTCTGTCAGTATTGCAACACCATTAGGCAAGGTGGGGTTACACAAGACCAAATCAGGGAGATTCTTTTTCCCTTTTCTTTATGTGGAAAAGCTAAATTGTGGTTTAATGGTTTGAATAGAACTGCACTTGGTATTACTGAATGGGAGACACTTTCTTTGAATTTTTATAACAAATATTACCCTGCAGAGAGAACAGCTTTGTTGAGAAGTGCAATTCAAAATTTCGCCCAAGAGCCAGATGAAACTTTATATGAGGCTTGGGAAAGATTCAAGGATCTGTAGAGGGAGTGTCCTCACCATAATTTAGCATAGTGGCAGTTGATTCAAGCCTTTTACAATGGGCTTGGGAATTCATCTAGAGCAATTCTGGATTCTACAACCAGTGGGAGGTTCATGAATCTTAATGTTGATAATGCAGGTGAGGTTATCGAAGATATGGCATTCCACAATTCCCAATATGGGAATCCTAGAGGTTTCTCTAACAAGGGGAAACACAACGTTGATTCCATATCCTTTTTGCAGGCTCATTTATCATCTATTTGCCAAAAACTAGATAATCTTACTGCTGTTCCTAATTCTGTAGCGAATGTTTCTACTGTCAATAATACTAATGACGCTTTTTGTGAAAATGTTGGAATTGTAAGACATTGGGAGCAAGATTGTAACATTTTCACAACAACCACAACAGCAACCACCACCACAGCAGAAACCATCCATATCTTTCTTACCGGAGCACCAATGTACAAAATCCTCCACCTCCACAACAACCACAACAGCAACCACCACCACAGCAGAAATATTACCATCCCAATTCTGGCCAGAAAACCCAATCATAAACTCCCCCACCTACTGACCCTACCTTATTAGAAATTAGAGGGATGTTAACAAACATGCAAATGCACATGGAGAGTTGAGATGCTCAAATTGATTCAATTATAGCCCATAATAAAATTGTTGATAATCAGATTGCACAACTTTCCTCTACTCTACAAAATCGCCAGCAGGGAGTCTTACCATCACAGTCAGTGCAACCTACGGATCATGCTAATGCAATTACTCTGAGGAGCGGTTCACACTATGATGGACCTTCTATGCCCAAAGATGATGAACCTATTATAACACCAATTGCTAATAATGATCCCCTTGTACCAAATTCTAATATTACTAACCTTACAGGGCTTCAGGAAAAAAACTAACTTTTCTAATATTTCTTCGCTGGGTAAACCTCAGGAGAAGGGTGGAGATGTGCAAGACCCAACTATTCAACTACCATTCCCTAATAGACATCTGAAGAATAAGTTGGATAAGAAATTTGGTAAGTTTCTAGAGGTCGTTAAGAATCTGCAGGTAACAGTTCCTTTCAATGATTTAATCACTCAGGTTCCTGCATATGCTAAATTCATGAAAGACATTTTGACTAGGAAGAGAGCCTTTAACGAGGTTGAGACTATAGCTTTCACTGAAGAATGTAGTGCTTTACTACAAAATAAATCTCCACCAAAATTAAAGGATCCCGGTAGTTTTTCTATACCTTGTCATATAGGAAATGTTTTAATTGATAAAGCTTTATGTGATTTAGGTGCCAGTGTCAGTGTAATGCCATCGTCTGTGTGTTCAAAGCTTAATATGGGTGATTTAAAGGTTATAACTCTACAAATGGTAGATCGTTCTATTAAATACCCCTTACGTATTTTAGAGGATGTTCCTGTTAGAGTTGGTAAATTTTTTATCCCTGTTGATTTTGTTGTTTTAGACATGACAGAGGATACGCAAATTCCTATTATTTTAGGAAGACCCTTTCTTCATATTGCAGGTGCCATTATAGATGTGAAAAATGGGAAATTAACTTTCTCTGTTGGGGATGACAACATTACATTTTAATCTAGGGAGAGTTATGAAAGGACCTATGCTAGAAGAGAAGTGTTATAGTATTGATGTCAATGATTTTATTTGCCATGACAGCTTACCTCAGGTTCTCTCACGAGATCCTTTAGAGGAAGTATTATGTTGTGAACTTGATACAGGTGACGCTGATATATGGAGTAAAGAGGTGGATGAAATTGAGCATGCTCTATCAAACGAGCAACTTAGTCCTGATGAGAATGGTAAGGTGGAAAATTTAATTCAGGAATCATACTCTGCGGAGGTAAAAAAACCTGAACTTAAACCTCTTCCTTCCCATTTAAAATATGTATTTTTGGATGAGCAGGAACTGCACCCTGTGATCATTAGTACTACACTCGATGAACCACAAACTTCCTAACTTCTAGAGGTTCTTCGAACCCACAAGAAGGCAATTGGGTACATTATTGATGAACTAAAGGGTATTAGCCCTGATTTTTGCATGCACAGAATACACCTAGAGGATGATCACAGACCGGTTATTCAACCACAAAGAATGTTAAATCCTAACACGCAAGAGGTTGTTAAAAAGGAAGTCATGAAACTACTTGATGCATGTATTATCTATCCTATCTCTGATTCAAAGTGGGTAAGCCCTGTGCAGGTAGTTCCAAAGAAGGGTGGGATGACAGTAGTAAAAAATGATAAGAATGAATTAATTCCCACTAGAACTGTAACAGGATGGCGGATGTGCATTGACTATCGTAGATTAAAGACCGCCACTAAAAAAGATCATTTCCCCCTCCCATTTATTGATCAAATGTTGGAAAGATTGGTTAACCATAAATTTTTCTGTTATTTGGATGGATACTCGGGATTCTTTCAAATCCCAATTCACCCTGATGATCAAGAGAAAACAACATTTACATATCCTTATAGTACTTTTTGCTTATCGTAGGATGCCCTTTAGATTATGTAATGCACCTACCACTTTTCAGCGTTGTATGATGAGCATCATTTCTGAGTTTATAGAGTCTATTATGGAAGTTTTTATGGATGACTTTGGTGTCTTTGGTTCTTCATTTGATAATTGTTTATCTAACCTCGCTAAAGTTTTGAAAAGATGTGAAGAATGCAATTTGGCCTTAAACTAGGAGAAGTGTCACTTTATGGTGACACAAGGTGTAGTATTGGGTCACATTGTTTCTGACCAAGGTATACAGGTAGATAAAGCAAAGGTAAAATTGATATAGCAATTACCCCCACCAGTTAATGTTAAAGGGGTAAGGAGTTTCCTTGGTCACGCGGGGTTTTATCGCCGTTTTATCAAGGATTTTTCTAAGATTGCAAAACCACTAACCCAACTTCTACTTAAAGATACTCCTTTTGATTTTACTGATGAGTGTTTTGGGTCTTTCAACAGGATTAAGAAAGCCTTGATTTCGGCTCCCATCATATGTGCTCCCGATTTGAATCTTCCATTCGAGATCATGTGTGACGCTAGTGACTGTGCTTTAGGCGCCGTGCTTAGCCAAAGGAAGAATAAAGTTTTGCATGCTATTTACTATGCTAGTAAGACTTTAGATGAAACTCAAGTCAACTATGCTACTACAAAGAAGGAGTTTCTTGCTGTGATTTTTGCCTTGGAGAAATTTAGATCATACTTGGTTGGTTCTAAAATTATTATTTTTACTGATCATGCAGCATTAAAATATCTTATTGCCAAGTCAGAGACCAAAGCTAGAATCCTTCGTTGGGTGCTCACACTCCAAGACTTTGATATTGAAATCAGAGATAAGAAGGGAGTGGAGAATGTAGTTGCGAATCACTTGTCTAGGATCAGGTATGATGGAGGTAAGGATTCTACACCTATTTATGATTCTCTTTCTGACGATAATCTACTTGCAGTTCTCTCACATGGACCTTGGTATGCCGATTATGCCAATTATTTGGTAGGCGGTATACTACCTCTGGATATGTCCTATCAACAAAAAGAAAGTGTTTCTCCATGATAAATATTATTTTAGGGATGATCCTTTTTGGTTTCGTGAGTGTGCAGATGGACTATTTCGCAGGTGTATCCCCGAATGGGAAGTGAATAGCATCCTACAACGTTGCCATAACTCTCCATATGGTGGGCATCATAGCCCTTCTAGAACCGTTGCCGAGCTTAATGAGTCAGGCTTCTTTTGGCCTACCGTAGGGAATATTTCAAGCATCCCACACATGATCCCCACTGTGATCATACACTTAAGTATGGTGGCGTCCAATGGGAAGGAAGCTAGAGCAAAAGAGTAGCCAACAAGTTTTAGGAACTTGTAAACCGTTCACCCCCTTCACGATCCATGAGATCTCTAACTCCATAGTGGTCTGGAACCATGACTTGATATTCGGGGATGAAGGTACAAATCCAACCTAAAAAAGATTGAACTTGCCCTAAAAATAGGCCTTTACTTTATTCTTCTCATTTTCATGTGTGCTTTCTAACTAACATACAATCAATATATTAATCCTAAACTTGTTTTGTTTAATCTATGTTGGTTGAATATTACTGCACAAACAAAACTATTATTGGCGATCACTTGAATTAAAATCACATTAGCCTATATAAGATTATTAATTATCTTATTAAGCGTGATTACGAGTACAAATTCCCTTTTATCCTGCAAGAGAGGGCGTGATCAAGCAATAACAATAATATATCAAACAACATAATAATGACAATCATCATAATCATAATAATCTCAATCTCATCAAAGCATAATAATAGCAAGATCCTAGGCTTGTTACTAACAAGATTAATAACAAATCCTAGCATGTCACTAAACAATAAAAATCAAGTCTTTAGCCCTAACATGATACTAACATGATAGAAGAAAATAGGAAGCAAAAACATGATACCAGAAAGCAATAAAGACATCCTAACATGATACTAGGAATCATAAAGACATCCTAACATGATACTAGGAATTAAAATAATCTAAGCATGTTTTTTAAAGAAATAGAGCAATTGAATAACTTACTTTGTTGCCTCGTATCTCTTTCTCATAACAAAATACACACGTTAGTAACTTCAAGGAAAATATTAAATCAAACAATCAATTTAAAATAATTGAAATAGGGATTTGGGACCAAACCCTTAGAAATTATCAACCTTTCACGTCTAGGGCGAAGGCAACTTCGATCTTGGCTAGGTGTATCTAGAACTCATGAACGCGGTATTGTGTTTCAAAAAGGCTAGGCTTAGAAAAACTAGAGAGAAGGAAGGAATAAGCTTCTAGCTTAAGAGAGAGAAGATAAAAGAATTAGATGATTGTTAATGATTTAAAAACGGAGAGAATGATCAGAAAAAGACCAAATCCTATTAGGAGTAAAACTACCTCTGTCGCAGAACGACAAGGTCCAGCGCGACGAGATAGCCCTGTCGCTGTGCGACAGGCTTGTCGTTGAGCGCTGACTTTGTTATTTCGCGCTGATTCACGCGTTTTCTAAAAACCTGTATGGAATCCTTAATCTAATTAAATTCGAGTGATGACGTCCGTACTTATCTTTAAAAATTAGATTTAATCTCTTTTAAAACACTTGTTTTAATCCAAATAGATTTCTTTATTTTTCATAAAAGATATAATTATTATTCTTAACTTAATTAGAACTCAAAACAATCTCCTAGATTATTATAGAACATTAAAATCAATCCTAATAATTTTTAGGAATATTAATTAATGGGCTCTCCACTAGATCATTGGGCCACAAAACCAATTCAGGCCCAATTTAGTATTTTGGCCATAACTTCCTCATTATTCATCGGAATTGGGCTTATAATATATCGTTGGAAATCTCTTTTCGAGCCCCCAACTACACTATTATTGGACCCTTATCATGGACCAAACTAAGCTGGAATGGACAATTTCAATAAATAGAGTTCATTTTCGAAAAAAGAAAGAAGAATATTTTATCAAAACCACCGCATCACAAAACTTTCCACACTTTCACTTCGTTCGATAATCAAATCACGTGAAAGGTACTCATCACTGGGTTTGGTTTTTGGGGAGACACAATTAGGTGTCTACACCTACTATGTCCAAGGATGCGCGGTTATTTATCATGTCTTGTGATTCTTGCCAGAGGAATGGCAATATTTCGAGGAGGCACGAGATGCCCTAAACTAGGATCCTTGAAGTTGAAAAATTTGATGTTTGGGGTATTGACTATATGGGACCGTTTCCATCTTCCAATGGGAATTGTTACATACTCGTGGCCGTAGATTATGTGTCTAAATGGGTCGAGGTCGTTGCTTCACCAACAAATGATGCTAAGGTGGTCATGAAGCTCTTCAAGAAGACCATATATGCAAGGTTTGGTGTCCCACGAGCTATCATTAGTGATGGAGGTACTCACTTCCATGAAAGACAATTCGATAACCTTCTAAAGAAGTATGGAGTATATCATAGAACCGGACTCAGTTATCAACCCTTAAACTAGTGGTCTAGAAAAAGTGGTGGCTAAGTCAAGGAAGGATTGGAGTATGAAGCTAGATGACACACTTTAGGCGTATCGAACCACATTCAAGACACCAATTGGTACCTCACCTTATAGACTAGTGTACGGTAAAGCATGTCATGTTCCCGTGGAGTTGGAGTACAAAGCTTTTTGGGCAATTAAGGAGCTTAACATGGATTCAAAGGTCGCGGGAGAGAAAAGATTTCTTCAACTCAATGAGTTGGATGAGTTTAGATTGTCGGTGTCTAATAGTGCACGAATTTACAAGGAGAAGACCAAGAAGTGGCACGACAAGAAGATCCTACCAAGAGAGTTTGCACCCGGTGATAAGGTTCTACTCTTTAATTCTAGATTAAAGCTTTTCCGAGGAAAACTAAAGTCTAGGTGGTCGGGTCCCTTTACCGTCACTAAGGTGAACAAATTTGGTTCAGTTGAGCTAGTGAATGAAAAGGGTGAAGAGTTCAAAGTAAATGGTCAACGATTGAAGGTGTATCATGATGGAGCTACTGTTAGATTGGTGGAGGAAACCCACCTAACTCCACTCTCATCATAGAGCTAAGTATAATGGTCGTGCGGGACCTTTTAAACCAGCGCTTTGCGGGAGGCAACCCATATTTCTTGCTTTCGAGGCTAATTTTTCTTTACTTTATTTTCTTTTTTTGAGAGAGGTGAGGAGAGTGCATTTTTACCTTTTCAAAGTGATTTTGTGTAGGTTTTGAGCCAACAAGTTAGAAAGCCTTAAAGAGAAAAAGTGGAAAAATTGCATGTTCCGAGCTGGGCAGACCCGATCTAACTGACCTCGCCCGATCGAGCGCGCAACTGCAGCAAAAATCGAGCTTTAAATCGTCCGATCGGGCAGCCACGCCCGACCGGGCGTGCAAGTGTGTGAATTTTAGGCTGTAAAATCGCCCGATCAAGCGAGGCTCGCTTGATCGAGCGCGCAAGCAGAAGAAGAAATTGAAGAAAAATTCACCCGATCGGGCACAAAAATGGAGAAATCAAGTGATAGAAAAAGATATACAGGGCAAAGTTCGCGCGATCAGTAAGAAGATCGAGAGAAAATCAAAGTCATCTAGCGCCCAATCGGGCAGAGCTAGCTCGATCGGGCGTGCAATTGGAGTCAAGAACTCTGCAATTTTACCCGATCGGGCGAACAGGTGCCCGATCGGGCGCGCCTCTTTTAATCCGGGGCTTCTTAATCTCTCCTTCCTATTTTCTTTTCATTTTCTTCTTTCACTCATCTCTTTCATTTACACTTTCTCTCTCTAACCTTCATTTTCAAACTTTCAACTCACCTTTCCAATTAAGATCTTCTCCAATTCTCTCATCAAAACTC
Organism: Chenopodium album; assembly: GCF_948465745.1. Taxonomy (NCBI): domain Eukaryota; kingdom Viridiplantae; phylum Streptophyta; class Magnoliopsida; order Caryophyllales; family Amaranthaceae; genus Chenopodium; species Chenopodium album. The sequence goes on along the minus strand of NC_137850.1, from coordinate 9,671,110 downwards.
TAAAATTTTCACATATTCTTGATCCTTTCACCTTCCTCTACACTCTCCATCTAATTTTTACTTGTTTTTCTCACACTTTTAAGAAACCCTAGAGAGAGATTTTCTCAAGTTTGTCAAGAAATAACATCAAATGGCTTCCAAAAGGTCAAGAAATCAAAGAGGTGACAATCTAGGCAACAATCAACACCAATGGTCGACCCGGAACTCCAAATTCCGGGGTGGAGTGAGGTGGTGGTCACTAGCCAAGAGCAACGAACTAGAATGCTCAACCTCATCTCGAGGTAGGTAATCGCTACTCGTTTTGTTCACCATCCCACTTTGACTAGATTAGGACATGACAAACAAGTATAAAAGTTGTTTAAGGGAATCGGCATGAATAGTTTGTTTAACTTGCATTGTGATACATATGACTATTTAACGGTGGAATTCATTTCTACTTTTAATTTGATTAAGTCAAGTTCAACTGTTTATCATGTTCAATTTCGATTGCTTAACAATGATGTGAGACTATCTTTAAAGGATTTTGGTAAAATTTTTGATTTGAAATTCGATAAACCCATGGAACCACCTCGAGACTATTATGCTGAAGTCTACCTAGCTCTCACGGGGGAGGTTTTAGAAAGCCTCCAACATGCAAAGGGAACCATCATCCACCATCTCGTGCCAAAATTTTGGCAAAGATTTGTTGGCCTCACCATCATTGGAAGGCATGAGCCGGCTAATGTTAGGAGGGATGAGTTGGAATTGTAAGCTTCCTATTTAATCTCTAGTTATGGAAATTGAACATTCCCCTTAGGATGGCCCAACATTTCCAACGTAGTGCTAAGGCGGCCAAGGCTTCTAGGGCTAGGACTCTTATCTATTTTGGTGGGTTAGTTACCCACATTGCGAAAAAATTGATGGGTTTTACACCCAATGACCATAGGAAAGTAGACAACCCTACCCTAATGGACCTCACCTACTTAGGAGGACTCAATTGAATCCAACCTACCCATAGTGTGACTCAACCTAATGAGATGTGGTGGATAATTCATAGGGAGTCGGGTAGGAGAGACCAAGCCTTTACATTGCCTAACCCAAACTTGACCAAGTTCGATAACGGTAAAACCACCTACACCTTTGAGCTAGTTAATTTAGGAGAGGCACAAGAGGCTCACCATTCTCCACCTCAACCATAACCCCAATTCCAACCACCACCCCAACCCTACGTGCATGACATCCCTACCTCTTCTGTTGACCACAACATCGATCCTAATGCACCTTATGACTTCTCAGATTTTCGGAGCCAACTTAATAGGATTGAGATGGGCCAAGGAAGGATAGAGGGTTTGGTTCAAAACCTTGACTCTAGGGTGGGTTCTCTAGTTAGACGGGTTGGGTATGTGGAACGAAACCTAGGGAGGGGCTTATACCCCATGTATGATGACCATGCACGCCGAGGGGTTGTTCCCCCTGAGGCTCTAGTTCCCGATTGGTTTCAATATCCTCATGGAGGATATTCGACCTGGTGCTTTTGGTAGTTATTTGGACTATTCTTCCGTCTATGGTTATAGAGCCGATGTTCCTTTTGGTGGGCTTGGGGGAATGTGGATCCTAACTATTTTACAGGTGGTTCGGGTTATGGAGGTGCCGCCTCTAGTTATGGAGGTGGTAGTGGTATGCTAGGATGGATGAAGATGATGATGAGGAGTAGCTTTTCGTAGCTATACTCCCAAGACAATGAGGGCATTGCATGATTTGGCTTGGGGGGAGATGATCTTGTATATATGGTATTTCTCTCTCTCTTTTCTCTTTTTATATGCTTTCTAGGTTAGATTTATTGCCTTAAAAAAATGCAAAAATGCGTTCCAATGAAAAAATGAATCATACTTCCCTATGCCCCTTGAAAAAATTACTTTGACTCTTGGTTATTGATAATGAACATCGTGGATTAGTTGGTCATGATTTGATGATTGATTGCCTTGGAGCTTTAGCATGCGTCAATTTTGTCCAATTGCTTGTGAATATAGTGCTTGACTAGTTGGTTTGGTTAGGAATGTGTATTAGTTCCTGGTATGTCAATGAATCTAAGTATTGGTTTACGACTATGAGTAATGTTTATATGATTCACTATTATGTACAATGTGGAGGACGAAGGAATTCTTTCTTTTAGGTGGTCTTCAGATGTTAGATACATTTGTTCCCTTCTTGTTACCCATGCTGTTGCTTGTGCCCTTTTATTTTAGCCACATTATAAGCCTATTTAAGCCCCATTGGTTACTAGTCTCAAGCTTGGCTTGGGGGGGCTAATAGTTATTGAGGTGAGGGAGTTGTAGTGTGCACTTAGTTGCACAATGTGGGAGAAGAAGAAGAGTAATTTGAAGAAGAAGAGTAATATGAAGGGATAAATTGTTATTATTGATTATTGATATTGCATGATAATTTCTTATTGAATTGTTTTAATTCCTTACAATTGGATTATGAATCGAGTAGATGTGATTTGATTGTAAAAATATAGCAATATTGAATTGATGAATCGAACAGATGTTAATTTGATATTAAAGACTATTTTCAATAGGAACTTAGATCTAGTAAATTGCGAGAGCCTATTAGATCTATGTTGATTAATAAGTTGCGAGAGCCTGTTAATCATGTTATATGTGCAATGTTGCTTATCGCTTGTTTTGTTTTATCTCGGAATATTAATTATTGGTGAACCTGTGACCCTAGGCTTTTTATTATTGATTTCTCCCTACTTATTCTCCTTAGTTTAATTCCACTCACAACAATATTTTGGTTACATGATAATTTAGATTATAATAATTAATTAGGAATAGAAAAACTTGTTTCCCTGTGGATTCGACCCTACTTCCCAATCTACATTAATTAGAGAACTTAGGAATTACTTTTGATTAGGTGATACGACTTTAGCTTATCAGTGATCAAGCAATAACGATAATATATCAAGTAACATAGTATAATAGATACAACAAATCATCATCATAACAATAATCTAATCAAAACATAATGTTAGAAAGATCCTAGGCATGACACTAACATGATTAATACCAAACCCTAGCATGTCACTAAGCATTAAAGATTAAAGCTTTAGCCCTAACATGATACTAACATGATATAAGAAAATAGAAAGCAACCTAAACATGATAGTAAAAAGTAATAAAAGTATCCTAACATGATACTAGGAATTCATAAAATAATCTAAGTATGACTTCTATATCAAAAGAATAATTAAGTAATTGAATTACTCACTTTGTTGTCTCGTATCTCTTTCTATCAAAAGAATACACACGTTAGTAAACTTTAATAAAAATATTAAATGAAACAATTAATTTAAATAACTGAAATTAGATTTGGGACAAAACCCTTAGAAATTTTCAACCTTTCACGTTTAGGGCAAAGGCAACTTCAAGCTTGCTAGGTGTGTCTAAGTCTTGTGATGGACTTATGGTATTTCTTAAAAAGGCTAGGCTAAGAAAGAGGGAGAAAGAATAAGTTTTAGCTTAGAGAGAGAAGAGAAAATAGATGATGATTGTTGATGACTTAAAAACGGGGAATATCAACCCTATTTATACAAAAAAAATCCTTTGAAAGCGATAGAAAAGAGTCAGAATTTCAATTGGAGTAAAATAATTCTTCAGCTCTGTCGCACAGCAACAAGCCTGTCGCGATGCGATAAGATAGTTCTTTGCAGATTTTGTTTTTATAATAACTTTTGATCCAAAAGTCCAAATAAATCATATAATATGTAGTTGAAAAGCTCTTGAAGTATGTCCAACCCAATTGAAATCAGATTAGAATCTTTTTTAGAACAAAAGATATGGCCGAAATAGTGGAAGGGTGTCAGTTTTGGATAGAGTTTCGTATTTTTTTCATATTTTTTCATTATAGCACGGAATTAATATTATGATATATTATTGGAAAGATAATTTCATTAGCTATCAAATCATATAAGATTTGGATAAAAGTTATGAGGCACAAAAATAATGTCTGACTATCTTTGAACGTCTTTCATTTCAAATAGAATTAGGACTTTCAAAACGAGAAGTTTTATTCAATTTCAAACTCTTTATCTTATCTTTTTCAAAAAGGATAATTAAGATTTTTTTGAAACTTATAGAAGCTTCTAATTAATCCTAATTAATTTAGGAATATAATTAAGATTAATGGACCCTCCACATGATCATTGAGTCGTACATAAAGCTCGTTTTAGGCCCACTTTATTATTTTAGCCATAACTGTCTCGTTATAACTTGGAATTGGGCTTGTAATATATCGTTGGAAAGGTCTTTTCAAGAACCATCGAACTATAAAATTATTGGACCCATATCATTGACCAAATCAAATTTGATTGGATGTTTTTCATAAATAGGGTACGAAAAGAAACATTTTCGAAAACAAAAAGAATTATTTTTATTAAAAATAGGGGGATTCACGAGACTCCTTCATATTTCACCTTATTTGATATTCAATGACGTGAAATATATTCATCACTAGGTTTAGTTTTTGGGGAGACCCAATCAGGTGTCTACATAAGCCCTCACTTTGACTGAGTTTGGAGAAACGTAAGTTTCAAAAACAAAAGTCAAAGTAGCTATAAGGACGGGAATGATTCAGAATGTTTTGCGATCCTAAATCATTCCTGTAACGCCAATACTTGCAAACTAGAGTTAGTTAAACAGATAAAAGAGTTAAGAAATGTGTATCTTGCACCGTCGAGTACACGTCTCTAGAGTGACCGATGTTATTGTTGCATTTTGTTGTGACGACCTCCAAAATGCCTCGTGAACGCCATATGAAGGTAACAGTGCCTTGTTATCTTCATTTGTTGTGACAATCCTCCACATGCTAGGGAACATCGTTGAAGAACGCTACTTGTAGCCATCTTCAATTTTGTTGTAACAATCTTCCACATCCTAGGGAACATCGTCGAAGACCGCTGCTTGTAGCCATCTTCACTTTTGCTGTGACAATCTTCCACATCCTAGGAAACATCATCGAAGACCGCTGCTACATCACGAGCTATTTTCTTGAATCAAGGTGACAACCTTCATAATCATAGCGAATGTCGTCGAAGACCGCCTCATCACGAATCGTTCTTCTCAAATTTGGGTGATAACCTCCATAATCCCAGCGAACGTCGTCAAAGATCACCCATCTCGCGCTATTTTCTCAAATCTAAGTGACAACCCCCACAATCTTAGCGAAAGCCGTCGAAGATCGCCCATCTCGTGCTATCTTCTGAAATCTAGGTGACAACCCCCATAATCTTAGCGAAAGCCGTCAAAGATCGTCCATCTCGTTCTATCTTCTCAAGTCTAGGTGACAACCCCCACAATCTTAGCGAAAGTTGTCAAAGATCGCCCATCTCGTGCTATCCTCTCAAGTCTAGGTGACAACCCCCACAATCTTAGCGAAAGTTGTCGAAGATCGCTTCATCTCGAACCGCCCTTCTCAAATCAAATGATAACCTTCCCAATCATAGAGAAAGCTACCGAAGATCGCTTCATCTCGAACCGCCCTTCTCAAATCAAAGCGAGAGACCCTTCAATCTTAGAGTCTCATATCGAAGGCTTCTTTATCTTAAGTCTTCAAATCTTCTTGTCTTTACTCCTAGAAGTAATTGAATTTTCCATCTTTGGAAAATTCATCTTAAGAACCATATTTAAGATTCTTAAAGTCTTCAAATTGATTTTTGTAAAAATCTTCCATCCTAGGAATTCTTTGTGACCATCTTAATCATTTTTTAAATCCGCTTAATCAATATCCAATTGATAATTTGATTGTCATCAGGCCGATCATTAATCAAGTTGTAATCAGGATGATTACTAATCAAAGGCGTCATTTCAAAGCTGTTCAATATGATCGTCATCAGGCTGATCATCAATTAAGACTTTAATCGGGCCGATTACCAATCAAATATCCATCAACTGCTCAAAAGGATCAAATGCTCATCAAGAGGTTCAAATGGATTAGTCACGGACCAACCAACCAAGTTGTGAGACTATCGAAGGCTGACGCAGGCGAAATCAGAGCCATCGCGCAGCGACAGGTCTATCGCGCTACGTCATAGTGTATCGCGTTACGTCAGGGAGCATCGTGCTGCGTTGTTTATGCTGCAATGTGCTTGAATCAAATTCAGAGTCTTTTCTTCTCATTTAGCTTTGTTGTTGTTGAGGTCGTCTTTTGTTCATTTGCGCTCAATCAAATCGCTTCTTTGTATACCTGCATCTATATTTTTGGACTATAGGACTTTGCCGGTGCTTTTCTTAGGGTTGACCTAAGGCTTGGTGCTATTTGACTCAATGTGTGACTTAATGTGCTTTAAATCAACTCGACTCAATATGTTTTGACACGTATGACTTATCATGACTCAAGTTGCAAACTCAACTCGATGTGATGTGACATGAGTCAACGTACATGACTCGTGTATTCATTGCATTGTGTGATTGTGCTCGTGTGACTCGAAAATGTATAAAATACAAAAAAAATTCCGTCATTTATGTAGAGGGTACCGACTTTCTCCTGAAAAAGAAAGGCGTGAAAAGAAAGAAGTAAAGTGTTGGATGGTGCGTGTTGAATGAGCTCGATTAAGTGTATGTATCGATCATTGTATTTCAAGGTGCAAGGATTATAACATCCTAGGCTATCTCAATTTTTGACTCATTGATGAAATTATTTGGTAACTTAGGCACAGAGGCTAAGTAATTCATACTTTATGATGCAATGATGATTATTATAAGATGGCAGGACATGCTTCAAAGTTGTGTTAAGATTTCATGACAAAGGGTTCCTAAGGGCAGGATTATTTGGTCATGTATCTTTGATGTGTGTGAAATTGACACTAAATTTACGCCGCAAGGGCTAAGTGTGTGTAAAAGTATTTTGAAAAGAGTCAAATAGTGGTGACTCTTAAGCTGGGTAGGCTAATGAAGTAGTGATTAAACCCCCAAGTCTAGCTCTAAATGGATAGGTACGAGCATTGGAGATCCCTTGATATGATAATGTATGAATATAAATATGAATGTAAATGCATTTTATTATGGCCGCACCCCAATGTGAGGTTGCTTACTTATCCGTTAGGAATCAGGCCGAACGTAGCTCTAGCCGAACCTCGCACAAGTGTGTGTATACTTCAAAGAGGTCTTTGAAGAGTTGTAACGTGGTTAGGCTAAGGTTGAAGAAGAAGGGGATAAAGGCTCAATACTCTAGATAAGCTCCCAAGGCGTGCAACCTTACTTTTGAATCTTTGTATTTGTATGCTTGAGGTTCCTCACTTTTGAACTCTCTTTTGTTTTTGCATTTATTTTTTTTACTCTCTTTTTTTTGCTTTGGCATTTTTTTTTATTCGAATAAGTGTGGGCAATCTTGATCATGCAGTCTACCACTAACTTAGCATTCATGTTTCTCAAGCACGGTACCGAGCACTCGATAAGAGACGCAATTTGAGATGTGTTCATATCAAAGATATTTTCATATTAAAGACATTGGAATACTTGCCCTTTTGCACACTTTTATTGCTTTTTGCTTTTTATGAATATTTGAGATCTAAGTAAAATCACTCAAGATTTTGTATTGAGAATTTGCATAAGTTGCACACCATCCTATCCCAAGGTTATGTAGATGTGGGTTGAAAAAAGAAAGGTCTATCGTTAGACGAGGCTCAAAGTGGTTTATCAAGAAAGGATTGTATATTTAAAAGGGTGAAAGTGATATGATATGGCTACAAGGGGTACCTCAAATCATTGGTATACCTTGTGCTTAGTCCGGCGTGGATTTTTTTTTTCTTTTTTGAAATGCAATGCGATGATTATATGCAAAGAAATAAATGCTCATTTTATTAAAAAGTGAAGGGTAGAAAAACAAACTCTAAATATAAGCTAGTGAGAAAGATGGGGTATGCATATGCTAGACTTGTTAAGGGGAAGCTTGTTATTATCAATCAAGTATTAGATGGTCTCTTTTAGCTTCCAACAACTCTCGGTAGTATGTCTCCTACCTTGATGGTACTTACAGTGTGCGTTTAGGTTCCAACTGGGCAACCTCTTTTCAGGTGCGGGATCTTGAATAGGTTCGATGGGAGTAATGAGTCCCTTGGCATAGAGTCGATCGAAGGTATTGTCGTAGCTCATCCCTATAAGGGTGAACTCTCTCCTCAGTTGCTTTTTAGGTCCTTGATTATCCATGGCTAAGACTTCATTGAGGTCAAAGGTACTAACATTGTTTCTAGAGTAGGTGTTTTTGGAAGAAGAAGGATTATCATTCTTCTTTCTTTTCCAGCCACTGTTGTTACTATGGTTAGTAGCTTTCTGTTTAGCAAGATCGTCTTCGATATCAATACCTATGTCATCGACAGTTTTGAAAGTATTTAAATTGCATTGATATTTCAAGTGCTTTTGGTACTTGTCTTGGAGGTTCTTGATGAACATCCTCATAGATTCTTTTTCGATAGGAGCTTCTACCATCTTAGCGGAAGATTCCCTCCACTTGTTGAAGAAGGAAGTAAATCCTTCATTTTCCTTTTGTTTCAACATCTCAAGCTCCCTATGGTCAGTTTCAACTTGAATTTTGCACTTGTACCTATCAATGAAAGCGTTTGTGATAGAGTCCCAGGAAGAGATCTTCTCCTTATCTAGGGATAAAAACCATTGTTGATAAACGGTTTCAAGAGATAGTGAGAATAATGAAGGGAAGACCTTCTTATCAATTGCCTTAATATTCATTATGGTCTCGAAAGCTCTTAAATGAAAATAAGGATTGTCAATAGGCTTGAACTTAGGGATGTCATTGGCATTGAACTTCTGTGAAATAAGTTCCTTAAAGGGAGGTTATGGATACTCAATTTAACATGCATGTATGAGAAAAGATCATGGAGTATGAGGGGAATGATATGTATGAGGAAAGCATGTGGGGAGTGGGAAGATGATGTAGATGGAGAGATATGGGAGAGTTTAGGAATAGAATGATCCTAACTTAAATAACCGAAAGGACGACTCATGCATGGACCTAAGACATGATCATGGTGTGAAAAAATATGTACGAAGTGCGTGGAGACTTGTGGGTGTAAGTGGCATGCTAAGACTCGTGTCATGACCATGGAACTTGACATGTGGTTAGACTTGAACAAAGACTAAGTTAAGACTTCGAATTGGACGAAACCAAATCCAAATGAAAGATAAAATCCGGGGCTATAGATCCATAGGTGGAAAGATACATAACTCTTCCTAGAACTCCATATATGACCAAAAAATATTGACGCTTGTGCAGGATATGGGAATAAAAATCCGGGTTAACTCAAAGGAACTATGACTCGGTTTGAGACATATTTATAAGTTCAAATTAATTAATTATTAAGCAAAGTCGTTTTAGTCATTGGTTAGTTTGTTTAAAACATTACTTATGAACACAAGTCAACACAAACGGTTAGCTTAGTCACATAAGAAGTATGCACAAGTAAGAGATGCACAAGTAGTCAAGTAGTCACAACATGATGCAATGAGTTTGCAACCTAACCATGGCTCTAGTTGTCTAAAGTTCAAGGATTAAGGTAGTTAAAATAGTGTCCATGGTTATGAGTCCGGATGCATCGTGCGGAAGCCTTACCTTTGGAAGGGTTGGCTCGTATGGATGGGACCCAGCAAGTTAAACTTGCTTCCATGGTTTGGTGAATTTACAAACTCGGATGTACCCTTCGTTGCAATGAGCGTTCGATTGGGTAGATGGAGCGTGAAATCCCAGAGGGTTATAGCCACATGTAGAACACATATGGGTTTTAGAAAAAAAAAGGAAAAACTCAAACAGGAAGTAGAATCGGCCAAACAGTGCTAGAATCGATCAAAGGAAAAAGGCAGATTTCTAGCTCGTTATTGGAAGAACTTGGCGTGAGAAAACGGGGACCATCATGAGGAGATGACCCTTTCACGACGCAATAAGGTTGTTGCACCGCGACAAAGCCATTGCACTGCGATGGGCACTATTTTCTCAGCGACACTTCCTACATGCCTCAGCAGCTTTTTGTGTTCTCAAAATTTTCCAATTTTTTGCAGTTTTTTTTTTCGATTCTAGTTATGAAAGATATTTCCCAAATTTCCTACGTCTAAAAATCTTATGTTTTTGATGCATCACAGATGGTCTTTCCAATACGGATCTTTTTATGCTTATGCCACAATGTTGATCAAAATTACGCACATGTTATTTAGAACTTTTCGAGTCTCATCCACTCATTCTAAACAATTGCCAAAATAAATTTTAGGAATTAAATAGAAATCCTCCCCAGTGGAGTCGCTAAAAAATTGTAGGGAATATTTCAAGTAACCCAAACTTGAGCCCCACTTTGATCATGCACTTAAGCATGGTGCACTAGTAGAAAATTGCAATTCCCCACCGGTTCAAAACCCCCTATGCCACCGGTTTTGAACCGCTGGGCATTTGGGGGATGGTAATACTCCCTTGAAAAGCCACCGGTTCAAAACCGGTGGCAATATATACTTTTGCCACCGGTTAAACGGTGGCAATAAACCTTTCCGCTTTTTTTTGTTGGGTATTAAATATAAATGCCACCGGTTAACCGGTGGCAATATACATGTAATTTTTTTTAACTTGAAATATAATCGAACAATTAAATGTAAGAAACGCAAATCATAATCAACCAAAATATAATTATCATTAAATTGTTATTGTACAATACCAAAAAAAAAAAAAATACAACATTAAAAAAAAAAAAAATTACAACATAAAAATGAAAAAAAAAATTACAACATAAAAATTTTAAAAAAAAAATTACAACATCTAAATCAATATTCCAAAATCAACATCTTGATTCTTCTATGTGGAGTCATAAACTAATACCTGCATCAATTAAAACACCAAATTAAAATTAATAAAACTCACATTATAAGCTGTGAAAAAAAAAAAAAATCCCAGAACACTCATGCATCGATTAAAATTAAAACTAGAAAAATCGAGAAAAATTGAATTAAAATCCAGAAAAATTAAATTAAGCCCAAAAAAATCGAATTAAAATCCAAAATCGATTAATTAAACCCAGAAAAATCAATTAATTAAACCTAGAAAAATCCAAAAATCAATTAATTAAACCTCGAAAAATCGATTAAAATCCAAAATCGATTAATTAAACCCAAAATTAAATCCTGAAAAATCGATTAAAATCGAATTAAACCCTAACCTCGAATAATTTTGGATTAAAATCGAATTAAACCCTAACCTCGAATAATTTTGGATTAAAATCGAATTAAACCCTAACCTCGAATAAAGTCGGTGTTGCTCATGCATATCTTCGTGGTGTTATTGTTGCGGTGGTGGTCTTGGTGGTGGTGGAAATGAAAGAGAATGAGAAGGAGAAGGAGACGAGAAGAAGATCGAAGGAGAAGAGAGAGAAGGAGATGAGAAAGAGAAGGAGGAGAGGGAAGAGAGGAGAGATAAAGAGAAGGGAGAACAGAAGGAGACGAGAATAGAAAGAAGGGAGGGGAGAGCAAGAGAGAGAAAGAGAAGGAGGAGAGGGGATAGAGGAGAGGAGAGAGTTAGGGTTAGGGGTTTATAAGGGGGGCGGTTTTTTTTTAATAACAAAGCCACCGGTTCAAAACCGGTGGGAATAATATTCGTCCAAAGGGAAGGAATCTAGAGCAAAAAAGTCGCCAACAAGTTTTAAAAACATGTAAACCATTCACAGGGTGAAGGTTACACCCCTTCACGATCTGAGAGATCGCTAACTTCATAGTGGTCCTGAACCGTGACTGGATATTCGAGGATGAAGGTACAAATCCAGCGTAAAAGAGATTGAACCTGCCCTAAATAGGCCTCTACTTTATTCTTCTCATATTCATGTGCGCTTTTTGACTAACATACAATCAATATTTTAATCCTAACCCTGTTTAATCTATGTTAGTTGATTATTAATGAACAAATAAATCTATTATTGGCGATCACTTGAATTAAAATCATATTACCTAAATAATATTATTAATTATCTTATTAAGCGTGATTTCAAGTACAAATTACCTTTAAACTTGCAAAAGAGGACGTGATCAAGCAATAACTATAATATATCAAGCAACATAATATCATTGATACAACAAATCATCATCATCATAATAATAATCTCGTCAAAGCATAATGTTAGCAAGATCCTAGGCATGACACTAACATGATTAATACCAAACTCTAGCATGTCGCTAAGCATTAAAGATTAAAGCTTTAGCCCTAACATGATACTTACATAATATAAGAAAATAGAAAGCAACCTTAACATGATAATAGAAAGCAATTAAAGCATCCTAACATGATACTAGGAATTAATAAAATAATCTAACCATGACTTCTATATCAAAAGAATATTTAAGTAATTGAATTACTCACTTTGTTGCCTCGTATCTCTTTCTATCAAAAGAATACACACGTTAGTAAACTTCAATAAAAATATTAAATCAAACAATTAATTTAAATAACTGAAATTGGATTTGGGACCAAACCCTCAGAAATTTTTCAATCTTTCACGTCTAGGGCAAAGGCAACTTCGAGCTTGGCTAGGTGTGTCTAAGTCTCGTGATGGACGTATGGTGTTTCTTTAAAAGGCTAGGCTTAGAAAGAGGTAGAAAGAATAAGCTTTATCTTAGAGAAAGAAGAGAAAATAGATGATGATTGTTGATGATTTGAAAACGGGGAATATCGACCCTGTTTATAGAGAAAAATCGTCCAAAAATGATAGAAAGGAGTCATAATTTCAATTTGAGTAAAATAAGTTCTCAGCTATGTCGCACAAATGCGATAAGACAATTTTTTACGGGTTTTTTTTTATCATAACTTTTGATCCAAAAGTCTAAATAAGTCTTATAATATTTCTTGAAAAGATCTTGAAGTCTACTTTCCAACCCAATTGGAATCATATTAAAATCTTTAATAGAATAAAAGATATGGCCAAAATAGTGGAAAGATGTCAGTTTTGGATAGAGTTTCGTATTTCTTTCATATCTTTTTTGTTATTGCTGGACTTAATATTATAATATATCATTGGAAATATAACTTTAAGAGATATCCAAACATATAAGATTTGGATAGAAATTATGAGGCACAAAAATAATATCTAATTGTCTTTGAACGTCTTTCATTTCGAATAGAATTAGGACTTTCAAAAGAGAAGTTTTATTCAATTTTCAAACTCTTTATCTTATCTTTTCAAAAAGGATAATTAAGATCTTTTAGAAAATTATGGAAGATTCTAATTAATCCTAATTTTTAATCCCCCATAATTATGTGAATACAAAAAAATTTATATTTATGTGAATATTTAACTATGATTATTTATTTATATGATTTATTCTACCATTTAAAAAAAATTTCGTACCTAAGTTTCGAGGACGAAACTTCTTTTAAGGGGGGTAGACTGTAATACCCCGTATTTTTATGTACTTTTTATAAAGTACTTAAGTATTAATAAAATGTATTGTTAAGGGCTCAAGTATTTTAATAAAATATTTTAAAGGGTTAAAGTATTTTAAGTACAAGGTTTTATAAAAGTAAAATATATTTTGGACCAAACGTTTATTAATTATTGGGCAATGTAAATTATTCCTACATACTCTTATTGGAATAACCCATTCCAAAACCCATAACTTAAGCCCTATCCCATAACATAAGCCCACATTTTTATAAGCCCAAATTTAACCTTACACTCCCTAATCTATAAATACACCATGACTCCCCAAAAATTTCCCACACAAAAAGGTTAGTCTTATTTTCTTTCTCCTTTATTTTATTAATTTGTGGTTTTGATTTTATTGTTTGAAATTAATTTAATTAGTATCAAATTGTATTTTGATGATTAAACTTTATAATTTTAGATTTTATAAATGTCATAATTTTCAGATTTTGTAAATTTTATAACCTAGGGTTTTTAATTATTAAAAATCATGATTTTAGGGTTTTTATGGACAATTGATTTAGTGCTTTTATAGTAATGATGTTTTGAAATTTTGGTGATTATAACTAATGATTAGATTAACTTAATTCCATATTATTTTGAACACGTAAATTCGTGTTTTAATTTTTAGATTCCCGTTCGTTAATATTAATCCCGTTTTAATCCCGATCAGGTTCTGAACTCATCCGATTTTGATAAAAAAAAAAGTAGTGTTTTCCGTGTAGAAACAACGTTTTAAGAAAGACTCACTATTTTGGTAGTGAGCACCACCCTCTCGTGGCCAAATTCAGCCTCTAAATATGATTTTTGGGCAGTTTTTTATTTTTAACGAAGTTTTTTTTATGCTTCTAAACCTATAAAATAATTATGGTGAGTATTTTGTGATTGAAAAAGCTTTGAACTTTATATTCTAACTTTAAAAATAATTTTCAGATTTCATACCTTTTATTTTGAAGCCTCTAATTGCATTGAATTGATATATTTTTGGGTTTTTAACACACTAACTTGCTATATAATGACTATTTCAAGTAATTATGCTTATGGGGTTATTTTATATACTTAAAACAAATTTTCAGATTTATTTACCCACTTTAAAGTTGCTGTAATTTGATATAAAACACTATATTTTCATAAATCTAACATATAAACTTGAAGTTGGGATGTTATATTACTAATCTTGATTTTGGGGACAATTTAAAGGCTTTATTTTGATGATTTAAGAGGTTTTAAAGTAGTTTAGTTTTGCTGTAGTTTTAATTGCTTTGGTATTGATTTATTTCTAATTGTTTGGTTTAGGAGAGGATTTTGTAGAAGGCGACTTCTAGTTTTAAAGTGGCCAATCGAATTGTTTACTCAAGGTATGTACAAGTTACGAAACCTTGCTTGTAGGTGCATGTTTAAGGACGGATCGAGAACTTAGTATCATGTATAGGATTGACTGGGTTAAATTGTCTGGTTATACATTGTGAATTTCAAATGATGTGCACTAGTTTATAATGCAAGTATTATGTGTGCTTTAATTATGCAAGGTGCGCATAAAGGCAAAGGTATGTGATTGGTGTAAAGATAAAATTATTACTCATTCATGATTATGTAAACAGGATGAGTAAAGGAGAGATTCAAGTCTTGTAAGATGAGGTTAAGGTTTTTGGGGTGCCTTATGCACTCAAGGTGTTTATACACCGAGGTAGTAATGGAATAATTAATAAATGTTGTTTATCACTAATAAATCAAGAATCTAAATTGAGAATTTGCCATGTTTGATTGAATTGTTTGGGATGTTTGTATTGAAATGTATATGAGTCATCACCAAGTCTAAACCTGTAAATCACGTAAAGTGTAAGATGGATGAGCAATAAAACTCTGGAATGGTGCACATCTGGAGTAATGACAATCAGGGGTTGGGGTACATGGGGTATTAGCCGTGTACTTTTATCGAGGCCGTCTGATCTACGAGTCTCCTCTTTCAAATATTATTTTTCTAAAACTAGGAGTTAGGTGAGATCTCATACTAACTACGGTTACGGAGTCGCGCCCGTGGTCGTTGGATGTTTATTGATGTTTCCGAAAGGAGGCATGGGGTTTTTCTTTATTGATGTTCCAAATGGGACATGGGTTGGACAACCTTGTCTATTGCTAAATCCAATGAACTAATTAAATGAGTCAGTCAGTATCCATTAGTGAGGTCTTAATAAATTTAATAGCCGAGTCATGAATTGAGTCTATATTTAATGATGCTTGTGCTTGATTATTAATAGCATGTTAGGTATTTTCTTAATTTGATTTCGCAGCTTGTATGTACTCAGCTTTGCTGACTGCGTGCTTTTGTGTGTGTCTTTCTTTGGTCATGGCCTTCGCCTTTCAATAACCCTGTGACGATCCAATTTTTACACTTGTAATATTGGGGAGCAGAATAACCACAGGTTCTTACACATGCAGCATTCATCAGGGTTGTGGGATCTTGAGTAGAGAGTTGGTTGTTTGCATTTTATTTCTTTAACAAGTTTAAATTTATTTTAATTTGATTTTATTTGACACTAATTCCTTTTGGGTTTGAATTTATTTGAACACTGAATTTAATCACTTACTACTTTTATTGGATTTTAAATAAGGGCCTTAATGGTTCCAACTTGTAATACTTATTTTGATTTAGTTCCTTTGTTTTGAGGTTTATTTAAAACTGTTTTGGTTTTCCGCTGCTAATTTCTGAGATAGCCTTAACGTTTGAACACGTGGCGGTAGCACGCTAGTAATTCTCTTGAAATTGTTCAGGTTATACGGTTTCTCACAGGTTTTTAAGAGAGAATTATTGGGGTGTTACATAATTGATTTAGGAATATAATTAAGATTTTGACCCTCCACATGATCATTGGGTCATACATAAAACTCGTTTTAGGCCCAGTTTAGTATTATGGCCATAACTCCTCGTTATAACTCAAAAAGGTCTTTTCAAGCCCCATATAACTACACAATTATTAGACCCATATCATTGGACCACACTAGACTGGATTGGACATTTTTCATGAATAGGGTACGAAAAGAAACATTCACGAGACTCTTTCACATTTCACCTCGTTCGATATTCAATAACGTGAAAGATATTCATCACTGGGTTTGGTTTTTGGGGAGACACAATCAGGTGTCTACACTGATACTTGTTCTTAATTTGTGCCAAGCCTTTTTCCTCTCTGCTCTTCAAAGCAACGTGTGATGGTGAAATTAGTGGGGCTCGTATTTGTAGGTGTGCTCCAAGAATCTCTCATCTTTTTTTTTTTTGCCGATGATATATAGTATTTTATTCGTCAAAGCAAATTTGCAAGAATGCTCCAAAATTGTTGATATAATCCATACATATGAAGGGGCTTCTGGTCAAAAAGTTAATCTTAGCAAAACAGAAGTTGCATTTAGTAGAAGTGTGTCATCGTAACAATGAAGCTTGATTGTTGATACTCTTGGTGTTCGGGAAGTTGATAAACATGAAAAATACCTTGGCCTCCCTATGATAATCGAAAGGTCGAAAAAGGCGGTGTCCACTTGTTTGAAATAAAGAATATGGAAAAAGATGCATGGTTGGAAGGAGAAACTATTGTCTCGATCGAGAAAAGAAGTATTGATCAAAGTGGTTGCTCAAGCAATTTCCACTTATATGATGAGCATTTTTAAAATTCCCATGGGCTTATTGATGAAATCCATTCAATTTTGGCAAGGTTTTGGTGGGGCCAAATGATTCGGTAAAAAAAATATGCATTAACATAGTTGGGACAACCTCTTTTTTCTTAGTCGATGGGCGGAATGGGGTTTAGGGATTTAAAGTGCTTTAACCAAGCATTCCTTGCGAAACAATGTTGGAGACTGTGTAGAGATAAAAACTCATTACTAGTTGCCACCTTAAAAGCTAAGTACTTCAAAAACTCTGAATTTTGTGGATGCTTATTGTGGTTACGATCCTAGTTATAGTTGGAGGAGTTTATGGGGCGCGAAATCTCTGTTGCTTGATGGTTTGAAGTGGCGTGTGGGCAATGGTAGTTCGATTAATGTGTGGGATGACTCGTGGATTAATGGTGATGGTTGGTATTATGTTCCTACGCCTGTTTCAAAATTCAATCTTAGTATGCATGTGCGTGAGCTAATTGATTTTGAAGGAGGGAGGTGGAATGAGGAGTTAATTAATTCAAATTTTACGGATGTGGATAAGAAATATATTCTGGATACTCCCTTGTCTTCTAGGTGGCTAAGAGTTACTCGATATTGGTGTCCAAATTCTGATGGCATGTATTCTGACAAGTCTGGCTATTGGCTTAGGAGATTGGGATGCTTGAGAGCTTGGAAATTGTTGGGCATTAGTAGTACTATTGAAAGGTATGGTGTCCTTCGAACAAGTGTATTATTCCGATAGAGGGTTCGGAGCTATTAGAAAGCTAATTATTCAGTAAGTTCAAGTGATCAGAATGCCTAGGTGGAGGTCGTTTACGATCAGTAATATTAATGTATAATTAATATTAAAGCTTAATCTTGACTGAACACTTCGGGTCACACCCAAGCAACTAACGATCCGACACAACGAATTAATTCAAAAGGAATTAATGAGTTTCTCGAGTAATATGAATTTAGACGTCGGAAATCGAGCTAGGATCGTCGACCGTCGCAAGTCGAGTCGAATTAATAAAAGACGAGACGGTAAAATCAATAATTAATCAACAATTTACTAAAATACCCCTAGCATCGGAATGCCTCGAGAAAACCGAATGCTGGGGCAAGTGTGGCTAGCATGCGCACCGCACTAAGCCAAGGGTGTTGGGTGCGCATGGGAGCTGGTGCGTGGCTAGCTAGGCTAGCAGCACCAACCGCACACAAGTGCACAGCAGCCCGCAAAGCATACGTGTCTTGCTGTGCGTGTGTGTGTGCTGGCGCGCAGGCTAGCTAGCTATGCGTGTGTGCGTGCTGGCGCGCAGGCCAGCGTGTGTGTGCTGCGGCATAGCGCGCCACGCCCAGCAGCAAGCAGCAAGCAACCTTACTGGGATGGCACGCAAGCGTGCTTGCTGCTAGGCCAAGGCAGCATCCCACCCGCAACATGGCTGGCATGGGGCAGCAACCCAGCCTAGCACAAGGCCGCCAACTGGGAGTGCCTTGGTGCCCAAGGTTGGGGCGCCACATGGCAGCTTGTGAGAGTGCCTATTTTGGGGATCCTTGAGGAGTAAGGATTTGGTCCCCCCCCCCTCTTGTGGTCCTCACCTAATCTCTCCTTGTGTAATTGCCACTTGTTGATTAATTAGTTGTTTGCTATTTTCTTTTATTTTTAATTTAAAAATAAAAAGGGAAAATTGATTTTACCAACTCCCACATTGATGGGAGAATGGAATTCTCTCATGACATTCTTTATAAATACCCACCTTGGGATTTGGAGAAAGTCACTTGAGTAAGAGCTCAAAAAGACATCTCCACTTGAGGGAAAACCTTTAACCTCATTAATTACTTGAGTAGTGTTTTGGTCCGACTTGGCTAACCTCCAATTAAGAGACTGGTCGGGGTCGTGTTGTGGGTGGATATCGTCGGAGGCCATTGCGCTTGTGAGGCTTAGCTTTCTCAAGTAAGAGCTCCGTTGGTCGAGCGAAGCACACATCAAGGGTAATTTAGTCTTTTCTCTAATCTTGTGTATTTTATGTCTTTTGGTTATATTAATTGTGAGTTTTTCTTTAGGCTCGAAATTTATTTCCGCGGTGAGTTAGATTCATCGAAACCCAACAGCGGTATCGAAGCCTTGCTCATTTATTTATATAACTAAAAAATTTCAAGGTGTTTTAATGGCTTTATTTTTCTGGGTTTATGTTACTAATTAGATTAGTAGCTCGGTTTTATTAATTTTAGTCCCGTTTTAATGAGAATTTTGGCCCCAAACCCAGATTTTCGCCCAAAAATAATGAATTTTGGGTGGAAACAGCATTTTGGAAGATTTTCAGCCCTTTAAGAACTGTGAAAAAGCCAAAATCCGACCTGAAATGCCTTTTTTTGAGGGTTTTCTCGTTTTTGACGAAAATTTTTAAATCTTTTAACCTTGAATCTTAATGGCATATTTATGGTGATTATGTATTTAGTTATTTCCTTAATGTTTCTGCACTTTTGGACCTCTTTAAGCATGGTTACTTTGTAGTAATTAGTGCTTGAAAGATTGGTTAAATGTTCACATAATCAAATCCATTGCATTAAGTGTGAAAAATATTATTTGATGCTTCTAAGTACTAAAGATCTAATCTTTAATTGTTCTAGTGGTTCGAACTTTGAGTTATTGTATTCCATGAATTTTTTGTTGAACTTTTTGATTTAATCATTTATTAAGTTGATTAGAATCATAAATTTTCAATCTTGTGATAGAATTTTAATTTATCTTTATATTGGAAGATATAATTTTCAAGGATTCACAAGTTAAAGTTGGAATCTTTATTTGAATTTTGTGTTCATAATTCCAACTCTCTCTTTAATTTTGTCAAATCTCATAAATAATTTACATTGGTTAAATTAATGTTGAGAATAGGCCTACTCATTTTATTACATCAAGTTGAACCAATTTTATTAAAGAATAGTTCTTGGAAATAATTTTGGTTTTGTGCACTTGAATGAATTTATTAAGTTAGACTTGTTCTAATTCTTCATTTTGCTCGCTAAATTAATTCTAAAATTAATTTGTAATTAATTAAATAAGTCATGCAAAATTCAGAATTAATCCCGAAATTTTAGCATACAAACCAAGGTAAGAACCACCCTTGGCTAGCCGGGCTGCATAACAGCCCGCATGTGGCTTCTAAGGGGTGGTCGTTGCTTGGTGCGTGCATGCTTAGCTGGTGCTTGCTGTAGACACCCAAATGTGTCTCCCCAAAACCAAACCCAGTGATGAATACCTTTAATGTCATTTGATTATCAAACAAAGCAAAAATGTGAAAAGTCTAGTGATGAGGATGTTTTTATTAAAATATCTCTTCTTTCTGTTTTAGAAAATATTTTTTTTCTTACTCTATTTATGAAAACGTGCATTCCAGTTTAGTTTGGTCCTGATATGGGTCCAATAATAGTGTAGTTGGATGGGACTTAAAAAGACCTTTCCAACGATATATTATAAGCCCAATTCCGATGAATAATGAGGAAGTTATGGCCAAAATACTAAACTGGGTCCAAACCGGATTTTACCTACGACCCAATGATCATGTGGAGGGTCCAAAGGTTTAATCTTATTCCTAAACTAATTAGGATTAATTAGAAGCTTCCATAAGTTTCTAAAATATCTTAATTATCCTTTTTGAAAAGATAAAATCAAGGAATTTGAAATTGAATAAAAACTTTCCTTTTTTAAGTCCTAATTCTATTCGAATTTAAAGATGTTCAAAGACGGTCAGATATTACTTTCGTGCCTCATAATTTTTATCCAAGTCTTATATGGTTGGATAGATCTTTAAATTAAATTTCCAATGATATATTATAATATTAAATCCGAGCTATAACGAAAAAGATATGAAAGAAATACGAAACTCTATCCAAAACTGACACCCTTCCACTATTTCGGCCATTTCTTTTTATCTACAAAAGATTTTAATTTTATTCCAATTGGGTTGGAAAGTAGACTTCAAGATATTTTTAACGACATATTATATGACTTATTTGGACTTCTGGATCAAAAGTTATGATAAAAACAAAATTCGCAAACACTGCTAACCGACGAGTTTTATTTCAATTCGAATTCGGATTCTGTTCTTATTCTTCGACTCTCTTTTTTCCTATAAATAGAGGTCATATCTCCCTTTTTTTTTCAATCATATAAAAAAACAATCATCTTTCTCTCTCTTAAGCTAGAAGCTTTCCTTCTCTCTATTCTTTTTCTAAACCTTCCCTCTTACACAATTCCTCATACATTAGCACTAGACACACCTAGCCAAGTTCGAAGTTGCCTTCGCCCTAGACGTGAAAGGTTATAATTTCTGAGGGTTTGGTCCCAAATCTCTTTATTTCAATTTATTTAATTTAATTCTTTGATTTTATTATTTTCCTTGAAGTTACTAACGCGTGTATTTTGTTATTAGAAAGAGGTACGAGGCATCAAAGTGGAAAGCATGTTTAAATTTGTTTAGTTCCTAGTATCATGTTAGGATGTTATTATTGCTTTCTAGTATCATGTTTAGGATGCCTTTTACTCTTTTCTAATAGCATATTAGTATCATGTTATGGCTAAAGCTTTGATCTTTATTGTTTAGTGACATGCTAGGGTTTGTTATTAATCTTGTTAGTATCATGCCTGCGATCTTGCTAATAATATTATGCTTTAACATGAT
The DNA here is from genome assembly GCF_948465745.1 of Chenopodium album. Classification (NCBI taxonomy): domain Eukaryota; kingdom Viridiplantae; phylum Streptophyta; class Magnoliopsida; order Caryophyllales; family Amaranthaceae; genus Chenopodium; species Chenopodium album. The sequence goes on along the minus strand of NC_137850.1, from coordinate 9,649,363 downwards.
TATTTTAATTATGATTATTATGATTGTTATTATGATTATGATTATGATTTATTTTTATTATGTTGCTTGATATTGATTATTATTGTTATTGCTTGATCACGCCTTTTATGCATGTTTAAAGGGAATTTGTACTTGTAATCACACTTAATAAGATAATTAATAATCTTGTTTAGGCTAATATGATTATAATTCAAGTGATCACCAATAATAGATTTTCTTGTGCATTAAATTCAACCAACATAGATAAACACGTTTAGGGTTAATCTGTTGATTGCATGTTAGTCAGAAAGCGCACATGAATACGAGAAGAATAAAGTAGAGCCCTATTTAGGGCAGGTTCAATCTCTTTTAGATTGGATTTTTACCTTCATCCCTGAACCTTATTTGGTTCAGGACCTTTTGGAGTTGACGATCTCATGGATCGTTAAGGGGTGTAATCTTCACCTTGTGAACGGTTTACAAGTTCCTAAAACTTGTTGGCGACTCTTTTGCTCTAGCTTCCTTCCTTTTGGACGCCACCATGCTTAAGTGTATGATCACAGTGGGGTTCAAGCTTGGGGTTAATGCTTGAAATATTCCCTACACTTGCTGACCAGCAGCATAGCGCAACACGACCAGCAAGGCAGCAGCAGCAGCTCGCATGCTGTGCGCGCCATGCGTGCTGCTGTACGTGTGTGTGTGACTTTGCGATTCATGTGCGGCTGGGCAAGCGTGAGCGTGTGTGTGCGATGCTTGGTGCATCAGGGAGGACAGTGAGCGAAGGTGCGGGCGTGGCTACTAGGCAGCACAAGCCCAGCACAGCAGCAAGGCTAGTGCCAGCACTAGCAGCCTTGCAACGCCCCCTTGCCAAGGCTTGGTGCCTAGCAAACCAAGCCTTGTTGCTTGGTGCTAGGCACACGAAAGAGTTGGGCTATATTTTGCATTTTTAGCCATTTTATTTATTTTAATTATGTTTATTAATTTTAATTAAAATTTTAGAGGCTAGGCCTCAGTTTTTGTAACACCCTAGAAATTTCTTTCTTTTAAAATACCTGTTTTGCCCAGTTTAAAACTTTAAATAGGAAAATCTAAGATATTAACCCACCGTGAAAACGGCTAAGGAAACTATCAAAGACACACAACAGAAGACTCTCCTTTAAAATATTTTAAAACGACTCAACTTAAAAAGTTATCCAATCAAAAGCAAAGTCAAACCAAAGTAAAATAAAGTCAAACCTACAACTTGGAACCATTATAGGCCCTTAACAAGACCAATTCAATTTAAAACCTTTATGTTATTTTCGCAATGGAAATATCATAATATAAATAAAGCAATAACACATCATAAACTTATGGAAACTAGCATGATTCGCTCTTCACTCATGCCCATCATGAATATGCTTCATCACCTGAAAAGCTTCTCTTTACTTGTTCCCACTACTCTTCATTAAAAATGGGTCATCATAAGGCCAAGGTAAAGACAAGGCCAACAAACACACAAACAAACAATCAGCAAAGCTGAGTACATAAGCGTAATTAAACAAACTAACATGCATTTACCTATCAACACACAACTTACCTTGTTGCACCTGTTTATCAAGCGCACAACATTCAACAAAACTTCTCAACTAATTAACTAATTAACTTATTTAGTTTTGATTATGCATCGAACGGGTTTCCCTCCTAACCTGCCCCAATAAAAGGGTACTAACACGGGAGCTAACCGTGCCACTATAAAAGAACCACTCGTAAGTGGCGGAATTTCTACGCATAATAATAAAAAGAAAAATACAGCATCATGTACTCCCAGTAGAAGTTATGGTTAAATATAAAATCCCATAACTCCCCCCATATGTTCATACTCAAAATATATACGTTCCAAGAGTTTTGATGCGTAATCTCTTTCACTTTACGTTCTTTATAATTTATTAAACTTGGTGATGACTCTCAAATCATAACAACATCAAACATCATGATTATTCAAACAATTAAACACTTTAATTTAATTCTTGAACAATTAGTGACCACATAATATTTAATGTTGAACCCTTTTTAATCTACCTCCGTGTCTAAGACACCTTAAACGCATAATGCGCCAAAATTCTTATCCCTCGGTGTTAGAAACACCTTAAGTGCACTAAGGCACCAAAAATATAATTTATTCCTCGTGTACAAAGACACTTAAATAGCTCCTTTCTCATGCTTATAGCATCAATAAAATTTATATAAACCATAATAAAATTCTCTTTATTTATTCCAATCCAAATTAAACATTCAGTTTAATTAAACATGCTTTCTATCATTCCAAACTATTATTTTTTAACCATTAATCTATCACAAATAAATCATGCTTCATAATTCAATCACCAATAACAACCAAATCACAATTTCCATTCCAAATCTAGCATGATACTACTTGTAATCAATTAATCACATCTAGCATGCTACTACATCATCAAAATTATGCTAAGTACGCGAACGTACCTTGAATATGATCTTAATATTGCCACGACTAATAAAAATCACTCACTTCAAAGTCTCCTACAATTTAAAATAATAATAGAGCATTAAAATCCACTCTACACAAATTTCCAGCAATATATACTCTTATTAAACCCCTCATAATTTAATTAAAATAAGCTGAAATTATATTTAAAACATCATACATTAATCCCAATTAATGGGTAATTAAAATTCCTTAAAGAAACTTGATTTTTAATGTACTACCAAAAATTCCAACAATATATTTATATAAAAACTTGCTGTAATTAAGCTTTAAAACACTTAAATCAAAGGTTTAAACCACCCCAAATCATAATCCTTCAGTAATTAATAATTTGTGAATCTAGGGTTTCAAAATTGGGGCTTTTTAATTAAAATTAAAATCTGAAAATTAAATTACATACTACTTATAATCAAACATCATAATATTAACGCAAAACCCTTAATTTATAATTAGATCTAAGGTTTAAACAAGATTTAAAACAAAGATTTAATTTTTTTTTTCGAAGGTGAGAAGAAGCAACCGGAAGGCAGGCCGGCGCCACTGCTGGTCGTTGCCGCTACCGGATGGTGCTGCTGGTGGCTAGCAGCCCACCGATGGTGGTGGTGGCCAACAGTGGTGCAAGCCGAAAAGGGGAAGAGGAAAAAAAAAAAGAAAAGAAAACTAAAGGAGAAGAGAGAGAAAGTTTACCTTGAGTTTTCTCCACTCTGGGTAAAGTTTAATTTGCCCAACTGTTGAATATTTATACCCCTTTCTCTAGAGACCCTTCTTACCTAAACTTTCCCTTTTTACTCTTTCCTAATCCCTTTTCTAATAAAACTTTACTAAAATAAAACTTTCCTAAACTAAACCCCAACTTTAATAAAATAATTAATTAAATAAACTTTCCTTTTATAAAATATTTCCAAACTTATTTAAAATAAATAATTAAAATATCGTAAATTAAACATTTCAAATTATTTAAATACTTCACAAAATACTTATTTTAAATAAAATACGTATAAGAATACGGGGTATTACAGTTTTGAGCTGCACTTGCAAAATTTTATTTTGGCAAAATTTTAGGTTTACCGGCTTCATTAATTGGATTAATTAAGATGGATGCGGAATTAAGTGGGAGCTTCAATTTTAATTGCGCTTAATTACATAATCGGTTAAACAACTTTGACTAGTTTTAATTTGGCACGTTAATTGGATTAACCTCCTAAATTAGTTACTAGTTTACGCATGTTTGTGCATTGTTACTTGATTATTGTTGTAAAATGCATGGGCCATTCTCATATAGTGAATGGATGAATGGAATGTATATTCTCTCACGGGTTTTATAAAATGGCAACTAGTGGGCCCGATTAAGATAGAAAATACGGACTGCGTTCCGTCATGTAGTTTTGTAAATCTAAATACGGTATGCGAGCTGTTGAGTGTTTTTGTACCTTAATATTTAGATTATTCCTAATTGTAGATACTAGTATTTGCATTATTTTGGTCATGTCTTAAAGACGAAGGTTCTTGGAAGACGAAACCATGAAGTTGCAAAAGAAGACCCTTGAAGACTTGAAGGCTCAAGGGGTCATGCTAGTTGTTAAATGCATCATTTACTTATGTTTTCGATATATATTTATGATTATATACGTGAATAATATGTTAGATGCATCTTTAGGATTTCGAATGTTGCGATGATTAATTAAGTTCACTTAAATTAACCAACATAGAAACCCTAGATCCCTAAAATATTGAGTAAAAAATTGCCATTCCGAAACACCACTTACCGACCTATTGAGAGTAGTGATGGGCAACGCCAAAGCGAGGCATCACTACTACTCCTAGGATACGTAAGGCATACCGGGTATGCATGTTGGTTTTGGTTATACTCAACGATATGAGTGATGGAGTCCTAACATGTTGTGGCAAAGTGGATAAATTGTTGAGAGAGCATTAGATGCAACGATTTATCTAACCAAGAGTGGCTTGGAGCCATTATCAAAGAGTTGCTTACCTTAGAATATTGAGTGTTAAGACAAGCCAAAGCATGCTTAACTACTCATTGATTCTTTGGATCTTGGAATCGACTTATTCTCACCAAATGGGGATAATTTAATGTGTGAATAAGACGTTTAAATAAGTTTGATAAATATGCATGATTTCAATCTTATTTAAGTATTATGAATGGTTTTTCATTTCAAATTCTTTCAATTGTAGAATCATGTCTTCAACTAATAACGACAACAACCTAATGTGCCTGGAACTTCCCGAAAAGTTACCATTTTCTTTGAATTTGGTGAACTTTAAGGAGTGGGAAGAAGAACTCCGAGAGACCCTCCGAAATTGCTACCTAGAGCACATTCTCGACATACCCATACCGAGTTTTTACTCAAAAGGGGTTATGAGCGATAAGGCTCAGAGGAATGGAGTTTGGATTGCAAAAGAGTCTCACGACTTATGGCAAACCTCATCCCGGAACAATGGAAGGGGAAGTTCTCCAACTATTTTCCGGACATGCTCCTCAAAGCTCTAGAGGATATAGTCAATTTGAGGGTCACCAAGAGCATCAAAGGCAATTATGATGGTCTTGTGGAGGAAGTGACTAGGTCACTCTCTAACATGAAGATCAAGCCGCCGCAAGAGGGGTACCTTGCCAAGGAGAGGCAAGAGGTATGGGCACAAGTCTACAATACTAGACTAAGACTTGGTATGCCACTTCGAGCCCACGTTCTCCGAATGACAAGGATATTCACTCACTTGGCGCTCATTGACAAGCCGGTGGAGGATGAGCAAGCGGCTCACATGCTATTGAGTCCTTTCCACTCGGGCTATGTCGCATTGAAGATGCGGCTAACAGCCAATCGGAACAAACTCTCTTTGATGGAGGTTGTCCATGAGCTTCAATGGGCCGACTCTTGCGGAAGTGATAGGCTCAAGCTTGCTCTAAGGGAAAATAAGAAGGAGTTCAAGAACAAGGCAAAGATGCGATGCTTCTACTCTAGTCGGCGGGGCCACTACAAGAGAGAATGCAACATGTACCTGGAAGATGAGGCAAAGGGAAGAGAAATCTCTACCACCGGTATCTTCTTTATAAACTTACACTTGAATACAAGCAATTCATAAGGTATTAGATACCATTAATGACTCACTATATGCTCCTATTTCAAGAACCAAGTGAGAAGGGCTTACCAAGTGGATGTGGATATACAAGTGGAAGAAGAAGACAATCTTTCCAGAAGGCTTGTAATCACATAGTTTGTCTTGACATATAACTTGTTTAAGTTTTTTTTGTTTTCAACCATACATTGATCTTCCGAAGTTGGACATCATTTTGATCACAAGACTATTGTTTCAAAGATTTTGCTTATATGTTTATGGCTTGACACGTTTATTTAAAAATGTGCGCTTTCGTTAGACAAACAAGTTTTTAATGTTATTAATACCACCAAGAAAGCTAAGACCATTGAGTCAAATGAGACATACTTGTGGCATTGTTGTCTTGGCCACATTAACATCAAACGCATCAAGAAACTTGTACAGGAAGGTGTTCTTGACTCGTTCGATTTACAATCGTTTGAGAATTGCGAAAGATGTTTATTAGGCAAGATGATAAAGCAACCATTCTCCAAGTTAGGAGAAAGGGCAGGTGACTTGTTGGGCCTAATACACACCAATGTATGTGGACCAATGAGCACAACCACAAGAAACGGCCATCGATATTTTATCACCTTCACAGACGACTATAGTAGATATGGATATGTCTACCTTATGTCGCACAAATCTGAATCGCTTGAAAAGTTCAAAGAATTTCAGAGTGAAGATGAAAAATTCGATGGGATCGTGGTAGTGAATACTTGAGCCAATAATTCGATGACCATCTGAAAGAAAAGGGTATACTTTCAGAATTGACACCTCTAGGAACTCCACAATGGAACGGAGCATCCGAAAGGAGAAATCGGACCTTGCTGGACATGGTACGATCAACAATGGGTCTTAGTGATCTTCCTATCTCTTTCTGAGGACATGCACTTCTAACCGCAGCACTAAACACTGAACCGTGCTCCATCAAAAGCTGTAGAAAAGACTCCATACGAGCTATGGACGAGGAAACCTCCAAGGTTGTCTTTTCTCAAGATATGGGGATGCGAAGCATATGTCAAGAAATTAATTTCTAACAAACTTCACCCCAAAACTAACAAGGTTTTCTTTATGGGCTACCTAAAAGAAACCAAAGGGTATTAGATCTACAACAAATTCGAGAACAAAGTGTTTGTTGCTCGCGATGGTGTCTTATTGGAGAAGTAACGCCTTTCCAAAATGACAAGTGGGAGGAAAATTGAACTCGATGAAGTTCGAGAGGACGAGCAACAAAATCAAATTGACAGTCAAAGTGCTCAAACAGCATCAGTTAACGCTAGTCAAAATGTGCAAAGTCAAACCGACAATGCAAATGCTCAGTCTGTTACCCTACGTAGGTCGTAAAGACCGAGGTCTCAACTTGATAGGTATCTTGGTGTTGTATTAACGAGAATCAAGACATCCTGGTAGTGGATGGAGACAAACCGGCAACCTACAAGCAAGCGTTGGCGAGAACCGACTCTGCTAAATGGCAGGAGGCCATGAGATCTGAAATGAATTCCATGTTTGAAAATCAAGTCTGGGACTTGGTTGACTTGTCCGAAGGTTACACATCTATCGGATGTAAGTGGATTTTCAAATTGAAAACCGACAAAGATGGAAATGTATTCATTTACAAAGCTAGACTATTAGCGAAAGGTTATAGGCAAATTCATGGTATTGATTACGATGAAACCTTTTCTTCGGTCGCAATGCTTAAATCCGTTCGGATCATCCTAGCGATTGCTGCATATTACAATTATGAAATATGGCAGATGGACGTCAAAACCGCCTTACTCAATGGAATTTTGGAAGAAACTGTGTACATGACACATCCTGAAGGTTTTGTTGACCAAAAGAATGATGGGAAGGTGTGTAAGCTTAAAAAGTCCATTTATGGGCTAAAGCAAGCTAGCAGAAGTTGGAATCTGCGATTCGATGAAGCCATTAGTAAGTTTGATTTTATCAAGAATCTAGATGAATCTTATGTTTACAAGAAGGTTAGTGGGAGTGACATCGCCTTCCTAGTCTTATATGTCGATGACATATTGCTCATTGGAAATAGCATTTCGGTATTAGAGTTTGTAAAGGCATGGATTGGAAAATGTTTTTCAATGAAAGACTTAGGAGAGGCTCAGTACATATTGGGATCAAGATCTATAGAGATAGATCTAAGAGAATGATTGGATTGAGCTAAAGTACTAACATCGATATGGTACTGTAGACCCTTAATTGTGTCTCCCCAAAAACCAAACCCAGTGATGAATACCTTTCACGTCATTTGATTATCGAACGAAGTGAAATGTGAAAGAGTCTTGTGATGCAACTGTTTTTAATAAAAATACTTCTTTCTGTTTTCGAAAATATTTCTTTTTGTACCTTATTTATGAAAAATATCCAGTCCAATTTAGTTTTGTCCATGATATGGATCCAATAATAGTGTAGTTGGATGGGGCTTAAAAGAGCTTTCCAACAATATATTATAAGCCCAATTCCGATGAATAATGAGGAAGTTATGGCCAAAATACTAATTTGACCTCAAAAGATTTTATATGGCCCAATGATCAAGTAGAGGGCCCATTAATTATTATTCCTAAAGTTATTAGGATTGCTTTAATTTTCTAGAGTAATCTGGAAGGTTATTTTAAATTCTAATAGAGTTAGGATTAATAATTATATTCTTATATTATTTAGAAAAGATAGGGAGTTCAATTTGAAATAAAACAAGTGTTTTAAAAGATAAAACTAATTTAATTAAGATAATTACAGAGTCTAATTACCTAATTATATTGGGAAAAGGACTCCGTACATGAATTTTATCATGATCAAGCCATCGAGCTGCGAAGAGCCTATCACGCCGCGATAAGCCTATCACATCGCGATAGGGTCTGTCGCGTCACGATAGCCCTATCGCATCGCGGTATCTTTATCGTGTTGCGATAGGGTCTATTTTACTTCGAGTTAAATTCTGAGTCTTTTCTAAGTGTTCCGGATATTTTCTCTATAAATAGGGGTGTTATTTCCCCGTTTTAAATCATCAACAATCATCTAATTCTATTCTCTTCTCTTCTCAAAGCTAGAAGCTTGTTCTTTCTCCCTCTTTCTAAGCCTTTCCTTTTTGAAATACAATACCGCATTCACAAGTCTTAGACGCACCTAACCAAGCTCGAAGTTGCCTTCGCCTTAGACGTGAAAGGTGATAATTTCTGAGGGTTTGGTCCCAAATCTCTATTTCAATTATTTAAATTAATTATTTGATCTATGAAGTTACTAACGTGTGTATTATTTTGATAGAAAGAGATACGAGGCAACAAAGTAAGTAGTTTTATTGCTCTATATGTCTTTAGAAAGTATGCTTAGATTTTATTAATTCCTAGTATCATGTTAGGATGTTATCTAATGCTTTCCTAATATCATGTATGTTTCTAGTATCATGTTTAGGTTGCTTCCTATTTTCTTAGGTTGCTTCCTATTTTCTTCTATCATGTTAGTATCATGTTAGGGTTAAAGTTTTGATCTTTAATATTTAGTGACATGCTAGGATTTTTTATTAATCATGTTGGTATCATGCTTAGGATCTTGCTTATATTAATATGCTTTAATGAGATTGAGATTACTATGTTGATTATTATTATGTTGCTTGATATATTATTGTTATTGCTTGATCACGCCCTCTCTTGCAGGTTTAAAGGGAATTTGTACTTAAAATCACACATAATAAGATAATTAATAATTTGATTTAAGCTAATGTGATTTTAATTCAAGTGATCACCAATAATAGATTTGTTTGTACATTAATATTCAACCAACATATATTAAACAAGTTTAGGGTTAATATATTGATTGTATGTTAGTCAGAAAGCACACATGAATATGAAAAGAATAAAGTAGAGGCCTATTTTGGGCAGGTTCAATCTCTTCTAGGTTGGATTTGTACCTTCATCCCCGAATATCCAGTCATGGTTCAGGACCACTATGGAGTTAGCAATCTCATGGATCGTGAAGGAGTGTCACCTTCACCTTGTGAACGGTTTACAAGTTCCTAAAACTTGTTGGCGACTATTTTGCTCTAGCTTCCTTCCCTTTGGTTGCCACCATGCTTAACTGTATGATCACAGTGGGGTTCAAGTGTGGGATGATTGAAATTATTCCCTATAGTTTTTGGCGACTCCACTTGGGAGGATTTCTATTTTAATTCCTAAAATTTATTTTGGCAATAATTTAGAATGAGTGGATGAGACTCGAAACGTTCTAAGTATTCATGTGCGTAATTTTGATTGACATTATTGGCATAAGCATAAAAAGGTCCGCATTGGGTAGACCATCCGTAATGCGTCAAAGACATAGGCTTTTTACACTTAGGAAATTTGGGAAATATCTTTCACAACTAGAATCGAAAAAAACGCTGCGAAAACTGGAAAATTCTAAAAACAAAGAGAGCTGCTGAGGCATGTAGGAACTGGCGCTGAGAAAACAGTGCCCATCGCAGTGCGATGGCTCTATCACGACGTGATAGAAATATCGCGGTGCGACAGGTCTATCATCTCACGATGGTCCCTGTTGTCTCTCGCTATGTTCTTCCAATACCGAGCAAGAAATCTGCGTTTTTGCTTTAACTGGTTCTAGTACTGTTTTCTCGGTTTTACTTCCTGATTGAGTTTTTCTCACTTTTTTGAACCCATATGTGTTCTACATATGACCATAACCCTCGGGGAATTCACTCTCCATCTACCCAATCGAACGCTCATTGCAACGAAGGGTACATCCGAGTTAATGAATTCACAAAACCATGGAAACAAGTTTAACTTGTGGGATCCCATCCATACGCACTAACCCTTCCAAAGGTAAGGCTTCTGCGCGATGCATTCGGACTCATAACCATGGACCCTCTTTGACTAACCCTTATCCTTGAACTTTAGAGAACTAGAGCCATGGTTAGGTTGCAAACTCAGTGCATCATATTGTGCTTATTTGACTATTTGTGCATTCTTGCTTGTGCATAATCTATATGTGTTTACACTAACCGTTTGCTTAACTTGTGTATAAGTCTAAATAACTAATTAATGACTATATAGGACTTTAATTAATTAATTAATTAATATGATTAATTAAAGCCTAATAAATTGAATAAGTCTGACTTAATACGACTATAGGCTTGACCTTTAAGGTAGAACACTCGAAACAGTCCCAGACTAACGTTTCAGTAATGACGCGAAGGTTTGACCTGTGGCGCGACACGAAAGTGTACATCGCGACGCGATAACATTGTCGCGCCGCGATGGCCCCTGGCGTTTTGCGACAGTTCCGTTGCAACAGCGATGGTTCAGTTTTCTGCCTGAGTCCTTACGCCGAGTCTAATTAATCAGTTTATTAATTACTAAAGCTTTGTTTAGTCCATTAATTGAGTCTAGGCATATAGTCCCATGGTATTACACAAGTATCAAAGCATGCCATTTTCACTCACTTTTTACGCACACACTTTGTATATATGTTCACCATGACCATGTCTAGAGAGTCTTGTGTGGGCGTGTTTTCTGTCATTTTTTTTAGGGGGGGGGGGGTAAGTCGGATATTAATCCTCCCAACATAACCATGTTTCTTGAACCCAATATTTGATTCCCAAAAATATGCACCCAATAAACCCAATAAAGTCAAAGTCAATTTGAATCAAGTCATTAAGTTAAAATGGTTTAAAATTTACAAACGCTTGGTCGAGAAAGGACGGGCGACTAATCAAAGACAACACTTTCATCCAAGTCTTACTTTTTGATAAACCGTTTTGACAAATAAGAAAGGCTAAGAAGAAAATGGCAATCGAAGAAAAAGTTAATGAACTAAGACAGAACATGGCTAGTTTGACCGAGATGTTCAAAACTCTCGTTCTTCAAGTCAATGACCCTGTGAAACAACAACAGCTCGAGGGAATGGAAGAGAACTTGAGCAAAATCTCCAATGACTACAAGTTCCAAGGGATTAGCTCACAAGGGGTCTCTTTGGACAAGGAACTTCTTCCGCAGAAGTTCAATGCTAACGACATCCCTAAGTTCAAGCCAACTGACAACCCTTATTTTTATTTAAGAGCTTTTGAAACAATAATGGAAATTAAGGGAATTGATAAGAAAGCTTTCCATTCGTTGTTCTCTTTATCTTTAGAAACCGTTTGTCAACAATGGTTTTTCTCCCTTGATAAGGAGAAAATCTCCTCTTGTGATTCTTTAACAAATGCTTTCATTGATAGATACAAATGCAACATTCAAGTGGTAACTGACCGTAGGGAACTTGAGATGTTGAAACAAAAGGAAAACGAAGGATTCACTTCCTTCTTCAACAAGTGGAGGGAAACATCCGCTAAGATGGTCGAGGTCCCTACTGAAAAAGAGTGTGTAACGATGTTCATCAAGAACCTCCAAGAGAAGTATTCAAAGCATTTGAAATACCAACACAACTTGAATACTTTCAACGCCGTCTATGATATAGGTATTGAAATCGAAGACGACCTTGCAAAACAGAAAGCTACTAACCATAATAACAGTAGTGGCTAGAAAGGAAAAAAGAACGACAATCCTTCTTCTTCCAAAAATACCTACTCTAGTAACAATGTTAGTACCTTTGACCTCAATGAAGTCTTAGCCATGGATAATCAAGGACCCAATAAGAAACTAAGGAAAGAGTTCACCCCTATTGGGATGAGCTATGATACTGCTTTCGATCGACTTCATGCCAAGCGACTCGTTACTCCCATTGGACCTATTCAAGATCCCGCACCTGAAAAGAGGTTGCCTAGTTGGAACCCAAATGAACACTGCAAGTACCATCAAGGTAGGGGTCATACTACTGAGAGCTGTTGGAAGCTAAAAGAGGTCATCCAATATTTGATTGACAATAATAACAAGCTTCTCATACCTCCAGCTGGCAAGAAGACCGAGTGATGATAAAGTACAAGACACAAGGCGGGCTTCAACGACGAGATTTCGTGACCTCCTCTTCTTTTTTTTATCCCCTCCTTTCCCAATAAGTCTAGCATAGGCACCTTTTATTTTCCTTAGATTTATTTTGTAGGATTTTTTCTTTTTCCCTCTTAATACAATAAGCATTTATTTTTTTTTGCATATGATCATTGTAAAAAATAAAAAATAAAAAAATATCACGCTGGACTAAGCATAAGGTTTACTAATGATTTGAGGCACCCCTTATAGCCATATCATATCACTTTCACCCTTTTGAATTACAATCCTTTCTTGATAAACCACATTGAGCTTCGTCTAGCGACTGACCTTTATTTTTTCAACCCATATCTACCTAACCTTGGGATGGGATGGTGTGCAAATTATGCAATAAAAAAGCTTGAGTAATTTTACCAAAAATTTCAAAAGATTAAAAAAGCAAATAGCAATAAAAGTGTGCAAAAGAGCAAGTGTTCCAATGTCTTTGACACGAATATGTATTTGATATGAACACGTCTCAGATTACGTCTCTTATCGAGTGCTCGGTACCGTGCCTGAGAAACATGAATGCCAAGTGAGTGATAGACCGCATGATCGGGATTGCCCACACTTATCAAAATAAAAAAATGCGAGAGCAAAAATATAAACAAAAGAGAGTTCAAAAGTGAAAAACCTCAAGCATACAAATACAAAGATTCAAAAGCAAGGTTGCACACCTTGGGGACTTATTTAGGGTCTTGAGCCTTTATCCCCTTCTTCTTCAACCTTTAGCCTAACCACGTTACAACCGTTAAAAGACCTCTTTGAAGTATACACACACTTGTGCGAGGTTTGGCTAGAGCTACGTTTGGCCTGATTCCTAACGGATACGTAGGCAACCTCACATTGGGGTGCAGCCGTAATAAAAATGCATTCATACATTCACATACTCACATCATGATCATATCAAGGGATTTCCAATGCCCATCCCTATCAGAGCTAGACTTGGGGGCTTGATCCCTACATCATTAGCTTACCCAGCTTAAGAGTCACCATCATTTGACTCTTTTCAAAATATTTTTCCACACACTTAGCCCTTGTGGCCAAACTTTAGTGTCACTTTCACACACATCACAGAAACATGGCCAAATAAACCTTCCCATAGGAACCCTTTGTCATGAAATCTTAACACAACGTTGAAGCATGCCTTGTCATATCAAAATCACTCATCATCATAATCATCATTGTATTACAAAGTATGAAGTACTTAGCCTCCGTGCCTAAGTTATCCAAATACTTTCATCATCAAGTCATCAACTAGCATAGTCTAGGATGTTATAATCCTTGCACCATGAGATACAACATCAATGCATACATTTGACTAAGCTCATTCAACATGCACTGCAAACACTCACTTTGATTTTTTTTCGCGTCTTTCTTTTTCGGGAGAAAGTCGGTACCCTCCACAAAAATGACGGAATTTTTTCTTTTTTGCATTTTGAGTCAAGCACATTACAATACAATGCACACACGAGTTATGTACATTAAGTCATGTCATATCACATTGAGTGGAGTCTTGCACCTTGAGTCATGTTGAGTCGTATGTATCAAAACACATTAAGTCGAGTTCACACAATGAGTTGAATAGCACCAAGCCTTAGGTCAACCCTAAAAAAAACATGAGCAAAGTCCTATAGTCAAATATAGATGCAGGTACACTAAGTCCAAAATTGAACGAGCAGAAAAAGCTCTAACTTAGGTTCAAGCGCATTGCAAAATAAATAACGCAGCACGATGCACCTTGGCGCAACACGAAGCTTCCTAACGCAGCACAATGCACCCAGACGCGGCGCGATGTACCTGTCGCTGCGCGATGACTCTGATTTGGCCCTGTCAGCCATCAATGGTCTCTAATTTGGATTGGTCGGTCCGTAACTAATCCATTTAAGCCTTTTGATGAGCATTTGAGCAATTGATAGCTGTTCGATTTGTAATCGGCCTGATGACGATCAAATGAAGCAGATTTGAAAGTTGATTAAGAACATTTGGGTAGTGATTGATTATAATCACAAAGAATTCCTAGGATGGAAGATTTCTACAAACCAATTTGAAGGCTTTAAGAATCTTAGATACGGTTCTTACAATGAATTTTCCAAAGATGGAAAGGTCAATTACTTCTAGTAGTAAAGACAAGAAAATTTGAAGACTCAAAAGGAGGCTCTAAGATTAAAGGGTCTCTTGCTTTAATTTGAGAAGGGCGGTTCGAGATGAAGCAGTCTTCGATAGCTTTCGCTAAGATTGTGGAAGTTATCACTTAATTTGAGAAGATGGCACGAGATGGGCGATCTTCGATGGCTTTCGCTAAGATTGTGGGGGTTGTCACCTAGATTTGAAAAGATAGCACAAGATGGGCGATCTTCGATAGCTTTCGCTAAGATTGTGGAAGTTGTCACCAATAAATGAGAAGATTGCACAAGATAAGCGGTCTTCGATGACGTTCGCTATGATTGTGGAAGTCGTCACCCAGATTTGAGAAGAATGGTTCGTGATGAGGCGGTCTTTGATAACATTCTCTATGATTGTGAAAGTTGTCACCATGATTCAAGAAAATAGCTCGTGATGTAGTAGATTTCGACAACGTTCCCTAGGATGTGGAAGGTTGTCACAAACAACTGAGGATCGTTACAAGCAGAATGATCTTTGACGACCTTCCCTAAAATGTAGAGGGTTGTCACAAACAATTGAAGATGACTACAAGCAAAGTCACCTTCGACTATGTTCCCTAGCTTGTGGAAGATGGTCACAAAACAGCAGAAGATCGCTACAAGCGGAGCAATCTTTGATGGTGTTCCCTAGCTTGCGGAAGACTGTCATAGTGAAATTGAAGACAGCTACAAGTGGAGCGGTCTTTGGTGATATTCCCCTAGCTTGAGGAAGGTCGTCATAAATGCAGCAGTAAAATCGAGTACCCCGAAAATGTGTACTCAATGGTGCAAGATACGCGTTTCTTAACTCTTTTATCTGTTTAAACTAACGCTAGTTTGCAGGTATCGACGTTGCAAGAATGATTTGGGATCGCAGAACGTTCTGAATCATTCTCCATCCCTATCGCTACTTTGACTTTTGTTTTCGAAACTCACGTTTTTCCAAACTCAGTCAAAGTGGGGGCTTCTGTGGAAATCTGATTGTGTCTCCCCAAACACCAAACCCAGTGATGAATACCTTTCACGTCATTTGATTATCAAACGAAGTGAAATGTGAAAGAGTCTCGTGATCCACCTGTTTTTAATAAAAATACTTCTTTCCATTGTCGAAAATATTTCTTTTTGTACCTTGTTTATGAAAAATATCCATTCCAATTTAGTTTGGTCAATGACATGGGTCCAATAATAGTGTAGTTGGATGGGGCTTAAAAGAGCTTTCCAACAATATATTATAAGTTCAATTACGATGAATAATGAGGAAGTTATGGCCAAAATACTAAATTGGGCTCAAAAGATTTTATATAGCCCAATGATCAAGTGGAGGGCCCATTAATTATTATTCCTAAAGTTATTAGGATTGCTTTAATTTTCTAGAGTAATCTAGAAGATTATTTTAAATTCTAATGGAGTTAGGATTAGTAATTATATTTTTATATTATTTAGAAAAGATAAGGAATTCAATTTGAAATAAAACAAGTGTTTTACAAGATAAAACTGATTTTAGTTAAGATAATTACGTAGTCTAATTACCTAATTATATTGGGAAAAGGACTCCGTACAGGATTTTTATCCTGATCAAGCCATCGCGCTGTGGAGAGACTATCGCACCGCGATAGGGTATGTCGCGTCGCGATAGCCTTATCGCATCGCGATAGCTATATCACATCGCGATAGGGTCTGTTTTATTTCGAGTCAAATTCTGACTCTTTTCTAAGCGTTCCGGATATTTTCTCTATAAATAGGAGCGTGATTTCCCCGTTTTCAATCATCAACAATCATCTAATTCTATTCTCTTATCTTCTCAAAGCTAGAAGCTTGTTCTTTCTCCCTCTTTCTAAGTCTTCCCTTTTTAAAATACAATACCGCAGTTACGAGTCTTAGACGTACCTAACCAAACTCGAAGTTGCCTTCGCCCTATACGTGAAAGGTTGATAATTTCTGAGGGTTTGATTTCAAATCTCTATTTCAATTATTTAAATTAATTGTTTGATTTAATATTTTCATTGTAGTTACTAACGTGTGTATTATTTTGATAGAAAGAGATACGAGGCAATAAAGTAAGTAGTTTTATTTCTTTATATGTCTTTAGAAAGTATGCTTAGATTTTATTAATTCCTAGTATCATGTTAGGATGTTATCTAATGCTTTCCCAATATCATGTATGTTTCTAGTATCATGTTTAGGTTGCTTCCTATTTTCTTCTATCATGTTAGTATCATGTTAGGGCTAAAGCTTTGATCTTTAATATTTAGTGACATGTTAGGATTTGTTATTAATCATGTTGGTATCATGCCTAGGATCTTGCTTATATTATTATGCTTTAATGAGATTGAGATTATTATGTTGCTTGATATATTATTTTTATTGCTTGATCACGCCCTCTCTTGCAGGTTTAAAGGGAATTTGTACTTGAAATCACGCTTAATAAGATAATTTAATAATTTAATTTAGGCTAATGTGATTTTAATTCAAGTGATCGCCAATAATAGATCTGTTTGTACATTAATATTCAACCAACATAGATTGAACAGGTTTAGGGTTAATATATTGATTGTATGTTAGTCAGAAAGCGCACATGAATATAAGAAGAATAAAGTAGAGGCCTATTTAGGGCAGGTTCAATCTCTTTTAGGTTGGATTTATACCTTTATCCCCGAATATCCAGTCATGGTTCATGACCACTATGGAGTTAGCGATCTCATGGATCGTAAAGGGATGTAACCTTTACTCTGTGAACGGTTTACAAGTTCCTAAAACTTATTGGTGTCTCTTTTGCTCTGGCTTCCTTCCCTTTGGACGCCACCATGCTTAAGTGTATGATCACAGTGGGGTTCAAGTGTAGGATGCTTGAAATTATTCCCTACAGGTACTGGCACGATTTAGTATGTAGGAGGCCGAAAGAGGTCACCTACCCATGTCACATGGCATAACCTTAAGCAAGAAGTAGTGTCCAGAGACACCTGATGAGCGAGAAAGGATGAATCAGATTCCATATGCTTTGCTAATTGGATCGATCATGTATGCTATGATATGTACTAGGCCAGATGTATCGTATGCCTTGAGTGCTACGAGCCGATACCAATCAGACCCAGGAGAGGCACATTGGACTACGGCCAAGAATATCCTAAAGTACTTGAAAAGGAATAAGGATAAATTCCTGGTATATGGTGGCTCAGAGGAATTAGATGTTGAAGGTTATACCGATGCAAGCTTCCAAACAGACAAAGACGATTTCAAATCACAGTCTAAATATTTGTTCTGTCTAAATGGAGGAGCGTTTAGTTGGAAGAGTGCTAAGCAGAGCACAATTGTAGATTCTACAACTGAAACGGAATACTTGGCAGCTACTGGAGCGGCTAAGGAGACAATTTGGATTCGTAAGTTCGTTGGTGAACTTGATGTTGTACCCTCCATCAAGGGTCCATTAGCCCTCTATTGTGACAACAATGGAGCTATTGCTCAGGCCAGAGAGCCAAGGGAACATCATAAGGTCAAACATGTCAAGCGGCGATTTCACATGATAAGGGAATGGAAATCAGAGAGTGAAATCATAATTTGTAAAGTTAGAACGGACGATAATGTAGCCGATCCACTTACGAAACCTCTGCCTCAAGTGAAGCACAACAAGCACGTTGAGGAAATGGGAATCAAGCACGTTGGAGATTGGCTTTGATTTCCCTGTTTAGTGTTTTAATTAATTTTTGAACATTTTAATGTAAGACACTAAGATGAACCATTCAGGTTTTGGACTAATTTAATTTCATGCAATTTTATCACTCTGTTTCTATTTAATTGTGGTTTAGAATTAAATATTGAGTCCATTCAAGTTTGAGAATATTCAAAATAGGGTATTAAGGCCTGTCTTGGATAAAGAAACGCCTATTAAGTGAACATTGAATATTATAATCGAAAATTATCCCCAATCGAGGTCATTTAAATGATTG
The DNA here is from genome assembly GCF_948465745.1 of Chenopodium album. Classification (NCBI taxonomy): domain Eukaryota; kingdom Viridiplantae; phylum Streptophyta; class Magnoliopsida; order Caryophyllales; family Amaranthaceae; genus Chenopodium; species Chenopodium album. The sequence continues at coordinate 9,630,711 of NC_137850.1, read as the reverse complement.
ACGATTAATGACCGCTTGAGATTAGCGTGTAGTTTGATTTATAGCACCGTTTCTTGTGCTACAAGGACATGATTGTCGTAAATCATTTGCACATGTATTGGTTTAGAACCATACTGGATCGACCTATGAGAATACTTTAAGAGATTTATAAAGGTATACTTCTCATTATGGCTATCGGAACCTCTTTCCTCGACCATGAGTATTGTGAGTTCTCTTATTTGAGTACTAGTCCGTTTTGATGTTAGCCAAACGTCAGTAGTACATGGAGATTATAACAGCAACACTCGAGCGGCTAGGTCCTCTTCTCTTAGTAAAAGAAGCTGACATTACAAGACTGGGAATGTCCCCCTACTAACAATAGGGAACAAGTCTTTGTTGTTTATAAGGCCTGTCGAAGAGAAAAACTGTGAAAATGCATGGTCGTGCTTGGATGGATTTTAGAAATCATCTGTTTATTGATAATCAAACTCGGATTTCGAGAAACACTTCTGGACGTAATAACGATGACGAATAATCTTACCTTATAGTCCATGAAGAGACATTAAGTGAAATAGGAAAAAGGTTGTACACTAAAAGCACACTTGTCCGGAAGGACAAGTGGGAGATTGAAAGGAATGGTGTCCTTCGAACAAGTGTATTATTCCGATAGAGGGTTCAGAGCTATTAGAAAGCTAATTATTCAATAAGTTCAAGTGATCGGAATGCCTAGGTGGAGGCCGCTTCCGATAAGTAATATTAATGTATAATTAATATTACAGCTTAATCTTGACTGAACCCTTCGGGTCACACCCAAGAAACTAACGATTTGACACGACGAATTAATTCGGAAGGAATTAATGAGTCGATCGAGTAATATGAATTTAGACGTCGGAAATCGAGCTAGGAGCGTCGTGACCGAGCGTCGCAAGTCGAGTCGAATTAATAAATGACGAGACGGTAAAATCAATAATTAATCAACAATTTACTAAAATACCCCTAGCACCGGAATGCCCCGAGCAAACCGAATGCTAGGGGCAAGTGTGGCTAGCATGCGCACCGCACTTAGCCAAGGTTGTTGGGTGTGCATGGGAGCTGGTGCGTGGCTAGCTAGGCTAACAGCACCAGCCGCACACAAGTGCACAGCAGCCCGCATAGCAGGCTTGGCTTGTTGTGCGTGTGTGCGTGCTGGCACGCAGGCCAACTAGGTGTGCGTGTGTGCGTGCTGGCACGCAGGGCCAGCTAGCTGTGTGTGTGCGTGCTGGCACACAGGGCTAGCTAGCTGTGCATGTGTGCGTGCTAACGCGCAGGCCAGTGTGTGTGTGTTGCGACACAGCGCGCCACGCCCAGCAGCAAGTAGCAAGCAAGCTTGATGGGCTAGCGCGCAAGCGTGCTCGCTGCTGGGCCAAGGCAGCAGCCCACCCGCAACATGGTTGGCACGGGGCAGCAGCCCAGTGTAACACCCCCAATTTACTAACAAATAATAAACAAGAGTTAAAGGAATAATAAACAACCTTTGAATATAATTGCGGAAGCATACACCTAAATCTGAGGTATTACCGCCACACTCAACAACCTGCCAAGTGTTAAAGCTTACAAAATCCCAAAAATTACAAGTCAATAAACTAGGTGAGCTATTAGTATAACTTTACAAACTCGTTACAGCATACTAATCGAAACACTTGAGCTCCTTTAACTACGATCACTTGTTAAACCTGCTTAGAAAATCTTGACTGCTCACCATTAAGGACAAATTCCAAAATAGATTGTCGCAGGGCCACCATATGAAAAATATATGGCCGCAAACACAAGTAGCACAACAAACAAACACACACACGTCAGCAAAAAGCTGAGTAATCATCACATATCAGAATGCTGAGAATAATAGAATAATTAATATTACTAGCTCAATTAAACAATGTAGTTCAAAACTACATTATATTACACATTGTACTCTGAAAATAACCTTTATCAACTCAACCTCGAATAATAATACAAACCTTTACTCAACTCATCTGTCCCATAAATGTGCCACGCTCTTTGTTTTACCTAGCCTTGACATGGGTAATTCGAATAACAAACCAACAATATAAAACTGGAATACTCTCAATAACCAGAAAACACCTTAAACCAGACCACATATGGGTCAATTCCTACTGTAGGGGATCATAGAAAAATAAATAATAAAGATTTCTTAACTCATGATTATCATCTCCTTACCAACATGGCAAAGATTAACGTCTATAACGCCGAGCCTCAAACCATAAACAAGATAATATGCTCAACCTTTTTTTTGATCTCATACATTGATCAAATAACCATTCACAAATTAATTTATAATATCTCAATAATGACACATGTTCCCAAATAACATAACAATTCGATTCATGAATATCTCAACTCTTAGGGCAATAATACTAGCACCCAAAATTAATTAATTCTCAACCCAAAATAATACTCTACATTAGAAACCCTAAAATTTCAATAAAACAATACTCCCTAAAGCAACAAAATTAAAACCCTAGCATAATAACACAATCAATCATATAAAACAATAGTAACAACACAATTAAATCTGATCAAATCATATAATTATATACATTAATCATACATATCAATAGCAAATCAAACAATAATTGTATAAAACAATTAAGATAGTGTGATTACCATACGGACAAATTAGCTTCGGACTACGGCAAGAAATAGGTTGAGCGACATTGGTGTTCGTAGGCTTTGATATTAAAAAGAAAATATCATGAGGCTTCTCAATTGATCTCATCATGAAGTAATCATCATATAAAACAATAGATATGGATGATGGAAATTTTTGAACGAAAAACAAAAATTAAAGAACATATTCTGATTTTGGTATATGAATAAAAGGTAGACCTGGCAAACAGGTCATTCGGGTCAGGTTCGGGTCGGGTCAATTCGGGTCGGGTCAGTTTCGTGTCAAGAAATGTTCGGGTTGGGTTCGGGTCGGGTTAATTCGGGTTTCGGGTTAAATTCGGGTCGACGATTCGGGTCGTGTCAAGTTCGGGTCGTGTCAAGTTCGGGTCGTGTCAATTCGAGTCGGGTCAATTCAATTCGGGTCAAATTCGGGTCAAAGTTGTCGAGTCAAGTTCGGGTCGAGTCAACTTCGGGTCGGGTCTTTTCGAGTCGGGTTGATTCGGGTCAAGTCAACTTTCAGATCTAGATGTCAGGTCAAGTTCGGACCGGGTCAATTCAAGTCGAGTCAGTCTTCAAGGCCAATAATAATAATGATAATAATCGCGCCTAACAATAATAATAATAATAATAATAATAATAATAATAATAATAGTCTTTCCACCTAATATTGCTCGACCTTTGCGTGGTGTTAGGTTGCTTGGAGGTCCCGCTAGTTCCGATTCTGGTTTTAGTGGTGAGCTTGTGATGCAGAGGGTGACCAAGACCATTGCCCTTATGGATAAGGTCGCTATGCTCGATGATCCTCAGTGTGAGTTGTTGTTACTTAGGGCATGTACTGGAGTTTCAAAACTCTACTTTGCATTGCGTACTTGCCCTCCTAGTACTTTTGAGGTGGCTCAGCGCACTTTTGATGGAGCTCTTCGATCTTCCTTGGAGCGTATTGTTACTGCTTCGGGGCCTGGGTTTGGTGATTGGCAGTGGCGGCTTGCCACCTTACCATTTGTGTTTGGAGGGCTTGGTGTTTATTCTGCTGGTGATGTTCGTCACTATGCTTTTCTTGCTTCTCGGTTACAGTCTGCTGGGTTGCAGATACAACTTCTTCGGCATGCTGGCATTGTTGGTCTTGGACGAGCCTTTGAGGATGCGTTGAGTCTGTTTAATGGTACAGTGGAGTCTGACATTTTGAGTAATCCTAGTGAGGTCGCTGCCCCTAAACTCATGAAGAAATTGGCAGATATGTATTTCACAAAGGTTACCGCTTCTGCAGAATCTGCTTATTCTTTAACTCCTCGACAATCAGCATTATGGAAATCACAGCAGGGTGATCACACCTCTGCTTGGCTTCGGGCGGTTCCTATTTCGGGGTTGGGTCAGACGATGAACGCCAAGACTTATCGCTGTGTGTTGTCCTATCGGTTGGGTGTTCCATTGTTCTCTATCTCGACGTTGTGCTCTGCTTGTTCGAGGGTTTTTGCTGGAGATATTTTCGGTGATCACGCGGTGTCTTGTGCTGGTATTGTGGGTATTAGACATCGGCATAATGTTGTTCGGGATACCCTTGTTGATGTTTGCTATCGTTCTACGATTTCAGCGAGAAAAGAGGTTGATATTGGGTTGGCTGGAGGGAACGACGAGGCCCTCAGACCTGCGGATGTGTTACTTTTTTCATGGGATCGTGGTCGCGATGTCTGTGTTGATTTGACAGGGTCTTCTCCTTTGACACAGTCAAGGCTATCTAACTTCATTCCTGGGCGGGTTGTGGCTGATGCAGCTCATCGGAAGCGGGTTAAGTATGAAGCTCGATGTCAGGCGATTGGATATGGTTTCATTCCATTCTCCTTTTCCTCGCTTGGGGAATTAGAGAAAGAGGTTGTTGCGTTACTGAAGCGGATTCAGAGGTTCTCGACAATGCAAGACATTGGGGCTCGTGCTGCAGCTCATATCTTCACTAGGGTAGGATTTGCAATAGCTAGAGGAGTGGGGGCCCAGATTGTATCTCGGCTTCCCACTAATTTATTGTAGGTTGTATGACTTTTGTTTTTGAGATATAATAATAATAATAATAATAATAATAATAGTTTTAATCAAGTGGGACTCTTTGTAAATTGCAAAATTACACATTACTCATACAATTTATTTGTTTTAATCAGGTGAATATTTGTTTTAACATGATTCGTTTCATTATAAATTTATTGTTATGACTGTTGGGGTTTGGTGAGTCCGACTCACCGCGGAAACAACCCCTCCCAAGGAACCACTCGCAATAATTAAAATCACAAAGCATAAATAAATATTCACAAAGAAAAGATAACGAATCTTACCCTCGAAGCGAGCTTCGCCCAAAACCCGGGGCTCTTACTTGAAAGCTACTAGCACGTCAAGCGCCGCGCCTCCGACGGTATCCATCCACAAATGGGCGAACACAACTTTAAGTTCTACTACCTTGGGGTTAGCAAGGTCCGACCTAAACCCGAGTGTTATGTGAGTTTAAGAGTTTTCCCAAAAATTATGGAATGCTCTTTTTAACTCCCACTCAAGCACTTTACTCCAAATCTCAAGCTTGGTATTTATAGAGGAAAGTATGAGTGGGAATTTCTATCCCATCAATGTGGGATCATGAAATTCCAAAAATTAATTTAAAGCTAAATTAAATTAAAATTGCAAACTAATAATAAATCTACAAGTGGCATTACCATGTAAGATGGGTTGGTGAGGACCACATGGAGAGTAGGGGACCATACTTGCTCCCCACTCAATACTCTCCTTGTGCCACATGTCCTCTCCCACTTACTCCCATATTCCAAGCTTCCCCTTTATTCATGGCCCTATGGCCCGAGCCAAGCCACGAGCCAAGCCCGAGCCCGGCCCGAGCCCAGCCCGCACCAGCCCGTACCTGGCCCGCAACCAGCCCGCACCTGGCCCGAGCCCAGCCCGCACCAGCTGCTGCTGTGCGCGGCTGCTGCTGCGGTTTGGTGCTGCTGCCGTGGCACGGCGCGGCTGCTGCTGTGCCTAGCCGGGGCTGCTAGCACGGTGTGCTAGCTCGTCTTGCCCCTAGCATTCGGATGCTCGGGGCACTCCGATGCTAGGGGTATTTTCGGGAATATGGTCGATTTATTATTATTTTGCGCGTCTCGTCTTTTATCATTTTAGACTCGACTTCCGACGATCGGTTTCGACGCTCTAAGCTCGAATTACCGACGTCTAAATATTTTAACACTCAGGCGACGAATTAATTTCTTCCGAATTAATTCGTCGAGTTGGTTCGCATATATTTGCTTGGGTGTGACCCGAAGGGTTCAGTCAAAATTAAGCTGTAATACTAATTATATTAATATTACTGATCGGAAGCGGCCTCCACCTAGACATTCCGATCACTTGACCTTACTGAATATATTAGCTTTCTAATAATTCTGAACCCGCTATCAGAAGAATACACTTGTTCGAAGGACACCATTCCTTTCAATGACTTATGGTCTCAAACAAGCTGTCTAGCGTCTTTTGTCTACTGATCATTACTCATTTACTCAATTATAGCATTTACTACGTATTCATGAACTATACAAATTCAGTAGCGTGATTGTCGCATAATGAACTATATAACAAATTCATGAACTATACAAATATAGTAGGAATAGTACTTCTAAGATATAGCTTGATTGTCGCATAATGTATAGTATACTTATAAAATAAAAAAGTCGGATTTTTTTTATGTGTATTGCTTTGTGATCAATCGCAGAACACTCGAACGTTATTGCATAGTAATATAGTATGAACTTTATTTTATATTTATATATAGTGAGATATTTGGATATAAATTTGAAATCACATCATTGATTGTTTTTAAAATTCAAAATCTACAAAGTTACACTTCAAAATTTAGAGAGAATTTTTCCACCATAAACCATAATCAAAATTTTTACTTGAATACTTGATAAAAAAAAAAAGTAGAGGGTAAACTTCCCTCCAAATATATCCAATTGAAAAAATAGCAGGAAATCTCCCTCTTTTTTTTAGTTCAATAGTAACTTTTTAATATTTAGAAAAAAAAAAAAGTAAATTGTCTTTCTTGAGTAAATCAGTAAGCTGACAAAAGGGTCCAAACTCCAAATTCCTATTCTCCTAAACAAAAAAAAAAAAAAAAAAAAAAAAGACCCAAAGCAAGAAAAATAAGAACCCTAGAGGCTAGAACAGCCGTTTTCACCCATTCTCCATATTCTCTTCTGCTTTTTTTATCCCGTCGGAAATTTCCAACGGATTTGTAAAATTCGTCGGAAATAACCGACGGAATTAAAATCCGTCGGAAAATTCGATTTTTCCGACGGAATAATGGGTCCGTCGGAACCAGTCCGTCGCTATTTCCCTGTTTTCTAGTATTGTGAAAGACTTCATCTTCTGTTGAGAAGTTCTTAGTTCTCCTTTGTCACTGGTCACTAGATTTGCTCAACAGTTCAAGCATCTACTCCATTCTTTGTCTTCTCAACTCAAGCTAGAAATGTTAGGTAATTGTATATTTCTTTGATTCTTTTGTTAATTGGTTAGAACTTAAAAAATGGGAGTGAATCTTGTTAAATTGGTTAGAACTTCAAAAATGGGGAATGAATTTCAACTGAAATTGGTTACAACTCAGCCATCCACATGATTGGAAAACAAGCACCTTAATTGGCTTAATGTATTTCAAAGTGTACTCACAGTTCTACAAAATCATCTTTAATTGGTTTCTAATGCATGTATCCTTTTTTGCATGTATATACCGTGTTGACACTTTTGGGCTTCTGGCGTTTTGAACCATCTCAGAGGCAGAGCTTCCACAGGAGCAGTGTAAGTTCATATAATCATATACATATATATCTAAACACTTAAAATTAGACCCAATTTGTTTGGTTTTTGATGGGTGTACATAATAGTTTGCTGCTGCTATATCCTTATGGTTCAGGACTGGTGAATGGGTTTTATTAGTTTCTTGTGACATGATTTGTTCATATATAAACTCTAATTTGATGTCAAGTTGCAATTTGCTAACATTATGTAATATACGAGTTACTAATAAGGGATGCTTTGAAATTCATACATGTGCTTTAGTAGTTGTATAATTGTATTGTTGCCGGTGGACTAATTTTTATTTTTTAAAGCTGAAAGTTGACAATACATTAGTGCATTGAAGAACTATTGGTGTACTTTTGGGTTTTGTACTGATGTACTCTACTAGTCTACTCCTTAAAGATTTTATTGAGTAATTTTAATCTTTTCTCCTAATAAAATTATTCATTTTTGGAAAGCAGTGGTAATATAAATAATTATAACTAGATTAGATCCCGTGCGATGCACGGATATGATGAAAAAAAGGAGAGCTATTCAAATAATACTCCGTAAAAAAATCGTAAAATAATATTTCATTGGGTAAAGAGTTGTCAAAAGGTTTATTTAAAAAATTGTGAAGAGTTTAATGTACAATATTATGTATTAAAATATTTAGTAGTCAATATTTATTCAACTTAAAAAAAATGTGAAAGAGAAAAAAAAAAAGTGTAGACAGGAAAATTTTGAAGGAGAAGTTGACACGTGTACAATTTAGATAAATAACTGATGTCAACGGTTGTTCTTTTAGTATTAGTTATAGATGTAATCCATTACACCATTTTAAAGAGAAATAAATTAAAATATACATACATACACATATATATATATATATATATACATATATATATATATACATATATATATATATATATATATATATATACATATATATATATATGTCGTATATATGTATATATATATATGTCGTATATATATATATATATACATGTATATATATATATAATAATCAGTCCTAAATTAGTCATTTCACGTATAATGATAATTATATTTCGGGTCAATCACATCGGGTTAATTCGGGTCGGGTTATTTCAGGTCGGGTTATTTCGGGTTTCGGGTCAATAACTTCGAGTCACTTCGGGTCGGGTCTTTTCGGGTTTCGAGTCAGTTCGGGTCAATCAATTCGGGTTAAAATTGGGTCGGGTCACTTCGGGTTTCGGGTCATTTCGGGTCGGGTCAAGTTCGGGTTTCGGGTCAATTTCGGTTCGGGTCATTCGGGTCGGGTCACTTCGGGTCATAGGGTCATGTTCGGGTCAACTCCATTTCGGGTCGGGTTCAGGTCGGGTCGGGTTAGTTCGAGTTCGGGTCATTTTCGGGTCAATGATTTCGGGTCAACTTCAGGTTACGGGTCGGGTCAGGATTGCCAGGTCTAATAAAAGGCACAAAATTGGAAAACGGCCGGCTGCTATATTGCTATCTCTTTCTCTCTCTTTTTTTTAATAAAATATCCTTTAAGGTTTTAGAATATAAATAGGGTTTAAAATAGTTTATATACGTTTAAAAATAATGAGTCGTATTTAAATTAAAATAGGGTTTTAAATCATTCTGAAATCTAAAATAAAAATATGAGATTAGGAAAGTTTTTTTTTTTAATAAATAAAAATAAACTATTTTTTTAATAAAATATATTATATAAAATCATAAAATATTCGGCTATTATACCCAGCCTAGCACAAGGCCGCAAACTGGGCGTGCCTTGGTGACCAAAGCTGGGGCGCCACGTGGCAGCTTGTGAGAGTGTCGGTTTTGGGGATCCTCGGGGAGCAAGGATTTTGTCATCCCCCCCCCCCTCCCCTTCTGGTCCTCACCTAACCTCTTCTTGTGTAATTGCCATTTGTTGATTAATTAGTTGTTTGCTACTTTCTTTTATTTTTGATTTAAAAATAAAAAGGGAAAATTGATTTTACCAACTCTCCCACATTGATGGGAGAGTGGAATTATCTCATGACATTCTCTATAAATACCCACCTTGGGATTTGGAGAAAGTCGCTTGAGTAAGAGCTCAAAAAGGCATCTTCACTTGAGAGAAAACCTTTAAGCTCATTAATTACTCGAGTAGTGTTTTGGTCCGACTTGGCTGACCTCCAAGTAAGAGACCGGGCGGGGTCGTGTTATAGGTGGATATCGTCGGAGGCCGTTGCGCTTGTGAGGCTTAGCTTTCTCAAGTAAGAGCTCCGTTGGTCGAGCGAAGCACGCATCAAGGGTAATTTAGTCTTTTCTCTAATTTTGTTATTTATGTCTTTTGGTTATATTAATTGTGAGTTTTTCCTTGGGCTCAAGTTTTATTTCCGCGGTGAGTTAGACTCATCGAAACCCAACAACTATTGCTCTTTTGAAATTGGTACGGAAGATGAGACGTCCACCAAAGTTAAGCCATTTTATTTTGAGGGCCTATAAAGGTAGTCTCAGGGTGTTGGAAATGCTCTACATTCGACATATTCGCCTTACGAAGGTCTGCAATATCTGTGGGCAGGGAGATAAGTCTATAATTCATGCTCTATTTATGTACAAGCACTCCTCTATCATATGGAAGAGTTGTGAGTTTGTTGATTTGCTTAGGGATGCTCCTGCCATATTATTTGCTGAGAGGTTCGAATGGGTGGATGACCGTCTGGATAAGGAGAAGTTACGGGTCTTTGCCTCACTAACTTGGCAGCTTGGCATTGTAGGAATAAGGAGGTGTATGGTGAGGCTAAGGAGTTGGACTCTGTTAGTGTGGCTGCTGGGTTTGTTAAGCTGGTTGTAGCCTGTATTGCGTACAAAGCGAAGGTTTGTATGCCTAGTAACCATGCTGGTGCGTGTCCAAATCCTGCAAGATGGTCTCCTCCACTTGATCCAGCCGTAAATATTAACGTTGATACGCATGTGTCTGCTGGTGATGGGGTTAGCTTCTTACGGTCTTCAGCTTGCTCTGAGATTGTAATTCCAGAGAGTGGTGCTTGAGAGTGACTCTTGGAACGTGGTTCGTGCTATTCAGCATAAGCAAGAAGGTGCGACACCTATTGTTCTGTTCTATGAGGAGATCATTAGTATTTGTCAAGATTTTTCTTCTTGTGGAGCATTTAGTTGCTAGGTGGGAAACTAATTTTGATACGGAATGTATTTATATGAACGTTTTCCCTCAAAGTCACCAAGCTTGATCTTTTTGAAAGAACCAAGCTTGATCTTTAATTAATAATATTGTTTTTCTGCTTGGCTTAAAAGAAAAATTATTTGAAAAATATCCAATTTTTTTTTTTCATCTATTACAAGTAAAATACTAACAATCTAATATGATTATATGCCTCTTATAATCTTATTAAATACTATGATTTGTATCCTATGACAAACAAACTGGGGCATTGACCCAATGTGAACCCATGTAACAACCAGCAAAAGCTCATGTAACAACCCAATTTTTCACTGTCAAATCTATAAATATTACTAAAGTAACAACCGCTGACGTCATCACTACTTACGTGTCACTCTCTTATTTAATTTTTTCCCGGCAAAATGCAAGGATGGTGTCACATTGTTTCCCCCCCCCCCCCCTTTTAAGCTACCCTATTTAACATTGTTTTGAAAATTAAATTCAAGTTGAATTTTAAATTTTAAGTTTTCTATGCATATTACGCTTTTTTATTATTTACAAGTAGTTGTTAAAAATAGTTAATAATATAGTTTAATTGATTCTAAAAAAAAAATATAAAAAGATGGATTTTTGAAAATTGTATTTTCATATTTAATTAGAAAGTATTACAGAGAAAGTAGTTGTTTTCTCTCAACATGTGCTTAAGAGTCTATAATTTATTTCTTAATTTAAAATCGTACATCGCACGGGACTAATCTAGTGTATTAATATGTACAACATCCACGTATTTATACAACTTATTAATATGATCACGAGCGTCGACGTGTCGAAGTGAAAGCCCCTATCTTCGACCAGCCGAATTTAAGAAGAAATGTTTCCCAAAGTATTGATGTCACATGTACATCATCTATATAAACACTTTCACTCAATCACTCCTACCAACTACTTCCAAGTAGAGCTGTCAAAAGCTGACCCGATCCGAAATACCGACCCTAACCCGACCTATTAACCGACCTGTCTGAACCCGAAAAAAATGGTGACCGAAATCCGACCTAACCCGACCGGAAACCAACCCTAGACCCGAGTTGACCCGAGTATTTGAGACCCGAACCCAAACATTAACCGACCTAGAGACGACCCGACCCGAATGTAACCCGTAAATTATTGACCTGAACCGAACCCGACCTGAACCGAAATTGACCCAAACCCGTTTTAACCCGTCAAAACCCGAATTCAACCCGACCTGTTCCTAACCCGACCCGAATTCAACCCGACCTGTTCCTAACCCGACCCGAATTCAACCCGACCTGTTCCTAACCCGACCCGAATTTAACCCGACCTGCTACAAACCCGACTCAAATTTCAACCCAACTTATTACAAACTTGACCCAAATCAACCCGACTTCTTATTGGTCCGACCCAAATTCAACTCGACTTGTTATTGAATCAATATGTATAGGTCGTTATCACATACTGGTATTGGAACGGAAATTGAATCATAACTCTATTCCTTCAATATTTCACTTTGAATTTTAAGATGTGAGTTTCACAACATGTTTTTAGGGACGAAACATGTTTTCCGCAAATTATTGACTTGAACCGAACCTGGCTCGAACCCGAGAATGATCCGACTTGGAAATGACCCGACTTGATTATAACCCGCAAATTATTGACTTGAACCGAACCCGACTTGAACCCGAGAATGACTCGACCTGATTATAACCCGTAAATAATTGACTTGAACCGAACTCGACTTGAACCCGAGAACGACCCTAACTCGTTTACACCCGTAAAGACCCGAATTTAACCTGACCTATTTTTCACCCGACCCGAATATAACCCGACCTTTTACTAATCCGACCTAAACCCGACCTTTTACTAACCCGACCTAAACCCGACCCAAACCCGATAGGATGTATGACCCGACGTGACCCGACTCAAGCATGACCGAACCCGAACCCGACCCGCATATGTTATGACATTAACCCGTATTGACCCGACCTGAGATGACCCGACTCACACTAACCCGACTCAAACCCAACCTGTTTACCAGAATTGACAGCTCTACTTCCAAGTAACAAACTCAATATATTCCTCTACATATATATATATATATATATATATATATATATATATATATATATATATATATATATATATATATATATATATATATATATATATATATATAGTCCTAACCTTATTAACTTTGCTTAACAAAACTAAACTCCACTACTTTTCCCTTAATTTCCTCTACTAGTTAAAAAAGCAAAGTAGCTTGTTTCCCTCCATTTCAACTTTTCTCCTTTCTTCCCCTGTATTTGGTTTTTTGACCATGGTCAGCTCTGACTCTGTATCTCCTTCTTCTCCTTCCTCTCCTTCCTCTCCTCCTCCGGCCTCGCAATCGCAATCGCAATTGCCATCGCCGGTTGTGGTTGTTAGCCCTTGCGCTGCCTGCAAGATCCTACGCCGGCGATGCGCTGACAAATGTGTTTTGGCACCTTACTTTCCTCCCACTGAACCACTCAAGTTCACCATTGCTCACCGGGTTTTTGGGGCTAGCAATATTATTAAATTCCTCCAGGTAATCCTTCTTTAAACCATTACTCAAAACTTTTTATAATTTGTTTATTTTTTGCGTAATTTGTGCATTTAATATTAATTTATAGTCACTTTCTTTAAAAAAAAAATATGTTTTGACTACATAGTTGCAAAGTATTAAATTGTTGTATACTTTGCAACTATGTAATTTTGGGTGACTAAACAACGCATTGTCGTATACTTGTATGTGATTAAACTCGTGCAATAGTAGTTTGAGGCATAATTGGTTGATTTTGATTGTTATATACGTTGGTTTTACTAGAAAAATAGAATTTGTTAGATTTTTAATCTTGAAACGATACAAGTCTAAGAATTTTTTTTTTTTTTTTTTTTTTTTTTTTTTTTTTTTTTTAATGTGAACGTATTATTATGTTAGTAGTTGGTTAAAATGTTTGATGAATGAGACAACACAAATAGATTTCTCCCCACTTTATTTGGTGAAATTGTGATGAGATTACGATTGAAATAAAAATCAACATGCACTTTTGAAAATGGAATATAAACATTCCTTTAAACATAAAAAATGGAAAATCAAACAAGTTTTTTTTTTTTTTTCTTATTTGATGGGACATAGTAATGAGTTTACATGGAGTACTTTTAAACTTTATATCACATAATATATTTTGTTTTTGATGAGTCCATATTGCACCATTGATCTTAACTTTAGTATGTGAAACATCAGATATGGACTAAGGAAAAAAAGACAAAGGGATTACCAAAGCATAGATAAACCATTAAGTTGTTATTATATATACAGCTTATTATTTCGGAATTAAGACTTTGTTTGAACTAATTTGACATCTAATTTTTTTTGTCTAAACTAATTTATTTTACAAAAATTATTTTATCTCATAATTGGCTTATTTGCGAGTGAATTTGAAGAAAACTTTATTTTCTACAATTTATTTGATCAAGGTACTTCATTTTATTTGAACTTATAATTTGGTTAAAACTTAATTTCATTGAGTTTATATTCTAGATTTATCTTGATTTATCTGCTTATTTTTTTAATATAAGATGAATTAAGTAGACTCTAAATTTATCTTAAAAAATTGACATAGTACCCCAACTCCCCAAGTCATTAGTTGGATATGGTATAAGATGGTATAAGATGATATATATATGTCACATCTATTTTACTACTCCGTATTAAAAGGCAACAATCAACATTTAGTGTGAGAAAATTTGCAAAATAGAAAAATCAAACATGGGTTTTTGTTAACTTTTTTCATTTGATATTTTAGTCTCAATCTATCTATATTTGGGTATAACAATTTGGAGGGAATTGAGTTCATTTGTGTGAATGCAACAAGGAGCAAAGCATGCCTTGTCTAGGACATTGTTCCCAAAAGAATGATAAAGCTAAAGTATTCTAGAACTTAGATAAAGTTTGGTTGGTTAGTCAAATTACCAAAATACCCCATGTCGATATTATGGTAGCTAGTGGATGGCATAATACCTTAAGGTGGTTAAATTGACAAACCACCTACCAAAATTTCATCTTTTAATTTGTTAGTAGTATTAGTTACCCAACGAACAATCTCAATGATATCTCTTGTCTGTTGACTACATCATTTTGCTCTCTCAAACAACCACCTTTAGTGTCCGAGATAGTATCCTAAGTTCTTAGACAAATTAGTTGAAACTCTTGATTATGCTACTTGCTAATTATTATTGATTATTAGGAATATAATATGGCAAGGACAAATGACCAATAGTGTCATTGGTTAAGACAAGCTAAGGGAGTTTTTATAGTATTCCTTTCGCCCGAATTATATATGATCCTAAGTTTTTATATTCATTTTCGTCTTTTTTTAAGTGTTACACTTTGATCGACATATAATTATAGACAATTTAATTAGTTGACTTAAATAAAATAAGAGGTCAGTAGGGTAGTTGGAATACTATATATTATGTGCGTCTTGTCGTCTTCCTTTGTTATTTTGAGTTGACACATTTTGAGTTTGACACTATTCACAATTTTATATGCACTACATTGACTATGTTTTTCTAATAGAAACATCCTCTATTTTCCTAATATTGCAACATGAGTAAGAGACACAGATTTTAAGAAGATAAGACAGATAGAAAGGAATAAAGATAGGAACATGTCACATGTGATGAGGAGAGAAAAAGTACGTTAAAAAAATATAAATAAATAAAAAAAACACATGTGCAATTAGAGAAATGTTGCAATATTTGTGAAACTTCTTAAAATGGTAATTGTTGCAATATTTGTGGAAGGAAAGAAATAATATATTAATGGTTGATACAAATAACACAATAACAAAATTACAAAAATGTATTAAAAAAAAAAAAGATATAGGTTATCCGTCATTCTAAATGATATCGCATATCCAGGTGTACTTGACTTTCATTAATAGACCCAACATAATAAATGTTATTTCATCACACTCTTAGAGTTCGTGTCTATTCAAGTTTACTTGTCCTGATTAAATTAGCTAATGTTTTTGTATTGATTTCTGAAAATGAGGTTAACCTAAACTTCCTACACATCAAATATTTGATTGATAGTATGTATGACAACCCTTTTACTAGGTAATCTAGTTTGACACTTTGACCATACATAATTGCATTAGTTGTGCTAGCAAAGTTAGAAGTACAAATTAAATACATGAAGTTTAATGTTTGACAATGATCTCAACTTTATCCTTAATAAAAAATTGTGTTTTAATGAATTTGATTACATCTTTAGGACCTCCCGGAGTCACAAAGGGCAGATGCCGTGAGCAGCATGGTGTACGAGGCGAATGCACGACTAAGAGATCCGGTGTATGGATGTGCCGGAGCAATTTGTCAGCTTCAAAAACAAGTGAATGACCTACAAGCACAATTAGCCAAGGCTCAAGCTGAGATTTTGAACATGAAATGTCAACAAACTAATTTATTGGCCTTAATATGCATGGAAAGTGCACATGATCATGATGAATCTCCACCGTCTAACACCTCGTCGCAGTCGGTGTCACCGGAACACCCTAATCGCGGTGTAAGTAACAACGCTTGCTTCATCGACGACAACAACCTAGGAGGATCACTTTGGGAGCCTCTTTGGACATGATGATTGTAATTGTCAATTAATTAAGTCTCCTAATTCCATGCTAATTATAGCTATGATGAGCAAAGGAGAATTTAAAGAAGATCATTTATATATTATATAATATAATGTGTATAATATTATTATTAGTAGTAGTAAATTAATGAAGCTCTAAGCAAAGTAGCTTTGGATCAAATTTGTATGAAAAGTTAGGATATAATTATATAAATATAATGTAATGGCATAATAGCTAAAGTAGAGTAGTAGAAGAGTGTATCAACTCTCATGTAAACTCTTCAACTTTAAAAGACACATAGTTGTCAACGTTGTAGTCTATATTTTCTAATATATTGATCTTTATAATTCAATCTAAAACTACTTTTTTCTTGCCTTTTTGGTTACCTAATATCACTAACTAAATGGTGATGGGTTATGAGTCGCAATCCATGACTTTCTTCTTCCAATTAGTTTTTGACCAATTTAATTTCTTTTTCACATTTATTTAAAAATAAAGTTATAGATTTATTTGAAAATAAAGTTATAGATTTATATTTCAACCCAATATAAAGAAATTCAAGGTGACAAGATGCTTGTTCAAATGATGGACTTTTGTGTATTAGCCTACATTTTTTAAAATTGTAATATGGAGTGTTTGTTATGATATGCTAACCAAGTAAGGCTTGGTATACTAGAAAGATTTGTATTGCTATTATTGGGGAGGTCGGAGGTCACGTTGAAGCATGGACGATCCTAACCCAGTTCAGGCCTGGGTTGAACATGGCCCAACTTTGTTTGTGGGCTCAGATAATAAAAAGGTATTAATAGTATACCTTACAATACTAACAAGAGTTGACTTAATTAGTAAGCAGCTTGATGCTCCTTAAGGAAAGTTTCGAGTTTGAGCCTTACTGAATGCCCAAAACTCTTGTTGTGAGACTCACCCACCATAAGCCAGGTGTGCAATCTGGGTCGGAACCAGATGTAGTCAAGCTAAGCTCCGGTGAACCGGGTGGGCAAAACTAAAAAAAAAAAAAAAAAAGTATACTTTATTTATCAAATAGAGATACATTTTTTGTATCTCAAAATGGCATTATTGTAAATAAAAATAAAAGTATGAACTTTTCAAAACAAAAAAGTATGAATTCTTTTTATTATAATTTCGTATTTTTTTGTCTTTTCTTCTCTATCCTGCTCATCTTCTTTATGCTCTTCCCCATCTCTATTGTAGTAGCTTGTGAACCACTACCTTCACCACCATATTTCAGTGGCTTTGACGTCGAATTAAAATAAAACCCTAATAGAAAAGGCCAAAAGAAGGGTATGATTAACCCCTAAAATCGAGAATTGTGTCCTTCTACATTAAAGACCTTCGCCATGTTCGATTACCCATTGAAGTTTCTTAAATTTTCCATCAACGTTTTCAGTTCTCCATTAAAACTTCTGATTTTGTTTGAAAATAAAGATTTTTTAGACCATTAACCCTATCATTAACCTGCAAAAAGACCATCGTGACCGGTTGAGATAGTTCAATTCAATGTATTTCTAGTTCAATTATATGTTGTACAACTTAGCGATAAAAATGATAAAATTAGAAATTTAAATTAGAAAATAATCTAATCAATTTTAATATAAATAATTTTTTTTTAATTATTATGGGGTTTTATTGTTAAATTTTTATTTAAATTATGATTAGTATTTATTCATGTTACTGTGGTGCATACGTTCTCATGATTTTTATTTCAACGCGTTAGAAAAATCCATTGAAATAAAAACCATGAGTACATATGCACCACACTAACATGAATATCTTATCATCAATAAAAATAAATAAAACATGCTTGCCATACAATCAAAAGTCAACTTACTTTTGACTCATAACTAATAATATTAATTATTATTAATAGCTTTGGATTACGCATCGAATAGGTTTCCTTGCCTTAACTATCTCTTAAAATAATAAGGGACCCCTCACTTGGGAGCTAACCAAGCGAATACCAACTAGTGTCACCTTGTAACGGAATTCCAGGGCATAATAATAAATAAATAAAGTATGGTGTCCTGTACCCTTGTAGAAGCTATGGTTAAATATAAAACTCCATAACTCTTCCCATATGTTCATACTCCAGGTATATACGTTGCAAGAGTTTTGGTGTGTATCCTCTTACACTTTACGTGATTTACCAATTTAACATGTGAAGAGTCCAACCAATAAATCAAGAATAATCACAATAACTTTCGCGCGTACACTTCCAATTCATTCTTGAATTAATTAGTGAACACATACTATTCATTTTAATTAAGGTTCCTTGGCTAATTTGTGCACAAAATTACACGATTACTACCTTAGCTCAATCTCAACTCACTTGAGCGAACAAATATATAAACTAACTTCTTGACTCAACACCAATAATAAATGAGTGAGAATTAAATTCATGAATCATGCACAATAATTCTAACCATAGCTCTTTAAAACATACATAAGCCTTGCTTATTAATTTCATGCTTTCTTGATACTTGAAAACATACTTCCATGATTCATACATATTCAACTTATATCATGCTTCAAATAACATATTCACATGCTTTCATAATAACACAAGTTCAACCAACATCGATTCCAAGCATATAATCAACCATAGTGTTATAAAAAAAAACCAAACTCAACTTTAAAACCAACTTAATTACATTAAACCAATAAATTGAAACCATTAAAGACCCCTTTTAAATTCAAACTAAAATATTAAAACAATAATTATACGTTAGTGTCAACAATTACATAAATGTTCCAATATAATAAACAATAATAAATAAACATATAACCCTCTTCGCTCAATCCCATCATGCTTGATATGCTCCTTCTACATCGCAAAGGCTACACATCCACTGAGTGTATTTAGCCCCCACATACACCAGTGATGTGTCACATTTCCATTGGTTGCACATTTGACTCCCAAAAAAACCCTAATATGAAATTTCATTTGAAATTTCAGATTCAAAATTCAAATAAACCAGGGACCTACTCTCCCCAACCACCCCACTCTTTCTCCTCTCTCATTTCGACCAGTCCCTTTTTTTTTAGGGTCTAATTTTCTCTCTTCTCTCTCCTCTCCCCTCTCTCCTCCATTGTTCTTACTCTTCATGTTCCTATCAATTTTTTTTTAAAATGTTTTCCCAAATTTTGTTTATTAAAATACTTTACATGACAAAAAATTTAATATTCTGAGTTTATGGAATCAAATAGCTTCAAATTTTGTTACGATTTTTGTTTTGAATCCCCAATATCTAGGGTTCTTCATAATGTTCATCTCTTCATATATAATTCTTCTCCAGATTTGTTTGTTAATAGAATTTTCATGTTTCTAATCTTTGATATTTTGGAATTGTTTACACAATTTGCTCCATTTTTTAAAAGAATTTCTTTATTTTATTTTATTTTCACAACCATTGAAATCCTCAATTTATAGGGTTCGTAAGCGCGAAATTGGAGTTCAATTCATCTAACGAAGAAATGTAATTAAAATGGTGAATTACCCCCTGCAAAATGGTTGATCGCAATTTAACTGGAGAATTGCATGTTTAATATCAATTTGGAGACCTAATTTGCCGTTTTGTCAATTTTGAACTAATTTTTGTTTGGTGAACAATTATTTATGTACATGAAGTTGAATTTGCAATATTTACCATTTCATAACCCGATTCGCAAATTGAACTTGCCGTTTTCCATAATTAAAACATAACATGTCGTTGAAGAAAATGGCAAATCGTTAATTCCAATGTTCTTCGGGTTTTTGGTTTTCTATTAACAACAACATCAATAATTGATTGAGTATTTTTTAGTAACACAAAATAACAGTAGTAGTAATCACAATCATACAACATGGAGCTGTTCTATGTATCCCAGTAACTGATTAAACACTAATTTTTAACTTCAATATAAGGGCTTCGTTGTTACTAGTTTAGAAGTTATGATACTTTTATTTACATACCTGTTACATATAAGTATATAATTGTTACTATGTTTATTTAGAAACTATTAATAAAATGTAAGTAAATTTCACACATATTACAATCTAAATTCAAGAAACAAAAGCAAGAATCATTTTTTAACGAAACAAATATAAGTTTGTTGTAATAACTTCATGTTATGTCATTTTTAACATTATTCTGTATTTATTAGTAGTTGATAATCTTTTTTGTGAATTACAATTTTTTTTTTTTTTGAAACCCTTCACCTCAAATCCACTAGTTGATTTTAACCCTTCAAAACTAACTTTTAGCCTTCTTTGTTGAGTATTGTCATTACATTGTAAATATATATATTTTTTGTTATTAATACATTTGTAGACCTTGATATACTTACATCCCCACATTATTGATAACTACCTCTTTTCTTAAACTCTTAAGATTAGTCTATGAACATGTAAACCCTATAACACTTATAATTGAGTTTACAACAAATAGATACTAAATACTAAAATTTGTGATAGTATCCAATAATGAAAATCTATTGTACGTGTGTTTCAATTACTATGATGGTTCCATATTGAAATTTAAATATACATTGTGCAATAATTGTCAACTATAATAGTAATGAAACAATTCAAGGTTTGTTTGTGAATTAGTAACACTATAATTTTAAATAGTATTGGAAAGCTTTATTATAGTTTGCAAATAATAGCGGCGTGTGCTATATTCATTTAAAAAATGTACTTGTTAACACGGTGAATATCTCGCAATCTTGGTTACAACTTTGATTAGTTAGTACATTCTCAATGCAATTAGGTCCCTGGTTCGAATCCTAGGTTCGCCATAACACCCCTTTTTTCACAATTATCAAATATTATAAATTGTGAACATAATGGTTTAGTAATATTATGTATTTTATTAATATTGGAATGCTATATAATAGTTTGCAAGTAACAACGTTGTATTATAAATACGGTTTTTTCACCACATACCCCTGAGTTTTTTGTTTATTCACCATATACCCATGAAAAATTTCAAATTCACCATATACCCCTAAGTTATTACCAAAATTCTTAATATACCCCTAATGAAAATAAGATGAATGGAATTTGGTTAATTATACCTCGAAATCACCTTAGATCTCTCCCCTCATCTCTAAAATCACTCCTCTTCTTTAACCCCTAATACCACTCCTAATCTCTATAACCATATTTGTATGATTGATTTTGAGGATGAGAAAAGGAAATTTAAGGTGGTTTTGTGGGTGGAAAAAAAGAATGTAGGTAGTTTCAGAGGTAGGAATGTATTGAGGATGGTTTCGGTTCATAATTAGCTCTAATGATTGACAAAATTAAAAATCATTAGTCATCAAGGGTATATGGTGTATTTTTGTAAAAACTCGGGGGTATTTAATGAATTTACAAAAGTTCAGGGGTATGTGGTGAATAAACAAAAAACTCGGAGGTATATGATGAAAAACCCGTTATAAATATCTTAGATCATGTTATTGATGCTACTGAAGATGGAAAATGATTATAAAATGAAGACTAGTTAGAGATATCCTTACAATTTTTACAAACATTTACCATCTTTATATCATTGGTGACAAAATTCTATAAATATTAGTAGCTGATAGCCCATTTTATTGAATTACATTTGTTTTAATTGTAACCCTCCAGTACTTGATTAAATTTCAGACACAATTATTTTAGTAACTTTATGTATTTTATTAATATTGGAATTCTATATAATAGTTTCCAGATAACAAAGTCCTATTAAAAATATTCTAGATGCTACTGAAGATGGAGAATGATAATAAAATGAAGACTAGTTAGAGATCTCCTTACAATTTGTATAAAAATTTACTTCATTGATATCATTGTTGACAAAATTATATAATTATTAGTAGCGGATAACCTATTTTACTGAATTGCATCTGTTTTAATTGTAACCCTCCACTAATTAATTGATTAAAACACTTCACAACTAACTTTAGCCATCTATGTTAAGTTTTGTCTTTACTTTAAAAAAATATATATATTTTTTGGTATTAATATATACGCATTTGGTTAAATAATTGATCAATAATTAGTAATTATATCCTTCCCTTTTAAAATGTATGAGGTACCCCTTATGGATATTGAGTTTGACAATTTTTAAACGTTGATAAACTTTCATGTTCACATTAAAGATAACTACCTCTTTACCTAAACTTTTAAGATTAGTTTATGAACATGTATACCCCATAACACTTATAAGTTTGTTTTCAACAATTAGACACTAAATATAAAAATATGTGTTATTATGCAATAATGAAAATCTAATGTTGACTAGTTATTAATATAAATATTTGTGTTATGCAATAATGAAAATCATAAAAATAATGCTAATGAATACTAAATGAAACACTTAATTGTTACCATTTGGATTCTCCATCAATTAAAGGAAAAAAAATGATACACCTCCTTGCAAAATTTATCAAAGTTCTTAAAAAGTGTTGTTTAGTAACAGTTATTAGTATTCTATAACAATTTTTAAAAATCAGAATTGTTAATTTTATAAACGATTTTAAACCATCGTTATTTAATCTGGGCCCTCCAGCTTAGTATTATCGGTGGTACTGGGTGGTTGAATCAAACTTCAGGTATTTCACGGTGTACAATTAAGGTGGATTTACTTGGATCAATAATCGACAATTATCATAGTGTGTTTGTATACCAACAAGGTTTTGAATTCTATCAACTACTATTTCAATTTAAATAAAAATATCATGTCAATCTTTGAAACAATTGATGTTCATTACTATGTTAACCCATACTGAAATAAAAATATATTTTGTGCAATAATTTTCAACTTTTTCTTCAAAAAAATAATAATAATAATAATAATAATTTTCAAATTATTAGTACCGAAACAATTAAAGGTTTGTTTTTTATTTAGTAACAGAAAGCTTTTAAATAGTATTAGATAATTTATTGTAGTTTGCAAATAACTGCAACGTGTGCTGTTGTCCTAAGAAAAAAAAATAAAATAATAAAATAAAATAAAATAAAACTTGGATTCAACTTCGATTAATTAGTACGAGCTCCATGTATTTAGGTCCCAAGTTCAATTCCTGTGTTCGTTATAAGTGTGATGTTTTTCCTGCGATTCAATTATATTAAAATTTGGACAATCTTTTGTTTAGTATCTTTGTGTTATTAATTAATATTTGAATTATGTATATTAGTTTGCATAAATAGTAGAACATGTTATTGATGCTAATGAAGATGGAAAATGGTTAATAAAATGAAGTCTAGTCATGGATCTCCTTACAATTTTGTAAAAAAATTTACTGAATTTATATGAGTATTTTGCATTCTTCTTAAATATGTTTTACATAATTACGTGTTCAATGGTGTACCACTATTAATAATGGGGCGTTAAAAAACAATTTTATTTTGTTTTCACTAGAAGCACTATGCTCGAATTAGTAAGCCATAAACTACTAACTCTTTAGTCAATTAAATTGTTGGTAACTTCTGATTAAATCTTAATTGTTAAAATGGAAATTAAGCAGTATATATGTTATTAGATTTGTAACACTGGGGCACAATATCGCTGGTACTAATGTATTCCGTTTTAATTCTATAATTCCTTTAACTGACCTCATAAAATAGAAGCGACATAAAACCTATAGAATGTGTACAAAAATACTATTTAAAGTTGGATGAAACAGAACGGAACTTGATTAAAAAGAATTCAATAGACAAAATATAATCCGAACCAAGTAACATTTCTATTTATTTAATAAATATTTTTAACTGATTAATTCATTTTTCCAGACATAAACCTAGCAAAAGTGGTAAAACGAAATTATTTCTGGGACTAAAAAGGAGCCTCTTAATCTTCTTTACTGAGATCGATGAACTCAATCTTCTTGAATCTTTTGGCACAAGCTTTCTCCTCATCATCGCTTACATATGGCTCTGTTATGATGATACACTCATCCAATTCAGGGTTCGTTGGAATTACTTTACTGTTATGTGTTGACGGTGTACGACTATAGTAGAAATGGTTAAGAACATAATGTTGTCTCTCCTCTTCAAATAGTTTCTCAACATTTGGAGCATGACCGACTCTGGTCACGAGCTTACCAGTCTCTAACGGACCAAGATGCCATATAACCTCGCGCATAAACAGTCGGTTGAATTCTTTATCAAAATTATTGTGTTGTATTTCTTCCTTCACCTGCTTGGTCATTTGTGGAGCTACAAAAAGCAAGATTTTAAGAGTTGGTTTAACTTTTTGAGAAAATAATATAACAACAAAGAAGTATGAACGTATAAAGAAATTTACCAACACATTTCTTGCTTCGCCTTACCATATTGATTAAAGAAGGTATTTTGTAATGTAGGAAAAAAAAAAACTTTAGATTAGATATTGATCTTGTGAGTAGATGATAGTTTCTTATTGACTTAAGCCACATTTATTTATGTAAGGTAAATTAATTAACCTAATGTGTAGTACTGCGTACACTTTCCCGCTAAAAGATGAAATCACGACTGCTAACACTAGTTTAATTATAATATTTATAACACAACAGTAAACTACATATAGTAACATACACCAAAGTTTAGTAATAGATAAGCTAATATTATATTTTATTAGTAACAAAGATTAATAGATTTGTTAACTATAAGCTATTATTTTTTTCCTGCCAAAATAATCTGATACTAAACCGCTATTAATTAGTTGTTGGATGTAATCTTAATGCTAGTACCTTTAATGCATTGGGACCCTAATAAAGGTATCTGTATTTTTTTCTTTATATGGGTTAACGGGAAAGTTAATTAATTTGATTTGATTAATTAAAAAATAATGTTACCTTTTTTGTGAATTAATCCAATTAATACTAATTTTAATTTGACAAAATGTTTATGTATAAAAATAATTGAGTATACAGACATATATTGACAATGTTGTTACTAAAATAAACGAGATAAATAAGTTTCACTGGTCGTTTGTTTCAAATTATAACGTTTGGATATTGTTTTATTTTGTTTTTGATATGTTAAATCACGATGAATTAACCCGTATGTGAATTAAACAATATATTCTTATCCATGATGAATTAAACAACAATTCTAAACACTCATGATGAATTAAAATATTTCAATTAATCTAAATTAAGACTTGTTTAAGAGTTGCATCTTTAATAAGTCGACAATTCCATTAATCTTTGGAAAAATTACATCTTCAAAAAGCTCATCCCATTTCCCAAATGCATTATGATCTGGGTAGTAGGATTCGTCCTGTGTTTCCATTGTGGACAATTAACTTGATAGTAGAAGTTTTTAAAGAGAGATAATTCAACTAATACTTTAGACGCCCCCCCCCCCTAAATATGATGCCAATATTAATCTTCTCAACGTTATTGCCTTTTTTAAAATATTTTAACCCCCTATGGTTATTTCCTTGTTTACGTATTTTGTTTTTTATTTAAAAAATCTAAATATAAAAGTTTTATACAAATTATAATAATAAGAATTCAATTCTACAATGTTGTTATATATTTTTTTATTATCATACTATACAGCGTGGGCCAAGGCCTCATGCCATCCATTGCAATTGAACTTGGCAAACCTCATCCATATGTAGGTTAAAATAAACATGATAAAAAATCTACGTGAATGAATAAATATTTAGTAACAACAACTGCAAATAAGAATTTATATATTTATTATTAGTAATATTTTCAAACCCAAATACGATCTAAAAGTATAAATTGAAAAACGCCCAAAAATAGAATGTATAAATTAAAAAACACAAAGATGTTCCTACAATATCCCAGAAAGAATTAAAATACTAGGTTGTTCAAATGTGCTACTACAAAATACAGAAAATGGTTTACAATAATATAAATTATTCTACATAATTTGATTATAACTCATAGTTAATATAAGTTCATCACACTTAATGGATGAATGTGCAGAATGTTCTCTAGTCATCGCTTGATTTTGTTGTTTTAGGGAGCGCTTCCCCATAAACCACATTTTCAATTGCCTGCAATGAAGAACAATTAAAATTTAAAAAGATAATAAATGGGTGTTGTATCATTAGAATTACTTTGCAGATAACTTATAATTTATTACCTGTGCCACACCTAGCTCACATTAGTTCCCATGTCAACACTAATAGCATTATCAACGCTAGGTTGGTCCCAATAACGTATTCTGCATGACGTTGAGCTCCACGGAATATTGCTTCCACGAGCAATTCGATCGATGTATATCACCTACATTGGGAAAAATATATTAAGGACAAACGAAATACAAATATCTGTACTTCATAATGACTATAAAAAAGAATTAATGATGTAGATTGTAGTATATATTACCAGGAGGAGTAACGTACATCCACCTATGCCCTCTTTTGCATTGTTGTGTTTTTCCCTATATTTCACAAGCCAGTCTAGAACATACTTTCCCCAGTTGTATTTGTATGCCTTAGAGGCAGTTCCCAACAAATATATGTGTAAGGGACTAATCCATCCATGCTTCTGTGTTGGACAAAGATGAACACCTAACGTGTACAACAAGAAATGTCTTTGAAACCATAATTTATTGCTTTTCTCTAAGAGAACCATGTTGTACACCACTGACTCTGATAATGCACCATAAGTAGTTTCATGCTTGTATTTCATCTTCCACTCTTTGAATTGTTTCGCGTTTGCCTCTTCTAGGTGGAAAAAATTTTTACCAGCAGGAATTCCTAATACCCATCCCACCATTTCATCGTCTATTACGACCACTAAGTTGTCCCTAATGTGAAGAGTTCTATTTGCCACGTTAAACAAAGACATAACCCAGCCAGCAAACAACGGGTCAATATGGGTTATGTTTAGCTTAAGCATGTTTTTGAACCCCATATCTTTGACCCACTGTCTTTGATTTTTCGATAGTTTTGATCAATGTCGCGAATCTTGCAACATCACAAGTAAGGGTTTGACACTGTTCACCATTTCTCAAAAGTCAAATAATGCCAACATAGATTAAACCTAATTTTCCAAATTATAAGTAATGCATACTACATATATTAGTCTAGTTACTTACTGTGTTTCTAACAGCAGGAGGAACCTTTGTTGTTTCGTTTGTACATTCTTTAGGTATATCACCATTGGGCTGTAACAATCAGTGTTACGAAAATAAACATTATTTTAAATGAGAAGATAGAACATTACTTGGTAACATATTTGGATAATATTTAATCAATATGAATCATATTATCAACATAAGTGTTTACCATCAATTGGAGAGCATACATTTTTCAATTATTAATAAATATAGTTATTTAATTGGTAACATAAATTCTTAAAACATTAATATAGTAGTAGTATGTGAAGTCATAACACATTGTTCAAATAAGAAGATAGAACATTACATGATAACATATTTGAATATGTCAGCAATTTGAATCATACTATCAACATAAGTGTTTACCATCAATAGATTAGCATACATTTATTTCAATTATAAATAAATATAGTTATTTAATTGGTAACACGAATGCTTAAAACATTAATATAGTTGTAGTAGGTGAATTCATAACACATTGTTCATTTTTTTTTTTTGAACAGCATAATGCCAAACACATCAATAGGCAATATAAAAAAAAGGAAAAATATTAATTATTAAACACATATAATTCAACGACATTTCCAACATAACCAAAAGCAATTATTTTAATTATAAAATAAATTTATATACATTACAAATTAATAAGGACATTTTACTCAGGAAAAAAAAATATTAATAAGGACAGAGTCTCATTGTATACGAAAATTGAAAATTAATATAATTCACTTACCAAATCTTCTTCTTCCTCCCCTAAAGATTTCCGAGCTCGTTTGTGCTTGAGCCGCTGTCTTGGACCCATTGTCAAGTGTTTCTGTCGGAGACTGCCGTTTTTCCCTACAGGTAAACTATTTGGGGTACCAGTAGTTTCTTCAGGTGGTTGTAATTTCTTGGATTTATCCTCAATAAAAATGTTGACATATCCTACTGTGAGGGCCATTTTTCTAAGTTACTTGAAATCCCTCATTATATCGACTTCATAGTGGTGATTTTGTAACATCAATTGAACAAACATACCTTAACTTATACCTATCATACTGTAATTCATGAATCTTGGGTTTAAAATTATCCACGCTGAATTCTTCATTTTCGAAAGTAAATGTATACGAAGTTCCGCCAACGTATCTTCTAATGGGATCTGTCTCCAAATTTCCCCCAAACCAAAATGTTATCATGGCCATTTTAACAAGGAGATTAGAATAGGGGAAAAACGTTTCAATACAGATGCAAGAGAGATGAATAGAAATAAAAAATACGGAATGAATTTGTTTATTGAATTTGAGAGTAAGTAATTGGGAATACACTGTGGCAGCTGAATGAATAGTAATGGAAAAATTGATTTTTAATTTTAATCAAATGTGGTTTATAAATTTTCAGGTCCGTAGCAAGCAGTATTGTATTATAATATATTAATTTAGTATTGAAGCAGCATTTTATTAAAACAAACATTTATATAAAAACTTCTTTTTTTAAAAAAACAATATCAATAAAATAGTAATTGCGTGGTTTGAGTGTTTGATTAACCTGTCAATTTCCAAAGTGGTCTACATACTCTGACCTTTGTGATGTGATAGATCAGCATAACATCAATTTTTTAATTACTTTTTTAGACGAAAACACATTTGTACCGTATGTATAGGTATATAGGTATTTTATTTTATTTATTTTTAATTTTGAAACAAATATGTATATTAGTAACTTTGTAGATTTATTTAGTAATTTTCTATTGAAGTAATTAGTACTTTATTGTTTTATTAGTAAAAAAAATATTTTGTTTGGAGGAGTTTTATATACAAGTAACATGAAGAGATTATTCATCGTTGAAAAACAAAACATTGTCAAAAAATATAATTAATTAGAAAGGAACCAATTATATTATAAACCAAAAACAAATTTGTAATAACGATTTACTTGGTAACTAAAATGTTTAAAAAAGTATTTAAAAGATAAAAGTTGGATATTTGTAATTAATGTTATAAGGCATTTATTGGCTATAAAATGGAAGTTTGTGGCTTCTCATGAACACTACACTAAGCCATTTTCATTTTTCAAACCCTTCCACCTATCTAGTTAGTAGTACCTAATGGAGCCACCTCAAAACGAAATAGTCTTCTACCCGGACCATGATGCATTTGGTACGTGGGAAACTATTTTTGAGGAACATATATTCCCAAAGATCAATGACATTTTTTACATCGTCAAGATGCAATCTCTCAACAAATATTGGGCTCAAAAGGCAGGGGCTAGGATCAACAAGAACGTTGACATTGAGTGGGGACAACTTCAAGCATTTTTGTTGCAAACCTGTAATCAATTGTCAAACCAGCCATTCAACCATTGAAGATGTCAGGCGCTGCAACACTTGCGGGTGGACGGCAGATTGGAGGAGTAGGACTTACAAACGAGCAATAGATTACTTCGTTCGCACACATGGTGGAAGAATCAATTCTGAACGTTACCAATCATCGTCAGCTAGGTTTTTTTACTTAGGTGGAAGGGATGCGTTACAGAAATGAGGAGGACTGGAAATAATCTTTGGGTGGTTGAAAATTTCGAGTTGTTATTAGGGGAAATATTTAGTATTTTAAATTAAGTTTATGCGTAATTCAATTTGTTTTCATATCACTATGTACCGGGATTCTTGAAGTAAGATTATGTTTTATGGTATTTGCTTAATCTGGTGGTTTCGTTAATTCATTATTGTTATTTCATCAATTTGTGTTATGGTTGCTTTATTTAACCGTTGAACATCTTATAAATGGTTACTAGTGCATAATACTTTCCACTTCATTTACAAGTGTTTTTTAAAAAAAATTTGTGTACTTTTTATATTTTGAAATTTGTTTCTAATTTTAAGAATAAGTAATTCTCAATATTGTAATGTAACGAAATTTAAAAGTAACAACATATTATTTATTTGTCAAATTTCTTAAAAAAGTATCATGCATGAGTTTAACTGCCTATCAATAGAACAGTCAAAATAGATAATACAATAGTAACATTAGATGATTAATATGCACAACATCCTTTTATTTAGTATTATCTAGGAAGCTTGGCTTGCTAATTTTAAACTGTTTTTTTTTTCCGTAGGCCAATAAGTCTTGATTATTTTTTTTTATAGTGATTAGTCCTGAGAAATTACCGTCGCTAATTTACGTTCATAAATAAATAGTAAAATGTCTTATCTAGACCTTAAAATGTACCATAGTTATATGATTCAAAATCCATATATTTCAATTACTATATTAACAAAAGTCCATGTTTTTTAGTATAATTATTACAATGTATCATATATTATAATGTCCTATTTAAACTGGAGGCAGAAAAATAATTTAAAGATGATATACAATATATCATACATCGTAACTATTTAGATTAGTAGCATTTAAAACACATTGTAACAAATTTGTTACATACAATTTAAAGTATGACCCTTTAGTTTCTAATAATTGAATTATTGTTTTAATTTTTCAAGAATGGCAATTAAAGAATTCATGGTGAACTTGTATTCCCAATGTACATGTTGCATGCAGGCGCCATTTATTTTCCCTAAAAAGAATCTTTTTTTTTTAATTTAGAAAAGTAGCAAATAATACATTATAATAAAAATTTAATTCTAACAAAATGTTCTACTAATAAAATTTTTTGCAATCGACAATGTTACGAGTCTTATTTTTCCGTATGAGGTGACATTAATAGTTTCCATTATTTATATTTCAGACATTAAAAAATATGTAAGTATATATATACATATTACGTTTTAAAAATAGAAAATTTTGACATACGATATTGGTAAAAAAATTCTGATACGAAATTAATAATAATTTGCGTTTAATGAGGAAATAAAAATACATTATTATCACCAAAATAAGGAAAAAGATACTACATTTTGTTAATATAGAAATTAATTATAAAAATAGAAACAAAAAATTCGTAAATCAACTAATTCTGTATTTAATACGTGGTAGATTGTTGTGTCAAAAAAAATACGTGGTAGATTTTATAGGGATTGTATAGAGGTTTTCAAGAAAATCAACGGTTATCATTTATCAATTTAAGTTGCCTTGTACAAGAAGGGAAAAAAAGGTTGATTTGATTGATGGTTAGATATTAACAAAGCGTATTCTTCTAGGGATAGCATAGTAACATTAATGACATTAGCACACAGATCTATGGTGTAACCTACCAGTTTCCTATATGTTTAGTGCCATTTTAAATTAATTTATTTAATATTTACTAATTTGGTGTCAGATATAATATCTAGTACTATTCATCTTCCTCATTTCCCTTTTACCAAAGCGCCTATTAACTTTCTTCTCTCATCAAAAGTTTTTTTTTTTTAAATACAAATTTTAGAAGGAAACTTCTAGTCATACCATCTAGAAGTACGCAATCCTTCAAACATATTCAAGTTCATTTGTATTTTGATTTACCCCTTCTCCAAAATTAAGAGTGGATTTTAATTGGAAGCTTCAGCAATACTTCAAATGGAGTCTTCATCGACAGGGTAACTTGATTTAATCTCAACAATTTCTTTCAATTATGCTATAATTCTTGCATGTTAATTGTTATTCCATTTAATCGAATCTTTTTTTGAATTTTATCTTGTTCCGTTCTTTATCTTCAATGTCTATAATCATGTGAGAGATTATTTGTAGATTAAAGTATATTAATTTGCGTATGGTAATGTGTTATTGGAATTTAAAATTGTATAAATTTTTTGATTAGATAATCAAATATTTTAGAGAATTGAAGTATAAAAAATCCGAAAAAAGAAAAAAAAAAAGTAACTGTTAACATTACATTGTGATGGCGGATTGTAGTTCAAAAGCAATGGATGATCAAGAGGATAATATTTGGGAAAAACTGCTTCAATTCCAAGAAGATGGTTCCTTGGAAGAATTGCTAGCCACCAACGAAGCCAAAGACAAAGACAAAGGTGTGTTGGTGGCCGGAGATTTCACCCCAACCGAAGATACGCAATGTTCCGACCAGAGTGGTGTAGTTCAGATTTCAACACTAACAGCACCCAATCGAGAGTATTGTAAGGTATGATTAACAACAATGATGGATTAGTAAGTTGGTTATAAATTTTGTGCTTAATATCTTAGAATCATTCAACTATATAATTATTGCTTGAATTTGTTCATGAATTAATTATGTTGTGGGGATTGTATGTTAAAGGTAATTTGTTGACGTTGAATTGGATAGTAAACCAAGAATCGTTGTTGATATTGTTTATCATAAACAAAAACTAGTACGCGTGCATGGATAATTATATGAACATGCAGGGTCAAACTTGACTATGGCCCTTGTGCAAAATACCAATTACCATCCACGAATTCATTCATTAAATTAGTGTATTTTGTTTGTGCTTACTTGTACTACCAAAGAGGTAAAAAGCAATACCATATATATGTCAAATGTTGCTATTTAAAAGTAAAATTCTATGGAAATTACAGTCTATGTTGGTGCCAATTAATTTGCTCCTTATTTAAGCATGTAGCAACAATCAAATTCATTAATTGTAAGTGGTCCTAATAACTATAATCATGTTATAGGATGATGTTCATACCGAAGGGAATGTTCTTGAAGGTCAGGGTCAGATGGAGTATCCTGTGACAGCAGTAGAAGACAGAGTTGATGTTTTTACTGAAGAGGGCGGCAATGTGCATGTAAGTCAGTCCAGTGACGGGCTTGACCTTGCAATAGAGACAAAAGAGGATCTTACCAAGAAGGTATTAGATGATACTATTGAAATGTCAATTTAACCAAATTTATTAGTAAATCTGCATGTTGGCCACTTTAATGTACTTGTTGTTTAAATATAAACCTTTATATTGAAACATAGGATACGAGTGCGTTTGAGGATCCCCATGCTCTCAAGGCAGTTGTTGAGTCAACCGAGGGTTTCAATAAAGAGATTGCCAATGTGAATGAAGGTATAGCCAAGGAGGGGCCTGACCTTGCACTGGAGACTCCAGAGGATCTTACCATGAAGGTAGTACTTGTTACCATTTAAATGCCAACGATTCAAATTTATTGTAATATCTGTGTGTGTAATACTTTAATTTACTTGTTGTTTAAATACTAACCTATGTACTGAAACATAGTACACAAGTGTGCTTGAAGATCCCCATGCTAACAAGGCTGTTGAAGAGTCAATCGAGGGTATAACTAAAGAGACACGCAGTGTGCCCCAAGGCATGGCCAAGGACGGGGCAGAATGTGCATTTCAGAGATCAGAGGATCTTACAATTAAAGTAATCCCTGTTACGATTTAAATATAAAATTGACAATGCTTATTTGAAAATCTCCGGGTTTATTTTACGTTTTTTTTTTCAATATTAACCTATGTATTAAAACACAGGCTACGAGTTTGCTTAAAGATCCCCATTCTCACAAGGAGACAACCGACGGTGTCAGTAAATTGATTGGTAATGTGCTTGATGGTTTGGCCAAGGAGGGGCCTGACCTTGCACCTGAGACATCAGATAATCTTAGCAACAAGGAGGGGCCTAAGACTGCAGCTGAGGCAATAGATGGTACCAAAAAGGTGAAAATTGTTACCATAAAAATACTAATAACATCTAAATTATTGATAATTTGCTTGTTAAATTTCCTCAGTGATACATTTCCTTATGGTTTTGAAAATTAACATAAACATTCATATTAAAACATAATTAGAAGTAATTGGTGTGTTTAATATAATCACCAGTGTATTAAACTATTAGAATTATCTTGATTCAAATTTGAGAATCATTGATTTGCTTTTTTCATTAACAATTGATATGATTTTGTAGGATGATTGTTGGTTTAAGGGAGACAGTGGTTATGAAGACTTGCCCAAGGAGGGGTCAGAGCCTTCACATGCAGCAATGGAGGAGTTAACCAACAAGGTAAAACCTGTTTTAATTTAAATGTGAAAATATCCACAGTTAATTTGTAAAAATTTGCTGGCCTGCTGAATTTACCAAAATGGTGAATGCAGTTACAAAACAAATATCATAGAATCCTAATTTAATTATAAATAGCATGTTAATTTCAATTTTTTACTAGAAGAATCCCAAATTATTCACCAATGAAAATTATGAATTACTTTATTGTCTTTATGGAATATTTTATGGTGTAGGATTAATTTCACTTCTTTAATATATTTTATGGTGTAGGATTAATTTCACCAATGAAAATTATGAATTACTTATTTTCCTTATGGATTATTTTATGGTGTAGGGTGATGTGGGTAGGTTGCATCAGCCTCAATGCCATGCACAGACTGATGGGCCACATCAGCCTGCTTTTGAGTCAGCAGAGGATTTAAGCAACAAGGTAAAATTTTAATATTCAAAATGATTTGTCACCTAATGATAAACTTATAAAATTCAGATTAATATTAACTTATTGATTTTCATGTATTGTTACTTGTGGTAAAATTATGTATGTATAAATCGCACCATTATTAAAAAATTAAAACCAGTATCATTGTATATGCAAATCGTATGATTTTTAAACAGTATAAGGACCAATATGTGTTTTTTTTTTATTTGTTGTATCTATGTAGCTTACTGAAGCCGGTGGTTCAAGTTAATGTGCAATAACAAAGAAGAAAAGAACCCCAAGAAAGGGGGCATCTAAACAAGTGAGATTTTTAATACACAAAATCAACCAAAGTTTATTTCTATTTAGCACTTGTTTATTATTTTAGAATCAATGTTCATGTTGATGAGTTCGCAGAAGAATGTTGAAGTAATAGTATCGGAGAAAGGAGTTGTATTCGAGGGTGTTGCACCTTCAAGAAAGCGAGGAAGACCGCGCAAAGAAGGACCCAAGCACGTAAGATTAATAAAAAATAGAAATTGATCTGGTAAATTACATGTACAAGTTTGTTTTTCAGTTTGTTTAATTTGTTTGTTTCTTTGGTGTAGTACCCTATTGTTAGGGCCTACCCTAAAGATGTTGTGAAGGTTTTGAAGCGAATAAGCTCTAAAAGAAGGAAGTACGTGAGGAAAACTGTTTTCAAGGCTTTTCTTGACATACACATTAAGCATTTCGATAGGAATTTCTTGGCATATTTATACAGTCGATGGGATGCAAGTAGGAAAGTGTTGCGTATCCGAGATGACTACGAAGTACAGATAGATGAAGAGATGGTTGGGTGGATCACGGGACTTCCATACGGCGATTTGACTCGAGACATTTCTCCTGTAAAAAGGGGGAAATCTTGTATCCAAGATATGAAGACCGAATACAGAAATGCTGGTGGAATCGGCTACGGAGTTATGCATAACATGTGTTTGGATGAAGCCAAGGCAAAATCTGAATTTTTGAAGCACTTTGTTCTCTATGTTATTGGTAATATTTTATGCACGACGACTAGCAACAACATTAGCCCTGACCTCTGTTGGTTGGTGAGAAGGAAGTTTCTGCGTGATGCTAAGAAGTACAACTGGTCAAAGTTATACTAGACTGGATGGTGAAATATGGAAATGGGGATTCTACAAAACGGTTTAAAGGATCTCCTACGGTTCTGATGGTAAGCATGGGTACTTTTTTGTTGCATTTCACTGTAAATCTTGTTACTGATAAATTGTGTAATTTATGTTGTTTTCTACTTTATTTAAGAGTAATACGACATACATTTTTTCAATTTCTGTTTTACTAACTTTATTAACAAAATGCAGATAGCATACCTAGACCGTTTGAACATTGGTGGTCAAGGTGTGATGTGGGACAAAGATGTTCCAAGAATTGGGTGTTGGCAACAGAAGAGTATCGATCAGGCGATAGCATCTGACCAAAGACCTGATGGATCTTTTGGTGCAGCTGAGGTATTCAAAACCTAACCTCAACATGTTCAATTATTTACTAGTGAATTCATGTTTGGACTTCCATGAATACAATGATTTATGTGCAGGTTGTCCGTGGTGTGGTGTACGGAGAGAACTATCCAATTGGAAAGTCAATGAAAATACCGACTTGGCTTCAATCTGATAGTTCTGGGTCAGAAGACAGTGGTGCTAGTGTAAGTCTCACTAAGTCTCATGCCATTTGTTGGTGTTATTTTGTTTATGAAGATTGAAATTATATTTATTAGTAACAACATTCGTTTAATATTATTCCAATAATTTGATTTCCTAACAGGATTCGAAAAGTAAGGATTCTAAAGATGCCACGAAACCTGAGAGAATTCGAAAATTACCAGAAAATAAAAGTATGGGAAAAGAAGTTGAGAAAATAATATCAAAGGCTGATCGTGGGTCAAACAGTGATGACTATGAGAAGGTGTATAAACTTGTGAAAATATTGTAAAATTTAGTTGGCTTGGGTGTTTTTTTTTATTAATTTTTTTTTTGACGCCAGGGTGTTACTTTTTTAATTGGTAACAAAATAATTGAATGATTGGTATTATAACATGTGAACTATGTGGCAGGACACTGATTCTAGATCCAAAAAGAAGTTGAAAAATTGGGTCTGGTAGCAAGGGACCTGCGGAGCAAAGTGTAAGAAGAAGTAGCACTCGTAATAAAATGCCCAAAGCTATGCCTACTGAGAAAAGTGATGTTGCAGTTGAACCTACAGGCCACAAGGTACATTATTGTGCGCTTGTGTATGGAGTTGAGATCTTTTGGCTCAAGCTTATCAGATAAAATTAAATTGATCCTTTTTAATATCTCTAATACCTCTAAAACAATAACATAATATTATATTCCTTTTTTATTTTTGCTCGATGTTGGTAACTTTTGATTTTATGTTAGGTACATTCTTCCATGGCTAGTAGGAAATCATCGAGTGGCGCGGCAAGCAAAGCTCCAAAGGAGAAATCTAAAAGTATCAACGAGGATGATGTCTCTAGTGTAAGTCGTTTACCTTTTATTGATGTTTTTTTGGTCTGCGCAGATTCCTAATTACATATGTTTTAATCATTATGTCGTGTTTGTTTTTCCTGGTAACATATTGCAATGAATGATAGTATGCTGAATTCAATAGAAATTAGAATCCTCATTGATTCTTTGATACACCTTATTGTCTAGTAACATATTATAATGTTTTTTTAATTTTTAGGATAATGATCAAGATGACACACAGTCGCAGGCGGCACCTGTTGTTTCTCCTTCTGCAAAAAAAATATTTCATCAGATAATTGAGAAGAAATCAAAGGCATTGTAAGTTTATCCATAAGGTTTAGTGTGTTATGTAACTAATGCAAGTACTTAATAAAATTGTTGTGTACATGTAATGATGCATCATCCAACATACAGGTTTAAAAGTCAAGTGTTGTATCAGTGTGGTGAATTAAGATTGACTCGAGAGGACCTTTACGATTCCTTCAGAGTGTATGGGTCAATTTCCATTAATGTAATGGAGGCCTATGCAAAATTTCTCAACTGCTTCACTGGTTCCAATCATGAACGCGGAAAGCGCAGCTACATCTTGTCACCACAGTACCTGGTATGCAAGCTTCAATACATCAATATAGTTTAACATATACATTGGATAAACTTTGCCTAATACATTCTATTTGTTACATTTTATCAAGCTTTGTAAATATTAAAATAGTAACATGTTTCATGCAGTGTGAGGGTGTTAGGAAACTACTTAGTGAAGAAGACGTGGAAGAAAGTGTGAATGAATTGGTGGCTTCAATTTCTAGTGACATTGCTGTTGAGGGAAAATTTGAGAAACATAAAAGGGTAATCCCATTGTCATTGCTGTGTAGCTTTTCTTGTTATATTTAATGCAGAAGACTGTAGCTACGCTTGGCATTTGTGTTACTAAATTAATATTTAATTTGCAGATATTCATGCCAGTGTTGCACAATTGTCGATGGACAGTGTACATGGTCAACTTGCATAAAAATCATGTTATGGTCTGTGACACACAATATGGATATCCAAACAAATATCATGACAAATTACTTCCTATCGTGGTATGTTTTAAAAATAAAAAATGGTTGTTGTGCATCC
Source organism: Chenopodium album (assembly GCF_948465745.1). Taxonomy (NCBI): domain Eukaryota; kingdom Viridiplantae; phylum Streptophyta; class Magnoliopsida; order Caryophyllales; family Amaranthaceae; genus Chenopodium; species Chenopodium album. Next base: position 9,592,419 of record NC_137850.1, on the reverse strand, counting down.
TATTCTTAATTAACTTAATGGAAGATTTTCATATGTGGAAGCATGTAAGTAAACTATATCAGTACATGCTCGCCTTTATTTTACAATGTTTGGAGAAATTGACTGATTTCTCTATCTGTATACAGTGGTACAAAGAGGATGAAGATGTTTACAAGAGTACATATGCAAATCCATTCTGTTTGATGAAATGAACGAGCTATCTGGATCGGTGATTGACTTGGTCCAAGCTGATGTACATTAATTAGGAAGGACATTGTACTATGACTATAATATTATCATAGTTATGTATTTACTACATTTGAGCTGATGAAATGAATATGCATTCGTTAGAGAGACACGGATTTTTAACGAATGATTCAGGCATTTGTTGATATTTTGATACTTATATTTGCAACGAATGTTTATGGGTTGGGACATGTATATTCTTTACGCTCACGTATTTTCTATATTGTTACTAAAGTGTACTCATAAGATGATAAGTATTGGGTAATTCGTCTTACATATTCAGGTATATACGTATACAAACATATTGTCACATTTTAAAATATATTGATATGATCACACCAAACACACTGAAGTGGTTAAAGGTTAATTAAGGGGAATACAAATAAAATATTCCATTATATAGCCGAGTGTTACAAAATAAGACAGGGGGTTTAAAATTAAGTAATGTTGGGTTAGAAACAAATCATTTTGGATTTTGAACAAATAAATATAATAATAACAGGAGAAAGTGAAACTGGTAAATTTAATACTTTAATCAGTAACATAATACCATCCTGGTTGCTGCTTATTAATAAAACAGGTTTAAACCACAACCACTAACCGACAACCATTAAATATATTTACTGTTAATCTTCCGTTTTTTAAGAAATGTTGGTGTTTTCAATAAAAAAAAATAAAATAAATAAATAAATACTATAAACAAAAAAAATAAGACTTCAAATCCTCAAAGGAATAAGACATTTCCTAAAGTATGGAGCTCAGCACTGAAGATTGAAGCCAAGAAGTCGTATATACATTTGATTTTTTTCGAATTCGGTACGTTACACCTTACTATTCAGTCATTGTGTAGTCATTTATTTGAACCAATTATTCATCTTAAGCAGTTACATTTGATTGTTATTTCATCAACATCTTGTTTTTGGTTACTTTTTGTTTTCATAACAATCTGCTAATTTTTATTTAAAGTTGCTCATCGCCCTTTGGTATATACTTTTTACATTTATCAAACAAGTTTAATGAAGAATGTTAGTTATGATTCATACATCCTCGTTTTTATTTGTTATACATGCATAACGATTTGTGTTTAATGTATACTTTGTTTTTGTTTCCCATTCTACTAAAAATATATGATATTATCTAAAAATATAACCGTCAAGTGTTAACGTTCTAAACAAATATTTAACAATTAAAAAATATCTAAGTTATAGCTGCATGACCAAAAATAATAATAAAACATTGGTGGCAGATGATTAATGGAGGCAACGGTTGATGTTAATAGGATTTGAATAGGATTTTGGTACGTCTTCGGAAGATTATTGATCAAACGTTTTTTGGTAGTATCGGTTTTATATTTCCAATCAACAATATCGATTTTCCTTTAATATTAGAATTTTTTAATAAGTATATAGGTTATGATCAACAATTGGCTATACAATCAAGTAATCTATTAAACTGTTAAATTAATAACAAACTAATTTTGTTTTAACCTATGTAATGTGCTTTTTGCAACATAATTTCAGTGAAATGGATAATGACGAAGATACTCATGTTATAGACCTCAATCAAGATCCTGATGAGAACATAAATGACCAGAACCGAGAATACGAGGATGATTTAGAGGTACAAGACGAAGAGCAAGCAAAGACTACGACAAATGAAGAGAACTTTGACCAGAACTCAAATGATCGAGACGTGATTGAGCCAGCTATAGGAAAGTGCTTTGCATCCGGGGAAGATTTTACAAAATTCTGTTATGATTATGCATTTAATAAAGGATTTATATTTTTTGCAAGAAACACTTGTTTGATGGCTTAGTTTAAGGCAAAGGGCATTAGTCGGACAGCTAGTGGGGAAAATGAGCCAAGTTACCATATGATGCAGCATATAAGATTTGTATGTAAGAAAGGTGGTAAAAGACAATCAGCCGGCTCGCAAATAAGTGAATGTAAGGTGGTTGTGTATGCAAGGATGATAGATGGTAAGATGTAGATACGAACATGTCGTTTGGAGCACAACCACGACCTACATCCAAAATCAAGTCGTTTGATGGTTAATTACAGAAGCATCGATCAGCCAACTGTTGACACGATTGTTAACAATGATCGTGCCGGCATATCCATAGTCAACAACTTCAAATCCATTCTAGTTGAAAATGGAGGTCATGGAAATATTACATTCAATCAACGAGACTTGAGAAACGTTGTAAACTTGGAGCGCCGAAAGTCCAGGTTTACAGGAGATGTCGTTGCTCTTGAGCAGTACTTTCAAAAGCAATATGATCTAAATAATAACTTTTACAACGCTATTCAAAGGGATTGTAAAGAAAGTTGATGAATGTGTTTTGGTCTGATGCAAGGAGTAGGTCGATGTGTGCAGATTTTGGCGACATTATAATATTTGACACTACATTCAACACCAACAGGTTAGATGGTTTTATTTATTTTTATTTTTTTTACAACAGATGGTTTAATTTAATTTGTACCTGGCTTAATAAAAAGAAAGGCATCGTAATTGTTACGTGTAATTAATATAGATTTGTTCCCTCAAAAAAAAATATACATTTGTTGTATCATCAGTAACATAACCATAACTTGTGATATGTGTACATGTAATAACAGTAATTAAACTAATCTTATCTATAAATGTTTAGCTTTGGTGAAATTGGTTATGTGGATTACTAAAATTCTTATTAATTATATAGTGACAATATAAATTTGGACTACCAATTAATTAGTAACATATCACTATACATTAGAATTTAAGATATAAAAGCTTGTGATAGTAACTTAAATTTAATAGTAACTTAAATGGTTAGAAGTATAAAATTTGGTACCTTAAGTGGTTTAATAGTAACTTAAATGCTGTAAAGTGTTAATGTCGTATTATTATCGAAGAAAATCATGTAGATTATTACAGTTTATAAGTGCGAATATAAGTAAAAAAAACTGTAGTGAGATTACCAATCAATTGCAATTTCAATTATAAACTGCCAGGTACCGTATGCCTTTCGCGCCCTTCGTTGGTGTCAACCATCATGGGTGTTCAATTGTCTTCGCATCTTGTTTAATCTCCCATGAAGATACGGATACCTTTGTATGGGTTTTCAATCAATGGCTTATATGTATAGGAAATGTGCCATTAGGTATTCTTACTGACCAAGACAAAGCTATTTCGAAGGCCGTAGAGACAGTGTTTCCAGGAGTACCACACAGGCTATGCTTGTGGCATATACTTCAAAATGCACCAAGGAATTTAGGAAGTAATAAACAGTGGAAAGATATTGAGGTTGCACTGCAAGTAGTTGTGCATGAATGTCTAGACCCAGATAAGTTTGACGAAGCATGGGATTGTATGGTGCAGAAATTTAAGTTAAGTGACAACAACTGGATAAAGGAATCATATGAGCTAAGGGATCGGTGGGCCCTGGGGTATTGTCAAGGCAATTACTGGGCAGGGATGTCATCTACTCAAAGAAGTGAAGGTATGAATCGTTTGTTCAAAAACTATGTCAGTATTGATATCCCGTTATGTAGATTCATTGAAATGTATGAGGCAGCACTGAAAGATTTGGTAGAAAAGGAGAAGAAATTGAACTTTGTTTCTTCGGACGCACCTCTTCCCGTGAACAAGACTATACTAGTGGAGTATGTATTTCACAGCAAGTACACAAATGCAAAATTCAAAGAAGTAAAAGAGGAGGCACTTGGGTTAATACATACAAATATAACAAAGACAATAACACTAGGTACCATGTCCTTTTTCCAAGCTGTTGAGAAGTTTCCAACCCCCATATTGAGGAGGAGGTGGAAAACCTACACTGTCACTATTGACAAGGACAAAGGTGATTTCTCATGCTCTTGCAATTTGTTTGAATTTAGAGGAATATTGTGTAAGCACATTATTAGAGTTATTGAGCTAGAGGATATTGAATTTATTCCCGAGAAATATATATTGAGTCAGTGGAGGAAAGATTTGGTTAGGGCGTATGAGGACATTGAGATTTCCTACTACGACCCTGATGAATTAAGAAGAGTACTAAGATTGAGAGAGTTAGCAAAAAGGCATAACTACCTGACCAGTTTAGCCATGCATAGTGAAGATACATTCAAGATGTACCAAGAGGCAACAGATAAAATTTGAATTGAATTAGAAGGTTCGATGGGTATAAAACGGAATAATAATAAAGAAAACGGCTGGTGGGATCAATCTACACGCAAAGTGTACGGGTATCGAAGGATTAGTCCTAAAGTAAACAATGAGAGACACCTCAAAAAAAAGTCTCTCAGAGCCCGAAGAGAATGGAATAAAAGACCCGGTTGACAAAAGACATACTGGAAGGGCAAACAAAACCAGAATTCCTAACCCATCGAAGAAGGGTGCACGCTGAAAGAAAAAGTATAAATATGCCCCTGAAGAAACTGCAAAGAGAGAGGTAACCTCGTTGTTTTTTGGTTTCCATTTTTTTATCCAAAATATGTTTTCCAATTTATAATCGAAATCATATTGTGTTATGAATTAATATAGTAACTGGATCCTATTTATTAATAACATAACAAGTACAAATATACCATCTTTCAAATTTTAATATAAACAAATAAAGTAGAAAATACTGAATAATTTGTGAGCAACTCTTACCGTGAATATGTATAAATTTCAACTCTTTTCTTCAAATGAGATAAGTACTTTTAATGGACGATGATTTGGAAGTACATAAGCATCAATCTTGCACTTTAGTACTATAATACAAATGTTTTACGTTAATACTACAATTTTAAGTTTATACGTTGATACATTTGCTATCATCCATAAATTGGGCTGTTTTATATATTTGTTTTTTTTTTTGTATATATAAACGAAGGAAATTATAAAGAGCACATTTGGCTCAATTAAGGGAAGGTGGAAATTACAAGATCAAATCACCAACCACCAGGGGATTGGTAATAGCAATAGTGTGCATGCTGCAAAAGATCAGGGACAAGCTCGTGACCAGAATACCATTTCATCCTTCAATCGGAGAAGCATTAGCGTTGAACAGTCAGATTCTACGTATAATCCAAGTTGTTCAGCTCCTACTTATAATCCAAGTACTGGAAATCCATTTGGTTACGTAGTACCTAGTAATAACTAAGCACATGAGTAATACGTGTGAATGAACACAAATTTATATCTAAAGTATGTGTTATAATAGATTTGACATTACTAGTTTATTGTTTATGAAACTTTTATTTCAGCACTTGCTACATATAATTTTTTAAGAGTTATTTTTAACCTTTAAATTCGATTACATTTTTTTTTTTATTTGACTACATTCAATTACATGTTAATTACAATATAAATTGTACGTAGGGAGAAAATATAGTATATTAAAATTAAAAACTAGTTATAACTATTGTAGCTTATATTATAGTTTGCAAATAAATTTTAAAAAAAATAGTTTGCAAATAAATGGCGTTGTATAGTGTCGATCACTACTAGTTCAAAACGATAGTACTTTTATATATAAAGTTCAAAATAAGGGATTCGTTGTTAGTAATAAGATTTTATACTACTTTTAATTGACAACCTGTTACCTTAAAAATGGTTAAGTTACTATTTTAATGTGTATACTACCTTCCGACTCCCTTCGGCCATTAATTGTTGCCATATTGTCATTTCATGGAGGTCTAATTTTGGATTAGTTAATACATGCATTACCGTTTGCTTAAAAAAGATAATAATAAAGTAATGTGATCTTGTAAGATTCGTGTCTTTATATATTGTTAATAAAATGACATTAGTAATATACATTTGACAATGTTCTATATTTATTAGCTTTAAAAGGGGAAAGATCTTGTCACAAATCAACAGTAATCATAGTATGTTTAAATTACATCAAGCTTAGGAAGTGATTGAGCATTAGTTCAGAAACGATTTTCTTACTCGTAATTTGTTTTTTCCTAATTAATGGCGATGTAAAATAGAAAATTGGAAGATTATTTTGTAAAAGAGGGGAGTATATTTGAAGATTAGTAACATTCGCGTCTTAACATAATCAATAATCTAATATGAATGCTAACATAGAAAAAATTAGAGTAGTAACGCTAACTTACAAAAAAAAAAAATGATTTTTCAATACAAAGATAAGTTATAAATTTACTTCTGACAAAATGAATATTGTTTAGTAACAGATAACTATTTCTGTTATATGTGATTTCTACACCAAGCGGCACATATATGTATTTGTATTTTGAAGATGCATTTTTTTTATAATAGCAATATTGTAAATAGTCATAGCTCATTTGTAATGTACTACAAATATTTATTTTCATTAATGTATATAGTAAATTAATACTTACATTATTTATTTTAACTAATAAATTACACATATGTTTAGTAAATAGGCTTGCTGGTTCAATCATATAATAAGAGTTCCATATGAGTTTTATAAGAACAGAAATTTAACACATTTGAAATTGTTTATTCATATCAAATTTGAAGTGAACTTTAACATTAACTCCATTTATCTATCAAATTTTGTAAAACTAGAGTGTATCCGTGCTAGCGTACAGTATACATGTAACATGTATATTTAAAAAGAAAAAATAATATTCCGTAGAAAAGATGTAAGTTTTTTTCTAAAAAAAAAATGATGGAAGTTACTTAATGGGAGGTTATTAAAAAAAAAAAAAAAAAAAAAAAAAAAAAAAAAAAAAAAAAAAAAAAAAAAAAAACTAAACTCAAGAGAGTTGAGGACTAAGGTTTTGGAGAAACCTCATTAACTGACTCTTAAATTATGTAAAATAAATTGTTTTTTTTTTCAAATTCTGAAAAGCAATGCGTTGTTTGATTTTTTTTTTATTTTTTCTTTTTTTGTAGTTTATAGACATTTAAATATTAACTCCCGCCTAATCATCCTCGAAATCAAATGTCATATCGATTTGGTCAATGGAAATACAATTTCAGATACGAGAATTATTTATTCGTTACTATTTTTATAACAAACATAATTATTAGAAAGGTTAGTGACACCAACTTAAAGTCGTAACATGTATTTGTCAGGTTTTTCAATATTTGTAGTTATGATTCTAAAATATTATTAACCGTTACTATTTTAATCAGAATCTTTTTAACACGAAAAATAACTCAATAAATGTTCTAATTGGGGTTCTCTGAATCTCTCTCCATCATCAAATGTTATGTACAAATTCCAATTGTCAAAATCAAATTAGAAGATTCATATAACAAAATAATTACTGCGAGATTTAAGTCCTGTGTTCGAATCTAATACTAAGTATTTGTTAATTCTAAGTGCAAGCTTTTTAATTTGTTTTTTTAATGTATTTGAATAGTACTCCCATCATTTGTTTAGTAACTCTAGATATTATACTACTAAGAATATACGTGTCACTATCAAGTTACTAATATATAGTTTTCAAAATACTAAAAAACGGTAATTGTTATTATATTACAATATAAAAACATTTTAACATCACGAAGAAATCGATTCTTCATCTTCGTCAAACCAAAATATTGGATTATACCCAGAATTGTACAATTCCAGAAAGTTTATCAAAACCAGACCACTTGATTTAATAAAATAAAATATATGTAACATTCAAGTTAAACAAAACTACAATTATTATTGGATTATAAAAAAACATTAACAATGAAGATTGAAATTACAACATTATAAGTCAATGATTTTATAAAATTACATAAAACGTGCTTTATTTATGGAGTGTGTAGAATGAAGTAGAATCTTGATGTATTGATCATATGAAATACATAGTTGAACACCATTGATTTTATTAAAAAAAATAAATAAATAAATAAAACATAAGTTACATCACCGGAAAATGCTTCCGTCGTTAATGGCTTCCTCTGTTTTTTTTTCCTTTTTTTTTTACATTACATTAATGATGGGGTGGGTGGGAAAGGTGGCCCCCAACCTTTGTAGCATTGGTGCCAAACAAAAACTCCCGCCTAATATACTGTTTTGGCGGTTTTTCCATGAATTATTCCCCCCCCCCAATTTTCCCTCTCCTTTATTTGGTGAATGGTTAGGTGTCAACATTTAATTGGCAGTGTATGTGGGGGCTACATACACTAAGTGTATGTGTAGTAGCTCGCCCTTCTACATGTACTTCTCTTTATTTCAACCTCACTACTCGTCATATAAAATGGGTCATAGTAGGGTCAATCTAAAGAAAAGCCAAACATAAACAACAAAGTATGAATCAGCAAAAGCTGAGTACATATGCACCAATAGGAATAAACACACTAAAATAAATATCCTAGTAATAGACAACAAATAAATAAATAAATAAATAAATAAGGGTATGTTCACATTTACTGAACTGAACTGATTGGAGCTGAACTGAACTGAATTGATCTAAACTGAATATTTTATAAGAGAGGAAAATTAGGAGCTGAACTGAACTGAACTAAACTGATTGGAGCTGAACTGAACTGAAATTAAGTAAATGTGAACAGGCCCTAAAACATGCTTGCCATACAACACAAGTCGAATTACCTTGACTCATATCTAACAATATTAGTTATTAAATAATAGCTTTGGATTATGCATCGAAAGAGTTTACTTCCTTAAAATAGCCCATTAAAAATAGAGCTTCCAATCAGGGAGCTACCCCAATTGGCACCTACTATGTCACACTTGGTGACGGAATTCTAGCGCATTAATAATAAAAGAAAGTACGGCGTCATGTATCCCTGTAGAAGCTATGGTTAAATATAAAACCCCATAACTCCCCCCATATGTTCATACTCAAGGTATATACGTTCCAACAGTTTTGGTGCGTATCTCTTACAATATACGTGATTTAACAATTTAACTTGTGATGACTCCAACCAATCAATTAAGAACAAACATAATAACAATCAACACATACTTTCAATTCATTCTTGAATTAATTAGTGAGCACATACTACTTATTTTAATTAAGGATTTTGCCTAGCTTTGTGCACAAAATTGCACGATTACTACCTTGGTGTATAAAATACACTAATAACTTACTTGACTCAATCTCAACTATGTGAGTGAGTAATAAATTAGTTTCTTGACTCGGCCTCAAATTATGTGGGTGAGTAAATAAATAAAATAACTTTCTTTACTCAACTCCAATAATAAATGGGTGAGAATACAATCATGAATCATGCTCAATGAATATAACTTTACTCTTTTCAATTAACATAAGCCTTGCTTATTAATTACATGTCTTCTTGATGATGAATAATAAATATATAACATGATTCAATTACTTTCAACTTGTATCAAGCTAATAATAATAATTGCTTCATACTCACGTACTTACATATAAGACATGGATAACCAATCGATCAATTCAAGTATCACAACACAACTTAACATGATACTAATTTCATACTTGATACCAATTTAACTTCCGAACACTACTAGTTACCGGGCAAATAACGACAGTTTTTTAACGATAGCTAGAAAAACTGTCGTAATATTTTAATTCTACGACGATATGATTTTTGTAACTGTTGTAATGTTACGACGTTTTTTAAACCGTCGTTGAGTTACGACAGTTTTTAGCCAATAAACTGGGGCAAATACAAGTTAATGTGCCAGATAAAAGAATTTTTGTTAATCTGGTGACATTTCTGTAAATATATTGAAAAAGCGTGGTTATTTATTTAGTACTTTTGGTGAGATGTCCAATTACTGTTTGCAACTTGCTTTTACTGTTTGGTAAGGAAATTACACATGTACCCCTCAACTAGTACATGAAAAGACGCATGTACCCCTCCACTGGTACTTGAAAAGACAATTATACCCCCAGATGTTTATCTGGGGAATTAACTGGGTACAACTCAATAAACTGTCGCAATAGAAACTAAAAATAAATATATAAAAAAAATAATATGTACGACAACTATAAAATTGTCGGTACTTACGACGGTTTTCAAAACTGTCGCAATTTGCAACAGCTTATGGCTGTCATAGAGTTGATTTTTTTTTAAAAAAAAATTAATGGTATTTAAATACACATCAACAAGCCCAAACCAAACCCTAATACTCTTCCGCCATTTCATTTTCTCTCCTCTCTATTTCCCCTCTCATTTTCTCTCTCCTCTCCTCTCATTTTCTCTAGTTTGCTCTCTTCTCAACCTTCTCTCAATTCCTCTCTTCTCTTTCTAAGATCATCTCCACTCTTCTCCTCCTCTCTTTTTCTGTCTCCTCTTTGTTTCTCATCCTCTTTCTTTCCTCTCTTTCTCGTCCTCCTTTTTTTTGTGTTAAAAAAAATGGCGAAGGTGGCTAAGCAAATTGAAATTCGTGTATTTAAGGTTCAATTTCGTGACGTTGAGGTGTTTTTTTTGTCAAATTCGACCAGAAAAATTCCAGATCTGGAGTTCTTATGGTCGAATTTGACAATCAACACCCAAAAAAGAGGAAATTTTTGAAGGTATGTTTATTTTCTTTTGATTTATTGAGGCTTGTTTATTCAAATTTTGTATTGTCTCGTTAATTTCTGTTTTTTTCGATTTTTTGTGGGTTTTTGATGATTTGATGTATATTGTATCTTTGTGTAAGGTGGTGGTGGGAAAGGAGAGTTGTCGGTTGTTGGTGGTGGGAAGGAAGATATAATGGTGGTGCGAAAGGTTGCTGTGGGGGTTAGGGGCAGGCAGGCCTGGGTATAGGTGGGGCAGGGGAAGGCCAACCATCGGTAAAACCATCTTTTACGACAGTTTTGTTTTTTGTCGTAACTTACGAAGGTTTTAAACTGTCGTATAATAATTACATCGACAAAATGAAAAACTGTCTTTGAAATTAGTAAAACCGTCGTAAAAATCTTTACGACAGTCAAACTGTTGTAAAAATAAAATTTTGCGACGATTCTAACTACGACAAAATGTTTACGAAAATTGACTGTCGCAACTATTTTTTGCGACAATTTTTGCTATTTTTTGCGACAAATTTTGGTTGTCGCAAAATAGCTTATTTCTTGTAGTGTAATATATATGGTACTATGCATAATAAATACATCCTATGCGCATACGTACCTCAAATTCGTCTTTCTAACTAGCCGCAATGCTAGAAATTACTCAAAAAACTTAAAGTCTCCTACAATACCAATTAATCCCTTGATTACACAAATTTTCAACAACTTTTAAACACTTTAAAACCTCTCTTATAAGCTGAAATTTTGGTTAAAAACCTTTAAAACTCTTTCTTTAAGTGGGTAATTAAAACCATAAAGTAATCAATTATAGTTTATACGTAAAACTTCCAGCATACTTTTGAAGATTTAAACCCCTCAAATAAATCTGAAAAATTCAATTAAAACCAATTAAAACATTCTCTATTTATAGATAATTAAACCCTTTTTATAAAAACACAATATAATAGTACTCCATAAAAATACAATCTTTAAGCTTTATTAACACTTCCAATCAATGGGTATATAACACCCCCAAATTAATTGCAAGTTAGAACCCTAAAAATCAATTCTCTTATAATTAAAACCATAACTTTTATACCTTATAAAATCATAATTTAAAACAAAATATACAAAATCTAAATTTATACTCTTTAATCATTAAAACACAATTTTAAAACATACTAATCATAATTTAACAATCAAAATCAATACCCAAAAATATATAATTATAGGAATCTTTTATATAATTGCATAGTGATTTAACCATAATCCTTCAAAAGGCCAATTCTCAAATCTCATGCATTTGAGTTTTTTTTTTTTTTTTTTTTTTTTTTTTTTTTTTTTTTTTTTTTTTTTTGCTGCTATAACCTCCAATTAAATAACTTCTACTTCTTCAATTTTTTTTCTAATAACTTTCACATCTTACATGCCGTACGTTAGCACGAATACAATCTAGTAATAATTAAAACAAGACGAGAGAGAAGGGTGTCTCACGGACAAGGTGACTGGTCACCAGCGACAGGTGTGCGATGATCGTCGGAGGTGGTCGGCCGATGAGGTGAGCTAAGGTGGACGTGGCAGCAACTTGGGGCATGCATGAAGCCATGTGTGAAGAAGTTTCACGCATGAAACTCCCAAAAATACTTGGGAAGAAAAGAAGAATAAGAAAAAGAAAGAAAGAAAAGAAAAGAAAAATAAAGAAAAAGAGAAAAGAAAGAAAAATAAAAGAAAAGAAAAAAAAAACTTACGTGGGAAAATCTGATTTCTTTGATCCTCTTCGTGTGGGAAAATTTTGGGGTTTTGAGGGATATTTATAGAATAGAGGATATGGTTAAAATTTGGGCTAAATAAATAAATGGGCTTGAGTTATGGAATATTTGACCCATAAGGGTTCAAATAAAGAATTGAGCTTAGTTAAATGATATGGGTAAATCCACTAGAAGTATGTAGGAATAGTTTACATACGATATTTTAAACAAGGCCCAATAGTTAGTAGTTTGGCCCAAAATAAATTTTGCTTTTATAAAACATTATAATTAAAATACTTTAACCCTTTAAAATATTTAATTAAAATACTTGAGCCCTTAAAAATATATTTTATAAATACTTAAATACTTTATAAAAATACATAAAAAAAAATATGGAGTATTACAGTTCAACCCCCTTAAAAGAAGTTTCGTCCCCAAAACTTAAGTATGAAAACTTTAAAAACTTGTTTAAAGACCAATAAATAGTTAAAATCTCAAAAACTTTTCTTAATACTTTTAGTTGTTGTACTTTTTGTGCCTCATACTTCCTATTTCTATACTCATTTCTACACAAACTTATGTGTAGAATAACAAACTTTCTAACAACTTACACAACCTACTGTGTAAAATAACAACTTTACTAACAAACTTACACAAAATACTGTGTAAATTATCACACTAGCTAACTACCTCACACTACTATTAGTGTAAGATTCAACCTTGGTAATAAACTTACACATCCTAGTGTGTAAGACAATCAAACTTATCAACTAAATCAGTGTAAAGCACTTTAAAATGCCAAAAATAAGGAAAAAGCGCGTAATTCTACCGCACTCTACCCCCCTTAAAGAAAACGACTTAACTCAACTTTAGAATTATGTTGTTCTCTTTCTCATTCCATCTTTGGTAAAATCATAATACTTCTTTATGTTCATTCCTTGTTGCGAGTACCAATAATCTTATCAATCCTTTACTCATTATTCCAAAAATAATTAATTTCCACCTAAACCATCGTTTACTAATCCTTTAGTAAAAGTAATAAGCCCCCTTATTAATTCCTTGTAACATACATAGAAATATGAAGCTCTCCTCCCTTAAATCCTCTCTTCTCTCTCCTCTATTTCAAGTCCCCCCCCCCCTTTTAAACCCTAGGAGCTCGTCGAAGCTCTGGTGGCGCGGCCGTACTCCGGTGAGCCTCCTCATCTTCTTTCTTATTTTTCTGCTTCTCTTCCCCTTTCCTTTCTATTCCCCTTTTCTGTCTTTTAATCTTTCTCACACTCTAAAAACCCGAAACTTTCACCTTCTTTATTGAGGATTTTTAATCCCTTTTTGAGGTGTTTGTGTGAGCTATCCTAGTTATCGAAGGTTTCGAGGGAGGTTTCAGATCGCCTTCGGCGCCGTTTCCCACTTTTGCGTGGAAGGTTAGTGTTCGTTCAAAGGGTCTCCCCGCCGGTGAAACAAGGCCTAAGGACTAGGCCTAACGCCGCCGTCATTGGTCATCGGCAATTTTGACTGTGATGGAAACGGTAAAGTTGGGGTTAGGGTTTTGTGGGTCCTTGCGCTGGAGGGCTAGGCCTAACACCGCCATCAAGAGAAGTTCGTGACAGAAACGGTGAAGTTAGGACTAGGGTTTCAAGGTTTCTTGTGTTCGTGGTCTCGGGGTTTTCGGTTTGGGTGGTGCTCTCCTCTAGTTTGTTCTCTTTTCTAATATGTGTTTTCTTGGTAAATTATCAGAGTTTACTTGTGTTAGTTTGTTTTATGGTATTTTTTAGCCTCCTTTAGTTGTTTTCCGGGCTATTGAGTTGTTTTGGCTATAGTATTTTGGATGGTTGTGTTCAGAGGGAGTTAGGATCCTTTGTTAAGGATTGTGGTGTGGTTATAGTGGTAAGAGAGTTTACAGGTGTGGCTGTTGGGGGTTTGAACAAGAAGTTGGCCTTGGCTAAGGTGAAGTGTGTATTTTGTTGGAGTGGTATTGGTTTGGTTTCTTTTCCTTCGGTTGTAATGATTCTTGTGATCATTACTCTTGAAATTTGTTATCTGAAGAAGGCGCCCAAACTTTTTTTGGGGTTTCTCTAGCCTCGAAGATGTCAAATCTTTCTTGCTAACAAGGAAAGCTATTGATTGGAAGGTCACTAGTTTAAGTGACCCATTTGAAGACCTTACTTGGTGATGAGTTGATCCCGCTAGGTAAGGAAAAGCTAGCCATGGTAAAACAATTTTGATTCACTTCGTTTTTCTCTTTATGCATGGTGTGTAGTATGTTTTTGCTTCTTGGTTTGTAAGGAGTCCCTAATCTACGACAGGTCTAGTCAATTCAAATTTAATTTTGTTTTTAATGTCAAAAGTTGTTGTAAAGGCTTAAGGGTTAAAAGCCATGTTTTAAGTTTTAGTTCTTGTTCTGTATTTTGTAAACTCTGATTTTATAAATACAATTGCTATTGTAAAAAAAAAAAGGTAATAAGCGCCTTACTATCCCAAACCTTGATTTGTTTAGCTTTTTCGTAGATCAACTTTGTTAAAATCAACAGTTTCCTTTGTAACTCATGCCTTTAGTTTGTGTTCTTTCACAATGACTAATGAAGATGTCTTGTACTTTACCAAAGTCCAATGATAAGGCTACGCAAACTTATATATTTCCATATACTTTGGCTCAAATTTTCTTTCTACCAAAATTCATTTTTTGTTTCATGAGTTATACTTAATAACACTTGTTTTTGTTTAAATTTCACCACTCAATTCATTCTTGGATACTTTCACTTGCTTCTCTATAACTTAACTCATTTAAGTCCTTTAAACAGTCATGTCACTTATGTTCCTTGACATAGTAAACTTTATAGTTCTTTCTATACAAAATTTCCAAATGTTCCCATGCTAATGTCGGTTTGTATATACCATACAAATTTATTGGTTTGTTGACACACTCGCTAGAAATCACTTAGCTCGAAGCTTCCTACAAATAAAAATACGTAACTATAATTAATCCACTATTCTCACAAATTTCCAGCACCTATAATACTCTTTAAACCTTATAATCAACCCAATTTAATGACATAAAAGCCATAAAACCTTTTCTTTAAGTGGGTACATCAAAACCTTTCTTTCTCTCTCTCTCTCTCTCTTTTTTTTTTTTTTTTTTTTTTTTTTTTTTTTTTTTTTTTTTTTTACGGGCACTTCAAATCCTTTCAAAAAGACTTAGTTTTCATGACTTAAATAAAATTTCAGCATACTTACATAATATAAAACATCACTTTTAGACTAGAAAATCATATTTAAATCATTAAAAACATTTTTCCCTTTTATGGGTCATCAAACCCTAACTCAATAATTAAAGAGTAGTGTATATAATTAAATTACAGCATTAAATTGAGGGTTTTACACTCATTAAAAACATGTTTTAAACCATGAATTAATCAATAATAACAACCTAGCACAATTCCTAACCAATTAAATAAAATCCCCAATTTCTAGGGTTTATAATTAGGGTTCTTGATTAAATAAAAATCTAAAATTTTTATCAATAATTTAACAACATCATAATCCCAAAATCAATACCAAAAAACATAATTAAAATCATGCTTTAAAATCAATAAAACAATAAAATTAAATTAGGAAGAGAAAGAGAGTTTTTATTTTTTTTATTTTTTTTAATTTTACCAAACCGCAAAAGAGGAGAGAGGAGAGTGAAGATGGCCAGCGGGGTGGCCGCCGGTGCTGTTGCCGTCGATGGTGGCACTGGTGGTCATCTAGTGGCGCCGACGTGAGGGGAGGAGAAGAGGGAGAGAGAGGCGTGGGAAAGAGAGAAAAAGAAGAAGAAAAATAAGAGGAAAAGGAGAGAGAAAATAAAGTTAGAATTTTTGGGATTTTTGTGAAATATGACAATTATGAATCTTGAGTGAAAAAATCTTGAGGTTTAAAAGTATTTATACTCCCCTTTTGAAACAAAAACTCATAATTACAAAACTGTCAATACTAAATCCTACTCCCCCTTACCTTTTCTTTTGGGGCCAACTTAGGCTTTGTTTAGTTCACCTTACTTTTGCTTATCTGATCTAGTCTGATCTTGTTTGATCTGATGTGGTTTGGTCTGATTTGGTCTAATCTGATATGATCTTATTATCTGACTTGACCAAACTTTGACCTTAAGTATACGATAATCTGTAAGAAAAAAATATATCAAGTGGGATCTTATTAAATTCGTAATAATGTGTATTTATTAATATGTAATTTTCATAATTTTTTTTAATTACGAAATTAAAGTAATTTAGCGATAAAAAATTGTACATAAAACGATGATATGATCTGAACTTATTTTTTTTTATCTGATATGATTTGAACTTATTTTTTCTGATGTGAACTTAAATTTTTCTGAAATAAGTAAAAATAAGGTGAACTAAACAAGGCCTTATTGGGCCCTTAAGTTTCCTTAACTTTCCAATAAGTTAGTCCAATCATTTAAATAAAATTAACGCAATTAAAAATGTTTTTGTTGCCTCAATTCATGACTCATTTAAGTTATACATACTTACATTTTATTTAAATAATTAATTTCTTTTTAAAATGAAATGAATCATTTTAATAAAAAATAAATAATTTATATAATATAATAAAAATACGGAGTATTACCGTCTAACCCCCTTAAAAGAAGTTTCATCCTCGAAACTTGAGTACGAAAATCATAAAACTTTGTTCAAAACTTGTTTAAAACCGTACTTTTTCACCCATTTAATAAAAACTTTTCTTAATACTTACCTCAATCCTCATGGCTTTTTTTGGTCCGGTATTCGTGGGTTTGACACTTTGAGAGTGAGGGATAAGGGTAAGGGATCCCCACCCTCAAAGTGTCACTTGTGAAGATTGAACTCTCAACCTCAAGATTGAAATATGACAATCTTACCACTGCACCAACCTTAACTTGATATTCGGATCAAATTTCGAGAAGAGAGTATTTTTTGTTTTCATTGTAAATATACATACGTATAAATCGTACGGAGTATAATCGTATTAAATAAGTCAAAACTGTGGAAGATCTCCTGACATTCCAGAGAATTCTTGTGTCTCGATCAAGCATCAACAATGGCAGCCACTTTCAACACCGACGATGAAATAACAGCCATAACAGAACAAAGAGTGGAATTAACCAACGCAAAAACCCTAGAATCCGACTTAGATTTCGCCTTCAATCTCCAATTAGAGGAAGCCTTAACCGCTTCTCTCTCTCTCTCCTCCCTTCTTCCTCTTCTTCTTCTCCTCCTCTTCCTCTTCCAGAACCTTCTTCTTCCAACAACAATGGCGACGAACTCAATTTCGCAGATATTCAGAGTGAAGAACTCGAAAAGCTTGAACAAGAACGCCGAGACCATGAATTCAGCGAAATTGAGGCGAAGAAATTACGAGATGATCTTAATCGTTGTATTCACGACCAGAAACTTGCTCTTGAGATTACTCGTTTGCCTGAAGATGATTGGGATGAATTTGGTGATGAATTCGAAAGGCCTTTCGATGAAGGTTCCTCGTCTTCTTCAGTCGCCTCTCCGATTTTCAGGTAGTTTTATTTAAAGCTGTGTTTTATTAAGTTTTTGAGTTTTATTCAGTACAAATTAGTTTTAATCGATAAATGTTGGTAACTCTGTTGAACAAATACATTGAATTTTAATAAGTTTTCGAGTTTTATTCAGTAAAAATAAGTTTTAATCGATAAATGTTGGTAACTCCGTTGAACAAATACATTGAATTTTGTTTAACTCCGTTAAACAAATACATTGAATTAGTATTAATGAATCAGTTTTCGATTTTTTATTCAATAAAAATAAGTTATAATAGTTAAATATTTGTAACTATGTAGAACAAGTACAATGGCGAATGAGTAAATATCAGGTGAAGAGAACAAGGTGTTAGGCTAGCTATTTTATTGTTTTAAGTGACCAGTTTATGTTTTTTGGATGTTATATTTTGGTTGAATATTTTATGTAGAGTTGTGATTTGTAATGTTATTGTATTAATAAAAGTGCAATGGTGATAGAAGGTTGATTTTGTAAGTCTATTGAGTGATTTTTCGTGTTTCTTGGTTTGGTTTGTTATGCCCGAATGACATATTTTGAAGGTTTTAGTTGTGTTTGAAGTTGGATATCCGGCATTTGAATTTGAATGCTTAAATGCATTGTCATTTGATATGATTTTTCCTAGTTTTATGGATGGTATTGTAGATGTAATTGTGCTTAAGTTAGCAATTTAGTATTGATTGTTTGCGTAATTGGATCTTAGGTGTCACACTTACCTGCGGATAGTATGTTACTATGTTGTGATTTTAATGTCTTATTTTGGTGAATCCTCAGGTTGTATTTTAAGGGCTTAGTGGAGGTAAAACAAGTAGGAAATACCGAGGCTACACTAGCTGGCATTGGAGTCGCAATTTGTGATCCAAGGGAAAACTTGATTTTTGAGTTGAGCAAGCCTTTGGTGGGGAATGGAAAGAGTCGTCGAATAACTCAGATCAAGGCTTTAATTGAAGGTCTTGAAACTGCTCGTGCACTGGATTTGAAGCGCATCATTATCTTTTGTGACAACCTTCCTGTTTACCGTTATGTGAGTAGAAACTCCCTTGTCCTTGTTCTTGTCCTTGACTTGATTGATTGTATATGTATTAAAATCGTGTGAAATGTATTTTTTGTGCAATTATATATGGCTATTCAGACTATACTGTGAGTGAGTCAGATAGGATCTTTTATGGCATGGATATCTTAAGGGCCTTTTTGCTTTTCATTTGATGGACGAGCCTTAGCCTTTATAACACCCCTCCACCATGAAATATTAGTTAGGAAAACTATATTGAGAGGCTAATATGATCACTTTCTGGATTTGGGAGTAGATAATGACTATATTTTTGGTATGTGTCAACTTGAGTTGAGCGATAGAATTGGAGAGAGGATAGGGATGACCCTACCATTGTGAAGTTATTATGGGTATGTCATGCTAAATTCCTTGTTTTTGAGATGTTGAGACTGCGTAGCTAGCTATATATTTTAGATAGAGGAAGCATATTGTTGTGAAAAAATGTCTTAGTCCCTCTGCCAATAATAACCGTTGATGCCATTCACTTGTTTTACTTTGAACATTTTTGTCCACTAGTAATGTATAAAAGCAAGTATTATTATGTAAAATGATGCAATTATTTTAATATGGATAAACTATCTAATCAATTTGTATACTCTAATTTGGAGTTCTATGAGAGTACTATAAGATAGCACTTGAGTTTTTCAAAAAAAATAAAATAAGATGTCACTTGAGCATATATTTCAGAACGCTGCATGCAGCTTGGCTAGCTAAATTGCATATGTAATATGCAAATCTTAGCAAAATTTAAATAGGGAGTCCATGTATGTACCACCTTGTGATGAGCTGATGATCCTTTTATCTCGGTTGCCACAGATCAAATATCAATTAGCTATAAATATTATGTGTTTAAATCTTCTTTGACCAGATAGCTAAAAGATTATTTTGTTTGCCACACTTGTATTAGTCATTAGTGCTGTTTGAACTTAAATATTTTTCCACCCAAAATTCCCTTACATCCTTGAACTTTTGGGGATGGAGCATGGGGCCAGGTACTCTCAAAGTAACAAATTTTCTCCATAGTTGTAGACAAGGCAGAGCTTAAACTATAAGAAGGAAACCTCAAACTGTCAATTCCCTTAATCCCATCCACTTAAATTATTTAATGCCGTGTCATGCTATAGAGTATTGTATTGTACTTGTGAAGGAAACCTCAAACTGTTACTTGCTACTGCAGTTTGTGATAAAGCTTAGATTTCAAAGCACCAAACTTGGGTATGATATTGTTTCTTGGCCACCTGAAAGCTTCCTAAATTGAATAAAGTTGAGTTTTTTTTGGGACAGAAGACGTTAAACATATTTTGAGCTTTTGAGTTTTGACTGCTTTGATTTGGATGAAGAATTCTGTTTATTCCCGGTGTGCAAAAAGTTTTATTTAAGGATTTTTCTTATCTAATATGGAGTAGTAGTATTGGGGTTTCAATGAAGTTGTTTCAAGGAAATTATGTTTAGAAGATTTTTCCACTGTATTTCAGATTAGTTTTCAGTCAGTTGGAATCCTAGTTGAATCCTTCTATAATCATTTTAGTGTCCTATTCGTATTTAGGAATTGAGCACTCTTTATATTGTAGTAGAGTGATTAGAGTCTTAAGATGCAACTGGCAGTATTTTATTGCTGATACTTAAAAGTGCGGTCGGCTACATTTAAAATGTGTTTATATCCTCAAGTTCATTTAAGTTACTACCTTGTTCACGTGTGGGATATTTTTTTTTTTTTTTTTTTTTTTCAACTGTATATATAAGAAAAAACACATTTTATTTAACCTCAAACGAAATGATACAAAGTAGGGGTCTAGGAGATCAGCAGCAACAAGGCCAAATAGTTATATATAAAAAAATTTAGCATAATAGCTATGAGTGAGCTCAAACAAAGCTAAATACACCACTTGCTCCCAAAAAGTAACCAGGGAGGAATTTCAACGATGGAAAATTTAATTATTCCTCTTTAGTTAGAGCACCAACATAATAGATATAACACAATTTGCTATTAAATTTTATACCTCTTTGCCTTCTTACTTACAATGAAATTTTAGTTGGCCTTAAACTCTTAAAGAGTAGACGGGGCAATTCAATGTAACCAGGGAGGACTTTCAACGATGGAAAATTTAATTATTCCTCTTTAGTTAGAGCACCAACATAATAGATATAACACAATTTGCTATTAAATTTTATACCTCTTTGCCTTCTTACTTACAATGAAATTTTAGTTGGCCTTAAACTCTTAAAGAGTAGACGGGGCAATTCAATGTATCCCTATTTCCAATGAAACATCACTTTTCTTATCTCCTTGGTTGTAAGACATAAATTACATGTGGGGTCGAAAAGTTTCATAATAAGACAAGTATTAAGTTTTCTCATACAGTCATACTAGCAACCCGAAAAAAGCTTCACACACTTTGACCTATGCATTATTCACATACTCTGACTAGCTTTGGTGTCATTGGTGATTTATATTTAAATGGAAAAATATAATCATGTGGGATCTTGTAAATTTACTTCAATTTATATTTTTAGTTAATGATAACTAAAGATATTAGCGATTGAAATAATGCAATGGCAAATGTGAAATGAGAATTGTTTCTAGTGAAAAGAAATAAAGGAAGTACATTCCTTGATTTTATTTTTCCCACGGTGGGTGATCAATTTACGGTTGGTTGTTAAAAATATGCCTTGTACAGTTAGCCCCTTAGGGTTTAACCTAGCCACTATTTTATGTGGGCTATGGTATTTGTTATGTGGGCTATGGTTTTCTGTTTTTGGGCTTATTTCTGGCCTATTCCATTTTATGTTTTGAGAGTACTGTATAAACTCCCTTAGGGTTTAACCTAGCCACTATTTTGTAATCTGTAATTATAACTCTCCTCTCGATTGCCTTTTTGTGGATGTAGCTAATTCATCGTTAGTGAACCATGTAAAACCTGTGGTCTTGTTGCTGATCTATTTAATCTTGGTTGGATCTGTTACAACAATAGTCATGCGTGAAATATAATTTTTTATTTTTTATTTTATTTTTATTATTTATTTATTTTTTTTTATTTTTTTTATTGGATGCAGGCTATGCATGCATGGCAACCAAAACAGAGGAAGGTTGTTAATTTAATGGCAAAAGTAGAATTTCTTCAAAAGGAATTTACCTACTATCGTCTTTGCCTTGTTTCCCGAAATGTTATAAAGTTTGCATTCAAGCTTGCTAGAGATGCTATCACTTCTCAGATCTCCAAACCTACTGAGCCTAACCGTCTCAAGATTTTGAAGGAGATTTGTGTGATCTGCTTGGAAGAGACAGATCAGGATAAAATGTTCACTATTGATAGATGTCTGCATAAATATTGTTTCTCTTGTATGAAGCAGCATGTGGAAGCAAAGTTACATAATGGGATGGTACCAAAATGCCCTCATGAAAGTTGCAAGTATGAGCTAAATGTTAGCAGCTGTGAAAAGTTCTTGTCACCTAAGCTAATTGAAATTATGAAACAACGAGTTAGAGAAGCATCGATACCTGTTGCTGAAAAGGTATATTGCCCTTACCCTAGGTGCTCAGTATTGATGTCAAGAGCTGAGATTAACGACTTTGCAAGGAAAGAAAATGTTAATAGAAGAATATCCGGGGCCAGAAAATGCTTAAAATGTCATGGGCTCTTTTGCATCTATTGTAGAGTGCCATGGCATAATAATATGTCCTGTTTAGAGTATAAGAGATCAAATCCAAATCCGCAGCCTGAAGATGCAAAGCTTAAGTCACTTGCAACTAAAAATTTGTGGCGCCAATGTGTGAAATGCAAACATATGATTGAACTCGCTCAAGGTTGCTACCACATGACATGCAGGTAAGTTTACTTCACACTTATATATTTTATATTAAAAATGTATTTGGTATGGCTGTATGGAAGCATACAAAGTTGATTTAATCTGGATGATAGGATGAGTTTGTCAAAATAGTCTAATGAGCAGTCACTAGTGTCAGGAGAATGGAAAATGAAGTCCTGAGGAACTGCTAACATCTTGTCACATGTATACTTAATTACCCACTCCGAATATTTAAATATTTGAAATATAAGTGCTAAGTAACTGGGAATGAAATCCAGATTTTTTTTATTTTTTTATTTTTATTTTTTATTTTGTTAGTTTTTTGTTTGTGGACGGTGCTTTTAGATGATTTTTGCTAGCTGACTCTGAATCATTTCAGAATTTGAATTGCCAGTATCAACCTTATGTTGTACGCACTGGGTTTTGGTGTGGGTTATGTGTTGTTAGAGTGCTAGGTTGAGGTTGTGGAGGACTGGAGGTGCAAATGGAAGATGCTAAGATGACTTGTAGTGAAAGAGTTGCCTAAGGTATATTAGGTAAAAGAGTATAAGAAAGCCAAAGTAGTATACCAATAACCAAGGGGTGAGAAGTAGAAGATGGCTTGCTGAGTAAGTGTAAAAGAAATGCAGGGCTGCTCATAGAAGAAATGTTATAGATAGAAGAGTTTAGGAAAAAAATCATGGCTGAATTTAATAGTTTGTTGAATGTTACAGACCCTTACAGTTATTAATG
Source organism: Chenopodium album (assembly GCF_948465745.1). Lineage (NCBI taxonomy): Eukaryota > Viridiplantae > Streptophyta > Magnoliopsida > Caryophyllales > Amaranthaceae > Chenopodium > Chenopodium album. The sequence continues at coordinate 9,568,895 of NC_137850.1, read as the reverse complement.
GATGCACCTAGTTGAAGTCTCATGACCTTGATGTTCACAGTGAGTGCGATCTTGATCATTGTGGGAATTCAAGATTCATATCAGCTTGTTGACGTCGTGTCCATTAATTTGTAGTGTTGGTACAATGGATGGAAAACATGATAAGACCTGTTAGCTTTCCTGGGTAGCTTTGGCTTAGATTCCCATATGACGAATGTGATAGAGTAATATTTCATGCCGGAAAGTTTACAACTTTACATTGATACTATCACATTCATTTTATTTGGTTACCCTCTCTATTACCCTTTCTTTTCTAACACTTGTGGCTGTTGGGCTGAACACCTTGAGAAGCCATCATATTCTACTCAGATTTCAAACCCGAGGCCCCTGCTCTCTGGTTCTTTAGACCATTTTGCCGATCTAATGAAGTAGAAACTGAATTTTGTTACATATTTTGCTTTTGAAAGAGCGGCGTGTGAGTGGAAATGGGAGTTTGGGGATTTGAAAGTGGTAATTGGAGCGAATTAGTATTCAGAGTCTGATAACAAAATCATTGATATATCTCTGACTAATGCCCTCCCTTTGCCATCCTCTTCCTTTTTGCTATGATAACACCAAAGGTTTTAAAGTGTTTTGAGTGTTATTCTTCTCTGTAACCCATAACCTTGACAAAATCTGGTTTTGTGATATAAATTTCTCATTCTCAATTTTAGTTTCCCTACAATGAACACCCTTAAGTTGTTAAAAACTAAAATTATAACATGTTCATATTGTATGCAGATGTGGGTTTGAATTTTGCTATACATGTGGAGCCGAGTGGAAGAACAAGAAGGCTACATGTTCATGTCCACTTTGGAATGAAAGGAATATCATGTATGATGACTCAGATTTTGGCGATGATGACGAAGAAGATTACGATGAAGATGAATATTACTCTGAATCTGGCTCTGACTCGGATTGGTAACTGCGTAGGAAGATCACAGCATTCATCTTCATTTTTGTTTATTTTGTTTATAAAATCGTTTTCATAGTCTAAGCATTAAAAACTGCTTACTGCATCCCCTCTCCCAATCTCAGTCACATCTTAGTCTTCTGAGCACTTGAGCAAATCCCAATCATTCTGATTCCTTCCTTTGTGTTTTTGTCTGTCACTAATTGTTTTGTTTTTGTTTTTGTTAAACTTGTTAAACTGATCAAGCCCCACTTGAACTATTAGCTGATCTTAACAATATTAATTTCGGCTTTCTAAGAAAAAACCCGCGGATCCTGGTTAAGTTGGAAAAATTACCCAGAATAATTTTAATTTTGCCACATTTGTCCAAAATAATTGAAAATAGTATGATAGAGGGGGGGTACCATGAAACATCACCCGGAAGTACATTACATATAAATAAAAGAATATTGGAACAAAGTTAATGTTCCTTCTTTTATTTATATGTAATGTTCTTTATTTTATATGTAATGTTTATTTTACCCATTCATTTTCTCTCTCTTCGATACTCTCTCTCCTCTTTCTCTAACTTCTTCCATTTTATTTCTTGATTTTTATAGTTTTTAAGTGCTTAATTGAGTTAATTCATCACTCACAAATGCATTTATGCTAGATTTTACATTTCAAAATCCGAATTTCATAATCAAATTTTCGGATTTTTCATGATTTGAGAATTTTGGGTATTTTTTTTTTATTTTGGCTAAAAAACTTGCAATTGAGTGTTCAACTTGCTTGATTTTCACTATTAATTCACTTTACAAGGGTTTTTTTTTACTCATTTGAGGTATTACTTCTCTTTCTTTGTTCTACTTCATGAATATGAAACCTTAGGTTGTGCTTCAATAGTGAACTCTCTCTTTGCTTGTTATTTTTACTAATATTTTGTGTTTTGTGATAATATTTGTTATTTTTACCTATATTTTGTGTTTTGTGATAATGAAGAATGTTTGTTTGAATTTTTGGCACTACCATTGTTGTTCATCATCTTCTTCCATGGTTTGGGTAGTAGTATTTTTTTATTATTTTATATGTAATATTCTTTTTCAAAAAGATAATGTTCTTTAATACTTAAAAATAATGTTATTTTATTTTTAAGTTATGTTCTTTTATTGTATGTAATGTTCTTTAATTTATATGTAGCCTTTTTTTTTTTTTTTTTTTTTTTTGAGATGTACTCCATTTATTATTCAACAACATAATATCCCACTTTTTATAAATTTAAATAAAAACCCTACTAATTAACTTTACGAACATTTGATTTCTATGTTAGCAAAATGAAATGTACAAATTCTAAGATAGACCTGATTTACAATAAATTATTGTAGACCAACTGCCCTTGTCATTTACTCACATGAGCTTCCCTCAGGTCTATTATTTTCTCTTTCTTCAAAGCTCCATTCTCTATCTTCATATCTGCAACACTCTCTCAACACTTTTGCTCTCTGATCTTCTTCTTCAATGGTGAAAATTAAACACGAGGCGGTGTTTCACAAAATCGTGGTAAATCCTCCTACTTCAACTTGATTTTTGAACTTTCTAAGCTTATTATGATTTTTTTTTTTTTTTTTTTTTTTTTTTTTTTTGGGCCCAGATTTTGTTCTTCTTGAATTGAAGCTCTTTAGTTTAGTATTAACGATCTAGGTTTTCAATTTTCGAGTTGATTTTTTGACTTTTAAAGCTTATTAATCGACATTTTTTTCTTGGATTGAAGCTTTCTTAAGAGGGTTTTATTTATTTATTTTAATTTTTTTTATGCTTCGATCTTGTTTAGTTTTAAGGATCTAGGGTTTCAATTTGTTCAATTCATGTTTTCGCTATGATTTCGTATCATTATTTTTGCACTCATATTTTTTTGTTTAGTGTATTATAGATCTTCGATATCAATCTGAATATTATGCTCAATTTTTGTTGTGGACGAGGTGGAGGTAAGGAGTTTTGCTGCTATTGTTTGGTTGAATGGAGGGATGTGAGTGTGGTGTTGTTTAAGGGGGTTGTGGTGTATGATAAGATTGGGCAAGCTGACTTGTTTGTTGGTGCTGCTCTATTGCTTACCAAGGAAGTGCTCTGTTGCTTATTATGACTTTGATGAACAGTTTCAAAAGTTGTAAATGACCATGTACTTCTTTGTATAATATGTTAATTGTGTTGTATCTATACAATGAAGCATAAAAAAAATAGGGAAAAAGAAATTAATGATGTATTTTGGATTAGCTCAATAGCTACAAATTGGTTTAAAGCTATTTGGATATGATAAGTGACATCGTGTTAGCTATTTATGTAATCATGTTATATCTCGTTGAAAAATAGTGAAAATTGTTTTTTAATGGTAAAAGTCTATTAGCTCAATTGGTAGAGCAGCGTGCAAATGCACAATGATGTAGGTTCGAATCCTACATAGGCTAGGTAAAGATAAAAAACAATGAAATGTTGTAAAAATACGATAACTATATAGGACTATATTTAAATAGGGGTCACTATATGCATGTCTAAATATGGGTTTTGAATAAGGGTCACTATATATTAAAATAAGGTCACTATATTTAAATAAAGGTCATTATGTATAACTATGACAATATCTAAATAAAAGTCACGAACTCATTGTATACATGTATAAATATGGGTTGATAATATTTTAAATAAGAGTCACTATATATTTAAATAAGGGTCACTATGTTTAAATAAATGTCACTATTTATAACCATGACTATATTTAAATAAGGGTCACTATATATACATAAGAGGTCACTATATCATAGTATTTAAATAGGGTCACAATACAATTGAGAACAATGATAACCCTTTCTTAGAACTCAGAAGCTCATCGCTCACGTTTGTTGCATTATTGATTCTTTCACAATAATAGTCCTTTCAAACTTATCATATAGGAAACACAATTAATTAGCTATGCATAGTGACCTTAAGATAATATAGAACATTAATGTCAAAATAGCCACAGTGACTTTTATTAGATTTATAATACTCCGTAGCTTTAATAGTCAAATTAGATCAATTACACAATATGTCTATCATCTTTCTCAGAAAAAAATTAAAAATTAAATCAAAACTACAAAACAATATGTTGAATATCATCATCCTAAATCTAATCGAATCAACCAATACAATCAGATAGCATTGGAACACCATCAGTTATAGTTGAAATAGTACTCAATTGAAGATTATCGTTATCCGATCCTCTAGTTCGTCTTCTTCAAAATAATCAATCTCATGCTGTTTGGGTCCATTGTTTTTAAGATCTTCAATAGTAATCTGCGAATAATCTGAAATATATTGAATATAATTCATACTATTTACTCGATTTTTTTGGCCAAAGTAAATCAAATTAAAAGCGTAATTGATATCTTCATAACATTTGTGTTTGATTCAAATTCACGAATTGATTTGTTGAGATTGATAGCAACCGAAAATTGTTGTTCCATTGATGAATTCAGCAATTCGTGAATTAATTTGTTAAGATCGATTCTTCCATTGATGAATTTTGCAGCTTTAGCGTTGCTAGGTTTTTCGTATAGGGGTTTATTTTTGGGTGGGAAGACGGTGGGCTGTTTGTATATGGACTGAGAAGTATAAAACGGGCTGCCTGTTTTGTTGTGTACACTTGAGACCATAAGGTCCACAATAATTTTATTGTGGACCAGGTCCACGCAAGATCTTCTGAATAAAATGAAGGTGACTTAAATTTTCATGTAACATTGTATCGGTCCAACTATGTCACAAATAGGAACGAATAAGGTGTATAGCATGAGTTCCAAACAATCTATACTCTCTAAATCTTTTCATGTATATTTAGTTAACGCACCAATAACCCTAATCCTTAAACCCTAAACCTTTACATCATTATAAAAGAAAAATAAAACGTTAACATCAGTATAGGTAAAATAATTCAATTTGTTTTGTTTAGTTACATTACTTCCGTAGATAGTAAATGTAATTCTTTTTAATATACTTTCATTATAATAAAAATAACATTGTATTTCGTTATATAGTTTAGAAATCCAAGCAACTTAGCTAGTTTAACACGTGCCAAAACCTTAAAACAACATATATTCAGCATGATAATGAGAAATTTATACCCTGAAATTAACAATAACCATTAAGTGGTGATAAAATATACTTGTATTTTTTTTGTCCTTTTTTTAGGCGGTTAAATCAATAATTAAAAAAAAAATAAAAAAAAATTCTCAAAGATGGCAAAATATAAATTTTCAAAAATATTGATAACATCATCATCATTCATTTTCTCAAATAACTACAATTCATTTATGACTTTAATGTATCATACTCTCCATATTTTATTACTAGTATGCTGGAAGTGGTATTGGTAGAAGAATAAAAAAAAATAAAAAAATAAAAAAGCAAAAGTGAATAAAGTGGGAAGGAGATAGAATATGAAAAATGTTAAAATATAATGTGAAGGGACTACTGTGGGAAGGAAAATAGAGAAATATTGTTAAAAAAAGTTTCCAAAATAAGAAATAGAGTGAGTAAAAATAAAATACAGCTGCAAAAGGAAAGTGGAGCAAGCAATAAAATAAAGGGAGTACTAGAATTACTGTAGATGGAATAAAACAAAATATAAATAAAAAATAAATTTCAAAAAAGGAGCCTGTCTTCTTCAAAGTGTAGCTTCATCTTCTTCGGAACTGAACCAGTATAGAGCCTGTTTCCAAGAACAGTATCCAGAAGAGAATTATAATGATCACTGTATAAATAAAAACTCCAATTTATCAGTACTTCAGTTCCCCTATCCTCAAACTATGAACACGCTCACTAAATTATTTGGTATAACTAATGTGACACTTACAGATGTATTATTAGTTTTGTGAGCTCGAGCAATGATTAATTAAATTTCAGAACATTATTAGCTACGCTAAGTTATGTACCTCTCTGATTTGGAATGATTTTTTCAGCAACCCCAAATCAGGGTAGTCCAGATAAGATCAGGCCAATTTCAGGTCACAGGTCACAGTTGCTATATAAATATAACCATCCTGTATAGTGGAGAAAAAGTTCATAAGTCTTGCGCAGATTAAAAAAAATGGCAAGAAAAGATCAAATTTGAGAGAGAAGTTGTAATGAATGAAAACCATCCAGTACTTTACCTTGGTCTTTGCATTTTTAAACATTAAATTGATGTTGCTTGTTCGATCATTGGCTCTTACTTAATCAATCAAGAAACTATCGGATCTGATGCGTAATTGAGTGCTGGCAGAGAATCATTTCTGTATAAGGGTGAAAAAATTGCAATTAAATTAGGTTTGGATCTAAAAACTTCTGATGTATGCACAGTGCAAGTTCAAGCCCATACATAACACAAGTACATTATCTTTCACTGGACATCAATGGACATGATGCAAGGTGCTATTAAATATTATGAAATTTCAGTACAATTCATACGAAATATTAAAATTGGTTCACCAACAAATATTTTTGATGTACTCCCTCTATTACTAAAAGTTCGAGCCACTTATTATAGACTTGGGAAAAATTAGAGGCTAATACAAAGGGGTGGGGGGGGGGGGGGGGGGGGGAGGTATAAAGTAAGAGAAATGGAGTAAACAGTTGAGTAGGGTAAGATAAAAGGTGGATAAAGTAAAACAGATGAAGTTGGGGTAAGTAGGTAAATAGGGGGTTTGCTAAAAAAATGAAACTAATTAAAAGTGAGTCGAATCTGAAATACCACGAAATTGTGTTATCTAAGGGCCTGTTCTGATTTATTGAACTGAGCTGAGCTGAACTGAACTGAACTAATTGGAGTAAACTGAATTGAATTGAATATTTTATGAGAGAAGGAAATTAAGTTAAGAACTGAACGGAACTGGACTGAAAATAAGTTGAAGAGAACAAGCCCTAACATCTTCGGTTTAAAAAGGCTGCAACATTGTTAGATACATCTCTTTAGAGCCTTCCATTGACAGTTGTAGGATATAAATCTAAGCTCATGCTAAGAAGAAAAAAGTTCACGGTGAAGCAGCACTTAACCGAGTTTTACAATATTTCATTATGCCACTTCCATAGTCATTGTGCATTGTTGATTGACTAAAGATACCCAACAAAGGATTTCATTTTGCTAATTAAGTTTTACAAACCCAACAACATGGTCTGTTGGCTTCTCTTTAGGAAAAGAAGTTTGAGTTAATTAGCTTTGAAGGTGTTTCACAGAACAACTACATCGATTCAGTATTTATCATCCCCGTTAATACAGGTTGACAGTTGAGAATAAATTTCTGACATAAGATTTCATTTAGTTAATCAAAGATGCTGTCCCAAACAACATATTCCAAAGTCAAGATTCAATTTCACAGAACATTTGCATTAAGTTAGTATATGCAGTTGAAAAAAATAAAAACACTAACATAGTCAAGATGAAACTTCACAGAACATCTGCATTAAGTTGGTATAAGCAGTTGAAAAAAAAAAAAAAACATTGAGAGTTGTGTTTCAGATTTAAATTGAAAAAAAAAATACACTTGAGAATTGTAATATGAGGAGCATGGGTGTCTACATCCAACTTTCTTTACACCTTGGATGCGATATGTTTGGATATAGTGTTCAAAGGTTGGGATGGGAGAGTACGAGAGTAGGAAGGTCTCATCTTCACACACCTTGAAGATACTTGTTACACACAACCATCTGAATGGCTACCAATAGAATAGGGAATTACTTTTCTATGGTATTTTTTTATAGAATACTGGAATTAGAAATAGTATTTAGACAAATGTATTTGCCCAACAGGTAAATATAAAATCAAGAGTGAACTGATGAGTTTCCTATAAGTTAGGGACACTTCCCTATTCATTCACCATTAAGGCAACCACAAACATGTTCCTGCATTTCCTTTCAAGGCTATCTGAACTTTTAACCTATAATTGTGAGTGGCTAGTGTAGAACCTTAGGAGTAAGAAAAAAGCCAATCTTCTAAGCATGACAGTTATGCAGAGAGAAAGGGGATAAGTCATTTAATCCTCACGGTTCTCCCTTTTAAAATTTGTTTTATCCTTGCTTTCTCTTTGGTATCAGGCAAAGTGCAGAAGCTGGTTCCTTTCGGTAGCCTTGAGATAAAATTGAAGGGAAAGAAAATTAGATTTCTCATTGGCAAAGTTTCTTCACATATACCATTTCTCTTTCTTCTGAATTCTTTGAGCAACAGCACACTCGTCATTATTTACAGGGCAACATTATCAACAACGATTGGAGAACAAGACTGTCTTTAACCCCTCCTTTCACATTGGTAATCACTTGGTGCTATTCAATATTGTTCTTTACATCTTGTAATTAAAACAAGACAGAATTACTCAATTATTTCTAGTAAACATGTCCTAAAGCCATAATTTATACTTAAAATTGCAGATTTAGTAGCAAGACGTCAAGACATCTACAATAACACAATATAGTTGATACATGTAACACATTTTATGAACCCGAAGTCCCGAACAGGTAAGGCACTTGGAAGAAAAAATAAAGTCCACCACAATAATATATTGTCAACGTACCTCTGCATAATTTTCAAAATTCCAGTGCCAATCTGCATTGGTACACCCATGATGATGCATTCACTAACTCCTTCAATTTTTTCTTCCCTCCCATTCACAGAACCATTAAAAAGATGATCAGCAGTTTTTTCAAAAGATGCCAACATCAGTATACTTTCTTTCATTTTAGCAATCCCAACTCTAGTAACTGCTAAAACCTCCCCCTGTTACATGAGCAATAAAGGCAACAAATATTTAATCTGTTTTCAGAATATAAAAGAAACCATCCCGATCAATGTGAACAGAAATCATGAATAAAGATATAACCTTAAATGTCATCACATCAGCGAGAAGCATCATATGGCGTATGTCTACATCCATAGAATGACTTTGCATGACCTTGTTAATTTCTCTGATGATAGAGCTCCTTGCAGCTTCTATTCCAAGAGTTTGTTGGACTTCAATAATATGATTGCTCTCTGATTTGCATCCATCAACTCCTTGAATCCCCATGGCCTCCCTAAGCCCCGTCCTATAAAAAACTCAGAATTACATAACAAATAGAATTACAAAAAAAAGATTTTAGGAGTATTTGGTAGCAAGACGTCAAGACATTTACAATAACACAATATAGTTGATACGTGTAACACATTTATTTAAGTGTACATATTAATGAGGGTAAACATGTAAATACACATTTTGAAGGGTATAATTGGCGGCACGTGAATCATAAGAGCAATCTTATACTTTTTATAAGGTACAGATATAATACCTCATTATCTCTTATCACGTCTAAATTTTCAATATAAGTTAACAGTAGATAGCCAAAGAACTTAATCATGTTATGAAGTGTCAAAACTAATTTTGGTACTTAAAACTACCGCAATAGGACACAACAATTAGCTATCAATGCTTGTTGACATCCTCAATCCACTTCTACTTCTAAAGGATAAGCCCGAAACTGGTTGCAGAATTGGCAGTTAAACTATTTCCAGAACAGTAATTTTTAACAAAAAGCAATTTATAAACCTGCATTGGGTCTAAACTCTAAGGAAACATTAAGACTAAATTATATGGAATTATATCTGTCATATGTTCAACATATTGGTGCTTCATCTTTCTGAGCTTGTCAGAAATGATTGTGTGTAACTAAAATAGCCCACACAAGACATACACACATGATAAAATTGACAGATCAGTAATCTTGGAAAGATAATAGGTACAAGCATATTAAAAATCATAGACATAAACCATGATCCTTCATGCAATGTTTCCAACAAAGTATTTAATGCACAAATGTTACCATGATCATCATAATTACCATCATGATCAAACTATTGTCATCAAAGACTGATGTCACCATACACAAGAGGAAGCACATAGGTCAGTAACTTTAAGTCAATAAAGCGATAAATTATACTCATCATGGAACAAGATATAGAAATTTAAAATAATTTATTTGAGATTCCAAAAATTAGAAACAACCCATAAAGCCATATTCCATTCAATTGGGCAGTCCAAGCCTTGCTTTTATTTTTATTTTATTATTTATTTCAATTCGATTTACTTGTACAATTTAAGACCTTATATCTAGAGCTGGCAAAAGCTGATACGACACGATAACACGACACGAACAGGACAAGAAAAAAGCGGGTTAGTGTTAAGGGTTTTCAACCCGTTTAGTTCAATGGGTCAACACAACACAACACGACACGACTAAATAAATGGGTTGGGTTAGTGTTGAAAATTATAACACGAAAGTAACAAGAGTCAACCCGTTTAATAAGCGGGTTGTGTTCGGGTCAACCTGTTTACTTGTTTAATTACTTAAAATAAAATAACAACTATTACACTATGGATCAGCCCATAGTAAAAATGGCCCAAATGAAAAATAACCTAATCTCAATCAATACTAATACTACAACTAGCCGTCATCCCTACTTAGCTACTTCTCTCACTTAACTCTTTCTCCTTCACTCTTACTCTCTTGACTTTTTTTTTTTTCTTTTATTATAATATCTTTTAAATTTGTCGATTGTTTTTTTTTTTTTTTTTTTAAATCTATTACTCAAATTATTGTGTTCATCATCTGTTTAATGTATAATGCTTTCACTTTTGTGATTCGAATTTCTCACAGTAGTAATTCTTGATCTTCGTCTCTTCCTTTTCTCATTCACTCTCTAACTCTCTCATAGTAGTGGATGAATTTGGAGCTTTTGGAACATGTAAATCAATTGAAAGCTGTAATGCTTTAAATTATATTTGAAGAACTAATATTCTAGGCAAAATTAAGGTTTTAATTTTAATATAAGGGTTTAATTTTTTTAACACGAACACGATCCGTTTATCTAAGCGGGTTACACGGGTTATGTTCGTGTTACCCGTTTAATAAACAGGCCGTGTTTGTTTTTAGCTATCTTGACCCGTTTATTAAACGGGTCGTGTTCGTGTCAAGGGGTCTTCAACCAGTTTATCTATGACCCCGGAAACAAACACGGCACGACCCGACCCGTTTGCCAGGTCTACTTATATCAAACTATTGTCATCAAAGACTTATGTCATCATACACAAGAGGAAGCACATAGGTTAGTAATTTTAAGTTAATAAAGCGAAGGATTATACTCATCGTGGACCAAAATATAGAAAATTAAAATAGTGTACTTAGGAGATTCCAAGAATGAGAAACAAACTACATCTCCCCTTTCAGTCACTACATTCAAAAGGCAAAAATTGATATATTCCCTGTCTTATTTTACTTACCCAATTTGACATTTTGTTGAGATCATTTTGGGGTTAATTGCAAAGGTAAAATGTGACAGGAATTTGTATTAGCTAAACTGCTAAAACTATAATCCATTCACCTTTTTTTTTTTTTTTTTTTTTTTTTTTTAATGTTTGCTATGCACATGTTCACCAAGAGCTTGCCCCTACAAGTTTTTAAGCTCAACCAATCCAGTATTGACTTAAATTTATGATGTGCATCAAGAGGGAAATTCTTTGGAAGGGTCTAAAAAACTCCAATATAGGCTACTCAAAGAAGGAAAGAAATGCATCATTTAATATTTTTACTTAGTTTCTTCTAGATTTTTCCTTACAAATTTTTACCTTTCACTTGAAAGGGTTTTTCTTGGTTTAAACACTTACGATTTATTTTACTATGGTATCTCTTAGTCTATAAGTTTCCTTATATTTCTAGGAGTTTGTTAGTTTTCGTAGGAGTCTAAAGAACTGCAGATACGGACTTGAAGCTCAAGGAAAACATATGCCTTATAATATGTTTTTGGAAACGCCAATATGTCAACTAACTAATGAAAGTGGTTTCACGAGAATCAGAGTTCATTTGGTCAGTCAAAGAAAGCAAAAACCAAAACCGCACAAACTGCCAAGTAGGTTGGTTTTGATAATTTCCTAATCTAAGTAGGTTTAGTATTCCTAATCCACTTAGGTTGCTTGGAGCTATAGGCTAGGAGCTTGTCCTAGTCCTAGTAGGTTTAGAATTACTTATTTGTAGTCTATAAATAGTTGTAATTTCATGGCTTTTGATAGACATGAAATTGAAATTAATAAAAAAAAATTTGGTTTACTTTTGTTTAAACTTTTCTTTGCTAGTTTTCAATCCAAAGAGTTGGTTGAAGATTAGAACATTAAACACTTAGTGTCTAGGAGTAGGCTAAGAGTTTAATCTCAAATATTAGTGTCCGGGAGTGGGTTAATTAATTTGGAGATTCGAATTATAAGTTTCAAGAGTGATCTTGTGAGGAGAAATATCGGTTCGTTTATATTCAATCTTAAAGAAATCCTTGAAGGTTGGATCTTTTATTTCAAGATTGTGGGTTTTCTAAAAACTTGAATAAACAAGGGGTTAGAATCCACATCAGTTTAGGTTGATTTTAATTATCTCAAGGACTCTTAGACTATCGTGAACAACCAAAAAGAAACCTATTGTTGTAATACAAAATCTTATAACAGGATGTCTGATATATAGCTATTTGTCAGACCACAAGTATATTCAATCAGTGGCGTTCTCTCCCAGCTGAGCCACCACCCTAGTCTCACTACCCATGACCATCACTCCCAGCAGCCACCCTAAACCACTGCACCCAGCCCCACCTGCAACTGTTCCTGTCTCACCCTCACACATCTCTCTCTCCCCTCTTTTTAGCACCAAATAAACACGTTGAGGTGCGCCGGCAGAATCTTCCGCTGAAATAGGTTCTAGATAGTGGCAAAGGAGAGAGAAAAGAAGATTATACAGAGATGAAGTTGGGGGGATGATTGATGAATGCTCTAATAGATTAGGGAAGATGAAACATATCAGGAATTGTAAATCAGATATGTGAAAGAGAAAATTTAGGATCCGGGGTGGCGGTGATGGTGTCAGCACCATCAAGTAGGTTTGTTTTGGATGTTGATCTATTCAATCTCCCATAGGTCAAGCTTAGTGTGAGATGAAATAATCAAGAGTTGGAATTATTACAAGCAAATCAAGCAAAGTTGGAATTATTAAAACCTAATTTGCTTAGTAATATTAGCTTACTTCTTTTATTTAAAAGTCATGGTTTTAAATAAAATAGTAAGTATATTTTAATCAACATAACAGTTTTTCAAAATTAGAGCATTTCATATCTTATAGACTTATGCTCTGTATTCTACACCAAAGCAATTTAAACCATTGATAAATTTAAAGCTATTTGCCATCCAAACTAGATGTTAGAACAAAACAAATTACCCAACAGCAAATATTAAACATTCACATGTTCTGCAATTTCCAGTCAATCAACCACCTTATCATCAAAGGTAGATGGTATACAAATCTCACAATCTATATAATCCACACTAAATTGAAAGAAAAACATCTAAGAAAAGGGGAAACAGATAAGGAATTGTGAACACAAAGCTTGATTTATTTCATTGTCATGATCTTCCCTATTCCATCCTACATGATGCACATGGGATTCATTGATTATGTCTATTACGCTTAAGAATTGAAGCTCTTTGATTGGAGGAATTCTGAGAAAAGGGGAGACAGATGATAAATTGTGAAAATAAATCTTGATTATTCTCAATGTCACGAACTGCCCAATCCCATCCTACATGATGCATAAGGGTTTCATTGATTATGTCTATTACACTTAGAAATTGAAGCTTTTTAGTTGGAGAAATTCTGTTTTGTAGTTTTACTAAGGAGTGTAAATGAAATTTTCATCTTTGTTTCATTTAATATGTTGAAATTAATTGGAGTAGTTTTGGAGCTAGCTTGTGGAGTGAAAAGGGAGTTAGCAGAAAAGGTACAGAGAAAGGAGAGAGAATGACTGAGAAAAAGTATTGTGGTCGTCAGCAATGATGCACGAATACGCCAATCTTCAGCCGTCTCCCGTACCGGGGACAATTCCTGAAACCAAAACTGCATTCATATTATGAAAACAGAGGAAACTTGTAATGTTATCTTTTCTCTTCTTAAAAGAAAAACGGAAACCATCAAAAACTACAATGGTCCCGAACAAGCGAACATACCCTAAGGTTTTTGGGTTAATAGTTACTATGGTTTAGAATAATAGTTTGATATTCCAGTTATTAGTAATGTTTCTTAGGTTATTAGTTATGGCTTTTATTTTTCAGGTTATTAGTCAAAATTTGCGAGTTTTGATTTGTCCCTTGTTTATATGCTTTCATGATTAAAAGTTATAGTTTTGATTGAAAATTTATGGTTATATGTATAAAAGGGGGTAGAGTTTTATTTGAAACTTATGATTTTACATCTAAAACTTATGATTCTATGAATAAATTTATACTTTTACGGTCTTTGATTAAAAATTTATGGTATGTATGTTCTGTGTCAGTTGCTGTTAATTCTAGTTTATGGTGACAGTTTTGGGTTATTTGTTCTCCTTTCAGCTAATAGTTAAGTATTTATGGCATGTATATTCTATGTCAATTGCTGTGAATTCTAGTTTATGGTAACACTTTTATAATTCAAAAATTACTATTCCAAAACAGACGGAATAAGCACATAAAATATTTTTTTGAGGTTTAGAGTTTAGACTGAAATCTGTTAAAAAAAACTAGGTAATAAAAGTTGCAAGGAATGCAAGGCAAAGGTGCACACCAGGTGAAACACTCCTTTTGTGCAAAATAATAAATCAATTCTACAGCATATTGGAAGCATTGGATTTCATAATCCCAATTTTTGCCGATTCGCTTTTTATTAATTCCAGCTTTCGGTTATTTTGTAATATCCGAACTTTGAGGGGTATTCACCTTCTTTGGGCCTAGTGGTTCCCTGCCACATGTCAACGCCTAATTGTCTAATTTTTATTTTTTAAAAAAACCCCTCCCACCTACACCACCACCCCTACCCACCCCACCCCTGAAAACCACCTAACTCACCTACCCAACCACCAAAAACCATTCCCTTCCCCTCTGGCCCTACCCCTCCCCACCCAAAGAAAACCACCCCAATCCCCTTCCCCACAACAATTAAATCTCCCTACCTCCCCCCACTACCGAAAACAACCCCCTCCCCACCCCCAAAAACAATCCCTCTCCCCTCCCCCCCCCCCCCCCCCCCCCAACAAAAAAAAAAACAATCCCCTTCCCTTCCCCTAGAACCCCACTACTAAAAACCACCCTAGTGGTGGTCTCAATGATGTTGGAGATAACACCAAAGAAAGCGAATAGCCCTCAAAATTCGGATTTAAGAAAATTAATCGATAGTTGGGATCATTAAAAGCAAATGGCATAAAGTGGGATTATTAAAACAACATAATTTCACTAGAATAAATGATTAAAGAACGCACATTCAATATCATAGCAATACCCGTGCATAAAATGAGGAATACAGCAGATTATAATCATGAACCTTGTTGATAAATTGAGCATTATCAGTGGACATACAAGTAAAATAATCTGAAATACAGGAATATGAATGATATACACCAATAGAATAAAAGGCAAAAGGCATACTATCAAATATTAGTGGATTATTTTGATTAAGGAAAGATACGGATTTGGAGGGTGTTTATGTTGTTGTGAGTTGGGATATGGGGGAGGGAGAGGGGTGTAAGAGAATTGAAAAAAAAAAAAAAAAAAAAAAAAAAAAAAAAAACACAGGAGGTCAACAAATCAAAAGCTTTATCACTGAAAATCAGTGAAAGACAAGGAAAAGGAAAAGCATATTGAATACTCCCTCCGTCCCTAAATGATGTGCCTGTTCTCCTAAACGGGTGTCTCAAAATGATGTGCCTGTTTCTATTTTTAGTTTTTGTATAATTACCTACATACCCTCACTTAATACCTTTTAATCTACTTAAATACCCTAAATGCCCTTTAAATTTGGTGCCCACATGCACTACTTGCATAAACCAACAAATACATTATTGTATTCACAAAAAAACAAAATATATTACTCTTTGTAACTGTTCTTAATGTACTAACATGATTATATACATACTTCACTTTCCTCGATATTTGCAAAATATTAGAAACGGACACATCATTTAGGGATGGAATGAGTAATAAAATACACATGACATAAGTGCAAACCCTGAGAATCTGCCTAAGAATCATGACTTGTCTGTTTTTTGATGGGCAAAGAGGTCAACGGCTTGCATTGAGGTGAGCATTTTTTTCAAACTGAACTATATATAGTCTATTAAAGCAATATTCTTCTCCTGTGAAGTGTGTAGTAAGCACTCAAACGAAGTTGATACACAACTAAATTAACTATATTTCCTTCCTATTTCCATTTTCTTACTTCATGCTATGTATTCTTCCGGGGGGGTGGGGGTGGGGGTGAGGTGGGGTCGGAGAAGCATGGGAATCAATAGAAAAGCATTAAAGCCACTATCCAGTACACAAAAAAGGAACTAACCCTTCAACAATCAAGTTGAGCTTCCCCTTCTGTCCTTCCACATCAGCAATAATTGCTCGTTCAACGGTATCAATACCCTGAAAATATATGTTACTGGTTAAACTAAAGAATCTAATCTTTTTGACATAACATCAAAACAGCAACAGTACCTAAAACAGCAACAGAAAATTCTCTAACCTACCTTGACAACAATAGTGGAGAGCTTATTTTTAAGACGGTGTAGTACAAAATGAGCAGTATGCCTATCACAATCTGGCATGACAGCCAGCTTCACATCATCAAAAACAATAACATTCTGCAGATAATCATGCATTAAATGCATATCAAAACTATTTAAAACTGAACGAAAAAAATTCAGAAGAATTTCTTTTTACCAGTTTGTCATTCTTCCGCTTCGCCAAAGATCTTTCGATATTGTCCTTGACAGTATAGGCATTTATACACAGTCTTAAAGCATTAATTTTTCTCATGTCAAGTTTAACAACGACAGAGGCTCTAATTGAAGTCATAATAAGCTTTATGCTCTTCGCAACCTACAAAACAAAAGAAGATGAAAAGTTATAAGGTAAAAAAAAAAAAAGTAAACAGACACAGAAACTGGACCCACAAAAGGAGACATTGGATGGACTTTGTTACAACGGTATAAATAGCACACCCACCAAGGATGTAGGAGTCGAGAGCTCTTTTGGGCTACGGCGAGGCATTTTAGTAGAGTTGGAAGAGAGGATTAAAAGGCAAACTAAAGCACACAAGGTGTATAGGGATTGTAACATGAACTTACAGGTCTGTGATCTGTTAAATGCAGAATGTGGTGAATGGAATGCAGAGCTGATCCATAGCTCTTCCACAAGTGATGATAGCAACCTTATCCTAGCTATGCCATTGTCTAATAGAAGACCAGAAGATTCGCTTTTCTGGAATTTTACAAAGGATGGCACATACTCGGTGAAGTCTGGGTATTGGCTTGTGAAGGAGGGGTTTCATAACAATGTGGGAGTTGTGGAAGATGAGGTAGTCGGGAAGGGTATATGGAGTATCGAAGGCCCTCCAAAAATCTGACATTTTCTATGGAGAGCGTGCAAAGGCTTCATGGCTGTAAAGGAGAGGCTTAAATTCCGCCACATTGTGCAAGATGAGTGCTGCCCCATATGCTATGCGAGCAGTGAGACGGTGATTCACTCTTTGTTTAATTGTTTGTATGCAAAACCAATCTGGGAACACTGTGAGTTTGTGTCTACAATACATGAAGCTCCCTCATCTAATTTCTGTGATAGATGGGTGTGGCTGACATCTAAGTTAGAACGCAATGAATTGCGAACTGCTGCTATTTTAATGTGGGCTGCTTGGTCTTGCCGCAATAAGAGAGTATATGAGCATGTTGATGTGAATGCCTTCCAGATTGCTACTGGTATGATCAGAATGGTTGATGAGTATAGGAGCTATTTAGCTAAAGTGGGGGTTGGAAGCGCAAACAATGTTGCTACAAACAGTAATCTATCCTGGAAGTGTCCTGCTTTTGGTATTTACAAGATCAATGCTGACGCCCATTGCGTGGAAGGAGTTAAGGTGGGTTTGGGTGTGGTGATCTGAGACTGGGAAGGCAAGATTATTCTTGCTGCTATAAGAAGAGCTCATCCAACTACCATTGAGGATGCTGAAGCAATGGCAGTAAGGTTTGGAATTCAACTTGCAAGAAGGTTTGGCTGTGAGATGATTTCAGTGGAGAGTGATGCGTCTAATGTTAAGAAGGACGTGACAAGTGTGAAGCAGAGTTATAATCATACTCAACTGATTATTGATGATATTAAACAAGCTAGCACTTCTTTTAATTTCTTTGACTTATCTTATATTCCTAGAGCATGTAATACCGTTGCTCACCTTGTGGCTAGGTGGGATACGGGTAGTAATGTGGAGTATGTTTGTACGAACTCCTTTCCCCAAAGCTTAACAACTTAGGTGGAACTTGACTTGATTAATAATATTGTGCTAAGCGTTTTTTTTTTTTTTTTTTTTTTTTTTTTTTTAAAAAAAAAAGGTGTATAGGGATTGTTTTTACACCCAAATTTATGATATAGTAAATGCAGCTCAAACCTACACAGAAGCTCTAGAGCCGTTCTATTGCCTCTAGGAAGCTTTATCCTTATTAAGCACAACAAGGTAGTGGTAGCACGAGAAAAAGCATTTAGAAGGTGACATGAATAACAGAATAATTTACAAGATAGATACATATTTATTTTTATTCTTTTACAATAAATGCATTTCAAATGAAACCCCCCCCCCCCCCCCCCCTCTTTTTTTTTTTTTTTTTTTGTTCTTTTGGTATATTTCAAAAACTTCTTTCTAAGGATTTCCTACTAATAGCATAATTTTGGGATAAAATTAACTTTTAATTATTTTCAAATTCTGATTATTTATGTAATAAATGCGAAGTTATTTATGTTTTCTACTATTTCAAATTGTATTAATTGCACAATAATTATTGCTTTCCACTATCCCAAATTGGACTCTTATTTTCTTTTTTTCGATTCTTTTTTAATATGATATGGGAACATTGCCTGTCTTCAATGTTTTCATTGGTTCTTTCCCCATTTTTTAATAAGAGCAAAAGAAAGCAGAAGGGAGTAGTTTCTAAACATCATTTCTTAAAAAGAATAAAATAGTACACCGTAGATATTTACATACCTGGCCCAACAATGTCTTTTCAATTTGACCCTTTACAGTTTCCGCAATCTCCATTGAAGTATCATTCTCAAGTTTTGCCATGATAATTGGTGTGCTTATCTTTTTGCTTGCATTCATAATTTCTTTGATACGAGGAACTCCAAGGGTAACGTCTACAAAAGTTAAGGATCAAGCCACATACAAAATAATTAGGTAGCCTTCTTCATCTTCTTTTGCTACGTTTTCACCTTATATGACTTAATTAGCCCATGGGGGGGGGGGGTGGATAGAGGTTAAGATTGAAATTGGGGATTGGGTGAATGGAGAGGATAAAATGAAACTTTCAACAATGGACACTTACTCATGCTGGCAACCCCAGCAAAATGAAAAGTTTTCAAAGTCATTTGCGTCCCGGGCTCTCCAATACTCTGAGCCCCAATTGCTCCGATAGCAGTTCCAGCTTCAATCCTTTTTAAACGAAGCCGAGAAATGCAAGCATCCAAGAACACCTTCACAATGTTTGACCAATAAGAAAATTAAAAATATATATATTAGAAATGTGTAAACAGAGAAATGTGTGAAGCCAAAACAGCAATATATACCGCAGCTCCTTTTCCGTATTTTAATATTAGTACCAACAACATGGCACTTGAGACATACAGTTATACCATACACGAATACACCCAAGTAAAAATAAAATATATGCAAATCTGACAAGCTTCGATGCTACTGTCAATAGCAGGAATTTGGAACAACACCCTGCATGTGTAGTTTTATATGAAGTACGTAATCTGCAAGATTACCAACAGAAAAGTAAACACTTCCTGGTTATTTTTTCCTTGGAAGCTGTAAGCCAACATTCTATGTGAGTTCACCTTGACCATGAGACAGCCATAAATAACAACATAGATTATTGGGTTATGCTACTTTGCTAGATTTCTGGTTTGGCAATGCTATGAATAAAAAGACAATAGATATCAAGGTTACAAGGGACGAGTTTCAATTGGGTACGTGGTACAAAAACGGATATGCAGAATGCTAACTTGGGTGAATCTGTTGTAATGGGTCTGGTTTCTCTTCAAAAATCTGATAACATATTAACTATATAATGATGTAGTACCTATCTGATGATGAATAAAATTTGAAGTACTCCTAAATGAAATATAATGTACATCAAAAAGAAAATAAATAAATAAATAAATAAAGGTGTAGGTCCTATTAAATTATTACAAAGAAAAAAAGTTAATCGATTGTGGGTCCAAATAAATTATTTAAAGGGAAAAGAGGATAACAGAGTGTGGGGACAGAAATTTAAGCCCAAAAAAATTATTCCAATATTCAATTATCTCATTTCTCTCTCCGCTATCCTCTTGAACGGATCGACCCGTCTTCAACCTTCCCTTATCCACCCTTTTTGAAACTTCACAAAGCTTAAAGTCATTGACAATTTAACAATCTCTAAAATAGCAAAAACATAAACTCAAGCTTTGAAATTGGGTGTCATAACTGTCATTTTGGGGTGTGTGCCTTGCTCTAGCGAAAAGTTCTAGGCTTTGAACGCTTGGCAACACAAGGCTTAAATTCTTCTATGATAGGTCTAGATCCAACAAGAGCTAAATCTCTTTGACTCAATGCATGGCCCACTCATGTGGCTCAGCCTTGCATGTCCATGCACCATAGTCAACGATCGAGTGATAGGTTTCTCTAGGTGCCCAAAAGGTGGTAACACTAGTAGGAAAAGAGAACATTTAATGGAATAGGAACTAGTATATCAACCGAAAGAGGAAGGAGGATTATTTGTTTGAAAATTGGTTATAAAGATAGTTGCTATGATGGAAAGACGGCGATACCTTCCTTTGGAACCTCAATGGTTGGCAATTTACTCAATAATAGGTGAAATGAACAATGTAGGGTGTGGGTTACTCATTATTTTTATCTTCCTCTCATTTGTTGGCTTCAAAGTAGTGATGATTATTGTATTAGAACTTATCAAAATGTTAAGAGAGGTGAACATCTATTTTTTGGAAAAATCTAAGTTACCAAGGCATCCTTGCGATAGAGAAATAGACGAGTCAGTGAGTCACTTTGATTATTTAAGACCATAAGTGTCAAAGGTAGAGGATAGTGCAGTAGTTAGGATGATTTCTTGCAATTCTTATTTAGTTCACCATCCTTCACCTACGAGGTCCCCCACCCCTTCAAGATCTATGGATATGCTCGCCAAAGAAGAAGACCATTGATGGCTATATCACCTGATATGTGTGTTATGTCATGCCTACAGTGAGAAGTGCTCATATGACTTTGTTTAGTTTGATGCCAGGTAATATTTGGAGGATACTCTTTCATGTACAAAGGGAAAAACTAGTTCCAAGTAAAGTTTTAGATCTCTTGTATGTCAGCTTTGAAGGCTTTGGAAGAGCAAATGGGAAGAAGATATGGAGGCAAAATGCTCTTATGGCAATAATGTGGTGTTTAAGGTTTAAAGCGGAATGCATATTTTTGCAAGGGAGCCACATGATCGCTGATTTGTTGTGTGATAGAATAATTCACTATGATTCTTATTAGTCTAAAGCAACAGGGAATTAAAGAGTTACATGGTTGGGGAATTCGGATGTGATTGGGCTAGTGCATAAGTTTCAAGAACAGCTTGTCCTCTCTTATTGTCCTACTGTACATACTGCTGCTATTTGCTCATTTATAAAGAGATCTTTTATCACCAGAGAAAAAAAAAAAAAAACTCTGATTAAATTAAAAAGTACTACCTGCAGTTGCTGCTCAGAAACATAGCATTTTCTTTCAGATAATTTATTGAAAAAACTTAATAACTTCATCTTGAAGGCACCGGAGCAACCACCACCGGTACTCATATCATAATCTGAAAGCCTCTTATCTATGATTTCAGAGATTACTGTATGAGACAGGTTCATATTTCCCCTTGCAGGGCAAGTAGCCTGCACAAAGTAACTTGTTAGATCAAAGTTTCATATCTTAGATGCAACACTGGCTTGACAATCTGGAAAGCTATGAAAAAATTATACCTCCACTTTGAAACGCAACCGCTCAAAATCCAGCGGAAATCCTTCTGCCCCTTCCATTTGAGCCGGATCCATACCATCATCACCATAAAAAAATTGAACAATAGTTCCATTAGAATTTCTTACAGTCATGTCATAATGAACTGCTAGGTCCTCCAGGCATTTCATCAGTCTACGTGACATATAACCAGTGTCAGCAGTTTTCACCTGCAGCAAAGGCCATTTATTACATAAACCACTCATTACATGAATTAATGCTGCCAAAATTGAAACAACTATACATAGTAGACAAAGTAACAAAACTTAAGTAAAGGAAGCAGAAAGCATAGATCTAAATCTCATTTACATATTAGATCATAAAATTAATGATTGGTATTAAATAACCTTAGACATATACTCCGTATTTACCTAGCAAAATGTGAAAAGTATTTCAATAAAAAAATTTCAGAGTACTCTCGTTGAACATATACTCTGTGATTTAGATTTTGGCCATGGTGTCAAAGAACTTCAAAAACAATGTACTGCCTCAATTTCATCCCAGCTAGTAATATTTAGATCCAGTCAAATTCCCATCATATAAAGTAAACTACGTTTACAAAAGCTACCATTTAACAAGTGTATACATGGAAAAATATGCTCGTATATCCTTTGCAAATTATCATACTATAACCATAAGTTTAATTGACATGATATGGTTTATATGCTGAAATTTATCTCATCAAATATTTTTGTATATCTTGAATTGCTTCTGAGATCAGAAGAAACAAAGGGAGGAAAAAAAAAAAGGAGGGGGGACAATCCTTTATCATAGTAAGGAACTAGTAGTTGCATGAACCATGAGGTACTGGCCCATGTTTAGACACTCAACTTTTGTAAACAATTGGACTACAAAATTTTTGCAACGTGATAAAGAGCTATGGCATGGTTGACAGTTTGAAAACTTCCGATTTTGTAAACACGGTGAAATAAACAGACATGCAAGCTCAAAAATAATACAGTAATCAAAACAAATATACACATTTAGTAGTTTCAACATACAGCTGTATCCACAAGGCCTTCTCTCCCTCCCATAGTATGGAAAAAAAACTCTGTAGCTGTCAAGCCGCTGTAAAAAGAATTAGCCACAAAACCCTTAGCCTGCAGAAATCAGACAATGAATTATTTCTTGGCACAAGGCATGCTCAAATCAGACAATGAATTATTTCTTGGCACAAGCACAATTATAGTATACATGCATATGCAAGGGGCAGTCAGTAGAGAAATTATTAATGTATCGGACTAGACCAGTTTCAAACAAGATCCCTCATATGCAACTTTCCAAGACATGCATTTTTGTTTTTATAAAAATATCACAATTGAAAAAAATCTGTCTCCATGTGAACACATTAACCAGCCTATAACAGACAGACATACTGCATTGCAGGAGAAGCTTAAAACATATTTCTATAGTGCATCTCTGAAATCCATTAAACTCCCCATATCAAGAACATGAGGAACTCCTCAGTAACATGTGAGACGTGCGATGCTAAAACTAGATTATAACAGGATTCCATTTTCTCAAAAAACTAATCCCAATGTAACAAATAACCACAAAATTAATGTTACTTTCCTTGGTGCCCTACAATAATTTCCTTATCATATAAATAAGTCGCTTAACCAACATCCCAAGCATTATCCAGGTAATACCAAACCGTTTGCTTGATATAATAAGTAGCTCAACCAGCATACCTAGTTGGTCATAGGACCCTAATTTTGTTCCATTATCATATCTGAACTTATCTTAACTTATCTGATCTTATTAGCCCTTATTAGAACTTATTTTAGTTATAAATTAAACTTGGGTAGCCCTGATTAACCCTTAGCACAACTAATTTTTCCTGAACTTATCTTATCTGAACTTATTAACCCTTATCTAAACTTATTAACCCTGAAATAAGTGGAAATAAGGTGAACACAACAGGGCCTTAGTGCACAGAAGAAGCAAAAGGTGATGCTAGATTAAAAAAATGGAGAACATAAAGTTCAATGTTCTCAATCTAAACCCTTGACTGTCAAAGTTCAGATCAATTAAATCCCCCCATTCATTTTCTTGTGTCGTAATCACAACTCATATCAATGAGTCACCCTAGCAATATAGAGTGCAGATGGCCCATAAATCAGATTATCCAACTCCTTCAGCCTGCGTATCAGCATAGCTGAAAGCATCCCATATTAACTCTTTATATGAAGGAAAGGTTAAAGCATATTGATATGTTGGCATCTTATCCCAAAAACTTGAGTAGATTGATACAGAAAATGACCCTCTTTTGATTAATGACGTACTTAAATAATATAATTCTTCTATCCTGAAATATAAGTCCCAAATCACCCAAACAATTTTTTACCTAAAAAAGTTTCATTTTTCCTTTATTGACGATATACAAGCAAATTTCCTGATTCTATCATAGTGCAAATTTCAGTAGTTAATAAGGGTGAAAGAGGAGATATCGTGGCTGCAATATAAAACTAGAAACTATTTATGCACATATGATATTAATCCCTCTTTCCCAATATAAAATATCATTTCACTCAAATTTTGTCTCTAAATAAAAGTCTCATTTTACCTTTACCTACTTTTTTATTCACTTTTAATCAACCCACCCCCGCTATCTTCTCTATTTATTCAATTTAAACAAGTATCATGTGTCATAATTAAAAGCATTCAAAATCTATCATTGATGAAAAAAAAAAGGTGAAGCGATGTCTATATGACAAGAAAATGTTTTCATGTTATCCCAAAACGCGGGTGACTGAATATAAATTTCCAAAATTATATCACAGAGAAAATCTGAATACAATATCCAAAAACAAAAGGAAATGAATGGAAGACGAATATTGGGTGTATATATATATGGATTTTTCTACATAGTAACCCTATGGTATTCACTTTTCTAAGCTATGCCCTCCCCTTTTCAAACTTCTACGCTATAACCTCAAAGTACATTCGGTGATTACGCTGTAATCTTAGCGTTAACCTTCCTTAAAAGGCAAGTGGTGCAATAATTAAAAACAGAGGAAGTATAAAATTTATTAAAAGTACATCAAATAAATTCATCAAGAACAAGATGAAACATACTTCTGGAGTCTTGGAATTTCTAGGAAAGTGTGGTAGACTGCGATCAATGAAGCCATCAGGTGCTCTGCGCCCTCCAACTGCTTGCTGACCTACACATGCAACCATTTGGCTGATATTGATTGGGGAACCTTTTGAGCCACATTGTGACATGATTAACGGGCTATTCCTCCAATGGAGCTCTTTCATGCAAACCTAGAAATGTATCCATACAGATTAATTATTTTGATAAAGTTAATAATCGGCAACCAAAGGAAATGAAATATAATATTTAATCAGCTCCTTTTTAATAAGATACAAAATGAATGCAATAGTCCTATATGGTTATAGTCGTCCACACTGGGCAGGAAAGAGTAGGCATGGTTCCTGTAGTTTGTTTAGTAAGGATATAAATTTACGTGTTGTGCATTAACTCTGCAAGTGATCAAGAGTCAATGCTTCTGGTTCCCTGACCTTGCAGGTAGACCATCGGGTGCTCTATCTCCCATGTTTATCTTTATTTGAAGGATTGTATTGCCATTGCCCTTAAACTTTCCAAACCTGAAGATTATGCCTTATCCTAGTTCAGTCCTTTGCCTGTGCTCGCCTCTCCCTGAAGCTTAAATGGAATCGAAGAGGATATATGCTAACTCATTAGTTAGAAGTATTCACTCTGTTTCGTAATAATTGCAACACTTTCCTTTAACATTCCCTACATAATAATTGCAACACTTTCCTTTTACATTCCCTACATAATAATTGCAACACTTTCTTATTTAGTAAGGACTCACTACTACTCCCTCCGTGTTTAAATAAGTGAAACGTTTTGACTTTTTGCACTATTCATCTAATTCACTTTGACCAATGTTTGTGATTTATACATTAGAATAAATATAGTCTAGTGAGTACTTATTGGACTCGTCTCGATGAATAGTTTATTAATGTTCACTTGTTATAATTTTTACTTATTAATAATCAAAGATATTATCAGTCAAAGTTTTGCATTGCCGTATGTGCACAAGGAAAACGTTTCATTTATTTAAACATGGAGGGAAGGAGGGAGTATTAATTTATTTCTCTCTCCTACAAACCCCACTTACACGACTTTTATATTAGTTTCTCTCTCCTTTTAACAGTTAACATCCCCACTAACTATACTTCACATTATAAAACTCCCCGCCACCATATAAATTTCCTACAAATTTGTGCAATGCCATGTATTGTTATTATTACAAAGGGGTAGTATTAATGATACATTTTAGTGGACAAAAGTCATTACCTTTCCTGCTATTTCACGAATTTCATTCAACACTTGAGTTATTTTTGTCTCTAGAGTTTGGGATGCATCACATCCGGGCATGCAAGCCAGCTCTCCCTCGTTGAAGGATTTTATTAACTCATCACATGTTTTATATCCCTTGACTATATCAGAGTGTTTTTGTTCAGCCAATTTTTTCCCTGGTTGAACATCATCAATGCCAATTGAAAACCCGTGATTACCAATCCATCTAGCACTGCAAAAATGAAATAAAAATAAATTAAATTAAATTATATATTAAGAAGGTAACCACAATTTAAACATTCTCATCTCCAACATCTAGGAAGGGTTCCGAGCATACAAAAATACACTGAATTGAAACTCATGAAGACTAAGAAACAAGATAAAAGATATTCTGGAAAAGCTAGAGCACACGACATCATATCCAGTAGGACAGCTAGCACAGTAGCCACCTTACATGACCACCAAGTAGGCAAGTAGTCAATTAAGAAGTACAAAAGCGACATAACAAATTCATTAGCTGAACATCATTAGTCTAGCTTGAGACTTCTCACCAGACAAATGCTAGTTCTTCTGTCAATACAACATATTTTTTAATGTGAAAACATAGAGTGTCACATGCACTACAACAATAAGATCATATGAACATCAAGTATGGTAACTTGAAATATATTTGTGAAGTGATTGAAGTCATTTATCCCGAAGAAGAACCATGTAAACAGAAATACAACAGGAGAATAAAGAGAGACAGTTGATGAATAAGATATAAACAGTTAGGCTAACCCTCTAAAAGAAATAAGAATACACTCCCCCCCCCCCCCCCCCCCAACCCTAAAAGTTGATCTCTTACTCTCTTAGAGACTTGGATTACAAGATTACAAATATAGATCATTTTATGATTATTTCCTCTAGCCCTCCAGGAACTTCAAGGTTATATATTAAGATTATAAATCAAACATCCTGTCAATGAATCAAGTCTAGTCAAGGCTGGAAGACCCAAATTACAACCAAAGATACTAGACTTGGGTTCATCCTATTGACATAACCAAGTTCAAACATCTGAACTAGAGTTAGCACGTTCATCTAAATGTTCTAGATATTAGGAATTGAGAAAGATGAGACTTTGGCACATCAAGTTAAGGGACTTTCTATCATCATCATAAACAAGTCCAGTAACTATTGCAGAACTCATGTTGGTTTTTTAGTCTAAGTTTGAGCATGTGGAGTAACATAAAGTCAATATTGTATTGAAGGTAGCTTATTAGTTTTCGATTTCCCACATAATTTCTTACTTTAAAATTTTCTTTAAGGATATAGATTACAATACCAAGATGTTATGAATAGTGTCAAAAATCAAAATATAAAATTAGTTTAACTATTGCATAACTCGTGTTGGTTTTTTAGTCTAAGTTTGAGCATGTGGAGTAACATAAAGTCAATATTTTATTGGTAGCTTATTAGGTTCTGATTTCCAGTATAATTTTTTATTTAAAATATTCTTAATGGATATAGATTACAATAGATTACGACATGTTTAAACTTACCTAAATTTGTTCATAACTATCTAATGAAATATGTTAATAAAATTTAATAGTTGCATTAATTAATTTTTCAATGAATAAATATATAATAAGATCGATTTTTTTTTTATTTATAAGAAAATTACATACGCATCTTATAATAATAAATCATTAATGATATCCAAAAGTTACTTGCTTCAATATGCGTAGTACATCTTTTAATTTATCTTTTTTTTCCTAACATATATTACTATGTAATTATAGGTGGAGATAGATACTAAAATGTTATTTAAGTTAGAATAATTTTTAGTCACTAAATCTTATCTTGTGTTCTGTAAAGTTGTAGCTCCATATTACTTTTACCATAGTATGTCTATATGATATACGTATAAGTAACACATTAATATAGATACTTGACACATCAAATAATGGAATAATATTCTAGTTGAATGTATATGGAATAAATATAATGGCCAAATAGGAAGGAATATATAAACTCATTACAAGTTTAACTCACATTTGACATAGCGTACCAACTTTGCCAAAATCATAACAGAATTTTCTTGACCTGAAATACAGCAAAAGAATATGCACTAGCAACATTGTTGAGCATTTACCTCAGTTTTGCTAATCGATTCATGCAAGCAGCAGCAGCATGCGCATTATAGTCTCGAACAAGGACAGAGAAAAGCCCAACTTTATTGCCATTTCCTGCATTAGTTTAAAAACAATCTTTAGAGTCATCAAGTAGTTGCAATGTCATATCTAGCAACTCTGTTATTCCTCCAAAAATCAGGATCGCTCATGTATATTGAAGCCAATATGCTGGCTTCAGAATAAAATAGCCATCCAATTTTCAAAGCAGGCGATATAAATTATCAAAACTCGACTTCTTACAGGCTTGTATTACCCTTATAAAAAAAATTGAATAGCAAACAAGTTATAGAGTATGGCATCATCTTCTTTAGGCTTTATTCTTTCCACATCCAAAAGCCTTGTGTGAACTTAGTTTCCCATATATGAGCTCATCTGAACTTATTGTCTTATTTTCCCTTATGAAGGCTTACATGAACTTGTTGGCCTTTATCTCAATTTAGTTGTGAATTGAGCTTGGGTAAGGGTAACCCTTATTAAAGGGTTCATAACCTATTGGCCCCTTTTTAAGTATGTCTTAAACTTTTAAGCATTTAGTTAGAAACGGAGAAAGGTTAGGGAATTTTTTGCATGTAAAAACTCTAGATCTGAATATATTGATGGTTTTGTTCAAAATTCATTAATAAAAGTTATGATTGAAAGCAAGAATAAGGGTTTCATACTGAAGCAATAAATTTATTAAATATTCACAGATGGAACTCTTTTAAACTCTACATTTTAAACTTTTATTGAAAAGAAAACACAAAATAATATCAAATGCCATCGTCAAAGCCAAATATCTTAATCACTCTGATGTACAATTGCTACATGGAGTGATTTGGGTCTCAAATATTAAAATTACCATTTACCACCACAAGACATTTGTAAGTTCCTCACTGAGAGGCCTTAAGACTTTTTTGTTCTTTTCTTGTGTATATATATATCCCTCCTACTACCCTCTGTAGCTCTCAACTATTTTGTTTACCTAATTAAAATCCTAAAGTTCTTATTTGATAGATAATTATAGCTTTGCGTTTTAAATATATAAATAACTAGGAAAAAAAAAAAAAAAAAAAGGAGGGGGGAGGGGGGAAGTGAGGGGAGCTAATAATCATTTAATACAAACTAAAGGAAAGGGCATCTAGTCAAAGCACTACATAATCTTTATCAATCATAATCAATCACCTTAATATGATAGTTTATTTTTCCTTCACACGTATTACATCTAAACACACTTATTCTTAGTCCTCATAGTCCAAAGGTAGGACAAGGGAATCCTATTTCCCTAAGATGATATAAATTGTACTAGCTTAGTTTCGCAATGATCTTAACATTTGCCATTTGCAGAAACTAAGACAAAAGAGAGAGGGTGTGTGTGCCGCAAGTAAGCGGTTTAAGAATAAGGCACATAGAGTATGGTGAATTCACGGAAATGTAAAATTGTTGTGGGACACAGCATAAGATAGTAGATGGATGTGGAAAAATCGAACATGGTAACTGTGAAACGGAGGTAAAATATGATGATAACTACATAAATAAATAATCCAATAGCAAAGTTTAAAAGCTGACCTAAGGTAGTTTTTCCTAGTTGCCCAGACATTAGTTCACTGTTGCGGAAGTAAACAAAACCATCGTTCGGACACATGGTTTCCTCCTTACAGTACATAGTCTCTCTATCTTCAATTTTGCGATATATCTTCTCTTTCACCATAAGATTTACAAAGACTTTCAATTGTGCATTTGGACGTAATAGAACATTAAATAATTGTTTACCCGTCCAAAGCTCAACTGGCTACAAAACAGCAAAGGCAGTTAAGTCACTAAGCAATACAAAAGAAATGAAAGTTGCATCACATAATACTAGTAAGCTCCATCAATGCTCATTGGAAAAACACATCATTGTTACATATAATTTTCTACCTTCTCTACTTACAAAATATTATTTTTCCAGAAGAAAAAGTTCTTTGGATTCTCGTTCGTTAATTAGCCACAACCCACCCCCGCCAGCACCCAAAAAAGAAAAAAGAATATTAATAACTCCAACTTCCCTTTCACATCAAGCACCTGTGTAGCATACTCAACACTCGCACACGGTGTTATGACACCGAGACTCTTCCCTTTGGGCCAAAGTCAGACAAAGTTTTTGTAAAATGGTTATTTCAAACACTTAATTTTGTGCGCAACACTTCTAAACTAGTCTAACCAACATTTTACAAAAATGCATTTGACATGACCTCTCTGATTGATTAAATCATTTATTTAGTTTGGGGAGCCTCACAAACCCTGTTATTGCAGACATGGTAAATAATTTTCCAGCTAGGGGGTTGTGGTAAGGAATTCAATTCTCCTTTTTGTATTACTTTCCATACTTAGTACAAAGATCTCTATATGCTTGTCCTCAAATCTTAGCCACCAAGACAAGGTAAGTGGTTTGAAGCTATCTGGGATAAAAACAGTGTACCTACCTTGCATCAATTTAGGGATACCCTATGAGGGGTATTTCACGCGGTTGTTCCATCATACATGGTACATTCAGCATGTGTATATTATACTACTGTTGATTTTTTCAGATTATTCTTTGTAATCTAAGTATTAATGAAATTTTTATCTAAAGAGCACAAGGGGTTACAAGGTATGGTTGTGACAGTAACAAAAAATGCAGCCCCCATTGTCTAGCTTCAACAAGTATTAATCTTCAAGGCGGAGAAAAACAAATGAAAATGATTTACTGCTCTCAGTCATAATCAGAATCAATCAAATTCATCAAATGCAGAAACGAAAAGCAAAACAACAACAATAACAATCAAAGCCTTAATCCCAAAGATGGGTTGGCTACATGGTCCAAAAAACTTCTTCATGTCCTTTTAAACTTCTTCCATGTAAGTGTTATCTTTTATCTTTCCTTGCCTCTTCTGAGATCTCCTTAATCTAACCCTCTACTTTCCTTATGAGTACGTCTTTCAATCTCCATCTAACGTGCCCAAACCAACACAATCAGCTCCCCCTTATTTTTTATTCTCAATCTCCACAACTCCAAATTTTTACCTAACATCTTCATTTCAAATTCCATCCTTTAAAGTGTTCCCACACATCCATCTCAAAATCTGCATCTCTACTACATCTGCTTAATATGATATGTCCTATGAAGCTACTAATAGGTGGATGTCCAAAAAAAAAAAAAAACTCCCATCTACACCTTTTAGTTTCCTAGGGCAGATGGACAGCAATGCAAGGGATGGACCATCACCCAAAACCGACCCACTCCATCACCACCTGTCATTCGCCTATTTCGGGATTTCGTCCATTATTTAAAATTAGGTGGATTAGACAACCAGGTTTCCATTTAAACTTCCATCCTACAAATTTGAAAATTACATTTTAGCATTCTTCTTTGACATAAACATGTCTTGTTTTCCAATAAGCAACATAATCTATGGGCGAAGCTACTATAAAACAGTTGTATAAACTTTTGATTTGTGCGTTATCAAGCTTTTTTTACATAAAAAAAGATGAAATCAATCAAATATCAATTTGGCTCATGTCATGGGATGTGACAAATTTTGTACACTGGCATAAAATATGATGAAATGAACCCGCTAAATAGAGCTATGTGTATTATGGAGCAATAATAAATTATGTCAGAGATGTAACTCATGCAAGTCTTTTCTCCAACTAAGATGTAAATTGTAATGCTTTTGCAAAGCTAAATATTCAAAGTTTCTGTGTAGAATATTATTCCAAGAACATTTGCTAATTGCTATTATAAATTTGTTTACTTTTTTTTTATTAATGCCTATAACATCAAAAAAAAACTAAAACTTCTTAGGCTTTTTTTTTTTTTTTTTTTTGGCAAAGCCTTTATATTCAAACATTCATTTTTTGTTGGGTGCTTAACCCCTTATCTATCATCTAGAAGAATTTTCTTCAAATTTATCATTGAGACCAGGGAAAATAAACGATAGTGATACTTCACAACTTATTAGACAAACCATGAACATTTCTATTCAATTGTGATATAATGAAAAGCTTTAGTTCACTGTCATTCAATTTATAAACTTCCTCTATTTTTTAATACTTGCAACACTTTACTCAAATGGAAATGTCATAATACTTCCAACAGACTAAAATTGGAAGGTATTTTGGGTGAAAAGTTGTCATAATACCCTTGTTTAAAGCTCAGGGCCCACTTAATAATACTCAACACAATCTCTCAACCCCATTTACATTTATTAAATAATGTGAGACCAACTTTTCTTATATACTGTGAATAAGTGTGTGTTGCAAGTATTCAAAACAAAGTATTTTTTTTTTACAATTTAACAAGGTTGACTAGTAGTATAGTATTGTATACTTTGTATCTACTTTATGTCAATTACAAAAGACAAAAAGAACATATACTTCATTAAACCCACTTAGAAATATTATATCATCCAATTATAAAGAACAAATTCATATAACATAGATATAGCGCCCACAACAAACCTTAATTAACTCTTAGTAACATTATTACTCAACTAACCTTAATCAAGGCTGGTGTTGGCAAATCAATGATTTCCATTCCATCTCCCATATAAGAACACATAAGAGAAAATGTTGCACGGTCATAAAATGTGTCCTTTCTAGTAATTAAATAAGACGAAGTCAAGAAATCCTGAGTAGAAGCGACCAAAATAGTTCCATTTTTAGGTGTACATAGATTGTTTTGAACCTGCAATGAGGACAAAATATATAGTGACTATTAATTAACTACTAGTGCAGCACCATTAGACAAATGAAAGATCATGCTATAGCACCATTACCACCTACACCACCGAAAAGGCAATAAATTGGGATACAAATCACCTTGTACACAGTAATGCAAGATAAAAATCACCTTGTACATAATTACGCAAAATACAAATCATCCACTACATGTTAACGCAAGTCATATTTCATTCAGGAATACCACAATTGGGTAAAAAAAAAGTCTTATTGATGTTAAGTGACATGATAAACTATGTGAGCAAGATGATGTCCTAGACCTAGAAGAAACAAGAGGTAGATTCTACAAAATTCCAAGACTTAACTCATTACCACTAACGAACACCTAACATAGATATTATTGAACATCATTCATATGTTCCTGCTAAGTTTGCATGTCATCTTAGGCACAGAACCACAGAATTATTTCTTACACAAACATTTGGCACAAAGAACTACTGCCAAATAAGTAACAAATAAACAAATTACAAAACTATTTACACATCACAATAACTAGCTACATGATAAAGGCAAAATCACAATTCACAACAGATGCAAGAATTGTGAGTATGCGCAATTATTGGGATCAATAAAATCTAATATTCTTGATGACTAAAATTTAAGTTTACCCCCATCAACAATAAAGCCTCTGCTCGGGCCTCCTGTGTTTGTGGGACATGCATATTCATCTCATCACCATCAAAATCAGCATTGTACGGATTGCAAACAGATTCATTGAATCTCAAAGTTCTCCATGGCATTATTCTAGCCTACAAGCAAACATATAGAAGTCAACAATTAGCCTCAATGATGTAAATGAAAATTTTAAAGCATAACATCATTTTTGAAAATTTCCCATCACCCTGTGGCACATGATAGACATCCGATGCAAACTCGGTTGCCTGTTAAAAAGAACAACATCACCATCTTCTAGGTGACGATGGACAATGTAGCCAAACTTCAACTCATCAGCAATCCGTTTTCTAGCAGAAAATGATAAGTCCCTGCAAAAGAAATATGTTTCATAAGATGGTCTAGTAAAAAAAAAAAAAGTATATTCAGATATATTATCACATGTCAACAATAATTTCTCACTTTGTATCCCCATTGGGCTCTACGACAAACTTTGCACCCGGATACTTCTTTGGCCCATTACGTACACACTGCCTCAACTTTTCAATATTGTGATGGTTTACACATTCAGGGTAAGTCAAAATCGATGCCATTAGCAGTGGAACGGCAACCTGCAAGAGAAAAAGTATTTTGTTTTTAAACCCAAACAAAAAAGATTAATTGAAAAAAAAAAGAAATTGCTGAAAATAAAATTCTTAAACCTCCGTGATTTTCAAATTAGGATCAGGTGAAATGACAGTCCTTCCAGTAAATTCAACACGCTTCCCAGACAGATTTCCACGAAAGCGTCCCTGTTTTCCCTTTAGACGTTGAACAAACCCACTCAATGGCTTTGTAGGTTGTTGGGATTGTAAAGCAACACGTACATCGCTGTTTATGTATTGAGCCACTTCAACTTGAAGGTAATCCCAGTCATCCTGATAAATGATAAATGTCATAGTTACTATCAAACTTTCATACATGCTTGCATGGTTATTATAATTAAAAGCAAAAATATAGTTCTTCATGACATCATGACAGGATCATATCTACTTCAAATAATCTTCCAACCAAAGAAAGCATATTACGACATATCATACAATCAAAATCAGAAATGTGGAA
This sequence comes from Chenopodium album, assembly GCF_948465745.1. Classification (NCBI taxonomy): domain Eukaryota; kingdom Viridiplantae; phylum Streptophyta; class Magnoliopsida; order Caryophyllales; family Amaranthaceae; genus Chenopodium; species Chenopodium album. Next base: position 9,533,872 of record NC_137850.1, on the reverse strand, counting down.
CTTGAGTAACAATATCAAAATCAGATTTCTTGTTTGCATGTTAGACATATCTAGTTTCAACAATTTTTTAAGCAGATTTGTGTAACTCATATAGCACATCAATGTTGCCTGGGCTAATTTGGAACAGAGATGATGATAGCTCATACTAAAATTCAAATAAGTAGATAGAACCTAGACTGATAGGTTATATCACAAGGATTTTGTGTCATTATTTTGTACTCCCTCCATTCCATATTATCATTCTTTAAATTATATATCAATGGTTTATTCGGTCATCAGATTAAATATAAATGCCATATTACAAGTGAGTTTTGAGTACCAAATTGCCAATGCATAACTAACATCACCTTAACAAATATGCATGCCCTTAAAAGACACTTATTTTAGAATTGTAGGGGTATAGTACTGCATACAAATATATTGTTTCTGTAGGTTATTGGAATAATGAGACCTTGCATGGACATTAATAATTGACGTAGGAAAGAGAGAAGATATCATATTCAAGAGTTATATAAAAACAAAAGGATGAAGAGAATTGTAATGAAAAAGGAGGCCATCAGCATTCTACCCATGGTGAAGGCAATTATGTACGTATATGGATTAAATATGCATAATTGTAACTCAAATACAATGTGCATTTTTTTTTAATTTACAACCTTTTGTAACTCAAATATGATGCGAGTATTTTACATTTTCTCATCCTTCTCAATTTAAGAAACTTTTAAAATCATTGCAAGTCATACAATTATTTTCCGCCTAACATGCTACCTGCCCCTTCTCCCTATCCGATTTCTTTTTTCTTGATTACAATATATGTGTTTCTCATTTGATAAACTGGTTTTGTGAAAATTTTAAGTTTAATATTTGCACATTTTTTGTACAGTGGCTACATTTGTTCATAAGATAACCCTAATTAATGTAACTAACCTCAATTTACATGCAAATGCAAACCCTATAAACATCTAGAGCTGCAACCATAGAAATTGAAGATCTCATGCTAAACAATAAGTACACAAACAAACATATAAATAAATAAATAAAAGATGAGATCCTATGAGAAGATAATTAAATTTATAAAGATGATAAAAATAGATGTGCCTCACATTAGCCTATACAAGTGTGCCTCGTATTTAAAGGCATATGCCTATCAACTAGGCTCTAAGGTCCTTTAGGCTTAAGCGCCCCACACCTTTTAAAATTAAGATGATTATTGGAGAAAGTCTAGATGTAAAGATGAGGGAAACCTCTGAAAGAATGCAAATGGAATTGTATAGCATGTTAATCATATCTAACAACATTAAAGAAAAGCTCAATAATACCACCATAATACCCTTACTTCTTCCTAAATACAAAACCCAGTGAACCATAATACCCTTACTTCTTCCTGATTAAAAAGCCTACAAAATCAATCAGACAACAATAATATAATGTGTAGCAAACAAACCAATTACACAGTTAACAGCCATGATTGCAAACGGCATATTCCACGCTTGCACAATACTCACAATGCAAAAGTGGAATATCCATGGATGTACTATTATTTTTGTCCTAGTTTCACAATCTTCTACATCAAAGGAAAGAATTACAACTTCACAAAAACTATTCACTCTTCAAATATACATAATTTCTAATAAAACCACTTAACTTTTGTTTACCAACATATTTTTTTTATAAGAACATAAACATGCAAACAGATTATTGGACAATATTAACAAAAGCTAGGATTTAGCAACTAAGTTTCCATCTCCATCCTTCATGTAACTAATCCTTACAAGCACATATAACATAGAATTCTCATGTAATTTTTCTTTTAGAATTTGTCTCAGATTCAAAATTTAAATCCTGAACACAGTGACATGTTTGCCAAAAAAAAAAAATCATACACTAATACATCCTCCGTTTTTATTTACTACCTCTGGATCGTATTATATGCAACTTTGGGGTATTATTTGTGAGATATAAAAAATTTCAAAATTGCATATAATACGATCCGAAGGTAGTAGTTGCAACATTTTTACTTTTTACGTTTGCCAATGCACAACTCAACAATTAATATCTCTAATTATCAACAAATAAAATCAAATTTATAAAAATTTAATAGTTTGAAAGGGTACATTAAGACAAATATAACAAGATCCCACATGACTATGCTTTTTCTTAAAGGTGAATCACTAAAGAATATTAAAGTAAAACGTGTGAATAAATGGACGCGCAGCGACTAAATAAAACCGGAGTTAGTATATATAAAACGAAGGAGTCAATCATCAGTATCTTACCAGAATTTTAGATGAGCTGCTAGGTTCTTGCAGACCCTGATGAAGGCAAGCATTTGCTTGAATAATTCTCTTTAACCTTTCAGTTATATCATTTTCGTTGCTGAAAGTGTTAAGAAGGAAGAGGATATAACATCAGAACGTGACTTGAAATGCTGATGTAATGTAAGTATTTGTCTTAGGGAAATTCTTTTGGTAGAGAGCATAATTGGAAGTCAATTAAGAAAAAGACACAAGTAGATAATAATAGAGGCTTGACCTTTGAACTCCTCCATCAACAAAAACAGACGGACGAAGGGCCAATGGAGGAACAGATATGTTGGTGATTATAAGATTCTCCGGTCTATTATTTAAATAGAGCAACTCGCAATCCTGCAAGATGATAAAGACATATACTTGAGCTATTTAAGGATTTAATACTTCCATCCATCAACCATCTCTATTTATTTAATTCAGCTACATTGTATATACAGCCTACACTTGCACACACGCACGCGAGCACATATTCACACAAAGCAAGAGAGAAAGAAAAGTTAAAGACAGCATAAATAATAGCATTAAAATATTCACCTGATCCAGCATTTGATTAAACAATAATAAAGCATCATGTGGATTTATGAGAGGAGAGGAGTATCCATTATCTTCTTGGTTTTTATCCTGTTTTGGACGACTATGAACTATTTGTAATGCAGTTTTGCCCTTCTTGACCTTTCCTGAAATACATCAGTAATTGCTAAGTTTCAGCAAATATTTCAAGAGAGAGTAAATAGCACAAGACCAAAAAACGAGAAGGATACAAAGATTACAATGAAACAGCTTTATTTACAAAATATGTATGCTTCACTAAAACACTCGTCTTCACAGTTTTAAGTGAGGCATTATTTTTAACCCAAAATCAGTTGTAGGCCACTAGCTTGTCAGCAGAAGCTAAAATTAACACCAATAATGTTCACACCAAGTTACAGTGAAATTTCCGCTTTATGTAAAAAGACAAAGCTAATGGGAAAACAAGAATAACAATAACAACAATAACAATAATAATAATAACAATAACAATAATAATAATAACAACAACAACAACTTTAATAAATGTAAGGTGGCCCATCAATAGGAGAAGAGGTGTGAGATAACGCCTTCAACGTTGGGAAAAGAATCAAACCCCAGACCCCAATTTAAGGGATTGGGTACAAGACTGCCATGCAAATCAAACATTTGATGATGATCAATAATGTATAACTAATCACACAGGGTGTAACAAACTAGTAGTAATGTAAAAATAATATAAAAGAAATAAGCAGCAAGATTCAATCCTTAATAACAGAGTAAGCATTGAGGAAGGAGGGGAAGGCTTTCATTTAGTCAACTGCTTCTTACAGTGGTGACTTGAGGCCAACAATATCTAGGGGTAGTGACTTTAGGTACAAATCTCAGAAGATCACTGATTTACACAAAAACGAGCTGCCTATCCACTAGCCCCTTCCCTTTTTTATATATACAAAAGCTGCCAGAAGGATCCTAACTACCCCTATCATACTTGTCCTTTGGTTCCTGCTCCACAATATCCAGCCAAGGTGAGGATGGGGGGCTTCAATTAAAACACATCAACGTACCCTCTCATTCGACCTGACAACCAAGTTGAAACTCTCACCAATTATAACTAGAGAAAATCTAGCATTCCTTCTTAAATTTCATTTAGAAAGCAAATTTCTACAAAATTTTCAGATATTGTAACTCCCTTAAGAGCAGCAATATATAAACCAAGTATTTTAGGGCCTTTATCTTAATTACATATTCAGCAAACACCAAGCCATTAAAAGAAAGCTAAATACCTATATACTCCATGTAAGAGAAACATAACATGTCACATAGTACATTGCCCAATTCAATTAATTCCAAATTGTCTCAATGTTGCTTCAATTAATTCTAAATGAATGTAAAACATTTGGCTTCGAGAATTTATCAAGGTGCCCAAGTGACAAATCTTCTCTTCTTCAATGTTCTAAAACAACTCAAGATACAAAAATTCAAATGGCTAACACATGGAAACACTTGCCCTTTTCAACATAGCCACTTACAAAGAAGCATTTGATTCACAATACTTGCTTTATTTAATCTTAGAATTTACAAATAATTTGAAATTTTATTCCAGAAAAAGTCGGACCCCAAATGTATAATAAGAACAATTTATCACAAGTAGCAGCAAAAACATATCCTAAACATTCCTGGATTATTGATAAATCCAAGAGGCCACTATTGTACAAAAATATATTAAAATTAACATAAAAGATGAACAAGAGATACCAGATACACAATAGGACACAAACAAAAGCAACTACATCAACAATCGATAGGAAAGGGAAGTTATACATTACCGTTCAAGGATCCGCATCTTAAACACTGCACTTCCACTTTGGTGGACAGCTTCTTTATTATCTTTTTCCTCAGATCAGTTTTCTGCAGTGAATCAAGCTTGGTATTTCTCATCTTCTTTAAGAAATCTTTACGTTCTTGTTCTGGTAGCAGGATATGTGAGCAAGACTGGAGAGTAAAGGAATATCAAGTTTAGATGACACAATAGCCACAAGTCAGGCTAGCATTTAGAAAGACAAGCAATGAACATATCAAAACATGATCTTAATGCATGCATCTGTTGAACAACCAAGCACACATGAACAAGAATGAAGCCAAGAGCCAAAGCCAATTTGGCTATGCATCACAAATTGTCAAACCATCTCGGAGAAACAATGACATTGATGTATGGAGGAGATAAGATCAGGAAAATAGATCATGCAAACTTTATCCATGTAGTATAAGCTTATAATGACTTTAGAGAATATTTTCAGATACTTACTTTTTATAGCATTTATTTGTAAAAAATTAGAGATGTAAATGGTCACAGTTTTTCATTGGCAATCATAAAAATTAACACAGTACAATTAAAACAAGTCTGGACTCCATGGTTGGCCTTTTTCAAGGAGGTTTGACGCAGTTTACACCTAGATTAATGATGTTGCTTCTATAGGCAGTGTAAAGGCTCTGATCTGCAAGAAAAAGCTTCTAAACTGATAAAAGTATCTTTATTTTTTTTAACTCATAAAGTATCTCATTTAACCCAAAAAAAAAAGCCAAAATAAAAAAAGTAAGGCAGTTTTCCACTGTACAAAATTTATTGGCATCAAGGACCTCCTCCACACCCTTCAATCCTCTTAGTCACCCTCCTAAGCACCTTAATAAAGTAGTCATGTTTTCAAAATTGTTACCCGCTAAGTTTATGCTTTGAACACAGGTCTCAACATTTGAGGTTAAGAAGTCCTATATGTCCTCAAGATCGTAACTTCCCAAGTAGATACAATGATTCTAATTATAGCCAAAAAATATATTAAGACATCAATCAATCAAAAGCCTTAATCCCATGAGTGGGGTCGGCTACATGAACCAAAATTGGAATCATAAAGGCAAAAAAATTGGAAGGAAGAAATCTTAGTAACGACATTATAAGGAAATTCAGACACAGTAACATTTAACTCTAATTTTTCACAGCATATGTCAACAACTCACATCCACACACCAATAACTCACCCTACGCTACTTCTAGCTTCTCATTATACTATATCTCTTAAGTTCAAACCAACAAGAGAGCATTGCATATCTACTACTTCTATTTCTTGTTATCACTTCTTTTCTCTCCGTATTATAGTTAGCCATGGCACAGAATAACTTTTCATTGTGCAATCAGACGTGAACACATAACATCCATATCCAATACATTTAAGGAAAATTTGTCAAAAATAAGCCAACCTTTACACGATTAGCTCAAAGTAAGCCAATCTTTTAATTAAATTAAAATAAGTCAACCTGTATAAGATATATTCCCAAAATGAGTCTTAACTGGTTGATTATAGAGGTAACCTGTTATATAGGTTAAATATGCCATGTGTTATTAAATGATTGGTTCCCATTTAAAATTTTAAAGTAAATTAATCTTTTAAAAAAAAAATTCAAGAAATAATCCTCAGCTCCCCTTACGAAGAACAGTCCCACCTCACGCCAACTAGCCACCGCTGATCATCCCCCTAGCACTACCGACCAATTTCTTTCTCTTCCCTCCAGCCCTCTCACCGCAGCCTCTGCTCCTCCCCCTTTTCTATTATTATTTGGCGAATTTCTGGGTGGTGGTTTTTTTCGAGTGGGTGTTGGGTTTTTGGGGTGGGTTTCGGTGGTTAGGGTTGGTTTTTGGGGTAGAATCATTGATATTTTGATTGTTAGGGTAAGGATTTGAGGTGGGTATGGTGGATTTCAGGTGTTTTCATTGTGGGTCTACGAATTTGGGTTAATTTCGATCGACGAAGAGCGGCGTTTAGGGAGGGGGGAAAGGAAACGATTAGGTAGGGGAGAAAAGAGGTCGGCCGGCATTCAAGGAGAGGAAAGAGAAAGGGGTCAAATCCACTCATGGTGGGGTTGGGAGGGCTGGCAGTTGGAAGGGGTGGGGGAGGTTTTGCGTGCAGTGGCCGGCGTGTGGGTTGGTCAATGTTGAGGTGGCCTGGGTATTTTTTTAAAATATTTTTTCAGTAATTAATTAAGTAAATAATTTTTGATAGGTTGTAGGTCATTTGACCTATTCAAAATAATTACCCTTCAAAGTTAACTTATTCTGAGTAAATAAAAAATTTGACTTATTTTAAGATAATTGCACAAAGGTTGGCTTATTTTTGACAAATGTTCCTACATTTAATATGATCAAAGTTTAATTCAATTTAAACTATTAATAAATCAATTTATTTTGCAAATTATTATAGAAACTCAAACACTTCACATCAATAATCCTTAACTATTTAGAACCATATTGCCTAGTCAAAACTATTGGTTACATTCGGCATATAGCGTAACTTTTAACTAATTTGAGGTTATTTTTTAACCTGGTTTGGGGTGATGTATAAGTATATAACCCATTAAAAAAAAAATTATAAATTACAAAGTAATTATTTAGATAAATTTTTGAAAGGGTAATATGCATTAAAAGTGATTTTTAAAGGGTCAATTTCTTGTAAAGAGAGTAACTTTGTCTTTAAAAAATAGGCCACTTTCATATTATTTCGAGGAAATTGTTGTTTATTTTAAGGAAGTTTCACCTTTATACAATATCTATATATTGTACACCCAATTGATTTAAAATTTTGTATTAGTTAACAACCCTAAAAGTCCAACGTTAGTAACAACTCGAAGACACAAGGTGGGTTACGAGTTCAGGTAGTAAAGAAATGAAGTAGATGAGGAAGAAGAGGCTTATAGAAGGGGGCAGCCTAGTCTGCGACCAACCAAAGTAGGATTGGAGATGCATTTATTGCAAATGAAATCACATCTTGCTTGCTTGTTACTTGAAATTTTTAGTCTTATTAGTTTAGGACTAGTATAATTATATAACATATAATTGTATTTAGTTTAGAAAAATATTTTATTTCAGATCTAAGATAAGTTTATAAAGACTTGTAGACTAAGGGTTATGGGTCTTCATCTTTCGCACTCACAACAACGAGATGAAATTACAAACGCTCTAAGGTTTCAAGATTAGAGTTCTAGGGAGGTGTAGGTTGAAATTCAAGGGATGTTATGAGGGTTGCTAATAATTGTTAACCGATTAGTGACGGTTCGTGGTTTTTTCCCTTACTATTTGTGAGGGGTTTTTCCACGTAAAATATCATTTGTCATTATCTTTTAATTTGCACCTTTAGTTTATATAATCAGTTGTATTGTTCGTGTTTAAGCTTCCATTATTATCAAAAGTTTTCGTACCCCAATACTTCTAAAGACTCCCTTTAGGATTTGGAAACCAATTATACGCAATCTTACTCATAATAGAATGGCTGTTCCAATTGATCCAAAGCATCAAAGAGTCAAATTTCACATGTATCTTGGTTGCATCAGAGACAAAACCCAGCAAGTTGGCAACATGCATGGGAGTCACACAGCCAAAGTGACTAGATTTCCAAGCATGCATCATAAAATCTAAATATGAATACTTTGGGAGTTTGGGGAGTAAAGATCAAGAGGGTAAACACAGAACATACCTTGCAAATACACTTCAAAACATCTAGAATGGCACCAATATAGCCAATATTAAAAACAGGTAGTGCTAGAGTTAGACATCCATAATGGCCCGGACAATCTTCAAATTTTGCATGGCATGTCGCACATAGACCACTACTTTTGTTTGGAGGACCCTGTAATCAAAGAGTATATTATTGAACTTCCATTGGAAAGCTATACATGAAGCGTATCAAACGCTACAGAATTGTATGCAAAAGAGAAAAAGTTATAATGCATATTACAGAGTATTATTCTATTCAGACTATTCTACCTCAATACCAAGCCACAAAGAGCAATTCTTAATGAATCAAAAATCATTATATGCACTACACATGCATCATGTCATAAACCACATAATTGTTGTAGATTAGGGAAAAAACACATATTTCTCTTCTATTTTCTTCGCCACCTATAGCATTTTCAGGCTTTCAAACAATTCCACAGCTCTAATTATTTCCAATATTTTAAAAGACCATTCAAATTCCAATACATGGTGAAATCAATAGTTATCACAATAAAATCAACACTATAGCTACCCAAGAATCTGAAATTCCAATTGCATTTCTAATAAATTGTTGAAAATCAGCCAAAGTTGAGAGCAAACAAATAGGAAAGAAATTCCACCATTTTGGGGTCCAATAGTCCATTGGCAATAGGCCTTTTCTGGGCATCATAATAAAGACCTTTAAAAACTTCAACTTCCGATATTTTACCAATCTCCGATGCCGAAAACATAGAAAACTTTATGCTATCACTGCAAATATCAATGAAAAACAAAATCATAAGCCAATAATACATAACCTGAATGAAAAATCATCAAAATTGGAAAATCAATACCAAAATCTAATAAATAATAGAAAAAATAAAAGATCACTGACATTCGGCGAGGCTCATTGTCCTCGATATATGGCTGCTTAGTGAATTGTATATTGTCATAAGGCCTCAGCATCTTGAAAATGCGGAGATTTTTTTGAAAATTACAGAAGTTGTATTCTTGATGTTGTACACCCAGTGGAAAATAGCAGTCCGTCGAATATGCTAAACATGGACAAGGTAATTATCAGCACACTGCCATAGTACGAGACGAGAATAAGGTCAGCATACAGCAGGGTTTAAGAAAACCAGTGTTTTGTGTTTTTGTTCCTCTTTTATTCCTCTTATTAGGAAAAATTAACATCAATAATCTGAATTATAATTTACCTTCTCATTTTAATCTCATCTATTATTTAACTTAAAATAATCTCAACTATTAGGTCTAATTTCATAGTTCAATCCTAACATAAAGGGTTGTGCAATACAGTAGGATCCAAATTTGATTCAATTATCAAACAAGGCTTAAAAAATCACATAATTTTAAGAATATATGATATGATTCAATTATCAAATTAGGCTTATAATTTTCTTTTCTAGCAACATAATCTTAGAATTTAGTACCAATAATTGAGATTTTCGAATCCTACACTAAGTGTCACCATCACCCATCCACGGCATACCATCACTCACTACTAGAAAAAATACATTTGCCTTTTACGGCGAAATTCATGAACGTCTTTAATTTATAATCTAGTATGCCATTCAACCCACCCAGCACTGCATTCCATTTAATAAATCGAAAAAATAAAAATTCTCGCTGACTCTGCCGTTCGAACTTCAAAACCCCAAACCCCAGCAAATTCAACCCCAAAATTCCCAGAAATGCAACAGCAAAACCCCAAAATTCGACAAGATACGATGATAACAACAACAAACAAAAACTTACCTTAGAAGCTGCTTCAATGAGGGATACTAGATTCAACAGAGAACGTCAACTGCGCTTCAATGGAGAACGTTGAGTGCGCTTCAATGAAATACTTCGTAACTGCCATTCAAAAAAAAAATAAAAAAAAAATTTAAAAAAAAAAAAAAAAAGAGGTAGGAATGGAGGCTTTTTACGAGCCATGACCCGCCATAGTTATAATATGGGTTAGATCCGTCGGATAGATAAATGGGGCGGGTCTTTATAGAATCGTTTAACTATGAGACATGATGTACTTTACGAGACATGATGTATCTCCTATTGTCTCTTTAATTAGTATATTTTTATTTTTTTTAAAAAAAATAATTTATAAATAAACAAATATTTTGCATATGTAAATAAATATAGATCTTACGGTATATTCAGAAATTACATCACAAAGATACAATAATGTCAAAGATATAAATAAATATTTCCACAATCAATTATCTCCTATAATTAAGGAAACAATAATAATCACCAAGAAAATATCTACTAAATGTACCGTGATTAATTATGCAATCTTCCCTTAAAAAAAAAAAATCAATCTTTGATTTAATAAAAATAAGGAAAATTCAACTTTAAATTTGCAATCTTAGACTTAACAAAAATACCCTTCAAAAAAAGATTTAACAAAGATAAGAAAGGTCTGTTAATATAAATATAAACTAGTCTTAACGTGCGATGCACGTCTGTTTATTGTATTGTAATTTTTTAATTTTTAAAAAAAAAATCTAAACCCAATCTACCTGCTCCTATCACTCAACTATGAAACACACAAAATATGGCATTATTAGTTAACTCCTTAATTGGTATAGAAAGTATTGAGAGGTATGGATGAATCAGAATACTGTAATTTTAACCTTTGAGAGGTATGGATAGAAAGACCTAAAGTAAAGCAGAATAATGAAAACAAATAATTCACTTGAATTATTATTATAGCAAAAGTATCAAAATCAATTACTCATAATATTTATACCGTGGAAATTCAATTGCCAAAAACATTAAATAAATATTACATTTTCTATTAATCTTCATCAATATCCAAAAAAAAAAACAAAACTATATCAAACTATAAAGCAAAATTCAATATCACCCAAATGTATTCTAGATCTGAAGAACACTTATTTATACAAAAATAATAAGATTCATAACTCATCACCAAACAAAACACTCAAAATTACAGAAAAATAAAATCTCAAAAATACTAATATTTGTGAGATGATAAAATTACCCTTACTTTTAAAAAAATTGGTTGTGAATTTATAGTCTTACTAACTTTTACTAATATAATCGGCAATTTGGAAATAGTACATCAAGACATGCTTGAGGAAATTTGATTGAAGATTAAGAGAAATAATTAGTTCCAATGAATAAAATTTACAAAATATCAAATACCAGAAAAAAACTTTTCAAATGAAAAAAAAAAAAAAAAACCTTAGCCTCCTCTCTCTCTTCTCTCTCCTAAACTCTAGCCTCCATTGTCAATGTTGAAGGGGCTTCCAACGGATTTTACTGGTGGAAAGCCCCAATCCTTATTTTCTATTAAGCTTTTTGTTTCTTAGGTTAAAATAATGTCTCCCTCGAAAGAAAGGGTTTATCTCCTTCGAAAGACATGGTTTTTTCGATCTCCTTCGAAAGACAAGGTTTTTCGGACTCTTTCGAAAGACAAGGTTTTATTTGTGTTTAATTTGGTCTCCGGTTGTGCGGGGCTACGATTGATTATGGCTCGGATTCGGGTTACGGAATCAGCACAAGAATTTACTTTCTCACAAAATTGCGAAGCGACGACGGATCCACTCAAAAAGTCGTATGAGACAACAAATCGAGATTGTGCCGAATTGTTATATTTATGTATTTGGATTCTTAGCCCTTCCCCAATTAATTGTTGTTTGATTTGTTAAATTCGTTTTCATTATCGTGATTTGTCAATTGTAGATGCCATATGGCTTTAATTAATGAAATTTAGTGTCCTTTAGGACTTCTTTAAAAAAAGAAGGGAAAAAAAAACCAGAAAAGAACCATCAACTGAAAAATGACAAAATTAGTATAGATAATTACATAGAAATTGAAAATTCGATTCGTCGTCAACACCAATTTTAGAGTTCAAAGATGAAAATTTTAGACAAAATTTAGACATTAAAATTTACTTTACATTTGAGAAATTAAGGGGAAGGAAAATAACAACTAACCTTTAAAAAATCCGAGAGATCATGTAGAGGAGAATGAAAGGGGATTGAACAAATGGGGAATCAATCGATTTATGAGAACATTTTGTGAAAAAGAACTATTTTCAACGGGAAAGAGAAATTGAATTGTGAGAAAGAAGGGGGAAAAAGACAATAACTTTCATTTTAAAATCCTATAAGTAAGAATCTAACCCAATTTAATACTTTCAACACTTCAAAAGTAAGAAACCCAATTAAAAATTTAAAAAACGACCAAAAAAATTTATAGACTTCAAATAAAAACATCCGGTTAGTGAAAACTATTACAAATTTAACACTTATATGTGGTTCGAGTCAAGAACAGTACAATTGGTTTTTCCATTACCGACAAAGCCTTGACCCAAAAGAAGACTAAGTTAAAGAAAAGACGACATGGCTAGCAAGATTGTGAAGCGATGGTTTTGTCACAAATTATATAAGAGTAATCAAACTACAACCTGAATTCAGATCTGAAACAAAAAATTGAAACTGGTTGCTAGAAATTTGACGAAACAGATCATGATAACCCAAATTTTTATCGAAAAACTCAATATTTGGTCTCTGGTGATTGAGCACCTCCCCCAATCTATGCAAGATAATTGTTCCGATAAAAAAAATTAAAAAAAACCACTATTTCAAATAAAAAAAAAACATACAATATAATTCCCAGAAAACGTTACAAAAACGTATAAAAAAATTAAAAATAAAGAAGAGAGAAATTATAACCTTATATGCAGAGCAAATGCGAAAATGATTAGGGAGTTTAGGCTTAATAGGAGATGGGAATGATAAACTGAGTATTTTACATTTAAGAAACAAATGAAAACAACAGAGGAAAAGAAATAACAGCCAAAAAGGGAAAAGATAATTGTAACGTTTCACTTGGATAATTTTTTTGAAAAGATAATTTGAAGGCCAAATTTAAAAAAATAAATAAATAAATAAATAAGTAAAAAAGGAAAAGCAAAAAATAAAAAAATAAAAAAAAATGAAAAATAAAAAGGATGATGTTGCACTCCAAATTTCTTTTAAACTTTCCTGTTTTAAAATAATAGTATTGATTATGCAATATTATACTTAACTTTATAGTTAACTCACTTTTGGTAACAAATAATTAGTAGTTTGGTTATATACTATTATGTCTGTATTTTATTTTAATATAGATGATGACTATATAATTAGCTTATAGAGAAAGTGAAATACTATTATATTGTTATTGATGGGAACATATAAATATCATATCAATCAATTAATAACTAAAAAACACATCAGTGTTGAAACATGTCATCTTTTGGTGTGTCTTTAACTTTTTGTTTTTGAATAAAACTAGTCTTAAACCCGTGCGATGCTCGTTTGTCTGTTGCATTATTATGCTAAAATAATATTAATTATCATATCTAACCAGCATTTTGTTCTAAAACATTGGTTGATACAGTGGTTGTTTCTTGGATAATTACACTTTGATTTGCCATTAATCTATTGATTCTATTCCTTTGCTGTGTAATAATACACTTTCTCAAGAACCAAGCATGCCTTTTAGAGTCCATTGTCCATATCTACATAGTTGAAATTTATAATTTTTTAAATAAATTTTAAGATATACCTACAAACCCCTTTTTTCTAGCTAGCAAGTCATCTCAAGCTTTGTAAAAGCATCCAAGTAATTGGTATCCAATTAAACATATAAGGTAATCTCCTTGCCTACTTGTTGAAATCACAAATAAACATAATTCATGGTTGATCATGAAATTCTATTAAGTTTTTAAGACCTTACTCGTACTAATAAGCCTGAGATTATATAGTGGAAAATGAATGAATGGAAAGGCAAAACATAATCAGATAAATGTTTGCATGATGAAAAGTGGATGAAGAGAGGGGATGAAGTTGATTTTTTTTTTTTTTAATTTAAATAAGAAGAGGGGTCGTGGTTGTGGTTTGTGACTAATTCTATTTCACAGATATAACATTACTATAAGATCACCTCTTTAAGGTTATTGTTAAATTTCGATTTTTAAAAGAGGTATCATAAACTATGGGTTTCATTTAATTATGAATATATCTAATGTAGCTTCACTTTGTCTACAACTATGCATTTTTCTAATCCTGCCAACATGACGATAACTATCAAAGCAATTGAAAATAAATATTGCACAAGTTTAGTTTGAAAAACATTGGATATACAACTTAATTGGGATTGAACATGTATAACTAACCACCAATTGTATATACCGAAACATTAATCAACAGAAGAATGCACCAAATGAAATAAGTTGTAGAAATTGTATTAAAAGAAGCTACACAACATAATTTCCTATTATTTATTTTATAAAAGTTTAAAAGTATATCTAGAGTTCTCCTTTGCTATATATTGGTGTTTCAAAGCATTGATATAAAGAAATAACGATTGACTAAACGTAGAGTAGAAGTGGTCCAATTTTAATTAACTAATAACCTTAAGAGAATTTGCAGCCCAATTGAATGTCACTTTTACTGGCGCTCCATTTTTTTTTCTCTCTGCAAATTTAGGCAAGATAGTAAATTGGGACTTTGATCTTTAGGCTTATAATTAATGATTTAAAAGGATGTAAACTGTTTGATCGTATTCAACTTATCAATGTATTAATGTGAGTACTTTGTTCTCCATCAAATGAGTTTAAGATGTCATGTAGTGAAAATTTCTTTAGCCTCAATAAGTGCTACGATTATAGATTACACATCCTAAAGTTTTAATTGAGATACATACATTAAAGAATACTCCGTACATTATACCAATTCTATTGAGCACTCTACCAATCTTCTACCATATATGCCGTACGATTAATCATGCAAATAAATTTTGTATTCCATAGTAAATGTACATATAAGGGATAAGATTACATTTTACCGATTCTATGGAACACTTTACCAATCTTATACCATATATGCCGTTTCAAACATGCAAATAAATCTTGTACTCACTAGTAGAAAAAAGAAGATTGCCACCGGTTCAAAACCCCTCAATGTCACCGATTTTGAACCGTTGAGCATTTGAGGGGTGGCAATTCTTCATCGAAAAGCCACCGGTTCAAAACCGGTGGCAAAAACACATAGTGCCATCGGTTAACCGGTGGGAATAAAATAATATGCCACCGGTTAACCGATGGCAAAACTCTTCCGCTCTTTTTTTTTGGTACTAAATGTAATTACCACCAGTTAACCGGTGGCAAAACTTTTTTTTTTTCCTGCAATAATAATAATAATAATATAAAAAAACCCTGTAATTTTTCTGAATATTGATATTAATTCTGCAATATTATATAATTAATAATAATTATTATAATTAACTATAATTATCTATAATTAATAATAATATCTAAATTGAAATTAGAACAATGATATATATATATATATATATATATATATATATATTAAAAATCCCAAATGCAATACAATAAATAAAAAGTGTCATATACATATATACAAACAATGCTAATTATTTAATAACGTAGTTAAAAAGTTAACAAAATATAAAATCAAATAGAAGTAACATTTACAAATTAAAGGTGATGAAAGACGCCAACATGTCTCGAACTTCATTAAGTTCCTTGCTTGTCAACGGATCTTCCTTTTGTACCTTGCAAAACTTGGAATTCTGATGGGCATTAGAACGGTCGCACATTCCACACTCAATCAAACATATTTATTAGCAAACACCCTACAAACCAAGCATAATGATAAGTAAGAGTTCGGTCCACAAGGAACGGGATATGGTTGCTAAAGATCTTAACACTTAAGCTAATTCGAAGTCTATGGTCAATTGGGATTCGTCAAGTAGACAAAAAAACTATGATTCTAAATCGATGGGTTAAAGACACTAGGGAACGGGATCCACTCAACCAAGGAAATTAGGCAAACGAGGAGTAAAATGGACAAGGTATAGCAAGGACAATATGTAAAATCGACCTCATGCAATTAGAAAACAACTCACACTACTAAACTTAGATTCCTCATTAGTCTAGCAATATATGATACATAATCAAATTGCAATAAGTAATGACATACTCAATTTACATTCCCATGTCAAACTAAGCATATCATGCTATCAAGCTCCTAAGTCAAGGGTAGCTAATCCTATCATGAAGAACTAACAAGCAATCTCATATAATCAATTTAATTGCAATACAAACATCAATTCTTCTCCCACATTTGCATAATTAACCCAAAAGGTTGAGCTTCACCCAATCCCTAGCAAGAAGACTACTCACAACTCATGTTTATCAACATGCAAACAAGTATTAGGGTTCTAACTTCTTCAATAATTGGGGAAAAGTGATTAACAATTGAAATAACTATCATCCAATAACAAATCATCAAGAACCAAGAAGATTTAAATATCATGCAAGCACAAATAAAATCAGAAATTGAATGGAGGAAAGTAAAAGGAAATTACTAATTGAAGCTTGGAAATGTTGAATACAAAGTGCCAATTCTTGAGGATGAATCTTGAAACCAACTATTACAATGATTAATTTGGTGAAAACTAAGCTAAATTAATGTTTCAAACTAAGAGGAGTTTCTAAAGACTAGGCTATTTCTGTCTCCCCTACAAATGAACTAAAGGGGAAGTATTTATACTCCCCGAAACACATAGGGAAATTCGTCAAAAGAAAACGGATTCCCAGCGAAGGAGCGCCCGCTCCACCTGAGGAGCGCCCGCTCCAGATTGCTGCACGCCCTCTCCAGCTGTCTTCAGAATACAAGCAGTTTTGAAAGTTTGGGGAGGAGCGCCCGCACCTCACAGGTGCACGCCCGCTCCTCACAGGGTGCACTTGGCAGTAAGTTTGCAGGAAGTTTGGAGCGCCCGCTCCTGACAGGTGCACGCCTGCTCCTCACAGGAGCGGGCTCTCCTTTCTCTAATTTTCTTGCCTTTGACAAAATCCATGCATCGAATGCTTGCTAAACTGAATCAATAAACCTGCAAAACATGGACAAACATAAACTAAGGAGGGGCAAGGCCGAGATAAAACATTTTCATTTAAAACGGGTTAGAAAGAGGGGAAATGAGTGCAAAACCGGGTTTAAATTAACACAATAAGTGGTCAAATAAACCACTTATCAAATCCCCCCAAGCTAGCCAAATGCTTGTCCTCAAGCAATTTACATTGCCCAAAAACAAACCCAAAGATCAATTTGCTCAAAGAAAAGCACATGCATAGATACAAGAATCCTTAAGGAATAAGACTCGAGCATGAGGTATATGCCTAAGATTAACCACGGTCATGACTAGCCAAGGCCTAGCTAACCTTTCCGAAAATACTCAACTCAAGCCTATTCAACACATCTTACCGCGTCCCTATCAAAAAGTTCAAATCCCCCCTAATGGTAGTGTCTCATGACTCCTCGAAGGAGCCGGAAAAACATAGATAAAGCGGGTTTCAAAACACTCGACATCTCAATGAACAAGTACCCTCTCCATAAGCTTGTGAATCAACTCCCTCCTCCGACAAAGGCTTCCACTACTCTCCTAATCATTACAAAACTCAAGGATTTCGACATAAAGTTAAGGCATAAATAGAACTAGAAGTGCATTGCAATTTGAGCCAAACTAAGATGTATATCATTGAGAGCGAACCTTAAGAGGTTCCTAACCTTGACCCAAGTTACAACCATGAATGAACCTCTTTTCTTTTTTTTCTTTCACTTCATTTCTTTTCTTTTTTTTCCTTCCTTTTTTATTTTTATTTTATTTTTATTTTTTTTATTTTTACAAAACTTGCGCATTTACATCACTAACTACTAATTACAATGAATTAAAATTTAAACTATGGAGATGGTAATAATAGAAATAAGGAAAAATAATACGCCTTAACTTTTTGTGAATAAACAATACATGACGCCTTTTATCAACACTAAGAGTAGTTTAGGCCACGGTCTTGGGAGTTGAGACTCAAGTTCTCGATCTAGGTACTAAATCAAAGAGGATCCTTGCCATTCATGCAAAATGTAGTAGACTTGAAAAATATTAAAACCTCACTTTTTGGAACAATGTGGGATCAAATACTACCTTTCGGGGATCAAATTCCTTTGAGATAGGCGACACCATCTTACCACAAACCTAGACTTTAAGTCTCGTACATTCGGGAAAGTTATTCTCACACTAGCCTAAACTAGCCAATTCTATGTTCAACCAAGGGCATCTAAACCATGCTCGAAATTTTATTACAAAAAGAAAACAAGCATCCACCACATACAATCCAATATCATCGTTGCAAACTGATCAAAGGCAAACAAACTATATATATATTTTTTTGAACTAATTAAAGAATTTGGATATTAGGGTTTTGGATGTTAGGGAATTTGGATGTTAGAGGGGTTAGAGGATAAGAAAAAGAAATGAGGATAAGAAAAAGAAATTTGGATATTAGGGAAAACCATCATCATTAATCCACACAAATCATCATCAATGATCATTATCAAGAAAGACTGAGAGCAATACCAATTAACCCATGATACCAACCCTCATACAAACCAACCAAAGCATAAACATATCAAAGCCATAGATAAGATGCTCTAATAGCACGCATATAAGGAGAAGTGAGACAAAAACATCAACATGCAATTGTTCTAACCTAGGCATGCCATAAAATCGAGAAAAGAGCACAACCAACCTAAAATAGGCATGCAATCTAGAACATACTGACACATGAATCCTACCACAAGTCCCAAGGGCTAAGCTAAGCCTTTCATGACAAACATTCCACATACAAACTCAAACTTCTCCTTATATAGCACAAGATCATCACATGAAAGCACAAATCCTACCAAAACCGAGACTACCCTATATACAAAGATTCCAAAACTTCCCCCAAGCTAGACATTTGAATACCGTTCCCACGATAGATGGACACAATGAGAAACCTCTCCTCCCAAGCTAGAACTCGACATCGGCCTCGATGTTATAAATGATGGGAAAGAAGAGAAGGGAACGGTAAAAATAAATGTCTAAAGGCTACTCCCGATCATCCTCCCTAGGCGGCGATGGCATGTAGTTATAGTTAAGGTCTACATCGCCGGAAAAGGAGGGTTGATCCACATATGGAGGAAGATCATAGTTGGGGCTACTACGATAGTGCCCGTAGTCCGGTGCACTACTAGTACCCCAACCACCATCATACCCGGGTGGAAACCCGAAGTATCCCCTCAAGGGGTGGTTATCGATCTCCTCGGGAGACATATTACCACATGTCTCGGGCACGTGGTAATAAGAAGAGTCCCCTCTAAAATCACAACCTCCGGGTTGTGTATAATCGTAGGGAGGGAAGGATTGTAGCTCCGAAATGGAGCTACGGGGTCCTTGCCAAAAGGAGTAGGTGGGTTGGTTGTTTTCCAACCCGGAACCGGCCCCTCTTGCACGGGGCGGTGAGGATAGTTGACATAGGGGAGCAAATCTCCCCTCTCAACTTGGTTTTGGTATGACATTTGGGACACAAAACTTTGATATTCATTCTCTTGAAGAATTCTTTGGTTAGTTAGGTTGAGATGGTGAAAGGCCGACTCAAGGTTGAAGGAGGAAAAAGAGGAGGAGGATTGGCCGCCCATAAAACTAGGAATGGTAGATATGCTATGGCGGCGGGGTTGAGATGGTTGATCAAGGTCAGGAACATTCCTGGGAAGTGGCTCATTTGGCACTTGCCAAGTGGTTCCCACGGTGTTCATTATCGCCGCATTAGGGAGAATGCAACGGTGTTTCCCCTTGACCAACCAAGAGTAGGTGGTCACATTTTCCCGGATTTCCACAATCATATTCATTGTGGCAAAACCAGAAAGGTCAAGAGCATTTGAGCCTTCCACCGAGGTTAATTGGTTGACCCAACCGGTGAAACCCAATGCCTTGGCGATGATAGTGATCATCCCACCACACTTAATCTCACCCGTCAACTCCGTACTCATCTTGATATTGTAGCACCGCTTAATGAACATGTACCCCATATTCACGTTCCCCTCAAGATCCCCCTCAAATAGGGAAGCTATAAAGAGGCATTTAATCTCCTCTTTAGATAGCTTTCCGAGATCTTGCTTTGTGAAGCAAGCGTACCCCATAATTCTCATGAATATACGGAGTACGGGGTGGATGATGTGGCTAGCGTGGCTAGACCGGGACGTGAATGCGGGGTACCCCGTGATAGTATTCCACCAATTACACTCTTCGTAACTGGTGAGGTTGTAACTATCGGGTTTGGTTACTTGGTTGTTCACGGGCCACCCGAATATCTGATTGAGGCGAGTTAAGCTTATGTTTTGAGGTCGATTGAACATGTTAAACTTAATGTCGCACTCAATGGGCTCTCCCTCACCATTAGTTTTTCTCACAGTTAGGGTGGATAGGAATTCGAGAGTGAGCGATTCGAATGTTTCCTCCCTCTTTCGAAGGAAGTTTAACCATCCGAAATTTGCAGCCACTTGACGAATTTCGTCGTCTATTCCTAGCAATTGGCACGACTCTTGGTCATAGAATCGGGTTGGAAGCATTTTTCGTGCGGATAGCTTTTTGTGGTAACCTTTGGATTTTTCGGGTATTTTTATTAAAGGGGGAGGATTTGATTGGTCTATTGTTTGGTTTGGGGTTTCGGTTGGGCTTTCGGAATGACGATTTTCATTTATTTGGATGCCGGAAGTAGTCTTCCTCTTCTTCCCTCCCGCACCTCCAAATAAACGAAGAACCATTTTGGAATTTAAGATTGGATAGGAAAGGTAACTTAAAACACCACAAACACACTCACCACACAACACAAACAATCTCCGAAACTTCAAACCCCCGATAAAATCCAAGTACCTGCTTACAATTCAATAATATTCCAACACAAACAACCAACAATTCCAACACAATAATTCCAACACAACAAATTCATAATTCCAAAAGAATTTAATCAATTTTCATGCACAAGTTCATCAAACTTAAGCAAGAAACAAATCACAATTCTCTTACTCCATAACTAATCACAAAATTCTACAATTTAATTATCAATGGCAAGTAAATTTGTTTAATTCACCTAATCATGCAACTAATCACACAACAATCATGAAATAAACAAATTAGAAAAGATAAGGTTTAAGAGGGAAAGTGAAGTGGGGAAGAAGATTTTACCAATTAGAGTATGAAAATACTCTAAAATCCTCCAATTTACCCAAATTTCCTCCTCCTCTAGTAATCTTTACCCTTTTTCCTTGCTTGTTCTTTAATTTGATTTTGTGGGTCTTCAAAATTTTCGCCCAAATTTGTGAAAAATTATGGTTTTTGGAGAGAGAATTTGATGGAGAATAAGAATTTGTGAATTTTGAGTGAAAAAAAGTTGGGATTTGATGATGAAATTGAAGAGTGAAGTTGGAAAAAATGAGGGTTTTAGAGTGAGAAGTAGATGGGGAATGAGGAGAGAGAATAAGAAGGTAAGAATGATTGGTGAAAATGGGTGAAGGAGATTGAAAGGAAGGGTAAGATTCTCTCCCTTTTTTTTACCCGGACAGGTCGGAGCGGGCGTGCAGTGAGGAGGAGCGCCCGCTCCAGACCTGGGCAAAACGTTCTGTTTTTTTTTTCATTTCCTGTAAGGAGTGGGCGTGCAAATTCAAGGAGCGCCCGCCCCAGATGGAGGAGCGGACGTGCAGGCTGAGGAGCGCCCGCTCCTAATCTTCTACCAACCTTCTGCCTTTTTCTACAAAAATCTTACCCTGCTAGGAGCGGGCGTGCAAATATAGGAGCGCCCGCTCCAGATGGAGGAGCGGGCGTGCATTCTGAGGAGCGCCCGCTCCTAGTCGTGGGAGAACATACTGTTTTTTCCTTCAAAAATTTACCCTGTGAGGAGCGGGCGTGCAAGTATTGGAGCGCCCGCTCCATATGGAGGAGCGGGCGTGCAAGCTGAGGAGCGCCCGCTCCTAATCGTCTACCAACCTTCTGAATTTGGTTTTAATTAGAGCCCCTGTGAGGAGCGGGCGTGCAATGTTGAGGAGCGCCCGCTCCTCGCTGTTTATGGCTAGATTAATTTCCTTCTTTGCTTCCTTTTTACTTCTTTTTCCTACATCAAAACCATAAGGACATAATTCAACCAAATGTTAGCCAAAATCAGATATTACCAACACTCTTCTTTCTTTTCTCACTCACTCATTGTCTTATTTCTCATTTTCTTCCTCTTGTCAAATATTTTTTTTTTGGTTTTTTTTTACTCGAGTTGCCTCCCGAAAGCGCTTCTTTAATGTCAATAGCTTGACGACCTCCACACTCAGGAGGTAAGATTACATTGAATTGATTCTACTACACCGACATGAGCACCCTCGTAGTAAAGCTTGAGGCGATGCCCATTCACCTTAAAGGATCTCTTTCCGTCTAAATCCCAAACTTCAACGGCTCCATGAGGAAATACTTCTTTGACAACAAAAGGACCACTCCAACTTGATAAAAGTTTCCCGGGAAACAATTTCATCCTAGAGTTGTAGAGGAGTACCTTATCGCCTTTAAGAAATGCTTTCTTTTCAATATTGTGGTCGTGGCAATCCTTAGTGCGATTCTTGTAGTTGCTAGCACACTCATAGACCTCCAATCTTAGCTCTTCAAGTTCATGTAAATCAAGCCATCTTTGCTCTCCCGCGCTAGCCAAGTCGAAGTTAATCTTCTTAATTGCCCATTGAGTTTGGTGTTCAAGCTCCACCGGTAGATGACAGGATTTTCCATACACTAGCCGATATGGAGTTGTGCCTATTGAGGTTTTGTATGCCGTTCTATATGCCCATAGAGCGTCATCAAGCTTTTCCGACCAATCCTTCCTATTCCTTGCAACCGTCTTCTCAAGTATTAATTTAATTTGACGGTTGGACACTTCCGCTTGCCCACTAGTTTGTGGATGATAGGTAAGGCCGAATCTTTGGTGAACCCCGTGCTTTCTTAGCATCTTTTGAAAAGCACTATGAATGAAATGTGAACCGTTGTCACTTACCACTACTCTAGGAATTCCGAATATTGGAAATATGAATTTCTTGAATATCTTCATGACTACTTTGTGGTCATTAGTTGGGGGAGGCAATGGCTTCAACCCATTTTGATACGTAATCGACCGCCACAAGGATGTATTGATTTCCATAAGAAGTAGGGAATGACCCCATGAAATCAATACCCCATACATCAAATACCTCTAGCTCAAGAATCGGTTGTTGAGGCATCTCATTATGCTTGGATATGTTGCCGGTTCGTTGACACCGGTCACAAGTCTTCACAAACCCCCAAGCATCTTTGAAAATGTGAGGCCACCACAAACCGCTATGCAAGACCTTCAACGCTATTTTTTTGGCTCCCATATGCCCTCCACATGGATCGGAATGGCACATCTTGAGCACACTTTGCACTTGTTCATCCGGAACACACCTACGGAGAAAACCATCTACTCCTCTTTTGTAGAGAATAGGGTCATCCCATACATAGTATCTTGCTTCCCTCTTTAGCTTCTTTATTTGGTTCTTGGAGAAATCGGGAGGGAATTCTCCACAAGCCAAATAGTTCACCAAGTCGGCGAACCAAGGAAACTCCTTTTCATTCAAGATATAGAGCACATCATCTCTCAATTCATCACATATGGGGATTTCATCATCACTGGCTTTCACATTCTCTAATCGGGAAATATGGTCCGTAACCACATTCTCGGCCCCTTTCTTGTCACGGATTTCAACATGAAATTGTTGGAGAGATAGGACCCATCGAAGAAGACGAGGTTTGGACTCTTTCTTTGCCACAAAGTACCTAATAGCCGTATGATCAGTGTAAACAATAGTTTTGGAACCAATGAGGTAGTTCTAAAACTTCTCAAAAGCATGTACCACGGCAAGAAACTCTTTCTTCATTGTTGTGTAGTTCCGTTGAGCTTCATTCAAGGTCTTGGACATGTAGTAAATGACGTGAAGCTTCTTCTCAATTCTTTGTCCTAACACCCCTCCAATTGCAACATCACTAGCATCGCACATAAGTTCAAACGGCAAATCCCATCTTGGCCCTTGCACGATTGGAGTAGAGATCAAGACCTCCTTTAATTTGTTGAAAGCTTGAAGACACTTTTCATCAAAATTAAAGATGGCATCCTTTTGAAGAAGAGCATTTAGGGGTCTAGCAATTTGTGAGAAAGTCTTGATAAATCTCCTATAGAACCCGGCATGCCCCAAAAAGGATCTTACTCCTCTCACATTAATTGGAGGTGGCAATTTTTCAATCACTTCAACTTTAACCTTGTCGACCTCAATCCCCTTGCTTGATATCTTGTGACCAAGGACGATTCCCTCTTCAACCATGAAGTGGCATTTTTCCCAATTTAGGACCAAGTTGACCTTCTCACATCTTGCTAAGCATTTGCCCAAATTGGACAAACAATCTTCAAATGAAAGGCCCCCTACCGAGAAATCATCCATGAACACTTCCATTTCGGCCTCAAGCATGTCTCCAAAGATACTCATCATGCACCTTTGAAAGGTTGCCGGGGCATTGCAAAGTCCAAACGACATCCTCCTATATGCAAAAGTACCATATAAACAAGTAAAAGTTGTCTTCTCTTGATCATCCGGGTTTATGGGGATTTGAAAGAAACCCGAATAACCATCAAGAAAGCAATAATACTTGTGCTTTGTTAGTCTTTCCAGCATTTGGTCGATAAAAGGAAGAGGAAAATGATCCTTGTTAGTGGATGCATTTAGACGTCTATAGTCTATGCACATCCTCCAACCAGTTACCGTTCTAGTTGAAATGAGATCACCATTTTCATTTTCAACTACGGTCATTCCCCCCTTTTTAGGGACCACATGAACGGGGGAAACCCATCTAGAACTCGAAATGGGGAAGATGATGCCAACATCAAGGAGTTTGGTGATTTCTTTCTTCACCACCTCCCCCATTTGAGGATTGAGTTTCCTTTGCCTCTCAATGGAAGGCTTAGCACTCTCCTCAAGTGTTATGTGGTGCATACATAAAGCAGGACTAATACCTTTGAGGTTATCAATGGTATAGCCTAAAGCACCTTGGTGATTTCTTAAAACACCACATAACATTTGAGTTTGGCACTCGTTCAAAGAATAATTCACAATTACCGGAAAAGTTGAATTAGGACCCAAAAACTCATACCTTAGGTGTGATGGTTGAGGTTTCAACTCCACCATTGGAACACCCTTACCTTCTCTTGAGGTAGCTATTTCCAAAGCCTCATCACTTGTGATTCCCATGCATACTTGTTCAATGCTTCCTTCCGTACTTCCTTCAAGCATTCTTTCATACAATGTCATCTCCTTGCCTTGCTCACTTATCTTTTCCTTATTCAAAAGGACATTCTCAAGGGCATCGTTAGTAGTGAGCAAGTGCTCATGCATAGAAGTCACAATAGAATCAATAGTATTAATCATCATACAATTGTCAAGACTAGAGCTTGGATATTTCATGCTCTCATTCAAATCAAATTCTATCACCTCATCTCCTACTTTTAGTAAAATCTTAGCAGTTTTAACATTAATTAAAGCGTCTGAAGTAGCAAGAAAAGGTCTTCCTAAAATTATTGGAATGTTTACATATTCATCCATCTCTAACACAACAAAATCCACCGGGATTACAAACTTTCCCACCCTTAGAGGAACATCCTCTACCTTACCTTTTGGAAATTTGATGGAACGATCGGCTAATTGTAAGGTAATGTTGGTGGGTAGAAGTTCCCCTATCTCAAGTCTTTGATATACCGAATATGACATAAGGCAAACACTAGCCCCAAGATCACATAAAGCATTATCAATTTGCATATTATATATAGCACAAGGGATAGAAAAGTTACCAGGGTCTTTCAATTTTGGTGGCATTTTATTCATGATGATTGCACTATAATTCTCGGTGAGATTCACCGTTTCCACCAATTCACACTTTCTCCTTCCACTCAAAATATCTTTCAAAAACTTAGCATAGTTAGGCATTTGCTTGATAGCATCGGTAAAAGGAATTGAAAGGTGAATTTGTTTCAATGTTTCAAGAAACTTTCCAAATTGCACATCTAATTTGTTTCTAACAAATTTATGAGGATATGGTAGCGTTTGCAATTGTTTTGTTTCTCTCTCTTTTTCTCTTCACTCTCTTTTTCAAAATCTTTTTCTTTCTCACATTCTTTCTTTTTTTCATTCTCATGGTTTTGCTCTCTCTCTTGTTCAAAATCACTCTCAAGGGGAGGCTCACTCATGTTCATTCTCTCATTGCTTCTTTTAGGAACACTCTCTTTCAACACTTTACCACTCCTAGTTTATATAACATTTACGGGTCTCTTAGGATCTAGTCCTTGGGGTGGAAGTTTAGAAGTGCTAGTCCCTTCCTTCAAAGCATTGGCCAATTGAGAAATTTATGTTTCAAGCATTTTATTATGGGTCATGACTTTACTAAATTTCTTATCACTAGAGGCCATGAAAGTGTTGAACATTTTGGTTTGACTTTCCATCATTTCCTCCAACCTAAACCTACTAGGTGGTGCTTGTGCATAGTAGTTATCTTGGGGAGCTCTATTACCTCTATCATTCGAATTGGAAGCATTTTGATTAGAAGAACCTCTATTATTATTGTTGTTCCAATTGTTCCGATTATTAGAGTTTCCCCCTTGGTGATATTGCCCTTGATTCCCATGGTTTCCTTGGTTATTATGGTTATGGTTACCATACCCACCTTGTTGGTTGTAGTTACCTTGGGGATTTTGGTCCCTTTGGTTCCTATTTCCCCATTGATTTTGGTTATGGTAATCATAATCATTTCCTTTTTGGTTATAGGAACTTCCCCCTTGTTCTCTTCGATTAGGTGGTAAGTATCTTTGATTGTCATTCCTAGGTCTATTATCATAAGACAAGGCATTGACTTGTTCATTTTCATTATCATTACCATCTTCATATTGGGGTTGAGGTTGGGAATCATAATTACAAGAAGAGGTATCATGGTCATATGGCCCACAATTTTCACAAAAGACACCCATGTGGCATGTTATTAGAAGTAGAAGGAGAAGAGTTAGAATTCATACCTCTCCCCTTAGATTGGGAGGGATGCTCTTGTGTTGAACTAGAGGTCTCTAGTTTTGCCTTGATGGACGTCATCTCCTTGCCAAGGTTGGCGATTTGGGACGTCAAGTTGTTGATGGCGTTGAGGTGATCAACGGAGTAAACCGCATTTCCTCCCTTGTTTAGAGACTCTCTCTCTCCTTCTTACCAATCCATGTGGTGCCTCACCACATCCTCAATTATCTCTATGACTTGCTCCTCCGTCTTGTTCATAATCGGGCCACCCGCTCCCGCATCTAGGCTAGTCTTTCCCTGTGGGCTCAAGCCTCCATAGAAAATTTGAAGCACTTGGTATGTCGAAATGACATGATGGGGACACTCCCTTTGATATTATTTATACCTCTCCCAAGCCTCATAAATGGTTTCACTAGCCCGTTGACGAAAACCTTGGATCAAAGCCCTTGCCTCGGCCGTCTTCTTTTGAGAGTAGAATCTCCCTAAGAAAGTCGTGGTAACCTCGTCCCAAGTTCTCAAGGAGTTCGGCCTTACTTCTTTCTCAAGCCATTCAAGAGCCCTTCCTATCAAGGAGAAAGGAAATAGCTTTAGTCTCACAAACTCTTGAGTTACCCTATTTACCTTGATCGTATTGCAATATTTTTCAAATTCATTCAAATGTGCAAGAGGGCTCTCATGTTTTGCTCCACTAAATTGCCTCCTTTCTATCAAATTTATCATTGCGGGGCGTATTTCGAAATCATTGGCTTGAGTAATGGGCGGAGCAATGCCACTTGAAGCTATATAAGCTCCCGGAGTTCCCAACTCCTTCAAAGGTCTTTGGACCGGTTGTTCCCCGTCAGCCATTTGCTCTTGTCTTTCCTCGAAATTGACCTCCCTAGTTGGGGAAGTAGTTAATGGCCTAAAACCGGCTCTCCTTCTCCTCCTATAGGTTTGCTCAATCTCGGGATTGTAAGGCACCAAAATCCTGTTATGGTTTCTGCGCATACACTCTTAACAATTGCAATTAGTAACAAGGCTACAAGTGTAGCCAAAAAGAAAAACACTCTTTTTGAATTTTTGTTGTTTTATGGTGAACTAGACTCAAGTAATCAATTAGCAATCAACAACACCGTTCCCCGGCAACGGCGCCATTTTGATGGGCGTTAGAACGGTCACACATTCCACACTCAATCAAACACATTTATTAGAAAACACCCTACAAACCAAGCATAATGATAAGTAAGAGTTCGGTCCACAAGGAACGGGATATGGTTGCTAAAGATCTTAACACTTAAGCTAATTCGAAGTCTATGGTCAATTGGGATTCGTCAAGTAGACAAACAAACTATGATTCTAAATCGATGGGTTAAAGACACTAGGGAACGGGATCCACTCAACCAAGGCAATTAGGCAAACGAGGAGTAAAATGGACAAGGTATAGCAAGGACAATATGTAAAATCGACCTCATGCAATTAGAAAACAACTCACACTACTAAACTTAGATTCCTCATTAGTCTAGCAATAGATGATACATAATCAAATTGCAATAAGTAATGACATACTCAATTTACATTCCCATGTCAAACTAAGCATATCATGCTATCAAGCTCCTAAGTCAAGGGTAGCTAATCCTATCATGAAGAACTAACAAGCAATCTCATATAATCAATTTAATTGCAATACAAACATCAATTCTTCTCCCACATTTGCATAATTAACCCAAAAGGTTGAGCTTCACCCAACCCCTAGCAAGAAGACTACTCACAACTCATGTTTATCAACATGCAAACAAGTATTAGGGTTCTAACTTCTTCAATAATTGGGGAAAAGTGATTAACAATTGAAATAACTATCATCCAATAACAAATTATCAAGAACCAAGAAGATTTAAATATCATGCAAGCACAAATAAAATCAGAAATTGAATGGAGGAAAGTAAAAGGAAATTACTAATTGAAGCTTGGAAATGTTGAATACAAAGTGCCAATTCTTGAGGATGAATCTTGAAACCAACTATTACAATGATTAATTTGGTGAAAATTAAGCTAAATTAATGTTTCAAACTAAGAGGAGTTTCTAAAAACTAGGCTATTTCTGTCTCCCCTACAAATGAACTAAAGGGGAAGTATTTATACTCCCCGAAACACATAGGGAAATCCGTCAAAAGAAAACGGATTCCTAGCGAAGGAGCGCCCGCTCCACCTGAGGAGCGCCCGCTCCAGATTGCTGCACGCCCTCTCCAGCTGTCTTAAGAATACAAGCAGTTTTGAAAGTTTAGGGAGGAGCGCCCGCACCTCACAGGTGCACGCCCGCTCCTCACAGGGTGCACTTGGCAGTAAGTTTGCAGGAAGTTTGGAGCGCCCGCTCCTGACAGGTGCACGCCTGCTCCTCACAGGAGCGGGCTCTCCTTTCTCTAATTTTCTTGCCTTAGACAAAATCCATGCATCGAATGCTTGCCAAACTGAATCAATAAACCTGCAAAACATGGACAAACACAAACCAAGGAGGGGCAAGGCCGAGATAAAACATTTTCATTCAAAACGGGTTAGAAAGAGGGGAAATGAATGCAAAACCGGGTTTAAATTAACACAATAAGTGGTCAAATAAACCACTTATCAAATACATAAAAGGAAATATTAGACAATAACACCACAAAAAAATCCAAATTTTGATTATAACACCACAATAAAAAAAAATTTATGATAACACCACAAAAAAAATCCTAAAAATTGATTTCACCACCACTTAACGGTTTTTTTGGATGAAATCCGTTAATGGGGCCGTAAAAGATACGTGTCACGTAACTAGAGGTTTAAATAAATTAATAAAAAAAGGAAAAAAAAAACCCAACCCATAACCCAGCCAGCCCACAGCCCTGCACCAGCCCCAGCCGCGACTACCGCCGGCATCCCCTACCCCCGCACCGTAGAAAACCACCCCTTCAACCGCCGCTCCACCTCTTCTCCCCTTCCCCCTCCCCAAAATCCACCCGCAAGCCCTTTAAACTACTGCAAAACCCATACCTAACTGCCGCGAAATCCACCACCATTTCTCAAAGCGCCGCAAAATCCACACCCATTTTCCCATTTCCGCGAAATCGGCACCCGAAATCGACCAATCGAGGGTTGTCAAGGTCGATTTCGACCGTTTTGAGGGTGAAAGGTAAAGAAAGATGGTTTTTTTAGGGTTGATGTTGCGGTGGCTAGGTGGTGATTTGTGGTGGTTAGGCAGGGTTGGGGTGGTTTTTGGGGAGGGGGAAGAGGGGAAGGGGGGTTTCGCCGGTTTTTATGGGGGAGGGGGATGGCGACGGCTTAGGTTAGGCTGTCGGCCCGACTAGGGAAGGTGTTGCCGCCGGTGGTGGGGTTGGCTGAGTTTGGGTTTTTTCTTTTCTTTTTTTTATTAATTTTTTTTTAAAAAACCAATAGGCATTTGACACGTGTCTATTATGGCCCCATTAATGGATTCCATCCAAAAATTCGTTATGAGGTGGTGAAATCAAAATTTTGAGTTTTTTTTGTGGTTTTATAATAAAAGTTTTTTTTTTTTTTTTTTATAATTTTTTTATTGTGGTGTTATAATCAAAATTTAGGTTTTTTTGTGGTGTTATATATTTTCTAATTTTCCTACATAAAAATTATGTTAGAATTAATTACTTAGGTTAAACATTATGCATGAACTATTTGTTTCTCATAACATGTCATTATTACCTAGTTTTAGGTGTCTAAGGCTTGAAATCACATCAAAAGAGCATTTTATTAAGTTTTAAGACACATTTTATCACAAATGGCCCAAATATGGCCTATATGACTTCTACTTTGCCCATTTCCTATATTTCTTATCAAATGAACTATTTCTTTCTCATAACATGTAAATGTTACCTAGTTTTAGATGTCTAACGCTTGAAATCACATCAAAAGTGCATTTTATTAAGTTTTAAGACGCATTTTACTCAAAATGACCCAATTCAAATATAGCCTATATGACTTCTACTTTGCCCATTTTCTACATTTCTTATCAAATGACCTATTTCTTTCTCATAACATGTCATTATTATCTAGTCTTAGGTGTGTAAGGCTTGAAATCACATCAAAAGAACATTTGACTAAGTTTTAAGACACATTTTATCAAAAATGGCCCAAATTTGGCCTATACGATTTCTATTTTGCCCATTTTCTACACTTCTTATCAAGTGACCTATTTATTTCTCATAACATGTCATTATTACCTTGTTTTAGGTGTCTAAGGCTTGAAATCACATCAAAAGAGCATTTTATTAAGTTTTAAGACGCATTTTATCACAAATGGCCCAAATATGGCCTATATGACTTCTACTTTGCTCATTTCCTACATTTCTTATCAAATGAACTATTTCTTTCTCATAACATGTAAATGTTACCTAGTTTTAGATGTCTAATGCTTGAAATCACATTAAAAGTGCATTTTATTAAGTTTTAAGATGCATTTTACTCAAAATGACCCAAATATGGCCTATATGACTTCTAATTGGCCCATTTTCTACATTTCTTATCAAATGACCTATTTCTTTCTCATAACATGTCAATGTTACCTAGTTTTTGGTGTCTAAGGCTTGAAATCACATTAAAAGTGCATTTTATTAAGTTTTAAGATGCATTTTACTCAAAATGGCCCAAATATGGCCTATATGACTTCTACTTTGCCCATTTTCTATATTTCTTATCAAATGACCTATTTCTTTCTCATAACATGTCATTATTACCTAATATTTGGTGTCTAAGGCTTAAAATGACATTAAAAGAACATTTGACTAAGTTTTAAGACGCATTTTGTCAAAAATGGCCCAAATATGGCCTATATGACTTCTAATTTGGTCATTTTCTATATTTCTAATAAAATGACCTATTTCTTTCTCATAACATGTCAATGTTATCTAGTATTAGGTGTGTAAGGCTTGAAATCATATAAGTAGAGCATTTTATTAAGTTTTAGGACGCTTTTTATCCATAATGGCCCAATTAAGGCCTATATGACTTCTAAGTTGCCCATTTTCTATATTTTTAACCAAATGAACAGTTTCTTTCTCATAACATGTCAATGTTTCCTAGTTGTAGGTGTCTAAGGCTTGAAATCACATCATAAAACATTTTACAAAATTTAAGGACGTACCTCATCAAGCTGTAGACTATCCGTACAATGAGTCACTATGTCAAGCATGAATCTCATCACATACAAGTCACAATCAACTCCATTATCTTGTTGTGCACACTACTATAGGAAAAAATCACATGTGTCAAACATGCATAGAGAATTAGCAATAATTTACTCAATGTTTATTAAGATAATCACACTATCGTGTGGCATTACCATCGGTGATTTCCATGTAGGACCCTGAGGAGCACGACAATGTAGCTTCTTCATAACACTATAGGAAAGTAAATTCAAATTTGATTAGTCGTCTGACGTCTAAATGAGTTGGGTAATGATAATCACACTAGCTATATTTACTTTTGCAGTATAGCCTTCACGAGCAACTTCTTTGTTGATCGAGCTGAATCAAGGTGAAAGATTGTGTTATTGGAAAAACAAATCACCATGAGGGTCCAATGCAACCTACATAAATTCACAATACACAAACAAATCAATAATTAGGAGTCAGCATATATTAAGGGGAAACGATTGAATTTGACATGGTGAGACGTACTCATCATAACCTGGGGCGAATATGAACTTGTCTCCCGCACGCACTGATTCCTTGATACTCTGTTCAACATAATACATCACGTCAAGGTGGCCGCCTAAGATTCTAGTAGTAGATATCTGCTCGGGGCATAACACCCAACTTTACAAGGAGAATCAGTGTCACTTAAGTGCTCCTGTAGTGCTCTGCGTGCATGAACATTGAAAAATTAATGGAAATATGAAGGATAATCACCACTAATCTGAATAACATAATTTAAGTGGCATTGAAGTACCTCATGAATGTTTGAATGAGGGAAATGTTAAGCATTGAACCACGTAGAAATTCCTTCACATCTTCTTTGTTAATCCATGCTACTGCATCCTTATCATAGTGGAACATTGCCTTAGGAAGTGCAATTTCAATGGGACCGACCAAATGACTAACACGATTGTGTAGAAACGTTAAATCCTTAGAGAGCGATTGAAGTACAATGCTTCAACAAGTGGAGTAGGTTGCATGGGCGAACCTCTCGAAGAGTTCTTCTTCGACGCTTGTTCACTCTTGGACCGTTGTTCACTCATCTTCTTTGTAGGTTGATCGATGCTTTTAGGCTTCTCCACCCGCCTTCTCTTTGAAGTTTGGCTTTGATTCGAAATCTGATCAAACAATCACAAGTGAGTGTTAAAAAAAAACATCAAAGCAGCAGCTGTCAAGGCCCCTGTAGCCCAGGCAGCAGCTGCCCAGGCCGTAGAAGCCCAGGCAGCCGCTGCCCAGGCCCCTGCAGCCCAGGCAGGACCTGCCAAGGCTACAATAGCCCAGGCAGGACCTGCCAAGGCTGCAACAGCACCTGCCAAGGCAGCAGCCCAGGCCTGCTGCAACCAAGGCAGCCGCAGCCTTGGCAGCGGAGATGGGGGCTGGGGAGTTGTGAGTGAGTGATGTTTTGCGTTTTTTATAAGATAACAAGGCAGTGAGTTCGGATTGGTTATTTAACACAATAAAAAAAAATTACCTCGTTGATCAACCTTACCCAAGCACGTGGCCATTCCACAAAGCTACCTTGTGCTTGCCAAAGTTTAGTTATCCCAACCTCCTTTATAGGCACCGGTAGTGGGATGTCTTCGAACCTCGCAATCACAGAATTGATCCCAACTGAGTAATGTTGTGGCCTAAGCGATCGAAAATTGACCGTATCACTAGTCGTTGCTTATACACTACCATACGCTACAAAATGCAATTTTCCACCATTTGATAGCCCCGGGCCTAGAAGTGCACACCGAGTGTCTTCCTACACCAATAACGAAATTCACTTGTAAAAACAGAACTTATCAAAAGAGGTTTTTTCCTACACAATTGATAATATAACAAAATTCAATACGCTAGAACCAAACAAATCACCTGTAAATCGGGAAATTCATGCGGTGTTGGATTTTCAAGCTCCCTCGAGTTCGGATGTGTAGGAGTAGCAACCTGCAATTTCATCAATAATGCCACCTTAGATCTCACGTAACTCAATATTTCAAAACTAATAGATATGAAACTACCTCATGTATCACATCTTCTCCATGTATCTCATCTTCTCTATGTATCTCATCTTCTCCTTGTCCTTGTGGGTGACTACATGAGTCGACCAGTGTAGTTAAGGGGAATGAAAAGCTCGGTAAGTTCATCTGCTTCGCCCAAGCATTGAATTCACCTACTATCTCGTTGCGTACTTGTTCCTTAATTGATGCCACCTTGGCATCCAAGTCATCCGGTGAGTTAACACTTGCTCGAGATCTTACCGATTTTGTGTATTCCGGACCCATCACCTTTTGCTATCCTAGCAATGTCCCTCCTGAACCTACTACCCGTCCTAGATGGTAGGGCTTTCCCAAAGCCAAGGTGAAAGGGTCTTTCTCTACAGTTGGGACCAACTTGCCTTCAACAAGTTCTGTAGTGTACTCAAGCTGTAGTAAAAAGAAAAGGTAACATGAATACAATTAATGTTTTTTTTAGTGATAATTATGCAAAAGTTTCATAAAGTTCACAAGTTCATAGTTAGCTTACAAGTTTATCTGCCATTTTTTTGGTTTCCGGACCCTTGATCACCCATTTTTCGATTTCCTTATCAAACGCATGGAGAGAACAAATGAAATCGCCAGCACGAATCACCAATGTAGTGATCGTGGAGTCAGAGGGTTCTTTGGATTACTCTAGAAGCGAAGTGGGGTATACTTCCCTCCTTGACCCAAGTTCCCCTCCATTCACCAAATGTCTTGGACCCCATATGATTGGTGTATTCCTTCTGCAGAGCATTTTTTGTATTGTGCTGTTGAAGTTCCTACATAAATAGAAATGTTAGTATCATTACTTCAAAGAGAGTCAATATATTATACAATTGTCAATAGATTTACCCAAACTTACAATTGCTTCTAGCTGACTTTTTTGAACAATGAAAGCTTTCCACTGATCCTCCGTCACGCTTGGCCATTTTTGCCACGGGAGTTGGTCTTCCCCAACAGCTTCGTCATTTCCACCTTCATTATCCTTTCCCTTGCAATCTTGCTTCTTCTTATGAATCCATCTATTAGCTAATAAGGTCTTGAAGTCTCTAAATCTTTCCGCTACTAAAGATTCAAACACCCTTCTCTTGGTGTCATCATTAGGAATATTAAACAGCTTTGCAAGCACAAATAAAAGCGATTATTAGTTTCTCCTTACAAATTACACAAAGCCTAAGAGGAAGGTATTTATAATCCGATAAATTTGCCAACAAAACACTTACCCTTGTATCATCCCAAAATGTTTGAATCAAGCCTGGAGGTACTTGGAGCCATTTAAGTGTAATGGGGATTTTGCGCGCACATATGCCAACTTGGTTTCCATATTGCCGACGCCATTTGCCCGTAGGTTGGCCTCTGTTGTCATACTCCAAGACCATGGGACCGGTAGGTTTCTTAAAACTTGTCGTCGGATCCCTACCCTATCTCTTAGCTGGTGCCTTTACCCCCCTCCACCACCACCTGTGTTCATTTGATCCTGTCCTTGGCTTTGAGTTTGAGGAGTAGGGTTCTCACCAACAATCTCACAAATTGAATTTTCAATAGGAGGCGCATGTTCAGCAGAAATTTCAAATTCTTCAAGCCTACGCTCAAACTTATCTTGAGCCCAATCTTCTGGTTCACCCAAATCATTCTCCTTGTTGACATCATAAAGCTCATCCTTGTCCTCATCCTCATCATCATCCACCTCCAAATCCTCTACAAAATTTAAAGTCATAATCGTCCTCCATGAGATATAAACACCTGCCATTACAAACATAACACGTTATTAGTTGTATTAGAAATAAATTAGTTAGGTAACTTAAAAATCAAATATAAATTTATGAATTGTAATACAAGTTAACATAGAAAATGGGCAAGTAAGTTAACATATAGGTCATTTTTATTCCATTTTCACCAAATTGACTCCATAAATTACCTAACTTATGATTTTCTAATACTGTTAACACTTAAAATATTATATCCTATCATATTTAACATGCTTTGAGAATTACTTCATTCATTAAAAAGAAATTGTGATTAATCAGCAACTAATTTAATACTTTCATTCATTTTCACCAAAAGTAATCATAAAATCACCTAACTTGTGATTAAATAATACTTTTAATGCTTACAATCTCAAATTCACAATAATAGTACTTCACTCTAATATTCCTTCGTTGTGGTCTGATCGCGTATAATTTGCTTGGTCGTCTATGTCATTTTCTACAACAGGTCTAGGAACAGAGAAAGATGCTAAATCGTCAAACGCATCATATTCGTCCGCATCCTCAACATCTCCAATGCCTAGGATTCTTCTTTTGCTGGCTAGCACAATAGACCATTTTGAATCGATTGGGTCAGTTACATAGAACACTTGCTTAGCTTGAGATGCTAGGATGAATGGTTCCGTACTATCATTCAAGTGGCCAAGATCTACAAGAGTAAAGTCATCATATTTGACATTACGCCTGAAATTATCAACCCACTTACACTTGAAAAGAGCAACTGTGAAGTTACAATAATCAAGCTCTCATATTTCTTGAATTCGACCGTAGTATGACAACTTTGCATCGACAGGTGATTTATCCTTAGCACTTGCAAACTCCCTTGACGATGCCACAAGCGTTACACCACTGTTTTGGGTGGAGGAAGATTTCAAATCCCAACCCTCTGTCCAAAAAGTGTACCCATTGAGGTCATATCCCTCAAATGAGCGAACATCATCCCTAGGACCATAAGCAAGCCACCTTACTATATTGACGACACTATCATCCAATCGATCCATCACTCGATCACGAAACCAACTGACAAACCTCTTATTATGAAACTACATTAGTGCCCTTTCACCTTTAGATGGAAATTCATCACGCAAACTAGCCATGTGCTCGTCTAAATATGGGTGAACATCTGTAACATAGTGCAACACATAAAGGTGTGCTTGTAAGAACTGATCTCGGTCGGGTGACATTCGTTTCGACCCAATTGTGCCATGACCATCAAGTCTCCCTTCATGTCAAGAAGTAGGAAGACCAATAGGTTCAGCAACGGCTATATAGTCGGCCACAAAATTACCAATCTCCTCACTCACGATCCCTTGAATCATACTTCTTTCCGGTGAGCCAGATTCCTTAATTTATCTTGCAAGCTGCCCATGTGTCTTTCAAAAGGATAGCACCACCTCATGAACACTGGACGGCACAACTTAATCTCACACACCAAATGAAGAATCAGATGCACCATTATGTCAAAAAATGAGGGCGGGAAATACATCTCAAATTTGCACAAAGTCACAACCACATCCATTTGCAACGCATCAAGTGTACAAGGATCAAGCACTTTGCTGCATATTGTATTGTAAAATGAACAAAGGCTTGTAATCGCTTCCCTCACGTGTTTCGGTAAAATACCACGTATTGCAATCGGTAACAATACTTGCATCATAATGTGACAATCATGGGATTTCATACTTGTCAGCTTCAATTCTCCATTAAAGGATATAAATCTTTTTATGTTAGATGCTGATATTCATGTTTCATATGTTATTTTATCCCTCGTCCCACGATCATTTACATGCATATTTGAGCTCTTCGGAGCTATTTTTGGTACTAATGTGCAGTTTCTAGTGTTTTGTAGAGTTGACATTTGTTTTGTAGGATTTTCCCGCATTTACCGGTATTTTCTATGATTTTCCGGCCACTACGAGATATTAGAGCTTGAAGCACATCATGACCGTTGATCGTAGCCTAAGACCGATCGTATCGGTGATTAAGGGCTCGGTTCTAGAAATTGGTCTGAGAAATGGACCAAGGAGAGAGATTGGGCCTCGTCATTTGAAGCCCAAGGAAGTAGAAGAGAGGATTAAGTTTCGGCCAAAGCAAGCCGGGCCCGATCGGGCGGCCATAGGCTCGATCGGGCGGTTGCCCAGAAACAAGCGTACCTGAAAAAAGGCGGGCCCGATCGGGCGCGTGTGTTTGCAGCCGTTTAGGAAGTTTGATTTGGCTAATTTGTCGAGCTTAGTTTTAGTACTCTTTTGTAATCTTTCTTAACTACGGTTTTTTCATTATCCTTTCTCTTATACTCAAACTCTAGAGAGCTTTTTAGTTGGTGTTTTTTTTTTCTTAAACTCAAGATTCTACCTTTTTAGTGCAATTCCAATTTTCCCTCTTCGGGTATTCTTTCTTCTCTCTTTATTGTTTGTTTTCTTGCTTTGATCTTAATTATGTCTTCTTTATGATTAGTTTAGATTTAATTATGTGTGAGTAGTTTAATTCTAGGGTTTTGGGGGATCCATAATTAATATGAAGGGATAATTTGTTATTATTGATTATTGATATTGCATGATGATTTCTTATTGAATTGTTTTAATTCTTTACAGCAGATGTGATTTGATTGTAAAAGTATAGCAATATTGAATTGATGAATCGAGCAGATGTTAATTTGATATTAAAGGCTATTTTCAATAGGAACTTAGATCTAGTAAATTGCGAGAGCATGTTAGATTTATGCTGATTAATAAATTGCGAGAGCCTGTTATTCATGTTATATGTGCAATGTTAATTATTGATTGTTATGTTTTATCTCGGAATATTAATTATTGGTAAACCTGTGACCCTATGCCTTTTATTAATTGATTCTCCCTATTCTTAATCTTCGTAGTTTAATTCCCTTTTAATAGCAATAAATTTGGTTACTTGATAGTTTAGATTATAATAATTAATTAGGAATAGAAGAACACTGTTTCCCTGTGAATTCGACCCTACTTCCCTATCTATTATTAGTTAGTGGTTTTAGGTTATTCTTTTGATTAGGTGATACGACTTTAGCCTATCAAAATTTGGCGCCGTTGTCGGGGAAACGGTTTTACTTTTATTTCTGATTGTTTTTGTAGTCTAAATTATTTTCTCCTGTCTCATAGAACGCAAGTTCTTTGAGACAACTTTCTCATATTTGTTTGTTTAGTTCTGTGTTTATGCCTAGGGGTTCTAGTTCAGGTTACATTCCATTCGATCCTGAAATCGAACGATCTTTTCAGAGATAGAAGAATTTTTACAGGCAGATACGAGACACATCTGGAGGTAATCCACCTTCGGAACCCCCATCTGATTCTAGCGATTCGAAAGCTTTTTCAGAACCTGAATCAGAGATGACGGCACCACCACCTCCTCCACCTCGCAAGCTCAGCGATTATTCGCAGCCGTCGCTGATAGATTTTCCACACCTTACTCCTACTCCGGCCCTTGATGGAGTGCAATTTGAGATCAAGCCTCAATTTATCACGATGATAAAGAGGAAGCAATTCAGTGGAGCCAAGGGTGAAGATCCTAATCTTCACATTGCAGATTTCTGCCAATATTGCAATACCATCAGGCAAGCTGGGGTTACCCAGGACCAAATCAGGGAGATTCTCTTTCCCTTTTCTTTATGTGAAAAAGCTAAATTGTGGTTTAATGGTTTGAATAGAATTGCACTTGGTATTACTACTGGGAGACACTTGCTTTGAATTTTTATAACAAATATTACCCTGCAGAGAGAACAGCTTTGTTGAGAAGTGAAATTCAGAACTTTGCCCAAGAGCCAGATGAAACTTTATATGAGGCTTGGGAAAGATTCAAAGATCTGTAGAGAGAGTGTCCTCACCATAATTTAGCACAGTGGTAGTTAATTCAAGCATTTTATAATGGGCTTGGGAATTCATCTAGATCAATTCTAGATTCTACAGCCAGTGGAAGGTTTATGAATTTAAATGTGGAAAATGCAGGTCAAGTTATTGAAGATATGGCAATTCATAATTCCCAATACGGGAATCCTAGAGGGTTTGCTAATAAAGGAAAACATAGTGTTGATTCCGTATCCTTTTTGCAGGCTTAATTATCATCTATTTGCCAGAAACTAGATAATCTTACTGCTGTTCCTAATTCTGTAGCTAATGTTTCTGCTGTCAATAATACTAACGATGCTTTTTGTGAAAATTGTGGAATTGTAGGACATTGGGAGCAAGAGTGTAGGAGTTTTATTGAGCAAGTTAATGCCTTTCAAACCTATAGGCAAAATAACCCTTACTCCAACCCTTATAATCATGGCCTCCGAAACCATCCATATCTTTCGTACCGGAGCACCAATGTACAAAACCCCCCACCTCCACAAAAACCACAACAACAATCACCACCACAGCAGAAGTACTACCACCCTAATTCTGGCCAGAAAAACCAATCACAAACTCCTTCATCTACTAACCCTAACTTGACCGAAATTAGAGGGATGTTAGCAAGCATGCAAAAGCATATGGAGAGTAGAGATGCACAAATTGATTCAATTATAGCCCATAATAAAATTGTTGACAATCAGATTGCACAACTTTCTTCTACTCTACAAAATCGCCAGCAGGGAGTATTACCATCGCAGCCAGTACAACCCACAAATCATGCTAATGCAATTACTCTGAGGAGTGGTTCACATTATGATGGGCCTTCTATGCCCAAGGAGGATGAACTTGTTGCTAATCCTGATTCCCTTGTACCAAATGCTAATAGTACTAACCCTGCAGGGCTTCAGGAAAAAACTAACTCTTCTAATGTTTCTTCGCAGGGTAAATCTCAGGAGAAGGGTGGAGATGTACAAGGCCCTACTATCCAACTACCATTCCCCAATAGACATCTAAAGAATAAGTTGGATAAGCAATTTGGTAAGTTCCTAGAGGTCGTCAAAAATCTGCAGGTAACAGTTCCTTTCACTGATTTAATCACTCAGGTTCCTGCATATGCTAAATTCATGAAAGACATACTAACTAGGAAGAGAGCCTTTAATGAGGTTGAGACTGTAGCTTTCACTGAAGAATGTAGTGCTTTACTACAAAATAAATCTCCACCAAAATTAAAGGATCTGGTAGTTTTTCTATACCTTGTCATATAGGAAATGTTTTTATTGATAAAGCTTTATGTGATTTAGGTGCCAGTGTCAGTATAATGCCATTGTCTGTGTGTTCAAAGCTTAATATGGATGATTTAAAGGTTACTAATATTACTCTACAAATGGCAGATCGTTCTGTTAAATACCCCTAGGTATTTTTGAGGATGTTCCTGTTAGGGTTGGTAAATTTTTTATCCCTGTTGATTTTGTTGTTTTAGACATGGCTGAGGATACGCAAATTCCTATTATTTTAGGAAGACCCTTCCTTCATACTGCAGGGGTCATAATTGATGTGAAAATTGGAAAATTAACTCTCTCTGTTGGTGATGATAATATTACATTTAATTTAGAGAGAGTTATGAAAGGTCCTATGTTAGAGGAGAAGTGTTATAGTATTGATGTCATTGATTTTATATGCCATGACAGCTTACCTCAGGTTCTCTCACGAGATCCTTTAGAGGAAGTATTATGTTGTGAACTTGATGCAGGTGACGCTGATATTTGGAGCAAGGAGGTGGATGAAATTGAGCATGCTCTATCAAATGAGCAACTTAGCCTTGATGAGAATGGTAAGGTAGAAAATTTAATTCAGGAATCATACTATGCGGAGGTAAAGAAACCTGAACTTAAGCCTCTTCCTTCCCATTTAAAATATGTAT
The DNA here is from genome assembly GCF_948465745.1 of Chenopodium album. NCBI lineage: Eukaryota > Viridiplantae > Streptophyta > Magnoliopsida > Caryophyllales > Amaranthaceae > Chenopodium > Chenopodium album. Next base: position 9,491,780 of record NC_137850.1, on the reverse strand, counting down.
TTTTAGATGAGCAGGAACTGCACCCTGTGAACTTTAGTACTGCACTCGATGACCCACAAACTTCAGAGGTTCTTCGAACCCACAAGAAGGCCATTGGGTACAGTATTGATGATCTAAAGGGTATTAGCCCTGATTTTTGCATGCACAGGATATACCTAGAGGATGATCACATATCGGTTATTTAACCACAGAGAAGGTTGAATCCTAACATGCAAGAGGTTGTTAAAAAGGAAGTAATGAAACTACTTGATGCAGGTATTATCTATCCTATCTCTGATTAAAAGTAGGTAAGCCCTGTGCAGGTAGTTCCAAAGAAGGGTGGGATGACAGTAGTAAAGAATGATAAGAATGAATTAATTCCCACTAGAACTATAACAGGATGGCGGATGTGCATTGACTATCGTAGATTAAACACCACCACTAAAAAAGATCATTTCCCTCTCCCATTTATTGATCAAATGTTGGAAAGATTGGCTAACCATAAATTTTTCTGTTATTTGGATGGATACTCGGGGTTCTTTCAAATCCCAATTCACCCTGTTGATCAGGAGAAAACAACATTTACTTGTCCCTATGATACTTTTGCTTATCGTAGAATGCCTTTTAGATTATGTAATGCACCTGCTACTTTTCAATGTTGTATGATGAGCATCTTTTCTGAGTTTATAGAGTCTATTATGGAAGTTTTTATGGATGACTTTAGTGTCTATGGTTCTTCATTTGATAATTGTTTATCTAACCTCGCTAAAGTTTTGAAAAGGTGTGAAGAATGCAATTTGGTCTTAAATTGGGAGAAGTGTCACTTTATTTTGACACAAGGTGTAGTATTGGGTCATATTGTTTCTGACCAAGGTATATAGGTAGACAAAGAAAAGGTAGAAGTGATTCAGCAATTACCCCCACCGGTTAATGTTAAAGGGGTAAGAAGTTTCCTTGGTCACGCGGGGTTTTACCGCCGCTTTATCAAGGACTTTTCTAAAATTGCAAAACCACTAACCTAACTTCTACTTAAAGATGTTCCTTTTGATTTTACTGATGAGTGTCTTGAGTCTTTTAACAGGATTAAGAAAGCCTTGACTTCGACTCCTATCATATGTGCTCCAGATTGGATTTCCATTCGAAATCATGTGTGATGCCAGTGACTATGCTTTGGGCGCCGTGCTTGGCCAAAGAAAGAATAAAGTTTTGCATGCTATTTAATATGCTAGTAAAACTTTAGATGAGACTCAAGTCAACTATGCTACTACAGAGAAGGAGTTTCTTGCTGTAATTTTTGCCTTGGAGAAATTTAGATCATACTTGGTTGGTTCTAAAATCATTGTTTTTACTGATCATGCAGCGTTAAAATATCTCATTGCCAAGTCAGAGACCAAACCTAGACTTCTTCGTTAGGTACTCACACTCCAAGACTTTGATATTGAAATCAGAGACAAGAAGGGAGCGGAGAATGTAGTTGCAGATCACTTGACTAGAATCAGGTATGATGGAGGTAGGGATTTTACACCTATTGATGATTATCTTCCTACGATAATTTACTTGCAGTTGTATCACAAGGACCTTGGTATGCCGATTATGCCAATTATTTGGTAGGCGGTATACTACCTCCGAATATGTCCTATCAACAAAAGAAAAGGTTTATCCATGATGTTAAATATTATTTTTGGGATGATCCTTTTTTGTTTCGTGAGTGTGCAGATGGACTATTTCGCAGGTGTGTCCCCGAATGGGAAGTGAACGGCATCTTACAACGTTGCCATAACTCTCCATATGGTGGGCATCATGGCCCTTCTAGAACCGTGGCCAAGCTTAACGAGTCAGGCTTCTTTTGGCCTACCATGTTCAAGGATACGCGGTTATTTATCATGTCTTGTGATTCCTACCAAAGGACTAGCAATATTTCGAGGAGGCACGAGATGCCCCAAACTGGGATCCTTGAAGTTGAGATATTTGATGTTTGGGGTATTGACTATATGGGACCGTTTCCATCTTCCAATGGGAATTGTTACATACTCGTGGCCGTAGATTATGTGTCCAAGTGGGTCGAGGCCATTGCTTCACCAACAAATGATGCCAAGGTGGTCATGAAGCTCTTCAAGAAGACCATATTTCCAAGGTTCAGTGTCCCACGAGCTATCATTAGTGATGGAGGTTCTCACTTCCATGAAAGACAATTGGACAACCTCCTAAAGAAGTATGGGGTGTATCATAGAACCGGACTTAGTTATCACCCTCAAACTAGTTGTCAAGTTGAGGTCTCTAATAGGGAAATCAAGTCGATTCTAGAGAAGGTAGTAGCTAAGTCAAGGAAGGATTGGAGTATGAAGCTAGATGACACACTTTGGGCGTATCGAACCGCATTCAAGACATCAATTGGTACCTGTAGACACCCAAATGTGTCTCCCCAAAACCAAACCCGGTGATGAATACCTTTCGCGTCGAATCATAATCGAATGAAGTGAAAGTGTGGAAATTCTAATGTTGTGGTTAGTTTTTTTATTAAAAATCTTTTTTACTGTTTTCAAAAACCTGCTCTATCTTATGAAAATATCCAATCTAGTTTAGTTTGGTCCATGACAAGGGTCCGATAATGGTGTAGTTGGATTGGGCTCGAAAAGAGCTTTCCAACGATATATTATAAGCCCAATTCCGATGAATAATGAGGAAGTTATGGCCAAAATACTAAACTGGGCCCGGTTTGGTTCTTATATGCGGCCCAATGATCTAGAGGAGGGCCTATTATGAATTATCATTCCTAATGCAATTAGGATTGATAATAGTCTTCTAGAATCTTCTAGAAGGTTCTTTTGAATCCTAAAGGGATTAGGATTGATAATTATGTTTTATGAGTTTTATTTGGAATAAAAGAAGTGTTTTAAATAAAATTACGATTTTACCCTTTACGGATTTTACGACTTGATTTTATCGAAAAATAGATTCCGCGTTGAAAACGCATGGAAAACCTTCTGCATCGCCAAACGACAGTTTCGTCGCCTGGCGACAAGCTCTGTCGCTGGCGATAGAAGAGTGTTTTATTCCTTTTCGAACTCTGATTCTTTCCTATCGATTCCGGACTATTTTCTTATAAATAGGGTCCGTGGACCTCCGTTTTTAAATAACCAGAATCCTCTAATTCTCTTCTCTCTCTAAGCTAAAGTATATTCTCTCTCTCTCCCTCTTTCTAACCTTCCCTTTTACAAACACAATTCCTCATACATTAGCACTAGACACACCTAGCAAGTTTGAAGTTGCCTTCGCCCTAGACGTGAAAGGTTTGATATTTCTGAGGGTTTGGTCCCAAATCTCTATTTCAATTATTTAATTTGATTGTTTTATTTAATATTTTTCCTTGAAGTTACTAACGTGTGTATTTTGTTATTAGAAAGAAGTACGAGGCATCGAAGTAAGTACCTTTAATTGTTTTATTGATCTTTTGATATAAAAATCATGCTTAGATTATTATTTTGATTCCTAGTATCATGTTTGGATGTTTTATTGCTTCCTAGTATCATGTTTAGGGTAATGAATAATTTTGTTGTATCAATTATGATTTCTATGATGCTTCCTATTTTCTTTCTTAATAGCATGTTAGTATCATGTTAGGGCTAAAGCTTTGATATTTGATGTTTAGTGACATGCTAGAATTTGTTATTAACTTGTTAGTATCATGCCTAGGATCTTGCTATTAATATTATGCTTTAACATGATTATTTTTATAATTTTTATGGTTATTGTTATAATTATTGTTGTTATTATGATGATGATTATCATGTTGCTTGATATATTATTATTGTTATTGCTTGATCACGCCTATTATGCATGTTTAAAGGGAATTGGTACTTGTAATCACGCTTAATATGATAATTAATAATCTTGTTTAGATTAATATGATTATAATTTAAGTGATCGCCAATAATAGTTTTGCTTGTGCATTAAATTCAACCAACATAGATTAAACAGGTTTAGGGTTAACCTATTGGTTGCATGTTAGTCATAAAGCGCACATGAATACGAGAAGAATAAAATAGAGGCCTATTATTAGGGCGAGTTCTTTCTCTTTTAGATTGGATTCGTACCCTCATCCCCGAACACCAGTCATGGTTCCAGACCTATTGGAGTTAACGATCTCATGGATCGTTAAGGGGTGTAACCTTCACCCTGTGAACGGTTTACAAGTTCCTAAAACTTGTTGGAGACTCTTTTGCTCTAGTTTCCTTCCCTTTGGACGCCGCCATGCTTAAGTGTATGATCACAGTGGGGCTCAAGTGTGGGATGCTTGAAATATTCCCTACAGTACCTCACTTTATAGACTAGTGTACGGTAAGGCATGTCATCTTCCCGTGGAGTTGGAGTACAAAGCTTTTTGGGCAATCAAGGAGCTTAACATGGATTCTAAGGTCGCGGGAGAGAAAAGACTTCTCCAACTCAATGAGTTGTATGAGTTTAGATTGTCGGCGTATGATATTGCACGGATCTACAAGGAAGAGACCAAAAAGTGGCAGGACAAGAAGATCCTCCCAAGAGAGTTTGCACCGGGTGACAAGGTTCTACTCTTTAATTCTAGATTGAAGCTTTTCCCAGGAAAATTAAAGTCTAGGTGGTCGGGTCCCTTCACTGTCACTAAGGTGAACAAGTTTGGTTCGGTTGAGCTAGTGAATGAAAAAGGTGAAGCGTTCAAAGCAAATGGTCAACGATTGAAGGTGTATCATGATGGAGCTACTGTTGGAGTGTGGAGGAAACCCACCTAACTCCACTCTCATCTTAGAGCTAAGTATAATGGTCGTGCGTGACCTTTTAAATCAGTGCTTTGCGGGAGGCAACCCGTATTTCTTGTTTTCTAGACTAGCTTTTTCCTTTCTTTTTATGTTATTATTTTTAGAGAGGTGAGGAGAGTGTAATTTTACCCTTTCAAAGTGTTTTTGTACAGGTTTCGAGTTATCACGAAAGGGGACTTAGAGAGAAAAAGTTGAAAAAAATCACACCCCTAAAACTGGGTTGAGGCCCGATCGGGCGAAGCTCGCCCGATCGGGCGCGAGATTAAAGTTAAAATCATTCTGGAAATTCGCCCGATCGGGCAAGGAACCCCGATCGGGCGTGCAAGCAAGCTTTTGAGAGGCCTTAATTTCACCCGATCGGGCGCGCAAGTGGGGGTTGATTTTGAAGGGAAATTCGCCCGATCGGGCACAAAATTGGAGAAATCGAGTGATAGAAAAAGATTTCCCGAGCAAAGCTCGCCCGATCGGGCAAGAAGATCGAGCAAAAATTCTTTTCTACTCGCGCCTGATCGGGCGGGGCTCGCCCGGTCGGGTGCGCAAGTGAAGTATCCCAAATCTGCTAATTCGCCCGATCGGGCACGCCTTCTTATCCGGGGTCTAAAACCTTTCTTCTCTTTTTCTTTTCACTTTCTTCTTTATTTCATCTTCTTCACTCACACTTTTTCTCTCTAACCTCCATTTTCACACCTTCAAACTCACTTTCTCATCAAGATCTTCTCAAATTCTCCCATCAAAACTCAAAAAATTTCACATATTTTTCATCCTCTCACCTTCCTCTACATTCTTCATCTAATTTTCACTTGTTTTTCTCATATTCTTAAAAAACCCTAGAGAGAGAAAGCTTCAAATTTCTAAAGAAATCATCTCCAATGGCTTCAAAAAGATCAAGGACTCAAAGGGGTGAGCAATCTAGACAACAACCAGCACCAACGGTCGACCCGGAGCTTTAAATCCTAGGATGGAGCGAGGTGGTGGTCACAAGTGAGGAGCAAAAGACAAGGATGCTCAACCTCATCTCGAGGCAGGTAATTCTTATCTGTTTTGTTCATCACCCTACGTTGACTAGGTTAGGAATTGATAAACGAGTTGAAAAGTTGTTTAAGGGAATTGGCATGAGTGGTTTGTTTAACTTGCATTACAATACTTATGACTATTTAACTGTGGAATTCATATCTACTTTTAACTTGATTAAGTCTAGTACAACTGTTTTTCATGTACAATTTCGATTGCTTAATAACGGTGTGAGAATGTCTTTGAAAGATTTTGGCAAGATTTTTGAATTGAAATCCGATAGGCCTATGGAACCACCTAGGGATTATTGTGCCGAAGTTTACTTAGCTTTAACGGGGAATGTGTTAGAGAACCTCCAACATGTCAAGGGAACTTGGATTCAACATCCCGTGCCAAAATTTTGGCAAAGGTTTGTCGGCCTCACCATTTTCGGGAGGCATGAACCGGCAAATGTGAGGAGGGATGAGCTAGAATTATTGGCCACCTACATGATACCTAGGAGTGAGAAGTTAAACATCCCACATAGGGTGGCCCAACACTTCCAACGAAATACTAAGGCGGCCGAGGCCGATAGAGCTAGGACCCCTATCTACTTTGGTGGGTTAGTCACCCACATTGCGGTTAAATTGATGGGTTTTACACCCAACGACCATAGGAGAGTAGATGGCCTTATCCTCATGGACCTATCTTACCTAGGAAGCCTCAATTGGATCCAAGCTATCCATAGTGTGACTCAACCCAATGAGACGTGGTGGATAATTCATAGAGAGTCGGGTATGAGGGATCAAGCCTTCACATTGCCTAACCCAAAGTTGACCAAGTTCGATAGGGGTAAGTCTACCTACACATTTGAACTAGGTAACCAAGGAGAGGCTAGAAAGGCTCACCACTCACCACCTCAACCACAACCTCAATTCCAACCTCCTCCACAACCCCAACCCTACTTGCATGATATCCCTACCTCTTCCGTTGACTACAACATCGATCCCAATGCACCCTATGACTTCTCGGCTTTTAGGAGCCATCTTGATAGGATCGAGAGGGGGCAAGGAAAGGTGGAGGGCTTGGTTCAAAACCTTGACTCTAGAGTAGGTTCTCTAGATAGACGGGTTGGGTACGTGGAGAGAAACCTAGGGAGGGGTTTATACCCCATGTATGATGACTATGCACGCCGAGGGGCTATCCCCCCCCAAGGCTCTTGTTCTCGACTGGTTTCAATATCCACAAGGCGGATATTCGACCCCCGGTGCCTTTGGTAGTTATGTGGACTATTTTTCGGTCCATGGTTATGGGACCGATGTTCCTTTTGGTGGGATTGGGGGGAATGTGGATCCTAACTACTTTGCAGGTGGTTCGGGTTATGGAGGTGTCGGCTCTAGCCATGGTGGTGGCTATGCTAGGATGGATGAGGATGATGATGAGGAGTAGCTACTCCTAGCTACACTCCCAAGTCAATGAGGACATTGCTTGATTTGGCTTGGGGGAGATGATCTTGTATATATGGTATCACTCTCTCTCTTTTCTCCTTTTATTGCTTTTTAGGTTAGTTTATTGCTTTCTAGTATAGTTTTATTGCTTTGAAAAATAAAAAAGAAAAATACAAAAAAAATTCAAAAATAAAAAAATTCAAAAATACATTCCAATGAAGAAAATGAATCATGCTTCCCTGTGCCCCTTGAAATTTTTTTTTGACTCTTGGTTGTTGATAATGAACATTGTGGATTAGTTGGTCATGATTTGATGTTTGATTGCCTTGGAACCTTAACATGCGTCAATCTTGTCCAACTACTTGTGAATATAGTGCTTGACTAGTTGATTTGATTAGGAATGTGTGTTAGTTCCTGGTATATCAATGAATTTGAGTATTGGTTTGTGACTATGAGTAATGTTTTTGTGATTCACTATTATGCACAATGTGAAGGACGAAGACGATCATTTTTTTAGGTAGCCTTCAGACGATATTAGACACATTTGTTCCCTTCTTGCTACCTATGTTCTTGCTTGTGCCCTTTCATTGTTTATTTAGCCACATTACAAGCCTAATTAAGCCCCATTGATTACTAGTCCCAAGCTTGGCTTGGGGGAGCTTTTAGTTAGTGAGGTGAGGGAGTTGTAGTGTGCACATTATTTGCACAATGTGAAAAAACAAAGAAGAGTGATTTGTTCTTTTGATATGGTGATTGGAAAAAAATAATGACAATTTGCGTTTCAAAGTTGAAATTCCAATGTGAGATAAAAAGAAAAAAAAAGAGCAAAAGAAAAAATATTTCAATGTTCAAGTGTTCTATGTGAAGGTTGCTCAAAAAGAAAAGAAAAAAAAAAAGAATGAGTTCAAAGTTTGTTTATTCACTCTAATTCTTTAATATCATTTTTTTTTTTTTAATGATGAATTTGTAAGTGATGGTGGTTATGTGAGATATCAATTTGATTGTTTGGTGAATTTTTGTGAAGTTGAGTTGTGTTGGAGATGATTTGGTCATTGTTTTTGACCTTGGTTTTGTTAGGATTTGGCTCCCTTTAAACATGGCTTTACTCTCACATTTTCCCAATTTTCCTACCCTTTACCCTAGCCTTACATTACAAGCTTTAAAGACCTTCCGACCTTTGTGCATAGAATTGTGTAGATGTGAAAGTAGTTGTTTATCAATGCGAAGGATGACTTGATGTATTCCGAGTCGACTATCTAGGTTGAGTGCTTATCTCTTTAAACACACGAGTGTTGTGAGTTTAGGAGGGCATTGTTCACAATAAAGGGGTGGTTGGAGAGCGATCTAGTACATTCTTTACTCGCCACATAAATGAGAGTCGAGTGTGTGAGCACTAGTCTTGAATTCTATATGCTCTTGTGGTTTGATCTACTTGACAATTGCTAGGGAAGATAGGAAGTCGGATGGATTTGAGTGATTGATTTTGATGCATGTTTCTTGGATTGGCCTTGAGTTATGTTGTGGATTTTTGATGTGATTCGGGGTGAAGCTATGGTTTGTTTTGATTCATTGCCTTGCTTAGGGACAAGCAAGGGTTTGGCTTGGGGGAGTTTGATATTCATGTTTGATATGTTATTTTATCCCTCGTCCCACGGTCATTTACATGCATATTTGAGCTCTTCGGAGCTATTTTTGGTACTAATGTGCGGTTTCTAGTGTTTTGTAGAGTTGACATTTGTTTTGTAGGATTTTCCCTCATTTACCGGTATTTTCTATGATTTTCCGGCCACTACGAGATATTGGAGCTTGAAGCACATCATGACCGTTGATCGTAGCCCAAGACCAATCGTATTGGTGATTAAGGGCTCGGTTCTTGAAATTGGTCCGAGCAATGGACCAAGGAGAGAGATTGGGCCTCGCCATTTGAAGCTCAAGGAATTAGAAGAGAGGATCAAGTTTCGACCAAAGCAAGCCGAGCCTGATCGGGCGGCCATAGGCTCGATCGGGCGGCTGCCCAGAAACAAGCGTAATTGAAAAAAGGCGGGCCTGATCAGGCACGTGTGTTTGCAGCCGTTTAGGAAGTTCGATTTGGCTAATTTGTCGAGCTTAGTTTTAATACTCTTTTGTAATCTTTCTTAACTACGGTTTTTCATTATCCTTTCTCTTATACTCAAAGTCTAGAGAGCTTTTTAGTTGGTGTTTTTTTTTTCTTAAACTCAAGATTCTACCTTTTTAGTGCAATTCCAATTTTCCCTCTTCGGGTATTCTTTCTTCTCTCTTTATTGTTTGTTTTCTTGCTTTGATCTTAATTATGTCTTCTTTATTTGCTTTGATTAGTTTAGATTTAATTATGTGTGAGTAGTTTAGTTCTAGGGTTTTGGGGGACCCATAATTAATTTGAAAGGATAATTTGTTATTATTGATTATTGATATTGCATGATGATTTCTTATTGAATTGTTTTAATTCTTTACAATTAGATTATGAATCGAGCAGATGTGATTTGATTGTAAAAGTATAGCAATATTGAATTGATGAATCGAGCAGATGTTAATTTGATATTAAGGCTATTTTCAATAGGAACTTAGATCTAGTAAATTGCGAGAGCCTGTTAGATCTATGTTGATTAATAAATTGCGAGAGCCTATTAATCATGTTATATGTGCAATGTTAATAATTGATTGTTATGTTTTATCCCGGAATATTAATTATTGGTGAACCTGTGACCCAAGGCCTTTTATTAATTGATTCTCCCTATTCTTAATCTTCGTAGTTTAATTCCCTTTTAATAGAAATAAATTTGGTTACTTGATAGTTTAGATTATAATAATTAATTAGGAATAGAAGAACATTGTTTCCCTGTGGATTCGACCCTACTTCCCTATCTATTATTAGTTAGTGGTTTTAGGTTATTCTTTTGATTAGGTGATACGACTTTAGCCTATCAGATGCGTACCCTGATGGAACCTTAATGCCATACAGACATGCACAAAACATCCGTTTTTCTACCCTTGACAATGTGTAGCAAGCCGGTGGTAAATAAGTCTTTTCATCCTTGCCTTTACCCTCATCTTTCTTCTTTGACGCATGCATGGCCTTTCCTTTTCCTTTGCTCTTCCCTTTTCCTGTTTTCGAAACATTTACATTTTCCTTTTCTGGTTCCTTTCCTTTTCTAACCTTATCCTGAGGCCATAATTCTGGATGAACCCCCATCTCTTGCAAAACTAACTGTGCACCCTTTCCATCCTTTGTTCTGCCTTGAATATTCATCAGCGTTCCCACGAGTTCATCACACACATTCTTCTCTATATGCATCACATCAAGACAATGCCTAACGTCATGTTCTTTCCGGTACAGAAGCTTCCAAAAGATTGATTCTTTTTTTAAAGAAAGCAGTTGAGACCGCAACTTTTTCTGATTTTCCAAACACCATTCGTATACCCTTAACTCGAGCATAAACCTCTTCACCGGTCAATGGCCTAGGCGCAGTCTCCTCTTCCACTATCCCATCGAAAGCCTTTTTCTGCCTACGGTACGGGTGATCACGCTTAAGGAACCTTCAAGTCCGCACGTAGACATTTTTGCGAGAATTCTTAAGGTATATGCTTGATGTGTCATCAATACATATGGGGCAAGCTTTTTTTCCTTTTACCTTATACCCACACAAGTTGCCATATGCAGGGAAGTCATTCATGGTCCACATAAGGGCTGTACGCAATGTGAACATCTCTTCTTATGAGCATCAAAAAAGGAAACCCCTTCGTCCCACATCTTTCTCAAATTGTTAATAAGTGGCGCAAGGTAAACATCTATGTCGTTTCCAGGTTGCCTAGGCCCCGTTATTAGCAGTGAAAGCATTACATACTTACGTTTCATGCACAACCAAGGAGGCAAATTGTAGATCACTAAAAGTACCGGCCATGTACTGTGTTGGGTACTAAGAGTGCCAAATGGATTCATCCCATTAGTGCACAACCCAAGCCTTAAATTTCTGACTTCGTCACCAAATTTCCCAAACTTCAAATTAATGTTCTTCCATTCCGGGGAGTCAGCTGGATGCGGCAGCATTCTGTTTTTCTTTCTTCCCTCTACATGCCACCTCAAGTATTTAGCGTCTTTTGGTGTTGAGAATAGACGCTTAAATCTTGGAATAATAGAACGATACCACAACACCTTAGCAGGAGGTCCCTCCGTACCAGGATTGAAACTCATGCACTTATAGCGCGGCCGCTTGCATCGTGGACACTCCTTCAATTCTTCATACTCATTTCGATAAAGAATACAATCATTAGGACATGCATGTATCTTCTTATACTCCAAATCAAATGGACACGTGAGCTTCTTAGCATAATAGTAAGACTTAGGAATTTCATTCCCATCAGGCAACATCTCACTTAATGCGGTCAACAAAGAAGTAAAACTAATGTTCGTCCACCCATGCTTCAACTTAATGTTAAAAAGTGTTAGCAAGGATGATAGTTTGGAGTATTTTTGTAACACCCTAGACATTCCTTTCTTTTAAAATACCTGTTTTGCTTTGTTTAAAACTCAAATTAGGAAAATTTAAGACATTACCGCAAACGTGAAAACGGCTAAGGCAACTATCAAAGACACACAACGGAAGACTATCTTTAAAACATTCAAAACGACTCGACTTAAAAGTCAACCAACGAAAGTAAAGTCAAACCAAAGTAAAACAAAGTCAACCTACAACTTGGAACCATTGTAGGCCCCTAACAAAACCGAATCGAATTCAAAACCTTCACGTTAGTCTCACAAACATTAATATCATAAAATAATTAAAGCGATAAACATATCATTAACTTATGGAAACTAGCATGAATCGTTCTTCAATCAATGCCCATCATGAATATGCTTTATCACCTGAAAAGCTTCTCTCTACTTCCACTACTGTCCATTAAAAATGGGTCATCATAGGGCCAAGGTAAAGACAAGGCCAACAAACACACAATCAGCAAAGCTGAGTATATGAGCATAATTAAACACACTAACATGCTTTTACCTATCAACACACAACTTACCTTGTTGCACCTGTTTACAAGCACACACACCACAAGACTTCTCAACTAAGTAACAAAATAATTTATTTAGTATTGATTACGCATCAAACGGGTTTTCCCCTAACCTGCCCCAATAAAGGGGTACTAACACGAGAGCTAACCGTGCAAGTATAAAAGAACCACTCGTAAGTGGTGGAATTCTTGCGCATAATAATAAAAGGAAAATACAGCGTCCTGTACTCCTAGTAGAAGTTATGGTCAAATATAAAATCGCATAACTCCCCCCATATGTTCATACTCAAGGTATATACGTTTCAAGAGTTTTGGTGCGTAATCTCTTTCACTTTACGTTATTTACATATATTAGACTTGGTGATGACTCTCAAACCATAATCATTCACTCATAATAATTATTCAAACAATCAAATATATCAATTTAATTCTTGAATAATTAGTGACCACATAATATTTAATGTTGAACCCTTTTTAAATCTACCTCGGTGTCAAAGACACCTTAAACGCATAGTGCGCCACAAATCCTATCTCTCGGTGTAAAAAATACCTTAAGTGTACTAAGGCACCAACATACAATTTATTCCTCGTGTACATAGACACTTACATAGCTCCTTCCTCATGCTTATAGCATTAATAAAAATTATATGAACCATAATAAAAATTCCTTTTCAATATTTCAAACCAAATTATACATTTAGTTTAATTAAACATGCTTTCTATCATGCCATAATAAAAGTGTAGTTCATATTCAACATGCCAAACGATTATTTTCAAATCAATAATCCATCACAAATAAATCATGTTTCGTAATTCAATCACCAATATCAACCAAATCACAATTTCCAATCATAATCTAGCATGATACTACTTGAAATTAATTAATCACATCTAGCATGCTACTACATCATCAAAAATATGCTAAGTACTCGAACGCACCTTGAATACGATCTTAAAATCGCCACGACTAATAGAAATCACTCACTTCAAAGTCTCCTACAAACCAAAATCATAATATGACATTAAAATCCACTCTACACAAATTTCCAGCAATATATACTCTTATTAAACCACTCATAATTTAATTAAAACAAGCTGAAAATTTATTTAAAACCTCATTCTTTAATCTCAATTAATGGGTAATTAAAATTCTGTCAAGAAATTTGATTTTTAGCATACTACCAAAAATTCCAGCAACATATATTAATAAAAACTTGTTGTAATTATGCTTTAAAACCCTTAAATTAAAGGTTTAAACCACCCTAAATAATAATCTTTCAATAATCAATTATCTATGAATCTAGGGTTTCAAAATTGGGGCTTTTTAATTAGAATTAAAATCTGAAAATTAATTTGCACCATACTTAATATCAATCATCATAAAATTAACACAAAACCATAATTTATAATTACTAGGATTTAAACAAAAGAAAAACAAAAAGATTAATTTTTTTTTTCGAAAAGAAGGTGGCCGGACAGCAGACCGGCACCACAGCCGGCTGCTGCCAGCCTGCTGGTGGCGCCGCCGCTGTTACCGGCTAGTGCTGGTGGCGGCCGGCTTGGTGAACCGAAAAGGGGAAGGGGAAGGGGAAAAAAAAGAAAAAAAAGAAAGAAAAATAAAGGAGAAGGGAGAGAAAGTTTACCTTGGGTATTCTCCACTCTGGGCAAAGTTTAATTTGCCCAAGTGTTGAATATTTATACCCCTTTCTCTAGAAATCCTTCTTACCTAAACTTTACCTTTTTACTCATTCCTAATTAAAATTTACTAAAATAAAACTTTCCTAAATTAAATCCCCTTTTAATAAAATAATTAATTAAATAAAACTTTCTTTTTATAAAATATTTCCAAACTTGTTTAAAACAAATAATTAAAATATCATAAATAATTCATTTTAAATTTTTAAATACCCCACAGAGTACTTATTTTAAATAAAATACGTATAAAAAACACGGAATATTACAATTTTTTGCACCGAGGATACAAAGACTTTTTGGAAGCCTCCGATAATAACTCAAACACGCCACCTTCAACACTATGCAACATCTCCTCCACATCTTCATCCTCGACCTCATCCACCTGATCATCCTCAACTCCATCCTCACCATTATCAATAATATATTCAACATTCCCGTATTCCTCGTCCACATGATCTCGTTGCTTCTATCATGCACATCATTCCCATCAAGATCCCCACTGTACTCTCCATCTTCACCGTGCCAAATCCACACATGGTATTTAAGCCTAAACCCACGACAAAATACATGATCTCTAATGATTGCAACACTGTTGACCACATTCACATTATTACAATCAACACAATGACAATAAAGGCCTTCGTCACCCATTTTGCGTTGATAAGATAAAGCCCTCTCGCAAAACTCTTGAACCCCATTCCAAAATTCTAATGTATCATGTCTACCATATATCCAACCACGATCCTTCTCCATTTAGTAAATTTTCTCTACACATATATATAACATATTATGAATAATGTATAATTGCTACATATTTTATGTAAATCAATTTCAAGTACACACCGTGAATTTACCATTCATATAGTGAAAAAATGCATGTTTTCAAAGTGTCCTTATCACTCCAACCTAACCCATCTTTGAATCTCTATCTCACTAGTGTATGTATGTCAACTTTCCAATTTTAAGGAAAATCCGGCAGCATTTCCCCCTAGTTCTCCAAGTACACGATGTAGATAATTACTTACCCACCTATGTACCTAGAGAACATGGTGAGGAAATGGTAAGCCAAGATGTTCATTAAAATCGAAAAGAAGACATACATTCACCACCTAAGTGAGAGTAAACATTCAAGAACAGTTCCAACCGGGGACTATTTAAGACTTTCTCCTAATGAGAAAGCCTTGAACGGGTATCTAGGCATATGATGATGCAAGCATTCTATATATTGTTGTATTTATTTGTAATTAACCAATAATACACAAGTTGTAATATCATGAAAAAACTTTTATTAAATGGATAAATAGAAAGAAATATAGCTTGGTAAAGTTTATAATTCATACCAATATAGCAAGTACAATGGACGTACACTTTTGAACTTCCCACTTGAGCTAAATATGTAGTCTTCAAGCTAAACTCGTACTTCACATATGAATCTATAAAAAAACAAAAATTAGGTTAAACATTATGTATGAACTATTTTTTTTCTCATAACATGTCAATATTACCTATTCTTGCGTGTCTAAGGCTTGAAATGACATCAAAAGAGCATTTTACTAAGTTTTAGGATGCATTTTATCAAAAATGGCCCAAATATGACCTATATGACATCTACTTTGCCCATTTTCTACATACATTTCAAATCAAATGAACTATTTCTTTCTCATAACATGTCAATATTACCTAGTCTTAGGTGTCTAAGGCTTGAAATGACATCAAAAAAACATTTGACTAAGATTTAAGACGCATTTTGTCAAAAATGGCCCAAATATGGCCTATATGACTTCTAATTTGGTCATTTTCTACATTTCTTATCAAATGATCTATTTCTTTCTCATAACATGTCAATATTACCTAGTCTTAGGTGTCTACGGCTTAAAATGACATCAAAAGAGCATTTTACTAAGTTTTAAGACACATTTTATCAAAAATGGCCCAAATATGGCCTATATGACTTCTACTTTGCCCATTTCCTACATGTTTAACCAAATGACCTATTTCTTTCTCATAACATGTCAATGTCACCTAGTTGTAAGTGTCTAAGGCTTGAAATCACATCAAAAGAGCATTATATCAAATTATTTATTTCTTTCTTTCTCATACCAATATAGCAAGTACAATGGATGTACACTTTTGAGCTTTCCACTTGAGCTAAATATGTAGTCTTCAAGCTAAACTTGTGCTTCACATATGAATCTATAAATAAAAACAATTACAAACAAAAGTTAGTAATTAATTAGTAGCTACATACATTGCTAAGCTAAAACACATCATTCATCAAACTAACAATTGCCAAACTATTTATTAACTAATTTGTTCAAAATTACTCATTAAAACATACCAAAATTCAACTAAGTAACAAGGTCACTAATCTCTAATTTATTCAAAATTCCCCATTAAAACAACCTAGAATTACATATTAAAACAACCTAAAATTACACATTAAAATGTACCAAAATGCAACTGATTAAGTAACAAGGTTACTAATCTCTAAATAATTCAAAATTACACATTAAAACAACCTAAAAATTACCCATTAAAACATACCAAAATTGAACTAATTAAGTAGCAAGGTTACTAATCTCCAATTAATTCAAAATTACACATTAAAACAACCTAAAATTACCCATTAAATATACCAAAATTCAACTAATTAAGTAACAAGGTTACTAATCTCTAATTATTTCAAAATTACACATTAAAATAACCTAAAATTACCCATTAAAACATACCAAAATTCAACTAAGTAACAAAGTTACTAGCTAATCTCTAATTTATTCAAAATTTCCCAATAAAACAACCTAAAATTCAGAAAAATTAGGGTAAAATTATATTCAAACCTTAACTTTAATTTTCCTAACAATTGTTCAAAATGCAAAAGAAAATAAAATAAGTAGATATTTGAAAATAATTGTACAAAAATTGCCAAAAAAATTAATACTAAACCTAGGTGGAGGTGGAAGGGGAGGAGAGATGGAAGGCAGAGGACGGTGGTCGGTGGTCGGGCGGTAGCTTGGCTGGAGGGCTGCTCGTGCTCAGGTCGCTGCTCGTGCTGGAGGGCGAACCTCGGGCTGGAGGGTTATGCTCAGCTCGCTGCTGTTGGGAGGATGAAAGGCGTTCGTTGTAGCAGTGCTGGAGGGAGGCCGGTGTTGCAGCATTGGTGGAGGGTGGCCGGTGTTGCAGCAGTGGTGGAGTGTAGAGGGTTTAGCAGGGAGAATTGGCGGTTGCAGTGAGGTCAAGCTCGAAAATTTCTAATGGGAAATGAAAATGACGAAGGAAAGGGAAAGAAAAGAGAAGGAAAAAAAAGGCGGCTTTTTTTTTTTTTTTTTTAAATTGCCACCGGTTTGAACCGGTGGCCTTTTATTAAATTGCCACCGTTTTACATGGAACCGGTGGCAATTTGCTTATCCCTAATCCCGCCCATTTTTTTCCCACTGGTTTTTAAAAATCGGTGGGCATTACTCGGTGCCCTTTTCATATTTTCTACTAGTGACTCCATAGTAAATATAGATATAAGGGATATAATTTATTTTTCCTTTCTTATTCATTGTAAAGCAATATACATGAAATAGTGTTCATTTGATGATTTTATTAACTTCACTTACTAATGATCCACAATGTATGACTTTTCTGTAAACAAAACATATTAGATGTGGAGAAAACGTTTTCATCATACATATGCGACACTGTAAATATGAATGCATGGTGGAATAGAAATGGAAAGAAACTTATTGTTTTCAGTGTTGGGTTTCTGAAAAATTAACTTCCCTCGAGAGAAAGAACACTGATCTTAATTTACCATTTATGTATTTATATGTTGAAAGAAAATGAACTGACACTATTGTAAAGTTGGTAAGGCTATTTTATTTTGACACAGGTTTTGTTAAAACCCTTTTAATTTAAATTTTGTTATGAAATATATTTGTGGATGCCCATTATACCCTTGTATCATTCCGGAACTTTCTAGATTTTAGGGTTTATTATTCTCCAATCAAACCCTGTCAATTGTACTGTATATATATATATACTTCAATCATATGAAATACAAGTCGTAGAATACACACATTAATTCTCTCTCAATCTTCAAAGAATTAGAAAATACTACCTTCGTTTCATAAAATCTGCAACAAACTTGGTTGCATATTTACCAAGACAAAATTTCTTAAGCAAAGATTAGTAAAAAAAAGGCATGTGATTAATTGGATGAGAGAGAAAGTAATCACTGCCAACACCCACCTTGTAACCCACCCTCTCACCACCACTAAGATTTGAAACCTCACCACCACCACCCAATCAAACCCACCTAACCAACTCACACCACCACCAATCAGCTCGCATTACCACCCAAAACCCACCCAACCAACTCGCACCGTACCACCACCAATCAACTCGCACCACCACCCAAACACACCTAACCAACTTGAGCAGCCACCAATTATCAACTCGCACCACCACCCAACCAACCCGACCAGCAGACAACAAACCCACCAAACCAACCAACCCGACCAGCGACCACCCAACGAACCTACCTAATCAACTCGCACCACCACCCAACACACCCACCCAACCAACCCAACCAGTCGATCACCAACAAACCCACCCAATGAATCGAAACAACCACCTTACCACCTCCAACAAACCGAAACCCTAACAAACCACCAATAATGTAGATCTAAAACCCCAACAAACCACCACTAATTTAGATCTAAAACCACAACTTACCACCATCCAATTTCGATTTTGAAAAGGGATGAACTTTGAAAAGTAGAAAAGAGGCGATGACGACTTTGAAAAGGGGAAAAGAGGGGCGGTAGCGGTGAACTTGCAAGGGGAAATGATCGACGACTTGATTTGAGTGGTGGTGGTGGTGCGGTGATTGTGAGAGAGGGGAGAATAGGGCTGGTGGTGGTGGTGGTCGTCGTCGTGGTTGATTAAGAAGGATGATAGATAAAAATTGGTGATGTTGGTGGTGGATGTGGTTATGAAGAGGAGAGAGAATGTGGGTAGAGGTCTAATTATAGATAAATTGATTTGGATTAAAAAGCTAATATGATGTTTATTGAAGTTAAGTAAAATTTTGTAAAGGTATAACTGTAAATTTACACCAAAAAATTTACTATATTAGGAATTTTTTTTTTTTTTTTTTTTTTTTTTTTTTTTTTTTTTGTTGCACATAATGTGTAGCTTCTGTTTTAGGTAATTGTTGCAGATTTTATGAAACGGAGGTAGTATTACAAATTAAAAACAGACTTAATGTATAACATATTTCAATGTCTAACTATGATAGTTGGTATTCACCCAATATATAATTCACAAAAGTAATATGAAGTATGTTAGTATTAAAATATTTTACAAACAATAAGAAATAGTACTCCCCACAATCTATTGTTTGATTTTATTCATCAAACTGGAATGAATTAATATTTCTTAAGATTAAGACAAGTAATTTCCGTCTTCAAAAAAAAAAAAAAAAAAAAAAAAAAAAAGTAATTCTGGATAATAAAAGTTGCCATGACAAACCTTAGGCCACAAGACAAGTGAAGACAATTAGGAAAATTAAACTAGAATATATCTTTTTACTCTTCAAAATTATCTCACCAAAACATACTACTTATCTTCCACAAGTAAGATCTTAGGCCGCAAGACAAGTAAAACCATATTTATCATAAAGTATATCTTCAATCCTAATTGGCAATATTTTATATACATCAAACCACAATGATAAAAACGGTATTGCATAGAAAAACATAATGATTCAATTAATTAATGTTAGAATATACTTATCATATATTCTATTGTATCATATTAATGGTAATTATCCTTAGTCGTTTGTTATCATATTGTTAGCTACTCCGTATTAGTTAGGTTTGCTTAGTCAAAAGTTTATCCCACTTGTTAAGGGATTTAGTTAGGATAATATTCTGCCTAACTTCCTAGATTGTAATTTGTATATATTGGAGTTATGATAATACAGTCGGCACGGAATTGATTTCCTTCAATTGATTTATTGTATTAGAAAATAGAAATATAACCCTAAAATGCCAAAATACATGTAAACTGAACCACCATATAGCCCATCATAGTATGACGCACAACTAATTGCCATTATTTGTACATACAAAAGATTATTAACACAAAATGAGGTTGTGTATTGTGGGTAATGTCTACTATTCTTGTTAAATAATAAATCAATCCATTTGCATATAAGCATCAAGGATTGGTTCACCGAAAAAATTGAAACTTGGAGATAAGTGATTAAAATTTCGAAATTTCCAAACTAAACAATTATTTTAGTATTGATTGAGATTACAAGAGAATATCATAATCAACAAGATAAGAGGGTGTGGGGTAAATGAGGAAAGGCAGAACAATATATAACACAACCAAATTAATTAATAACATATCCACGGGTAACTCCACTAGATAAATCAATACAAAATACGATGTCACACAAAATTTATAATTGCAACAATATTGATGTTCTAATATGAAATATAGATAGTAATAGGAATCCACATGTCAGACTACTTAGTTGTATATAAATTTATCAACATCAATCTAGAATATAAATGTATGATTGTATGCGTACCTTGTCGTTGAGATCTAAGCTAATCGGCTGCACAAAACTATGGTGCTTTGATTGCAATTGAAATCAATTAAGAGTTATGGTGAGAACTATGTCGACAATATGTGAATCTGATCAATTGGCTAGAGTTTGGTGCTGATAACGTGTTGTGAAATAGGGAGAAACAAGAGAGATTGAGAGAAAATTAATGTGTGTATTCTACTTGTATTTCATATGATAGAAGTATATATATATATATATATATATATATATATATATATATATATATATATATATATATATATATATATATATATATATATATATATATATATATTTATATATATATATATATTACAATTATTACTTTTGTGAATTATATATTGGGTGAATACCAACTATCATTGTTAAACATTGAAATATGTTATACATTAAGTCTGTTTTTAATTTGTAATATTTTCTAATTCTTTGAAGATTGTTGTATTGCTCGTATAATTAGTGAGATTACTT
The DNA here is from genome assembly GCF_948465745.1 of Chenopodium album. Classification (NCBI taxonomy): domain Eukaryota; kingdom Viridiplantae; phylum Streptophyta; class Magnoliopsida; order Caryophyllales; family Amaranthaceae; genus Chenopodium; species Chenopodium album. The sequence goes on along the minus strand of NC_137850.1, from coordinate 9,470,772 downwards.
ATACATGGAAGATGTGACCTTATTGACCACATGAGAAAATTTTCACATTTCATGCTAGTATATGTCTAAAGGTGATTTTGAGAAATTTCATTTATTTTGTCTATTAGATGTGAAAGGAATTTACGAATTATAGTTTGTTCTGACAATTACTATTACATGAGATAAATATGGTTTCCAATGATATATGGAAGACAGTAGTATAATACTAGTAGCTTGCAAGCCAATACTCTATAATTACATACAATTTTTCACATTTGGATTAGAAGTATTAACTTCTCTTAAATGAGGAAACATATTATCATGGTGATTGATATGCAATTGAATCCAATTGTATGTATTTGATACTATGTGTCTTTAAGATGGATCATAAACTACCATTGACAAAACTAATGTGTTCCTATATACACAATATCATGTATAATATACAAAGTTTTTTAGTAGTAGATATATTGTTTTTTTTTTTTTTGGGGTGGAAATTCTTGATACCAAAGGGTGGGAATTGATTATTCGTAGCTAATTAATTAAATTTACTAGCTCATTCCCACAAGTGAATGAGAAAGTACATAATTGAAATAACAGCAAACACATTTGCATAGTGTTTTATTGATTATATAATATTCATGAATAAATTCATAAGAATTGTAAACATGCATGAGAATAAATTTATAAGTTTAAGTAATTGAACATGACACACTTTTGAGAATCTTCAATATAACGATTCTTATAATTGGGCAAGAGGAAAAGAATAACTTTGCTTTGTTTGATACATGCATTGTAAAAGAATTTATGGCTTAAAAGGAGCAACATTTAAAGATTGTTGGACTATTTTTATACCTCATATGCAAGGATTAGGGGGAGATAGTGTTTATTCCATTGTTTTTATGTAATCCTTGCACATGAATAATAAAATATATTGATGGTCAATTTCATATATACATTAGCTTAAATATAGACGACTTATTTAATAGAGTGGCCACATGTTAATTAAATAGTATTGCGAAATGATACCATCTTGAAGATGTATATAAATAAATGTCATTGATCATATACCAATTGTAAATGCTCCGATTAAAATTGATGTCCCAGAAGGACAACACCAATTGCTGATGATCAATAGGTTCTAAAGATAGTTCAATATCTTTGAAAAAAAAAAGAAGGGAGCAACTATTGACAATGACAAATTTAAGGAAGTGATATATCACATTAGATTTCTAGAAGAAAAAAAAATCACTTTTAGAGAAATTCATATGTTCCATGATTATACTAAAGACTCTAGAAGAGTATGAAATGCATGTCCAACAAGATAAGCATGTATCAATATTATACTTAATGCTCCAGCAAATCGAGTATGAGTTATTATTGGATCAAATATTAGTTGATTGTCTTGCCATGTGTAGAAAAAAAAAATACATGTTAGTATTCTTACATCACATCATATTTATGGCCAAGCATAAATATATTTAGTAAAGTGATCACTAGTGTTGGAAAACTCACCTGAATTTACATTTGAAAAGGTGATTGGATGTGATAATTAAATAGGTCATCCGGGTTCAATAAATACCCATTATGGAAACCTGAAATTTCATTTGATATGAAATAAATAATGTGCTGACGCTCTCTCAATGTCAGATATATGAAATGAATTGAATGGCAAGACATAACATTGAGCTTGAGCTATATTTGGATTGTGATTTTTAATGATTTGTCTTGAAGAAAATTTCAAGACATAATATATTCGTTTTGAATAAATTTTCATACGAAAGAGTAATAGGTGACTAGAAGTTCACCAAATACAAGTTGTATGTGGAAATTTGAATATTTAATTAGTATCATACTATCAAGGTTTCTAGTGATCTAAAAGATCATCACCTAGTAGAATTACAAGCAAGTTTATATTTTTATAACAATTCTATTGATTGGGGCTATTGTATGTCAGCACATAAGAAATAGAAAAAGAAGGAAATTCAACTGCACTACATATGTCTCCTCATTGATGTTGAATTATTGATCTCCTGACGATAACAAATTATGAAAGATTTAATAATAAACACATATGCGTTATGCAATGTATAGTTAATGAAAAAATGATTTTTCTTTAAAATTGCTCTCTAGAAGAAATAAAAGCTTGTTTAATATAATTCTTCTAAGAGATAAATTTTGTTGATTATGATCCTCCCATGAAATGAATTTTATTGCAAATTTGTATACTAAGTTGGTGAAGAATTGTGATGCCCCTATATATGAGATATTTTACCAACTTAGGGGGAGAATTGGAGTAAGTTGGCAAAAGAAAAAAATTAATTAAACTGATGATCCCTATATGTATAATGGTAATTTGAAATGTGTATACATTGAGATAAAGCTTGCTAATTATATATACTTGAATCACTACACCTGAAGTGTAGATTGTATAATCGGTTCCAAAATAAAGATGTAATATATGGGGCAAGATAGTGCAGTTGACACTTTTAATAGTGTAATAGTATATTAATACCAGGTGTATGAAATACCCTTGAAGTTGTGTAGATATCTGAATTATTATAATAGATGACCTATGATGTAAGAAAAGTTATGATGGTACCAATGAGAAATATATTCAGATATCATTGTAAAATAGCATGCAAGTGAAAATTGAATTTTAAATTATATTATGATACCGGAATTTTAAATCCGTCTCTAAACTAGAGATGGATTTGAAAATCCGTTTCGAAATTAGAGACGGATTTTAAATTCCATTTCTAAATTAGAGACGGATTTTAAATTCCGTTTCTAAACTAGAGACGGATTTTAAATTCCGTCTCTAAAATTCTTTCAATTATGTGCGTAGAAGTAAACAAATAATATTTGGTATAGTTGGTAAGAGTTTCACTATGTGACTTTGAAGTCACGGGTTCGACTCCTATCAATTTGCAATTCTTGCGATTGGGGATTTAAGGAGCCTTACATGCAAAGCCGAGTTGGGTTGACCCGAGTGAGGTCGAACCAAATAGCAGCTCCTTTTAGAGTCAAAATATTTTTATCCGTTGCTGATATGAGTGACAGATTTATTTTTTCCGTTGCTAAATCCAGCGACGGATGTTTTTTTCCTGTCTCTAAATCCATTTTGCGACAAGGTTTTTACCGACGGAGTGATTTTGTCGACATATCCATAGCTAGCTATGTCCAGCGATGGATTTTTAGAAATTATCAACGGATTTCACCTATCACTAAAGGCCAAATTTTTGTAGTGGAGGTTTTCCGGGGGAGGAAAGAGTTATGTGGGGGGCGAGGAGGGCAGGAAGGGCTAGCGAATGGTAAGGGAGGTGCGGCGAGTGGTTTGGTAGCTAGGTGGTGGCTGGAAAAGGTGGAAAGTGAAGGTTTCAGGTGGTTGTGTGGTGGTGGGCTGGTGGGCCTCATTCCCTTTGTTTTTAAAACAAACATTTTAGAAAATTTAAGGTATTTTTATTTCATTCCTATTCTTTCCCTTTATTTATTTCATTTCAATTACCCCGTGCAAACCAAACATCCCTTTACTCTATTAATTTAGATTTACATATTAATGCACCAATGTTAGCAGTGTACACTAGGTAAGATTTCATTTTGGTACTAGATTTAAAAAACAACTAAACATACAAAGTACGCAGTAGAAAGTAAATAATTTTTTTTTTTTTTCCAAATGCATTAAAAAATTGGGTAAATATGTATTTTTAATTTTCCAGTATATTTTACCCTAATTCATTAAAGAACGAGTTTAATGCCCATTAGACAAAAAATATCACTCAATAGTAACCTGGACACAATCGTATGCAAATCGAAGCTAATTTTGCTAATTGAAGTTAAGAACCTCAACTAGTCAACAACATAGCATATTTTTTCGAAATATTAAACTATCTACCAACATATGAACATATCAAGCCCCTAAGAAATCGACATAAAGGAAGCTCAGTAGTTCCAAGACGGTCCCAAACATCTGCTACTCAAAAAAAAAAAAAAAAAAATACTACTCGATCAAGAGCCAGTATATCCAACAATCTGCCATGTACACTGCCGGAAAACTGTATGAGCTCCAAATACCAGGCTTCATCGTCGGCCAGTGCTGCCAACTCTTGGCTTCCCTTTCACCTCAGACTCCTACAATATTGAAAGGAAAATTATGACTAAAGAAATTTACAGAAGCTAAAGCCTCAAAATTGTGAACTTGGACAAAAACATTTTAATAGGTGATTAGACTAAACTATACCTGTGGTAAGTGTAAATATATGTAAGACTTGGCAGTTGCTGGGTTATGGTTCTCAGCACCTTTACTCCAGTCGTAACATGACTGCAATAGGAATCAAAGAGACTCAGTGAATACTACTAATCGTAGAGGAAGAAAATGAACAGTTGAATGCACATTAAGGACATACCGAGTATGCAAATATAGATCCATCACTGTTGAATGCACTACAAGTTATTGGTTGACTGCATCTTGACATTGCCTAAAAACACATACTGCTATTAATGACCAGTAATATACGGGAGTAAAAGAACATCCAAAACAATGACCAAGAGCACAATATTCCTAGATACCTTCAGTCTCTGTTTACTGTCTTTGTCCCAAAAATTAAAACCACCATCAGATCCTGCAGTTGCAAAGGTGCCATGTACCTGGATAAAAGCAAAATTTCTCAGGTTAGGCAACAAAATGTGTTTCAGACAGATGCGTATTTTTTAGAGCAGTTAATATCATTTGCTAACCTTACGAGTCTACGACTCGCGTATTTACATACACCATTATCTATGTTAGACAGACTCTCATATCTCGTCAAGTACCTGTGTCCAATCCTCAACATTTTAACAAAGATATGGATACATGTCACTTAATAATAAACCTAAATTCAATCATTTATAACAAGGTAGCCGAACCTGACAATTGGAAGGTTGGACATAAACAAATTTTTCACAATTGGGAGATAAGCTTAAACCCAACTAAATCTTTAAAGTTAAAGCCCTACAGCTATAGCCATTTACCAATAAGTTAAGAAGTAAGGGAATGAGTTTATTTAAAAAGTACGGCAGTTATGTTGTGAATTGCATAAATTATAAATTACAGAAGGACAGAAAATCAAAGAGTGCAACTTACAGGGTGGAAGTTCAAAGAGTTGACAGAATAAATCTCATTGCCCTCTCTGTGACATTTGAAAGTGAAGTTCTTGGATTGTTGTGCATCATCAAGATGATGAACTCCTACTCGTCCCTCAATTGATCCAACCTGGATATTTAGACAATGAAATTCAACAGATATCAGAACAGGAAGTATAGCATTGAAAAGACATAAGAAAGCCCAATCACAAGACAAAAGGTATTATAAGTATTATGAGGATAATCACTAAACTAGGATAGAAATGAGTAACAGAAAAAAGCAATGGTCTTTAATAATCAAACAGAAGCAGAACCTTAAGTGATTGAATTCAGATAGCTAAAGGAAGATATGACAACTAACAAGACTATAGACATAACAATGAAGTAAATCCTTCAATACAAATTACGGACAAATGATAGAAGCAGAAAAGCTAAACTTGATTCACTAAACATTCCTCAAACAGCAATCTTTTGTGAACATACAACAGAGTGATATACATACTTTTATAATTTATTATGCTTGATATCGTTGAAATTTATAAATGAGACCACATTCATAAGTGAAGTCCTGTGAGAATGGGTTTGTCAAACGTGAACTTGGATAGAAAGCTTGATGCATTAGCATTTCCAAAATTAAGGAATGCCAAATTTTAGTAATATTCAGAACATTTCAATAGTTTGTCTACATTTGGAAATTATAGAGCTAAAACATTCCGTAGGTGAAGATGCAAAGAAGGTAAGCCTCTTATCTTAAGAGCTACGACTTCTCAGTAGCATGTAATTTATAATTTCCCCAATTAAGGTAAGCATCTATCTTGGTATCAAGCATTTTGCTGTTTAGCATAATCAACTCTGCTTCAGACAAGAAATAAGAATTGAATATCAAATGGAGGAACATAAAGTATACTAGATTTGCCAATTACTATAGTCTATAGGCATACTTCAAGTTTATTGTAATCAAAACTACCCACGGGAGACAAGGTTGCATCATTTTCCCTAAAAGAAAACAAGTTGAGTAAATTCTTACCAGGAATCCTTGTTTATCAGGAAAAGCAGCAAGACACCTTGTCTGGTATTTCAGTGGTGACATTATCCTTTTGAATTCAGCCTGTCAGTGGGAGATACAGATGACTGTAAAATTAAATTGATTGCAGCAAATAATTGACACACAAATAATGTCATCTCAAATTGAGCAACTGCAACAACTCAATGGATTGACCAGGTGAAACTAAGCTTTTAAAGGATTTAATTTAATATAGTCCGCCCCAGTTTGGCCAGGTGCATTAATCCATCAAAAAAAAAAAATCCAGAAGTCTCTAACAAAATAGAAAAGGTAGTGTAAACTGCACAAGTAGTTTGCCACCACTGCATAAACAAGAAATGGTAACACCTTGGCTTGAACATGGTTTTCATCCACCAAACTGAGATCCATTTACCATCTATCCGGATGAGCAAATAATATGAACCAGGATATAAGATAATATGTTCACATCACAGCGAGGAGTGATTTATGATTGTTTTACAGCTTCTGCAACTGAAGTTTTCAGAGTGCAGAATCAAGAATCCCCTTCTCCCGGTGTTATGGAGATGAGGTGTGTAAATGTGGCACAAACAGATCCATTATAATATCAATTAAATTTTATTCCTTTGTTCTCAAGAAAGTGGGATCTTGAAGAAACACACTTAAATAAAAGTTTCATGTAGTACCACACACATGTTCACAAAGTAAATTAACTGACTCAAGGTCAACTTTCATACACAGGGACTAACAATATGTTACAGTTTCAGTACTTCAAATTTTCTAACCACTAAATGACTAAATAAAAGAAACTAGTGAGTAAACAGAAGTTTGATGATGGAGTATATATAACATTATAAAGTGAGAACTATGGACAGGAAACAAAGATTGTAAAGAACAGAAATGCAAGTCTCAAAAAGATAAATCACCTGAGGGTTCTGCAAATTGAACACTACGAGATTTCTATCCGCCGTTCCAACAACCAAAAGAGGATGTCGTGCTGTTAAAGAATAGCAGCGCTCTGGGAGTTGTTGGGTATGGACAGGAGTTTGCTGCCTTAAGTCCCAGTACCTGAAAAAAAGCTGTTCAGTTGATAATCTTATGATAATTGCAATGAAACAGAAGATACTCTTCTATTGTTTGCAATATGATCGTCATAAGGTAGTTGAAAACAGAGTTTCCATTCAGTAATTTAAATAGTGTCAAAGCTACAAGTTCAAAGGTGAAAACACAAACATTATATTGAAGTCTTAGCTTCGTCAAGCTCAAAGAAAAATATGTCCATCAATGAAGTCATTTCTCCATTTAGCTATGACTAATTCATGTACTCTAGATATAATCCCATGCTTGTTGAAATACCTCGTGCAAATGGATTATGCATGCAAAGTTAATCCATGTCAAAGCAAAAGTAACAAGCTTAAAAGTCTGGATAGCAGCAATAAAGCACAACTATGTGCTTCTTTTTCCGTATAGTACATAAAAGGGAAACAAGAGCAAACCCATTTAGTTCTCACCTAAGCGTTTTATCCCAGCTCCCAGTAACCAGAACATTCATCTCAGGAATCCAGGCCATCTCTCTAATTGGAGCATCATGCATAGCCACAGTAATTGGTTGCCCACCAGACAACAAAGGCCACATCTTCACCTGTTTGTCACAGCCACCTGAGAAGACTGTTGTTCCATCATCCTTCCAAGCCGAGCACAACACCTACAACACAGTTCATTGGTTTATTAACATCTCATGCACAAGGGTAAGTATCACTCTAACAGACATTACTATCTTATTCAATGTTTAAGTTTGTAAAATAAATTAATTACCGGCTGATCATGAGATATGGCTGCCTTTGGTGTACTATTGACATTTGCTCCGCTTTGCATTATCTCCCAACAACGCACCTACAGATCATATAAACGATCAAATGCAGGAAAATATATTAGCGACAACTTCAAGTCAAAATGCTCTTTTATACTTTGTTTAAGTAACAATGCACCCAAGATAAGATGACTAACAAATAGTCAAATACTTAACAAGCCAATTTTGTAAAATCGATATCAATATCAATATCAATATATATATATTATTAAAACTCATGGCCAGACATGTTGTTTTGCCATGTGTCACCAATTTTGCCATTTGGCATATAATGTGTCGCCAAATCATACCATACCATTAATAATTAAAAAACTCCATGCATTAACCTCCATATATTAATGTTTAGTTTATTTCATAAACTCTTCATATGCATAACAATTTCCCTTGGAATGTAACTCCTTAATAATTTCACAATAATGAGGTTTGTAAGAAATTATACATTACTCCATTTTTATTTTGTGCATTAATTCATAAAATTGTAATTATAGAGTAAAAGATTTTTGTGCATTATGGAGTAGTATATATTTTGACATCAAATTTATAAAGATTTGATTTATCATTTTTTTTACGAGTTGATTTTAATGCAAAAAATTATTCTTATATTCAAACCAGCTCATACAAACAACAAACTACTTAAGCTATCATGTTTTAAAAAAACCACCACTTAAGCTCTCAGTGACAAACAAGCCAAAATATATATAAGGCGTATTCGGCAAAATATAGCTGTAAAGGTAGATGTTAGCTGTGAAGGTAGTTATGTAGGTAGCTTTTAGCTATTAGTTGTGAAGATATATAATTCAGATATGAGCGTTTAATAAAGTAACGGTTGACTAGCTATTACATATAAAAATCAAAAATTTATTTTAAAAATTATAGATTAAATTTTCAACGGCTATCTCTAACTTCAAAAGCTAATATTTCTAACTTTTCATAAAAGCTACCACCACCACTAAAAGCTACCCTAAACACTATTTTGCCAAACACTCACATTTTTTGGTAAGTAGTGGTTTAACCAAGTCAAACCACTAAAAGCTACCTAGAAGCTACTCAAACGTTAGCGCCGAACACGCCCATAGTTCGATTAAAGTAATAAATTAATAATGATCTGGCACAGCCAATAACTAGTTTTACAATTAAAACATGTTAAAATATATACTTTCTCACATATTACGAACTCCGTTCAGCAAAGGGGCCATTTCAAACCTAAATGCTCTTTTCACAATCACTTTGTTATCATGTTTTAGTCACGGCATATTTTCCACCCTCTATTGTGGAAATCATGGAAATGAAACCATTGTTGATCTAGCTTTCTAGGTGACAAGCCAAGCAATTTAGTCACGAAGACACAAACTAGTTACTGATCTAATATACTTCGTAAGCTAATCTACACCTCAATAAATGTTAATCTAACAAACTAAATAAAACATGCTTGTAGAGTATATTTCATAACGAAATTCATCATCAGTAGCTATCGGTTTTTTTTTTTTTTTGGTGCAAAAGAGGGGCTAGGCATCTGGTTTTGTTGAAATTATGCACAACTTTATTAAGTATAAAATAGACTTAATAAAGTTGTTAAAGCTTGGTATTAGCATCACTATACAACACAAAAAAAAAAACAAGCTAACTAAATTTGCATAGCCAATAACCGATGTTTTTCAATTAATACAACATTAACCTTGTCCATCATCATAATCGAGTGTGCGTAAACATAGCTACACAAGAAAAGAATACAACACTATTGTAAAGAAGAAACAAAGCACACCAAAATCATAGGACAATTATGTAGAATAATGGAAAATGTAAAAATAATTCACAAGACCAACCTGATTATCCCATGAAGTAACTATAAGATGATTAGCCTTGGGACTGAAATTAAGGCTAGAAATTGAATCAGCTGGTGGTTGAGGCACCTGGGAGTTCATAAATTAACCCAATTTTTCATCATCAAAATATTATTCATCCAAAATTACTACAGGGTACTACATTGCTTGTAATTTCATAGATAATCAGAATTTTAGCAATAAAAAAATAATCTACATTAGGGTTTATACCTTGAATTAAAAGATCAGTAATAAAATAAAAATAAAATTGAAAACTTACCTCATATGATTTGTTGGGATTTGGGTTTTGACCCAAATTCGTAAGAGATGTAAAATTCGACATTAGAACTGAAAATAAAACAAATCAAAAATAAAATCAAAAGGGGTTCATCAAAATTAATCAAATCAAACTAAAACATCAACAATAAAAGAAAAGCATTAAGGAAAAAGCTAATTACCCAAATATAATATCAACAAATTTATGAAGAGAAAACAAATTTATTAAGGAAAAAATCCAAGTTAATTATACACAGTAACTTGATAATAAAGTATAGCTAAAACACTGGACCTGTTCACTTTACCTTAAAAAAATAATATTAAGTAAAAATAATTTCAGTTCACTAAAATTTAGTTTTCTTAAAGAAGAATTATAATACAAAATCAGTAAAAATAATTTCACTTTAGCAAAAATAATTTCACTTCAATAAAAATAATTTAAGTTTAGTAAATATAATTTTGTTTAAGTAAAAATAATTTCAGTTCAGCAAAAATAAGGTGAAGTGAACGGGGCCTAATAGTGAGCTTAGAATAGAACATATACAAATTCAAGGCAATTATTTAATATCAATTTCAAAAAACCAGAAATGCAATTATCCAAACTAATCAATTCCCAAAAAAAAAAAAAAAAAAAAAAAAAAAAAAAAAAAAAAAATCAGAAACCCTAAGTTTCTTAAACCTTAACCCGGTAACCCCCTAATTTCATGGATTAAATATGAAATGATCAATTTTACTAGCCCATTCTCAATTCATAATATCAATTTTCAGAAGAAAAAAAAATCAGCAATTCAATATTATCAATTCCTAAAAAAAATCAGAAACCCTAACTCCCTAATTAGATAAATTTAATAACAAATCAACTAATTGACTAGATTAAATAACATAAACAAACTGAATTAAGCAATCAAGGCCAACAAGTGAAGAATTTGTGTATAATCCGAATTTAAAAATTTAAAAATCAATTAACTTACCTAAGAGTCGAAGGGCACTCAACAAAGCTGTAGGAGAGGAGTGCGGCTATGCGGGCGAACGTGGCTGGATGGTGCGGCGGCCGGCGACAGCAAGTGGCGAATGGCGAAATCCGTGACTTTGAAATTGTCGAAGAGAGAGAAGAGTAGTTTGTTTTTTTCCCCTTTCAATTCCTTCGTTCAGCTTATTTTTTTTATTTTTTTGCTATCAACCCAATTTCATCTATTACCTCTTCCCTCTCTCTCCTCGCATCGGCTGTGTATTTATCCCTCTTTCTCTCTCCTAAAGCTTTGAATACAAACTTGAATGATGCTGATGATAATGAATTTGTTATTGGGTGTTCTTGATAAGTCAAGGGTTGTGTTGGGTTTGGTGCATTTGGGTAGGTTTCCTGATATATTTCTGGGAACAAGCTTCTGCATGAATAGAACAATGGTGAATTGTGTAACCACAAACCTCATAACTCAAGGTTATATTTGTTCGACGTGGCGTAACAAGTACTTGAAAACCGAGTATTAGGCTATGTCGGGTCGGTCCATGGGCCGTTATTCAACTATATGAGATAAGTGAATATTCAATTAATCAAGTATATGAGATAAATGCTGCCACCATGTGTGATGCGAAAGTCAGACAGAGAGGGATGTTCTTGGCTTGGTGTGTTTGATAATATGATTCACCTCCTTCACTAATCTGCAAATAGAGTGTATCCGTTCTAGCACAAGGTATACATGTAACATGTATATTTAGAATGAAAAAATAATAGGAAAGATGGAAGTTATTCAAAAAAAAAATGATGGAGGTTATTAAAAAAAAAAAAAAAAAAGGTTTAAACTCACGAGAGTTGAGGATTGAGGTTTTGGAGAAACCTCATTAGCGGACTCTGTATTATAATGTAGATTGCAAGAAATTATTGGATTTTTGTTCTGGGATTTTGAGGCAAATATTGAAGCCTGAGCATGGAGAACAGGAAATGACAGCTGATCTTGATTTTGTCGACGAAATCGCAAGCTACAACTTTTGCTCTTTGTTTTGTGAGAATTGAGATGATGGGTATGGCAAAACATTCGAGTTCCTTGAATAAAGCTGTAGGAAATTTGCCAAGGTATTTGGCTCAAAAGGCGCCTGAGAAATCTGATATTGGATATTGTTAAAGCTATGGAATCTTGTGATCAAGTTGGGTTCGTTGATTTTGTTATGAAGATGGCTCAAGGAAAATCTCACCTGTTGAACTAATCCCAAAACTCATGATGTCATTACAAGTCCCAGAAGGTACTAAATCATACAGTCAAGTGGAGGAGGATTCATGGAAATCGAGGTGCTTGGTGGCATTGGTTCTGATACAGTTGCAGGAATTCGAGAGACCGTGTGGTGTTGAAGAAATCATTAGGTTTCAATGATGGGGTAGAGGGTAAAGCGAATGACTTCTTAAAGAGGAGGTGCACGGATGAAAAAGCAGTTGTTAGGAAGGCTGCACTTTTGCTAATAACCAAATTGATGTCTCTTGTAGGCAGCTCCTGATTTTCTGGGGATTGCATGTTCTGACCCACTTATCAGCATAAGGAAGGCCGCAATTTCAGCTCTTTCTGAGGTTAGCTTACATTTTGGTTACCTATTTAGTGCCTGCATTACATGCCTATGCAAACATCGTTATGTTAAAATACATATATTTGCAGTGCTTGAATTGAGCTAATAGTGCGTGAATACTTAGATTTTCTTAAAATTTTGTTCATGGCAGAATTGAAATGTAGGTTGGTTGAGAGCTCACAATCTCGAAAAGTTATCTAATGTAAAAAAGATCCACGTGTCTCAATATTTTGAAAATCTTTTCTGCTGTTCATGTGATGCAATCCACCCTTTGTGTGATTTATGTTTCTAAATGTTAGTATTTGGTGGCATCTTAGATTTCTGTAGAGTACAATTCTATTCTTGTACAGAAATTCTTACTGACTTTGTAGGCTTTCAGGATATTTTCAGATAGAAGTGTGGTAATAGAGTGGCTTCATTCTGTTCCACGCTTGATTATTGATAGTGAGACTAGTATTCAGAAGAGTGTGAGAGCTTGTTTATGGAGCTGGTTTTAGGTAGAGTTTCTAGAGCTGGATCTGCAACATTTGGTGATGTATCGGCAGTTAATAAATCGACAATCAGTAGTAGGTGTTTTGAGAAAGAGCTTGCTGCAATGTACCCAGAAGGAGTCTTGGATCTGTTGAGCGAGATTTGTAATGGGGAAGTCACACCGTGGGTGAAAAAGATATGCGCAAGCCTTGGTAAGAAGGGAAAACTGAGGCCTAAAATTGCTACTGCCCTTCAGAATATCATTAAAACATCAGAATCTCTTTGGTTATCACATTCCATGCCAATAGACAACTGGACAGCCCCTCCTGGTGCTTGGCTTCTTCTTTTGGAAGTTTCATCATTTCTTCGTAAATCAGTGGACTGGGAATTTCTTTATCATCACTGGAAGCTATTGGACAGGGATGTAACCTCAGATGAATTTAAGTCACATACTTTGGAGGACAATATGCACGAATCAGCTAATGGCATGGTAACAAACTCTGCAGTTTGGGCTTGTGATCGTGTTTTATTGTTGCAAACAATCTCGAATGTTTCTGTAGAGTTGTCCGCTGAACCTGCTGCACAATTGGCTCATGATCTGCTAAAACGGATAGAGGAATTCAACATGCATTCAACCGAGGTACATAGCTTATGTCACATATTTCTTTAGCTATTTGGGGGAGTAGATGTCTGTTTTCTGCCTTCCATCAAATAAAATATTGTCAAAGGTTACAAAGTAGATTGGTGCTGTTTTAAAAAAAAAAAAAAAAAAAAAAAAAGTAGATTGGTGCTAGTCTAATCCAAGCTTTTTTTTTTGTCACCAATGTCTCTAGCAAATAAACTAGTACTTTTTAAGTTACGCCTGAAAAACTTTCTTTTTCTTTTTTCCCCCTGAATCAGTGAAAGGTTTGCTGTTTAGAATTGGAAGTTTAGTGTCAGTTAGGTTTTTACACAGAAAGTTTGTAACCCAATTCCATTTTTGCTAGTTGCGTAAAATACAAATAGGAGCCTGAAGCATTTGATTTTAATTCCGTCAGTTAATCCAAGATGACTTCAGTTTTGATCCTTGTGCAGTTGTGCTTACCATGAGGATAGGTATATATACACATGGATCCCAGTCCTAAGCTTCCTAATTTTGATAGAGACAGCCAAACTGAATAACAAGGTTATAGGGAGTCAGGGACATAGGGATCCAGAAAATAATCTAGGGTGAAACATCTAGAAATTCGTTACTTAAGATGTTGATTAGGTCTTTTCATTGCAAACAGCGAAAATTTGATTAGACTTATCTCTTAGAGAAAAACAACGTTTTCTGATAGCACAAGAAAAGACAGTTCTCATTATATGATTGGTTACAAGTTATTTCACTTATTTTGCGGAGTGCTTACCAACCTTCATAGATGTCTGACTCTGCTATTAATTACCCATTCTGGTGTTCTTATTTTATTGCCTTGTGTACCTATATAACTGGTTTTGAATATCATGGCAGGTTAATGCTCATGTCAAAGCTCTAAAAACACTGTGTAAACGAAAGGCAATGAGTCCTCAGGAGGCAGATGCACTGGTTATAAAATCTGTTGAGCAACTCTTTTGTAAAGCTCCTCATGTTGTAGATATGTATCTATCAGAAGAACAAAAGGCTAGTAAATAGAACAACCTTTTCACACCATCTAAGAGTACTAAAAAGGGAAAAAGAGAAGTTGCCTCTTCGAGGTTGCTATTACAAGCTACAACAGCAGTTTACACCATAGGTTCTTTGGTGATCATTTGTCCATCCTTGGATTTAAAGGCCATTGTTCCTGTTTTACACAGCATGATTACTTCAGGATCTCATGAATCAAGGTCAAATCAGTTACCAGGCTCTACAATATCTATAAAGGAAAAGGCTCCATGTTTGTATATTCAAGCATGGCTTACTATGGGAAAAATATGCCTTGCTGATGGGAAGCTTGCACCAAGATATATTTCATTGTTTGTACAGGTTTGTTGAGTTTTACAGCTTACATTACACTACAAAAAAAAAAAAAAAAAAAAAAAAAAAAAAAAAAAAAAAAAAAGAATTGCAACAACAATTTATTTATTTGTTTATTTTGTTGAAGAAGATAGTGTTTGGCAAAAAGTGTTTTGGGATCTGGTGACATACACAATTGTACAATGTATTTACTCCATTGATCTTATGAGGCAACATGGCAGTAAAAACAATTACAATATAAGTTACAAAGTAAAATCACAGTAAAAACTTCTACATATTAGACTGAGCTCTCAAGAAATTTGCCCTATGCAATGCCTTTTCTGTTTTATGTTGCCTGGAATGTTTCATGTAAATTAGCATATTTTGCTAAATAATCCTGAATCAGATATTATTCAACACCATGATGCCTTTTAGTGTCTAAAAATTTTAAGAATTTGATCTTTCTGCTCTCTGTCATCTGTTGTTGTAGGAACTTGAAGAAAGTGATTGTGCTTCACTTAGGAATAACATTGTTGTAATTATGGCAGATTTTTGTGTTCGTTACACTGCATTGGTTGACTGGTAAGCATGCAAATATTCTGTACAAAACACTGATTACTTTTCACATTGTTTCTTGTACTTACCACTTGACCATATCTCTAAATCAACAGCTACATAGCAAAAATTACGAAGTGTCTTCGCGACACTTGTGAACTTGTCAGAAGGCAAACATTCATACTACTCTCCAGATTACTGCAGGTACATTTTTTTTTTGTCTTAACACGGGATTGTATAAAATTCTTTGCGCTCTTGATATGCAACCTAATTAAAGTGTAAGTTTCTATATTATAAATTTGCAGACTGATTATGTTAAGTGGAGAGGGGCACTTTTCTTGCAGTTTCTGTTGTCTCTTGATGATGAATCAGATAAAATCGGACAGCTTGCTGATTTTCTCTTTGGAAATATTTTAAAAGGTTTTATTTTAATAATCTGTATCTTCTTATTATTCTGGCAGTTTCATAAGCATTCCAAACTAGGCTTTATTTGAGAGATGTTCTATTTCATCTTTCAGCCAAGGCTCCTCTTTTAGCCTACAACAGTTTTGTAGAAGCCGTATTTGTTCTAAATGACTGTCAAGCTTATGTGACAAATAACAAATCTCAAAATTCAAGAGTTGAGAGAAGACTTTTCTCAATCAGGTAATGAAATTATGGTTCAATGTACTCCTATTTGTATTATCAAATTGAGCAATTTATTAATATCTTTGAAGACAATGGACAATGTTTCCATTGGTACTTTGATACTGTCATTGTTTAGTTTCGATTTTGAAACTTGACAATATGCATGGGCTAGACAAAATGGATGTTTTTTTTTTATACAATACAAACAAAAGATGGGAGAATAAGATATGTCTATTTTTCTATTTGACATGCATTCATGTATAACTCTGGCTATTTCTCTATCTGACCCACATCCTTTTAACATATACCATCAGAGGTAACGATGAGAACCCAAGGTCTAGAAGGATGCACATATATGTTTCTTTGTTGAAGCAAATGGCTCCTGAGCATCTATTAGCCGCATTTGCAAAGATATGTGCTGAAATCCTTGCGCTGCATCTGACGGAATCCTCAGCGTAGATGATGTTAGAGGACAGTCTGTCTTACAGGTACCAGTTCTCTCTTCTCTCTTTGCGCTGTAGTTTAAACATCTCTTTACTGGTACTTGGGTTTTCCCTTTCTCTGTTATTTTCCAAAAAGTTAAAAATATAATTTCTTTCTGTTTCTCCCTTCTTTTGTCATATATATATATATATATATATATATATATATATATATATATATATATATATATATATATATATATATATATATATATAAACCTTGCCAAGATGTAATATTTTAATTATTTAGCGATGGAGGGAGTAATACATATCTCGTGATATCAAATATAAGAGAAATGCAGCTTGGTCTAAAAAAGATTCAATGATTTTAATCTGATTTCAATTACTGGATCAAAATTGTTGAGGGCAGTCATCATTATATTTTCTTTATTCAGATGGATATCGATGAAGTTAGTGTTTTAGGCTTTAGCTCTTAGTTCCCATTCTTCTCTCTGAATTAAGTGATAGCCTCAGCCAATATGTGTTAGATTGAGGATGTGATCTTTGTGATAATCAGGATGCCTTCCGTATTCTCACTTGCAAAGAGCTACGGCTTCCATCAAGCCGTGCAGCAACATCAGAGGCTGAAATGGATGAAGAAGGGGGAGATGGCAATGCAGCATCCGCAGCTGCTTCCAGAGGAAGGGCAATAACTCAAGCAGTCAAGAAGGGTCTTATACAAAACACCATTCCCATATTTTTTGAGTTAAAGCGCTTATTAGAGAATAAGAACAGCCCTCTCATTGGTTCCCTTATGGAATGCCTACGTGTGCTTCTCAAGGACTACAAGAATGAAATTGAAGACTTATTGGTTGCAGATAAGCAGCTACAGAAAGAGCTTCTTTACGACCTGCAAAAATATGAAACTGTCAAGGCTAAAACAGCGGCTACAGAGGCCATTGCAACTATGCATAGATCACAAGGCTATCATACACCTGGTGCGCCAGATGCAACAAATGAGAAGAATAAGTTGTCAAAGAAACTGCATCATGATTCAAAGGTGGCTTCAGCAATGGCAGATGTTGCAGCTGCAACTGTTGTCAAATCTGTATTAAAGGAAGTAAACAAAGGAGCTGCAACACCACCATTGAGTTTGCTTAATGTACCTAGATCAACTTTCTGCTGTAAAGTAGAAAAATTCAAATGCAGGATATCATCTGTAGTTCTTTTGTATATGTGTGTGCATTTATTTTTATGTTTTGTTCTCCTTGTGGTCAAAATCTTAGTGTACGTGTCCACGTCCATAATTTATGTGATTCGTCAAACCTCAAAAGAAACACTTTAGTGTAATTGACATATGCCGAGTAGATTAGTTGTTAAAGTTTTAGAATTTAATACCTATAGGGTTCTCTTTGTACTAATAAATAAGGTAAATCAATTAGTCTGCAAATAATTTAAAACGTTATTCAAAATTTTATTTGAATAAGTTCGAGTTGCTTTTAATAAGCTTAAATATGCTTGGATAAGCTCCAATTAAATAACTAAGTTACCATAAGCTTATTAAGTTTATTTTATTAAGTCAATATTTTGTTTTTTTCCCCCCTCTTTCTTGGGTTTATTTGGGTTGAGTAAAATACAATTCAAGTCACCTCAAGTATGTCCATTTTTATTTTATTTTTTTTTGAAACCAGTATGTCCATTTTTTAGTATGAATGATTTCATAATCCCAGGTCAAGTTAAGATATCCAAAGCGATCATTGCTACCAAGTTTACTTCAAGCTAAATGAGCTTAATTATAGGGGGAATATAGCACACGAGCTCTATAAAATAAAATTTCTTCCTATTTGAATTATTAGTAACATAAAAACTTCTTATTTAGTCATGAGTGTTACACCATATTACAAGGGTCTATGTTTAGAAATGTGTGGAGAAGGGGTAATTAAAAAATAAAATCAAGCAAACCAGCAAAGTGCATTAAATGGATTAAAATTTAAAAAAGTGAGCAAAAAAATAATATAAAAATAAAAAAAAATAAAAATAAAAATTAAAAAAAAAACATATTTATAAAATCAAGTTTTTAAAAGTCTTGATAAATGAACGTGCTGAAAAAATTGTACCATGGCTAGTTGTTCGCCTGTTTCAAATCACCAAATGAACGTATTGAAAAAATTAGGCCTTTTACTTTATTGAGTGTTAACCCAGAGCCACGTGATAACTTTAAGGCCACCTAAAAAGACAATGACTTAAATAGTAATTAAATTATGCATGAGTGATGCTCTTTAGCTATTTTCTTAAGCTAATTACTTTATCTACCAAGACTATAATAAATCCGGCATTAATGTGGACCAAGTAAATATCACGTCACTTATCACACGTCTCTTTCTCTCTCTTCCTTTTGATTCTCTCTCCTTCTTTGTCAGATTATTTTCTCTCTCCTTTTTCTTTTTTTTTTCTCTCTCCTCTTCTGATATTCTCTGTATTACACTTCAACAATAGTGAAGATGAGAGGAGGAAGTTCATCAAAATCAACAATGGCTGTCAGAAGACTCAGAACTAGACGTAGAATTTCATTAAATTAGAGCAAACGAAGAGTTTTCCGATAGATCATATCAAATTAAACTAAATGAAAAGTGAATACATCAAACTAAATATGATTATAAGAAATAAAAAGTGATTATATCAAACTAAATGTGATTATAAGAAATAAAAAGTAATTATATTAAACTAAATATGATTATAAAAATGAAAAGTGATTATATCAAACTAAATATGATTGTAAGAAATAAAATGTGAGTATATCGTATCAAACTGATTATGTTGTAAATTTGATTGTATAGATACAAAACTGATTATCCAAATCAAAACTAATTATAACAATTGAAAACTGATTATAACAAATATCTGCATGAGCTTGTGTTATAGGTTGATTTTCCTTCTTAACCTGATCTACAAGTATTCCATTTTTATCCTCTACTAGTATTACACCTCCTTGTTCTGCATATCTACAATTTTATCTTCTTGTTGAATTTCAAAAAATTGAATGATTATTTAAGTTTTCTACATTACAAACAATAACAATAATCAACATTATGTATAGTATAATTGGAATGAATTTTAACAATTCGTAATTGCTTTCGATTGATAGAACTTGTTCAAATCAAAGTTACACAGTGATTGTAATTGTAGTTAATCCTCTACAGCTTCATATATATACTGATTTTGATCAATTTGATTTTATAATATAGAATTTGACATGTTTTTTGCAATGAAAATATTGAGAAGAGAGACATATTGTCTTTACTTATATATATTTAATCTTAAATAATCAACGATATAAAATCCTAACATATATGAATTTAAACAAAAGGCTTGTGAAAGGTCTAATTGAACAGTAGTGGGGGTGGAAGGAGTGTCACATTGAATGTAAGCCAACAACAGCAAAAGAAAGGCTTGTGGAGTTTTTTCTGCAAGAAAGAGTAGACGAGAGGCTAGACAAGAGGCCAACAAAGATTGCGTTGGCGAGTTTTTCGAATAAGCCGATAAGGTAAAGAGATACTTCCTCCGTTTTCTTTTAGATGCAACACACACTTTTTCACGGTATTTAAGAAATGTGGGGTTCACATGATATAATACACTTTTAAATGGGATGAGTGGTTGTTTTGAGTGTAATTTAGTAGGCCATGTGCTTTAGATAAGGGAAATAGTATAGTTTTTCCCTAAAGTAACTTTCCTTTTATAGTGTGTTGCAAGTATTATGATATTTCCTTTTTAGGGAAGTGTTGCAAGTAAAAGAAAACGGAGGAAGTATGTGTGTAAAGAACGAGAGAGCATGAGAAAATTTACTAGTACTTAGTTTGAGTGAGAGGGTAGGAGTGGCTCAGAAATGGTATGTGTGTGTGTATGATTCGAATGATGTTGCCAATGAAATGACGATTGGGAGAGATTACACTTAATAATCAATGTAAAGGAGTTATTCCGCGACAAAACTCATCAAAATTCATTTATAAAATGCTTGTTGCCAAGGAAAATTAGCAAAAGGCGCGTTTTATACATTATAGAGTTAGTAAAAAATAATCACGCACTTAATGAATGCTATTATACTTTAAAAATTTATACAAGTAAGTACTTATACACCACCTAAAATGCCACATTGTGAAAATTTTATGAATTTTATTCGAGTTCGAAAATATTTTCTGATGCAACGTCGAGACTGGATGCAAATGAGAGTATGAGCATTTGGCTTTTTCAGAATGGCAGTACAAGATAACTTTTAGAAACTATAATATGAAAAGATTGGTTAATTAACATTAAGCTAAATCTTAAATGGGCACCCGCATCAGCGCAAAGGAATACAAAACTATTGCTAAAACGAGGTGTTTGGTACGTGGGAATTGAGGGTGGGATTGGGAGTTTTAATCCCAATTCAAGAAAATAGCTTTGTTTGCTTGTTTGATGGGAATGAGAATAAAAATAGGTTTGAGAATGAGAATATTTAACCAATTTATTACTTAGGGAGGGTAGGTAATAAATGGATGTGAATGAGAATAAGTTTAAAATGACATTTTTGCCATTAATGAAAAAAATGAAAGGATATATTATTAAGGGTAAATTTGTTATTTATTCTCTATATATTCTCACTCACTATCCAAACAAGGTATTGATATATTTTCATGAATTCCCAATAATTAATTCACAATCTCATTCCCACATTTTTATCACCAAACTCCCATTCCCACATTGCAAACGCCCGAAAGTGCTACGTTTATAGATAAGCAGGTTCAGTGGCGAAGCCAGGATTTTCAATAAGGGGTAGCGTGTAGCTGTTTGAGAAAACTAAAATTAAAATTGGGCTCTATTTTGGGGAATCATATTGAAAAATTCCCCCAGAAACGATTAGCAAAATAATTACAATTGACATGAGTACATGTTCAAAAACCAGTTACTAAGATATACAAGTATTGTATCAAAAGTAATTACAATAATTTTTTGGAAATTTTAGATTTTAACACCAGACAAATCAATGAAAATTGATATTAACACCTCCAAAAAAAAAAGTTTATTTTAACACCTCATAAAAAAATTAAAATTTGAAGTTACTACCAGATAACGGTTTCTGTGACGGAAAAGTGACGTGGGTCCCATGTTTTAGTTTTACCTCCAATTTTCTCACACAGTAACACGATTCTTCCTCCTTCATTAATTACTTCCAACCATCTTCATTGAATTCTCTCTGAATCTTCATCTACTCAAAAAAATATCTTCTTCTAGGGCATTCAATTTCTTAAAATTGTGTGGTTGGGGATAGCAGAGTACAAGGGAGCTGTCAACGTTGCAGAAGAATAGCCTTTGAGGATTTCGTCATCCATCTTCAAAAAAAGGGCGAAAGTTGCTGGTAATCTGACAATTACAGGCGAAAGATTCTAAAGAAGGTATCTTTTTTTATCTTTTTACAACAATTTCGTCTATTACTTGTGAATGATTGATGTCAATTTTGCAATTTTATGCTTAATTAGGGTTACTTTTGGCAACTGAAACAGAGAACCCTAGAAAAATCGAATTTTTTGAAATTGACTATGCGAATTAGGTTAATTGGTGTTTTAGGTTGAAATTTGAGATTAATTAATGTAGGTTTATGTTAATTAACTTAGAGAAGACTGTGCATGTGTGTTTTGTTTATTGATACATGTTAGACTGGATGCTTTGTAGTTAAATATTCAAGTAGTGTAGTTGATTAATAATGTGTTGATATTATATGGCTTTTAATAATACTATTATATCTGTGTTATTGGTGGGTAGATAATGGGTGACAATGAAGATATGGTTGACATCTGTCTAAGAGTGGGGGGTGCTTTTGTCCCTAAAAGAGTTAGCAAAGATAGACAGCTGCTTTGTTGGTGTGGGGGTGGTGTTATTGGAGAAGAAAAGTCCAAGTGTCTAAGTTGGATGTACATGATATTAGGATAGCTGCAATTCATGGATTTGTTCATGGTGATATGGAGGTGCCTGTGTATTTCAAGTGTTGGTATAGGCAGAAGGGTAAAACCTTTAACACTGGTAGAAGAGAGCTAGTCAACAGTGATGAAGTGAGGGGCCTTTTGGAGATTATAAATGCAGAGGGGTATGTTGAAGTCTTTGTGACATCACATCCTAATTTGAAGCCCAGAAGTCAGGCCCAACCCAATCCCCCCCCCCCAAAGGATAAGGTTAGCAAAAAAGGGAAAAAGGGTCAAAGTACTTCTACTGTCAGTGTTAGGAGGAGCCCTAGGTTTAAGAAGACAGAAACTGAAAGGGAGGAAAGTCCACCTAGGGATAATTTAGTGACAAAGAAAGGGAAGGGGAAGCTTGCTGAAACTGGAGTGTCTGGTAGTTTAAAAGAGAAGAGTAAGGTGAAAGGTAAAGCATCAGCAAAGGCTAAAGCATTGGTGTTTGATGAGGATGATGTTGGTGGCAGTAATGAATTTGACTACTCTAGCTCATATTTGAGTGATGAGGACTTAGATTGGGAACCTGGTGAAGAGGAATTTGATGAAGGGGATGAAGAATGGTTTATTGAAGGGTCTAAGGAGATCCTAGATAAGATTAACAAGAGTTTGAGGAAATTGCAGGGTAGTGGCATAGATCAGGGTGTTGTTAGAGATAAGAGGTCAGATCTGAAAGATGACCTGGCTATAGGAACAGTCAGGGTCAATCCAAAGGCTGAAGATGGTGATTCAGAGAGTTTAAGAAGCTTGTGTGGATCTGATTCAGAGGAGGATACTGCTCCATGGTTTAATGAAGATGTGGATTTCCAGAAGTCCATCCAGCTGCTGCTAAGGCAGAAATTCAAGAATGCTGTAATCTTGAGAAGGGTATTGAGACTGCATGCCATACAAGAGAGGTATGAGTTTTAGTTCTTGCATAATGACATTAGGAGGATTACAGTACAGTGTAGGTATAGATGTGACTGTAAGTTCAATACTTATACTTGTAGAATGCCTGCATGTACATGTGTGGGGGGAGTAAAGTGTCAGTTTAAGGTGTATGCATCAAAACTAGTGAAGCAGGAAACTTGGTAAATTAAAAGTTGTAAATTTGTTGCTAGGAAGTATGTTGTGCAACCATCAAGAGGGTCAACATTTGAAGTGCAGTTGAGGGATGATCAAGAATGTGTGGATTTGGAGAAGGAAAGCTGTACCTGTTACCATTGGGAACTAACTGGGATTCCCTGTGTGCATGCTTATGCATGCATGATGGACATTAGGGGTGACATAGAGGCATATGTGGACCCTTATTACACCATGGACTCATACAGGAAAGCTTATGAACCCGCTATCCAACCCATGCCTGGTCCCAAACACTGGGAGAGAGTCAAGATGAGGGAACCACAACCTCCTGCATTTAAGGTACAGCCTGGAAGACCAAAGAGCAAAAAAAAGGAAACTTGAACCAGGGGAATGTTCTAATGCAAGTGGACAGCCAAACACAGCAAAGAGGCAGAAACAATGCAGGAAATGTGCAGGTTTTGGTCACTATGCCAAGACCTGCAAAAATCCTGCTGTACCAGCAATTGATGTGCCAAGGCCACCAGGCAGACCACCCTCCAACACTCCTTGGATGGTGGAGGAGAGGAAGAAGAAAGAAGTCAGAGCTGCCAAAAAGGTAAGACTATTGTAGCATGCGTTTCTATACTTTTATTAAGTTTGTTCTGTAAGCTAACTAAGTTGTTCAATCCTAAAACCGAGCTCAAGTCAGCCAAGCTCAAGTCAGCCAAAGGAAAAGCAGCAGGCTAAGTCAAAGACAAATGCTTCCTCTAGCCAACCTGCAACAACCACTACTCAACATCCACACATAAGTTCTATGATTTCCTCAAGCCAGCCTGCAACAACAGTGCAACAATCAACACACACAGGTGTGATAACAAGGGCCAAGCTGCAAACTATCAAGGGTGTAAACCTCACTCAATGATGTAATAAGGGCTAGCTAGAAAACAATGTCTTATTTTGTTTCATTTGTGTCAGTTTTTGTTGGGTTGTCATTAACATTTGAACAATCAGAAACTTGGAGTAGGTATATTTTGTATGGCTGTAAACTGCCATTAAAACAGGTTGAAGTACACACCTTTTGGCAACTATTTTTGAATATTTATGTTAACTTCTCCAATTTGCATTTTATATTCAAATTACAAAGTTCCCCAATCCCTACTTTAATGCATGCATGCTTTCAATGTCAAGTTAAAACCATCACAAATGAACATCTAACACATATAAATAGGTGGAATTCATTCACATAAATATTTCATTACACAAAAGCTCCCTACACTTCAAGTCACAAAATGAAAATTCAAGAACCTACTTCTATTAGCTTACAACTAAACACCCCTAACCATTAGGAAAACTACACCAATTGACAAACTAATACAGATAGCCGTGCCCACCCATAAACAGTTCACTGAAGACTTCTCCACTGCCTTGCACTCCCTGTTCATTCTCTTTCTTTCAGCATTCAAAGTCTTGCATCTCATCTTCAAATTGTCAACTTCATTAAGTAGGCACCTCCTTTGCCCACTGATTTCATCAACTTCCCTTTTCAACTCATTCACTTCACCCTTAAGAAGCTTCTTATCCAACAACAGGTTGTTGATAACCCCTGTTTGGCAATCTGTCCCATCAGGTTGGTCAACCTATTCGAAGACCTTGCACCCCCTTGTTTCTATGACTGGATCAAAAAACTTGCAAGATCTGAACTTCCTCCCTGGATTCTCCCTAGTCCAGCTAGTTAGCCTGGCCATTGGCACTCACATTGGCACTTTCTCTACTTTGAAGGAGAATAGCTCAAAGAAGACATAATCTGCATCAATTGAGGATGAATATAACATTTAGTGCTTTGTACACATACGAATTAAAAGTTTCAACACCAACTTTCAATTAAAATTGTCTAACACGAAAACCCCCAATTTCATTTCCATTTAAACCCTAATTTTTGTAATTGGGCATTTAGATGTGACAATGCTAATCCAAACACCAAATCCAGCATAATTCATGACTAAATTACTAAACTAAGGAAATTTTAACCATAATTATATACCAAACAAGCTTAATTTGCCATTAAATTGCAGAGAAAGTGCGATTTTGATGTATGAACAAACATACCTGTTTACCACCATCAATTCCTTCCTCGTTCCCAACAAACCCAAGAATTCTTGATATGAATTCGTTTTTTGGAATGAAATGCGACCAGAATCAACTTATTTAATCCAAAATTTGCTAACAAAAGAAGGAAATTGGAGAGAATCGTGCATTTATAAAGAGATTTTTAAAAAGTATCCGTTGGAGTGGGGCCCAGTAACAGTTCCGTTAACAGATTCAAGATTTTGGTGGTAACTTCAAATTTTAATTTTTTTATGTGGTGTTAAAATAAACTTTTTTTTTTGGGAGGTGTTAATATAAATTTTAATTGATTTGTCTGGTGTTAAAATCTAAAATTTCCTAATTTTTTTTTAAAAAAAAAAACTGCATAATGGTATGCAGTATCAAATTATTTAAATTTTAAAATTAATACTAGTAATTTTGTACCCTTTTTTTTTCCCAGACAATTTGTATCGAATTTATCATTATAGTTAATATTTTTTTTAGGCAAAACGAGCAAAATCTATTAATGTAAATCAATCCCCACCAAAGTAAGGAGGCTTTGGGGGAAAAAGTTCTTACTTACAAGCTCTTTAGAAATGAAAAATTGAAAAGAATAATCTCACCTTTGCTCAATCTGCCAAAACAAGCCAACCTTCGCAAAATCTGGGAACAAGTTCACCTTTCACCCTTATTTTCTTAAAATAGACCTTTTGACCTACAACCTGTTAAACATGTTAATTTTTAATTTTTTAATTTTTACCCTTTAATCTCTCTCCTCTAGCCTTACCACCACTAGTCCACTACCCTTCCAATCCTCAATAACAGCCACCTCATCACCACCACCCATCCCAGCCTACATCTGATCGCTACCACCCTAGCCCCACCACTAACCCCTACCACGAAACTTCCCTAAACCGAATTACCCCCTTTCACCTGACCACCACCTAAACGAAACCAGACCCAACCCCAAACATGCCGAATCAGACCAAATCCCCACCACCACGGCCTAACCACTAACCCCCATCCCCATGGCCCTTTAATTGAACCCTAACTGAAATCCTACCCTCTCTCACCTGACCACCACTCCATCGAAACCCCCACCGTCGCATCGGACCAAAACCTCACCCCATCTGAGCCAATTGGACTGAAAACCCACTCCACATACCCGCTAAAAGTCCCTATTAAACCCACGTCAAAGTACGAGAAGAACTCGGGGAAGGGGGGTGGTGGCTGATTTTCGACGAGGAAGGGAGTGGTGGCTGCCATTTGGTGGGAGATCGGAAGGGGCCAGAAAAGGATAGAGTTGCTCCAGCAGGGGGAGGCTCTTGTTACAGTGGTCGGGGAAGAGTGGAGGGGTTTTGATTTTTTTTTTAAAAAAAATTAAATAAATAGGACCAATTATAAGGTGACACGTGGCAAGTTACCTTCTAAAATCGGTTACAAAATTAAAATCGGTAAAAGGCTTTTTTTTAGAAAATAGGTGGCAAAGATTGGCTTGTTCCCTGAATGCGCAAAGGTTAGCTTGTTCCCAAAATATGCAAAGGTTGACTCGTTTTGAGCAGATTGAGCAAAGGTTAGATTATTCTTTTAAATTTTTATCGAACCCTTGATGGCGTGCACAACTAAAATGTTTTACCATTGCAATAATAGTTGGCATTTGTTATAGGAAAATTTATCAAGAATAAGCCAACGTTTGAATGGTTAGCTCAAAATAAGTCAAACTTTTGATTAACTCAAAATAAGTTGACTTTTATAAAATATTTTCCCAAAATGAGTCAAAACCTATTAGGTGAGGAGGTAATCGGCTGTTTAGGTAAATTTTGCCACATGTTATTACATGGTTGGTTCTTTTTTAAAAAATTGATTATTAATAATTATTAAAAAAAAACACTTTATTTTTAACAAAAATAAGTAAATGAATTTTTGTAAAAAAAAGTAAAATCCCATTTCTCTCTCCTTCTTCCCCAGCCAACCCCCCTCATCCTCCTATGCCTGCCCACTACCTATCGACCACCAGTAGCACACCACTCCCCTTCACCGCCTCTTATTCCCCCACCTCAGGCCCCCATCCCCACCACTCCCTTCCACCCCCATCACCATAATCACCACCCATTTCCTCACTCACTTCTTTTCTCTCTCTTTTGAAAAAAAAAACTACTACATATCAAACTTTCATGACAATGGAGTTGAGTAAGATGACAATGGAGATATTTTCCTAGCCTGAGCAACAATGACTTTCGATTAATAACAGCAACAACGGTGGCAATAATGATTAACGAATTGCTATTTCTTCAATATTGTTTCGGAATTGGAATAAACTATCTTCTCGCGGCGGCGGATTCTACAGGTCGTCCGATATTTACAGTGGCTTAATTAAAATTGGGTGGGTTTCGGTGGTTAGGGATGAGTTTTGGAGTAGATAGGTTGATATTTTGATGGTTAGAGGAGGGATTCTAGGTGGGTATTGTGGATTTGAGGTGGGTCTACGGGTATGGGTTAGTTTCGACCGATGAAGGCCGGCGTTAGGGAGGTTGGTCAATGATCTGTGACGGGGGTAGATTTAAGGACGGGAATGGGAGATTGGGAGGGGTGGGGAAGTGGAAAGACGTTGGTCGCCGGCCACCAACCACCAATAGAGGGAATGGGGCTAAAAGTGGGTGGGGTTGCCGGGCTTTTTTTTTTATTTTTTTTATTTTTTAACTTCTGTATAATTTGTTCAATTGTTTATAATTTGTTTATTTAATTATAGTCAAACATCTAATTAAATTTAATAGATTTATTTAAATTAAAAAAATTACCTGTTTGCTAAGTTGCAGGTCATTTGACCTATTAAAAGAAAATCATCAATAACTATATGATAAAAGACACACCAACAATGACACATGTCATTTTCTGGTGTGTCCTAAGTATATATGTTTTTTTTTAAAAAAAAAAAAACTTTTGAAATAAAATGATATTGAATACAAATAGAATATTTTCTTCCAAAATTAGGAAAAAAATCGCATAAAAATATATTCGTCAACTTAGATTTCTAACCATATCTTTCTATAAATTCCTATACAATTAATTATTTTTAATGTATATAATTATTATTTATACTAAGAAAATCATGAATATATATCTTTCAACCTAACATAATTAGTGAATGAAAAAGTTTGAAATGTGAAATAAATTAAAAAAAAAAAAATTATATGCCATTAGGGTTCAAAATAGAAGAAAGTTTGAATTAAAAATATAATATGTAGTCATATAAAATTAAAAAATAGTGTTCTAAGCTGCTTAATTTGGGATTGAATAAAAAATAGATTATGGACTAATTATTTTTTATATTTAAATATAGTTTTAAATTGATATCCGTAACAAAGAGTGAAAAACCGTGCATGGCACGAGGTCTAATCTAGTATTATACTATTTCCCTCTCCACTAGTGGTCCCCTTATATCATATTTTAATACTTTTCACATTTTCACTCTTCCCTACTCATACTTACTTTTGTTTTTTTAGATTTTTTTATTCTTCAACCAACCCAATTTCCATCATATTTTATTATTTTTTATTTTTCCTCCTAAAATTTCGTGCATGGAAAAATGGAGCAAGTAGTAAAATATGGAGGGAGTATACCAACTAAAATGCACTCCATGTTAATGTATGAGATATACGAAAAGTTTATTTTATTATTTATTTTTTAAAATTTTTTTAATTTAAGGGGGAAGAATTTTAACTATTAAGGTTTTGGAAAATTATTCCCCTTAAAAAACAAAAAAAGGTTTTGGAAAATTGTGGTCAATAGTTAAAAAACTAACCTCCTCTGTTTATATAACCTCCTCTATTTTGGAAGAACATTGATTTTTGGCTTGGGTTTTGGTCGATTTTTCATTTTTTATTTTTTTAAAAAAGTTACTACAATTAGTGGGTTTGATTATTTCTTTTAATTGAATTTACGTTTTTTCTTAAGCATTTTTTAATTTTGCGACTTTTTTTTGGGGATTTTTAGAGAGAAATTGTTAAATTTTTATGAGTTTTTCTTTATTTTTCCAAGTGATAGTCTCTCTTTGTCTTTCCTCCCAACAGTCACTTCTCCCTCCAAACGGCAACCATACCGGCAACTTTCGGCAATTTTGTCTTCTCGAATCTCGTTGTTCTACTCCAATTTTGATGGTAAACTACTATACAAATTGTTTTTCTTTCTTTTTTTTTCTTTTTTTCTAATTAGTATTTGCAAATGTAAGGAATTGAAATTCAAAGTTGTTAGAATGTTGGATTAAAGTCCATATCTATACTATTATTTTAAAACAGGATAACTTAAGGAAATTTTAGAGTGCCATGTTATCTTTTTAATGCTTATTTGGTAAGAATTGTCAATTGAAAAATTTGTTTTTGGTTAATAAATTAAATAAATTTATTTTTAATGTGGTAAGGAAAGTTAATTTATTTTCGTCAAAATTTGAGTATTATTAGGCAGAATTGTCGTGATCATCTGATTATCCTTCTTCTTTGCAATGTTTTTTTTTTTTTTTGTTTTTTTCTTTTAGGAAATTCTTTGCAATGTTTATTTGATAAGAATGTACATACATTTTTTCTGGTTTTCGCTTAAATATATTAATATTTTTGGGTAAAAATTTACATCTTTTTTGATTTAATGAAATTCGGTTTCATATATTTATATTATTGGGGATAAATGTTTAAATGGTATTGTTGAATTTTTAAAATTTATTAGAGTTTTTAGATCAATAAATCACTATATGTTCAAATACAAAAATAAATATTGTAATACAATAGACAGTCGTGCATCGTACGGGTTTAAGACTAGTACCCCTTTAAAGTTGACTTATTTTGAGTTAATTGAAAAGTTGGCTTATTTTAACCTAACCACGATTCTTGACAAATTTTCCTTAGTTATATTCTTGCAATTTTAAAATTTTATACTACTTTTATTAATGGTTATTTGCAACTTTAGAATTTTTTATATCTCACAAATAATACATAAAGTTGCAAATAACCATTAACGGAAGTAGTACTTAAATTCCAGGGGTAGCATGACAACGTAGGTTGTAAAATCTCACATAATAGTATAACACCGCCCTAAAGGGCCATGGGGATGGGGGTTAGTGGTTAGGCCGTGGTGGTGGGGATTTGGTCTGATTCGGCATGTTTGGGGTTGGGTCTGGTTTCGTTTAGGTGGTGGTCAGGTGAAAGGGGGTAATTCGGTTTAGGGAAGTTTCGTGGTAGGGGTTAGTGGTGGGGCTAGGGTGGTAGCGATCAGATGTAGGCTGGGATGGGTGGTGGTGATGAGGTGGCTGTTATTGAGGATTGGAAGGGTAGTGGACTAGTGGTGGTAAGGCTAGAGGAGAGAGATTAAAGGGTAAAAGTTAAAAAATTAAAAATTAAAAATTAACATGTTTAACAGGTTGTAGGTCAAAAGGTCTATTTTAAGAAAATAAGGGTGAAAGGTGAGCTTGTTCCCAGATTTTGCGAAGGTTGGCTTGTTTTGGCAGATTGAGCAAAGGTGAGATTATTCTTTTCAATTTTTCATTTCTAAAGAGCTTGTAAGTAAGAACTTTTTCCCCCAAAGCCTCCTTACTTTGGTGGGGATTGATTTACATTAATAGATTTTGCTCGTTTTGCCTAAAAAAAATATTAACTATAATGATAAATTCGATACAAATTGTTTGGAAAAAAAGGGTACAAAATTACTAGTATTAATTTTAATAATTTGATACTGCATACCATTATGCAGTTTTTTTTTTTTTTTTAAAAAAAAGTTAGGAAATTTTAGATTTTAACACCAGACAAATCAATGAAAATTTATATTAACACCTCCCAAAAAAAAAGTTTATTTTAACACCACATAAAAAAATTAAAATTTGAAGTTACCACCAAAATCTTGAATCTGTTAACGGAACTGTTACTGGGCCCCACTCCAACGGATACTTTTTAAAAATCTCTTTATAAATGCACGATTCTCTCCAATTTCCTTCTTTTGTTAGCAAATTTTGGATTAAATAAGTTGATTCTGGTCGCATTTCATTCCAAAAAACGAATTCATATCAAGAATTCTTGGGTTTATTGGGAACGAGGAAGGAATTGATGGTAGTAAACAGGTATGTTTGTTCATACATCAAAATCGCACTTTCTCTGCAATTTAATGGCAAATTAAGCTTGTTTGGTATATAATTATGGTTAAAATTTCCTTAGTTTAGTAATTTAGTCATGAATTATGCTGGATTTGGTGTTTGGATTAGCATTGTCGCATCTAAATGCCCAATTACAAAAATTAGGGTTTAAATGGAAATGAAATTGGGGGTTTTCGTGTTAGACAATTTTAATTGAAAGTTGGTGTTGAAACTTTTAATTCGTATGTGTACAAAGCACTAAATGTTATATTCATCCTCAATTGATGCAGATTATGTCTTCTTTGAGCTATTCTCCTTCAAAGTAGAGAAAGTGCCAATGTGAGTGCCAATGGCCAGGCTAACTAGCTGGACTAGGGAGAATCCAGGGAGGAAGTTCAGATCTTGCAAGTTTTTTGATCCAGTCATAGAAACAAGGGGGTGCAAGGTCTTCGAATAGGTTGACCAACCTGATGGGACAGATTGCCAAACAGGGGTTATCAACAACCTGTTGTTGGATAAGAAGCTTCTTAAGGGTGAAGTGAATGAGTTGAAAAGGGAAGTTGATGAAATCAGTGGGCAAAGGAGGTGCCTACTTAATGAAGTTGACAATTTGAAGATGAGATGCAAGACTTTGAATGCTGAAAGAAAGAGAATGAACAGGGAGTGCAAGGCAGTGGAGAAGTCTTCAGTGAACTGTTTATGGGTGGGCACGGCTATCTGTATTAGTTTGTCAATTGGTGTAGTTTTCCTAATGGTTAGGGGTGTTTAGTTGTAAGCTAATAGAAGTAGGTTCTTGAATTTTCATTTTGTGACTTGAAGTGTAGGGAGCTTTTGTGTAATGAAATATTTATGTGAATGAATTCCACCTATTTATATGTGTTAGATGTTCATTTGTGATGGTTTTAACTTGACATTGAAAGCATGCATGCATTAAAGTAGGGATTGGGGAACTTTGTAATTTGAATATAAAATGCAAATTGGAGAAGTTAACATAAATATTCAAAAATAGTTGCCAAAAGGTGTGTACTTCAACCTGTTTTAATGGCAGTTTACAGCCATACAAAATATACCTACTCCAAGTTTCTGATTGTTCAAATGTTAATGACAACCCAACAAAAACTGACACAAATGAAACAAAATAAGACATTGTTTTCTAGCTAGCCCTTATTACATCATTGAGTGAGGTTTACACCCTTGATAGTTTGCAGCTTGGCCCTTGTTATCACACCTGTGTGTGTTGATTGTTGCACTGTTGTTGCAGGCTGGCTTGAGGAAATCATAGAACTTATGTGTGGATGTTGAGTAGTGGTTGTTGCAGGTTGGCTAGAGGAAGCATTTGTCTTTGACTTAGCCTGCTGCTTTTCCTTTGGCTGACTTGAGCTTGGCTGACTTGAGCTCGGTTTTAGGATTGAACAACTTAGTTAGCTTACAGAACAAACTTAATAAAAGTATAGAAACGCATGCTACAATAGTCTTACCTTTTTGGCAGCTCTGACTTCTTTCTTCTTCCTCTCCTCCACCATCCAAGGAGTGTTGGAGGGTGGTCTGCCTGGTGGCCTTGGCACATCAATTGCTGGTACAGCAGGATTTTTGCAGGTCTTGGCATAGTGACCAAAACCTGCACATTTCCTGCATTGCTTCTGCCTCTTTGCTGTGTTTGGCTGTCCACTTGCATTAGAACATTCCCCTGGTTCAAGTTTCCTTTTTTTTGCTCTTTGGTCTTCCAGGCTGTACCTTAAATGCAGGAGGTTGTGGTTCCCTCATCTTGACTCTCTCCCAGTGTTTGGGACCAGGCATGGGTTGGATAGCGGGTTCATAAGCTTTCCTGTATGAGTCCATGGTGTAATAAGGGTCCACATATGCCTCTATGTCACCCCTAATGTCCATCATGCATGCATAAGCATGCACACAGGGAATCCCAGTTAGTTCCCAATGGTAACAGGTACAGCTTTCCTTCTCCAAATCCACACATTCTTGATCATCCCTCAACTGCACTTCAAATGTTGACCCTCTTGATGGTTGCACAACATACTTCCTAGCAACAAATTTACAACTTTTAATTTACCAAGTTTCCTGCTTCACTAGTTTTGATGCATACACCTTAAAATGACACTTTACTTCCCCCACACATGTACATGCAGGCATTCTACAAGTATAAGTATTGAACTTACAGTCACATCTATACCTACACTGTACTGTAATCCTCCTAATGTCATTATGCAAGAACTAAAACTCATACCTCTCTTGTATGGCATGCAGTCTCAATACCCTTCTCAAGATTACAGCATTCTTGAATTTCTGCCTTAGCAGCAGCTGGATGGACTTTTGGAAATCCACATCTTCATTAAACCATGGAGCAGTATCCTCCTCTGAATCAGATCCACACAAGCTTCTTAAACTCTCTGAATCACCATCTTCAGCCTCTGGATTGACCCTGACTGTTCCTATAGCCAGGTCATCTTTCAGATCTGACCTCTTATCTCTAACAACACCCTGATCTATGCCACTACCCTGCAATTTCCTCAAACTCTTGTTAATCTTATCTAGGATCTCCTTAGACCCTTCAATAAACCATTCTTCATCCCCTTCATCAAATTCCTCTTCACCAGGTTCCCAATCTAAGTCCTCATCACTCAAATATGAGCTAGAGTAGTCAGATTCATTATTGCCACCAACATCATCCTCATCAAACACCAATGCTTTAGCCTTTGCTAATGCTTTACCTTTCACCTTACTCTTCTCTTTTAAACTACCAGACACTCCAGTTTCAGCAAGCTTCCCCTTCCCTTTCTTTGTCACTAAATTATCCCTAGGTGGACTTTCCTCCCTTTCAGTTTCTGTCTTCTTAAACCTAGGGCTCCTCCTAACACTGACAGTAGAAGTACTTTGACCCTTTTTCCCTTTTTTACTAACCTTATCCTTTGGGGGGGGGGGGGGTTGGGTTGGGCCTGACTTCTGGGCTTCAAATTAGGATGTGATGTCACAAAGACTTCAACATACCCCTCTGCATTTATAATCTCCAAAAGGCCCCTCACTTCATCACTGTTGACTAGCTCTCTTCTACCAGTGTTAAAGGTTTTACCCTTCTGCCTATACCAACACTTGAAATACACAGGCACCTCCATATCACCATGAACAAATCCATGAATTGCAGCTATCCTAATATCCTGTACATCCAACTTAGACACTTGGACTTTTCTTCTCCAATAACACCACCCCCACACCAACAAAGCAGCTGTCTATCTTTGCTAACTCTTTTAGGGACAAAAGCACCCCCCACTCTTAGACAGATGTCAACCATATCTTCATTGTCACCCATTATCTACCCACTAATAACACAGATATAATAGTATTATTAAAAGCCATATAATATCAACACATTATTAATCAACTACACTACTTGAATATTTAACTACAAAGCATCCAGTCTAACATGTATCAATAAACAAAACACACATGTACAGTCTTCTCTAAGTTAATTAACATAAACCTACATTAATTAATCTCAAATTTCAACCTAAAACACCAATTAACCTAATTCGCATAGTCAATTTCAAAAAATTCGATAATCCCCATTTACGGCAAGACGTTTGAATGTACCCTAGTCAAAACAATCATTGAATAGAATCAGTGTTCCACTCATGTCAAAGGAATCCACTAATATATCCGGAAGTTCTATACTTGAACTTCAAAGTAGGTCTATAGTTCAATCATGCATCATTCATGCATATCCATGTGATTGACCGAGCATCACTACGCTCCTATAGCCCATGAAACTGCGCTATCCAATCAATCTTAACATGCTAGTCCATTATTGAAATCATTTATGTCCAGTTTAATGATTCCGAACTAGGAACTTAAATAATATATGAATTTAGTTCACCTGTGGGGTTTCATTCAAAAGGTCATCAACCTAGTGAGCCCATCAATTCATAATTATTTTGGACATTTTATTTAATCTTGAAACCACGATTAAATAAGATTGAAACTTTGTTTCAATTGATAAACATAATTCTGCAAGCTAATGTATTTACTTTTGTAATATGCTTTCTCAAAAACATACACAACTAAAATTACATAACTTGCTTCAATCCAAAAACCTTAGTATGACTCTCATACCTTGGTCATGGAAGGGGTTTAGAAAGTAGAGTTCATGAGACATTCTCATAAACATGAATTTTGCAATTTCTAAATCTTATAATCATTTTCATCTCCATACACTAAGAATTTTCCTTCGCCCTTTCGCAAGGAACTTTGGAATTTCTAATTTGTATTCCAACGTTACATTGGATTTCGATTGAAATCTATCATCACTTGTTCTATAAAAACACGTGAATCAAATAGACGAGTATAGTCCATGACATGCATGATGCATCCTTTGCAAATTGCATAAGGATCATCACTCAAAATCTTAATTTCATCAATCCTTTCTCAAGGTATTGAATCATTAAGCAATGTGCCATGTCACAAGGGATTGAAACTCTTTTCAATATAATGTTGAACCTAATAAGAATCTTATCAATATAAGCTTCTTAACCAAAACTCAAACATCTTTCGAGACCTATGTATATAGATCTTGAATCCCAAATGTACTCATCTTCTTCTTCAAGATTTTCATATAAAATGCATTAGCCATTACTTGATCCTTCAATAATTGCATTCTGTACTAGACCAAGAAGACTTCATAGCTCCCACTAAACACCTTGTACATACAAGATCTTTTCTTCATTTTATAAGAACATCAAACGATTTGATTAACTCGCAAAATTAAGAACATTAACTCCCTGATGCTAACTACAATCCATTATGGATATTCTATGCATCCCTAGGATTATTGGATCTCCAAACTTTTAACTGTATCATATACAAATCTTATTTCATGAACAATTTCAAGAAAGTGTTTTGAAACCCATCTACCAAATCTTATAAGGTAGAAATCACTAAATATCTTTAATAGATCTTTGCAACATGTAAAGGTTTCATCGTAATCATAGTCATACTATGAATTAGTTGAATCCTTTAGCAAGTCTTTGCTTTAGTTAGAAAACATTTTTCTTTCTTGTCTGCTTTGCTTACAATGGGTTTCACCCAATTTAGGCAAATTATTCAAGTGTCATACACTTGCTTACAGACTTAGAATCTATTTTAGATTTCATGGTTTTAAAACCACTTGGAGTTATAACTCGTCAAATCATCCTTATTATTTGCATAATCATCATGTTCCAAAATGAATATTTTAGAACTCTTAGTCAATATGAAATCATATTCCTTTGGCTAAGCTAGTCATCATTGTGGGTTTGATGCAACAATTGAAACTCATACAACAACTTTGTTTAGTTTTCAATGAGAAACGACAATAGAGGATGTGCACTTGGAATGTACTACCTTCGACACATGGTTATTAATCCCATTACACATAATGAGACCACGCGTTGTCATTTGTAACATGAGGTGAATCATGCTCATATTGTTGCTTTTATTCGATAACTTCTCAAATTTCTTCGAGATTTTCGAAATCACTTTTCTTGAACTCATTCAAGGCTCTCGAACCTTTCGAAATTCTTATACTCCCACTTGCCTTTTGAGGAGGCATATTTAGCATAGGGTGAACCAACAATGGTTTTAAACCATGTTTGTTTGTTGCTTTTCTCGAACTCTTTAGAGATTTACACTACTCCCACTTGACCTTTTGGAACAATTTCCATAAGGGCACCTACTTGAGCAACAAACATTTTGTGCTAAGTATGGTTTGTGTAGTAGTACCCCGTGCTCTATATAGGAATCGAACGTGCATCAAACGGTTTAATACATGTTTTATTCCTTGCTTTGTAGAAAGACTTAATAAGAACTTTTCTTATCCATATCACATATGAAGCCTTTGCTATATTTGATTTGACGTATGTAGTTTGTTTAGTTTTGTAGCTTATTTTAAAAGTATATCCCTTGAACAATGGTTGGAAGATAGGTAATTTACATCCATTATCAAAATATATCTCATATAGATTGATAACTTCTTCCATAAACACTTCACAAGGTTTGCTTTTGGAATTTGTTGTAAAACGTTTTCACAACTCTTGGATGTTTATCAAGGTCTTGGCTTAAATTTTCATTATTACGATCATATCGCAATACTTTGAATGTGTTGCCAAGTACATGTCTTGACTTAAATTTTCACAATTACAATCATATTGTAGTGTAATCATTATCTTGTCAAGTTGATACTGAGCTTCATACTGAACATTTTGAACTTTTCAAAATTTTCACTTCCATGCTTCAACTAAGCATAAATAGTGATCGTATCACAAATGAAGTTTCATTGTCTGTCTCTAGCCTTTAAACCTTTGGTTTTCTTACATCAATATGTATTTGACCTCGAGTTCACATCATCATTTCTCTAAATGGTGACTTAGTCATAATTTCAAATTAGAATGATAATTACATATATCAATGGATTCATAATTCAATGATATTGAAAGTCCATCCCTTTGGATTTTCCGCATGCAATTTTCATTTTCATTCGAATTAATTGACATGTTTAGAGACAACTTATATATAGAAATGGTTTAACTATTTTCTATCATATAGAACTTTAAACCTATTTAGCAATTCAAAACACATTATGACTCAATGAAGCATAGAATAACATTTATTCCATGTTTTGAATCTTCGATGTTTAGTCATTACTAATCATTGAATGGTGTTTTGATAATGGCAAGAATGAATAACATTTATTTAATTCTAGGCAATTTATTAGTGGTGAAATACTGGTTCTACTTGTAAAGTTGCAACTTTTGCTTCCAAACTTGTAGATTCTACTTGTGAAGTAGCAACATTTGCTTCTAAACTTGTAGATTTATTCCTCCTTTAGCTAATTTCTTCCTTTAGTTCAACCAAATTGTGCAATGAGTGATCTAAACAAGACATCATATGTCCAAGAAGTAGCAATATGCTAAATCAATTTCTATAATATAATTCTTGAATTGGAACATTTCCATTCTTTTACCTTCCAACTATATGAGGTAGTTTCTAATCAATTGGAATTGGTCCATTTAATTTGAAACACTTGTTGTTCATAACAACTTTTAGCATGTAAGTAGTTCTAGGTTTGAGAAGTAGCAACTTGTTTGCATTTCTTGGCCTATAACTTCTTAATGCAATCCTCATATATTCCTAAATCTTTCCCGTTTGAGCCACTTAGAACATTTCTCTTAGGTTCAAAATGATACTTTGCTTAACTTGTTTAAGCACTTTTCATGATTCTGCTAAGTCTATTGTATCATTATTTATATTTGAGTTTAATCAAGTATTAAACTCTATATAAAGTAGATGAAGAATACTGTTATTTGATCAACTTTTGATCATAGAGATTTCCAATTATTTTCTTATATTCAATCATATTGAAGATAAGAGATTTTATTGGACTTGTACACTTGTCTTTTGAGGGATTGTACCTCTCATCTCATTATGTCCCTTGAAACATTTTTCAAAATGAAGATGTGTTGGTATTTTACTCAAATATTTTGAATAAAACCAACCTTAGACATGTGACATGAATTTCTAAAACTTGCCTTTTAGAACAATCTTAGCAAAATTGGAATATAGGTTTGTGGATTATCTTTTAAACCTTTTTGAGAACGTTTCTCAACTTTATTTTCAATCGAGGAGATTATATATAATAATAAAATTAGAACGACATGTTACTTACAAGTAAACGCAAAATTCAATTATGTTTATTAAATTTCAAGTACCAAAAGCGAATTAAATTGGTAACTTTAAAACACTCTATTCAATTTAAGTGATCCCAACTTGAATTAAGTGATTCCAAGATCCTTTATTCGTGCAATAATTAACCGGACTGAGGCCCTGCCATCAACCATTACATTTTCAAGGTGAGTAAACTCTTTACTGATTACAACTCTTGTAATTCTTGGTTGAATAATTAACCATCACATGTTTAATTATTACCCTTAGCTTCAAGGTTCTAAACTAATCTTTAGGTAACCTTGTTGAATATAACCAATTAAAAGTGTAGAACGTGATCTACCCCTACTTCCCCAAGATATATTATGATGCTCTGCTGAGGCCGACCCATCACAAACGATCAAGGTTTTCGTCGGGTTTTTAATTGGAAAAGCTGCATAAATATTACTGGAATCTAGATTTATTATGTTGTGATTAAATAGTGAACTCTAGCGCATCATCACAAAACATCAATAAAATCTAACATGCATAAAATACTGAATGCATAAATAAGACATAGCATGGCCCCTAATCCTAAGAAAACTAATAAAGCAAATTCTCCCACTTGAATCATCATGG
Organism: Chenopodium album; assembly: GCF_948465745.1. Lineage (NCBI taxonomy): Eukaryota > Viridiplantae > Streptophyta > Magnoliopsida > Caryophyllales > Amaranthaceae > Chenopodium > Chenopodium album. Next base: position 9,430,568 of record NC_137850.1, on the reverse strand, counting down.
ATCGCATCCACCTTGCTCCTTTAGGCCTTCACTTCATGGGCTTCTTGGATTAACTGCAACCTGTAATTCTACTCTATTCTATCTACGACTTAAATAAAATAAAATAAAATTACAAAATACTTTATCGGTTCGTAGACCGTACTAAGATTACAAAAATACATCACGATGCGCAGATCGTATTTAGCAATCTACTGGGCCATACTAGTCATTATATAGCAATAAAACAACATCATATATTATAAAATTGCCACATAATAAATCACTCATCATGCTTTCCTAAACTACAACATCGAATGTTCACAATTAAGGAAACATGGCACCTAAATATCTCATATTTTAATTAATGTAATTAGATAATATCATATATTATTCATGATCATCAATAAAATATCATATATTCTAAATTAGTCATGAGATAGAATCAAATCTTATTTTAATCTTAAAAGATAAATCATATTTATCCTCAAAGATTATCCTAACAAAGTTAGGAAATTCTATCCTAATTACTAGCCAATCACAATATTTTAAATCAATTATATCCAAAAATAATTATGGGATAATCACATTATTTAAATCAATTATTATCCTTTTGGAATATGCTTAGAATATCCTAACAAATCTTATCCAAAATTAACCACTTTAATTTAGGATAATTACCAATTTAACAACTTAAATATGGATAATATCAAATATAACAACTTTTGAATATTTGATTTTATCCTAAAATAAAATATTTTATCCAAATAAAACCAATTTTATCTTTTAAAATAAAAGATCATATTTTCAAAATATTTTAACTTATCCAAAATAAAATTGATTTTATCCCAAAATAATTCATAATTATCTTGAAATAAATTTTCAAAAACTAATTTTTTTTTTTTTTGATTTTTGAAAAACCGTGACTGCACGGTTGCTGGCCACCGTGGTTGGCTAGCCGGAGCTAGCCACGGTGGCTGGGCGCTTCACAGCAGCCACTGCCGCAAGGCAGCAACAACCAGCAGCAGAGGCAGCCACGGCAGCAGCGTGCAACGCTTGCACAGCTGCTGCCCCAGCCACCAAGACCGCCGCCCTCCCTTCCCCTCCCTCTTGGACCACCGCCTGGTCGGCAGCCGCCGTGGCTGCGCCACCCAGCCGCGGTTGCCGACCTTAAATAATTTTTTTTTTTTTTGTGTTTTTAATTTAATTAAAACAACATTTATCATAATTAAATTAAATTAGTCCATAAGATTAAAATTAAATCACATTCAATTTTAAAAATTAGGGTTCATCATAAAATTAATTCCAATTTAATTATAACTTTTAAAATTAAATCTATGATCATACATAAAACATTTTTATGCATAAATCAACCCAATTAAAAATATGAAACATAAAACAAATCGAATTAAATCAAAATCAAGCACAAAAATCATATTTTAGGGCTATAAATTTTGAAATTATTCGAAAATTAGGGTTAGGGTGTTCGAAAAATTCGAACATATTATGGCATAAATTCGGTCCTCTTTATGGCTATTTGAGCATAATTAAATCGCATTTAATCTATTCCAAAAGTTTAATCACATTAAATATAATAATCGTACCATAATTAAATATTCTCCCTCCTAATTGAATTAAAATTGTGGATTATCAAAGAATTATTGGCAATATGCGTAAATGCAATAGGCTAACTGATACCACTGTAGGAGTTTATAGGTACTACGCAGCGGAAATAACATGAATCATATTCATACAGTACCTAATCCAAGGATCTAATGCATAACACATAAAGAACAAATAATTGTACCTTTGAAGCGTGATTCCACGTGCGATCGAGCAAGAACAAAGGGAGATAAAGAACCCCAAGCGTGATTCCTCTACTTGGTCCACGGGCACAAGTTAAACCTCCACTAATGCTAGTTAGTCGTGATTGAACGCTTCAATCAACCTTCAACGGAGAGGAGAGACACGAGCTAATCACAAACCACCACGACGAACACCACGAGCCACCATGAGGGGCGCCGCACGTACGGACGTGAAGGGGAGAGAAGAGGGCCGTGAGTGAGGAGAGTGTTTTAGGGTTTTGGGATTGGTTGCCTTGATGTCAAAATTCACAGTGTGTGAATTATGACTACTTCTTCAAACCCTAGGCATGGATCTTATTTATAGATCACATCTCTAAATAAGAGCCCATGTCAAAAGCCCAAAACCCTTATCCTAAACACACTACTCTAGCCCAACACTCTACATGGTATGTCATAATCTCATGAGGCCCATTAATGGGCCTCTTACTTGTTTAACCCAATACCCTTGTTGTGTGACCTCATAGGATCCATTCTATAAGGCTTTGGGCTATTTAACTAACCCAAAGATCAATTATCATATCTAGCACCAGATATTGACGACCCTATAGAATGAACTTATTATCTCCATAATAGTGATCCTTGATATATCTAGTAATTGCACTTATCGAAGACATAACTCCTTCATATATAATTATGGGAATATGACTTACTTCAGTGGTTGATCTGGCTGCTGCCCAAAACAGTTCCTTGTATGTTGACCTAGTGAATTTGAGCTTGAAGTTTGCCCAAATGTGCCTAGCACAAAATCTTTTTTCAGCTTTTGGAACTAGATCATCCATTGCCTCCAGAAGACCCTAGCATATTCATTCACCAATTTAGTAAGTTATTCTACTAACTTACATAAAGAGAAGGTTAATAACTATAAATGAATATGTGAAAACATGAAATCTTACCTTTCCCTGTCTGACATTATTGTCAGCCTTGCTCCTTGATCATGTGTGAACATTTCTATAAGAGACTCTAAAAACCAATCCAAACTCTCTTTATTTTCTGCTTCCACTGTTGCCCAAGCTAGAGGGAATAGGTTGTTGTTCCCATCCTTAGCTACTGCCACCAGGATTTGTCCTGGATATGCACCCTTGAGGTGAAAACTATCCACCCCAATCAGTGGCCTACAACCCTTAGCAAAGCCATCTCTCAAAGGCCTTAAACACATGAACATTCTCAAAAACAAAGGGGGCTCAGGTCTATCTATACCATCCACAACCACATTGCACCCAGAACCAGGGTTATACTTCATCACAACTCTTCCATAATCCCACACCCTAGCATACTGCTCCCTTGTTGAACCAAATATGATTAGTTTTTCCTTACACCTAGCCATCCATGCTTTAAAGTATGTCACCTCAATTCCCAAATCATTAAGAACCCTAGCCCTAATATCCTTAATTCTCCATGCAAAATTACACCTAAACTCCTCTAGGTACCTGTCTGCTATGTATTCAGTAGTAATCATCCTGTTCTTCTTCACTCTAAGACAAGTGTGTTTCAATTTACAACTTTTAATTTACCAAGTTTCCTGCTTCACTAGTTTTGATGCATACACCTTAAAATGACACTTTACTTCCCCCACACATGTACATGCAGGCATTCTACAAGTATAAGTATTGAACTTACAGTCACATCTATACCTACACTGTACTGTAATCCTCCTAATGTCATTATGCAAGAACTAAAACTCATACCTCTCTTGTATGGCATGCAGTCTCAATACCCTTCTCAAGATTACAGCATTCTTGAATTTCTGCCTTAGCAGCAGCTGGATGGACTTCTGGAAATCCACATCTTCATTAAACCATGGAGCAGTATCCTCCTCTGAATCAGATCCACACAAGCTTCTTAAACTCTCTGAATCACCATCTTCAGCCTTTGGATTGACCCTGACTGTTCCTATAGCCAGGTCATCTTTCAGATCTGACCTCTTATCTCTAACAACACCCTGATCTATGCCACTACCCTGCAATTTCCTCAAACTCTTGTTAATCTTATCTAGGATCTCCTTAGACCCTTCAATAAACCATTCTTCATCCCCTTCATCAAATTCCTCTTCACCAGGTTCCCAATCTAAGTCCTCATCACTCAAATATGAGCTAGAGTAGTCAAATTCATTACTGCCACCAACATCATCCTCATCAAACACCAATGCTTTAGCCTTTGCTGATGCTTTACCTTTCACCTTACTCTTCTCTTTTAAACTACCAGACACTCCAGTTTCAGCAAGCTTCCCCTTCCCTTTCTTTGTCACTAAATTATCCCTAGGTGGACTTTCCTCCCTTTCAGTTTCTGTCTTCTTAAACCTAGGGCTCCTCCTAACACTGACAGTAGAAGTACTTTGACCCTTTTTCCCTTTTTTGCTAACCTTATCCTTTGGGGGGGGGGGGGGATTGGGTTGGGCCTGACTTCTGGGCTTCAAATTAGGATGTGATGTCACAAAGACTTCAACATACCCCTCTGCATTTATAATCTCCAAAAGGCCCCTCACTTCATCACTGTTGACTAGCTCTCTTCTACCAGTGTTAAAGGTTTTACCCTTCTGCCTATACCAACACTTGAAATACACAGGCACCTCCATATCACCATGAACAAATCCATGAATTGCAGCTATCCTAATATCATGTACATCCAACTTAGACACTTGGACTTTTCTTCTCCAATAACACCACCCCTACACCAACAAAGCAGCTGTCTATCTTTGCTAACTCTTTTAGGGACAAAAGCACCCCCCACTCTTAGACAGATGTCAACCATATCTTCATTGTCACCCATTATCTACCCACCAATAACACAGATATAATAGTATTATTAAAAGCCATATAATATCAACACATTATTAATCAACTACACTACTTGAATATTTAACTACAAAGCATCCAGTCTAACATGTATCAATAAACAAAACACACATGCACAGTCTTCTCTAAGTTAATTAACATAAACCTACATTAATTAATCTCAAATTTCAACCTAAAACACCAATTAACCTAATTCGCATAGTCAATTTCAAAAAATTCGATTTTTCTAGGGTTCTCTGTTTCAGTTGCCAAAAGTAACCCTAATTAAGCATAAAATTGCAAAATTGACATCAATCATTCACAAGTAATAGACGAAATTGTTGTAAAAAGATAAAAAAAGATACCTTCTTTAGAATCTTTCGCCTGTAATTGTCAGATTACCAGCAACTTTCGCCCTTTTTTTGAAGATGGATGACGAAATCCTCAAAGGCTATTCTTCTGCAACGTTGACAGCTCCCTTGTACTCTGCTATCCCCAACCACACAATTTTAAGAAATTGAATGCCCTAGAAGAAGATATTTTTTTGAGTAGATGAAGATTCAGAGAGAATTCAATGAAGATGGTTGGAAGTAATTAATGAAGGAGGAAGAATCGTGTTACTGTGTGAGAAAATTGGAGGTAAAACTAAAACATGGGACCCACGTCACTTTTCCGTCACAGAAACCGTTATCTGGTAGTAACTTCAAATTTTAATTTTTTTATGAGGTGTTAAAATAAACTTTTTTTTTTGGAGGTGTTAATATCAATTTTCATTGATTTGTCTGGTGTTAAAATCTAAAATTTCCAAAAAATTATTGTAATTACTTTTGATACAATACTTGTATATCTTAGTAACTGGTTTTTGAACATGTACTCATGTCAATTGTAATTATTTTGCTAATCGTTTCTGGGGGAATTTTTCAATATGATTCCCCAAAATAGAGCCCAATTTTAATTTTAGTTTTCTCAAACAGCTACACGCTACCCCTTATTGAAAATCCTGGCTTCGCCACTGAACCTGCTTATCTATAAACGTAGCACTTTCGGGCGTTTGCAATGTGGGAATGGGAGTTTGGTGATAAAAATGTGGGAATGAGATTGTGAATTAATTATTGGGAATTCATGAAAATATATCAATACCTTGTTTGGATAGTGAGTGAGAATATATAGAGAATAAATAACAAATTTACCCTTAATAATATATCCTTTCATTTTTTTCATTAATGGCAAAAATGTCATTTTAAACTTATTCTCATTCACATCCATTTATTACCTACCCTCCCTAAGTAATAAATTGGTTAAATATTCTCATTCTCAAACCTATTTTTATTCTCATTCCCATCAAACAAGCAAACAAAGCTATTTTCTTGAATTGGGATTAAAACTCCCAATCCCACCCTCAATTCCCACGTACCAAACACCTCGTTTTAGCAATAGTTTTGTATTCCTTTGCGCTGATGCGGGTGCCCATTTAAGATTTAGCTTAATGTTAATTAACCAATCTTTTCATATTATAGTTTCTAAAAGTTATCTTGTACTGCCATTCTGAAAAAGCCAAATGCTCATACTCTCATTTGCATCCAGTCTCGACGTTGCATCAGAAAATATTTTCGAACTCGAATAAAATTCATAAAATTTTCACAATGTGGCATTTTAGGTGGTGTATAAGTACTTACTTGTATAAATTTTTAAAGTATAATAGCATTCATTAAGTGCGTGATTATTTTTTACTAACTCTATAATGTATAAAACGCGCCTTTTGCTAATTTTCCTTGGCAACAAGCATTTTATAAATGAATTTTGATGAGTTTTGTCGCGGAATAACTCCTTTACATTGATTATTAAGTGTAATCTCTCCCAATCGTCATTTCATTGGCAACATCATTCGAATCATACACACACACATACCATTTCTGAGCCACTCCTACCCTCTCACTCAAACTAAGTACTAGTAAATTTTCTCATGCTCTCTCGTTCTTTACACACATACTTCCTCCGTTTTCTTTTACTTGCAACACTTCCCTAAAAAGGAAATATCATAATACTTGCAACACACTATAAAAGGAAAGTTACTTTAGGGAAAAACTATACTATTTCCCTTATCTAAAGCACATGGCCTACTAAATTACACTCAAAACAACCACTCATCCCATTTAAAAGTGTATTATATCATGTGAACCCCACATTTCTTAAATACCGTGAAAAAGTGTGTGTTGCATCTAAAAGAAAACGGAGGAAGTATCTCTTTACCTTATCGGCTTATTCGAAAAACTCGCCAACGCAATCTTTGTTGGCCTCTTGTCTAGCCTCTCGTCTACTCTTTCTTGCAGAAAAAACTCCACAAGCCTTTCTTTTGCTGTTGTTGGCTTACATTCAATGTGACACTCCTTCCACCCCCACTACTGTTCAATTAGACCTTTCACAAGCCTTTTGTTTAAATTCATATATGTTAGGATTTTATATCGTTGATTATTTAAGATTAAATATATATAAGTAAAGACAATATGTCTCTCTTCTCAATATTTTCATTGCAAAAAACATGTCAAATTCTATATTATAAAATCAAATTGATCAAAATCAGTATATATATGAAGCTGTAGAGGATTAACTACAATTACAATCACTGTGTAACTTTGATTTGAACAAGTTCTATCAATCGAAAGCAATTACGAATTGTTAAAATTCATTCCAATTATACTATACATAATGTTGATTATTGTTATTGTTTGTAATGTAGAAAACTTAAATAATCATTCAATTTTTTGAAATTCAACAAGAAGATAAAATTGTAGATATGCAGAACAAGGAGGTGTAATACTAGTAGAGGATAAAAATGGAATACTTGTAGATCAGGTTAAGAAGGAAAATCAACCTATAACACAAGCTCATGCAGATATTTGTTATAATCAGTTTTCAATTGTTATAATTAGTTTTGATTTGGATAATCAGTTTTGTATCTATACAATCAAATTTACAACATAATCAGTTTGATACGATATACTCACATTTTATTTCTTACAATCATATTTAGTTTGATATAATCACTTTTCATTTTTATAATCATATTTAGTTTAATATAATTACTTTTTATTTCTTATAATCACATTTAGTTTGATATAATCACTTTTTATTTCTTATAATCATATTTAGTTTGATGTATTCACTTTTCATTTAGTTTAATTTGATATGATCTATCGGAAAACTCTTCGTTTGCTCTAATTTAATGAAATTCTACGTCTAGTTCTGAGTCTTCTGACAGCCATTGTTGATTTTGATGAACTTCCTCCTCTCATCTTCACTATTGTTGAAGTGTAATACAGAGAATATCAGAAGAGGAGAGAGAAAAAAAAAAGAAAAAGGAGAGAGAAAATAATCTGACAAAGAAGGAGAGAGAATCAAAAGGAAGAGAGAGAAAGAGACGTGTGATAAGTGACGTGATATTTACTTGGTCCACATTAATGCCGGATTTATTATAGTCTTGGTAGATAAAGTAATTAGCTTAAGAAAATAGCTAAAGAGCATCACTCATGCATAATTTAATTACTATTTAAGTCATTGTCTTTTTAGGTGGCCTTAAAGTTATCACGTGGCTCTGGGTTAACACTCAATAAAGTAAAAGGCCTAATTTTTTCAATACGTTCATTTGGTGATTTGAAACAGGCGAACAACTAGCCATGGTACAATTTTTTCAGCACGTTCATTTATCAAGACTTTTAAAAACTTGATTTTATAAATATGTTTTTTTTTTTAATTTTTATTTTTATTTTTTTTTATTTTTATATTATTTTTTTGCTCACTTTTTTAAATTTTAATCCATTTAATGCACTTTGCTGGTTTGCTTGATTTTATTTTTTAATTACCCCTTCTCCACACATTTCTAAACATAGACCCTTGTAATATGGTGTAACACTCATGACTAAATAAGAAGTTTTTATGTTACTAATAATTCAAATAGGAAGAAATTTTATTTTATAGAGCTCGTGTGCTATATTCCCCCTATAATTAAGCTCATTTAGCTTGAAGTAAACTTGGTAGCAATGATCGCTTTGGATATCTTAACTTGACCTGGGATTATGAAATCATTCATACTAAAAAATGGACATACTGGTTTCAAAAAAAAATAAAATAAAAATGGACATACTTGAGGTGACTTGAATTGTATTTTACTCAACCCAAATAAACCCAAGAAAGAGGGGGGAAAAAAACAAAATATTGACTTAATAAAATAAACTTAATAAGCTTATGGTAACTTAGTTATTTAATTGGAGCTTATCCAAGCATATTTAAGCTTATTAAAAGCAACTCGAACTTATTCAAATAAAATTTTGAATAACGTTTTAAATTATTTGCAGACTAATTGATTTACCTTATTTATTAGTACAAAGAGAACCCTATAGGTATTAAATTCTAAAACTTTAACAACTAATCTACTCGGCATATGTCAATTACACTAAAGTGTTTCTTTTGAGGTTTGACGAATCACATAAATTATGGACGTGGACACGTACACTAAGATTTTGACCACAAGGAGAACAAAACATAAAAATAAATGCACACACATATACAAAAGAACTACAGATGATATCCTGCATTTGAATTTTTCTACTTTACAGCAGAAAGTTGATCTAGGTACATTAAGCAAACTCAATGGTGGTGTTGCAGCTCCTTTGTTTACTTCCTTTAATACAGATTTGACAACAGTTGCAGCTGCAACATCTGCCATTGCTGAAGCCACCTTTGAATCATGATGCAGTTTCTTTGACAACTTATTCTTCTCATTTGTTGCATCTGGCGCACCAGGTGTATGATAGCCTTGTGATCTATGCATAGTTGCAATGGCCTCTGTAGCCGCTGTTTTAGCCTTGACAGTTTCATATTTTTGCAGGTCGTAAAGAAGCTCTTTCTGTAGCTGCTTATCTGCAACCAATAAGTCTTCAATTTCATTCTTGTAGTCCTTGAGAAGCACACGTAGGCATTCCATAAGGGAACCAATGAGAGGGCTGTTCTTATTCTCTAATAAGCGCTTTAACTCAAAAAATATGGGAATGGTGTTTTGTATAAGACCCTTCTTGACTGCTTGAGTTATTGCCCTTCCTCTGGAAGCAGCTGCGGATGCTGCATTGCCATCTCCCCCTTCTTCATCCATTTCAGCCTCTGATGTTGCTGCACGGCTTGATGGAAGCCGTAGCTCTTTGCAAGTGAGAATACGGAAGGCATCCTGATTATCACAAAGATCACATCCTCAATCTAACACATATTGGCTGAGGCTATCACTTAATTCAGAGAGAAGAATGGGAACTAAGAGCTAAAGCCTAAAACACTAACTTCATCGATATCCATCTGAATAAAGAAAATATAATGATGACTGCCCTCAACAATTTTGATCCAGTAATTGAAATCAGATTAAAACCATTGAATCTTTTTTAGACCAAGCTGCATTTCTCTTATATTTGATATCACGAGATATGTATTACTCCCTCCATCGCTAAATAATTAAAATATTACATCTTGGCAAGGTTTATATATATATATATATATATATATATATATATATATATATATGACAAAAGAAGGGAGAAACAGAAAGAAATTATATTTTTAACTTTTTGGAAAATAACAGAGAAAGGGAAAACCCAAGTACCAGTAAAGAGATGTTTAAACTACAGCACAAAGAGAGAAGAGAGAACTGGTACCTGTAAGACAGACTGTCCTCTAACATCATCTACGCTGAGGATTCCGTCAGATGCAGCGCAAGGATTTCAGCACATATCTTTGCAAATGCGGCTAATAGATGCTCAGGAGCCATTTGCTTCAACAAAGAAACATATATGTGCATCCTTCTAGACCTTGTGTTCTCATCGTTACCTCTGATGGTATATGTTAAAAGGATGTGGGTCAGATAGAGAAATAGCCAGAGTTACACATGAATGCATGTCAAATAGAAAAATAGACATATCTTATTCTCCCATCTTTTGTTTGTATTGTATAAAAAAAACATCCATTTTGTCTGGCCCATGCATATTGTCAAGTTTCAAAATCGAAACTAAACAATGACAGTATCAAAGTACCAATGGAAACATTGTCCATTGTCTTCAAAGATATTAATAAATTGCTCAATTTGATAATACAAATAGGAGTACATTGAACCATAATTTCATTACCTGATTGAGAAAAGTCTTCTCTCAACTCTTGAATTTTGAGATTTGTTATTTGTCACATAAGCTTGACAGTCATTTAGAACAAATACGGCTTCTACAAAACTGTTGTAGGCTAAAAGAGGAGCCTTGGCTGAAAGATGAAATAGAACATCTCTCAAATAAAGCCTAGTTTGGAATGCTTATGAAACTGCCAGAATAATAAGAAGATACAGATTATTAAAATAAAACCTTTTAAAATATTTCCAAAGAGAAAATCAGCAAGCTGTCCGATTTTATCTGATTCATCATCAAGAGACAACAGAAACTGCAAGAAAAGTGCCCCTCTCCACTTAACATAATCAGTCTGCAAATTTATAATATAGAAACTTACACTTTAATTAGGTTGCATATCAAGAGCACAAAGAATTTTATACAATCCCGTGTTAAGACAAAAAAAAAAATGTACCTGCAGTAATCTGGAGAGTAGTATGAATGTTTGCCTTCTGACAAGTTCACAAGTGTCGCGAAGACACTTCGTAATTTTTGCTATGTAGCTGTTGATTTAGAGATATGGTCAAGTGGTAAGTACAAGAAACAATGTGAAAAGTAATCAGTGTTTTGTACAGAATATTTGCATGCTTACCAGTCAACCAATGCAGTGTAACGAACACAAAAATCTGACATAATTACAACAATGTTATTCCTAAGTGAAGCACAATCACTTTCTTCAAGTTCCTACAACAACAGATGACAGAGAGCAGAAAGATCAAATTCTTAAAATTTTTAGACACTAAAAGGCATCATGGTGTTGAATAATATCTGATTCAGGATTATTTAGCAAAATATGCTAATTTACATGAAACATTCCAGGCAACATAAAACAGAAAAGGCATTGCATAGGGCAAATTTCTTGAGAGCTCAGTCTAATATGTAGAAGTTTTTACTGTGATTTTACTTTGTAACTTATATTGTAATTGTTTTTACTGCCATGTTGCCTCATAAGATCAATGGAGTAAATACATTGTACAATTGTGTATGTCACCAGATCCCAAAACACTTTTTGCCAAACACTATCTTCTTCAACAAAATAAACAAATAAATAAATTGTTGTTGCTATTCTTTTTTTTCTTTTTTTTTTTTTTTTTTTGTAGTGTAATGTAAGCTGTAAAACTCAACAAACCTGTACAAACAATGAAATATATCTTGGTGCAAGCTTCCCATCAGCAAGACATATTTTTCCCATAGTAAGCCATGCTTGAATATACAAACATGGAGCCTTTTCCTTTATAGATATTGTAGAGCCTGGTAACTGATTTGACCTTGATTCATGAGATCCTGAAGTAATCATGCTGTGTAAAACAGGAACAATGGCCTTTAAATCCAAGGATGGACAAATGATCACCAAAGAACCTATGGTGTAAACTGCTGTTGTAGCTTGTAATAGCAACCTCGAAGAGGCAACTTCTCTTTTTCCCTTTTTAGTACTCTTAGATGGTGTGAAAAGGTTGTTCTATTTACTAGCCTTTTGTTCTTCTGATAGATACATATCTACAACATGAGGAGCTTTACAAAAGAGTTGCTCAACAGATTTTATAACCAGTGCATCTGCCTCCTGAGGACTCATTGCCTTTCGTTTACACAGTGTTTTTAGAGCTCTGACATGAGCATTAACCTGCCATGATATTCAAAACCAGTTATATAGGTACACAAGGCAATAAAATAAGAACACCAGAATGGGTAATTAATAGCAGAGTCAGACATCTATGAAGGTTGGTAAGCACTCCGCAAAATAAGTGAAATAACTTGTAACCAATCATATAATGAGAACTGTCTTTTCTTGTGCTATCAGAAAACATTGTTTTTCTCTAAGAGATAAGTCTAATCAAATTTTAGCTGTTTGCAATGAAAAGACCTAATCAACATCTTAAGTAACGAATTTCTAGATGTTTCACCCTAGATTATTTTCTGGATCCCTATGTCCCTGACTCCCTATAACCTTGTTATTCAGTTTGGCTGTCTCTAACAAAATTAGGAAGCTTAGGACTGGGATCCATGAGTATGTATACCTATCCTCATGGTAAGCACAACTGCACAAGGATCAAAACTGAAGTCATCTTGGATTAACTGACGGAATTAAAATCAAATGCTTCAGGCTCCTATTTGTATTTTACGCAACTAGCAAAAATGGAATTGGGTTACAAACTTTCTGTGTAAAAACCTAACTGACACTAAACTTCCAATTCTAAACAGCAAACCTTTCACTGATTCAGGGGGAAAAAAGAAAAAGAAAGTTTTTCAGGCATAACTTAAAAAGTACTAGTTTATTTGCTAGAGACATTGGTGACAAAAAAAAAAAAGCTTGGATTAGACTAGCACCAATCTACTTTTTTTTTTTTTTTTTTTTTTTTTTTGAAAACAGCACCAATCTACTTTGTAACCTTTGACAATATTTTATTTGATGGAAGGCAGAAAACAGACATCTACTCCCCCAAATAGCTAAAGAAATATGTGACATAAGCTATGTACCTCGGTTGAATGCATGTTGAATTCCTCTATCCGTTTTAGCAGATCATGAGCCAATTGTGCAGCAGGTTCAGCGGACAACTCTACAGAAACATTCGAGATTGTTTGCAACAATAAAACACGATCACAAGCCCAAACTGCAGAGTTTGTTACCATGCCATTAGCTGATTCGTGCATATTGTTCTCCAAAGTATGTGACTTAAATTCATCTGAGGTTACATCCCTGTCCAATAGCTTCCAGTGATGATAAAGAAATTCCCAGTCCACTGATTTACGAAGAAATGATGAAACTTCCAAAAGAAGAAGCCAAGCACCAGGAGGGGCTGTCCAGTTGTCTATTGGCATGGAATGTGATAACCAAAGAGATTCTGATGTTTTAATGATATTCTGAAGGGCAGTAGCAATTTTAGGCCTCAGTTTTCCCTTCTTACCAAGGCTTGCGCATATCATTTTCACCCACGGTGTGACTTCCCCATTACAAATCTCGCTCAACAGATCCAAGACTCCTTCTGGGTACATTGCAGCAAGCTCTTTCTCAAAACACCTACTACTGATTGTCGATTTATTAACTGCCGATACATCACCAAATGTTGCAGATCCAGCTCTAGAAACTCTACCTAAAACCAGCTCCATAAACAAGCTCTCACACTCTTCTGAATACTAGTCTCACTATCAATAATCAAGCGTGGAACAGAATGAAGCCACTCTATTACCACACTTCTATCTGAAAATATCCTGAAAGCCTACAAAGTCAGTAAGAATTTCTGTACAAGAATAGAATTGTACTCTACAGAAATCTAAGATGCCACCAAATACTAACATTTAGAAACATAAATCACACAAAGGGTGGATTGCATCACATGAACAGCAGAAAAGATTTTCAAAATATTGAGACACGTGGATCTTTTTTACATTAGATAACTTTTCGAGATTGTGAGCTCTCAACCAACCTACATTTCAATTCTGCCATGAACAAAATTTTAAGAAAATCTAAGTATTCACGCACTATTAGCTCAATTCAAGCACTGCAAATATATGTATTTTAACATAACGATGTTTGCATAGGCATGTAATGCAGGCACTAAATAGGTAACCAAAATGTAAGCTAACCTCAGAAAGAGCTGAAATTGCGGCCTTCCTTATGCTGATAAGTGGGTCAGAACATGCAATCCCCAGAAAATCAGGAGCTGCCTACAAGAGACATCAATTTGGTTATTAGCAAAAGTGCAGCCTTCCTAACAACTGCTTTTTCATCCGTGCACCTCCTCTTTAAGAAGTCATTCGCTTTACCCTCTACCCCATCATTGAAACCTAATGATTTCTTCAACACCACACGGTCTCTCGAATTCCTGCAACTGTATCAGAACCAATGCCACCAAGCACCTCGATTTCCATGAATCCTCCTCCACTTGACTGTATGATTTAGTACCTTCTGGGACTTGTAATGACATCATGAGTTTTGGGATTAGTTCAACAGGTGAGATTTTCCTTGAGCCATCTTCATAACAAAATCAACGAACCCAACTTGATCACAAGATTCCATAGCTTTAACAATATCCAATATCAGATTTCTCAGGCGCCTTTTGAGCCAAATACCTTGGCAAATTTCCTACAGCTTTATTCAAGGAACTCGAATGTTTTGCCATACCCATCATCTCAATTCTCACAAAACAAAGAGCAAAAGTTGTAGCTTGCGATTTCGTCGACAAAATCAAGATCAGCTGTCATTTCCTGTTCTCCATGCTCAGGCTTCAATATTTGCCTCAAAATCCCAGAACAAAAATCCAATAATTTCTTGCAATCTACATTATAATACAGAGTCCGCTAATGAGGTTTCTCCAAAACCTCAATCCTCAACTCTCGTGAGTTTAAACCTTTTTTTTTTTTTTTTTTAATAACCTCCATCATTTTTTTTTTGAATAACTTCCATCTTTCCTATTATTTTTTCATTCTAAATATACATGTTACATGTATACCTTGTGCTAGAACGGATACACTCTATTTGCAGATTAGTGAAGGAGGTGAATCATATTATCAAACACACCAAGCCAAGAACATCCCTCTCTGTCTGACTTTCGCATCACACATGGTGGCAGCATTTATCTCATATACTTGATTAATTGAATATTCACTTATCTCATATAGTTGAATAACGGCCCATGGACCGACCCGACATAGCCTAATACTCGGTTTTCAAGTACTTGTTACGCCACGTCGAACAAATATAACCTTGAGTTATGAGGTTTGTGGTTACACAATTCACCATTGTTCTATTCATGCAGAAGCTTGTTCCCAGAAATATATCAGGAAACCTACCCAAATGCACCAAACCCAACACAACCCTTGACTTATCAAGAACACCCAATAACAAATTCATTATCATCAGCATCATTCAAGTTTGTATTCAAAGCTTTAGGAGAGAGAAAGAGGGATAAATACACAGCCGATGCGAGGAGAGAGAGGGAAGAGGTAATAGATGAAATTGGGTTGATAGCAAAAAAATAAAAAAAATAAGCTGAACGAAGGAATTGAAAGGGGAAAAAAACAAACTACTCTTCTCTCTCTTCGACAATTTCAAAGTCACGGATTTCGCCATTCGCCACTTGCTGTCGCCGGCCGCCGCACCATCCAGCCACGTTCGCCCGCATAGCCGCACTCCTCTCCTACAGCTTTGTTGAGTGCCCTTCGACTCTTAGGTAAGTTAATTGATTTTTAAATTTTTAAATTCGGATTATACACAAATTCTTCACTTGTTGGCCTTGATTGCTTAATTCAGTTTGTTTATGTTATTTAATCTAGTCAATTAGTTGATTTGTTATTAAATTTATCTAATTAGGGAGTTAGGGTTTCTGATTTTTTTTAGGAATTGATAATATTGAATTGCTGATTTTTTTTTCTTCTGAAAATTGATATTATGAATTGAGAATGGGCTAGTAAAATTGATCATTTCATATTTAATCCATGAAATTAGGGGTTACCGGGTTAAGGTTTAAGAAACTTAGAGCATGAGCATTGGTGAGGTTACTCACCATTATCCACTAAAATAATACAATATATAAATAACATACTTTATTTAGCAAAGACATCCATTAAAATTTAAAATACAATATTCATTAACAGCGACTTTTGTCATCTCTTCATTCGTTGCCGAAACGTCCCCATATATGTTCAACCAAGTCATTCTTTAGTGCAATATGGGTCTCCCTATCACGAACATTATTTCTATTTTCCATATAACCATAAGTAACATACATTACATCAATTAAAACTAGAATAATACACATGTAGTTTGACTACCTTAATTGATATTTAAACTAGCCTAGAAGATGTGCAAATTCTTGCTTTAATTTTAGATATATTTCTTTTTCTTCTTCAGATAGAATTGGTTTTGCAAGAAGGACACTAAATAGCTTGAACCTTTTTTCTTCTTGTTTCTTCCGAGCTTTGATGGCATCTCGCTCCTTCTGATACTCTAGCATACGTTCTGCTACATCAATTCGCCTTTCATCAACATCTTTGTGTTGACCTTTCATTACATTCATCTCTGATAGGGCTTGAGTAAACGACTCTAAATTTTTAATTTCAGAACTACCCCCAATTTGAATTCCAGAATTGAAAACAGATTTACCTTTTCTTTTAGATGCTTTCACCCCGTCCAGACGACGGCGACGAGTATGAGTTTTTGGACCTTCATCAGTTGGAGTATCTGGCTCTGATCTTTTCGAATTGCCACCATCACTAGAAGGTAAATCCAGGTCTATTGGCTTCCATTTGTCTAACTCTCTCAACATCTCCCAACAACCAATTAAACCAAAGCGTGAACCATTACATGTTCCTCTATATATTTCATGAGCTTCGGTCATTTCATCATGAGTGTTGGTACCACTCATATATCTTTTTTTTGCTTCACTATAGCAACCAACCCATATACTCACATCTTTGTTTATTCTTGCCCACCGACTTTTAATAGATCTTAAAGTTCTAGGGCGCATGGTGGATGGATTTTCTTCTCTAGCTTGATCATAAAGGGATTTTATGTTCCTCCACATTACCGCCAAACTTTGATCAGTTGCCGTCTCTGGATCTTCAACTGCACACTCTACCCAAGCCGAAACGAGGGCATCATCTTCTTTTGCACCCCATTTTTCTGCCCTTACATTAGTGTTGCTCCCGTGGGGACCTTGAACAACATCATCATCACCAACACCATCAGCATCATCATTGGCTTGTTGTTGAACCCTAGGATCATCGGGTGGGGTTAAGTTACTGCTTCTTTCTCCCTCGGGAGTTGCTGGACTGTTTTGAATTATTTGGTTCACACCATAATGTTGCGACATTGGGAACATAAAACCAGAAGGATAATTTTGGGGAATTTGTTGCAAATTTTGGTTTAAAAATTGTTTTGAGAATTGTTGGGTGTAATTTTGGTTTGGAAATTGATTTGGGAATTGTTGTACAAATTGTTGGTTTGGATGCGTTGGTTGGTTAGGAATGTTATAAAATAACATCCTTTGAGCATTTGGATTATAAGGGTTATTTGGATCAAAATGAAAATTACTTTGAAAATTTGGAGAATTGGAAGATTGGTTATTTGGATTATTTTGAGAGGAACCACTTCCGTAATTAGGATTATTAAGATCCATAATCACAAATTATTTTTATAATGAAAAAAAGAAGAGTGAAACTTTAAGGGTGAGAAACTATATCAATATTAGGCTCTATTTATAGATAAAATTATAATTATACCGTTGGTGAAATTATTTTTTGGAAATATGTTTAAATGAAGTGAGAAACTACCGTTGGAGCATTATAGCAATACAACTGTTAAAAATTAATATAGCCGTTGCATTCTACAGCAAACATCAAACACAAATAGCAAACATCAAACACAACTTGCAATATTCATGACAAGCGTCATGTGATAATTGGACCTAAAAAAAAAAAATCAGATTCTTTGGTTTAGAAAGTCAGCAACTCACGCTCATACTCAGTGCCGCTTCAGACGTTGCTACCTCATACTGTGAGTAAGTAATGAGTCAGATATTTCAATGGTAAGCTAACTCAAAAAAAGTGAGAGATAGTTCTGAGGAGGGTACTGACTCACCGTTGTACATGCTCTTAGGGTTTCTGATTTTTTTTTTTTTTTTTTTTTTTTTTTTTTTTTTTTTTTTTTGGAATTGATTAGTTTGGATAATTGCATTTCTGGTTTTTTGAAATTGATATTAAATAATTGCCTTGAATTTGTATATGTTCTATTCTAAGCTCACTATTAGGCCCCGTTCACTTCACCTTATTTTTGCTGAACTGAAATTATTTTTACTTAAACAAAATTATATTTACTAAACTTAAATTATTTTTAATGAACTGAAATTATTTTTGCTAAAGTGAAATTATTTTTACTGATTTTGTATTATAATTTTTCTTTAAGAAAACTAAATTTTAGTGAACTGAAATTATTTTTACTTAATATTATTTTTTTAAGGTGAAGTGAACAGGTTCAGTGTTTTAGCTATACTTTATTATCAAGTTACTGTGTATAATTAACTTGGATTTTTTCCTTAATAAATTTGTTTTCTCTTCATAAATTTGTTGATATTATATTTGGGTAATTAGCTTTTTCCTTAATGCTTTTCTTTTATTGTTGATGTTTTAGTTTGATTTGATTAATTTTGATGAACCCCTTTTGATTTTATTTTTGATTTGTTTTATTTTCAGTTCTTCCATCTCTTTCCTCAACTTCCAGAACCTTCTTGCATCATTCGTATTTCTTGCAGTTTATTTTGTGCTGTTGAATGTTGCAGAGGCTAGTTCTTCCATCTCTTTCCTCAACTTCCAGAACCTTCTTCTTCCTTCCGTATTCTCCTCGTTTTCTCTCTCCTCTAAGCAATCATCATCTTCATCATCTTTCTGCCTGTAATTCAACTATGCCGCGGAAAAAGGTAACTTCATTTTTTCTTACAAACTTTTATGGTATCATGAATTTGTATGCTGAATGTGGTTATTTGGGGACTGCACACCACCTGTTTGATAAAATGTTTCACAGACACTGTTTTGATTAACATCGTGATTGCTGAGTATGTAAACTTTGTATCATTTGATTCCTGTTGGGATGTTTGAACGATATCGGCATCGGTTTGTGGTTGGAGAGTACACTTTGGGTAATTGGTACTGTTCGTATTAATCTTTTGACTTTGTATATTGGCAGCAATTGCAAAAATCATTTTCGGGTTGAATTCATTTAATGCTATTTGTTAATTTGGAGATATATTTGAATGGTAACTAAAGTAAAACATTTCGTTTGTTCTTAATTGTTATCATTTATGTTTGATTAAGTTTTTTTAGCAATATACATTGAACTCAGACAATTCCATTGGTAAATATATAAATCAATTTCTGTTTTGTATAAACGCAATGTACTATAATCATATGTTCACGACTAATAAATATTTAATGGAAACCACTAAATTATTTCATTTAAGAAACAAAAACTATCTCAAGTTCTATATGCATTTCGTAGGGAGAGGAGATAGAAAGCTGCTTACATGAAACTCATCCTTCAAAGTGTTACTTAATTTCTCAAGCCACATTTTCACACTTTTAATTTTAAATCTTTTCATTGATTGAATTTGGGGCTTTGTCCCATTTTTTGGATGTATGGGAATTTTGGAGTAATGCAGTTTGAAGTAGGGCATTTGGAACGGACATGCCAAAATATTTTTTGTAGCATGAATGCAATTTATTGGGTATAGTTATTTTGGGGTGGTTTTGATGAGAGATTGCAATTATAATTGGGGAAAGGCTATCAAGTTTGAATAATGGCGGTTATGGTTGGGGTTTTGAGTGAGGGAATGGAAAAGTAGTGTGAAGAGTAATATGAAAATGCTGATGAGTCTGCAGAGGAGAGATAGTAGAGTTGAAAAGAGAAACCTGGAAATGAGGGATGAATGGTAGAAATGCAAAGTCTGGATTGATGGTCTTCAACTGGGCAATATCACCAAAATTCCCCTGTTTTTGGGGAAGATATTGTGGCTAATTTTGTAAATCCTCAATGTGTGTGTTAGAATAGCGTGATGTTTGCTCTTCATAGGCCTTCTTTCTCCCACCTATTTCCATAGGTGCATGCTGGATTGAGCTGGAGATGGTAGGAAGATGAAATGGATTAGTCCAAATAGGTTTGAATCTGAAAAAGAAATGCTTAATTATATTGAGAAGTGGGAGCAACTTTGTCTTTCTATATCTTTTTATCATAACTGCTGGCTGCTATGGATGTAATTACTGAAAATATTTCTTTAAATAAAGAGAAGTTTTGTGTGAATTTGTTAGGGTTCCTTGTTCCAGATAAAGATCTTTATGTTATGTTTTCATACTTGGATGATTGGTGTTGTTCTTTGTATTTGAAATCTGTGTAGGGAAGAGGTAAGGAGGAAAAGTGGAAAGTTAAGTCAGCTCCTGGTGGATCATCGTCATCAACGTTAGAGACAGAAGCTGTTATTGATGACTTCAGTGGGCTTAACATATTAGAACAAAGTGGGAAGACAAATGCTCCTATAAGTCCTGTTGCATCGGTCCGACATCAAAGTGCAGTGCCCGGACAGAAGGTGCTTTGGAAACCCAAATCTTATGGAACTTTGAGTGGTGTTACAACTGCCCCTGAAAATGAAGTTGCAAATGAAATCAAGGCAAAGGAAGTAGAATCAGCTTTAAGTGAGAAGAATAATGCTTCTTTGAGCACATTGTTCAGTGGGAAAATATTGGAGAATTTTACTGTTGACAGCTCCACTTGTTCGCATGCCCAAATTAGAGCTACCTTCTATCCGAAATTTGAAAATGAGAAGTCTGATCAGGAGGTGCAGTTTTTTTAAGTATTTCTTGTGAATTCTGTTTGAGTGGATTGTTCCTTACCCAATATTATGATAAGAAATATCTAATTATTCTTAATTTTGATGACTATTACTGGTGTAATTAAAGTTGGGATTTCCCATGCTTCTACAATGCTAGTTTTATGCCAAATGTAAGAATAGTGAGGGGATTTCATTCCTTTAGGCACTGTACCAGCCACAACTTTTACTAAATTTTAGACTTGGTGCAGAAGTCTGCCTTCCATATGGATTATGGACACTATTTTGTGTGTCTTGTTGGTAGTGGTAAATCTAGGTATATATATCTTGGATGCCAATTCCCAGCAATAAAGAGGAAGGCTCACATTTACTAAATAATTCTTTAGGAATTCTGCCTAACAGTTGAACTTTGATGATTAAACTAGCATTTCAATTGGTTTGGTAGAAGACAATTAAGAGGAGAAAGTAGCCTTATCTTGCCCCGCTTAAACTATATGGTAGATTCAGCCATTGAAGATTACTTTCTCATAAAAAATCTCTCGGATCATGTTGTGCCTTGAAGGCTTGAGTTATAGGCAACTAGGATCAATTTCTTTTACCAAAATAGCGGCTTTAAAAAGTTTGGTTATCTCCTATTATGTTGAGATAATCATGGTTTGTCTAATTATCAATATGTTGTGTAAGTTCATCCGCTTCTATTTCATAGGGTTTCCTTCTTTTAGGCTTTTAGCAATATCCTTCTGTAGTTTAATGTCAGCTTGCACTTATGCTACTCTGTGTTTCAAAAAGTTGATAATAAATTGATATCGGGAAAAAGCCAGGGGAACATAATTTATATCATTGCTTTGATTAGAAATATTATATCTATATATCTGTGTGGCTTTTTCTTTATATTTTTTAATGTATTTCCCTCGTAAAGAGTTTGACCTATATATGGCCCAATCAGAGTATCAGACCCTGTCACTTGTGGTATCCATATTGGTTTGTTGTGTGTATACTTGTAGGTCAGTTTTCCCACTTCTTCATTTTAAGTTATTTGTTATAGCAAGTTTTGCACCAATACATGGCCCAATCAGAGTATCAGACCCCGTCACTTGTGGTATCCATATTGGTTTGTTGTGTGTATACTTGTAGGTCAGTTTTCCCACTTCATTTTAAGCTATTTGTTATAGCAAGCTTTGCATAAAATAATGTGTAATAATGTATTTCTGTCTGTTTGCTATGTTGCAGGCACAATTTGCATACCTACTGCTAACTATTTGTTTGTTTTTTTGCTCTACTTGTATACAGATTAGAACGAGGATGATTGAAATGGTTTCCAATGGCCTTGCCACCATGGAAGTAAGGGATAAATTTTTACTTTATCAACTAATTATTATAAATGCTTTTGATTTTCTTACAGTACACAATGTAGTCATGGAGTAATTTAGTGTTTTGACCACTATAAGTTGATTTTTTAATCAAATGCAGGTATCCCTTAAACACTCCGGGTCCCTTTTTATGTACGCTGGGCATGAAGGTGGAGCATATGCAAAGAACAGCTTTGGAAATATGTATGGTTTCATGTTGCCTTGTGTTATCAATATGTCTCCTTTTTTCCCTATATAATATCTGATATTTTCCTCCATGCTTCTATTCTATAGTTTTATTTTATATTTTATATTTTACTATCAGTTCCTGTCTGTGAGATTATCTGTTTCAGAGTATATAAATATCCGATCTTGAATTACATTGAAGTCTGACAACTGTAAGCCTTGAATAATATTATCAATTTCTTATGCTTTGTACCTATTGTTAGTGCAGACCCTACTTTACAGTAATCATATCCCTCAGTTGGCTGTTTTAATTCCTTATACAAAGGTCTTTCCATGGTGCAGATACACTGCAGTTGGTGTTTTTGTTCTAGGTAGGACGTTTCGTGAGGCTTGGGGCAGTCAAGCAAGTAAAAAACAAGCAGAATTCAATGATTTTCTTGAGGTGAGCCTGCTATCTATAAATTGTTTGTGAAAACTTGTAAATTGAATTACCTTGATGTCATCCAGGTAAATGACAGGCAGACACCTGATAAGCTTAGTTTACAATTTATATAGTATACTGTATCAGTGGTTACCATCTTATCTTTTGAAGCTAGTTTACGTGACATTTTGTTTTCATTTTGTGGTCTGTTAGAGGAATCACATGTGCATATCAATGGAATTGGTAACCGCGGTCTTGGGTGATCATGGTCAGCGACCTCGAGAAGATTATGGTGAGATACATTGCTTTACACTCATATGTAATTGTCTCCATTTACTGTACTTTGTGGGTGCTTGCGTAGAATAGAGATGCTTTCTTAATTTAAATAGTAATTGTGCATCTGTCTGGTGTGGTCATAGGAAATTGGAAGACAATTGAAAGTTCTGATCCAAAAGGGTTGTTTCTTAAACTAGATAGTAAAAGTTCTTGAGTATTTTGTATTGATCAATCATTAATGATCAAAACATCTAATCAGTCCTTGCTTAAGGAAAAAAAAAAGAATTATTTAGTAAGTTAGTCCACTCTTTTATGACACCTTGATGCCAGTTCACAGTAATGCAGCAGCCCCTGACACCTCACTTAATGTTGCTTTGCAGTTGTTGTGACAGCTGTTACAGAATTGGGACTTGGTAAACCCAAATTTTATTCTACCCCTGAAATAATTGCTTTTTGTCGGAAATGGCGGCTTCCAACAAACCATGTTTGGCTGTTCTCTACAAGGTATTTAGTAAAGTTGTTTCCAGTTGTTTGATCTTTTTTATTGATAGCTTGTTGTAACAGTCTTCAGATGAAAGTTTCTGCCTGTATCTTTTGTATAACAGATGAAAGTTTCTGCTTGTATTTCTTTGTTTTTGGAACATTTGCACTATTTATGAAATAGGAAATTTTGAGGGGAGGATAGGTGTGTGGAGGGAGGAGGGATCCATTTTCTTTGATAGGATGATAGTTGTCTTGGTCAGGGTAAGTGATTTATTTTTAATCTCATTCTAATAAACCAAATACTTTTAACTGATGGATGTGGTCATGAATTCATGATCTCGGCTGTGTAACCTCTTTTGGGGGCTATGGGGATGGCTCTCATGGTCGCAGTAAGCTCAAAAGCCTAGTGATGCTACTAAGAGTTACTAATTTTTTCCATTGTTAGGTTTGAAATGACAAAGCACCTTGGTTTTTAAAATTTTTTTTGGCATCATTGTACTTTGTGTCACTACAAGTCAGTTGCTTCTTGCTTGCCTATAATATGAACCTGTTATATTACAGGATTTTATGTCATAATTATAGAAGTGTAAGGAAGCTTCAAGAGTGGCAAAGTGATGTGATCATGAAAGAGGTAGGGGAGGACCTAAAATACTTGGAGGAGGGTAATTGAGTGTAATATGTGCCTTTTGGGATTGAGGAATGGAGGAAGAATATCTACGCTTAGGACATCACATGACTCTTAAAAGTCTTAATTATAAACTTTTTTTTTTTTCCTTTTTACCTAATGTGTGTTGCAAACTCTATTTATTTTCCTATCTTTTACTTGCTTGTTTTTCCTCTCTTTTATCTCCCTTTAACCCTCATTTATAAAACTTTCTCATTATTTTTTTCTTATGATCTCTTTTTGATTTTCAGTTCAGATTGCACTCACATTTTTTTAAAATTTTTTTTTTCTGTTTTTTCGTCAACTTTTTAATATTGTCTCTTTATCTTCTCTATTCCAATATTTTGTGGACAGTTCTTTATGATGATTCATGTTAGGTGACTTCTAATCATTTTGCTAAGGCTTGTTGCTGTTTGTTGTATAGACATGTATCCTTGTGCCTAGGCACTGAAGCTAAGGCTTTAGGGGTTGAGCGCCTTTATTGGTCTAGAGAAGTCAGTTTAAAATAGGGGCACAACACCCTTATATACACCAAATAATTTTTCTTAATTGTGCGTCACTTTAATGAAGTGCGCGCCTTCTGCCACTGATCCTTGTATCTGCATGACACAGTGATCTATTTCATAACAATTGATGTATAGGCCTCTTTTCTTTGAAGTTAGTAGTTATATCTGCCTTAAAATTTCCTCCGCTTTCTCTCTTTCTACAATACAGAATGTTTGAAAAATTAGTCGTTTCCACAAGAAGATAGTATATTATTATCCTGGACTTTGTAATAGGTAGCTTTATTCTTATTTCATTTTTCATGATGAAAATGTATCTGCAGGAAGTCAGTGACATCGTTTTTTGCGGCATTTGATGCTTTATGTGAAGAAGGAACCGCAACATCTGTGTGCAAGGCATTGGATGAAGTAGCAGATATCTCTATACCAGGTGGCTCATAAAATAATAAAATAAAGAAATACTGCCTATCTTATCTTAGTCAATATTAAGTTGGGTGGGTGTAAGAAAATGGTATAAAAAGTAAGAGTGGGTGGAAAGGTCTAATAAATATTGTGGGGGATAAGGATGGTAAGGCAGATAACGAGGTTTGCCAAAAATAGAATTAAACAAAGTATGTGTACTTTTAAGAATCAGACTAAAACAAAAGGTGTAAAGAAAGGAGGTGGTACATTAATTGGCTATTTTTTTAAAAAAATTTTTGTAACTAGAAAGCATAAAACTGCATGAGATAAACACTTATGTAGAAGGCTATAGATTAATAGTAGAAATGTGCACGTGCGCGGGGGGTTGGGGGGGGGGGGGGTTGCTGTAAACAGTTATGATAGTGATCTTATTTGTGGATACATTGTTTGTAAAAAAAAAAAGGTAGGATTAGTTTGATTGGAGTCATAATCTTGAGTAGTGGTTGCTGGTATCATGTGGGGGATGGACTTGTGCATTGCGTCATTGCCCATTCTCTGTGATGGAGAATGAGTAATAGAATGGAAGTTGATTTTATGTCTTTCTTTTTTTAGGAACAAAGGATCATACAGAGGTGCAAGGTGAAATTCTTGAAGGCCTAGTTGCTCGTATTGTAAGCCCGGATAGCTCAAAACATTTGCATGAGGTTTTGAGGGACTGTTCTCCTCCACCAGTAGAAGGGGGTATGATCTATGCTGCACTAAACTTTGTATTTGTGAGTTGAAGTTATACTTCTGTTACTGGAAGCTTTCTTCTTCTTTTTTAATATATATATATATATATATATATATATATATATATATATATATATATATATATATATATATATATATATATATTTGTTTTTAAATTTTTTTTATAATTTTTTTTAATGAATACCACAGATATGCAAACAATTAAGCTGATGTTGTAATGAATTTTGTTTGTGGCACATAGCTTCTTGTGGCATTTGCAAAGCTGGGATTTTTCATGTTATGCAGTTAAATAGAGTTAAAACAATGCTTCACGTGTTGCTTTCTGTTTACTAAATGTTGCAGTATTGGATGTAAATTTACTAGGCAAGCCTTGTGCGATCCATGGTTTTACCCAATTAGCTTCATGGCCTGTTTGAGGATGTGTAATTCTTGTCAAATGCCGAATTTGGCTCAAATTAAGCTGTGTGTCTATCTAGTGCTGGATTTGGCTCAAATTGAATTATAGAGAAGAGCGAAGAAATATCTAGAGATTTGAGGGAAGCTAGAGTGTACCCTTGTTAATGCACGGGATATAAGAGAAAGTTATGTTGTTTTCCTCTATTGGATATGTAGATGCCCTAGACGGATTTTATGAGGAGTAATTTTGAATTTTTTTAAAAAGGGAGCCAATAGAATTGCAAGGATTGGGTTTGAAAGCATGTGGTTTAAAGTTGGTAATTTGACTCTTAATAAGCTGATATTATAGGAGACATTTGAAATTAAGGGGTATTATTTTTTTGCTGATGTACCTATTTTTCATCTTGAGGTGTTTTTCTATGATGTACCCACTTCTACTTTATATTAGTTTTGGCACACACATTTTACCATCTTGCACACCTCACCGTTTTTACACCTTTCCACTCACGTGATTGTAGGAGTTCTCTCTCTCTCTCCCTTTTTTTTTTGGGTGGCTGAATTATCATACTTGTGCTATATTGTTGAATTAGATCTATTGAGTATTGATAGTTGAAAGAGAGTGTAGTGCCCACACAAAATAGAAACAAAATTTGATAAGCCAGATACTTGACTTTTCCTCTGAAAAAGAGACTTATATTGTGTTGTTTGATAGAAAAAAAAAAAAAAAAGTAATTTGATCCCAATTTTTATCATGCATGTAAAATATTTTTTTATAAGCTATGGTTGAAATTTGAGTACTATTCTGTTTGCCCATTTGCTTGATGTTTTCTTTTTCATATATTTTCTTTCTTATGGGAATATCAAGTGTATTAGGTGAAGTTTTAGTTTAAGTCTTAATGATTTTTTTCCCCGATTCGCAGCTAAGCTAGATTTAGGACCAACATTAAGGGAAGTTTGTGCGAAGAATAGAGCTGATGAGAAGCAGGTGATGTGACTTATTCGTTGTACAGCTTGTTGCAATCGGACTTTTTCTTTATTTGCTTATTCATTGGTCTTGGAAATTGTTGTGCAGCAAATCAGAGCTCTTCTGGATGAAGTTGGTTCCTCCTTTTGCCACAGTTTTGTTGATTGGCTGGGAAAAGGGGAAGGTGGTGATCATTCCCGGAATGCTGATAGATCTGTTATCACAAAGTTTTTGCAAGCTCATCCAGCAGATTATTCAACTAGAAAGCTGCAGGTTTGACATGATAATTTGCAATGTATTCTTTTGATAGATTTGTTTATTGTCGTTTGTATTAGTCTCACCTGCGATACTCAAACTGTGGATTTAGTTTTGTGGCACCTAATCAATTAATTGAGTGCTTTCTGCCAGTCATATATCAAGTTGTTGATTGCTTCTTCTTCATTTCCCTTGGTTGTCTGTTACTCTGTCTGTCTTGGTTCTTCTATGGTGTTGGTTCTATTATTCAGTTTCCTTTTTCCCCATATTATAGTGCTTGAATAGCCTGAGTAATTCATCACTGATTGTGCTTGTCTGCCATTCCATTTACTGCTTACAGGAAATGATCCGTCTTATGAGAGAAAAAAGATTCTCTGCAGCCTTCAAATGTTACTATAACTTTCACAAAGCTGATACCATATCAAGTGACAATATACATTTCAAGATGGTCATTCATGTTCACAGTGATTCTGTGTTTAAGCGATACCAGAAAGAAATGAGGTGTTTATCCTTAACTTTTACGTATGTTATCTTATGGCACTGCGATGCTTGTATGTCCTAACATAAAGGATGTTTGTGTCTTCAGGCGCAATCCTGGCTTATGGCCATTATATAGAGGTAAGTTTTTATCTGTTTTGAATTTGAATGTATTATTGATTTGATAGGTTTTTTAGTTGTTTGGTTTTGCATTTTGGGTAGAGGTATAAAGAAACACATACTCGTGAATACTAAACAGTCAGTAATTAATGCAGTTAAACGGTTTTGAAACACATACTCCATAACTAATTACTCCCTCTGTCCCTATTTTTTTGCCCCACTTGACTTTTTACGGTCTCCAAAACGCATCTTAAAACATATTTAACTCCATTTCTATATGCATAAAAATTATAAATTATAAAAACTTGATATTAATTAAATATATAGTGAGACGAATTTAACAAGACCCCACTTGACTATATTATCTCTTATATATTAACGAGAATTCACGGTAAAAAATTTTAAAATTTGACCCAATTATTTGCAATAGGGCAAATTGGAAAAGCATCTTCTAATATATGTAGAATTAATTTTATTTTATTTTATTTTTTTTTGGTGGGACACTTACAATTCAATAGAAATTTCGTGTATGATCGATTGATGTATATATTTTCTAATATCATGTTAAATCTATTCATACTTTTAATAAAAAAAAAATATATCACAACCATTTTTTTTTTTATCTATCTATGCATTATACTAACTTTTGTTGGTTGTAATGCTGATGTAGGGGAATTAGAATGTTAGCCATAATTTTGATATATTTTTTTAATTTTTATTTTTTTATTACATTTGTCATGTTTGTGTGCGAAATGTTGATGTTGCTCGATTTTGGCTTTTCTTTCATATTTAGATTCTTTCTTGGATTAGATTATACATAATTTATCAAGAATAAAATGTTCACCATTTAAGATTTGTATCATTGAATTGAGCATCTCTATTGGAAGGTCTGAAAATAATTTGGTTTTCAGGTTTTTTTGTTGACATAAACTTATTCAAAGGAAGCAAGCATAAAGCTGCTGACAATGGGAAAGAAATGAGTGACGACAACAATGTGAATGTTAGTAGTGATGCATCTGAAGCAGATTCACTAGCCGACGAGGATGCTAACTTAATGGTTAAATTGAAATTTCTCACATACAAGGTAGGTGAACATGTCTTGATTGGTTAGGCTTCTTTCACATGCATGTGCACCTGGAAGTTTGATGTTGTGGGTGTTGTTTATTCACCTCATACTTTGCAAGTTTGCATCAACATTTAAATGCTATGAAGATGCTCGGTTTTAATATGGTATATTGATGTCCTTTGATTATCAAATGATTGGTCTCTGGTTTTTGTGGGACCTTTCTTTGTTTATTGTCTGTTGCAGTTGCGAACTTTCTTGATCCGAAATGGTTTATCAATCCTTTTCAAAGATGGTCCTGCTGCTTACAAGGCATATTATTTGAGGTTAGCTACCTTTCAATATTGTTTGTACGAGACTTGAGGATAAAAAGAGAAATGATACG
Source organism: Chenopodium album (assembly GCF_948465745.1). NCBI lineage: Eukaryota > Viridiplantae > Streptophyta > Magnoliopsida > Caryophyllales > Amaranthaceae > Chenopodium > Chenopodium album. The sequence continues at coordinate 9,400,761 of NC_137850.1, read as the reverse complement.
ATACTATGGCTTAGAATCCTCAAGACATTAATTTTAGCTATGACAGTATGACACCTTACCTCTAGTGTTGGTTGAATCGTCAAGGTTACCATTAGTTGAAATTTAGTTTCTTGAAAAGACCAAGGCTGACTTGAGCATGTATTTAGAAAACTTTTTCTCATTGTGGTCATTTTCTGTCTTTGTGTTACCATATCTTTTCTCTATGCTCTTTCCTTTAAAGCTCCTCCATCTAAAACAAAACTATCAGGGTAATAGCTGAACCATCTCTCTGAGGTGGTGAGACATTATTTCTTTGTTTAAACCTTTAATAACTTGCATAAGTTAATGCCATCAAGATGTATGCTTGTCAATTGACCTAGTTTTGTACTTGTTAGTTGAGTAATGTAGAGAATTTTTGAGAGCCTCATGGATAAGGTATTGTCAATTCCGATATATTCTAAAATAGCTCATTTGTTGTTTTTTGGGGGATGGGGTTGGTCAGACTGCCGAAGAACTAGTATTCTAATTAAACAACCACTAAAACCATCATTTGCATAATGTATCTTGTCACTAGAAGAGTATGAGTGGCTGAAATGTACCACTTCTCCCCCAAGTCATGAACGGTCACAATTCTCGGAGCATCAAAGTATTTTACCGATGATAATGTTGCCATTAAACGTTTATCTGCAATGTCCTACCATGTATGAGTGATCACTGTGTGCCACCTACTTGCTGGCTCTTTTTGGCCTTATCCATGTGATTGGAATATGTTTTGGTCACTCTGCATGGCCTTTGGATTACTTTTCCTTTTCAAGGTCACATTAGATGGCTGTAGAAATTGCTTTATAAGACATGTTTTATAGTTGTTTGGTAATTATGGCTTGAGGAGAAGGCTAGTGTTCTGAATGATGGATGTTGCCTGGTCTTAATGGGTAATGGTGGTGTCTTGTCTGCCTTATGATCTAGGAGTTTTATGTCTAATACATGTAATGGAAAAGCAGTAGAACTGTGAGTTTGTGATCTTTTTTATATATCAAAGGTATGATATAATGACTAGCTTTTATGGTGAACTATTGCCTTTCTTGATAAGAAATATTTGTATGGCAGACAAATGAAAATCTGGGGCACCTCTGCAGCAAAGCAAAAGGAATTAAGCAAGATGCTGGATGAATGGTAGTGCTGCCATTACTGGAAATATTATTATTGTTTCTGTTTTTGTGGCTGCATTTGATATGTAATGCGGTGCTATCTTGAAAGGGCTGTCTATATAAGACGGAAGTGTGGTCACAAGCAGCTGAAGTCTAATGTTTATCTCAGTGAGGCTGAATCTTTTCTTGAACAATATGCGAAAAGGAGCCCTGCAAATCGAACACTCATAGGTGCGGCTGGAAATTTGGTGAGATCTGAAGATTTCTTGGCCATTGCTGGTGATATGGATGAAGAGGGTGACCTTGAAAGAGAACGTGAGATAGAACCTATTTCACCATCTCCTACTAAAGAAGTTATAAGAAAAGAAGGCCTTATAGTGTTCTTTCCAGGTTTCTACCTCTTCTCTACACAAAATAATTAGTGGCTTATGCCCCACAATATATTTACCATTTACTACGATATAGAAAATTGATTAAGATTTAGGAGTGAAAGAAAAGTATTGTATGATTGTAGTACAATGTCCTTTCATAAATTTATGTGGAAGAGCATCAATTCCTTCATTACATCTCTCTTACTGTATTAACAATTAGTAGAATTAAGATTTACCATCACAAGATTCACATTTTACAATCCATGTAAAGTTCCAACCCTTCTAATTGTTATCCTTTCTAGTCTGCTGGAAAGAGAACTTATCTAACCAATTACCCAATTAATCCCATAATTTCAAGCAATTGTTTGACATTTTTTTACTGGTTTAAGATATGCTGGGATTCATATATTTATTCTGATTAGGTGAATTATAGTTTTTCGGTAATGTGAATATAGTCAAATTTATATGCTACATTGCTTTCTAATAGGTATTGATTTCTTCCATGATCTTTTCAGTGATGACTAATGTTGCTTTTCTCATTTTTATTTTTACTTAATTTTTTCTTGCAGGAATACCAGGCTGTGCTAAGTCTGCACTTTGCAGGGAGCTGCTGAATGATCCGAGCGCTTTTGGAGAGGGTCGTCATGTCCAAAGTTTGATGGGCGATCTTACAAAAGGCATACTATTCTAACTATCTGTTGCATCCAATAGCGTAAATATATTATGCCATCGAGTTCAATATTGATATGTCAATTTCACTGCCTCTTAAGTCTTTATGATTTTGGTTGTATTCGAATAGTTGGTGAATGAATAGTGTATTTGCAGGACGGTACTGGCAGAAAGTTGCTGAAGAGTGCAAAAGGAAGTCTGATTGCATTATGCTTGCAGACAAAAATGCACCAAATGAGGAAGTATGGAAGCAGGTAAGCACAAGTTTCATGGATAGTGTCCATTCCCTGTGAGGATGGCATCTCTTTTTTCTTTCATAATTTTTTTTTTTTTGTTAAATATTTGCAATTTACTACTCCCTCCGTTCCCTAAAGTTCAACTTTTCTTTCTGTTTTGGGGCGCTTCAAAAGTTCAATTCACTTTTAATTTATTCCATTATAGGAAAAACCCTTTTACTACCTTACCTCTCTTACTGAAAGCCTGTTTACACCTTTCCACTCACTCTCGAAGTTTCTCTTACTTTTATCCATCTTTTTCTTACACCCACTTACTTTTAACAAACATTTTTAAAAAAGGAGTGTACAATGAGTTGAACTTTCAAAAATTAAGGGTTTAATTGATTTTTGATATTTAAACGTTATCATAAAACTTGTATTATCTTGTTGTTGTGAGATAACGTTTGAGCCTTCTCACAAGTTACCTTTGAGCTGTTCATACTTCCTTAGAATCTAAAGTAATTCGTAAGCAGACTTGTGACTTGTGGTAGAAACATAAATATAAAATATTATACCTATGTGTTTGTGTGTGTGTGGATTACTTGTATTTTACCAGCAAATATGTGTGTGTGTGCATTGCTTGGATGTTGCTGATCTTTTTGGTCCTTTCCTATTGTTGTTAATATCTTGTTTTAGTAATTTTGTTTGTCATCCAGATTTTTTTTTTCAAGTGGGCATGTTTGCATCTGCTTGTCTGTCATATGTATTACCTGTGTTGCCAATGTACTGAATTCAAATGCCGTCCATTGTACTAGATCAATGGATTTTTGATGATTAGAATAGGTTGAGTGGATTTGAATGTTGCTCCTATATTGCAGATTGAGGAAATGTGCCGAAAAAGCAGGGCATCTGCCATTCCAGTTGTACCTGATTCTGAAGGTATCTTTGACTTCATCTCTTTGTAATCTGTCTACTGTAAATGTGGAATAATGATGCTAGGTCTCTGCCAAATAATATGTATGGCTGTATTGGACTTCAGTCAATCCTGCAGAATCCTTATCCAACCTTGTTAATTAGTTTTGATCCCCAGTACAGTTCAAGTCCAACATAGGTTTCATATTCATTGCTTGTGATCTGAGTGAACCTCCACAACATATATGTTTCACCCTATCTGATACAATTGTTGCATGTTGTATAGACACGACTATTTATAAACCTATTTTGATCTGAGAATTTGACATTAGCCACTTCCGTGAAAATTCGAAACAATAGATACAAAACACCAAGTCATGATTCCTGAAGCACAATGCTTAAGTAGAATATGGCTGTTAGCTATTCAACATAAACTTTGTGATTCATAACGCTGAAAAGAAAATGTCCATTACACTCCACAATTGTCTTCTTAAATTTTTATGTGAATGCATAGTCTCTGGTGCATGCTCTCACAAAGTCACAATTTGGAGAGCTATATTGCTTTCACCGCTTTCTCTTTGAAATTTAAACCGACTCTGCTTTAAGTGTTCATTAAGAGTTGTCTCAAGTTGTGAGAACCATGGCTTGGTATGCTGAGTGGATATATCATTCCTTCAGAAGCTCTTTTACGAGTGTATATTTATGAAGTGTGAGTTATAACTCTTTTTGTGCCCTCATGTTTGCTGTTGGTCCTGTACTTTCATAAGTCTTCTTCCTTGACTTTATTATACTCCCTCCGTTTTTTTTTATAAATGCATCACTTGAGAATTTGCACTATTCATATGTTACATTTGACTTAATTTTTTCACTACTATATAATTTATAAACATGGTCATGTAATATATTGTTGGATTTGTTACAATGTCTACTATCATAATATAATTTTGTTATAATTTTTACCAATATCTAGTTAAAGATATTAATGGTCAAAGTTGTATCTCGACAAGTGTGAAAACTCAAGTGATGCATTTAAAAAAAAAACAGAGGGAGTATGTTTTATACTTTTATTTACAGCGTTAGTTTATGACATTCTACAGTAAAGTTTCTCTGTTTACCATTTTCCTGGATTGATGTAACTTAATGGTGGGTTTCCTGTTGTGCAGGCACTGATTCAAATCCTTTTTGTTTGGATGCATTATCTGTTTTTATGCTACGCGTGCTTCAACGAGTAAATCATCCGGTACTGCTTTTTTTCAATCTTATTTGGATGAGGTTATTTATCAAATTAACTCATACTAAAGATTATTTCTTGTTTTCTATGTGGGGCAGGGAAACCTTGACAAGGCATCTCCAAATGCCGGTTATGTATTGCTTATGTTTTACCACCTATATGAGGGCAAGGTATGATAGTGTCACCTGTCTTGAAATGATCTTCAAGTTCATGCATTTACATGTGTCAATTGGATTATCCAAAATTCACATTACCTATTTGTTTAAACATTTGTCACTGTAACTATGATCTCCTTCCATCCACCTTCCCCAAATACCAATATGCAGCAAAGTAGGAGAATCTGATTGGCTTGGAGTTGCGAAATTACTTGATTCCAGTGTAGCTACTTTAAGAATGTCCTAATTATTTTACTATTTTGATCTTTTCTCCCTAGAGCCGTAAAGAGTTTGAAGCTGAATTAATTGAACGCTTTGGTTCAGTTGTGAAGATGCCTTTGCTCAAAGCTGAAAGGTTTGTGTCTTCCTAAAATGGAAAATCTTTGTTTATTACTATTTTTTCTTTCCTAACTCAGAAATCTCTATGTTTGCAAAAAGAGAGTTCTAGATGTTCTTTTGTGCTCTGGTTCTTCTTTAACATATGCAGAGGCCTTTTTAAGTCTGACTTGTAAATGGGCATACGCCACTGTCTTCTTCTCTACCTCACCATATAAGCCACTAGCAAATGATGCTGTCTATTTAGGATAAGACCAACAATGACATCTGGGTGTTCGTCTTCACTGGGCTTAGGGAGCTCAGTGAATTTTTAGTCATAGAACATCTCTGGACTCCTGCAATTAGGAATAGACTGTCCTTGATTGCCTAACTTAAAGCTCATTTTACTTGGATATTCTCTATGTATGTGTTTAACGATGAGAGGAAAATGTTTCTATCAATTGTACTACCTCCGTTACACAATAGTTTCAATGTTTATATGCTCATAAACCAATGAATTGGGTAAATAGATGAGATTGGACAAGTATTAAAGTGCCCCATGTGCATCATTCTAATTTTACTGCTCTGCTTCAGGGTACACTTTAACTGCGTAAATTAAATGGGAGTAATTAACTGTTTAGGGGTTGTTTGAAGTTTTAAAAATTGCTTTATAAATTTAAGTGGGATAAGGGTACTTGTGGCATTTGACCTAAAATTTTACTAAAGAAGCAAACAGTGCATCTATTGTGAAATGATGAAGGTAGTATAAACTACAGATCAGAGACCCAGGAGTCTCCCAAGATATTCAATTGGAATAAGTGATGCCCCTGTGCTTGCTGTCAAGATGGTTGCAGCAATGATGAATGGACAGGAAGGGTCTACAACATTTTATTGCTGGAAAATCCAAGGAGATGATGCCAGCATGTATCTCAGTTTTAAAACCTTTTTAAATGATGTGATGTTGGTGAGGCTAAATTTACAACTTCATTTGGTGGTAAACACAACCATATTTCTCGTTTTAGAAGATTTGGTATTCTATCATTTCAAACCCTCTCTACTTCCCTCTCTTGTTTCTTACTTTTGTGGATGAAAATTTTAACCTAACACTCTGCAAAAGAATGAGAAGGGGGAAAAATACATTTATAGAAGAGTGAGAATAGAGAGAAATAAAGAGACTGTAATTTGAAAATAGGAGTGAAAAGAGAGTATTTATGAGATAGAAAGGAGAATAGGAGAGAGAATGTGAGGTACAATATGTCAGTAGGAGTAAAGGGCGCGAATGCACGACACCTGTTAAAGCCGCCTTAAAGGAGTAAATGAGTGATATTTGTTTGGGTTTTTCAATTTTTTATGACTACTCTTCACATTTTGGAACAGATATCCGATATCTGATTCCTGGTTACTTCGAATATCAGATTATTCGATTTTAAAAATTTCACTATCCGAACTTAAATTGATTTCGAATCGGATATTCATAATTTTTGGACCGGATGTGGATTTTTTTTCGGATATATGGATAGCTTTGCTAAGCCCTAATTATGATTTTGGATTTTTTTTTTTTAAAAAAAAAAAATTAATTATAATGAAAAACTAAATAAATACCCCTCCCCCACCGATCCCTTTCTCTCTCTCCCCTCCTATTGTTGCCTCTTCTCCTTTTTTCTTTTTGCTACGAGTTTCAAGGTGGGGGCCTTTTTTTCGGGTGTGTGTTGGGTTGATTCAGGGTGGGTTTCGGTGGTTAAGGATGGATTTCAGTGGTTAGGGTTATGTTTTGGAGTGGATGGGCTGAGTTGTGGTATTTAGGGTTACATGCATAGTGTTCAAGTGGGTTTCGGGGTGACTGGGATGGATTTTAGGGTGGGTCTGTAGGCTTGGGCTGGTCTCGGCCAGCAGGCAGGGGTGTGGTCTGTAATGGTCGGCCTTTAGGCGGGGGTAGTTGTGGTCTGGCAGTGTGGGGGCTGTGTGTGGTGGGGAGGGTATTTCTTATTTAAAATAATAATTTCAATTAAATTTTAAAAAAATGCTAGGAATTGGATGAACTCAGGCAAGGATTTCTGTAATGACAGCAATTAGAGTAAGGTTGAGGATAAATTGTATTGAATTGATCAACGTAACCACTCAATACCCCTTTTGTTCGAGAGGAAAGGAGCTCTCCCTCTACGCAAATGCTTAATAATACTCTTTTTGATGATTATTACAGCAGAGGCCACTTAAATACGACTAGTTTTCCCTCACATCCCACTAACAGAAAAGATTCCCCATAACAAACTTTTCTAACAGAACTTGACACCTCAGCTCCTCACCTTTCAATTGAATTTGGTGCCCTTGCCCTGCTTCCTCGCATAAGTGAAGGTGCATTCGTTGCAAAATTTTTAAAAGTAACCAATGTTATTATGACGTGTTTATTAACCTATACAACCAGTTACCCCCTCACATTAACAGCTTAATTTGAAAATATAAATTTACTCTTTAACTCTTAGTTAATCAAAAGGGTTGACTCATTTTCCTTTTTAATATTCAAGAACCAAAAGCTTCTATGAACGATTGAATTTACAAATTAAAAAACTTTAGAAAAGAAACACGCTGACTATAAAAGTATGAAGAAAGTTCAAGCTAAGATTTTTTTGTGCAAAGGATATTCTAAAATATTTACTGGTCTTCCAGTGCTGCATACCCATGTCACGGCGTTTTCAGGCATGAAACAACCTTTCTTGAGGCCTATTCAAATTCTTATGCAAATCCCCATATCAAAGGTGAACTTAGTTCGAATCTTGTTGGCTTCCTAACCTCTCACAACTCAAAATAAATAAGGCTATCAACAAATGCTCCATTTAACACAAACCAATATGAATTTTGAATGGTATATCATTCATGAAGCTGGTGTTATTTGTTTTATGGTATGAATTTTTTTAGGGGCACAGTATATGACTATTTGTGAATTTTTTATTACTTAGGGCTTCTCTACCTGATCCTGTGAAATCCGTGCTGGAGGAAGGGATCAACCTATACAAGCTACATACAAAGCGGCATGGAAGGTTTGTGTTTGATGTGATATGTTATATTGTTTTGTGCTCGCAATATTCAAATCAGACCATGGCTTGCCATGTGATGTCTTATTAGAATTATGATTTTTCAAGTACAAATTCTTTTCGGTTAATAGGATTTTTGTGATCATATCTAAATGAAATTTCAGTTCATTGATGGTTTCTTTACACATTAGTAAGGGATTAAATGATCTATGTCATCGAATAACAGAAATTGAACTTTTTGCTACAGAATTCGTTTATGAAAAAATAAATGAAAGAAAAGCGATGAATTGATCTCCTGAACTCATAAAGCTCTATTTAGTTTTTCCCTTTTGGTTGAGATGTCTTAGATTTTGAGCTGTTATTAAAATGCAGAATGGACTCGACTAAAGGCTCCTATGCAAAAGATTGGGCAAATTGGGAAAGGCATATGCGAGAGACTTTATTGTGCAATTCTGAATACCTCAACTCTATTCAGGTAAACTTTTTCTTTTATTTTTGGTTGCTATTTGTTGTAAGAAATTGGAATTTTTAGTAACATCATCTTGAGTTTTTATCATTCCAGGCTTCTCTCTGGGTTTATATTGCCTTTTACTGTAGTATTGATTGATAAATTAGGCCTTTGAATTTTGATATCACCTGTTGAAGGACATAGATTAGTGCATTACATGCTGTTTAAACAACTTTTCTAAACAGTTGTAATTGAGAGGAACTGAGGGAATAGTTATAATATATTATAAATACCTGTAGGGTGCTGTTAGAGAATTTTTTAGTCAAAATATAGTGGTTTCTGAAATTGTTAACAAACGAAATTATATCTTTGTGTGTGCGTTGGCAGGGACGCGGGGGGGGGGGGGGGGTGAGGGGGTACGGTGAGGTTTCACGGTGGGAAGTTGGGATAAAGGGGTGGGGTTTTGCCGTTTCAAAGATGGGGTGCGGTGGGGTTTGGTTCAGGGTTGGACCATGCAGTGGGTGCGTGGAGGAGTTCGAGTCAGTGTGTTTTGATGATTACAAAGGTTACTAACTGTAAGATTAACAATTCACTATATAATATCTTCTAGTAGTCCCTCACTCCCAAGTAAAGGCTAACATTGCCTCTTTTTTCGCAAATCCTATGAACGGAAACATTCATGATGTATAGACTTTAGGTCTGGAATAAATTATTATGTCATTTGATTAAGGGTTTTTTTTTTTTTTTTTTTTTTTTTTTTTTTTTTTCAAATTACAGCAGAATGTTCTGAAACATTAGGTGCTGAATTGCAGTTGAAGATTAATGTTTAAGGTCACTATTATTTGCTTGTACTAATTCCAAAATTGGCTGAGAACTGTATTTGTATTTTACAGGTTCCATTCGAGAGTGCTGTGAACAGTGTCTTGGAGCAATTAAAAACAATTGCAAAAGGTGATTATATAACTCCTAGTTCTGAAAAGAGAAGGCTTGGAGCAATTGTCTATGCTGGTGTCAGTTTGCCTGTTACTGAAATACGCCATCTTCTTAGTTATGTAAGTGTTTCCAAATCATTCAATATTTATTATGGATCTGATGCTTGCATTGCATATTAGTCTCAACTTCAATTATTACATTTGCTATCTATTGACTAGTTAGGCTTCTTACAGTCGTTTCAAACATATTTGCCTTTTCTTTGAAGCCCTTGAATCAGTATTGAGGAACTTAAATCCAATGAGAAAGATGTCATGGGACTACGCCTTTTTGTTTCCTCCCTTTATTCCTTTTTAAGCTTTATGGATAGTTATTTGATGTGGACTTTATTTCAGAACCCACGCTGGAATTTACTCTTGTATTACCTATGACAACATTTCTAAGATTTGATTCTTGGTGCTCATACTGTTAGTCGTGTCTCACGAATCTGTCAACCTCCTTTCTTCGGTATAGTTGATCCTGTTTTCTGCATTTAATTTTGGGAATCTAATATTTTTTGAAGATGCCAGTGACATGTTCCCATCATACAATGGATACAGTTCAATGATTGTTAACGTTTTATGATAATATTTTCATGTTTTTGACCATATATTCATATAACCAGCGACTTTATAACCCAAACCTGTTGACCCTCCATAATTGTGGTACCAAAAGCAGTTAGCGGTAATTCAAAGGTAGGGGAGTGTCCTTATTTACCTACCTACCTAAACTGGAGGGGCTAACTTGTATTTTTCTGAATTTGTAGTTATCATGTATGACCCTAATATTTAGTACTCAATATTTGGAGGCTCATTTCTGGCTTTATCTTGTATATTGATATTTGCAATTTGTTTTTGCCTCATCTGCAGATTGTTGATTACAACTCCAAGGTTGAACCTTTTTTTAGTGACAAGAATTTGGAAGTCAACCTCCGGAAGGCTCATGTTACTCTTGCTCATAAGAGAAGTCATGGTGTCATAGCAGTGGCTAACTTTGGTCAATTTCTTAACCGAAAAGTAGACGTCGAGTTGACTGCTTTGCTGATGTCTGATAATATGGCTGCCTTGGAGGCACGCATTGGCTCAGTGGATGGTGAAAAGATTGAATCCAAGAACGAATGGCCTCATGTTACCTTGTGGACAGCACCAGGAATTGCTGCCAAAGAAGCAAGTACTTTACCTCAGTTGGTGGCACAGGGGAAGGCATCTCGTATTGAAATTGATCCCCCTGTTGTTATAGTAGGCGAAGTGGATTTTTTTTAGTGTAGTTCTTTCTAATGTCCCTTGAGCCTTTGTAATTGATTTGTGCATTTGCGGCTAATAGATGTAGTAATGTTGAGTACTAGTTGAAAATTTTGGTAGGACATTGTTAGAGTTTCGCGGTACTCTTGGTTAAATAAAAGGAAAAATATTATTGAAGAATATCTGTTCTTGCTTCAATATGTCCATGTTCTAATTGATACTGAAGTTGGTAAATTCTGCTGACTTTCTTGAACTCCTATGGTAGGTTGTAAATGTTGGCATACAGAGTAGCGATTAAGCCCTAATAGTTGTCAATTGTGCAATTAAACCCTAACATAATTTTTGGATCAAATTATTGCTGGAAATATGACCAGTCACCGGCAAAGTTATATATTGGTAATTGGGATTTTTGAATTTGGGCGAATATTTATACAAATTATCGCTGTGGGTTTAACTTATTTATTTATTTAATAAGATAATCAATTAAAGACCAGGCTTAACAGAAATAAAGAGTTAGGGTTATTACTTTAGCTTATCATCTTACTCAAAAATGGTTTGATCTTGCACAACCACGCACTGCAAGGAAAGCATTGTATTGGTAATCCTTTGTCAATAAGCAAAAAATAATAACGCATAATGTTAGGTGACTAAAAGACGATTAATGTTTGTACAGGTAGACCCTAATTGCGGCCAAAATATAATGTTATACAAGGTAATTAAGAAAAAAACCAATGAGTTTATTTTAGTTGACAAAAATTTGAATAGTATAAAATGAAAATTTTGACCAATTTTGAGTTAACGATGCTAATACAACATGACAAAAATTTGGATAGCATAAAATTAAAATTTTGACAGGTAAAATAGAACGAAGGTCAGTACAGAAATTAATATAAGCTGAATAATTATGGTAGAAGGAATTATTTAAGTGGACAATTGATAAAATGGAAGGTTAATACTAATCAATTACAACCCAAAAAACTTTCCTAAGTATCCTGTATATGCTCTTTGACACCTCAACGCTCCTGCATTTCAACTTACAAGACCTTACATAGTGATCAAACATTCAAACCCTTATATCCCTCTTCTTCTCCACTCTCCAATCCACCATACAAACATGAAACACCCTACCAAACCAACACCACACCTCAACGATTCAACCCCATCACAATTGGCAACGCTGACCTTACATGATCTACAACCTACGCAACAACCAAAGAAAATACCAGATGGCAGAAATGTGGATTTGGTGATTAGACAGTCAAAATTGTCCGTGTGTGGTTGAGGGTGGTGGTAAATGGGTAGAGGGGGGGAGAGGTTTTGGTATGGCCGTGCAGGTGGCGACTAGAAAGTGGTGGTCTTAGAGGCTGTGGAGAATAGACATGAGAATTCAATCTGATGGGGGTGGTGGGTGGAAAGGAGGCAGAAGTGGAGGGCTGGCGACTCTGGTTATCCTTGGAAGGATCTTACACAACCATGCCATGAGCTCCATCGAATAGCAATTCAGAAATGATATGCTGTAAAAAAAAATTGCAACCAGTTATGTTGAAAAACTATGATGAAAACTATGATGCAATGTGCTCCATGAAATTTACAGCCACTAAACTTTCTAGCAATCATTTGTTAATTTTTGCTAAACGAGTAGACTTCTGGCCTCTTAGCCAATGTAGCAGCAGACAAAGAAGCCAAGGCAACAAATCCAGTATCAAGTAACGTTCGGCTAGAATTTCTGGATGACAACAGAGTTGGCAAGACCAGCCTGCTCTATAGTCTGATCAAGATCAGTTAGTTGCCTGGGAGGAAATCCCATCATCTGCAGTGTATAAACTCCTGTTCTAGCTGGCCTTGATGCATCAATGAAGGCATGGATATCTCTTATAGTGTGATGATAATTGAAACGTGAGACCATACGAGTCCCATCAGCTAACCTAAGCTGGATAGAGGTTGATGGTAGTTTATCATCCACGACTAGGCCCATCACAGGGGGTGGAGCAGAGCTGCGAGCAGTTACAGCAGCAGAAGAGTCAGAAGGGGTCGAGTGGCTAGTACCCAACGTTCTTCCAACGCCCTGGAATGGAACTTTTCGTTTTTGTGGTTCCTGCATGAAGTATAAGTTATTGAACTTTACAACACAAAATAACATGGCCAAAAGAATAATGCAAGTGAATGAAAAAACATACAGGGCAGTTCTCATTCCTCCTCACAAGATTACAATGGACTGCAGTCTTCCTGTCTGCTGGCTCTAGTTCTTTCGGGCACTCAGAATTTGTGATGCTCTGCACAGAATATTTTTTTACATAAGCAAGCATACACAATGCCAAATTATCAACTTCAAGATAGATAGATACAGCAAAATCACTCACAGAAAACTATCAACTGAATTAAAAATAAAACTATCATACTTAAATACTGGAAACATCATCTACCCATACCAAGCTGTTAGCATGTGAAGGAGAGAAGTGTATAAATCTTTTATAAGTTAATAATGGTTTTCCAGGTTCTTAAGACAAATTTTAGTCCCAACCAACAAGTCGACAACTTATAAGAAGAAATTGTGGCATTAAATCTGTTGTGGGTGTAACAATTGAGTGCGTTTTGTCCTTTTCCTCTTCTAATTACAGCGCACTTGTTTAAATTTAATATGTAATTAAAAAAAAAAAAAAAAATCCTGACGGGAGCTCCATTGTCTTGATGATTGAAGCACAACATATGCAACGACTCAAAATGAGGGTCTTAGATTCCATGATTGTTAAGTTCGCTTTCACATATAATTTATGAAAATCATATATTACAAATCAAAACTTATGCCAAATCATCACCAAGTGTCTGACTGTCGAGTGTCATGCAGTGAAGTCTAGTGAAAGACTACGCCTTCCATATACATACTTCCTCCTTTCCATTTAACTCGCAACAATTTAACACTTGCCATTATTCACATACTCCATATTAGTGACTTTAGTGTTTGACCATCTTTAGGGATTGAAATGTAAGTTAAAGTATAGTCGGGAATTCGGGAACTTGTTAGACTCATCTCAATGTATATTATCATAATATCAAGATTATATAAGTTTTACTTAATCATAATTAAAGATATTGATGATTGAAGTTAAGCATCGGCAAACTTGAAAGTCAAATTATTGAAAGTTATATAGACATAAGACGTGACAACAAAACTCAGACAAAGGTAGTACATGTTTACACATTCAGATAATATTAAACCTTCTTTTTATAACACAATATATTTAGGACCTTCCCCTAAATGGTGTTTTCAAAGGTTTCAGCATAAACATACATATTTTCCACTAACCTATTGTAGTCTGTTAGTCTCTTACATATTAATTGCTGGGACCAAATTTTTTTTTTTTTTTTTGATTTTTTAACGACACTGGAACCCTATTGACCTATAGAAACTGCCTCACACTCATCAAACAGAATAAACAGATTGATGATGAATGCCAAGAAAAAATAACACAGCTCTTCATCCGTCAAATACATAGTAAAAAAAGAAAAAAAAAAAAAAAAAAAAAAAAGTAGGAAACAAAAAAGGAATCAAATCATCCGAAGACCATTGTAAATTACAGACAAAATTTGGAGGTTACCTGCAAAAATGGAGCATTTTCTACGTCATCAAATCTCCTCAAAGGCCCATCATCCACTGTGAAACCATTACGCCATAAGGTGATAGTATGAGTGATAGTTTCAGGAGCCTGCTCAGAAGGAGAAGATGACACCGTCTCTCCTGAGAGTAACCTAGCTGTTCCAGTAAAGCTTCTTGAGCTTGAAGATGGTTGTTGAACATCAACTGGTGCCTCGATACTTCCCACACGTCTAGCTTGCTCAAAAATTGCTTCAGCATTAATATCCTTGGAAGGATCTTGCACGACCATGCCACTGCAGGAGAAGCATACAGATTTAGATCTTAACCAAGAATCCGAAATTTACATGAGCTAGTAACTTCATTCCAACACAACCTAGCCCTGTATGGCTGTATGCTTTTATTTGATCTTACACTAGAAAAATGAACAATTTTATGTCAAAGATTTTGCACCATAAAGTGAAAGAATCTGAAACCATTATATTCCAACAAGGAATCATAACCCTTACCAGCATTGACATTTGACACGACAGTATAACACACATCAAACAGGACAAGCCCGTAACAATCTGAATTTACCAAAGCATAAAAAAGGTCACTGAGTCAAACAAATCAATGTTCTTTGACTTATGGGTTACAGTGGACCAAAACAAAGGGGTCCATTAAACTACCTGCATTTAGAGACATGAAAATAACATATTAGGATGGTCAGCCACTTCGTTATCTTAGGGGTGAATTTTCATACATCATCTCCCTTGCCCATCTAGAATGGGACCTTCTTTAGAAGAATTAGAGTACTAGGTGTTGTTGTCTAAACATTATCAATTTATGTTCTAAACTTGCATCATGCATAAAGCACCATCCTACAAGTGAGTAAATGAGAGGGGAAGGGAGGCAAAAGCACAAGTGCACAACCCCATGAAAGAGATCTGAAATTCAAATAAAAACAGCATACATTGTTCCATACGGTATACTTGCGTCAGATAGGAAAATACCAAGTTTCATGACCTTTTCATCAAACATGAACTAGTCTTATTATGAATATAATCCACTAAAGAACTTGTAAATTCTAATAAAAAAAGTAACAGCTTTGATCATCTATGCCCCAATAGAGAGTAGAGGCAGAAACCTCATGGAAAAAAGATTCAACTGGCTATCTATGATTAACCCTATATCCAAATGTATATTGTATATCTAAACACAACTAGTTAGCAAGCTACATTCAGTCGTTCAATCACGAACCAAAAACTCAAGCTTGGCATTAGGTAAGCCAAATTTTAACTTACAACAAAATCAGGGCTCGAATTGAAGACTATACTCACACAGAAATCTTATCAACAAGAGGCAAATCAGAATAGAATTATCGATCTTCCAAACCCTTTGAGGATCTTTAAAACATTTCTCAAATACTATCAAAATGTGTACATTAATTTTATAAACATGACAATTAAGTTGCAAAGCAGTAGTAAATTGACAAAAATATATCAGCAATTAAAGGGTAGCAGTAACTGTTCATCCAATTCATTCAAGATTCATCAAAAATGTACTGATAGACCTTCAATTTTCATCATTCTTCGTCGTAAATCAAATAATCCCTCCGTCCCCAATTAATCACATCACTTTCTTTATAAACTCGTCCCGAGTTACGAATTCAAAACAGAGAGAGTAACAAAATTAAAACCCTAACAATCAAATTAATCAATCCAAATCAATTAGGGCGTACCTTTTCTGACCACCAGTGAAGAACTGAGCAGGACGATCACCATCAGAATCACTATCAGAACCATCAGCACTCAGATCAGCAAAAGTACGAACACCTCCAACACGACGACGAGTCCTGGAATCAGAGCTTCTTGCATTGTTACCATCGTTGTTATCGGCAGTTCTCCGAGATCGGAGACTGTACTGCGATCGAGCTCCGGCGGGAGGAGAATGCGAGCGAGAGCGAGAAGGAGAAGGAGAGAGAGAAGCAGAGGGAGAAGAAGGAGGGACAAAGTCAGCATCAGCAGCACCAGCGTCGTCGGCGGCGGCGGTTGTGGCGGCGGGAGGAGGGGCGGAGGAGGACTCGAAGAAGGTGGAGACGGCGGCGTCGACGTCGAAGTTGTGGCTTTCGAGGAAGAATTGGGCTTCTTCGAGAGTGGAGGAGGTGATCTCCATGAAAGTGTTGATGGAGTTTTGGTGGGACGCCATTGATGAGATTGTTGCAGCAGCTTCTTGTTCTGGGTTTGGTATGGGTTCCATGCTTGTTTTGAGGTTTTTAGGTTTTTTCACTTTTGTTCTAGCTTTTGCTTTGGAATTGGGATGGATTCAAGATATTGTTTCATTTGCTTTGTGTTTTTCTTAGGACTAGAGTGTATCGGAGGTATATTTTTTGTGATGAAAAATAAATTTAACTGTGACGTGAATTTTGTGAGACTGACCACGTAAAATAAATCTATATTCATGCGTCATCTCAGCAGCTTAACATGCACTTACGCCGTCGAAATGAAGAAAAAGTTGCGCAAATCCTTAAAACTTACATATAATGAACGTTGCCGCTTTAAGTAATTAATTTTCCTTATAAAACACACATAGCACAGGTTTGCACAAATAAAATTCAAATCAAACACAATTTACAACGTACCATGACTAAACAATCTGAATTTTGTCATGAACCCATGATAATTAAATAGATTGGAGACCCATTAACAAATCTAAAATTAAGAGTAAGAAGCTAAGAAAAACCAAATTCAATCAAGGGGTAATATCCATGAGATGAGTGGGTGATTGGAGTGGGTATGGCAAATCTTAACTTTTTCTAATGCCTCAAATTAGTAATACGTGAAGTATTCGACGATATCTACACAGCTATTAGTCTGGAAATCTCTAATTAGTGATCACCCATTAACTTTACGGAATGATTTTCTTAATTAACACCTTTAATCTTTCCCTTTAGGTTTTCCTTGGGAGGGCGACTCTAACAGTACTAGTTTTTTCTTCTGTTTTTGAAGGTTTTCTCGATTTTCCGAGATTGTTTTACCATCTCTCTTTGACGGCTTCTTCCAATTCCGCAATTATTCCTTTCGAAAAAAATAAAAATGAAAGAGAAGTCTCTGGCGATGAAACAAAGATGGACTGGGTTATTGATGAAGAAGAGGAGGAGGAGGCACAATCGTCTCTAGCGGTGTTAGGGAAAGTTTGGACGGACCGAAATGTTAATGTGAATGCCCTAATTTCGATGATGAAGAGAGTATAAAATCTAAAGCATGGAATGAAAGCAAACTATATTGAAAAGAATGTGTTCTATTTTCAATTTCACCATTGGAGGGATAAGGAGAAAGTCTTGGATGACCAGCCATGGCACTTTGAGCGTCATGCTTTGTTATTGAATGATATTCAAGGAGATTGTAAGCCTTTGGAAACCCCATTACATCTCATCCCTTTCTGGATTAGGTTTTACGATTTACCCTTTAAAGGGCTAAGCAATGAAGAAAATGCAAAGAACATTGGAAACAAACTTGGTACCTTTGTAAAATTGGACAAGTCTCACGGAGAAGGAGTAATGATAGACCTGCGAAAGCCATTGAAGAAAGGAGTGGAGTTGAAAAAGCATGGAGGGGTTAAGGAGTTTTTCAGAATTGCATATGAAAAACTACCTATGTTTAGTTATGTGCGTGGTATGATGGGACATGGCGATAAAGATTGATATAGTAGTTTTGATGTTTCTTCCCCCAAAAGAATTTTTGATGAGAAGCTACGTCACTACTAGAATAAGCTCATTTACCGATGGGAATACCAATGGCCAATGAAATCCATCGGTAAAAAAATAATTTTCGGATAGCTTTTTTCCATCGGTAATGTTTTTTTTTTTTTTTTTTTAAAAAAAAAAGTAAATTTATTTTTTTCACCGAAATAAATAAATACCAATGGCTTTACAGCATCGGTATTTTACCGATGGCTTGTAGCCATTAGGATTTTAAAAAAAATGAAAAAAGAATCAAAAAGTCGGGTTTTTGAAGCTCAAACCCAGCAGCCCCAATTTTTTCTATCTTCCGCCTCTTTTTTCCTCCCTCCTCTACTTCTCTCTTCTCTCTCCTCTCCTTTTCTTATCTCTTTCTCTCCTCTAACATTTCTCGTCTCCTCTCATCTCCTCCTCTCATCTCTACTCTAACGTTTCTCCTCTTTTCTCCTCTCCTCTCTCCTCTTCTCTCCTCCACAATCTGTTTTCTCTCTCATCTCTCTTGTCTTTCGATTTCTTTTTCTCTGCCTCTTTTCCTGCATTAAAACGACCATGAAAATTCAAAGTTTATGGTTTTTTTGTCGAACTCAACCATAAAAATTCCAAATGTGGAATTTTCATGGTCGAGTTTGGCCATTTAAACCCAAAAAAAGATGAAATTTTTAAAGGTGTATTGATTTTTGTTTAATATTGTGAGTTTATTTTGTTTTTGTAAGTTTATTCTTTATTTCGTTAATAGCTTTTATTACGGTTAATTAGCTCAATTTTTGTTATTTGACCACTGATTCTTGTGTGTTTATTTGTAGGTTTCTTTGTATGATTTTTCTGGGTTATTTTTTTTCAAATTTTTGGGTTTTTTTTTTTTTTTTCTTTGTTTTTATTGTTTTGGGTGGTTTTTTAATTCGAATTTTTGGGTGATTTTGGGAAGTTTTGATTTTTATTTCGAATTTTTGGGTGATTTTGGAAATTTTTGGTCGGCGGTGGGTGGTTTTGGGCGGTGGTGGTAGGTGGTTTAGGGTGGACATGGGAGGTTGGCCTCGGTTAGTTGTATGAGGGTAGGGGGTATGGGGGTAGGGTGCAGTGGGTGGTATTATTTTTTTTTTTAATTTTTTTATTTGTATTTACCAAAGCCATCGGTAAACTGAACATAGCTGTAGACACCTGATTGTGTCTCCCCAAAAACCAAATCCAGTGATGAGTGTCTTTCATGTCATTGACTATCGAACGAGGTGAAATGTTGAAGAGTCTCGTGATTTCTTCTGTTTTCTAAATTGTTTTAATAAAAATAATTCATATCTATTTTTGAAAATCGTTCATTTCGTATCCTATTTATAAAAAATGTCCAATACAGTTTAGTTTGGTCCATAATATGGGTCCAATAATTGTGTAGTTGGATGAGATTTGAAAAGAGCTTTCCAACAATATATTATAAGTCCAATTCCGAGTTGTAATAAGGAAGTTATGGCCAAAATACTAAATTGGATCCTAAATGAGTTTTATGGGCGGCCCAATGATCATGTGGAGGGTCAATTAATTATAATTGTATTCCTAAGTCATTAGGATTTATCTTAGTCTTCTAGAATCTTCTAGAAGGTTATTTTGAGTCCTAAAGGGATTAGGATTATTAATTATAATTATATTTGATTTTGAAAAGATAAAGAATTCTATTTGGAATAAAATAAGTATTTTTCAAAGATTAAATCCGTTTTGATTAAAGATAAGTACGGAATCTAAGTAAGCTAATTTGATTGGGAGAAGGACTCCGTACGGAAACTTTATCGTACAGCAACCATCGCGTCGCGATAGGTTCATCTCGTCGCGATGGGCTTATCGCCATGCGATGGAGTTATCTCGTCGCGATAGTCCTGTCGCGTCGCGATGGAGCTAGTTTTACTCCGAGTCAAATTCTAACTCTTTTTCTATCGTTTACGGTCAATTTTTCTCTATAAATAAGGTCTTTTTCCTCCATTTTTAAATCACCCACAATCATCTATTCTTCTTTCTCTCTCTAAGCTAAAGCTTATTCTTTCTCTTTCTTGATTTCTAAGCGTAGCCTTTTCAAAATACACCATACGTCCATCACGAGATTTGAATACACTTAGCCAAGCTCGAAGTTGCCTTAAATCTCGACGTGAAAGGTTGATTGTTCAAAGGGTTTGGTCCCAAATCTAATTTCAATTATTGTTATTAATTGTTTGGATTAATGTTTTCCTTGAAGTCACTAACGTGTGTATTGTTTTGATAGAAAGAGATACGAGGCTTCAAAGTGAGTAAATCAATTGCTCTATTTCTTTAGAAATCATGCTTAGATTGTTTTATTAATTCCTAGTATCATGTTAGGATTCTTTTATTGTTTTCTAGTATCATGTTAGGGCTAAAGCTTTGATTTTTATTTGTTTAGTGACATGCTAGGATTTTCTATTAATCATGTTAGTATCATGCCTAGGATCTTGCTAATAATATTATGCTTTGATGAGATTGTTATTATGATGATGATTTGTTGTGTCAATATTATATGTTGCTTGATATTATCATTGCTATTGCTTGGTCACGCCCTCTTTTGCAGGTTTAATGGGAATTTGTACTTGAAATCACGCTTAATAAGATAATTAATAATTTTATTTAGGCTAATATGATTTTAATTCAAGTGATCGCCAATAATATATTTGTTTGTGCATTAATAATCAACCAACATAGATTAAACAAGTTTAGGATTAATATATTGATTGTATGTTAATCGGAAATTGCACATGAATATGAGAAGAACAAAGTAGAGGCCTATTTAGGGTAGATTCAATCTCTTTTAGATTGGATTTGTACCTTCATCCCCGAATATCCAGTCATGGTTCCGAACCACTATGGAGTTAGCGATCTCTGTGATCGTGAATGGTTTACAAGTTCCTATAACTTGTTGGAGACTTTTTTGCTCTAGCTTCCTTCCCTTTGGACGTCACCATGCTTAAGTGTATGATCACAACGGGGCTCAAGTGTGGGATGCTTGAAATATTCCCTACAATAGCGATGGCTTTTTTCCATCGGTAAAAAACATCGATGGCATTTGCCATCAGTATTTAAAGAAAATACGATGGTTTTTTGCCATCGGTATCACTTTTATAGTTTTATCGATGGCTTCTCCATCGGTATTTCTTATTTTTACGACAAATGGTTTTTCTTTGGCCAAATACCGATGGCAGCCATCGGTAAACGTGATACCGATGGTTTTTGTTATTTTTACTGATGAATTTTGGCCATTGGTAAACGATTCAATTATTGTAGTGTGTGTTTCGTCCCTGTGGCATGTTGCAAAAAATAAGGTAGTACAAGATAGTGATGGTCCAAACCCGAGGGCAAGATGTTTATTTGTTACTAAAGTAAAGAGCAGTATCTCAAAATAGTTACAGAAGGACATATATACAGAATGTAGCCCACTAATTAGAAGATGTGAATGTCAATGACAGTAATGGTGTTCATGAGGGTGATACTATCAAGGTTGGTGAAGAGAATATAAAGGGGAGTGATGAATCTTCAAACTTGGTATATGAAGGTTCCTTTAGACTATGTGTGGATAGAGTTTCTCTAGACTAGACACTCTAGACAACTCAGTACAATATTGGGGGAGCTACAAATGAAAAAAAGAAAAGAAATAAAATAGTGGTTAAGAATAGAGCCACAAAGAAGCCTGTAGTAGCCAGTAGGTGAGTATAAAAAAAGTGAAGTTGTAAGAAGTGGGAAAAGGAAGGAGTCTGTGGTACTGGAAACAGAAGTTGGTGACATGTCTGGTAATACAATAAAAAAGTTGAAGATAGGTGACATGATGAAGGGAAAAGCAGTATGAAAGAGGGTAAGGTGGATGAAGGTATAAATAGGATGGATGTGGAACCTTTGACACCAACAAACCGATTTCTGTAATGCATGACGACAATGTGGCGAGCCCCACTTATAGGGCTCTCCGAGAGCAATGAGGTATATTTTGTCATGGAACTGCAGAGGGTTGGGAGTCCTTTTGCAGTGAATGCTTTGAGACGTTTGGTCTCAACTGAAAATCCTCAAATAATCTTCCTATCGGAGACAAAATTGAAACAACGTGAGATGAAACAGGTAAAGAAAAAAGTGAGGTTTGATTGTTTGCTAGCAGTGGACTGTAATAGGGAGGGAAGGAAGTGAAGTGGAGGCCTAGCTTTGTTATGGCAAAGCAATGTGAAGATTGCGGTGATACTTTCTCTCAGAACTATATTGATGTAATGGTGGAGGGTGAGCCACAAGGAGATTGGAGGTTTACTGGGATTTATGGTTTCCCGGAAGAAGAAAATAAGCACAAAATAGGGATATTGCTAAAAACCTTAAACTATGATCATAATTTTCCATGGTTATGCGGGGGAGATTTCAATTTGATGTTAGCAGCTTACGAGAAGAAGGGGGTGATGATTTTGATGTGCACAATGCTACAATGTTCAAAGAGAGGTTGTGAATGATTGTAATCTTCTTGATCTTGGTTACATAGGGCATGGCATTACATGGACAAATAATCTAGGAGATGCGAAGAATATACAGGAATGTCTTGATCCCTTTCTCGTTAATCAAGCATGGAAGGATATTTATATGGGTTCTTTTGTGTCTCACCTTGCAAAATGTAAGTCAGATCACCTCCTTCTACTTTTGTGTATGAAAGGGAGTATCAACAGTACTTCAAATGTAAAAAAGAAAAAGTTGTTGAAATTTAAGGAAATGTGGCTTCGAGAAGAGACGAGTATGGAAATCATTGAGGGGGTGTGGCACAAAGAAGATGTGGTTATCTCAAACATTGCTAGAACTGCTAGTTCTTTGAGTTCTTGGAGCAAACATACTTTTGGTAATGTGGCAAAAGAGATTTGAGACTGTAAGAATTTTATGCTTCAGCTTATGGAAAAAGATTAAAGCACATAAGTAGTTGAGAAGATACGAACTCTTGATAGGCGCATGGAGGAACTAGAAAACAAGGAAGAGGCATATTGGCATCAAAGAAGCCGCTAGAATTGGTCAAAGTACGGTGACAAAAATTCATAACTTTTTTCATATAAAAGCCAACTAGAGAAGAAGTAGGAATAACATTGATGTTATTAAAAATGAAGCTGGAAACTCCTTTAATGAAGAACCTCAAATTGCTGAAGTGTTTTCTAGTTTCTTTGAATCTCTTTTCTCTGCTAATTCCTTTTTGGATCATACACCAGTTATGGGTCTGATTAAGCCGATGGTTTTGACCTCAAATTATAACATGTTGTAATACTCCGTATTTTTATTATATTTTTATATAAATTAATTATTATATTTATTCTATTTATTAAAATGAAATAATTTATTAAAATGAAATTATTTATTTAAATAAATAGGTGTGTGTAAATAAAATGGATCATGAATTGAAGCAACAAAAGAATTTTTAATTGGGTCAATCCTATTTAAAAGGGTGGACCAACTTATTGGGAATTTAGGGGCCCAATAAGTTGGCCCAAAGGGAGAATTTGTAAGAGATTAGGAATTAATTTGACAAAGTTGTAAATATGAGTTTTAATTTCAAAAGGAGAATATAAATACTTTAAAACCTCAAGATTTTTCCACACAAGTTCATAATTGTCAGATTTCACAAAAATTCAAAGATTTTCTCTTTATTTTCTCTATCTCCTTTTTCCTTTTCTTCCTCTTCTTTTTCCCTAAAAATCCCATGCACTCTCTCTCCTTCTCCCTCCACTTGCATGGCCGACCACCGGCACCACCACCACCACCACCGGCGGCGGCAGCAGCGCCGACAGCCCAGCCGGCCGACGCCTCCTCCTCCTTCTCTCTCTTTTTTTTTCGATTTGTATATATATATATATATATATATATATATATATATATATATATATATATATATATATATATATATATATATATATATATATATATATATATATATATATATATAACTTCTTTAATCCTAAAATTAATTCTATTGATTTATTGTTTTAAAGGCATGATTTTTATTATGTTTTGGTGTTGATTTTGGGACTTTGATGTTGCTAATTTATTGATATAAATTTCAAATTTTTATTTAATTAAAAACCCCAAATTATAAACCCTAGAAATTAGGGATTTTGTATAATTAGTTAGGGATTGAGGCTAGGTTGTTGTTCTTGATTAATTCATTGTCTAATCATATTTTGATGTGTTTAAAGCCTTCAATTTAATGCTGGAAATTATTTACACACACTACTTTTTAATTATTGAGTTAGGGTTTGATTATCTATAAAAGGGAGAAAGGTTTTAATGATTTATATTTGATTTCCTAGTCTAAAAGTGATGTTTTATACTAAGTATGCTGGAATTTTATTTAAGTCATAAATAAGTCTTTTTGAAAGGATTTAAAGTACCTACTTAAAGAAAATGTTTTATAGCTTTTATGTCATTAAAAGGGGTTAATTAGTATGGTTTAAATAGTATTATAGTTGCTAGAAATTTGTGAGAATAGTGGATTAATAATAGTTATGTATTTTCAATTGTAGGAGGTTTTGAGGTAGGTGATTTCTAGCAAGTGTGGCCGAGTTTAGGCGTTATTCAAGGTACGTAAGTGCACAAGAATATTTGTGCATGCATAGTATCATGCTAGGATTGTGAATTGTGATTGAAGTGATGATTAGTACGTAGCATGTTTAGTTGATTATATGCTTGGAATTGATGTTGGTTGAACATGAGTTATTATGCAAGCATGGGAATATGATATTTGAAGCATGATACAAGTTGAATATATGTGAATCATGGAAGTATGTTTTATTTTTGAGTATCAAGGAAGCATGAAATTAATAAGCAAGGCTTATGTATGTTTAAAAGAGCTATAATTAGAATTATTGAACATGTATGATTCATGAATTTTATTCTCACCCATTTTTTATTGGTGTTGAGTCAAGAAAGTTAGTTTATTTATTTGCTTACTCAAGTAAGTTGAGATTGAGTCAAGAAAGTTTATTAGTGCATTCTATGCACCAAGGTAGTAATCGTGCAATTTTGTGCATAAAACTAGGCAAGGAACTTTAATTAAAATAAATAGTATGTGCTCACTAATTAATTCAAGAACTAATTGGAAGTATGTGTTGATTATTATTATGTTTATTCTTGATTGATTGGCTGGAGTCTTCACATGTTAAATTGGTAAATCACGTAAAGTGTAAGAGGATACACACCAAAACTCTTGGAACGTATATACCTTGAGTATGATATGGGGGGAGTTATGGGTTTTATATTTAACCATAGCTTCTACAAGGGTACAGGACGCTGTACTTTCTTTTATTATTATTATTTATGCGCTGAATTCTGTCACCAAGGTGTAACATAGTAGGTGCCAATTGGGGTAGCTCCCTGGTTGGAAGCTCCATGTTTAATGGGCTATATTTTTAAGGAAGGAAACCCGTTTGATGCGTAATCCAAAGATATTAATTAGTAATTAATATTGCTAGTTATGAGTCAAAGGTAAGTTGACTGTGATTGTATGGCAAGCATGTTGTATTACTATTCTTGTTGATAGGATATTCATGTTAGTGTGGTGCATATAAACTCAACTTTTGTTGATTCGTACTTTTGTGTTTGTGTTTGGCTTTCCTTTGGTTGGCTCTACTATGACTCATTTATATGGTGAGTAGAGGGTTGAAATAAAGGGGAAATGACAGGTACTTGAAGCATGAAGAGCATGATGGTAATGAGTGCCGAGAGTTACTTGTTATGCTTTCCTAGTTTATGTTTTGAATTATTTTATTATGGACTAACCTTTATGTGTTATTTAAAGTTGGATTTTTAAAAGGGTCATGTTTGGAATGGTTCCAACTTGTGATTTAATTACTTTTATTTTGTTTTGAGGTTGTGAACTCAAGTTTTATTTTAAAAGTTGGTTTATTTTATTTAGAATTCTAATGTGTGACTTTGAAAAATAACCTTAGCCGTTATCACGGTGGCGGTAATATTTTGGTTATTTCCTTAAAATAGTTTTAATTTGAATAAAAATAGTAATTTAAAATAAGGGAATTTCCGGGGTATTACACATGTTGATGGTGCCTTTTAAAAGTAGTGAAGTTGTTGAAGCATTAAATCAAATGCACCCCACCAAATCTCCCAGCACGGATGGAATGTGTGCTCAGAATATGTGCTCTCTTCTACCAGAAGTCATGGAGTATTATCGGTGATGATGTTGTTCGCAGTGTTCTTAATATTCTCAACCATGGTGATGAAATTGGTCCGATAAATCAGACTCACATTGCCCTTTTCCAAATAAATAGGAATGTGAGTCTCCTGTTGATTTTCGTCCAATTAGTTTGTGTAATGTAAGTTATAAATTGGTTGCAAAAGTACTTGTGAATAGATTGAACAAAGTACTTCCGGAAATTATTCATGACTCGTAGAGTGGCTTTGTTCCGGGTAGACTAATCACTGATAATATTTTAGTGGCTTATGAATGTTTCATTACCTTTGGAAAAAGAAAAAAAAGGGAAAAAGGGTTATTTAGAGCTTAAACTTGATATGTGTAAAGCTTATGATCGAGTAGAGTGGGGTTTTCAAGAGCAAATGATGCTAAAATTGGGTAACCCGACAAATTTTGTGAAATTGATCCTGGGATGTGTTTCTACTGCATCTTTCTCGATTTTGGTCAATTGTCAACCCTCTAGAAATTTTCTTCCTTCTCGAGGACTTAGGCAAGGTGATCCTTTATCCCCTTTTTTGTTTATTATTTGTGTCGAAGGTTTATCTGCTCTATTACGATAGGCTGAGGAAAAGAAATTCATCCATGGGATCAAAATTGGCAAGCGAGTGAGCCCGATCACCCATCTCTTTTTTACGGATGATAGTCTTCTTTTAATTCGGAGTACGGAGGTGTTGGAATTACTTTCTGTCTATGAAGCTGCTTCTGGTCAGAAACTGAATTTGGATAAATCTAAAATGTCTTGTAGCCGAAATTTAGAGCCAGAGAAGGTTAAAACACTTTAGATGAAGATATCGTTTAAGGTCGTGGAAGGACATGATAAGTATCTTGGTCTCTCGACGTACATTGGGGGTTCAAAGAAGAGGGTTTTCCAATCAATTCAGGACAAAGTCGGGAAGAAACTAAAAGGATGGAAGGGTAATTTTCTTTCACAAGTCGATTGTGAAATTCTCAGAAAGCCAGTCACTTAAGCCATTCCCATCTATGCTATGGAATGCTTTGCTTTACCTTGTAGCATCCTTAATTTAATAGAGAAATTGTGTCGTAGATAGTTTCTTTTGGGGCTAAAAGGGTGAAGAAGGTAAGCTGGCTTAGATTCCTTGGGAGAAACTGTACCTATCAAAGCGTGAAGGAGGTTTCAGATTTCATGATCTCAGAGCTTTTGATAAGGCTTTTCTTGCTAAACATGCATGGCGTATCCTTTCAAACCCAAATTCCTTAATGGCCAGGGTTCTTAAAGGGAAATACTTTCCTTATACAGATTTTTTGCAAGCTGTGGTGAACCCAAATGCTAGCTTTACCTGGAAGTCCATCACTTGCGCCAGAGAGCTTCTTTAAAAGGGTGCATATAAGCTAATCGGTAGGGGGGTGCACACAAATATCTAGAGTGAGTCGTGGATTCCTAGGATGCCAAGTTTCTGTGCTATTCCAAAATTGCAAGTGCTTGAGTGTGAACCACCTCAAATGGTTTATAAGCTGATTTTTTAGGGCAATTGGGACCACCACAAAATATATGAGCATTTTGAATACAATGGTGCTGCTACAATCCTTGACATACCCCTGCCCAAACATGAGCTTCCTGGGGGTTGATCTTGGAGTTTCACAAAAGATGGGAAATATAGTGTTCGCAGTGCTTATTTTAAGGAGTTAACAAAAAGCAGAGTTAGTATTTTTGCTAGCACCTCTTCACAAAGTAATACTTGTTGGAAAAGGCTATGGAAGGCAAGTGTTCCCCAAAAGATTAGAAATTTTGGGTGGAGACTCCTTCATGGCGAGCTGCCAGTCAGAAATAATCTTGTCAGACGAGGTATAATTTGCTTCCTATAAAAAAAACACCAAATTCAATCAAGGAAAACGTAGTTGCCGACAATAAATTATGTAACCTGATGAATGACACTTATGTCACTCTTTGTTAGGAGTTTTAATTAGTTTCACAGTTTTGGTAGCTTTTTGTTCAATTTAGCACTTTTTATCCCATTTGTCGTGTTTGCGTGCGGAGTACCATTTTTGCTCATCAACTTTATCTTTTCTTGCATATTTTGATTGTTTGTTGCATTAGATTAAACTATACTTGCATTAGATTAAACTATACTAGTATATTCTTGTGTTTAGAAATGTTTGGAAAAGTTCATTGCTCATTGACGAAAATAAAAGATAATTGAACAACTAATGAAGAAAAGTGCACTTGATTTGCAAAATTTGAACTAAATGCGCCATTTATCTGTAAAACTTTTTGGAGTGACAACACTTGGAAATGAAACCTTATCTCAAGAGCTTTCTAAAGATAGGTCATATGCAGGGCCATCTTAAATTTTTTGGGGGCCATATGCATATTACATAATATGCCCCCTAGTTACAAATTCTATATTTATGATACTATACTTATGATATTATATGAGTATTCATGTCAAAAAAAAAAAAGAAAAAAAATAGATATTATACAAGTAAATGAGTAATATGACCTAGTCTCAATTCTCAAATTTAAAAGACAATAAGATCTATAGTCTAATCTCGAATGGTACCACTTGCCGCTCTTTAATTTAACAATGCTATGGATTATAGTCTTTTAGCTAAAACAAAACATAATGCTACCTCCATTAAGTATTATTATTAATTTTTTTTTTTTTAAAAAAAACTAAGCAACCGTAAGTATTATTAGTTGTGAGATACAAAATATTCCAAAGTTGCAAGTTGCAACTAATAACTTAATTGAGGTAGTATCAACTATCAACTAATAACAAACAAAACGCCCCCAAATGTAAGGAGAAAAAAATAATTCAAACACAATAAGGAAATTAATCAAATCTTTTGTTTTTTTAAAATTGGAAAATGATAACAAAAATTGGAAAAAAAATGATGCAACATAAAGGATTATTTTTCGAAGGAAGAGAAAAGAGTAAAATGTTTAATGAAAAGGTAGAAGAATTTATTGAAATTGTGGAGTTCCCATAAAGATTAAATTGATTAAAGATGGTTACCCATTTACTCATTTAGTTGCCGGAAGACAGAGAAATTACCAGGAGACGTGTTTTTTTCTTTAATAAAAAAATAAGCTTTCTCAGTTGTGGGGCCTCATTAAATTCGAGGCCTTATTAAATAGCACTTCTTGCACACCCTTATCTACGGCCCTGGTCATATGCCCAATATCGATATAAATGAGGGAGATATGATTATTTGAAGTTGAATAGTTTTGTGTTGCACATTAAGAGGGCTTACGCAAGCTACAAGGAGTGCCTACTCCAAATTTTCTGAAGCAATCTACTACGCCTTTGCTAGTGTGAGGAGCACCCTTGCCAAGCCATAGAGTGCCAACTTATGTACCATTGTCCGACTTTTTAATGTAGCTTCCTAGGCAAATTAGTGGAGTATAAATAGTTTATTTTGTTCGTATTAGAAAAAATCTTCATCCTTTCTATAGTTTTTGAATTACTTTTAGGTTTTCAGAGCGAGAAAGTCTAAATGTTTAGAGAGAAAAAGTGAGACACATAATGGATTTCATGGATTTTGGATATTCAAATTTTAGGCTCCTTCCAACCCCCCCCCCCCCCCCAAAATGAGAATTTATCTCTTTACTCTTTTATTTGCCATATTTAAATGTTTTATACTTTGTCTTATAATTTATGACTTTATGTCCTTATTAATCTTAGTTTAAAGAGTAGTATCATGTTATTAGTTAACGATCACGAGTTGAGCAAGCTTTGACTCAACTCGATAAATAACTCGATAATAATTTAAGAAAAATTACCATGTTTTAAAAATTTTGACACTTATATAAAGTGAATAAAAAATAATAAAGGCCTAAAAACGAAAACTTATATAAAGTGAATACACACACACACACATATAAAGAGTTAATTCCTAATGAAAGATAACTAAAAACGAAATCTTATATAAAGTGAATAAAAAATAATAAAGGCCTCTAATTTTAGAAGCACATAAACCTTATCGAGCTATCGTGAGCTAGATTTTATTGAGCTTAGCAAGTAGCGAGCACAAAAAAGTTTTCGATTCGAGACAAACACCCCTACACTCGTGATCGACTCGCTCGATTAGCTCCCTTAGGCGTTAATGGCACCGCTGCCATCACTATGCAAACTTAATTGTAAAGGACGGAGTTTAAGTCCAACTTGCTGATCGAAGTTACCCAACTATCCTCTTATTTCATTATAATTACGAGAATGTCATTTGATCGGTAAATTTTTCTAATCAATGAGATCTTCGAACACCCTCACAAATAAACTAAACTATTCCAAAATCTCAACTTAATTTTTTTTTTGGACAATAAAACTTAATTAAAACACACACACACACACAAAAGAGAGAATGAAATTACAACAATTAATTTTTTTTATGCAAAAATTACAACAATTAATGCGCAATTTCTATGTTACTCCTGGAGTACCATGCACAAGGTACTCCACGTTTATAAAATTTATGTTATTTTAATATTAATTATTTATTATTTTAATTTATATATACGTTATTTTAAAATAAGTACATGTTATTTTATACTTGTATATATATATATATATATATATATATATATATATATATATATATATATATATATATATATATATATATATATTTTATATTCAACATCGATTATTTCACTGTACTCCAATTTTATAAAATTCATGTTATTTTGATATGAAGAACTTATTATTTCAAATTATATATATATGTTATTTTTAAATAAGTACATGTTATTTCATTCTTGCATGCTTTTTTTTATACATGTTGTTGAAGTAAATAAGTAAATAACATACGATTTTAGCAAAATAACACAAGATTTAAACAAAATAACATAAGGTTTAGACAAAATAACTCAAACATAATTGGTATGGAGTACATGATCCAGGAGTATATAATACTAATTGAATTAATGTTTTTTTTTTAAGACAACAACCATTAATGTGATACTAGTTGAAAAGAAGGCTGCCTAGTTGATCTTGATGATTGACAAACATTGTCAATCTTTGCCGCCACATCAGCTTTTTAAGTTTGGGAAAGATGAGTCAGCAGATGTAAGTTACACGCAAGCAAGCCAAATTTTAATGCTGATTGTGTAATTGAGTAAGATAGTTAGTTAGCGGGTTACTTGAGGGTAAAAGTAGATAGTAATTAATGATGTAATTGTCGGTAGTTAGTTGGTAGATATAGACCATCCAAATTTAGGTGTTTGACTGGTATTTTATCTTCTTTCTCACTTTTCCTCTTGCGCCCCAAAAATCTCTTGCAGAGGAAGTTTCAGTGAGGAAACAACGGATTCATCGAGCATTTAGAGTTAGAAATGGCTACATTCATCAAGATCACAGATTTGATCTAAACGTGGTTCCTAGTAATTTTGGCAGGTCAGTGTGACAATAGAAATATTAATTCTTTGAGGAATTGTGTAAAGTTTCGTTTAGATCATTGACTACAAAATTGAGTAAATAATTAATTATTGAATCGAAAATACTGTTTTACAAGTTTGATGAGGTAAACCTGCGATATTGGTGAAGCTAAATGTAACTGGTGGGAAATATTGTTATCAAATATTGTGAAGTCATTTATTTTTTCAAATAGACTAATAGCGATGTAGGTTGTTCCTAATTTACATTCTTAGAATTTACTGTTGATTTGTTATTTGACTTTATATTTCGTGTAGCATAGGAGGAATGTAATAATAAGAAAAGATTAGATGTTTGTCTAAATGTTTTATATTATAAGTAGTACATGAGTAGACAAAGAAAGAAGTATGAAAACGTTGTATGATTAGCATTGGAATTGAAGAAAATTGACTATGTATACGGAATATATTTAACTTGACCCAATAATTTCATGTTGAGTACTGGTCAAAATTTGTTCCTATTAGTTAGGAAAGTTTGTAGGCTTAGGATTCTTGATTAAAATAATGTAGTTGTTGTTAGTGGCTTAATGGTAAGTTATTCTAGCCGTTAGTGGAAGTACAGGTCACTAATTTGTAGGATTTCAGTTTGGAGCGAGTTTGTTATTTTCATTTCCTATTTAAATCCTTGTATTTTGCTTTTGAGTGTAATGAACAATCAGCTTTCTTTGGTTTTCTCTCTTTAATTATTTTACTTTGTGAAACATATTCTAATGACTTGTGTTTTCATTTCATCTATATGTGAAGCAGGTCTTTTTGTTTGTTATAAAAGGATTGAGTTAAAGAATTGGCGTTAGTATGAATTTGGGGGTCTGGACCACAGTTTAAAGCCGTTCCTGTCTCCAAATCAAACCATCAGCACTTTAGGCACAATCGTTGGTAGTAATAATGTTAGTGTAGTGAACTGTGTTGAACGACCACTACTACAAAATTTGCCAAAGAGGCCATATCAAAATGGCCAAAGAGACTACCTTAAGGGTGGTCTCTAGCTCATAGGTCTCTTTGGCCTAAGAGACCATTTCATTAAAAGTGGTCTCTTGGTTTAAAAAGAGAGACCACTTATTTAGAATAGATGGTCTCAGTTTTTCAAAAATCTGAGACCACCTATTTCAAATAAATGATCTCAGTTTTTCAAAATATGAGACCACCTATTTCAAATAGAAGGTCTCGATTTTTCAAAAAATGAGACCATCTATTTGAAATAGGTGGTCCCTTTCTTTCTTTTTTTATTAAAAAAAATTTAATCGTATTTTAATATATATAATATTAATTAAACAAAAAATACAATTCCTCTACTTGTTACATTTACAACGAAATACAAGTAGTTTATACTTGCAAGAAATTTATACAAAAACCATACTGAAAACATACTCAAAAATATTACAATCAATATCTTATAAAACATTTTACAAAACCCACTTCAACCTACACCACTCCTTCATAATCGACTATGCCAAATTCCGTGAGTTTGAAGAGTAAGCATATTAAGACCCGAATTTACAACTCTGAAACAACAAAAGGGAAAATTTTTTGAAATAGATGAACAAGGATTTCAAATTAAACTTTCAATTTTAATTAGCAACCTTTCAATCAAACCGAAACTAGCATCAATTTTCCTCATTGAATATTTAAATTAAACTATGGAGTACAAAATTCACCAAAAAGCATAAAAACCAAATAAATCAACAGATAAAACGACAGTAGCAAAATGAACTTCAAATTCAACATAGCCAAAATAACCGCAATTTCAAATTCAATTGCTTTACATACTGTCAATCAATAACCTTCCAATTAATAAACTGAACATGCATCAATTTCCCTCACTGTATAACTAAAACAAATCATCAAATAACACAAAATCAAGAAAAATCAACAAAAAAAAAAGCAATGAATCAAAAATGAAGGAGAGAGAAAGACCTAAGACGCTTGAAAGTGACGGAAAGATCGGCAACATGAGAGTGAATTTTGAGAGAAGTCATAACTTGGGAGTTGCGCTTGATATTCTCGAGGTGTGGCATTCGTACTCCGTCATTTGATCGGAATCCGCCATTGCCGCCAGCGAAGAGAGAGAAAGACCAGGGTGAATAAGTGATTGTACTATAAATTATGGTGAATAAGTGATTTTTATGATGTGTTTAATTGATTCGAAATAAACCCACCTAGAAGCCTTAACCTCCACTGTTGTAGATTAAAGAAATAGGTGGGGTGAGACTTGAAAGTGGGTATTTGAGAGATGAAAGAGATGAGAGAGAATAGAGGAGAGTGGAGGGTGGCGGCTACTCAAATGAGAGTAAGATAGTAACCCTAAAAAGGGTAAAGTGAATTTCAGCCAGAAAATAAACTTAAAAAAAAAAGTAAATGGGTATTTTCTAAATAAATATATTTTTTATTTAATTAATTAAAAGAAGGAGAGACCATATCTCTAAAGAAATGGTCTCTTTTATTTATTTAATTAATTAAAAAAAAGGAGAGACCACTTCTCCTAATAAATAGTCTCTCTCTTTTATTTATTTTATTAATTAATAAAAGGGGAGACCACTTATCTAATATAAAGGGTCTCTCTCTCTCTTTATTTATTTATTTGATTAAAAAAAATGAGACCATTTATTTGAAATATTGGGTCTCATGAAACCAAGAGACCACATATTTAATTAAATGGTCTCTTTGGCAAATTTTGTAGTAGTGCACCTAAGATTGGGATAATTTTTAAGAGTTGGCAAGATGTCGAGTCTTATTACAAAGCATATGGTGAGCAACAGGGATTTGGAGTGACTAGGGCTCTAGGTGTGTTTTCAAAAGGCGAGGGTAGAGACCGTATTGTAACAACTTGGAGGTGTGAATGTTGGGGAAGACCCGACATGAGAGCGATGAGGAAAGCGAAGAAGAGGGCAAAGACTATGGATGTATCTGGTTCTGGAGGAGTAGTTGGGGGTGTCATGTGTGAGGATGTGTTAAGCCAATGTAAGCGAAAGTCCAAAAAATGCGAGTGTATGGCAAAGGTATATGCTAGTCTTGACCATGACGGGGAGTGGGAAATTAAGACAGTAGTGTTGGAGCATTCGCACACCCCTACACCAAGTATGTCAAAGTTAGTGAAAGAATAAAGAATTAGGGGTTTGACGTCGAGAGTTAAAAAGAGATTGCTTGACTTTTTCGAAGAAGGTGTTCCTGTTTCACAAATTCACGGTTGCTTTGCGACCGAAGTTAAAGGACTTGATAACCTACAATTTACCGTGAAGGACCTGCAGCATGAGGTTTATAAGGCTAGAAGGTTGAAAATGATTGTGGGTGACGCGGCAACAATGATGAGTTATTTTAAGAAAATGCAAGAGTGAAACAAGAATTTCTTTCATTCTAAACGATTAGACCCAGAGGGACGGTTGAAAGGCTTAATTTGGGTTAATGGGCGAAGTTGGGCAGCATATGATGAATTTGGTGATGTTGTATGTTTCGATGCTACTTATCTAACAAATTAGTATGAGCTACCATTTGTAAATTTTGTGGGTGTAAACCACCGTGGTCAAACCATCCTTTTGGGTTCTGCATTGGTTTCTCACGATGACAGTGACACATTTAGATGGATATTTCAGGAGTGGTTATCATGTATGAATAATCAAGCTCCGACAGCCATTCTTACTGACCAGGCTGCATCCATGAGGAAGCCTATAGAGGAGGTCATGCCAATGACGCGACATAGGTGGTGCATTTGGCACATAATGAGGAAAATACCAGAGAAGCTTGGGAAAAGTGATAGGTTAGTTTTGTGTATTCTTAATGAATCATTATATGTACCAACATTCTTACATATGAGATTAAAATGTTAATATCAATCAAAATGTAGGTACAAAGATTTCAAAGAAGTATTGAAGGTTATAGTGTATTAAAGTGTGACTGTGGAAGATTTCGACCTTGGTTGGGCAGAGCTTATATATGATTATAATTTGGAAAACAATGAATGGTTGTGAAGCTAAGCCTCTATACCGAGAGGCATATGTGGGTTCCAGCGTACATGAGAGATTATTTTTAGGCTGGGATGAAGACTACGCAACGTGCAGAAAGTATAAACAGTTTCTTTGATGGTTTTGTGAATTGTAAGACTAAGTTATTTGAGTTTCCTCTTAAATATGCAAAGGCCATGGAGAAGCGAGTGCGTGATGAGACATTTGCTGATGAGAATTGTGCAAATAATGCGAGGAGGCTTGTCACCGGTTTCAAAGTTGAAAAGTATTTTCAGAGTATGTACACAGATACTATGTTTCAAGAGGTGCAAAAAGAATGTACTAGAATGATGTACTGTTACTGTTTAGAGCGTAGAAAGTTGGATGAAAATACAATTTTGTATGAAGTTGAAGACCGTGTTTGGGTTGTCCCAGAAGGAAAGAGTGAAGAAGTCATAACTGATTGAAGAAGGTATTTAACAACAACTTTCAACACCGAGTCCAAGGAGGTTGAATGTGAATGCCGAAAATTCGTAACTCATGGTATCATGTGCAAGCATATGATGCAAATACTTGACAAGAATCATGTGGTTGATATACCACAAAAATATGTTCTTACAAGATGGCGCAAGGCCATTTTTATGAAGCACACTTATGTTGGGGTGTCGTACCACGACCCAAAAAATATATGAAGCTGTGAAAAGGTACAATAAGTTGATGTCCAAGTTCGAAGAGATATGTGACGCCGCCTCAATGGTCAATGATGATGCTGTAGACGTTGTCAGTAAGGCATTGATGAATATTGGTAAAGCACTTGATGAATGCAGGAGGAGGAGGGAAGCCGAGAGTATGTCCATCACATATCCAGATGAGGCAAAAGAATCCAAGTTTGGGCTGCATACCACCGTAGATACCATGTTCGATGGTCATAACAAGAATCATCGAGAGGAAAGTACCAGTGCCTTATGTACGGGAAGTCCAGATCTTGGTCAGGAGCGATGTGATACTTTTATGAAAGATCTAGTGTTAAATAAAAAACCTCTTGGTAGGCCAAAAGGTTCTAGGAATAAGACTCTGGCAGAGATGGGTTACAAGATACCTTGCAAAAAAAAACTCCAATATGCGTTTGCAATGACAAGAAAACAAAGAGCAAAGTCCAAATAAACAAATAGAAGAGAACAGTGAAGGTAAACAAGGATACACGTAAAGTGAACAAGAAAAAGGAAAGGCAAGGGATTGACAAAGGCGAGGAAAGAAGACCATTGATAGTGAAGACGAAGCAAATTAAAGTGCAGGTACCATTTACGACCTATTTCTACAGGATTGAAAGTACTATGATTATCTCCCTTATATATACACTTTGCAATGTCGATTGGAATCATGTAGGTACCAAAGATGAAGATGCTGGAAGACTTGGTGCCATTATCTGACCTTTTAAAAAAGGTATAACAACACAAAGATAATTAATCTAGCTATTTCTATACCTATGTCTGAGTATAATTGTTTTTGTAACAGAACAAGCGTAAGTCCTCAACCAAAGAGAGGAACGTTCGACGTACTTTGATTCAGGCTAACGACGGAGCTAAGAAGAGGCAAATATAATTTGCAGCTTGAAGTCGTACTTACCCGGTCTTGTCTAACATTTGATATGAAGTGACCATTAGTACTAAAATTAGTTACATTTGTTTGGACTTTATTTTAATTTGTTACATTTGGTTGGACTTTATTTTCGCGTATGACATATTTTATTATGCATCTGATACTTTTGACTTACCAATTACATTATTTCGTAACCTCGTATATTTTATATACGACCACCCCTGTTGCCTGCCAAATTATACCACTGCTAATCCACCGTATGAGGCTCAAACTTGTGCTTTACAGTGCATGGGAAAACTTTGACAACCCACTTGTTCTCATGTGCAGTAGTAATATGTTCATTGTCAATTTTCCCTACACTCACAAATGTTAGGCCATGTATTTTGTTTTGTTGCCAAATTATGTCACACCAATTATAGTTTATTGTATGTTTGTGGTCACATTTAACTAGGCCCCCTTTCAATTATGGCCCATACATCTCACAAGCCCAGTTGTCAAATATGATATTTACATGATTTAATAAAGTTTGTGGGCTGATTTGATAAACATTGCAGGTAGCAAGTCCAAAACAAGTTACGACTCATCAAATATTTAAATGATTTGATAAACATTGCGGGTAGCAAGTCCAAAAAAAGTTACGACTCATCAAATGTTTAAATCTCAAATTAATGTTACAACCAATAGTGCATCGTGTTTTATGGTTTTAGGGATTTTAGCAAATCAAGATTAGATACGAATATTTTGAACTTTAACCATCAAATAACCAATAACCCCTTTAATAGGCTCATGGCCAACCACACCATTTTGGGTGTTTTCAACCACGATCAATCGATTGGGCCGGCCCAACCACATCTTATACATTGTCCTTCTATTAGGTCTGATCATATATAGTGATATAACAATCAAACCTAATCTTTAACAAGTTTTTGTAAACTTACATTAATAATTATTGCTTTAGTACAAAATGGTACATTTTTAACTAACATACATTAACACATACTTAATTTAATAACACGTAAACATTATTGATTACAATATGGGTACATTATTGCAGCGTTAGGTTCCTCCTTACCTTCATTTTGTGGGCCACTAGGAGAATCACCAATCCCCTCCACGGTAGTGTCATCCGACAATTCTTCAGATGAATCTTCAGCACATTTCTTTTCTACATATAATGGGGCCATATTTTCAACACCTCTATGTATGAATATTGGTATAGTGATCTTAATTCTCTTAGTAACACCACCTTCATCCCCACTCTTTTCCGAACATGTTCGTTTACCTAAATCAACCCCGCTAGAACAACGAACTTTCCTCTTTCTCCTTGTTCTAAAACCTGAATCAGAAACTTTTGATCTGGTATTGGAGTCACTGCTAAGAGGAGTGGGTTTTTTTCCTCATTATCACTCTTTCGGGTCTCAATCTCTTGTAATTCACAGAATTAATACAAGAATTTTTGTAGATCAGTGACCTTTTAAGTCCAACTAGCTTACTTGTAAACATTCCTACATGATATTCTTCCGTCATTACATTTTGTTGACTTTTAGCAACGTTTCCCATTCGTTTCCCTAGTAAGTTTTGCATGTCACCTACGTTGACCCTACACACACCATTCTCATGGCCAATTCTACCACAAAATTTGCAGAATACAAAAACATGTTCATATCGAAGGTACATTCATATAAATTCTCCGAGTACAGCTTCAAAATAAAACCCAGGAAAAAGCGAAAACCTTAATGGTACACGAATTCTTACCCTTAGAAATTCCTTGGTCCCGGATCCCAACGACTCTTCATCGTAATGGATAACTCTTCCATTCTCATTCAAAATGGGCTTGATGAACTCAGGAGTAGCTGCAATAAGTGGAAGACCTTCCATACGGACCCATAAACAAGCATACTTAAACTCGAAAGACTGGACAGAGGCTTGCGGATACCATGGTGTCATGACAAACAAGGCGCCATGCAAAGCAGCCGATTCTTGATCTACTAGGTTATCTCAATCTCGTATGTCAGAGCAATGAAGCATAAATACAGAACCAACTTTCTCAATAACAATATTGCCATTTGATCTCCATCGATTGTTAATCCAACCTTGTACTCTTCTCTCAGAAAAACTCCTATCATCTATAAACTTTCCGACCACCACCATTGGGAAGATACAATCTGCAGAACGGGTGGGTTGATCTTTTAACCAAACCTTAGGGCCGTGTCTGGTAAGACCTCTCAAAGATATTGGGATATGGTTGGGGTTGGAGTTATTTGTGGTCACATTCATGATATTTTGCATTTTGTTTTGGAACGAAGGGTGAGCTTTGTAGTGTAGATCAGTTTGTGGGGTTAATGTAAGTCATACCTTTGAATAAGATAATGATCATATAGGTGTAGTTGTATGAGTGATTTTTTTATTTTAATTAAAACAACTGTTGTTTTTGATAATATTGACAGCTAGTATTACCTTCTTCGGAATTGAACTTTGACAATCTTTTTCATTTATAAGGCTTGATGTTAGGTGTTCATGGATTGTACCTACTTGATGTTCATTGTAGGGTCAAAGTTTGACAAATTATAATGTTGTAATTTTGTTCTACTTTCTACAAACGTGTTTCTATTTAGAAGAAGGAAATATTTTTATTATGTATATACATTAATTTGCTTCAAAAAATGTATATACATAAATTTTAAATATAGGGGCCATGCATTGGGCTATGTAAAAAAAATTAAAAAATAACATGACTTTACGTAATCTGATTCAACTATACGTATAATTCAAGTACAACATTTAACTAACGAACTAATTTACAAGATTAACAGCGTGTGCAGTATGTC
Source organism: Chenopodium album (assembly GCF_948465745.1). Taxonomy (NCBI): domain Eukaryota; kingdom Viridiplantae; phylum Streptophyta; class Magnoliopsida; order Caryophyllales; family Amaranthaceae; genus Chenopodium; species Chenopodium album. The sequence goes on along the minus strand of NC_137850.1, from coordinate 9,360,818 downwards.
ATGAGCAGGGGCCAACCTATGATTATTAAATTATAGGTTGCCGATGATGACTCAAAATATATAACTAATCATTTTTAGACTTCGCGTGTCTTGCAATTTAGCTCCTTTCTCTGTGTTAGATACCCAAACACACTAGCATGCATACACTATTACATAGATTATTCAGATTTATATAAGATCTATTACAGTCTTAGGCATTGTCAGATATACAAAAACCCCTTCTAATACCAACCAATTTCAAATTAGCAACACCCATTGCTTCATTTAGGTATCCTAAAACCTAAAAATCATTAATTTAAAGTGAAATGAAAAGAACGTGGGTTAATATAATTGAACTACGTTTATTACAACAACTAAAGATCATATAATTTTTTGTTTCTTATTGAATTTATTTATTTTTTAAAAATTATGTAATAGAAGTTACAAATTTTAACGAATAAATACGAAATAGGAAACAACAAAGGATACTTTTGTAATTTCCTTGAATGATTTATGATTTTAATTTTCAACAATTAATAACCTACAAATAACTATGGACACTTCAATAATATTATACCATGATCCCATATGTAATTTAATCTTGTAACCAATCGTGTAGTTCATATGTTTGAATATTTGCTTTTCCCAACCAAACTAACTACATATGTAAAATTTTATTCATATAACAAAGATCTACACATAACTAGTTGCATCAAAAATATTATTTATATAAACATATTAAATTCTAACCATAGTCTTCATTTTTTTTTTATATTTTGAAACCTCAAACCATAGTCTATGAACTGTATTTATTTTGGACAAATTGTATTGCAAAATATAAAGTTAGGTCTATTTGTATCTATGCCTTATAATAATGCTTGGATAATCTTTGTCTTATTCATTGGTTCGACTCTTTGCACCTATAATGTCCCTTAAATTACCAGCTTTTTTTCCTCTTCCTCTTTTATAACTTTACATTTATTACATTGTATAGTTCAAGTGGTCCCATTTGACCTTTTCATAAGGTTATTTGATATATCCCCCCTTTATTTAAACATTGTTTTTTGGATATCAATTTTTATTAGATACATTACACATTAACCAATTTAAAAAATTACAAACCCTCTAACTAATCAACATTTAACTATTTAATATTTATCGTCATGCCATTTTATTTTCACAATTACATTCAATAATAGTTACTAAGTATCAACTTTAGTTTTTACACAATACATCGTAATCATATATTTCCCATACAATGTTGTTGTGATTTCGTTTACTAAATGTTACCCAAACCCAGTTATATAGATTATGCAATTTGCCAACACACTAAGTAGTTCTTAACTCGTACTATTCACGTAAATGGATTGATAGCACCAACATACTCATACAAACTACTTATCTATTGGCCCTATTTGGCAATTGGATGTTGGCTGTTTTAGTTGGCAGGTTTGATTGGCTGTTTAGATTGGCTTTTGAGTTGGCTGTTTGACTAAAGTTGTAGTGTTTGGTAAACTGGCTTGTTAGGTGCTAGCTGTTGTCAAACTACACAACACTAATTAGTAATTATTTTAACATTAATTATTGATTATAGATAATAATTTTTTAATAACTAATTATAATTTTGATTAAGTAATTATTTTTTTTACTCATAAATTAATTAATTAGTGGTTATTAATTAACAATAATTGTATTAGTTATAAATTGATAATTATCAATAATAATATACTATAAATTACTAATATTTTAAATACTAATTATTAAAAAATAATTATTAAATAATAATTATTAAACACTAATAATTTATGTTTCAAAGAAAATATTAATTATTAAACACTAATAATTTATGTTTCAAAGAAAATATTAATTATTAATTATTAACTAATTAATAATTAATTATTAATTATCAATTATTAATTATTAATTATTAATTATTAATTATTAATTATTAATTATTAGTTATTAATTATTAATTATTAATTATTAATTATTAATTATTAATTATTAATTATTAATTATTAATTATTAATTATTAATTATTAATTATCAATTATTAATTATTAATTATTAATTATTAATTATTAATTATTAATTATTAATTATTAATTATTAATTATTAATTATTAATTATTAATTATTAATTATTAATTATTAATTATTAATTATTAATTATTAATTATTAATTATTAATTATTAATTATTAATTATTAATTATTAATTATTAATTATTAATTATTAATTATTAATTATTAATTATTAATTATTAATTATTAATTATTAATTATTAATTATTAATTATTAATTATTAATGATTCATTACTAATTATTAATTTCTTAATTATTAATTATTAATTATTAATTATTAATTATTAACTATTAACTATTAATTATTAATTATTAATTATTAATTATTAATTATTAATTATTAATTATTAATTATTAATTATTAATTATTAATTATTAATTATTAATTATTAATTATTAATTATTAATTATTAATTATTAATTATTAATTATTAATTATTAATTATTAATTATTAATTATTAATTATTAATTATTAATTATTAATTATTAATTATTAATTATTAATTATTAATTATTAATTATTAAGTATTAAGTATTAATTATTAATTATTAATTATTAATTATTAATTATTAATTATTAATTATTAATTATTAATTATTAATTACGAATTTTTTTAATTATTAATTATTAAATACTAATTATTAACTACTAATTACTAATTATCATTTACTATGACTAATTATTATTAATCAAAAGTTAATTTTGTCAACAAGCCAAAAGCCATAAGCCAATAACCAAACATGTTTTTCGGCTGTTTTTCGGCTTAAAAGCAAGTTTTTCAGCTAGTTAAAAAAGCCAATAACCAAACATGTTTTTTGGCTGTTTGACCAATTTGAAGAAGCCAAAAGCCAGCTGAAAAGCTAGTTTCCAAACACCCCCAGTGTTCCCACTAGGCCAACTTTGATGGTTGAGCTCATTTATTATTTATTAAATTTAATAACTTCTTTGTTTAATACAAGTATCACATCATGAAAACTGTTGATTGTAAAATTTGTACCTATTCTTACATTATATTCTTCCAACCCCTAAAAACCCTCGTCCACTATGCCCATGGTGTCTATTTTACATTATGTTCACCTAATAATTACCACAATTACTTTTGCATTAGACAGTATTATTCAATTCAAATCAACACTTTCAAAGTTTCAATTAATTTTTTTTTGGATGCAATTCAAAGTTTTAATTAATAATACATATGTAGTTGCTTCTTTTAAACCTTTACAATCTATTTGACCATTGAACACTAAAAAAAAAATGCTTTATATATGTAAAACCACATGCTCCATTTATTCACTAATATACTATAACAAAGTTTAATTCCAACATAATCCAAAAGACATAATTATGTCACAACAAACAAGCCATATATATCTTAATTTTTAATCACATACTACCACATTAACACATCACAAATATATAGCACACTACTTGCGCAGTACGAATTAGCGCTTACCATAATACTTCAAATACATAATCATAAGATTTTTACTAGAGATATTAACCACATCCTAATTAAAGCTTTTTTTTTCTAAAGTCCATAAAGTCTTAGAAAATAAAAACCTTAATTTTTTACCTAGAAAACATTTTAAAACATAATTAACACCTTACACCTGATCACATAGTTTCCACCATAGATGTGACTGTTTCTCCACTAATGCTTGGGAAATACAAAGCATTTGAACATCAGCCCAATTTTCCAAAAAAAAAAACCCACCTTCTTCTTCACCTTCAAAACCTCGCCTCCGTGACTAGCATGGGTTCATCATCGTCTACAAGAACCAAAAATCCTTTGCTTAATCTAGCATCAACATATTTATCAAGCCATTGATACTCCCTCAAAGTATTCCTTACCCTATATGTTACCGACCCACACCTTGAGTTCGGTGGTGTACAGTTCGGTTCTCGAAGACCAGGTGTTGTGAAAACCGAGCTCGAAAGAAGAGGAAATGTGAAGCTAGAACACTTGTCAACTTGGGTTTCAGATGAACCCAAGAGTGTAGCATCCATTTCCTCAGATCCCGAAGCTGGTTTCGGCGATTGAGGATTTTCCTCCACAATTTTGGTCAACAATGGAACTTCCAGCTCATCACTAGTGGAGTTGCGGGGGGGGGGGGGGGGGGATGAAGTTAGAAAAAGGAAGGGAGTTTGGGTCCATGAGTTAAGATGGAAGTAGCTAGATTGTGTTTGTGCTTGAGTAGATTTTTGTTTTTTCAAGAAAAAACGAAAAGGGTTTTTTAATGTAGTATATAAATGAAGGTAGTGCTATAAATAATATTAAGGTTAAACTAAAGTTATATTCAGTAATAGTGTGGAACATATACTATGAGTGGAGAAGAAGGGGCGTTTGTCATAATATTTGTCAACCTGGTTTTGTTTAGGGCTGGCCATTTCGGATATCCGTTCCGATCCGATCCGAAATTTCGGATATCCAAAAATTTCGGGTCAGCAAAAAGCCGATCCGAAAAAACCCGGATATCCGAAATTTCAAATCGGATCACCGAATATCCGATCCGAAATTTTATGCTTAAGTTTTTGTTATATAAATGTGGACGAAAGGTCGAAATCAATTTGTTTCACCCATTTTGCTTCAATTTTTTCTACCAAAGTACGAGCAAGTGTGATATACTGATATTGGAGACCTGGGGTATAATTATTTAGACCAAGACATAATAAAGAAAAGAAAATAAAAAATTAATTTTATCCTCAATTGTTTATGAGGCCAGCTAGCTAGCAGCGATTCAGTGATTCCTTGGACCTTGTGCCTCATCATGAAGTAGTTGAGCATCTTCCTTAATCTTCATCTCTAATTCTCTCTCCTCTTTAAAAATCTATTTCCTCTCTGATTGAAAGAATGAAATATTTACGAGTAGTTTTTTTTGACAAAGAAATATAAAAAAGAAATAAAATCAAGAATGAGTTCAAATTTAAATCACATGAACTGGGTGGCTCCGAAGCGACGGTGATGAGGAATGACGCAAATTCGCAAACGAGGCCGATAGTAGAGAGATCGTTGGAGTCTGGCCGTTTGGAAATCATGGGTGAAGGGGACTTTGTGGGAATCGTGGGTGATCTATCAGTGGTGGTTGCACTAGTGGGTAATTGGGGTGGGCTTTTAGGGTTTTAGACATTTTAGTTTTAAGCCTTTTAACATTTCACGGTTTGACAAAGCTACTAAAACCTTTTTTTTAAGAATAATATTATAAAATCGAATCGGATATTCGATTTTTTTAAAATCATGATTCGAATTCGATCCGAAAATTTTCGGATATCCGATCCGAAATTAAAAAATCGAATCGGATATCCAATTTTTCGGATCGGATCAGCCGGATCACGGATCGGATTTTTTGCCCACCCCTAGTTTTGTTTCTCTCAATAAATGATTAGCATTATTATTTTAATAACAATTTAATATTTTTTTTATTTTTAAACCATTATTTTAATAATAAAATGGGAAGAGTAGTGACCTAGGGTATATGACACTTTAATAAAGTGAGGTGAGGTCCTACTAAATAAAATGCCTTAATGGAATAAATATGTTTCGACCTTTTTTTTTTCTTTAATTTTTTTTAATTTTTTTTGATTATTTTTTGACAACCATATGTTTCGACCTTCAACAAAGTAAAGTTTACAATGTCACAAACATATTATGAAATTTACAAGCACATTCAATTTGCTAAGTAAAGTTAGTGTCGAATAAGGTTTAAATAATTATATGGTTTCTTGCTCAAATATGTAAGTATATAGCTCGCATAGATAACCCGTAATGTATATTTATACACACAAAAAGGATGAAACATTGTAATTTATTACTTCATGTGTTTTTTAACAGTTACAACACTTCTATTTTTCACGCTTATCAATGCATGTTTTCAATCGGTAATATCTTTAATTACCGATAAGTAAAAATTACAGACCTTGTGTATTAAAATTGTTGTTAATCGAGACGAATCTTACAAGATCCCACATGACTATATTTTTACTTAAGTATAAATCGTCAAAACTAGTCAAAGTGAAACATTTGAATCGTGTAAAAATCAAACTGTTGCAACTATTAAAAAAAAAGGGATGAACTACATATTTTTTTTTTAATTTTTTTACGATTTACATAACAGTAAATAAGTTTTAATAGTAATCGTGCATGACACGGGTCATAAGTGTGATGATTATAATCTCTGCAAACATTACATCAATTTAGTCATAACATTGGTTTTTAGTTAGTTAAACATAAACAAGACAAATAAGAAAATATTATACATTTTAATATAATGCCATATATATATAATAAATAATGTTTTTACTTCCTTAATTTGTTTATTATGGCCGAGGTCCTATCCAACCATCAGGAGGATAATTTGTTACTATATGATGATCGCCATGGAATGTAGCCATTTAAATTCACCCATTTAGGGTGACATTTATTAACCCTCTTTGATTTAGTAAATCTATCAAGATTCAATTCATATTTCATATTTCATATTTCATTCCAAAATACCTTGATATTTACTAAATCATAGAGGGTTAATAAATTAACCCTCAATGATTTACTAAACCTATTTGCATGTACCATTTGCATCAGTCTTATGCCTTTCATCATAATTGTGCATCATGAATACAAATATAATGTATTAAGTTCTTTCATCCAGTACATATGTATGCCATAGCTTTGTCAAAGGGCCTACATATCCTACCTTAGTGTTAGGTAGATATCCATCATTTTTGGTCATTTTTTAACATTACTCTTTTTTTTTTCTTTCCGATGTAAAATAGCTTTATTTGATTTTAGTATTATTCTTACTACCCTTTTCCGCTTTAACATTTATATCAAATAATAAAATTTATAAATTAAACTAACAAACAACATATTACCACAAATAATTATTATATCATACATACCATCCTTCCGATTTATCATTAATACTAGCAATTCAAACAACTGCCCCATTCATTAATTAAGGGTGGACTAGTTCTACTACATTAATACATCAACCTTCATCATAATGCATAAACAGTATTTAATTAAAAGCTTAACACACACTAGACAATAGCGTACTTAAAACAGGACATGTAAAAACATAACACTTCATGAAGTAACAACATAGCTGGCAGTTTAATTATAAGAATGCCCATGATTTTGAAAACTTTGAGCATTCCTTATACTCATCCAATAACCCTAACGTTTTAGATGTTAGGTAAAATGAACACATCTTGATCATTCCTTATATTAGCAACAGGAATAGAGTGATACTTGGTGACAAGTTTGTTCTCATGGCTCATACAGGCCTTTCAAAGGGACATTTAGGCCTTTCAAAGGGACATTCAGCTCACCACGAACCTTGACCTTCGTTGGGCTTGACACATGCTCCCGCACATAAAAATGTTTAACATGTGTGTTTCAAATTATGCTCGGGATTCTACACATAATAAATTTAATAATAAGAAAAAAAATTATTAGTTAGTAAATAAATAATACTTACTGTAATAATTCGTTAAATAATTAATTGAAGCCTATTTTACTAAGACAAACTAAATCATTAATTACACCAAGAATTTAATTTAAATTAATTCATCTTTACTTTACCCATTTCATACATAGTTCTTTTAAATACTGAGTATAATGTAATTACTCTTTAATGCAAAATCATATTACTTCAATTATATACACTAAAACATTATTTTTGCCGCAATATAATATATATATATATATATATATATATATATATATATATATATATATATATATATACATATACATATATATATATATATATATATACATATATATATATATATATACATATATATACATACATATATATATATATATATATACACATATATATATATATATATATGTATATATATATATGTATATATATATATACATATATACTTTTAGTGCAAAATCATATTTTTTAACTTATTAAAACATATCATAATATAACAATGTTAAAGTTGTACCTTGCTAATAGCAACAAAATGTTCAGTCTGCTCTAGTCCGAGAGCCATGGGGGTAGCATGCATATCAATCTCATTTCCTTCCTTCATTATCATAAGTTCCGCTATAAAACGATCACATTTATTAGCATAATCATAGTAAACTCTTTGGAAAGTCTCATTACCTCGTAGGTAGTATGTGACACCAACATCTCCCTCGGCCATGCTTGCGACAGTAATGACGTACAAGGCCATCAATGGACCATCGTCTATTTTAATTTTGACATTGGGTACCCCTTTGTCAAGGAGGTTTGGCTGTTCAGCTGTGCCAGCAGGAAGGACAGCCAACATAGCAAAACCACCATGGGGTCTTGGTAGATTTAGAGGTGCTTGATTATCAATCTCAGGCATGTGAGACCCTTGATTTAGAGGTCTTGGTAGATTGTGCATATGTAATTTTGTAAGGTGCTTGTTTACGTGGGGTATACATGGACTATGTATAAGTGTACCCTTTCCGATGTGAATTGACAACTTCTTTTTAATTGACAAGACAACTTACCCTGCAATATTTGTAAATAATGGACAGAAATTGCAGCCTTTTGTTGCAGGATGAGTCGTGATGAGCAAGGTACTACAATGACTTGTTATGCAAGCTACCATACAAAAATAAGATTAATTATTAAATATTTTTAATAAGATAAATAAATCATTAATTTACTAACCTCTCCAACTACCAATGTAATATTGTGTTGATAAATAGGTGTAGCACTAGGTAAGCATTCTGTATTTTCTATATACAATAAGATAATATTCACAAGGAATTACTAATTATTTCAAAACATGAGTTCTTACTCAACCACCTCCATAGCCTATGCATCGAGTATCACCTGCGCTCATGGTGTCCAGGCTAAAATATCGACTGTACGAAGGGGACCTAATGTTGGAAAATGTTTCTACGAATGTCCATATTGGAAGTTAAGTAGTGTATTAATGAATTTAGTATATCTTTTTTTTATTTGAAACAATGAAATTAGTATACCGATACGCTACAATATTACATTTCCAAATTTGTAAACCATGATTAAAATGTTGCAGGATAGAACCAAAGATTGTAGATTCTTTCAGTGGGAATAAGATTTACCATGTACCCTGACATAGGCTCAAGAAAAGATTGTCATTCTTGAAAGGGAAAATAAGTCACTATCTAGAGAAAATGATGATCTACTAATGGAGTTACAAAGGTTGAAGAAAATGAATGAAAAGTTGCATATGAAGAACCTGAGGCTTAAGGGAAAGTTTAATATAGTTTGTGTAGCATTTGTATTAATAATGGTTATATATATTATTGTTAGCAAGTTTAATAATGATATTATTTGATTTTAGTTTTTTTTTTTTTTTTTTTTTTTTTTTTTTTTTTTTTTGAACGGAGTATGAGAAGGAATTTTCCTTTGTTTGATTTAGCTTCTTATTTTATAAATTAAAAATAAATTTCCCTAAATGTATATGGTTCCTAACCAAGGAGCCTATTAACATAGACACATAGTGTGTGCAAGCACCATTATTTGTATATAAAATTGCAAAAACAATACAATATCAAATATTGCCTTTACCTTTGTTTATGAAATCAAAGTAATAAACTTAAAAAAAAAAATTTTTATATAATTTGTATTAGGTAAAATTATCTTTATATATTACTTAAATGCGTTGAATGTAGTAAGTTTGTTTGAGGATAATTGGTTATTTCCCCCAAATGTTTAAGAAGCAAAGATCGAAGTTAGTTAAAGTAATACATACACTACTTTCAGCATCAATAAAGATCAAAGTACACATTAATATAGTTAAGAAGCACACTACACTAGCGTGTAGCACAGTAACTATCACAAGAGTTTAGTGCAAATAATGACAATTAAAAATGAATTACAATACATCTAACCGAACTAGGAAAGCTGCTGAATCGTACTACATTCATCCATAGATTTAACAACATAATTAATTTAACAACAAAACAAACAAACGAAGTTGAAATTGGCAACACTACTTCACATGAGCATGCTTCAAGGTCTCCAGTTCTACACCCGTCGACACCACAGTCTAGGCTTTTTGTTCACTTAGAACAGCGCACGTCTTGCCACAGGGTGCCCCTACGTTAAATAATCATAGAGAAATCAATTAATTATTAAAATTAAAAATAAGTGATAAATATTTGACTGAGATATATACAACTTGTATAAAACTAAATAAACACTTGTTACACATTAAGAATACCTTGAAAAACATATCAACCTTCACAAGCGTGGAATTTACACGCCTCTGCTCAGCTGCAACTACCTCATCCCTCCAAAGAACAACAACCCTGCCACACATTCCGATAGTGGGTGAATATAGGGATTGGTAACTACCAGGTAATTCCCTAACAAGAAAAGCAACGTTTAGAAGACTTTGCCTTGTTTCTAACAATACAACGATAGCAGGCTGATGTCTATCATACAATTGTTGGAAATGCTCAATAAAAGATGGCCTGGCAAGACCATGCACGTTCCAGCAGCACACAAATGTCATTTGGAAGGGCAATGCATGGTGTGCTTACGAGCGAGGCTGCTCTTGCTCCGTGGAAAGGAGTGAAATCAACTTTATGATACCCTGCAACATATTCTGTGTAGGAGTCGTATGCCACCCACAAATGAAGCACATGTAGGAATGAGCCAACTTTCATAACTTGAAAGCCGTCAGTGAAAGTTCCCATACACAGGCGTAATGGAATGCGATCTAATTCAAAGACAGGAGCAGCTAAATTGAGAACTGGCTTCGCATCAAGGACATGCAAAGCTGGATATATGTTAGTTATGTTGCCTTCATATCCTAAACACCACCTCAAAAATATATGAAATTTAGAACGAATAGGGTAAACGTCGTGGTAGTTTGGTAAGTGAGCTGGGCGGGGGACACCATTCCCATCAATAGGACGCATGTATTGATTTGTTAGTTGGCTGTTATTGGGGTTGGCAGGATGAAGAATCAAAAAAGCAATTGTTTGTAAAGAAATGATTGTGAAAGTGTTTTCTTGTTCAAGGTCTTTGAGTAGGTATTCGAATGTTGTGAAATCCATCTCAGATACTAGACCTGATGGTGGAGTGTAATAAAGTATAGCGACACTACCAGTTCTGGTGCGTGCTAGCCGTGCCATGCTTATGGGCGGTTGAGGAATTCGATAAATTACAAGTTTCTAAGGAAGGGGGTAAAGTGAGTAGAGTAGTGTTAACTCGGTAAAGGAGTACTTTTGTGTGGCAAAACTAGGCCGACATGTTCCTATTTATTATGTGGAAGCATGGGCACCCACCACTAAACTTGGTCAATAAGTTTACTTCTGTTATTTTGACCCCATTAAAGAATTTGATGGAAATAATTATACCATGAAGTATTTTAAAAAATACATTGACGACTTAATAATTACATGAGTAAGATAATTATTGATGGTATAGTATAATTTATTGGTGACGTTACAAATTGAGGAGTATAATATACCAGGTCCTATGTTTAGAACTTCTTAATATAATTTATTGATATGAACTTGTTAATGACCTTTTATTAACAAAGGTTACATATAACATTGTAAGACATACTCGCCCGGTCCCATAATATAGGCCAAATTTGTGTTTTATCATTGTATTTAGGATTTAATAAGAAAAATTAGATGAATTACATTAATAAAAGTGAAAAGTAAACTTAAAAAAATTAGAGAGAAGAAGTGAAAAAAAGTGCAAGGTATGTGCAAAATTCAACGGGTAATTAAGAAAGTACAATAAATAAAGTTATAACAGTGAGTATATAATGGTCTTTAATACTAAATATAAATAGAAATAGGAACAAAATTTGGGAATACCAAAATATACAAGAAAAACAATATTGTAGGAAGGAGGGAGTAGATATTACTCTTGAGGGACAAGTAATAGAATTTATACACAACCTCAAAAAACTTTGTTTAGGTGAATAGCCGCCATTGAATTACAATGAACGAAGTTACGTAGGAACATTGCCACAAATATGTGAATTCAAATCAATTGAAAACCTAAACTTATAGATCGCCATAACAATTTTTTTTATTAAAATGTATAACAACTACTTCTCCAGATCACCCCCTAAACAATTTCACATAATTGGTAACATATTTGTTGAGCATAAATTAACGTAAATATTATAAAATCATCTCTTAATCAATTTCCATTTAGTTTTTACTAAAACGCAAACTTAATTACTTTTAATAACTAAAAAACTATAAAAAAAATTGAGACGAGTTTTCATGTTTACAAAAAATAAGCGAAATCATATCCTTCGTAATTTAAAGCTAAAGAAACTGTATGTTCGTTATACATGTAACATTCACTTAGTAACCGTAAGTTTTATTAATAACTACCCCCATCACAACCTTTCTCATTTTCGTTTTGTACACACACTACAAATTTTGAAATGAATAATCGTCACCTTATTGTAGAACTGATAATAATTTGTGAACAGCGGATATCAATGGTCAATCATCAGCAGATAGATGTGGGAATTAACAATTTATATAAAAATCGTACTTGATATTAAACATTACAATATTTGACACGACAACATGACATAGTCATTTTACTAAAGCACAGTACAATATTGTAACATTGTTTCCGAACTAATTCAAGTTACTTAAATATTGCATATAAATTGTTTAAATCTATAATTTAGTATTTCACTAGAGTCGGATATCACTAGAGATATGTGTTGACTGGGAGAGATTTATATATTAGTACTACATCCGTGTTTTATACTACCTCCGTTTTTTATTAGTTGACACGTTTTGACTTTAGCACTATTCACACACTACCCTTTGACAATGTTTTGTGATTAATATGTGAAGAAAAATATAGTCAAGTGGGATCTTGTTAGATTTGTCACAATGTATATTTTCAAAATACCAACTTTTTATAATTTTTGCTTATCGTTAATTAAAGATATTAATGATTGAATTTATGCATAGTCAAACGTGACTAAAGAAACGTGTCAACTAAAAAGAAACGGAGGAAGTATAATACTACCTCCGATTTTGAGTACTCGCAACAAAGGTGTATTTTATGTGAGACATAAATATACTTTTGGTGCGAGTAAAAAGAACCGGAGGTGGTGATGTAATTTGACCGAGCATTGAACTTGTGTTAGACAATATAATTAACCAAAATCATAGAGGTTATTATCCGTGTTTAGTTTAGGTCTCAAATCAATTTAAAGCATATCAGCTTTTAATTTCCTTCTCTCGTAAACAACTCATCTCAGCTCTATTCAATTCAGTTTAGTTCAGTCCAACTCTTAATTCCCTACTCTCATAAATAACTCATCTCAACTCTATTCAGTTCAATTCACTTCAGTTCAGTTTAGTTCACCAAAGAACTTAGGTTACTTGTGGAGTAAAGATAACAAATGGTGTCTAAGTTTTTAATTAATATTGTGTTTGAGGGACCAAACTGTGTTTACTTAGTATTTGGGGTCTAAGGTGGAATTTCCGGCGAGTTAACCTCACTATAACTCATCGTTAACCATTAGCCAAAAAGTTAGACCCTTGTAAGAAGTTAAATCCCTGAGCAAATAAGTTAAACCCCTAATGCAATTTACTTTTAGCAATATATAATGACTATCATAATACCAATATTCAAAATATTTAGTCATTAGTTCTTTAGTTGTAACAAACGCTATAATAATGGAATTTAGTCCTTAATATGCTTAAATTCATTAAGATCTCAATATTTTTTTTAAAATATACAAACATCTCAGCTAGTATTATTAGGTCAATTAAAATTCTTAACTTTAACAACAAATGTCTTTAACAACATACTCTTTGAAATGGACTGGGAATAATATTTAAATGTTTACAAATTTTTCCATTATTTTTTTATAAAATGGATCATGTCATTTCAGTTGTTTCTCAAATCGAATGTTTCAATTACCGTTGGAAGATGTACTCTTCTGAATTGGGCGAAACCACTATCATCATGTATTTCTGTCAGGGCATGAATGTTTACAAAAACAACTATTTTATGCCATAGGTCTGCTTAAAAATTGAATATAAACCAAATGGATAAGTCCATTAAAATTGCATTTAAAAATCCATACAAAACATACATACTCTCAATTAAATTTATTTCATAGTACCGAGTAATTACTCATACATTACACATCGTCACGTTAAGAGCGTAAAATTCATTGTAACGCAACGATGTAGTCAGTTATCCGCATGCCCACTATCAGCACTAGCCGATTCCTCGTCTGTTTGGAGGGTAGAACTATCATCAATAACATGCTTTGAACCCCACCGTAAGGCAAATAAATCTGCCCATCTACGCTGACCTCTACTTCTAATCCATACGAGGTTCGCAACATCCTACATAGCTGTAGGGAATATTTCAAGCATCCCACACTTGAGCCCCACTGTGATCATACACTTAAGCATGGTGGCGTCCAAAGGGAAGGAAGCTAGAGCAAAAGAATCGCCAACTAGTTTTAGGAACTTGTAAACCATTCACAGGGTGAAGGTTACACCCCTTCACGATCCATGAGATCGCTAACTCCATAGTGGTTTGGAACCTTGACTGGATATTCGAGGATGACGGTACAAATCCAACCTAAAAGAGATTGAACCTGCCCTAAATAGGCCTCTACTTTATTCTTCTCATATTCATGTGCGCTTCCTGACTAACATACAATTAATATATTAATCCTAAACCTGTTTAATCTATGTTGGTTGAATATTAATGCACAAACAAATCTATTATTGGCGATCACTTAAATTAAAATCATATTAGCCTAAATAAAATTATTAATTATCTTATTAAGCGTGATTTCAAATACAAATTCCTTTTAATCCTGCAAGAGGGGGCGTGATCAAGCAATAACAATAATATATATATCAAGCAACATAATAATAATATTGACACAACAAATCATCATCATAATAAACTCAATAAAGCATTATAATAGCAAGATCCTAGGCATGATACTAACATGATTAATAACAAATCCTAGCATGTCACTAAACAATAAAAATTAAAGCTTTAATCCTAACATGATACTAACATGATTCTATCATGTTACTAACATGATACAAGATAATAGGAAGAAACCTAAACATGATACTAGAAAGCAATAAATAACATCCTAACATGATACTAGAAATTAAAATAATCTAAACATGCTTTCTGAAGATATAGAGCAATAAAATTTCTCACTTTGTTGCGTCGTACCTCTTTCTATCAAAACAATACACACGTTAGTAACTTCAAGGAAAATATTAAATCAAACAATTAATTTAAATCATTGAAATAGGGATTGGGACCAAACCCTCAGAAATCATCAACCTTTCACGTCTAGGGTGAAGGCAACTTCGAGCTTGGTTAGGTGTGTCTAAAACTCGTGAATGTGGTATTGTGTTTGTAAAAAGGCTAGGCTAGAATGAGGGAGAAAGAATAAGCTATTTCTTAAGAGAGAGAATAGAATTAGATGATTGTTGATGATTTAAAACGGGGAATAAGGACCTTATTTATAGAGAAAATAGTCCCAAAACAATCAGAAAAAGATCGAATTCGATTCGGAGTAAAACTACTTCCATCGCGGCGCGACAGTGTCCATCGCGGCGCGATCGTTCCATCGCGAGCGATGAAGCTGTCGTTTCATGATGGTGAACGCGTTAATTTAAAACTGTACAAAGTCCTTAATCTAATTAAATTAGACTAATTAACATCCGCACTTATCTTTTAAGAATCAGATTTAATCTTTTAAAACACTTGTTTTATTCCAAATAAAATTCTTTATATTCTAAAAGATATAATTATTAATCCTAATCCCACTAGAACTCAAGATAACCTTCTAGATTATTCTAGAACATTAAAATCAATCCTAATGATTTTAGAAATATTAATTAATGGGCCCTCCACTTGATCATTGGGCCGTATAAAATCATATTGGGCCCAATTTAGTATTCTGGCCATAACTTCCTCATAATTCATCGGAATTGGGATTATAATATATCGTTGGAAAGCTCTTTTCGAGCCCCATCCAACTACACTATTATTGGACCCTTATCATGGACAAAACTAAACTGGACTGGACATTTTCCATAAATAGAGTATGAAAAGAAATATTTTCAAAAACAGAAAGAAGTATTTTTACTAAAATGACCGCATCACAAGACTTTTAACATTTCACCTCGTTCGATAATCAATGACGTGAAAGATTTTCATAACTGGGTTTGGTTTTTGGGGAGACATAATCAGGTGTCTACAGAAGCCCCCACTTTGATTGAGTTTGGAGAAACGTAGGTTTCGAAAACAAAAGTCAAAGTAGCGATAGGGACGGAGAATGATTCAGAATGTTCTGCGATCCTAAATCATTCTTGTAACGCCGATACCTGCAAACTAGCGCTAGTTAAACATATAAAAGAGTTAGAAACGCGTATCTTGCACCGTCGAGCACACGTCTCTGGGGTAACTAAATTTTGTTGTTGCATGCTGTGATGACCTCCACAATACCTCGTGAACGCCATATGAAGGTAATAGTGCCTCGCTATCTTCATCTATTTGTGACAATCTGCCACAATACCTCGAGAACATCGTCGAAGGTGACTGTACCTCGTCATCTCCAGTGTTGTGACAGTTTCTCACCGCGACAGTACCTCGTCGCTATAGACAATCTCCTCTATACTTTGGGAGATCGTCGAAGACCGCTGCTTTTAGCCATCTTCAGTTTTGTTGTGACAATCTTCCTAGGGAAGATTATCGAAGACCATCGCTTGTTGATCCTCAGTTTGCTATGCTTGAATACTTGCTGATATTTTGCTGTGATTGCTTGCTGTGCCAGTACCTCGACCCATTTTATAATGAGTCGGTACTTCGGCGCTTGTGCTTGCTTGTGAACCAATACCTTGGTGCTTGTGATGAGCCAATACTTAGGCGCTTAAGCTAAGTAAGATGATCGTCATCAGGCCAATCACTTATTGCGATTGTAATTGAACCGACTACTAATCATGTCAATTTGCTTATAGGGGATAACTGGCGTACCAAGGAACCCATTTTGCTGATTAAAGTCCACATAAGCCATTTATGGGGCCCAAGAATTGCATCGCTGAAGAAAGGAGAGCCAGCGCAGGCTGCCACATGTCATCGTGGCGCGACAGCTCTGTCACAGCGCGATGGTTCCATCGCGGCGCGATGGAGTTGGGTTTTCCGGAATAAAACCCCTTCTTCTTCCTCACTTCGTTCGCTGCTCATTTCTTGTTCGGTTTTCGCCCGAAACTTCAAATCGTCCGTTCTTGCTTGTTTTTCAACCAAATTCGCTCAAATTTCTTGCAAATCGAAGTTCTCGATCTCTAGTTTGCCGATCTATGTAAATTTTGCTCAAAATCCTCCTAGTTTGGAAGAATTTCATGTGTTTTATTTTGCAAATTTTCGAAAAAATCAAAAATGCCTTTGCTTGTTTTGCTTTGTTTATCAAATTTCTTGCCATGAAATTGCTTGTTTATGCTTGTATATCACCTTAGGAGTGTTTTGAGACTTGTTCGACTTAATTTGGTGAAGAAATGAGCGATTTGACATTGTTGGGCACCTTGAGTTTGTAAGAACAATGTGACTTGTTCCTCATGTTTTTATTTGCTTTTCTTGCTTAATTTGTCACAATATTTGTCATAGTATTGCTTAAATTGTTTAATTGCTTGAGAATGCTATTATTACTTGAATAAAAAACATGCTCTGTTTTAGTACTACGTACTCTGTTTTTGGCGAACATAGTACCATGCGGCTAGGCGAACCTTAGATACTATAGAACCTTTTATTTACTGTTTGCTTGTATAATTAGCATGTCTTGACGACGCGGTTCTGGCTCACGCTCTCGTGGGGCTCACCGAGAGGACGAGCCCGTCGACGCCGGCGAGGGGACTTCCACTAGCCTCGGGGAGTTCCCTGAGTCGGACGGGCGTACCTTGTACTTCGCGCCCCGGTTTCATATCTCAGAACGTGTTCGGCTCAAGATGACTAACGAGCGAGTTCGTTGCCACGGTTCGGGCAATGACATTATTGGGTAGCTATACGATTCTTACTTTCGTAACAACGAGGAGTTGCTTGCGCTGTGGGAGTCTTGTGGTTTGACTTCTTTGCTGCAGGCCACTCAGGCTCTCTATTCTTTGAGGTCGAGCTATTTCTTGGTTCGAGCTTTGGTGGAGTTCTTTTGGGACACCACCAAAACGTTCCACTTTCCTTGGGGTGAGATGACTGTTACTCCCCTTGACTTCTCTATCATCACCGGATTGGAGTTTCGGTCAGCTGCAGTTCTTTTTGGTAGAGATACTACCCTTTTCTCTCCTGAGGTAGAGGAGCTACTAGAACCTATCGTTATTAAGGCCCGCGGCGAGTCTCGGTCGTTACAGATGAGTAGCCGATCCATTCGTCGGACTTTCCTAGTAGAGGCTTTTCGAGATGATGCGACCACTTCGGAGCAGCGGGTGCGCATCTTTGTTTTCATTCTTCTGTCAGGGTCCTTCTCTCCTAACAAGGGTAGCCGAGTGCTGCTCTACTATTTGCTTGCTCTTTGCGACCTTCGAGCGGTTGGGAATTTTGACTGGGCCAGCTAGGCCTATGCTGACTTCCTGCTGCGATTGCGACTCACATGTCGTCATCGCAACTTTGACGAGGTCAGACTTTCTAGCTTCTAGAGGATCGTAGAGGTACATTCTATTCCTCTTGACAAAAGTTTACTTTTGATTTTTAGCTTTTGCCGACGTTTTCGTGTTGTTACAGGTGTGGTTCTACAAGTATATGGCATCTTTGGCGCCAGCCAGGCCTTCGCCTTGAGGGCTCCTGTTGCTGCTAGTTGGGGAGGCTGTTATTCTGACCAGACTAATACTGCTCTTGTTCGAGAGTTGCTTCTCTCGGTATGCACTACTTGTCATTTTGTTCACTCTTCTGAGTAAGATTTCGACTCATGCGTGTTCGTTTTATAGGGACATGAGGTCCACTTCCGTCCATGGGCTGATTTTGACGTGTCTGCACGGGCTGTCCAGTACACAGCTCAGCGGCGCTACTTCCAGGGGACGTATGATGCTGTGGTGTACCTGGGCAAGAGAGTTGCGATTCAGCACTCTTCGGAGTCTTTAGTTGTTCTTACCCATCCTCCGTGGCATATGATGGACCAGGCAGACCTGAGATTTTATATGGGTAGGTCGCCTGCTGGTACGGAGTGGTAGCGTCATAGCCATCCGAACCGGAGTTATGGTGAGAGACTTTTGCCACGATTGGCTCCACCACCTTTCCTGTTAGAGGAGGCGGAGGTATATTTTGCATCTTTTGATTTGTTCTTTTGGTAACCCCCGGCAAATTCTAATCGCTTAGATTTTATTCTTGTAGGCTGCGGCGGCGGCTGCGGAGTTTGTACCTCCACCAGTGTCCATTACCTATCAGGGGTCTTTCGGCCCGGTTGAGGAGATGATTTCTCTAGCCCTTGAGGAGTGGCGCTTCGTGGAGAGGTCGATACCTCGTCACCAAACCTGGGTGAGCCATCTATCATTATTTTGTTTGTATGCATGTTCTTTATTGTTCCTGACTTTATTTCTTGGCAGTTTTCCCGCTAGGTGATGACAAGGATGGCGAGAGGCATGGTCACCTTCCGTTATCAGATCAGCTCGTGAGGTTGAGTCACCGAGCTACCTGTCGTTGTGGGAGTGATGGCATGGAGGTATTTCTCTTTGACCTTTACTTTGCATTTGCTTCACTTATTTTTCCTGTATTTGACTCGGCTTATTTTCTATTTCAGCATGTTCCTCCGTTACGTACTCGTACAAGACCCGAGGATAGGAGGGAGAGATCCGGATCTAGCTCGAGGCATCATCGTACTTCGGCTGGAAACCAGGGTGGTTGAGCGGAGTCGGATCAGACTGTGGTAGTGGAGGGTTCCGAGTCTTCTTCCTAGGGTACATCGGGGAGGCCAACTGGCCAGGGAGGCGTGACATCGGCTCCTTTCGCGGGTGGTGGGACGTATGAGGTTGGCTCGTCGTCGCAGCAACCACAGCAGCTGGGACCTCAGTAAGGTGAGCCAGGATGGGCTGACCCTACTCTTTCGCTCCCGACTATTAGTGATCTTGAGGCTGGTGAGGGATTGACTCCGCGGACTGTGTAGTTTTTGGATATATTCGGAGTTCCTCCGCACTTGCGTCCTCCGGCGCCGTAGTTGTACTTGTTTTTTTTATTTGACTATGTAGGACTTTGCATTGTATTATTTAACACTTATGTTAAACACGTTGTATATACATCCTACGATTACTATGTCTGTATTTATCTTTTTACATTTTTTATTTTTCATTTTATGTGCATATAAGTGTGTGTAAAATTGTGATTAATTTTTGCGCAAAAAATACCGTCATTTTTATTATTAATGGAGGGTATCCGATTTCCTCTCCTTAAAAGAAAAATGAAAAATAAAATTGAGGTTGACTAAATTAATTAAACTTAAAATTATCAATAGGGGGTAAGTGTTTGAAAGAAAATTGCCAAAAATAAGGTTGGATAAGGCTTTGAAAAGAATTAAAACCGTAAAGTCAAAGTATAAATCCGAGTCGAAGTTGGTTAAAACGCGGTCAGCTTAGCGTGTTGTTCTGACTTGGTAAAACCCAAGCCATTGCGGCGCGACGCTCCTATCGCAATGGTTTTATTTTTCCGGATTATTTTAGGATTCGGTTTGCGTCGTTTTCTGTTTATAAATAGCCCCCAAATCTGTCGATTACATCATAATTCGAGTAGACTAAAAATATTTATTAATTTTCATTCAAATAGCCATGTCTAAGACTTTTAGTGATTTTACTCATGAGTGGTGCCGGTCTTTGACTGCCAAAGAGAAGAAAGAGCTTGACTTTTTCCACTTGGGGGGTTTATATGGTAATAAGGGGGTAGATCTTGGCATAGATTTTATTCATACCGCCTTAGAATATCGGGATTCAAATACCCATTGCTTTAAACTAGGTTATGATGAAATTTTCCCTTTACCGGAAGAATTTGGTGCCATTCTTGCAGTAATTCCTAAGGTGAGCGAATATCATTATAAAGATTTTGAGCGTTTCCTTAACCTTAGGGATAGGGAGTTAAAAGACATAGTGCATGGGAATGTAGTAAATCTGAAAGAATTTGCACGTTTTTATTTTGATAGACCCTGCTTTGAGTCTTTTCATGTTTATAGGAGGAGGGCTTTTCTCTTTTGCATGTTTAGCCAATATCTTCTCACTAGTGGAAACATTCGTAAGGGTTAAGCAATTTTAGCATCTGTCATGGAGCAAATTGAGTCAAGGAGAAATCCAATGCCATTAATTGTTGGAGAAACTATGCTTAGTTTAGATGAACTAAAAAGAGATCCGAAAGCACTTCTTAGAGGTTCTCCAATTTTATTACAGGTTGAAAATCAATACTTTTAATTACAAAAATCAAAAATATTTAATTTTGTATAATAATACTAATTATTTGTATTGAATTTTTGCAGATTTGGCTAATGGAAAGGCTTGAATTAATTAGCCCTCCTGACAATATTGAAAAATATACACCAAATTGCCTTGTATAGAGGAAGAAGCCTTTCTTCATAAAGATGGGTCGCCGGGAGTGGAGTAGAATCTTTGAAACTCGCGACTTTGCCATTAAATGGGTTGTTTCTTGGTGGAAGATTGAGAAGATGGTTGGTGTCAATAAACAACCTTTTTGTTGTCTTCCAAGTTTGTCCAAGTTAACCTTTTACTACCTTTCTAGAGTAAAAAGACAATATGGACTGTTCTTTTCGGGGATCTTTGTCGCCCTTATGAATTTCCCGTTTCACAAGATGTAGAAAGATTTGATGACTATTGGTGTGCTAGACCTTTGTGGGAGGTTGTTACCCAAAAAGTTCCTCCTTCTTTGTCTAGTGATGTGAAGCAATGGTTACTTGGTAGATCTCAAAAGGACAAGAACAAAGTCTAAAACATGTGCAAGACCAATGTTAAAGATCGCCTAGGAGATAAGAAAATCCCTCCTAAAGATCGCCTAGGTGCAAGAGTTGAATTCAAGACTCCTATTATGCCTCAGAAAAAGAGTACTACTAAGGGCAAAGAGAAAAGGAAAGCTGACTCCACATAAAAGAAAGTATGGGTTGAAAAGAAACATGGTGTGATGGCTAAAGGAGAAACTATTGATACTAAGATTGTGTGCAGATCTTCTAAGGGGTCCTTATTGGTGAAAGAGATGGACGATGAAAAAGAGGCAGATAAGAATTGGAAAAGAGCTAGAAAAGAGAAGACAAATTAGAGCATTTCTTTTAATTTCAATTTATTTGTCAATTTTTATTTTATTTTATATTATATTTAAGCTTTATTTTAATTCCATCAATAATGTAATTTTACTTTTATTAATGCAATTTTCAGCTTTTTAAATAAAATCAACTTTTTACATTGAATGATTTTTATTAAAGCAATGAAAACAACTTGAATTAATTTCGAAAAATTGTTCAAGTACGGAAGTCGAAAATTCCCGAAATACACCGAAAATTGCCCCGAAAAAAACAAATTGGCACTGGAAATTTGAATTCATCGCAGCGCGACAAGCATGTCACAGCGCGATGTCCCTGTCGCTATTTGACAAGTCTTGTCGCGGCGCGCTGGACTTGAATTCTGCACAACGTTCGCTCTGTGTTGGCGTGGTGATGCAGAAGTACGAGATTTGTAAAAATTAAAGTGGTCGCACCTTGTAAAGGGTTGCCTACGTATCCTTTCCTTAGGAATCAGGCCAAACGTAGCTCTTTTGAGTATGTTACTCATGTTATCATGTGTAGAATTTCTTAAGTTGGTCAAGATTCGTCATATTTGAGAATTCATTACCATCCATATCAGTTAGTAATGCGGCACCTCCTAATAGGATAATTTTGACGATGTATGGTCCAGACCAATTAGGCCTAAATTTGCCTCTTGGCTCTAGAACATTTTTCCTTAATGCTTTTAACACCAAGTCTCCTACTTTGATGTTTCTTGTCTTGAGCTTTTTATTGAAGTGTCTAGCCATGCGAGTTTGGTAGCATTGAGTATGATGTAGAGCTTCTGGTCGTTTTTCATCGAGTAGAATTAGCTCTTCATATCTTGCTCTAGTCCATTCAACCTCATCGAGTTTACTCTCCAACGTGATGCGTAGGGAAGGTATTTCTAATTCAACAGGTTGTACGACATCCATTCCATAGACTAAGGAAAATGACATATTTCCAGTGGATGAACGAATTGGCGTGCGATAACCCCAAAGAGCGAAATGGAGTTTGTCATGCCAATCCTTGTAGTTTTCTGTAATTTTTTCGATGATAGTCTTTAAATTCTTATTGGCTGCCTCTACTGCACCATTTGCTTGAGGTTTGTACGGGGAAGAGCGATGATGTTGAGTGCCATATTTTTGAAGCAATTCTTGACATTCTGCTTGAAAGTGAGTTCCATTGTCACTTATCATTTCATGTGGGACTCCATATCGACATATGATGTTTCTTTCAATAAAGAGTGCTACATGTTTTGCAGTGAGTTTTGCATATGATGTTGCTTCAACCCATTTTGTGAAGTAATCAATTGCTACTAGAATGTATTCGTGGCGTCCTGTCCCAAGAGGGGTGATTTTTCCAATAATTTCTATTCCCCATGTTGAGAAGGGCCATGGTGATGTTATAGGTGTAAAGGAGAAAGGGAGGAACATGTTGCAAGTTAGCGTATATTTGGCATTTAGGGCATCTTTTTACATATTGATGGCAATCTCTATTCATGGTAGTCCAATAATATCCTTAGCGCATTACTTTTTGAGCTAGCATTTTGCCATTCATATGAGTTCCACACACTCCTTCGTGGATTATTCTCATTGCCTTTAAGCTTCCTTTTTGCCTACACATAGGAGAGCTCTACCTTTAGGTACCCTTTTATGTAGCTCGTCATTTATGAGTACATATTGGGAAGCCAAAAGTCTTAGAGCTCGTTTCGCTCTCTTGTCAGCGTGAAGTGGATATTCTCCTTTGGTGACATTGTTGAGGATGTTGGTGTACCAAGGCTCTTCCAGCTTTTTTTCTTCTTGAATTATCTCGTCATCTTCTATGGCTTGGATGTAAGCTGGTTTATGCCTTTTTTTTTATTGTTAGAGGCATTTGCTCAATTTCCTTAGGAATTCTAACCATTGAGGCTAGTCTTGCCAAGGCGTCAGCAAATTGATTTTCTTCTCTTGGTAGATATGTGTATTCCACCTTTTCGAGTTGATCGGTAAGAGTTTCCAGGTATGTTTGATAAGGAGCTAAGCTTTCACTCCTTACTTTCCATCTTTTGGAAATCTGATTGATAATTAAGGAAGAATCTCCGAATATTCGAAGTTTCTTTACTCCTAATGCCAAAGCTGTTTCGAGGCCTACCACACATGCTTCATATTCAGCAGCGTTGTTGGTAACGTCGAAATCTAACTTTATTGAGATGGGACGTGCTCTTCTTTAGGTGATACTAATAATATTCCTACGCCACATCCTTTTTGGTTTGAGGCTCCGTCGAAGTATAATGTCCAAGTATCATCTTCCGTAACCATCAAATCTTCGTCTAAAAAATCATTCTCATGCATCGGTGTCGAATCTTCTATTGGGAAATCTGCTAAGAAGTCCGAGACCACTGATCCTTTAATAGCTTTTTGAGGCATGAACCTTACATCGAATTGGGCTAAGTTGACTATCCATCTTGATATTCGCCCGTTAAGTGTAGATTTCTCGAAGAGATACTTAAGTGGGTCCATTCGAGATACTACATAGACTGTATGAACGAGCATGTAATGTCTTAGCTTGGTTGTGGCCCACTAGTGCGAGACACAATTTCTCAAGTGGTGTGTAGCGTACTTCATACTCGAGCATTTTCTTACTTAAGTAGTAGATGGCGTTTTCTTTACCTTCTACTTCTTGTGCAAGCATAGCTCCCATTGTCTCTTTAGTGATTGTTAGGTACAATCAAAGAGGGATTCCTGGAAGCACTGGTGCTAATACAGGAGGATTAGCGAGATAGGCTTTGATCTTATCAAAGGCTTTTTGACACTCATCGTCCCATATCACTAACACATTCTTTTTAAGCTTTTCTAATATTGGTTCACATATTGTGGTTAGCTTGGATATGAACCTACTTATGTATTGCAACCGGCCAATAAATCCTCAAATGTGCTTCTCGGTCTTGGGCGTCGGCATTGACATAATTGCTTTAATTTTAGTTGAGTCTATTTCTATTCATTTAGAGCTAATGACATAGCCTAAGAGTTTTCTTGAGATGACTCCAAAAAGGCATTTGGCTGGGTTCAGCCTCATGTTGTATTTCTTTATTCTTTCGAAGAATTTTCTTAAGGCTACTTGGTGTCTTGGACGGTCTTTTGATTTAACAATCATATCATCCACATAGACTTCAACTTCTTTATGCATCATATCATGGAGTAAGGCAGTCGCTGCTCTTTGGTAAGTGGCACCCACGTTTTTCAACCCGAATGGCATTACCGTGTAATAGTAAGTGCCCCAAGGTGTCATAAATGTAGTTTTTTCCATGTCTTCTTCAGCCATGAGAATCTGGTTGTACCCTGCGTACCCATCCATAAACGAGAGAAGTGCGTGATTTGCTGTGTTATCTACTAAAATGCCGATGTGTGGTAAAGGGAAGTCGTCCTTTGGACTTGCCTTATTTAGATCTTTGTAGTCGACACACATTATTACTCTTCCATCCTTCTTAGGAACTGGCACCACATTTGCGACCCATTCGGGGTATTTGGATACCCTTATAAAACCTGCAGGTATTTGTTTTTGAACTTCTTCTTTTATTTTAAGAGCTACGTTGGGTTTCATTCGACGTAACTTTTATTTTACAGGTTTCATTCCTTGAATTAGTGGTATTGTGTGTTGAGCTATTTCTCTATTTATTCCTGGCATATCTTCATATGACCAAGCAAACACATCAATAAATTCTTTTAGTAGATCAATTAAATTGGTTCTTTCTTCTTTACTAAGAGTTAGACCAATTTTAACTTCTCTTTTGATGGTTGGATCTTTTGAGATATCAACCGTTTCGGTGTCTTCAATTATAGGTGTTTTGTTTTCAAGTGTTTCCATTGCCTTAATTATTTCTTTATCACTTTTATTGTTAGTCAAGCAATGCTCGTCATCTTGAGTAAGAGAATGACACGAGGAGTAAGCAAATAAAGACATGTTATTGAATTCGAAAATCATTACATCAAATAAAGAAACATCCGTTCGGACTTGACTACTAAATATCCTACGAGTAGATTTTGAATTAGAAGGAAGAGAAGGAGATGCTACTATAGAGGGTTTAGAGGACTCGACTGCAGAAGACTTGAATTCAGACTCGGACTCAGATTCAGACTCATACGATTCAGACTCATCGAACATTGGTCCTTGTCCTGTTGTTATAAAGATCTTTCTTCCACTTGGTGTAGTCACCTTCACAGTCTTTCGCCATCCTCAAACTAATCCTTCTGCTGGAGTAATTAGCTTTGTGGGATCAAAGTCTTCGCTTTTCAAGGCCGTTTGGATAAGCGCAGAATCATCGTCGATGCGCTTAGGCTCATTTTTCTCGTAGCCAAAGAGTAGTCCCATGACATTAAAGTCAAAGCATGGGGGTGATTTTTCTTTGTGAATAGGAGTTGGGATCTCACCTAGGAAATTGTAATCCAAAGAGATTTTGAATCCTGGTTGTCTTACCCCATCTTTCACAAAGGGCTCAAGAAATTCGTAGCATGGATAATCCTCACCCTCTTTCATGAATTGACCGTTTAGAGTGAGAGGATATTGGTCCATTGGGATTTCTTTCTTTAGGGTACAAGCATTCTTTCGTGCATTGGTCTTTTCCTGGGCTCGATTGAGATCCTCTAGAGTTGTTTTGTTTTGTTCTTGCTTTGGACATAATAACATTTGGACTTGTATAATTGAATGCTTTTCTTCCTAAATGGTAACGGTGTGCACGGTTTGAGAGTACGCTTGGTTGATTCTAGGATAAAGCATGCTAAGGTAGTTGGTTAGAACTAGTGGGAACATGAAGCCGAATTCTACTTGTTTGTGGCCCGTTTGGTAGTTGCTTCCTATAGTCGATTTGACACCAATAGTGAGTTTTTGCTACAACCATGTGAGTTCTATGTTTTTCAAGCTTTCTACCTTACTTGTATGAGCGGCGTGGATCCTTGACTTCTTGCAAACCTAATCTTGAAACTTGACTCATAGGTCTTGAATCCGAGACCAAACCATTTAGGGAGGACAAAGGCACCTTTTTCGGGGTGGTATTTTTCATTTTTAGGATAGTTTGTTTCATCTTTATTTTTGGGTTTACATTTTCCTTCTTGCAACCATTTGAGCCTTATACCTTCTTTTCAAGCCACATCTTTAGATCTTTGGCCTTTTGTTTTATTTTCTTTCTTTTCTTGGTTTTTGTGAAGCAATTGATCATCTTGATGGAGTTTGTGGTGGAGAAGTTGAAATGTTTGGTTTTTATGATAGCAAGATTGTGTTATATTTTCTTTGTGAATAATGGCAAATGAGTATGAGTAAAAGTCGTCCTTCATTATAAAAGGCATGGACAAATAAGTGCAAAAGTTGAAAAAGCCGTCCAAAGTTATTGAGGACAATGCTCCATTTAAGCATTGAGTGGAAGCGTTCTCACGCTTTTTGTGTATATGTTTGTGATTTATAGCTTTGAATAAGCTTGGGGGTGTTAGTTTGTTTTTGTTTGGTGACTACTTGATTGTGATTCTAAGAATTGGCCGTTCTTTGCTTCACTTTTAGGAAAACCACCAAATTTCAAATTTTTAGCCTACCTTCACCCTTATTGCCTTACGTTACAACCTTGGGGAAAGACCTTTTGACCTAAATGGTTGAGTCATTCATCGGTGGAGAGGAATGTGAGTTTTAGGAATAGAGAGAGGGGATGCAAAAGTCAAGATGTCGAGTAGCCTAAAAATTCTCTTTTTCCGGTTCTTTCGTGGAATCAATGGGATGCTCATTAGAGGTCGATTTGAAGCTATTAGGAAGAACGCGGTAAGATCGTTTGGGATGAAAGTGGATTGTGAAAGCTAGTTCCTATGCTTAGCATATTTATGTTTCAATCAACCTTGGGTATCTTGGAACGTGCACTCCTTTACTTGTTTAGAAAGATTTGCATCCACTTGTGCTTGTACATTTGCAAAAGTCCTTTCATGAACATTTGTTTGCTTTTCTTGTATTTTGTTTTCTTTTTCATGCTTTGCCTTGTTTGTATTATTATGAGAGTTATGGGTAAACTCTTAGGATACCCTTACGAGAGCATCACTCGTCCTCTAGGGCGATCTAGGGGTTTAAATGGCTTGTCATTAGTTGCTAAAATTGACCGTGATTCCTACGAAAGTGAGTTAGTGTATATTCTCATCTCGTCTCTTCTCTAGTTTGTTTTAATAAGCTCGTCATTTTCACTCCCTTGGTTTTGTTTTGCTCGAGGACGAGCAAAAGGTAAGCTTGGGGGTATTTGATGTGTGTCATAAATGGCACACATTTGATGAGCATTTAGGTCCTTTTTATCCTCTTTTCATTGCTTTCTTGCTTAATAAGTGCTTAGTTTTATGCTTTGTTGCTTAGTTTTACCTTTCTTCTCTTATTTTGTAGCTTTTGTGCTTTTCGTTGGTTCTCTAGCCTTTTCTTCTTTATTTGCTCTATTTTCGTGGTTGTAGGTATTGGACGAGGTTCGGGTCTTGATTTTGGTGATCCATTATGGTGGAAGAAGCTTTAGGATCAAGTTCATGGAGTTTGGGAAGCTAAAGATGCAAAGAAGTGGAAGTTCCAAGTCTTGGCTTTTCTCTTGTGCTCCCTCCAAAGGAAGTGTGTGCCCTCAATATTAAGCCTTAGCTACTGCCTACCTTGTCCTCCATCACCATCATAAATCATGTGTGCACCCTTTGAGCTTGAAGAGTTGAAGATTCGAAGAAACCCAGCTGCGTGCGGCCGCACGCGCAGAATGTGCGGGCGCACACGATGGATGTGCGGCCGCACATCATGGTGGTGCGGGCGCACATCCCCTGTTGTGTGGCCGCACCAACGTGGGTCTTTTCCGATCGGATTTCGACGATTTTCTCTCTCTTCTTATACCTATTTGAACCCAATTTTTGGAAGGAGTTTTCATAATAGAATTAGATCATATTCTTAGCTTAGTTGAGAGCTTCACTCTCTAGATTTAGGGGGTTAGTTTTAGGAGTAGATTTTAGAGAGAGAAAGTGAAGAATTTCAATGGTGATTGAGAGATTGAAGATCCAATGGTGACAATTGTATTGGAGATCTACTCTATTATCAATGAGCATTTCTAAACTCTATCTCATTTATTGTTTTGTTTAGTATTCATGTTTAGATTGTTGATTTTGATTGGATTTTGATGATTTGATGATTGATGTTTGATTAGAGTAATTGTTCTTCTTTGATTGTTGATTACTTTAGTTGTTTGTTGAATTGATGATGTTTCTAGAGTAGTTGTTTGGTTAGGGATTTGGTGAAGCTTGTATTATGTAATGGATTGATGTAGATTGGGGATTTTGATGGAGTTGATGATGTGATTAAATTGGTTAATTGATTATGTGCATGTGTGTGTTTGATTTAGGCTTGATCACCCTAGTTATTCACACTAGATTGCATTGTAAGTTCACATTGATACGGACCATTGATTTGTGGCTTGCATTTACACGATTGAGGTGTCTTGTGATGTTTCCTAGCTAGAGTTTATCGTAGTTGACGCTAGTTAGACCTCTAGGAGAATAGCTTGATATGCTCTTTTGGTTGCATAATTGATCTTCCCTCACATTGCTTGACTTAGTCAACTTCCTAAACCAATTTGCATTGTTCATTGCTATTATAAGTGAATCCTAATCCCTAGCACTTTATTTGTTTGGTTTCTTTGTCTTAGTAGTTGTAGGTGTCCTCTTTTACCCTTCGTCTTCGACCTAGCTTAGGCACATAATTGGAAGCACTTAGACATTACCGTTCCTTTGGGTTCGACCCTTGACTTACCTCTATACTTGTATTTAGGTTTGTTGAGTGTTTATAAATTTTGTTTGGCTTAGGAGGATTAGTCCAACGACCTAATTTTCCCACGTCAAAATGGCGCCATTGCCGGGGAACGGTGTCTATGTTTGAGTGTTTTTGATTGCTTGAGTCTAGGTCTTTGTTTATAGTTTTCTTTTATTTGATTTCTTTTGTTTGCTTTATATAAAATGGCATGTCTCTCATTTCCTCAATTTGACAATGAGCCTTTTTGTGAATATTTTAATAGACTAGAGGGATTTCTTGATTGTAATTGTAGTAGCCTTTGGGAGGCTTGTGAGATTTGTTATTTTAGTTTGAATGAGCAAACTAGGGATGAAGTTGAATGCATGCACAATGGTGAATTTAGAGCATTGTCAATTGATGATGCTTGGGATTTTTATGTTTGGTTTGCTAGGGATGCCTATAATAGGGATAATCATGTTCCTAATATTGATATGCAATGTGTTGATTCTTCTAATGTTAGCATGATTTCCCATGATTTGTCACATGATCCCATTAGTGAACCTAGAACACATGATTTCAATTCTATTTCCCCTTTTGTTCATGATGATGAAGTACATGCTCAAGTTGATGCTAATGGTGTGTTTCAATATTCTTCATTATTTACCATGCCTTCTTGTGATGTGCTTCGTTCCCTTGATGACAAATCTCATATGTTTGATTGTGCCCCCACCCCCCAATGTGATGTACATGCTCATGATTTCAATTTTGATTCTTCCAATCTTGGTTGTGCTCCTTTTTCTTTTGTTGAACCTCAATCTCCTACACCCTTTGAATCTCTTATTGTTACCTTGAAAACTCGAATTAGGCATGTTGAGCTTAGTGATGATCTTGGGCCTAAAATGGAGTCTACTCTTAATTGTTTGAGAAGTCAATTGGAGATGATGAAAAAGAGTGAGGAGCGTTTTGAGGAGGGAAGAAGGAGAAATGAAGAGCTAAAAAGCCAATTGTCATCTTTGATGCTTGTATGTGAAAATAACAAATCCAATGTGTGTGTTGAGGATGATGATGGTGATTTCGAGCAACCAAGAGTGTGTGAGGATCCTATTGTTGAGCATAGGAGTGAAGGAGAGAGAGTTGAGAGTGATAATGAGTTTGATGAAATTTTAAGTCTAGACATCTCTTCCTTTGTTGATTGTGATGAGTTTCATGTGTATGAATGTGACTCTTCTATCCATAAGTATTTGGACTCGTTTGAGGTTATGACAA
Source organism: Chenopodium album (assembly GCF_948465745.1). Lineage (NCBI taxonomy): Eukaryota > Viridiplantae > Streptophyta > Magnoliopsida > Caryophyllales > Amaranthaceae > Chenopodium > Chenopodium album. The sequence continues at coordinate 9,329,499 of NC_137850.1, read as the reverse complement.
ATGTGTTTGTTGAGTGCATAGGGAATAGGCATAGCCTTTTAAGCAAGTTCATTGATGATGCTTCATGGGAGAGAGATGATTTTGAAATTAATTTGCCTCCATTCATGCATGGTTTTGAGACTCTAGGCTTTAAGGAAGTTGAGGGAGCTATTGTTCATGAAGGTAATGGAGGAGATTATGTGGTACCTCTTGGGAGTTGGATGTTTGAGGGAGATGGTGATCATGAGTGTTCTTCTTTTAAGGATTCTATGATTGATTTTCATGCCCTCATTGGTGATGTGAGACCTTGTGTTGAGGGAGTAGCTAACCCTTTGCCTTTTTCTCATACCCCTTTCTCTCAAAAGTTCAATCACATCCCTTATTGCCCTATTTTTCTCCCTTCCTTTGTTGGTAAGCCTATTGGGGACCCTTATGTCTATGAAGATTTGAATGTGGCTCATTTGTCTCCAATTTGGGAAAAGGGTGATGTTGCCACCCAAAAATATTTTGAGGAGAGTTTGCCTTCTTTTTCCTTTTCTTCTTCTTTTTCTTTTTCTTTTTCTTCTTATTTTGTTGAGTTTTCTTTTGATTCTTCTTCCTTCTCTTGGCATCTCTCTCCTCATAGGTGTGCACTTTGCTTGTTGCATGCCTTATTTTTGTCATGTGCACACTTACTTTCTTATGAAATGTGTAGTAGTGCATTTGACAAGCTCTTGCGTGCGTTGAATTATTATTTTACTAGAGCGGTCAAGCTTGGACCTTAAGCAAGCCTTTCTCGAGAAGTAACCCGTGTTTTAGATTAGATTTTCCTTTTCTTTTTAGAATAGATTTTTCTCTCATGGAAATTTTTGTGTGCCTTTTGCTAGGTACATGACTTGATATACTTTGGTGCTTCGATTTGGATCAAGAATCAAGGAAGGTTGACTCCTATCTTTGCGAGCATATGGAAACAAGGTTCAATTCTTGAGAAATTAGCTTTGAAAGGTTTAAATTGGGTCATTTGCGGGTATTTACACCCACCTAATATCCGGTAATATCTTTCCTTGCTCTTTCTCTAGTGGATGATGACTTGTTGGACATATGTTGGTTTGTTGGATTAATCTCCTTGTTTTCCCCTCCCATGGATTATATGATTTATGTTTGAGTGTATTGTCTCATTCAAGCTTGGGGGAGGGTATTTTATCATGTTTGGTAGAATGTTGATTCTTATATGCTATGCACCTTTGTATATGCTTTTCCATGTTTCTTATATTTTGAAAAGCTCCAAAAAAGATTTTCCTTTCTATAAAGGCAAATTTGCAATGTGTTTTGTTTTGTTCTTACTTTGGACATAATAACATTTGGACTTGTATAATTGAATGTTTTTCTTCCTAAATGGTAACGGTGTGCACGGTTTGAGAGTACGCTTGGTTGATTCTAGGATAAAGCATGCTAAGGTAGTTGGTTAGAACTAGTGGGAACATGAAGCCGAATTCTACTTGTTTGTGGCCCGTTTGGTAGTTGCTTCCTATAGTCGATTTGACACCAATAGTGAGTTTTTGCTACAACCATGTGAGTTCTATGTTTTTCAAGCTTTCTACCTTACTTGTATGAGCGGCGTGGATCCTTGACTTCTTGCAAACCTAATCTTGAAACTTGACTCATAGGTCTTGAATCCGAGACCAAACCATTTAGGGAGGACAAAGGCACCTTTTTCGGGGTGGTATTTTTCATTTTTAGGATAGTTTGTTTCATCTTTATTTTTGGGTTTACATTTGCCTTCTTGCAACCATTTGAGCCTTATACCTTCTTTTCAAGCCACATCTTTAGATCTTTGGCCTTTTGTTTTATTTTCTTTCTTTTCTTGGTTTTTGTGAAGCAATTGATCATCTTGATGGAGTTTGTGGTGGAGAAGTTGAAATGTTTGGTTTTTATGATAGCAAGATTGTGTTATATTTTCTTTGTGAATAATGGCAAATGAGTATGAGTAAAAGCCGTCCTTCATTATAAAAGGCATGGACAAATAAGTGCAAAAGTTGAAAAAGCCGTCCAAAGTTATAAGAGGCGAAGACAAAGCACTATTAACAAAAAAAAAAAAGAAAAAAAGCGAAAAATGAAAAATTCAAAAATATTTTGATGCGAGTTTTCTCCCTTTTTGAGCATTGAGGACAATGCTCCATTTAAGCTTGGGGGGAAGCGTTCTCACGCTTTTTGTGTATATGTTTGTGATTTATAGCTTTGAATAAGCTTGGGGGTGTTAGTTTGTTTTTGTTTGGTGACTACTTGATTGTGATTCTAAGAATTGGCCGTTCTTTGCTTCACTTTTAGGAAAACCACCAAATTTCAAATTTTTAGCCTACCTTCACCCTTATTGCCTTACGTTACAACCTTGGGGAAAGACCTTTTGACCTAAATGGTTGAGTCATTCATCGGTGGAGAGGAATGTGAGTTTTAGGAATAGAGAGAGGGGATGCAAAAGTCAAGATGTCGAGTAGCCTAAAAATTCTCTTTTTCCGGTTCCTTCGTGGAATCAATGGGATGCTCATTAGAGGTCGATTTGAAGCTATTAGGAAGAACGCGGTAAGATCGTTTGGGATGAAAGTGGATTGTGAAAGCTAGTTCCTATGCTTAGCATATTTATGTTTCAATCAACCTTGGGTATCTTGGAACGTGCACTCCTTTACTTGTTTAGAAAGATTTGCATCCACTTGTGCTTGTACATTTGCAAAAGTCCTTTCATGAACATTTGTTTGCTTTTCTTGTATTTTGTTTTCTTTTTCATGCTTTGCCTTGTTTGTATTATTATGAGAGTTATGGGTAAACTCTTAGGATACCCTTACGAGAGCATCACTCGTCCTCTAGGGCGATCTAGGGGTTTAAATGGCTTGTCATTAGTTGCTAAAATTGACCGTGATTCCTACGAAAGTGAGTTAGTGTATATTCTCATCTCGTCTCTTCTCTAGTTTGTTTTAATAAGCTCGTCATTTTCACTCCCTTGGTTTTGTTTTGCTCGAGGACGAGCAAAAGGTAAGCTTGGGGGTATTTGATGTGTGTCATAAATGGCACACATTTGATGAGCATTTAGGTCCTTTTTATCCTCTTTTCATTGCTTTCTTGCTTAATAAGTGCTTAGTTTTATGCTTTGTTGCTTAGTTTTACCTTTCTTCTCTTATTTTGTAGCTTTTGTGCTTTTCGTTGGTTCTCTAGCCTTTTCTTCTTTATTTGCTCTATTTTCGTGGTTGTAGGTATTGGACGAGGTTCGGGTCTTGACTTTGGTGATCCATTATGGTGGAAGAAGCTTTAGGATCAAGTTCATGGAGTTTGGGAAGCTAAAGATGCAAAGAAGTGGAAGTTCCAAGTCTTGGCTTTTCTCTTGTGCTCCCTCCAAAGGAAGTGTGTGCCCTCAATATTAAGCCTTAGAGACTTCCTACCTTGTCCTCCATCACCATCATAAATCATGTGTGCACCCTTTGAGCTTGAAGAGTTGAAGATTCGAAGAAACCCAGCTGCGTGCGGCCGCACGCGCAGAATGTGCGGGCGCACACGATGGATGTGCGGCCGCACATCATGGTGGTGCGGGCGCACATCCCCTGTTGTGTGGCCGCACCAACGTGGGTCTTTTTCGATCGGATTTCGACGATTTTCTCTCTCTTCTTATACCTATTTGAACCCAATTTTTGGAAGAAGTTTCATAATAGAATTAGATCATATTCTTAGCTTAGTTGAGAGCTTCTCTCTCTAGATTTAGGGGTTAGTTTTAGGAGTAGATTTTAGAGAGAGAAAGTGAATAATTTCAATGGTGATTGAGAGATTGAAGATCCAATGGTGACAATTGTATTGGAGATCTACTCTATTATCAATGAGCATTTCTAAACTCTATCTCATTTATTGTTTTGTTTAGTATTCATGTTTAGATTGTTGATTTTGATTGGATTTTGATGATTTGATGATTGATGTTTGATTAGAGTAATTGTTCTTCTTTGATTGTTGATTCTTGATTGTTGATTACTTTAGTTGTTTGTTGAATTGATGATGTTGCTAGAGTAGTTGTTTGGTTAGGGATTTGGTGAAGCTTGTACAATGTAATGAATTGATGTAGATTGGGGATTTTGATGGAGTTGATGATGTGATTAAATTGTTTAATTGATTATGTGCATGTGTGTGTTTGATTAGGCTTGATCACCCTTGTTATTCACACTAGATTGCATTGTAAGTTCACATTGATACGGACCATTGATTTGTGGCTTGCATTTACACGATTGAGGTGTCTTGTGATGTTTCCTAGCTAGAGTTTATCGTAGTTGACGCTAGTTAGACCTCTAGGAGAATAGCTTGATATGCTCTTTTGGTTGCATAATTGATCTTCCCTCGCATTGCTTGACTTAGTCAACTTCCTATACCAATTTGTATTGTTCATTGCTATTATAAGTGAATCCTAATCCCTAGCATTTTATTTGTTTGGTTTCTTTGTCTTAGTAGTTGTTAGTGTCCTCTTTTACCCTTTGTCTTCGACCTAGCTTAGGCACATAATTGGAAGCACTTAGACATTACCGTTCCTTTGGGTTCGACCCTTGACTTACCTCTATACATGTATTTAGGTTTGTTGAGTGTTTATAAATTTTGTTTGGCTTAGGAGGATTAGTCCAACGACCTAATTTTCCCACGTCAACCACTTGGAAGGTGGTAGCATGTTCAATAACTCTTGCCGTAACATTCATCGTTACGGTTCCAAGAGCTTGGCGACGAGTGTTGTCATAAGCTCTTATGCCTTGCATAGATGGAGACAAGTCTTTATCTCTTATTCCTAGCATCCTCGCAGTTCAAAGTGGGAAAACATTGATTGCTGACCCATTATATACAAGAGTCATTGGGACATTCATTCTCTTGCAGAATACTATGAGGTTTAAGGCTTTATTGTGCTTATCACCTTCTGGAGGTAAGTCCTTTTCAGAAAAGGTGATTAAATTGATGGGGATAGGAGATCACTCGTGAGTAAGTTAGCCAACTCCTCGGGAGTGGTTTCTGAGTCTATTCCTACCTTAGCCAAGGCATCCATTACTGCGACTCTATGCTCATGGGATGTGGCTAGTAGTTTCCATACGTTCATCTCCACATTAGTCTTCTTAAGTTGTTTGACAACGTCATTGTCTTCTATGATTGGTATGGGAACTTGTTGAGTAGTAGGAATGGGTTGCGTTGTGATAAGAGGTTGCATTCTCCTTGATCTTGTGAGGACGTCGATAGGAGAATCCTCCTCATCCCAAATGTCATCGACCGGATTCATTAAGGAAAGTGGAGTGTCTTCTATATCTTTGAGGTAAACATCCTCATCATCACTGTCCCATACTCCATTGATGCTAGCATCTTTATCTGGTTGCATTTGAACCAACTTTTTACTGTCAATTAATCCTTGGACTAGGTCCTTAAATTTAAAGCAGTGTTCTTTGGTATGCCCTCCTGATTGATGGTATGGACAATAGAACCTATCTGTCCTTTTTAGTGATTTAAATGGTCTTGGCTCGAGAGGTTTAATCTTTCCATTCTCAAAAAGAATTTGAAACATGTTGGCATAGGACGTCCCAATAGGTGTGTATACCTTGTTACTCCTTTCGGGTGTCTTAGTTACTTTGAGAGAGAAAGGTTTTCTCTCAGTAGTCTTTACATGCATCATTTTTTCACGGACACCCCTACTTTGTACCAATTTTTCATGATCGAGGGCCTCGCGATATAGGTCTATTGCCTCCCTCATTGTGTTTATAAGAAGCCATACCTCCTCCTTAGTGGCAGGTTGTTTTCCTGTGGGAAAATCGCTCATGGCATCGAAAAAGGTTTCCTCCTTTTCTTCGATAGCATGAGTTTCTTCGATTGGTTTGATGAGGGATGATGGATCAATATGGTTTTCCTCATCAGAAATGGCTAAGGAATTCGAAAGTGGAGCATTATTGATACTCGGCTTCTTGCTTGCAGGAGCCAATGGAAGTTTATTACTGTCAATTAGATCCTGAATTACTTCCTTTAACTTCCAGCAGTTTTCAGTAGGATGACCCCTACCTTAATGGTATTTGTAATGTGCATTGGGATTCCAATTAGCCGTCCTCCTTTCGACTAGTGGATCTCCAAATGGTCCAATAGGAGTTATGACGAGACCTTTTGCATGAAGACAATCAAATGCTGTGTCATAACTCATGCCAATAGGTGTGAAGTTTCTCCTAAATGGCTTCTTTTGTCCTTGATTGTTCATAGCTAGGACCTTATTCTGATTAAAGGTGCTAACGTTGTTTGAGTGGGTAGTTTTGGAAAAAGAAGGATTGTCGTTCTTCTTTCCTTTCCAGCCACTATTGGAATTGTTAGCAACTTTTTGTTTTGCAAGGTCGTCTTCAATGTTGATTCCTATGTCATAGACGACCTTGAAAGTACTTAAATTGCTTTGGTATTTGAGATGCTTAGAGTATTGGAGGTTCTTGATGAACATCCTTACAGATTCCTTTTTAGTAGGAACCTCAACCATTTGGCAGAAGTTTCCCTCCACTTGTTAAAGAAGGAAGTGATTCCTTCATTCTCTTTTTGTTTCAACATCTCAAGTTCCCTATGGTCAGTTTCAACTTGGATGTTGCATTTGTATCTATCTATGAAAGCGTTTGTTATTGAATCCCAAGAAGAGGTCTTCTTTTTATCAAGGGAAAAGAACCATTGTTGACAAACGGTTTATAAAGATAGTGAAAACAACGAATGGAAAGTCTTCCTATCAATCCCTTTAATATTCATTATTGTTTCAAAAGCTCTTAAGTGGAAGTAAGGGTTGTCAGTTGGCTTGAATCATGGGATGTCATTGGCATTGAATTTCTGTGGAAGAAATTCCTTGTCTACCGAGACCCCTTGTGAGCTAATCCCCTGGAACATGTAGTCATTGGAGAGCTTGCTCAAGATTTCTTCCATTTGTTCCATCTGTTATTGTTTCACGGGGTCATTGACTTGAAGAGCAATAGTCTTCATCATCTCAGTTAAACTAACAAGGTTTTGTCTAAGTTCATTGACTTCTTCCTAAGTTGCCATCTTCTTCTTAGCTTTTCTCTTTTGTCGAATCGGTTTATCAAAGAGTAAAACTTGGACGAAAGCATTGTCCTTGATTAGTCGCCTTTCCTTTCTTGACCAAGAGCTGTAAATTAAACTATATTTGACTTAATGACTTGACTCAAATTGACTTTGACTTTATTGGTTTTAAAGGCAAAAAGCAAAAATAGGGTGTATATATTGGGAATCAAGTATATGGGGTTCAAAAAACATTTTTTAAACAACATGGTTATGTTTGGAGGATTAATATCCGACTTATTCCCCTAAAAAAATGACAGAAAACACGCGCACACAAGACTCTCTAGACATGGTCTAGGTGAAACACATATACAAAGTGTGTGCTTAAGAAAGTGAATGAAAGTGGAATTCTTTGACACTTGTGTAAGACCATGAGACTATGTGCTTAGACTCAAATAAGGAGTAAATACAGCTTCTGCTGTTAATAAATTGGTTAATTAGACTCATCGTGAAGACTCAAGCAGAAAATTGGACCGTCGCCAAAGCAACGGAACTGTTGCGAAACGCCAGGGGCCATCGCGGTGTGATAAGGTTATCGCGTCGCGATGGACACTTTCGTGTCGCGCCACAGGTCCAATCTTCGCGTCATTACTGAAACGTTAGTCTAGGCTTGTTTCCAGTATTCTACCTTAAAAAGACAAGCCTACAATTGTACTAAGTCAGATTTAGTCAATTTATTAGGCTTTAATTAATCATATTAATTAATTAAGAAAAGTCCTATATAGTCATTAATTAGTTTATTTAAACTTATACACAAGTTAAACAAACGGTTAGTGTAAATATGCACAAGCAAAGATGCACAAATAGTCAAGTAAGCACAATATGATGCAATGAGTTTGCAACCTAACCATGGCTCTAGTTCTCTAAAGTTCAAGGATAAAGGTTAGTCAAAGAGGGTCCATGGTTATGAGTCCGGATGCATCGCGCGGAGGCCTTACCTTTGGAAGGGTTGGCGCGTATGGATGGGACCCCGCAAGTTAAACTTGCTTCCATGGTTTGGTGAATTCACAAACTCGGATGTACCCTTCGTTGCAATGAGCGTTCGATTGGGTAGATGGAGCGTGAATTCCCAGAGGGTTACGGCCATATGTAGAACACATATGGGTTCAGAAAAGTGAGAAAAACTCAATCAGGAACTAAAACTGAGCAAACAGTACTAGAACGGGTCAAAGCAAGAAGGCAGATTTCTGGCTCGGTATTGGAAGAACGTAGCGCAAGACAACATGGACGATCGCGAAACGATAGCCCTGTCACGCCGAGATATTTCTATTGCGTCGGGACAGAGCACTGCGATGGGCATTGTTTTCTCAACGCCAGTTCCTATATGCCTCAGCAACTCTCTGTGTTCTTAGAATTTTCCAGTTTTTGCAGTGAATTTTCGATTCTATTTGTGAAAGATATTTCCTAAATTTCCTACGTGTAAAAATCCTATATTTTTGAGGCATTACGGATGGTTTATCCAATGCGGACCTTTTTATGCTTATGCTAATAATGTCAATCTAAATTACGCACATGAATACTTAGAACGTTTCGAGTCTCATCCACTTATTCTAAATTATTGCCAAAATAAATTTTAGGAATTAAAATAAAAATCCTCCCTAGTGGAGTAACCAAAAACTGTAGGGAATATTTCAAGCATCCCACACTTGAGCCCCACTGTGATCATACACTTAAGCATGGTGGCGTCCAAAGGGAAGGAAGCTAGAGCAAAAGAGTCACCAACAAGTTTTAGGAACTTGTAAACCGTTCAAAGGGTGAAGGTTACACCCCTTCACGATCCATGAGATCGCTAATTCTATAGTGGTCCGGAACCATGACTGGATATTCGGGGATGAAGATACAAATCCAACCTAAAAGAGATTGAACCTTCCCTAAATAAGCCTCTACTTTATTCTTCTCATATTCATGTGCGCTTCCTGACTAACATACAATCAATATATCAATTCTAAACCTGTTTAATCTATGTTGGTTGAATATTAATGCACAAACAAATCTATTATTGGCGATCACTTAAATTAAAATCATATTAGCCTAAATAAAATTATTAATTATCTTATTAAGCGTGATTTCAAATACAAATTCCTTTTAATCCTGCAAGAGAGGGCGTGATCAAGCAATAACAATAATATATATATCAAGCAACATAATAACAATATCGACACAACAAATCATCATCATAATAAACTCAATAAAGCATTATAATAGCAAGATCCTAGGCATGATACTAACATGATTAATAACAAATCCTAGCATGTCACTAAACAATAAAAATCAAAGCTTTAATCCTAACATGATAGAAGAAAATAGGAAGCAACCTAAACATGATACTAGAAAGCAATAAATAACATCTTAACATGATACTAGAAATTAAAATAATCTAAACATGCTTTCTGAAGATATAGAGCAATAAAACTGGTTACTTTGTTTCCTTGTACATCTTTCTATCAAAACAATACACACGTTAGTAACTTTAAGGAAAATATTAAATCGAATAATTAATTTAAATAATTGAAATAGGGATTGGGACCAAACCCTCAGAAATTATCAACCTTTCACGTCTAGGGAGAAGACAACTTCGAGCTTGGTTAGGTGTGTCTAGAACTCGTGAATGCGGTATTGTGTTTGTAAAAAGGCTAGGCTAGAAAGAGGGAGAAAGAATAAGCTATTGCTTAAGAGAGAGAAGAGAATTAGATGATTGTTGATGATTGAAAACGTGGAATAAGAACCCTATTTATAGAGAAAATAGTTCCAAAACAATCAGAAAAAGATCGAATTCAATTCGGAGTAAAACTACTTCCATCGCGGCGCGACAGTGTCCATCGCGGTGCGATGGCTTCATCGCGGAGCGATGGAGCTGTCGTTTCACGATGGTGAACGGGTTAATTTAAAAATGTACGGAGTCCTTAATCTAATTAAATTAGACTAATTAACATTCGTACTTATCTTTTAAGAATCAGATTTAATCTTTTAAAACACTTGTTTTATTCCAAATAAAATTATTTTTTTCTAAAAAGACATAATTATTAATCCTAATCCCTCTAGAACTCAAGATAACCTTCTAGATTATTATAGAACATTAAAATCAATCCTAATGATTTTAGGAATATTAATTAATGGGCCCTCCACTTGATCATTGGGCCGTATAAAATCATTTTGGGCCTAATTTAGTATTCTGGCCATAACTTCCTCATTATTCATCGGAATTGGGCTTATAATATATCGTTGGAAAGCCCTTTTCGAGCCCCATCCAACTACACTATTATTGGACCCTTATCATGGACCAAACTAAACTGGACTGGACATTTTCCATAAATAGAGTACGAAAAGAAATATTTTCGAAAACAGAAAGAAGTATTTTTATTAAAACAACCGCATCACAAGACTTTTCACATTTCACCTTGTTCGATAATCAATGACGTGAAAGATGTTCATCACTGGGTTTTGTTTTTGGGGAGACACAATCAGGAGTCTACAATAGCACATACCCAAAATTTCAGAATCAAAATATATACTGGATTGTTCAATGGAAAAAACTTATCATTAGTGATATACTTCGCATAACTTTACTCACATCATACATCGGACATTGAGGGGGACCAGATGTGTCCCTAGCAACCTTAGGGTGTCTCTCGCCATATGCCACATCTATAAACTATAACTACAATTTAACAAATTGTTTTTCAGTATAAGACAAGTGCATTAACAGTCAGAAAAACACCAATCATACAATTAAAGAGTAAGATAATAAAATGACCCCTAGTTTACCATAGTCACCGGAATTAGTTCGATCAAGCTTGCCTGCATAACCAATTATGTCCATGCTCCAAGCCTTCACTCGGGATATATGTTCCAAGCAGTTGGGTCCAAATTTAGTCGGTCAAGATAGAAAATCTGCAGGGAAGGCCAACCTTAAATCATATGAAAAATACGAAGTAATACTTTAGCTAAATAATTTTATCAAAATGAATGCCAAATAAACCAAATTTCATGTGAAATGTACTCACTACAGCGAATATTGCACATCTACCACTTCCACCCGCAAACCCATTAGCGTAAAACCTCCTTAAAAAAGTTGTAACACTTTCTAAGAATTTTTTTAAAACCAATTCACACCAATCATAATTTATGCTATTCGTACAACAGCTCAAAGCGGGTAACAGATCGGCTGCAAGTTTAGGTGACTATGTTGGACACAATATCATTTGAAGAGCAATAATTAGGATCAAGGTTTTGAATTCTTCTTCCTCATCTGCATCGAAATGCCCTTCCAATCTATCCATCATCTTTCTAGTTACAGGAATACCAACAGAAGTATCTGTGCGGCCACTTGCTTTGGTCTCCCATGCCCTTCCATATTTTAATAATATTGACTGCACCTTCAAATGAACGTGCCCACTCATATCCTTGGTTGTAGGAACTGTTTTCTCGCCATTAGGAATTCCTAAAATCCAATGTACTTGGTTCTTTAAAAAGTAAATTGAACGACCGTTTTTACTAATTAGGCACCTATTAATTGGATCAATACGCATCATGATCTAGTAAGCAAACTGTCGGGGTAAATGCATACGGGAAGCAAAGTGTAGTAGTCCCCAAAAACCCATCTCACATACCCATCTAATCTTGCGTTCATCAAATTCCTGGCATATTCTACCAAATGACTCAACCCGGCAGTTCATGTTTGGGGGATGCCATTCATTTTGGACAAAACATAATATATAAATTAGAGCACATCAACAGGAAACAAACATCTATATTAGGAAAGTTACAGTATTGGAACTCACTCTTCGCATTGTAGCTGAATATTAATTAATCACTTGCCCTTTTGCTTTCACATAACCACCTAAACTTAGCTTATTATCCTAAAATCCCACAACTATGTCAAGATATAATGTATCACAATTACAACACTACATTTGGGACAGTAATTTTAAGAGGTCAATAGTTATCGTAAACAATCCAGGATGTAACTCAATGGTTTTGTGAACAATTCCATTGCCAATTGGTAGCAGCTGTAATTCAAAATCATAACTTTACATACCAAACCATTTTACTACTCTATAGGATCTAGAATTATATATCCCCACATGCAACTTTTAATGGGATTAATTGACATACAGTATACCATTAAGATTTCGAAATATCAAAATAACAACAATATACATTTCCATTTGAATTAATTTAACTATCTATAAAGTTCTGAAACAACAAACCATATCCATTTCCATTTGAATTAATTTAACTATTTATACAGTTCTGAAACAACAAACCATACCCATTTCCATTTGAATTAATTTAGCTAATCATAAAGTGTTGAGACAACAAACTATACCCATTTCCATTTGAATTAATTTAACTAATTATAAAATTTTGTAACAACAAACACTAATTACTGAATTTTTAATAACTAATAACTATTAACTATTAACTAATATCAGATATTGTCAAAACAAATTGCAATTGCAAACTTACAGATTTATTTTCGTCATAGCCTTCAGCATTTTCGTCAATCATTGGACGACTCCTTTTACCCAAATCGTTGTTGCCCATTCTGCATAAATTTCGTAGAGCTTATAATTAACACAAATAATTAAGAAATTGATAATAAAAATAACTGACAATAATTCATAGGCAAAAGCATGTTCATCTTACCAAGTTGAAATCGTCGGTCTATTCAGCGATAGACTACGGAGAGAGAAAAGGTAGTTTGCAACTGATTGTTTCCAAACCCTAACCATGGTTCATAGGAGGTGAATCTGAGTTAGCTCCAGTTTAACGACATATACTGACATGGCAAGTATTGTTACCTGAGTCGTGGCATTTTTGACATGTCAGCGGTATGAATTTACAACTACCTCCAACATTTAACATGCAAAATACCTGAAACGCCCCTAAGATTTAAGATTTTCGTAAATCATGAAGATTGATATGAATTTGCTGAGTTGAAAATTGAAATCCTCCTACGTTTAAGTTTTCCTCCCTTATAGTGCTTTGCGCCGCTTCACCCTTTCCCCTCCCCTTCCACCGAAGCGTACTCTAAATTCTCCATTAAAGCATACTTGCGAGCTTTCTAACCTATTTATAACTATGGCAGTTCATACGCCTCTACATCTCTCTCAACGTTCTCCACTAAAGCGCAGTCGACGTTCTCCGTTTATCTAATACTTGTATCCCCATTGAAGCAGCTTAAGTAAGTTTGTTTTTGTTATCAATTTCACAATCTAGGGTTTAATCTAATTTATTTGTCAGTGCATTAAGTTTAGGGTTCGAAAATCTCAACTATTGGTTATAAATTCTAAGATAACCAAAAGAAAAGAAAAATTACTTTATTATTGAATCAAATATCCCTAAAATTATGTGATTTTTCGAATCAAATTTAGTTGCTAATGTAACGCACAACCCTTTAATATTAGAATTTTTGACATTCGTGTTCTTAAGCGAGAAGAATTTAGAGAGATTTTTGAATTTTTTAAGCTTAATTTGAAAATTGAGTCAAATTTGGTTGAAAATGTTTTGTAGGATTTAATTTATAATAATGGAAGACAAACCAAATTTGAAGGAAAAGGGTTATGTTCCTGGGCCTGATTATAAGGAAGATAATAAGGAATCTCTTATTAATATTGAGATGAATGAAGATACTGAACTTTGGTTTATTCAGTTGCCTGATGATCAAGTAATCTTCTTCCCCTCTCAATTAAACTATTTTGATTTTTTCTCATGTGAATTTTTTTCTTTGTTGTTTAATTTTGATTATTATTTTTCAAAACTTAGAGGTGTCATGTTAATATTATCTTAATTTTAATATTGTTTAATTGCAAGTGCTTGAGTGTAAACCACCTCAAATGGTTTATGAGCTGATTTTTTAGGGCAATTGGGACCATGGCAAAATATATGAGCGTTTTGAATACTTTGGTGCTGCTACAATCCTTGACATACCCTTGCCCAAACATGAGCTTCCTGACTCCTGAGGGTTGGTCTTGGAGTTCCACAAAAGATGGGAAATATAGTGTTCGCAGTGCTTATTTTAAGGAATTAACAGACAGCAGAGCTATTATTTTTGCTAGGACCTCTTCACAGAGTAATACTTGTTGGAAATGGCTATAAAAGGCAAGTGTTCCCCTAAAGATTAGAAATTTTGGGTGGAGACTCCTTCATGGCGAGCTGCTAGTCAGAAATAATCTTGTCAAACGAGGTAAGCACGTTGATCCAATTTGTTCTCCATGAGGTGCTGCAGAAGAATCAGTTGAACACTTATTCTTTTTGTGTAAAGAGACGAATTAAAATGGGTATGGTACTACTCTCCATTACGCTTGTCAATAAATTCTGATGATGTGCCATCTTTTAAGGAGTGGGCTGCGAAGATGAATGTAGCAAAGAGAGATGATATGTGGTGGGAATTATGTTGGAGCTTGTTATGGGGAATTTGGCTGAAGCGTAATGCCTGGATTTTTTAGTAGAAACGGATTGAAGTCATGGATATTATTTCTCGTGCTACTGCTCTGATTAGTGAATATGAATTAGCTAATGTTTCTTTCTCTGTTGTTCCTAGATGGATCCATTCCTGCTACTTGGAGACCTCCTAACATAGGTCTCTACAAAATTAATACGGATGCTGTAGTCTTCAGAGAAAATAGTATGTGTTTGGGAGCAGTGATGTGTGACCATGTATAGGTGATTTTATGATGGCTGCTTGTATGTGTATTCCAGCTAAATTTTCTGTTGATATTATGGAAGCAATGGCTGCAAGAATGGCACTACAAGCTGCTATGAAAGCTGGTCTCATGGACGTTATTTTAGAAACGGATAATGCTAAGCTCTACTCCTACCTCCGATGTTCTGTTGTGGAGGTCTCGGCCTTTGGACATGTTATTCAAGACATTTTTCTACTTGCTTCAAAGTGTAACTTTATTTCTTAGTAACAAATTAGACGTGGAGGCAATGTTGTTGCTCATAAGTTGGCCAAACCTAGTTGGAAATTTAATGGTCTTTGGGTATGGAAGGAGGAAGTGCCTCCTGATATCCATGCTGCTGTAATTGCTGATATTGCTTAATAAATAAAAATTTGCTTCCTGTAAAAAAAAAAAAAAAAAAAAAAAAACACCAAATTCAATCAAGGAAAACTTAGTTGCCGACAATAAATTATGTAACCTAATGAATGACACTTATATCACTCTTTGTTAGGAGTTTTAATTAGTTTCATAGTTTTGGTAGCTTTTTATTCAATTTAACAATTTTTATCCCATTTGTCGTGTTTGCGTGCAGAGTATCATTGTTGCTCATCAACTTTATCTTTTCTTGCATATTTTGATTGTGCATCAGATTAAACTATACTGGTATATTCTTGTGTTTAGAATCGTTTGGAAAAGTTCATTGCTCATTGATGAAAATAAAAGATAATTGAACAACTAATGAAGAAAAGTGCACTTGATTTGCAAAATTTGAACTAAATGCGCCATTTATCCGTAAAAATTTCTGGAGTGACTCCACTTGGAAATGAAACCTTATCTCAAGAGCTTTCCAAAGATATGTCATATGCAGGGCCGTCTTAAATTTTTTGGGGGCCATGTGCATATTACATAATAGGCCCCCTAGTTACAAATTCTATATTTATGATACTATACTTATGATATTATATGAGTATTCCTGTCAAAAAAAAAAAAAAAAAAAAAGATATTATACAAGTAAATGAGCTTAGTAATATGACCTAGTCTCAATTCTCAAACTTAAAAGACAATAAGATCTATAGTCTAATCTCAAATGGTACCACTTGCTGCTCTTTAATTTAACAACGATATGGATTATAGGCTTTTAGCTAAAACAAAACATAATGCTACCTCTAGAGCTGTCAAAATCTGACTCGACCCGAAAAACCGACCTGAACCGACAATGATTTGTATCCGACCCGTACCCGAAGAATAGGTGAAAACAGTGACATGGAACCTGAACCGAACAAACCCGAAATTAATTGATAACTGAATAGACCTGATATTGTATGACCTGAACCCGAACCTGTAATCAACTTGATATTAACCGAAAACGGATTCGACCCGACTTGAATATGATCTAAACATGATTAGTACTCGACTTGTTTAAAACCTGAAATCGATTATAACCTGTCATAACTTGTTACCAACCCAAATGGATATTGACCGACAACCAATTTGACCCGACCTGACAATGATCTGAACTCCAAATAACACTCAACTTGATTAAGTTTTAAATAATAAACACCTAACATAATCTACTACTTACCTAAATCATAGTGATCTAGTAACCCCTACGTGATTAGATATTACAGTTTTGCTCTTAAATTGGAAGCGCTATTCCATCATCTTAAATTTTTAATTAGAGGCAAGTGTACATTGATAAATAATTCTAGTTCAATTTTCAATGAACGAAAAAAAAAAGTGTTTAATTTCTAATAATACATTACGATTAAATAAAATTTGAACGATAATGCTCAAATTTAAAACATTATTTTAAGTCAATGGATACTCATTTATTTTGTTTGTTCTTATAAATGAAGTCATAACAATATATATGATAAATTTAAACGAAAAGGAGAAAAGTATCAAGATAATTATGAATATCAACTCGATGTTGGCAAAATATGGAATAGCAACCCAAAAGACACCCTCTAATTAGAGGTACATCACCAATCAAAACATAGAAGTCCAAATAATGTCAAATGTTAAGCACGACATCCTCGATCAACATGCCATCACCCGTTCATCGGATCCTATTTATGAAAAAAATTTAAAGATAAATAAGATGTAGGAAAAAAATTTATTTAAAAAAATTAGTAAAAATAAATAGAAATCTTTACTTGCCATAATTAGGAAGAAAATAAAGTTTCGACACTAACTTCTTTACCTTCAGCCTCTTCTTTTTCATCATAACCATCTAACCAATTTTTAGAAGTAATCAAAACCTCAACATGCGGTGCTGAAAGACAATTTCTCCACTTATTCAAGATTCGACCACCCATACTAAAAGATGATTCGGAAGCAACTGAGGTAATGGGAATGGCTAATATATCTCTTGCCATTCGGGCGAGGATGGGGAAGGAAACTGATTGTTCTTTCCAATAATTGAGTATATCAAAATCTTCATTTGGAACTCGAGGCCTTAGTGGCAAATTCATGTATGAATTAATTTCAGATGCATTACCGCCGATTCTATGCTTAGCGACATTTTCATCAAAATGCTATAAAAATAGATAATTAAAATTAATTTTTAATGGAACGTAATAATGTAATTTGAAATTTAAAAGATAAAAAAAAATTCCTCATAAATATTGTTGATCTTAAATGGTGCACGAAATGCAAGAGGCAGAAACGATGTTGATGTACTTTGTAAGGATGATGATGATGATGACGAACATGGAGTAGCAAATTTAGCATAGCACTTATACAATGCAACAAATTCCAAATAAACTGATTGTGCCTTACTTCCAGACCCATCAATACCATCATCAACATATAATATACCATACAAGGTCTTCACAAAATCAAACTTGTGACGAGGGTCCAACATTACAGCAAAAGACAAAATCATGAAATAATCAGACTAATACTTTTCAAATTTCTTGTGCATCTTCATTGCCATTTCCCTTATCTTAAGATTATCATGAATATGTGCATCAACTAAAAGCTTCTCAATTCTAACAATATTGGCAAAATAATGGTTAGCAGTAGGGTTATCTGAACCAAAAAAGAGTTTAGTAATCTCATAAAACGGCTCAAGAAATCGCATATTGATTGTATGGACTGCCAATCACTTAACGAAATATCAAACTCAAAATTATGCACTCCGGTAGCAAACAAACTCAAAGGGATTTCAGCTGACAACGCTCTTTGAAGCATTAAATAGGTAAATTCCATTTGGTAGGTGTATCCGTTCTTAACTTCGACTTAAATAAAGAATTAGATGCTACAGCACATTGTTGAAATTTAATTTTCCTTCCTTCAGGGTATGAAATATACTTCACAAGCTCACGAAGTTTGATAACAGATTCATCAATAACACTCAAACCTTCTTTCACAATTAAATTCAAAATGTGTGCCGAACATCTAATATGAAAGTACTTACCATCCATTGGCAAAGAAGAAAGAGCACCTAAATCATTTCGAAGCTTATCAACCATAGCATTCATACTACTGGCATTATCAACTGTGATTGTAAAAATATTTTTTTCAATACCCCATTCTCTAAGCAAAGATTTCACAAGCTCATAAATGTCATAGCCATTGTGAGGCGGAGGAAAATGGCAAAAATTTAGAGCTTTTGATTGCAATTTCCAAGTATTATCCACAAAATGGGCAGTAAGAGTAAAATATGCATTCACCGTACATGCTTGCCACAAATCACAAGTCAAGCAAACTCTAGAGGTCAATGCTCCTAATGTGTCAGATGATTGTTTCTTTAAGCTACCATATTCTGACACGTAAATTTTAGTCACGGTGTTTCTAGAAACCGTCCTTACATCAGGGTTTAGATAAGAAACCAATTTTCTATGCCTTTCATGCTCAACCATACTCAATGCATACCCATGACCTAGTATAGCTTCAGCAAATAATTTGCAAAAGACTATATGATCATAAACTCGTTTGGCACCAACATCATTACTATTTTCTTTCAAGTAATTTTTATAAGATTCACAACCAAGGTAGTGCCTTTTAGCATTAGAGGTACCAACACGACTCTCATACTTATATGTTTGTATTTTGCAATACTTACATTGCACAAACAAACCTTCTTCCGTTTTAAAGAAGTTGTAACGATTCAAAACCGGTGAAGTACGCTTGCCCTCTTTATTAGAAGCTGATTTCTTTCTTTTAGGGGAAGGTTGAGAGTCTTTTTTACCTTCTGCTTGATTATTAATATAACGAGATGTTTCGTCTTCATTGTCGAGCTCTGCAAAAACAAATATTCATATTAAAAAGAAACAAAAACACTTAATTAATATGATTTGAAATATAATTAACCATTATATCATTACCTCTCTCATATGCATTATTAAGAATTTTCTCTTCATCCATTATAGCATGAAATTAGAAGGGGAAAAAAAAATTCAACCTGTAAACAACAACACAATACAACATTAGACGATTTTGTTCTAACTAGCATACCCAAAATTAAAGAACCACAATCTGGCGGTCACATCTGTACTTAGTATTATTTGATGTAAGACTATTCATTAGCATAATTGTTATTTTACATCTACAATTGAAAGGTAAACAACAATCATCAAGTTCAAATTTAAAAAAAATACACTACATTACTCACATCTTAATATTTTTTTAGGATGATGAGACAATTCCGAAAATCGAACCACTCGAAGATAAAAAAAAACACACAAGGCAAATACTAAAAGAGTACGAGTCTACGACATAAGACAGGGAGGAGTCTAAAAAGAAGGCAAAAAAAGTATGGCGTGAAAAAATAGATGCTACATATCGAAGAATAAACTCATCTCATTCCCCAAATATCCTAATTATCGATTGGTGTACTGTCCTATGAATAACAACTTCAAAATGTTAATACTTTGCATAACAAAACAAAAACAAACTAATGATAGTCATAAACTAATGAACACCTTGATTCTATAAGATGTAAAATTAAGACACCTCATGAAATAACTAATGACAAAAAATTAACCATGTGTTCATACTATTTAATAATTGAATAAACTGCATGCACCAAAAATAAAACTCTAATAGTAAGCAACACTTAACTCCAAATTTATTCAACCAACAAAAACTACCCACGTTGGCAGGAAAGGGAATTTTGCTGCTCATACTTTAGCTCAATTAAGTAAAAATTATGTAGAATTGTGTGTGTGGCTTGAAGAAGCACCCACTAATGTAAACGCTGCTCTTGCAGCTGATATTGCTTTCGCTCAATAATATTTCAAGCTTTTCCCGTCAAAAAAAAAAAAAAAAAAAAAAAAAAAAAAAAAAAACCTACCCATTTCCCTTATTTTTCACCATCTTCTCTTGTTTATTTTTTTTTATTTCTCTCTCTTCCAAAATACCCAAAGACTCAGTAAGCTTTCAATACTCTGTATTTCTTAGATCTATTAATTTTTATTAATTTTTTATTTTTATGTCAATTTTTTTTTACTTTTTTTTCAATAATTATAAACCCCACTTTTGCTAACATCGATGAACATTGCATATGAATAAATTGATGATCAATCAATCCCTTAACTTACCCAACTCACCTAATGCATGCAAAATTCATACGGACAATTTGATTTAGTGAAATTTGACATATTTAAGGGAAACAATAATGAATTAGAGTGATAATTCATCAAACAAATACTCAGATTCACAATTTAAATTAAGAAATTGAAAAAAAAAAAAAAAAAAACCTAAATTTAACAAGCACGATAAGCACAAATAGATAAATTAGAGAAGAAACAATGAAACTCTTACCAAGAATTGGAAGAACCACGACTTGAAGGAGGCGCTTAATTGGAGTGGAGCTTGAAGTACAGTAGAAATCCAATGAAAAAAATTGACATTAGTTTTAGGTTTTACTGGGAGACTGGAGTTAATATTTTGGCGGTGCTTTTAGGAGTAATTAGTATTGATCTGGCGCCAAGCCGAATTCCCCTCAAGTCTAACCAATTAATTAAGCGCCAAACTAAATTATTTTATGCTTAATTTATTTCACTTTTTTCTCTTTAATTAATTATAAAGCTTTTTTTCTTATAGATTTTCTTACATATGAAAATATATACTTGTAATAATGAATGAAAAACATATATTCTCTATTTATAAAAAAAAATAAAATAAAAGTTGCAACAGCTTGACCTCAACCAAATTTTGTCATGCATTATGTTGTTGAATTATTTACAGTGTAAAATATTAATATTTTATAATTTATACAAATAAAAAATTAAAGACATTACTGCCTTCGTCAAACTGTACATCATGTCTAGTCGTCAAAATATTGCAATAACATGTCAAAAACTTAATCTATATATAAAATGTTAAACTTAATGTACAACATACAATACAATATTATATGTTGTTTTCTTATAATAGAAAATTGTGAATCAAACTTTGACTCAATCGAATTGTGATATGATCCGATTCAAAATTAATTGGCCTGAAATCATTTTAACCTAAACAAGACTTGTACCAAGAATTGACTTAGTATGATCTAATTGTAGTTTAATCTATCAAAATTTGTCCACATTCGTGATTTAGTTTATCAAACCTTGATTTGACCCGATCTGGCTTAAGGTGTTCTCGTTTTGTTATTGTGTTCCAGTCAACCAAACTTGAATCATATTTCACACGAGACTAGAGATGTCAAAACCTAACCCGACTGAGCCGATCTGAAATTGACCCGAAAAAATATCCTATTCATATTTTGACTCGCATGGACCCAATAATTTAGCATGACTCAAGTTTAAAATTAAACCCGACTTGACCCGACTTGACTTTACCCAACCTGACTAAAATTTGACCCGAGTCTAAGAATGACCCGACCTGAATTTCATCCGACCGAAATTTACCTGTTGCAAACTTGTTTGTAACTCGACTTGGCACAGACCGAACCCTAAACCTTACCCGACCCAAATTTAACTCGAATCGAACCCGAACTGCAACCGAAAAGATATAAAGCCTGTCATAATCCGAATCGAACTTGACCCAACCCGACTTGAACCCGACTTGTAAGTAAAAATAACCAACATGATCCGACTTGAATTTGACTTGAAACCTGACATGACCCGACTTGAACCCAACTTGAATACCGATTTGACAGCTCTAGCTACCTCCATTAAGTATTATTATTAATTTTTTTTTTAAAAAAAAAAAAAAAAAAAAAGCTAGGCAACCGTAAGTATTATTAGTTGGAAGATACAAAATACTCCAAAGTTGCAAATAGCAACTAATAACTTAATTGAGGTAGTATCAACTTTTAACTAATAACAAACAAAACACCCCCAAATGTAAGGAGAAAAAAAAATTCAAACACAATAAGAAAATTAATCAAATCTTTTGTTTTTTTTAAATTGGAAAATGATAAGCAAAATTGGAAAAAAATGTTGCAACATAAAGGATTAAATTACGAAGGAAGAGAGAAGAGTTAAATTCTTATTGAAAAGGTAGAAGAATTTACTGAAATTGGGGAGTTCCCATAAAGATTAAATTGATTAAAGATGGTTACCCATTTACTCATTTAGTTGCCAGAAGATAGAGAAATTACCAGGAGAAGGGTTTTTTTTTCTTTAATAAAAAAAAATAGGCTTTCTCAGTTGTGGGGCCTCATTAAATTCGAGGCCTTATTAAATAGCACTTCTTGCACACCCTTATCTACGGCCCTGGTCATATGCCCAATATCGATATAAATGAAGGAGATATGATTATTTGAAGTTGAATAGTTTTGTGTTGCACATTAAGAGGGCTTACGCAAGCTACAAGGAGTGCCTACTCCAAATTTTCTGAAGCAATCTACTACGCCTTTGCTAGTGTGAGGAGCACCCTTGCCAAGCCATAGAGTGCCAACTTATGTACCATTGTCCGACTTTTTAATGTAGCTTCCTAGGCAAATTAGTGGAGTATAAATAGTTTATTTTGTTCGTATTAGAAAAAATCTTCATCCTTTCTATAGTTTTTGAATTACTTTTAGGTTTTCAGAGCGAGAAAGTCTAAATATTTAGAGAAAAAAAGTGAGGCACATAATGGAATTCATGGATTTTGGATATTCAAATTTTAGGCTTCTTCCAACCCCCCCTCCCAAATGAAAATTTATCTCTTTACTCTTTTATTTGCCTTATTTAAATGTTTCAAGCTTTATCTTATAATTTATGACTTTATGTCCTTATTAATCTTAGTTTAGAGAGTGTAGACATCTACTTTTGGCCTCCTGTCCCGACAGGAAGTTCTATGACGATAAATAAAACCATCTTCGTGTTGGATCAACGTGAAGAATGCTTATGGACAACTGATTAAATCACAAGAACGCAAAATGACTAGCCTAACCCAAAACAAAATAAATTAAGGTCCAAATTAACTAAGCCCAATCATAATTAGGCTTAAGCCCGAGTTTAAAACCTAATTATGATGGATATAGAGGCGCTTAAGTTAAAAATCAATGCTGCCGAAGAAAAACCGCGTGCATCTTAATGAGTCGTGCTGGTCTGGCATACGCAACTTAATCAGTTGCGCGTGACACCCAGCACAACTACTAGTGATGCGCTTGCGGAAGATTCAAAATTTCATAAAAATATAAAATCGAATCTTACCATAATACCGCGCGAATACGTTCAGTTGCGCTGCCCAAAGCAGCACATCTAAATCACTTGCGCTGTGATGTCGCGCACAACTCATTCAGATGCGCGCGACACCTGCTGTGGCAGAACGTTCAAAACCCTAAACGTATCCATTCCCTATAAATAGAGGCTTAATACGAGGCTTCAACAGACAGACATTAACCTAAAACTCTGGCAGAAACATTGTGAACTTGTGTACTACCAAACCTTCTTATCCTAAACACTTACCCCTTTAATACGTGTTACTACGGTGGAGGTTCCTAAACAATAAGGAGTCCATAAGTGTTCTAAACGAAGATCTAGTAAAGAGAAGTGGTATAATCCCGAGCACTTAGATCAATCACCTTTATTTTCTTGTTTAAATAACATTTAATTAATTAATTAGTGTTGTTTGATCACTTAAAACGAACTTTTAATTAATTAATTCCACATAGTATCTTGCGTTAAATAAAGAATAGAATTGAATAATTAATTTTTGATTGACCACCTAAGCCAAGGCGAATATTTTTTATTTTTGTTCTTTACACGAATTTGATTAAATAAGAATAACGACTTTTGCAATGTAATTCCTACATGATTGACGCGTGTAAATAAAATCAACTAACTTAGTTTTTTAAGTATCATGTTGCATATATTGTTTGGTGATGAAATTGTGAAAAAGGAAGAGATAGTAAAGGCCGTACTAGGGCTAGGATAACGATCCCTCCCTAAAGGGAACGTTATCTTAGTACCCTCACTCCCGAACTCATTTCTAGTTCATGTAGACCAATTTGGGCATGGGTAAACTTACGATTTTTGCTAAATATCCCTTGAACTCTACTTGGGAGAAAGGCATGAACGAGGTTTATGAGTTTTCCTAAAACTCATTGGCGACTCCTACTTGTTTCTTATAAAAAAGCGTGATGATAGGATCATTTCTAATTCAAGGTCCCCCAAACAGTCAGGAATTCAAATCCTAATACACCCTAAAAAGTGTAAAGTCATAGGCTTTTAAAGGGTCGTGGGAATTTAAGGAGAAGGATCCCCTACGATGGGCACACCCTCCTTACAGTGGCGACTCCACTAAAGACTTAGAGGTTACGAGATTAATTTTTAGTTATGGTCCAACGTTTCCAACACCAGGTTGCCTATGGGTTGTAACGGGAATTAACTTGGATAATTTCTAGTTAGAGAGCGAGACTTGAACGCATAATATCTTCCTTTTTCACAAAAATAAAAGCCAAATAAGCAACATTGCATCATGCATAATCATAGCACACTATAACCCTTGGGGATTGGCTCATTGACTAGGGGTTGCCAACACTAGGCTTCTATCCCGAAATCAATAACAATCATCCCAACCATATCGCCAACAAAATGTTGGGAGGCCTATGTCATGAGTCAATACGTTGAGTGATTGATTTGTGCATCGTTCCTTAAAATATGATACCTTTGGACACCCAAGCTTGCAACCTTAGAAAGGCATTGTGTGAATCTTGGCTTATGGTATGCTTATGTGATTATATGACTATGTGTGACGTGTTTAGGATAGCTTTTTTTAGTTTGGTTTAGGTTCCCAATTGCGAAGTTTCCCCTTCGTAATTTTGAGTCTCATTCGAAGGGTAACATAAAAAAAATCAAAAAAAATGATAAAACACAAACATAAAAAATAAAAAAAAAATTTCTCGAAAAAAAATGCATGAGCAGGTGGCGCACGCAACTCATTCAGTTCGGCAACCACTACCAGCGCAAGAGCCAAGCATGCGCGCGTCTTCCGCGCGCAACCTAGTTACTTGCGCGTGCCTGCTATTACGAGTCCTTTTGATTCTTCAAGAACAATTGACTCGTATAAACAAAATCATTATTAATGAATTGTTTAAGGGCGATGTTATTCGTTCGAATGCATCTTGTGTCCTTTCTTTCCTCCTTTCTTCTCCTTTCGTCTCCTAAACGAGCGTATCGATTTACTTAACCTTTCGTACTTCTTTTAGGGCTGGTTTCCAAGCTTGGGAACGAAGACTCCCAAGTGCTCACATTCTATGTTTATCGTCAAATAATTCACCCCTTTCAAACTACCTTCCCTCAACAACTTACTCTAGTCCAACAACGATGTCAACCATAGAGCAACTCTAAGAAGAGATTGTTCATTTGAGAGAAGAAAAGGCTCAAGAGGCCGAGGAGAGAAGAATTAAGAAACTTGAAAAAACTGAAAAGAAAAATGCCGAAGCTTTGGCCTTACAACAAAAGATGGAGGAACTATCCATCAAAGAGAAGTCATTGGAGAAGCTTGTTCTTGTTCCACAATAGGGAACAAGTACTTCGATGCAGAAAAGTTTTCTCCTCCTACAGGACTGACTTTACCAAAAAAGTTCATAGCTACGGACTTGCCAATATTCAAGGTGACCAATAATCCAAAAAATCATTTAATGAGTTTTACTGGCACCATGGCTTTAAAGGGAGTTGATCCTAAGCTTTATGCTTTGACTTTCCCTTTATCTCTAGACCCAGCCACAAGAGAGTAGATGCTAAGTTCAAGACAACATGGGAAGATGTAGTTTCGGCTTTTATCACCCAATACGAGAGTGACGTAGGGTTCAAATCAACTTTACGTGAACTTGAGATGCTTAAGCAAGGTGATGATGAAGGTTTCCTTGTTTTCTATGGTAGATGGCGAGAAAAGGCGGCCCACCTTGCCCAAAGGACTCCTGAATTTTCAAAAGGTCTATTATGTGGCTACTAGGATTAAAGATGATCTTGCTAAAGAAAAAGCAAATAAGCCTCATCATCACCAACCTAAGAACAACTACAAAAAGGGGAATGATAACACTTCATTCTCTATTGATGTATTTGTGACTTCCACGCAATATAATAGCACAAGTCAATATCACAGTAATGACCCTCGAAGAATATGGTCAAGAGAAAGAAGATTTACACAATTTCCTGTGAGCTACAAAGAGTTGTTAGAAAAATTAAACGAAAAAGGATTGCTCGGACCAATAGGGCCAACGCCACCCACCTCTCCAGAAAAAAGAAACTCTCAATGGGATGGCAATGCCTATTGTGCTTATCATAGAGGTGTTGGGCATGATAATGAACGTTGCTTTGTCCTAAAGCACAAGATTCAAGATCTAGTAAACGATGGGAGAATTCCCACGCCTAAACCCAACAACAATGTATCCCCATTGGGCACATTTCACATTGATAAGGATCATATGGGAAGTGATACGTTCAATCCTTTGGATTATATCACTCCCATAGGGAGGCCTCTAACCACAACACTCATAGGAGCAACTAATGAAGTGTGTGGGTTATGGGACAACGACTTCCAAGACTTATACGTCTCTAAGTATACCGCTGTCCCACCTCTACCTTGTCTACAAAATGAAACAAGTGGAGTGCTTAATTGGGATCATTTTCTTGGGGAAATCACAAGACTTATCAAATCTCTCCTTGGATGAACAATGGCATCAAGCACAACTCATGGAGCATCTTGAAATGGAGGCACACTCAAAGCCTCTAGAAGAAAGTTGGTTCTGAGTCATACAACTAACCTAAACGAGATAGATCATCTAACTCGTTCTAGGCGAGTTTATCAAACTCAACCAAATGGATCTTCGACCACTCAAAATCAAGTTCAAAATCCAATACCACCTCCACCTAAGGTGGAAGATCCATTGGTCAAACAACTTTGCCAATCTAAGGCGAATGTTAGCATTTGGGAACTCCTAAGTACTTCTAAAGAACATAGGAATTCTCTTATGAATGCTCTAACGACTTTGTCTTTAAGTATGGACACAACTTTACAGGATCTCGTTATCTTACTTACTAGCGAGAAATCCGACAAATCAATCACTTTTACTAGTGATGATTTGCCTTCAAAAGACACTACCCACAACAACACATTACTTAACTGTGAGGTGCAAGGGATACAACATCCCTCTTACTTTAGTGGAGAATGGGTCTGCCGTAAATATGTGCCCATTACGAACTGCGAAATACTTAGGCCTTAATCCAGAAAAAGATTTTCAATCAACAACAAAATATTAGGGCCTATGACAATTCAAGGAGATCGGTGAGTGGAACTGTTAAGCTACCAATTACCACAGGCCCAATACAAAAGATGGTTGAATTTCATGTCATGGACATTAAACCTACATTCAATATTCTTCTTGGACGTCCTTGGATACATGAGCTTGGAGCGATACCATCCTCGCTCCATCAAATGATTAGGTTGAACTATCAAGGTCTTCCTATGACTATACATGCTTCTCCTCTCAAAATAGCGATAAATGATCAATCACTTCTTGAAATAAACCATGATAATGATGAAGAGGACATGTGGGGATTCGCCGCGGAAGCAATTTGCACACTAGAAATGGAGGAAAGCCTTGAAGAACCATTCGAGCTCGATCCATATTCTACCCCAATAGTAAAGAACAGCTTATTCAAGAGTAGTTACTTTCCTGGGATGCCCTTGGGAATAGGAATAAAGAAATCTCTTTTACTTCCTATCCCAAAGAAAAGCTTCTCTTTTGGATTGGGATATAAACCAACCAAAGAAGAACTAGAGTCTCACAATTCTAAGATCAAAGCGCGTAGAGACAACAATAAGAAAGGGATAATCACTTTACTCCCATCCTACAATCAAACCCTTAATGCTTAATTCATTAGGGACGGAAAAGATTAACCATGCTATGACTTTCCAGAACCATTAGTTCTAGAAAGTATCAAGAAGCTTGGATTCGAAATATTCCACGATTGCTACTTCTTAAAGGATGATTTCAAAATCGTTCAATCAAAACACCCAACTCTAGGGTGCTATGATAGACAAGCATTTAACTTGCTATTTGGGCTAGAGCAAAACCATGTTGCTACAATGACTAATCAGAACGCCATCCAAGATGAAGCTTTTGACCCAACCTCGTTGAATCTTCTAATGAAACCTTCGAGCATGGATGGAGGAAGTCGTTCAAATGGATTAACCATAAAGGTGACAAGCTGGAAATCACCACAGGCGAAGGGAAGATGATTGAAGAATCTGACGATGAATTTAGTTTAGACTTTAAGGAAGCTGGAAGTTTAGGCCTTGTGGCCATTACTAAGTCTTTACTTTCTAGTTCTAAGGACGAAGATCCCAAAAAGGATTCTTCTCTTGATGTACTTTCTTTTGATTTCAATAATATGAGCTCTATTTCCGAGTATATGCCTTCTCTTGAATCTTTTGAATGCTATAACAATCGATCTAATGAAGATGATAATATTAATAAACTGGTTGAATTAATGAATGAACGAGAACAAAATAATCCTGTAATTGAAGAAACTAAAACCATCAATATAGGAACTAATGAAAATAAAAAGGAAAGTCAAATTGGCTTAACCTTAAATCCGGAAGAGCGATCGATCCTCATATCGACGCTCAAAGAATTTGAAGAGTGTTCTCTTAGTCATACAAGGACATTCCTGGAATAGATAGGGAAATTGCGGAACATACCATTCCCTTGAACCCTACTTCTAAACCAGTAAAACAAAAACTTCGACGAATGAAACCTGATGTCACTTTGAAAATAAAAGAAGAAGTACAAAAACAATTAGACGCGGGCTTCATTCGCGTATGTAATTACCCAGAATGGGTAGCAAACATCGTCCTAATCCCTAAAAAGGATGGACGAGTTCGCATGTGTGTCGACTTTAGGGACCTCAACAAGGCTAGCCCTAAAGACGATTTTCCTCTACCTCATATTGACATATTGCTAGATAACACGGCTGAACATGCGATGTTATCCTTTATGGATGGATACGCAGGTTACAACCAAATTCTAATGGCAAAAGAAGACTAAGAAAAGACATGCTTTATTACCCCTTGGGGTACATATTGCTATACAGTCATGCCATTTGGTCTAAAAAATGCAGGAGCTACATACCAAAGAACGGCTACGACTCTCTTGCATGATATGATGCATAAAGAAATAGAAGTGTATGTGGATGACATGATCGTGTGAAGTCTAAAGATAGAATGGGACACATAAAAGCTTTACGCAAATTCTTCATTCGCATAAAAAAATATAAAATGTGATTGAATCCACAAAAATGCGCCTTTGGAGTGACTTCTTGCAAGTTACTCGGATACGTAGTAAGCACACGTGGTATTGAGATCGATCCCTCTAAAATAAAGGCAATTGTTGATATGCCTCCCCCTCAAACAGAAAAAGAAATTAGGGGGTTCCTTGGTAAACTACAGTACTGACAGGCTAAAGTCGTAGTCACCTAATCAAAAGTAATTACCTAAGTCCTCTAACTAAAGTAGATAGGGAAGTAGGGTCGAATCCACAGGGAAAGAAGTCTTTCTACTCCTAATTAATTATTATAATCTAAATTATCAGGGTAACCAATGTTGTTGTGATTAAAGATTATACTACGAAGAATATGAGTAAGGAAAATAAAGTAGGGAGAAAACAAATATTAAAAGGCCTAGGGCATAGGTTCACCAATAAATAATACTCCAGGGTAAAACATAATAATCAATCATCAGTGTATCAATTAATCAGATCATAAAGGGCTTTCGCTACGTATTACAATCACAGAGTTAATTTACCAGTATTAAATCTCATCTCTCGAATCTCGACCTAACCATTTATAAATTAGTCCGCCTATTGAAACTAAGCCTAAATATTAATTCTCATCTCTCGAATCTCGAATCAATATTGCTAAACTCATACAATTAAACCAGCGCTAATCTAGTTGCAGAGCATTAAATCAATCAATAGGAAATTAATTAACAACATTAACAATCAATAATAATAAATCATCCCTTCATATTATTTATGGATCCCCAAGAACCCTAGAAATAAACTACTCGTGCATAATTAAATATAAACTAAACAAAGCAATTAAACAAGACATGATAGAAGAAAATAAAATAAATAACTGAGATTAAACCAAGAGTTGTAGAGACATAAATAAGAGAGAAAATAATACTAAGAGTTTAATTAAGGGAGAGAGAGAAAAGTTAGAGAGAGAAAGAGAAAAGAAAACTAAATTAATAACTAAAACTAAAACTAATTAATAAACAAAACTAAACTAAAAGAAAACTAAAACTACCTAATCTCCCCCTTACCTACGTAACTACTAGATCCTTTTATAAGGAAAGTAAGGATGGCAAATCCCACCCACAATAAAACTCCCAAAAGCGTGGAACAAGCAATCAACATTTATTGGGCTTCTTGCAACTAGGCCCAACCGGCTTATAGCAGCCGCATAGCAGCAACCACTCGAGTGGGCCCGGTCAGCTGGAGCTACCGGAGCTACGAGCGTGGCTTTTTTAAGCTTTGGGCCATTTCTTCTTTCTTTCCTTCTTGGTCCGTGACACTTGTTTTGTTGTATATTGTGGACTCCTTCACTAAAACCGAGCCTTTATTCACCGAACCAAATCCCTTTAACTCGGTCTTGGGCTTTAAATATATGGTCATAAAATATGATCCGGCTCCAATATCTTTGTAGTGGCTCAATAAGCTCGGGAATTGACATAAATATGCAAATTCCTACAAAATAATACCAACTCTACAAAAAACTCTAGAAAACATATATTAGTAATAAAAATAGCTCCGCAGAGCTCAAATTAACACAAATATGACCGTGGGACGGGGAAAATATATATATATAAAATAGACTTATCAAGTACATTAGTCGATTTATCAATAACTTGACGATGACTTGTGAGCAAATATTTAAAAAATTGAAAAAAGAGGAAAAACGTGAATGGGACAATCAATGCCAAGAGGCCTTTGAGAAAATCAAAGATTATCTCAAAAGTCCACCAATTTTAGCACCATCAGTACCCAAACTACCTCTTAGGCTATACATCACAGTTACAGATACGGCCAAAGGAGCCATGTTAGCACAAGAGGTATAAAAAGTCGTGCAATATATTATATAAGAAAAAAATTCATCCAATATGAAACAAAATATAGCACCTTGGAAAAACAAGTTTAGCATTAGTGTGGGCAACTAAAAAACTACGACATTATATGCTACCCCACACCACTCATGTGATGTTACAACAAAATCCGATAAAGTATTTGTTTGAACAACCACCCATACAAGGAAGAATATCCAAGTGGTTGGTAATGTTGGTCGAATTTGAACTAAAATATACCTGAAAAGTCAATAAAAGGAAAAGTAATATCCGAATTTCTAGCTCAACATCCTATTCAAACAAGTCATGCAGAAACTACTTATCTTCTAGATAAAGAGATTCTCATGACACAAGATGAAAAATGGGTAATGTACTTTGACAGTGCATCCAATCAAAAAGGATGTGGTGTAGGAGTGCTACTCATAAGTCCAGAGGGAGCACATACTCCAATCTCTGTCAAACTAAACTTTAAGGTTACTAATAATGCCGCAGAATGCGAAGCGTGCATTATTGGACTAAAAGCAGCAGCTAGCATAGGTGTGCAAAAATTGGAGGTCTATGGAGATTCTAGCTTGATTATAAATCGTATACTTTAAAAATGGAAAATAAAGAACTCCACAATAATATTATACCAAGCACACCTAGAGCAACTCATCGAGCATTTTGATTATATTGACTTCAAATATCTCCCAAGGGATGAGAATCAATTTGCCGATGTGCTAGCAAAATTAGCCTCAATGATTAACATTCAAGATCACTTAAATATGATGCCATTATGCGTTAATAGAAGAGAGGAACCAGCTTATTGCAATGCAATAGAGGAAATAAATGACATCGAAGGAGAAAGTCCTTGGTATGATCATATCCTCCAATACATTACTCATGGAACATATCCTAAAAATACTTCATCAAAAGACCAACGAGTTTTGAGAACACTTGCAGCTCAATAAGGTTTAGTAAATGGTCAATTATGCAAGAAAGGACCCAATGGTCAAATTATTGTGTATAGACCAACCCGAATCCACACGCCTTATGGAAAATACTCACAAAGGTGTTTGTGGACCTCACATGAATGGAAAAATGCTTGCTAAAATAATCTCACGACAAGGGTACTTTTGGTCCACTATGGAACATGATTGCGTACAATATGTCAAGAAATGTCCAGAGTGCCAAATGTTCGCTAATTTACAACACCTTCCACCATCCGAACTATATAACCCCACTTCCCCTTGGCCTTTCTCGACTTGGGGAATTGACATAATTGGTAAATTTTCTCCAACAGGAGCAGGAGGACACGAGTACGTACTAGTAGCCATCGATTATTTCACTAAGTGGATTGAGGCCGCTTCTTACGTTAACATCACTCCTAAACATGTCGCAAAGTTTCTCGAACGAAACATATTTTGTAGATATGGAGTTCCACATGAACTAATTAGTGACCAGGGATCTCAATTCAAAGCAGAAGTTGAGACCCTCTTAGCTCGTTATAAAGTAAAACATCATCATTCATCTCCATATAGACCTCAAATGAACGGAGCTGTAGAATTGGCGAATAAAAACATAACAGTCATCATTAAGAAAATGGTAGAAAATTATAAAGACTGGGCAAACAAACTACATTTCGCCTTATGGGGTTATAGAACATCCATACGAACATTAATAGAGGTAACTCCATACTCCTTAGTTTTCAGAATGGACGCAGTTCAACCAGTTGAACTAGAAATACCATCCCTATGCATCGTACTCGAAAGTAAGCTACCAAAAGCTGAATGGGTACGAGCGAGGTATGAAGAGCTTTTATTTTTCGACAAACGACGATTAAAAGCTTTGCATCATGTACAAGTCTACCAACGACACATTACACGGCACTTTAACAAAAGGGTACGACCCCGAAATATTAAAGAAGGTGACTTTGTACTAAAAGAGGTTAGGGGTCCACCAACCGATCCAAGAGGGAAAGTCAAACCTAATTAGATAGGACCATACCGCGTAATTGAAATTCTATCAGGAGGAACTGTCAAATTAATGGATATTGATGGCGATGAAATCCGTCAATTAATAAACATTGGTCGACTTAAAAAATATTACATATGAAAAATCCGGATAAACTCGTTCATATATTAACAATCATGTTTCTTAGCATTCAAATAAAGATTCTAAGTGTTATGCGTTTTACAAAAATCACATGGTAAAGCTTATAACACTTGGGAAGGGGTAATAAAAAAAACACATACCGTTCAAAGTGTTCAGATTTTTTCGAACATTACGAAAAACTCTTCACACTTGGGGGGGCAATAATATGATTAAAAAAAATTTAACACTCGTAGCATAGGTGCAACTAAATCAGTTGCGCGAATGTCACGCGTAAAAAAATCAGTTGCGCGCGACAGGCACGTGCAATTATAGATGTTGCGCGAGCCACTGGATGACGAACTACGAATCCAGAATTTTACGCTTGAATAAAATTTTGATTTTTACTAACGATAAAATAGGGGCGTTTTTCAAACAATATGTATACTCGAAAAACAATAAAATTAAACTTTGATTTAAGTTTTTAAACAAAGTTTGATTAGTTTTTCATTTAATTCCTATAAATAGGATTAAAGAAAAACTATAAAAAATAAATAAATATATAACTTTTTGCAAAGAACTACGCAAAGACCTGATTTCGTAATACGAATACGTAGGCAATCTTTATGATTCGGTCATATAGAAAAGAAAAAAAAAAAAAAAAAAGAGAGCTCATTTTTATTCCAATCAAATTCAAAAGACATTATAGAATTAGATAATAAGTAATTAAAAAATTAGTAGTGATTACACTTTATTGAAAATAAAATTATTCTTAAGCTACTAATATTGTGTAACACTCTAAGGTTTTACTATGTCCTCGATCGTCACAGTTGATGGAGGAGTAGTTTCCATCGTAGTATTTTCAGCAACCTTAGAGCTTTCCCCTTCGCCCTTCTTCTTGACCCAAATGTTATTTTTCAACTTAGGAATTGGGGCCTTTTCAACTCTCTTTCCTTTGTCCTTAGCATTTGTTGGAACCTTTTTGCGAGTATTCGATGAAGGTTCCTTAATCTTCACGCCTTGTTGCGCGGGTTTAGGAGGAGCCTTCCTTTTCCCTTGAACGAGCCTTGGGTGATAAGGAGAAGTCTAACTTTCTTCTCACTCCTTTGTTTTGGCCATTAGGAGGAGTACTAGTGGCCAGATGCATCGAAGGCTTGGGTGGATTGCGAGTCAAGGCGGCTTGATTTTGTGATCGAGCCTTGTTTAACTCTTCTTTGTCTGCTGCATTCATCCAAGCTTTATAAAAGGAAGATAGGACAATGCTCGCCGTGGGATTTTGCACTACCCACCTAGGAAGACCTGACCAATATTCCATCCAACGGGGAATTCGTTCGGGTTTAAAGATCACATCCTTAGGGGTATCATAATCATGTGGGGGAATAACTTGTTTCATCCCATATTGTCTCATCACCCTGCAAGGAAAGATGTAAGTGGTACTAGAAAGGCCTAAAAGCTTAATGTAGGGACAATTAAAACTATTCCCAATCATAATACTTATGTTCCACCAAGGAATCACGAAGCGTATGTTAGGAACCCCATGATAGAAAAAGGACGTCCATTCTTCTTCATTCTTATGTTTGTAAAGGATGCGACGACCAGGGAATGTTCTCACTCCGTTAGCCTCAAGATTTTGTGGCTGATCAACAATTCGCAAGCGCTCCATGAGCCAAATCTGAAAAAAAAAAAAAGAGAAAAAAAAATTTATTTGCGATATTACATCAGCTGGTGGCGCGCGCATCAAAACCAGTCGCGCGCGCCACTCACGCGCATCCCAGAAGATTGTGCTGGTCAGACCAGCGCAACTTTATAGGTTGCGCTGAAGCACGATGTGAAAAAAAAACGTACGTCGTGTAATAGGAGTGGACTTCCCGTAAAACCTTTCTCGTTAGGGTCTCCTCTAAGGCGATTTAAGCATAGAACAGTTTCTGGCAAAGCTAAGGGAGCGAGTGAGTGACACCCCTCTATTTGCTCAACTATGGACACCATGGAATAATATCCATACTCTTTACCTGTCCTAAGCAAACAATTGACAACAAGACAAAAACATAAAGCACGAATTTTAAAACGTTGTTTAGTCAAGTTGTCACGAGGGGCGACGAAGTGTTCAATAAATTGAATTAAATTCACGCCTTCTTCTGTCCCAATGTTGGCCATATCATTGTCATTCAAGCCAAAAAATCTTTAAAACACAAGTTTGGAATCTGACAAGTTAGGGGCATATGTCACGGGGAGAGTATTTGCAGGGAAGCCTAGTAGAGCCTCAAACTCGCCGGGTAATGGGACAATTTCATCCCCTTTAAAGAGAAAAAGATGGTGGTTTGAGTCCCAATGATTAACTGCGGCATGGAGGAAATCAAAGTTTATATTAAGTTGCATATAGCTTAATAGGGGGTCAAGGTGGTATATTTTAAAAGCTAATTTGTCCTCGGTTGAAAGGGAAGTGACCCATTGTTTCAAACGTTTCTCAAAGGTTTTTACCATTGTTTAAAAAAAAAGAAAGAACAAGCAGAGAGAGCAATAGTTTTCTTAATAATACTACTAACGAATGAATGTGAAATGATTAAAAGCCTACACGAAACCACGCTTAAATAGACCTAAATGGGGCAATTTTTCAGCAATTTTCCCCCAAAGAAAAGTTCACCCGTAGGTGGCACGCGCATCTCACGAGTTGTGTGCGCCTGCCGCGCGCAACCAATCCACATGCGCGCGACAGCCACGCGCAACCTATCCAGTTGCGCGCAACCTGTTCTGTCGCGACATGTTGTTTGGTTTATTTCCGTATTTTGGACTACGAAATAATGGAATATCAACGAAATCTTATGACTAATCCATATGCTTGCCTTTGTTAATCTTGTTTCCTTTCTTTATTTTCTTTTTATTTTGTTTTTTCTTTTTCTTTGTTTCTAACTTCCTTTTTATCTCTTTTATTTTATTTTATCTTCTTTTAATTTCTTTTTCTCCTTTCACCTTTTTTTTTCCTTCTCTTTTATTTATTTATTTTTTCTCTTCGTTTTTCCTTTTCTTTTCTTTTTTGTTATTTTTTTGAGGGGGGTAAGTCGGGAACCCTTTCTCTCCCTCGGGAAATTTTTTTTTTCAATTTCAAATACTTATGGAAATAAAAATATGATATATATATACAAAAAATTTATGTCATATATACAACAGTAAATAATATATATATGTACATTTTTTCCATTAGCTAAAAAAAATAATAATAATAATATAAAATGGAAGTCAGGATGCTCGGCGACTCCCGGAAGGCTGTTGTACATCCTGCAAAATCCAAAACAAAGATTAATACACAAAACATGTAATAACTTTGAAAAAAAAAGAGAAGCAAGCAAACAAACTTACCGCAACCATCCAATGATCATGGCATGACAAAGCCACGAGGGTTCTTCGATAAAGCAGATCGGAAAGCGCGCATAGTCCTCACCTTGTCGTTCACGGTCTCTCGCGGAACCTGTTCAAAAAAAAGTAAAATATAAGGACAGTTATCAAACAAATGTATATGATATATGAAAATAATATACATGTACAAAATAAACATACCGACTCAATCGTCTCCGGTACAAACGGTATATCCTCGTCCTCCACCGCTGGAAGGATCTCACGAATTATCGACCAGAA
The DNA here is from genome assembly GCF_948465745.1 of Chenopodium album. Classification (NCBI taxonomy): domain Eukaryota; kingdom Viridiplantae; phylum Streptophyta; class Magnoliopsida; order Caryophyllales; family Amaranthaceae; genus Chenopodium; species Chenopodium album. The sequence goes on along the minus strand of NC_137850.1, from coordinate 9,292,573 downwards.
AGCGTCGGTATACGTGATCTCCGCTATGGGAGACACCCAACCACCCAGCTCAACTCGCTGAAATTACAATAATAAAGGAGTCCGGAACGAAAGCTGGAAAAGGAGTCAGTCTGGATGCAACAAATGTCGGGTAAGATGCACTCGGCAGCACCAGCTGCTCCATTGGATAACCAAGGATCGCCTGAGCTCAATCCTCGGTAGACAGAAGGTCCAAATGTAGCATCCGGATCGGAGGATCCGCAAGAACCAAAGGCTCCTCGGACGAAGACTGCCAGAGAACGCGCACGCCTAAGAACCAAGTGTCTGTCCTCTGGAGCACAGAGAGTCCCTGATAAAGGGCCCGGAAAAGGTAGCAAACCATGCCTGATCGGATAGCCTCAGGGACCCCGACGATCAAACTCTAAGGAAAGACATGTGTGTTGTCAAAATACTCACCGACGCACGAGTCGCCGAAAGAATCCTATGGCGAAAGTCGCCGGCTGAAGTCGCTCATTTCTTCCTAATTGTGACCAAACGATGGCCGATAGGAAAACGAGCCTCTCTAAGTATCCTGGGGGCTAAGAAAGGCAGGTACGAGTACACCCAAGCCTAAAAGAAAAGAGAGAAAACAATGAGATCAAAGAGCCAAAATGGTGATTAAGATAAAAAAATTAAGGCGAATACGCACCTCGAGGATACAACCATGCTATGAAATGGAGATCCGAGGCAACTTAGTAGTTGCCGCGGAATCCATCACCCGGGTCGTCTTACCCATAGTTGTAAGCATACAGGCATAAAACACCTCCGCCCAACTTAGATTACCTACTTGCCCCAAATCACTAAGGCAAATGAGTAACCCGATAGTGAAACGCTCTCCCCGATCACTCAAGATAGTGACAGAAAGAACGTGAGCAATGTATATCCGAGCCAGCTGCTTAGGTGTACACTGCCGATCAACCTCATCAGCTGACAGCTCGTTGGCAAGAACCGAGTACGGACAAGACTACGTGTACAAATGAAGGGCCGCCGCAAGATGGTCCCCCATAAGGTCACACAGTCTCTCGTTTGACCCCTTTACGGTCTCCATGGCCACAGGCTCACCTCCGAAAGGAAAGCCCGTAATCATAGAGAAATCGAAAGGGGTAACCGTCATATCTCCCCATGGGAAGTGAAAAGTGTTGGTGGAATCCCACCAAAACTTCAGCAACCCACGAAGGAAAGCTGACGATGCAGGCTGACTTGATAGATCCCGAAGAGCCGCCACCTGGAGGCTGATCCCCGAAAGCTCCACTATGTCCTTTACCACATCGGGTAAACTCTCAAAACGGCCTCTCAAGTCGCTCGAGCCATACAAATGCATGCTAGGCTCGCTCTAAAAGAAAATATACAAAAAATACGGTTACGACTTTGAAAAGAGAAGAAACGATGATAAAAGAGACGGAGACGCGAAAAAAACTCACTATACCGCGCCAACTCCGAATCGAAACGTGATGGTCTGGGTCCCACTTAAGGACCTGAGGGTCCCAGTTGGGAGGAGCCTCCCAGACCACATCCTCCTGGCGACGTTGATCGGCCCTAATGCGTCTCGAACCTCCTCACGAGGACGTGTCACCCTCTTTCGAGGGCAAACAGCCTCATGAGGCACGGGTCCTCCTCAGCATCGACAAACGGAGGAGAATCCATGTTATAACGGATAAAATTCCTTATTAATTTATTTTCTTTCTAAAAGACTAATACACGTGTCCTAGACCCATTTCGGCAGCATAACAACTGTCGAGAGGGCAAAACACAAAAATTGAATGTCGCCCACGCTTGGGGGCTACAATACCTGCAGTTAAACTCAATAAATGGGGGCTTTTAACACCCACAAAAGCCATCCTATACTAGTTTCAACTAAAATATTCTAGAGATTATATTTCTAAGTCTCAAAGAATCAACTACTTTTAGACGAATAATACTAACATAAACATAATGTTAAATTATTTAGAGAATTGTAGACTATTTTCATGCTATTTAATTAATTTACTTAGGTTAAGGTGTTGTATTATTAATTAAATAAATAAGTAATTAAAGCAAATAACCATAATTGACTGTTGTCTTCGGTTTTAATCGTATGGTTTGGCTATATAATGCTTTATGTCATTTGGCTCAAATGGCCAAATAATACCAAGTGACGATTGTGACCAAATAATACCAAGTGACGGTTATGGACTTGTGACAATAAGTTATATTGCATCGTTTGGCTTAAATGGAAATTAAGACTTTTGTGAATGGTTGTGATTATCCACACATACAAGACATCACAAATTAATTGACATTTACCAAACGGTGCTAGGAGTTTATTTGCTTTGCTATATATATTTTCTAGTAACATATGATGAAAATAAGGCATGAAAAGAAGTACAGTAACTTTCTTTTTCATTCTTTTTTTTTTTTTGCATTCGTTTTTTCGAGAATTATCATCATCATAAATTATCCAAAAAGTTTTGTTTACATTAGATCACAAACATACTACACACTATTGTGATTGTCTTCGTTATATCTCCTAGTAATTTCGTGATACCCGGTGTGTATATAAGGGTCGAAATATTACTTTGGGAAACTGATTTTGTTCGGGCCTCGAAGTGTCAATTTGTCCAATTTCGTGTCATTTTTGTGACCTGGTAAAATAATTTCCTCAACACATAATTATCGTCTACCAAACAATCTTGAGGTTCGAACATGGCAAAAACAAGCTAAATGTATACTTCGCGCCATTTTGTCGGATTCAAAATTTTCAAACATGATTCGTTAAAGTAATAGTAGTTTTAATACTATAATTTACTTCATAATCAACAAGTATAACCAAAATGAGCAAGCAAAACAACAGATTCGAAGTGAAATTTGAAGAAAAAAGTCAAGAACGTACTTAAACAAAGAAATGCTCATACAAGGTTTAATACTCAACCATTTTTCATGAAATTTGTTGCAAAACACTCCTTAAACATAGTATAACATGTAACAAACAATTTCAAGAATTATGGAGCAAATCGAAAACTCCCAAATTCGAATTTTGGGGTTTTACGGTTCGAAAATCGCCCAAATTCAGCCACAAAACGAACAAAAATTAGTAAAAACTTACATTGGATTATGGAAAATATGAATAGGGGATGAGATCTACTTCCTTTAGCTTCAAAAACAAAAGAAATTCGAGCTTTCTAGAGAGAGAAAGAAGCGAAAATGGCGAAGGAAGGAGAGAGAGAAAGCGAAATGAAAAATCGCGCTCAGCGATTTTCTTTTTGCTGATTTAAATGTCGTGCGCAACTCAATCGGTTGCGCGTGACAGCCCAACGCAACTTAGAACGATGCACGCGCCTGGCCAGCGCGACCCACTAAGTTACGCGCAGATACTGGTCACTTAAAAAGCCGGTATTGAGATTTCGATGCGTTTGAATTATTTTTAACGGTTTTTGCTCGTTAGTAGACGTAATGGCGCGCAAACTATTGAAACCTTTTAATTGCTTTGCATTTTGTAGTTTATTTTCTTTTTTTATAGTTTTTTGCATCATCCTGCATGCACACCGTGCTTTGTGCCTGCCCTAAGCGTACGTTTTGGACGTTTTTCGTGAGCGTGTCTTAAGACGTTCCATAGTGGTGCTTTACGTAAAAGCTCCCATAGACAGGTTTGTCATTTAACTGTACTAACTTTAGAAATGTCACGTTCTTTTCTTTCTTTTTGGCGTCCTCAGCAAAAAGGATGGCGTTATCATACAGCGTAAAATTGTATGGCGTAGGTGTTGCGTAAAATTTCACCTCTTCCCAGCAACGTGATCTGCCTCCCGTACCTATAATGGTAGAATCTCTAACTTTCTTTAGGCATTAGCTAAAACGAGTCGACTAGCGCGCCGAACCATTCGAGAATAGATACTTCTTTATTGGAAGCAAATACGGTAGTTAGTGAGCTTACTGGCTTACCGGACAGTTAGGGTGTCCGTCCACCCTTTGTGTAAAGAGCGACGTGCGATGTCGCATCTATTTAGGCACGTGCCCCCAGTCCTAAGACACATGTTTTCATCTTGTGGACAAAACTGCTGATAAAGTTGCCGATTTTCTTCTCTCTCATTGGATTTGGATATATGCCTCCATTCTTGAGACATGTATTTCTATCTTGTGGACATCGAATACTGCATTTTGGCAAGCGAGTGTCAAGAACTTTATTCACGTGTTAGGCTACGAAAGCCGAAACACCTCTCCTTTTATCATCTTTTTAACTTGTTAAAATCAAACTAAAGTTTCAATGACGTATCGAGGGACTTTAGTCTTTAACGATGCCATAATTGAGAGGATATCATCCCCTTTAATCCTTTTTAAACCGATTTCTTCCCATGACTTGACATCACCCAAGATAGCCTTTACTTGTAAAAGCGTTCTACATTTGCAAAGGATCAATCTAGATTCTTTAGCGCGTTAAGACTAGAAAATACTTTTTTAGCCTTAATAGCTACTTGTCTCAAACACTTAGCGAATCAAGGATCGTTTCGACGTCCTTAACATTATTACTGAAAGATTCTCTATTCTTAGGGAATTTCGCAGAATGAGTCTCGGATTTATTTCCTTGACTACTCTGATCCTCGTCTATTCTAGACTCGATTAAAGTGGGGGCTATGTAGACATCTACTTTTGGCCTCCTGTCCCGACAGGAAGAGCTATAATGATAAATAAAACCATCTGCGTGTTGAATCAACGTGAAGAATGCTTATGGACAACTGATTAAATCACGAGCAACGCAAAATGACTAGCCTAACCCAAAACAAAATAAATTAAGGTCCAAATTAACTAAGCCCGATCATAATTAGGCTTAAGCCCGAGGTTAAAACCTAATTATGACGGATTTAAAGGCGCCTAGGTTAAAAATCAATGCTGCCGCAGAGAAATCCGAGCGCATCTCAATGAGTCACACTGGTCTGGCACGCGCAACTTAATCAGTTGCGTGTGACACCTAGCGCAGCTACTAGTGATGCACTTGTGGAAGATTCAGAATTACATAAAAATATAAAATCAAATCTTACCATAATACCGCGCGCAAGACGTTCAGTTGCGCTGCCCAAAGTAGCGCATCTAAATCACTTACGCTGGGATGTCGCCCGCAACTCATTCAGATGCGCGCGACACCTGATGCGGCAGAACGTTCAAAACCCTAAACGTATCCATTCCCTATAAATAGAGGCTTAATACGAGGCTTCAACAGACATAAATTAACCTAAAACTCTAGCAGAAACTTTGTGAACTTGTGTGCTACCAAACCCTCTTGTCCTAAACACTCACCCCTTTAATACTTGTTACTACAGTGGAGGTTTCCGAACAACAAGGAGTCCATAAGTGTTCTAAATGAAGATCTAGCAAAGAGAAGTGGTATAATCCCGAGCACTTAGATCAATCACCTTTATTTTCTTGTTTAAATAACTTTTAATTAATTAATTTGTGTTATTTGATCACTTAAAACGAACTTTTAATTAATTAATTCCACATAGTATCTTGCGTTAAATAAAGAATAGAATTGAATAATTAATTGTTGATTGATCACATAAGCCAAGGCGAATATTGTTTATTTTTGCTCTTTACACGAATTTGATTAAAAAAGAATAACGACTTTTGCAATGTAATTCCTACATGATTCACGCCTGTAAATAAAATCAACTAACTTAGTTTTTTAGGTATCACGTTGCATATATTGTTTGGTGATGAAATTGTGAAAAAGGAAGAGGTAGTAGAGGCCGTACTAGGGCTAGGATAGCGATTCCTCCTAAAGGGAACGTTATCTTAGTACCCTCGCTCCCGAACTCATTTCTGGTTCATGTAGACCAATTTGGGCATGGGTAAACTTACGATTTGTGCTAAATATCCCTTGAACTCTACTTGGGAGAAAGGCATGAATGAGGTTTATGAGTTTTCCTAAAAGTCATAGGGGACTCCTACTTGTTTCTTATAAAAAACGTGATGATAGGATAAATTCTAATTCAAGATCCCCCAAACAGTCAGAAATTCAAATCCTAATACACCCTAACAAGTGTAAAATCCTAGGTTTTTAAAGGGTTGTGGGCATTTAAGGAGAATGATCCCCTACGATAGGCACACCCTCCTTACAGAGAGTAGTATCATGTTATTAGTTAACGAGCACGAGTTGAGCAAGCTCTGACTCAACTCGATAATACTTTTATAAAAGTTACCATGTTTTTAAATTTTGACACTTAATAAGAGTTTTATAATATATATATATATATATATATATATATATATATATATATATATATATATATATATATATATATATATATATATATATATATATTGAAAAAGAGTAAATTCCTAATAAAAGATAACTAAAAACGAAAACTTATATAAAGTAAACAAAAAATAATAAAGACCTCTAATTTTAGAAGCACCTAAACCTTAACGAGCATACAGTGAGCTAGATTTTATTGAGATTAGCGAGTAACGAGCACAAAAAAGTTTTCGAGTTGAGACAAACACCCCTACAATCGTGATCGACTCACCCGATTAGCTCCCTTAGGTGTTACCGCTACCATCACTATGCAAAATTAATCGTAAAGGACATAGTTTAAGTCCAATTTGCTGATCGAAGTTACCCAACTATCCTCTTATTTCATTACAATTACAACAATGCCATTTGATCGGTAAGTTTTTGTAATCAATGAGATCTTCGAACACCCTCACCAATAAACTAAACAATTCTAAAAGGGGGTTGTTAAATATTGCCCTCAAATATCTAACTAACGCCCGCAAAATAAAATAAAATTACGTATTTATCCTTATAATAAAAATTATAAAAATAATTAAGTTTACCTCAATTTCACACCTTTATTGTACACAGAACTTTTTACCGTTCTCTCTAGTGGTCAACGGCCACTAACGCTCATCGAACAACCACCCCAACCACCGTGAATTCAAAATCAAACAAATTTTTTAAATTTTGCAAAATCAAATTCGTTAGATCTTATGGACAACGACGAAATACCAGAAACACAACCTTAGACGCTCGCCAAAGGCTCGTCGAATGGCACGGAATTAGTACGTCGCGATAATTTTTTTAAAAAAATTAGAAACCCGAGAAACGCCTAGAATTTTCGAATACCCTAGGCTGAAACGCCTAGTTTTTTCGAAACATCGAAAAAACTAGGCGTTTCAGCCTAGGGTATTCTAAAAAACTAGGCGTTTCACCGTAAACGCCCAGATTTTTCATACAACCACACGGTTGTTCGCACGAACTAGGCGTTTGAGCCTAGGACATGCGAAAAATCTAGGCGTTCGCCGCGAATTCAGAAAATAAAAAAAAAACCAACATTTTCTCCGCCGTCGACCGACTTTCCTTTGTCCTTACTCGTCATTACCGCGGCAGTGTAGATCGTGAACCGGAGGTAAGGAGTTGATGGTTAAAAGAGGAGGAGGAGGTGGTGGTGGCGGTAGTGGTGGTTAGTATGAAGAGGTGGTAGTGGTGGGTAGCATGAAGGGGGGTAAATTGAGGGGGTAATTTTTTTTGATTAAAAAAGAGTAAATTTGTAATTTTAGTTTATTTTGCGGACATTAGTTAGATATTTAAGGGCGACGTTTAGCTTTCCACTTCTAGAATCTCAACTTATCTTAAAAAAAAAGTAAATTTGAATGAAATTACAACAATTGAAATCCTCATACGTTTAAGTTTTCCTCCCTTATAGTGTTTTGCGCCGCTTCACCCTTTCCCCTCCCCTTCTACCGAAGAGTAATTCTCTGAATTCTCCATTAAAGCATACTTGCGAGCTTTTTAACCCCGTTTATAACTGTGGCGGTTCATACGCCTCTACCTCTCTCTTAACGTTCTCCATTCAAGCGCAGTCGACGTTCTCCGTTTATCTAATACTTGTATCCCCATTGAAGCAGCTTAAGTAAGTTGTTTGTTTTTGTTATCAATTTCACAATCTAGGGTTTAATCTAATTTATTTGTCAGTGCATTAAGTTTAGGGGGTTCGAAAATCTCAACTATTGGTTATAAATTCTAAGATAACCAAAAGAAAAGAAAATTTTTGATTATTGAATCAAATATCCCTAAAATTATGTGATTTTTCGAATCAAATTTAGTTGCTAATGTAATGCACAACCCTTTAGAATTAGAATTTTGACATTCATGTTCTTAAGCGAGAAGAATTTAGAGAGATTTTTGAATTTTTCAAGCCTAATTTGAAAATTGAGTCAAATTTGGTTGAAAATGTTTTGCAGGATTTAATTTATAATAATGGAAGACAAACCAGAAGTGAAGGAAAAGGGTTATGTTCCTGGGCCTGATTATAAGGAAGATAACAAGGAATCTCTTATTGATATTGAGATGAATGAAGATACTGAACTTTGGCTTATTCAGTTGCCTGATGATCAAGTAAGCTTCTTCCCCTCTCAATTAAACTATTTTGATTTTTTCTCATGTTAATTTTTTTTTCTTTGTTGTTTAATTTTGATTGTTATTTTTCATAACTTAGAGGTGCCATGTTAATATTGTCTTAATAGTAATGTGTAGGAAAGTAAGCCCTCTATCCATATTTGTTTGCCTTGTTGCATTTTTGTGAGTAAAAAGTTTAAAACTTTATATAAGTAGTCTCTTGTAGGATTCATTTCAATGTCTACTTTTGGAACATCACGTTTTTATAAATTTTGCATAAGTGGGGTTGAAGATATGTACGTTTTAAAATGGTGCAAACAAATAGGGACATAGGGAGTAGATTTAGAGTAAATGATTTGTTATGTTTGGTGTGAGACTTAATTGATTGATCTCATGGGTTTATGTACTTTTACTCTCCCTGTTGTTAGTATCTTGTTGTGGCGCCCTTGGCCACCTTTTGAGCTTGAAGCCATTTATGTCATTATCTTTTTGTTTATAATACTTCATTCGGAGTATATATGGTTTGAAATAGTGAACGCTGGATTTTTGGAGCTTGACCACTTCTTAGAAACCTGACTGTTAGGTTTATTCACTTGTATCATTGAGTAATCTTTGTAATGAGTAATTATTTGATTTTCCCAATCTCAGCTTCAACAGAGTATGCATTTTCGACTGAAACTTGATTCCACTTTGATTCTGAGATGGAAACTCTGCATAAGTGCATTACCTGCATGACTAGAATGTATCAGGCTATACCTTTCTGTCAAATTTGAGCACCCCCTGTGGTGAAGGTTATTTATTGGAACCCATATATTACACTCTTAAGCCATTTTTGTTTGCAGGATTTCAATTGTGAATGTCTTCTTTTTACTCGTGCAATGTGGTTGTAGATCAATCTCTTCTAATTATTGTCATAGATTCAGTTTTATTGTCTCTTAGGCTCATCTTCTTCAAATCTTCTAATATTTTAAACTGAGAATTTCTCTAAAACTGAGAAGTATAGTGAAGGTAAAGAGAGGGAGGATGGGAAAGCATTTAGCCATCTTATCACATATTAAATGCTGCCATGATATGATCCTTCATCTTTATCAGCCTCATTAAGTATTCACTGCTATTTCCTGCATTCTTTGACACCTGATTGGGAATCAGGCATGTAACCAAGGTACAATATGCCCAAGATCTGTACAATAATAAATCAGTACGCTAGTGCCTTTTTTTTTTTTTTTTTCCCTTCTTCCCTTCTCCTCATTGAAAATATATTAGATTATAGTGGTGCATGAATGGGTTTCGTCATTGAAAATGACCTGTTGACAAATTTCGTGAGTCTATTCCTAGTTAGCCATATAAAGTGGTTCATTGGTAATCAGAATCCTTAATAAGGCACCTGTGTTGCCTTTTGTACCTGGCACTCTGGCTGTGTAGGATGGTCAAATGAATTCAAGTATAACTGTATAATTTTGGTGTTCAAGCTTCCTTTTTCTGGTAGATTAAGTTTTTATTTTTTCATTTATTTTCTGGAGTCAGCCTGGTAGCTATGTAACCTCAGCTAGATGTGGCACTTAGAGTGATTAGGGAATCAATTTTTATTTTATTTTTGTATACTTTTTCAGATGAAATTATGCAACTGGTACAGCACACGGTTTTGTAGTACAAAGAAGTTCAAGACATGAATTTTGCAGGAAGCAAATAATGGAGAGAAATAAGTGGGCTTGTCAATATAAAACTCTGTGTGTATCTCCAACTTAGTATTTAACTAAAGGTGAGAATTACAAAGAACTTGTAATGGCAACATGGAATTAAAGAGAAGGAAAAAGTTTAGGATTTGTTGAAGGGCTGCTAACCTATGTGTGCTTTGCATATTAACACTTGGGAAGGCATGGTTGGACAAATTGGATCATGTCTGGATTTAGCAATTAGCTTTGACATTGTGCTTTTTATACCCTCTAAATAGCAGAAGGTGGATTAGCCCCTTATTTATAAATTCTATATGGCTACTACTGATTAGGCCTAGATTCAAACCTTGAAAGTGATACCTAATTATTTTTCACTAAGATGGCCTGTCTTGTGATTCTGGCCAGAATCATAATATTCTTGCTTACACTTGTTCCTTTGTCCTTGAAGTAAATTAGCATTTGCCTTTTTGGATGTTCCATTTCTAAATTAACGTTCTTCTTTTAGTAAACCTTATCTATTAGCTTTTGCTTTATAATTGGCAGCCTCGGGTCCCACCATCACTGACTTTTATTCATTTATACTTCCTATCCTCCTCAAATAACCTAGGTCTAAGACAGAGAGTGTAATTTTTATAATAATCTTCCTGAAAATAAGTGTCTTTCACCAAGATGAATAACTTTTTTTTGAAGAAACCAAGATGAATATAGTTTTTGCTCTCCACTTGTGCAATGTAGAATGGGATTCCAAACAGGAAGGCTGTTAATGATGACTGTAGTCTTTTTAAGCTATTTGAAATAAAGCTGTACAATCTGTTATAGATTGGGGTTTTCATTCTTTTAAGTCAGTCGTTTCTCTAAACTAGTGATCATATTCTGTTTCCACATTTGTTGGTTGCCTATACACTATAACTTATATTAAACCAATTGTTGCTTACTGTTCTATCCACTTGGCTTGCACTATCTTTAATGCCTATCTTTGACCATTGATATCTATAATAATGTGTTTGGTAACAATGAAAATCTGACATTTTAGAAATTTACATTGAGACGAATCTAACAAGATCCCACATGCTAGTGTTTCTTCTTTTATATACTTGGTATATTATCATAACATAGTATGGAATGGAGGGAGTACTAAGTAAATGTTAGTAGAAGTAATGTGTGAGGCAAATATTGCTATGAATCTATGATTGTTGTTTCTACTGCTTGTTGTTATTTCTACTTTGTTTATTTTTTATTTTATTTATTTTTGGGTCAAATTGAATATGGGTTGCACAATGGATTGTCTATTTCTAACAGGCTGTTTGTTGTTTGTATAGTTTCCTGATTTTGATGGGCAAACTGTGTCACTGAATCTTGATGGAGATGGACATTTGGGTAGTCTTGAAGGAAAATCTGGTATTTTTCGCCAACCCTATCAAAGCTAAAACAGAATAAATTTCATATGCTACCCTAGCTACCTCTTGATGGTTGTTTGTTTGTTCCAGGTAAAGTTTATAATTTGGTCAACTATCCCTCTGAGACGGATGATGTCACAGTCTTCCTATCCTCTCCATCTGGGCCAAAAGTTGGTATGTCTGAAATTTTCGTTTCGAGTTTCAATTTTTGAAAATTTTGCATAAAAGAGAAAAAGAAATAACACCTCTTAATGATAAGATCAGTTGTACTTGTATTGTAGAAGCTTATAAACAGAGGAAAACTTGCTTATCAGCTCATTACTGTTGTTGGAAAGTACTTCTATTTCAGTTCATATGTAAAGAGCTAAATATTGATGCTATAACTATAAATAAACCTTTTAGCTTATCAGCTGGAAGTTAAAACATTGCTATACAACAATTTTATTCTCAAACATCAATCTAGTTGGGGTGAGGAGCCACCCCATATGCTTTCTCTGCCTAATCTGTATCTGTTTTCCTGTCAGCTGGGAAGATTTCACGGCATGTCTCGCTGGTTCATTTTCCAGATCCAAATGAACTAATAGCCCTTGAAAATGAAACGAAAAACCAAGGACCGATGAGCTCTAGGACTTCAATGACAACCTCTTCTCATCACTTTTCGACTCCTTCTAGGAGTCAGAGAACTCCACATTCACAAAGTAGGAGCCGATCTACTAGCAAAAGAAGTTCTCGGTCTGAAGTCACTGATGCATCGGAATTTTCAAAAAGAACCCATGCTGAGCCATCAAGGTACAGCAATCAATCTGCTCAAGACTCGGGGCGAGGTCGAAGTGATGTCACTGTTTCAGGCTCCTCAGAGCTGTCACATCGAAAGAAATCAAAGAGGAAGACTGATAGTGAAGCTTGATACTGGTTGTAATTTGTTGAAAAATGTATGAAATTCATTTTCACAATGAGATTGCAAGATTTCAATAGAATTTAGATCCGGAATTTTGTGTGTTTTCGCACCTATGACATATCATTAGATACAAACTATTTTGTAAGAATTGCTTTTAGTATGCAGTTTGAGTTTCTGCCATCTGATTAAGCCTCTGATTTAAAATTTGGTGAATAACCTGATGTGAATTACCAAATCTAAGTTAATGGCTAATAATGATTAATTTCTTGAAAAAACTGTTAAAGAAGTTGGTTATTCTAGGACATTTTTTTTAAATAAACTTTAAGTTCATTAAATTTACTTCATACTTATATCATCATTTTATTTCCCAAAATAACAAAAACAATAGTCTTATAGTTGGGAAAATATTATTTGAAGAAACGATCAAATGGCAGCAAAATTGTTAAATTATTTACAGTTTTATTATTTGATAAACTTTTTTTTTTTTTTTTTTGGAAAATTTGTCAAGAATAAGTTAACCATTGCGTGGTTAGCTTAAAATAAGCCAACTTTTTAATTAACTCAAAATAAGTCGACTTTTAAGGAGTATTTGATTATAATAGGTCAAATGACGTACAACCTACCAAACAGGTCTACAACCTACCAAATAGGTCAGTTTTTACATTAAAAATAATTTGTTAATGTTTAACTAAAATTATATTAAGTAACAAATTATAAAAACTAAAAAACAAAAAAGCTCTGCCACCACCATCTTCCCCGACCCAAATTGACCATCGCTAGCCCCCTCCCCCTGTCAGCGGCTGGCGACCAGCACGCGAGCCCATTACTGTTTTCCGACGCCGACCAACCCACCCACGGCAGCCCGCCCTTCCATTTTCCCCATTCCCGCTTTCCCCACCCCAATTCCAACACCAGTTTCCACCTCTCCCCCATGTCCCTCTAATTAGAAACGGCGAAACGACCCCCATTCTCCGTCCCCACCCCTTAATCGACCCACCCTACCCTTCCTCACCAAGAAATGTCACCCCAAAACCCTAAACCCAACGGATTTGATTTCGTTTGGAGCATTAGTCTTCGCAACGTGATCTACTTGACTAAGCCGTGCTTGGGTCGTTTCATTGAAGGATTTATGTCTTCGTCAAGTGCAATTACTAGATATATAATGGATCAAATTATGGATATAATTAAGTTCATTCTTTTGGGTCGTCACTATTTGTTGCTAGACGTGATCAATGATCTTTGGGCTAGTCAAATAGTTCAAAGCCCGATAGAATGGATCCTATAAGGTCACACAAATGGGTGATGGACTGAACAAAAGAAAGAAGCTCATTATTGGGCCTCATGGAGTGGGGGGCCATATGGGATTAAAGGGAGAGTATTGTGGGCTTGGTTTGCACTCTAATTATACATATGATGTATAAATAGAGGCCTTGCCTAGGGTTTGACATACTACATTTAACCAGTCAATTGAGAATTGACTAGTAAGCAACCAAACCCTAGCCTCATGCAATCTCGCTCCTCACTCACTCCCTTCCTCACGTCCGTACAACTGTATGACCCCCTAGTGCAAGGTGGTGCACGATGGTGGTGTGGTGGTGTTCGTGGTCGGTTTCCTCCTCCCCTTTCTGTAGAAGGTGGTTCGAAGTGTTCATGCCCAACTACTTAGCAGTAGTGGAGGTTCAATCCTATCTCGTAGACTAAGTAGAGGAGCAACACTTGGGGCTCTATTATCTCCCTAATTGACAGTTAATCGCTTGTGGAAATCACGCGACAAAGGTATGTATTATGTGATTCTTTATGTGTTATGCTTGTAGATCCTGTTTAGGTGCGAACGAATATGATTCATGAAATACCGCATTATAGTACCTAAAACCCTACAGTTTCCAGTACAGGGAAAGTGGGGAGGGTGGAGGAATGAGAATGGGCTCGCGGGTTAGGGTAAAGATAGGGGGTGAGGTCGCGCCGACACTAGGGAGCTGGTCGCCAGCCACTGGCGGAGGAAGGGGGTTGGGATTTTTTTTTTAATCTATTTTAATTATTTAATTGTTAATTGATTTTTTTAATGATTATTTAAAAAATAAATCTTAATTAATTTTTTTTTAAATGAACCAACTACATAATGACAAGTGTCATATTTTACCTTAATAATCAGTTACCTTTTAATCTAACATGTTAGGACTCATTTTGAGAAAATATCTTATAAAAATCGACTTATTTTGAGTTAATTGAAAGATTAACTTATTTTGAGCTAACCATACAAAGGTCGACTTATTCTTGACAAATTTTCCTTTTTCAAGTACTTTCTACTCTTTTTCCGTACATGAAGAAATGAAGCAAATAATAAGAGTATGGAGTACCAGGCAAAGCTTGGGGAGTTGGTAGGGAACTCACCTTGTGATTTTGAGGTCACGAGTTCGAGCCTCACCAACTACAAAATGCTTGAGAGTAGGGGGATTCCTTTATATCCCCCTTTACTCTCAAGCGATGACATCTAGAATGACTAAACCCTAAGTAGGGTCTTCATCTTACTTTAAAAAAAAAGGGAAATTATCAATGATACATTCCAAGTTTCGACTTTTATCAATAATACACCTAAAGATGGGCATGGGTTGTGCCGGCACGCGGGCGGCACGGGCCCGGCACGACTCCGGCACGGCGGCCCACTTGTGGGCCGTGGGCCGTGCCGTGAACAAAAAATTGAAATCCGACACGGGCACGGTGGGCGGCACGGTTGTCGGCCTGTGGGTCAGCAAACCGGCACGGCCCATGCCCAATTATATTAAAAGTTATTTAATTAAGTTTATTTATATAAACTTATTTAATCAAATAAACTTATTTAATTAAGTTTATTTATATTACCTTATTTAATTAAGTTTATATAAACAATTTATGTTTAAGTTTAATTAAATTAAAGTTGTAAAAAAAATATATTAACATTAACATAAACATAAAAAAAATATATTAACATTAACATAAACATAAAAAAAATAACATTATTTATATAAACTTAACTTGTTCAAAAAAATATATATATATATCGATTTTTTTTTTATTTTTTATTTTTTATTTTTTTATATATATATATACATTTTTATATATTTTTTTTAAAAAAAAATTACGGGTGGCCCGCAGCCCGACACGACACGGCCCGCCAGACAAGTGGGCCGTGCTGGGCTGGGGTGTGCCAAAATTTGGCACGGCATTGGCCGGCATGAGCCCCACTCAGGCACGGCCCGCAACGGCCCAGCACGACACGATGCCCACCTTTAGTCATACACATACATCTCATTAAACTTTCATTATCAATGGTACACCTAAACTTTTCCCTTATTAACTACAGTAACCTAAACGTTAAGTAAACGTTAATTATGATTAGTTGACAACGTTTTAAAGGTTAGGAGGCTAAAGATACTTTGCCCCTCTCATTAAATTTCCCTTTAAATTTTCCTTCCTTTTTTCCCTCCGTTTTTGTGAAATTTCCCCTACTTATACACCTTTCTGTTTGTATGCTCCATTTCCATTCATAGTCTCTTCTTTTTACTTTTATTTTTTTTTTCTCTGAATAATCAATGGCTTGGAGGGAGATGAACGATCAAAAGTTTTGTATTTAATGTTGTTGGTTAGGCTTGGAGGGAGTGTTAATGAGTGGGTGGGGGGGCATTTTAGTCTAGCCAAGTCAGTCCAAAATTGCTGTCAACTAATCACAATTAACGTTTACTTAACGTTTAGATTACTGTAGTTAATTAGGGAAAAGTATAGGTGTATCGTTGATAATGAAAGTTTAATGAGGTGTATATCATTAATAAAAGTCAAAGCGTGGAATGTATCAATGATAATTTCCAAAAGAAGAAGAAAAAAAAAAAAAAAAAAAAAAAAAAAAAGGTACGGAGTACTTGATTTGCAAATCAAATTCAAGGTGAAAAACTTTCATTTTCACCTACATAAAATTAGCGAAAACTCAAATCTGGCATATAGCAGTAATAGCACTGCTCATTTACTAACATCCTCCCATTTTTCCATTTTCCATTGACGTGTACTCTGAATCCTCCATTGATACGGCTTCTGCGCTTTCTCTCCATTGAAGCAGCTTCTGAGTAAGTTTCTTTATTCTCTCTTTTTTTTTTTTTTTTTTTTTTTTAATAATCGAATATCATTTTCATAATCTAAAATTAGTTTCGTAGTCAATTTAGGGTTCTTCTAAGGTAGACTAATGAACTTTTGCTTAGGATTTCTGAAGTTTGGAAGATTATAACTTGTGATTTTGTTGCTAGAATTTTTCTATGTGCAATTTACATATATATTCTTAACTGAGAAGAATTTATGCGATTTTTCAACCCTAATTTTGGTAATTGATTTGAGTTTGGTTGCTAAAATAAACGTAGTGCAGGCTTTTGTTTTGTATATTTTCAGCCAATATTCATCACATTATCCTGTATTTTCTGCCAAAATAATTCCTTGATCCATAGAAAAGATCCATTTTCAAAGATCCATATTGGAATTTTTGATAATAAATATAAATAAGCAATTTAGAGGTCAAACATCTAACAAATATTCATGATTGCCTTTTGGAATTATTGGTACTTATAAGTCCAAACCCTTTTTTATTTTTATTTATATTTATTTATTTATTTTTTATTTTTTATTTTTTTTTTGTGGCAGATGAAGTTCCTGGATTGGTATGTGAAGATTGAAGTGGGTTCTGCTATGATTGGAGCTTCCATGGAGTATTTCATGATTAAAACTGGATTCTGTGTGAGAAATCTCCATTTCTCCTTTCTTTCCGTTTTTTCCCGAAAATATATCATTTTTTTCTTAGTTCTATTCATGTACATTTTGCATTCAGAATATGATAAAAGTGCCCAACTAGCAATCTACAATTTAACTGATGAATTGCCTCCATTTATCATGCTTTGTGAAGTGATATACGCAAAGATCAATGATCTATATGAACTATGAAGATTCCTGCCGCTCTTATGGCTAGTATATATATTGCTAAAATTGGTGAAATTTTCAAGATGATGATGTACTGCTCATGCCGTTGAAAAGTTTAGTTTGTTTACTTTATCAATCCAGACTTAATAACTGCCATCTTCTCTAGTATCCAATACCCAGGGACTGTCAAAGCTAAGGTGTCATAGTTGCCAATTGACAAGACCCCAAATTCTATGGGGGCTTGCTTATTTACCTAATTTATTCATTAATAAACTTGAGTTCCTTTTGTGGGTAGTTTTGGATCAGACTATTATCAAACATCTGATTTTAGTTATACATGATAACTGACCAGAATGAGAGCCCTTTATTCAATAGCAAATTATTCCAGCTATTATAATGCTACTACAATTAGAGTCGATTCAGGATTTGTCTATAATGTGTAGAAGGATTTGGCCTCATGAACCTTCTAGAGTACATCTAATATGTGGTGCTAATTTTAGTATCTTTAATCTTGGAGCCATTAGCGGGATTTTAAATTGGTTTTGATGAGGATGTTGTACATTTGCAGATTTTGTAATTTGCTTGAGCTGTGTTGGGCCTGTTGGCTATAGGATGATTAGTATCTTATCATATTGGGGAAGTAACCTCTGCATGAAGACTGAGATTTTATAGGTGTCATGTCTCATGCCCACTCTACTTGACCTGCCTAATATGTCATATTAGATATTTAGCGTATATTTGGGCAAGGTTGGTTATTGATAAAAAAGGGATGCCTCATTTTAATGCCATGCTTATAATTGGATGGCTATTGTTTCAAAGTATCACGATGGATAATGAAGCAAATTCCTTGTCACTTGACGAGCTTGTTGATGGAAGTGTAGGGAGAGGATGAGTCATTACTCATAACTACTGATATTCTAGTACCATGAGGATGAATCTCCTTTTGGTTTCCACCTTCCATCATCACCATCCAATATTTTTATGTGCTCTTATGTGTATGAGTTAGTCTCTTTTTTGGTGCCTAATAAAAAATTAGTAGTCTGGTACTCTGGTATAGGTCAGAAGCATTGTTAATTTGCTAGTGCAAGATTGGGTATTGGAATGTGATTCACTTAGGTTTGTAAAGTAGGAAAAAATTTATTACTCATGTATTAAGTTGCCTTTTTCAGTTCACAGTTCATGTGGGGATTATTTAATCAAAAAACACTGGTCATTAGGTCATTGCCAAGGTCAATTGCTGCTTAATTTTCCAAAGGTTCCTGAGTAGAGTCCTCTTAATTTATTCTTTTCATTGATATAATACAAATCCCTTCTTGTTAGTGACATAGCCCTTGGTTATTTCAGGATAGATGCTTTATTCATGTTGGCAAGTTCCAATTCAACCTCCTCAGGTCTGGTATTTCGGGTGCAAAACCTATTGTGCATCCGGGTGCAACTACAGCTATTATCTTACTCATTGGATGGCTACTATTAAAAACCTTTGGGTGTTTAAATTCTATTAAGTACATTTGATTCACAATTGAATGCAGACTTGATAAGTTGAGATCTTGAGGATTGAAGCTGTTATCCATGTTCAGATCCTGAAAGTAATCTGAATTAGAGTTTTATGTTGGACATGTCTTGGTATGTGCTCGAGGATTTATTGTTGATGTCCTGTGCTTTAGATGAAGGGTTTCATCCCTGGAATATTGTACATAGCTGTGGTTTGGGCGTTTACTTGTTTTAGTTGTTTTCTAGATTTGTGTTGATTGATAAAGACGTGAGGTAAATAGTCCTTCCGACCCGTTTGCTGGGGATCTTAAGGGTGGTTGTGGTTATATTAAAAAGCCTAAAAAACTTGTGAAGCATTAAGCACAATAATACCTCAATCATAAAACAAGTTTCAGGTATTCTGAAATGTATGTGCGTTGTGCAATATAAATTTAGGTAGCTTTCAAGTTTCCTAATGCCTTTTTTTTTCAATGTAGATGACAAGGTAACAGTTCTGGAATCAGAAAAGCGGGCTTGGGAGAATTCACCAGAAGCTCAGGCTGCTAGAGAGGCTCTAAATCCTTGGAGACATATTGATGCCAAAGAAAATAAAAATCAATAACTTGTTTGTAGGTTACTGTTTGATTTACACAATATGGTGTTATGTATTTGTTTGAGGAATTATTATTGTCAAACAAATTCATTATGAAAGTAGTGATTCTATTTGACGTCTCTGGTTTTGAGCTATTATGTTCAACTTATTATCTGTATCTTATTTCTGAATTAATAATGTTTCGTTAAAAAAAAAAAAAAAAAAAAAAAAAAAAAAAAAAAAAAAAAAAAAAAAAAAAAAAAACCAACTATGCAACAGATTTACAGATGAATTATCAAATTTTCAGGTTAATCAAGCCTTGTAACAATACAGTGCCACAATGAACAGAGAAGCACTTATCAGAACAATTTCTCCAAAAAAAAAAAGAAATGCTGTATTCTGCTAGGCAAAATTATTCCTTTGATCATTGCAGTTTTGGGATTACTCTACTCGAAACTCTGCTTCACCTGTTATGCCAATGTACCTGACCAGTGACAGCATAAATGTTATAAACAAACTTACTCATAACAGAATAACAAGGATTATGTTGTGATTATTAGTTTTACTAGAGAACTTGATGTATTTATTCATCTTGAGCCTTCGAAAGCAGTGATTGGTTTGATAATTACTTCAGTCTCAAGGCAAATGCTATATACTGTGAATGGTAATGGTAGTTTAGCAAAGGTGCTTCTTAATTATGGTGTGATGAACTTGGATTCCAGAATCCAGGTCTCTTTACTGTGAATGGTAGTTTAGCAAAAGTGCTTCTTAAATATGTATGTAATACCAGAGTTGCATTTCTTGACCATCAAATATTGAATGCAAATCAGATTTCCACATTATTTGTCCTCTACTACAAAAGAAATGTAGAGTGTGGTCTAGCTTTTATACTTCAAATCATAAATAACCACTTCCCAGAACAATTAATTTATATATCAACCACCAACTGTACGAACAACTACGAACCACTAATGTACGAGTAACATTTGATTTCACTTACAAGTGACGTCCCCTCTTGGTAGACCTGTCAATTCTTGACCCGACCCAGTAACCTGAACTGACTCGAACCGATTCCAAACCCGAGTTATTGAGAGAGAACCCCGGACCCAACCTGACCCGACCCAAATGACCCGTGATTAATCATATTTTGTAATGACTTAAATGATCCAAATTCCAAACCACTCTTAACCAAATGACCAAATCGACTTGAAATCTGACTCGAACCCGACCTATTGACCTGAATTGATAGGTCTACCTCTTGGGCCTCTTGGCACAAGTGTACTATTTTCTTTCTTCCCACAAAGGTATATTCTTGGGCTCTTGGTATTGTCATTACTCTTCCTAAGGATGGCAAGGGATTCTAAACATGCTACGTTTTGATCTTTTGCATTATTCATCTATTATTTCTAATTACATTTTATACATCTCTATATAATGTGTAGTTTCTAAATATGTTTTTTATAGTAATTTTTTGTATTGTTTATTAATCTACGCCTTAGTTTAAAAAAGCGCGCCTAGGCGCACTTGAGGCGCGAGGCGAAGCGAGGCGGGCTGCAAAGCGCCTCACTGTGTAAAAGCGTGGCGAAGTATAGGAGGCGCGCGCCTCAGCGCTTAAGCCTTGAGGCGTGAGGCGCTGTGAGGCAACGCCTTGTAGATCTTAGGCCTTTATACGCACGTGCAACTTCAATTTATTAAAAAAAAAAAACAGGCTTTAATTAAAGAAATAGAAGAGAGAGAAAACAAATCTATTTGAAAAGTAAAACCCTAGCTTCCAGAAACCAGGCAATTCACGTTGGGTCTCAACCAATTCTCGCCGGAAACCTGCCAAATCTCGCCGGAACTTACTGGTTCTCGCCGGAAACCTGCCGATTCTCGCAGGAAACGACCCAAGCAGTGGTGGATCTCGCCGAAAACCAGGTTAGCTTGCTTTATTTATTTTTTTTCGTTTTTTGTACTGCTTCTTTTTTTTTTTTTTTTTTTTTTTTTTTTTAAGGAATTGTATACCTTCTTCGTTCTCTTTAAAATTGTATACCTGCTTCTTTTTTTCTTTTGTTTTTAAAATTTGTTTTTTAACTTCTGTATTCTGATTTTATATTCTGTTTTTTTTTTTTTTTTTTTTTTTTTTTTTTTTTTTTTTTGGCTTTCCAGTTTATTTATTTTAGTTTTTTGGTTCCAATTTTTTTGTTTTTCTCTGTTTATATATATTTATTTTGTTACTGTTTTTTTTTGTTTGGCTTTCCAGTTTATTTATTTTAGTTTTTTGGTTCTAATTTTTTTTGTTTTTCTCTGTTTATATATATTTATTTTGTTACTGTTTTTTTTTTGACGAAAATTGTTACTGTTTTCTGTTATAGGAACATGGATGAAGAGTCTCTTCCTTCCACCGGATCATCCGATCCCGACCCGGCTAGAAAATATGGAAAACCGGAACCTAATAATAGAGTTAATTGGCATTGTAGTTTTTGTGGTAACGTGACTAAGGGAGGGGCACATCGTTTGAAACAACACTTAGTTGGTGGCTTTAGAAATGTCACTAAATGTCCTAAATGTCCAGAACATGTGAGGGAGGAAGTTAAGACTTTTATGATAAACAAAGCTCAAGCAAAAGTGGATAGTCAAATGATGCCTAGCATGTCCCAACTTGAAACGGATGATGTTGATGAAGAAGAGGAAGATGTTGTCACAAAACGTGAAAAAGTTGTTAAGAAGCCTAGGCACAAAGGTCCTTTGGATATGTTTATCACTTCAACTCCTAAAGAAGTAATGCAAGCTAGGAAGGAAAGGAAAGGAATTTTTGGTGCTTGTGATAACGAGTTAAGGGAGAAAACTTGTAGGACAATTGGTAAGTGGTTTTATGATGCGGGAATTCCATTCAATGCGGCTACCTATGCTAGCTTTGGAGCAATGATTGAAGCTATTGGTCAATATGGTCCCGGATTAAAACCACCAAGTATGTATGAGCTTAGAGTTCCTATCTTGAACAAAGAAGTGAAAGATGTTGAGATGCAAGTAGAGGAGAACAAGAAAGAGTGGGCAAGTAAAGGTTGTTCAATTTTATCCGATGGATGGCGTGATTCGGTTGTCCAAAAGGATATTATAAACTTCCTTGTCAATTCTCCTAAGGGTTCCGTGTTCATAAGATCATTGGATGTTTCGGATGTTGTGAAAGATGCGGAGTTATTGTATAAACTTCTAGATAAGATGGTGGATGAAATTGGAGAGGAAAATGTTGTTCAAGTGGTGACGGACAATGCATCCAATTATGTCAAAGCCGGTATGAATTAGTAAATAGTCTTGTCACTCTTGTGATATGTTCAATTAAATTTTACTAATTGTTTTGCTTTGTAAGTTTTTATTTAATACTTTTTTTTCTTTTTTGTGAATTGTAGGAAAAAAACTTGAATCTAAGAGACCTCATCTTTATTGGACTCCTTGTGCTGCTCATTGTATTGATTTGATGTTAGAAGACATTGGCAAACTACCAAGAGTTTTGAATGCACTAAAGAAGTGCATGTTCATCAATGGCTATATTTATAATCATACCTCTCTGGTGAACTTGATGAGGAAGTTCACACAACAAAGGAATTTACATAGGCCATCAATTACTAGGTTTGCAACATCTTTCATTACACTAACTCAATTTCATAAGCAAAAGGGAAACTTGAGAAAGATGATAACCTCTCAAGAATGGAGTGCTTCCAAGTGGCAGAAGGAAGCAGGAGGAAAGAAAATTGCAACTTATATTTTGCAAGCAAGCTTTTGGAAGAATGTGGTGTATGCTCTTAAGCTTGTTAGTCCCCTTGTTAAGGTGCTTAGACTTGTTGATGGTGAGAAAAAGCCTCCGATGGGATACATTTATGAAGCCATGGATAGAGCTAAAGAGACTATAGCAAAGACTTTTGAATTAAGAGAAGAGAACTACATTAAGGTATTTGAGATCATTGATAAAAGGTGGGATAGTCAACTTCATCATCCTTTGCATGCGGCGGGTTTTTATCTAAATCCGGAACTTCATTATGATCATTCCGTAAATGTAAATTGTGAGGAAGTTTTGAAAGGTTTGTATGATTGTATTGAAAGGCTAGTTTCGATTGTGGAAACTCAAGATAAAATACTTGCAGAGTTGGATGAATTTAAGAATGCTACCGGTCTCTTTGGTCGTACAATGGCAATTAGGGGAAGGAAGACCAAATCTCCGGCAGATTGGTGGTCAGCTTATGGTGCAACAACTCCTAATCTCCAAATGTTTGCCATCAAAATTCTTAGCCTCACTTGTAGTGCTACAGGTTGTGAAAGAAATTGGGGTGTTTTTCAACAGGTTTGTACCTTCACTTTTATTGATTTATGTAATATGATTTTATTGTATTACATTAAATAGCTTATATTATTCTATTTTTACAGCTTCATTCTAAAAAGAGGAATCGATTGGCACAAAGTCGATTAAATGACATGGTTTATGTCAAGTATAATCGTGCATTGCAACGGCGATACAAGAGGAAAGTCACCATTGATCCCATTGTCTTAAATGAAATTGATGAAAGCAATGAGTGGCTACTTGTAAGAATGGAAGAAGAGGAGGAGGAGGAGAATGATTTTGTATTTGAAGGGGAGGACTTGACTTGGAGTACAGTTAGTAAAGCCTCTGGAGCTAATGAACCTTTCTATGCTACTAGAGGAGCATCAAAAGTTGATAAAGGAAAGGGAATTGCTAGTGGCTCCACTTCTAAACCACGTCATACAATTGTGATAGATGATGATGATAATGAGAATTATGATGATGAGATGGAAGAAGATGTAAGTGGAGATGAGGCTTATCAAGAAGAGGAGGATGTGTATGATGATTCATCGGATGAGGAGATGGATTACTAGTGTCTTAGTATGCCATATAACAAGCTTGAAGACCTACTATGTTTGCTTTTCTTTCTACTTGATTTACTTTTTATGTTGAATGTGTGATTTGCTTTTTAGTTAGAGAGTTTCATGCCATTAGCGCCTTTTAAGGGTATCTTGTAGTTCCTTTGTTAATTTATGCATTTATAATATGTTATTTTGATTATTTAAGGCTTATATCTTGGTCTAGAAGTAAATTATAAGGTTTTGGGCACTTAAGGTGCGCCTCGTATCCAAGAGGCGCGCGCCTCCGCTTTGCGCCTCGCGCCTAGGCTCTGGGGACCCTTTGCGCCTCGGTGCGCCTCTCGCTTTTTAAAACCAAGATCTACGCAAAAAATAATGGTGAAGATAGTGTTGGAAAGTAAGATAATTAAAACGTTACATTTATTGTGAAACGTATTTAGTATTTATGTGAGCATCTATATTATAATTAACAATTAATGTGTGGCCTGGGCGTTGCACTGAGTTGCTACTTTAATCAAACCTTGTGATCATATGTTTTTAGGACTTGTGATCTTTAACTTGTTTCAGATACTTTTTGCTTATTCTTAATAAATTTAGAAACTTCAGATCAGATTAAATTAGATCAGTTCAGACCAAACCAAAAAAACATTCAAATCACATTAGATTCGAACTTTTAATTATTATTTACTTATTGCTAAATATCGTTAATTGCATACTAAAAAAACAAGCTAAGAGGCACACAGTACACGTGTACTATATAAAAATTTTATTATTTTTTTTGAGGAAAAAAAAATAATAAAATTTTTATTATTTTACTCATAATATTTATAACTATATATTTTTTCAAAAATCATATTAACATAAAATTGTAAATTACTAACCTATAAGTTAGTAAGTAAAATAGGAAGAAAATAAATAGAAATGTAGAATAAAACACCTATTAACTCTTTTTAATACTTTTGAAGGAATTTACACCATGAATAAATATTAAATTGATAGAAATATTTTGGGATAAGACGAGGTTTTACATTCCACTTTCGAGGATATAGATGTAAGTGTAGGACTTTAGATAGTCTAAGAGGAATTGCATGAATCTCATTCATAAGCATCTAATAACCAATATCATTGCATAACACATAAAGAACAAGTAATTGTACCTTTGAGGCGTGATTCCACGTGCGATCGAGCAAGAACAATGGGAGATAAAGAACTCCAAGCGTGATTCCTCTACTTGATCCACAGGCACAGATTAAACCTCCACTAATGCTAGTTAGTTGTGATTGAACACTTCAATCAACCTTCTACGGAGAATAGAGACAAATTAACCACGAACCACCACAACGAATACCACGAGCTACCACCAAGGGGCAGCGGCCGTACGGACGTGAGGAAGAGAGGGGAAGGCCGTGAGGAAAGAGAGAGAAAAGGGAGTTTAGGGTTTTGGGAAAACCGGTTGCCTTGTTTCACAATTCACTGACTGTTAATTGTGTCTTTTTTTCAACCCAAGGCATGAACTTTATTTATAGATCAAATCTCTAAATAAGAGTCCATGTCAAGCCTAAAATCCTGATCCTAATCAAACTACTCTAGCCCAACACCTTTCATGGGCTATAATCTCATGAGACCCATTAATGGGCCTCTTACTTGTTTAACCCAATACCCTTGTGTGTGACCTCATAGGATCCATTCTATTGGGATTTGGAGTATTTAACTACCCTAAAGATAATTTGCCATATCTAGCACCAGATAATGACGACTCAAAAGAATGAACTAATTATCTCCATAATAATGATTTTTGATATATCTAATAATTGCACTTATTGAAGACATAATTCCTTCGATAAATATATAAAATAGAGCATATGATACATCTTGTACCTTCAACCTTAAAATATGGTGGTTGAATTTTTTGCATAAAAGATTTAATTGAAAATTGGAGTAAACACCTACTTGTAAAGTTGTAATATATATATACATTGTTTTTGATAGATGTATAGCTTTCTTCTTCTTCTTTTTATTTATTTATTATTTTCTTAAAATAGGAAGAATTTGGTATATTTTGGGTATTATTATTATTTTTACATTGCTAGAAGTACATTTGTTATAATTTTTTGTAACAGAGTACATAGATGTAGAATAACTTGGAGTATTGAGATTATTTTCATGTTTGTTAGATTAATTTTCTTAGGTTATGGTATAGCAAATTAATTAGCAAAGGAATTATAGCAATAACAAACCCTACAATGCCATCACGCTTTATCATGTCGACCCAATCAAACGCAAGATTGAGAAGTTGCAATACTGCACTGCAGCCCGGTCAAGCTTGCACCGCCCGATAAGGCGCGTATGTAAGCGAGGGTGGCTGTACTCTGACGCAAATTCTATGCTACTCCTGGAGTACCGTGTGCATGGTACTCCAGATTTATAAAATTTATGTTAGTTTAATATGAACTTCTTGTTATTTCAATTTATATACTGTATATGTTATTTTTTCAACATTAATCCTTTCGCTGTACTCTAGGTTTATAAAATTCATGTTATTTTGGTGTGAACCTCTTATTATTTCAATTTATATATATGTAATTTTTTAAATAAGTACATGTTATTTTAATAAATGCATGTTGTTGTTATTTTTTTATTTTTTATTTTTTTTATGCATAATGTTGAAGTAAATAAGTGAATAGCATATTATTTTAGCAAAATAACACAAGGTTTTAAGCAAAATAACATAAGAATTAGGCCAAATAACTCAAGTATATTGGGTATGGAGTACCGTGATCCAAGAGTATATAATACTAACTCCGCCCAATCGGACCCGCGTGCACTGATGTTGTCACTGTGTGTGTTCGCTCGATCGAGCAAGGCTAGCCCGATCGGGCCCTAATGATTTCTAGATTGACGCTACTTATAGTTGGCAGTTATTATCTTGGTTTTGTTGCTTTATATATATAACAAAAGTTATATGATGAATAGTAAGAAAATGAAAAGTCAGTTTCTTTTTTGTGACTATCTTTTCTCATTTTCTTAGTTTGCTTGTTTTGTTTCAACTAGGGTGCTTTACACGCGCTTCGCGCGCATGCTAGTTGGAATTTTAGGGTGTAATTCTTGTCTTGAGGTGCCGCAATGTGGGGGGTTTTTCTTTTTTTTTTTCAAAAAGGAAATGAGTTTGAAAAGAAATTTATGTTCGGGTGCTTGTTACATGTGTCTAAAATAGTGTTGATCATGGATATTTTTTTAAAAAATTGATAATAATGTTTTTGGTAAGGAAAAAAAATGAAGTGTATTTTATTAAGAAAGTGTAAAAAATTGATCACTTTAGGCCCTTTTTGGTTGAAGGGATTTGGCTGTTAAAGAAAAGAAAGGAAAATGTTTTAATGTGTTCCCATGTTTGGTTTGATAAATGACATAAAAATTTAAAAGAAAGGAAGGGAAGTGAAAGGAAAGTCTCTTTATAAACTTTCAGCTTTCATTTCCTCCTAAATTTGGAGGAATTCGACTGGAAAGTGAAAAGAAAAGCATATTTCCTTCTTTTCCCTTCATTACATTTTATTTACCAAACATTGGAAATAAAATCTCTTTCTTTTCCCTTCTCTTCCTTTCTTTTTCCCTCCTTTCCTTTCTCTTCTTTTCCTTTACTAACAATGAACCAAACAAAGCCTTAGTTACATTATTTTTGTGCTAATTATAGGTGCTTAGAGTTGGTCTTCAATTTGCATGTAAGTCTAAATGCATAACCTCGATTGAATTTTAAATGCAGTCAAAAGATAGGACTTTTTAATTTACGTGAATTGGGTCTGACCTAATAACATGTTCACATTTACAAATTTACTACTTGTCTTTATTAATTTTTTATTCGGATATGATTCTTTTGCTTCTAGAGCCGGACTATATGGTTATTCTGTCACTAATTCTTGTAAATATTTATAAACGATTATCTATGAATGTTTTTTTTTAAATAATTTATTTATTTTTCTTTATTAATTTTTGACTCGGATATGCTTATTTTGCTTCTAGATTCGGATTAAATTATCATTATGTTATCAACTCTTAAAAAAATAACTTTAATTTTTTTTTAAAAAATAAATTTAATTTTTTTCCCTTTTTAAAAATAACTTGTTTAATTTTTTGACTTGTATCATAAAGTCCTGTAGTTTATATTCAACATTTGTGGTAATATTATGTACATATAGGCAGCACTAATATATATATTAAAGTCGATTACTACAGTAGTTGAGTTTGCCGTGTAATAGTCTCTTGATACTATCCATAAGGATAGCAGCCAAAATTACCCTTCACATTTGCCTTAGCTTTTCTTATCTACAGTGGCTGCCCTATTTTGCCCTTCACTTACTTTGCATGTTCAGCGGCACGTGTTACTCTTGCTTCTTGAATTCTCTTCCACTCATTTTCAACTTTCTCTCTCTTGATCTCTTTCTCTCATTACAATCTCCTGATACCCTTTATTGAATCTTTCTCTCTTCCATCAAAATCATGTTGCGCGCGAGCTTATTAGTGTTTTAGTTTAGTCGTTTTGAAGTCGGCCATCAATTATATAGGAATTATGGTGTTAGGCTATTAAACTTTAGTCATTGCAAAATATGTATTTATGGAAAGGTAGTGATGGATATAAATAAATGAATGTGGTTTAATACGTTGTGCAAAAATAAAAGTTTTGTATTATGAAGGATGTTTATAATGAGATTTATGTAAATAATTATGATGGTTGAATATTCAATTTGTTAGTTGTCTATGATGTTGCACGCGTGCTAATTAGTGGTGTAGCTTTGTCTATTTCTACTCAGTTATTAATCATTTAGGGATTATGTAGGTAGGTTATTAAACTACAATTTTTTGCAAATATTGATCTATGGAAAAGGAGTGATAGAAAATCATAAATGATTGTGGTTATAATACACTGTGCCGAGATACAAGTTTTGTATAACGAAGGATATTTATATTGAAGTTTGTATAAATAATTATGATGATTCAATATTCAATGGTGTTAATTAATTATGTTCTTGCGGCCTTAGGTGATCTCATATGAATTTCTTGTTCTTTTAGCAGAAATTTAACTTATTTAATTATTGTAAAAATTTTACAGCAGTAACACATTTTATTTGTTAGTAATTTTCATGACACAATATTTAGTACCTGAACATCTTAGTATAAAGATTAAGCGGTCTCTCTATCACTCTCTCCCTATCCTAAAAAGATAATTGCCTAAATTTTCCTTCTCAGACTAACTTTCCTAATTACCCTTTTCTTAAGTGGTCTCTTGATTTTCTTAAGTGATCTGATGATCTTTCTATTCTTAAGTGATCTTTTTTCTTAAGAGATATTTCTTCTTAAGTAATCTTTCTTTTCTTAAATGAGTGATCTTTCTTCTTGAGTGGTTTTTCTTTTTAATTGATTTTTCTTAAGTGGTCTTATACTCTCTAGAATTTTTATTAAGTGATCCTTGTTAAGTAATCTCTCTCTTTAACCTAAGCTAATTTCTCATAATTTATTAAGTGATCTTTGTTAAGTAGTCTCTCTTTTTTTGTTTAGTGATATTTCTTAAGTGGTCCTTCCCAAATGATCTCTTTCTCTCTCAAGTGATTGTTTCTTAAGAAATTAGCTTAAGAAAATATAATTAGCTAAAGTGGTCCATCATTTCATTAGTAAGCTTCTTCCTAAGCTAATTGCTCTAATTCCTAAGTATTCCTCTCTCTCTCTCTCTCTCTCTCTCTCTCTCTCTCTCTCTCTCTCTCTCTAGTAATTAAGCATTTTGCTAATCTAAGCTAATAGTTGTGTTTTCCCGAGCTAATTGCCCTGATTTTCTTAAGTGATCTTTCTTAAGTGGTTTTCCTCTTTCTCCTCTAAGATAATTACCTTGATTTTTTTTTAATGTGATCGTTCTTAATTGGTCTTTCATCTCTCAAAAGCCAATTGACCCTATTTTCAAAAGTTATTTTTCTAAAGGGACCCCCTTTTTCTCTCTCTCATTTTTATAAGCCTTTTTCCTAAACTAATTGCGTTTTCCAAAGCTAATTTTCTTAAATTTCTTAGGTGATATTTCCTAAGTGGTCTCTAACTCATTGTTTCTTTCTCGCTCTACCCTAAGATAATTGTCCAGATTTTCTTTTCTAAGCTAACTGCCCTAATTTTATTCAGTAATCTTTCTTCTTGAGTGATCTTTCTTTTTCTTGAGTGATTTTTCTTTTTAAGTGATCTATCCCTCTCTCTCTCTCATTAAATAAAAAACAATTAGACTGAAAAGGTATAAACGGATCCTACCAACTTTTAATCATTAAAATTAATACCCAAATCATGAATCAATCATATTTTGTAATCAAAGACTTTAAAATTTTAGCTTTAGGAAGTTTACAAAGTAGGATTATGATCTTTGCGTGCCACGAAATCTAAGCTTACATAAGAAGTTGGAATTTACATTGTTGGTTGATCATCTAATTTGTTCAACATAAAATTCACAGCCATAACTTTAACATTCTTAAATATAACTATATAGAAGATATACACCATCAATTTGAGTAAAATTACACGTAAAATTCATTAAAATTTTACCATTAATTCATGGAAACAAAAATTAAATCATTATAAAGAAAATTTCCACTAATTTTCACAATTTTCAAATCAAATGTTGTAACATATAGTAATTTCAATTAATTAACTAAAATCTGAAGCAAAACGAGAAAAATGAAAGAAAGAGAAAACATGATCATCCAATCGGAAGAGGAAGGAGCACCAGCATCCTAAGCCACAACATCATTGCAACAAATTAGCCTTTTTCTCTTCTGTCTTCACTTGAGAAACACTTTATAAGAACTTTTTGAGCCTTATTCCAAACTTAAATTTTCCTTCTAAATCTATTACACTTACCTCTATTTAGTTGCGGATTTTGCTACCAGTCTCTTTGAGCTATTTTTCTTTACATGAACTTAGTGGCCCTTTTCAAAACATAACAGGGTGAAAAGAACAAAGCCTTAGAGCATCGTAAGGGCTATAAGCATGTATAGAGCTCACCTAGTGAGACAACGCTGATGAAGATTGTGAAAGTTAAAATGAAGATTATAAAGGATGCCCTCCCCATAATAATTATCAACTTTCTGACAGCATGTTGTCCAACAAAGGTAGCAACAGTTGCCACAACCACAAATACCAATCAGACCAAGTACATTACGAGACAATAAAACAGTAGGCTTCATATACACGAGATCACACATTTCATGATAGGATAATTATTCTAAGGCACGATCAATAGACATTAAAAACCCACTAAATAACATAATACAACATAAGAAATATACTGAAGTATTAAGAGATTATTATAGAATATGCATCAGCATTGGATTCTTATTTTTTGTAAAAAAAGAATGCAAGGAACTTCTAAACCATTAAATAAGGTATACCAGCCTGAACCTGAAGTAGGATCATTAGCTTTCCAATTTCAACTCACATAAGTACATAACAACCAATATTGCATAGGCTGATATCAATCTCCTTCAGAAATTCAGACTCATTCTTTGCTAACTTTTCCCTACATTTCTTCTAAAAACACAATTAAAAGTTAATCACATTTCTAGAATTTTGAAATTGGAATAAATAAATAAAATATCAAATGATCAATATTTCATACTCCCTTTTAAAAGGACAAGAATTTTTCATAATCAGAATAGTCACTATAATATTCAAAATTGTTCTTACCAACAACATTCAGTTCTACAACTAATAAACAACTCTTCCTAGATACTTCATATTCTACAACACAGCGGGTTGTTTAACCTGACATTTTTAAAGCATGGCTATAAGCTATATCCTTACCATATATCTATGCTGGAAAGTAGTTTGTACCTCATTTTCAATATGTACAACCAGCCCAGAATGATCCTCCTGAAAACTTCAAGGTCCTCTACTTGAGATTTGACAGATGAACATATACCTGGAATTCCATTCATATGCTCAATGCTATCATAAATTCTGCAACACCAAGCTTGTAATACCTCGTATTTTATTTAAAATAAGTATTTTGAGAAGTATTTAATTAAATTGAAATGTTTTAGTTAAAGTATTTTAATTATTTATTTTAATAAGTTTGGAAATATTTTATAAAAGGAAAGTTTATTTAATTAATTATTTTAATTAAGTTGAAATTTAATTTAAGGAAAGTTTTATTTTAGTAAAGTTTTATTAGGGGGGGGGGGATTAGGAAAATTAAAAGAGGAAAGTTTAAGGAGAAGGGTTTCTAGAGAAGGGGTATAAATATTCAACACATGAGGCAAATCAAACTTTGCCTAGAGTGGAGAAAGCCCAAGGTAAACTTCTCTCCCTTTTCTCTTTATTTTTCTTTCTTTTTTTTCTTTCTCTTTTTCCCTTCCCCTTTTTTTTCGGCTCCCCCTTCACCACCGGCCGACCATCAGCAGCGGTGGTCGCCAGCCGCCAGCAACCAGCAGCGCCATCCGCCGACAACAGGCAGCCACCGGCGCCGGCAGCAGCCACGTTGAAAAAAAAATTAAAACTTTGATTTGAAAATCAATTTAATCCTAGATCTAAATATTAATTATGGGTTTTGTGATTTGATTTTTGATGTTTGATTATGAGTATTATGTTAATTAATTTTTAAATTACGTTTTTAATTAAAAAGCCCCAAATTTTGAAACCCTAGGTTCTTGATTTATAAATTATTGAAGGATTATGATATATAATGGTGTAAACCTTTGATTAAAGTGTTTTAAGACTAAATTACAGTAAGTTTTAATTAAAATATAGTGCTGGAATTTGTGGTAAAGCATTAAAAATTAAGTTTCTTTGAGGAATTTTAATTACCCATTAATTGGGATTAAAGTATGATGTTTTAAATATAATTTCAGCTTATTTTAAATAAATTATGAGGGATTTTATAATAGTATATATTGCTGAAAATTTGTGTAGAGTGGATTTTAATACTCTTCTATGATTTTAAATTGTAGGAGACTTTGAAGTGAGCGATTTTTATTAATTGTGGCGATATTAAAATCGTATACAAGGTACGTTCGCGTACTTAGCATAATTTTATTGATGTAGTAGCATGCTAAATATGTTTAATTGATTACAAGTAGTATCATGCTAGATTTGGAATGGAAATTATGGTTTGGTTGTTATTGATGATTGGATTATGAAGCATGATTTATTTGTGATGGATTATTGGAAGGAAAACTATAGTTTGGAATATTATTTATGAACCACATATTTATTTGTGGCATGTTAGAGAGCATGTTTAATTAAACTAAATGTTTAATTTGGTTTGGAATATTAAAGAGGAATTTTATTATGGTTCATATAATTTTTATTGATGCTTTAAGCATGAGGAAGGAGCTATATAAGTGTCTATGTACACGAGGAATAAATTATATTTTTGGTGCCTTAGTGCACTTAAGGTGTTTTTAACACCGAGGGATAGGATTTGTGGCGCTTTATGCGTTTAAGGTGTCATTGGCACCGAGGTAGAATTAAAAAGGGTTCAACATTAAATATTATGTGGTCACTAATTATTCAAGAATTAAATTGGTATATTTGATTGATTGAATAATTATTGTTGATTGAATGATTATGGTTTGAGAGTCATCACCAAGTTTAATAATCTGTAAATAATGTAAAATGAAAGAGATTACGCACCAAAACTCTTGAAATGTATATACCTTGAGTATGAACATATGGGGGGAGTTATGGGGTTTTATATTTAACCATAACTTTTACTGGAGTACAGAACACTGTACATTCATTTTATTATTATTATGCGCAGGAATTCCACCACTTACGAGTGGTTTTTGATGCTGGCACAGTTAGCTCTCGTGTCAGTAACCTCAATTTATTGGGGGAGGTTAGTGGGAAACCTGTTCGATGCGTAGTCAACGTTAAATAAATTATGTAGTGTCTAGTGAGAACTTTTATTGATTGTTGTATGCTTGAAAAACAGGTGCAACGAGGTAAGTTGTGTATTGATAAGGAATTGTATGCTAGTGTGTTAATTACGCTTATGTACTCAGCTTTGCTGATTGTGTGTTTTGTGTGTTTGTTGGCCTTATCTTTATCTTGGCCCTATGATGACCCATTTTTAATGGAGAGTAGTGGAAATAGGTAGAGATAATCTTTTCAGGTGATGAAGCATATTCATGAATGGGCATGAGTGAAGAGCGAATCATGCTAGTTTTTATAAGTATATGATGTGTTTATTGCTTTAATTATTTATGACTTGATTATTATGCGTGACTAACGAGAAGAGTTTTGAGTTCAGTTTTGGTTTTAATAAGGGCCTATAATGGTTCCAAGTTGTAGGTTAATTTTATTTTACTTCGTTTGACTTTGGTTTGACTTTACTTTCCTTGATTGACTTTTCAAGTTGACTTGTTTTGTATGGTTTTGAAATTAATCTTCCGCTGTGTGTCTTTCATAGTTGCCTTAGCCGTTTTCATGGTGGCGGTAATGTCTTAGATATTCCTATTTAAGGTTTTAAAAAGAGCAAAACATGTACTTTGAAAGAAAGGAATTTCTAGGGTGTTACAAAGCTTGCTTGATTTTACAGCCATCATCGCAACTATCTGAGCTAAGTATCTCATTCCAGTCTGCAGTCTGCACTACAGGTATGAATTAAAAACTCTAAGCAATTCAAAGTGAATGTCTTATGAGCCTTGCGTTTTAATGCCTCAACATCCTTCTTAACTAATATTAATAAAAAAAATCATCTCAAGTCACCTTTTTTATTGACTGTAATCTTTAGTTTTTTCACTAAGGTGCCAAAATGACCTTACAATAGAGTAAAAAAAAAACTCAAAAAAGTTGCCAGAATGGTTTAGAGATTGGTAGTGTCACTCTTAGATAAACGAGAAAAAATGAAGAACTACATAACTCCAAGCTCACTCTCTCGTAATGCATTTATATGACACATGAATTTGCTCTTTAGCATACACCACAAAGGTGCAATTGACCCATAAAGACCTTTTTTTGGTAAATTGTCCAAAAAAAAAAAAATTGTCCCATAAAGACATTAGTTGATTACATTCTGCAATCCTAGTGACCAGAAAGAACACAGACATAGGAGGTTTCAAAAAAAAAAAAAAAAACACACACACAGACATAGGAATTATGGCATTTAAATAAGATATGGCTTGTTTGGTAAATGGCTTTTCATTAGCTTTTTGATTGGCTTTTGGCTTTTGGCTTTTTCATTTGGTCAAACATCCAAAATTTGTGTTTGGTAAATGGCTTTTTCAGCCCTGAACTGGCTTTTAAGCCAAAATGAAAAAGCTACTTGGAGTAGCTTTTGGCTTTTGGCTACCTAAGTTACTAATAACATCCAACAACCAATTTTACCAAACATGTTTATAGACTAATAAAAAGTCAAACAACAAAAAAAAAGCCAATACAAACAGCTAGTCAAACCAGCCAATCAAACTAGCCGACAACCAACAGCCAACAACCAATTACCAAACAAGGCCATGATGCTGAGGCATGAGCTCATCAAATCACTCGGCACCTAAACCAAAATAATACTCCCTTCATCTCATTTTAATAGTCAATTTTTTTCCTTATTATTCCAAATTAGTTGTCTAGTTTCCAATGATAATAATAGGCGACACTTGTGTTATGGTAGAAAAAACTCAATGGTGAATAGGTGGTTGAACAAATGTAATAAAAAATGGCGGGATAAATAGTGATAAATGATTTTATTTAATGTTTTACATTTACTAATGAGATGACTAATATGGGGCAGTGGGATTATATGGAAACAAAAAGGATAGCAGAAGAGAAACAATTCAAGCAAATGCTGAGACATTCAAATATAAATTTCATCATATGCTCCAGAAAAGGTTCAAATTTTGAAATGGTGAATTGTACGTGTGTGTGTGTGGGGGGGTTGGGGGGGGGGGGGAGGGAATAAGAATCATGAACATACCATAAGCAGGAGGGTTAGCAATTATTGCTTCAGCTCTAAACGGTGCACCAGTCTTTATGCCTGGTTCTGTATATGATTGCTGGAGCAGTAGATGAAAATAGCCACGAAGATGTAATGAATATATATGTGCTGAATTGATATGCCTTGGCAGAAGCAAGACAGATTGATGTTTCTTACTTTGACATCATCACCTACAATACAAAAAATTAATATTTGAGACCCTAAGAAAGAAATGAATTAACACGACTATCAGTTTATAATCCTACACATTACAACTCAAAATCATCTGTTTGTAATCTGATCTTGATATTAGAAAAATGTGACAAGCATATTCAACAAACCCTTAAGAAAGGGAAGAATAAATCACCACATGGGCATAAGTTAAAATAATACCATCAGAATCAATAATAGTGATTCTTGAACTGACACTCCTTTCCATAGAATATCTATATAATCATGCATTTGGGGTTGATTAAACATTGTATAAAATAATTGAAATATATCAAGAATGAGTCTTTGTTGACCCAATTTCATGTTTAGTATCGATGAAAAAGCAAATTCACAAACAACCCAAATTCATCAGAGTTTCACTACTCTTTCATAAAAAAATAGTCCAAAAATTACATGAAAAGATGACCTAAACAAAAATAATCAAATAATTAACCATTTCTACTAAATCCTCCAACACTAATCATGTAAAACTAACCCAATTCTTCTCATAATATCCAATTCACAAAATAGCAGTTTCCTAACTAAATAAATTAACTAAAATTACAATTAACCTAGTTTTAAACTTTCAAAATAACTTAATTACCAATCATGAAACAATCAGGAATCCTCCTGAGGCTGTGCTTGAATATCTGCAATCTCATCTGAAGGGTATTCTCATTCAGGAGCTTTATTCTAACTTCCTGCCTAAAGATGTGGAATATCTGGTGGGGGATGTGAATGTTCTAAAGAGGCTAAAAATAAATTGTCAGTGTTCATTCATGCTCAAATGCCAGCTTAAATACCAAAATTGAACTAAATTTCAATCAAATCAAACAAATTGTAATCAATCAAATCCCGGCAACCTAATTTCGCCGAGTAATCAAGAATTCTCCGGCGAAATCTCCGATTAGTAAAAACTCAACTCACTGGATCGGGTTATGAACCCTAAAGAACCCTAAAATTAAAAAAAAAATGGAAATCAAAGTTTCGATAATTTTCAAATTTTCTCTCTCCTCACTCAGATTTTGGAATCGATATTAGAAGAATAAGAAGAATAAACATCTTACCTCATGAAGCTGTGTTAATAGAGGAGATTAAACCCTTCAACCGAGAACTCGGAGTATGCTTCAATGGAGGAGAAAGAGAGTGTTAAGGATAAGGCCACCATCAATTTGTAGCATGAGCATCGAATTGGTGAATCTGCAATCACTAATAGCGGAACAATGGCTTTAAATTCCTACAAGTTGCTACATGCTCAGCTTATTAATGTTTTCTTCTTAATTGTCAACCATTAATAAGTTTTGCATAAATGATTAAATGGTTTAATTTCCCCCATTGTCGAAGTTAGTGGAGGAGAAACTAATTAACAGAGCTGATTACAAGTTGAGCTGCACATGTGTCTTTTAGGAGGGCTCATACACGTGGTCAGACAATGCTGTTGCACATGTGATTTTTTTGGGGGCAAATGAGGAAGCACACTGTAGATAAGGAAATGCAAGCACAAATTCAGGGGTAATATAGTCAATGCACTGTTCATAAGGAGTGTATTTTTTGAGTACTTGGAGCTTTTATAGGTTAAAAATAAGGATAAGGATATCGTCATCATAAATTATCCAAGTTTGATTACATTAGATCACAAACATACTACACACTGTTGTAATTGTCTTCGTTGTATCTCTTAGTAATTTCGTGATACCCGATGTGTATATAAGGGTCGAAATGTTACTTTGGGAAACTGATC
This sequence comes from Chenopodium album, assembly GCF_948465745.1. Lineage (NCBI taxonomy): Eukaryota > Viridiplantae > Streptophyta > Magnoliopsida > Caryophyllales > Amaranthaceae > Chenopodium > Chenopodium album. Next base: position 9,254,494 of record NC_137850.1, on the reverse strand, counting down.
TTGTTCATGCCTTGAAGTGTTAATTTGTCCAATTTTCGTGTCATTTTTGTGACCCGGTAAACAATTTCCCCAACAATCCAAAGTAATATATTCCTACAAAATGGCAAGGTGTAAGATTTGTCTTGCAAGTTTCGTAATTTGGACAAATTAGAGAAGTGATTTTACGAAGATGAAAAGGTTTTACGTTTATTTTTTGGTGATATCTCTTGGAGTGACATTTGTACTCACATCCCCGAAGTTAATGGAAGAGGAAAACGAGACGTTGGAGGCCACAAGGAAGAGGAACAAGTGAGAGAACGGTTTGTTCAGTGCTATCGAAACATTGCAATTCGTGGTACTTTTATTATTATGTTTATTCATGGTGAATTGGTTAGTAATTCTAATTTTCTATATTGTTATATTTTATTCCATTCCTGAAACGATGAATGTGATGATTCATTGGTGTTTGATTTTAATTCATGGTATATTTAGCATGGATGATTTATCAATTATAATTTTATTTGATAATGTCTTTTATAGAAAGTATTAACATGTATGTCATTATGTTAATTGATATTGATTATGTAAATTGGTATTATATATGCTAATGGTTATTTATGGGATGACTATCGATGGTGACTAATGCATGTGACAATGATTATGCTTTGATAAAGTATGTTATTGGTGTATGCATGGTAAAAGGTATGTTGTAGTTATCAATGGGTAATGTGGTAATGACTAGTGGTCACGGTAACTAGAATAAATTTGAGGTAAATCGAATGTTTTGATTCAATTCAAGTGATGCTCATCTTGATAGGCCATAAACAAATTAGTATGGATAGTATGGTATATATTATTGATAATTTAATTTATTCAAGTTTTGAAATTATTGTTTTATTTTACAAGACAATGATGTTATTTTATTTAATGGTGTTGTCTTGTATAATAATTTCATACAAAGTCAGTTATATAAGTGTATGTATATGAAACAAATTTGATGACAATGAAGTGTTTGTCAAAAATTGTATATATGTTGACAATTTTGTATCAATTCTTATACATGAAACTGATTTGGTTTTTGATGAATGAATTAATGAATTTATATTTTGTGATGTCCATGCTTTGGAGGAAGAATTTAATTCTTAAATATCATGATGAAAGGATAGATGTTTTGACAAATATTGTTTTATTTTATTAATTTGAATATGTCATATATATGTTGCGGTTGTGACAACATAGTTATGATATAATTGTTTATTTATTTTAATTATTGGTTTTATCCTATGGTGAAATAGGGTTATGCGTTTGTTAAATTAATGTAATTAAGTTTATTCAGTTTATATGAATGGTGTCTATTATGATATGATGAGTACTTGTATCTATAAATGGAGTATGTTTATTGTGATGTTTTATTCTCAATGGTAAATTTCCCAAGTATAGAGGGAGTATTGATCACATGTCAATGGTAAGATTGATGGAGTGTTTATGAATAACTATGATGATAACTATCAAGTTTTGTATCAGTACTCAAACCAGTTTAAAAATGGATCGTCACAGCTTGGAACTCCATGATAGACACCATTCATAAGTAACACTCCATCAAACCACGTGTAAAAATTACAAAATCATCACATAAGTAACTATGATGATAACTCCATGATTAAACTGGTTTAAAAATGGATCGTCACTCCATCAATCACCAACTTATGAACTGTTTATGAATAACTATGATGATAACTATCAAGTTTTGTATCAGTACTCAAACCAGTTTAAAAATGGATCGTCACAGCTTGGAACTCCATGATAGACACCATTCATAAGTAACACTCCATCAAACCACGTGTAAAAATTACAAGTGTAAAAATTGGATCGTCACAGCGTCATTGAAAGGCGAAGGCCATGACCAAAGAAAGACACACAAACCACGCAATCAGCAAAGCTGAGTACATACAAGCTGCGGAACCTAATAAGAAATCCATAGCATGCTACTAATAATCAATCATCACATATTATCAAATTATAGACTCAACACACGACTAAACTATCAGTTTATTAAGACTTCACTATTTAAAAGTAGTTAACTCATCATTTTTATTCATTGGATTAAGCAATAGACAAGGTTGTCCAACCCATGCTCTGTTTGGAACATCAATAAAAGAAAAACCCCATGCCTCCTTTTGGCCTTTTGAAAACATCAATAAAACATCCAATGACCACGGGCGCGACTCCGTGATCGTAGATAGTATGAGATCTCATCTAACTCCTAGTTTTTGAAAAGTATTTGAAATAAGAGACTCGTAATCAGACGGCCTCAAGAAAAGTGCACGGCTAATACCCCGTGTACTCCAACCCCTGATTGCCATTATTCCAGATGTGCACAAATCCAGAGTTTTATTGCTCATCCATCTTGCACTTTACGTGATTTACAAGTTTAGACTTGGTGATGAATCATTTGCAAAACAATACAATCAATCCAATATAAATTCAATCAAGTAAAGCAAGCTTCCAATTTCAATTCTTGATTTATTTGTGACAAGCAACATTTATTATTTATTCTTTTAACTACCTCGGTGTATAAACACCTTGAGTGCATAAAGCACCCCGCAATCTTAACCTCGTCTTATAAGACTTAAATTTCCTCCTTTACTCATTCTATCTTCATGATCATGAACGAGTAATAAATGAATCATTTCACTAAATCACATACCTTTGCCTCTAAGCGCATCTTGCATAATTAGAGCATAAACAATAATTGCAATATAGAATAGTGCACAACATACGGAAATGACAATGTATAACCAAACAATTTAGCCCAGTCTTCTCTATACATGATACTAAGTTCTCGATCCGTCCCTAAACATGCATCTAAAAGCAAGGTTTCGTAACTTGTACGTACCTTGTGTAAACGATTCGGTTAGCCACTTTAGGAACTACAAGTCGCCTTCTACAGAGTCCTAAAACATGAAAAATCAATACCTTGTGTAAACGATTCGGTTAGCCACGTTTTCAAGCCCTAAAACTTGAAAAATCAATACTTAAACCCTTATTTTCTCAATTAAACAAAACTGAAATTTTATATTGTAAGTAAAACATATTAAACTTCATAAATTTATAATCTTTTATAACCCATGTATAATATCAAACCATAATAATAATAATTCAGAACAAAATTTGAACAAAGATTGAAACTTTAAATCAATTTAATAAAACAAAGAGAAGTAAAGAAAAGGGGGAAAGAAAGGGGCGAACAGCAGTCGCGGGGTGGCTGGTGGTCGGCGGCGAGTAGGTGTCCGGTGGTGGCTGGGCGGTGGCTGGGCGGTGAAGGTAGCAGCAAGCTCCGATTTTATTTTATTTTATTTTATTTTTTTTGTTCTGTTGATCGTGAAATAGGAGGAAGAAAGAGAAATTGAGGTTTCTCCTTTTTTTCTTATTTTTCTTTTTTTTTTTACGTAGAATAGGTAAGGGTTTAGGGAGTGTTATAAATTAAATATGGGCTTAGTTATTCTCTAGTTCTAATAGGACTAGGATTGTAGTATTGGGCTTAAAGTGAGTGGATTTCAGAAAAAGACTAGGCTTGGTAATTAAAGGGTTGGACTTGCATAATAATTCATGATTAAAATATTGGTAGTGAAATAATTTAATGCAATAATTTTATTAACTTTATAAACATTAAATTTATTTGCTTATATAAAATAAATTTTGTAAATAAATAATCATAATTAAATATTCACATAAATATGTTAAAATATAATTTTAAATTTCATAAAATTACGAGGGATTACAATCTACCCCTCTTATAAGAAGTTTCGTCCCCGAAACTTAACCCAAAATCCATAATTTTCCAAAATCATTTGAACTTTTGTGTTTTGTATTGCTGTAATTTGCTTGGTCCTCATTTATACGCAACAAACTGGACTTTATGCTTAATGAACTCCTAGTTGGCCAAAGTTTACATACTTCTATTGTATGTAAACACAATAATAATGCATATTAATAAGAAAAATCATGCAAACTCAAGCAATAAATAGCATAATTGAGGTAAAAAGCGCGAAGTTACATTGCATTCTACCCCCCTTAAAAGAAAAGAGTTACGCCCTCGTAACTCACCTCATCAAATAGCTCGGGATACTTGTTTCTCATCTCTTCCTCGGCTTCCTAAGTAGCCTCTTCGTACTCTTGGTTCGACCAAAGGACCTTCATTATCTTCACATATTTGGTTCTAGTACTACGCACCTTGTGATCTAGGATTTTGACTGGTCTTTCTTCATAAGTTAGAGACTCATCTAGTTGAATAGTCTCTGGTTGCAATACATGAGTTTCACTAGGCACATACTTCTTTAGTTGGGAAATGTGGAACACATCATGCATCTTCTCGAACCCGTTGGCAAAGCCAACTTGTAAGCCACTTTCCCCACATGTTGGAGAATTTCATACGGTCCCACATACTTAGCACTAAGCTTCCCTTTCTTGCCAAATCGCATCACGCCTTTTGTTGGAGAAACCTTTAGGAAGACCTTATCCCCAACACTAAACTCATCATCCCTTCTCTTCAAGTCAGCATAGCTCTTTTGCCTATCTTGTGCTGCCTTTATTCGAGACTGAATTAGTCACACCTTGCTCACCATATCCTCAATAAATTCTGTCCCCAAAGTAACACGTTCACTGTAATCATTCCAGCATACTAGGCTTCTACACTTCCTTCTATACAATGCTTCAAAAGGTGCCATCTTGATGCCTGTATGGTAACTGTTATTGTAGGAGAATTCGATCAAAGGTAGGTGATCCTCCCAATTTCCTTGGAATTCCAAAGCATAGGCTAGCAGCATATCTTCCATGGTTTGGTTTGTTCTCTTAGTTTGGCCATTTGTTGCAGGATGAAAGGCAGTACTCATCTTCGAGGCTGTTCCAAGGTTTTCTTGCACCTTTTGCCAGAACTTTGATAGAAACCTCGAATCTCTATCCGACACTATGTCCTTGGAGACTCCATGCAAACGAACTACATTCTTCACATAAATACTTGCTCGCTGCTTCTTTTTCCAGGTCTCCTTGATAGGAATGAACATCGCTGACTTAGTTAGTCTGTCCACAATCACCCAAATCGTGTCATTCCCACTACGAGTCTTTGGTAACCCTGTCACAAAGTCCATAGATATAGAATCCCATTTCCATCCTGGTATCTCCAATGGTTGCACCTTTCCCATGGGTCTTTTGTGGTCTATCTTCACCTTCTGGCACGTCATACACTTGGATACGAACTCAGCAACTTCCCTCTTCATGTTCGGCCACCAATACAACTCCTATAAGTCTTTATACAGCTTATCTCCTCCAGGGTGAACTGAATATGGTGTGTTATGGCACTCCTCCATGATTTTTCTTTTTATTTTCTCACACTTCTGTGGTATGCGCCATCTCTCCTTGTATCTCAGACTCCCATCTTCATGAATTTTGAATTCATTCTCCGCACCTCTAGTTACACGATCCCTGATCTTCTGAAACGACTCATCTTCCAATTGCTTCTCTTTAATATCCTCAAATATGGATGGTTGGATTGTCAAGGCACTCAGTAATCCCTCTAACTCTCCTTGGTTAACAACCTCAAGGTTTAATCTTCTCATATCCTCACACAACTCATTGGCCACAATCAAAGCATTGACATTATGACTCGACTTTCGGCTAAGGGCATCTGCAACAACATTCGCCTTTCCCTCGTGATACTGGATGTGGACATGGTAGTCTGTGAGAAACTCTAGCCACCTACGTTGCCGCATATTCAAGTGATCTTAGGTGAAGATGTACTTCAGACTCTTATGGTCCTTGAAGATCTTACAAGAGACACCATAGAGGTAGTGTCTCCAAATCTTCAAAGAGAACACAACATCTGCAAGTTTAAAGTCGTGCGTATGGATTGACCTCATGTGGCTTCAGTTGTCTCGATGCATATGCGATCACCCTTCCATTCTGTTGCAGGACACATCCCAAACCATGCTTTGAGGCATCACTATATACTTCGAATCCGTCTCTCCCATCGGGTAATACTAACACTGATGCAGTGGTCAATCGCTCTTTGAGGGTTTGAAAAGCTGACGTAGGGAAAAGTAGGTCGTTTTCTACCCTTTCCTAGAGCTAAAGAAAATTTATACACACTCAACCAACCTAATACGAGTATATGGTAAGTCAAGGATCAAACCCAAGGGAATGAGTAGGTGCAAGCTATAGCCTAGGTCAAGCTACTTCGAAGATTGTAGGAAGATATGGTTGGTAACTAAGGTATCGAGAAAACTAGATAAATCGAGAAATTCAATGTACTAAACACTAGGGATATTGGTTCCACATGTAAGCTCAATGATTATGCTAATTGAAGGATCACTCAATCAATTCAAACATTGCAAAGGACAAACAATAGTTGCAATTAAAGGAATTCAAGAGCTATCTCCTATAAGCCAAGCTAGGGTTCACTATGAATGGCTAACTAGGAAAATCATAATCAAATTCAATCAATTAAAGCAATTCTCAATCAAGGGTTCATGTCATTGAAATTTGCAATGCAATCTAGATTAATCTTATAGGTTGATCACTCCTAGTCTAATTAATCTCATTTACAACCATGTCAACCAATTTAATTGCAACAATTCAATCAATCAAGGATCATCAACTAGCAAAAATCATCAATCTAGCATGCTTCCCCTTCTCCCTAACCACTAATCTACTCACTAATCATGGTGAAAATGAAAAACAAAACACATTCAATCACAATCATATTCATTTCAAGTTTAATCTATCAAGAAGGGATTCAATCACTCAACAAATTCTAAAGCAAAGAATGAAACTCAAATCAAACATTCAAGAATTAAAGGAAATTGCAACGAAAGTAAATTCAAAGGAAATAAATCTCACAAACTTTCATTGATGAGAAGAAGAAATCCAAGATCAAGTTGAAATCAAAGATCAAATTCAAGTACAATAAAGTAATCTTAAGCTTCTCTCTCTACTTTCTCTCTCTACTAAATCTGGAAAATAAGTGTTAAGTACGAATTAAGTCGTTCCCCTCGAAAAAGGAAAAGTTTAAGGGTATAAATAGAAGAAACGAGCGAAGGGGGCGGGGCGCCTGCTGCGTGCGCACCACAAGGTCGTGCGCGCGCACAGGTGGGTCTGCGCACACGCACCCCCTGTGCCGCGCGCGCGCACCCCTACTTAGTGCTCGTGGCCTTGCCTCCTTCACTTGCTCGATCAATCTCCGCGCTCCCGAGCATCCCTATCATTGGTGCACTCGAGGCGATGCTCGTGAGAAGGGCAGCTCCTTTATCTTCCAAGCATTTGAATGCCTCAAGCCAAAGCATAACTTCCAAGGCCCTCGAGCTCGCAAAGCTAGCTTGAATTGCGTTTTCGGAATCCCGAACTTTGCTCCATCAACTTTCTTGAATGCGCTCGATCTTTCTCCTTGGTGATCATACCTCGGGAAACTCAGCACACCTATAAAACAAACCAAGGAAACAAAGAATCGAGAGAAATAGTCGTGAAATGAACAAAATGACAAGAAAACCATTAAAAGCATGCATTTCTCTAAACTTACACACAAACACGCAAAGCAAGCATTATTATGTAAAAACACGGCATAAAGGACTAAAAATGAGAATAAAACTATAAAGAAAACCTAGCCTAAGAGTGCCATAAATGACACTCATCAAAAGCTGATTCACAACTCTCGTTCCACTCAAACTTACTCTGCTTCTTCATAAGGGTAGTCATGGGTCTAGCTATCCTCGAAAAGTCTTTAACAAACCTCACCTCCTATAATACCCAGCTAATCCCAAGAAACTACGAACATCAGTCACATTCTTAGGTATAGGCCACTCACTAACCGCTTTGATCTTCGCAGGATCCACAAATACACCCTCCTTCGAAATGTAATGCCCCAAAAATGCAAATTTCTCCAACCAGAACTCACATTTGGAAAACTTGGCATACAGCTTGTTCTCCATAAGAGTTTCAAGGGTAGTTCTCAAGTGCTGAGTGTGTTCTTCCTCATTCCTCGAATACATCAATATGTCATCAATGAACACAACTACAAATTTATCCAAGTACTCATGAAACACTCGGTTCATCAAGTCCATGAATATGACAGGTGCATTGGTTAACCCAAAAGGCATGACTGTAAACTCGTAATTCCCATAACGAGTTCTAAAGGTTGTCTTTGGAATGTCTTTATCTGCAACTTTCAACTGATGGTACCCCGACCTTAAATCGATCTTTGAAAACACACCTGCCCCTTTCAGCTGATCAAACAAGTCATCTATCCTATGTAAAGGGTACTTATTCTTCACAGTCACATTATTCAACTCTCTGTAATCAATACATAGCCTCAAACTCCCATCTTTATTTTTCACAAATAAGACCGGTGCTCCCCAAGGTGATGCACTAGGCCTAATGAACCCCTTATCCAACAACTCCTGTAATTGAGCCTTTAGCTCGCTCATCTCGGCTGGTGCCATTCTATAAGGTGCTTTCGAGATAGGTGCAGCTCCTGGAACTAAGTCAATGGTAAACTCAACTTCTCTTTTGGGTGGAATTCCTGAGATCTCTTCTAGAAAGACATCTAAGAACTCATTCACAATAGGTACATCCTCCATGCGCCTACTCTCACTCATATTCAAATCTTGAACACAACAAAAGTACAACAGACACCCCTTATTCACTAGCTTCTTGACCTTTAAAGCAGAAATAATCCCAAAACCCTTAGGCTTCCCTAATCGTCTACATGACACCGTCTTACCCAAAGGATCACTCAGGTGCACCCTCTGTATCTCATAGTCTATCTTGGCCTAGTATAAACTTAGCCAATCCATCCCCAGAATGACATCTAAATCCCCCAGATTAAACTCAATAAGATTCGATGGAAAGATAGCTTCCCCTATTTTCAAAGGCAAGCCTTTGAATATTTTATTACAATGAACAAGTTTTCCCGTAGGCAGACTGACTGACACATCAACATGACTCGATTTAGTTAAGTTTAACTTGCGCACAACAGAAGTAGAAATGAAAGAGTAAGCTGCTCCAGAGTCAAACAAAGTGTTGACAGAGACAGAATGAATAGAAAAGGTACCAGTGACTACATCCGAGGACCTCTCAGCTTCTCCCTTGCTCATCACAGACAAGTGCCCGGGAGTGTGGCTTCTTCCTTGGTAACCATTCTTGTTGTTGCCTGAGTTATTGTTGTCGTTACCATTACCAAACTTCCCATTCTGCCCGTTTCCCTTATTCCCCTGGTTGCTGAAATTGTTAGGCCTCTGTTGGGTATTCCCACCATTTCCCTATTGTTTCTGTTTGGTGTAACACTCATACTCCCTATGCCCCTTTTTGTTGCAGAATCGGCAAGTCACCAAATTCCCATCACAGTCTCTCCTAGGGTGGTTTCTCCTACACCTCTTACAGTGGTAGTTCCTCTCTCCATTGTTAGCATTAGAAGAATTGCTAACATTTTGGTTACCCCTATCAAACGAGTTCCCATTCCTAGGCCTCTTAAAGTTACTCTAGTTCTCAAATTTCCCAAAGTCTTTCCTTTTCTCCCCAGCCTTAGCACTCTCACCTGCACTTTTAGAATTCAGATGGTACATGTGTGCAGCTCTCTCATATACCTTGTCGAGGGTTTTAAAAACCTTCCCAGTTAGGTCTTTCTGTAACCGGTCAGTCAATCCATGCTCAAACCTCTGAGCTTTCAGTTCTTCAGTCGGTACAACCTCAGGAGCAAACCTAGCAAGGGTCATGAACTTATTATAATACTCAGAGATTGGCATTTCTCCCATTTCCAGACTTATAAACTCCCGAGCCTTCTGTTTCTTCAAAAATGGAGGGTAAAACTTGTCCCTTAAAGAGGTCTTAAACACTTCCCATCCAAAGTTGGGTTTGGCTCTAATGGTCACAGCATTGTCCCTCCACCAGATATCGACCTCCTCCTTAAGGTACATAGCAGCCTGGTCCACTTTCATACCCTCAGTACAGTTGAGGGCCACGAACAGTTTGTTGAACTCTGAAATCCAGTTTTCTAGGAAGGTAGGGTCAGCACCTCCCTTAAAAACTGGTGGCCTAACTTGGGCCAGCTTTTTAAACATCTCTGCTTGGGGGTCGACTTGGTCTCTCCGGTTTTGGTTCAGACTTTCAGCCAACAGACGAATAGCATCAGCTAAGGCAGCGTTTTCAGTCATTCTAGTTCTACACCTGAAAGAGAATAAATATGCACTCGAATTTAAATGAAATTCAAATACCATTCGCATATATTCATTTAATCACAATATTACATTTTGTCACATAAATTGGTTCAAAAGGGTACCTTGGGTTTGCACCCTCTTGTCCCAAGCAAAATCATATTATACAAGCACGACTCATACGCAGGATTAAATAAAGTTAAGAAAATAATTCCCATCCCGCGCCACTCTTACTAAGCTTAATCATAAACAAAGAAATTATCCCAAAATTATACGTTCATGAAAATTTAACTTGCTCTCCCTTACGAATAAAAGTAAAATGGAGCTTTTAAATAAAATAACAACTCTTATTATAACTTAAATAAAGGTATTAATCCCAAATAATAACTCTGTAGCTCTGGCTACTTATTAAAATTCATTAATCTAATTCAAACTAGAATGAGGTTCTAATAACCATTATTAATGGCAAATGCCTTATTCATACTAACTCCACCCTAACAAATATATCCTCAAGGAATCACATTGCAGTTTTTGTCTCTCTTCTCATTATAAGTATTAACATCAAAATCAGGATCATTTTCATCATCCGAGTCCACAATAATTATCGCCTTGTAAAGCAGATCCGGGTTTCTAGTAGCTCTCCTCCCAGCATTTGGATCTTCAAGTGGTGGTTGTAGCCATTCGAGATCATCTTCATCTGGAAATTCAATAAGAGTATACTCGTGGAAAATTCTATTGTAAGTTTTTATCTTATCTTTTTTATTCTTTGCTGTCTTAAACTCATATAAGCTCTGGTAATCTTCCTCATCAGGTTGAGGTATTGCTGGTGTAAGAATCCTTTCCATAGTTTCCGGAGTATCTTCACTTCGAGTATCATTCTCGTCCTCAGACATGACTATGGGGTTGCTCATAGTATCATTCTTGCTCTCAGACGTGACTACTGAGTCGCTCATCTCCTTTCTACATCAACCCAATGCAACGAACATTTAAAAGGCATAACACAAGAACATCACAAAAATAAATCAATTAGAACACCAATTGCAACCTGTTAAATAATAATAAAGATAAACACTTTATGTGATAATTAAATGGAAAGAAATATATGAAATATGCATGCCTTCCCTTCTTAAGTCTACTAAAATCTCACCAAGCAAGTAGACAAAACAAACTTCGAAATTATTTTAAATAAAACGTTTCAAAACATACTAAGTTTCGAAAAATTAAATTATTTTAGCCTTTGAATTCAAAATCTTCAACCATTAATTAGGCGCCTAAGACATACTAAGCTAATTGGCTTTAGTGGTAATTAAATCTAATCTAAGCTCCCAAATACCACTTTGGAACACCCCGATAATTCTCTCTATAAACCTGTGAGTACCCTGAACAATATTCAAGAGAATTACTGACGTGCTACTGTAACACCCCAATAATTCTCTCTTCAAACCTGTGAGTACCCTGAATAATATTCAAGAGAATTATTGGTGTGCTATCGCCACGTATTCAAACGTTAAGGTTATTTCAGAAATTAACAACGGAAAAAATAATTTATTTATAAATAAGTTTCAAAACCAATAAACAAAACCAAATTAAATCTTACAACTTGGAACCATTATGACCCTTATTCAAAACCCAAATTAATAAAAGTAGTATAAAATGAAACCGAATTTAATGAATTCAAAAGTAAGTAGCAAAATAAGTTGTGAAAAGCAACCAACACTCCACTCAAAATCCTACCACCTAGATGCAAGTCCCACTTTATGCAAATACCTGTGATTAATCTGCTCCCCAATATTACAAGTGTAAAAATTGGATCATAACAGGGTCATTGAAAGGCGAAGGCTATAACCAAAGAAAAGCACACAAAAGCACGCAATCAGCAAAGCTGAGTACATACAAGCTGCGAAATATAATAAGAAATCCCTAACATGCTACTAATAATCAATCATAACATACAATTTAATTAACGACTCAAACACTACGTACTAAAACTCCTCTATTTAATGATAATTTATTAATTTTATTATAATCATTGGATTAAGCAATAGACAAGGTTGTCTATCCCATGCTCCATTTGGAACATCAATAAAAGAAAAACCCCATGCCTCCTTTCAGAAACATCAATAAAACATCCAACGACCACGGGCGCGACTCCGTGACCGTAGCTAGTATGAGATCTCATCTAACTCCTAGTTTTTGAAAAGTATTTGAAATAAGAGACTCGTAGATCATGCGACCTCTAGAAAAGTGCACAACTAATACCCCGTGTACCCCAACCCCTGATTGTCATTACTCCAGATGTGCACAAATCAAGAGTTTTATTGCTCATCCATCTTGCACTTTACGTGATTTACAAGTTTAGACTTGGTGATAACTCATTTGCAAACATTACAATCAATCCAATATCAATTCAATCAAGTAAAGCAAGCTTCCAATTTCAATTCTTGATTTATTAGCGACAAGCAACATTTATTATTTATTCCTTTAACTACCTTGGTGTATAAACACCTTGAGTGCATAAAGCACCCCACAATCTTAACCTCGTCATATAAGACTTAAGTTTCCTCCTTTACTCATTCTATCTCCATGATCATGAACGAGTAATAAATGAATCATTTCACCAATCACATACCTTTGCCTCTATGCACACCTTACATAATTAGAGCATAAACAATACTTGCAATATAGAATAATGCACAACATACGGAAATCACAATGTATAACCAAACAATTTAGCCCAGTCTCCTCTATACATGGTACTAAGTTCTCGATCTGTCCCTAAACATATATCTAGAAGCAAGGTTTCATAACTCGTACGTACCTTGAATAATAAACAAATTGGTAAACCGCTTTTCCAACTAAAAACACCTTCTATAAAGTCTTCTCCTAAACCAAACAACAAAATCTCAATCAATATCCGAGCAATCAAATTTACAGCAATACTAACTTACTTTAAAACCTTCAAAATCCAATTAAACAACACTTTAAAACCTTTCCTTTAATTAAAATCAAAAGCTTATATATAGTTCTTTAAGTTTCCTTCTAAAAACCTTAAAATACACCCTTATACTTGAAATTACAGCAAGTTTAAAGGTTACTAAAAATCTGAAAATTATTTAAAAACCCCTAAATAATCTCACTTTTTAATGGGTGATTAAACCCTCTTTATAAAACATCAAAAGTAGTACTTAGAAACTATTTTCAGCACTTTAGATTAATTAAAAACCCTTCAAAACTTCATCAACACATCATTTTTATACTCAATCATCAATTAAAACACTAAGTACAGAAAAGCCCCAGATTTCTTTGATCATAAGAACCCTAGAATCTCAATTTAAATAAATTAAAACCCTAGATTTTATAATTCATAAAATCTAGAAAATTAACAACAATTATAAATCTGAAATTATAACTTTAAATCACCAAAGTATAGTTTTTCATACTAATTAAATTAATTTCAAACAATAAAATAAAACCCAAAACAATTTAATAAACAGTAAACAAAAAACAAAAAAAAAAAAAAGAAAAGAAAACAAAGGGAAGAGAGAGAAGAGCAAGCAAGCAGCCACGTGGGCCGGCGGTCAGGGGCGGCGACGCTGGAGTCCAGCAGATTGCAGGTGGCTGGCGGCATAAGGGGGTGTTTCACGCATGAAGCATGAAGTGAAAGAAAGAAAAGGAAAAAAAAGAAAAAGGAAAAAGAAAAGAAAAGAAAAATAAAGGAAAAAATAAATAAATAAAATAAAGAGAAAAGAAAATAAGACTAACCTTTTTGTCTGGGGAAAATTTTGGGGATGTATGGGATATTTATAGAAGAGGAAGTTGTAGGGTAAGTAGGAATATTGGGCCTCATAAAATTAATGGGTCAATTAGGTAAATGAAATGAATTAGGCATTGTTTGTATGATCATGAATTGTAGAATACAGGTTCATAAAATAGTTTGTGCTAAAATAATTTTCGACCTATATTAATAACTTGAAATTTTTGAAATTAAATTTTGGAAAAGTACAATTAAATATTATAAACAAAATAAATTTTCATTTATAAAATATTTAAAAATACGGGGGATTACAGCTACCGCCACTGATAGGCTAAAGTCGTATCACCTAATCAAAAGTAATTCCTAAAACCACTAACTAATAATAGATAGGGAAGTAGGGTCGAATCCACAGGGAAACGAGTCTTTCTATTCCTAATTAATTATTATAATCTAAATTATTAAGTAACTAAAAGTTGTTATTTAAAGGAACTATACTACGAAGAATATGAGTAGGGAGAAATCAAATGATAAAAGACTTAGGGCATAGGTTAACTAATAAATAATATTTCAGGGTAAAACATAATAATCAATCATCAATGCATCAATTAATCAGATCATAAAGGGCTTTCGCTACGTATTACAATCACAGAATTAATCTACCGGTATTAAATCTCATCTCTCGAATCTCGACTTAACTATTTATAAATTAACCTGCCTATTGAAACTAGACCTAAACATCAATCCTCATCTCTCGAATCTTGAATGAATATTGTCAAACTCATGCATAAAAGATCAGGCCTAATATAGTCACAGAGCATTAAATCAATCAATAGGAAATTAATCAAGCATTGACAATCAACAACAATAAATTACCCCTTCATATTATTTATGGATCCCCATAAACCCTAGAAAGAAAACTACTCAGACATAATTAAAATTAAACTAATCAAAGCAATTAAAGGAGACATGATGAAAGAAATAAAGTAAAAAGCTGAGATTAAAGAAGAAGAAATCGTTACCAAAGTAATCGGAATTAAAGAGTTGAATTAAGAACAAAGTTGTAGAGAGAGAGAATAATCTAAGAGTTTAAGAGGAGAGAGAGAGAGAGAAAAGTTAGAGAGAGAAAGAGAGAGAGAGAGTAAGGGAAGGGAGAAAAGAATACTAAACTCGCTTAACAAAAGCGTATATAAACTAAGCTCGAAAATCCTAAGTTAAAACAACTTAAACGACGATTAAACTTCTCCTCAAAAACACGCGCCCGATCGGGCCCGCCTTTTTCTTCGTGACTCTCCTGGGTAGCCGCGCCCGATCGAGCTAATGCTCACCCGATCAGGCGCGCCTTTCCTGATGCCTCTGACTACGCACCCGCCCGATCGGACGTAAGCTTGCCCGATCGGGCCCGGTCTATTCCTCGAGGCTTGGACTTCGATTGGGCTTGATTCTTCGGCCCAATCCGAATTTCCTCTTCGGGTCTTGAATACTTGGTCCAAATGCCTCGGTATCACACACCGAGCCCTTAATTACCGGCTCTAACCGGTCTTGGGCTTCAAAGATGGTCGTGTCCTCCTAATATCCGTAGTTGCTACATGAAAAACCCGGAAAACGCTCCAAAGATGCAATTTCCTACAAAACTCAAGAAAAACTACAAAAACACTAGAAAACACCAATTAGTAACAAAAGTGGCTCTAAAGAGCCAAAAACACTACTAATTATGACCAAGGGACGGGGGTAAAATACTATTTAAAATAGACTTATCAAACTCCCCCAAGCCGAACCTTTGCTTGTCCCTAAGCAAAGATCTCATCAATGAATAAATAAATACATGCCTCATCCCAAATAGTCAAAATCAAGACAAAACAATTCAAGGCAAATCTAATAAACATGCTTCAACATCAACCAATCTCATCCATCCAATCACTTGTCCTCCCTAACAATTGTCAAATAGAGCAAACCACAAGAGCATATAGAATTCAAGACTAGTGCTCGCACACTCAACTCTCATTTATGCGGCGAGTAAAAGATGTACTCGATCGCTCTCCATCCCAACCCCTTTATGTGAACAATGCCCTCCCAAACTCACACTCTCGTGTGTTTAAAAAGATGTACACTCAACCTACTAGTTGACTCGAAATATGTCAAATCATAACTTGCATTGATAAACAACACTTTCACATTCACACAACTCTATGCATAAGGTCGGAAGGTCCTTAAAGCTTGTAATGTAAGGCTAGGGAAAAAGGGTAAGATATATTTGGGAATATGTGAAAGAAAAGCTATGCTTAAAAGGAGCCAAATCCTAATAAAACCAAGGTAAAAAATAAATAATGACCAAATCATCTCCAACATACTCAACTCCAACAAAAGTTCACCGAATATAACTCCAAACATATCACACAATCCCAACACTTACAAATTTCACTCATAAAGATATGATTATATAGAACTAGAGTGAATAAACAAACTTTGAACTCAATTTTAATACTTTTTTTTTCTTTCTTTTCTTTTGAGTAACCCTCACATAGAACACTTGATCATTGAAACATTTTTTTCTTTTGCTCTTTTTTTTTTCTTTTTATCTCACATTGGAATTTAACTTTGAAACACAAATTCTTATTTTTTTCAATCACAAAATCAAAAAAACAAGCACTCTTCTTTTATTCCCACATTGTGCTAATAATATACACACCACAACTTCCTCACCTCACCAACTAATAGCTCCCCCAAGCCAAGCTTGACACTAGTAACCAATGGGGCTAAATAGGCTTGTAATGTGGCTAATAAACAACAAAAGGGCACAAGCAACAACATGGGTAGCAAGAAGGGAACAAAAGTATCTAATGTCGTCTGAAGGCTACCTAAAAGAATGAACGCCTTCGTCCTCCACAATGTGCATAATGGTGAGCCCTATAAACATTACTCATAGTCACAAGTCAATACTCAGATTCATTGACATACCAGGAACTATCACACATTCCTAACCAAATCAACTAGTCAAGCACTATATTCACAAGCGGTTGGCAAAATTGACGCATGTTTAGGCATCCAAACAATTAAACTCTAAATCATGATCAACAAATTCACAAAGCTCATTATCATATACCAAGAATCAAAACAATATTTTCCAAATATGGGACACAGGGAAGCATGATTTACAATTCATTGGAACGTATTTTTGGATTTTTTTTTCCATTTTTTTGAATTTTTTGAAAGCAATAAATCTAATCCTAAGAAAGAAATATAAAAACTATACTAAGAACACCAAAAGGAAATAAATAAATAAATAAAATAAAAGAGAGTGAAAGATATACCATACGAACACGAAAACCTCCCCCCAATCTAAATCAGACAATATCCTCATTGTCTTAGAGGGAAGCTAGTAGTCAAGGTGACTACTCCTCAACATCACCACAATAATTTCACCAAGGCCTCGAGGATTGCAATGCATCTCTATGGAACAAATTTGGGCAAGAAAGAAACAAAGTGTTAGTGGGGAAAATATAAAAATTGAGTCAGGTGCACTATTCTTATCGTAACTTTTGATGTATAAGTGATAATGCATTGATTACAACTTCATTAGAAAGTAGACTTGAAGAGCTTTCCAATGATAGGTCACACGCCAAAATCTGATAAGAAACGCAAAAGTTATGGCCTGTCGAAGTTGACAAATTCTGCTGCCGCGTACCCAAGCCCGATCGGGCGAGCTCTGCCCGATCGAATACGAGTGCAGTTCGAGCGTGAATGAAGCCTTCTCTAGCTCAAAATATGCACAAAAACAAACTCCCACAAGAATAAGTTACACTCTCCTTACCTCTCTAGAAGAAAAAAATAAATAAATAAAAATATAAATAAAATATATAAAACACACACACACACAAAAATAAGAAAAAACTAAACTAAAAAGCAAAATAAAGTACGGGTTGCCTCCCGCAAAGCGCTAGTTTATCAAGGTCCCACTTGACCATAATCCTTCTCTCAATCGGAAGAATTCAACGCCTTGAGTAATTTATCAAACGCTTCTGCAAACATTTCATTAAACACTATATAGGGCTTAATTGCAAGCACATTAATCCCTACAAAGAAAAGGTTAGGAGCACATAAAGAGAACTCAAGGTAGAAGGAAAAATCAAAAGAGAGAGATGAAAATACACCACAACCTTCTACTTCCTTCGTTAAAAATTTAGAATTAATAGAACGAACATGGAGGTAGTCATTGTCTTTATCATCCAATAATGACTTGAAAATTTCACCCTTACGAATAACATCATCATCAACAAAGGAATTTTCAACCACCGTTTCTGCAACTAATGATTTTTCAATCACCGATTCGTCAACCAAAGATTTTTCAACCACAAATTCTATAACCGATGGTTCTTCATCCTCAATGACATTCGTATTATTATAGTGTCCCTAGACTTTTTCATCAAGAGCCTTCCAATAACTTTCATTAGCAACTAATCGTTTCCGAATATGATCATATGTATATGGAAAGACTCTAAAATCATTCGGAGCACGCACAAAAAACTCACTATAAGGGCATCTGGGATTTTCATGACAAAGACGTTGACAACTACAGTAGTTAGGTGCTGCATAAAAATTATATAATTCTTGTAGTGGCGTAAGCATGGATATTTTCAACTCAAAAAAAAAATAAATAAAACAAAATAATCTAGACTCTAATAATAATTAGAAATAAAAATAAAACCCCCGTTTTCCGGCAACGGCGCCAAATTTTGATAGGCTAAAGTCGTATCACCTGATCAAAAGTAATTCCTAAAACCACTAACTAATAATAGATAGGGAAGTAGGGTCGAATCCACAGGGAAACGAGTCTTTCTATTCCTAATTAATTATTATAATCTAAATTATTAAGTAACTAAAAGTTGTTATTTAAAGGAACTATACTACGAAGAATATGAGTAGGGAGAAATCAAATGATAAAAGACTTAGGGCATAGGTTCACCAATAAATAATATTCCAGGGTAAAACATAATAATCAATCATCAATGCATCAATTAATCAGATCATAAAGGGCTTTCGCTACGTATTACAATCACAGAATTAATCTACCGGTATTAAATCTCATCTCTCGAATCTCGACTTAACCATTTATAAATTAACCTGCCTATTGAAACTAGACCTAAACATCAATCCTCATCTCTCGAATCTCGAATGAATATTGTCAAACTCATGCATAAAAGATCAGGCCTAATCTAGTCACAGAGCATTAAATCAATCAATAGGAAATTAATCAAGCATTGACAATCAACAACAATAAATTACCCCTTCATATTATTTATGGATCCCCATAAACCCTAAAAAGAAAACTACTCAGACATAATTCAAACTAAACTAATCAAAGCAATTAAAGGAGACATGATGAAAGAAATAAAGTAAAAAGCTGAGATTAAAGAAGAAGAAATCGTTACCAAAGTAATCGGAATTAAAGAGTTGAATCAAGAACAAAGTTGTAGAGAGAGAGAATAATCTAAGAGTTTAAGAGGAGAGAGAGAGAGAGAGAGAAGTTAGAGAGAGAAAGAGAGAGAGAGAGAGAGTAAGGGAAGGGAGAAAAGAATACTAAACTCGCTTAACAAAAGCGTATATAAACTAAGCTCGAAAATCCTAAGTTAAAACAACTTAAACGACAATTAAACTTCTCCTCAGAAACACGCGCCCAATCGGGCGAGGCACCGCCCGATCGGGCCTGCCTTTTTCTTCGTGACTCTCCTGGGTAGCCGCGCTCGATCGAGCTAATGCTCACCCGATCGGGCGCGCCTTTCCTGATGCCTCTGACTACGCGCCCGCCCGATCTGGCGTAAGCTTGCCCGATCGGGCCCGGTCTCTTCCTCGAGGCTTGGACTTCGATTGGGCTTGATTCTTCGGCCCAATCCGGATTTCCTCTTCGGGTCTTGAATACTTGGTCCAAATGCCTCGGTATCACACACCGAGCCCTTAATCACCGGCTCTAACCGGTCCTGGCCTTAAAAGATGTCCTCCTAATGTCCGTAGTTGCTCCATGAAAAACTCGGAAAACGCTCCAAAGATGCAATTTCCTACAAAACTCAAGAAAAACTACAAAAACAGAATACCAATTAGTAATAAAAGTGGCTCTAAAGAGCCAAAAACACTACTAATTACGACCAAGGGACGGGGGTAAAATACTATATAAAATAGACTTATCAGCCACGTGTTCAAACGTTAAGGCTATATCAGAAATTAGCAGCGGAAAAACTAAATCAGTCATAAATAAGTTTCAAAACCAACAAACAAAACCAAATTAAGTCTTACAACTTGGAACCATTAAGGCCCTTATTCAAAACTCAAACCAGTAGTAGTAGTATAAAAATAAAATCTAGTTTAAGTAACTTCAAAAGTAAATAGCAAATAAATTGAGAAAAGCAACCAACAATCCACTCAAGATCCCACCACCTAGATATGAATGCTGCATGTGTAAGAACATGTGGTTAATCTGCTCCCCAATATTACAAGTGTAAAAATTGGATCGTCACAGGGTCATTGAAAGGCGAAGGCCATGACCAAAGAAAGACACATAAAGCACGCAATCAGCAAAGCTGAGTACATACAAGCTGCGAAACGTAATAAGAAATCCATAGCATGCTACTAATAATCAATCATCACATATTATCAAATTATAGACTTAACACACGACTCAACTATCAGTTTATTAAGACTTCACTATTTAAAAGTAGTTAACTCATCATTTTTATTCATTGGATTAAGCAATAAACAAGGTTGTCCAACCCATGCTCCGTTTGGAACATCAATAAAAGAAAAACCCCATGCCTCCTTTTGGAAACATCAATAAAACATCCAACGACCACGGGCGCGACTCCGTGATCGTAGCTAGTATGAGATCTCATCTAACTCCTAGTTTTTGAAAAGTATTTGAAATAAGAGACTCGTAATCAAACGACCTCAAGAAAAGTGCACGGCTAATACCCCGTGTACTCCAACCCCTGATTGTCATTACTCCAGATGTGCATAAATCCAGAGTTTTATTGCTCATCCATCTTGCACTTTACGTGATTTACAAGTTTAGACTTGGTGATGACTCATTTGCAAAACAATACAATCAATCCAATATCAATTCAATCAAGTAAAGCAAGCTTCCAATTTCAATTCTTGATTTATTAGTGACAAGCAACATTTATTATTTATTCTTTTAGCTACCTCGGTGTATAAACACCTTGAGTGCATAAAGCACCTCGCAATCTTAACCTCGTCTTATAAGACTTAAATTTCCTCCTTTACTCATTCTGTTTCATGATCAGGAACGAGTAATAAATGAATCATTTCACCAAATCACATACCTTTGTCTCTAAGCGCATCTTGCATAATTAGAGCATAAACAATAATTGCAATTTAGAATAGTGCACAACATACGGAAATCACAATGTATAACCAAACAATTTAGCCTAGTCTTCTCTATACATGATACTAAGTTCTCGATCCGTCCCTAAACATGCATCTAAAAGAAAGGTTTCGTAACTCGTACGTACCTTGTGTAAACGATTTGGTTGGCCACTTTAGGAACTAGAAGTCGCCTTCTACAAAGTCCTTTCCTAAACCAAACAACAAGAATTAAATCAACACCCAAGCAAATGAATTTACAGCAATACCAAGCTACTTTAAAACCTCTTAAACCATCAAAATAATGCTTTTAAATTACTCCCAATAGTCAAGGTTAATAATTCATTAGTTCACTATAAGTTTATGTGCTAAAATCATGAAAATATAGCTTATAACATAAAATTCCAGCAACTTTAAAGCGAGTGAATAAATCTGAAAATTTGGTTTAAGTGTATAAAACAACCCCATAAACATAATTACTTGAAATAATCATTATATAGTAGGTTAGTGTGTTAAAAACCCAAAATTATACCAATTCAATGCAATTAGAGGCTTCAAAATAAAAAGTATAAAATCTGAAAATTTATTCTTGAGGTTATAATTTAAAGTTCAAAGCTTTTTAATCATGAAATACCCATAATAATTATTTTATAGGATTAGAAGCATAAAAATATGAAATTAACACAACTTGTTCATAAAAATTGAAACTTTAATAATCTGAAATTTTATACATAACCAAAATAATTATACTTTAATGTAATTTAAACATAATATGATTAGATAACTTGGTTAGCACGTTTTCAAGCCCTAAAAAATGAAAAATCAATACTTAAACCCTTATTTTCTCAATTAAACAAATCTGAAATTTTATATTGTAAATAAAACATATAAACTTCATAAATTTATAATCTTTTATAACCCATGTATATTATCAAACTATAATAATAATAATTCAGAACAAAATTTGAACAAAGATTGAA
The DNA here is from genome assembly GCF_948465745.1 of Chenopodium album. Lineage (NCBI taxonomy): Eukaryota > Viridiplantae > Streptophyta > Magnoliopsida > Caryophyllales > Amaranthaceae > Chenopodium > Chenopodium album. The sequence goes on along the minus strand of NC_137850.1, from coordinate 9,232,214 downwards.
ACTTTAAATCAATTTAATAAAACAAAGAGAAGTAAAGAAAAGGGGGAAAGAAAGGGGCGAACAACAGTCGCGGGGTGGCTGGTGGTCGGCGGCGAGTAGGTGTCCGGTGGTGGTGCAGGCAGTGGCTGGGCGGTGAAGGTAGCAGCAAGCTCCGATTTTATTTTATTTTTTTTGTTCTGTTGATCGTGAAATAGGAGGAAGAAAGAGAAATTGAGGTTTCTCCTTTTTTTTTTTTTTTATTTTTTTATTTTTTGACGTAGAATAGGTGAGGGTTTAGGGAGTGTTATAAATTAAATATGGGCTTAGTTATTCTCTAGTTCTAATAGGACTAGGATTGTAGTATTGGGCTTAAAATGAGTAGATTTCAGAAAAAGACTAGGCTTGGTAATTAAAGGGTTGGACTTGCATAATAATTCATGATTAAAATATGGGTAGTGAAATAATTTAATTCAATAATTTTATTAACTTTATAAACATTAAATTTATTTGCTTATATAAAATAAATTTTGTAAATAAATAATCATAATTAAATATTCACATAAATATGTTAAAATATAATTTTAAATTTCACAAAGTACGGGGGATTACACCTATATAAGTACGAAGTTTAGCCACTTCAAGAAGCTATTGGGGCATAGTTTTGAAGTACTTACGAAAAGATAGGGACACTTGGCTTTACGTGTCAAGTATTAATGTAATCAAGTAATTGATCTTGTGTGTGTAATATCTTCATGAATCCAATATGTATTGCTTTTATTTGGTTCATCGTTTTACGATACCAAATGGATACGGGTTCTTGGAATTTGTATTGCACTAAGTGGAAGTTCAAGTCTTTGTACACTTTCATTTATGCTTAAGATTGCCTTTATGATGATGATATTTTTGCAATGAGTCTAGTTTAATATTCTAAATGGGGGAGGATTGTTGAATAATTTAGAGTATTGAGATTATTTTCATGTTTGTTAGATTATTTTCAAGTCTGTGTACACTTTCATTAATTAGCAAAGGAATTATAGCAATAACAAACCTAAGGCAGCAGCAGCAATGCCATCAGGATTGAGCATGTCAACCCAATCAAACGCGAGATTGAGAAGTTGCAATACTGCACTACCGCCCGGTTAAGCTTGCACCGCCTGATTAGGCGCGTATGTAAGCGAAGGTGGCTGTACTCTGACACCTGGTCGGGATCGCGTGCACTGATGTTGTCGCTGTGTCTATTTGCTCGATCGGGCAAGGCTAACCCAATCGGGCCCGAATGATTTCTGGATTGACGCTGCTTAGGCCCTGTTTGGTGGTAGCGTTCGAAGTAGCGGTTAGCGTTTGGACCAGTCAAAACACTACTAGAAAAAATTTGAGAGTGTTTGGCGAGGTAGCGGTTCTAGTAGCGGTTAGTGATAGAGGTAGCGTTTAGGTAGGTTTTGTCAAACGTTAAAAATAGTAGCGTTTAGAAGTAGCGGGTAACATTTGACAAACTTTTATTACTTTTTAAACAATATTTATATGAATTTTGATATATTTTAGTATTGCAACCGCTACTTTTGCCAAACACCCGCTAATTTGACAGCTAGCCTCTACCATTACTAATTGACCGCTACTCGCTACCTTATCGGCTATCTGCTACTCGACCGCTAAAAGGTATCTACTACTGCTACTTTTGCCAAACAGGACCTTATAGTTGGCAGTTATTCTCTTGGTTTTGTTGCTTTATATATATTAACAAAAGTTATATGATGAATAGTAAGAAAATGAAAAGTCAGTTTCTTTTTTGTGACATTATTTTCTCATTTTCTTAGTTTGCTTGCTTTGTTTCAATATCATCATCATAAATCATCCAAGTTTGATTACATTAGATCACAAACATACTACACACTGTTGTGATTGTCTTCGTTGTATCTCCTAGTAATTTCATGATACCCGGTACATATATAAGGGTCGAAATATTACTTTGGGAAACTGATCTTGTTCAAGCCTCGAAGTATTAATTTGTCCAATTTTCGTGTCTTTTTTGTGACACTGTAAATAATTTCCCCAACATAGAATGTAGTACGTACATTATGGGTATTAATTATTTTTAAGAATAAAAATATATGTATAGTTAACAAATTTAAACGTGGTTTAATTTGTGGACAGTTATTTTTTTTTAGTGGTAAATAAATAATTTAATATCTTTTATTATATTGTGTGTAGTTTTGAATGAACAATTTTTTTAATAATAGTTTATTTTGTGGGTAGTTATGATATGATAGTTTTTTTTATTGCTAATAATTTTTAATTTTGAGATAAAAAATGTAATTTTTAAAATGTAGAAGGGTATTTTAGGAAAAGAAAAATTTATCAACCAAGAGCTTCTTTCTCTTTACATAGTACTACAGATTATTATAATTAAATATTTAAAAAGTATATGATGAGACGAATGTAACAAAAACCAATTTGATGATGTTATTCTTTATAGATTAGTATTAAAATGCGATCAAGGTTAGTCAAGATAATAAATCAGGTTAAACCAGATAATAAAATTCATATCAGACTAGATCAGAACTTATTAAAATCTAATCATATTTCAGGTGAAGAGAACAAGTCCTTAATATTTTTGGTATCTTTTTTTCCTTTTTTTTTTTTTTTAAATTAGTGATTTGCAATTATATACCTTTATTTTCATATTTATAACATTGACTTAAATGGTTAAATAATCGTCTTTCTTATAAGAGGTTGTGTGTTCGAATCTACTTATTAGGAGCAGGACTCAACAGAGCAAAGCTAATTTTAACCTACTTTTACAATTATTCTATTATTTCTCTATCTTATCAAGTCCACTTACATTACTTTTTTATTATGGAAAAAGATAAAAATGAAAAAAATTGACAATAAATAAACATTTATTACACCGATTTACTCGTGAATTGTCGATAAATTCCCAACTTAATACTAAAAAAGGAAGTACGTAATATATTAAATGCTTATATGCAGCCTTTAACTGAACTTTATTTTATAAAAAAAAAAAAAATCCTCTTTGGCATCACCTTATAATTTTTTAAAACTTTGTGCATAGGTTAATGTTGCAATTATTATGATGGAGTCTTGAATGTTGGAAATGATTCTCTAGGTTTTGAAAGGCTACAATTTTGTCATTCAAATAAACCAAAAACTACGAGTACCTATTTGCTATTTCACTATTTTCCTTTTTTTGTTTTTTCAAGAGACTCCAATAACTACCAAGTATCAACTATATTCTTTTTGGTATATTAGCACGGATACTCTAATATACTATATATATCTGAGCAAGTGAGTTAGAACCGTAAAGTCCACTCCCTCCATCTTTGTGCAACAATTTGGTACAATCGTGCAAAAGCGGTTAACGTGCAATTTCAAATCTCCTACTTCTTCGGATCAACCAACCATTTTAAAATCAAATTCTTCTGAGCAAAACCCAGATGACAGAGTTACCCACTAATCCCACATTTGATTCCCACGATCACCAAACCAAAATCCATGACATAAACGACTTTGAAATCAAAATCCCAGTTGAAATTGTAAGTGATGAAGAAATGGCTTTCATTGAAGCTGCCTTTTCCTTAGCTTCTCGCCGTTCTTCACTCTCTCTTTTCTGTTCCACCTCTTTTCAATCTATTTCCATTGCTTCTAATAAAAGATTCTCCACTTCAATTGTATGTAATGATGTCGAAGATTTGGGTAAAACTCAAAGTCCCAAGAAAAAGAAGAACAAAGTTTCTGAATCCCTTTTGAGTAAATATAGAAAGAATAGGGGATTGTCTGTCACTGATTTGACATCTACGGTAATTGGTTGTTTTTTTTTTGTTGATTTGATTTTAGTTTTGTGTTTATTAAAATGGGTTTGATTGTTTTTGCATTATTTGATGATTTACTTTGTTAATTTTGAATGATTATTTTTTTCAGTTATGTTGTATTGGTTTATGTCAAGAAATGATATTGTAATGGTGTTATTGAAGTTGGAAACTTTTGCTTGGTTTAGGATTTTTAAGTGTAATGTAGTTAAGTTTTTGATTTAGCAATGAAATTGATCAGTTTTTTATGCTTCTATGTATGAATGGCCTGTGATATTAGCCCAATTTGTGGCCAATAGCATATATATTGAGATGTTGTTGAAGTTGGCTGCCTTTTGGGAATTGGTGATTGTTTATGAATGTAGCATTGATCAATTTATTAGCTTGCTGTAGAAGTTTTGAGTGTAGTGTAAGAAAGGTTTTGAATTGGCAGTTGGAGTTATCAATGCTTCTTTGTGTGAGTGGCACAGGTTCATAGCCGAAGCCAATATTGATTTTATTACGATGAAATTATTGAAATTGGAAGCTTTAAGAAGGGATTCTATCATTTTTTGGGTTTGAAAAAGAATTTAAGGCATTTGTGGGATTTGGTGAATGGATATAAAGTCAAAATCTTTGGTTTTCTCTGGAATTTTCATTCCTACTTTATTTTAGTCTTCTAGATGTATATATCTCTATCTATTGTAGTCCTGAGTAATACTAAGTCAGTTGCTAAGAGAGTGTCTACCTTCATTTTTGGAGAAATTAATATGTATGCAACTATTAATAATGTGAAATGTACATATGTTCAAATGACTAGTTTTGCATTGAAGTTGAATCTTGTAGGATGACTTGTATTTTTGATCAAATGGTATTGAATAAAGCAAATTTTATTTTGGATCAGTTAGAAGAATGCTTAATAATATACTTTGAGTAAAATCAATGGTCCAATTTTGCCCTTTAAGAAAAAGGATGTCAACTCTTTAAGGGGTGGAGTAATTGGGTTTTGAAAATTAAGCTAATGGGATACATAAATGAACATATCCATACAAGTTACCTTTGCACACTGAGAATCGGGAACTATTTGGTTGATAGGCTGATAATCTTAGTTTGTGCTTTAAGTAAATGTAAATTGCTTTGTCGAGTGACTGATTGATGAGATTGGATGAAAGCAATGCACATACTTAAGGCCTGTTCACTTTAGCTTAATTTCAGTTCGGTTCAGTTCATCTCCTATCAATTCAGTTCAGCTCCTAATTTCCTTCTGTCATAAAATATTCATTTCAGCTCTATTCAATTCAATTTAGTTCAGTTGAGCTCAGCTCTAATCAGTTCAGTTTAGCTCAGTTCAGTAAATGTGAACAGACCCTTTGTTGGCAGAAGTTGAATAAAAAGGACTTCAATAGCTTGCCTAACTTATGAACATGTATAGGCTACCTTTGGCATTATAGCTTTTTTGCTGCTTAAATCAGAGAAGCTTTCTTAATCTTTATGCTGCTTTTGTTCAATTGATTTTTTTTTTTTTTTTTTTTTAATTATTAAAATATATAGACAATGTCTCCTTGACCCCTCCCACCTCCCCTCTTCCGCCCCTATATTAACAAATAAGGGAACAAAGATAAAGAAAGAAACCATTCATATCCAATAATTTTAATGAATTGTTGTTTTCTTATGTATTTGTGAAGTAATAAGTTCAGTCAGCTACCTTTTTAATCAATGGCCTAAGCTTTTTGCAATGGTGGGGAATTAGGCTAGAACCATGTTGCAAGAAAGACTTTGTAAATATGAGACCCCTCTTTATGAAAGGTTCTCAGAAGTATTTGGTGGTTCTGGCTTTTGAACCTGTTAACTTATTGGTCTACTTACATTATTCAAGTTTCTACTCCTTTTTATAAAATAATTAGAAATCTAGTGTTATTGCTACCTGAGCAAGTTATTCGCTCCTTATTATGATTCTTTATCATATCTATATGAGTGTTATGTAATATATGCAATCTAATTAATTGTAGTAAACATCTTCTTCTAACTTGGGGGTGTTATATTTTTGTTTGTTGATTGTTACCAGTGGTTTGGATTGGCCTCCATTTGGTTTTAACTGTCAATGACCATGAACTTAATCAGCTAGTACTTATTTTGTTTAAAACTTGTAGGAATGGTGTGAAAAACAAATGGAGTTCCTTCTCACTTATGGTAGGGCAGAAAAGACAAAAGCTATGAAAGCTGGGATTGCTCGGCATGCAAAGTTAGAGGAAGAGGTAATGTTTGTTTCAAACTGGTTGCTAAACATGATCTTCCTGGTGATTATCAAGCAACTCATGGTTTATATCATGATCTTTCTTAGCCTATTCTTGGTTCTTACATAGCTGCACTAGTTGAGGTCCTGTTAACCTAGGGATACTTTACTCAGGTCCAGGTGTATAATTTGTTGTGCTTTCGCATTGCGGATATGGGCTCAGTGGCTGCATAAGCTATCTCCAACTAACATCACTAGTCTTAGGATTGAGGAGTGGCTTGTAGCAAGTGAAGATAAAATTAGACTTAATTATTGAGTTTTGATTTCCTAGTTGCCTGATTGTATTGAGCATCTGAATATTAGATGCAGACAGAATTAGTATGAACAACCGCTGGAAAGAATCAGACCGATAGGTTATATGCTCTTGAAGCTACATTCCATTAGAATATTTCACAGTTACCTCATGTGTTTATCAATTATATTTTTGAGAAAATTTTTGTTTTTGAGAATACTCTAGAAAGTGATAATGATAGGAAATACACTGTATTAAGGTAAGAAAGACATTGCCTTTATCAGATTGGCAAGACTTGTAGAATTAATCTAAAGGCATCGATTGCTTAAGCTTTAAGTGGCTTTCCTCTTCATGGATCTACTTTGTATAAGCATATTGCATATAATTATCCTAAATTCTGTGGTTATTGAGGCAAGGCTATATACATCTTTTTTTATACCCTTGGCAGTTTTCACTGTGTTGTTCTGTGTAATTTGTTACTTACTCGAAACTCTGTAAAGCTAGCAAAGGGCATGTTTTTGTAATGTTAATTGTGATTAATTTCAAATCTTCAATCGGATTCTTATTTTCTTGTTATTTGATGTTTGAAGTCTTTTTCCCTTTCTATGTAAGAGAAAGGTGCGATATCTTTGCATACTGGTTGTTAAGATACTTGCCTTTCTTATCATTTTATGACAGTTGCACTATGTGATGTATGGCAGGTATCAAAAAAAGTAGAAGTACGTGTTGAGACAGTTGAAGATATATGGGCTTTGAAGTTTATAAATTTTATCATCTGTGCAAACCAACTATTGTTTGACGGTTTAACATGAGAAATCCCTGTGTAAGTGTCTATATTATGTATCTTATTCTGACTTTTGCAATGACGGTTGTCATTTGTGAGTTTGTGACTATTGAATACCTACACACACCCATAAATCCGTCAATCACAGATTAAGAACACTTAGTGTTTTGTTTTGATGTGAGAATCTATTATGTAGTAATTGGTTATACTTGTGTCTTGGTTTTGATGAGAATCTATGATGTAGTGATTGGTTATACTTGTGCCTTGGTTTTGATGCTTTTACATTGATGACCTGATACCTCTAGCAAAACACTAATGTGTAGTCTTTTTTGTGAGTTTTTGTCAGAAAATTTGATTTATGTTAGGTTTGTCATATTTTTGGCTACAAACCATAATCCTCCAATGTTCCAAAGCTCAAGAAAATGATACTTACTCTGAACTTTGAGAAGTAAATCAAATTAACATGGAACACGACAAAGCATACAATCTGGCTATGGACTTAATCTTCCTAGTTCAATTAGATTTTACCTAGGGTGGTTAAGAAATAGGATTTTGCACTAATTGGATACGCCAGCACCATTTAGCTGCTTTCAACTACGTTTGTAATGTCCTGATCTCCCTCTTAGATCTATGTTACACCACTTGTAACATTAAAGCCTGATTCCACAAGAAGAGTAACGAAGCACTTGACATGTACAAATCATTTGATAAGAATTAGTTGTGTTTTCTGTTATATCACTCAATTTTGACAAATTTTACCTTAATAGTTGGGCTAGGAACTTGCCCATTTTGTACCTGCACTTATATTAATCCGGGTATGAACAAGGGATATGGGTTTGAGTCAGGCAAAAAAGTAGAGAAATGGGATGTACTTAGCTGTTGGAATGAAACTGATGGAAGAGAAGCACAATCCTAACAGGCATTCCATGTGGAGAAACCAAATCTAAGATAAATTTTTTTGGTTAAGACTATAGAATCAAATCCCAATAAGAAAACAGAAGACCTATAAATTAAAGGATCATATTATCAACAGAAAGGACACAAGCTATGGGTTTCTGGCTTTGAGAAGAGGCAACTGCATTGGAGGATTTTTACTTGCCTGTCTCTGGTTATCGTTTGTTTTGGGGGAGGATACGATGCAGTGAGAAGTACAGAGAGATTTACTAATTGTGCTTGTTGTCCCTCTTAAGCCAGAACCATAACTTGCTTCTAGATGACTAGATCTGGTCCTCTGTTTGCAGAACAACTTCATTTTTCTCCAGCCTCCTCGGCTTGACTTATGGGCTACGACAAACAAGTTAATTCCAGCTCAATCATGTTTTAGCAACATTGCATTTCATTCGAATTCCACCCCCCCTTCTTCCCCCCCCCCCCCCCCCCCCCCCCCCCCCCCCCCCAAATCATGGTCTTTGGCAAATAAGATATCTAAGTGCAACTATGCAAGCAACACAGTAGAGTATCTGATTGTACAGTCTGCAAAAGTTTTGTATGCTATTACTCGTAGAGTATCTGATAAAAGGTCTTTAAAACAGATTGGCAGCCCTCTATTTGGTGCAATTCATTAACGACTTGCATAATAAACCTTAGTTTATACTTTTATCACTGTATGTAGCTTGGAAAGTGGCTCGGTTGTTTAGGCACCTCTGTGGTAACTGGTAAGTGTACTGAACATGTTCATGGAAGTAGATTTGCAAGTTAAAGTAGATTTTGGCTGTATTTTTGTATATAATTCTTGGTCTTATATTTTGTTGTTGTTTTGGCAAACTGGAATAGCTTATGGTATTGGCTGTTCATGATCCCTTTTGTTTCCTTTATTTTATTTTAGCTTCCAATTGTTATGAGGTACTGTTTTGAAATGTCTGTTAAGCAATACTCCGCTTTTTAAATTTTCTTATTCGGTTATACATACAGAAGTTACGTTGATATATCATGTCAGTTGTGTATCTAATGCAAGAATCAAATTAATACATGTATGTGTTAAAATTACAAGTATTTATCAAAGAACAAGAGAGTATATTTCCGTTTAGATTAAGTTCTCTTTAACTGTCCTTTACTTCAATTGATCTCTATAAACCAGCCCCTGGCCTTGGCTTTTTTCTAGCACAGGCTTGTTTGGGAACAGTAAGAAGAAGAAAGTTTCTGATTTTGATCACATTTGTTATACCATCAGAGTTGGCCTTGTTCAAGGTGTATGGATGGTGGGAGTGATTGATGAACTCCGGATGCCTGATGATGGGGAAGGAAGGAAGTTAACATTAGTTGATACAAAGACGCGTGGTCAGCCAAGGCTTCCTGCTGAACCACAATGCAGAAATGGAAGGTATTTTCTAAGATATGACACAAGGCCATTCTTATTTTTGCTTGTTAGTTTGACAATACTCTTCTTTTAGTTACTTTTGAATTTTAATTCTTTCAGGCTACAATTGAAGTTCTATAAGCGTTTGTGGGACAATATGGTCTCTAATAACTTTCCTTCTAAACAATTTTATGAACATTTTTCCATGGATCCTGAACACAAATTATCTGATGAAGTGAAGATGAATGCCGCTGATTCAGGTTTCCCTGCTGAGGTATGATGGGATTTTGCTGTTTTAAGTTGGATCATTAGTAGATCAGCAGAATGTATTTGTTCATTTGTTGGGGGAGGGGGGGGGGGGGGGGGAATGGTGTTTTTGATTGGAGTAAATGAGTAATCCATCCCAAAGCCATAGTTGGGTGCCCTGGAGACATTTTAAGGTGGGAGTAAAGGGTATGGCATATTGGCATTTACAAAACTTTGATGTTTCAACCTTAATTCTTCTGCTGGTGGTTTATTAATCAAAAAGTTCTGTTTTTTTCAGTACTCTCTTTAGAATTACCTTTTTCATACCAATATATAGATAAGGATTTAGAATATATGGAAATATGCTTCATAGATCATAGCTGAAGTTTCTTTACTGGTATGTTGTATGTAGGATTCTCTCTTTTTTGTAATGATGATAACTAAAGTTGTTGACTTATAAAGTTATAATGTCTCGTATGTGCAGACACTTGGAGAAGTTGTAGGATACCTCAATAATGTTTGTTCTGCGCTACCGCCTGCTCACGATCAGCTTCTCTTGAGGTATTGCTTGTTATGATCCTAAAATTTTCAAAAAATTTCTTATCGAAATAAAAATTATTATCTCTACTTTCTGATTCTAAGCTCTCATAAACCGAAAATACTCTGTTGCTGGATGTTAAGAGAATAAGTGTATATCAGTCTTCTTCAATTCATACGGTTATGACGATATTGACTCCTTTTTAGATAACCTCTTTTCTTCCTGATGTATCCTTGTGTTCAAGTAAAAAGACATTACCTAAGGTTATGTTTTGTTGAAAGGTAAATGTTTTGAACTGAATTTTGTTTTCAATAGATGGGAAAGTAAGACAGAAATTAGGGAGAAAAATGTGGCAATTCTTTCTTACAAAATAAATGTGGGGTTACTAATTTCCACTCTTGACAAACAAAATGAAAGAAATAAGGAGAACCAGTTTTTTTGGAAAATGGTTTTTCCCAACCAAACTCAGCCTTAAAACATGAAGTTGTTAATTATATTCCAATGGCTTGTTTGTCTGGTGGCTTTGCAGATATGAACTTCAAGAGGATAACTCATTGATCGGCGAGGTTAATTTCAGTTACGATGAAGACTGGCTTAAGGCTCAATTGCACAGCAGCCTTGAGTTCTGGCGGGGTGAGCGAGAAGCCAAATATGTTCCAGAGATGGAGAAGTGGAAGTGTCGATTTTGCCAATACGCAACTGTCTGTCCACAAACTCAAACTCAAGTTGAAACTGAATCAAATTCTCAATCTAGCACACTGAACAGCTAAAAGGTGGTGATCTTTAGTTTATTTTTCGCGTTCTTATTTGCTCGTAGTTGAAATTCATATTAATATCATGAATGCAACGAAAAAATTTCAGCTCAGAGTTATTTCTTGGGTGCAAATATAGGCAAAAATACATGTGCTAAGGAAGTAGCACTTTGAAATCTGCTAGGATATCAAGCAAATATTGTACTTAAATCATAATTATTTTTATTACTTAGCTAGGTGATTCATTCTTTGTAAAGCAAAATTATGTAATTTAATTTTGTATCTTTAAAATTGGTGCTCTTGCGCTCACATTGATTATAGCTGATCAAATACTGCAAACAGGCCAAGATAAAAGATTGAAATTTGATAGTTTTCAAATTTTTCGTCCACTATACTCCCTTTGTCTGAAATTAGTTTTTAAGATAAGACGCCATTTTGCTTAAAATCTCTTTACTAGTCAAAATTCACAAGGGAGGTTATAATTTATTTAGAGAGTATATGATAAATTGTGATTTTAGAGATTAAATTCATTATGTTTTTAATATAGAAATTGAGCAATGTCGAACATTTGCTTACTCCCTAGATAATCAAAAATTATAAAAACTTAATAATAAGGGGTCGGAATAATATGACAATAATTTGAAGAATGCAAATATAATCACAACCGTCTATCCCACAATATATATTCTCATTAAAAACTGACTAAGAAATACTATTTTTATACAAAATAGAGTGTATCCGTTCATCTTCACGATAAATTAAAGAACGTTTATTTAGTGGTATTTTTTAAATAAATTAAAATTTTTTGTCAAATGTTGGCTCCACTAATGCTGATTTATTTAAAAAATACTATGCTAATTAAAATTTTATATTAATTTATTTACGAAATTACCGCTAGATAAATATTTTTTTGTTTATAGTAAAGATGAACTGGGGCTCTCTTAGTTTTAATTATCATCGTTTATTTTTTACACAAAATTCTATTTCCAAACAATCTAAATAACGAAGCTGAGAATTGAAGCAGATGTTTAAAATTATATTCGAGTTTGATTCTCTACTCAACCAGTGTCCTTCATAAAACCTTGACACCAAACTCTGTAAAATCCTGCATGAAAAACACGTGTCTTCTCAATCACCCCCATATTTTGCTACTTATACCACAACTATGACTCTCCAATTTCCCTTAAACTAATCAACTCAACAACAAATCATCATCAAAAAATGGGAAGTTTAAAGGGTATATTGTTGGTGGCACTTGTAGTGTGCTACTCCATGCAAGTTGTGGTAAGTCAATATGATCATGAAGAAGAGAGGAGGGCTAAGGAGGAGGATTGGAAAAGAAGGGAGAAGACGGCGGAGGAAGAGCGGCGACACCAGCATCGGAGTTGGGATGAGGATGAGGACGAGGATGAGGATGAGGAAGGGGGGAGGGAGCCGAGGCCGAAGCCGAGGCCAGAGCCGTATGGACCGGGAGGAGGAGGGAAGGGAGAGATGTTTTTGTTAAAGGATTCAAAGAAGGTGGTGAGTACACAAGCAGGGGAAATGAGGGTAATTAAAGGGTATGGAGGGAAAATTGTGGAGAGTCCACTTCATATTGGTTTTATTACTATGGAACCACGTTCACTTTTTGTTCCTCAGTACTTGGATTGTTCCTTGATTCTTTACATACGTAGAGGTATTATATTATTCTCTATTTTCCTATCTTTTTTGGTACTAGCACTGTTATTGTTCTATTGATTAAAATGGGTGATTAATTGTGATGTTGATATTGTAATTTTTTTTTGAACTAGTGCTATTTTTGTTCTATTGATTAAAATGGAACATGATGTAGGTAACAATTATTTGTATGGTGCATTTGTCAACTTTATCACTAGAATTTTATGTTTATGTTATGTAATTACATTTTGACATATGATTAAATGACCCTAGATATCATTACAATCATGTATCTTAACAATAAGAAATTTCTTAGTATTCTAGCTGATAGTCGTCATTAATATGAATTCTTGATGTGCATGTGTCTCGTGAATTATTGTTTTCATAAATATGTAATCTCTTCATTAAAAATCTTATAGTGATGGTTTTATAAGTTCGGATAAGTTCAATTTCAAGCTAATAAGCTCAGATTTGTATAATTGAGGACTAATAAGTTTAGATTAGTTTTAATTTATCCCGATCGAGCTATTGAAACTACCGTAAAAAGAGTGATTGTCACCCCTAGAACAAAGAAGAGCTACCCTTGTCAAAGTTTAAAGGAGTTCTATCTCTTTAATTTTCATGGCTACCCTTCTCAAAGTTTGAAGTGGTAATGTGGTATATTATGTATGTATCCGAGCTTAGATCAGCCCTAGTCTAAATTGTTGATAGCTACTAAGAAGTTTTTGCTTATCAATCCATAGCTAGTAAGAACAATATGTTATAGCTAGAGATAATTTATTGATTTTTTCCCTTTTGTGTTCCATTCATCTAATCATCTTGATCCGATAGTACTATGCAAGTATGCAGCAATCAAAATTAGTAGCACACACTTGGTACACAAAAAGTGCGATAGAGAATTTGATCTTGTAAAGCTCCTTAAATATCGCGTGCTTACATCTTTGAAATGGACTTGCATGAAATTCTGAATTCGAACGATAGTGCTATACTTGAAAGACTGTATGTGTGAAAGAAATTTAAATTATTAGACGATTACAACTCTGATAATGTAGATGGTATATAATATTTTTATTTTCTGTTTAAATTCTTTAGGTGAAGCAAAACTTGGATTCATCTATGATGATAAGCTATCAGAAAGGAAACTAAAGAATGGAGATGTCTACAGAATTCCAGCTGGTTCAACTTTCTATATTGTTAACACTGGGGAGACTGAACGGCTTACTATCATTTGTAGCATCGATCCCTCGGAAGGCTTGGGCTTCGGTACCTTCCAGGTTCGTAAATTCTACTTTCGAATGAAGAGTTTTCATGTGTTAAACCGTTTGGTATATCAGTTTATTTTACTAGATTTCTTGTTTGATTATTTTCTTTTCTGCAGTCTTTCTTCATCGGAGGAGGAAGAGATCCTGTTTCAGTGTTGGCTGGATTTGATCCTCAAACTCTTTCCACTGCGTTCAATGTGAGCAAATCTTATTTTACACTTTCTCGGTTTCTTCTTTAGTTTATTTTTGGTCATCTAAGTGAAATTCAAAGGTTTTTACCTTTGCAATTTTATGCACAATAGTCGCACAAATTCCTAACTAATTGATTTTTATGAATATGAAAGTTTCCAATGTATGCATCCTAGTGTAAGACTAAACTTTCTTATAAATTATATCCATGATTTCGGTCCAAAATCAAGCATCAAGGGTCTATAGTGATGTTGGAGTATTGTCGAGGATTCAACATGGGTATTTTAAGTGATATGAAGAGTCCAAACAACATAGCATACTGCGCTCTGCGCTATGGGTATTTTAAGTGATATGAAGAGTCCAAATAACATAGCATACTGCGCTCTGCGCTTTGAGATCGTGAATTAGACTTTACGAGAAGCTTACTCCCTCTTTAATGACTATATATGAAATGAATATAAAGATGTAAAGATTATGAATTATTTCTTATCAAGTGGTGATTATTGTTTAATACATAGTATATGGTTTGGTTAATCTAGTTAGAGACTTGCTTAAATGTTAATTATTATCGTCCAAGTTATAAAGGAAAGTGTGTGTAACATGTAACTATTAATTCTAAAAATGAAAATTGTGATTTTGTAGGTCTCCATAGGACAGTTGAGGGAATTCATGACAGGTCAAGATGCAGGGCCAATCGTATATGCCGATACAACCCATGCTCCTAGTTTGTGGGCGAATTTCCTCAAACTAAAGGGCGAAGAGAGACTAGAACGTCTAAAGATGGTGGCACCAAATGCTGGTACTGAAGAGTCTAAAATAGAACAACCCAAGAGTTCTTGGTGGAACTTTTTTTATTCTACCAAAAACAAGAAAGGGGAAAAGAAGGATGATTCGCGAACAGGTTCTAGTCCAGACTCTTACAATCTTCGCGATCAAACACCTAGTTTCAAAAACGATTATGGCTGGAGTATTGCTGTTGATAAACATGAGTATAAGCCACTTAAGAAATCCGGCATTGGACTCTACTTGGTTAACTTGGCAGCCGTACGTTTTGTTTTGAGTTTATATTCGCCCTGGTTATGTACTTACATGTATTAAAATTTTGCTTAGATCGTTCTTTTCGATTGAGATCATTGCTTGATGTCCCTTTTGTTTATCCTGCAAGGGCTCCATGATGGCACCTCATGTAAACCCCATGGCAACAGAATATGGCGTCGTGCTATCTGGGGTTGGCACCATCCAAGTCGTCTTCCCTAATGGCACATCAGCAATGAACGCAGAGGTGAAAGAAGGTGACGTGTTTTGGATACCAAGGTACTTCCCATTCTGCCAGATTGCTTCTCGGTCTGGCTCGTTTGAATTCTTCGGGTTCACCACCTCTGCCCATGAAAACCGGCCTCAGTTCTTAGTTGGCGCTTCTTCCATCTTAAGAAGCATGCGCGGCCCAGAATTTGCTACTGCTTTTGGTTTGACAGAAGACAGGTTCTATGATATAATAGATGCTCAGAGGGAGGCTGTCATCCTCCCTTCACCGTCTGCTGCTCCACCCGGTGACAGGCCAGATTCGAAGGGAAAGGAAACAAAACCCGACGAGAGGTCAGAGTCCGAGGGACAGGGGAAGAAGGCGGACAAGTCCAAGGGAGAGGAGAAGAAAGTGGGGACTGAGAAGGTGCCAAAGTTCATGAGAAGCCTAGGCAGTGAAATGATCATGGGTTTTGAGTAATTTGTAGTAATGCTTCTTGTATCGGAGTAGTTAATTTATAATTTGTGTCTAATTTGTAGTTTTTGGCATGTCAGTAAATTTTGTGTTTCTTCACAGATTTACCTTTTGTTGATGAGTTGTAAAATAAAAATGCAAGATGATTTTACTTTTGGTTTTTCTGTAATTGATTGGGATCATCTGACTAGCCCTTTTTTTTAGGTAAATATTTATTTATAATAATGCTGTTATTTTTCCATATGATCTTGATTTCTAAAATAATCACAAAGTTTGAAATTAAAAATAATAATATTTTTACTAACAAAATTGTCAGAAAGTAACACCATAAATTTCTCATAAATTGGATTATACCACCACAAAATCTCAAACTTTTATTTATTAAAAAATTTCACCAAAAAAAAAAAAATTGAATTTCACCACCGGATTTCGGATGTAATCTGCTAGTGGGACCAACTAAGTACACATGTCATTCATTGATTAGTTTTATTAAAAAAAAGAATTTTTTTTTTTAAAAAAAAGCAACCTAAACCCTTAATTAACCAGCCCCACCACCAGCAACCCTGTCACTGCCGCTAGCAACCCTACTCCCCATCACATCCCATCCCCATTGTCGTCACCCCTAGCCACTGAAAAACCCACCTAACCCAACTTTGAAACACCCCAACAATCGAAAACCGACGTTTAAACCCTAACGGTCGAAACTAAAACGACCAATTTTCAGGGCATAGCGCAAGTTGCCAATTAAACCCTGATTTTCTGGGCATGACCGTTTAAATCCATATTTGCCGATTTTCTGGACATGGTGCGAGTTGGTTCAGTGCGTGAGGTGGTTTATGGGCATGGAAGGGGAGCGCGAGTTGGTTGGGTTGGTGTGATGCGTGAGGTGGTTTCGGAGACTGGTTTCCTTTGGTGAGGTGCGTGAGGTGGTTGTGCGGGCTAGGGTGGTTTTCGGAGAGGGGAAGGGGGGTGTTAACCTGTAAATATATTTAATAAGATTAAAGAGAATTACTGACGTGCTACTGCCACGTGTTCAAACATTAAGCTATTTCAGAATTTTAGCTATGGAAAAACTAAATCAGTTATATATACGTTTCAAAACTGACGAACAAAACCAAATTAAGTCTTATAACTTGGAACTATTAAGGCCCTTATTCAAAACCCGATAAAAGTTGTAAATAAATCAAACAGAGTTTAAATAAATTCAAATGTAAGAAATAACATAAAATGTGAATGGTAACCAACACTCCACTCAAAATCCCACCACCTTGATGCAAGTTGTGAATATGTAAAAACCTATTGTTAATCTGCTCCCCAATATTACAAGTATAAAAATTAGATCATAACAGGGTCATTGAAAGGCGAAGGCCATGACCAAAGAAAGACACACAAAAGCACGCAATCAGCAACGCTGAGTACATACAAGCTACGAAGAAAAATAATAAGAAATTCCTAACGTACTACTAATAATCAATCATCAAATACAAATTAATTATAGACTCAAACACATGACTCAACTGTTTACATTACTAAGACCTCACTAATTAATAATAGATAAATTATTTCATTTTATTCATCGGAATAAGCAATAGACAAGGTTGTCCTCCCATGCTCCATTTGGAACATCAATAAAAGAAAAACCCCATGCCTCCTTTCGGAAACATCAATAAACATCCAATGGCCACGGGCGCGACTCCGTGACCATAGTTTTTGAAAAGTATTTGAAACAAGAGACTCGTAGATCAGACGGCCTCTAGAAAAGTGCACGGCTAATATCCCGTGTACCCCAACCCCTGATTGTCATTACTCTAGATGTGCACAAATCCAGAGTTTTATTGCTCATCCATCTTGCACTTTACGTGATTTACAAGTTTAGACTTGGTGATGACTCGTATGCAAAACAATACAATCAATCAAATATCAAATCATCCAAGCAATCCAAGTTTCCAATTCAATTCTTGACTTATTAGTGACAAACAATATTTATTATTGATTCCTTTAACTACCTCGGTGTATAAACACCTTAAGTGCATAAAGCACCCCAAAACCTTGACCTCGTCTTATAAGACTTTAATTCTTCCTTTACTCATTCCTTTTCAATAATCATGAACGAGTAATAAAATAATTCATTCTATGCCACATACTCACATACCTTTGCCTCTAAGTGCATCTTGCAAATTAACGCATAAATAATACTTACAAGATAAATTAATACACAATCCTCATACTTGAATCAAAACCAACCATCACATCAAGCATTAATCACAATTACTACCATACAATTTCAACAAATCCACAAGTTCCTAACATGATTCTAAGTTTCCCGATTCCTTAAACATGCTTCTAAAGTCAAGGTTTTTCGTATCCTTGTATGTATCTTGAGTAAACGAGTTGCTTGGCCACTTTAGGGACTAAAAAATCACCTTCTACGAAGTCCTCTCCTAAACCAAACAACAATAACTAAATCAACACCCAATCAAATAAATTTACAGCAATACCAAACTACTTTAAAACCTCTTAAACTATCAAAATAATGCCTTTGAATTGTTCCAATAGTCAAAGTTAATAATTTAATAGTTCAACTATAAGTTTATATGTTAAAATCATGAAAATATAGCATTTAACATAAAATTCCAGCAACTTAAAAGTATAAATTATAATATGAAAATCTAGTTTAAGATTATAATACATCCTCATAAACATCTCTATTTGAAATAATCATTATATAGTAGGTTAGTGTATCATAAACCTAAAAGTCCATCATAAAACCATGATTTAAAACCTTTAAAACTAAGATTAAAAATCTAAAAATTAATTTTAATACTAATAATAAAAATTATATGCTAATATAATCAACATAGGGTTCGTTCAATTCCCTAATACAAAATTAGACCTAAAATCATGAAAAAACAAGGTTTAAAACCCAAAATTCTTAATTAAATTAATCTGAAAATTTATTCAAAACTTTAAAGATCATGAAAGTTATAAATTTTTAATCTTTTACAATCCAAACTCATAATGAAATTATTATAACCAAGAATCATGAAATAAGTCAAATGAAGATTGAAATTTTAAAATAAAAACAAGAACTTATAAGAGAGGGAAAGAAAGAAAAAAAGAGAAAGGGGAACAAACGGTGGCTGCTTTGCGGTGGTTCAAGGGCGGCAGTGGGTAGTCGCCGGTGGTGGTGCGCTGGTGGCAGGAGCAGCGTATATATAGTGCAATTTTGTTTTTCTTTGTGTTGATCGTGAACAGTAAGGAAGAAGGAGGAGGGGAAAAAGAAAAAGGGATTACGTGAAAGAGAGGGGAGAGTTTGAGGCTCTTTGGGGTTTTTATATGGGTTTGGTTTCCAAGTTTAAGTAGAGTAGGATTAAAGAGTTGGGCTTGAATAAAAGTTTAAGGTTTCTATATTTTGAAGTGGGCAACAACAGTATAAACAAGGTGGGTTGGACTTGAATAATCATTCATGATTGAAAAATGGGTAGAGAAATAATTTAACAAAAATAATTTTATTAACTTTATAAACATTAAGTTTATTTGCTTATACAAAATAAATTTTATGAATAAATAATCATAATTAAATATTTACATAAATATGTTAAAATATAATTTTAAATTTCACAAAAAATTACGGAGGATTACAATCTACCCATCTTAAAAGAAGTTTCGTGTTTTGTGTTGCTATAAATTGCTTGATCCTCAGCATATATACTCGACAAACTGAACTTATACTCAATAGACTCGTACTTGGCCAAAGTTTACATACTTTAATAGCATGCAAACACAATACTATTTTGCAATAACGAGGAAAATCATGCAAAATTAAGCAATAAATAGCATGAGTTAGGTAAAAAGCAGGAAATTATATCGCATTCTACCCCTCTTAAAGAAAAGAGTTACGCCCCCGTAACTCACCTCAATAAATAATTTAACATCACCAAGCATTTCATTATAATTTCGTAGGTAGTTCTCATCTCAATTATCTCCCAATCCTCTACGAAACACTCGTAGTTTAACTCACGTATTCACACTTTAATACTTATTAACTAGCTCACTAAGTGCTCTTCTAATTTCCCAATTAAACTTACACAATTCCTTCATAAGCTTATTCTCAAAAATTTCCAATTAAAACTTTTCATAAACACTTATTCCAAGTAATAACCCTTCGAAAAACAAGAGTATCACAACTCAGTTCTCAATTCAATATTTCATCATCACCACATGCTTCATCGATTCCTCAAGTAAAATAAATAATCATTGGGTGCAAGGTTTGAAGGAAAGCAATTAAAAGAAAGAACTATCCCCCCTAAAAAGCCAAGCATTAAATGAATGACATTATTCAATAAATGCATATTAATAGTCACATAAATATAAGCTTCACATGATGATCACGCAAACCTATCACATTGCAAAATTCATCATTACATATTGGTCTATATTACATGCTTGAATCCTTAAACATGATACTAGGTGGTAATTACAACCAAATGTACACGATTGTATAACATACATAATTTAAATACCTTGCATATACAATTCATTCAAAATTGAACAACACAAAAAGAATTAAATACAATGCACATAGAAAGAAATCATCTATCTTATATACCCATCCTAAGATTACCCAAAACTCACCGATAAAATAAAATAGATATTCAAGTTCAAAGAATAAAATAAATACACAAATTCATTTCATTTTAAAAATAATTAATAACACAACCATTTATTAAAAAAAATACTTATATTTTATTTTAAAATGCCGAATGAATTTTTTTTAAAATAAAATAATTTTCCAAAATTAAAGTATGATTTTAAATCAAGTAATTAAATCCAAAATCACAACACTTAAAACATTAGGCGCCTAAAAAACATTAAATTGTCTTTAGTGGAAATTAAAATAGACCTAACCTAGGATATTTATGATTTCAAATAATATATTTTATAAAAAGTAGTTTATTTTTATTTATTAAATAACTTTCCTAATCTCATATTTTTATTTTAGAGTTCGAAAAGTTTTAAAACCCTATTTTTATTTAATTGAAAAAAAACCTTTGTATATATATACATCTTTAACTTTATTAAAAAAAGAAAAAAAAAAAAAGATTGCCGTCATTTTCCTTTTGGCTGTGCGTGAAACCAAACCAAGATTTGATATTTTCTTCATAAAAAGAAATTCGTTCTCATCATCATATCTAATGATGTTTTATGATGTGATCAATAGAGAAACCTATCTATATTATGTTTGTAAAACTCAAAGCATACGAGGGCCGTACATTAATGTCGTCCGACATAGTGCTATTTTGTCCGGAGATAATCACACTATCGATCTTTTAGAGTTGCTTGATTATAATGTGATTGTATTAAATTATTAGAATTGTTTGGTTATAATTTGTTTATTGATTGTACTCTGTATTATTATTACGTGTAAATTTTATAATTGTAATTCGTGTGATCAAGTTTATATATGTATATGATTGATTATTGGTATTATATGATTTGATTGGATATGAGTATCGTATTACTTTTATTGTTTATGATTGATTATTTCTAGGGTTTTAATGTTGTTGCTATAGAGATTATTATTTTATTGAGGTTTTAGGGTTACTGATGCAGAGTATTATTTTTGGGTTGTGAGTTAATTATATTTGGGTATTAGTTTTATTGTCCTATAAGGGTTGAGACAAACTATGATTGAATCGAGTTCGAATTGTTATATTATTTGTGAACACGTGCCACTATTGAGATATTGTTTATTAACCTGTGAATGGTTATTTGATTGATGTATGAGATCAAAAGGTTGAGGACTATTATTTTGTTCTTGGTTTGAGGCTCGGCGTTATAAACCTTAGTCCTTGGCATGTTGGTAAGGAGATGATAATCATGAGTTAAGAATGAGGTACAATATTTATTATTTTTCTATGGTCCCCTATAGTGGGTTTTGGCCCGTATGTGATCTGATTTAAAGTGTTTTTTTTTTCTAGTTATTGGGAGTATTCAAGTTTTTATACTTGTTGGTTTGTTATTCGAATTACCCATGTCCAAGGCTATGTATAGAACAAAGAGCATGGCATACTTATGGGATAGATCAGTTTATTGAGTAAAGGTTTGTATTATTATTCGAGATTGAGTTGATAAAGATTATTTTCAGAGTACAACGTGTAATGTAGTTTTAAACTACATTTTTAGGTGAGCTACTATATTAATTATTTTATCATTTATCATTTATATTCATAAGTGTTGATTACTCAGCTTTTTGCTGACGTGTGTGTTTGTTTGTTGTTGTGCCACTTGTGTTTGTGGCCATGTCTTTTCTTGTGGTGGCCCTACGATGATCTATTTTGGAATTTGTCCTTAATGGTGAGCATTCAAGATTTTCCGAGCAGGTTTAACAAGTGATCGTAGCTAAAGGAGCTCAAGTGTTTCGATTAGTATGCTATAACGAGTCTATAAAGTTGTATAAATAGCTCACCTAGTTTATTGAGTTGTAATTATTGGGATTTTGTAAGCCTTAACACTTGACAGGTTGTTGAGTGTGGCGGTGGTACCTCCGATTTAGGTGTCTGCTTCCGCAATTTTATTTAAAGGTTGTTTATTTTTCCTTTAATTCTTGTTTATTATTAGTTAGTAGATCGGGGGTGTTACAGGAAGTGGTGAATTCAGCAGTTTTGGTCGGGCCAAGGGGTTCGGGCGGGTGGGTTTGGGCTCTCGGCAACTAGATTTAGGCTTTCGATGGCTGGGAGCATGTAGTTCCAGTGGTAGCTGGGTTGGGTTAGGGTTTAGGGGGTTTTTTTTATTATTTTTTTTAAAACCAATCAATGAGAGACACGTGTCTAGAGTGGGCTCCATTAACGGATTTCATCCAAGAATCCGTTAGATGTTGGTGAAATCTAATTTTCGGGATTTTTGGTGATGTTCTAATAAAAGTTTGAGATTTTGTGGTGTTATCATCCAGTTTCTAAGAAATTTGTGGTGTTATTTTCTAATTTTTTCTAAATTTAAAGTTAATTATTTTTTTAAAAAAATAAATTTATCATTTTTCTTAAAAAAAATAACTTTATTATTCATTATTTTTTAACTATAATCCAATACTAAAAGTTGTTTAAAAAAAATAACATAATTCTAAAATAGACATTAGGATTGACACATGTCAATTCTTGGTACTATTTTTATTGCAATATTTGCCAAAAAAAATATTATTTTCAAATATCCATTGATTGATTAGATACAAGATTTTAGTATTTATCATATGTTTCTCAACTTAGAAAACCATTAACTAACGTTATACAAATATGTTTAGGTCACTAGATAGTGTAATATATATATATATATATATATATATATTATATAAATGCAATGTTTCCTATGTAATTAAGGAAATTATAATTAACAATATATTTTTAAATTACAATTGTTCCACTTATACGTACAAATTATATTACAATAGGACTCACAAAAATGTACAAATTCTTAAATGGATCTGGTTTACACTAATTTATTGTATTGTGAACCACCAATATTAGACGCAATATGATTGTTTTATTAATAAAAACAAGGTCACTATATTAAAATAAAGGTTATTATGTTGAAATAAAAATTAGTGTGATATTATAAAAGTTATAAGAGGTTAATTTTTTTAATGAAAATTTTAATATAATGGTCAATATGAATAATAAAGATCACTATGTTTAAATTAGGTCACTATTCAACATAATGTTGTACTTTAAGTTCATAATAATAATAAAGGTCACACAAGTTTT
Organism: Chenopodium album; assembly: GCF_948465745.1. NCBI lineage: Eukaryota > Viridiplantae > Streptophyta > Magnoliopsida > Caryophyllales > Amaranthaceae > Chenopodium > Chenopodium album. The sequence goes on along the minus strand of NC_137850.1, from coordinate 9,208,710 downwards.
AAAAAAGGATACTATGTTAAAAATAAAGTTACTATATTAAAATTAGGGGTCACTATGTTAAATATAATGTCAGTTATGTGTGTATAAACCTTAAGTCCACAATAATATTATTGTGGACCAGGTCCATGCAAGATTTTCTGACAAAAATGTATCAGATTAAAAATCTCAATTTATATCTTCTCATTTTGGTAATCATATCCTATTCAATTTGTATACAATTAGCCAGAATATTTGACATATCTTTAATAATATAGTAGGTAAATTTTTTTATATATATATATTATTATATAAGGTAATTAGAATTTACTTTACAAAAATAATTAGAATAATAACATTATCAATTTTTACATTAAAATTAGAATTTTTTGACTTTTATTACCAAAAAAAATAAGAAATCGTTTTTTTACCACCATAACTTAGGACTGAGAAAAATTATCCGAAAAATCAAAAACCCGAATCGTAACCGAATCGAAAATTTGGGTACCCGTTCCAATAACCATAATTATTCGATTTTCGTGCCAAACACATGATCTTTAGGGGTTTTGAGAGGTATTTTGGCACTATGTGTCCAATTTGAGGTTAGAATTGACAAAAAATGATCGTAAATGGCTCGTTTTTCCTACTAAAAATACATTACTTTGCACAAAACACGCAAAACAAGGCAATTCTGATCATTTTTTTGTCAATTCTGACCTCAAGTTGGACACAGAGGGCCAAAATGCCCTACTAAACCTGTGAAGAACATGTTTGGTGACGAAAATCGAAGATTTTTTAAAACCATTAGATTTAACGGTTTTCTTGACCGAAGGTGGTACAAAATAATTTTGAGAATTTTTTTTGTGGTAAAATAAAAGTTTTAGAAGTTTTGGTGGTAAAAAACAATTTTTTTGATATTTTTTGGTGGTAATCCGATCCTTAATATTATTGTAGACACCTGATTGTGTCTCCCCAAAAACCAAACCCAGTGATGATTACTTTTTACGTCATTGATATCGAGTAAGGTGAAATGTTGAGGAGTCTTGTGAATTCCCCTGTTTTCTAAAATGTTTTAATAAAAATAATTCATTTCCTATTTTGAAAATCATTCATTTCGTATCCTATTTATGAAAAACGTCTAAACTAGTTTATTTTGGTCCATAATTCGGATCCAATTATTGTGTAGTTGGAAGCGATTTGAAAAGACCTTTCTAACGATATAAGCCCAATTCTGAGTTATAACGAGGAATTTATGCCTAAAACACTACACTTGGCCTAAAATGAGTTTTATGTACGGACCCAATGATCATGTGGAGGGTCCATTAATTATAATTGTATTTCTAAAGTCATTAGAATTTATTCTAATCTTCTAGAATTATCTAGAATGTTATTTTGAGTTCTAAAGCGATTATGATTAATAATTATGATTATTATTGACTTTGAAAAGATAAAGAATTATATTTGGAATAAAACAAGTGTTTTAAAAGGATTAAATCCGGTTTAATAAAAGATAAGAACGGACTCTATTTAACTCAATTCAATTGAAAGAAGGACTTCGTACGAAAGTTCACTACAAGAATACACGCGTTTACCGATGGGAAATACCGATGGCCACTAAAATCCATCGGTAAAAATATAATTTACCGATGGTTTTATCAAGCCATCGGTATTTTTTAAAATACCGATGGCCTTACCATCGGTAAATTATTTCCGATGGTTTCCATCCATCGGTAAAATCTAATTTTTTAAAAGAAAATTAATTTTTTTTACCGATGGTTAAAAGCCATCGGTAAAATAAAAATACCGATGGCTTTGACCTATCGGTATTTTACCGATGGCTTTTAGCCATCGGTATTTTCTTAAAATATTAAAAAAAAATGGGGAGGAAACCCTATTTTTTTCTTTCACTTTCTCTTTCTTCCTTCGCCCCCTATCACTTTCTCTTTCTTCCTCCTTCATTCACGCCTCTCCTCTTCTTCATTCTTTATTCTCTCTCCTCTTCTATCTCCTCTATCCTCTCATTCTTTCTTCTCTCTCCTCTCTCCTCTTCTTCTCTCTTCTATCTTCACCTTTTCCTCTTCTCCTTCTCTTCTATGTCTTTCCTCCTCCCTTCTCTGCACAATTTTTTGGGGTTAACCATCACCGTCACGAGGTTACGGTTTTTTTGGTCAAACTCGACCATGAAAATTCCAAATCTGGAATTTTCATGGTCGAGTTTAACCATTTAAACCCAAAAAAGAAGAAATTTGAAAGGTATGTGGATTTTTTGTTTAATTTTGTAAGTTAATTTCGTTTGTGGATTTATTTGTGTGATTTTTGTGGGTTTAATTTTCTACCATTTTCGTGGTGTGTTTGTTGAATTTCGTGTGTTTATTGTTTTTTAACTTTAATTTTCATCAATGTTTGATTTTTTGTTAATTTTTCTGGTTTCTTTCGGGGTTGGTTTTTGTGGATTGTTTTGTGTTGATTTTTGTTGATTTTTAGGGTGTTTCGGGTGGTGGTTGGTGGTGTTGAGTGGTTTACGGCGGTGGTGGTAGGTGGAACAGGGTTGTGGTGGTGGTTGGCGGTGCTTAGTGGCTTACGACGGCGGTGTTGGGTGGGTAGGCAGGGGGGTGGGTAGGCAGGGCCGTACGCAGGGGTGTGGGTAGGCAGGGGGTGGGCAGGGGTTTTAATTTTTTTTTTATTTTTTTTAAAAAAATTACCGATTGCCAAAAGCCATCGGTGATCCAAATATACCGATGGCTTTGACCATCGGGAACAAAACACCGATGGCTTTTTCCATCGGGATTTAAAAAGGCTCCGACAGTTGGTAACCATCGGTAAAACCATCGTACAGAAACCATCGCGCCGTGATGGGTTCATCACGCCACGATGGGCTTATCGCCATGCGATAACACTGTCGCATCGCGATAACCTTGTCGTGTCGCGATGGAACCTGTTTTACTCCTAGTCAAATTCTGACTCTTTTCTTATCGTTTACGGTCATTTTTTCCCTATAAATAGGGTCGATTTACCCTGTTTTCTATCATCAACAATCACTAACAATCACCCTCAATCATCAATCCTCTCTTTCTCTTTCACTCTCTAAGCTAAAGCTTATTCTGTCTCTATCTAGATTTTTAAAACCTTTTCATACACATACACTATATGTCCTTCACGAGACTTAGACACACATAACCAAGCTTGAAGTTGCCTTAGAACTCGACGTAAAAGGTTGATAGTTCTGAGGTTTTGGTTCCAAATCTAATTTCAATTCATATTATTTTGATTGTTTGATTTAATATTTTCGTTGAAATTACTAACGTGTGTATTCTTTTGATAGAAAGAGATACGAGGCTTCAAAGTAAGTAGTTTGATACTTAATTATTCTTTTGATATAGAAATCATGTTTAGAATATTTTATTAATTCCTAATATCATGTTAGGATGCTTTTATTGCTTTCTAGTATCATGTTAAATTTAAAGCTTTGATTTTAATGATTTGCTAGGATTTGTTATTAATCATGTTAATATCATGCATAGGATCTGGCTAAATTGTTATACTTGGAGAATATTATGATGATAATTGTTGTGTCTAATTATATATATAATTTAATGTTATTTGTTAATTAACGAATCATTTCATGTTATTTGTTAATTAACGAATTGTTTCACGTTATTTGTTAATTTACGAATAATTTCTACATAATTTGTTAATAATTATATGTTACTTAATTTATCATTGTTATTGCTTGATCACGCCCTCTATTGCAGGTTTAAATCATGCTTAATAAGATAATTAATAATTTGAATTAGGCTAATATGATTTTAATTCAAGTGATCGCCAATAATAGATTTATTTGTGCATTAATAATCAACTAACATAGATTAAACAGGTTTAGGATTAATATATTGATTGTATGTTGATCGAAAAACACACATGAATATGAGGAGAACAAAGTAGAGGCCTATTTATGACAGGTTTAATCTCTTTTAGGTTGGATTTGTACCCTCATCCCCGAATATCCAGTCACAGTTCAGGACCACTATGGAGTTAGCGATCTCTGTGATCGTGAGGGGTGTAACCTTCACCTCATAAACAGTTTACAAGTTCCTAAAACTTGTCGGTGACTCTTTAGCTCTAGCTTTCTTCCCTTTGGACGCCACCATGCTTAAATGCATGATCACAGTAGGGCTCAAAGTTAGCTGTTTGAAATATTCCCTATAATTATCATATTTTTTTTCTTGAACTTTACATTTTAGCTATGGGATCCCATTCATTAAAAGAATTATTTTGATAACATACACGAAGTATATAGAAAAAAAATACGAAGGGTAATAAATTTGATGTCTTTGGTATTGGATATAGATTAAAGTTAAGCGATATGATGGAGAATATCCATCGAATATTCTCATCCTAGGTTTATATATTATTTGTATAAGAATATCTTTTGATCAATGGAAATCATTCTAATCAAGGAGTTTTATATTATTTGACATGGTATCACAGCTTAGATTAGATCTTGGGATTGTTTAGATCTAAAAAGTTTTATTCTCCTGCCAGTGTTAGAAGAAAGACCCACCGGCAGGATTCACAAACGATTACACAAAACAGTTTTTTCTTTTGCTTCTGCAATTTTATTATGAAGTATGATGACTGACCAGCACCGGAAGCCTTTCTTGTGCTCTGACTTCCCACCATACAAGAGCTGCGTGCTCCACCTTTACCTCTTGGTTTTCCACCTAATACGCCACCTTGCTTACATGTCGTTTTCCTTCTTTTGCCTAATATGTAAATGACTAGAAATCTTACACAGCGTACCAAAGAATAGTCTAAGATGAACCAAACCCATATATAAACCAACCATCGTTAGTCTTTTTCTTGATGTTATCGGCAACTACAACGCCTTTCTTAGCAACAACAACAGCAGAAGCATAGTCTCCCTCCGCCTCCTTATTAATTATCGTCACGCTCCAAGCCACCCCTACAAATGAGAGAAATTTAGATGGTGGTCACCCTTTCCTCTTTGGAGCCATCTTCACCTACAAAAGGAGAGGGGAGGTGTTAGATTTTTGCTCCGCAAATTACCAATGAAACTTTGACTTTTTAATTTGTTTTTAATTTTCTAACAATGCAGTCGTTACTTTGTTTTATTTTTGGTAGGGTTTATTTCCACATCTGAGTCATTCTCCTTTTTTTAAGAGGTAAATAGTTTCTTGTGGTCAAGTTGAGTTGGATTTAGGCTATCTTATTTGTTTTTCTTCAACTGTGATTTCCCGTAATTATGTGGTGTATTCTCTTCGAAAATTTAAGGATAGATTGTGGTGCGATGGATAGTGGAATCACAATTTCTGTAGGAATATACAAGGAATTATTTTAGAAATGGGAAAAAATTTGCAAAATTTTAAGAAACTATGATGTACAGAATGAGGATCCTTGTTTTTTTAAAACTGCTCTAAAGCCTTATAATCGATTGGAAATCCGGGAGTATAACTCATGGGTATCTGGTGATGAATTTAAGAAATTTCAGGTTTATAATCAAATAAAACAAAATTATATACAAAGACCTAGACTCAAGCAATCAAAAACACTCAAACATAGACACCGTTTCCGGCAACGGCGCCATTTTTACACAGGGAAAAGTAGGTCGTTATCTAATCCTCCCTAGGGCCAAACAAATTTATAATCTCTTAACAAACCTAAATACGAGTATAGAGGTAAGTCAAGAGTCGAACCACTAGGAACGGTTATGTTCAAGTATTTCTAATTAACGCTTAAGCTAGGTCGAAGTCGAAGGTGAAAGCTAACACTAATCAACTACCTAAACCAAGAACCAAACAATGGAAACACTAAAGAATGGGGATCAACATGCATTCATGATAATCAAGCTAATAAGGGAATCAAGCAATGCAAGCAATGTAAAGACAAATAGTAGGAGCAATTAGGAGCATTCAATTAATCATCCTCATACTCTCTAACATAGATTTCACTAGTGCTAAACAATAAGAAGAAACATAATCAAATACTCAACCAATTATGATCAAATCGATATCAAGTGGTCATGTCAAGCAATTCAATCATGCAATCAAGTTTAGCATCATGGTTAGCTACTCCAATCAAACTAGACAATATGCAAACCTCTATTAATTAATTAAAGTACAACAAAAGAACTACTCAAATTCCCAAATCAATCTCAATAATCAATCATACATGTTTACCCAATCCCTACCAAAGCAACTACTCAAGAATTATCATCAAATCAACAATCAAGTATGAAATCAAACAGAGCAATAAAGAGGAAAGAGAGTGAGAAATGCTCATTGATTGATAATGGAGATCTTCAATACAATTGTCACCTTGAATCTTCAATCTCTAAAATAACCATTGAAATCCCTCACTTTCTCTCTCTAAAACTACTCCTAAACTAACCCTAAAACTAGAGAGAGAATCTCTCAACTAAGCTAAGAATATAAGAGAGAAAATCATAAGCTAGTTTAAAAGTTCTCTTTCAAAAGGAAATACAAGATTATAAATAAGCAAAGAAGAGAAAACAGACGCCGCACCCTCTCCTTAAACTTGCGCGGGCGCGGAAAAATGGGTACGAAAGGAATACCAAACGCCGTGTGCTGTCTGGGCAGGTGCCGCGCCCACGGGAACTGTAGCCCGCGTCCGCGGAATCATCGGCCGCGCCAGCGGAGGAAGACGGCTGGAACAGGGGAGCACGAGGGCCGCGCCCGCGGGGGCAAATTGCTCGAATTTTGCTGTTTTGGAGCAGCCAGAGCCCGCGTCTGCTGAGCTGCAGCGTGCCTGCAACTTCGCTCGGGCTGCTGCGATGCACTACTTGACCGAGCTTGCTCGCATGCTTTGCTTGCCGAGCTTGGCTCCGTTGACTTCAATGGTTGCACTTGAGCTTTCTCCTAAAATTTGAATCCCGGGAAACCCGACACACCTACAAAACAACTCAAAGAATCGGAGAACTGAGAGAATAGCCGAGAAATGAGTAAAACAATAAGAAAACCATTAAAAAAACGCATTTCTCTAAACTCACACACGAGCACGCAAATCAAGCATTATTACCTAAAAACAAGATATAAAAGGCTAAAAAAACGTGGATAAAACTACGAACAAGTCTAACCTTTGAGTGCCATAAATGGCACTCATTAATATGGTAAATAAACAAATTAAAAAATTAGGGGTATATGGTAAAAACAACTAGTGATCTTATTGTCAGATAATATGAAACTCTTTAATTAGAGTGATTTCCATTGAGCAATATATTATAAACCTTGAATGAGAAAATCTATGGATATAATCTATCATTATAATTGGTTATAAATAATTATTTTTAATACATTATAAAAATATGATTCGGTATAAAATTCAAGATAATCGTGCGTGGCACGGGACTTTTAGCTAGTTTAATACTAATGCGAACTACGAGTATGCATTTGATTGTAGACACCTGATTGTGTCTCCCCAAAAACCAAACCCAGTGATGAATATCTTTCACGTCATTTGATTATCGAGTAAGGTGAAATGTGAAAGAGTCTCGTGATGCACCTCTTTTTAATAAAAATACTTCTTTATGTTTTCGAAAATGTTTCTTTTCGTACCTTGTTTATGAAAAATGTCCAGTCCAATTTAGTTTGGTCCATAATATGGGTCCAATAATAGTGTAGTTGGATAGGGCTTGAAAAGAGCATTCTAACGACATATTATAAGCCCAATTTCGATGAATAATGAAGATATGGCAAAAAATGTTAAATTGGGCCCAAAATGGTTTTATATGGCCCAATGATCAAGTGGAGGGCCCATTAATTATCATTCCTAAAGTTATTAGAAATTGCTTTAATTTTCTAGAATAATTTAGAAGGTTATTTTAAATTCTAATGGGGTTAGGATTAATAATTATATTTTTATATTATTTAGAAAAGATAAGGAATTTAATTTGAAATAAAACAAGTGTTTTAAAAGATAAAACTGATTTTAAATTAAGATAATTACGGAGTCTAATTACCTAATTATATTAGGGAAAGGACTCCATACATGATTTTTATCCTGATCAAGCCATCGCACGGCAAAGAGCCTATTGCGCCGCCATAGGTCTATCGCATCGCGATAAGGTCTGTTTTACTTCGAGTCAAATTCTGACTTTTTTCGAAGCGTTTCGGATGTTTTCTCTATAAATAGGGGCGTTATTTCCCCGTTTTTAATCATCAACAATCATCTAATTTTACTCTCTTCTCTCTCAAAGCTAGAAGCTTGATCTTTCTCCCTCTTTCTAAGCCTTCCCTATTCAAAATACAATACCGCATTCACGAGTCTTAGACGCACCTAACCAAGCTCGAAGTTGCCTTCGCCCTAGATGTGAAAGGTTGATAATTTCTGATGGTTTGGTCCCAAATCCCTATTTCAATTATTTAAATTAATTGTTTGATTTAATATTTTTCCTTGAAGTTACTAACGTGTGTTTTGTTTTGATAGAAAAGAGGTATGAGGCAACAAAGTGAGTAATTTTATTGCTCTATATCTTTAGAAAGCATGCTTAGATTATTTTGATTCCTAGTAGCATGTTAGGATGTCTTTTATTGCTTTCTAGTATCATGATTAGGTTACTTCCTATTCCTTCCATCATGTTAGTATCATGTTAGGGTTAAAGCTTTGATTTTTAATGTTTAGTGACATGGTAGGGTTTGTTATTAATCTTGTTAGTATCATGTCTAGGATCTTGCTAATAATATTATTATGCTTTGTTGAGATTATTATTATGATGATTGTTGTTATTATGTTGCTTGATATTATTGTTATTGCTTGATTACATCCTCTCTTGCAGGTTTAAAGGGAATTTGTACTTGAAATCACGCTTAATAAGATAATTAATAATTTTATTTAGGCTAATGTGATTTTAATTCAAGTGATCGCCAATAATAGATTTATTTGTGCATTAATATTCAACCAATATAGATTAAACAGGTTTAGGATTAATATATTGATTGTATGTTAGTCAGAAAGCGTACATGAATATGAGAAGAATAAAGTACAGGCCTATTTAGGGCGGGTTCAATCTCTTTTAGGTTGGATTTGTACCTTCATCCCTGAATATCCAGTCATGGTTCAGGATCACTATGGAGTTAGCAATATCATGGATCGTGAAGGGGTGTAACCTTCACCCTGTGAACGGTTTACAAGTTCCTAAAACTTGTTGGCGACTCTTTTGCTCTAGCTTCCTTCCCTTTGGACGCCACCATGCTTAAGTGTATGGTCACAGTGGGGCTCAAGTGTAGGATGTTTGAAATATTCCCTACAGTTTTTTGGCGACTCCACTGAGTAGGATTTCTATTTTAATTCCTAAAATTTATTTTGTCAATAATTTAGAATGAGTGGATGAGACTTGAAAAATCCTAAGTATTCATGTGTGTAATTTTGATTGACATTATTGGCGTAAACATAAAAAAGGTCCGCATTGGATAGACCATCTGTAATGTGTCAAAAATATAGGATTTTTACACGTAGGAAATTTGGGAACTATCTTTCACTACTAGAATTAAAAAAACGCTGCGAAAACTGGAAAATTCTAAGAACAAAGAGAGCTGTTGAGGCATGTAGGAAATGGCGCTGAGAAAACAGTGCTCATCGCAGTGCGATGGCTCTGTCGCGACGCGATAGTAATATCGCGGCACGACAGGGCTATCGTCTCGTGATGATCCCCATTGTCTCGCACCGAGTTCTTCCAATACCAAGCCAGAAATCTGCATTCTTGCTTCGACCGGTTCTAGTACCGTTTGCTCAGTTTAACTTTCTGATTGAGTTTTTCTCACTTTTCTGAACCCATATGTGTTCTACATATGGCTATAATCGTCTAGGAATTCACGCTCTATCTACCTAATCGAACGCTCATTGCAAGGAAGGGTACATCCGAGTTTGTGAATTCACCAAACCATGGAAACAAGTTTAACTTGTGGGGTCCCATCCATACGTGCCAACCCTTCTAAAGGTAAGGCTTCCGCGCGATGCATCCAAACTCATAACCATGGACCCTCTTTTAACTACCCTTATCCCTGAACTTTAGAGAACTAGATCCATGGTTAGGTGCAAACTCATTGCATCATATTGTGCTTACTTGACTAGTTGTGCATTCTTGCTTGTGCATAACCTGTATGTGTTACACTAACCGTTTGTTTGACTTGTGTATAAGTTTAAATAAACTAATTTAATGGCTATATAGGACTTTGCTTAATTAATTAAAGTCTAATAAATTGACTGAATCTGACTTAGTACGATTTTAGGCTTGTCCTTTTAATGTAGAGCACTAGAAACAGGCCCAGACCAACATATCAGTAGTGACGCGAAGGTTGGACCTATGGCGCGACACAGTGTCCATCGCAAAGCGATAACATTAATGCGCCACTATGGCCTCTGGCGTTTCGCGACGGTTCCTTTGCTTCGGCGACGGTTCAATTTTCTGCCTGAGTCCTCACACCGAGTCTAATTACTCGGTTTATTAATAATTAAAGCTTTATTTAATTTAGTCCTTAATTGAGTTTAGGCACATGGTCCCATGGTCTTACACAAGTGTCAAAGCATGCCACTTTCACTCACTTTTTAAGCACACACTTCGTATATATGTTCACCATGACCATGTCTAGAGAGTCTTGTGTGCGCGTGTTTTCTATCATTTTTTTTAGGGGAATAGGTCGGATATTAATCCTCCCAACAGCCATATTGCTTAAACCCTTGCCTGAACCCTATATTCAATCCCCAAAAATATGCACCCTATTTTTGCTTTTTCTTTTTAAAACTCAATAAAGTCAAAGTCAATTTGAGTCAAATTATTAAGTCAAAATGGTTTAATGTTTACAGCGCTTGGTCAAGAAAGGAAGGGCGACTAATCAAAGTCAACACTTTCGTCCAAGTCTTACCTTTTGATAAACCGTTTCGACAAAGAAGAAAGGCTAAGAGGAAAATGGCCACAGAAGAAGAAGTTAATGAACTAAGACAGAACATGGCTAGCTTGACCGAGATGTTCAAAACTCTCGCTCTTCAAGTCAATGACCCTGCGAAACAATAACAGCTTGAGCGAATGGAAGAGAGCTTGAGCAGAATCTCCAATGATTACAAGTTCCAAGGGATTAGCTCACAAGGGGTCTCTTTGGACAAGGAACTTCTTCTGCGGAAGTTCAATGCCAACGACATCCCAAAGTTCAAGCCAACTAATAACCCTTATTTTCATTTAAGAGCTTTTGAAACAATAATGAACATTAAGGGAGTTGATAAGAAAGCTTTCCGTTCGTTGTTCTCTTTATTTTTAGAAACCGTTTGTCAACAATGGTTTTTCTCCCTTGACAAGGAGAAAATTTCCTCTTGGGATTCTTTAACAAATGTTTTCATTGATAGATACAAATGCAACATTCAAGTTGAAACTGACCATAGAGAACTTGAGATGTTAAAACAAAAAGAGAACGATGGGTTCACCTCTTTTTTTCAATAAGTGGAGGGAGACTTCTACTAAAATGGTTGAGGTTCCCACTGAAAAAGAATCTGTGAGGTTGTTCATCAAGAACCTCCAAGAAAAGTATTCAAAGCATCTAAAGTACCAAAGTAACTTGAATACTTTCAAGGCCGTCTATGACATAGGAATTGATATTGAAGACGACCTTGAAAAATAAAAAGCTGCTAGCAACTCCAACAGTGGCTGGAAAGAAAAGAAGAATGACAATCCTTCTTCTTCCAAAACCACCCACTCAAATAATGTTAGTACTATTAACTTAAACGAGGTCTTAGCTATGAACAATTAAGGAAAAAAGAAGCCATTTAGGAGAAACTTCACACCTATTGGCATGAGTTATGACACCGCATTCGATCGCCTTCATGCTAAAGGTCTCATAACTGCTAGTGGACCGTTTGGAGATCCACCAGTCGAAAAGAGGATAGCTAGTTGGAACCCCAACCATAATTGCAAGTATCATCAAGGCAGGGGTCATCTCACTGAAAACTGTTGGAAGTTGAAGGAAGCTATTCAAGACTTAATTGATAGCAATAAACTCCCATTGCCCCCTGCAAGTAAGAAGCCAAGCATCAATAGTGCTCCACTTTCAGACTCCTTGGCAATTTCTGATGAGGAAGGCCACGCGGACCCATCACTCCTCATTAAACCTATTGAAGAAACTCATGCTATCGAAGAAGAGGAGGAAACCTTTTTTGATGCCGTGAGCGATTCTCCTGCCAGAGAACAACCGGCCACTATAATAGAAGTATGGCTTCTCATAAACACAATGAGGGAAGCAATAGACATGTGTCGCGAGGCCCTTGATCATGCAAAGTTGGTACAAAGTAAGCGTGCCACTGAAAAAGTAATGCCCACAAAGACTATTGAGAGAAAACCCTTTTCTCTCAAAGTAGTTGAAACACCAAAAAGGAGTAACAAGGTGTACACACTTATTGGGACTTCTTATGCGAACATGTTTCAAATGCTCTTCAAGAATGGGAAGATCAAACCTCTCGAACCAAGACCATTTGAATCGCTGAAAAGGACATATAGGTTCTATTGTCCCTATCATCAATCAGGAGGGCATTGATGGGATGAAGAACGGTAGGTCGTTGGGCTACCACCCCACCCAATCAAACAAAATTTGTAACTCAACTAACCCCTATAAAGTGTAGTGGTAAGTCAAGGTCGAAGCCAAAGGAATGGAGGTCGAATGCACAATGCCTAAGTCAAGCTATTCCGAAGTCTAGTAGGGGTTTATGGTAGAAACTAGAGCTAAGTTAAGCAATGCAAAAATACTAACCAAATGCAAAGGCACTAGGGGAATGGATCCACATGCATCAACAACGAAGTTCAATCAACTTGGGGATTCAACCAATCAAGTCAAGCAATGTGAGGGAAAACCGAAATTGCAACCAAGAGAGTACATCAAGCTATTCTCCTAGAGGTCTAATTAGCGTCAACTACATCAAACACTAGCTAGGAAACATCACAAGATATCTCAATCGAGTAAATGCAAGCCATAAATCAATGGTCCGTATCAATGTGAACTCACAATGCAATCTAGTGTGAATAATAAGGGTGATCAAGCCTATTCAAGCACACACATGCACAAAGTCAATCAACCAATTTAATCACATTATCAACTCAATCAATTTCCCCCAAATTAATCTCAATTTATCGTCAATACATGCTTCACCACTACCCTAGCAAATAAACTACTCACAATCCATGAAGAACATCAAGATCAAAGCTAAACTAGTCATCATTCCCAAATTCATCAATTGAAATCAAATTGAAACCAACAAATTCAATCAAAATCAATCAAACTATCAATTAACCAAATCAAATAATAATACTAACGAAATTAAACATTAAATTGCATTAAAGAGTAAAGAATCCTTACAAACTTGGTAGAAATCAAATCAAATGTAGCAATCTTCAATCATCAATCATCAAACCCACATTTTCTCTCTCTAAAAATGCTAAGAACTAGTGTTTTTCTCTCTCTAAAATCTAATCTAATCTAATTCTCCCTAATGAAGATCTCCTTCTCTCTCCCTCAAAGGAAAGAAAATAACTATCAATACAAAGAGGAAGTTGGGATTGACGCCCAAAAATAGACCCACGCCGGTGCGGGCGCTCGGAGGAGAGAGAGTGGCGCGCACGGGAACACACCCAGAAAGGTGCGCCCGTACGCGCCTGGCGTGCGGCCACACGCGACAGATGTGCGGCCACACACTTCTCGAGTGCGCCCGCACATCGCTGCTGCTTCCTTCTCTTCTTCTTCGTCCTAGCTCATACGGTGCACACATCCTAGATGATGGTGATGGAGGACAAGGTAGGCATGAACTTTCTTGAATTTCTTGAAGAATATAAGCCATGAAAAGAGCATAAACAAGGCCTTGAAGCATGCTCCTTGGATCCCCCTTTGACTTGAAACTTCTTGCACAAGCTTTAGGCATGAAAATCAATGGAAGACCATGGAGAGGAAGCTCGGGAATCCTTGGAAAATCAATCACAACCTACAATCAAAGGATAAAAGGCAAATAAAAGGGAAAAATAGCAAGTAAACTAGAAAATGCATAAAATAGAGAAACTAACTACAAAAAGCATGAAATGAAGAAAACTAGAATAAAATTAAGGAAAACTAAAGAAAAGAGAGATAAAATGAAATAAAATTCATCCAAAAAGGGACTAAATGAGTGCCATAAATGTCACTCATCAAATTCCCCCAAGCTAAACTTTTGCTCATCCTCGAGCAAAACAAAGCAAGAAAGATGGAGGACGAAAATTTTATTGAAAAAGAAAAAGAAAGACTCAAGATAAGAATATACACTAATACTCACTGTCGTAGGAATCACGGTTGTTTTTAGCTACAACAAGCCCTTTAAACCCCAAAGTCGCCTATGAGGACGAGTGAGGTCTCGTAAGGGTATCCTAAGAGTTTGACCCATAACTCTCCACCAAACATCAATGAGGCAAACCATGAAAAGGAAGGAAAATAAAATGAAAACAAACCTTTGCGAAATGAACTAACATAAAGACTATAATGCAAATGAATGACAATCTTTCTCAAGTAGTTAAGGTATGCACTTTTCAAGATATCTAAGGTTGATTGAAACATAGGGTATGCTAGGCGTAGGAACTAGTCATCACAATCCACGTTCATCCCAAACAATCTTACCGCGTTCTCCCCACTAGTCTCAAATCTCCCCTTAGTGAGTGTCCCAATGATTCCTCGAAGGAACCGGAAAAAGAATTATTTTTAGGCTACTCGACATTCTTGACTATGCATCCCCTTTCCTTAGGCAATGACCCATGATGCCCTCCCCCGAATAGTGACTCAACTATCTAGGTCGAAAGGTCTTTCCCCAAGGTTGTAACGTAAGGCAATAAGGGTGAAGGTAGGCTAAAAATTTGAAATTTGGTGATTTTCCTAATAGTGAAGCAAACAACGGGCCCTTTCTTAGAATCACAATCAAGTAAACACCAATCCAAACAAAAATACTCACTCCCCAAAGCTTATTCAAAGCTATAGATCACAAAGATATACACAAAAAGCGTATGCGCGTCTCCCCCAAGCTAAAATGGAGCATTGTCCTCAATGCTTAGAAGGAGAAAAGAATACATCAAAATATGTTTGAATTTTACTACTTTACAATTTTTTTTTTTTTTTTTTGTTTTGATTTGCTTTTACTTGAATTTGCAATGTCCTTGCCTTTTACTTAATTCGGCCGGCTTTTTCTATAATGCAATTCATTAATCCATGCCTTTTATGAAGTAGGACGGCTTTTTCTCAAACATTTGACATTATTCACAAAGAAAATGAAATCACAAACATGCATTCATAGAAACCAAAATTCCAACCTATTCACCACAAACCCCATCTCAAATGATCATATTGCTTCACAAAAACCAAGAAAATTTAGAAAATGAAACAAAAGGTCAAATAACTAAAGATGTGGCTTGAAAAGAAGGGATAAGGTTCAAATGGTTGCAAGAAGGCAAATGTAAACCCAAAAATAAAGAAAATAACAAAATATAACAAAAATGAAAAAAAATACCACCCCGAAAAATGTGCCTTTGTCCTTCCTAGATAGTTCGGTCTCGGGTTTGAGAATCATACATCAAGCTTTATTAGATTAGGTTTGCATAGTCAAGGATCCACGCTGCTCATACAAGAAATGTTGAAGGCTTGAAAAACAAGTAATCTCACAAGGATGTGGCAAAAACTCACTAATGGTGTCAAATTGACTATAGGGAGCAACTACCAACATGCCACAAACAAGTAGAATCCGGCTTCATGATCCTCCTAGTTCAAACCAACTACCCTAGCATACACCTATCCTAGAGTCAACCGAACATAGTCTCAAACCGTGCATACCGTTACAACCTAGGAAGAAAATCATGAAAAGACAAGTCCAATGTAGAAAGTTCATGTCATAAGAAAAGGGAAAAATAAATCCTCAAAATCACATCAAAAATGAAAAGAAAAATAAAGGAAAGTAAAAGAAAAAGGAAAATAAAAGAAAATTAAAGAAAAGAGATGGAGACATAGAAAAGGAAATATAGGAGAAATAGCATGCAATGGACTAGAAAGCGAGTTAAACACATAAAATTCCCAATCGACAAACAAGTGATCGATCGACATCAACGTCATCGATCCCAAACACATTACGTGTTAACAAGCATCCATCCTCGAACCATTCAACTTCTCCTAAACTAGTCTTATTCTATGCAACCAAGAAAAATAAAGAGAAAAATAAGAAAGGTCTCACCGGGCATCCAAGCTTAGCAAAGTAAACGAAGTAAGTAGAAACCACCTCGTTGCATTCCAAAAACAAAAGCTTCTTCAAGAAACCAAGTGAGAAAAAGAAAATAAAAGAATCTATATACAAAGAAAATTGTCAGTAACTTCCAAATGAAATTAGCCGAAAATTCGGCAGCATAACGACAGTAAATGAAAAATATATATCAGAGACAGTGAAACATCAGGAAACATCATCATCAACAAGAATCGTCAGAATAACAGCAGAGCTGATAGATAGGGAACAGAGTAAGTCATCATCAGAGAAATCAGCAGAGAAAAATATCACAGAGACATCAGATCAGAAAGAGGACATGGAGGCTAAGAAGGAATAATGCTAAATGAACCACTAGCAAGGAGGAAGACATGCAAACCACAACCAACCTAAACCAAACCCCCCAAGCTAGAAAGAGCTACCCCTCCCCCAAGCTAAACCCAACCATAGCGAAAACATGAAACATAATCATAAAACATGCAAACGGAGAGGGGTAGCCAACATGGCTCACTCAGAACTAAAGTAGGGGGTATAACTAGAGCTCCCCCCACCCGTGGAAACAACCTCCGTACCATTAGCCCTACCTAACCTCCTAAGGGCATAAGTAGCAAAATACTCAGACCAATCATCCAAAACGGGGGGGCCCAAACGACCCCACCTCCCCTCAGTCTCAGGGGAAGGGAAAGGAGCAGGGTTAGCTGGATCATAAGTCCAGTCACACCCTCCCGGCCTCTTGTAATCATAATCCCCCTAGAGGTCCCACGAATGGCACTATGTGCCATATGTGGGCCCTCCCAATAGGGATAGCAGAGACGGGGCCCCACCGCCTTGTCGTAAGGCTCCCACTGTGGGATAGGGCCCTCTTGGACCGGGAGGTATGGGTAGTTCACATAAGGCTCAATATCTCCCCTAGAAACATGATAATCATACACCCTCCTAACATGATAATCATAGCTACCCTCCAAACAACCATTCCCCATAGAAGAGGAAGAAGACAAGGCAAAAGTAAGGGCATCAATCTTTTCATGCAAGCTAGACAAGTCATGCAAGGAAGGAGATGAAGGAGAAAGAGAAGTAGGAGAAGAAGTACTAGGGTTACCCCCCTTAGATAATGAGGCCTTAGACCTTGGATGAGCATTTCCCGAAGGAGGCATGGAAACTCGACGAAAAGAACTTGGAATATCTCGCTTGGGCGGCTTCCAAGGGTAGGGTGAATTTTTGTCCCTCACCATAGATCCTTCATAGGGGATAAGGCACCAATCGGTAGTCCTTGACACTTTCCAAATGAACAAATCATCCATGATGGTGCGCTCAATGAACTTTTGGTTGATCAAGGCAAACGTGCCAACAAGCAAGACGAAGACTTCTCTCTTGGGTCCCTAATCTCCTTAAGATTCCCAATCTTGGATGCATACTTCTTGTTAAGTGACAACACAATGATGGTAATCATACCCCCTATTTGTATGCTCCCCGAGAGAAAGAAGCCGTCCCTAATGTCGATGAAACGGTTGAGCAAGTGCCTTGCAAAGTCGATCACCTCCACTTCATCATCCTTGGGTTGACTTGCCAACCATAACCAACTTAGTTGTTCTTGAGACATGGCTCCAAGAGATTCCTTGGAGAAAAATGCATAAGTAAGGATGCGGCTAAAATAGCGCATTGCACCATGGACTATTGAGGCCGACTTTGAAGATTGAGCACAATAAGCGTCTTCATTAGAAATGCTATCCCACCAATCATCTTCGTCGTACTTATGGTCGTGATGAAGAGTTTCATAAGCCGGATAAATCAAAGGCACACCCTCGATCGGCTCCGGGAAATGGAACATCTTGTTGAAGAATGATAGGGGAATAGTATAATCCTCATTGAACACTTGGAAAGATAGTGTGGGATATTCATTGTCGTTGTTACTCGTGTGCACATCGAGAGATGATAGAAATTCATATGTGAGCCTTGCAAATGTGGGAGCACTAAGATCGTGGAATTGCTCAAGGCCCAAATTCCGAGCTAACATTCGGACATCATCGTCGATCCCTAGAAGGGTGGTGGTATCATGATCATAAAATCTCGTAGAATATAATTTCCTTGATGATAGACTCTCAAATCGCTCCCAATGCTTTTGGACCTTAAACTTGATGCCGTATGTTTCCTTGATGGTGGAAGGTGGATCAATGGTTCCTCTTGAATTTGTAACCTTGGTACGCTTTGCTTGCCTTGAACCACCTATCTACAAAATAAAGGACAAAGAGAATGGCTTCAAAAATAGGAATAGTATGCCAAAAATTAATCATGAATATGGGAAAAAATAAAGTGTAAAATATTCAAAGAATGAGGCAAAAATTCAATAAAGTTGAATAATGCATAATCAAAGCATCACAATTGACACAAATATTACCCCAAATCACAATTAATAGAAGCAACAATATACTTATATTACCAACAAACTATTATCTCCATTATCACCATCAACATCAACAAAATACCCTAAAACTAATCATATGAAAATCCAACAAAATTCATGCCAAAACTCATAATATGCTCAAATAATATCATCATCATAATTAAATCTCACAAAACCAACATCAACATTTCCATAGACATCAGCATTAGAACAAGTAGTGGTAACAATGGTGATGGGAGAGTGAGGGTAGTACTAATCATGCTCAAAGCCTCATGAGGTATAAAAATTGAAACTTTATCACATAAAACATGCAATTATACTCTCAATTGATAGGAGATCACAAGAATTAAGCAAGAAAACACTACTACACATAAACATCTCCAACAATCATACCAACAACTTCCAATTGAAAAATACCCAAAATTTTCAAACTAGGAGTGAGAAAATTACCTTTAATGATGTATAATGAAGACTTGAGTATCAAAGTAGTGAGAATTATGGAGATTTTGATGTAGAAAGATGAAAAACAATATGATGAAGATGAAATATAACTATGAGCAACCCCAATAGATCTATGAAGGAAGTAGAATGAAGTAGGGGAGAGAGAGAAGGAAAATCGGGCTTAAAAGAGGAGGGAAAACAAACCCTCGTACACCCAGCTAGGTGCGGCCGCACATGGGAGATGTGCGCCCGCACAGAGCTCGTGTGCGCCCGCACAGATACTGCAGTTTTTCCTCCGAATTTCATCCTCCCTCACCTAGTGCGCACACCCCCTATGATGGTCATGGGGAACCATATAGGCAGTAGCTACACTTCATATTGGAGAGTGAAAAACATGAAAATCATGAAAATAAACACAAGTACTCACCATCCTCCATACTTACCCACTTTTCCAACCTAAGAATTAGGACAAGTTTACCTCAAAATTGGCATCAAAATTGTTGGAAATTAACTCAAACCAACCTACAACATCAAACACAACAAGATTAAATCACAAAAACTCCATCAAAACATAAAGAAAAATCAAAAGAAAAAGGAGAAAAAGTTAGAAAACACGGGTTGCCTCCCGTGAAGCGCTTATTTTAGAGTCTTAAGCTAGACATCCTCCACCTCTTTCAAGGTGGATCATAGAGAGTCATATCATGGATGACCCCCACAAATACTCCATCATAATACCGCTTGAGCCTATGTCCGTTAACCTTAAAAGTCCTCGAAAAGTCCAAAGGAGAAATTTCAATGGAGCCATTTGAGAACACCTCTTGAACAACAAAAGGACCGGTCTAACGAGACATCAATTTTCCAGGGAAAAGCCTCATTTTAGAATTGAAAAGGAGCACCTTATCCCCCGGAACAAACTCTTTCTTCTCAATGAGCTTATCATGCACCTCCTTAGTTCTAGCTTTATACAAGCTAGCACAATCATATGCATCCAACCGAAGCTCTTCTAACTCATGTAAGTCCAACCAACGTTGCTCACCCGCACTAGCCAAATCAAATTGATCTTCTTAATAGCCCAATGAGTGCGGTGCTCAAGCTCAACCGGAAGGTGACAAGACTTCTCATAAACCAAGCGATAAGGAGTGGTACCAATAGGAGTCTTGAAAGCCGTTCTATACGCCCACAAGGCATCATCTAGCTTATTTGCCCAATCTTTCCTACTCCTTGCAACCGTCTTCTCAAGAATCAACTTAATTTGACGATTTGATACCTCAACTTGCCCATTGGTTTGAGGGTGATAAGGAAGACCAAATCTTTGGTTCACTCCATGCTTCTTCAACATCTTCCGGAAAGCATAGTGCACAAAATGGGAGCCATTATCACTTATAACCGCTTTGGGGATGCCAAACCTAGGGAATATTATCTTTTTGAACAATTTCATCACCACTTTATGGTCATTAGTTGGAGAAGCAATGGCTTCCACCCACTTTGAGACATAGTCAACGGCAACAAGAATATATTGATTCCCATAAGAAGATGGAAAAGGACCCATAAAATCTACACCCCAAACATCAAATATTTCCAACTCAAGTATTGGTTGTTGGGGCATCTCATTCCTTCTTGAAATATTCCCGGTCCTTTGGCATTGGTCACAACTTTTGACATACTCCCAAGAATTCTTGAAGAGGTTAGGCCACCATAATCCACATTGAAGCACTTAAGAGGCCGTTCTTGAAATACCCATATGACCACCACTAGGATCCGAGTGGCACATCTTCAAAACATTAGGTATTTCCTCATTTGGCACACACCAGCGCAACAATCCATCCACACCTCTTTTATAAAAGATTGGCTCATCCCAAACATAGTGCCTAGCTTCTCTCTTGAGCTTCCTCCTTTGATTGTTGGAAAAGGAAGGAGGGAACTCCCCACAAGCAAGAAAATTCACCAAATCGGCAAACCAAGGGAGCTCCTTCACATTGATAACATATAATGAATCATCCAACATCCGGTCCTCTATAGGGGATTCATCATCTCGAACTTGAAAATCCTCAAGTCTAGACAAATGATCCGGAACAACATTTTCCGCACCTTTTTTATCCCGGATCTCAAGATCAAAAGATTGAAGCTCAAGGACCCAACGAATCAACCTCGGTTTGGATTCCTTTTTTCCAAAGAGATACTTCAAAGCCGCATGATCAGTGAAGACTATAGTCTTAGACCCCAACAAATAACAACGAAATTTCTCAAAAGAATGAACAATAGCCAAGAATTCCTTTTCTGTTGTTGTGTAATTTCTTTGAGCACCATTGAGGGTCTTCGACATATAATAGATGACATGGAGCTTTTTGTCAATTCTTTGACCCAACACACCTCCTATGGCCGTATCACTTGCATCACACATAAGCTCAAATGGCAAATCCCATCTAGGGGCTTGGACAATAGGAGTAGAAGTCAAAGCTTTCTTCAATCTATTAAAAGCTTCCAAACAAGCATCATCAAAGACAAAATCAACATCTTTTTGGAGAAGATCATTTAAAGGCTTAGCAATGAGAGAAAATTCTTTGATAAACCTTCTATAAAACCCAGCATGACCCAAAAACGATCTTACTCCTTTCACATTAACCGGAGGGGGCAACTTCTCTATCACCTCAATCTTAGCTTTGTCAACTTCAATGCCTTTATGAGAAATCTGATGGCCTAGCACAATCCCTTCTTCTACCATGAAGTGGCATTTTTCCCAATTAAGCACAAAATTGACCTTTTCGCATCTCTCAAGACATTTTTCAAGATTTTTGAGGCATTCCTCAAATGAAACACCTCCCACGGAAAAATCATCCATGAAAACTTCCATTTCTTCTTCAAGCATGCCCCCGAAAATGCTCATCATACACCTTTGAAAGGTCGCTGGAGCACTACACAATCCAAAGAGCATTCTTCTATATGCAAAAGTACCATAGGGGCATGTGAAGGTTGTCTTTTCTTGATCCTCGGGATGAATAGGAATTTGAAAGAATCCCGAATATCCGTCAAGGAAGCAATAGAATTTGTGCCTAGTCAATCTTTCGAGCATTTGGTCAATAAAAGGGAGAGGGAAGTGATCCTTTTTAGTTGATGTGTTTAGACGTCTATAGTCTTTACACATCCTCCAACCGGTGACCGTTCTAGTTGGAATGAGTTAACCTTTCTCATTCTCAACTACGGTCATACCCCCCTTTTAGGAACAACATGCACGGGGGAGACCCACCTTGAGCTTGAAATGGGGAATATGATTCCCGCATCCAAAAGCTTGGTGATCTCTTTCTTGACTACTTCTCCCATTTGGGGATGTAGCTTCCTTTGTCGTTCAATAGAAGGTAGGGTGCCTTCCTCAAGTGTTATGTGGTGTGTACACAAGGCGGGGCTTATGCCTTTAAGATCATCAATTGTGTACCCTAAAGCACCTTGGTGCTTTCTCAAAACACCACATAATGCTTGAGCTTGGCTCTCACTCAAGGATGCACTGACAATAACGGGATATGTAGAATTAGGGCCTAAGAATTCATACCTAAGGTGTGATGGTAGAGGTTTGAGCTCTACCATGGGAACACCTTTACCTTCTTTGGTTGAGGCCACTTGCAAAGCATCTTGACTTGATATCCCCATACAAATTTCTTCTTCACTCCCTATATTGCCTCCATCAAGCAAATTTTCATACAATTGCACTTCCTTGCTTGGGATACCTATCTTTTCCTTATTCAACAAAACACACTCAAGAGGATCATTAGATGTGAGCAAGTGCTCATGCATGGAATTCACAATTATCAAGCACTTCAAC
The DNA here is from genome assembly GCF_948465745.1 of Chenopodium album. Classification (NCBI taxonomy): domain Eukaryota; kingdom Viridiplantae; phylum Streptophyta; class Magnoliopsida; order Caryophyllales; family Amaranthaceae; genus Chenopodium; species Chenopodium album. The sequence goes on along the minus strand of NC_137850.1, from coordinate 9,185,809 downwards.
TCTCATGCAATTCTCAAATGAAGAAGAGGGATATTTCATTCCTTCATTCAAGTCAAATTCAACTACCTCATCTCCAATCTTAAGAGAAATCTTAGCACTTTTAACATCTATCATAGCCCCCGATGTAGCAAGGAAAGGTCTACCTAAGATGATAGGTATTGTAGCATCTTCATCCATATCCAACACTACAAAATCAACCGGAATAACAAATTTCCCAACCCTTAAAGGCACATCTTCTACCTTTCCCTTAGGAATCTTGATCGACCTATCGACTAATTGCAAGGTAATCTTGGAAGGTAAAAGTTCTCCTAGACCTAATCTTTGATAAACCGAATATGGCATAAGGCTAACACTAGCTCCTAAATCACATAAGGCATTATCAATTTGGGTCTTGTTAATAGCACAAGGGATGGAAAAATTTCCGGGATCCTTCAACTTAGGAGCCATCTTGTTCATGATAATTGCACTACAATGTTCGGTAAGGCTAATTGTCTCCATCATATCACAAGTCCTTTTTCCACTCAAAATCTCCTTAAGGAACTTAGCATAGTTTGGCATTTGTTAAACAACATCGGTGAAAGGAAGAGTTAGATGAAGTTGCTTAAGCATCTCTACAAATTTCCCAAATTGCTCATCCAACTTATGTCTATTATATCTTTGGGGATAGGGAAGCCTTGGTTTGCAAACCTCTTTCTCTTTCTCTATCACCTTCTCTACTCGTTCCTCATCAACATTTTCACTCAAAGGACATTCATCACCTTCAACTTCAATGGGACTCTTACTAGTACTCTCTCTAGCAACACTCTTCTTAGGCACACCTCCCTTAAGGACTCTACCACTTCTAGTAACTATGGCATCCATAGGGTTCCTAGAATCTAGACTAGGTGGAGTCAAAGAAGAAGAGTTTGCATATTCTTTGAACACGCTAGTCAAGTGAGAAAGTTTTTCACTTAAATCCTTGTTATAAGCCAACATGTAATTAAACTTCTCTTCATTCAACGCCATATAAACTTCCAAAGTTTTGGCTTGTTTCTCAATGACACTTTCCAAAAATTCCCTAGAAGAAAATGATTGATCATAGGAATTATCACTTATACTTTTAGCATTAGGAACTAAATCAATTGGGGAACCTCTTTGAAAATATCCCCTAGTTTGATTTTGGCTCCTTTGTCGACCATGGTTATCATAATTAACCTTGATTATGATCTCCATGTCTATGGCCATGACCATGACCATTACAACCATGATGGTTATAGTTACCATGTATCCCTTGGTATCCATGATTTCTACAACCTCCATTTTGGTTATAATCATCATGATCATTATGATAATTCCTATTTCCAACATTCCTTTGAACATCAATTCTAGGTTCACAAACATAATTATTGATATAATTCACATGTTCCATTTCACTTCCATCACATTCATTACAAGGAACATTTGGGCACATAGAAGCATTATGATTATTCATTCCACACAATTCACACGGCCAACATTCCACAATCATGCAACAAGAAGAAAGATTAGAGTTAGAGTTAGAAGGTGTACCTCTCCCCTTAATTTGGGAGGGAAGAATTGGAGCTTGGGAAGGGGGTTTCTCAAGCTTTTCTTTAAGAGACATAACTTCTTTCCCTAAATCCGCAATCAAAGTAGTCAAATCATTGATGGCACTAAGTTGTTCAATTGAGTAACCCTTGTTTGTTGGTTCTCTCTCCACTTCTTGCCAATTCATGTAATGACGAACCACTTCATCAATTGCATCAACCACTTCTTCTTCCGTTTTGTTCATGATTGGGCCTCCGGCTCCGGCATCCAAACTTGCTCTCCCATGAGAACTCAACCCACCATAGAAGATATGTATGATTTGATAGGTAGGAATCCCATAGTGTGGACACTCCCTTTGATAATCCTTAAATCTTTCCCATGCCTCATAGAGACTTTCATTTGGCTTTTGCTTGAACCCTTGAATCAAAGCTCTTGCCTCCGCCGTCTTCTTTTGAGGATAGAAACGGAACAAGAAAGCTTTGGTGACATCATCCCAAGTTCTCAAAGAATTGGGCTTCACTTCCTTATCTAGCCATTCCAAAGATCTTCCTATGAGAGAGAAAGGGAACAACTTAAGGCGGATAAATTCTTGAGATACTCCATTGACCTTGATTGTGTTACAATATTTTTCAAACTCCTTAAGATGGTTTAATGGGCTCTCGTTCTTTGCCCCACTATATTGTCTCCTCTCAATTAGGGTGATCATTGCCGGCCGAATTTCAAAGTCAATTTCCGATGTTGTAGGTGGAGCTATGCCGCTCTCATACCTATATGCACCATGCACTCCTAGTTCCTTCAAGGCAACTCTTGAATTTCCTCCCATGGCTTGGGATCTATGCACACAAAACTCAAAGAAAATAGTAGTAGCACAGCTACAAGTGTAGCCTAAAGTGTAAAATCTTTTTGTATTTTGCAAATAAAGTGAAATAGACTCAACAACAACATGCACTCAAAGCACCATTCCCCGGCAACGGCGCCATTTTGATGGGATGAAGAACGGTAGGTCGTTGGGCTACCACCCCACCCAATTAAACAAAATTTGTAACTCAACTAACCCCTATAAAGTGTAGTGGTAAGTCAAGGTCGAACCCAAAGGAATGGAGGTCGAATGCACAATGCCTAAGTCAAGCTATTCCGAAGTCTAGTAGGGGTTTATGGTAGAAACTAGAGCTAAGTTAAGCAATGCAAAAATACTAACCAAATGCAAAGGCACTAGGGGAATGGATCCACATGCATCAAAAACAAAGTTCAATCAACTTGGGGATTCAACCAATCAAGTCAAGCAATGTGAGGGAAAACCGAAATTGCAACCAAGAGAGTACATCAAGCTATTCTCCTAGAGGTCTAATTAGCGTCAACTACATCAAACACTAGCTAGGAAACATCACAAGATATCTCAATCGAGTAAATGCAAACTATAAATCAATGGTCCGTATCAATGTGAACTCACAATGTAATCTAGTGTGAATAATAAGTGTGATCAAGCCTATTCAAGCACACACATGCACAAAGTCAATCAACCAATTTAATCACATCATCAACTCAATCAATTTCCCCCAAATTAATCTCAATTTATCGTCAATACATGCTTCACCACTACCCTAGCAAATAAACTACTCACAATCCATGAAGAACATCAAGATCAAAGCTAAACTAGTCATCATTCCCAAATTCATCAATTGAAATCAAATTGAAACCAACAAATTCAATCAAAATCAATCAAACTATCAATTAACCAAATCAAACAACAATACTAACGAAATTAAACATTAAATTGCATTAAAGAGTAAAGAATCCTTACAAACTTGGTAGAAATCAAATCAAATGTAGCAATCTTCAATCATCAATCATCAAACCCACATTTTCTCTCTCTAAAAATGCTAAGAACTAGTGTTTTTCTCTCTCTAAAATCTAATCTAATCTAATTCTCCCTAATGAAGATCTCCTTCTCTCTCCCTCAAAGGAAAGAAAATAACTATCAATACAAAGAGGAAGTTGGGATTGACGCCCAAAAATAGACCCACGCCGGTGCGGGCGCTCGAAGGAGAGAGAGTGGCGCGCACGGGAACACACCCAGAAAGGTGCGCCCGTACGCGCCTGGCGTGCGGCCACACGCGACAGATGTGCGGCCGTACACTTCTCGAGTGCGCCCGCACATCGCTGCTGCTTCCTTCTCTTCTTCTTCGTCCTAGCTCATACGGTGCACACATCCTAGATGATGGTGATGGAGGACAAGGTAGGTAGGAACTTTCTTGAATTTCTTGAAGAATATAAGCCATGAAAAGAGCATAAACAAGGCCTTGAAGCATGCTCCTTGGATCCCCCTTTGACTTGAAACTTCTTGCACAAGCTTTAGGCATGAAAATCAATGGAAGACCATGGAGAGGAAGCTCGGGAATCCTTGGACAATCAATCACAACCTACAATCAAAGGATAAAAGGCAAATAAAAGGGAAAAATAGCAAGTAAACTAGAAAATGCATAAAATAGAGAAACTAACTACAAAAAGCATGAAATGAAGAAAACTAGAATAAAATTAAGGAAAACTAAAGAAAAGAGAGATAAAATGAAATAAAATTCATCCAAAAAGGGACCAAATGAGTGCCATAAATGTCACTCATCAGGCATACCATAGAACACTGTTTTAAAGCCAAGGACTTAGTCCAAGGATTAATTGACAGTAAGAAATTGGTTCAAATTTGACCGGACAAAGAGGTATTTTCAGAATTAGTTAATGGAGTGTGGGACAGTGATGATGAGGATGTTTACCTCAAAGATATAGAAGACACTCCACTTTCCTCAATTTATCCGGTTGTGATATTTGGGATGAAGAGGATTCCCCTATCGATGTCCTCACAAGATTAGGGAGAATGCAACCTCCCATCACAACGCAACCTATTCCTACCACTCAACAAGTTCCCATAACAATCATAGAAGACAATGATGTTGTCAAACAAATAAAAAAGACTAAGGTCGAGATGAACGTATGGAAACTCTTAGCTACATCCCATGAACATAGGCTCAAAGTAATGGATGCTTTAGCTAAAGTAGGAATAGACTCAGAAACCACTTCTTAGGGGTTGGCTAACTTTCTCACGAGTGATCTTCCTAGCCCCATCAATCTAATCACCTTTTCTGATAAAGATTTACCTCCTGAAGGTGATAAACATAATAAGGTCTTGAACCTCACAGTGGTGTGCAAACGAACGAATGTTCCAATGACCCTTGTGGATAATGGTTCGGCAATTAATGTTTTCCCACTTAGAACTGCGAGGATGCTAGGAATAAGGCATGAAGATTTGACCCCATCAACACAAGGCATAAGAGCTTATGACAATACTCGTCCCCAAGCTCTTGGAACTATTACTATGAATGTCATAACAGGGGTTATTGATCATGCTACTACTTTTCAAGTGGTAGACATTAAAGCCTCCTTCAATCTATTATTGGGACGCCCTTAGCTTCACGATCTTAAGGCCATCCCTTCATCCCTCCATCAACAAGTTAAGGAAATAGTTGGAGGACTTCCTGTCATGATTGACGCTTCTCCTATGAGGATCAAGGCAATTGATAAGCCTCTCATAAATGTGGAGCATGATCTATGGGACTTCAATGCCGAAGAGGTCTCTTTCATCAAGGAAGATGAGAAGACCCCTCTTCACTACGAACTCCATTTAAATATGATAGCCAATGGCATTCTTAGAAAGCAAGGGCACTTTCCTAGAATGACTCTAGGAAAGAAAAAGGGAGTAGTAACACAAATGGGATCGCCTAGCCTTCCTAAATTAGATACTTTTGGACTTGGTTTCGAACCGACTCCGAAAGACTACAAGCAAGCCCGAGTGTAGGGAATATTTCAAGCATCCCACACTTGATCCCCATTGTGATCATACACTTAGCATGGTGGCATCCAAAGGGAAGGAAGCTATAGTAAAAGAGTCGCAACAAGTTTTAGGAACTTGTAAACCGTTCACAGGGTGAAGGTTACACCCCTTAACGATCCAGGAGATCCTTAACTCCATAGGTCGGGAACCATGACTGGAAGTTCGGGGATGAAGGTACAAATCCAATCTAAAAGAGATTGAACCAGCCCTAAATAGGCCTCTACTTTATTCTTCTCGTATTCAGGTGCGCTTTCTGACTAACATACAATCAATATATTAACCCTAAACCTGTTTAATCTATGTTGGTTGAATATTAATGCACAAACAAAACTATTATTGGTGATCACTTGAATTATAATCATATTAGCCTAAACAAGATGATTAATTATCTTATTAAGCGTGATTACAAGTACAAATTCCCTTTAAACATGCATAAAAGGCGTGATCAAGCAATAACAATAAAAATATATCAAGAAACATAATAATAACAATCATCATCATAATAATATTCTCAATAAAGCATAATATTAATAGCAAGATCCTAGGCATGATACTAACAAGATTAATAACAAACCCTAGCATGTCACTAAACATTAAAGATCAATTAACCCTAACATGACACTAACATGATATTAGGAAAGAAATAGGAAGCATCATAATAATATCAGAAATATTAGAAATCTATAAAAGCATCCTAACATGATACTAGGAACCAAAATAATCAAAGCATGATTTCTATATCAAAAGAATAACAATTAAATCACTTACTTGGATGCCTCGTACCTTTTTCTAATAACAAAATACACACATTAGTAACTTCAAGGAAAATAATAAATCAAAACAATTAAATTAAATAATTGAAATAGGGATTTGGGACCAAACCCTCAGAAATTATCAACCTTTCACGTCTAGGGCGAAGGCAACTTCGAACTTGGCTAGGTGTGTCTAGAACTAATGTATGTAGAATTTTGTAAAAAGGAAGGTTTTGAAAAAGAATAGAGATAGAAGGAAAGCTTCTAGATTTTTTAGAGAGAGAATAGATGATTGTTGAATTGTAGATTATTGATTACTGTTGATGATTGAAAACAGGGAGATACGACCCTTATTTATAGGAAAAATAGCACAGGATCAAAGAAAATCATATTCAGAATAAAATACCTTCTGTCGCCAACGACAGGAGTCAGCACCAGACGACAAGATCGTCGCCAGGCGACGAAGGTCAGCGCCGGGCGACGACTCTGTCGTCTCGCGCTGGTTCAAAAGTATAACGCGCTTTTACACGCGAAATCACTTTTTAAACCGGTTACAGGTAATTCTGTGTCCAAGCAGATTTAAAATCAGATTTAACATATTTTATTCAAAATAAAACTTCTTCAAAAAATATAATTATCAATCCTAATCCTATTAGAATTAAAGAGAACCTTCTAGATATTCCTAGAAGATCAAAATCAATCCTAATTACTTTAGAAATAATAATTAATAGGCCCTCCTCTAGATCATTGGACTATATTTAAAATCATTGGGCCTAATTTAATTTAATCAATAACTTCCTCATAATTCATCGGAATTGTGCTTATAATATATCATTGGAAAGCTCTTTTCAAACCTAATCCAACTACACTATTATTGGACCCTTATCATGGACCAAACCAGATTGGACTGGCTATTTTCATATAAATAGAATAAGAAAAGAAATAATTTTCAAAACAGAAAGAGAAATATTTTAAGAAAAACATCCTCATCACTAGACTTTCCACATTTTCACTTCGTTCGATAATCAAATGACGTAAAGGTATTCATCACTGGGTTTGGTTTTGGGGAGACACATTTGGGTGTCTACACCAAGAAAAGATTAATGCACGGAGGAATGCTCATACTCAAAAGAAAGCAATCCCAATGGATCGTTACCCTCTCACTCTGAATGGACAATTCATAAAGAAGGGTGAGGATTATCCATGCTACGAATTTCCCAAACCCTTTTTAAAAGATGGGGTGAGAAAACCAGGGTTCGAAATCTTATTGGATTTCAACTTCCTAGATGAGATTCGAACTCTGAGTCACAAAGAGAAAACACCCCCCATGCTTTGACTTCAATGTCATGGGACTCCTCTTTGGCTACGAGAAAAATGAGCCTAAGCGCATCGACGATGATTGATAATTTGTTATTTCATACGATTTTAGAGTGATTTCGAACCTTGTTTACTTGGTATATTGACATTTTGGTTCACTTTTACTCTATTTTTGTTCAACTTTTGTGTATCCCTTGCTTCACGAGTTGTTAGTGTTTTTGTTGGGTTTTTAGGTTCAAAGACGACCATTTGAGGCATTTGGATGATAAACCGAGGTTAGAAGCCGAAACAATGGAGCAAAACCGAAGAAAAGTTAAGATAAAGGCCTTAGAGATTCTGCACGGACATGCAAAGTATGGCACGTCCGTGCAGAAGAGTTCCAGCACGACTAGAAGCTACTGCCTACTGCTTTCAAGGCATGCACGTCCGTGCAGAGCTCAGCACGTCCGTGCAAGATATTCAGCACGTCCGTGCCTGATCCTGCACGTCCGTGCAGGTTACTCAGCACAAATTAGTTTTAAAACTAATTCTACTGAACAAGGCATGCACGTCTGTGCCATATTTGGCACGTCTGTGCAGGATGCCCTGAGTAAAACAGCACCTTCTGCCTCCCAGGTGCACGCCCATGCCAACCTTAGCACGTCCGTGCAAGTATAGCTGCACGTTCGTGCCAACCTCAGCACGTCCGTGCTGACCTGTAGCCGTGCCCGACTCTTGTTTTCTCCGTCCTTTTTATTTGGGGGTCTTTATAAATAACCCGGGGAGCTCATTTGCACAGCAGCGAAGTTTTTAGTGCTTCCTCTTAGTTTGCAATTGTAGAAACACAAATATTCTCAAATCATTAGTTATATTATAATTATTAGCTTGGAAATTTCATTCTCAATCATTGTAGAAGACAAGTTCCACCATTGATATTCAAGTTGAAGCTTCTAGTAACATTTTCTCACTCTTCTCTTCCATTTTAATTGCTTTGATTGTTAATTATCTTGCTTAATTCTTGTATTCTTAGATTGTTATTTAGCTTAATCTTTAGTTAATTCTTGTTCATGAGTTACTTGAAATCCTTAATTGCTTTAATCTCCATGGATTGTGAGTAGTCTAATTTTCTAGGGTTTGGGTAAAACCCTTAATGTAGTCACTAATTACTTATTGCATGTGTTAATTTGATAATTGTTGGGTGTTAATTAGTTGAGCTTAAGTGGTTTAATTGCTTAGTTCTTGTATATGGCCATTGGTAGAACTATTATCTAAGCTTTCTCAACGAAGGATCGAGAGATGAACTTGAGTTAGCTCCCTTATGCTTAATTGACTTGAAATGCCATGAGAATAGGAATTTCCAGTCAAGGGAATGTTTTTGTCATCGTGATTATGCTTTAATACTTGTTTTATGCTTTGTAACCACGAGAGTAGGTTGTATTCATAATTCGAGTAATCCCTCTAGCTTGAGAGAGTAGTTAGGTGCTTTAGATGACTTCCCCTATATTATCCCCTCAAATTACCATTGTTTGCTACTTGCTAATTGTGATATGTGACGAAATTGAGTGGTATATCCCAAGCCCTAGAACTCTCTAAATATTGTTAATCTCCCCCTAGCTTTAGTTGACTTGAACTAGCACTTGTTACATAAAGCCAAACTAATCTCGACTTCATTTAGCTTATTTATGCGCTAGTATCTCGGTGGTTGATTCAACGCCTCTCTTGGGTTCGACCCTTTCTTACCCTTGCTATTAGTTAGTGAGACCAAGATAGGACTTTATCTTTGGTAGGCTCAACGACGGCCTATCAAATTTTGGCGCGGTTGCCGGGGAGGCAAAGTCACATTGAATGTATTATTGTTGAATGAGTCTAAGTGTGTATATTTGTATCATTATTTTTGTTATTTATTTTTATATATTTGTGTTTTCAACTTGTGATAGTCATTGCTAACGTTTTTCTTAGCTTTGTTTGACCTTGCATGACACGGAAGAGTAAGCAATCACCGCTTATTCCCGTTGATCCAGAGTTAAATAGGACTTTGAGAAACGTGAGGAGGCTTTTGCAAGGCACACCCGAGTTCTCTATTGTATATTCGGATTCCGATCCAAAGGAAATCTTTGCAACCAACGAAGAAGATAACATGGGTGATAACAATCCTCCTCCACCATTGTTATGAGATTATGACCACCCCAATGCCTTCACACTTTGGAGTGGCATACGTCTCCCTACTACGAATGCAAATAATTTTGAGCTTTCACCTCAACTCATCCGTATGATACAAAGTGATCAATTTGGTGGGAGTTCTCATGAGTGTCCTTTTGCTCATTTGGACAACTTTCTCGAATTGTGCACAACCATCAAGCAAAACAACATCACGGAAGAGTTCATCCATATGCACATATTTCAATTCTCCCTCCGTGACAAAGCAAAGCATTGGTTAAGAACGGTAGAAGAGGGATCATTGACCACATGGGATGAAGTCACTAGAGCTTTCCTTGGAAAATATTGTCCACCCAAAAAGACCACCGAACTAAGAAGGAAAATCACCAATTTCAAACAAGAGATTGATGAAACCTTAAGTGAAGCTTGGGAGCGTTTCAAGGACTACACTAGAAAATGCCCACACCATGGTTTCACATTATGGATCATTGTTTAAAGCTTTTATGATGGTCTTACTCCTACTTCAAGGGCCAACCTTGATAACGGGGCCGGTGGTAGCCTTAAAAAGCTATCGGTAGATGACGCATACAAGATGATTGAAGAAGTGGCAAAGCACTATGCATACGAAGGTGATAGACGGCAACCTCAAGCAAAGAAGGGCGAAATCCACGACCTTAGTGCAATAGACCTTATTGCATCAAAGTTCGACATGCTAGCTCACAAGCTAGATCAAGCCACCCTTACATCTCCAAGCTCTTCTTCACAACAAGTCATGTCTTGTGAAACTTGTGGAGGAAATGATCACTTGTCCTCGTATTGCAACTCAACTAACTAAGAACAAGCTGCGGCTATTGGGAAAAGAAACGATCAATACTCTCAACCCTACAATCAAGGTTGGAAACCCCAACAAAACACGGGTTGGAAACAATAAAATCAAGGCCCCCCTCAAAACCAATACAACCAATCTCATCCACAAAACCAACAAGCTCCTTACCGTCATCCTAACCAAAGGGACCAAAACCAACAAAGGCAACAATATAACCAACCCGCTCCTCCACCTCCTCAAAAATCTAGCCTTGAAGCCGCACTTGAGACCTTCATTACACAACAAGGAAAAAGCAATGCGGATATGCAAGCGAACATCCAACAACTTCAAGCACACAACAAGATAATTGAGAATCAATTGGCTCAAATTGCGCAACAAGTTGGAAGTTCATCCTCCAATCCTAGTGGTCACTTCCCAAGCTCAACGGTTGTGAACCCAAAAGAGCAAGCTAAGGCCATTACTTTGAGATCGGGGAGAGGTTATGAAGGGCCGGTTATGAGTGAAGAGGAGCCACAAAAGAGAGATGAGGGAGTTGTGGTGAGAAATGAGGATGAGTTTGAAAATGAGATAGTTGATGTTGAGAGAAAGGAGCCACAAAGTAAAAATGAGGGAGATTAGGAAAAGGTAGAAAAGCCCCCTATGAAAGTAAACAAGCCTCCCATTCCATTCCGTCATAGGATTGTTGAAAAGAAATTGAATGAAAAGTTTTCAAACTTTCTTGAAGTCATGAGAGGACTTCAAGTGAATATCCCCTTTCTTCATGCTATGTCACAAATGCCTACATATGCAAAATTTTTGAATGATCTTTTATCCAACAAGAGTAGGCTTGAGGAGAGTGCAACCATCTCCCTTCCTAAGGAGGTGTGTGCAATCATTCAAAACAAGCTCCCTCAAAAGCTTGGTGACCCCGGTAGCTATGTAATACCGGTGAAGATTGGAGATTTAGAGGCTATGGATGCTTTATGTGATCTTGGGGCAAGTGTGAGTTTGATGCCCTATTCTATTGCTAAGAGTTTGAAGGTGGGAGACTTGAAGCCAATAAGAATGTCCTTACAATTGGCCGACCGCACGGTTAGGCTACCTTTGGGAATTCTTGAAGATGTACCGGTTCAAGTTAGAAGAGTATTTGTGCCATGTGATTTTGTGGTAATGGAAATGGAAGAAGATACTACGGTGCCCCTAATCTTGGGAAGACCGTTTTTGAACACCGCGGGTGTTGTGATTGATATGAAGCAAGGAAGATTGACCTTGAATGTGGGAGATGAGAAAATATCATTTTCATTCCCACAAACATTGAAAAAGCCATTGTATGATGAAGTTCATAGAGTTGATACATTGGAAAGGGACTTAGAGAAGTTCCAAGAAAATTTGTTTGAAGGAGATCCTTTACAAGCTATCCTAACGGGAGGCTTAGTTGAGGAAGGTGAAGAAACGAGGAGGTATGATCTTTTGCTCAACCAACCTTTAGTCCACAACGAAAAGAAAGTGGAAGTGCTTAATGTGGAGGTAAAAGAGGAGAGGACTACGCCTCCTCACAAGGTTGAACTTAAACCCCTTCCTCCTTTACTTAAATATGTTTTTCTTGATGATAGTGAGAATTATCCCGTTATTGTCAATGCTAAACTTGATGATATCTCTCTTGGGAAACTCCTAGTTGTTTTAAGGGAGTATAGAGGTGTCATTAGGTACAAAATTGATGACATCAAGGGGATAAGTCCTACTATATGCATGCATAAGATTTTACTTGATGATGATCATGCTTCCTCGATTGAACACCAAAGAAGGCTCAATCCAAACATGAAGGAAGTTGTGAAAAAAGAAGTTTTAAAACTTCTTGAAGCGGGCATAAACTACCCTATCTCCGATAGTAAGTGGGTTAGCCCGGTTCAAGTTGTGCCTAAAAAAGGAGGCATGACCATCATCAAGAATGATAAGGGTGAGACCATTTCTACGAGGTCGGTCACCGGGTGGAGGATGTGTATTGATTATCGAAAATTGAATAAGTCCACCCGGAAAGACCACTTCCCACTCCCCTTCATCGATCAAATATTGGAAAGACTAGCATCACATAGTCACTATTGTTTCTTGGATGGATACTCGGGATTCTTCCAAATCCCAATCCAACCCGAGGATCAAGAGAAGACTACATTCACATGCCCTTTTGGCACCTTTGCTTATCGAAGGATGCCATTTGGACTTTGTAATGCACCTTCCACATTTCAAAGGTGTATGATGTCTATTTTTTCCGACATGCTTGAATCATCAATTGAAGTATTCATGGATGACTTTTTTGTTTTTGGTTCATCTTTTGACATTTGCCTTTCAAATTTGATTAAAGTATTGAAAAGATGTCAAGAGGTGAACTTGGTTTTGAATTGGGAAAAATGTCATTTCGTGGTAGAAGGAATTGTTCTTGGTCATGTAATTTCTAGTAGGGGCACTGAAGTAGATCGTGCCAAAATTGAGGTCATTGAGCGCCTCCCACCCCCTGCAAATGTGAAGGGGATAAGGAGCTTTCTTGGACACGCGGGTTTTTACCGCCGGTTCATAAAGGATTTTTCAAAAATCGCAAAGCCGCTCACTCAATTGTTGGTAAAGGATGCCCCTTTTGTGTTTACTAATGATTGTTTCCTAGCATTTGATAGGTTGAAGGAGGCATTGATTTTGGCTCCTATCATTCAACCCCCTAATTGGGAGCTTCCTTTTGAGCTTATGTGTGATGCTTCGGATTTTTCCATTGGGTCCGTTCTTGGACAAAGGAAGGATAAGAAGCTCCATGCTATCTACTACACTAGCAAAACTTTGGATGATGCACAAAGGAATTACACAACCACGGAAAAGGAGTTTATAGCCATTGTTCATGCAATTGAGAAGTTTAGGTCATACTTGTTGGGATCTAAAGTCATAGTCTTCACCAACCATGCGGCCTTGAAGTACCTCTTGTCCAAGAAGGAACAAAAGCCAAGATTGATACGGTGGGTCTTGCTCTTACAAGACTATGACATTGACATTAAAATGTGGTGGCCGGTCATCTTTCACGGTTGCCTATCCTTGTAGGTGATCTTGATAACTTGCCAATCGACGATTCATTCCCGGATGATCAACTATTTGCTATTCTCCAAGAACCAGCACCATGGTTTGTGGACATTGCAAACTACTTGTCTTGCACTATTCTCCCTCCTGACCTCTCCTATCAACAAAAAAGGAAGTTTCTTCATGATGTTCGCCAATACTTTTGGGACGACCCCTTGCTCTTCAAACAAGGTGTTGATGACCTTTTTAGAAGGTGTGTCTAGGATAAATAAATTGAAGATGTTATCACAATGTGTCACTCCTCACCTTGTGGAGGACATATGAGTGCCAACAAGACCTTGGCGAAAATATTGCAATGCGGTTTCTTTTGGCCAACAATGTTCAAAGATGTGTGGGGTGTGGTGAAAGCTTGTGACCAATGTCAAAGAACCGGTAATATTTCAAAAAGAAATGAAATGCCTTTGAACAACATCCTTGAACTTGAAACTTTTGATGTATGGGGCATCGATTTTATGGGGCCTTTCCCGAGCTCTTTTGGGAACAAGTTATTTCTAGTGGCCATCGATTACGTATCAAAGTGGGTGAAAGCGGTTGTATCTCCTACTAATGATGCTAAGGTTGTGGTCAAGCTCTTCAAAAGAGTAATTTTTCCAAGGTTTGGAGTGCCCCGGGCTGTGATTAGTGATGGAGGTTCACACTTTGCAAAACGATCCTTTCAAGCTCTCCTTGAGAAATATGGTGTGAGGCACAAGGTGTCATTAGCTTACCACCCCCAAACAAGTGGTCAAGCTGAAATTTCAAACCGGGAGGTAAAAATGATCCTTGAGAAAACGGTGGATAGGTCTAGAAAAGATTGGTCTACAAAGCTTGATGATTCTCTATGGGCCTATCACACCGCGTTCAAAACTCCTATTGGCACCACACTATACAAGCTTGTTTATGGGAAGTCATGCCACTTGCCGGTAGAACTTGAGCATCGGGCTCATTGGGCTATCAAAACATTGAATTTCAACCTTCAAAGCGCCGATGAGAAGAGGTTGCTTGACCTCCACGCCTTGGAAGAATTAAGAATGGATGCATATGAGAGTGCAAGGATTTACAAAGAAAAGACCAAGGCTTGGCATGACAAGCATACTAGCAAAAGGGAGTTTAAGGAAGGTGATAAGGTCCTACTTTTCAATTCCCGGTTGAAGTTGTTTCCGGGTAAGCTTAAGTCAAGATGGAGTGGACCTTTCACCGTTAAGAAGGTGTTTCCATATGGAGCGATAGAAATCTCAAATGACAATGGTGAACCGTTCAAAGTGAATGATCAAAGGCTTAAGGCATACTTTGACGGTTTTGTGCATGAGGAAGCCAAGGTTGTTCACCTGAATGAGTTTGATGTTCCCTACTCTCATTGATCTCGCAATGTCGTCAAGCTAGTGACGTTAAAAGAGCGCTTCTGGGAGGCAACCCGAGTTTCTCAACTCTCTCTCTCTCACAAACTATTATTTAATTTCCATCACTCTTACTATTACTAACTTTTCTCTCAATGTCTTTTGTAGGTGTTGATGAAAAGAAAAGTAAGAAAAGGTTTTTATGGAAGTGAAGTAGTAGATAATAATAATAATAATAATAATAATAATAATAATGGTAATGATAATAATCTTATTATTATTATGCCTTACTATTACTATTATTCAAAAAAAAAATAAAAGGGGAGGATCGTGCAGCATCAGGTCTGCACGGACGTGCAGAGCATCGCACGTCCGTGCAGAGGCAGTCAGAAGCAATCAGAAATTTTGATATAAATTTATCCAGATTGGCACGGACGTGCCAAATTAAGCACGTCCGTGCAAGGTGGCTAAGCACGTCCGTGCTAAGTACTGCACGTCCGTGCTGAACAAGTCAGTATGTTATCTAAGTTTCTATCTGAGGCTGCACGTCCGTGCCAAATTACGCACGTCCGTGCAACGTAGCACGTCCGTGCCGCATATTGCACGTCCGTGCCAAATAAGTCACTACCCTACCCACGTTTCTGTCTGAGGCTGCACGTCCGTGCCAATTGTTGCACGTCCGTGCCGCCCCGAAAATGGCTGGCAGCAGCACGGTTATAACGAAAAAAAAAAATTCACTCATTCTTATTTCTCTATCTCATGATTCTCACTCCTCCTCTCTCTAAAACTCTTACTTCCTCCTTTAAAACCCACTCAATTCTCCATTCTCACCCAAATCCTCACCCAAATTCAACAATTTTCTCCAAAATCTTCACTCCATTTCAACATTTTCACAATCTACTACTCCTTTTCTCACATTCAAACCCAAAAATCACCCAAAATGCTCAAACCCTAACCTTGAAAAATCAATTTGGGGGTTTTCTTTGGAGTTAAAGTTCAAGACAATTGGTTGAAGGAGTAAGTTCAAGTAAGCAAAAGGAAGGTTAGAAAGGTTCATTTGCGGGTTTTACACTCACAATAAGCTCGGTATAATCGTTCCTCCCTTTCACTAATTTCTTGTTTGATTCCTTGAATTTTTGCATGAAATTGCTTGAGAAAGTTTGTTTGAATTGGTTGGAGTGATTGATAGTTGATAATTGAAAAGCATTATTGAGTTTGAATGGATTTTGGTGTTTTTTGAGAATTGGATTTTTTGTAAGTGAGGTTGAAAAATTGATTTTCATGAAGGAAGAACATGCTTGTTTAGGTGGATTGTTGTGTTGGTTTGTTTGATAATATTGCATGAAATCGATGTAGAATTGTTGTAGATGCATTATTGAAGTGGTCTTTGTTGCTTGGTGATTTGCTTGGTGATTTGCTTGTTTTAGGTGGGAGACTTAGAACTTGACTTGATTGTGTTGTGTTCATTGGCCTTGTTTGAGCTTTGGTTGGTCGACTTGTGGACTTAGTCTCTTTGTGTGGTTGCGAGGTGATTATTTTGTCTTGGTTTGTTTGCTTGCATTGCATTAAGACCGACCATGTCTAGAAGAAATTGACCTAGAAACACGGATGCTAGGTACCGCAACCCCTCTCCTCCTCCTCCCGTTGATCCACCACAAGTGGACACTATGGGAATCGTGTTCAATGACCCAACATTTTTGAACAACTATATAAGAATAAGTAGGAGGAGAGTTCGACCTACAAAGTTCTATGACGAGAGTGTTGCCGAGGCTTTAGGGGTAGGGGAAGATGTTAGGATGCTTTTCGAGGGTTGTGGCTTAGGAAATTGGCTAGATTTAAGCGCCCCGACCTACAAAAGGTTGACACTTAAATTCCTCTCCACCCTGCAAGTGCAACGAGACAACAACAGATCCCCCCGCTGCCTTACCTCCCAACTCATGAACACCCAACACAACTTGAACATAAAGAGGGTGAACCAAGCTTTTGGGTGGCCAATTAATGGCACCATAGGACCAAAGGATAGGCCCCCCCCGTAACTATTGTGCGGGTGAGTTTTGGAGGAAGATCACTGGCCTTTTCAACTACAACCCTAGGACTGATAAAGCTACGGCCATAATCCACCCCGCCTTTAGGATGTCACAGCGCACCATAGCGAACACGACGTTCGCTAGAGGTGATAGTTCGGGTGTAGTGTCCACTAGGGAGCTTCAATTCCTATGGCACTTGAGCGAGGGTAGTACGGCCCTAGATGTAGGGGCCTGGTTTGTCGATCACCTAGAGGATGTTGACACTGGGTCCGGCAACATCACCATAGGTGGCATGGTCACTATTATTGCTTCTGCTCTTAACCTTGATTTTGCAGATGAGCAGGTTTGCCCAAGGCCGATGCAGCTAGACATGCAGTCGCTTAGGACCATGAGATGGGTTGCGGACGTGGAAGGGCCGCATCCTTACTTGTGGCACGTGAGTGGCCGCCCCTATGCCTATCTCCCCGATCCGGAGCGGACTTTCATCTACGACGAGAGCAACTGGGTCTTCGAGATGGACCACCCTTGGATTCCCGGTGATGATGAAAAAGAACATGAGCAAGAGCAAGAACAAATGCAACAACAACAATTCCAACAACAACAACAATATGAGCACCAACAAGGGTACCAAGGTCAAGGCATGGGTGAGGGCAACCCACCCCTTTCCTTCGAGCAACAAATGCAAATGATGAATGCCGGGTTCAACCGCATGTCCACTGAGTTCGAGACTACGAGAAAGTCTCACGAAGACATGAGGTCCTCCTACGACAATATGAGGACAAGCTTTGAGGATCTTCGATCGGAATTGGGTGAATTCCGGAACGTCTACCGACATTGGTACCCCGGGGGCTCAAGCTCCCAAGGAGGCCCGAGCCAATGAGTTAGTTCTCTTTCTTCCCCTTCTTGTGCTTTAATTGTTTTAACATTAGGGACAATGTTTATGATAGCTTGGGGGGAGTCTTTCTCTTTGGTTCATATGTTGGTTCTTGTATGTTCTTGTTGGTATAAAATTTGTATGTTGTTTGTTCCTTCCCCTAGCATCCAAACCCCTAAACATCCAAATTTTCTCCCTTTGAAATCCAACACCCTAAATCCAAATCTCTTAATATGTGAATACTTCTCTTCTCTCTTTATTTATTTAGATGTATAGTTGTGCTTCAATTTTTTTTTTTTATGATTAGCTTAGTTTTCTTAACTTTTTATCTATTCTTGTTTTCTAGCAACCTCTAGTAAAAAAAAAAAAAAAAAGAATGGAAAAATGGCCCTTGGATGAGACTCAAATGACGATGCTTATATGATTTGCTTGCTTGACTCTTGAGTGATGAGTAAAAGTTCTTTTAGAAGGGTGTATGCGAGAGTTGGGGTAATTTAGAGGCTTATTAATCTTGATTGCATTAGAGTATATGAAATGAAAACCGATGAATGCTCAATTGCACGTCTAGTATAGGATATTGTCAAATTTGCCCAAAGTAGGATATGTTTGAATCGAATTGCGGTCCCTTGTGCCCTTGATGTTCCTCCCCTCCTCCCCCTAAATGAAACTCTATTAGGGAATTGGTTCTATTTGTATCTTGTGTAATAACTGACATAATAAGCCACATGTATCGAATAAAAGAAAGAGCCGCTCACAGTTAAAAGAGGCGAGGGCAATGAATGTTAAAAAAAAAGAAAAAAAAAAGAAAAAAAAAGAAGAAAAAAAAAAGAAAAAAAAGTAGAAAAAGAAAAGGAGATCAAAAGCTCCTCCAAATTTCTCAAAGTTTTCAATTTTTCTTCTCTAGAGGTCAATTTGTGGATGCCTCCCACACACTATCTATTAAGATGTTTCTTGTGTAAATTTCCCAATTAGAGCGTAGTTGAAAGGGCTTGGGAGTGCATTTTGGGAGGTGGACTTGCATTTTGAGATTTTATAACCGAAAGAGGGGTTTTTGCAACTTTGGAATATCTAGACGTGCTCTAATGAACTAGTAAAAGGTATAAGGAAGTATCCTAGTGCAACCTTGCTTAATTCTCCTTTCTACCCCCAACTCATGTGCACATTTGTATGATCGGTAATTCTTGAAAGTCGCTCACTTGTCTCGCTTGTGATTTATATCCCGATGAGTTGACTTGGGCAATAAAAACATTGGTTTTGGTGTGTATTGATCACCTTGATGATGATGATGTGTTATGATAATTTTGGCATGGTTTGTGTGAGTTGTGGGTTAAGCTCAAGGGAAACCCTCACGAGATAAAAACTCGTCCTCTTAGGCGACTTAGGGGTTTAAATTGCTTTTCACTTGTGCTAAAAGTGTTTATGGTTCTTGCCATGCGGATTTGTGTTTGTGTTTTCTCTTTAAGTATCTTTTCTTAGTTTGATCATTAGCAAGTAATCTTCCTTATATATTTGACATGTTTGTTTTGCTCGAGGACTAGCAAAATCTTAGCCTGGGGGGATTTGATAACTTGTTATTTGATACGATTTTAGAGTGATTTCGAACCTTGTTTACTTGGTATATTGGCATTTTGGTTCACTTTTACTCTATTTTTGTTCAACTTTTGTGTATCCCTTGCTTCACGGGTTGTTAGTGTTTTTGTTGGATTTTTAGGTTCAAAGACGACCATTTGAGGCATTTGGATGATAAACCGAGGTTAGAAGTCGAAACAATGGAGCAAAACCGAAGAAAAGTGAAGTTAAAGGCCTTAGAGAGTCTGCATGGACGTGCAAAGTATGGCACGTCCGTGCGGAAGTGTTCCAGCACGACCAGAAGCTACTGCCTACTGCTTTCAAGGCTTACACGTCCGTGCAGAGCTCAGCACGTCCGTGCAGGATATTCAGCACGTCCGTGCCTGATCCTGCACGTCCGTGCTGGTTACTCAGCCCAAATCAGTTTTAAAACTGATTCCACTGAACAAGGCCTCCACGTCCGTGCCATATTTTGCACGTCCATGCAGGATGCCCTGACTAAAACAGTACCTTCTGCCTCCCAGGTGCACGCCCGTGCCAACCTCAGCACATCCGTGCAGGTATAGCTGCACGTCCGTGCCAACCTCAGCACGTCCATGCTGACCTGTAGCCGTGCCCGACTCTTGTTTTCTCCGTCCTTTTTATTAGGGGGTCTTTATAAATAACCCGGGGAGCTCATTTGCACAGCAGCGAAGTTTTTAGTGCTTCCTCTTAGTTTGCAATTGTAGAAACACAAATATTCTCAAATCATTAGTTAGATTATAATTATTAGCTTGGGAATTTCATTCTCAATCATTGTAGAAGACAAGTTCCACCATTGATATTCAAGTTGAAGCTTCTAGTAACATTTTCTCACTCTTCTCTTCCATTTTAATTTCTTTGATTGTTAATTATCTTGCTTAATTCTTGTATGCTTAGATTGTTATTTAGCTTAATCTTTAGTTAATTCTTGTTCATGAGTTACTTGAAATCCTTAATTGCTTTAATCTCCATGGATTGTGAGTAGTCTAATTTTCTAGGGTTTGGGTAAAACCCTCAATGTAGTCACTAATTACTTGTTGCATGTGTTAATTTGGTAATTTTTGGGTGTTAATTAGTTGAGCTTAAGTGGTTTAATTGCTTAGTTCTTGTATATGGCCATTGCTAGAACTATTATCTAAGCTTTCTCAACGAAGGATCGAGAGATGAACTTGAGTTAGCTCCCTTATGCTTAATTGACTTGAAATGCCATGAGAATAGGAATTTCCAGTCAAGGGAATGTTTTTGTCATCGTGATTATGCTTTAATACTTGTTTTATGCTTTGTAACCACGAGAGTAGGTTGTATTCATAATTCGAGTAATCCCTCTAGCTTGAGAGAGTAGTTGGGTGCTTTAGATGACTTCCCCTATATTATCCCCTCAAATTACCATTGTTTGCTACTTGCTAATTGTGATTTGTGACGAAATTGAGTGGTATATCCCAAGCCCTAGAACTCTCTAAATATTGTTAATCTCCCCCTAGCTTTAGTTGACTTGAACTAGCACTTGTTACATAAAACCAAACCAATCTTGACTTCATTTAGCTTATTTATGCGGTAGTATCTCGGTGGTTGATTCAACGCCTCTCTTGGGTTCGACCCTTTCTTACCCTTGCTATTAGCTAGTGAGACCAAGATAGGACTTTATCTTTGGTAGGCTCAACGACGGCCTATCAATGATTCTGCGCTTATCCAAACAATCTTGCAAAATGAAAACTTTGATGTCACAAAAGCTCATTACTCTGGCAGAAGGATTAGTTCGAGGATGGCGAAAGACTGTGAAGGTAACTTCACCAAGTGCAAGAAAGATCTCTAAAACGATAGGACAAGGAAATTAGGTCTGAATTCATGTCTTCTGTAGTCGAGTCCTCTAAATCTCCATGAACGCGGGGAAATTAGGTCGTTGACTAACCTCCTCACAGCCAAATTTTTTTTATTATAATCCTAAACTAACCCCCAAACAAGTCTAGTGGTAAGTTCGGAGTCGTACCATAAGGAACGATAATGTTAGATTGTTCTCAATCTAATGCTTAAGCTACGCTAAAGTCGGTTTATGGATATTGGACACTACAACTACACTAACACAGATATAAAGAACAAAATATTATAAAGTCTACTAGGGGTAAAGATCCACTTTGAACAATTAACAAGTTAATAAGAATGCATTTGATAATCAATCATGCAAAGAAAGAATTAAAATGGGAAATAATTACACTCAAGAGCAATCTCTCAAATTCCTAGCCTAGATCCCTCATTGACTAGGTGCATAGAAGAAATTACCCAAAATGCAATCAAATATAACAATTCTAATTCATAATCCCTTGTCAAACTAGAACTAATATGCAATTAAGTTTGCTATCATGGGAGATCAATCCAATCTAAAACAAACAACATGCCATCATCAATTCAGTCAATTTAATCACACAATTATCATCAAATTTATCTCAAATAACTCAATTAACCATAAAAAGCTTCACTCAACACCTAGTAGAAGAAAATCTACTCAAACATGATTAACAAGGCAATTAAAGAAAGCATAAAGAGAAAAGAGAGTAAGAATGCTCATTGATATAAGATGGAGACCTTCAAATCATCAAATTCCTCCTTTAATTATCCAAAATCCATGAAAACCATTGTGTTTCTCACTTTCTCTCTCCAAAATTTGAGAGTTTCTCTCTCTAAAAACCTAAAACTAATCTAAAAACTACTGAAGAAATGAATTCCTCTCTCTAAAATGAGCAAAAAATCTATTTATACTCCTTACTAAATTGCCTAGGAAGCTCCGCAAAAAGTCGAGCAGCACGTATAGGAGCGGGCGCTCCAAAGGTTGTGCACGGGCGCTCCTAGCTGCAGGAAAAAGAGGCAGAATCATTCCAGAAATTTTGGAGCGGGCGCTCCTCTTAGACTGCACGCTCGCTCCTACGCGCTAGACAAAACTACTCAGCTTCAAACAAACATAACTCCCTCGTTTTACATCGGAATTGAGCATATGACCTATCGTTGGAAAGCTCTCGAGATAAGCTTTCATATCCAATTAGAATCACTCCAAAATGTTTTGTACATCAAAATATATAGGCATTTGAAGTTCAACCTTTGCAAATCAAGTGCACATTTCTTCATTACTTGTTCTTTTATGTATTATATTTCTTCAATCTTGAACAATGAACTTGTCCAAGTGTTCCTAAACATAAGAACAAATTAATAAAGTTTAATCTAATGCAATAAGCAACCAAAATATGCAAGAAAGCTAAAATTGAGCAATTATGGCATTTCACATGCAAACATGACAAATGTAATAAAACGTTATTAAATCCAAGTAATAAGACATCAAAACTATGAAAAACTAACTAGAAACTCCTAAAAAGTAGTGACATATTTGGCACTTATCAAATTCCCCTAAGCTTACCTTTTGTTCGTCCTCGAGCGAAACATAATGAATACAGTGGAAAATGGTGCATTTTCTTCAAACAAAGAAAAATAGAAGGGAAAGAATATACACTAACTCACTTTCGTAGGAATCACGAATACATTTAGCGTATGCATCAAGCACTTTAAACCCCTTAGATCGCTCTAGAGGACGAGTATGCTCTCGTCAGGGTATCCTAAGAGTTTAACCCATAACTATTGATAAAAATCAAGGCAAAGCAATAAATAAATAAATAAAATAAAATAAATCGAAGCAAAAAAGAGGTTACAAGCGTTCTAGAGTGGACTTTTATGATAAAACAAGCACTAATGAATGTCAATCTTTCTAAAATAATAAAGGTATGCACGTTCTAAGATGTCCAAGGTTGATTGAAACATAACATATGCTAAGCATAGAGAACTAACAGAAACACATTCCACCTTTTGCTCCAACCAATCAAACCACGTCCTCTCTACAAGTTTCAAATCCACTTTCAAGTTATCTTCTCTAATTCCACGAAGGTTACCCGACATCTTGGCTATGCAAACTCGCTCTATAGGCTTAATTCATATTTCCCGCCACCAATAAATGACTCAACCCTTTAGGGTCAAAATGATTTTCAAGGTTGTAGCATATAGGCTAGGAGAGTAAAGGTGTGGAAGACTTTTGAAATTGGTGGTAAACCTACACGTGAAGCTCGGGTAGAACTTTTCCCACAAGATCCAATCCAATCCAAAACAAAAGTACCAACTATGCTCATAAAATAAATTTCCCCCAAGCTTATTTAACAAAAAATAACAAAAATACGGAAAAACAACTATAACAAAATCTTTTTGTGCTTTTTGATCTTCTTTTACTTTTTTTTTCGATTTTTTTTCAAGCTTTTGTTTTTGTTTTTTCATTTAATGTCATTGCCTCTTTTAACTTTGGACGACTTTTTCTCAAAATACATTTGCTTTTATGCACAAACTTATATACAACACATACTTTCTTTGCAAATGAACTCATAATTCTAAACTTGCACCATAAACAATAAAAAACAAGCCCCAAAACAAAATTGCTTCACAAAACTAAAGGTAGAAAGTGAAACCAAGACTTGAAGGCTTGTATTGTGGCTAGAGAAAAGAAGGTGTATGGCTCTAAAGGGTTCGCAAGAGGGGCAAATGCAAACCAAAACCAGAAATAGAAAATCTATATCCTATATAAAGAAGTATAAGAACCCCGAAGAAATGCCTCTGTCATCTCCTAAAATGGCTCGGTCGTGATCTTGGGAGCTAAAAGTCAAGTTCTAGATATGAGAATGCAATAGCCAAGGATCTAAATATGCCACTCAACAAAGTATGATGAAGGCTTGAACAATTATACCTCACTAGGGATAGCAATACCTAATTCTTGATTTCATATCCACTATAGAGAGCAACTCAATCTTACCGCAAGCAAGTGAATTTGGGATTCATGGTCCGAAAGCTCTTAACAAACTACCTTAGCATACCATAACCTAGAGTCAACCTAACACATTCTCAAATCGTGCAAACCTCTAAAATTTAGGGAGAAAGACATTCAAAAATACAAGTCCAAAAGTATTATGTCCATACCAAGAACGAAAGAAAACACATTGCAAATTTGCCTTGACAGAAACAAAAATCTTTTTGATATTTTCAATATATAGAAAATGGAAATGCATATACAAATGTGCATCAAATATATATGAATCAAAATTCCACCAAACATGATTAAATAACCTCCCCCAATCTTGAATGAGACAACATGCTCAAACTTAAACCAAATAATCCATGGGAGGAGAAAAGAAAGAAAATCATCCAACCAACCAACATATGTCCAACAAGTCACAAATCATTAGAGGAAGAGCAAGGAAGGATATTACTGGATATTAGATAGGTGTAAATACCCGCAAACGACCCAATTAAACCTTCTTGAAGTCGACTAGCTCTAATATTGAATCTTGTTTCCCATGTGCTAGCAAAAGTGGAGTCAAATTTCCTTGATTCTTATCCAAACCAATGCATACGAGTATATCAAGTTATGTACCTAGCACAAAGCACATAAACATTTCCATGAGCCAAAAACTATTTAAAAATAAAAGAGAATGAAAGCAATAAAACACGGGTTACTTCCCGAAAAAAGGCTTGTTTAAAGTCCAAGCTTGACCGCTCTAGTAAATAATATTGCAACGATCGCAAGAGCTTGTAAAATGCACTACTACACATTTCATAATAAAGAAGGTAGGCAAATGACGAGAAAGGATGTGCAACAAGGATAAGGCACACAATTGAGGAGTGAGGTGCCAAGAAAAAGAAGAAGAATTAAAAGAAAATTCAACAAAATAAAAAGAAGAAGAAGAAGAAAAAGAAGGCAAACTCTCCTCAAAATGTTTTTGGGTGGTAAAATCACCCTTTTCCTCAATAATCAATGAGTGGGGTGCTTGAATATCACAAATAGAAGGAGGATCCCCAATAGGCTTGTTGACGAAAGAAGGGAGGGACATAGGATAGTAGGGGATATGGTTAAATTTCCTTGAAAAAGGGACATGAGAAGAGGGGATAGGAGCAACGGTCTCACAAATGAACTCTTCTTCACCACCATTCTTCACATCACCAATAAGAGCATGGAAATCAATCATTGAATCTTCAAAAGATAGACACTCATGAACTTCATATCCCTCAAAAATCCAATCCCCAAGAGAAAACTATATCATCCTCCCTATAAAAACAATGAACAACATTCCCATTAGAAATCTCAAAGCCCAAACTCTCAAAACCATGCATGAATGGATGCAAATTCATTTTAAACTCATCTCTTTCCCATGAAGCATTCTCAATGAACTCACTCAAAAGGCTATGGTTTTTCATTTGAACCTCACAAAATATATGGGACATAAGCTCAAATAAGTCCAAATACTCATGGATAGAAGAATCACAAACATGCACTTGAGATTCATCAAAATAAGAAGAGGGGTTGTGATTCACAAAATCATCATTTAATTCATTCTCAACTCTCTTTCCTTCACTCAAAAGCTCACTCATGTCTTCCTTACACTTTTTTGATTGCACAAAAACATCATCATTGACGTGTCCAATTTATATAGTACTTTACCCCCGACCCTTGGTCATAATCAGTAGTGTTTTTGGCTCTTTAGAGCCACTTTTATTACTAATTGGTGTTTTCTAGTGTTTTTGTAGTTTTGCTTGAGTTTTGTAGGAAATTGCATCTTTAAAGCGTTTTTCGGGTTTTTCATGGAGCAACTACGGACATTAGGAGGACACGACCATCTTTGAAGCCCAGGACCGGTTAGAGCCGGTGATTAAGGGCTCGGTGTGTGATATAAGGGCATTTAGACCAAGAATTCAAGACCCGAAGAGGAAATCCGGATTAGGCCTAAGAATCAAGCCCAATCGAAGTCCAAGCCTCGAGGAAGAGACCGGGCCCGATCGGGCAAGCTTACGCCCGATCAGGCGGGTGCGTAGTTAGAGGCATCAGGAAAGGCGCGCCCGCTCGGGTGAGCATTAGCTCGATCGGGCGCGGCTACCCAGGAGAGTTGCGAAGAAAAAGGCGGGCCCGATCGGGCGCGTGTTTTTGAGGGTTCAAATTTGCCGAATTCTTAGTTTTTAATTAGGATTGTTTTTAGAGTTGTTTAAGTACGATTTTTGTACGAAATCTTGTTTTTTTTACCTCATTTAGACTTTCTCTCTCTACTTAGATTATCTTCTCTCTCTAAAATTCTCTCAACTTTGTAGTTCCATTGATTTTGGTAATGATTTCTTCTCCATTAATTTCAGCAATTTTATTTCTTTATTCTCTTATGGCTTATTTAATTGTTTTATTTAGTTTAGATTTAATTATGAGTGAGTAGTTTTATTTCTAGGGTTTATGGGGATCCAATAAATAATATGAAGGGGTAATTTATGATTGTTGATTGTCAATGCTTAATTATTTTCCTATTGATTGATTTAATGCTATGCAATTAGGTTTGGCCAGATTTAATTGTATGAGTTTAGCAATATTGATTCGAGATTCGAGAGGTGAGAATTGATGTTTAGGCTTAGTTTCAATAGGTGGACTAATTTATAAATGGTTAAGTCGAGATTCGAGAGATGAGATTTAATACCGGTAAATTAACTCTGTGATTGTAATACGTAGCGAAAGCCCTTTATGATCTGTTTAATTGATGCATTGATGATTGATTGTTATGTTTTACCCTGGAATATTATTTATTGGTGAACCTATGCCCTAGGCTTTTCTTTCATTGATTTACCTCTTACTTTTATTCCTTCCTACTCTTACTTTTAGTAGTTTAATTACCCTTTTAATAATAATTTGGTTACTTGATAATTTAGATTGCTTTTAATTAATTAAGAATAAATTGACTTGTTTCTCGTGGTTCGACCCTTCTTCCCTATCTACATAGTTAGTGGATTTAGGTTTTATTTTTGATTGGGTGAATACGACTTGAGCTTGTCAAAATTTGGCGCCGTTGCCGGGGAAACAGTTTTACTTTTTATTTCTGATTGTTCTTTGTAGTTTAGATTATTTTCTCTTGTCTCAGAGAACGTTAGTTCTTTGAGGCAATTCTCATATTTGTCTTTTTAGTTCTTTGTTTATGCCAAGGGGTTCCAAATCGGTTATATTCCATTCGATCCTAAGGTCGAGCGCTCTTTCCATAGACAAAAGAATCTCTACAGACAAATCCTGGCAGGTTTTGGGAGTAACGATATTCCTAATGATCCGCCAACTCATTCTAGTGATTCAGAAGTTCCTTCAGATTCAGAATCAGAGATGACAGCGCCTAAGAAGATCAGCGATAACTCGCAACCGTCCCTGACGGATTTTCCACACCTTTCGCCTACTCCAGATCTCGAGGGAGTCTAGTTTGAGATCAAGCCCCAATTCATAACTATGATATAAAGGAAGCAGTTCAGTGGAGCCAATGCTGAAGACCCAAATCTTCACATTGCAGATTTCTGTTAGTACTGCAATACTATTAGGCAGAATGGGGTTACGCAGGGCCAGATCAGGGATATTCTTTTTCCCTTTTCATTATGTGGAAAAGCTAAACTGTGGTTTAATGGTTTGAATAGAACTGCACTAGGTATTACTAACTGGGAAACTCTTGCTTTGAATTTTTATAACAAATATTATTATGTAGAGAAAACAACTCTATTGAGAAGTGCAATTCAGAATTTTGCCTAAGAGCCAGATGAAGCGCTATATGAAGCTTCGGAGAGATTCAAAGATCTGCAGAGGGAGTGTCCCCATCATAATCTGGCACAGTGGCAGTTAATTCAAGCCTTTTACAACGGATTAGGAAATACATCCAGGACGATTCTAGACTCCGTGGCTAGTGGTAGATTCATGAATCTTAATGTTGATGATGCAGGTCAAGTTATTGAAGATATGGCAATACATAATTCCCAATATGGGAATTCTAGAGGCTTTGCGAACAAAGGCAAACACCATGTTTATTTAGTATCCTTTTTGCAAGCCCAACTTACGTATATTTGCCAGAAACTAGATAGTCTTAGTACTGCTATTCCTACTTCTGTTGCTAATATTTCTACTGTTTCTAATAATTCTAATGAAGATTTTTGTGAAAATTGTGGTATTGTAGAACATTGGGAGCAAGATTGCAGGAGTTCTATAGAGCAGGTTAATGCCTTCCAAACCTATAGGCAAAGTAACCCATACTCCAACACCTATAATCCTGGCCTCCGGAACCATCCATACTTATCCCATCGGAGTACCAATGTTCAAAATCCTTCACCTCCACAATAACCACAACAAGCACCCCCTTCACAGCAGAAATATTACCATCCCCACTCTAACCAAAAAGCCCCAGCACACACCCCTACTCCATCTTATGACCCTGCATTGTCAGAAATTAGAGCAATGTTAACTAATATGCAAAAGCATATGGAGAGTAGAGATACACAGATTGACCCAATTATAGCCCATAATAAAGTCATGGATACCCAAATTGCCCAATTATCTTCTACTCTACAAACTCGCCAACAGGGAGTTCTACCATCGCAAGGAATACCACCTACGGATCATGCAAATGCAATTACCCTGAGAAGCGGTTCACACTACGACGGGCCCCCTATGCCCAAAGAGGATGAATCTGATTTAATTAAAATTGTTAATCCTGATTCCGTTATACGTGATGTTCCTGCAGGACTACAGGGTAAAACTAACATTTCTGATACTACATTGCAGGGTACAACTTCAGGGAAGGATATTACTCACGAGAAGAGTAGGGAAGCACAACAACCAGTTATCAAACTACCATTCCCAAATCGTTAATTAAAAAATAAATTGGATAAGCAGTTTGGTATGTTCTTGGAGGTTGTGAAAAATTTGCAGGTAATAGTTCCCTTTACAGAGCTTATTACACAGGTTCCTGCATATGCTAAATTTATGAAAGATATTCTAACTAGGAAAAGGGCCTCTAATGAGGTAGAAACTGTAGCTTTTACAGAGCAATGTAGTGCTTTATTGCAAAATAAATCCCCTCCTAAGTTAAAGGATCCTGGTAGTTTTTCTATCCCTTGTCATATTGGTAATGTCTTCATTGATAAAGCATTGTGTGATTTGGGTGCTTTGTTAGTGTTATGCCATCGTCTATATGTTCTAAACTTAATATGGGTGATTTAAAAGTTACTAATATTACTATGCAAATGGCAGATCGTTCTGTTAAATACCCCTTAGGTATTTTAGAGGATGTCCCTGTTAGAGTTGGTAAATTTTTTATCCCTATTGATTTTGTTGTTCTAGACATGGCTGAGGTTACTCAAATTCCCATTATATTAGGTAGGCCTTTCCTCCATACTGTAGGAGCCATATTTGATGTTAAAAATGGTAAACTAACCCTTTCTGTTGGAGATGATAATATCACTTTTAATTTAGGGAGGGTTTTGAAAGGACCTATGCTAGAGGAAAATTGTTGTTTAATAGATGTGATTGATATAATGGATGATATCTGTGAAGAAAGCTTACCACAGGTTCTTGCAAGGGATCCCTTGGAAGAAATACTTTATGGAGATTTGTTTGCAGGTGATGCGAGTATTTGGAGCAAAGAGGTGGATGCCATTGAGAAAGCTCTTGCCATAGAAGAACTCGATCATAAAGAGAGTAAGAAGGTAGTAAAATTGGTTCAGGAATCAAAACCTGCAGAGGTGAAGAAACCTGAACTGAAATCTCTCCCTTCACATTTAAAATATGTTTTTCTTGATGAGCAGGAATTGTACCCCGTGATCATTAGTACTGCACTTGATGACCCTCAAACTTCCCAACTTCTAGAGGTTCTTAGAACCCACAAAAGGGCAATAGGGTACAGTATTGATGATCTCAAGGGTATTAGCCCTGATTTTTGTATGCACAGGTGTAGGGAATATTTCAAGCCATTAACCCCAATCTTGAACCCCACTGTGATCATACACTTAAGCGTAGTGGCGTCCAAAGGGAAGGAAGGTAGAGCAAAAGAGTCGCCAACAAGTTTTAGGAACTTGTTAACCGTTCACAAGGTGAAGATTACACCCCTTAACGATCCAAGAGATCGTCAACTCCAAAAGGTCTTGAACCAAATAGGGTTCGGGGATGAAGGTAAAAATCCAACCTAAAAGAGATTGGACCTGCCCTAAATAATAGGCCTCTACTTTATTCTTCTCGTATTCATGTGCGCTTTCTGACTAACATGCAAACAATAGGTTAACCCTAAACCTGTTTATCAATGTTGGTTGAACTTAATGCACAAACAAAACTATTATTGGCAATCACTTGAATTGTAATCATATTAGCCAAAACAAGATTATTAATTATCTTATTAAGCGTGATTACAAGTATAAATTCCCTTTAGGAACGCATAAAAGGCATGATCAAGCAATAACAATAATAATCATCAAGCAACATAATAATCATCATTATAATTATCATCATAATAATAATCATAATCATAACAATCATAATAATCATAATTATCATAATCATGTTAAAGAATAATAATAGCAACATCCTTGGCATGATACTAACAAGATTAATAACAAACCCTAGCATGTCACTAAGCATAAAAATCAAAGCTTTATCCCTAGCATGATACTAACATGATATTAGAAAAGAGAATAGGAAGCATCGCAGGAATCATAATCAGCATATTTGATATTATAACCTTTTCCCTAATATGATACTAGAAAGCAATAATAACATCCCAACATGATACTAGGAATGAAACAAATTTAAACATGCTTTCTACAAGAATAGAGCAATAAGATTACATACTTTGATGCCTCGTACCTCTTTCTAATAACAAAATACACGCGTTAGTAACTTCAAGGAAAATACAAAATCAAACAATTAAATTAAATAATTGAAATAGAGATTTGGGACCAAACCCTCAAAAATTATAACCTTTCACGTCTAGGGCGAAGGCAACTTCGAACTTGGTTAGGTGTGTCTAGATCTCGTGAATGCGGAATTTTGTAAGAGGGAAGGTTTAGAAAAAGAATAGAGAGAGAAAGCTTCTAGCTGTAGAGAGAAAGATGATGATTGATTGTGGATAATTGAAAAAAGGGGAGATATGACCTCTATTTATAGGAAAAAAGAGAGTCGAAGAATAAGAAAAGAATCCGAATTCGAATCGGAATAAAACTCGTCGGTCAGCAGTTTTTGCGAATTTTGTTTTTATCATAACTTTTGATCCAGAAGTCCAAATAAGTCATATAATATGTCGTTGGAAAGATCTTGAAGTCTACTTTCCAACCCAATTAGAATCAGATTAAAATCTTTTGTAAATAAAAATATATGGCCGAAATAGTGAAACGGTGTCAGTTTTGGATAGAGTTTCGTATTTCTTTCATATCTTTTTCGTTATAGCTCGGAATTAATATTATAATATATCATTGGAAATATAATTTCAAGATCTATCCAACCATATAAAATTTGGATAAAAATTATTAGGCACGAAAGTAATATCTGACCGTCTTTGAACGTCTTTTAATTCGAATAGAATTAGGACTTAAAAAAGGAAAGTTTTTATTCAATTTCAAATTCCTTGAATTTATCTTTTCAAAAAGGATAATTAAGATCTTTTAGAAACTTATGGAAGTTTCTAATTAATCCTAACTAGTTTAGGAATAGGATTAAACCTTTGGACCCTCCACATGATCATTGGGCCGTAGGTAAAATCCGGTTTGAGCCCAGTTTAGTATTTTGGTCATAACTTCCTCATTATTCATCGGAATTGGGCTTATAATATATCGTTGGAAAGGTCTTTTCAAGCCCCATCCAACTACACTATTATTGGACCCTTTTCATGGACCAAACTAAACTGGAATGCACGTTTTCATAAAACAGGGTGAGAAAAGAAATATTTTCAAAAACAGAAAGAAGAGATATTTTAATAAATACATCCTCATCACTAGACTTTTCACACTTTCACCTCGTTCGATAATCAAATGACGTGAAAGGTACTCATCACTGGGTTTAGTTTTGGGGAGACACATTTGGGTATCTACAGAAGCCCCCACTTTGACTGAGTTTGGAGAAACGCAAGTTTCGAAAACGAAAGTCAAAGTATCGATAGGGATGGAGAATGATTCAGAACGTTCTGCGATCCAAAACCATTCTTGTAACGCCGATACCTGCAAACTAGTGTTAGTTAAAACAGATAAAAGAGTTAAGACACGCGTATCTTGCACCGTCGAGCACACGTCTATGAAAGTAACCAATTTGTTGCATTTTGTTTTGACGACCTTCCACAAGCTAGAGAACGTCATCCCGCCTGAAGACTGCTACGCTTGTAAATGCCTCCAAATTCCGCTGTGATAATCTTCCGCAAGCTAGTACGCTTGTTTCGAAGATTGCTTCGCTTGAAACGATCCTCTTTCGCTTTGTGACAATTTTCCACATCTTAGGGAACACGATCGAAGTTAACTCCGCTTGAAATCACCTTCAGTTGTCGTGATAATTTTCCGAAGAAAATTATCGAAGACCAACGCTTGTCGATCTTTTAAAGTTCGCTTGAACTTTGCTTCCGCTATGCTAGTACGTCGGTGCTTTTGCTGCTTGAATTTTGATGTTGATGCTTTCGGTGATGACAATCCTCTTTTCTTCAGGAACAGTTGTCAACATGACTGTTGTATGATGTATGACAATCCGATTTAGGGAAAGTTGTCAATGCCACGTAGCAATCCATCCTTGGAAATGTTGCTACGATGAAGCGACAATCCGTATCTCGAAAAATTTGCCAAAATCCAATTTTGGGAAAAGTTGCCAATGCTTCATAACAATATGTCATAAGAACTTTGCTACGATCGACAATCCTTATCTTGGAATATAACTCTTGAAAGCAATCCACCTTGGAAATTTGTCAACGCTATGCGACAATCCTTTTAGGAAAATATTGCAACTATTGACAATCCGCGTCTTGGAACATTTGCAAAAAAGAGTCGATCGACAATCCATTTCGGGAAAATTTGCCACTTACTGAAATGAATGACAATCACGTTGAGGAACCTTTGCCAAAATTTATGATGAATAGAGACCTACGACAATCCTTTGGGAAATTTTGCCATAGGGAACTATGTGTATGACAATCCAATCTTGAAAAACTTGCCAGA
The DNA here is from genome assembly GCF_948465745.1 of Chenopodium album. Lineage (NCBI taxonomy): Eukaryota > Viridiplantae > Streptophyta > Magnoliopsida > Caryophyllales > Amaranthaceae > Chenopodium > Chenopodium album. Next base: position 9,152,419 of record NC_137850.1, on the reverse strand, counting down.
GATGACAATCCGAACTTGGAAAAAATTGCCAAACAAAGAAGGAGCACGACAATCCATGCTTGGAAACTTTGCCAGAGATGACAATCAAATCTTGGAAAAATTGTCGAAGATTTTATGAATGTATGACAATCCGAACTTGGAAAAACTTGCCAAATAAAGAAGGAGTACGACGATCCATGCTTGGAAACATTGCCGAAGGGATGACAATCCAATCTTGGAAAAATTGTCGTATAAGAAGATGCGCGACAATCCATATTTGGAAATATTGTCAGTTGGGGATGACAATCCAATCTTGGAAAAATTATCGTATAAGTGCTTTCTTTTGAACCGATGCCTTGGTGCTTGTAATGAGCCAATGCGTAGGCGCTTAAGCTAAGTGAGACGATCGTCGTCAGGTCAATCACTTACTGCGATTGTAATCGAGCCGACTATTAATCATGTCAATTTGCTTATAGGGGCTAACTGGCGTACCAAGGAACCCGAAATTGCTGTATGAGATCCGCAAAATTTAACATGGGGCCATGCATTGCGTCGCCGCACTGGCGCCTGCTAGAAGACTCTGGCGCCGCGCTTTTCTTCTGTCGCCAGGCGACAGCCTTGTCGTCTGACGCTGGAGTCAGGTTTTCATTTGGGGTTTTTCGAAAAAATCCGAGAATGTTCTTGCTCACTAGAATGTATTGCTTGACTATTGGACTTTGCTTATCTTTCTTTAGGGTTGACCTAAGACTTAGTATTGCTTGACTCGACGTGTAACTTGATGTACTCAAATCGACTCGTGTGCGTAGACTTCACTCGATGTGATAACACGACATGACTCAATGTGTACATGACTCGTGTGTGCATTGTAATGTGATCGTGCGATTCGAAAATGCAAAAAAAGAAAAAAATTCCGTCATTTTTGTGGAGGGTACCGACTTTCTCCCGAAAAAGAAAGACTCGAAAAAAGAAAGAAGCGAAGTTTTTGAAGGTACATGTTGAATGAGCTTAATCCGTTAACGTTGTCTCTCACAGTATAAGGATTGTAACATCTTAGACTATCCTGGTTGACTCGATAATGAAAGTATTTAGGTAACTTAGGCGCGGAGGTTAAGTACTTCATACTTTGTGATGCAATGATGAGTGATGAGTGATTTTGTTATGACAAAGTATGCTCCAACGTTGTGTTAAGATTTCATGACAAAGGGTTCCTAAGGGAAGGACTATTTGGTCATGTATCTGTGTAGTGTGTGAAAGTGACACTAAAGTTAGGTCGCAAGGGCTGACGGTGGAAAAATATATTGAAAAGAGTCAAATGGTGGTGACTCTTAGGCTGGGTAGGCTAATAATGTAATGATCAAGCCCCCAAGTCTAGCTCTAAGTGGAAAAGGATGAGCATTGGAAATTATTAGATATGATCAATTGTGAACGTAAATGTGAATGCATTTTTTTTACGGCCGCACCCCAATGTGAGGTTGCCTACGTATCCGTTAGGAATCAGGCCAAACGTAGCTCTAGCCGAACCTCGTACAAGTGTGTATACCTCAAAAAGGTCTTTTAAGGGTTGTAACGTGGTTAGGCTAAAGGTTTGAAGAAGTAGGGGATAAAGGCTCAACACCCTAGGTAAGCCCCCAAGGTGTGCAACCTTGCTTTTAAATCTTTGTATTTTTATGCTTGAGTGTTTTAACTCTTTTTTTCTTTTTTTTTTTTACTTTGCATTTTTTTTATTTTTATAAGTGTGGGCAATCCCGATCATAGGGTTTATCACTCACTTGGAATTCATGTTTCTCAGGCACGGTACCGAGCACTCGATAAGAAACGCAATCTGAGACGTGTTCATATCAAAGACATGTTCATGTCAAAGACATTGGAACACTTGCCCTTTTGTACACTCTTATTGTTTCTATTTTTCTATTTTAATCTTTTGAAGTCACTCAAGCTTTTTATGAAATTGAAAATTGCATAAGTTGCACACCATCCCATCCCAAGGTTAGGTAGATATGGGTTGAAAAATGAAAGGTCTATCGTTAGACGAGGCTCAAAGTGGTTTATCAAAAAAGGATTGCATATTTGAAGGGTGAAAGGTGATATGATGTGGCTACAAGGGGTGCCTCAAATCATTGGTATACCTTATGCTTAGTTCGACGTTTTTTTTTTTGTTTTTTTTTTTAATGCAATGCAATGTGATGATCACATGAAAGGAAACAAATGCTCATTTTATTAAAGGGAGAAAAGAAACATACAAAATAATAAAAAAAAATCTAAGGAAGAAGGTGCCTATTGCTAGACTTATTGGGGAAAGGAATAAATACTACTAGAAAAATATTTATTTGCTGCTATTAATTTGCTGCATTTTTGTTAAAACGCTGCAAATTAAAATGGGTTTTAAATGTACATACTACAAAACTATTAATTTGTAGGGGTTTTTTTATAGAATACGCAGCAAATCAATATTTTCCCCCTTACACTAAACCCTCTCATCCTTACACTCCCTAAGCCCCTAATTCATTTCACTTCTCCCTCCCTCTTTCAACGTTTTGCTTCTTCTGTGAAAAAAAAAAAAAAAAAAAAAAAACCGTTCTTGCTTCAAACTCCACCACCACACTCTCCACCACCTCACTTTCCACAACCATCGCCGACCGTTCCTCCGCCTCAGTTTCTACAAACGGCTGCCGCAACCTCACCATCGAAGTGCAGGACGAAACCCTAAACAGGTATATACTTTTTAATTTTTTTTTTTTTTTTTTTTTTTTTTTTTTTTTTTTTTGTAAATCAACGAGTATCAATTTGAGTTACTCGTAGTATTCATCGACTGTCAATTTCACAATCGTTGGGTTTATTGAAGCTAGAAAAAACGGCTCATTGAAGCAAAAAAAAAGTCTAATTTTGGGTTTATTTTTCGTGAATTGGCTTTCTACCTTGTTCCAAGTTTTAATTTTATCAACTTTCTGCTTCTGGGTTGTTCAGATTTGTGGTAAATTTGCTCATTGAAGCTTGTTCTAGGTTCGACGGCTACAGCAACGGGAACCGGATTGGCTGCTGAAATCATCGGTACATTCGTTCTTGTCTAGACGGTCTTCTCCGCCACTAACCACGGCCGTATCTGGGGCAAGGCAACCGGGGCGGTCGCCCAGGGCCCCAAATCAAAAGCCCAGTTTTTCGTTAAACTGAAAAGGCCTAATTAATTAAGGTATAAAAATTAATTCCCTGTTTTAATGAATAAATGGATTAAGTGGTTCATTGGTAAGAGCTGTTTGTACTTCCTAGAATTTAATAGCGCTGTCTCTGTTCGATACTAATTAGCTAACTATTTTTGGCTTTCATTTTTTCTCACACTATATTTTTGAGCATTTATGCGTATGATACTTTCGTAATTTATATGACTTGAGCATTTATAAGTATGATAGATTGATAGTATATTAGACTGATAGTATGATAAATTATACGGAGTATTTTTTAGCATTACTAAGTTATGATTTTTTTTTTTTAATTTTTTTGGCTAAAAAGTTTTTAATATTTTTTTTTTATTATATTACATTCACATTAATATTAGAGCTCAGGAAGTATTGTTTGGATGAAAATAACTACTAATTTATACTCCTATTCTTTTTTAATCACATGCAATATTGGGGGTTTCACGCTTGCTAATGTCAATGCACATTTTATAACTTAAATATTTTAAGTTGTATTTTACTAAATCATAAAAGTTGATACTATAAAAGTATGTTTAAAGAAAAATCTAACAAGATGTCACATGTATATACTTGTATATATTTTTCCAATCTATAAATCACAAAAGATGATCAAATGAGTGTACTTGAATAAGTTATTAAGATTAAATTCAAAACGTAAGAATTTAAAAAAAAAAAAAAGAAATATAATTAAGTTAAATAGCTTCAAAATAATAAGTACTCTTCATTTGCAATAGATTTTTATATTAGTGAATATGGCATGTATCATGTATAACTAAATTTATAGGGCCCCTAATCGATAGTTTGCCCATAGGCCTCATAAAAGTCAGAAACGGCCCTGCCACTGACCCTAAGCGCAGTGCATGGTCCTGTAAGTTACCTTCAGAATTTATAAATATGACCCTTAGTCAATTTACATTGCAAGGTTTGTAATTTTGCGCTTTTGCTTAATTATACTAATGTACTGATGTATTTGTTGGCTGTCACTTAATTAACTTATGTTGTACTGGTATTTGTGTTGATGTTATTGTGCATTGTGGGTTTTAGGTGATTTTTTTTTTGCTTCATTGATAATAGATAGATTATTTTTTACCAAATAGCAGCATATATGACACTATTTATAAAATGAACAATAACAGCTGAGAACAAAATTGTTGAGTTGAAAACTTTACATCAGTTATGAGTCTTATGACTACTTATGAGGTTAAAACAGACATAGACTAAGAGAACGTAAGCCATTGGATCTTTTAACAACCTTTTCAATGTAATTTTCTACATTACCAAAGGCTTAGCCCTCATGTTTAACTTTTGAGACAATCCAACATATGCAACAAGTAATATACTTATAATTCTACCTTTGATCCGAAAATGAATAGTTTTTTCACGAGGTTTAAGCTAAATGGAAACCGTGTGAATAGAAAAGAACCTCTATGGAAACTTGTGAAGGTAAGTAAATAGTATGTTTTAGATGATATCGTATGAATGGAATCTATTTTGGTACCCTTAAAACGATTATACACCTTAATCTGTTTTTTTTTTTTTTGAATTTTACTTAGTGTGCTCAACAAAGAGGTGGTACCGAGTGTGGCTTTTACACAATGAGATACATGTATGACATACTCTCCAAATACAGTGAAGCAAATGATATTGATGAGGTATGAGTATGACCTTTCATTCTTATCATTACAAATGTCTTCAAAATGAATATTTTATTTATATATAGCCTTATTTGAACCATATAAAGGTATCCAACAAATTAAAGGCGTTTTTTTATTATTTTATTTTTAGGGACAGTAGCTTCACAGTTGCATCATTTATTATAATTTTTTTTTTGGTAAATCACAGTTGCATTATTTTGAATTTAGCCTGTTTTCAGGACAATGTGCTAACTAATTTATGTGCCCACTGAACCTTTGTTAAAGTAATAATCTATTTGATGCTTCAGTTGGTGTTTGGGATTATACTTAGTACACATATTAAGGAGGCATTAATCAACATATCCTTTGTTTTTGTGCATCAAAGCTAGCATGGCTCTCGGGTTAGAACACAACCTAGTTATATGAGAGGGGGGAGGGGGGAAACTCTCTACTATGTTATTATTATTGTTATTAAAATTACTTTGATGACTTACTATATATATTTTATCATGTTCATAGGTTTGCATGTCTTTAAATGAAGATCCTTACACTGATAATGATATTGAAGAAGTGCGGAACATATGGGCATCGTATTTCACTAATCATTGCGCATGATCATAGTTTCGCGTCAATATTTTTTGACTTTTGTTTTGGATTGATATTTTTTGTATGTAGAAAATTGAATCGTACAATACAATTTATCATATGTATTGTGGTAATCTAATTTTGGGCTAATTTAAAGTATTTTGTTCATAAAGTTCAGGAATACAGGTCCTTCATGGATATATTACACGTAAAAACAGAGGAGGTGCTGTCGAAATTTTGATTTATTAATTATTTATTACCAAATAATGGATTTTTTTTTTATAAAAAATATTATTAATTAGCAGCGGGTGTTAACATAAAGCGCAGCAAATAATTTATTATTCTATTAGTAGAATGTATTTATTTGCGAGGGTTAAAATAGAAATCCGCCGCAAATAAATGCATTGATTTGCAGCGGATGTCGCCGCAGCAAATCAATCAATTGATTTGCTGCCCTGGCGTTTGCTGCCATCCAAAAAACGCAGCAAATTAATGATTTTTTACCGCTGCAAATAAATGTTTTTCTAGTAGTGAAAAAAGAAATAGAAAAAGAGGTCACGAAATCTTGTCGTTGAAGCTCGCCTCTTATCTTGTGCCTTATCATCACTCTGTCTTCTTGCCGACTGGAGGTATAGGAAGCTTGTTATTGTCGATCAAATATTGAATTGCTTCCTTTAGCTTCCAACAGCTCTCAGTAGTATGACCCCTGCCTTGATGGTACTTGCAGCGTACATTTGGGTTCCAAGTAGGCAATCTCTTCTCAAGTGGGGGATCTTGAATGGGTCCAATAGGAGTAATGAGTTTCTTTGCATGGAGTCGATCGAAAGCATCATCGTAGCTAATTCCAATATGGGTGAAATCCTTTCTTAGTTGCTTTCTAAATCTTCGATTATCCATGGCTAAGATTTCATTAATGTCGAAAGTACCAACACTGTTGCTAGAGTAGGTGTTTTCGAAAGAAGAAGGATAGTTGTTCTTCTTTCCTTTACAGCCACTGTTGTTATCGTTACTAATCCTGGCCTTCTTGTCGTGCGGAGGAACATGAAGGAGACTCGAATTAATGAGGTCTTGGACGCGATCTTTGAGGATGAGACGTCCTTCGGTAGTGTGATCATGGCCTCTATGGTGTTGATAATGAGAACGCTGTTCGATAACCATTATCCAATCTCTTAATCCTTCTATTGCACCCATAAGCGTGACAACGATATTTCGTAATTCCTGAACATCCTCTTCCAGGCTTGACGAGCTTTCACTAATATTACTTAAGAAAATTTCCTTTTCGCCGGCGATTACTACAACCCTTTTGTTTTATAAAAAAGTGATGCTTTATCAAAAGTGTTGTCTTGGTTAAGTGCTTTTCTCTCTTTGACCAAGTACTGTGGAAAGGGAAATTAAGGGATATGCATGGTTAATTATTTGACTCAACTCTATTCAACATGAAATGGATGGAAGAAGGTAGGAAGAATGAATATTGTGATATGGGGAAAGCATGTAGAGAATGGAATGATGATGTAGATGAAGAGATATGAAAAAATTAGGAATAGAATGTGCCCCCAACTCAAATGACGGAAAAAACCGACTCATGCATGAACCTAAGACATGGTCATGGTAACACTAGTGAGTGTAGGTGACATGTTAAGACTCGTGTCATGACCATGTGGCTAGACTATGTGACTAGACTCAAGCAAGGACTAAGTTAAGACCTCACATATGTGCACTAAACTGGACATGCTGTAGTGTTTTAGTCATAACTTTTGATCTGTGACTCTGATTGGGACGAAACCAACGCCAAATTAAAGATAAAACTCGGGGCTACAGATCCATAGCCTTTACAACTCGTAGTTCTTCCTAGAACTCCGGCTATGACCAAAACAAGTTGACGCTTGTGCAGTATACGGGAATAAAAATCCGGGTTGACTCAAAGGAACTATGACTCGATTTTAGACATATTTATTAGCCAAATTAATTAATTAATTAATTAAGCAAAGTCCGTTAGTCTTTGGTTAGTTTATTTAGACTTAAACACAAGTCAAACAAACGGTTAGCACATATAGGGTATGCACAAGCAAAGAATGCACAAATAGTTCAAATAGTCACAATATGATGCAATCAGTTTGCAACCTAACCATGGCTCTAGTGCTCTAAAGTTCAGGATATGGGTTAGTCAAAGAGGGTCCATGGTTATGAGTCCGGATGCACCGCGCAGAAGCCTTACCTTTGGAAGGGTTGGCACGAGTGGATGGGACCCCGCAAGTTAAAAACTTGCTTCCACGGTTTGGTGGATTCACAAACTCGGATGTACCCGTCGATGCCAGGAGCGTTCGATTGGGTAGATGGAGCGTAAACCCCCAGAGGGTTATGTCCATATGTAGAACACATATGGGTTTCAGAAAAGTGAGAAAAACTCAATCAGGAAGTAGAATCAAGCCAACAGTGCTAGAAATGGTCAAAACAAGAAGGCAGAGTTCTGGCTCGGTATTGGAAGAACTTGGAGCCAGACTACAGAGACTGTCACCGCAAAAGAACCCCTGTCGCCAAGCGACAGAACTGTCGCCAGGAAACAGAAGCACTTTACAGGCGACAATCCTGTTTTCTAGACGCTAGTTCCTACATGCCTCAGCAGGTATCTACGTTCTTAGAATTTTCCAGATTTCGCAGTATTATTTCAATTCTAGTTGTGAAAGATATTTCTCAAATTTCCTACGTGTAAAGATCCTATGTTTTTGACTCATTTCGGATGGTCTATCCAATGAGGATCTCTTTTATGCATATGACAATAATGCTAATCAAAATTACGCACATGAAATACTTAGAACTTTTCGAGTCTCATCCACTCATTCTAAATCATTGCCGAAATAAATTTCAGGAATTAAAATAGAAATCCTCCTCAGTGGAGTCGCCAAAAATCTGTAGGGAATATTTCAAGCCATTAACCCCAAGCTTGAACCCCACTGTGATCATACACTTAAGCATGGTGGCGTCCAAAGGGAAGGAAGGTAGAGCAAAAGAGTCGCCAACAAGTTTTAGGAACTTGTTAACCGTTCACAAGGTGAAGATTACACCCCTTAACGATCCAAGAGATCGTCAACTCCAAAAGGTCTTGAACCAAATAGGGTTCGGGGATGAAGGTAAAAATCCAACCTAAAAGAGATTGGACCTGCCCTAAATAATAGGCCTCTACTTTATTCTTCTCGTATTCATGTGCGCTTTCTGACTAACATGCAAACAATAGGTTAACCCTAAACCTGTTTATCAATGTTGGTTGAACTTAATGCACAAACAAAACTATTATTGGCAATCACTTGAATTGTAATCATATTAGCCAAAACAAGATTATTAATTATCTTATTAAGCGTGATTACAAGTATAAATTCCCTTTAGGAACGCATAAAAGGCATGATCAAGCAATAACAATAATAATCATCAAGCAACATAATAATCATCATTATAATTATCATCATAATAATAATCATAATCATAACAATCATAATAATCATAATTATCATAATCATGTTAAAGCATAATAATAGCAACATCCTAGGCATGATACTAACAAGATTAATAACAAACCCTAGCATGTCACTAAGCATAAAAATCAAAGCTTTATCCCTAGCATGATACTAACATGATATTAGAAAAGAGAATAGGAAGCATCGCAGGAATCATAATCAGCATATTTGATATTATAACCTTTTCCCTAATATGATACTAGAAAGCAATAATAACATCCCAACATGATACTAGGAATGAAACAAATTTAAACATGCTTTCTACAAGAATAGAGCAATAAGATTACATACTTTGATGCCTCGTACCTCTTTCTAATAACAAAATACACGCGTTAGTAACTTCAAGGAAAATACGAAATCAAACAATTAAATTAAATAATTGAAATAGAGATTTGGGACCAAACCCTCAAAAATTATAACCTTTCACGTCTAGGGCGAAGACAACTTCGAACTTGGTTAGGTGTGTCTAGATCTCGTGAATGCGGAATTTTGTAAGAGGGAAGGTTTAGAAAAAGAATAGAGAGAGAAAGCTTCTAGCTTTAGAGAGAAATATGATGATTGATTGTGGATAATTTAAAAAAGGGGAGATATGACCTCTATTTATAGGAAAAAATAGAGTCGAAGAATAAGAAAAGAATCCGAATTCGAATCCAAATAAAACTCGTCGGTCAGCAGTTTTTGCGAATTTTGTTTTTATCATAACTTTTGATCCAGAAGTCCAAATAAGTCATATAATATGTCGTTGGAAAGATCTTGAAGTCTAATTTACAACCCAATTAGAATCAGATTAAGATCGTTTTTAGATAAAAAGATATGGCCGAAATAGTGGAACGGTGTCAGTTTTGGATAGAGTTTCGTATTTTTTTCCTATCTTTTTCATTATAGCTCGGAATTCATATTATAATATATCATTGGAAATATAATTTCAAGATATATCCAACCATATAAAATTTTCATAAAAATTATGAGGCATAAAAGTAATATCTTACCGTCTTTGAACATCTTTAAATTCGAATAGAATTAGGACTTAAAAATTGGAAAGTTTTAAAAAAGGAAAGTTTTTATTCAATTTCAAATTCCTTGATTTTATCTTTTCAAAAAGGATAATTAAGATCTTTTAGAAACTTATAGAAGCTTCTAATTAATCCTAACTAGTTTAGGAATAGGATTAAACCTTTGGACCCTCCACATGATCATTGGGCCGTAGGTAAAGTCCGGTTTGAGCCTAGTTTAGTATTTTGGCCATAAGTTCCTCATTATTCATCGGAATTGGGCTTATAATATATCGTTGGAAAGGTCTTCTCAAGCCCCATCGAACTACACTATTATTGGAGCCTTAGATTTTTCTTAAATTGCTAAACCACTAACTTAGCTTTTACTCAAGGATGCCCTTTTTATTTTTACTGACGAGTGTCTTGAGGCTTTTAACAGGATTAAGCAGGCTTTGATATCGGCACCCATCATATGTGCTCCCAACTGGAATCTACCTTTCGAGATTATGTGTGATGCAAGTGACTTTGCGCTAGGAGCCGTGCTCGAATAGAGGAAGAACAAAGTTTTGCATGCTATTTATTATGCAAGTAAAACTTTACATGAAGCCCAAGTCAACTATGCCACCACGGAGAAGGAGTTTCTTGCTGTGATTTATGCTTAGGGACAAGCAAAGGTTTGGCTTGGGGGAGTTTGATGTGTCCAATTTATATAGTACTTTACCCCCGACCCTTGGTCATAATCAGCAGTGTTTTTGGCTCTTTAGAGCCACTTTTATTACTAATTGGTGTTTTCTAGTGTTTTTGTAGTTTTGCTTGAGTTTTGTAGGAAATTGCATCTTTGGAGCGTTTTCCGGGTTTTTCATGGAGCAACTACGGACATTAGGAGGACACGACCATCTTTGAAGCCCAAGACCGGTTAGAGTCGGTGATTAAGGGCTCGGTGTGTGATACCGGGGCATTTGGACCAAGTATTCAAGACTCGAAGAGGAAATCCGGATTGGGCCGAAGAATCAAGCCCTATCGAAGTCCAAGCTTCGAGGAAGAGACCGGGCCCGATCGGGCAAGCTTACGCCCGATCGGGTGGGCGCGTAGTCAGAGGCATCAGGAAAGGCGCGCCCGCTCGGGTGAGCATTAGCTCAATCGGGCGCGGCTACCCAACAGAGTTGTGAAGAAAAAGGCAGGCCCGATCGGGCGGCCCTTCGCCCAATCGGGCGCGTGTTTTTGAGGGTTCAGATTTGCCGAATTCTTAGTTTTTAATTAGGATTGTTTGTAGAGTTGTTTAAGTAAGATTTTAGTACGAAATCTTGTTTTTTTACCTCTTTTAGACTTTCTCTCTCTACTTAGATTATCTTCTCTCTCTAAAATTCTCTCAACTTTGTTCTTGCTCAACTTTGTAGTTCCATTGATTTTGGTAATGATTTCTTCTCTATTAATTTCAGCAATTTTATTTCTTTATTCTCTTATGGCTTATTTAATTGTTTTATTTAGTTTAGATTTAATTATCAGTGAGTAGTTTTATTTCTAGGGTTCATGGGGATCCAATAAATAATATGAAGGGGTAATTTATGATTGTTGATTGTCAATGCTTAATTATTTTCCTATTGATTGATTTAATGCTATGCAATTAGGTTTGGCCAGATTTAATTGTATGAGTTTAGCAATATTGATTCGAGATTCGAGAGGTGAGAATTGATGTTTAGGCTTAGTTTCAATAGGTGGACTAATTTAATGGTTAAGTCGAGATTCGAGAGATGAGATTTAATACCGGTAAATTAACTCTGTGATTGTGATACGTAGCGAAAGCCCTTTATGATTTGTTTAATTGATGCATTGATGATTGATTGTTATGTTTTACCCTGGAATATTATTTATTGGTGAACTTATGCCCTAGGCTTTTCTTTCATTGATTTACCTCTTACTTTTATTCCTTCCTACTCTTACTTTTAGTAGTTTAATTACCCTTTTAATAATAATTTGGTTACTTAATAATTTATATTGCTTTTAATTAATTAGGAATAAATTTCCTGTGGTTCGACCCTTCTTCCCTATCTACATAGTTAGTGGATTTAGGTTTTATTTTTGATTGGGTGAATACGACTTGAGCCTGTCAATCATCATCATCATCCTCAACACACACATGGGATTTGAAAGATTCAAGATCATGCAACAAAGATGACAAATGGCTTTCTAGCTCTTCCTTTCTCCTTATTATCTCCTCAATACGCTCCTCACTCCTTTTCATCCTCTCCAATTGACTTCTCATAGATTTTAAAAATAACTCCTTAAGATTCATTATTGGGAGAAAAAGGTACATCACAAGAAGGCATGCTAAACAATGAAGAATATTGAAACACACCATGTTCATCAACATTGGAATGCACCTCATCATCATGAATAATAGGGGAAATAGAGTTGAAATCATTTGTTCTAGGTTCACTAATGGGATCATGTGACAATTCATGGGAATTCCTGCTAACATTAGAAAAATAGACACATTGCACATCAATATTAGAAACATGATTACCCTTATTATAAACATCCCAAGCAAACCAAACATAAAAATCCCAAGCATCATTAATTGATAATGCTCTAAATTCACCATTATACATGCTTTCAACAATATCCATAGTTTGCTCATTTAAACCAAAATAACAAATCTCACAAGCCTCCAAAAGACTACAACAATTATGATCTATAAATCCCTCAAGTCTATTGAAATAGTCACAAAAGGCTCATTATCATATTGAGGAAATGAAAAATATGCCATATTTTTATTTTTACAAAACCTAGCAAAAAAATAAAATAAAAGAAAACAAATCAAGCAAAAGTACACACAAGGACCTAGACTCAAGCAATAAAAAACAATCAAGCATTGACACTATTCCCCAACAACGACGCCATTTTGAACGCGGGGAAATTAGGTCGTTGACTAACCTTCTCACGGCCAAACAAAATTTATTATAATCATAAACTAACCCATAAACAAGTCTAGTGGTAAGTTCGGAGTCGAACCACAAGGAACGGTAATGCTAGATTGTTCTCGATCTAATGCTTAAGCTACACCAAAGTCGGTTTATGGATAGTGGACACTGCAATTACACTAACACACATATAATGAACAAAATATTATAAAGTCTACTAGGGGTAAAGATCCACTTTGAATAATTAACAAGTTCATGGGAATCCATTTGATAATCAATCATGCAAAGAAAGAATTAAAATGGGAATTAATTACACTCAAGAGCAATCTCTCAAATTCCTAGCCTAGATCCCTAATTGACTAGGTGCATAGAAGACATTTACCCAAAATGCAATCAAATATGACAATTCTAATTCACAATCCCTTGTCAAACTAGAACTAATATGCAATTAAGTTTGCTATCATGGGAGATCAATCCAATATAAAACAAACAACATGTCATCATCAATTCAATCAATTTAATCACACAATTATCATCAAATTTATCTCAAATAACTCAATTAACCATTGCAAAGCATCACTCAACACCTAGTAGAAGAAAATCTACTCAAACATGATTAACAAAGCAATCAAAGAAAGCATAAAGAGAAAAGAGAGTAAGAATGCTCATTGATATAAGATGGAGACCTTCAAATCATCAAATTCCTCCTTTCATTATCTAAAATCCATGAAAACCATTGTGTTTCTCACTTTCTCTCTCCAAAATTTGAGAGTTTCTCTCTCTAAAAACCTAAAACTAATCTAAAAACTACTGAAGAAATGAATTCCTCTCTCTCAAATGAGCAAACAATCTATTTATACTCCTTACTAAATTGCCTAGGAAGCGCCGCAAAAAGTCGAGTAGCACGTATAGGAGCGGGCGCTCCAAAGGTTGTGCACGGGCGCTCCTAGCTGCAGCAAAAAGAGGCAGAATCATTCCAAAAAATTTGGAGCGGGCGCTCCTCTTACACTGCACGCCCGCTCCAACGCGCTAGACAAAACTACTCAGGTTCAAACAAACATAACTCTCTTGTTTTACATCGGAATTGAGCATGTGACCTATAGTTGGAAAGCTCTCGAGATAAGCTTTCATCTCCAATTAGAATCACTCCAAAAATTTTTGTAGATCAAATGATATAGGCATTTGAAGTTCAACCTTTGCAAACCAAGTGCACATGTCTTCATTACTTGTTCTTTTATGTATTATATTTCTTCAATCTTGAACAATGAACTTGTCCAAGTGTTCCTAAACATAAGAACAAGTTAATAAAGTTTAATCTAATGTAATAAGCAACCAAAATATGCAAGTAAAGCCAAAATTGAGCAATAACGACATTTCACATGCAAACATGACAAATGTAATAAAACGTTATTAAATCCAAGTAATAAGACATCAAAACTATGAAAAACTAACTAGAAACTCCTAAAAAGTAGTGACATATTTGGAACTTATCACTCCTAGAGTTGCATCTCCTTCTGTCCCTTCTAGTTCAAAGTCTACTCCTAGGATAGTTAGTAGTCAAGTCCCAATGGACATTTCTTTATTCAATGTAATGGTTTCCGAGTTTAATAACATGTCTTCATTTGCTTACTCCTCGTGTCATTCCCTTACTCAAGATGACGAGCATTGCTTGACTAACAATGAAAATGACAATGAAATAATTAAAGAAGTGGAAATGCTTGAAAATGAAACACCGGTAATTGAAGACACCGAAACGGTTGATATCTCAAAAAAATCCCACTATTAAAAGAGAGGTTAAAATTTGTTTAACTCTTAATAAAGAAGAAATAACCGATTTAATTAATCTACTAAAAGAATTTATTGATGTGTTCGCTTGGTCATATAAAGATATGCTAGGAATAAATAGAGAAATAGCTCAACACACAATACCATTAATTCCAGGAATGAAACCTGTAAAACAAAAGTTACGTCGAATGAAACCCGACATAGCTCTTAAGATAAAGAAGAAGTTAAAAAACAAATAACTGCACGTTTTATCAGGGTATCCAAATACCCCGAATGGGTCTTTAATGTGGTACCAGTTCCTAAGGAAGATGGAAGGGTAAAAATGTGTGTCGACTACAAAGATTTAAATAAGGCAAGTCCAAAGGACGACTTCCCTTTACCACACATCGACATTTTAGTAGACAACACAGCAAATCACGCACTCCTCTCATTCATGGATAGGTACGCAGGATACAACCAGATTCTCATGGCCGAAGAAGACATGGAAAAGACTACATTCATAACGCCTTGGGGCACTTACTGTTACACGGTGATGCCATTCGGGTTGAAAAACGCGGGTGTTACTTACTAAAGAGTAGCGACTGCCTTGTTCCACGACATGATGCACAAGGAAGTTGAAGTGTATGTAGACGACATGATTGTAAAATCAAAAGACCGTCCAGGACATCAAATAGCCTTAAGAAAATTCTGTGAAAGGCTAAGGAAATAAAACATGAGGTTAAATCTGGATAAGTGTGCTTTTGGGTTCACCTTAGGAAAACTCTTAGGCTATGTCATTAGCTCTAGAGGAATAGAGATAGATCCAACCAAGATCAAAGCAATCATGTCACTGCCAACGCCCAAGACCGAGAAACAAATTCGAGGATTTATTGGCCGGTTGCAATATATAAGTAGGTTCGATCCAGAGCCAAACCTCTCTCTCCTGCTCTCAGGTCTCGTGCGAGTACGCGTCGGAGGGACAAGCTGAAACAAATAAAAAAAAAAAAAGCAAAGTTAAATAGAGAGATGAAACAAAAGTAATCAAATGCAAGCAAAGAGACATAACACTGCCACATCGCCGCCACGACGACACGACACCTGGTGGCTCAGCCTCACAAGCTGGTAACGAAAGGCGTCCATAGCCCTTATCATCCATGTCACCACCTCGCGAGAAACTACAAAACTAAAAAAGGGTTAAAGGCAATCGAAAAAATGAATATACATAGAAAAGAATCAGATATAACTTACCGAAGTTTGACGGCGAGGAATCGATCTCTCCACCAGACGCCACTCCTCGGGGGCTGGAAGTATCATCTCCTTTACGGGCCCAAACAACCCCTGGTAGGTGATAGACATAGGCGGAGGTACAAACTCCGCAGCAGCCGCCTCCTGCAAAATTAAACTCTAACGGTCAAGATTGACAACGGCTACCAAGAGATAGACAAATCAAAGAAATAAAGCATACCTCCTCTTTCTCCAAAACACAAGGCGTGGGGCCAATCGCGGCAAGAGCCTCCTAGCATAATATTAGAACAGATGGCTATGTCTCTGCCAAACATCACCAGTCGCAGATCTCTCCATACGAGTCCGAAGATCCTCCTGATCCATCATATGTGGAGGAGGACGTCACAGAACTACGAAGAACTTCGTAGAGTGCTAAATCGTGACTCTCTCACCCAAGTACACCACAGCGTCGTACGTCTCCTAGAAATAATGACGCTGGGCTAAATACGCGACAGCTCGCGCTAGGACGTCTATATCAGCCCATGGACGGAAAAGAGGCTCAGGCCCCTGTAAAAAAAGATAGCCATGAGTCAGAACCCTGTTGAATAAAGCCAACAAAAAATGACAGCAGCAATGCATACCGAGAGAAGTGCCTCTAGAACGAGTCTGGCAGTGGTCAGGCTAAGATAACAGCCTCCCCAACAAGCAGCAATGGGGAGCCCTCGTGGCGAAGTCCTAGCTAGCGACAAAGATGGGAGATACTCGTAGAACCACACCTACAACGACGGGAAGGATTAGCGAAAGCTAACGTGTATCAAAAGAAAGCTTCTAAAAGCAGAATATGAAGGATTTATGTCTTCATCGTGTGCAATTACTAGATATATAAATGGATCAAATTATGGAGATAATTAAGTTCGTGCATTTGGGTCGTCGTTTTATCATAGCTAGAGTTACTAACATCTTTAGGCTAGTAAATTAGCCCAAAGCCCAATTGGACGGATCCTATAAGGTCACACAAAGGGTCTAGATCGGGCACGAGATGGGCCTCATCTTCTAGTATGGCCGGCCACATGGAGTGGATTGAAGGGTTTTGGGCTTTCTAACCCTAGTCTAATTATAATATGATTATAAATAGACTAGGTGCCTAGGGTTTGCTAAGTAGTATGCAATTATCTGATCAGTGTGATCAAACCCTAATTAGAAAACACGAGACCAACCCCTCTTATACTCCTCTCTATCTCTCGGCTCTCTCCTTCACCCTTGGCGCTAGTGTGGCGGTTCGTGATGGTGGTAGATCGTGGTGGTCGGTTAGTCCAATAAAGGTGGTGATCGCGGTTTTCCTCAACACTCGACCAATCTACTATTGGTGGACGACTCGTTCGAAGCTCGTGGACTAAGTAGAGGAGCAACGCTTGGGGCTCTATTCTCTCCCTAATTTGTCAATCATTTTCTGCGTGGAATTCACGCTTCAAAGGTATGATTATGTGTCTTGTGTGTTATGCATGTGATCTTGGGATTTGGTACTTGTTTGAATATGATTCATGTTTTTACGCTTCAAAGTACCTATAAACTCCTACAGTGGTATCAGTTAGCCTCTTGCATGAACGTGCTTGATCATATTAATACGATTATTTTGAAGTCCATGTAATATTATAATCAATTAAGAGGGAGAAAATTAAATGCGATTTAATTATGCTTAAAATAGCCATGAAGAGGACCGAATTAAGCCCTAGATCATTCGAAATTTTCGAACCCTAAAACCCTAATTTTCGAATTTTCGAAAATCCTAGTCCTAAAATATGATTTTTGTGCTTGATTTTTGATTTAATTCGAATTATTTTATGCTTCATAATTTTAATCGGATTGATTTATGCATAAAAATGTTTTGTATATGATCATCAATTTAATTTTAAGAGTTAGAATTAAATTGGGATTAATTTTATGATGAACCCTAATTTTAAAGTTGAATGTTGATTTAATTTTAATTTTTGGACTGATTTGATTTAATTTTGATAAATGTTATTTTAATTAAATTAAAAACCAAAAAAAAATAGTTTTAAGGCCGGCAACCGCGGCTGGGTGGCGCAGCCGCGGCTGCCGACCTTGTGGCAGCCCAAGAGGGAGGGGAAGGGAGGACGGAGGTCCGTGGTGGCTGTGGGCAGTAGCGTGCAAGCGTTGCACGGCTGTTGCCATGCTACTGCCCTTGCGGCAGTGGCTGCTGTTGGCAGCCAGCTACCATGGCTAGCTTCGGCTAGCCAACCACGGTGGCCGGCGTGGTGGTGCTCGGTTTTTAAAAAAAAAAAATTAAAAAAAAATTCTATTTTTGAAAATTTATTTCAAGATAATTACAAAATTGTTTTGGGATAAAATCGGTTTTATTTTGGATAAAATCTTTTATTTTAGGATAAAATCAAATATTCAAAAGTTGTTATATTTGATATTATCCATATTTAAAGTTGTTAAAATGGTAATTATCCATAATTAAAGTGGTTAATTTTGGATAAGATTGATTAGGATATTCTGAGCATATTCCAAAAGGATAAGAATTGATTTAAATAATGTGATTATCCCATAATTAAATTAGGATAATTGATTTTAAAATTATTTGATTGGCTAATAATTAGGATATAATCTCCTAAAGTTGTTAGGATAATCATGGAAGATTAAATATGATTTATCTTTCTAGATTAAAATAAGATTAGATTCTATCTTATGCCTAAATTAAAATATATCATATTTTATGATTGGTCATGAATAATATATGATATTATCTAATTATGATTTAAAATATATGATATTTTAGGAAATGCGTTGCCTTAATTATGAACCATTCGATGTTGTAGTTTAGACAAGCATGTTGAGTGATTTATTATATGACACTTTTATAATATATGATATTATGTTGCTATATATAGACTAGTATGGCCCATAGATTCTAAAATACGATCTGGGCATCGTGATGTATTTTTGTAATCTAAATACGGTCTGCGTACCGTTAAGTATTTTTGTAACTTTTATTTAAAGTAAATAGATTAGTTATTTAAATAGTGTTAGTCCATAGAAGCTCGTGAAGTCAAGGCCCAAAGGAGCAAGGTGGATGGAGATCCATGATGATTCAAGTGGGAGCTTTTCATTTTTAATTTTTTTAGGACTAAGGGGCCATACTATGTCATGTTTTATTGCATTAGTAGATAATGCATGTTAGATTTTATTTATGTTGATTGATGATGCGCTAGAGTTCACTATATAATCACAACATAAATGAATCTAGGTCCCAATAATATTGAGATTGCTTTTCCAATTAGATACCCAACAATCCTTCGATCGTGAGTGATGGGTCGGCCTCAGCAGACTGTCACTTGTTATCTTGGGTAATTTGGGGTAGATCACGTTCTACATATTTAATTGGTTATGCTCAACAAGGTTGCCTTAAGCGTCCCAAAGGAACCTCGGTTGACTGGAACTCTAGTCCAATGATCAAAGAGAAGTCAAGAGGGGTGACGGTCATCTCACCCCAGGGAAAATAAAACGTGTCGGTGGTGTCCCAAAAGAACTCCACCAAACCACGTACGATAAAGCGGCTCGACCATATGAAATAGAGGGCCCGAGTGGCCTGCAACAAAGGAGTCAAACCGCATGACTCCCACAACGCGCGTAGCTGCGCGTTTTTGATAAAGTAAGTCTCGTACAAATGGCCGATGGTGTCGTTGCCCGAACCATGGCAACAAACTCGCTCGTTGGTCATACCCAGCCAAACGCGCTCTGAGATGTAGAATCTGGGCGCGAAATACAGGGTTTGCCCATCCCACTCAGAGAACTCCCCAAGGCTAGTGAAAGTCCCCTCACCTGCGTCGGCAGGCTCATCCTCCCGGTGAGCCCCACGGGTACGAGAGCCGGAACCTCGACGACGAGTCATGCTAATCATGTTCAAGAACATAAAAACAGTAAATTTATAGTTCTATAGTATCTAAAGTTCGCCTCGCCGCATGATACTATGTTCGTCAAAAAACAGAGTACGTAATACTAAAACAGAGTATGTTCTTGATTCGACAATAGCAAGCAATTTCGAGCGGTTGACAATTTAAGCATGGAAAGCAAGCAGAAGCATGAAGAACAAGCCACATTATGCTCACAAACTCAAGGTGTTCGTTAATGGAAATTTGCTCGTTTCCTCACTAAATTTAGGCCAAACAAGTTTCAAAATATTCTCAAGGCAATGCACAAACATAAACAAGTGGTTTCGTGGCAAAAAATTCAACAAACAAAGCAAAACAAGCAAGATTAATTTCGAAATTTTCGGAATTCCGCAAATAGAAACACACTAAATTCGTCCAAAATAGAGTATGTTTTGGGAAAACTTACATAGATCGGCAAACTAGAGATCACAAGCTTCAATTTGCAAAAAACTTGAGCGAATTTCGTTGAGAAACGAAGGAGAACGAGCAAAATGAAAATTTTCGAGCGAAAATGGAGAAAATGAGGTGCAGCGGCAAAATGGAGAAGAAAGGGGTTTAAATCCGTAAAACCAACTCTTTTGCGACGCGATAAGCCTGGCGCGTCGCGATGGCACATGGCAGCGAGCAATGTCCTCCTTTCCTTAGCGGCGCGACTCTTTAGGCTCTATATGGGTTTATATGGACCTTTTACAGCAAATTGGGTTCCTTGGTACACCATTTCCCCTGTAAGCAAGTTGACATGATTAGTAGTCGGCTCGATTACAATTACAGCAAGTGATCGACTTGATAATGATCGTCTCACTTGGCTTAAGTGCCTAACATTGGCTCATCGCAAGCACCAAGATATTGGTTCATCGCAAGCACCAAGGCATTGGTTCATAACAAAATACAGCAAAGCAACAACACAGCAAATATTCAAGCACGAAGCACAGGTAAAGCATTAGCAAATTGAGGATCGTTACAAGCAGAATGATCTTCGACGGCGTTCCCTAAGAAATGGAGGGTTATCACAAACAACTAAAGATGACTACAAGCAGAGTCACCTTCAACAATGTTCCCTAGCTTATGGAGAATTTTCTGGAAAGCGGGAGATGGCTACAAGTAGAGTTAACTTCGACTATGTTCCCTGGCTTGCTGAAGATGGTCACAAAATAGCAGAAGATCGTTACAAGCGGAGCAATCTTCGATAGTGTTCCCTAGCTTGCGGAGATCTGTCACAGCGGAAATGAAGATAGTTACAAGAGAAAGCGGTCTTCGGCGATATTCCCTTGGCATGAGGAAGGTCGTCACAAAAGCAGCAAAAAACAAATCGGTTGCTCTAGAGACGTGTGCTTGACGATGCAAGATACGCGTTTCTTAACTCTTTTATCTGTTTAACTAACGCTAGTTTGCAGGTATTGGCGTTACAAGGATGATTTAGGATCGCAGAACTTTCTGAATCATTCTCCGTCCCTATCGCTACTTTGACTTTTGTTTTTGAAACTTATGTTTCTCCAAAATCAGTCAAAGTGGGGGCTTTTGTAGACACCTGATTGTGCCCCCCATAAACCAAACCGGGTGATGAATATCTTTCACGTCATTTTATTATTAAGTAAGGTGAAATGTGAAAGAGTCTCGTGATGCACTTGTTTTTAATAAAAAATACTTCTTTCTGTTTTCGAAAATGTTTCTTTTTGTACCTTATTTATGGAAAATTTCCAATCCAATTTAGTTTGGTCCATAATATGGGTCCAATAATAGTGTATTTGGATAAGGGTTGAAAAGAGCTTTCCAACGATATATTATAAGCCCAATTCCGATGAATAATGAGTTAGTTATGGCCAAAATATTAAATTGGGCCCAAAATGGTTTTATATGGCCCAATGATCAAGTGGAGGGCCCATTAATTATCATTCCTAAAGTTATTAGGAATTGCTTTAATTTTCTAGAATAATTTAGAAGGTTATTTCAAATTCTAATGGAGTTAGGATTAATAATTATATTTTTATATTATTTATAAAAGATAAGAAATTTAATTTGAAATAAAACAAGTGTTTTAGAAGATAAAACTGATTTAAATTGAGATAATTACGGAGTCTAATTACCTAGTTATATTAGGGAAAGGACTCCGTACAGGATTTTTATCCTGATCAAGCCATCGCGCGGCGGAGAACCTATCGCGCCTCGATAGGGTCTGTCGCGTCGCGATAGGGTCTGTTTTACTTTGAGTCAAATTATGACTCTTTTCGAAGCGTTTCGAATGTTTTCTCTATAAATAAGGGCGTTATTTCCCTGTTTTTAATCATCAACAATCATCTAATTCTACTTTCTTCTCTCTCAAAGCTAGAAAATTGTTCTTTCTCCCTCTTTCTAAGCCTTCCCTTTTCAAAATACAATATCGCATTCACGAGTCTTAGACGCACCTAACCAAGCTCGAAGTTGCCTTCGCCCTAGACGTGCAAGGTTGATAATTTCTGAGGGTTTGGTCCCAAATCCCTATTTCAATTATTTAAATTAATTGTTTGATTTAATATTTTCCTTGAAGTCACTAACGTGTGTATTGTTTTGATAGAAAGAGGTACAAGGCATTAAAGTGAGTAATTTAATTGCTCTATATCTTTAGAAAGCATGCTTAGATTATTTTGATTCCTAGTAGCATGTTAGGATGCCTTTTATTGCTTTCTAGTATCATGATTAGGTTGCATCCTATTTCTTCTATCATGTTAGTATCATGTTAGGGTTAAAGCTTTGATTTTTAATGTTTAGTGACATGCTAGGGTTGTTATTAATCTTGTTAGTATCATTCCTAGGATCTTCCTGTTATTATTATGCTTTGTTGAGATTGTTATTATGATGATTGTTGTTATTATGTTGCTTGATATATTGTTATTGCTTGATCACGCCCTCTCTTGTAGGTTTAAAGGGAATTTGTACTTGAAATCGCGCTTAATAAGATAATTAATAATTTTATTTAGGCTAATGTGATTTTAATTCAAGTGATCGCCAATAATAGATTTGTTTGTGCATTAATATTCAACCAACATAGATTAAACAGGTTTAGGATTAATATATTGATTGTATGTTAGTCAGAAAGCGCACATGAATATGAGAAGAATAAAGTAGAGGCCTATTTAGGGCAGGTTCAATCTCTTTTAGGTTGGATTTGTACCTTCATCCCCGAATATCCAGTCATGGTTCAGGACCACTATGGAGTTAGCGATCTCATGGATCGTGAAGGGGTGTAACCTACCCTGTGAACGGTTTACAAGTTCCTAAAACTTGTTGACGACTCTTTTGCTCTAACTTCCTTCCCTTTGGACACCACCATGTTTAAGTGTATGGTCATAGTGGGGCTCAAGTGTGGGATGCTTGAAATATTCCCTACACTGATGAACACAAATTTTCATATTTAACTAGGCACACATTATGTCTGGTGGTACTCAGTCGGTAATAGGTTACCCAGTCTTGGATTACTTGGTCTGTTAGGTCAGTTAAAGGTTACCCGATCAGGGGTTAGTCGGTCGCTTAAGACTACCTACCCAGTCAATGTTTTAGTCAAAGGTGTATCTAGCATTTTTTTTATAAATTGCAAATAATCTTATTATCTTTGGTAGACTTGAATTATTGATTACCAGAGAAAATAGCTATTTTAATATAAACTTGCTAATCATTATTAGTTTTCAATTTTTTTTAATAATTAAATTATTAAAATAAAAAAAAAAATTGGCACCCCCACAACCAACCCAGCCACCGCTTCCCCCTTCTCTCCACTGCCAATCTAGTCCACCTCGTCGTCGGCGTCCGACACACCTATTTCGTCAGCACCAGGCCTCCTACCCTCCGACGTCCCTTACCTCGACAGCTCCCCTTACCCCACCATAAACATGACCACCCAAATCCCCACATAAACCAAAATCGAACCCCCCAGCTCTTCTTCCCATATCCTCCTTGAGCCGTGCCCAAAACCTAAAACCCTAATCCGAAACCACCCAAAACCCATGAGAAAGCAATTAAGTTAGGGTTTGAGTGGTTTTGGACTTTTAGGTGAGGATTTTAGGGTTGGGGAATGCGTTTTGGGGTGGAGAAGGGGAGGAGATCGATGCAGGGAAAGGGGAGGGGTGCTGCGGCTTAGGGCATCGAGATAGAGTTCACCAGCGGCAGAAGAGTCGGCGACCAACAAGGTAGCATGTACAGAGGGGATGGGGGCTGCCGGTTGGGGGGTGGAGGCTGCCATTAGCTGGTGGCAGGGGAGTTGGGTTTAATTTTTTTAAAAAAAAAATAATTATTTATAAAATAGTTTAATTGTAAAATAAATATAAAATAAAAAAACAAACCTAACTATATTTAAAATTTAATAAAAAAAAATTAACCATTAATGTCATAGGCAATAGATAAAGATAGTTTAAGTTTACCAAATATAACAACATTTTTTGCAATTTAACACTGAGAAAATTAAAAAGTACAGTGTTACCAAATAGAAATTCCCCATAATTTATCTTTCTCATATAAAAAATTAGATGTTAAATAAATCACCTTTTCACTTTCTTCCCAAAAAAATCCAACCTTAATTTATTCCAATAAAAATCCAACCTTTATACTCCCTTCGTTAACAGGTCCATTTGACCTTAACCTGTTAATCAAGTTAAAAAGATTTTTTTAATTATCTCACTTTCCTTCTCACTCCTTTTCTTTCTCTCTCCTCAAAAATTGAAACCACCCAACAACCCACCAGTACACCACCAATACCACCAGTACGCCACCAACACCAGTTAACCACTCTCTCACCACCATAACCCATCCCGTAACCACTCTCACCACCACTATGACACGAAATCCTACCATAACCACCCCAAACAACTCGCATCAACACCACAACCCGTAAACCAGTCACCACCACCAAAATCCGAAACCCGAACCCACCCAATTCGCAGCCACAACCAAGATTTGAAACCCCTCCATAACCACAGAAAACCAAACTCAACCAACTTTAACAAGGGAAAAGAATCGATCGGCGGTGGTAACGGTTGCCTTTGCCTTTAGGCGTTGCGGGTTTCAATTGAGGGTGGATGATCAATTGATGGTGCGGGTTGAGGTTTGGTATTGTTGCGGTGGTCGGTTGTTAATTGGTGTGGGTTGGAGCAGGTGCGACTTTAACACCCTAGAAATTCCATTCTTTTAAAATACTTGTTTTGCTCTATTTAAAACTCAAAAATGGGAAGATCTAAGACATTACCGCCACCGTGAAAACAGCTAAGGCAACTATCAAAGACACACAGCGGAAGACTATCTTTAAAAACATTCAAAACGTCCCAACTTAAAAAGTCAACTAACGAAAGTAAAGTTAAACCAAAATAAAACAAAGTTAACCTATAACTTGGAACCATTGTAGGCCCTTAACAAAACCGAACCAATTCAAAACCTTTGCGTTAGTCTCACAATCACAATATAATAAAATAATGAAAGCAATAAACATATCATAAACTTATGGAAACTAGCATGATTCGCTCTTCACTCATGCCTATCATGAATATGCTTCATCACCTGAAAAGCTTCTCTCTACTTGTTTCCACTACTCTCCATTAAAAATGGGTCATTATGGGGCCAAGATAAAGACAAGGCCAACAAACACACAAACATATAATCAGCAAAGCTGAGTACATAAGAGTAATTAAACACACTAACATGCTTTCACCTATCAACACACAACTTACCTCGTTGCACCTGTTTATAAGCACACAACCTACAACAAGACTTCTCAACTAAGTAACTAATTATTTATTTAGTATTGATTACGCATCGAACGGGTTTCCCCCTAACTTGCCCCAATAAAGGGGTACTAACACGGGAGCTAAGCGTGCCAATAAAAAAGAACCACTCGTAAGTGGCGGAATTCCTACACATAATAATAAAAGGAAAATACAGCGTCCTGTACTCCCAGTAGAAGTTATGGTCAACTATAAAGTCGCATAACTCCCCCCTTATGTTCATACTCAAGGTATATACGTTCCAAGAGTTTTGGTGCGTAATCTCTTTCACTTTACGTTATTTACATATTATTAGACTTGGTGATGACTCTCAAACCATAATCATTCAATCATAATAATTATTCAAATAATCAAACGTACCAATTTAATTCTTGAATAATTAGTGACCACATAATATTTAATGTTGAACCCTTTTTAAATCTACCTCGGTGTCAAAGATACCTTAAACGCATAATGCACCACAAATCCTATCCAAAATTAATTTACATCATACTTAAAATCAATCATCATAAAATCATCATAAAACTCATAATTTATAATTAGATCTAGGATTAAACAAAAGAAAAATAAAATGAATAATTTTTTTTTTTCAAAGTAGGGTGGCCGGACAGCAGCCACGGCACCACAGCCGGCTGCTGGTGGCACTACCGCTACTCCCAGCTGCTGTTGGTGGTGGCCAGAGACCCACCGGTGGTGGTGGTGGCTGGCGGTGGTGAGTGCTGAAAAAAAGGGGAAGGGGAAAAGAAAGAAAAAGAAAAAGAAATATAGGAGAAGGGAGAGAATGTTTACCTTGGGTAATCTCCACTCTGGGCAAAGTTTAATTTGCCCAAGAATTGAATATTTATACCCATTTCTCTAGAAACCCTTCTTACCTAAACTTTCCTTTGTTTTAATCTTTCCTAATCCCTTTCCTAATAAAACTTTACTAAAATAAAACTTTCCTAAATTAAATCCCAACTTAATATAATAATTAATTAAATAAAACTTTCCTTTTATAAAATATTTCCACACTTATTTAAAATAAATAATTAAAATGCCATAAATAATTCATTTCAAATTATTTAAGTACCTCACAAAATACTTATTTAAAATAAAATACGTATAAAAATACAGGGTATTATAGTCTACCCTCCTTAAAAGAAGTTTCGTCCCGAAACTTGGGAAACAAAATTAAAACTTTTTCCTCACTTTGTATAATATTGCTGTACTTTTTGTCATACCTTTACCTTATTGTGTTTCTTTGAGAACACAATTACTC
This sequence comes from Chenopodium album, assembly GCF_948465745.1. Lineage (NCBI taxonomy): Eukaryota > Viridiplantae > Streptophyta > Magnoliopsida > Caryophyllales > Amaranthaceae > Chenopodium > Chenopodium album. The sequence goes on along the minus strand of NC_137850.1, from coordinate 9,125,662 downwards.
AAAATACTCGTTAAAATTGTGCAAAAAGCACAAAAATAACTAAAAATATAGGGAAAAAAGCGCAAAATTCTACCGCATTCTACCCCCCTTAAAGAAAACGAGTTACGTCCCCGTAACTCAACATACCTGAAACAACTCTGGGTATTTCTTTTTCATTTCATCCTCGGCTTCCCAAATGACTTCCTCATATTCTTGGTTAGACCATAGCACTTTCACAATCTTAACGTTCTTATTACATGTACTACGTACTTTACTGTCAAGAATCTTGACAGGTCTTTCCTCATAGGTTAAGCTTTGGTCTAACTCAATGGTTTCGGGTTGTAACACATGAGACTTATCAGGGATATATCTTCTCAATTGAGACACATGAAATACATCATGCACTTTACTTAGCTCCATAGGTAAGCCCAACCTATAGGCTACTTTGCTTATCGTTTGTAGTATCTCATATGGGCCAATATACTTTGGACTAAGCTTTCCCTTCTTTCTGAACCTCACCACTCCCTTAATTGGTGACACCTTTAGCAACACTTTATCACCAACTTCAAACTCCTCTTCTCTACGCTTCAAATCTGCGCAGCTCTTTTGGCGATCTTGCGCTGCTTGAATTTTAGCTTGAATTTCCTTGTTTCACTGTATCTTCGATCATTTGAGGCCCTAGAATCATTGTTTCACTTATGTCGTTTCAACAAATGGGACTACGACACTTTCTTCCATACAAAGCCTCAAATGGAGCCACACCTATGCTCGCATGATAACTATTATTATAGGAAAGTTCAATCAAATCCAAGCCATCTTCCCATCCCCTTGGAAGTCTATAACACAAGCTCTCAACATGTTTTCCAAGGTTTGAATGGTTCTCTCGATTTGTCTATTTGTGGCAGGGTGAAATGCTGTACTCATCTTAAGTGTTGTACCAAAGTTTTCCTGTACACTTTTTTAGAATTTTGAAAGAAACCTGGAATCTCTATCAGACACAATATCATTTGGACCTCCATGTAACCTCACAACATTTTTGATTTAAGCTTTTGCAAGTTGCTCCATCTTCCAAGTCTCCTTCATTGGTATGAACACCGTAGATTTTGTAAGTCTGTCCATCACTACCCAAATAGTGTCATTTCCACTCTTTGACTTTGGGAGGTAAGTCACAAAGTCCATTGAGATACAATCCCACTTCCATCCAAGAATTTCCAATGATTTCACAGTCCCTTGGGGTCTCTTGTGCTCTATCTTCACCTTTTGACAAGTCAAACACTTTGCTACAAATTCCGTAACTTTATTCTTCATCCTAGGCCACCAATACACCTTTTTCAAATCCTTGTATAGTTTATCCCCACCTGGGTGCACCGAGTATGGTGTATTGTGACCCTCTTCCATTAGTTTTCTTTTAACTTCCTCACATTTCTGTGGTACACACCATCGACCTTTGTATCTTAAACTCCTGTCTTCATGAATTTTGAAATCTGTAGCTTTGCCTTGTTTTATTTTCTCGCGAATCCTATCGAACTTCACATCTATCTCCTTCCTGATTTCTCTTATTTCATCGAATATTGTTGGTTGGATGGTTAGGTTCACAAGTATGCCTGCTGGCATTCCCCATTCTACAACTTCTAGATTCATTTTCCTCATTTCTCTACATAACTCATTAACCACTACTAAAGTATTCAATCCATGACTGGTCTTACGACTTAGAGCATCCGCAACTACATTTGCTTTCCCTTCATGATATTGTATGTCCAAGTCATAATCCGTCGTATACTTCAACCATCTCCTTTGGCATGAGTTTAAATCCTTTTGAGTGAAAATATATTTCAAGCTCTTATGGTCTGTGTAAATCCTACATTTCACTCCATACAAGTAATGCCGCCAAATCTTTAGTGCAAATATGAGTGCAGCTAATTCCAAGTCATGAGTTGGGTAATTTACTTCATGAGTCTTTAATTGCCTTGATGCATATGCAATCACCTTTCCATTTTGTATAAGCACACATCCCAAGACATTCTTGGATGCATCACTATACACATTATAGATTCCACTATCGTCTGGCAGTGTAAGCACTGGTGCCGTAATCAGTTTCTATTTTAAGAGTTGGAATGCTTCTTCACACTTGTCATCCCACTCGAACTTTTTGTCCTTCTTCATTAGAGTAGTCATAAGTTTAGCAATCTTTGAGAAATCCTTCACAAAATTCCTATAATACCCTGCTAAACCTAAGAAACTCCAAACATCAGATACTGTTTTGGGCGTAGGCCAACCCTTCAATGCCTCGATCTTTGCTGGATCTACTTCCACTCCATCCTTGGACACAAAATGACCTAGGAATGCTACCTTTTCTAACCGAATTCACACTTAAAGAACTTTGCATAAAGGTTGTTTTCTCTTAGTGTTTGTAGAATTGCCCTTAGGTGTTCTACATGCTCCTCTTTGCTCTTTGAATACACCAATATGTCATCTATGAATACTACGATGAACTTATCCATAAATTGATGAACACCCTATTCATCAAATCCATAAAGATTGCCGGTGCATTTGTCAATCCAAATGGCATCACTGTAAACTCATAATGTCCATATCTTGTCCTAAATGCAGTTTTGGGAATGTCCTCATCTGCAATCCTCAATTGGTGATACCCAGACCTCAAATGAATCCTAGAGAACACTGTTGCACCTTTTAGCTGATCAAACAAGTCCTCAATCCTTGGTAATGGATACTTGTTCTTTATTGTTACCATATTCAGTTCCCTGTAATCAATACACGGTCTCATACTTCCATCTTTCTTCTTAACAAATAAGACTAGTGCTCCACAACGAGATGCGCTCGGTCTAATGTACCCCTTTTCCAATAAATCCTGTAATTGCACCTTTAACTCATTCAATTCTGCAGGAGCCATACGATATGGTGCTTTGGATATTGGTGTTGTCCCTAGGACTAAATCTATTGTGAAATCAATTGCCCTTTTAGGTGGAATTCCAGGGATCTCCTCTAGAAATACATCTAGGAACTCATTCACCACTTCTATATCCTCTGGTTTAGTTGCCTCCTCGTGATCTATGTTTCTCACACTGCAGAAGTACAGTGGATGTCCCTTCTTAATGTACTTTGCCAACTTTAGCAAGGATATCAACCTTGGGCACTTGGTTTCACGATGCATCCAATAAGTCACTAACTCATTCTCACTTGTGTTCATTTTCACCTTCTACAATCGACAACTGATTTATACACTGTACTTGCTCAACCAATCCATTCCCAGAATGAGATCAAAATCACTCAACCCAAACTCGATGAGGTCAGACAGGAAAACTTTCCCTTTAATTTCTAAAGGCACGTCTCTAAAGGTTTTGGTACATTTCACTACCCCACCCGTAGGAATGGTTATAGGTAGGTCTACTACTTCTACTGTTTTCAAACAGTTAAGTTTTGAAAGAATACCCTTTGAAATTAAAGAAAATGTTGCACCAGAATCAAACAAAACTTTAACGAGAATAAAGTTAATAGAAAAAGTACCAGTGATGACATCTTTCGTGGAATCGGCCTTATGCCTACTCAACACATTCAGTTTTCCTGTAGCTCCACCTTTCTGTTGAATATTCCCACTGCTATTGTTGTTGCTCTTCGCTCCATTCTACTGCGCTCCCTTATTCCCCAAAAATTTGTTGTTGTTCCTTTGAAAGTTCCTTTGGGTTCCTCCGGAATTATTATTCTACTTATTCCCATTAGGATTTTTAGAGAAACACTCGTACTCCCTATGCCCCAACTTATTACAAGCACGACAAGTAACCAGATTGCCTTCACAATCCCTCCCAAGGTGGTTATTCTTGCACCTCTTGCAAAAATAACGCCTCTCATTCTTGTTATTCCCTTGGTTATAGTTTCTAGTCCCTCCATTGAAGTTTCGTCCTCCTTGACGATGGTTACCTTAGGAGTTATTGTTGTTGTGGAAGTTATTGTTGTTATGGTGGTACTTCTACTTCTTAAAGTTGTTCTGATTACCCTGTGTGGTTTCCAGAACTTTGCCCCACCTCTTTCCTCTTCTCCTTCCCTTCTATCTCAACTAGTTCTTTCTTCTTCTTCACTTCTAATGCATAAAGGTATGCGGCTCTCCCATACACTTCATCCAAGGTTTCAAACACTTGCCCACACAACTTCAGCTGCAAATCAGTAGTCAAACCACTCTCAAACTTTCTAGCCTTTGCCTTCTCTGTAGCAACAAACTCTTCAGCAAAACGAGACAGATCAATAAACTTTGTGTAGTATTCAGTGGCTGACATCTCCTCCATATTAAGGTTTGAAAACTCCTCAGCTTTCTGCTTCTGTAAAAAGCTAGGGTAAAACTTATATCTACTTTCTCCTGGAACGTAGTCCAATTGAATCCAGGTAGTGCCCTAATGGTAGCTTCGTTTTGCTGCCACCATAGGTCAGCTTTACCCCTCAAATAATAAGGAGCACAACCCACCTTAGAATTTTCTGGGCATCCAACTGCCCCAAACAGTTTCTCAAACTCCCTTAACCAATTTTCCAGCATGGTAGGGTCAGGCTCTCCTTGATAGGTTGGTGGTTTGCTTTGGGCAACCTTTTTGAAAATCTCTCCTTGAGCATCCCCATCGTTAGTTGAGTCCTTGCCAACTGTTGGGCAACAGCTGCCAATTGCCTCACAACTTCACTCAACTCTCCTCCATCATTATTGTTACCACTTCCCCCTGCCATCTTTCTTCTCCTGAATTAAGAACAAGGGTCTATATTAGATATGGTCTTGGTTAGCTCTCAAGGTATACACTCATCTATTAATTAACACCCTTGAAACTTTTGCAATAAATTTGAAGCTAACAAATTGGGATAGCAAAAGCTAAAATTCCCTAGATTTGTAGCTTTGTCAATCAATTATTGATTGCTAACAAACCATACATTTAATAAATCATCACATAGATAAATAAAAATAATTCCCATAAATTCCCATAGCTTAGAAATAATTTATTGGAGTGCTTTTGATTGAGGATTGGCTCATTGGAATGGTGATATGAAATGAACAATTTTGGGAAGTGAAATGAATTAATTGTCAATAAAATAAATTAATTGACAAGGAAATAAATAGAATTTTATTAATAATAAAGGAATTGAATAGAACTGCTGAAATAAAAATGAGTTCTAAAAAGTTATGCTTTATATAAGCTCACTAACTCACTATGGTCATCCCACTTATTACTTTACTAAAAGTGAAAGAAATGACAAACGGAAATGAAACTAAGAATCCTCAATGAAAAGAAACCATAAATATCTAATCCTTTCGAACATTGTCCCTTTTATCAGTGGACTACTTGTAACTTCTAGGATCGAACTCAGGATCATATGTCTCCTCCATGGGTTCAGGTGACTCTGGTTCAGGCTCCACTTGAACGAACTCTCCCTCTCCCTCTTCCTCCTCATCAGATGAAATAACAATTATAATTGGGGTTGGAGGTGGATTTGGATAAAAAATCTCCATAAGGGAACTGTCAATAGTGTTGTTACTCTCTTCCATTGCTTCTCCCTCCTCTTGCTCTCCATTTGTCCCTACTTGGTTTCTCGAGGAAGAAGAACTATCTGACTGATGGCTAGAAGAAGGGGGATTATTCCCCACTGGATTTTCATAGCAGTAGTCTAGATAAGGAATGTGCATACGTTAAAAATAGGTTTTCTCGACCCTAATGAGATAAGTAATGAAGAATCGGTAATCTGGATACCATTGACCAAAGAAATCCTTATGCTTAGAGTAGTTTGGAATGTTCCCTAGAAGGTAGAAATCAGAGAACTTTTCCTTAACAGCAAGATATGGAGGCTCATCCAGAAGGAAATGAACGATCATAGCAAAGATACGATCAGGGAGTTCATAAAGTTTGTTTCCAAGAACGTTACTCATATAGGAACAATAGTAACGAATTTTCTCCACATAATCGTAGGGATGTTCATTGTTTTTCTTGATAGAGTACCAATATGGGTGTTTTGGAAAGGAGATTCGACATCCTGTAAAGGAAAAGACTTAGAAAACAATTCCCTTTCCCAAATAAAACAAAATAATACAGTTCTTACATGAATTAGGTTCAATGTTCAATCAAACAATTTTCTTATTTCTAATCACATAATTACATGCTCACAATTAATCCATTTACATGATTTAACATCACAACCTAAATATTAATGCACACAAGAACATGATTATTTCTAACTTATATGCCCAAATTCTTTCCTACCCAATCTCACCAATATGCTTTTAAAAGCTTTTAACACATAATACTTACCTCAATCCTAGTTTTCCTCCAAAATAAATAAACTAAAAAAAATATTTTTGATTCCTCCTTTAAAATACAATTTTCGAAAACAAGCTTCGAAAAAGACCGAAAAATTTTCGGCCCTCATAAAAAAATTCGGACACCCTCTAATAAAAAAAAAATTCGAATGTCCTCATATAAAAAAAAAATTCGGACCTCCTCAAAATAAAAATAAAAAATAAATTCAGTCCTTCTTAAAATAAAAACAAAATAAAAATAAAAATAACTCACTTTAAAACCGCTTAATTAAATAAGCACTTGTCCTAGTTTTAAAATAAAACACTATAAAACACATTTTTGCCTTTAGTGTTAATAAAAATCTTAACTAAAGCTCCCAGATACCACTTTGTAACACCCTAGAAATTCCTTTCTTTTAAAATACCTGTTTTGCTCTGTTTAAAACTCAAAAATAGAAAAATCTAAAACATTACCGCCACCGTGAAAACGGCTAAGGCAACTATCAAAGACACACAGCGGAAGACTATCTTTAAAAAACGTTCAAAAGGTCCCAACTTAAAAAGTCAACTAACGAAAGTAAAGTCAAACCAAAATAAAACAAAGTCAACCTACAACTTTGAACCATTGTAGGCCCTTAACAAAACCGAACCAATTCAAAACCTTTGCGTTAGTCTCACAAACATAATATAATAAAATAATGAAAGCAATAAACATATCATAAACTTATGGAAACTAGCATGATTCGTTCTTCACTCATGCCCATCATGGATATGCTTCATCACTTGAAAAGCTTCTCTCTACTTGTTTCCACTACTCTCCATTAAAAATGGGTCATTATGGGGCCAAGATAAAGACAAGGCTAACAAACACACAAACATACAATCGGCAAAGCTGAGTACATAAGCGTAATTAAACACACTAACATGCTTTCACCTATCAACACACAACTTACCTCGTTGCACCTGTTTACAAGCACACAACATACTACAAGACTTGTCAACTAATAACTAAATAATTTATTTAGTATTAATTACACATCGAACGGGTTTCCCCCTAACCTACTCCAATAAAGGGGTACAAACACGGGAGCTAACCGTGCCAATATAAAAGAATCACTCGTAAGTATCGGAATTCCTGCGCATAATAATAAAAGGAAAATACAGCGTCCTGTACTCCCAGTAGAAGTTATGGTCAAATATAAAGTCGCATAACTCCGCCCATATGTTCATACTCAAGGTATATACGTTCCAAGAGTTTTGGTGCGTAATCTCTTTCACTTTACGTTATTTACATATTATTAGACTTGTGATGACTCTCAAACCATAATCATTCAATCATAATAATTATTCAAATAATCAAACATACCAATTTAATTCTTGAATAATTAGTTACCACATAATATTTAACGTTGAACCCTTTTTAAATCTACCTCGGTGTCAAAGACACCTTAAACGCGTAATGCGCCTGTAGACACCCAAATGTGTCTCCCCAAAACCAAACCCAGTGATGAATACCTTTTGTGTCGAATGATTATCGAACGAGGTGAAAGTGTGAAAGGTCAGGTGTTGTGGTTAGTTTTAAAAATTCTTTCTCTCTGTTTTCGAAAACAACTCTATTTTATGAAAACAACCAATCAAGTTTATTTTGGTCCACGACAAGGGTCCAATAATAGTGTAATTGGATGGGGCTTGCAAAGAACTTTCCAACGATATATTATAAGCCCAATTCCGATGAATATTGAGGAAGTTATGGCCAAAACACTAAACTAGGCCCGGTTTGATCTTTACATGCGGCCCAATGATCTAGGGGAGGGCCCAATAATTATTATTCCTAAAGTTATTAGAATTAATTATAGTCTTCTAGAATTCTCTAGAAGGTTCTCTTTAGTCCTAATAAAAATTAGAATTAATAATTATATTTTGATAAAGTTTCATTTGGAATAAAATATTATTTTATGAAGAATACGATTTCGATTTTCATACGGACTTTACACATCGATTTTGATTCATATGAGGACTCCGCGTTTGAAAGCGCGTAGGAATCCAGGCTGTTGCCAAATGACAAGCCTGGCGACAAGGTTGGTTTTGCAGCAACAGCGTGGAGTTTTATTCCTTATCAAATTCTACCTATTTCCAGACTGTTTTCTTATAAATAGGGTCCTGAACCTCCGTTTTTTATTCATTCACAATCAAAAAAATCATCATCTCTCTCTAAAGCTAGAAGCTTTCTCTCTCTATTCTTTTTCTAAACCTTCCCTCTTACAAAATTCCGCATACACGAGATCTAGACACACCTAGCCAAGTTCGAAGTTGCCTTCGCCCTAGACGTGAAAGGTTATAATTTCTGAGGGTTTGGTCCCAAATCTCGATTTCAATTATTTAATTTGATTGTTTTGATTTATATTTTCCTTGAAGTTACTAACGCGTGTATTTTGTTATTAGAAAGAGATTCGAGGCATCAAAGTATGTAATCTTATTGCTCTATTCTTGTAGAAAGCATGTTTAAATTTGTTTAATTCCTAGTATCATGTTAGGATGTTTCTGTTGCTTTCTAGTATCATGTTTAGGGTGCCTTTTACTCTTTTCTAATAGCATGTTAGTATCATGCTAGGGTTAAAGCTTTGATTTTTAATGCTTAGTGACATGCTAGGGTTTGTTATTAATCTTGTTAGTATCATGCCTAGGATCTTGCTATTATATTTAAGCTTTATTATTAACATGATTATTATTGTTATGATTATTATGATTATCATGTTGCTTGATATATATATATTATTTATTGTTATTGCTTGATCACACCTTTTATGCATGCCTAAAGGGAATTTGTACTTGTAATCACGCGTAATAAGATAATTAATAATCTTGTTTAGGACTAATATGATTATGATTTAAGTGATCGCCAATAATAGTTTTGCTTGTGCATTAAATTCAACCAACATAGATTAAACAGGTTTAGGGTTAACCTAATGTTTGCATGTTAGTCAGAAAGCGCGCATGAATACGAGAAGAATGAAGTAGAGGCCTATTATTAAGGCAGGTTCAATCTCTTTTAGTTTGGATTTGTACCTTCATCCCCGAACCCTATTTGGTTCAAGACCTTTTGGAGTTGACGATCTCATGGATCGTTAAGGGGTGTAACCTTCACCTTGTGAACGGTTTACAAGTTCCTAAAAACTTGTTGGCGACTCTTTTGCTCTAGCTTCCTTCCCTTTGGACGCCACCATACTTAAGTGTATGATCACAGTGGGGTTTAAGTTTGGGGTAATGCTTGAAATATTCCCTACAGTTTTTGGCGACTCCACTGGGGAGGATTTCTATTTTAATTTCCTGAAATTTATTTTGGCAATGATTTAGAATGAGCGGATGAGACTCAAAAATTTCTAAGTATTTCATGTGCGTAATTTTGATTAGCATTATTGTCATATGCATAAAAAAGGTCCTCATTGGATAGACCATCTGAAATGAGTCAAAAACATAGGATTTTTACACGTAGGAAACTTGAGAAATATCTTTCACAACTAGAATTGAAATAATACTGCGAAATCTGGAAAATTCTAAGAACGTAGATACCTACTGAGGCATGTAGGAACTAGCGTCTAGAAAACATGGCTTGTCGTCTGTAAAGTGCTTCTGTCGCCTGGCGACAGTTCTGTTGCTTAGCGACAGGGGTACTTTTGCGGCGATGATAGGCCGTCGTTGAGCCTACCAAAGATAAAGTCCTATCTTGGTCTCACTAGCTAATAGCAAGGGTAAGAAAGGGTCGAACCCAAGAGAGGCGTTGAATCAACCACCGAGATACTACCGCATAAATAAGCTAAATGAAGTCGAGATTGGTTTGGTTTTATGTAACAAGTGCTAGTTCAAGTCAACTAAAGCTAGGGGGAGATTAACAATATTAGAGAGTTCTAGGGCTTGGGATATACCACTCAATTTCTTCACAAATCACAATTAGCAAGTAGCAAACAATGGTAATTTGAGGGGATAATATAGGGGAAGTCATCTAAAGCACCCAACTACTCTCTCAAGCTAGAGGGATTACTCGAATTATGAATACAACCTACTCTCGTGGTTACAAAGCATAGAACAAGTATTAAAGCATAATCACGATGACAAAAACATTCCCTTGACTGGAAATTCCTATTCTCATGGCATTTCAAGTCAATTAAGCATAAGGGAGCTAACTCAAGTTCATCTCTCGATCCTTCGTTGAGAAAGCTTAGATAATAGTTCTAGCAATGGCCATATACAAGAACTAAGCAATTAAACCACTTAAGCTCAACTAATTAACACCCAACAATTACCAAATTAACACATGCAACAAGTAATTAGTGACTACATTGAGGGTTTTACCCAAACCCTAGAAAATTAGACTACTCACAATCCATGGAGATTAAAGCAATTAAGGATTTCAAGTAACTCATGAACAAGAATTAACTAAATATTAAGCTATAACAATCTAAGCATACAAGAATTAAGCAAGATAATTAACAATCAAAGCAATTAAAATGGAAGAGAAGAGTGAGAAAATGTTACTAGAAGCTTCAACTTGAATATCAATGGTGAAACTTGTCTTCTACAATGATTGAGAATGAAATTTCCAAGCTAATAATTATAACCTAACTAATGATTGAGAATATTTGTGTTTCTACAATTACAAACTAAGAGGAAGCACTAAAAACTTCGCTGCCGTACAAATGAGCTCCCAGGGTTATTTATAATGACCCCCAAATAAAAAGGACGGAGAAAACAAGAGTCGGGCACGGCTACAGGTCAGCACGGACGTGCTGAGGTTGGCACGGACGTGCAGCTATACCTGCACGGACGTGCTGAGGTCGGCACGGGCGTGCACCTGGGTGGCAGAAGGTATTGTTTTAGTCAGGGCATCCTGCACGGACGTGCAGGCCTTGTTCAGTAGAATCAGTTTTGAAACTGATTTGGGCTGAGTAACCTGCACGGACGTGCTGATCTCTGCACGGACGTGCAGGCCTTGGAAGCAGTAGGCAGTAGCTTCTGGTCGTGCTAGAACACTTCTGCACGGACGTGCCATACTTTGCACGTCCGTGCAGACTCTCTAAGGCCTTTATCTTCACTTATCTTCGGTTTTGCTCCATTATTTCAGCTTCTAACCTCGGTTTATCATCCAAATGCCTCAAATGGTCGTCTTTGAACCTAAAAACCCAACAAAAACACTAACAACCCGTGAAGCAAGGGATACACAAAAGTTGAACAAAAATAAAGTAAAAGTGAACCAAAATGCCAATATACCAAGTAAACAAGGTTCGAAATCACTCTAAAATCGTATTAAATAACAATTTATGAAGCGACAGTCCTTGTAGTCTAGCGCCAAGTTCTTCCAATACCGATCCAGAACTCTGCCTTCTTGTTTTGACCATTTCTAGCACTGTTGGCTCGATTCTACTTCCTGATTGAGTTTTTCTCACTTTTCTGAAACCCGTATGTGTTCTACATATGGACATAACCCTCTGGGGGTTCACGCTCCATCTACCCAATCGAACGCTCCTAGCAACGACGGGTACATCCGAGTTTGTGAACCCACCAAACCATGGAAGCGAGTTTAACTCGCGGGGTCCCATCCACTCGCACCAACCCTTCCAAAGGTAAGGCTTCCGCGCGGTGCATCCGGACTCATAACCATGGACCCTCTTTGACTAACCCATATCCTGAACTTTAGAGAACTAGAGCCATGGTTAGGTTGCAAACTCATTGCATCATATTGTGACTATTTGAACTATTTGTGCATTCTTTGCTTGTGCATACCTTATATGTGCTAACCGTTTGTTTGACTTGTGTATAAGTCTAAATAAACTAATTAATGACTAAAAAGGACTTTGTCTAATTAATTAATTAATTAATTTGACTAATTAAAGACTAATAAAGTAATTAATCTGACTTAGTACGACTGTAGGCATGTCCCCTTAAAGTAAGCTTACTGGAAACAGTCCCAGATTAATGTTCCAGTAATGGCGCATGAGTTTGGGCTGTGGCGCCGCATTTTAATGTTTGTCGCCTAGCGACAGATTTGTCGTCTGGCGACAAGCTTTAATCTGTGGCGACAGTTCTGTTGTTCCGGCGACAGTCCAGATTCTTACTCGAGTCATCACGACGAGTCTAATTAAACAGTCTGCTAATCAGTTTAACCAATTTGTTAATGGCTTTAGCCATGTCTAAGTCCTTAATTGAGTCTAGGAACTTAGTCCCATGGTCATACACAAGAGTCAAAGCATGTCACATACTCTTACTAGTGTTAGCACACACTTTATATAGTCACCATGACCATGTCTTAGGTTCATGCATGAGTCGGTTTTTTCCGTCATTTGAGTTGGGGGTACATTCTATTCCTAATTTTTTTTTCATATCTCTCCATCTACATCATCTTTCCATTCTCTACATGCTTTCCCCATATCACAATATTCACTCTTCCTACCATCTTCCATACATTGCATGTTGAATAGAGTTGAGTCAAATAATTAACAATGAATATCCCTTAATTTCCCTTTCCATAGTACTTGGTCAAAGAGAGAAGAGCACTCAACCAAGACAACACTTTTTTTAAAACAAAAGGGTTGTAGTAATGGCCGGCGAAAAAGAAATTTTCTTAAGTAATATTAGTGAAAGCTCGTCAAGCCTGGAAGAGGATGTTCAGGAATTACGAAATACCGTTGTCACGCTTATGGGTGCAATAGAAGGACTAAAAGATTGGATAATGGTTATCGAACAACGTTCTCATTATCAACACCATAGGGGCCATGATCACACTACCGAAGGACGCTTCATCCTCAAAGATCGCGTTCAAGGCCTCATTGATTCAAGTCTCCTTCATGTCCCTCCGCGCAACAAGAAGGCCCGGATTAGTAACAATAACAACAGTGGCTGCAAAGGAAAGAAGAACAACTATCCTTCTTCTTCCGAAAGCACCTGCTCTAGCAACAGTGTTGATACTTCCAACCTTAATGAAATCTTAGCCATGGATAATCGAGGATTTAAAAAGCAACTAAGAAAGGATTTCACCCCTATTGGAATTAGCTATGATGATGCTTTCAATCGACTCCATGCAGAGAAACTCATTACTCCTATTAGACCCATTCAAGATCCCCCACTTGAGAAGAGATTGCCTAGTTGGAACCCAAATGTACGCTGCAAGTACCATCAAGGTAGGGGTCATACTACCGAGAGCTGTTGGAAGCTAAAGGAAGCAATCCAATATTTGATCGACAATAACAAGCTTCCTATACCTCCAGTCGGCAAGAAGACCGAGTGATGATAAGGCACAAGACAAGAGGCGAGCCTCAACGACAAGATTTCGTGACCTCTTTTTCTTTTTCTTTTTTTCATTTTTCCCTTCCCCAATAAGTCTAGCAATAGGCACCTTTTTTCCTTAGATTTTTTTTTATTTTGTATGTTTCTTTCCTCCCTTTAATAAAATGAGCATTTATTTTCTTGCATATGATCATTGCATTGCATCGTATTAAAAAAAAATACAATAAAAAAAACGTCGAACTAAGCATAAGGTATCCAATGATTTGAGGCACCCCTTGTAGCCACATCATATCACCTTTCACCCATTAAAAAAATAAATCCTTTTTTGATAAACCACTTTGAGCCTCATTTAATGATTGACTTTTCTTTCTTCGACCCACATCTTCTTAACCTTGGGATGGGATGGTGTGCAATTTGTGCAATTTTCCAAAGGATAAAAGCTTGAATAATTTCAAAAAAATTCAATAAGCAAAAATGATAAAAGTGTACAAAAGGGCACGTGTTCCAATGTCTTTGATATGAACATGTGTAACACCCTAGAAATTCCTTTCCTTTAAAATACATGTTTTTCTCTGTTCTAAAACTTTAATTAGGAATATCTAAGATATTACCGCCACTGTGATAACGGCTAAGGCAACTATCAAAGACACACAGCGGAAGACTAATTTCAAACCCTTTCAAAACAAGTCAACTTAAAAAGTAAATCAATGAAAATAAAGTCAAACCAAAGTCAAACGAAGTAAAATAAAATCAACCTACAACTTGGAACCATTATAGGCCCTTATTAAAACCAAACCAAATTCAAAACCTTTTCGTTAGTCGCGCATAATAATATTATCATAAATAATTTAAGCGATAAACACATCATAAACTATGGAAACTAGCATGATACGCTCTTCACACATGCCCATTCATGAATATGCTTCAACACCTGAAAAACTTATCTCTACCTATTTCCACTACTCTCCATTATAAATCGGTCATCATAGGGCCAAGATAAAGACAAGGCCAACAAACACACAAAACAAACAATCAGCAAAGCTGAGTACATAAGCGTAATTAACACACTAATATACAATTTCCTATCAACACACGACTTACCTTGTTGCACCTGTTTTCCAAGCATATAACACTCAATAAAAATTCTCACTAGACACTAAATAATTTATTTAGCATTGATTACGCATCGAACGGGTTTCCCCCTACCCTCCCCCAATAAATTGAGGTTACTGACACGGGAGCTAACCGTGCCAGCATCAAAAACCACACATAGGTGGCGGAATTCCTGCGCATAATAATAATAATAAAAAGGAATATACAGCGTCCTGTACTCCATTAGAAGTTATGGTTAAATATAAAACCCCATAACTCCCTCCCATATGTTCATACTCAAGGTATATACATTCCAAGAGTTTTGGTACGTAATCTCTTTCACTTTACGTTATTTACCGATTATTAAACTTGGTGATGACTCTCAAACCATAATCATTCAATCAATAATAATTATTCAAACAATCAAATACATCAATTTAATTCTTGAATAATTAGTGATCACATAACATTTAATGTTGAACCCTTTTTAATTCTACCTCGGTGCCAAAGACACCTTAAACGCATAAAGCGCCACAAATCCTATCCCTCGGTGTTAAAAACACCTTAAGTGCACTAAGGCACCATCATACAATGTATTCCTCGTGTACATAGACACTTATATAGCTCCTTTCCTCATGCTTATAGCATCAATAAAAATTATATGAACCATAAATAAATTCTTTTTCAATATTCCAAACCAAATTAAACATTTAGTTTAATTAAACATGCCCTCTATCATGCCATAATTAAATATGTGGTTCATAAATAATATTCCACACTATTATTTTCCATCCAATAATCCATCACAAATAAATAATGCTTCATAATCCTATCACCAATAACATCCAAATCATAATTTCCAATCCAAACCTAGCATGATACTACTCGTAATCAATCAAACACATTTAGCATGCTATTACATCAACATAATTATGCTAAGTACGCGAACGTAACTTGAATACGATCTTAATATCGCCACAATTAATAGAAATCACTCACTTCAAAGTCTCCTACAATTCAAAATCATAAAAGGATATTAAAACCCACTCTACACAAATTTCCAGCAATATATACTATTATAAAACCCCTCATAATTTATTTAAAAGAAGCTGAAATTATATTTAAAACCTCATAATTAAATCTCAATTAATGGGTAATTAAAATTCCTTAAAGAAACTTTATTTCTAATGCTTTACCAAAAATTCCAGCACTTTATTTTAATTAAATCTTGCTGTAATTTAGTCTTAAAACACTTTAATCAAAGGTTTACACCATTATATATCATAATCCTTCAATAATTTATAAATCAAGAACCTAGGGTTTCAAAAATTGGGGTTTTTTAATTAAAAACATAATCTGAAAATTAATTAATATAATAATTTTAATCAAACATCAAAATCAAATCACAAAACCCATAATTAATATTTAGATCTAGGATTAAATTGATTTTTAAAACAAAATTAATAATTTTTTTTTTTTGTATTCGAAAAAGGAGAGAGAAAGAAGGTGGCAGCCACTACCATGCCGGCTGCCGGCGCCGGTGGCCGCCTGCTGCCGGCAGTTGGTGCTGCTGGCGGCGGCAGCCACCTGCTGCCGGTGGCTGGCAGTGGAGGTGGGGGGGGCGAACAATAAAAGAAGGGGAAGGGGAGAAGGAAAAGAAAAAAAAGAAAATAAGGAAAAAGGAGAGAGAAGTTTACCTTGGGTTTTCTCCTGTCTGGGCAAAGTTTGATTTGCCTCATATGTGGGATATTTATACCCCTTCTCTAAAACCCTTCTCCCTAAACTTTCCCTTTTTAATTTTTCTAATCCCATCCCTAATAAAACTTTACTAAAATAAACTTTCCTAAATTAAACCCCAACTTAATTAAAATAATTAATTAAATAAACTTTCCTTTTATAAAATATTTCTAATTTATTAAAATAAATAAATAAAATACTTTAAATAAAACATTTAAATTCAATTAAATACTTCTCAAAATACTTATTTTAAATAAAATACGTATAAAAATACGAGGCATTACAGTCTACCCTCCTTAAAAGAAGTTTCGTCCCGAAACTTGGGGAATGAAATCCGAAATTTTTCCTTAGTTAGTATAATATTACTGTACTTTTTGTCATACCTTTGCCCTTTTTGCGTCTCATTGAGAACACAAGAACTCAAAATATTCGATAAAATTGTGCAAAAAACACAAAAATAACTAAAAATGTAGGAAAAAGCGCGAAATTCTACCGCATTCTACCCCCCTAAAAGAAAACGAGTTACGTCCCCGTAACTCAACATACCTGAAACAACTCAGGGTATTTCTTTTTCATTTCATCTTTTGCCTCCCAAGTGGCTCCCTCATACTCTTGATTAGACCATAACACTTTCACAATCTTAACATTCTTATTGCGTGTACTACGCACTTTGCTATCAAGAATTTTGACAGGTCTTTCTTCATAGGTCAAACTTTGGTCTAGCTCTATGGTTTCAGGTTGCAGTACATGGGATTTATCAGGTATATACCTTCTTAATTGAGACACGTGAAATACATCGTGTACTTTTCTTAGCTCCATAGGTAAGGCTAACCGATAAGCTACTTTGCCTATTCTTTGCAGTATCTCATATGGACGAATGTACTTTAGGCTCAGTTTCCCTTTCTTTCCAAATCGCATTACTCCATTCATTGGTGATACTTTTAATAACACGTTATTACCAACATCAAACTCCTCTTCTCTACGCTTTAAATCTGCATAGCTCTTTTGGCGATCTTGAGCTGCTTGAATCTTGGCTTGAATTTCCTTTACTTGTTTCACTGTATCCTCGATCATTTGAGGCCCTAGAATCATTGTTTCGCTTATATCGTTCCAACAAATTGGACTACGACACTTTCTCCCATATAATGCCTCAAATGGAGTCATTCCTATGCTCGCATGATAACTATTATTGTAAGAAAATTTAATCAAATCTAAACTATCCTCCCATCCTCCTTGGAAGTCTATAACGCAAGCTCGCAACATGTCCTCCAAGGTTTGAATGGTTCTCTCAGTTTACCCATCTGTGGCAGGGTGAAACGCTGTACTCATCTTAAGTGTCGTACCAAAGTTTTCCTGTCCGCTTCTCCAAAATTTTGAGAGAAACCGGGAATCTCTATCAGACACAATATCCTTTGGAATTCCATGTAACCTCACAACATTCTTGATGTAAGCCTTTGCAAGTTGATCCATCTTCCAAGTCTCCTTCATTGGTATAAACACCGCAGATTTTGTCAGTCTGTCCACCACTACCCAAATGGTATCATCTCCACTCTTTGATTTTGGAAGGCAAGTCACAAAATCCATCGAAATGCAATCCCACTTCCATTCAGGAACTTCCAATGGTTGCACCGTTCCCTGTGGCCTCTTGTGTTCTATTTTCACTTTTTGGCAGGTCAGACACTTTGCTATGAATTCCGCAACTTCATTCTTCATTATAGGCCACCAATACACACTTTTCAAGTCTTTATACAGCTTATCCCCTCCTGGGTGTACTGAATAGGGCGTATTGTGCCCCTCTTCCATTAGCTTTCTCTTCACTTCCTCACACTTTTGAGGTACGCACCATCGACCCTTATACCTCAAACTTCCATCTTCATAAATTTTGAAATCCGTAGCTTTGCCTTGCTTTATTTTCTCTCAAATCCTATCCAATTTCACATCTCCTACTTGGTTTTCCCTTATCTCGTCGAATATGGTTGGTTGGATAGTTAGATTCGCTAGAATGCCAGCTGGTACTCCCCATTCTACTACTTCTAAATTTATTTTTCTCATTTCCCTACATAACTCATCAGCCACTATCAAGGTACTTAATCCGTGACTGGTCTTACGACTTAGAGCATTTGCAACTACGTTTGCTTTCCCTTCGTGGTATTGTATGTCCAGGTCGTAATACGTCGTATATTCCAACCATCTCCTGTGTCGAGAGTTCAAATCCTTTTGAGTGAAAATGTATTTTAAGCTCTTATAGTCTGTATAAATTCTACATTTCACTCCATACAAGTAATGACGCCAGATCTTTAGTGCAAAGATAATCGCAGCAAGTTCCAAATCATGGGTTGGGTAATTCACTTCATGAGTCTTTAACTGCCTTGATGCGTATGCAATTACCTTCCCATTTTGCATAAGCACACACCCCAGACCATTCTTTGACGCATCGCTATACACATCATAGATACCACTGTCGTCTGGTAGGGTAAGCACTGGTGCTGTAAACAGCTTCTGCTTCAAGAGTTGGAAAACCTCTTCACACTTATCATCCCACTCAAACTTCTTGTCTTTCTTCATTAGAGTAGTCATAGGTTTAGCAATTTTCGAGAAATCTTTCACAAAACGCCTATAATATCCTACTAGACCTAAGAAACTCCGAACGTCAGACACTGTTTTGGGAGTAGGACAACCCTTTACAGCTTCGATCTTGGCTTGGTCTACTTCCACGCCATCCTTAGACACGAAATGACCTAAGAATGCTACCTTTTCCAACCAAAATTCACACTTAGAGAACTTTGCATAAAGATTGTTTTCTCTCAGTGTTTGCAAAATTGCTCTCAGGTGTTCCACATGTTCCTCTTTGTTCTTAGAGTAAACTAATATGTCATCTATGAATACCACAACGAACTTGTCCATAAATTGATGAAACACCCTGTTCATCAAATCCATAAAGATTGCCGGAGCATTGGTCAATCCAAATGGCATCACCGTAAACTCATAGTGTATGTATCTCGTCCTAAAAGCAGTTTTAGGGATGTCTTCATCTGCTATCCTCAATTGATGATATCCAGACCTCAAGTCAATCTTAGAAAACACGGTTGCGCCTTTCAATTGATCAAATAAATCATAAATCCTTGGAAGTGGATACTTGTTCTTTATTGTCACCTTATTCAGTTCCCTGTAATCGATACATAACCTCATGCTTCCGTCTTTCTTTTTAACAAACAGAACTGGTGCTCCCCAAGGGGACGCACTCGGCATGATGTACCCCTTGTCCAACAAATCCTGCAATTGCTCCTTTAACTCACTCATCTCTACCGGTGCCATCCGATATGGTGCCTTAGATATTGATGCTGTTCTTGGGACTAAGCTATAGTAAAATCGATTGCCCTCTTAGGTGGCATCCCAAGGATCTCGTCCGGAAATACATCCAGAAATTCATTTACTACTTCTATATTTTCTGGCTTAACTACCTCCTCATAATCCATGTTCCTCACACTACAAAAGTATATTGGATGCCCCTTTCTCATGTACTTTGCCAACTTCAATACAGAAATCAATCTAGGGCATTTGACTTTGCCATGCATCCAATATGTCACTGCCTCATTCCCACTTGTGGTCATTTTTACTTTCTGCGATCGACAACCTATTTCTGCATTGTACTTGCTCAACCAATCCATTCCTAGGATGACATCAAAATCCTTTAACCCAAACTCAATCAGATCCGACTGAAACTCTTTCCCTTCGATCTCTAAAGGTACATTCTTAAAGGTTTTGGTACAGTTCACTACCCCACCCGTTGGAATGGTTATTGGTAAATCTACTGCTTCTACTGTTTTGAAACGATCTTTAAGTTTCGAAGCAATTCTTTTCGAAATGAAAGAAAAAGTTGCACCAGAATCAAATAAAACTTTAACAGGAATAGAGTGGATAGAAAAAGTACCAGTGATAACATCTTTCGTGGAATCCGCTCATGCCTACTCAACACATTCAATTTTCCTACACCTCCACTTTTCTGTTGATTGTTCCCATTGCTGTTATTGTTATTATTCCTTGCTCCGTTCTGATGCGCTCCCTTATTCCCATAGAAGCTGTTGTTGTTTCCCTGAAAGTTCCTTTGGGTCCCTCCTTAATTATTGCTTGGTTTACTCCCATTAGAACCCTTAGAGAAACACTCATACTCTCGATGCCCAAGCTTGTTACAAGCACGACAAACAACCAAGTTTCCCTCACAATCTTTTCCAGGATGGTTATTCTTGCATCTCCTGCAAAAATAACGCCTCTCATTTTTGTTATTCCTTTAGTTATTATTTCTAACCCCTCCATTGAAGTTACGTCCTCCGTGACGATTGTTACCTTGGGAATTGTTGTTGTTGTGGAAGTTGTTGTTGTTATGGTAGTACTTCTGCTTTTTGAAGCTATTCTGGTTACCTTGTTGGTTCCCAGAGTTCTGTCCCATCTCTTTTCTCTTCTCTTTCACTTCCACATCCGCCAGTTCCTTCTTTTTCTTCAACTCCAAAGCATACAAGTGCGTAGCTCTGCCATATACTTCATCCAAGGTTTCAAACACTTGACCACAAAACTTCAGCTGCAAGTCAGTAGTCAGCCCATTCTCAAATTTCCTAGCCTTTGCTTTCTCCGTAGAAACCGACTCTTCAGCAAAACGAGACAGCTCTATAAACTTCGTATAGTATTCAGTCACTGACATGCCCTCCATTTTGAGGTTTGAGAACTCCTCAGCCTTTTGCTTCTGTAAGAAGCTAGGTTAAAACTTGTCTCTCATCTTTTCTTGGAACTCAGTCCAATTGAATCCAGGCAGCGCTCTAATAGTTGTTTCATTTTGTTGCCACCAAAGATCAGCTTCACCTCTTAAGTAGTAAGTAGCACAACCTACCTTAGAATTTTCTGGGCACCCAACTGCCCCAAACAGGTTTTCAAATTCCCTTAACCAATTTTCCAGTATGGTAGGGTCGGGCTCTCCTTGATAGGTTGGTGGTTTGCTTTGAGCTACCTTCTTAAAAAGTTCTCCTTGAGCATCCCCATTGGTGGATGAATTCCTTGCCAACTGCTGAGCTACAATTGCTAACTGCCTAACAACCTCATTCAACTCACTCCCAACATTATTTCCCCCTGCCATTTTGCTTCTCCTGAATTAAGAACAAGGGTCTATATTAGAGGATGGCTATGGTCAACTCTTAAGACATACACTCATCTATCACTTAACACCCTTTGAAACATTCACAATAAAACTTGAAGCTAACAAATTGGGATAGCAAAAGCTAAGAATTCCCTAAATTTGTAGCTTTGTCAATCAATTATTGATTGCTAATCAACCATACACTTAATAAAGCATCACATAAATAGAGAAAAATAATTCCCATAGATCCCCATGGCCGAGAAGTAATTTTATTGGAATTAATTTGCTTGGAATTTTGGCTATTGGAATAGTGATGTGAAATGGGCGATCTTGGAAAATAAATGAATTTCTTTATTAATCATATAAAATTTTCGATAAAGGAATAAATAAGATTTTATTATTTAAAATAATTTAGAATTACTAAGATAAAATTATTTTCTAGAAACTTATGTGGTCATGCCACTTATTAATTTAAAACTAGAGTGATAATAACTGAAATAAAAACCGAAAATTTACGACGAGGAAAGCTATAAAAATCTAATCCTTTCGGACATCGTCTCTCTTGTCGGCCGACTGCTTGTAGCTACCAGGGTCGAACTCCGAATCATCTCCCTCCTCCATTGGCTCGGGTGATTCTGGTTCAGGTTCCACCTGTACGAACTCTCCCTCTTCCTCCTCATCAGAAGAAATTTCTATAATGACTGGGGTTGGAGGTGGATATGGATTAGAAATTTCCATGAGTGAACTATCTCCCTGTTGTTGTTCCTCATTTTCCGCTTGATTTCCCTCAGAAGAATGAGAAGAAGAAGAAGAACTTTCTGATTGATGACTAGGTTAAGGTGGATTTTGCCCCACTGGGTTTACGAAATAATAATCACGGTATGGAAGGTGAAGTTGTCGGCAATGGGCCTTCTCGACCCTAACAAGGTAGGAAATTAAAAATCTGTAATCCGGGTACCATTGTCCATAATAGTCCCTGTATTTGTAGTAGTTTGGGATGTCCCCTGGTAAATAGAAATCAGAAAATTTGGATTTGACAGCATAATAAGGGGGCTCATCCGGCAAGCAACAGACAATCATAGCTGAAATACGATCAGGGCTATCAAAAACTCTGTCCTTTAAAACATTGCTCCTGTAGGAACAGTAAAAGCGAATCTTTTGAACGTAATCATAGGGATGTTCATTTGGTTTCTTAGTGAGAGGGCCTAGTTCGGTGTATCTGCTAGTAAGATTCGGCATCCTCTAAGGAAAAGATTTAGAAAAGAATTCCCTTTCCCAAAGAAAACAAAATAATAAAGTTCTTGCATGAAATAGGTTCAATGTTCAATCAAACAATTTTTCTTATTTCTAACCACATAATTACATGCTCACAAGTAGTCCATAAACATGATTAAACATCACAACCTAAAAATTAATGCATACAAGAACATGATTATTCTTAACTTATATGCCCAATTTCTTTCCTACCCAATCTCACCAACATGCTTTTTAAAGCTATTAACACATAATGCTTACCTTAATCCTCGCTTTTCTGCAAAATGAGCAAACTAAAAATATTTTTGACTCCTTTTTAATTAAATTTTTCGAAATTAAACAAGAAAGAAGGCAAAATTCGAACCTCCCTAAAAAAATTTCGAATCTTCCTTCTAAAAAAAAAAAATTTCGGACCATTAAATAAAATAAAATAAAAAATTCGACCTTTCTTTTAAAAAAAAAATTCAAACCAAATAAATAAATAAAAAAAAATTTGGTTTTAAATTAAATCAATAAATATTTAATCTTCCAAAAATAAAATAATCAGAATAAAATAAAATAAAATAAAATAGAAATTAATTCTCTAAAAATTTTACCAATAAATAAGTACTTGGCCAAGATTAAATTTAAAACACTTTAAAACACGTTTTTGTCTTTAGTGGTAATAAAATCTCAACCAAAGCTCCCAGATTCCACTTTGTAACACCCTAGAAATTCCTTTCCTTTAAAATACTTGTTTTGCTCTGTTCTAAAACTTTAATTAGGAATATCTAAGATATTTCCGCCACCGTGATAACGGCTAAGGCAACTATAAAAGACACACAGCGGAAGACTAATTTCAAACCCTTTCAAAACAAGTCAACTTAAAAACTAAATCAATGAAAATAAAGTCAAACCAAAGTCAAACGAAGTAAAATAAAATCAACCTACAACTTGGAACCATTATAGGCCCTTATTAAAACCAAACCAAATTCAAAACCTTTTCGTTAGTCGCGCATAATAATATTATCATAAATAATTTAAGCAATAAACACATCATAAACTTATGGAAACTAGCATGATACGCTCTTCACACATGCCCATTCATGAATATGCTTCAACACCTGAAAAACTTATCTCTACCTATTTCCACTACTCTCCATTATAAATGGGTCATCATAGGGCCAAGATAAAGACAAGGCCAACAAACACACAAAACACACAATCAGCAAAGCTGAGTACATAAGCGTAATTAACACACT
Organism: Chenopodium album; assembly: GCF_948465745.1. Taxonomy (NCBI): domain Eukaryota; kingdom Viridiplantae; phylum Streptophyta; class Magnoliopsida; order Caryophyllales; family Amaranthaceae; genus Chenopodium; species Chenopodium album. Next base: position 9,101,676 of record NC_137850.1, on the reverse strand, counting down.
AATATACAATTTCCTATCAAAACACGACTTACCTTGTTACACCTGTTTTCCAAGCATACAACACTCAATAAAAATTCTCACTAGACACTAAATAATTTATTTAGCATTGATTACGCATCGAACGGGTTTCCCCCTAGCCTCCCCCAATAAATTGAGGTTACTAACACGGGAGCTAACCGTGCCAGCATCAAAAACCACACATAGGTGGCGGAATTCCTGCGCATAATAATAATAATAATAATAAAAAGGAATATACAGCATCCTATACTCCATTAGAAGTTATGGTTAAATATAAAACCCCATAACTCCCCCCATATGTTCATACTCAAGGTATATACGTTCCAAGAGTTTTGGTACGTAATCTCTTTCACTTTACGTTATTTACCGATTATTAAACTTGGTGATGACTCTCAAACAATAATCATTCAATCAATAATAATTATTCAAACAATCAAATACATCGATTTAATTCTTGAATAATTAGTGATCACATAACATTTAATGTTGAACCCTTTTTAATTCTACCTCGGTGCCAAAGATACCTTAAACGCATAAAGCGCCACAAATCCTATCGCTCGGTGTTAAAAACACCTTAAGTGCACTAAGGCACCATCATACAATTTATTCCTCGTGTACATAGACACTTATATAGCTCCTTTCCTCATGCTTATAGCATCAATAAAAATTATATGAACCATAAATAAATTCTTTTTCAATATTCCAAACCAAATTAAACATTTAGTTTAATTAAACATGCCCTCTATCATGCCATAAATAAATATGTGGTTCATAAATAATATTCCACACTATTATTTTCCATCCAATAATCCATCACAAATAAATAATGCTTCATAATCCTATCACCAATAACATCCAAATCATAATTTCCAATCCAAACCTAGCATGATACTACTCGTAATCAATCAAACACATTTAGCATGCTATTACATCAACATAATTATGCTAAGTACGCGAACGTACCTTGAATATGATCTTAATATCGCCACAATTAATAGAAATCACTCACTTCAAAGTCTCCTACAATTCAAAATCATAAAAGGATATTAAAACCCACTCTACACAAATTTCCAGCAATATATACTATTATAAAACCCCTCATAATTTATTTAAAATAAGCTGAAATTATATTTAAAACCTCATAATTAAATCTCAATTAATGGGTAATTAAAATTCCTTAAAGAAACTTGATTTCTAATGCTTTACCAAAAATTCCAACACTTTATTTTAATTAAATATTGCTGTAATTTAGTCTTAAAACACTTTAATCAAAGGTTTACACCATTATATATCATAATCCTTCAATAATTTATAAATCAAGAACCTAGGGTTTCAAAAATTGGGGCTTTTTAATTAAAAACATAATCTGAAAATTAATTAATATAATACTTTTAATCAAACATCAAAATCAAATCACAAAACCCATAATTAATATTTAGATCTAGGATTAAATTGATTTTTAAAACAAAATTAATAATTTTTTTTTTTTTGTATTCGAAAAAGGAGAGAGAAAGAAGGTGGCAGCCACCACCATGCCGGCTGCCGGCGCCGGTGGCCGCCTGCTATCGGCGGTTGATGCTGCTAGCGGCGGCAGCCACCTGCTGCCGGTGGCTGGCAGTGGAGGTGGGGGGCCGGAAAAAAAAGAAGGGGAAGGGGAGAAGGAAAAGAAAAAAAAAATAAGGAAAAAGGAGAGAGAAGTTTACCTTGGATTTTCTCCACTTTGGGCAAAGTTTGATTTGCCTCATATGTGGGATATTTATACCCCTTCTCTAAAACCCTTCCCTAAACTTTCCCTTTTTAATTTTTCTAATCCCATCCCTAATAAAACTTTACTAAAATAAACTTTCCTAAATTAAACTCCAACTTAATTAAAATAATTAATTAAATGAACTTTCCTTTTATAAAATATTTCCAATTTATTAAAATAAATAAATAAAATACTTTAAATAAAACATTTAAATTCAATTAAATAATTCTCAAAATACTTATTTTAAATAAAATACGTATAAAAATACGAGGTATTACAACATGTCTTTGATATGAACACGTCTCAGATTGCGTCTCTTATCGAGTGCTCAGTACCATGCCTGAGAAACATGAATGCCAAGTGAGTGATAGACCGCATGATCGGGATTGCCCACACTTATCAAAAAAGGTTCAAAATAAAAAAAAATGCAAAAGCAAAAAAAGAGAGCAAAAATAAAAAGGAAAGAGCTCAAAAGTGAGAAACCTCAAGCATAATAATACAAAGATACTAAAGCAAGGTCGCGCACCTTGGGGGCTTATCTAGGGTCTTGAGTCTTTATCCCTTTCTTCTTCAACCTTTAGCCTAACCACGTTACAACCCTTAAAAGACCACTTTGAGGTATACACATACTTGTGCGAGGTTCGGCTAGAGCTACGTTCGGCCTGATTCCTAACGGATACGTAGGCAACCTCACATTGGGGTGCGGCCGTAATAAAAATGCATTCATATTCACATTTACACACTCACACCATGATCATATCAAAGGATCTCCTATGCTCATCCCTATCTATTTAGAGCTAGACTTGGGGGCTTGATCCTTACATTATTAGCCTACCTAGCCTAAGAGTCACCAGCATTTGACTCTTTTCAATATATTTTTCCATACATTTAGCCTTTGTGGCCTAGCTTTAGTATCACTATCACACACATCACAGATACATGACCAAATAATCCTACCTTTAGGAACCCTTTGTCATGAAATCTTAACACAACGCTGAAGCATGCCTTGTCATGTCAAAATCAAGATCAATCATCATTGCATCACAAAGTATGAAGTACTTAGCCTCTGCGCCTAAGCTACCTAAATACTTTCATTATCAAGTCAACTAGGATATTCTAAGATGTTACAAATCCTTGTACTGTGACAGGCAACATTAACGGATTAAGCTCATTCCACATGCACCTTCAAAAACTTCACTTCGATTCTTTTTCGCGTCTTTCTTTTTTGGGAGAAAGTCGGTACCCTCCACAAAAATTGCGGAAAATTTTTTCTTTTCACATTATAATGCACACACGAGTCATGACCGTTGAGTCATGTCACCTCGAATTGAGTCTAACACATGTGTCAAAACACATTAAATCACATAAGAGTCACACACGTGTACAAACACATTGAGTCAACCTCAAGTCAGTCAATCACCTTAGGTCAACCCTAAGAAAAACACTAGCAAAGTCTTTTGGCAATCTTTTAATTTTTACAGGATATAAACCATTCAGCAAAGCTCCTGTTCGCAGCCAACCGAACGATCTCAACAAACATTCAAGTATCAAAGCTCTTTTGTTCAGAGACGCATGGACATATCTTTTCAAGCTCTTTTGTTCAGAGACGCGTGGACATTCCTATTCAAAGCTCTTTTGTTCAGAGACGCGTGGACATACTAAAAAGCTCTTTGTTCAGAGATGCGTGGACATAAAAAGCTCTTTGTTCAGAGACGTGTGGACATATCATCAAAGCTCTTTTGTTCAGAGACGCGTGGGCATATCATTTCAAGCTCTTTTGTTCAGAGACGCGTGGACATTTCTTTCAAGCTCTTTTTGCTCAGAGACGCGTGGGCATCCTATCAAAGCTCTTTTGTTCAGAGACGCGTGAACATTCCTCAAAAAGAAGCTCTTTTGTTCAAAAATGAGTGAACATCAACGGCGACAAAGCCTGTCGCTTGGCGACAAGCAGTTCCGGCTAGCGCTGGAGCGGTGCCAAAATACAGGGCTCCATAATATGGTTATGTGAACCTCGTGCAGCAATTTCGGGTTCCTTGGTACGCCAGTTAGCCCCTCTAAGCAACTTGACATGATTTAAATGATCGGCTCGATTACGATTAAATCAAGTGATCGACCTGATGAAAGATTGTCTCACTTAGCTTAAAGCTCTTGAACATTGGTTCACTACAAAGGCACCGACGTAATGGTTCATAAGCAGCAAAGGCACCGACGTAAAGGTTCACAATCAAGCAAAAGCGCCGACGTACTGGCATAGCGGAAGAAAAGTTCAAGCGAGCTTTAAAGGATCAACAGGCATTGATCTTCGGTGATATTCTTTGGAGTATTGTCGCAACAAATGAGGATAACTACAAGCAAAGTTATCTTCGATCGTGTTCCCTATGACGTGGAAGATGGTCACAAACAACGGAAGATGGCTACAAGCAGAGTTATCTTCGATCGTGTTTCCTAGGATGTGGAAGATGGTCACAAAAAACTGAAGATGGCTACAAGTAGAGTTGTCTTTGATCGTGTTCCCTAGGATGTGGAAGATGGTCACAAAAAACTGAAGATGGCTACAAGCAGAGTTATCTTCGATCGTGTTCCCTAGGATGTGGAAGATGGTCTCAAACAACTAAGGATGGCTACAAGCAGAGTTATCTTCGATCGTGTTCCCTAGGATGTGGAAGATGGTCACAAGCGGCGGAGAATTACTACAAGCAGAGTCATCTTCGATGAAGTAGGAGGCAGCTACAAGTAGAGCGGTCTTCAACAAAAACAAAATGCAGCAAATCGGTTACTTTCAGAGACGTGTGCTCGACGGTGCAAGATACGCGTTTCTTAACTCTTTTATCTGTTTTAACTAACGCTAGTTTGCAGGTATCGGCGTTACAAGAATGATTTAGGATTGCAGAACGTTCTGAATCATTCTCCGTCCCTATCGCTACTTTGACTTTCGTTTTCGAAACATGCGTTTCTCCAAACTCGGTCAAAGTGGGGGCTTCTGTAGACACCCAAATTTGTCTCTCCAAAACAAAACCGAGTGATGAATACCTTTTGCGTCGAATGATTATCGAACGAGGTGAAAGTGTGAAAGGTCAGGTGTTGCGGTTAGTTTTAAAAATTCTTTCTCTCTATTTTCGAAAACAACTCTATTTTATGAAAACAGCCAATCCAGTTTAGTTTGGTCCACGACAAGGGTCCAATAATAGTGTAGTTGGATGGGGCTTGCAAAGAAATTTCCAACGATATATTATAAGCCCAATTCCGATGAATAATGAGGAAGTTATGGCCAAAACACTAAACTAGGCCCGGTTTGATCTTAACATGCGGCCCAATGATCTAGGGGAGGGCCCAATAATTATTATTCCTAAAGTTATTAGAATTAATTATAGTCTTCTAGAATTCTCTAGAAGGTTCTCTTTAGTCCTAATAAAAATTAGAATTAATAATTATATTTTGATAAAGTTTCATTTGGAATAAAATATTATTTTATGAAGAATACGATTTCGATTTTCATACGGACTTTACAAATTGATTTTGATTCATATGAGGACTCCGCGTTTGAAAGCGCATAGGAATCCAGGCTGTCGCCAAATGACAGGCCTGGCGACAAGGTTGGTTTTGCAGCGACAGCGTGGAGTTTTATTCCTTATCAAATTCTACCTATTTCCAGACTGTTTTCTTATAAATAGGGTCCTGAACCTCCGTTTTTTATTCATTCACAATCAAAAACAATCATCATCTCTCTCTAAACCTAGAAGCTTTCTCTCTCTATTCTTTTTCTAAACCTTCCCTCTTACAAAATTCCGCATACACGAGATCTAGACACACCTAGCCAAGTTCGAAGTTGCCTTCGCCCTAGACGTGAAAGGTTATAATTTCTGAGGGTTTGGTCCCAAATCTCGATTTCAATTATTTAATTTGATTGTTTTGATTTATATTTTCCTTGAAGTTACTAACACGTGTATTTTGTTATTAGAAAGAGATACGAGGCATCAAAGTATATAATCTTATTGCTCTATTCTTGTAGAAAGCATGTTTAAATTTGTTTAATTCCTAGTATCATGTTAGGATGTTTCTGTTGATTTCTAGTATCATGTTTAGGGTGCCTTTTACTCTTTTCTAATAGCATGTTAGTATCATGCTAGGGTTAAAGCTTTGATTTTTAATGCTTAGTGACATGCTAGGGTTTGTTATTAATCTTGTTAGTATCATGCCTAGGATCTTGCTATTATATTTAAGCTTTATTATTAACATGATTATAATTGTTATGATTATTATGATTATCATGTTGCTTGATATATATATTATTTATTGTTATTTCTTGATCATACCTTTTATGCATGCCTAAAGGGAATTTGTACTTGTAATCACGCTTAATAAGATAATTAATAATCTTGTTTAGGGCTAATATGATTATAATTCAAGTGATCGCCAATAATAATTTTGCTTGTGCATTAAATTCAACCAACATAGATTAAACAGGTTTAGGGTTAACCTAATGTTTGCATGTTAGTCAGAAAGCGCACATGAATACGAGAAGAATGAAGTAGAGGCCTATTATTAGGGCAGGTTCAATCTCTTTTAGGTTGGATTTGTACCTTCATCCCCGAACCCTATTTGGTTCAAGACCTTTTGGAGTTGACGATCTCATGGATCGTTAAGGAGTGTAACCTTCACCTTGTGAACGGCTTACAAGTTCCTAAAAACTTGTTGGCGACTCTTTTGCTCTAGCTTCCTTCCCTTTGGACGCCACCATACTTAAGTGTATGATCACAGTGAGGTTCAAGTTTTGGGTAATGCTTGAAATATTCCCTACAGCGCCACAAATTATATCCCTAGGTGTTGAAAACACCATAAATGCACTAAGGCACCAACATATAATTTATTCCTCGTGTTCAAATACACTTAAATAGCTCTTTCCTCATGCTTAAAGCATCAATAAAAATTATATGAACCATAATAAAATTCCTTCTAAATATTCCAAACTTAATTAAACATTTAGTTTAATTAAACATGTTTGCTATCATGCCATAAATAAAAGTGTGGTTCATATACAACATGCCAAAATAATTATTTCAAATCATTAATCCATCACAAATAAACCATGCTTCATAATTCAATCACCAATATCAACCAAATCACAATTTCCAATCATAATCTAGCATGATACTACTTGGGATTAAATATTCAAAATTAGCATGTTACTACATCATCAAAAATATACTAAGTACGCTAACGTATCTTGAATACGATTTTAAAATCAGCACGACTAATAGAAATCACTCACTTCATAGTCTCCTACAATCCAAAATCATAATATGGCATTAAAATCTACTCCACACAAATTTCCAGCAATATATACTCTTATTAAACTACTCATAATTTAATTAAAACAAGCTGAAAATTAATTTAAAACCTCATACTATACTTTAATCCCAATTAATGGGTAGTCAAAATTCCTTCAAGAAACTTAATTTTTAGCATACTAACAAAAATTCCAGCAATATTAATTCATGAAAACTTTCTGTAATTATGCTTTAAAACCATCAAATTAAAGGTTTTACCACCCTAAATCATATTCCTTCAATAATCAATTATTTACAAATCTAGGGTTTCAAAAATTGGGGCTTTATAATTGAAATTAAAATATGAAAATTAATTTACATCATACTTAAAATCAATCATCATAAAATCATCACAAAACTCATAATTTATAATTAGATCTAGGATTAAACAAAAGAAAAATAAAAAGAATAAATTTTTTTTTTCGAAGGAGGGTGCCCGGACAGCAGCCACGGCACCATAGCCGGTTGCTGCCGAGCTGCTGGTGGCGCCGTCGCTGCTACTGGTGGTGGCCGACGGCCCACCAGTGGTGGTGGTGTTGGCCGGCAGTGGTGAGTGTCGAAAAAAGGGGAAGGGGAGAAGAAAGAAAAAGAAATAAAGGAGAAGGGAGAGAAAGTTTACCTTGGGTATTCTCTACTCTAGGCAAAGTTTAATTTGCCCAAATGTTGAATATTTATACCCCTTTCTCTAGAAACCCTTCTTACCTAAAATTTCTTTTTTTTTTAATCTTTCCTAATCCCTTTCCTAATAAAACTTTACTAAAATAAAACTTTCCTAAATTAAATCCCAACTTAGTAAAATAATTAATTAAATAAAACTTTCCTTTTATAAAATATTTCCAAACTTATTTAAAATAAATAATTCATTTCAAATTATTTAAATACCTCACAAAATACTTATTTAAAATAAAATATGTATAAAAATACAGGGTATTACAGCGACGGCAGCCTGATTGGTTGTTGGTTTGGGATTTCGAGCTGCTACTGTTGGTTGGCCGTGATTGTTGGCGTTTGCGCGGTTTGTAGTCGGTGGTTGCGGTTTGCCGGGCTGCTGAAATGGAGGGTGGAAACTGAGTGGCGGTGATTGTGGCATCCCTTTGCTAATTGGTGGTTGTGACTGTTATGGCGGTGCGGTTGTGTTGCTAGTGTCGCTGGGTTCCGATGACCGGTGGGGATGGGGTGGTTAGGGAAGGAGGGTGGGCTAGGTTTCCTGATATATATTTTTTTAATTATTTTTGTTTTTAATAATTAAAAAAATAATTGACTTATTAATAGATGATACGTGGCATATAACTTACAAAAACTAGTCATCAACGGGTAATGGATCTTTAGATGAAGGGGGGTATAAAGGTTGGATTTGTATTGGAATGAATTAAGGTTGGATTATTTTGGGAAGAAAGTGCAAAGGTTCGATTTTATATTTCTATTTTTCCAATATTTTAACAAATTTCTAAGAAAAATTAAATAAAATGAGGTCAATTGACTCCATAACTTTGATATTAGATTCGTCGTTGATCCATATATTATTGTAGATTGTGCTCTACTTGCAACAACAAATGTGTTATAAGCTCGAAAACGAATTGCCGAATCCAATGGTTCAAACAAGAAATACATAATGGAGTTGTTGATGATAGTTTATCGCCAAACCATCTTTACAACATTAGTGATTATAAAATCTTTTTAAATTTGTCATAATAAGTAATATCATAATATATAACTTTACAATTTTTACTTAAGAAAATTAAATTTATTGATCATTGAAGTTTTGCATTGGAAAGCGTGATAAAAGAAACATGTCAAGTAAAAAATAAACAGAGAAAGTATGTGGATTAAGACCAAATTATGAGGTGACTGGGCTATAATTTAACGTACTTGATACAAGCTTTTTATGCCCTATGATATGATAATGATATAATAATAGCCTTTTAGGACAAAAGGAACCTTTTTTTTAATTTCCGTTATAAAGCACTTCTCCCCTCTCAAATCACTCGTCCACCCCACTTGTCCTTTTCTCTCTTCTCCAACTCTTTTTCTCTCTCCTCCATTTTTTCAACATGAATGAGACTAAACAACGGAAGAGAATATTTCTTTTGTAGAAAGGAACTAACTAAGTTTGAGATATCTTGTTCAATAATTTCTTACCCGGTTTTTTCTGATGGTCTACCTGCAATTATGCTTCATCGTCATTCTCGGTTTAGGTATCCGACGTATCTTTCTGACGGATCATTTTCAAATGTACTATAAAAAAACCAATGATCTTATTGTTAGATAATATGAAACTCCTTAATTAGAGTGAATTCTATTAATCATTATTTATAAGGTTACAATGTGCTAATCATATTAGGTAACTAACAAGATATGTAGGGATATCATAAAGATATCTATACAAAATATATCTGATGAGAAAATTCTATGGATATTCTTTATGGCACAAGACTTTAGCTAGTTTAATACTAATACGAATTATGAGTATGTATTTGATGAACACAAATTTATATTAAAATTATTCTTAATTTAACAAATCACGTGAAACCACGCATATATTATATAACACATCATTGTCATATATATAAATAGATGAAAGCTTGTGCGATACACGGTTTTATCATATTTTATTTTGAATATTTTTTGTAATTTCTTAATCTCTAAAAATTTAGTTTTTTTTAAAAAAAAATTATATGCTAATATCTAAAGATAATTTTTAGTTTTTTTTTGTCTTTAAAAAGATAATTTTTATTTTTTATAAATAATTTAAATTCTAGTACTTAAATGTTAAATCTCACAAAAAAAATAATATTCTTTATTAAACCATATAATATTTTGATTAATTTGCTTGTTAGAAAAGGATAGTTTTTATTATTAACTAGTCTTGTGCCCCGTGCGATGCCCGGGTTGTTTATTGAATCTTAAGATAAATTTTTAATGTATATGTCAAATTTTAAAATATATCATTGGTACAAAATTAGTTAGGAATTGATGTGTTTTTGTGATGATTTGTTATCTAGTAGGCATGTAATGACTAATAATAATGCTGGTGAAATTGTTCGATTTAATACATTATAAAAATTTTTAAAAAAAAAATTGCAAAAAATAAATAAAATAAAATAAATGTTCAAAGCTCGTTGGGTTGACCCGAACCCAAAACTTTAGGCAAGAGTTGAATATTTCTTGACTCGTAACCTAAAGTGACCCAATTCGAGATGACTCATGACCCGGCCTTAATTAACAGGTCTACATAATAATAAAATTATATTAGATTGTGAAGTATATTATTTTAACCGGTTAGTATATATATTATAAATGGAGTTTTTATGCTTTGAACTACTTCTTTCACTCCAAAAAATATTATGATATAAAAAATAAATTTATATGATTATTTTTTAGAATTATAATATAATAATTTTTTTAATAAAATAGGTATTTTATCGAAAATAAAACTCTAAACTAACAATTTTATCCTAAATTCTATACAAATAGAAGTCTAAACTAACTTTTTTATCTTATGAAATCTATTTAAATCTATCCAACGTGGCGCGACACTTGGCGAAAAGTTGGAACGTCAAGTGTCGCTGTCTCGTGGCCTAGCTAAAACTTTAGCTTTATATATTATGAGGGCTTCCAAACGAAGGGTTGTGAGACAATAAAGTCATGTCTCACAAGGATAATGTAGGCATTTTAGGCGTCAGTTGAAAGTTGTCTCATTAAGTTATCAAATAATACCACTGAAGTTTCAATGGTACAAAATACACTCTCAATCGTACAAAATATAGTCTCAGTGGTACTTCAAAAAGCTCCACTGGAGTTTTAGCGGAACATAAACTCAGTGGTAGTGGTTCCCATAAATTTTTGTCCGTTTTTGCACGTGATACATGTCTGAAAAGTTTTAATGGGGCCCACATCACCTTTTTCACTCATCCTATCTCTCTCCTCCTTTCTCTCTCTTTCTTATACTTTTATGTTATTTTAATAGTTGTGAGACATTTCACCATGTCTCATAACATTCCATTTATACTTCCTCATATATTAGTTATATGATTGGTGTTAGTTATGTGAAAATTGTATTTATAATTAATAAATAAATCATAAATGTAGTAACTTCTAGAAAAACAATCAAATCATAACTTCTAGAAAAACATAAATAAATATATATAAGAAATATTATAATTTAAAAACAATCAAAAAACATATTTCGTATATACCTTTTATCTTCTATTTTAGTAGAACACCAACTTCATCCCAATTGATAACAACAACATTCTAGAAAAATTGAATCATTATTTTGTTGTCATTAATAACAACGTGATATTGTTTCCTATTTGGAACGATTGAAAAGTAATCACCCTGTAATTTTGGACGAATGTGTTGAACAAAGTTGGCTTTAATTGAGGCATGAACGTAATCACCCTATAATTAAAAATAAGAAATTAAGTTAATTTAATAACTTGATTAAGCCACCTAATAAAGGGAATATATATATATATATATATATATATATATATATATATATATATATATATATATATATATATATATATATATATATATATATATATATATATATATATATATATATATATTGTATAGGGAAAAAATAATAATAAAGGTAACATGAATATTAAAAATTAAGCTAAAAATTACCCGGCCATGCATTGATAATCTAAAACTGACATAAAATTAATAACACGTGTATTGATGCGAAAATTTGCTAGTGTCGTTTGATGCGTCAATTTATAATACTCTGTAATAGGTATCGTAGTTTTTAATTTTATCATTTTTTTAATTAAATTAAATTAAATTAAATTTTAATTTTAATTTAATCAAATCATAAACGCTATTATCAAATTTTATCTTATAAATTTGTGCAATTATAAATTAGCTTACGTGGATTTTAATCTATGTGGCATTAAAATTGGATATATATCAAATCTAATTCGTCACTTTAATTTATCTTATAATGGTTGGAATGTTTTTGATATGATTTTTGTGATATAATTATAAGTAATTTTAATTTATTCTATTGGATTATTATTAAAATAAATTAAAAATACTTATCAATAAAAAAGAACGCATAGTTACAATTATTGAATCCTAATATTGATTATCAAACACTATACTAAATAGATATCAAAAACACTACACTAAATAGCTATTTCTATTTATTACTCGTAGTATATACTCATAGAGGTTATTGGGTATAGTACACTGTACACTCCCATGCATTCTCTAGAATTCTAGATAATTAAATTTTCAATATTTGTGAATTCTATTAAAATAATTTAATTCGTGGATTATTGGTTAAAATAGAACCTTAGCTTACATGGATTTTAATTTACGTGGCATTAAAATTGGACATATATCAATCTAGTTCGTCACTTTTATCTAGGTGATAAGTGAATTTTTTAATTTAAAAATAAAATAGAAATTTAATTTCTTATTAGTCGAAATAATACCTTTGCTTATGTGGCGCTCCGAATGCTGTCCAAAAATGCCTACTTTATTTATTTATATTAGATTATGTCTATTGATATGGAGTAGATATTAGATTACTCATCATTTTTACATTATCTTTCTCATATAAAATAAAGGAAAATTTGTAAATTACCACCCAAAAAGCATACCTGTTTTGAAATTACCACCCGTTTAATATTTTTTTGGGAAATTCTCTTTGGTAACACTATACTTTTTAATTTTCTCAGTGGTGAATTGAAATTTTTTTTATTATCTTTGGTAAACCTAAACTATTTATACTTATTATTTATAACATTGATGGTCAATTTTTATTAACTTTTAACTATAGTTAAGTAGGTTTTTTTTTTTTGCCGACTCTCACCTGTCGGTTGCCGACTCCTCCCCGCCGATTGAAACCCTCCAGCCCCAACCCAAAGCTTTCTCCCTGATCGAATCGACCCCAAAACCCGCCCTTGAAAACCCACACCGGTAAGTCCGAAACCACCCAAACCATCACCGGTTAGTTTCTTTTATCTTTCTCTCTCCTCTTTCTTCGTTCTACTGGTTCCATTCTCGAAGACAAAGATAAACTGTAGACACCTAAAAATGTCTCCCCAAAACCAAACCCGATGATGAACAACCTTTCACCGCCATTAATGGTCGTGTTGAGTATTTAATCTTAGGAGTGCTTAAGTCCATATTCAATCCCAATACATTTCATAAACCAACCCAATTCCTAACCCATGTCCCCAAAACCATAACTTATTTTCCTCTTTTCTGCCTTTAAACCCTTAAAATCATTCATTTCGTGTCTTTTTATAAAAATGTTTAGACCAGCTTATTTTGGTCCATAATCTGGGTCCAATGATTGAATAGTTGGATGGGGTTTGAGAAAATCTTTCCAACGATATATTATAAGCCCAAATTTGAGTTATAATGAATAAGGGTCTGTTCTCATTGACTGAAATGAGCCGAGCTGAACAGAACTGAATTGAACTTATTAGAGCTGAACTGAACTGAAATGAATATTTTATGAAAGAAGGAAATTAGGAGTTGAACTGAACTGAACTTATTAGAGTTGAACTGAACTGAACTGAACTGAACTGAAAATAATCTGATGAGAACAAGGCCTAAGTTATGGCCAAAATACTAAACTAAGCCCAAACTGAACCTAAGCCCAGCTTACCTACGACCCAATGATCATGTGAAGGGTCCAAAGGCTTTAATACCATTCCTAAACAAATTAGGATTAGTTAGAACCTTCTATAAGTTTCTAAAAGATCTTAATTATCCTTTTTGAAAAGATAAAATTAAAGATTTTAAAATTGAATAAAACTCTTTTTTTTTTTAAAGTCCTAATTCTATTTGAATTGAAAGACGTTCAAAGATAGCCAGATATAATTTTCCTACCTCATATTTTTTATCCAAATACTAGATGGTTGGATAGCTATTGAAATTATCTTTTCAATGATATATTATAATATTAATTCCGAGTTATAACGAAAAAGATATAAAAGAAATACGAAACTCTATCCAAAACTGACACCGTCCCACTATTTCGGTCATATCTTTTATTCCACAAACTATTTTAATCTGATTTTAATTGGATTAGAGATTAAACTTCAAGAGCTTTCCAAAGACATATTATATATCTTATTCCAATTTCTAGATCAAAGGATATGATAAAAACAAAAACCGCAAAAACTGCTGCCTATCGCAATTCAAGAGTTTTATTCGATTCGAATTCGGATCTTTTCTTGATTCTTCGACCCTTATTTTTTTCTTTATAAATAAAGTTCATATCACCCCTTTTTCAATCATCAACAAGCTTGATCACTAAATCATTCTCTCTTCTTCTCTTATACATCAAAAATCATTCTCTTTCTCCCTACACAAAAAATCATTTTCTTCTCCCTATTTAGCCTAAATACTAGCCTCCCTATTCTCTGATAATACTTCCTCTAAGCACTCCAAGGATTCCATACTCAACCCGAGGTTCCATCCTTAAACCAAGGCGTGAAAGGTAGAAATGACTGAGGGTTTTGACCAAATCAACTCTACTTTTTATTTCATTTAATTGTTTCGATTTGATTTATTTTTATTGAAGTTACTAACAATTTATTCATGATGTAGTAATTCAAGGAAATGCGGAAAGTGAGTAATTAATCACTTAATTACACTTATTTTTATTCTTGTTGCTAGTTTCATGATTAGGTTTATTTATATTTGATTTGACTAACAATTTATTGTTGAATTGCTTCCCATATTAATGTTGATTTTATTATATTAATATGTAATTGAATATCACGTCTAATAAGATAATTTGGACAACTGATTTAGGATCCTTTTTAATATTATTGTTTAATTAAAGTGATCACAATATTTTAGAATTATATGTTGCGTTAATATTCAACCAATTTAGCATAATTATAGTTTGGAGCAAATTGAATATTTGTTTGTATGACTTTGAGATCGCAGGAAATACTTTTCACTATAAGAATCGAGTAGAGGCCCACACGGGCAAATGTGACTCCATGATTCACTTTGTACCATCATCCTCGATCCTCCTTTTGTGATTCCGAACCACATGGAGTTAGTAATCTCATGGATTATGAATGGGGTGTAACCTTCACGGGTGAATCAGTTGCCTATCATTGTCCCTTAATTGTGGTTGCCTTTTATGATCCGTGAACGGCTTACAAGTTCCTTAAAAACTTGTTGGTGACTCTCTACTTTCCTTGTCCCTAATCGTATAATGTCAATTCCCACATCCTATGAGTGCCAAGCATATTCACACATGCTTAACGTAGGCGCGCTTCAAACGACGCCTACACAAGGTATCTACCTTGTCTTCAACTTCAAAAATTGTTAACTTGAGCGAGGTGCTAATGAGTTTTGCAAGCTCCAAAATATGCAGGATTGCTTTTGGCAAAAGGTAACATACATATTACTGCTCATGACCTTATGTTTGACATTTTTCATACAATAATAATACTATTAGCAATTGTATATGTGAGGTTAGTATTTATACAAAGTAAAAACAATGAAATTTCTCCAGTAAGTTATAAACTTGTTCTGTAAATTTATCTAAGGAAAAACTTTTAAATACTTTGTATATTATATGATAAATGATTAGTGTGTAGTCTTGAAGACCACCAAAAGCATATGAAGTTTTGTAACTAATTTGGAACCGAGGAAGTAACATGTTTTAATATTCGATAACATTTCATAGGTATGACGATGATGGTTGTTACATCTAAAATTTAAATTTAAATTTAAAGTCAGCTCTTGTGATTTAGAGTGAGAGTCTCCTTTGGAGTATGAAGTTTATGAAATGAATTGTTTCAAGGTGAGTGCTAACATGGATATTGTGCAGGATAACATACAGGGAGTGAAAGAAGTTACTATTGCAGTCACATCATCTAAAAATCTAGTCAAGTAAGGAGTAATTTTGTCACCAATAGGATGATGACTATGAAGATATGATGATGTGTAGATGGCACTTTAGCTCTATTCATGCCACTAACGAGTGTTTTTCTTTCAAGGGGTTTCCAAATTAGAAAATCAGAACAAATGCAATAAGGATTTCAGAGCAAGAGTATTAAGCGATGAACCTTGCTGAATATAACCTCAAAGGAAAGAAACATAAGGCCAAGACATCGTAAACTGAACATAAAATTCGGAAATTAACCGATGAAACTTGCTGAATATAACCCTAAATTTTAAAATTTTGAATTTTCTTGACTTTGACCCATTAACCAAGTAAAATGAACCTTATAAATACGTTAAAGGCTTTGGGTCAGGCAATAGTAGCAACTAAAGGTGGGCGGGTTACTTTAAATTAAAAAAAAAAGGAAGAAAATGAAGAAAAAGAAGCTGCCTAAATTAGAACAAATGAGGGTGCTTCGTTTATATAATGTCAAAGGTGGGAGGGTTACTTTAAATATAGGAGGGAAAAAAAGGGGGGAGTTAAAATTGGTCAAAATAATAGTCATTAACCTATTACTCCCTCTGTCCCATAATACTTTATACAGTTCCCATTTTCGTCCGTCCCAAAATACTTGACACGTTATTAAATATGGAATAAGACAATTAATTAAAAATAAAAAATTCCCATATTTTCTCTCTCCTCACCTACCCCCTCCCACCCCACTTGTTGATTTCTTACAATATAAAAATTTTAAAGAAAATCTGGTCCCCTTACTATAGTATAGATAGGCTCGAAGCAGGTCTGATAATTGAGACTTCTTTGACAGGCCTTAGTCAGCCCCTGTCTTCGGCACGATCCATCAACGAAAGGCCAAAGATTTGGGCCTATAAGGAATGGCTGGATTTGACCTTTCCATAGAAGATAATTCGTTTCAGTGAGTTTGTGTTATACAATAAACAAATGTTTTATATGGATCCACTTGAAATTTTCTTATACTATGTGTCCACCTCAATGTCCCAAGTATTATGGGATGGAGGGAGTACTAATGTTTAACTAATGGAATGCTTACTGTAGTTAATTAGTTGAAAGTATAGGTGTACCGCTAATAATTAAAGCTTAAGCAGGTGTATCATTGATAAAAGCCCAAACCTGGGATGTACCAATGATAATTTCTCAAAAAATAAGAAAAATTGTCAGGAACTATACGCTAAATAGGGGTATTTTTAACAACTACTCGCTAAAAAATTTTATAAAAAAACTACCTAAATTTAAAAACTTAATTAGAGTAGCACTACCCATTTCAACTTTCCGGCAACAAACTCTGGCGTGTGGACCCTACTTAATCAATTCCCTCTAAAAAGACACAACACAATGACAAATTCAACCTTAATTCGTAACCCTAGGATAACCAATTTGAATTAAAAGCAACAAATTCAACCAATTTTAAATTATCCCCAATTTCTAAGAACCCTAATTTTGCTAATCATTACATTCTAACATCAAAATTCATAATTAATGGAATAAAAGAGAAGAATTACTTATGAATTGCAAACCAGCTTGTTTTCGCTTCTTCAATTAGAGATTTTCAGAGAAAAATTGAACAAGTGGGACCCACTCACCGGAGTTTGTTGCCGAAAAGTTGAAATGGGTAGTGCTACTCTAAGTTTTTAAATTTAGGGGTAGTTTTTTTGATAAAATTTTGTAGCGAGTAGTTGTTCACAAATAACCTTATTAAGCGTGTATTTCCTGACAATTCTTCCCAAAAAATGAAGGAAAATTTGATAATTACCATCTACTATAGTTCACGTTTAGTAATTACCACCAACAAATTATTTTTTTTCTAATTTTACCCCCAATATTTTTCTAAAAATCTAAATTTACCGCCTTTTTGGCCAATTTTCTTGCATGATGTCACTTTGGGCCCATCCCTAACTTTTCCCTATTTCTATCCTTCTTCTACAATATTTCCTTCTTTATTCATATACTCTATCTCAAATTTAGGTAAAAACCTAAAATCGAAAAGAGAAAGGTTTCAAAAATCATTCTTCTAGCTTCAGTACTTGAATGCAATTGAGGAAAAAAGGTATGTATTGCTATTTCATACTTTCGGAAACTTAAATTGAGTGTTTTGAAATGAAAATAGGGTTTTGAATCAAATTGGGGATTTAATTATATTGAGTCATTCGGGATAATTAACTCAAAATCATGAAATTTGCATTATAATTAACAATATTATGGTTGTCATTAAAGAGGAATCGACGGAAAAAGGGAAAAGGGATGGAAATTGAATGGAATGACGTCATGCAAGGGTGTTTTTATTTATTTTTTTTCTTTGAAGGCTCATGCAAGGGTGTTTGGGAAAACAAGTGGTAAAATTTAAGGTTTTGAACAATTATTGATTAAAAAAAATATTGGCAGTAATCAGGGGTGAGTATAACAGGGTACCCTGTTGAAATTCCGGGAACCGGAACCTGTTGCAACAGGTTCTTGAAAAATGAGGACTGGAACCAGAACCTGCAGGTTCCGATTCAAGGTACCCTGTCTTTCAATAAATTTCGTACTTTTTTGTAAAATTATTTCAAAATAAATTGGAAGGTCGTAAATTTACAACTCTTACAACTTGCAAATACATCAAACTAAAAATAGTTATTTACCAAATATAATACATATATTTATGACTATTATTTATTTATTTATTAATTTGTAAAAATTTGGACTTAATTTGGTATATGATTTGGGTTTAAATAATACTTTTAATAGGTTACAGGGTACCCTATAGGTTCCGGTTCAAAAAAATCGAGAACCTGAACCGGAACCTGTTGCAACAGGTTCCCCATTTTACTACTCGGAACCGGAGCCTCTTGTACAGGTTCCGGTTCCGAAACTTGCGGTTCCTAATAGGTTTCGGTTCCGATTCAGAGTACCCTAATTTTTTTGCTCATCCCTAGGCCAGTATCTATAGACCTTATAAAATATGCAAAAGAAAATACTGTTCTTATGAATAGTTCTTTGTGGTGCTATTACAAAGACACCCCTTGATGAGTGTCATTTATGGCACTCATAGGGTAGTCTTTTAGGTTTTTCTTTCCCTCTTTGTTGCTTTCTTCTCTTAGTTTTGGTTCTTTTTCCTTTAGTTTCTCCCTTTTCCTCTTTTCTTTTTGTTTCTCGTGTTTTTATCGTGTTTTCCTTTATTTTGCACTTTTTCCCTTTTATTTCCTTCTTTTGTTTACTTGTGTAGGTATTGTGAGTTTCACCTCGGCAAAGGATACAATTCGGGACCTCAAGGATCAAGCAAGGAAGAAGCATTGGGCTAGAGAGGGCTTAGAGAGGGCTTAGAGAGGCCTCGGAGAGGTCTCTAAGGCATTGCTGCAGGCCGCGGGCGCGGGTCATCAAGCCGCGGGCGCGGGTCTTTTGGAGAGGAACTGCCAAAAATTGGCAGGAACTCCCCGCGGTTGCCCCGAGGGCTTCCCGCGGGCGAGGGCAAAATGGAGAGGTCTCTCCACTCAGAGAGACCGCGGCCCCCTGATCTGCCTTTGGGAGCAGGGGATTTAGCCGCGGGCGCGGATCTTCTACCCGCGGGCGCGGGCCCCTGATGCCGCGGGCGCGGGTTCTGCCCAGATGGCCGCGGAGGGTTCCGTACCCATTTTTCCGCGGGCGCGGGTTTAGCGGGAGAGACCGCGGGAGCTGCCGATTTCTTCTTTGTTTATAAATAGAGTTGTATTTCCTTTTTAAAAACAAGAAGAACTAACTTTTAGATAATATTGATTAGCTTAATTTTAGAGAGAGAAGTTAGAGAGAAGATAGAGAGAACTTGTTAGCTTTGGATTTGTAACTCAACATTTGATCAATCAAGTTTGGATTTCTTCATCAATTTTAGTGAGATCTTCTTCTTTCCTTAATCTTTACTTACTTGTTAATTGATCCTTTTGCTTGATGTTTGTTTTTCTTGGAATTGAGTTGTGATAATATTGAATACTTTGATTTCTATTAGATTTTGATTTAGAATGATGATCAATGCAATTTCTAGTTATTTGTTCTTGAGTTTCATCATGTTTAGTGAGTAATTTAGTTGCTAGGGAAGGGGGGAAGCATGTTTGATTGATGGAAATGCTAGTTGAAGCTCTTGATTGGTTGATTTGTTGCAATTAATTTGGTTGACATAGTTTTGCATGAGATTGATTAGACTAGGATTGATCACCCTATAAGATTAATCTAGATTGCATTGCAAATCTTAATGACATGACCAATTGATTTAAAAGTTGCTTTAATTGATTGAGTTTGTTTATGATTCTTCTTGGTTTGCCTTTCATAGTGACCACTAGATTGGCCTATAGGAGATAGTATTTGAACTCTCTTGATTGCTACTATCGTTTGTCCATTGCAAACACTTGAACTAATTGAATGAGTTTTAATCTAGCATTATCATTGGTTTTGCATGTGGAACCCATCTCCCTAGTGTTTAGACTTTTGATCTAATTCATTTAGTACCAACCGATATCTCATTCTCATCTCCGAGGTAGCTTGACTTAGACTTAGGTTTTCATCATTGCATTCCCTTGGGATCGACCCTTAACTTACCCTATATTCATATAAGGTTGGTTAGGTGTTTACAAATTTAGTTTGGCTAGGGGAAAGGGTAGGAACGACATGCATTTTCCCCTTGTCAAAATGGCGCCGTTGCCGGGGAGTCGCTTTTGATGCTTAGCTTTTGTTGTTGAGTCTACTTCAATTAAAAAAAAAAACAAAAAGATTTTGTTTCTTTAGGCTACACTTGTAGCCGTGCTACTAATATTGTTGTTTGAGTTTTTGCATGCACAGAACCCGTGATCGTCCCCTTCTTCCCCTTGATCTGGAAATAGAAAGGACTATTTCAAGAAGAAGAGTGGATATTAGATCCTTGGCTTACAGCTCTTCAAGTGAGGAAGAAATTCAAGAAGGACAAGGAATGGGTGAACATCCTAGATTAGCCTTGAAGGAGCTTGGAGTCCCCGGGGCTTATAGATTTGAAAGTGGAATAGCTCCTCCCACTACCCCGGCAAATGACTTCGAAATCCGTCCGGCAATGATCACCTTGATCGAGAGAAGGCAATATAGTGGGGCTAAGAATGAGAGCCCATTGAACCATTTGAAAGAATTTGAAAAATATTGCAATACCATTAAAGTCAATGGGGTTTCTCAAGAATTTATCCGCCTCAAGTTGTTCCCTTTCTCTCTAATCGGAAGATCCTTGGAATGGCTAGACAAGGAAGTGAAGCCCAACTCCTTGAGAACTTGGGACGATGTCACAAAGGCTTTCTTGTCCCGCTTCTACCCCCAAAAGAAGACGGCGGAGGCAAGAGCCTTGATTCAAGGGTTCAAGCAAAGGCCGAGTGAAAGCCTTTATGAAGCATGGGAAAGATTCAAAGAGTATCAAAGGGAGTGCCCTCATCATGGAATCCCCACATACCAAGTGATCCAAATCTTCTATGGCGGTTTAAGTCCCCAAGGCAAGTCATGCCTTGATGGAGGGGCCGGGGGCCCTATCATGAACAAAACCGAAGAAGAAGTTGTGGACATCATTGAGGATGTGGTGACTTATTATAGGGATTGGCAAGATGGAGAGAGGGACTCTTCAAGCAAACAATCTTCATTGTATTCGGTGGACCATCTCAATGCAATCAACAACCTTTCCTCTCAAATGACAAATTTAGGGAAAGAGGTCACCGCAATCAAGGCTAAGTTGGAGAGCACTTCTTCCTCTTCTCAAGCTTCTAATCTTCCCTCCCAATTTAAGGGGAGAGGTACTCTTTCTAACTCTCAACCCCCTCCCTCTTCGCATAATATGCCTTTGGGGTGTTTGTTTTGTGATGCATGTGGATCGTATGATCATGATTCTAGTGTTTGTCCTAATGAATGTGTTGATGAGTTTGATAACCATGAAAGTGAACATGTGAATTATGTGTCAAATAATAATGGTCAACGGTTTGAAAACCAAAGGGGTCAATGGAATAGGAACTTCCAAGGCCAAAGCAATTTTGACAACTATAACCAAGGCGGTGGTTATAGAAACCAAGGGAACCAAGGTTCCCGTGGTAGCTATAATGGTCAAGGTTATAGTGGCCAAAATCAAGGCCAATATTATGGTAACCAAGGCCAAAGCTATGGTTCTCAAAACCAAGGTTATGGAAATCATAACCAAGGTAGTGGGAACCATAATCAAGGTGGTGGAAACCATAATCAAAATTATGGCCAAAATCAAAATAGGAGTAGTTGGAACAACCAAGGTCGGGGCAATTTTCAAAATAATTCTCAAAGAGGTCCCCCACCCGGGTTTGTTCCAAAAACTCAAGGGGAAAGTTCCTATTCTCAACCCTCTTCACCCAGGACTAATTTGGAGGAGATAATTGAGAATCAAACCAAGTTGTTGAACACATACATGGCCGTGAGCGATAAAAAATTCAATGAAATGATGACTCATAATAAAATGCTTGAAAACCAAATCTCTCAACTTGCTAATGCCTTGAAAGATCATGCTAGCCCTTCTTCTTTACCTTCCCAAGGCCTTGACCCAAAGAAATCCGTGAATGCTATTGTTACTAGGAGTGGAAAGGTTCTTGAGGAGGTATTGCCTAGAAGTGGTGTAGATAAGGAGGTTCCTAGGGAGATTTTGGTTGAGGATGAGGCAAGAAAGGCATCTTTGGATGAGGTAGTTGTTGAGACACCTAGAGAGGTGAGAGTAGAGAAAGAGATTGTAAGACCCAAACTCCCCTACCCACAAAAATTCATGAGACACAAATTGGATGAACAATTTGGGAGATTTATTGAAATGTTAAAACAACTTCACCTTTCTCTACCTTTTACCGATGTGATCAACCAAATGCCAAACTATGCCAAATTCCTCAAGGACATTTTGAGTGGGAGAAGAACTTGTGAGGTTGTGGAGACCATCAACTTGACCGAAAATTGTAGTGCTATCATCATGAACAAAATGCCACCCAAGTTGAAAGACCCCGGAAACTTCTCTATCCCTTGTGCAATCAACAAAATGCAAATTGATAATGCCTTATGTGACTTGGGAGCTAGTGTGAGCCTAATGCCATATTCGGTTTATCAAAGACTTGAGTTAGGGGAACTTCTACCTTCTAACATTACCTTGCAATTAGCGGATAGGTCTATCAAATTTCCAAAAGGTAAAGTAGAAGATGTCCCTTTGAGGGTAGGGAAGTTTGTGTTTCCGGTAGATTTTGTTGTTCTTGAAATGGATGAGGATGCCACCATTCCAATCATTTTAGGTAGACCCTTTCTTGCTACCTCGGGAGCTATGATTGATGTGAGAAATGCTAAGATCTCCCTTAAAGTGGGAGAAGAGATTATTGAATTTGATTTGAATGAAAGCATGAAATATCCATGTTCTTCTTTGGAAAATTGTATGATGATTGATTCTCTTGATATTGTTGTGTCTTCCATGCATGAGCACTTGCTCACTTCTAACGATGCTCTTGAGAATGTATTGTTGAACAAAGACAAGGTAGGTGTTTCATGCAAGGAGATGAATTTCTATGAGGAATTACTTGATAGAAGTGTGGAGGATGTGGATAAGCAATCATGTTTTGGAATCTCAAGCAATGAAACTTTGCAAGCAACCATATCACAAGAAGGTAATGGTGTGCCTATGGTAGAGCTCAAACCTCTACCATCACACCTTAGGTATGAATTCTTGGGCCCTCATTCTACTTACCCCGTGATAGTTAGTGCATCCTTGAGCAAAAGCCAAGCTCAAGCGTTATGTGGTGTTTTGAGAAAACACCAAAGTGCTTTGGGGTACACAATTGATGACCTTAAAGGTATAAGCCCCGCTTTGTGCCAACACCACATAACGCTTGAGGAAGGCGCCCTTCCTTCTATTGAACGACAACGGAAACTACATCCCCAAATGGGAGAAGTAGTTAAGAAAGAGATCACCAAGCTCTTGAATGCGGGAATCATATTCCCCATCTCAAGCTCAAGGTGGGTTTCCCCCGTGCATGTCGTTCCTAAGAAGGGGGGTATGACCGTAGTTGAGAATGAGAAAGGTGAGCTCATTCCAACTAGAACGGTCACCGGTTGGAGGATGTGTATAGACTATAGACGTCTAAACACATCAACCAAAAAGGATCACTTCCCTCTCCCTTTTATTGACCAAATGCTTGAAAGGTTGACTAGGCACAAATTCTATTGCTTCCTTGATGGATATTCGGGATTCTTTCAAATTCCCATTCATCCCGAAGATCAAGAAAAAACAACCTTCACATGCCCCTATGGTACTTTTGCATATCGAAGAATGCCCTTTGGATTGTGTAATGCTCCGGCAACCTTTCAAAGGTGTATGATGAGCATTTTTGGGGACATGCTTGAAGAGGAAATGGAGGTTTTCATGGATGATTTTTCTGTGGGAGGTGTTTCATTTGAGGATTGCCTCAAAAATCTTGAGAGGTGCCTAGAAAGATGTGAAAAGGTCAATTTGGTGCTTAATTGGGAGAAGTGCCACTTCATGGTGGAGGAAGGGATAGTGCTTGGGCACAAGATTTCACATAAGGGCATTGAGGTGGATAAGGCAAAGATTGATGTGATAGAAAAGCTTCCACCTCCAATAAATGTCAAGGGAGTGAGATCGTTCCTTGGTCATGCGGGTTTTTATAGGAGATTCATCAAGGACTTCTCACTCATTGCTAAGCCCCTAAATGACCTTCTTCAAAAAAATGTTGAGTTCAATTTTGATGACAAATGCTTGAAGGCATTTGATACATTGAAGAAGGCCCTAATCTCTACTCCTATTGTTCAAGGCCCAAGGTGGGACCTACCTTTTGAGTTGATGTGTGATGCAAGTGATTGGGCAATTGGAGGTGTTTTGGGACAACGGGTAGACAAGAAACTTCATGTCATTTACTATATGTCCAAGACTCTCAATGGGGCTCAAAAGAACTACACAACAACGGAGAAGGAATTTTTGGCTATTGTGCACTCTTTTGAGAAATTCCGGTGTTACTTGTTGGGTTCCAAAACCATAGTCTTCACGGATCATGCGGCCCTCAAGTATCTCTTTGCTAAAAAAGAGTCCAAGCCACGGTTGATTCGATGGGTACTTGAATTACAAGCTTTTGAGATTGAGATTAGGGACAAGAAGGGTGCGGAGAATGTAGTGGCGGATCATCTTTCTCGCCTTGAAGGGGATCATATTCATGATGATGGTTTGCCAATAGAAGATAAGATGCTTGATGATTTCTTATATGCCATAGAGGTGAAGGAACTCCCATGGTATGCCGATTTGGTCAATTTTCTAGCATGTGAAGAGTTTCCACCCTCTTTCTCCAAGAATCAAAAGAGGAAGATCAAAAGAGAAGCAAGGCACTATTTGTGGGATGAGCCTATCTTATACAAACGTGGGGTTGATGGTTTACTTAGGCGTTGTGTTCCAAATGAAGAGGTGCCTAGTGTTTTAAAAATGTGCCACTCGGACCCTAGTGGTGGACACATGGGTGTTTCCAAGACCGCTACTAAAGTCCTTCAATGTGGTTTTTGGTGGCCTAATCTATTCAAGGATTCATGGGGCTTTGTTAAATCATGTGACCAATGTCAACGAGTTGGGAACATTTCCAAGCGACATGAGATGCCTCAACAACCTATCCTTGAGTTGGAGGTGTTTGATGTGTGGGGAATTGACTTCATGGGACCATTTCCCTCCTCATATGGGAACCAATATATTCTTGTGGCGGTGGACTATGTTTCTAAGTGGGTTGAGGCCATCGCCTCTCCAACAAATGATCACAAGGTTGTATTGAAGTTATTCAAGAAGATCATTTTTCCAAGGTTTGGTGTTCCAAAGGCGGTGATAAGTGATAATGGATCCCATTTTGTCCATAATGCCTTTCAAAAGATGTTGAGGAAACATGGTGTGCATCAACGATTTGGGCTCCCCTATCACCCTCAAACGAGTGGCCAAGTTGAGGTTTCAAATCGTCAACTCAAGCTTATTCTTGAGAAGACGGTTGCTCGTAATAGAAAGGATTGGGCGGACAAATTGGATGATGCTCTATGGGCTTATAGGACGGCTTTCAAGACACCAATCGGTACCACTCCATATCGCCTTGTCTATGGCAAATCATGCCATCTCCCGGTTGAGCTTGAACATCATGCCATGTGGGCTATCAAGACGATAAATTTTGACTTAGCAAGTGCGGGAGAGAAGAGGTGGTTGGACCTTCATGAATTAGAGGAACATCGACTTGATGCCTATGATTGTGCTAGCACTTACAAAGCTCGATCGAAAGAGGTTCATGACAAGTTGATTGAGAAAAAGGAGTTTTGTGTAGGTGACAAAGTCCTCCTCTATAATTCTAGAATGAAGTTGTTCCCCGGAAAACTCATGTCAAGATGGAGTGGTCCGTTCTTGGTAAAGGCTGTTTTTGGTAATGGTGCCGTGGAAATTTCTCCTTTGGATTCCTCCTCATCGTTTAAGGTTAATGTTCATCGGCTCAAGAAGTACTTTGACAAAGTTTTTGTTGGTCCTGTCCACCATATGATTCTTTTCCAACCACCTTGAGTGGAGTGAAGCACGTCGAGCTAACGACGTTAACCAAAAGCGCTTACGGGAGGCAACCCGGATTCTCATCTCATTTTTCTTTTCTTTTCTTTTCATTTTCCTTGTTTCGTTTTTGATTTTATTTTGTGTTGGTTTTATGTTTGTTTTGTAGGTTGCCTATTGTCATCACTTGTTGAAAAAAAAAAAGGGGTTTTATGAAGAGTTTTGAGTGCAGGGGAGAGGGCTCCCCGAGGGCTTGGAGAGACCTCGGGGGCCTCTCCAGTTTTCAAAGGCAATTACAATCAGGAACTCCCCGCGGTTGCCCCGCGGTCTCTCCGCGGGCGCGGGGGAGTATAGAGAGGCCTCGGGAATTTGGAGAGGGCGCGGCCCATTAAAACAGCCAAAATCGTGTAAACAGATCAGGAACTTCCCGCGGTTGCCCCGCGGTCTCTCCGCGGGCGCGGGAGGTTTCGGAGAGGGCGCGGCAAATATGGAGAGGGCGCGGCCATCATCAGGTAAATTTTCTTCCATTTTGGTCAGGAACTCCCCGCGGTTGCCCCGCGGTCTCTCCGCGGGCGCGGGAGAGTTCCCGAGACCGCAGCAGTTTCGGGAGAGGGCGCGGGTTCCTGGGTTATTTTTACCCGGACGCTCCTCCCTCTCTCTCTCTCTCCTCTCTTATTTTCAACTTTCCTCGCTAATTTTCCCCTTTCTCTCTCTACATACTCTCAAACCCTAACCCCAAATCATCAAATCCTTACTCCTTTCTTCAAATTTCCATCAAATCTTCACAAAATCTACCTTATTTCTCCATTTTCATCACTTCTACTCAAGTTTCTCGTGGTTTTTCGGCAAATTTTGGTAGTGTGTGGTGTTCTATGCTTGATTTGAGTCTCCAATCTTGGTATACTTCTAACCTTTGTATTATTCTTGTCAATTTTGCTTGATTTCTTTACATTGGTTGGTATTATCTTGCTTTTGAGCATGATTTTGTGTTTCATGGCTATTTTTTGTGAAATTTGGTATTTTTGAGTGATGCTTGTTTTTCTTGATAAATCTTGCATATATTTGATGGATGATTGTTAATATTGGTATTTGTTGTTGGAATTTTGGTTGTTGTGTTGATTGAAACAGGTACCTTGTAGTTTTTGGGGGTTTTGGTTGGATTTGAAGGAGGATTGTGCGTGTTTGAGGTGTTTGTTGTTTGATTGAGGGAGTTGGACTATTTCTTGAGCATTTTTTTTTGTGTGAGTTTGTGTGAAAAAAAAAAAAGAAACAAAATGAATTTGTTGAGACGTTCCAAGAGTAGCAAGAACCGCTCCTCCCAATCCCCCGGCCAATCTTCTCAAGGCCAATCCTCTAACCCTAACCCACAAACACACTCTTCTAACCAAGATGACGCCCCTCCTCCTCTACCTCCTCTAAAATTGTGGAATCGGTCTAAGTAATTGCCCATTTACAACAAAATGAAAGACCGTAGGTTTAGACCCACCCGCCACTACTTCCGTGATGATATGGCCAAGCTAGGGATAGATAATGATCTTGAGGTTCTTCTCAACAACCTTAGCTTAGGTGAATTTTTGAAGTACAACCCCCGAACTTACTTAGAACCCTCGATTGAGTTTTTCTCCACTTTCGAGTTCAATAGGGTTGGGGACACCGACTACATCATCTCCTTCCAACTTTTCAACATTAAACACACAATGAACCTAGCCGAGTTTAATGTTGCCCTAGGTTTCAACCCGGATGGTGATATTTTCGAACCCCTTATCACCCTTGCCCAAAGTGCGTACAATGAGGTTTCTTGGTGGAGAACCATAGCCCACAAAAGACATTTCGACTCTAAAACTTCCCTTGCTAGTGAGATCATTCATCCGGCCCTTAGGATCCTCCATAGAATTCTTGGGTACTCGGTGTATAGTAAGCAAGACTTGGGTAAGTTGTCTCGAGAGGAGATAATGGTTTTGTGGATGGCTACTAAGCCGGAATTGGGTTCTAGGATTAACTTTGGGTACATTTTCATGGAAGGGTGCAAGGAGATCATGCACGGGGTGAAAACGGGGGAGGTTCATTGTGGGGGAATGGTGACCCGGTTGGTGAGGTATTTTAACCAAGAACGTTTCTTGGAGTCTTGCACTCCGATTGGAGGGAGTGAAGACATTTGGATCAACTTGAGGCAAGTTAACACCCTCCGTTTCATCACTAGTACTAAGAGAGCCGGTACTTACTCTTGGCTAGTAAGGAATACCCACCATTGCCTTCTCCCTAACCCGGTCGCTACCTCCATTTTTCGCGAGGCTAGGAATGTGTGGATGGTCCCTAGGGACAATGGTAGGGTTGATGAGGATGAAATGGAGGAGGATGCTGCTTTTGTTGAGGGGGTCGGGTTAGAGGAAGTGAATGAGGAGGAGGAGGAAGGTAGAGGAGAAGAAGATGAGGAACAACAACAACAACAACCATTTCAACAACAACACCAACAAGGAAGGAGGAGAAGACAACAACAACAACAACAAGAACAACAACAACAACCGTCATACGACATTGAGCAAGATATGGCGGCTATGTGGGCGCAAATGGACCGCATGAGACTTTCCATGCATGGTATGTATTCTGACCACCAAACTCTTTCTTATCAAACTAGCGCTTTATATGATGCTAGTGTACGTAGGGGGGAGGTCGCACCCCCGGTCAACTATCCTTATGTGCCGCCCCAACAAGGGCCGGTACCTTCCCGGGGTGGTGATGGCCTCCCTACGTACCCTTATTGGCAAGGGGTTGAGAACCCCGATGTGCCAAGGCGCAACTTCCCGCCTTATGACTATAGGGCCCCGGGGGGGAGTGATTATAGGGGTGACCCCGCCTATTATTATGTTGACCCCCGTCACCCCGAGCCCCTTGTTCAACAACCGCCCTTTGACCAATTGACCCCATCCCAACAGGACCTATTTAAGGGTTATTACGGTTTTCCACCCGGTTTCACCGGAGGTTGGGATGGGGGCGACGGTTTTGGGGGTGATGATGGTGCCGGCCCGAGTGGCCATTAGTCCTTTTATTTGCATTTTTGTTTCCCTTTTGCTCTCCCCTTTCCCTATTTTTGCATGGTAGACGGCATCGGGGTCGATGCTTTCATTTTGTGAGGGGGGAGGGTCAAAAGGATGTGTTAGCATGGGGACGGCACCTTTGGCTCGGTGGTAAGTCTTTGATAAGGTTTTTGGTGGATCTTGCTATTTGGTCTTGTTGTTTGTTGTTGATTATTTCTTTGGATGGTGCTGTTGGGTTCTTCTATACAATTTTTGATGATGATGGGTTCTTCTAGGTTTTGTATATAGTTAGTGTTTTCGTTTTCCTTATTGTTTGCTTTTGTGTGGAAGTTACTAACAATTTCACTTTGTATATATAGCTTTCTTTTCTTTTACTCACCTTGTTCGTAGCTCATGCTTTGGATTGCGGACCCCTTTGGAGAAGCTTCTGCGAACTCTTTGGGTACTTTAATCTAGCACGGACGCTTGGTGAGACCTTTCTTATTTTACTTCTTTTTATCTTTCACTCTATTTTTTTTTTTCTTGGTTGCTTAGATTAAGATTAGACTTAGGGGAAGTTGAACGGTTCGAGGATGTATGAATTTAACACCTAGTGTGTTTGGGGTCTTTGGCGATGTGGCCATTAGACCACTTGTATGTCGATTGGGATAAATTTGTTATGATTGCATCTTTGCCTTTTCCTCTTTCTCTTTTCTTATCTTTGTCTAGGTTTTCCGTCTTTTCCTTTCTTTTCTTTTCTTTTATTCTTGTTGGTGTGAATATCTTTTTTAGGCTTTCCTTCTTACTTTTTCTCTTTTTGAAAGTCGGACTTGTATGCAATGGACTTTTGCTCTTGAATAATAGTCTTCCTAGGTAATTATGGTATGCACGGTTTGAGATTACGTTTGGTTGATTCTAGGATAAAGCATGCTAAGGTAGATGTCTAGAACTAGAGGGATCATGAAGCCGGATTCTACTTGTTTGTGGCATGTTTGGTAGTTGCTCCCTATCTTCGATTTGACAACCTTAGTGAGTTTTTGCTACAACCATGTGGGGTGTATATTTGTTCAAGCTTTCATCACATTCTTGCATGAGCGGCATGGATCCTTGATTTTCGCAAACCTAATCTAGAATCTTAGCATATGATTCCCGAGACCGCGACCGAACTTCCTAGGAAGGACAAAGGCACCTTTTTCGGGGTGGTATTTTCATTTTAGGATAGTTTGATTCAAATTTGTTTTTTTTTTGGGTTTACATTTGCCTTCTTGCAACCATTTGAGCCTTTTCCCTTCTTTTCAAGCCACATCTTTAGATATTTGGCCTTTTGTTTCATTTCCGTTCTTCCTTGTTTTTGTGAAGCAAATCGATCATATTTGTTGGAGTTTGTGGTGGAAAAGTTGGATATTGGGTTTCCATAAGTGCAAGATTACATCTTTGTGAATAATGGCAAGTGCTATTGTAAAAGCCGTCCTAATTCATAAAAGGCATGGACTAATAAATTGCATTATAGAAAGAAAAAAGCTGTCCGAATTTAGCAAAAGGCAAGGACATTGCAAGTTTAAGCTTTAAAAATGGAAAAAAAAAAAAAGTTGAAAAAAGTAAAATTCCAAAAATATTTTGTTGAATTCTTCCCTTCTAAGCATTGAGGACAATGCTTCCTTTAGCTTGGGGGGGAAAGCGTTTTTCCTTCACGCTTTTTGGTCTTATTCTTGTAGAGTATAGCGTTGAATAAGCTTGGGGGTGTTAATTCATTTTTGTTTGGTGATTACTTAAAGTTTGGTGTTGAGATTTGGCCGGTCTTTGCTTCACATTTTAGGATAACCACCAAATTTTAAAATTTTTAGCCTACCTTAACCCTTCTTGCCCTACGTTACAACCTTGGGGAAAGACCTTTGGACCTAGGAGTTGAGTCTTTCATCGGTGGAGGGAATCATAAGTTGTGGACTAAGGAAAGGGGATGCGAAATCAAGATGTCGAGTAGCCTAAAACTTTGATCTTTTTCCGGTT
Organism: Chenopodium album; assembly: GCF_948465745.1. Classification (NCBI taxonomy): domain Eukaryota; kingdom Viridiplantae; phylum Streptophyta; class Magnoliopsida; order Caryophyllales; family Amaranthaceae; genus Chenopodium; species Chenopodium album. The sequence continues at coordinate 9,070,148 of NC_137850.1, read as the reverse complement.
CCTTCGCGGAATCTATGAGATGCTCACTAAGGGGAGATATGAGATTAGTAGGGGGAACGCGGTAAGATTGTATGGGATGAAGGTGGAGTGTGATAACTAGTTCCTATGCTTAGCATATTTATGTTTCAATCAACCTTAGGTATCTTTTAATGTGCATACCATAATTCGCTTTAGAAAGGGTGTTATTCATTTGTACTATAGTCTCTTTGTAAAGTCCATTTCATAAAGATTTTATTTCCTTTTTCTTCTTTGTGCTTTTTCCTTGGTTTGCCTCTTGGGGGTTTGGTGGAGAGTTATGGGTAAACTCTTTGGAAACCCTTACGAGAGCATCACTCGTCCTCTTGAGCGATCTAGGGGTTCAAAATGGCTTGTTGTAGCTAAAAACAACCGTGATTCCTACGACAGTGAGTCCTAGTGTAAATTCTTACCCCTCTTTTTCTTTTTTTTTGTCCCCTCTTATTCCTTCTTGGCCTTTTTTTTGCTCGGGACGAGCAAAAGTCTAGCTTGGGGGAATTTGATGAGTGTCATTTATGGCACTCATAGGGTAGTCTTTTAGGTTATTTCTTTCCCTCTTTGTTGCTTTCTTCTCTTAGTTTTGGTTCTTTTTCCTTTAGTTTCTCCCTTTTCCTCTTTTCTTTTTGTTTCTCGTGTTTTTATCGTGTTTTCCTTTATTTTGCACTTTTTCCCTTTTATTTCCTTCTTTTGTTTACTTGTGTAGGTATTGTGAGTTTCACCTCGGCAAAGGATACAATTCGGGACCTCAAGGATCAAGCAAGGAAGAAGCATTGGGCTAGAGAGGGCTTAGAGAGGGCTTAGAGAGGGCTTAGAGAGGCCTCGGAGAGGTCTCTAAGGCATTGCTGCAGGCCGCGGGCGCGGGTCATCAAGCCGCGGGCGCGGGTCTTTTGGAGAGGAACTGCCAAAAATTGGCAGGAACTCCCCGCGGTTGCCCCGAGGGCTTCCCGCGGGCGCGGGCAAAATGGAGAGGTCTCTCCACTCAGAGAGACCGCGGCCCCCTGATCTGCCTTTGGGAGCAGGGGATTTAGCCGCGGGCGCGGATCTTCTACCCGCGGGCGCGGGCCCCTGATGCCGCGGGCGCGGGTTCTGCCCAGATGGCCGCGGAGGGTTCCGTACCCATTTTTCCGCGGGCGCGGGTTTAGCGGGAGAGACCGCGGGAGCTGCCGATTTCTTCTTTGTTTATAAATAGAGTTGTATTTCCTTTTTAAAAACAAGAAGAACTAACTTTTAGATAATATTGATTAGCTTAATTTTAGAGAGAGAAGTTAGAGAGAAGATAGAGAGAACTTGTTAGCTTTGGATTTGTAACTCAACATTTGATCAATCAAGTTTGGATTTCTTCATCAATTTTAGTGAGATCTTCTTCTTTCCTTAATCTTTACTTACTTGTTAATTGATCCTTTTGCTTGATGTTTGTTTTTCTTGGAATTGAGTTGTGATAATATTGAATACTTTGATTTCTATTAGATTTTGATTTAGAATGATGATCAATGCAATTTCTAGTTATTTGTTCTTGAGTTTCATCATGTTTAGTGAGTAATTTAGTTGCTAGGGAAGGGGGGAAGCATGTTTGATTGATGGAAATGCTAGTTGAAGCTCTTGATTGGTTGATTTGTTGCAATTAATTTGGTTGACATAGTTTTGCATGAGATTGATTAGACTAGGACTGATCACCCTATAAGATTAATCTAGATTGCATTGCAACTCTTAATGACATGACCAATTGATTTAAAAGTTGCTTTAATTGATTGAGTTTGTTTATGATTCTTCTTGGTTTGCCTTTCATAGTGACCACTAGATTGGCCTATAGGAGATAGTATTTGAACTCTCTTGATTGCTACTATCGTTTGTCCATTGCAAACACTTGAACTAATTGAATGAGTTTTAATCTAGCATTATCATTGGTTTTGCATGTGGAACCCATCTCCCTAGTGTTTAGACTTTTGATCTAATTCATTTAGTACCAACCGATATCTCATTCTCATCTCCGAGGTAGCTTGACTTAGACTTAGGTTTTCATCATTGCATTCCCTTGGGATCGACCCTTAACTTACCCTATATTCATATAAGGTTGGTTAGGTGTTTACAAATTTAGTTTGGCTAGGGGAAAGGGTAGGAACGACATGCATTTTCCCCTTGTCACCCCTACATTTAATGAATTGCCGAAATTGCCCTTGCTTAGCTTTGTGCATTTTCTTGCCATCTGTATTGGAGAATACAACTGTTTATTCAGGCCTTCCTTTGACTGCCAGCTAAGGTGGGTTGAAGCTTGGCTGCTCTTTCTCATTTCCTCAACTCATTCACCGACTTCATTCGCTCTCTGCCAAAAACCTAGAGAGAGAAACCTTCGACTCCTTCAGCAATCACCGATCATCCATTCGATGATGATTATGGGGCTTCGGTTCTTCTTTGGGGTAAGATCTTTATCCTTTTTATAAGCATCTAATATCAATTTGACAATCTAGGGTATAGCTATAATTTTATAGAAGTCCACTAATCCTTTTTTTGGTAATTCTTCTTAATTAATAATCTGAATTTCGATTGAGAAACCGAAGGTAATTCTTCTTAATTAATTTTCTAAATTTCGATTAGAAAATCGAACTATTTCTTGATGAAGAAGTGCTGATGGAATTTCTCGAACTTTGATGGAATTTCTGGTTGTTCTTCCTCTGTTTTCTTTTATGTGCAGGATGAACACCCTTGCCCCCAACATTAATGTTTGGTACGAACTGGAAATTATGAGGTTTTTTTACATCGTCAAAGAAAACCTGACCTAGTTCTCAAGGTTCGCAAACTCTAATCCTTAACTCTACGATTTTATTGCTTTCTTGCTGTGATTGAGTTCGTCTTTGATCTTATGTTAGCATTTGTTTGCTTTGATTTAAGATTAAATGTGTCAAATTATCAAGGTAATTTCCTCTAATTCTCTACTATTGCATGTTTGAAATGGGTTTTTTTTTCTTTTTTTTTTGCGGGTTGCTAATTCTTCTTTGCGTAATTTGTGTGTTAATTTTTCCCCTTTGTTATGAGAATTATACATGGAGATTAGTTTTTTTTTTTTTTTGTTCTTTTTTCTTTTAGTGAAAAGGATGATATTTGGTGGCTTGGATATTAACTTGAGTCATGAGAATGAATAAGGTTTAGTGGATTAGTTATGTGGACATTGTCATGGAGTATGAAATTTTAGGCTGCTTACATGAGAATTTTGGGGTAGGTGACCACCTTTTTGGTCTGTGTTAAGTGTATTTCTTTGTTGGTTGTAAGGAGGATGGGGTAGGGTGGTTTGGAGGTGGGGGTGGATGGTGACTGTAAGGAGAAGGGGGGTTCTACACCAAGTCAATTGGCTCACTTATTAGGTTGCAAATGGTAGCTACCTGAATCGGTGGAAATTGACAGTCGAATTGCCTCTTTGTATAGCACTAATGTGCATTAAGTGTTGTCTCTGAGGAAATGATTAGTGTGACAGGTGGTTATGATGTAGCAGTAGCAACAATTAACATAGCATTAATCGCTTTTCTATAACATTCCAATTATTCTTTCTAATTTTGTTTAATTTGGGTTGTAAATTCAATTTTAGGATTCGGATAATCTCAGAGAAGCTCTCAAGTACTCTGCTCAAATGCTTACGGAGCTCCGAAACTCTAAACTTTCTTCTCCTCATAAATATATCGAACCGTGTGAGTAATTTCTTGCTTTTATGATTTTTTACAGATGTTTATAATAATTATTTTTTCTGATTTTTTTTATATGTGTTTTGGAAGCTATGAGAGCTTTTAACGAATTAAGGAAGCTGGAATTGTTCTTTAAGGATGAGAGCAGGCATGGATTTTCAGATTTTGATCTTTACGAACTTGTTCAACATGGTAGCAACGTGCTATGGAGGCTGTAAGTTTATCTGCAATCTCAATTACATAGTTAATCTGAGTTGGTGAGCTTTGTTTTGACGAATGGTTTGGGGAGTTCTCTGATTGGTGAACCTTGTCAACTTCTGGTAATCGTTTGATCCAATTGTGGATGCTATTTCCTTTCCTTAGTATACGTTACACATACTATTAGGCTATATGCTCACTGATCAGGGGTTTTTTGGGGCTGGATAATAAGCCTTAACCTGATGTTTATTTGGTTTTACACTCGTGGTTGGAATTTGGAGTTAAGATTTTAGGTGTTCTTGGTTGTTGTGCGTCTTGTTTCTGAATTAGCACCTAAACCGTTGCATACAACTTATTGATTTGCTTACAAAGCAAAGTTTTTTTTTCAATTATGATAGATTCTTTGTTTTCCTTTCCTTTTTCTATCAAAGGCATGAAGGATATTCACATATTTTGTCAAGCTTCACTCTGAATTTTGGACTTTGACACCTTACTGCATATTGTTCAGAGTAAATTTCTTGCTCAATAACCCAAAATGAATCTCTAATTAGCGCTTTTCTTGTTTTGTTGAGAGCTAAAGGCGAGACCTTTGAAGAAGTAAGCTCCACCCTTTTCATTCTATCATTATTGTAATTAATTAATGGGTTTTAATTTTGAGATTATGTAATCTAAGGTTAATTACGATTTATTCTGAAAGGATAGGGTTAGTTCAAAAAGACCTAGGTTTTGATTTTATGAAATTAGCAATTTTAGGATTTTTTTTAAACAGGCAGTAAAATGACAACTTAAAATTATGGGTTTTGGGAATTTGGTTGAAATTCCATATTTTCAATTGGCCTTTGACTTTAAAAATAAATGTTGATGTTGCTGATTTCAAATTGATGAATGTATGTATATTCACCTAGTTTTGATCTACAGGTTTCCCAAAATGAGAAAGTACGAGGCATTGCTCGTCTCAAAGAGGAGCCTCCCCCGGCGCTGGGTTTTGCTGTATGTACTGTGCAGGGAGGGGGCGTGGTGGTTCAGATAGGCAGCAGGTTCCGGTATGTGAGAAGTGCAAGAAGGTGGGACACGAGACCACCAAGTGTTGGTCCGATAAAATCTGCAGTTTCTGTAAAAAAAAAAGGGGGGGGGGCATGAAGAGAACCGTTGCTATGATAAATATGGCTGGCCGGAAGGGACTGCTGGTAGTCCGAGGGGGGGGGGGGCAGTCTTCGGCAGGTCGTGGGGGTCCCGTGAAGGCTAATGCGGTTGCAAGTGGTGGCTCGAACTTAGAGGACACAAGTTCTTTTGCTTCGGGTCGGTTTTTGGGTTTATTTGTTCGATTGTTTTTCGATTTTTAATGGGTTTATTTGTTCTATTTAATTTCGTTTTTTGGGTTGAATTTTAGTGCCCTCTTCGATTGTGTGGTGGTTTTTTTGGGTTGAATTTGAGTGATTTATGTTTTTTGGGTCGATTTTTTATATTGTTAGTAGCATTATTGTCTGATTTGTAACAGAATTGTTGATCTCCAGGTACAATTCTATCTCCCATTTCTCTTTCTTGTTCTAATTGATTCCATTTTCATCATGAATGTCTGTGTTTTTTTGGTTTTGTTTTGTTTATTTCTCTTCTATTTTCCTTTTTTTTTTCTCATCCTCCAGTTTCTCTGTTTTTTTTCTTCTAAAATAGGCGGAAGGAGTAAGACGGAGCAAGGTTTGGTGGATTCGAGTTTGAGGTGAAGAAACTCAGATATTATTGCATGGTCAATTTATTTTTAATTTATTTATTTAATTTCTAGAATGTAATGATTTATTTATGATCTGTGCTGTGATTTGTGTGTTATTGTTGATGGTTGTTTGTGTTTTGTTGAATTGATGGAATTTTAATTTGATTGATTGAGAAACAAGCTCAGTTGATGTTACGCTTTTTTTTTTTTTTGTCAAATCTGAAGTGTTTTTAGTAAATTGGTAAATAAATTGGTGAGCGTTTTGAGTGGTAATTTTACACATTGATGAAGTGTTTTGTTGTTCAAGAATTTTAGGTAATGCTTAAATTAGGTTTTATTTGCACCATTATTGTTAAATTCGGTTTGAAATTTACTAATTTGTGTTCTTTTGTAAGAGTGATGTATGATGTGGTGGAGACTCGATCTCCTTAGATTGACTCGCAATCAAATGTGGATCATGTCACCACGTGGCTTAGCTTGTTATTATTTAGGGACAGAGGAAGTAGTTTTATTTTACTTGTTATAGTGGTATATGAATTTGTAGCATTTAGACTTGTGGATGTAGCTCTACAGGGGAGCCATTATGTAGGCCTATTTTGTATAACGAGAGTTGCCCGGATGCTTTACCAGCAGTTAAGTCCATAGCTCCCCCAAATCACACAGTCTGTACTAGCTCCTCTACGCTGTGCAAGCTGATTTCTTGGTGGCATTCTGATAGCCAGAACAAGGATTCTGCTGCATTATTGCATCAACCAGATTGGTTACTTTAGCTGCTTCATGGAAAATTAGGCATCTCGGACTACAACAATGCTCTGAAGGTACTTTGCTTCTCGGTTGATCATATGTTTCTCATTTCACTCAAACTTTGATTTAATAGGGAGTGTTTTATTGATGGAATCTGTGTGTATGTAGGTTGGTTTTGACCCTGAGACGGATGCCTATCCACCTTGGCTACTTTCACAACCTTACTCGAGTATTTTACCTTCTATTATAGCTCCAGGATCTGCAATAGAAAATGTCAAAGAGGATGTCAGAAAAAGATTAGGTATTGATTTTTATTCTGTTCTGAGGATTCTCTATACAATCAAGTTATGTATGTTGTAAGATGCATACATCCTTCTACCTTTGAGTTTGATGTGATCTGAGTTGAGTACGCATTTCATGCTTGATTTTAATAGGGGCTCTGAGTTACATCTAAGTTGTTGCCTTGTTTGTGAATGAGCCAATGGCTGTATTTTCTGCAGGGAAGTAACAAGTCGACAATAGCTCTTATCACCAGTCAATACGAGGACATAAATTAAAGATAATTTTGTCAAGTATTGTGTAATATATGACTTATATTTACATGTCATATAATCATTGAAATGCTTGACAGGTTTCTCTGAGGATTGCACTGTTTGTGCTGGAACAACTGATAGCATTGCCGCGTTTCTTGCAACTCGTGCCACAGAACCAGGAAAGGCGGTGAGACTTGCATTTAACATATAATTGTCATCACCGTTGTTTCCCTTATAATGTCAATGTTAATCTTGTCTTTAGAGAATCATCACTCAGTTGCAGGTTCTTTACTGCAAATCTTGGGGGGTTAAAATTCCTCTGCCTTGAGTCAATATGTAGTCCTAACTTGCATTTGAGACTAATCCAAATAACTTTTGTTAACTAACTGTTTCTAGGTAACATCTTTGGGTTCAACCCTTGCAATAAAACTACTAAGTAAAAGCAGGGTTGATGATGCGCGATTTGGAGTGTACAGCCATCGGTTTGATGATATGTGGCTTGTTGGAGGAGCTTCGAACACAGGAGGGGCTGTCTTGAGACAACTCTTTACAGATGAGCAGCTGGAGAAGTTGAGTGAGGAAATAGATCCTGCATTACCTTCTACTCTGGATTACTACCCTTTACTAGCTGTTGGGGAGAGATTTCCTGTTGCAGATCCCAACATGCAGCCTAGGTAAGAGACTATGCTAAACTGCATACTTTGTGAAAATCAAGTAATTTGGTTGGCAACTCTATTTTAGTCCATCTTCTCTTACATATTCTAATGTGTGCACCTTTATGGTCAGAGAACCGAGATGGAACTCAGCTCTATATATACTCATTCAGTGACCTTTATCTATACTGATTAACATTATCTATAAAGATTCAATAGATGTTGGATTGCTAAATTTGGCTTCTATTCGCTTAATAAGATTGTAAGCTACAAGAAATAGGTGTAGGATTAAGGCATACTGTCATAGAATTTGGGATTTGGGAGGGACTTAATCTATTTGATTGTTGTACTTGGAGGATTTTGGATAAGTTATATGCAAATGGTTTTTAAATCCTTTATGCAGTTGTTCGAATCTATCAGCTAGCCCTGATACAACAATTGAGTTGTAGTAACTCTAAAGTTGTTGTAGTTCTCACTCGCTCGTCCTGCTTTGTTGAGTTCCAGGGGGAAAAGAGGAGAAGATCGTGAGGAAGACAATCTCAGAGAAGTTCTCAAGCACTCTGCTCAATTGCTTTTGGAGCTCCGAACCTCATAATAAGTATTTGTGAGTGACTTCTTGCTTTTATGGATTTTTGCAGGGATTTTTTTTTTTTTGGGTACTTGTATGAATTTAACTGTTTTTTATAAGTATCCTTATTAAGCTTTAAAGAAAGATTTTATTGACTTACAAATATCTGAACATTTAGGCTTTGGTACTATAAATAGAGAGAAAAAAAAAATCAAGCGAGTGAACTAGGTTTTAGTATTCCTTCTCGAGCTTCTATTTCAATCATTCCTGAATTCACAAATAAATGAATGGGAAATTTGAAGCAAGTTGATCCTAGAAGACTAACTTCTTGATTTTGTATGATGTAGGCATCAAGCTTACACTCTCTTTTTCTGGCAGCTCTTGCTAAATTGTTGCTTCTTCGTGTTTCTTCTGCACATCCTATATGCCTTGTTCTTGAGTATTCTTGGGATGGAGGCATCATTGGCATTCCAGAATAATGATGCTGAATGAATAGTGGGTTAACTCAGGAGAAGTTCTGTGAAAACTTTCCTTGATAATCTTTTTTCTTACAGGTGAAAGCAGCTAGCAAGCTTCTAAAGGGAAGTAAGGAAACTGGCAGGGGACAGTTGATGGTGCTCCTGTTTTCTCAGCTCAGAATTTAGATATTGCAATAGCAACTCCTGAGGGAGTTAAGTGGTAAGCCCTCCTATTGTTTTGTATATTACCTTATAAGAGTTGCAACTGTTATTCCCTTTTAAAGTGGGACCTGATTCATATCTAATTGTCCATAACTCTTAAAAACATGGTATCATTCTGAAATCTATAATATTTTGGAGTTGATACATTGATACGAGATGCAAAGTATTCTACATGGTGATGATTTATTTGTTAATGCTTTGAGTTAGTTGTAATAATAAAAGCATTCTGGAAATATGTCCAGATTTCTGGGAGATCAAACTCAGAAGCAAGTACTGTATGTAAGAGTGATAGTGAGTTTTGACAATTGAAGAAATTTTATAAGACCTTTTGTTGATTTGTTAAAGTGGGTTTTAGGATAGGAGTTTCAGAACTTTTTACCGGGGACCTAGCCATTTTTTTCATTACTTACCTTGGGGTGTGTATCATATTGCAGTTAGCTCTGTAAATGGTGCAGAATAAGTAGAGAATAGCTTTTAAAAAAATATAGATACTTTTATGTCAGAGTTTATTTGTCAAAGTTTAATGCTGGATTGCAGGACTACCATGAAATGGATTGAAACATGATTAAATAATATTACTTTGTAATTTTAGAGTGGGGGACCTGGGATATTGTACTGCTAAGACGAGATCATGGGATGTAATGATGTATAGCTTGGAAAGAAGTGCACATTAATGGTGTAGGAATAGCTATTAGAATTTTAACTTTCAATCTAACAATTGTTAGGTTTTAAATATGCTCAAGCTTTGTTATGACATACATTGCCATTTCTTCTAGAAATTGTCTATTTTCCAAACCAATTAGGTAACTAATAAGGATAGAAATAGTTGCCTTAGTGACTTATTCTTTTATTGATTGTCGGGCAGCAGAATAGAGGTAATACTAAAATACAGCTTATTGGTAGATGGTGTCCTGATTAGCCGATTATTGAGTAATGACTGAAATGTATGGCATGTTTGTTTTATTTTTTTGATTACCGGAATGCAATTTTTGATGAAGTGTATGGTATGCTACATTTTTACAGGTCAGGAAACATTGCTGCAAAGATGTTGAGAGCTGAAAAACATCCAAGATAGAAGCAATAGATAGTGCTAATCTAGATCAGATTTGTAAGATGTGTTCTATTTAAGCTCCCTTGCCAGATTATCAAGAATATTGAGTCATTAAAGAACTCATAATTGTACCTCAAAAAATTTTGTTGATTTTAAATTAGTGTCACAGTTTCTAAATTTAAATGTTTTGCTAACTACTTGGGGGGTGTTAAATGTTGAGTAATCTAACCATGGAATACATCTCTATTTTAAATAAATAATGACCATGAGGGTTTTTAAAATTATTGCTTTTTTTTTTTTAAATAAATGGATGATTTTTTTTAAAACTTATGAGAAATAAGTAGGGTTTTTTAAAGCTTTGGATGATCTAATGTGATGGTGTGCTCTATGTATTTCTCGATTATTAATTCTCTCTCAATTTATGTGTCCAAAAATCATTTTGGTTAAATGTCGAATAAGTTATTCGGTAAAGATTTTGGGAATCATATTCACCGTCAAGAGTTTACGTTTTAGTCAAAATTGACATAAAATTAACCAAAAATAACTTTAATTTGCGTGTGAAAAATTGGCGCATACCATAAATTATTCTATACATTAAGAGTTAGAGGGAAGGTAAGGGTGATAAATTCATAAATATAAGTTTAAAATTGGCTTTAAGAAAGTAGGAAATTTTTCTAAAAATGAGAAAAATATTAATTAGAGAAATCATAAAACTGAATAGAAGTAGGAATCCTAATTAGAGAAATCATAAACCTGAAAGGAAGCAGATACAGAGTAAGCAAGAAGCTAGAATAAGATTTCAACAATTAGATCCCAACAAACTCCTTTCATAAAAAAAATGTTGTGATTAACCCTACATGGATTCGTGACAATTATGAGGAACTCAATTAATCAAAAACACATTTTATAATGAAAATTTCAACGTTATACTAGATTAAAATATAAGTAAGTGTTTTAAATTATGTTTATACAATCATAGTAATAGATACCTTTAGAAAAAGAGATGGTGGAATTGAAGCATAGGAGAGAGGGAGAGAGAGAGAGCAAAGGGGATGAGAAGAAGAACAATGCGTTGAGAGAGGGAGGGAGGGAGGGAGGGAGGGAGGGAGAGAGAAGTTGAGAGAGAAAGAGGGGGAATGTGTGAAAGGAAGATGCTTTGAGAGTTAGAAGGTCAAGAGAGAGGAAAGAGAGAGCATGAGAGAAAAAAGGTCAGGGAGAGAGGAGCCGAGAGAAAAGAAAGAGAGAGAGAACGAAGAGCTAGAAGGAACTTAAGAGATAGAGGATGAGAGTGAGAGAAGGAGGGTCAGGAAAGAGAAATAGACGGGGATTAGAAGAGAGACAAATATATCGATAAAAATAGTAAGAGATAAAGTGAAACTGATAAAGAGAGAGGGGGGCTAAAAGAATGAGTGGGATAAAGAGAAGTCGGGTGAGATAGAAGGGCCAGGGGGAGAGTAAGGCTAAGGGGGAGGGAGCAAATACAACCTATTAATTTTCACAACCTTTTAGAGGATGGAACAAGGACAAGAAATATTAGGAAACAAGAGTGAGAGAAAGAGTTTAGGTCAATAAAAGAAGGAATGAGTGAGAGAGGAGCAAGTCGACCAATACCTTTCAAATCCATAGAAAAAGAATAATTAAGACAAGGCAAGGGGAAAAGAAAAGGAAAAAGAGAGAATGACAATATAGGGCAACAAAGAAATGAAAAGGTTGGACTTGTTCCTCTATCACTTGCTTCTTACCACCCTTTTCAGATTATCCTCTTTTTCCACTCATTTCCAATTTACTCTACTGTTCGAAACTAATAAGACACTTTGTAGAAAACGAGTGAGTAATTATACTCTACTAAATACTTTAGAGATACATATTTAATTAACTACCAAATTCTAGATAACTTTACTTATTAAAATTGTTTTTCCATAGATATTTCTCCATAGCAACTTTATCACTACTCCTTGTTACTACTTGCTATTACAAAACCCGAATATAGCCACAAATATCACAAAAACCAAACACAACTTAACCACGAATTTTATTTATCTTGCCGTCGGGGAGGGGGGCACGGAAGAGAGAAAGAGAGAGACGGTCACTCAATAAGTGCAAATTTGTGCTAAAAGAGGAGAGCGCATCCTAGGAGAGGAGAGGCCTTGCTAGGAGTGGAGAGAACGGCTGGAAGATAGAGAGGGGAGAGAGAGAGAGAGAGAGGGGGGGGGTAGGCTAAGAGAGGAGGTATGGAAAAGAGAGAGAGAGAGAGAGAGAGAGTCATTCAATAAGTGCAATTAAGTGCTAAGAGAGGAGAGAGCATCCTAGGAGAGGAGAGACCTTGGTAGGAGTGGAGAGAACGGCTGGAAGAGAGAGAGAGAGAGAGGGCAGACTAAGAGAGAAGAGCTAGAGCATGCTAGGAGGGGAAAGGTTTTGGGAAAGAGAATAAAAGGAGAGGAAAAAGGGTCGGGAGAAGAGAGAGAGAACAAGGGGTAGGAAGAGAAAGAAAGAAAGAAAGACAAGGGTCGAAAGAGAAACAAGGGTCGGAAGAGAAAGAGAGAGAAATAGATAGAGTGATAGAGAGAGAGAGAGTGAGAGAGGGAGAGAGGGAGAGAAGCCAGGAAAGATAAAAGGGTCGGGGGGATCGATTACAAACTTTAGTACTAGCTACAGTTTTCAATAGAAAAACAACATTATACACATAGTCACTCGAAATTTTTTTTATCTTAAAGAGTCTCACTAACAACAATACAATTCTTTCATATCTTTTACGTTTAATCCATTTTACATAACCTTAACCTTTAATATTGCATTTTTTTTATTACTACTCATTATTATCACAATCATTTTAATACAAAGCTATTCAAAAATTTTTTAAGTAACAAGAAATTGTATTGCGTTTTAAAATATATAATATCGTTTTAGATTACCTCACTTTTAATAATTGTTTATTCATAGATATATGTTCATAGAAACTTTTTCACTACTTATTACTCCCTCCGTCCCCTATTGATGGTCATTTTTGCTAAAAAATCACGGGAATTAAGGAGAAATAAAGAAAGTACATTGAAAAAGTAAATTTACATTGGGTATGCAAAAAAGTAAAGAGAGAAAGTAATTAAAGTACATGGGAAAGTAAAATTTACATGGGAAAGTTAAATTTGCACAAACATTTTTGCAAATGTTAGAGAATTTTGGTAAAAAAATAATATTAATGGTACTTGAAAAAAGCAAATATGACTAACATTTTAAGTCACCAAAAATGGCAAAAGTGACCATCAATAGGGGACGGAGGGAATACTACTTACAAATTCATGTATCCTTGCTATTTCAAAACCCGAACACAACCGCGAATATCACAAAAAAAGAACACAACCACGAATTGTACTTATCTTGCCGTCGGGGCGCGTGCTCCAACGACTAGTTTACTAAAACATGAAGTACACTAAGAGGTAATTATTAAATTTTTCAAAAATAAATACGAAATAAATAAAAGATAGAATTTGTTACATACAATTGGGTATGTTGTATACCCATCTAAATTAAAGTTAGATTTTTGTTCTTTGATTAAATAAAAAACAATCGTCACGCCGGGGTGTATATAAGAATATCTCCAGGAGAGCACAACAAAACAAAGCAAATCCGTACTTGGAGAGTATTAACGAACACGAACACGAACACGAAGAGAGAAGCATGAGAATAGCAATGGCGGACAGCAGGAGGTTTCAATTCAAACTATCACCATGTGTTCTCCTCTTCCTTCTCCTTCTCACCATCCATACACGATGCAGAGCTGATGTTATTACCCTAACTGAAGATATTTTCTCCGACAAGGTACCAATTTTTATTCCTAATCTTCTCGATCGATTCTTCAATTTATTGAATTTTCTGTCATTTTTTTTTTTGCAATTTTTTTTTTCCAATTATCATCGTATTTTTGTCAAGTATCAGCTTATTAGAATGATTTTTTAGTATAGTTGAGATCCAGGTTATTGTGATTGCAGTTGCTATTGATTTTTTTCTTAATTGTGATTATGAACTGTGATTTTTTGTAAGATTATCGGAAATGGTAGAAATTGGTGAATGTTAAACTAGATTTGTGATCCACATACTTTGATCAATGGTTAATCTTCTAGTAAAATTATATATTGTGTTGTTGACTTCAAGTATCAGGAGTAATAGGTTAAAGATGTGTGTATTCATCCTTAATAAATCATCAGACGTAGTCGGTAGTCGATCGATGGATTGCTTGAAACTATTGATTTTATTGGAATTAGAGATTAGTATCGAACATTCGTGGTTAGCATGATGAAGCAAACATGTAGTCATGAGATAAGCAACCTATTTTTTTGCTTATTTAGGGCTTAACATTTTTATTAATCCTGCTTACAGGCAGTATTATTGAAATATCTACATTAAGAGGAATCTTAGTTTACAAATAATTTGGCAATAAAATGAGGTAGCAACTATCGTGGTACCGGCTGTGAAAATGAAGGAAAGTTTTGCCTGGTGAAAATCCCGAAGGATTACTTCTCCGCTCATTGGAATGACTAGCCTTACAATCTTCCATAAGCAAACGCCTAGAATCGCCATCATCATAAGCTCCTTGATTATTTATTCATCATGGGCTGCCGTCATTAAATGCAGATACCAAGAAGTACCAACACAAGCGCCAGCCACAATAGCGTCATGAAAATTAGAATTGAAAAAGTAGAGACCGTTTGAGAAATAAATTTCTAAAGGCACGCAAGCATTATGGCTGTAGGCCTGTAGCTTCATGGGCATTTCAACCATTATGGCACAGTCCTTATAATGATACTGCAACGCCAAAGGAACATTCTAGGACATTAGCTTCACTATCCCTTGGCGTTCCTTTACTTTTGGCCTGATACACTAGAGTTCTTTTTGCCAAATGATCCCTCATAGCATTATAAACCACCTACCATAAGAATTTAATCATCAAATTCTACCTTAAGTTATTTTTTTTCCATCCTTAAAGTAATGAATTCAGGTCTGATAAGTACAAATTACTTCAAAAGTTTAAATATTCATGAAAGGTTCTAGTAAACTTATACTAGGATTTTATCTTCTATTCACAACCAAAATTATGCTCAGGTTAGGGCTAATAGAATTAGTTTGGGTAGCTCAAAGTTCTGATTTTTGAGGTGAAACAAGCACTTCTTTATTGTAGCAATAACAGGTTTTATAAAAGAGAGGGTGCAGAGATGAAAACTAGACGAATTAGACTGTAACAGTCACTTCTTTATTGTAGCAATAACAGGTTTTATAAAAGAGAGGGTGCAGAGATGAAAACTAGACAAATTAGACTGTAACAGTTTAATCTTGACATCTGGGGAGTAGTCTCTTCTGTCTTCAATTCCCATGCAATTAGTGAATCCCAAAAAGACTTGATCCTGGATTGCTTCTCTATGGCAGCCCTAAATAAGCTACTAGATTCTAGATACCATTGAATTTGACACCTTAGCCATGATTAGAATTAATTCTTCCTAAACTACTCTCGGAAAAATTAGCCTCATACCGAACACTAATTTTTGAATTCGCTAACCTGTAAGAACCTGGTTGATTAGTTGAGTGTATCTGAGGGCAGCTAGCGAGTCATTAAAAGAAAAACCATAACTTCTTTCCTCCCTGCCACAAATTTTCTAGTCCCTAATTTGAAAGAATTTGCTTGAGTATTAGAGTTCATTTCATCAGCAATTAGAGAGCCATTAATAGAATCCATCGCTTCTTCCCTCTCTGCCTCAACACCCCCCCCCCCCCCCCCACAAAGCACAATTATCTGTAGCAAATTATTTAGAACATTAACCGATAAAGTAAAGAGAAAAGATGATGAAATATTTTCTTTTTTAAAATTCTCATGATGAAAACAGATACTCCTAGTGAAGCCCATAATTTAATAGTAGAAATTAAAGAATTAGAAACTACACCATA
The DNA here is from genome assembly GCF_948465745.1 of Chenopodium album. Lineage (NCBI taxonomy): Eukaryota > Viridiplantae > Streptophyta > Magnoliopsida > Caryophyllales > Amaranthaceae > Chenopodium > Chenopodium album. Next base: position 9,054,393 of record NC_137850.1, on the reverse strand, counting down.
TCCGGCATTTCAGCATCTCCATTTCCCACCAAACCCTTTCTTTCAAGCAACACCATTAGAAAAGATAAACTCTTCTTACTCCTTTATCTTCCTTAAAATTCTGACTTTAACCTCTTTTGGATATAAGGAAACTATCACTTTCATCTCATCTCATAAGGCCCCTATGTTTTTAACTTATAATTATGACCACCAATTCTGTGAAGTTGAAGGATTAATATACATAATAACATGGAATTAACATTATGAAAATAATTTTAAACATGTTTTTTCTTCTTCTTTTTTTTTTTTTTTTTATTTATTTATATTTTTATAGCATTCTTTATCAGTATATTTTAAGTGAATTTGACAGCGGAAATTGTTTCTTTACCTTTGAATTATTTTTTTTTGGTGAATTCCATTTCCAATTCTGAGATCCATGCCTATGTGACCCTCATTTTTAAGTCATAGCATCACAGATAAACAAAAATGAATATGAATTGATATACTTTGGGAATTGAAGCAATTTGGTGTGCTAGGGGCCTTCTCCTGGATCATAATCTTACTCTTGAAATGGAAATTATCTCTCTAGAAGGCAAGAGTATGCAAGTTTGGAAGCTCTTACCTCTTGCTGATGGAGGAAAGAAGTCCTCAAACCCATCCTTCCACTTAACAGTGAAAACGGATCCAAGGGAGACCTATTAATCACCCTGTAAACAAGGCAGCATTGCAGCAGATTAACTCTGATACTTGATTAATTGCAGCTGTGCAGTGCAATTATTCAATGCTGAAGCTGTAAAGTAGCCTATGTTGAGTTTGCAATGTACTAAATGATATATTTTGAATTCTTAATTGATACTTCCAAAGAAACAAATCATAAATTATTGCCTTTCTACCTCTGAACTTATTTGCATAAGTCGTGTTCTGCTCCCCTTCCCTCTAAAATGATGTTCTAAACCCTTACATTCAGCATATATCCATTTTAGGAGAGCTGATTGATTTACTATCGTCTAACCTTTATTAACAATAGACTAAAGTTCTTTATAAGCTGACAACTATGTCTCTGGTGTATTCATTGCACAATTGAATTTTGTATAGATAAAGGAGAAGGATACTGCTTGGTTCGTGAAATTCTGTGTTCCATGGTGTAAGCACTGGTAAGAAATTATCTCTACTTTAGAATTTATAGCTGGGTTAGTAGTGAATGGTGAACTATAAATTATAATCTTTTTATTTATTTTTAGTTATTTTGTATTGGCTTCTATTAATTCTAATACTGGGTAATTTCAGTAAGAATTTGGGATCATTGTGGGAAGACTTGGGGAAGGCCATGGAAGGGGAAGATGAGATTGAAGTTGGACAAGTTGACTGCGGTACTAGTAAACCCGTTTGTTCCGAAGTTGATATTCATTCATATCCAACATTCAAGCTCTTCTACAATGGTGAAGAAGTTGCAAAATATCAGGGTAATTATTTCGGTCATCTGAATGATATGTCTGTTTTTATATGGAACTGTTTATGCTTCATTGCTATGGCTTGGCTAATCCTTTACGTCGGATCAACATTCATGTTTCCTGCTTAACGGAAAACCTAATACAATGTTGTTAGATGATTAACTCTTATTATGCCTGATTTTCTTAACTAAATTTTTGGATATAAACAAGTTAAAAAGGACTGCCATTGAATAATATTTCCCTTTATTGTGGCCTGAAATGAAATTTAAGTACCAATTACTAAGAAAGTACGTCCTTAGGCCTTGGATTATATGACAAGCTCAAACTTTTTTACCTTCATACACCATATATTTAGATTACTCATAACAGCCACTAGTCTTGGAGACCCTTTTTGTTATTTTGAGTCTCTAATTCCAAGACTGAACTTATCTAACTTTAGCCCACCAGAAAAGCTATTTAATCCAAACTAAGGCTGCTAATTAACAATTGAAGAGTAGGTGATTAAATCCTTATGAACTCGTGTTCTACCCAGAAAATGCCGAGGATGGACTTGCATCCCCACTTAATAAGCTCATCTTAGTGCACTGCCCTTTAGCCAGTCAGCATAATTCTTTGCTTGCAAATTTCTGCACACTAGTTTTTTTTTTTTTTTTTTTTTACCCTTTTTGTTTACCAAAGAATCTTATAGCAAGTTCTTATGGAGGACTCATTTTTTGTACGAGTAGAAACCAATCTCCTTGAAACCCCTAACAGCGTTAAGTATTTACTGGAGCCAAAAATCTCTGGCCATCCAACTACGCTTTTGAAGATGCTTCCTGGATTTATTTCTGTGAATATTATGCTTATAGCCTCTTTGCCATATTTGTCCTTTTTGCATCATAGCCTGAAGAAGTGTAAGGATAGCAGCCTACTTATAAGTAGTAGTCTGAACCCCTATAGAGTCTACTCTGTGCCACAACATTCTTTCATCCTTGACAACCAAACACTCCAAGAACAGAAGGGTCCTATAAGTAGCTTCAATCAGCTTGAGGATTTCTGAAGTAAAGGGAAAAAGATTTCTGGACTTTGGACACCTGCGATGCAAGCAGGACCTATATAGAACCATGACAGAACATGTTTAATAAATGAGATTCACCTAGCATTGGATAGCATCCTTGCAGAGATAGGATGACATTCTACAAGACTGCCATAAGACTAGTGTTGCTCTATGGTACAGAATGTTGGGCTTCTAAGAAGGAGCACATTAAAAAGATGGAGGTTACGGAAATGCGTATGTTAAGATGGATGTGCGGGAACACTCTAAGAGATGGAATCATAAATGAGTTTATTCGCAAGAAAGTGGGGGTGGCAGTGCAGACAAACTAAGGGGAAATCGCCTACGTTGGTTTGGGAATGTAAGGCGGAGACCTAGGGTGCACCGGTACGAAGAGTGGAAGAGTGGGACTATGGAGGGGTTAAACGAGGGAGAGGTAGACCGAAAATGACTTGATTGGAAGGAGTTAGGGAGGATATAAAGTATATAGATTTGCACGAGCTTGAGGCATTTGATCGTAAGGTTGGAGGAGGAAGATTTTTGTGGATGACTATATGGAATAATCATTTTTTGTTCATGTAGCCGACGCACTTATGGGATTAAGGTGATTGATTGCTCAAAGTAGGTATCAGAATCAAAAGTGATAACTCAGTCGGGCAATCTGATTATCTGAGAGTGTCTACTTAGATTCAGGTATAAGTTTTCTACCGGAACCTAAATTATGATGTAGAGAGGCCAAACTCAAGTCATTCATGACAAGCATTAGACTACCCAAGTACCAGGAGACGAATAAAAGTGAGGTCGAGGATTCTACTGTATTGCATGACCCTCAATCCCAATACTCCTATTTAGAAATTTCTATCATAAAAACAGAGAACTAAATATATGAACCTCATAAATCCTACCTTCCCCTATCTCTCCCATATGTAACATTATTGATCTGCAAGTACACTGAAACACAATTTGGACGGACTCACTGAACATATATGATTGCTAGCAACTAATTCCAAACATCCCGGCCAATCACTGTGCAAAAAGAGTTGATATTTTTGGTTATCTGCTCATCCATGAGAGATAGGGAAAGGAATATAGAAATAAAAATGAAAGGAAAGAACTAAAACATACTTTCCAAAGAAGCATCCCTTAATATATTGAAAATTACATTACAGCGTTCGTCAATGAGTTTGGTTTCTCATAAAAGACTAAAATATTGATATCTAAAAAAAGAAACTCAATGTGAGCTTTTACTCCGGGATGGTGGAAGATACGTAGGGAATTGTCTAGCATGTGAAGAAGCTTGAATTGCTTGTAAATGACCAGAAGTTACTGTTTGACTATATTAACTAAATTCTTGTACATATGTCAAACAAAGGTATGTGTCCAGTTGTCATACTTAATAGTGTTAATTTTCTATATAAGGATCTTCTCTAGCTATTTTCCTAATCCCATCTTTGTATTAGAAATTTAGAACACCTAAACTAGCAATCAAGTGGAAGGCCAAACCCACCCCCCCACCCCTTCTTTTTTTCCTCATCATGTGCATCCAGGTACTATGACCTTTCTATTCCTAGGGTTGGGTTTATTTATAACCATGTAAGTGAGTTGAGAAATCTACCATCGTGGAGGTGAAATGAAGAATTTGTGTCGTGCTCATCATTCTTGTATCTCGTTAAAAATATGGTTTTGTACTTTTGCTGTGCAGAATTCAATGTCCTTGATTTTGTTTTTCTGTTTGCATTTTGTAATGGCCACTAGTAATGTGTTCATGAAAAAACATTTCTCTGAAAAGACATTCAAAACATGAAATTTGGAAATTCTTCCTTTTTAGAATATGAAGTACAGTATTTTTGTAAAAAGTGCTTTCCAAGTGTTTTTGGGTAGTAATTACTTAATTAAAAGATTTTGTAATAATTGTAGTTGATAAGATTTTGATTTTGGTCTTGTTATTATTTTAGGGAAACGAGATGTAGAATCACTCAAAGCATTTGTTTTGGAAGAAACAGAGAAAGCAGCAGCCAAAGCAGAAGATGATATTGACAGAGAATTATAACTTATGTAGGTATGCAGAAGACAGCCTAATTAACTTATTATAGTTACTATGTCTATATGAACTTGGTAGTCCTTATATTTCCTTTTTTATTATAAAAATCTTATCTTTTACTTAACTTATATAGTATGAGCTTATTAACTCTTAGCTGAACTTCTTTATCCTAAAATATGTGGAAGTAGGGTGAACAAAAAAGGGTCCTTAGCACGTGAATATCCAGTTCTATTTGTATATTTTATGAATTCAATTACAACTTTATTTATCTCATTGCAGGATTTCACAGAAGCTGGTATGGAATATTATCATCAGAATGAATGTGCAAAATGTAGCAAGCCTAGAATTCAGAAACCGGACATATGATTGATCCCTGGGCTGTATGGCTGCTGCCCCCGCAGTGATCATGAGTAATTTTTGATATTGAATTTACATTGGCGTTCATCGGCCCATGTACTCTTTACCTTGGATATTTCTGCTAGCGATGCAGTCTTTATTCTATTATACCACAGAGGATGGGTCGATATAAAGAAGAAAACGCATGTAACATTAGATTATTTAACATTGTACTGAATATTGCAGCGTCTGGCGTGCTGGAAAGTTATTATTTAGGAGCTGAATTTTCGTTTTCCACTGTTGTCACTGTTATGGATGCAATTTTTATAATGCAATTAATTAAAGTTTTCTATGGCCATTTCTGTAAGCAGTCACGTACCTGAAGGTAAGTAGGTAACTGCAATATTATACAAAGTATTAGTTATATAAATGCGATCATTGAAACACTAGTACAATTGAAACACTAGTACAATTGAAACACATCTGTAATTTGTGTGGGTACATTGAATTATCCTTTTAGCTCATCATTTTATATGAAATTGTTTTATGAAATCGAGCAAGAGATTGATGTGCCCATAGATAGGTACACTCAAGTGTATAATTTAACTGGTGTTTACTTTTCGAAAATACATTCTAGATAAATAACCTAACCATGGATTCTAGATAAATAACGTAACCATGGAATCTATCATATATATATGTTCTTCGACTTCTTTCTGCTGACGTCGAATGCCTGACGTAATAAAATTGTGAAGATAAAAACCACATAGTTCACGACTTCACGTTTCTTTAATATTTAATAAATAAAATAAATAACCCACGCCATAGAAAAAGGAGATAAAAGTTTTAAGGTGGCGCAGAAGATAATAATGCAACTCCCACAATTATTGATTGTTAAGTTATCCCACTTGGCTAGCCACATAAAAACAAACCTTGAAGAATCATTGGCACACTGCACACAAAGAAAGTCATGAAAAACATAGACAAAAATGTACCAAAAATCATTTTGTTTAGTATTTGAAACATTAGTGAAGAAGAAATGAAAGGTTTACTTCGCAGGAGAGATGATGCCTAATTTGAAACCATAATAAGTTCAACTTTGGTATCATTTCTCTTGCATAGTGAACCTTTCATCTTCTTCTACGAAAATGGTGCTTCGATAATGATCGATCATGGAAGCTTAATATGAAACCCGAAACAGGTAAACTCGATGTTTATGCTTGAAAATCGATATACATTACATATTTCATTTTCATTGCTTATGTTTATGAGCTATATCTGAAGCACCTTGTTAATGTTGGAGTTATTGGTTCTAACTCTCAATTGTATGCTTAAAAATTAAGATTAATCTCTTATAGCTCTGTCATAACTTTGGGGTGTAAACTGTGGGATAAATTTTGTGATGGTTAAATCTGTAAATTTGACAGTTTGGTTTAAGTACCATTTAAGCCTACTTGACTTCTTCAGTTTTTCTTATTGATTGTCACTTAATAGTAATTGACTAATTGTCACATTTTATACTCCAATCTCGTCATTTTATTTATTTATTTTTTTTTTTTTTTTTGATTTTGAAGGAACTCATCTTATTTTAGCTTAAATGAAATTATTTTTGTTGAATTGTAATTTTTTTTTACTAGACTTAAATTATCTTTAATGAACTAAAAGTATTGTTACTAATTAAAATTAATTTTACTAATTTTCCATTATATTTGTTCATTAAAGTTACATATTATTGAACTAAAATTGCTTTTATTGAATATTATTATTGTATTCTTAAAAAAAAAAAAAATTATTATTATTATTGTAAAATGAATAGAATATGGCCTATATGCCATGCCATTTTTTGTTACAGGCCCTATTCTCTTAACTTTATACTAGCTCTCTATGCAAGTATGGATTTTATTTATTTTTTTAATCTATATTGTAGCTTGTCAAATGGACTCTTTTTTTCTTTATGAAAATACGCTAATCATGGGTTAAAATATTGATAAATATACATTATGTAAATGATCTAAAGATCAAGGGTAATTCATTTGTGTGAATTTCCATCAAAACAAAATTTAACAATTTTTAAGATTTAATGACATTTAATTTATTATTAACTGTTTTAAAAAGGCCAAAAAAATAATGAGATATGCATGAAGAAATTTCATCATTAATTAGCGCCCTGTTTTATAATAAGTTACTGTACAAATTAATTTTTTCTTATGTGTAAGTTTTTTTTAATAGTATATAAGTAGTTTAGGTCCCGTGTCATACACGATAATTTCTAAATATAATATTAACTTTTTATTATAACTAGTTGTCCTATCGCGTGCGTTGCGCGCGCTAGCCAACATTTGTATGTTTAACGTTAAGATTTGCGTGATTTAATGCTTTTAAGTGGAAATTCTTTTGTTGAATCAATTTGTTAGATTGCAGTACATTTAATTTCGCCAGTAATTGTTGCTAAATTTATTAACATAAGGTCTTCGGAAGAGACATAAAACGGAAAAATATACATGAAGAAATTCTAGTTTATATTACAAATTCAAATCATATATAAACCAAATGCATGCATGAATTTTAAGACTACTGATTTTTTGTTTTAAATATAGTGAATGTTACTGTTGTTAATCTTTGTTGACTATGCTGTACTATCTAAGGTTAAAAGTGTAATTTTTTAGGTGAAAATAAGGTAAAGTAGGAATTAATGCGTTATATTATTTCTATTATTTTGATAAGAATTGATGAGCAAAAAGGGTAAATTTAATCTAAGGGTAATGATTGGATAGCTATTGTAAGATTGACATTATGTGGACCAAGTAATTGCTAAAAATTAATTGTCAAAATTGTGAATTAGCTTTGGTTACATATACTTCCTCCGTTTCTTTTTAGTTAACACGTTTCTTTAGTCTCGTTTGCCAATTCACAACTTCAACCATTCATATCTTTAATTACCGATGAGCAAAAATTATAAAAAATTGATATTTTGTAAATATATATCGTGACGAATCTAACAAGATCCCACATGACTATTTTTCATTACGTATAAAGCACAAAACACAGTCAAAGGAGAAAGTGTGAATGCTAAAGTCAAAATGTATCAACTAAAAAAAAACAGAGGTAGTATATATTTAAGGCTTGACAGAATAGTAATAGATATGTGTAATTGACTAATTGTGTACCTATAATATTATTAAAACTCAATGGGACAACATACTACCGGCATGTGTCACCATTCCTTTCATATGACTTAGCCCACATGAGCAATATGTATCACCTTACGTGTCATCATTCATTACCCTAAAACTCTTTAAACATTTATACTTGATTTCCCCATAATATGTATCTCCTAAATAATTATAGCACATTAAGACATTTTGTTGATTCCTTGGATGCTAATTTCCTAGAATCCTAGATTCAATACCAACCAAGCAATTATACAAAATACTCCGTAATAGTTACATAAATTATTATTTTATTATTATTATTGTATTCTTAGAGCAACTCCAATGGTTGTAGCTAGGGACTTGCTTGCAATTTTAAATAGTCTCTAGCTACTAGCTTGACCATTGGAGCAAAAATATGTAATTAGCTCAGTCAAGCAAATTAGCTTTGCCAAGCTAATTTGCTTGAAAAAAAACTTGCCAAAAAGAAAATGCTAATAGTCAATTAGTAATTAAGATAAAAATAATAAATTGATAATTTAGATAGTAAGCTAATAGCTAGCCATTGGAGATCAAACTAGCTACAAACATAATTAGCTTAAAAGCTTATGTGGCATGATAAGCTAATTTGACAATTAGCTTGTCATTGGAGTTGCTCTTATTCACTTACAAATATTGGTGAACACTACCCTTTTAAATTTAGTTTTTTCAAATATACAAATATATAGTGATCCGGGACATCATACAGGCCAATAACTAGTTAGGTAATTAAAAAGTTTTAGAAAATAAATCAGAGAGTATGTTGATGAGACTTACTATACCCACATTGCACAATAATCATCAACACATTCATCTACAATTCCAGTTAAATCATCAGCAAGCAAAGCAACTACTTTAACTGAGGTCCAACCTAACATAGCATAACCTAATTTCGACCAAATACATAATAATCTCAAATGCTTTGGTGGACAAATAATTCAACTAAAACATCCCTCTCTTCATCATCTTCAGTTACATGTTTTATCTTCTCAGCATCCCCAACCAAGTCCATCCAATCAAGTCCATTCCATATGAAGCGCAACCAGAAGCAAGTAACCATAATCTTAGTTTCTTTACACGAAGTGATAAATCGGGTAAAGCAACCCCGCAGATACGAAAGGCAAAGCAATACTTATTATACAAAACTTTGCTTCAGTGAGTGAAACCTACCCTTGAATTTCAAATGAACTAGAGATAGCCCGAGGAGTCTTCACGAACAAAGCAAGAAACATCGATAAACAATTTAAAAGGGAAAAAAAAAAAAGTTGGAAACGTAGGTAATATTCAATTATCATCATTAAACTTAATCATACCCTTCAAATACTCTCAAATTTTTTTCTTGATATTCAATATTCAAAAAAAATTGGAAAATATTTGAAGGGCATGATTAAGTTTAACGATGAATATTATCCCACCAGCTAAAAGAATAAAAGGGAATCGGTTACCTATTCCAATATTTTACGAGAAGAGGTACCCAGGAAGAATTGTTTAGTCTCCTCCCTGTCTTCTTGCTGAAAACCAAATACAAAAAACTCCTCAGACATCCTTATCCTACTAAAACACAAAATTCCAAATTATCATGTTAAGAAAATCAAAACTCAACTCACCTAAAAAGTAGCTAAAAAAAACAGGTTGACATCAACTACAACACTTCCAGTATCAATTACAATTTACAGAGTATGAAAGAGTAGTAACTGATATAACAAGGCAGCAGTAATGATAATATTTCAAGGGCTATTTAAAATGACAAACTATTGACATGGTTATTGTAGGTATCCCAAATATTTTAGATATAGAATTTGAGGGCAAAGTTTTTGACATCAAAGCTCTAAATAGAGATTTAGTTCATTGGTAAGCTGGAGATTAACCCCAAAATTTGGGATTTATGGTTATCTCTATGTATGCAAAAAATAGTCCAATCTCCCTCAATTTAGTTCTATGGTAAGCTGCAAAAATATAAGATTTATATCTAGTAATTACAAAAATATTTATTAATTCCATAGGTTGTACTTCAACGTGATCAAGCTGCTTACCATGAAGTAGAGCTTAAATCGTTTCAAAGTGATCTCTACGTCCCAATGTATTAATATTGCTTACTTCCCTCCTTGCCTGTCCTTCACTCTCTCACCTATTATGGTTGTGAGAAAATTAAAAGGCTCCTATAAGATTTATGTCTCTCTTCCTCATTTACATTCTAAAATGGTCTCTTAAGGTACTCCCCAATTCTTCCTCGACTCCTAGTCTTTTTCTTACCTCATATTCTCTCCCTCTCCCTCTTCTCTCCCTTCTTTCACTCTTTTATTATGGTCTTGATAACACAATTTTCCTTGCTCCCCCACCCCTCCTCGCTCCTTTCTACTTTCCCCCCTCTCATCTATCTAATAAATGTGTAATTAAGATATTCTCTTATAGCAATTTATATTTTTGTCATGTCATTTAAAAGATATTATGTTCTATAACAGTATCATGAAAAAAGCTTTAATTTTCATGCCTCTTCTCCGTAGTTCTTTCTATATCATCTTAGCCTTCCCCTACAATGAGAGCCGGAAGAACAAGTAATGCACAATGGAAGCAACATACTTCAGTTGAATATGAACTTACCAAAGCCCACATACTGAAAACTTTTTGTTTGCAGTCCTCCTTAGCAGCAACAGGTAGATCAAGCTCGTCTTCTCGCCTAAATGGGTCATAAATCTTTGAGAGAACCTCAGCGGCCCGGGGCTTATCTTTCTGCAAAATAGCAAATATTGATCTCACTTGATATTTCTCAAAGTTATTAAAGAAAGAATGGCTATAAATGATTTGAATAGGCTTCTGACCTTCATATGTAGCCATCAGGGGGATTCTGGCAAATGAAGCATAAAGAGAAACTGCAAAACAACAGGGACTCTTGATACTCCAAGCAGCCAACGCCAAGTTCCAGGCACCTGCTCAACAAACACATTACAAAAAAATGTAGGAATTAGTCCTATATATATTAAACCAAAATTCAACAATGCAGCCTCCATTTATTTTTTTAAACAAGAGGCTCAGATCCACATTTCATCAAACAATCCGGTGGAGAAATTTGAGGTGGTAAAATCAACTATGGCAGCAATCAATCAAATTAGTAAAAATAATGAAATTCCAACCGAACCAAACCACAAAATAAAAATAATACTTCGTATAAAATAAACCAACAATTAATCTTTCTACAAAGTCAAATGGATAAAATTACCCAAAACCTCAAAAAATTCTCCAAACCCAGATTAAACACTTTGAATGGTGTACACTCATCACATTCTTTAATGGCCGGTGATTTTTGTGGTTAGAAGATCAATGAGCATGCAGTCAGCAAAGTTACACAGTCTCAGCTCACAGAGACAGATAAAGCAGCTAAGGTTCTGGCATCTAATGGTTTGAGGACTGTTTTAATAGGTTCTAGATAAATCAACGGCGAAAGACAACCACTGTAACCAATAGTCATCTAAGAAGAGGGGAAAAAGGGTCCTCGGGAAACTCCCATGACCTCTCCCTGCCTCATTCTTGGTATTAATCAACGATAAACCCTAGATTATGAAACTGATATTCGTTGATTAAGAAAAACATTTCACCTCAGAAGCTCCTTCAATAGAGGAGAGAAAGCTCACAAAGTCATAAGCCATTTCAATGGAGAATTAAGAGTACGCTTCAATGAAGGAGAGACTGAGAGATAGGGCACAATACCATATTCATTCACCTTATCCTCTCATACATCATTATTGCATTATATCAAACAAATTTTATAAATTACCTTGGGTGCTCAATTATCCAAATAAAAAATCATCAGAAAAATATTCATCTTAGGAATTTGCGATTTTTTTAGCATGCAGATCATCAGTCACATCCAAGAAAATAGTTGAAATTCCAATCTTTTGAGCTACCCTTACAGATTTAATAACATTGACAACACTAAAAATTTAATTATTATAGCTCGTAAATGAATATTATCAGCCATGTTGTCACCATGTACAGAAATTGTTAAGTCAAGGTAAAGCTAATTTCAGTTACCAGTTGATAAAGTATGAATAATCATTTTCCCAATTTCTCACTAATACTCGCATCAAAACAGAGAAACTAAAATCAAATTTAAACATGGATAATCAAAAAATCCAAAAGGATATTCAGCTATCTGAGTATAGTATCCACATTTAGATCAAAGTGCACAACTAAATTTGATTTTTTTACCCCTCTAAATGGAAATCCAACAATACCTATCTACACATTTTTAGTCTAATTGCATAGATAAACAAAACTCGAATACCAAAATTCAATTTCACCACAATAAACACCAAAAAAATAAACATGAGAAATAGAAACATCAATAAACAAAGAAAGATACCAGCCTAAGAATAAAAGGATACCGAAAACTGAATGCCTAGGAGAATTGTGAAACTCACTTAATGCTGCCCTTTCGCTGGCCGTTAATCTTTTCACTTCAGTTTCCAACCTTTCCAATTTCCATTTCAGTTCCCATTCAAGTTTTCCATCTTCCCCTGTTACTCACTTCACAGACAAAGCAAAAATCAAAGGAAAAACAGTCAAAATGGGGTTTTACATGAGAACAAATTTTAGCAAAATAAGCAATAACCCGTAAATCAGAAAAAAGACCCAGAAATATGTGATCTAAGAGAGAGAAAGAGGGATACCATTAAGGCCAATAGAAGTGTGAGTAATGTCGATAAGTTTTTACAGACTTTGATATTCTTACAGACAGCTTCTTCGACCCCACTGAGATTGCAATGGCCTTACTTAAGCATCGATTGTATACCAACGACTATTAATTAAACAAAATAATCACAAATTAAAGAGGAATAAACAAAGTGTATAGAAGAGTGATTACCATTAGAATTTTCGATTCAATTTCAACCTTGAAGGACTTGTGGCTACATCACCTCCAATGAAACTTGGCAATCTAATTAAAAAAAATTATAAATTTTTTAATATAAAAAAAATAAAATAAAATAAAAAAACCAAGATGACCAAAATTTAAACCAGATAATCGAGTTTGAACCCAGCTACAATTTAAGTTTTAAAACAAAAAAACTTAGGCATTTAGGGTTCGATTAAAAACTGTATGAAATCTATGATCAATGTGTTTTGCTGACCCAATTTCATGCTTTGTAATTTGTATAGAGTAAATATTACAAACCTCAATTGCTCAACCTTTTTCTTGGTCAAATTCTCTCCTGTTCTTGCTAGCCCTCTCCACTGACACGTACTCCTAAATTCTTCCAAGTTCTTCACGGTAATGACTCCTCCTATGAATTGTTCCCCACAATTAGTAATAAGAATCCTAACCATGAGTAATCGAGAGCTCTTCTCCGAAAGTGACTATAACTAAGGTGGATATAACTAAGACATCATTAAAACACAATCCTATGAAAATTCGAAATCTAATTCCTATGAAGGTGAATATAACTAATACATAAGCACATATACATTTACACTACAAGCCTTTCCTATAACTAACTCATCATATACAAACAAATTTATAATCAACACCCAATTCAAAATAAAAGCCCAGATACTAAATTCATCAAAGTTCAGATTTCATTTTTACCTCAATTAATCAAACAAATAGTTGTTCAATTCTAACAAAAAAATACTTTTGCAATGACAAAAATTATTACCTTACTATGAACATATACTTAAGCCGCTGTAATTCTATCATAAGCTTGAAAACCCGCAATTTAGAAAAGAGAGAGAAAGAAGTTACCTGAGAGTTGCAATCATCGCGATCAAAGGAGAGGAAATGATGGGAATCGGCTGGAAGCTTAGTAAAAATTGACAATTGTCATTGACGGAGTTCCTTCGAAACCTAATTCTGCAAAATAATCAAATTTCACATTAACGTGATTCCATTTTCTTTTCCACTTAAATGAGATAACTCCTTCCAAAAGGTGGCACGATTGACACATAAAATAGTTTAATAACCACTACTTAAATGATTATAACCAATAGTTTAATAGTATCCTTTAGAATTATCCTAAATTGAGTACACAAATTAAATTTTGATAAACCGATACTTCTTGTAAAGTCCTTCGTCCAAATGACTGGAATTACCATATATAACAGCTCAAATAATCTCCTCAGACCCCATAATAATAGCTCAAATCTAGTAATCTACTCATCATAATGCACGAGGAAAAACCACAGCTCGAGATCTTTACTATACCAACATCCAAGGTTTCGGCACAAAGTCACCACAAACCAAACAAATACTGCTCACCGATCATATCAACTCAACTTTATGGCTCATCATATATACCTATTATGCAAGTATTCACCCATTTACTCGAGATTCAACATTATTCCAAACAACTCAGTAGTCCTTCATCAATCTTCCAAAATCAAAATACCAATCTACATCTATTTCCACAACAAGAACTCAAATTGAACAAAAACAATTCTGAAATTGGTCAAAATGACTCATTTAAACTCAGCAACATTGTCCCAATTCACAATAAAATCTTCAGAAAATCATCAAAAATTGGAACCATCCAAATTATATAAATAAGAAAAAAAAATTATATATATAAACCTTCTCTATCTCTCTCCTCCTGTTCATTTTCCCCAATTTTTATTTTATTTTTACTATGCTCATTGCTCATAAAATTAACTCATAATTGCTCATGTTTGTGTAAAACTTGTTGCCTCTACAACAACTAAAAGGAATAACAATTAAAATGGCTAATAAGACTGTAAGGTTTATTTCTAAGATTGTCTATAATCTAGTTCCCTTCATTGCAAACATAAGATAATAGAAAGAAAAGGAAAAAAAATCACAGAAAATAGTAAGTAATAGATCCCTTAGAGCAAGGAGAAAAAAAAGCAAAGAATACTGCCAGTCGTATACCTTGGAAGACTCTAACGCAAAATTCATCTTATTCCACATGTCTGACAGCTCTTCATTGGCTTCACTTACTCGTCTATAATGATACACACATAAACACCTTTGTCTTCTACCTTGACGATTTCTTTCTCTTTAACTTTAGTTGTTTTGACAGGTTTGACATCCACGTGATTGTCAACCTGCTATCACAATAGTTCCCGTCAAAACAAGGGAAGCAGATTTGATAATTTAGCAATAACCAGGAAACATAATGGCTAGGATTGAATCATAAACAAGCAGCATCAGTTAGCACTGACTATTGAACATGCCCAGGTCGTCACAAATAAGAAAAGGCCATATTTAGTGACTTGAGACACATTAAGAATGAGGAGGACAAAGTTTTTGACATCAAATTTCTATAGAAGCTAATACTATTCTTAGTTTTGTAGTTGTATACTTGTGAAATGATGATGAAGAGTGTAAGGTAGCTAAAATACAAAAAAAATTGCATTTTCAGTAACATTAATCTGTAACAAAAAAAAAAAACTTGAATTTCATACGGTAAAATAAAATCAACAAATTTATAAACATAGAAATTCGAAAACTGAAATTAGATGTAGCAAAAATTGATCTACTACTATTTAGGCTATTTGACAATAAACAGATTTTCTCAAGAGCGATCCAATATCTAAAACAGATTGTTAAATCCTCTCAAATTCAGCATGAAACATACTCTCTAGCATGAACCAATAATATACACACTTGCACTCCCCCAAGTTGGACAACTCTCTAGATTGAAATTACACAAACTAAAACGTTTAAAACATAAACAAATTGTTTTTGAAACATCACAAACTTAAACTCCCAATCAGAAACCAACTTCGAAATTGCAAATTAGTTGAAATCTCCCAAATTGAGGAAAATTTAGATTGAAAAATGCCCTATCAACAAACACAATTGCTCTCCCCCAATCAAGGCAATTCTAAATTGATACTTTCAATTAAAAGCCACATATAAAGTACAATTTGAGCTCAAATTTTCCAAACTTAATCCTACTTTCCTACCTTTGTAAACCCAAACCATCATTCTAATTTGTTCTTATTTTCAACCAATGATCCAAATTATACAACCCAAATCAAGTTTTTATCTATTTTCTCCCAAAATCCCAGTACCTAAAATTTAAAAGAAAAAGGGGTATGAGTTCTCCAAATTCTTAAAAACAAATAAACATTTAGAAAAACATAAAAATTAAAAGATACCTAACTAAAATTCACATGAAAAGTACAAATCAAACTCAAATTTTCCAAACTTAAATCTACTTTTCTACCTTTGCAAACCCAAATCATCATTCTCATTGTAAATCATACATTTTTTATTGAACCAAAACCAAAAATTGCTCTTATTTTCAAGATGATCCAAATTATACAACCCTAATTGAGTTTCTTTCCATTTTACCCCGAAATCCCAAAATCTAAAATTAAAGTAAAAAGGGTATAATTTCTCCAAATTGGAAACCAACATATTGACAGGTCATCTTTGTAAGCAAAGAAACCCATGGACAAAAACAAATAGCCGTATGTCATTCCCAACTGCACCAAAATGTTGTACGAATCAGTATAGCAATTAATTTTCGATCTTCAAATCCACGTTCTAAGGTCATTAAGTACTATCCTCAATAATCCTAAGTAGCCTGAAATTCTTTGACTCCATCGCGCAAACATTAATTACTATCCTCAACTAAGTAGCCCTCGTGTCTTAGCAACAAGGATCAACCATCCACCTTAAAATCAACAATGGTTCCCCTCCACAGTGTTACACCCGAACCAGTGAACCACGCCCCACCACATAATAAGAGTGCTTCCATCCTTGTTAACCCCCACTTAAATCAACATAAATGTACAAAACCTCAAAACTGAAATTCCATGCAATTGGGCTACAATTAACAACAACAAAATTTACCCATCAAATTCTTTGTTTCTTTTTCAGGGTGTCAGTGCTCCATTATTCCACTTCCCAATTATATAGTCTTAAAAACACTATTAATTAGATTATACAGGAATTTTAAACACTAAGTGAATTTAAACCCTAAATTGTCAAATTAATACTTGAGGATCATAAACAAGTAACGCTACCTGGAAGAAGAAGCTGATTCAATGGAGGAAAGCTCAGATTTATGTTCAATGCCGACCGAAATCCTCAGCCGCCATAGAAGCAACATAACTCAAGAACACCCAACGGAAGAAAAAATTGAGAATCTGGAGAATAGAAAAAACAAAAAAAAAAAAAAAAAAAATTGAGGAATCTGACAAAACAAAATCTCTTTGGAAATGGAGATGGTAAACTCAGAGTATAGCTTCAATGGTGGAGATGGAGAAATACAGAGAGCAGGAGGAGAGTGATAGCAAAGTTTTATTTTTCCTTTTTATCATCATGAATAAATGGAAGAGCTTGAAATTGGGAAAGAAATGACAGAGAAATAGTGGAAAATGAATGGAAGGGAGGAAAAAGGGGTTGTTATTTAACGCCCACAAATTACTCAAAACGCCCGCAAAATTACAAAATAATTACGATATTAACCTTGACTCTATTTCTTACCCTCTTCAACTCTATTTGTTATCTTCCATCCCTTTCATAACTCTAACTCTCAAAACCGAGCTAAAGTAAACTCTACCACCACCGAACACCGCCACGGTTACCAGCATCAACACCACCGCCAGCACCACCAACACCCAACACCACTACCACCACTATCACCACCACCACCACCACCGCCACCACCACCAGCACCACCACTATCGCCACCCGGTTACATGTCGGAGGCGGAAAGCAGGGTGTCCACCCCGCCGGACCCACTTGGGGAGGTAAATTTTTAATTTTTCTCGCCGAAAATGTACAAAACCGCCGGAAAAAACCGGTTTGACCATGGTCAAAACGCCCAGGAAAAGCGATTTGACCATGGTCAAACCGCCTAGGACAACCGGTTTACCGTGGTCAAACCGCTTTTTCTGGGCGTTTTGACCATGGTCAAACCGCTTTTTCTGGGCGTTTTGACCATGGTCAAACCGCTTTTCCTGGGCGTTTTGACCATGGTCAAACCGGTTTTCTAGGGCGGTTTTGTATTTTTTTTTTTTAAAAACTCTTTGCTTTAATTACTATTATTATTATTATTATTATTTCTATTATTATTATTATTACTATTATTATTATTATTACTATTATTATTATTATTTCTAATATTTTTATTATTATTATTTCTATTATTATTGTTATTATTTCTACTACTATTATTGTTATTTTTATGATAAGTAGAATTAAGTTGTGATCATTGTTGTGATTATTATGTTTTTTATTTCCATTATTATCATGGTTATTATGCTAAATTTCATGTTATTTCTTTGTTTAGGCGTCATTGCCGGATTATGGGGGTGATGGAGTTGACTACAGTGCAGTCTTTATAACGTCAACGATGTTCCCAACTTTTGAAGAGGCCTTTGAATGGGCTCAAAACATCTGTATTGGTTGCGGCTTTTTCCTTACAAAGTCTTCGTATAAGACACAACGAGATGGTCGGCCGGTCAAGTATCTGAAGTGCGATCGTGCCCATAGAAATACAGCCGAAGACAGGGATATGGAGAATGCTGTACGAAAAAACACAAAAAGAAAGGGTATCAAATGTCCTTTTCGGATCAAGATCACATGTGTGGTAGATGATCTTGGGTGGCAAATAATTCCTGTATCTGGTTTGCATGGCATGCACAACCACCCTATGATGGTTTATCGAGAGGGTCATAGACAAGTGAGTGGTTTAAGTCCGGCTGCGAAGCAATTGGTTCGACAAATGAGTTCAGCATGTGCAAAACCTAGTAACATAATGGCAGCTGTGAAAGATGCGTATCCCAATGAGAACCCTAACATGAGGCACATCTATAATTTCAGAAGTCGTTTAAGGGTTGATGATAGTGAAGGGAGAGATGTCGTAAACCAGTTTCTTCACTTGGCTAACGAGCACAAGTACGTTAGTTGGGTAGCTGCTGACCCCGACACACGTGTTGTCACCCATGCCTTTATGGCACATCCAGAGATGGCGAATATGTTGCGGACTTATCCACATGTCATAGGGATGGATTCCACATACAAGACAAACAGGTACAACATGGCGTTCTTCGAGATTGTTGGGGTCACACCGACAAACCAAAACTTTTTGATCGGGTATGCTTTAATGAAGACAGAGTCTTATGAGAGTTACAAGTGGGTGTTGGAGAAATTGAAGCTGTATATGGGTTTTGAAGTGACTCCTACTGCGATTCTAACTGATCGAGAGTTGGGACTGTTGAAGGCGGTGAAAGAGGTATTCCCAGACACAGCTCACTTGTTATGTAGATGGCATATCAACAAAGATGTGTTGGCCAAGGTATATCATTTGTGTAAGAAAGATATGGTGTTAGCTGAGAAATTTAGAAATGGGAGGTGGTCAAAACTCATGAATGCAACAACTGAGGCTGAGTATGAATTTGAGTTGCGTCAAATGAGGGATACTTGGGGAAGATCATGGCGTACCGTTGTGGATTATGTGAAAAAAACTTGGCTTGTACACAAGGAGAAGTTTATCTTGGCATGGACGAATCAGGTGTTGCACTTTGGCAACGTGAACACGTGTAGGGTGGAGAGCCAACATTCTGTGCTTAAACAATGGCTCGGTAGTTCCAGAGGGTCGTTGGATTCAATATTCAGTCGTGTGCACCGCGCCACAGAGGGTCTGCTTATTGGAATTCGTCATCATTTGGAGGACTCCAGACGACGAATTGGAGTGGAGTATAGGGGCATGCCGTTGCACAATCTCAGTGGCCATATGTCCTTCCACGGTCTCAAAATTCTGAAGCATGAGGTGACCAGGATGAGAGAGTTATCTGATGATGTGTACGAGCGATGTGGTTGTGCGTTGTTGATGACACACGGCCTACCATGTGCTTGTACCATATATACCTCGATTCAGGGTGGCACGGGTTTATATTTGGATCAGGTCCATCCTTTTTGGAAGACTCTCGTCATTGGGGATGGTGTAGGCATTCATACTTTTGCTGATGAGTCGGAACAGGACACTGCACAATTTAGATCCCTAGTTGATGAGGTTCTACAACGCGACCCCGGTTTTGTGCGGAGTGTGAACCGAGTGTTGTTTGCGGAGCTTCACCCTGAAGAAGGAGATTACGAAGAACCTGAGATAAACGAGACAACCAGGGGTCGACCACAAGGCCAGCAGTGGTCTTCGTCTACTAGACGGGATGCAAGTGGGTTCGAGCACATTCCGAGCAGTCGTAGTCGTGGTCGTGGTCGTGGGCGAAGTCGTGGTAGAAGCAGGGGTCGTTCTACATCCAGCTCCGGTCGTGGAATATCAAATGAATCTGTAAACATGAGGACGCCACCTGGTATAAATTGTTATTATTATTAATATTTTTGTACATTACGTAATGAATGGCGAATTGTAATTAATGCGTTGATGATGTATTTACAGGTAATCAGATGAACATCGACGAGTTTTTGTACGTCGATTGGTTTCCAAATGTCATGTTGCCGTATTTGGAAGGATGGGTAGACCCTATCGGTGATGGCAACTGCGGATTTCGTTGTGTTGCAGAATTCTTTTGGGGTAACCAGGAGGAATGGATATTGGCCAGGACTGTGATTGCGAATGAGATAACCAGGCATCCTAACGTCTACTCTCACATTTACGGTGATCAATTGGAAAATGAGGTTCGTCGTATCACGTGGACTGGTGGTAGGTGCACAGGCGACCATTGGATGGCAGTGTTTCAAGACTTGTTCCCGATCGCAAATCTGTTCAACGCTGTCATTATGCTATTCGGTACAGGCATTGATGGTGTAGGTGTGTATCCATGCATCACTGTGTTACCGTGGAGTGCCCCGTCCACTTCCACGGGCCCGAGTAGGGAGCTTGCACTACTAACGGTGGGGAACTATCACTACGTGCGGTTGCAAATGTCTCCTAATTTCCCTGTTCCCCCAATAGCCGGATTTTGGTATGACGTTCGTGAATTTAGCGTCCAAGATTGGGACCAACGATATGCAAGTAGGATAGCAACATGGCATAATATTAATAGAAATTCTACTTGTAATTAAAAACGCAATTTAAATTCCAGTTTTAATTAGTTTTTAATTACAATTTTAGTTATAATTAAAAATTACATTAAATTCTATTACATTCTCATCATTGCATCCCACGCCGCAATAAGCTCCTGGGCCTCAACCACTGTTGGGGTGACCTCACCGCCCGTGTCTGCAATGAATCGCCGAATCACATGCATGGAACGACCCATCCACTGCAAAATACAAAGCAAATAATCATAACGTATAATATTTTGTACAATAATAAAATAATACAATGATGCACTTCATAAAATACTTACGTAATCAGTGTTCGTCCTCTCTGGAACTGCCGGAGGGGCTAGTTCCGCAGTATCGCAGATAAGCCGAGGATGGGAGTACGTAAAAAACCATGGCAAATAGTCAGGTGAGCATGTGGGAATCTCATCTAGTAGAGGTGGATGGACATGCAAGCCGAGACAGCAGCTCCCAGGACCGAACTTCTTCCATAAGACCTGACCCCGAAAAGTGACGCTGTACGACCGGACATTAGCAGGTCTATACGCCTCGTCAGGGACAAAACCAGGGAGCGGTATCCCCTGCACGTGACCAAGTTGCCGTAAGACCCTGTCTGGGATATACGGCTCGACGATGTCCCGACACTGTATACAGCCCATGTAAGTGGTCCTCGGGACGTCCTGCGCAGGGGTGAGAGAGTAGGGCCGCCAGTTAACCTGCATATGCAATAACAATAAGAATGTTACGTTACATGACAACACGTTAAACAATATTACACATTTAATAAAACAATAACCATACCTCAGCATCAGTCATCTGATCAAGTCGGGCCCGAAATGATGCGAGTCGGTGCTCATCCCTGGACTGTGCTCTAGTATCCCACATCGAGGCACGAGCCTCACCAGGCTGTACCACCAAAGCTCCCTGACATGGCCGAAAGGATGGGAAGTACTCATATATCCATGCCTGGAGAAGCGTGAGACAACCACCAATGGCCTTACACTCAACACGGGAGGCGATACCCAACTGACGATAAAGGAAAGCAAGTGCAGCTGACCCCCAAGAGTAACGGTCAAGATCGTCAGTAGACTTCTTCAACTCCAAAATGCAGGAGGGAAGAAGGCGGTTACCACTCTTGTCAACGAATAAGGTGCTACCGAAGAGTGTAACAAAGAAAGCCATGAACTGAACGTCGGGAACCCGATCCAGCAACTTGCACCGCTCATAAATGGTAGTCACCGCAACAGCACCGTTTTCCCAAACTGCTCTTGGTTTCACCAACAGCTCATCCCTACTCAACCCCAGCAACTCCTGAAAATCAGCCTGGAGAGACGCACTGTCGCTGACCATGTCCACCAAGTCCCCGTCAACGGGGATCCCAAGAATGTAAGCGACGTCGTGTAGCATGATGGTCATCTCACCAAAAGGGAGGTGAAAAGTGTTCGTATCCGGCTGCCACCGTTCAACGAACGCAGAGATCAGAGGCCAATCAATGTGGGAATGCATGATAGACGGCAAGTGTCGTAGTCCAGTGACACTAACGCGCTCACGTAAATCAGCACTCAACTCTGTCTCCCACTCCTGCAGCGACTTGCACCACTGAATCCTACTGTGGCACCTCAACGGCTCACGATCCTGTCCGACCCAAATACGTGACGCAATATGAGCCGCGTAGCTGGGAATAAGACTCCCATCAACTGGACCCCCCGGCATCGCCTCCTGAACAAGCCAAGTAGTATCCGCGTCTCGAGCAGCACGAGACCTACGAGTACGGCCAGTGCTCGTACTCGCACTACTAGAAGCCACAAACCTCCCTCCTCTACCTTGCATGACGAAAACCCCTGATGGCGCCTCCTCGTGCTCGCCTCCTGCGGAAGTCGAGGCATCCTCCATGTAGTCATGATCAGGATCATAATCGTACATGTCATCATCCGCCGCTCGAGAAGCTGCCCTCTCCCTCCGAACAGAAGCATCAACACCTCGAGATCGTGTATGTCGAGGACCTGATCCTTCGACATGTGTGAACTCGATGTTTAACCTCCTTATGTTTCGTGGCTGTCATTTAATTAATAAATGTAATTGGTATACGATTCAATAAATTTAATATATATAGAAATATAAATGCAATTACTTTTTTTTATCTAATTTCCTAAATATAATGCTATTAATATATAAACTAAAATTTACCAAATATATTAATTAAACTCAACGTAAAATATAAAACTATACTAGTTGATTATCTAAACATACACCTAATTATTTTAAAATTCAAATACACAAATACATTATTTTATTTCTAAACATAAATTTAATAAAGCTACACATATAAAAAAACAAACATATACAATATCATTTTTTTCCTAAACATATAATTAATAAAGCTAAACATATACGAACATATTATTTAATTTCTTATACATAAAACGTGAACTTAAATTAAACAAATATATATAATTAATATTTTTTTAAATTATACATAAAATAAATATTTTTTTTTTACTAAACAAATATTAAAATTAATCTAAACAATTAATAAACAAATATATTATTAGTATAAATTTAAATTAAAAAAAAATAATAATTTAAATTCCAGTGCTCAAACCGCTCAAGATATCCGGTTTGACCATGATCAAACCGCCCAGTGAAAACGGTTGACCGTGGCCAAACCGGATATCCTGGGCGGTTTGACCATGGTCAAAACGCCCATGAAATCCGTTTCGACCACGGTCAAACCGCCCAGGGAATCCGGTTTGGCCACGGTCAACCGTTTTCACTGGGCGGTTTGACCATGGTCAAACCGGATATCTTGAGCGGTTTGACCATGGGTAAACCGCCTATTTTGGGCGATTCGGTCAAGCGTTAAAAAAAACCGAACCTGCTCCTCCGGCACGCCGTCTTCCTCCCTCGACCGTCCGACGTTCTTCGTCCTCGGCATCTTGGCGGTTCTCCGGTGGTGTTTTTGGGTGCTTGTGGTGGTGGTGGTAAGGGGGTTGGGTGTTGGTGAAAGTGGTGGTGGTTTTTTGTTTTTTTGGTTTGAAGGGAGTTGAAGAGAATGGTTTAGGGTAGAGTGGTTCAAGGGTAGAGTGGTAATTTCGTTGTAATTTTGCGGGCGTTTTGAGTAATTTGCGGGCGTCAAATAGCAGTTCACGAGGAGAAAATGGGAGAAAGTATAATTTGGTGACTCAACAAATTAAACGAAATAGCACCCAAATGTAAGAAATCCAAACTCTCCAAATTTTGCCAACCTTATGAACAGTGAATTTCATTGATTAGTTTCATGTTTGACCACCTCTCACTTTTTAATGGGTAGGGATTGGTTATTTTACAAAAGTTAAAAAATCTTTTAAAAAAAAAAAAAAAATACACACTATTTTGATGTGAATTCTAATCAATAAATAAACAACTATTTTTATCAGGGAAAATATATGTATGAATACTTTCTTGAAGTGATGAAAGTAAGTCGCAAATTATGTTAAAACTTTTTATTATAGTCATAAATTTTTGAATGGAAAAGTATATCAAATCTTATTTATTTCAAGTAATTATCTTTGTTATTAAGATATATAAAAAAAAAAAAAATTATTTTTGTATAAGATTATTTTATTATTTTATACCATAATTGATTTTTTTTTCAAAAGAATAATAAATACTAAGGGCACACCAGAAGATTGACACGTATCATTACTGGTTTGTCTTTTAGTATATAGTTGATGATTTGATTTTCTTTTATTTACAAAGGCAGAAAACATATAAAGGACAAGAAAAAACTAAACAGAAAAAGTAATTGGATTAGTACGACAATCATTAGCAATCAGGTGTGCTTGCTAAACCTTGTCCCGGTCTACCTTGAGGACATTACAGAGCTGAAAATGAGATCCAAGTTGACGAATCTCTTGTAATGTCCAATGCATGGTCACATTGGTATTGGTTGGTCGTCGAAGAAGAGTAACCAGGACCTTCGAATCTGTGTAAACTAAAACACTCATAAGGCTATGACAAAGAGCCCACTTTAAAGCCAAAACACAAGCTATCGCTTCTGTCATAAGTGATGCGTCAGTAATCCCAAAATTCCCTCCGACCTTCATCTCGTTTGTGTTTGTGAAGGTAGTCGTCCATCCAATTCCATACTGGCCCATCTCCTTATTCCAAGACCCATCAATGGCAACGATGCAATCTAAGTGGCCCAAAGAATCCTCTGTCGCATGGCCAAGCCTAGCCTATAAGAACCCTGGTGGATAAAGGCATTTATCATCATAAACCTGAAGGAATCCTAGACAGCGAAGGTCGGGTTTAAGGTAGTCCTGGAGACTCTTCCATGCTTCCTCCAGATTTAACCCCAGTTGTTCCCTAAAAGACCTGTTGGTTCCTAGTTACCCATAAAGCTCACAGAGTGGCAACAAAGTGTTACCCGAACTATGGACACCTTCATGACTATAAAAAAGCAGGATAAGCTTTTGTACTCATTCCTGAATCGAAATAAATGTAGAGTAATTGTAGACAAAAGTTGCACTAGCTAAATCCCATGCATACTTAGCCAAAGAACATGACTGAAAAAGATGTATAGCATCTTCCCGATCACCACTGTCACAAAGTTGACACATAGTATCTAAATCCATACCTCGGGCTTCAAGGTTAGCTGTCACTAGTATACCATTGTGGCCCAATTTCCAATAAAATATGCCACTTAGGGGGAAGTTGGAGGTGCCAAATAAGTTTGAAAAAATCAAGGCTTTCCTTCCGATGGGGAGGTTCTGAAAAGTCAGTAAGGAAAGCATACCCTGTTTTGACCGTATAAATACCTGTAGTAGTAGCTGGCTAATACAAGAAATCTGCCTCCTTAGTAGACGGCAACTCCAACTTCAAGATCTCTTGGGCACTTTCCCACTCAAAACGCTGACGAACAATTGCAGCATTCCAAGTCCTAGTATGTTGATTAATGAAGTCGCTCACTTTCCAAGACATGCTTGCCACTAAGTTCTAGTTTAAACACACAACTGGAATCTTTGAATTAACCCATTTAGTACTACAAGTAAGCAAATTTCATCTTGACCCTATTTTCAAAGCAAAGTCCTGTCTGAATTTAAGCATAACATTAACCAAACTTCGTCTAGCCTAGGATACTTTACCTGAGAAACCCCTAAAAACACTGTCAGGGCACAAAAAACACGATTGCCTGTCATTGAAAACTCGAGCAACTAGCAATTGAGGATGAACATGCATCCTCTGAACTTGCTTGAAAAGTAAGGCATCATTCATAACAGAATCTGACTGAATGCCTAGCCCCCCCATTCCTTTTGGTCATTGGATAACTTCTCGTTTCACCCATTGTGTACTACAAGCTCCCTGTTTGGCCCACCAAAACTGCATGATCAATGAGTCAATCTTATTAGTGACTACCAAAGGTAACTTAAAAGACTTCATAACGTGGGAGGAAATCCTAAGAAGAACCGTATTGATCAAGATGAGTTTAGCTGCCTCCAAAAGTCTGCAAGTAGACCAAGCCAAGACTTTCTCCTTTACCTTCTCAACCAAATAGGCAAAGTGGGCCGACTTCTTCCTTGTAATATCAAAAGGGACCCCTAAATGAATCCCCATGTGAGACACTGGAGTAACCTTAAGAATGTCTTTAAACAGAGCCGCATTAGAAGAAGAAACCGAGGGACTAATAACAAAAGACTTGTTAAAACTAATATGTTGACCCGAAGCTCTACCAAATCTATGAAGAATATCTGCAATCACCAAATATGATTCGAACTACCTTTAAAGAAAAATAAAGCATCGTCTGTAAAGAAGAGATAAGAGATAGAAGGCGACCTTCTTGAAATTTTCACACCATGGAAAAGCTTTATATCCTCCACCAAAGTCATCATTCGAGAAAGGACATCCATACAGAATAAGAACAAATATGGAGAGAGAGGGTCTCCCTATCGAAGCCCACATTGTGGATCAAAAGCCTCTAATGATTGGCCATTAACTATAGTACATAAGGAGACGGTGAAAATGTACTGTGAGATCTAGTGCAGCCACCGATCTGAGAACCCATAGGCCTGCAAGGCTTTGATCAAGAAAAGCCAATCAACCCTATCATAAGCTTGGGACATATCCACCTTAACTGCTGCTAGACGAGTCAAATGTCGTCTAGTATTAATGAAGTTCAAAAGCTCATGGGAGAGGTAAATGTTGTCCTCCATATGCCGTCCTGAAATAAAAGCATGCTGATAATCCGAAATTAAACTGGGCAACACCACCTTGAGACACTCAACCAGGCACTTGGCAATACACTTATAGATCATATTACAAAGGCTAATCGGTCGGAACTGCGAGGCCTATTCGGGTGAATCAACTTTCGGAATCATGACTAAGAGAGTGGAGTTAAACTCCTTAAGCAAGTAACCTGTAGAAAAGAAATGAAGAACACTGTCCACTATCGAGTCTCCAACAATCGTGCAATTAGTCTGAAAAAATTCAGCAATAAACCCATATGGACCTAGAGACTTAGAAGCAACAATATCAAACATTGCATTTTGGACCTCAACCTGAGTGAAAGGGTAGTCCAAAGACAAAACATCTGCATCTGCCGAAGAAGGAAAATGAATATCTCATAAGAGGAGATCAATAAAAGAGTCATGGTCATTGTCAACAACATGAGTGAAAAGAGTTTGTAGGAAACTAGTAATCAAAGTAGAAACCGCCACATGACCCTTAACCCATACACCTTTCTCATCCTGCAAAGTGAGAATTTCATTCAATTTACTCCTTTTCTTAACCTGTAGGAAAAGCCTTTTAGTCGGAGCATCACCTTCTTTAAGCCAGTTACACTTTAGGCGCTGCCGCCAATAATTGAACTATAGACGACATTGAGGAACAATATCCAACAGAGATTGAACAAAAGCACCCCCTTCATGGATGGTATTAATTTCCGAGCCAAGAGACATAAGATCATTCATGAACCCCCTCTAACTTACCCCCAAAACTTCTTATTAACAAGGCATCATTTTTTAATATGAGAACGAACAAGACGCTGTCTCCTTGCAAGAATAAAAGCCAGTGACCCTTGGAAAGGAGTAGGCTAAAAAGAACCAACCAAATGTTTAACTTCCGGGAATTAAGACACCATTGTTCCAGTTGATACGGCCGGTTCGATCGAACTTGTAGAGGGTTCTGTTGGGTTTCGTGATGTTGAATACCACGCGGAACTAAAACCCGACCCCAAGACCAGCACATAAATTAATGCAACTAAAACAT
Source organism: Chenopodium album (assembly GCF_948465745.1). NCBI lineage: Eukaryota > Viridiplantae > Streptophyta > Magnoliopsida > Caryophyllales > Amaranthaceae > Chenopodium > Chenopodium album. The sequence goes on along the minus strand of NC_137850.1, from coordinate 9,026,147 downwards.
GCATATTAATTAACAACATAATTAATAACATAATTAATTAACTAAGATGAAATGACGATCATACCCTTGATGCGTGCTTCATTCTTTCTTAGAGCTTGGACTTGAAAGCGTCGAGCCCCGCAAATGCCCAAGCCTCCAACATCTCACACCCTCGAGACCCGACCCTTACCCGGAAGCTTAGTCGGGGCTAGACCAAGAAAGACTAGAGTATTATGAACTTAATGGTTTTCTCACCTATTGGGAGATGCCTTATTGAGTTCAACTCAAGTGAGTAATCCCAACTCCTAAGGTTGGTATTTATAGGCAAAGGTTCCCAAAAACTTCAATCATCTTTCCATGTTGGAGAAATGATAGAGTGAGAAAAGAATGATTTAATTTAATTCTAAATTAAATTAAATATTCATGCAATAAGTAAACGACAAGTGGCACAAGAACAAGGAGAGTAGGTGGGAGGACCACCAAGCCTTGGGGACCAAGGTTGGTTGTCTGCCCACCATCCGCCAGCTGGCAGCAGCTACCTTGGGAAACAAGGCGTGTTGTGATAGTAGCCTTGTGCTCCAAGGTCGTGTTGCCGCTATGCTTTATTGCAAGGCTTAGCTGGAAGCCAACCTTGTTGTGCGGCACAGACAGCCCACGCACAGGCCAGCTTGCGCGTTGTGCCTCATGCTGGGCGGCTTTGCTGTTCGCATAGCCTAGCATGCTAACTAGGCCTTGCTACCCCATATGCGGCCTGCTATTAGGTCTTTGTCGCAAGGCTTGGCTAGCTGCCAGCCTTACAGGGCGCTATGGCCAGCCCACACATAGGCCACCTAGTGCGCTGGGCCTAGTGATGGGCACCTTGGCAGCCCACATGGTCTAGCATGCTAGCTAGGCCTCGTGTTGCGACAACCAGCCAAGACGAGCAAAGCTACCTAGCATGTTAGGCTCGAGTGGTGCGGTTGGTGTCTTAAGCACGTGTTCTTGTCCTAGGTCTTGTCCAACCATCGAGGTACATCATGACCTTACACTAGGCATCCGGGCTTAGGTAAATATGTTGTTTGACCAATTTCATCATTTGGTCAACTCCTAGAATTGACTCGACTTGCGACGCTCGGTTTCGACGTTCTAAGCTTAGAATCCGACGTCTTTGTTTGTAATAACTCTATTAACTCATTTAATCCTATCGGATTAATTTGTTGTCTCGGATCGGTTACTCGATTGGGTGTGACCCGAAGGGTTCAGTCAAGATTAAGCTGTAATATTAATTATTCATTAATATTACTGATTGGAAGCGGTCTCCAGCTAGGCATTTCGATCACTTGACCTCACTGAATAATTAGCTTCTAATAATTTTGAACCCTTTATCAGAATAATACACTTGTTCGAAGGACACCATTCCTTTCAGGTTCGATTCATACACAATAGCCGTATAGTTAGAAACTAGTATTGGCTCATGAAAAATCCGTCCATCCCAAAAGTCCTCCAACCAACCCGAAGTCACATAACCCTTTCCAATCTCTCCATTATTAAATCACCATCCTACCGCATGTTCGTCCAAGTAAATTTCGAACCCGAAAATGGAACATCAACAACATCATTTTCTAACCTCCAGTCAAGGAAAAGATCAAGCCCTCTAATAAAAGAACTACCACCTAATTTATCCGATAAAACTCTACTTGATTAAAATCACCTAAGAGTAAACACTTCGAATAACTATGTAAATGAAAAGCATAAGTGGAAATAACAATTTAAAAACGTAATTAAAGTTAGATCAAATAAAAAAAATTGTTTTGCAAATCTAGTTTAAATTTACAAAAACAGTATTAAATACACAATAAACAAAAATCCGAAAAAAAAAATTGATTTAAATTGAGATCTTAAAAATAAAAAGGAAATATATAACAAAATTAAAAAAAATGTTGAAAATTGTTATGAAATATTAGGTGGATGCCCATTACCCTTCTTGTATCATCCAGAATATTCTAAATCTAGGGTTTATTATTATCCAAACAAACCCTAATTATATTGTATGTATATATACCCTTATCATATAGAATAAAGATACATACATTAGTTCTCTCCCAATCTCTCATAAGTCTCCCTATTTCATAACACGTTATCAGCACACTCTCTATCCAATTGAGCACAAAATATAATTATTCATGCAAAAACCAACTAGAGCCCTGCACGTTTGATTATAGTAATATCTCAAACATAAACAAAGGTACACATATACTCCAATGCTTAGTTATTAATTAATTTTCCGTAGATATAAGATGGAATGAATGTAAGTTGGAATGTATGTGCTATATTTTCAAGACAACTCGTGATTCGTATGAGATTTTTGATGCACTATGATTTAATCTGCCAAACTTATATTGATTACTTGAGTGCTATAACTTAACAAAGTCACTATTATTTAACTTGTATTCTTTTCATATGTATATTATTTTTGGTTAGTTGAATGGATTATTAAACTCTTGCGTCATAGGATTACTTTTTGATCATTCATGGCTACATTGTATTATAGTCAATTAATACTTTTTTTTTGTTGTTCTCTGAAAAAAGGAAATTAAAAAGTTTATTCTCTCTAAAAAAAGGAAAAGCTTGTTCTTCATTGTCTCTCTAAGATGGTGGATAACACCCACCCTCCTGATCCGCCTCACATTTCTGATGAGGTAATGACTGATTTAGTGAGGAAGGAACCTCCTTTTGCTAGTTTTTGTGAGGTTGTGGCTAGTTCTTCACAATGGTTTGAGGAAGCTAGAAAGATTGTGGCAACATCGATTGAATGGACTCAAGATGAAGATTTTGGTCCAGATTCGGAATTGGCTGTCAGATTTGATAGGGTTACCTTGGATAGATTAAGGAAACCATGGGGTTTAACCTTAATGGGGAAATGTTTGGGTACTTCAATTAGGCCTGCCTTATGCTTAATCGAGCACGAATTATGTGGAAAATCAAAGGGGGTTTGGAAACAATTGATCTTGGTCATAATGTTTTTCTATTCCGATTTACGATGGAGGATGATTACGAGAGGGCTTTGTTTGGAGGCCCTTGGTTTGTTTTTGACCATTACTTGATGATGGCGAAATGGAAACCGAATTTTAGACCTTCTGAAAATCCCTTTGATAAGATGACCGTTTGGATCCGTTTCACAGAGTTGCCGGTGGAATATTTTGACAAATATGCTCTATTTGAAATTGCAAAGCTTGCAGGGACTCCAATTCGGGTGGATTACGCCACCGATAGATTGACAAGGGGGCGGTATGCTCGTGTTTGTATCGAAATTGACTTGAGTAAACCCTTGGTGACTAAAGTGTGGATTGGTGGCGCGTGGCAGCAAATTGCATATGAGAATGTGACTACCTTATGTTTCACATGTGTCAAAGTGGGGCATGTTCAATCCAATTGCATGCTCAATAAAAAACAAGAGGTGGCAGTTAATTCAACAGCTGTTGTGAAACAAGCTTCTCCAGTTCAGAAATCAGCAGAAGTCAATTTGAGTTTTGGTGCTTCAGTTTCTACAAGTGTTGGATCTCAGAATGATTCTGCTACTGTCTTACAACCCACTTCTAATCTTGGGCCTCGGAATATAGGGCCTCAAAATGTTGGGCCTCAGAGTGTTGGGCCTCAGATTGTTGGGCCTCAGAATGTTGGGTCATCTTCAAAGTCAAAGTCTTCTCATACTTTGGTTGACAATGTGTCACAAAGTGATTTTGGTCCATGGACCTTAGTGACTAATAAAAAGAAATTCACAAAATCTGTTGATAATAACAACAGGAAGGGTAATATTAAAAGCAATTCCTTGGTTGATAACAACAACCATAAATTTGTTAAAACTAATATTGTTGATAATAGCAACAATAAAAATAAACTCAGTAATAAAAAAAAAATAATAGTACTAATTTTATGTATAAAAGGAAAGAATTGGGTGAGGCTAGTGTCACAAATGAGAAGGCTAATAAAGTTGACATAGCCTTGGAGATTAATAAGATTAGTACTGCTGATTTGGATATTAGTAAGAAGGGTACTGCTGCTGCTTCTCCTAATGTGGATGTCATTATTGCTAATTTGGATGATAATTCTGAGGTTTTAGTTCCTAATCTGGATGTTAATGAGAAGGCAATTGGAGTTGCAGAGACTAATTCAAAATCAGTAATTAACAATATTACTCCTTCTAACAATGAGATTACTGAAGTTAATATCTCAACTGAAGTAATGATGGTGGATTGTGTTTCAATCTCATCTTTGGAGGAGACAAGTGTCATTAATGCTAAGTTGTCAAACCCGAGTAGCCACTTGGAAGAAATGCAGTTAGATGTTTCACCTACTCCCTTGATTTCTAACCCCCAGCTTTCTTATAGTGAGGTAGTCTCACACAATCATCTTCCTCACCCTGCTTTAAAAGAATTAAATACTACTTCCAATTCCCAAATACAAAACCATTCAATTTCTAGCCATGCAGAACCAAAATCAACCCCCATTATCTCACGCTCTTCCCATGATTACTTACCAGAGACGCAAGGACTCAGATCAGGGGAATTGCTCGAATTTTCGAGGAAAGGAGCTAATTCTCCAGGGGATTCCAGTGCACGAATTGCAGCAGGGATCGGGGTCGAAATCGAACACGCTTCAATTGTTCCCGACTTCACCAATGATAAAAACTCTTTTGATCAAGCGCCGACCGGGTTCTCCGACGGAGTTAACAGGGGCGGTGAGGTTACTGGATGCTCTGAAAAGAAAACAGGAAGCTCTGTCTATTCTTCGGGCGGAGGAAAGGGATCGAACTTTTCCTTTTCAAATTCCAAGAAGAATTCCGGTTTTTCACTTGCAATTAGAAACCAGAGGTCAAAACATGGCAAATCGCCTTATCGCAACATTCATCTCTCAGGATGCGGTGGTGGGGATGCAATTGCAGATTCGATATTATCGGTATCTTCAGGGGTCGAGGGAGATAGTGGCTCAAATGACCCCATTGTCATTAGAGGATGTGTTACCAATAGGGATGAGCGAGTTTTGGAGGGATTGGGAGGTGTATTACCTTCCTCCGAATCCAGGCCCGAATGATCGCCCTTCAATTACTTTGCAGCGCCCGTTGCCAAATTTGAAAATGAAGTTCATTTTATGGAATGTGAGGGGAGCTTATAGGGACGAATTTATACCTCATGCGTGTCATTTAGTTAATTTGCATCGCCCTGCTGTCTTTGTGTTTCTGGAAACCAAATCAGATGATCTTCGAGCTAGGCAGGTTATGCTTCAATTGGGATTTCATGATTTTAAGGCTGTCGAAGCTAATGATAAATGGGGAGGTATTTGGCTATTCTGGAAGAATGTCGTGGATGTGGCTGATTTCAAGGAGGATTTTTCGTTTTTTCATGCCTTGTTCCATTTCAAAAATACCAACAATAAAGCTCTTGTAACTGGTATGCATGCTCCTTCAAGGCCTAAAGAGAGGCATGCAATGTGAAGGGGAATGCAGGATGATCTTCCTCCGTCTAACACTCCATGGCTCTTATTTGGAGATTTAAATGAGGTTACTTCGCAAAGTGAGAAATCTGGGGAACGAGGCTTTAGACATGCACAATGTAGGGATATGAACAATTTTACTAATGCAGTGGGTATGTTTGATATGGGATACAATGGGAATCCATTTACTTGGAGCAATGCTAGGGAGGGTACCACCTTGATTAGGCAGCGTCTTGACAGAGCTCTTGGAAACGCAGCTTGGGTGGAGCAATTTCCTCACACTAAGGTTTTTCATCTTCCTTTTACATATTCTGATCACTCTCCTATTTTAATTGATTGCTCTAATCTGAGAGTTAATGGCCCTTTTCCTTTACGTTGCAAGGAAGTTTGGCTTTCTCACCCGGATTTTAATGAGTTTTTTGTTAGTAATTGGTTGGAACTGTGTGATAATTATATCTTAGGCATGAATAATTTTCAAAATAATATCAAAATTGGAATCATAATATTTTTGGAAATCTAAAGTATAAAAAGGATAGACTCTTGGCAAGATTAGGTGGTATCCAGAAATATTTAGCTACTAGGAATTCGGTTTTTTTGTTAAATTTAGAAAAAGATTTGTTAAAGGAATTAAAAGATATTTATGATAAGGAAAGAATTATTTGGGCACAAAAGGCTGGCATTAATTGGCGAAAATATGGTGATTTAAATACAAAATACTTCCATATTTTAGCAAAAATAAAAAAAAGTAGGGGAAAGATTTTGTGCTTAAAAGATTCTGATGATAATTGGATCACTGATGACTCAGTTTTGAAAAATATGGCTACTGAGTTCTATAATAATATTTTTCAGTAAAAAATAACAAATAGAGGTGGTTCTGGTTCTTTTAATCCTTCTAACAGGATATCAATGGAAGATAATTTGATGTTGGCAGCTTATAGTCCTAGTTTGGTTGAAGTGAAGAATTGTTTGTTTAGCATGGAATCTATGAAATGTCCTGGTCCGGATGGTGTCCAACCAAGATTTTTTCAAGCTAATTGGGATTCCTTGAGTCACATTCTTCATAAGTTATGTGTTGACAGTTTTGCTAATGGTTGTTTTAATTCGGATATCAATAAATCTTACATCTCTTTAATCCCTAAGATTGATAATCCAGTTAATTTAACTCAATTTAGACCTATAGGATTGTGTAATACTGTTTATAAATTAATTACCAAGTTAATTTCCTGTAAACTTAGATCCTTTTTGAATACTTTGATTAGCCCCTTACAATCCAGTTTTATTCAAGGTAGGGGAATTGAGGATAATGTTATCATTATTAAGGAAATGTTACATATCTTTCATAAAGCTAAAGTTGGAAAGAATATCATGGCCCTTAAGCTTGACTTAAAAAAGGCTTATGACATTTTGGAATGGAATTTCATCAAGGAGACCCTCATTGGTTTTAATTTTCCCTTGAATTTTGTTAATCTGATTATGTTTTGTATTACTTCCCCTCAAATTTCTGTCTTATGGAATGGGGAAATTACTAGTGAGTTTATCCCTTCTAGGGGTATAAGGCAAGGTGATCCAATGTCATCTTATATTTTTGTTTTGTGCCTTGAAAGACTTTCTCTCATGATAGAAAACAAGGTAAATCAGAATTTGTGGAAGCCTATTAAGGTAACAAAATCAATCTCTTTATCTCATATTTTTTATGCAGATGATGTTTTCCTTTTTGGACAAGCTTCTAAGAGTAATATTCAACTAATTATGCAAGTCTTACAGGATTTTGGGGATATTTCTGGATTAAGAGTAAATCAGAACAAATCAACTGTTATATTTCCAAAGAAAATGAATCATAATGTGAGAAAAGATTTAATCACTGAATTTAGTTTCACTTCCACTACTTCCTTTGGCAAGTATTTGGGAGTTGAAATTCATCCTAACAAATTAAAAAAAAGTGATTACTTTGGCTTGCTTGATAAAACTTTCAATCAAATCAAAGGTTGGCAATCTAGGTTGTTGAATATGGCAGGGAGGTGTACCTTGGTTAAGTCTGTGTTGTCTTCTTTTCCTGTTTATTTAATGCAGACTAGTATTCTTCCTCTTGCTGTTTGTGATGATATTGAAAGAAATTGCAGGAAATTTTTGTGGAATAAGGTTGATAAGTCTAGATATTCTACTAGAATAGGTTGGAATCACATTACTAAGCCTATGAAAATAGGTGGTCTAGGGATTAGAAGGTTAAAATTGTGGAATATAGCCTTCATGGCTAAGTTAGGTTGGTTTGTTCTTACCAAACCAGAAAAGCTTTGGGTTAGGATATTTAATGAAAAATATCTTAGGAAGGGAGGTTTGTTTGATTGTCATGCTAGCCGTTCTCACTCTCAAATTTGGAAAGACATTTTAAAAGGGAGGGAATTGCTTGCTTCAGGTTTAAGGGTAGGGATTGGGAATGGAATTGCTACTTCCTTATGGCATCATCATTGGTTAGGGAAGGGTCCTTTGAAGGATGTTATACTTACTGATATTCCCTCCCACATGATTGATTGGAAAGTTTCTAATATTATCAAGGATAAGGCTTGGTTTTTGAATGACATTGATCATCTTCTCCCTCAACATATTCTTAATATGATCAAGGCCACCCCCTTGTCTAAGTTTGCTAATTTAGAGGATTTTATAACTTGGGATTTGAGTAAGGATGGTATTTTCAATATTAGATATGCTTATCATTTTCTTTTACAGGGGAAGTGCTTAGTTTCTTCTGATATAAAATCTTGGAAAAATCTTTGGAAAATACAAATTCCTTTTAAGTACAGAATGTTTTTATGGAACTGTGCTCACTCGATTCTCCCTGTTGCTGAAAACTTGTCTGCTTACATGCCTCTTATTTCTCCTATTTGTTCCAGGTGTAATATGTACTCTGAGTCTCATATACATATTTTTAGGGATTGCTTTGCTTCATCTATCTTATGGAATGATATTTTTAGCAAAATTTATCTTCCAAAAAACTTTGATTTTAGCATCTTTAAAAATTCTGATTGGGAGGTTTGGATTAATTATAACCTTGGCTTAGATAAAAAGTGGAAACTGATCTTTGGTACTGCTTTGTGGCATCTTTGGATTCATAGAAACACTTCTATTTTTGAAGAAAAACAAGTTGGTCCGATTTCACTTTTTACTAAGTTTTATTTCGATTATAAGATTTCAAGTTCCTTGATACAGGTCAATAATAAAAGTAAATGTGGGGAATCAAGTTCTGCTGCTACAACTTAGGAGGAACCTAGAGAGGGCTATTTTAAAATCAATACTGATGGAGCATGGCTCAACTCAGCAGTCTCTTCTGGAGGAGGTGCTATTAGGAGATCAGACGGCTCGTGGTATGTTGGATTCTCATGTAAATATGATGTTGTTTCTCCTCTCCTAGCTGAACTGTATGCATTGAATGATGGCCTTTCCATTGCTGAGGATCTGAGGGTTCAGAAGGTGATTGTGGAGACAGATGCCAAAGTTCTTAGGGATTTGCTAATGTCAGCAGGTCCTAATCCTCACCATGAGCTTACTGCTGCAATTTGTGATGTTGCCACGGTTCTTTCCAAGTTTGAGGTTGCTGTAGTCACTCACATTCCAAGGGAGGCTAATGAATTGGCTCACCGTCTTGCTGTTTTGGGAAGGGAGATGGCAGTGGGATATAAAACTCACTACTTGGTTCCAGAGTGTGTCATGGATCTGTATGAAGCAGAGAAAAGCAGGATGGTTGCAGCAGCAACTACTTAGTGGTTGTTTACTTCTCATTCTCTTCTCTATGGATGGATATATATTTTGGGTTAGCTTCATGGTTGTTATAATTTGATAGCTTTGCTTTTGGGAAGCAGATTGCTTTTGGGGTTAGTTTTGATGTACAGTTTGCTCCTTGTGGGAGCTTATTTTCGGATGTATCTATGGCCTTGTGTTTAGGTTTTTTTTGCTACTGCTTTGTTTATCAATGTAAATATTATGGGACTATCTTTGTGAATATTAAGGCTAAAGCCTTTTAATTAATATATCTTCTAATTATGTTAAAAAAAATGGCTACATTGTATTATTTCTTTATTTACTTCTACAATTCCTAAATTTGATTATATATATTCATGATCATATACCCCGTATCATCATGCATGTATTTATTTTTCACTGTACTAGAATCCGTAATTGTATCATTAAGAGTATGCGGTTTCTCCGTTTTAATTAATAATCTGTTATATATTCCTTGAATTATCACTATAAGAATTTAGCGGTAGCTAACATTATTGAACAAATTATCATGAAATTTTGTTTGGTATTAGTGTCGAGTTTCAGATTGAATAGAAAGACGGGGTACAATTGGTAATGCTTTGATTATTGATTATGTACAAAGCAACATTTGAATTAAAAACTCGAATTAGATTTCTCTTCATATACCCCTTTTGTTTTTTTTCAGTCATTCATTGAATGATAAATCACTACAAGTGATGGGGATACACGATTTAAAGAACGGAAAATCCAATATTTTAAAAATGTATTTAGAATGATTGGAAAAGTGGAAACAAGACTCGATATAATTTGATCGTTATGGGCAAATCCAAAATCTTTGTAGATAGAGCTAATCAGTAGTTCCCAACCTTATGGTTCACTTTGCTTGCCATGTTTTGTTATGCTAAGTTAAGCAAATGGATATTGATAATACTACGTATATATTCATTAGGTGAGGTTTCATGTTTTGTTGATTTAGTCGTGGTTTGCAAACAACATAGATGCTTTGAAACATGTGTGTATGTATAGTACATATAATAATTGTTGTAATATAAGAAGTATTTTCAAGGTTATATTGAAATTAAAATAAGAAGATCGAAAATATGATCTTATGACAATGAAAGAGTACGGTGTGTCGTGATGCAAATCACTGACTTGAAAACGAAATTCCGGCGCAACTGGGGTGCACAATTGTATTCGCTGGCACGTTCCCTAGGGTTAACACACCACTTCCACACAAAGTCACTTTTGGGTGGAAGGTTGGACCCAAGTAACTTATGCCCAATATAGAGTATGTGTTTAAGCAAGCTTGTGTTTGATATGTATTTCTTGTATATCTCAAAATCAGAATACATCCTCCAATTTTATAGAAATGAATGATGGAAGAAGATGAAAGATCATGGAGGAATCTTCTATGAACAAGGAAATGAAATCAGAAATATTATGGTGATTAAAACACCATAATCAACCTCTTAAATGGGGGGTTACAAGAAATCAAACAAGAAGAGGAATCTAAGGGAACCGTTGGAGTCCAACGGACAAACACGTGCCCGATCGGGCGGACACTCCCTTTTTCCAGTCGTCTTCTCGCTCCCGATCGGGCGGCGGAACTCTAGAATTTTACGACTCCTCTCGCGCCCGATCGGGCGGGGCTCGCCCGATCGGGCACCTGATTGGGCGCCCATATCTGACCCTTTGAATTTCCTTTCTTTATTTCCAACAATCCCCCACTAAAGTAAGGGAAGAAAAGCCAACAAAAGATGAGGATAAGCAACATATTGGGCATAAGAGGAGATCAATAAATAACACTTAGATATTACATAAGTAATTTGAAATCTAGTGCTTAGTAAAATGAGGCAATGAACTACAAGTCTAAGGGTGGAAAAACCTTGAAACCTTTAAGACTCTTGATCATGGAGAGGACGAACCTTGAAACTCCAAGATTTAGTGCAAGACCCCCACAACACATACATCACTCCAAAATTTACTTGAATTCCGCGAAGAGATATGCTCTTTTATAGCCAAGCATATTCACCTTAGGTCTATTGGAAGCTCTAGGAAATCCGCCCAAGTTTTCCATAGAAGATGGCTAGTCTTCACAACCACATAGGTGAATCACAAGCACTTCTCAAAAGCACTTAGTCAATGGGGTTAAAACATGTTCCTAAGAACTCAACAAACGCTACATTGTAGCCATTAACCCCCACAAGACCATGGATTCATTAAGAGCTTAATGCTCAACCTCACAATAATCATAAACAACGGTGATTCCAAAGTTTTAGCGCGTCCACTCAAACATTTGGATTCATTAAGAGTGTCAAAGGACTTAACCTCAAGCGGCAGATCAATCAAGTGCGTCTCAAATAGCACCAACCTAAATGGTTTGTTGACCCATTGAAAACTCAAAAGAGCCCTCAATCAAGCATTACAACACATGCCATAGGGATAGGAAAATAATGTTTTTAATCTTTTCACACGGGCTTAAGGCCTATCCCCCTCGATATTTCCACAAGTTTATCAAGGATTGTTACATGTCCCAAATTTCCTTACCATAGTGCAAAATTATTTTGCTAGAATACTTTTCCAATAAGGAAAACTAGCATGTTACCAACATCAACTTAATTTGCACAAATGGTTAGAAAATATGTCACTTTCACCATTATGTGAATAAAGTAACAAGACAACCCAAAACTTGAATTGCCAAAACCTTAATTAATCAAGTCCAATCCTTGAAAATAACATAGCGCATTAGTGAACATACTTCACCAACTACTAATCTCCAACACTTGCCTTCTGGAAATTTTATGAACAACTTTTCCTGTAAGCTAGTGTATTTCACAACCTTTGTACCTAAAAAGATACTTAGTAAAAGATGAAGCAAAATTAAACAATGTTAAAAATCATTCACTAATAAAATTTGTAAAATATTGCACACCATTATTTCACAAATATATGCTATGTTAAAATAAATTGCAATGCATGTCACTATTTATCACATTGCTAAGCGTATTAGCATACTCCACTAAAGAAATTCTTTAAGACCTCTTTAAGGTACACATAGATCATGCTAATGCAAAACATATTCTACTCATTGATGACATGAATAACAAATATTATATCATCGCAAAAATCTTTCCAATCATGAAACATGTATGACACTTTGGGAAAAACCAAAACCTCATAATGATTTATTATTTTCAAAATATTAAAACATATTGCCATATTCCAAATCGTGAAAATTCTCAAAAAAATTGGAAAGATAAGAAGTTCAAGAAAGTTTTTAACTACAAATCCCATGTGATTCTCAACACCACTACATTATTCACATTGTAGACATACAACAAATATATTACCTTAAAGCAAGTAGTAAGAAGCAAACTTAATCATAAGTATCAAATCCTCACAAGGTACTAACCAAATCCTTGTACCACTTCTTAGGTAATAAACCTAAGTCAACTCACACTTGAACTTTCAACAACACTTAGAGAATTGATATTGAAAAACTTTAGAAGAAGTTTTGAGAAGCATACTCCATAAGAAGATAGGAGAACTCTAATCATGTTAGAAATAAACTAACTTATTGTAGGGAATATTTCAAGCATTACCCCAAACTTGAACCCCACTGTGATCATACACTTAAGTATGGTGGCGTCGAAAGGGAAGGAAGCTAGAGTAAAAGAGTCGCCAACAAGTTTTAGGAACTTGTAAACCGTTCACGAGGTGAAGGTTACACCCCTTAACGATCCAGGAGATCGTCAACTCCAAAAGGTTTGGAACCATGACTGGTGTTCGGGGATGAAGGTACAAATCCAACCTAAAAGAGATTGAACCTGCCCTAAATAGGCCTCTACTTTATTCTTCTCGTATTCATGTGCGCTTTCTGACTAACATGCAATCAATAGATTAACCCTAAACCTGTTTAATCTATGTTGGTTGAATATTAATGCACAAATAAAACTATTATTGGCAATCACTTGAATTATAATCATATTAGCCCTAAACAAGATCATTAATTATCTTATTAAGCGTGATTACAAGTACAAATTCCCTTTAAACATGCATAAAAGGCGTGATCAAGCAATAACAATAAATAAGCATCAAGCAACATGATAACAATCATAATAATAATAATCATAATTATCATAACAATAACTATAATAACAAAATAATCATGTTAAAGCATAATATTAGCAAGATCCTAGGCATGATACTAACAAGATTAATAACAAATCCTAGCATGTCACTAAGCATTAAAGATCAAAGCTTTAGACCTAACACGATACTAACATGCTATTGATATGATATTAGAAAGCATAGGAAGCACCCTAAACATGATACTAGAAAACAATAATAACATCCTAACATGATGCTAGGAATTAAACAAATTTAAACATGATTCTACAAGAATAGAGCAATAAGATTACATACTTTGATGCCTCGTATCTCTTTCTAATAACAAAATACATGCGTTAGTAACTTCAAGGAAAAGTATAAAATCAAACAATCAAATTAAATAATTGAATAGAGATTAGGGACCAAACCCTCAAAAATTATAACCTTTCACGTCTAGGGCGAAGGCAACTTCGAACTTGGCTAGGTGTTTCTAGATCTTGTGAATGCGAAATCGTGTTTGTAAAAAGCTAGAGAGATGAGAGCTTAGAGAGAATAGATTAATTGTAGATTGTAGAATTGATTATAGATTTTGATGAATAAAAACGGAGGTTCAGGACCCAATTTATAAGAAAACAACCCGGAAATAGGTAGAATTTGATAAGGAATAAAACTCCACGCTGTCGCCGCAAAACCAAACTTGTCGCTTGGTGACAAGGTCTATCGCGTGACGACAAGGCTTGTCGCGTAGCGACAGGCTTGTCGTTTGGCGACAGCCTAGATTACTACGCGCTTTCAAACACGGAGTCCACTTATCAATCAAAATTGACTTGTAAAGTCCGTATGAAAACTGAAATCGTATTTTTCATAAAATAATATTTTATTCCAAGTAAAACTTATCAAAATATAATTATTAATTCTAATTTTATTAGGACTTAAGAGAACCTTCTAGAGAATTCTAGAAGACTATAATTAATTCTAATAACTTTAGGAATAATAATTAACATTGGGCCCTCCCCTAGATCATCGGGCCGCATGTAAAGATCAAACCGGGCCCAGTTTAGTATTTTGGCCATAACTTCCTCATTATTCATCGGAATTGGGCTTATAATATATCGTTGGAAAGCTCTTTGCAAGCCCCATACAACTACACTATTATTGGACCCTTGTCGTGGACCAAAATAAACTGGATTGGCTATTTTCATAAAATAGAGTTGTTTTTCGAAAACAGAAAGAAAGAATTTTTAATAAAAACTAACCGCAACACCTGACCTTTCACACTTTCACTTCGTTCGATAATCATTCGACGCAAAAGTTATTCATCACTGGATTTGGTTTTGGGGAGACACAAATGGGTGTCTACAGAAGCCCCTACTTTGACTGAGTTTGGAGAAACGCAAGTTTCGAAAACGAAAGTCAAAGTAGCGATAGGGACGGAGAATGGTTTGGAACGTTCTGCGATCCCAAATCATTCTTATAACGCCGAGACCTGCAAACTAGAGTTAGTTAAACAGATAAAAGAGTTAAGAAACGCGTATCTTGCACCGTCGAGCACACGTCTCTAAAGGTAACCGATTTGTTGCATTTTGTTTTGACGATCTTCCTCAAGCTAGGGGATACCACCTGAAGACCGCTACGCCTGTAACTGCCTCCAATTTTTGTTGTGATAGTCTTCTGCAAGCTAGAGAACACCATCGAAGACTGCTTCGCCTGAAACGATCTCCATTGCTTTGTGACCATCTTTCACAAGCCAGGGAACATGATCGAAGATAACTTCGTCGGAAATCACCTCCTGTTGTTTGTGACAACCCTCCACAAGCTAGGAACGCTGTCAAAGATATCTTCGCCTGAAGTCATCCTCATTTGTTGTGACAATACTCCGAAGAATATCACCGAAGACCAACGCCTGTTGATCCTTTAAAGTTTGCTTGAACTTGATTTTGCTATGCTAGTGCGTCGGCGCTTTTGCTTGCTTGTGAACCATTACGTCGGTGCTTTTGCTGTTGATGAACCATTACGTCGGTGCTTTTGCTGTTTATGAACCATTATGTTGGTGCCTTTGTAATGAGCCAATGTTCAGGCGCTTTAAGCGAAGTGAGACAATCTTTTTACCAGGTCGATCACTTGATTTAATCGTAATCGAGCCAATCATTAAATCATGTCAAGTTTCTTAGAGGGGCTAACTGGCGTACCAAGGAACCCAAACCGCTGCATGAGGTTCACATAACCATATTATGGAGCCCTATACTCTATCGCCGCTCCAGAGCTAGCCGGAACTGCTTGTCGCCGCTATTTTTTCTTGTCGCCAAGCGACAGGCTTTGTCGCCACGCGACAAACTTGTCGTTTGGTGACGGGGTCGGGTTTTTCAAATACCCCCCCTTTCTTCTTCATTTTCCGCTGCTGCTGTTCTGTTTTTTCGCATTTGCTCAAAACTTCAATCTTCTCGTTCTCGCTCAATTCTCAACCGAATTCGCTCAAACTAGTTGCAAACCAAAGCTCATTTCATCTTTTTTCCCGATCCATGTAAGTTTTACTCAAACTTAACTCGGTTTTAGCTGAATTATGCATTCTTTGTTCGCGACTTTCACCTGGTCGGGACGTATGACTGGGCGAGTTTGGCCTATGCTAACTTTCTTCTGGGCCTGCGACGTTCCTGCCGTCACAGGGCCTTGTCCGGAGAGATCGCACTTTCCAGTTTCTAGAGGGTCGTAGAGGTATATTTCTATCCTTTTGAAATTAGCTCTAGACTTGTGTAAGCATTTGCTGACTTTCTCTTATCTATGTAGATTTGGTTCTACGAGTACTTCCCCTTGCTTGCGCTGGTGAGACCTTCACCTCGCGAGCTCCCCGTTGGCGCCAGTTGGGGAGGTCGCACCGGTCAGGTCGAGACTGCACGTATTCGAGATCTGATCCTCTTGGTAGATTCTCGTGAACACTTATTTTTTGATATTACTCTTTTGAGGGCATTTATCTTACATAGCTGTTTTGTAGGAGCCTGGCGTGGTACATCGACCATGGGCTGATTTGGCTATACCTGCGCCAGCCGCGCGGTATACTACCGAGCGTCGTTATTTTCAAGGGATGTATGACGCTACAGTGTATCTCGGCGAGAGAGTAGCTATTCAGCACTCCTCGGATGTTTTCGTCGTCCCCACTCGCCCGCCTCGACATATGTTTCATGAGGCGTTGATGCGTGACTCCGCGAGTCGGTCGTCTCCTGGCACTCCCTGGTGGTCTCATGTCCATTTAGGGCAGAGTTACGAGGATGACTTGCTGCCTTTGCTAGTGCCGGCCCCTGTTTTGTCTGAGGAGGCAACGGTATGCTTTACTTTTTATTTTTCATTAGGTAGCCCCCCAAGTGAATTCTGATCATTTGAATTTTATTTCATCAGGCTAGGCCTAGGGAATTCGTCCCTCCGAGGATGTCTATCCGTTACCAGGGTATGTTCGGACCGATTGAGGAGATGATTCCTCCAGCCCCTGAGGATCAACGTTTTGTGGAGCGCTCCATTCCTCGTCACCAGACTCGGGTGAGCTTATCTATTTTCTTGATTTTGTATTTGTTTTGTATTATTACTGAATTTATTCCTTTGACAGTTTTCTCGCGAGGTGGTGACATCTATGGCGAGGTGTATAGACTCCTTTCGCAGCCAGCTCGTGAGGTTACGGAACCGAGCTACCTGTCGGGAGAACGACGTTGAGGATGTATCTCTCTTGTTTTTCTTTTGTGTCACCTTAGTATCTAACCTGATTTATCTTTACAGGGATAGCCTATTCCTTCACCCCGCACTCGGTCGAGACCCGAGGCTAGGAGAGAGTTGCTAGATCTGGCTCAAGGCGTCGTCGCACTTCTGCAGGCGGCCGAGGTGGCCGGTCTGAGGCTGCTCCAACCGAGGACTCGGTTTCTTCGCCTGAGGATGTCTTTGCTGGGCCGACAAGCCAAAAAGGCGTGACATCGGCTCCTTCGATGGGTGGTGGGACGTACGAGGTTGGCTCGTCGTCGCAGCAGCCCTTACAGCCTTTGCCGTTGTCGATTGGTTATCGGGGTGAGCCTGGGTGGACTGGCCCTGAGCTGAGGTTTCCGCCGACTAGCGGGTCAGGAGATGGTGAGGGGCATACACCCCGGACTACAGCGTTCTTTGATATGATGGGCATACCTCATCATCTACGGCCTTCGGCACCATAGTTTGTACCTGTGCTTATTTATTTATTTGACTTCATAGGACTTTGTCCGTTGTATTATATGACTTGCATATTAGACATATTGTATATACAAACTTTATATATTAAGCCTGTTTTATCTTTGCATTTTATTTTTCATTTTATGTGCATGTGAGTGTGTGCAATTGTGACTTAATTTTTGCGCAAAAATATCCGTCATTTTTATTATCAATGGAGGGTATCCGACTTTCTCCCCCAAAAGAAAAAAAATGAAAAATAAAATGATTTCGACTAAAAATAAGCCTAAGCCCAATTTAATCAAAAGAAAAAAGCAATATGGATTGGATTTGTATATAGGGGTATTGAATAAAGGGGTGTAATATGCCAAAATCAAAGTCGAATCGATGTCAGAAAAACGTGGTTTGTATAACGCGTAATTGTTGCTGGCTTGGACGTGTTGTCGCCACGTGTTTCCTCTATCACCATGCGACAAACTTGTCGTTTGGCGACAGACTTATTTTTCCAAATCCTTTCAGAATTCAAAATCTGCCAAAAATTGTTTATAAATAGCCCCCAAATCTGACGATTTCTATATAAGTCGAACAGATTAACAATTAATTGGATTCAAAAAATTAATCATGGCTGTAATTAAGAAGAGCTTTTGTGATTTCACTCGTGAGTGGTGTCGTTCTTTAACTGCTAAGGAGAGAAAAGAACTTGACTTTTTCCATATGGGGGGTATTTATGGCATAAAGGGGGTAGATCTTGATATAGACTTTATTCATACCGCCTTAGAATATTGGGATCCTAATACTCATTGCTTTAGATTAGGCTATGATGAAATTTGCCCTTTACCGGAAGAGTTTGGTGCCATTCTAGGCTTTCCTTCATTAAATCTTGCGGTAATGCCTACGGTGAGTGAGTATTATTACAAAGATTATGAGCGTTTCCTTGACCTTAGGGGTAAAGATCTAAAAAACATAGTGCATGGTAATAATGTTGATTTAAAAGAATTTGCACGTTTTTATTTTGATAGACCACGCTCTGAATCTTTTCATGTTTATAGGAGAAGAGCCTTCCTCTTTTGTATGCTTAGCCAATATCTTCTTACTAGTGGTAAAAATAATGATGGTCAAGCAATTATAATATCTGTGCTAGAACAAATTGAATCTGGGAGAAATCCAATGCCATTAATTGTTGGAGAGACTATGCTTAGTCTTGATGAATTGAAAAAGAATCCAGAAGCACCTCTTCGAGGCTCTCCAATTTTATTACAGGTAGAAAAATAATATTCTTAATTACAGAAATTAAAAACATATTTTTGTATAGCAATACTAATTATGTGCATTGATTTTTGCAGATGTGGCTCATGGAGAGGCCAGAATTGATTAGTCCTCCTGATAATATTGACAAATTTACCCCCAATTGCTTTGTTCGGCGAAAGAAACGTTTCTCCTTGAAGATGGGTCGCCGTGAGTGGGGCAAAGTTTTTGCCTGTTGTGACTTCCCCATTAGATGGGTCGTTCCCTGGTGGAAGCTTGAAAAGATGATTGGTTGTAATACCCAACCCTTTTGTCGTCTTCCTAGTTTGTCAAAATTGACCTTTTATTATCCCTGTAGAGTAAAGAGGCAATATGGGATTGCGCAAACCATTCCTACGGGAGATCTTCGTCGCCCTTATGATTTCCCCGTTTCACAAGAAGTTGAAAGATTTGACAAGTATTGGTGTGCTAGGCCTTTATGGGAAGTGATTACCCAAAAGGTTCCACCTTCTTTGTCCAATGATGTGAAGCAATGGTTGATTGGTAGATCTCAAAAAAACCGAACAAAAGTAGAGAAGACCAACGTGAAGACTCGCCTTGGTGACAAGAAAATTCCTGCTAAGGAACGCCTAGGTGGAAGAGTTGGGTTTAAGACTCCTGTGATGCCTAAGAAGAAGAGTGCTAATAAAGACAAAGGGAAAAGAAAGGTGGACTCCACAGAAAAGAAGGTTTGGGTAGAGAAAAAGCATGGAGTTTTAGCTGTGGGAGAGACTATCCATACTAAAATCGAATGTAGATCCTCTAATGGATGTCTCTTAGCAAAAGTGATGGATGACGAGGAAGGTTCTGACAAGAATTGGAAAAGGATTAAGAAAGAAAAGAAAGATTAGAGCATTGCTTTTCATTCAATTTATTAGACAATTTTAAGTTTTTTCTTTTTTTAAGTTAATTTTAATTTTTTAAGCTTTATTTAAATTCCATCAATAATGTAATTCTTTATTTATTAATGCAATTTCAGCTTTTGATTAAATTAACTTTACATTCGATTATTTAAAGCAATGAAAACAACTTAAAATATTTTTTCCGAAAAAATTTCTTCAAGTACGGAAGTCGAAAAAATTTCCAGAATGCACCAAAGTTGTCCAGATGTCCGCAGAAAATTGGCGCTGCTCATACGAGTCTGTCGCCAGACTTTTCCACTTGTCGCCCGGCGACACACTTGTCGTTTGGCGACAAGGTCTCTCCCTTTTTTTTTTACGCTTTTGCTTTTGTCGATGCTGGGACGCGAAATTCTTAATAATTAAAGTGGCCGCACCCTTTAAAGGGTTGCCTACGTATCCTTTCTTAAGGAATCAAGCCAAACGTAGCTCTCTTGAGTGTCCTACTCAAGTAATTATGGGTAGTACTTCTTAAGTTGGTCATGATTGGTCATGTTTGAGAATTCATTGCCATCCATGTCAGTTAATTGAGCTGCACCTCCTGACAAGATTGTTTTGACAATGTATGGTCCGGACCAATTGGGCCTAAATTTGCCTCTTGGATCCAAAACATTTTTCCTTAGTGCTTTTAGTACCAAGTCTCCAACCTTGATGTTTCTTGTCTTGACCTTCTTGTTGAAGTGTCTAGCCATACGAGTTTGGTAGCATTAGGTATGATGTAGAGCTTCTAATCATTTTTCGTCAAGTAGAATTAACTCTTCATACCGTGCTCTAGTCCATTCAACTTCATCGAGTTTACTTTCTAACGCAATGCGTAGAGAAGGTATTTCTAGTTCTACAGGGTGTACGGCATCCATTCCATAGACTAGGGCGAATGGCGTGTTTCCTGTTGACGTTCGAATTGATGTGCGATAACCCCAAAGTGCAAAATGGAGTTTGTCAGGCCAATCCTTATAATTTTATGTCATTTTCTCGATGATAGTCTTTAAATTTTTATTAGCTGCCTCAACTGCTCTATTTGCTTGAGGTCTATAAGGGGAAGAATGGTGATGTTGAATACCATACCTTTGTAACAATCCTTCACATTCGGCTTGAAAGTGAGTTCCATTGTCACTTATCATCTCATGTGGGACTCCGTATCGACAAATTATGTTCCTTTCGATAAAGAGTGCTACATGTTTTGCAGTGAGTTTAGCATATGATTGTGCTTCAACCCACTTTGTGAAGTAATCGATTGCCACCAAGATGTACTCATGACCTCCTGTTCCAGGAGGTATGATTTTTCTGATTATATCGATTCCCCATGTTGAGAATGGCCATGGTGAGGTGTAGATGTAGAGAAGAGATGGAGGAATATGTTGCAAATTTGCATAAATTTGGCACTTAGGGCATCTTTTTACATATTGATGACAATCCCTATTCATGGTAGTCCAATAATATCCTTCTCGCGTTATCTTTTGGACTAGCATTTTGCCATTAACAAGCGTTCCACATACTCCTTCGTGGACTATTCTCATAGTTCTTTGAGTGTCCTTCTTGCCTACACATAATAGGGCTCGACCTTTAGGTACCCTTTTGTGTAACTCATCATTTATGAGTACGTATTGGGAAGCCAAAAGTCTTAAAGCTCGTTTTGCTCTTTTGTCAGCATGAGGAGGGTATTCTCCTTTGGTGACATAATTGAGTATATCAGTATACCATGGTTCTTCTTCTTCTTGGGTTGTTTCATCATCCTCTATAGCTTGAATGTACGTTGGTTTGTGTCTTTTCTCTATAGTTAGAGGCATTTGCTCAATTTCCTTAGGAATCCTAACCATTGAGGCTAGTCTTGCCAAGGCATCGGCAAATTGGTTATCTTCTCTAGGTAAATATGTGTATTCTACCTTTTCCAGTTGATCGGTGAGAGTTTCCAAATAAGTTTGGTAAGGGGCTAAGCTTTCGCTCCTTACTTTCCATCTTTTGGAGATTTGGTTGATGATCAAGGAAGAATCTCCGAATATTCGAAGTTTCTTTACACTCAATGCTAAAGCTGTTTCGAGGCCTACCACGCATGCTTCATATTCTGTAGCATTGTTGGTAACGTCGAAATCTAAATTTATTGAAATTGGAACATGCTCCTCTTTAGGTGATACTAATAGGACTCCTACGCCACATCCCTTTTGGTTCGAGGCTCCATCGAAGTATAAAGTCCAAGTATCATCTTTTGTGACCATCAAGTCTTCATCTGGAAATTCATTGTCGTGTATTGGTGTCGAATCTTCTATTGGAAAGTCTGCTAAGAAGTCCGAGACTACAAATCTTTTAATAGCCTTTTGAGGCATGAATCTTACATCAAACTGGGCTAGGTTGACT
This sequence comes from Chenopodium album, assembly GCF_948465745.1. NCBI lineage: Eukaryota > Viridiplantae > Streptophyta > Magnoliopsida > Caryophyllales > Amaranthaceae > Chenopodium > Chenopodium album. The sequence goes on along the minus strand of NC_137850.1, from coordinate 9,004,125 downwards.
ATCCACCTTAAGATGCGTCCGTTAAGCGTGGATTTCTCGAATAAGTACTTGAGAGGATCCATTCGTGACACTACAAAGACTGTGTGAACAAGCATGTAGTGTCTTAACTTGGTTGTGGCCCATACTAATGCGAGGCACAATTTCTCAAGTGGTGTATAGCGTGCTTCATATTCGAGCATCTTTTTGCTTAGGTAGTAGATGGCGTTTTCTTTTCCTTCTACCTCTTGTGCGAGCATAGCTCCCATTGTTTCTTTTGTGACTGTTAAGTACAACCTTAGAGGGATTCCTGGAAGCGTTGGGGCTAATACGGGAGGATTGGCGAGATAGGCTTTGATCTTTTCAAAGGCTTTTTGACACTCATTGTCCCATATTACTGGCACGTTTTTCTTGAGCTTCTTGAATATCGGTTCACATATTGTTGTTAGCTTAGATACGAACCTACTTATGTATTGCAACCGGCCAATAAATCCTTGAATTTGCTTCTCGGTTTTGGGCGGTGGCATTGACATGATTGCTTTGATCTTGGTTGGGTCTATCTCTATTCCTCTAGAGCTTATGACATATCCCAAGAGTTTGCCTGAGGTTACTCCAAAAGCACACTTGGATGGATTCAACCTCATGTTGTATATTCTTAGCCCCTCGAAGAATTTTCTTAAGGCCACTTGATGTCCTGGACGGTCTTTAGATTTCACAATCATGTCGTCCACATATACTTCGACTTCTTTGTGCATCATGTCATGGAGTAGGGCAGTTGCTGCTCGTTGGTAAGTGGCACCCGCGTTTTTCAACCCGAATGGCATTACCGTGTAACAATAAGTACCCCAAGGTGTTATGAATGTTGTTTTCTCCATGTCTTCTTCGGCCATGAGAATCTGGTTGTACCCTGCGTATCCATCCATAAATGAGAGAAGTGCGTGATTCGCTATATTATCTACCAAAATATCGATGTATGGTAAAGGGAAGTCGTCCTTTGGACTTGCCTTATTTAGATCTCGATAGTCGACACACATTCGAACCCTACCATCCTTTTTTGGAACTGGGACTACATTTGCAACCCATTCGTGGTATTTGGATACCCTGATAAAACCTGCAGTTATTTGTTTTTGTACTTCTTCTTTTATTTTAAGAGCTACGTCGGGTTTCATTCGACGCAACTTTTGTTTTACAAGTTTCATTCCTGGGATTAGTGGTATAGTGTGCTGAGCTATTTCTCTATTAATGCCTGGCATATCTTCATATGACCAGGTGAATACATCGATGGATTCTTTAAGTAGATTAATTAAATCGGTTCTTTCATCTTTGTTTAGCGTGAGTCCGATTTTAACTTCTCTTTTAATGGTTGGATCTTTTGAGATATCAACCGTTTCAGTGTCCTGAATTATTGGTGTCTTATTTTCAAGTGTTTTCATTGCTTTAATAATTTCTTTGTCATTTTCATCGTTAGTTAAGCAATACTCGTCATCTTGAGTTAAAGAAAAACACGAGGAATAAGGGGAAGAAGACATATTATTAAACTCAGAAATCATTACATCGAATAAAGAAATGTCCGTTGGGACTTGATTGCTAACTATCCTAGGAGTAGATGCTGAAATAGAAGAACTAGAGGGAGGTTCTACAACTAGAGACTTAGAGGACTCGATAGGGGAAGACTCTGACTCTGACTCTGACTCAGACGATTCTTCAAACATTGGCCCTTGTTCTGTAGTTATTGAGATCTTCTTTCCGCTTGCAGTAGTCACCTTCACTGTCTTGCGCCATCCTCGTACTAGATCCTCTGCTGGAGTAATGAGCTTGGAAGGATCAAAGTTCTCGCTTTGTAGGACTGTTTGAATGAGTGAGGAGTTATCCTCTATATATCTTGGCTCATTCTTTTCTCGCCCAAAGAGAAGTCCCATGACATTAAAGTCAAAGCATGGGGGTGCTTTTTCTTTATGGATAGGAGTTGGGATCTCATCTAGAAAGCAACAATCCAGAAATATTTCGAACTCAGGTTGTCTTATGCCGTTTACAACAAAGGGTTTTGGAAATTCGTAACATGGATAATCTTCTCCCTCTCTTATGAACTGTCCATTTAAAGTAAGAGGGTATTAATCCATTGGGATTACTCTCTTTTGTGTGCGAGCATTTCTACGTGCTTTTGATCTTTCCCGGGCTTGCTTTAGATCTTCGAGAGTCGGTCCGAAACCAAGTCCGAAAGTATCTAATTTAGGGAGGCCAGGTAGTCCCATCAGTTTTGCTATCCATTTCTTCTTTCCTAGAGTCATTCCAGGGAAGTGTCCTTGTTTTCTCAGGATAGCATTGGTTATCATGTTGGAGTGGAGGTCGTAGCAAAGGGGGGGTCCTTTCATCTTCCTCGATTTAGGAGACCTCTTCATTAAAGCCCCACAGATCTTCGTCATTCTCATCGTGCTCCACATTGATTAGTGGATTTTCTACTGTTTTGATCCTCATAGGTGAAGCATCGATTGTAATTGGTACACCTCCAACTATGGCTTTCACTTGTTGGTGAAGAGATGAAGGGATGGCCTTTAGGTCATGAAGCCAAGGGCGTCCCAACAATAAGTTGAACGAGGCCTTAATATCTACCACTTGGAATGTGGTGGCATGTTCAATTACTCCCGCCGTTATGTTCATAGTAATTGTGCCTAATGCTTGGCGACGTGAGTTATCGTAGGCTCTGATTCCTTGTGTTGATAGAGATAAATCTTCATCTCTTATACCTAACATCCTCCCAGTTCTAAGTGGGCAAACGTTAATTGTCGATCCATTATCTACATGAGTCATAAGGACGTTCATTCTCTTGCAAATTACTGTGAGGTTGAGAGCTTTGTTGTGCTTATCACCTTCCGGCGGTAGATCTTTGTCGGAAAAAGTGATCAAATTAATAGGACTCGGGAGATCACTCGTGAGGAAGTTAGCCAACCCCTCAGGAGTGGTGTCCGAATCTATCCCTACTTTAGCTAAGGCATTTTGAACAGTAGTACCTATCTGTCCTTTTTAGTGATTCAAATGGTCTCGGTTCGAGAGGTTGAATTTTACCATTCTCGGAGAGCATTTTGAACATATTTGCATAAGAAGTCCCAATTGGAGTGTATGACCTATGGCTCCTTTTGGGTGTGTCAATTACTTGGAGGGAGAACAATTTCTTCTCTTTAGGTAGAGGTCTACTTTTGAGTAGTTCGTTTCGTTCTTTTATAACCTCCATGGCCTCGCGTAATAATTCTCTTACTTCCAACACAACCTGAATAAGGATACACACTTCTTGTTTAGTCGCAGGTTCTTGTCCACAAGGAAAATGATCCTCGGCATCCTCGAAGACTTCCTCCTCTTCTTTAATGGCTTCAACAGGTTTAATGAGATTCCAAGGGTCAACCTGATTTTCCTCATCGGAAATAGCCAAGGAATCCGACAGTGGTGCATTATTGATACTTGGCTTCTTGCTTGCAGGTGATGAGTGTCATTTATGGCACTCATAAGGTAGTCTTTTAGGTTATTTCTTTCCCTTTTTGTTGCTTTTTTTCTTTTAGTTTTGGCCCTTTTTCCTTTAGTTTCTCCTTTTTCCTCTTTCTTTATGTTTCTCGTGTTTTTATCGTGTTTTTCCTTTATTTTGCTCTTTTTCCCTTTTATTTCTTACCTTTGTTTACTTGTGTAGGTATTGTGAGATTCACCTTGGCAAAGGATGCAATTCGGGACCTCAATGATCAAGCAAGGAAGAAGCATTTGGCTAGAGAGGGCTTAGAGAGGTCTTGGAGAGACCTCGGAGAGGTCTCTATAGCTTTTCTCCAGGCCGCGGGCGCGGGACTTCAAGCCGCGGGCGCGGGCTCTTATTGTTCAAAAATGCCAAAAGTTGGCAGGAACTAGCCCCGGTTGCCCCGCGGTCTCTCCGCGGGCGCGGGCAATTTGGAGAGGTCTCTCCGCTCAAAGAGACCGCGGCTCCCCTGATCAGCCTTTGGGAGCAGGGGACTTCGCCGCGGGCGCGGGTCATCAAGCCGCGGGCGCGGGCCCCTGAGGCCGCGGGCGCGGGTGCTGTCCAGGCAGCCCGCGGAGGGTTCCGTACCCATTTTTCCGCGGGCGCGAGCTTATCGAGAGAGACCGCGGGAGCTGCCGTTTTCTTCTTAGCCTATAAATAGAATTGTATTTCCTTTTTGAAGGGAACTTTTTTGATAATTTTCATTAGCTTAGTTTTAGAGAGAGAAGTTAGAGAGAAGTTAGAGAGAAGTTCTTGGTTTTGGATTTGTAACTCAACATTTGATCAATCAAGTTTGGATTTCTTCATTTTCAATCATCAATTTTTAGTGAGAATCTCTTCTTTCTTTCATCTTTTACTTACTTGTTATTTGATTCTTTTGCTTGATGTTTGTTTTTCTTGGATTTGAGTTTGATAATATTGAATACTTTGATTTCTATTAGATTTTGATATAAAATGATGATCAATGCAATTTCTAGTTATTTGTTCTTCAATTTCACCATGATTAGTGAGTAGATTAGTTGCTAGGGAAAGGGGGAGGCATGTTTGATTAATGGAAATGCTAGTTGATGCTCTTTGATTGGTTGATTTGTTGCAATTAAATTGGTTGACATAGTTTTGCATGAGATTGATTAGATTAGGATTGATCACCCTATAAGATTAATCTAGATTGCATTGCAACTCTTAATGACATGACCAATTGATTTAAAGGTTGCTCTAATTGATTGAGTTTGCTTATGATTCTTCTTGGTTTGCCTTTCATAGTGACCACTAGATTGGCCTATAGGAGATAGTATTTGAACTCTCTTGATTGCTACTATTGTTTGTCCATTGCAATACTTGAATTTATTGATTGAGCTTTAATCTAGCATTATCATTGATTTTGCATGTGGAACCCATATCCCTAGTGTTTAGACCTTTGATTATTTGTTGAAATTGATCTAGTTCATTTTAGTACCAACCAATATCTCATTTTCGACTCCGAGGTAGCTTGACTTAGACTTTAGTTTTCATCATTGCATTCCCTTGGGACCAACCCTTAACTTACCCTATATTCATATAAGGTTGGTTAGGTGTTTACAAATTTAGTTTGGCTTGGGGAAAGGGTAGAAAACGACATGCATTTTCCTCTTGTCAAAATGGCGCCGTTGCCGGGGAGACGCTATTGGTGCTTAGCTTTTGTTGTTGAGTCTACTTCATTTTAAAAAAAATACAAAAAGATTTTGTTTCTTTAGGCTACACTTGTAGCCGTGCTACTAATATTTTTGTTTGAGTTTTGCATGCATAGAACCCGTGATCGTTCCCTTGTTCCCCTTGATCCGGAAATTGAGCGGACTCTTTCAAGAAGAAGAGTGGATAATAGATCCTTGGGTTATAGCTCTTCAAGTGAAGAAGAAATTCAAGAAGAGCAAGGAATGGGTGAAAATCCTAGAATAGCCTTGAAGGAGCTTGGAGTGCCCGGGGCATATAGGTTTGAGAGTGGAATAGCTCCACCTACTACTCCGGCAAATGACTTCGAAATCCGGCCGGCAATGATCACCTTGATTGAGAGAAGGCAATATAGTGGGGCTAAGAATGAGAGCCTATTAAACCATCTAAAAGAATTTGAAAAATATTGCAACACCATCAAAGTCAATGGGGTTTCTCAAGAATTTATCCGCCTCAAGTTGTTCCCTTTCTCTCTAATAGGAAGATCTTTGGAGTGGCTAGACAAAGAGGTGAAGCCCAACTCCTTGAGAACTTGGGACGATGTCACAAAGGCTTTCTTGTCCCGCTTCTACCCCCAAAAGAAGACGGCGGAGGCAAGAGCCTTGATTCAAGGGTTCAAGCAAAGGCCGAGTGAAAGCCTTTACGAAGCATGGGAGAGATTCAAAGAGTATCAAAGGGAGTGCCCTCACCACGGAATCCCCACATACCAAGTGATCCAAATCTTCTATGGCGGTTTAAGTCCCCAAGGCAAGTCATGCCTTGATGGAGGGGCCGGGGGCCCTATCATGAACAAAACCGAAGAAGAAGTGGTAGACATCATTGAGGACGTGGTGACATATTATAGGGATTGGCAAGATGGGGAGAGGGACTCTTCAAGCAAGCAATCTTCATTGTACTCGGTGGACCATCTAAATGCAATCAACAACCTTTCCTCCCAAATGACAAACTTAGGAAAGGAGGTCACCGCAATCAAAGCTAAGTTGGAGAGCACTTCTTCCCCTTCTCAAGCTTCGAATCTTCCCTCCCAATTTAAGGGGAGAGGTACTCCTTCTAACTCTCAACCCCCTCCCTCTTCACATAATATGCCTTTGGGTTGCTTGTTTTGTGATGCATGTGGATCATATGATCATGACTCTAGTGCTTGTCCTAATGAATGTGTTGATGAGTTTGATAACCATGAGAGTGAACATGTGAATTATGTGTCGAATAATAATGGTCAACGGTTTGATAATCAAAGGGGTCAATGGAATAGGAACTTCCAAGGCCAAGGCAATTTTGACAACTATAACCAAGGTGGTGGTTATAGAAACCAAGGGAACCAAGGTTCTCGTGGTAGCTATAATAATCAAGGTTATAGTGGCCAAAATCAAGGCCAATATTATGGTAATCAAGGCCAAAATTATGGTAACCAAAACCAAGGTTATGGAAATCATAACCAAGGTAGTGGTAACCATAATCAAGGTGGTGGAAACCATAATCAAAGCTATGGCCAAAGTCAAAATAGGAGTAATTGGAACAATCAAGGACGGGGTAATTTTCAAAATAATTCTCAATGAGGTCCCCCACCCGGGTTTGTTCCAAAAACTCAAGGTGAAAGTTCCTATTCTCAACCTTCTTCACCTAGGACTAATTTGGAGGAGATAATTGAGAATCAAACCAAGTTGTTGAACACATACATGGCCGTGAGCGATAAAAAATTCAATGAAATGATGACCCACAATAAAATGCTTGAAAACCAGATCTCTCAACTTGCTAATGCCTTGAAAGATCATGCAAGCCCTTCTTCTTTACCTTCCCAAGGTCTTGACCCCAAGAAACCTGTGAATGCTATTGTTACCAGGAGTGGAAAGGTACTTGAGGAGGTATTGCCTAGGAAGGATGTAGATAAGGAGATTCCTAGGGAGGTTTTGGTTGAGGATGAGGAAAAAAGGGCATCATTGGATGAGGTAGTTGTTGAGACACCTAGAGAGGTGAAAGTAGAGAAAGAGATTGTGAGACCCAAACTCCCCTACCCACAAAAATTCATGAGACACAAATTGGATGAACAATTTGGGAGATTCATTGAGATGCTAAAACAACTCCACCTTTCTCTACCTTTTACCGATGTGATCAACCAAATGCCAAACTATGCCAAATTCCTCAAGGATATTTTGAGTGGGAGAAGAACTTGTGAGGTTGTGGAAACCATCAATTTGACCGAAAATTGTAGTGCTATCATCATGAACAAAATGCCACCCAAGTTGAAGGACCCCGGGAACTTCTCCATCCCTTGTGCAATTAACAAGATGCAAATTGATAATGCCTTATGTGACTTGGGAGCTAGTGTGAGCCTAATGCCATATTCGGTTTATCAAAGACTTGAGTTAGGGGAACTCTTACCTTCTAACATTACCTTGCAATTAGCGGATAGGTCTATCAAATTTCCAAAAGGTAAGGTAGAAGATGTCCCTTTGAGGGTGGGGAAGTTTGTGTTTCCCGTGGATTTTGTTGTTCTTGAAATGGATGAGGATGCCACCATTCCGATCATTTTGGGTAGACCCTTTCTTGCTACCTCGGGAGCCATGATTGATGTGAGAAATGCTAAGATCTCCCTTAAGGTGGGAGAAGAGGTTATAGAATTTGATTTGAATGAAAGCATGAAATATCCATGTTCTTCTTTGGAAAATTGTATGATGATTGATTCACTTGATATTGTTGTGTCTTCCATGCATGAGCACTTGCTCACTTCTAACGATGCTCTTGAGAATGTTTTGTTGAACAAAGACAAGGTAGGTGATTCATGCAAGGAGATGACTTTCTATAAGGAGTTACTTGATGGAAGTGTGGAGGACATGGATGAGCAAACATGTTTTGGAATCTCAAGCCATGAAGCTTTGCAAGTGGCCACATCACAAGAAGGTAATGGTGTGCCTATGGTGGAGCTCAAACCTCTACCATCACACCTTAGGTATGAATTCTTGGGCCCTCATTCTACTTACCCCGTGATAGTTAGTACATCCTTGAGCGAGAGCCAAGCTCAAGCGTTATGTGGTGTTTTGAGAAAACACCAAGGTGATTTGGGGTACACAATTGATGACCTTAAAGGTATAAGCCCCGCTTTGTGTCAACACCACATAACGCTTGAGGAAGGCGCCCTTCCTTCTATTGAACGACAAAGGAAACTACATCCCCTAATGGGAGAAGTAGTCAAAAAAGAGATCACCAAGCTTTTGGATGCGGGAATCATATTCCCCATCTCAAGCTCAAGGTGGGTCTCCCCCGTGCATGTCGTTCCTAAAAAGGGGGGTATGACCGTAGTTGAGAATGAGAAAGGTGAGCTCATTCCAACTAGAACGGTCACTGGTTGGAGGATGTGTATAGACTATAGACGTCTAAACACATCAACCAAAAAGGATCACTTCCCTTTCCCTTTTATTGACCAAATGCTTGAAAGGTTGACTAGGCACAAATTCTATTGCTTCCTTGATGGATATTCGGGATTCTTTCAAATTCCTATTCATCCCGAGGATCAAGAAAAGACAACCTTCACATGCCCCTATGGTACTTTTGCATATAGAAGAATGCCCTTTGGATTGTGTAATGCTCCGGCGACCTTTCAAAGGTGTATGATGAGCATTTTTGGGGACATGCTTGAAGAGGAAATGGAAGTCTTCATGGATGATTTTTCTGTGGGAGGTGTTACATTTGAGGATTGCCTCAAAAATCTTGAAAGATGCCTAGAGAGATGTGAAAAGGTCAACTTGGTGCTTAATTGGGAGAAGTGCCACTTCATGGTGGAGGAAGGTATAGTGCTTGGGCACAAGATTTCAAATAGAGGCATTGAGGTGGATAAGGCAAAGATTGATGTGATTGAAAAACTTCCACCTCCGATAAATGTCAAAGGAGTGAGATCGTTCCTTGGTCATGCGGGTTTCTATAGGAGATTCATTAAGGACTTTTCACTCATTGCTAAGCCCCTAAATGACCTTCTTCAAAAAGATGTTGAGTTCAATTTTGATGACAAATGCTTGAAGGCATTTGATACATTAAAGAAGGCCCTAATCTCTACTCCTATTGTTCAAGGCCCAAGGTGGGATCTTCCTTTTGAGTTGATGTGTGATGCGAGTGATTGGGCAATTGGAGGTGTTTTGGGACAACGGGTAGACAAGAAACTTCATGTGATTTACTATATGTCCAAGACTCTCAATGGGGCTCAAAAGAACTACACAACAACGGAAAAGGAATTTTTGGCAATTGTGCACTCTTTTGAGAAATTCCGATGTTACTTGTTGGGTTCCAAGACCATAGTCTTCACAGATCATGCGGCCCTCAAGTATCTCTTTGCTAAAAAAGAGTCCAAGCCAAGGTTGATTCGATGGGTACTTGAATTGCAAGCTTTTGAGATTGAGATTAGGGACAAGAAGGGTGCGGAGAATGTTGTGGCGGACCATCTTTCTCGCCTTGAAGGGGATCATATTCATGATGATGGTCTACCAATTGAAGATAGAATTCTTGATGATTTCTTATATGCCATAGAGGTGAAGGAACTCCCATGGTATGCCGATTTGGTCAATTTTCTAGCATGTGGGGAGTTTCCACCCTCTTTCTCCAAGAACCAAAAGAAGAAGATCAAAAGAGAGGCAAGGCACTATTTGTGGGATGACCCTATCTTATACAAACGTGGGGTTGATGGCTTACTTAGGCGTTGTGTTCCAAACGAAGAGGTGTCTAGTGTTTTAAAAATGTGCCACTCGGATCCTAGTGGTGGACACATGGGTGTTTCCAAGACCGCTACTAAAGTTCTTCAAAGTGGTTTTTGGTGGCCACATCTCTTCAAGGACTCATGGGGCTTTGTTAAGTCATGTGACCAATGTCAACGAGTTGGGAACATTTCCAACCGAAATGAGATGCCTCAACAACCTATCCTTGAATTGGAGGTGTTCGATGTGTGGGGAATTGACTTCATGGGACCATTCCCCTCTTCATACGGGAATCAATATATTCTTGTGGCGGTGGACTATGTTTCTAAGTGGGTTGAGGCCATTGCCTCTCCAACAAATGATCACAAGGTTGTATTGAAGTTGTTCAAGAAGATCATCTTTCCAAGGTTTGGTGTCCCAAGAGCAGTGATAAGTGATAATGGATCCCACTTTGTCCATAAGGCCTTTCAAAAGATGTTGAGGAAACATGGTGTGCATCAACGATTTGGGCTTCCCTATCATCCTCAAACGAGTGGCCAAGTTGAGGTTTCAAATCGTCAACTCAAGCTTATTCTTGAAAAGACGGTTGCTCGCAATAGAAAGGATTGGTCGGACAAATTAGATGATGCTCTATGGGCTTATAGGACGGCTTTTAAGACACCCATTGGTACCACTCCATATCACCTTGTCTATGGCAAATCATGCCATCTCCCGGTTGAGCTTGAACATCGTGCCATGTGGGCCATCAAGAAGATAAATTTTGACTTAGCAAGTGCGGGAGAGAAGAGGTGGTTGGACCTTCATGAATTAGAGGAACTTCGACTTGATGGTTACGATTGTGCTAGCACCTACAAAGCTCGATCCAAAGAGGTTCATGACAAGTTGATTGAGAAAAAGGAGTTTTGTGTAGGTGACAAAGTCCTCCTCTATAATTCTAGAATGAAGTTGTTCCCCGGAAAACTCATGTCAAGATGGAGTGGTCCGTTCTTGGTGAAGGATGTTTTTGGTAATGGTGCCGTGGAAATTTCTCCTTTGGATTCCTCATCTTCATTTAAGGTTAATGGTCATCGGCTCAAGAAGTACTTTGATGGAGTGTTTGTTGGTCTTGTTCACAAAATAATTCTTTTCCAACCACCTTGAGTGGGGTGATGCTCGTCGAGCTAACGACGTTAACCAAAAGCGCTTACGGGAGGCAACCCGGATTCTCATCTCATTTTTCTTTTCTTTTTCTTCCTTTTCATTTTCCTTGTTTAGTTTTGATCTTATTTAGTGTTGGTTTTATGTTTGTTTTGTAGGTTGCCCATTGTCATCACTTGTTGGAAAGAAGGGGTTTTATGAAGAGTTTAGAGTGCAGGGGAGAGGGCTCCCCGAGGGCTTGGAGAGACCTCGGGGGCTTCTCCAGCTTTCAAAGGGAATTGCAATCAGGAACTCCCCGCGGTTGCCCCGCGGTCTCTCCGCGGGCGCGGGGGAGTTTGGAGAGGTCTCGGCATATTGGAGAGGGCGCGGCCCTTATTTCAGCTAAATTCAAGAATTTGGATCAGGAACTTCCCGCGGTTGCCCCGCGGTCTCTCCGCGGGCGCGGGAAGTTTTGGAGAGGGCGCGGCTATTTTGGAGAGGGCGCGGCACCCATCAGGTATGAAAATCGCAAATTTTGGGCAGGAACTCCCCGCGGTTGCCCCGCGGTCTCTCCGCGGGCGCGGGAGAGTTCCCGAGACCGCGGCACTATCGGGAGCGGACGCGGGGTCCTGGGTCTCCTTTAACCCGGTACCCCTTTCTTCTCTCTCTCCTCTCTTATTTTCTCATATTTTCTCTAATTTTCCCCTTTCTCTCTCTAAAACTCTCAAACCCTAACCCCAAATCATCAAATCCTTACTCCTTTCTTCAAATTTCCATCAAATTTTCACAAAATCTACCTTATTTCTCCATTTTCATCACTTCTACTCAAGTTTCTCGTGGTTTTTCGGCAAATTTCGGTAGTGTGTGGAGTTCTATGCTTGATTTGTGTCTCCAATCTTGGTATACTTCTAACCTTTGTATTATTCTTGTCAATTTCACTTGATTTCTTTACATTGGTTGGCATTATCTTGATTTTGAGCATGATTTTGTGTTTCATGGCTATTTTTGTGAAATTTGGTATTTGTGAGTGATGATTGTTTTTCTTGATAAATCTTGCATATATTTGATGGATGTTTGTTGATATTGGTATTTGTTGTGGAATTTTGGTTGTTGTGTTGATTGAAACAGGTACTTTGTAGTTTTTGGGGGTTTGGTTGGATTTGAAAGGAGGATTGTGAGTGTTTGAGGTGTTTATTGCTTGATTGAGGGAGTTGGATTATTCCTGGTGATTTTGTTTTGTGAATTTGTGTGGTAAAAAAAAACGAAAATGAATTTGTTGAGACGATCCAAGAGTAGCAAGAACCGCTCGACCCAATCTCCCGGCCAATCTTCTCAAGGCCAATCCTCAAACCCTAACCCCCAAACACACTCTTCCACCCAAGATGACGCCCCTCCTCCTCTACCACCTCTAAAATTGTGGAACCGGTCTAAACAATTGCCCATTTATAACAAAATGAAAGACCGAAGGTTTAGACCCACCCGCCATTATTTTCATGATGACATGGCCAAGCTAGGGATAGATAATGACCTTGATGTGCTTCTCAATAACCTAAGTTTAGGTGAGTTTTTGAAATCTAACCCCCGCACCTACTTGGAGCCTTCAATTGAGTTTTTCTCCACCTTTGAGTTCAATAGGGTAGGGGAAACCGACTACATCATCTCCTTCCAACTCTTCAATGTTAAACACACCATGAACCTAGCCGAGTTTAATGTGGCCCTAGGTTTCAACCCGAATGGTGATATCTTCGAGCCCCTTATCTCCCATGCCCAAAGTGAGTATAATGAGGTTGCTTGGTGGAGAACCATAGCCCACAAAAAGCAATTTGACTCCAAAACTTCCCTTGCTAGTGAGATCATTCATCCGGCCCTTAGGATCCTCCATAGAATTCTCGGGTACTCGGTTTATAGTAAGCAAGATTTGGGAAAGTTGTCTCGAGAAGAGATCATGGTTTTGTGGATGGCTACTAAGCCGGAGTTGGGATCTAGGATTAATTTTGGGTACATTTTCATGGAACGGTGCAAGGAGATCATGCATGGGGTGAAGACGGGGGAGGTTCATTGTGGGGGAATGGTGACCCGTTTGGTGAGGTATTTTAACCAAGAACGGTTCTTAGAGTCTTGCACTCCGGTTGGAGGGAGTGAAGACATTTGGATTAGTTTGAGGCAGGTTAACACCCTCCGTTTCATAACTAGTACTAAGAGAGCCGGTACCTACTCTTGGCTAGTGAGGAATACCCACCATTGCCTTCTCCCTAACCCGGCCGCTACCTCCATTTTTCGCCAAGCTAAGAATGTTTGGATGGTCCCTAGGGACAATGGTAGGATTGATGAGGATGAGATGGAGGAAGATGCTGATTTTGTTGCGGGAGCCGGGTTTGAGGATGTGCATGAGGAGGAGGAGGAAGGAAGAGGAGAAGAACAAGAGGAACAACAACAACAACAACCGTTTCAACAACAACAACAAGGAAGACGAAGAAGGCAACAACAACAACAACAACAACAACAACAACCGCCACCCGATTTTGAACAAGATATGGCGACTATGTGGGCGCAAATGGAAAGCATGAGACTTTCCATGCAAGGTGTGTTCTCTGACCACCAAACTCTTTCTTATCAAACTAGCGCCTTGTATGACGCTAGTGTACGTAGGGGGGAGGTCGCACCTCCGGTCAACTACCCTTATGTGCCGCCCCAACAAGGGCCGGTGCCTTCCCGGGGTGGTGACGGCCTCCCTACGTACCCTTATTGGCAAGGGGTTGAGACCCCCGATGTGCCAAGGCGCAACTTCCCGCCTTACGATTATAGGGTCCCGGGGGGGAGTGATTACAGGGGTGACCCCGCTTATTATTATGTTGACCCCCGTCACCCCGAGCCCCTCGTTCAACAAGAGCCCTTTGACCAATTGACCCCATCCCAACAAGACCTATTTAAGGGTTATTATGGTTTTCCTCCCGGTTTCACCGGAGGTTGGGATGAGGGTGATGGTTTTGGAGGTGATGATGGTGCCGGCCCGAGTGGCCATTAGTCCCCTCTTTGCATATTTGTCTCCCTTTTTGTTCTCCCCTTTTCCCTATTTTTGCATGTTTGTCGGCATCGGGGTCGATGCTTTCATTTTGTGAAGGGGGGGGGGGGGGTCAAAAAGGATGTGTTAGCATGGGGATGGCATCTTGGGCTCGGTGGGAAGTTTTTGATAAGGTTTTTGGTGGATCTTGGCTGTTGGTCTTGTTGTTTTGTGTTGTTGATTGTTTCTTCGGATGATGGTTTTTGGGATCTTTCTAAAAAATTCAAGGAAATAAATTTTTGGTTTCAATGATGATGGGTTCTTCTAGGTTTTTGTATATAGTTAGTGTTTTAGTTTTTTTTTATTGTTTGCTTTTGTTTGGAAGTTACTAACAATTTCACTTTGTATATATATAGCTTTCTTTTCTTTTACTCACCTTGTTCGTAGCTCATGCTTTGGATTGCGGAACCCTTTGGAGAAGCTCGTTCTCACTCTCTGGGTACTTTGGTCTAGCATGGACGCTTGGTGAGGACTTTCTTATTTTACTCCTTTTTATTTTCACTTCTTTGTTTTCTTGGTTGCTTAGATTAAGATTAGGCTTAGGGGAAGTTGAACGGTTCGAGGATGTATGAATTTAACACCTAGTGTGTTTTGAGTCTTTGGCGATGTGGCCATTAGACCACTTGTATGTCGATTGGGATAAACGTGTTATGATTGCATCTTTGCCCTTTCCTCTTTCCCTTTCTTATCTTTGTCTTAGTTTTCCATCTTTTCCTTTCTTTTCTTATCTTTTGTTCTTGTTGGTGTGCATATCTTTTTGAGGCTTTCTTTTTACTTTTTTTTCTCTTTTTGAAAGTCGGACTTGTATGCAATGGGCTCTTGCTCTTGAATAATAGTCTTCCTAGGTAATTATGGTATGCACGGTTTGAGATTACGTTTGGTTGATTCTAGGATAAAGCATGCTAAGGTAGTTGTCTAGAACTAGAGGGATCATGAAGCCGGATTCTACTTGTTTGTGGCATGTTTGGTAGTTGCTCCCTATCTTCAATTTGACACCCTTAGTGAGTTTTTGCTACAACCATGTGAGGTGTATATTTGTTCAAGCTTTCATCAAATTCTTGCATGAGCGGCATGGATCCTTGATTTTCGCAAACCTAATCTAGAATCTTAGCATATGATTCCTAAGACCGTGACCGAACTACCTAGGAAGGACAAGGGCAGCTTTTTCGGGGTGGTATTTTTCATTTTTAGGATAGTTTTATTCATTTTCTTTATTTTTGGGTTTACATTTGCCTTCTTGCAACCATTTGAGCCTTATCCCTTCTTTTCAAGCCACATCTTTAGATCTTTGGCCTTTTGTTTCATTTTCTTTCTTTTCTTGTTTTTGTGAAGCAAATTGATCATATTTGATGGAGTTTACGGTGGTGAAGTTGGATGTTGGGTTTTTATGAGTGCAAGATTGTGTTAAGTTCGCTTTGTGAATAATGGCAAGTGTTCGTGTAAAAGCCGTCCTAAATCATAAAAGGCATGGACTAATAAATTGCATTATAGAAAAAGCCGTCCGAATTTAGCAAAAGGCAAGGACATTGCAAGTTTAAGTAAAAACAAAGAAAAAAAATTGAAAAAAGTAAAAATTCAAAAATATTTTGTTGTAATCTTTTCTCCTTCTAAGCATTGAGGACAATGCTTCCTTTAGCTTGGGGGGGGGGGGGAAAGCGTTATTTCTTCACGCTTTTTGGTCTTATTTTAGTAGAGTATTGCATTGAATAAGCTTGGGGGTGTTAATACATTTTTTGTTTGGTGATTACTTATGTTTGGTGTTGAGATTTGGCCGGTCTTTGCTTCACATTTTAGGATAACCACCAAATTTTTAAATTTTTAGCCTACCTTAACCCTTCTTGCCTTACGTTACAACCTTGGGGAAAGACCTTTGGACCTAGGAGTTGAGTCTTTCATCGGTGGAGGGAATCATAGGTTGTGGACTAAGGAAAGGGGTTGCGAAATCAAGATGTCGAGTAGCCTAAAAACTTTGATCTTTTTCCGGTTCCTTCGCGGAATCTATGAGATGCTCACTAAGGGGAGATATGAGATTAGTAGGGGGAACGCGGTAAGATTGTTTGGGATGAAGGTGGAGTGTGATAACTAGTTCCTACGCTTAGCATATTTATGTTTCAATCAACCTTAGGTATCTTTTAACGTGCATACCATATTTCACTTTAGAAAGTTTGTTATTCATTTGAATTATAGTCTCTTTGTAAAGTCCATTTCGTAAAGAATTTGTTTCCTTTTTCCTCTTTCTGCTCTTTCTTTGGTTTGCCTCTTGGGGGTTTGGTGGAGAGTTATGGGTAAACTCTTAGGAATCCCTTACGAGAGCATCACTCGTCCTCTTGAGCGATCTAGGGGTTCAAAATGGCTTGTTGTAGCTAAAAACAACCGTGATTCCTACGACAGTGAGTCCTAGTGTAAATTCTTACCCCTCTTTCTCTTTTTATTTTTCCCTTCTTTTTCCTTCTTGGCCTTTGTTTTGCTCGAGACGAGCAAAAGTCTAGCTTGGGGGAATTTGATGAGTGTCATTTATGGCACTCATAAGGTAGTCTTTTAGGTTATTTCTTTCCCTTTTTGTTGCTTTTTTTCTTTTAGTTTTGGCCCTTTTTCCTTTAGTTTCTCCTTTTTCCTCTTTCTTTATGTTTCTCGTGTTTTTCCTTTATTTTGCTCTTTTTCCCTTTTATTTCCTTCCTTTGTTTACTTGTGTAGGTATTGTGAGATTCACCTTGGCAAAGGAGGCAATTCGGGACCTCAATGATCAAGCAAGGAATAAGCATTTGGCTAGAGAGGGCTTAGAGAGGTCTTGGAGAGACCTCGGAGAGGTCTCTATAGCTTTTCTCCAGGCCGCGGGCGCGGGACTTCAAGCCGCGGGCGCGGGCTCTTATTGTTCAAAAATGCCAAAAGTTGGCAGGAACTAGCCGCGGTTGCCCCGCGGTCTCTCCGCGGGCGCAGGCAATTTGGAGAGGTCTCTCCGCTCAGAGAGACCGCGGCTCCCCTGATCAGCCTTTGGGAGCAGGGGACTTCGCCGCGGGCGCGGGTCATCAAGCCGCGGGCGCGGGCCCCTGAGGCCGCGGGCGCGGGTGCTGCCCAGGCAGGCCGCGGGCGCGGGTGCTGCCCAGGCAGCCCGCGGAGGGTTCCGTACCCATTTTTCCGCGGGCGCGGGCTTATCGAGAGAGACCGCGGGAGCTGCCGTTTTCTTCTTAGCCTATAAATAGAATTGTATTTCCTTTTTGAAGGGAACTTTTTTGATAATTTTCATTAGCTTAGTTTTAGAGAGAGAAGTTAGAGAGAAGTTAGAGAGAAGTTCTTGGTTTTGGATTTGTAACTCAACATTTGATCAATCAAGTTTGGATTTCTTCATTTTCAATCATCAATTTTTAGTGAGATTCTCTTCTTTCTTTCATCTTTTACTTACTTGTTATTTGATTCTTTTGCTTGATGTTTGTTTTTCTTGGATTTGAGTTTGATAATATTGAATACTTTGATTTCTATTAGATTTTGATATAGAATGATGATCAATGCAATTTCTAGTTATTTGTTCTTCAATTTCACCATGATTAGTGAGTAGATTAGTTGCTAGGGAAAGGGGGAAGCATGTTTGATTAATGGAAATGCTAGTTGATGCTCTTTGATTGGTTGATTTGTTGCAATTAAATTGGTTGACATAGTTTTGCATGAGATTGATTAGATTAGGATTGATCACCCTATAAGATTAATCTAGATTGCATTGAAACTCTTAATGACATGACCAATTGATTTAAAGGTTGCTCTAATTGATTGAGTTTGCTTATGATTCTTCTTGGTTTGCCTTTCATAGTGACCACTAGATTGGCCTATAGGAGATAGTATTTGAACTCTCTTGATTGCTACTATTGTTTGTCCATTGCAATACTTGAATTAATTGATTGAGCTTTAATCTAGCATTATCATTGATTTTGCATGTGGAACCCATATCCCTAGTGTTTAGACCTTTGATTATTTGTTGAAATTGATCTAGTTCATTTTAGTACCAACCAATATCTCATTTTCGACTCCGAGGTAGCTTGACTTAGACTTTAGTTTTCATCATTGCATTCCCTTGGGACCGACCCTTAACTTACCCTATATTCATATAAGGTTGGTTAGGTGTTTACAAATTTAGTTTGGCTTGGGGAAAGGGTAGAAAACGACATGCATTTTCCTCTTGTCAGCAGGGGGCAATGGAAGTTTGTTGGTATCAATTAAATCTTGGATTGTTTCCTTTAGCTTCCAACAATTTTCTGTGAGATGGCCCCTACCCTGATGATACTTGCAATGTGCATTGGGGTTCCAGCTAGCCGTGCTCTTTTCGACAGGTGGGTCCTCGAACGGTCCAATGGGAGTTCTAAGACCTTTTGCATGTAAGCGATCGAATGCGGTGTCATAACTCATACCAATAGGAGTAAAGTTCCTCCTAAATGGTTTCTTTTGTCCTTGATTATTCATAGCGAGGACTTCATTCAAATTAAAGGTGCTAACATTATTTGAGTGGGTGGTTTTGGAAGAAGAAGGATTGTCGTTCTTCTTGCCTTTCCATCCACTATTAGAGTTACTATTGTTAGCAGCTTTTTGTTTAGCTAGGTCGTCTTCAATGTTGATACCAATGTCATAGACGACCTTGAAAGTGTGCAAGTTATTTTGGTATTTGAGATGCTTAGAATATTTTTCTTGGAGGTTCTTGATGAACATCCTCACAGAGTCTTTCTCACTAGGCACCTCAACCATCTTTGCAGAAGTTTCCCTCCATTTATTAAAGAAGGAAGTAAAGCCTTCATTCTCTTTCTGCTTAAGTATTTCAAGTTCCCTATGATCAGTTTCAACTTGAACATTGCATTTATATCTATCAATGAAAGCGTTTACAATTGACTCCCAACTAGAGGTTTTCTCTTTATCAAGAGAAAAGTACCATTGCTGACAAACAGTTTCTAAAGATAGAGAAAACACATAATGAAAAGCTTTCTTATCTATTCCCTTAATATTCATTACAGTTTCAAAGGCTCTTAAATGAAAATAAGGGTTATCCATTGCCTTGAATGTCGGGATGTCGTTGGCATTGAACTTCTGTGGAAGAAGATCCTTGTCCACCGAGACCCCTTGTGAGCTAATGCCCTGGA
This sequence comes from Chenopodium album, assembly GCF_948465745.1. Taxonomy (NCBI): domain Eukaryota; kingdom Viridiplantae; phylum Streptophyta; class Magnoliopsida; order Caryophyllales; family Amaranthaceae; genus Chenopodium; species Chenopodium album. The sequence goes on along the minus strand of NC_137850.1, from coordinate 8,984,976 downwards.
GTCTATAGTCATTGGATAATCTGCTCAAACTTTCCTGGATAAGCTCCATTTGCTGGTGTCTTACAGGGTCATTGATTTGAAGAGTCAGATTCTTCAACATTTCAGCCATGTTAGCCACTTGTCCCTTGAGTTCGTTGACTTCTTCCTGACTTGCCATTATCTTCTTAGCTTTCCTTTTTCGACCGATTGGCTTATCAAGAAGTGAGACTTGAATGAAAGTGTTGTCCTTGATTAAACGCCCTTCCTTTCTTAACTACGCGCTGTAGATTAAACCATATTTGTTTTAATGACTTGACTCAAGTTGACTTTGATTTTATGGTTTAAAAAAGCAAAAATAGGGTGCATATTTTTGGGAATGGGTTCAAAAAAGTGGTTTAATTGGAGGATTAATATCCGACTTACCCCACTAAAAAAAATGACGGAAAACACGCATTCAAGATTCTCTAGACATGGTCAAGGTGTGACATACATGTTAAGTGTGTGCTTTACAAGTGAGTGCAAGTGACATGCTTTGACTCTTGTGTATGACCATGGAACTAAGTGCCTAGACTCAATTAAGGACTTAAATATGGCTAAAGCCATTAACAAATTGGTTAAACTGATTAGCAGACTATTTAATTAGATTCGTCGTGATGACTCGAGTAAAAATCTGGACTGTCGCCGGAACAACAGAACTGTCGCCACAGTTTGAAGCTTGTCGCCAAATGACAAACTTGTCGCCAGGCGACAAACAATAAAATGCGGCGCCACGGCCCAAACTTTTGCGCCATTGCTAGAACATTAATCTGGGACTGTTTCCAGTAATTTTACTCTAAGGGGACATGCCTACAGTCGCACTATGTCAGATTCATTACTTTATTAGTCTTTAATTAGTGAAATTAATTAATTAGTTAGACAAAGTCCTTTTTAATCATTAATTAGTTTATTTAGACTTAAACACAAGTCAAACAAACGGTTAGCACATATAAGGTATGCACAAGCAAAGAATGCACAAATAGTTCAAATAGTCACAATATGATGCAATGAGTTTGCAACCTAATCATGGCTCTAGTTCTCTAAGTTCAAGGATATGGGTTAGTTGAAGAGGGTCCATGGTTATGAGTCCGGATGCATCGCGCGGAAGCCTTACCTTTGGAAGGGTTGGCGCGTATGGATGGGACCCCGCAAGTTAAAAAAAACTTGCTTCCACGGTTTGGTGGGTTCACAAACTCGGATGTACCCGTCGTTGCCAGGAGCGTTCGATTGGGTAGATGGAGCGTGAACCCCCAGAGGGTTATGTCCATTTGTAGAACACATATGGGTTTCAAAAAAGAGAGAAAAACTCAATCAAGAAGTAGAATCGAGCCAATAGTGCTAGAAATGGTCAAAACAAGAAGGTAGAGTTCTTGCTCGATATTGGAAGAACTTGGCGCCAGACTACAGGGACTGTCGCCGCAAAAGTACCCCTGTCGCCAAGCGACAGCACTGTTGCCAGGCGACAGAAGCACTTTATAGGCGCCAAGCCCTGTTTTCTAGACGCTAGTTCCTACAAGCCTCAGCAGGTATCTACGTTCTTAGAATTTTCCAGATTTCGCAGTATTATTTCAATTCTAGTTGTGAAAGATATTTCTCAAGTTTCCTACGTGTAAAAATCCTATGTTTTTGACTCATTTCGGATGGTATATCCAATGAGGACCTTTTATATGCATAAGACAATAATGCTAATCAAAATTACGCACATGAAATACTTAGAACTTTTCAAGTCTCATCCACTCATTCTAAATCATTGCTGAAATAAATTTCAGGAATTAAAATAGAAATCCTCCCCAGCAGAGTCGCCAAAAATTGTAGGGAATATTTCAAGCATTACCCCAAACTTGAACCCCACTGTGATCATACACTTAAGTATGGTGGCGTCCAAAGGGAAGGAAGCTAGAGCAAAAGAGTCGCCAACAAGTTTTAGGAACTTGTAAACCGTTCACGAGGTGAAGGTTACACCCCTTAACGATCCAGGAGATCGTCAACTCCAAAAGGTTTGGAACCATGACTGGTGTTCGGGGATGAAGGTACAAATCCAACCTAAAAGAGATTGAACCTGCCCTAAATAGGCCTCTACTTTATTCTTCTCGTATTCATGTGCGCTTTCTGACTAACATGCAATCAATAGATTACCCTAAACCTGTTTAATCTATGTTGGTTGAATATTAATGCACAAATAAAACTATTATTGGCAATCACTTGAATTATAATCATATTAGCCCTAAACAAGATCATTAATTATCTTATTAAGCGTGATTACAAGTACAAATTCCCTTTAAACATGCATAAAAGGCGTGATCAAGCAATAACAATAAATAAGCATCAAGCAACATGATAACAATCATAATAATAATAATGATAATTATCATAACAATAACTATAACAACAAAATAATCATGTTAAAGCATAATATTAGCAAGATCCTAGGCATGATACTAACAAGATTAATAACAAATCCTAGCATGTCACTAAGCATTAAAGATCAAAGATTTAGACCTAACACGATACTAACATGCTATTGATATGATATTAGAAAGCATAGGAAGCACCCTAAACATGATACTAGAAAGCAATAATAACATCCTAACATGATGCTAGGAATTAAACAAATTTAAACATGCTTTCTACAAGAATAGAGCAATAAGATTACATACTTTGATGCCTCGTATCTCTTTCTAATAACAAAATACACGCGTTAGTAACTTCAAGGAAAAGTATAAAATCAAACAATCAAATTAAATAATTAAATAGAGATTAGGGACCAAACCCTTAGAAATTATAACCTTTCACGTCTAGGGCGAAGGCAACTTCGAACTTGGCTAGGTGTTTCTAGATCTTGTGAATGCGAAATCGTGTTTGTGAAAAGCTAGAGAGATGAGAGCTTAGAGACAATAGATTAATTGTAGATTGTAGAATTGATTATAGATTTTGATGAATAAAAACGGAGGTTCAGGACCCTATTTATAAGAAAACAACCCGGAAATAGGTAGAATTTGATAAGGAATAAAACTCCACGCTGTCGCCGCAAAACCAAACTTGTCGCTTGGTGACAAGGTCTATCGCGTGGCGACAAGGCTTGTCGAGTAGAGACAGGCTTGTCGTTTGGCGACAGCCTGGATTACTACGCGCTTTCAAACACGGAGTCCACTTATCAATCAAAATTGACTTGTAAAGTCTGTATGAAAACTGAAATCGTATTTTTCATAAAATAATATTTTATTCCAAGTAAAACTTATCAAAATATAATTATTAATTCTAATTTTATTAGGACTTAAGAGAACCTTCTAGAGAATTCTAGAAGACTATAATTAATTCTAATAACTTTAGGAATAATAATTAACATTAGGCCCTCCCCTAGATCATCGGGCCGCATGTAAAGATCAAACCGGGTCCAGTTTAGTATTTTGGCCATAACTTCCTCATTATTCATCGGAATTAGGCTTATAATATATCGTTGGAAAGCTCTTTGCAATCCCCATACAACTACACTATTATTGGACCCTTGTCGTGTACCAAACTAAACTGGATTGGCTATTTTCATAAAATAGAGTTGTTTTTCGAAAACAGAAAGAAAGAATTTTTAATAAAAACTAACCGCAACACTTGACCTTTCACACTTTCACTTCGTTCGATAATCATTCGACGCAAAAGGTATTCATCACTGGGTTTGGTTTTGGGGAGACACAAATGGGTGTCTACACTTATCCTCAATAGTTTCTTCCAAGATAAAAAATCACTCACATCATCAATTCATTAAGTTAAGGAAACACTCTTCAAACATAGAGATATCAAAACAACAAATCAAGGCAAAAAATTAATAGTCTTTAGCATAGCTAGTAGTCACTTTCATGCTTTGCATCAAATAATAGAAAGGTCTAATATTAATGCCTCTTATTCCTCATGTAGTCAACTTGTTCACTCAATAAACAAAATAAATACATAGAAGAAAATATAGCAATCTAGAGACATGAGAATTCCAATATGCATAGCCAATCACTCGTTATATGTATAAACATGGCATAAGCACAAAATTGCTAAAACGAATTATTATAGTAAAAGAGATAATTCAATTGTGATGCATGGAGATTGCCAAATATTGTGGTACATGGAGATAATCCAACATTATGGTGTATGGAGATAAACCAACATTCACATACAAAGTCATGGAGCATAAATCAATTGCTTAAAAGAAAAAACAAAATATTCCACCACCCAAGACTTTGAGTCCAACACTAATTTATCATATTACTCTTTCCCCCACATTGGATGAAAAAGGTCTTTCACTAGGTATTGAAATTAGACATGAAAAACTCTACACATTTCACATGGGGTTCATAAGAACTAAATTCCTACAAGAAAAATCTATAAACTCATAGAACCATAACCCCCACATGCCAAAGTTAAGTCTAAAATCAAAATATAGTTGATAATGGAGAAAAGGAATATGTGAACATACCTCCATAGTGCCTCTAATAATTTACCTTAGCGATTAATGACGAAAAACCAAATGACCACCACTTGTAGTGATTGTACATCCACTAAGCATTTTTAGCTTCTTGAAGCACATTTGGATCCATGTTCTTTACTTGAAACATATTGACATTATGCGGAGTTTTACTAGGCATAGCATTAAAAGAAATAAAATTCTTAAGAATCACATTCCACACAAAAAGAGATTGATAATGATACTTTAAACAAATGCCAATAATAAACCAAATCGAACCAAGTAAGAACAAGAATGAACAAAACATGCAATAAGAATTAATACTCTTGAAAACTCTCTCTTAAGGTGGACAATTAAAGAAGTAAAATAATCTAACCATTGAATAATAATTCAAACATTATCATACTTCAAAAATTCATCGCAAGGTTAACACAACTTAGTTAACATACTAAAATATCAAAAATAGTCACCAAAAGTATTTCAAGAGTATTAAAAAAAAATTAATAAAAGTAGTCATCCATTCCCAACAAGAACTATGACACCACTAAGAGTCACAAATACAACAACCACTAAGGATGTTCTCCATGGAAATGATACACATATGACTCTTAGCTTCACAAAAAAATCACATGATTCTCGTTCAAAAACTTCTCATATTTAATAAATTGATAGAATTAATACAAGTTTTTGAAAAGAAGTATGCAAAAAGAGCGTTATCATGAGCATGAACAAAGTCTTCACAAGCAACATAAACATATATATGTATATCAACACATATGTACCAAAAGTAATAGACTTTGACATTGCATCACACTCCACATAATCACAAAATTCATGGTAAAACTTATAAAATTTACAATTTAACAAGTCTTAAACAACCATGAACTACTATCTATTAAAATAGGCATGTAAACATTAGGAACACAACATATTGCTAAAAGAAATTTAGTCTAAAGCAATAACCTAACATTTACTTTCTCAATGAACAAAACAACATATATGTTCAAAGAACCAACAAATTGGTAAATAAAACCAATTAACATATTTCTAAGTACTAAGTCCAAACCACCATCTTAGAACAAGGACATAGTAATAATCAATCATACCATGTAATATCACACATATATAACATGGATTATACATTAGCCTATAAACTAATAATCATGTAACAAATACTACATTATGGACAAAATAATCATCTAATATTATAATGCCAAAAGTCACAACTCATGTATTTGCCAAGATGATTATTAGAATTAAAATCACATGCTAAGCATACTAAAAATTAAAATTAATTTAGAGAGGACCTCCCTTGAATTAATTCAAGTGTCAAAGATGAGCATTCTCCGTAGTACGCCCAAATTTCCTCTCCAAAAATGCAGCTCAACTTTGAAGCCATAATTCTCAAACGTGAGCAGCTATCAACGATCTAACCGTTGAAAATGAAGCCTCATATGTCCCAAAAAATCTCCCAAAATTTCGGCCCAAACGGAGAACGATTGACCTTTGATCGGGGACCATTTCCGAGACTGTTCCCAGAAAAACGTGAATAGAATTTTTCTTCAAAAAATAATTTTCCTTGCACATTTAATCTTTCGATCAATACCCAATTGGTAGCCAATGAAAATATATAATTTCAGTTTCAAATTGTTGTAATATAAGAAGTATTTTCAAGGCTATATTGAAATTTTGGGTGGAAGGTTGGAGCCAAGTAACTTATCCCAATATAGAGTATGTGTTTAAGCAAGTTTGTGTTTGATATGTATTTCTTGTATATCTCAAAATCAGAATACATCCTCCAATTTTATAGAAATGATTGATGGAAGAAGATGAAAGATCATGGAGGAATCTTCTATGAACAAGGAAATGAAATCAGAAATATTATGGTGATTAAAACACCATAATCAACCTCTTAAATGGGGGGTTGCAAGAAATCAAACAAGAAGAGGAATCCAAGGGAACCGTTGCAGTCCAACGGACAAACACGCGCCCGATCGGGCGGACACTCCCTTTTTCCAGACGCCTTCTCGCTTCCGATCGGGCGGAGCTCGCCCGATCGGGCACCTGATCGGGCGCCCATATCCGACCCTTTGAATTTCCTTTCTTTATTTCCAACAATAATATTATTAACCACTATATTAATGTAATTAGGAATATAGTGAATATTCGTGATATCTTCAGTTGTATATAGTTTCCTAAATTGTTAGAATATATGCATTATATTTAATGTATATATCTTCACTCTTTGTATACTTATCATAGTCTAGCAATTAGTTAGGCTTTAGTTTAGTTAATAGTTATCCCATGTACTAAGGTATTTAGTTAGGAGATTATCTGCGTAGCTAACTCTTAATTAGCTTGTATATATTATGTTTAATGATAATAATGCAAACCTCACGGAATCAGTTTCCTTTATAACCCCTCTTTTATAACCTATCACCTCACCAACAGGCTTGGCTTTCTAATGTGGAGTAATGAAAGATTTAGGGCTAATTTAGCACCTAATATCGTCATTACCCCTATTGGTAACATCACATGGAAACAAACACATTAGTTATAATAATAATGATTAAGGAAATTAAGAAAGGAATAAAGATAATACTTTGAGCTAGATGTAGCAATTTTTTTGATAACCCTTCTTGCTTATCAAGGATTAAAAGATGATAACTCCTTAATTAAAGTGAAATAAAAGAGATTAAGTGATGTTTTTTGGAATTTTGAGATATTAAAAGAAATTAGTGCAAAATAAAGCTAATGAACTTTTTTTATTAAAGAAAATAAACTTGAAAAATAAAACTAAATCTTGAGAAACAAACCCTTTTTTTTTTCTTTTAATATAGAATAGGAATACTTAAACAATTAAACTATTTTTTTTAACCAAGATGAAAATAACAACAATACTTGAACTTGAAATATGTTTTTTGTTTTTTTCTATAGGAATTAAAGATAATAACAATACTCAAATAAAAAAATAACAACTTAATAATATGATGTTTTTAATAAGCTAATATCTTAAAAATAAAGCTAAATTAGAGAGATTTTAACTAATGCAAAAGATTAGAGGAGAATTTTTTTAGAGAGAATTTTTAGAGAGAGAATTAGTACGAAATTTTTGGTGTCCTCAAATGAGAAAATTAGGGGGGGTTTTATAGTAAAATAAAGGGGTTAATTTGTAAATTAAAAAAAAGTAAATAAAATATAATTCAAGGATTTAAATGATAAATATCAAGATTTTGGTAATAATGAGAATCTTGATATTAAATTCTTTCGTTTCATATGTAACAAATTACTTAATCTGTTTTGCAACACTTAAATGATAAAATAAAAAAAAAAACCGTAATTAAATCAGACTTTAATATTCATATAATAAAAAGGTTCTAAAATGCCATGGTGTTACAAAAAAAGAAAATATATAACCAAGTCACGTCACAACTCAAAAATACTCACGTGGTATACGTATGACAGAGTGCCTAAATTTATTTAGTGACTATTATACTCACCAAGGTACTAAAACAACACTTTATAAAATAAATATCTCCCTAAGATGTCAGCTCTGAAAGTTACACAAAGGCATTAGGTTACAAAACTTGTTGGGGTGGACAAAATATTTTCAGAGCTTATAAAAAAAATAAAATAAAAAAATAACCCTTGCCCTTATTAGACAGTACATATAAATTTACCCAAGAACATTTAACTATACGACAAATTCTTATACATAAGAGAATTACAAACAATGACCCTTACTAAAAGTATAAAGTAAGGTAAAACATATAAAGTCATAAGATTGACGTGGTCAAAGTGAAAATATACCATGTAAAATCATACTATGTTAAGTCATACAACATAACTTTAAGGTAGTCAAGAGTAAAATATATTCCCTTAACCGAATGACCTAAAAAAAAAGGTGAATTCTTATCTTGTCTTACTCTACTAAAACATAAATTTTTATTTATCATAGTCGTAAGAAGGGAAAAAAAAGATAATAGATACAAAACTAGATCAAAACAACAGGAAAACGAATAAAACAGAAGCCCAAATTCACGTCGGCAATGAACGTAACGGAAAGTATTGTTTGAATAGTGTCAAATAGTGTTTGAAGAGTGTCAAATAGTGTTTGAATAGTGATGTGCAATACGTGATGCGTAAGAAATCCAGCTGTCCCAATTAGCGTCAGATAAATATTGATACAATTAATCCAAATTGAAATTTATTGGATACAATATTAACCGCGAGAAGAAAAAAAAAGGTAATATTATTTCACTATTGATAATTATTCATCAAAATTGACAAAAGGTTACAAAAACTAGACTGAAATAAACAAGTTATACAAAATAAATAAGATAAAAAAAATAATTAAAAAAAAAAGAAAAAAAAGAGAAAAAAAGAGTAAAAGAAGAAGAAAAAACAAAAAATAAAAAAGGAATGTTAGAACCATAATTAGAAATGCATTTCCAACAACAACAAAACAAAAAAAAAAAAAAAAAAAAAAAAGGAACAAGATCCTATATTCTTGCTGCACGTAAACCACTAGAAGTAATAACACAAACGAAACGATTTCTGATCTGCACTATTGACAATCATGAGTCCAAGTAAATGGAAATAGTTGAACAGCGGAATACATAACAAAAAAGCTACGTGAGCTTACTCCATAACCACTCAAATGCATACAAAGGAAAATAAGAATCCTTATTTTTCGCTTCTTCACTTGAATTGTAGATGATTTTACTGACTTAGTGAAAGTATGGTAGAGTTGCCTTTCATAAATTAAATTTACGCGTTGTATTCATACATCCCACATGTATTTTCCTTTTACTCTCGTCCATACAATACTCAATTATCCTTAGATAAATATTGATGGGTTTGGTCCAGACTTATATTTATCGGATCAAGTATTAACTACGGGACAAAAAGACAGTGATATTTTGGTCTACGGTAAAACAAGTGTATATAAATGGAGGTCCCTTTAGTATTATGACATGTAGTACCTCTTTAGGTATGGGAATGTTTGTCATTTCCCTACATTGGTTGGGCATGAGTCTTTGGAGTAGTGGACTTTATTGGTAAGCTGGCCAAATAATAGAGTATTGCACAAATCGTAAAAATCACTAGATAAAAAAAAAGTGCTCTAACACTCTAAGTGAACATACCAAAATACTTACAATACTTTAAAGGGTTAAACAATACTTATTTGTAAAGAAAATGACAAATTCCCCTGGCGAGACAAAAATATTGTATTTTATACTATACGATTATTATACATATACGTATAAAATACGTTCTAAAATACCTACTTTTTACTAGATAAAGAAAATTACCCTTATCCAAAAATCTCCACTTACCACTTATTTCTTATCTTCTTCTATCTCCCTTCTTACCCGAAAAACCAAACAAAAACCACCATTAATTTCGGCCACCATGTTTCAAGATAACCAGGAATATCAGCCTGTCTTTACCTTTGAGGAAGACATGAGGATGATACGGGTGTACTTCATGTACATTGTGGGGCTAATGGTCCTCCTAATGGCTGCATTAATTTACTTGCTAATCCACAAGTAAAGCCAGAAAATTACTTCAATGGAGCAGGGTAAAAATACATGTGGTGTTAGCTGTACTTCAATATTTTGTAATTTAGTAGCTTAGAAGTACAAATTGTAACATGTATTTTGGAAATTATGAATAAAAATCATTATTATTACTCGTTTTCTTCGCTTTAAATAATAAAAAAAAACATCATTAAGTTTATAAAAATATTTAGCAAAATAATAGTAATTATTTGCAAAAATAATAATTATAATAATAAAAGATAATAATAGTGATAATTACAAAAGTAGGATCAAAATTTGGTGTCTACAGATTGCCCCACATTGATTGAGTTTAAATAAAACGATAATCAATGTTTGAGAAAAGGCACAAAATTTTTATATATGCTTCTGAAAAAAAAAAGGAAGGAAAATCCCAATTGATTTTCATTTAAACGTTGGCTTGGGTGCTGTTGAAAAACTGGCTGAAAAATAGAGTGAAATTCTCACTCAATTGCAACACAAATGTTGGCTTGGGTGAAGTTGAAAAACCTGGCTTATAAAAAAATATAGAGTGAAATTCTCACTCAATTGCAACACAAATGTTGGCTTGGGTGAAGTTGAAAAACCTGGCTTATAAAAAAATATAGAGTGAAATTCTCACTCAATTGCAACACAAATGTTGGCTTGGGTGCAGTTGAAAATCTGGCTTAAAAATAGAGTGAAATTCTCACTCAATTGCAACACAAATGTTGGCTTGGGTGCAGTTGAAAAACTGGCTGAAAAATAAAGTGAAATTCTCTCTCAATTGCAACACAAATGTTGGCTTGGGTGCAGTTGAAAAATTGGCTGAAAAATAAAGTGAAATTCTCACTCAATTGCAACATAAATGTTGGCTTGGGCGCAGTTGAAAAACAGGCTTAACCTTGCACTAGTTTAATTTAGACGGATGTTTATTGGATCTTCTAGGCAAAGATCAAAATTCCAAATTGCATAAGTTTAAGGGAAAACAACAATCATTCTTGAAAGAACATAACATAGTCTATGGATTTCGGACGCAAAAACACCAGGTGGTTTGTACAGAGTTTTTGGAAAAGCAAATTCTTTCGGCCTTCTCTTCCTGGCACCATTATCACCACCACCCCTATATAAAGGGAGGTGATGTTCATTCATTCTACACCAAACTAATTCCTTCCTTCTTCTTTCAAGCTTTTCAAGTCTTACTTCTTCTCTCCTCTTTTTTTCTAAGAAAAATGAATGCAATGTATCAGGAAATCAATGAAATCAGTGGAGCTAGAAAGCTCCAACTAAAAGGGGTAGTAGAAAATATTTCTCCACCTTGCCTTTCCCGTTATACAAGTGTCTTTACCAGAACCATCACCCCTCTCCTAGCTATTCAACCTCGGTATGATATGATTCATGCTGCCGTTGAATTTTGGGATGAAGAACGCCATGTTTTTCGCTATGGAGACATGGAAATGACTCCTCTTCTGGAAGAAGTGGAAGGTTTATTAGGTCTTCATAAACGAGGCCGTGTGCTTACTCCTGCTGACCCAAGGGCAACTGATGCGGTCATGAGGGATTTTCTAGGTATACCATTAAATATGGAAAGCAATTACCGTCTGCTTGATATTTTAATGTTAGAGAACTTCCTTGAGACTTTCTCTTTATCTCATTGGGAATTTCCCAACAATGAAAATTTCCAAAGTGCCAAGAAAGAGCTTGCATCCTTTTATTGCTTGGCCTTGTTTTACTCAAGGAATCATTATTTTCCTATCATGTTCGCTGCCTTTCTTTATTGTCACAGATTGAGTCAGGGAAGCGTTTAGGGCCACTTATCCTAGGGGAACTTATGATGGGGCTTGACCATCTGAAACAAAATCCAGGGGCATTTTGTTAAAGGGTGTCCAATTGTGCTTCAACTCTGGTTATGTGAGAAATTCAAGTTGTCTAGACCACCTATTCAAATTCCTTACCAAACCCGACATATTCGGGAGAGAGGTTTTTTCCCTATATTTCGTCAATGTTGTAACCATGGTGCATGGACAGACCTCTTTGCCGAATCTGATGTGGAATGGATCATTTAGTTTCTCAACATAGATTCCATAACAATTAGCACTAGCAGGCGCAGAGGTGTTCAACTTCCTGGATTGTGTTGCGTCACCTTCTATCTTCCTTGGAGATGCTTGAGACAAGCGGGCCAACTCCAACGATTCCTAGAACTCCATAAGCTCCCAGTGGTACCTTGTACCACTTATGAAATTGGTAATGTGGAAGCTCTTAGGTCATCATCTCGTGTATGGCAATTTGCACAAATGCTCCCAGCACTTCCAGTTCTTGAAGATGATGTTCCTACCGCGTCCTACACAACGTAGTTGTTGGAGGACCTTGAGGACAATGCTTGAACAAATCCTTAGAAGGATTTCCTTATTGTACTTCAATACTTGTACTTTTGTTTCCCTTGTTTGTGTATTTTAATTCCAAAAGAAGAAATCATATCCGAAGGCATTGGCCTTTCGAGTATGGTGTACATGGTTGTTGTTTTCATGGTTAATGGCTGTAATCTCGCCAAAAAACGAGGGAGTTTGTGTTATATTTGAATAAAAAAAACTGTTTGTTTGTTGTAATCATATTTTGTTAAGCATCGACTTGATCATGATCTTTTAATAATAATAAATATTTCTACATGACCCTTAAGCATGCAACGCAAACATGAATGAAATCTAAACTTTAACATGATACACATATACCTATCTAAAGCTAGTAGGAGATTCACGTTTTTTTTCCTTCTTTTTTTTTTTGCTAATCTCACAAATACAACACTGTACCAATCAAGAATAATAATTTTTTAACTGATCAAGGTTAGTGAAATGAACAAAATCATTTCCATCAAGATCCATCAATTTTACTGCTCCTGCTGGTGTAAGATGTTTGACCAGGAATGGACTAGACCAGTTTGGCTTGAACTTTCCACGCGGGTCATGAATCGATGCTCGATTTTCCTTAAGTACCAAATCTCCTTCTTGTATATTCCTTTCCCTGAACTTTTTATTAAAAGCCCGAGCAATGCGTCTTTGATAAATTTGAATGTTGTGAAGGGCTTGTAACCTTCGTTCGCTTGCTAAAGAAAGTTCATCGTATCGTTCTTTAATCCATTGTTCTTCAGATATCTTGCTTTCATTCATTACGCGAAGCTATTGAATCTCTGTTTCGATTGGAAGAAGTGGATCCATTCCATATACCAAAGAATATGGAGTAGTCCCAGTTGCTGTTCGAATGGAAATTTTGTATCCCCGCAGTGCATAGGGAAGTTTATCAGGCCATTCTCTAGCCCTATCCGTCATCTTGGCGATTATCGTCTTAATGGTTTTGTTAGCTGCTTCAACAGCTCCAATGGTTTGAGGACGATAGGGAGATGATTGGTGATGCCTGATTTTGTACTTGTCAAGGGTTTCTTTAAGATGACCTTCAAATTGTGAACCATTGTCGGAGATAATTTCAAAAGGTACCCCATACCGACATATAATGTTATTGATCACAAATTTTGAAACTTGTTTTGCCCCTATTTTTGAATATGATGATGCCTCCACCCATTTCGAAAAATAATCAACAGCAACCAATATATATTGATGCCCGTTCGAAGCTTTCAGATATATTTGCCCAATGATATCTATGCCCCAGCTGGAAAAGGGCTATGGCAAAGTAAAATTATTCAGGTTAATAGGCGGCATATGATTAAGGTTTGCAAATAGCTGACATTTTTTACATGTTCGTACGAAATGGATGCAATCACTTTCCAAGGTGGTCCAGTAATACCCTACTTGAAGAATCATCCGAGCAAGCATTCGTCCATTCATATGAGGCCCACATTCTCCCCCATGACTTCTTCCATGATCCTTTGTGTCTGTTCCCCATCGATGCATAATTGCAAATTTCCATCAAAACTTTTATGATACAACAAACCTTTTAATATTGTGAAATGAGAAGCTAGCCTTCGAATAGCCAACTGATCCTTCTTGTGACTACCTTCAGGATATTCTCCATCGATTAGATACTTCTTAACATCAGTATACCAAGCACCCTCATTATAATCTTGGGTTAATAGAGAAATTGTTGGTTCAAAATTAACCACTGGAATTTCTTTTTCTATAATCGTTACCGATTGTACCTTTACATCATCATCCCAAGTCAAATTTACCGCAAGATTTGCCAAAGCATCGGTGAAGCTGTTTTGCTCGCGAGGGAGATGTTTGAACTCTTTTTCTTCAAAGCATGGGATAAACTGTTGAAGATACTTCGTGTACATTTGCAACCTTTCATCCCAAACTTTCCAAGCTTCAATAGTCTAGGAAATTATGAGATAAGAATCACCGTATACCGTGAGATTTTTTGCACCATCTGCTAATGCTGCTTTGATTCCATAGATGCAAGCTTCGTATTCAGCCGTGTTATTCGTTGTTGTGAAACTAAGCTTCACAGCGAAGGGAATATGTACTCCGTAAGGATCAATTAATAATACCCCTGCACCATTGCCCCTTCTGTTAGAGGTTCCGTCGAAATACATCTTCCATTGTGACGTACTAAGACAGAAAATATGTTAATCTGGAAAATCATCATCAAATTCATCACCTGATATAGGTCCATCAGCCAAAGCTTCAAATATAGCCCTCCCTTTGACAGACTTTTGATTCACACATTAAATGTCAAATTCTGAGAATATCGCATGCCATCTTGCTATTCTTTCACTCAAGATTGGCTTCTCAAAAATGTACTTGATTGGATCTAACCTCGAAACTAGATAAGTAGTATGTGCTTGCAGATAATGTCGAAGCTTCTTCGTTGGGTAAATAAGGGCAATGCAAGCTCTCTCCAAAGGAGTGTATCTAGTTTTATACTCAAGGAACTTTTTGCTTAGGTAGTAGATAGCTATTTCCTTCCTTGTACCCTCTTGGTATTGTGCCAAAAGAGCTCCCATGGCTGTTTCCGTGATAGTAAGATATAATATCAAGGGCTGCCCCGGCTTTGGTGGCATTAATACTGGAGGATTGGAGAGGTATTCTTCATTGAATCGAATGAAGCCGACATTCGTCTTTCCATTTTGTAGGAACATTGTTCTTAAGTAACTTGAATATAGGTTCACAGCGGGTTGTCAATTGTGATATGAACCTACTTATATATTGGATTCTACCAAGAAATCCCCGAATCTCCTTTTCCGTTCTTGGCGGGGAAAGCTCTTGTATGGACTTTACCTTGTCAGAGTCGACTTTAATTTCGTCTTGACTCACAACGTAGCCTAGAAGTTTTCCCGAAGTTACTCCAAATACACATTTTTGAGGATTTAGTCTTAGATTGTATTTCTTAATTCTGTTAAAGAATGATTTAGAGCATCAATATGCGTCTCACGATCATGACTTTTGACAATCATGTCATCAACATAGACCTCCACAATATCATGAATGAGATCATGCAAAATCATCGTTGCAACCCGTTAATAGGTGGCCCTAGCATTCTTTAATCCGAAGGGCATTGCTCTATAACAAAAGGTTCCCCATGGGGTAATAAAAGAAGTTTTGGACATGTCCTCTTTTGACATGAGTATCTGATTGTATCCTGAGAATCCGTCCATGAATGAGAACATGACGTGTCCGGTAGTGTTATTAACCAGAACATCAATGTGGGGCAATGGAAAATAGTCCTTTGGTGATGCTGAATTTAAATCCCTAAAATCAATGCATACTCTGACCCTTCCATCTTTTTGGGCACTACCACCACATTTGCCAGCCATTCTGGATGCTTGATTGGTTTGATGAAGATGGCATCAAGCTGCGTTTGAATTTCTTCTTTAACTTTGAGACTAACTTCTGGTTTCATTCAACGAAGCTTTTGTTGCTTTGGCTTGCTATCGAGGTAGAGTGGTATACGATGTTCAGCAATATTACAATCGACACCAAGCATATCAACATAAGACCATGCAAACACATCCACATATTCTTTAAGTAAAATAATGAATGCATTTTGTTCATCAAGGGAAAGGGACGATCCTATCTTAACTTCTTTTACATCATTATCCGTGCCTATGTTTACAATTATAAACTCTTCCATGGGTGTCACGCATGATTTAGGTTTATTGAAAAGTTCATTATTAGAAAATGCATCATGATCAAGAATAATTTCTTGTACGCAGATATGTTTACAAGCAACTCCTTCGATATCTTCATGATAGGAGATATCAGGTAATGTATGGATAGATGATTGGCTAGATGATGAGCTATCGGTTTCATAACCGTCTGAGGTAGAGGATTGAAAAGGATATAGTTCGGGGAAAGGAAGGAATTGTTCTTGAGTTTTGGGTCGGATATTGTTTTAAACTTTTGTTCTTATTGGAGTGATAAGAGTAATGGGATCGAATCGGACTTCGTAATCAGAAATTGGTGAAAACAAGCCTGTTAGAACTCCTTGCTTTAGATGGTCAGCCCAATCAATATCTTTCTTAAATACTGGTTTCTTATCAAACCATTTCTTAATAGATTCTTTATTCCTTGCTTCTGCAAAGAAAATTTCTAACCCAGGGTGAATTTTCTCTTTATCCAAGTCATACCAAGGATCAGGAAACTCATAAAATGGTTCAATGTCGTTTTGTAACACAAATTGCCCATTCAAAGTGAAAGACTTCCTTTTCGTAACATTTGAACTCATTTTTTCATCGAAACCCAAGCCATGACAATTTCGCTTATCAATCATTGGGATCGGGTGCCTCATGCCTTCACCATTCCGTCCTAAACCAATTCCTATAACATAACCCATTTTCAACATCAATTGAAGTTCTCTGGTAAGTGTTTGTGGTATTGGATCTTTGGTTGGTCATTGATTGGCAAAGAATACCTAAACATTACTCGAGATTAGGATTTCCTCCTTTTTTTTTTTGAAAATAAAAAAGTAAATGATAAATGCAAAAATGCATGCGGAAAAAACATTTAAAAGACGTCTGTTAAGTAAGATAAGTTAGAGGGGTGTTCATTCCAAAAAAAAAAAATCTTTTAATTATTTTGGGTTGTGCCATAAGGTTGCCTACGTATCTCCGGACAAATTTTGTATTTACTCTTTTTTTTTTGGAGAATCAGAACCGTCGTTTTCATAATGGTTGAAAAAAAATGATTTTTTTGAAACAGCTGCACTCGATCAGAGTTGCCTACGTACCCAAAAACAATGTGCGTACAAGTACAATTTTTGTGTATGATCATGAAATAGTTCTTTGGGGGACCAAGCTGTACGTAGTTCTTTGTACCAAAAGAAAATATGCATGGTTTACAAAGTTCATACTGCCCCTCTCATTCATCCTTCTTATTGGAGGGCAAGATAGAGGTCATCATGTTGTTGTTGCGGATTCTTCCTTCCCCATGTAGAGATATTCCTTAGGCTTTAGGGTTTTCAATAGTCTTGGGGCAATCTTTCTCGTAGTCTTGTTGAGATATCTTCTCTAAATAGTGACAAGCAATCAAAAGAGTGGGATCGTCTTCGCGTGTCAAAATGGAAAGGGCATTTATAGACACTTTCTGATTCGGGCAGGAAATTCCAGTGGTGTGCTTTATGCACCAATGGAGGGCGTGACATTCGTTAGTATCATGACCATGTAACTAATAATAGTGACAATATTTGTTGAGATTTGGCCCAACAGGATCAGGCCATGCTCGACGAGGTAGTGGCTTGATACGACCTTCTTCGAGTAGTTGAAGGAACAAATCAGCTTGAGAGGCCTGTGGTTGTGCCGGGTTTGTCCCTAGTACGTCAGACTCGGGATGGGCTGGAGTGACGATTTCGTGATCAATGAGATCCTAGATTGCACACTTAAGGTCATAACAAGTATCTGTTCTACGCCCATACAAATGACAATAACTGCAATATTGTCTCATATCGGTTCCATGTGGTGGTAATGAATACACATAGCTCTTTGCCCGAAGAATACCTTTTTTGTTCAAACGATTGTACACCATACTCAATGGTTCGTTGATTCGAGTGAATATCCTCCTGTTAGCCCTTTCACCTTGAGGGTGCACCTTAGGCCTTCTTTCTTGCAGTCGATAAGCATCAATTTCGTAACCATGTCTCTCCATGTGCGAGAGGTCGGCGTATTTGATGGAGACCATATGACGATAATAAAAATCATTTAACTTCCTTAGTAATATCAACATGAACTCCCGATCAGTAATGGGAAAACGAAGTTGAGCCCGAATGTAAGAACATCTTGAAAAGAGATGTGAAAATGATTCCCGGTCACTTTGCTCCATATTCATTAGCTTCAGTTTTTCAGTGTCAATCTGTCGAAATTCAAATGCCCAATCACTAAATGCTTGAGCTATTTCTCCCCAAGAACCTTTACTTGTTGCCCCCTGAGGTATAATACCAGGATAACGCTGGTCCACCCAGACTTCTGTTGAACAACATGGGAAAATTCTCTTTTGGAACATTTAAAGGATATAAGGTGTTCACAAAGTTGTATAAATGGAGGATGGGATCTCCCAACCCATTGAACTTCTCGAATTGTGGGAGATTAAGGTAACTATCTACATGTTTGTAGTTAGGGAAAAGAATCAACTCCTCCGGGTACACTAACCTTCTATAGCACGGGACATCGAAATCCAAATCAAAATCCTCGGCCCTAGACCTTTTTCGAGGTCCCTCATCATGACCCTGTCTAAAAGAATTACTTGTCCAAGATTCTCCTCTAAAACATGGGTCATTGTCTTTTGGGCGGACTCGAACCGCTGACATCCGCCACAGGGAGTTTTAGGCTCTTCTTCTGCCTCGTCTTCATTGGACCAGTTTGTTCCACCCCTAACTTCTTGGGAATTAACCTCAGAGTCATTGTCATCTTCTTGAAGCCCTTCTTCTGGATCTTCCTCAGTTTCTTCTTCTTCTGGACCTTCCTCGGTTTCTTCGTCTTCCTCCAAGTCTTCTCCGGTTTCTTCTTCTTCTTTCCATGAGCCTATTGAATCAAATCCAATATTATGAATAGTGAATCCGTCTAATCGACTACCCTATTCTTCATCTAAGTGGAGTACCGATTTTCCAATACTAGAAACATTCATAACTTCTGGATTACCCACGAGCGTCACTGCTCCATGATCCGTGAGCAACTTCACCTTTTGGTGTAAGGTAGAGGCTACTGTCCTGTTTTCATGAAGCCAAGGTCTACCCAGTAGAAGGTTAAAGCATGCCTCAATGTCAATTACCACAAATTCCACATTTCTAGCCACTGGCCCATATTCCAAAAGTAACTCAATTGACCCCAAAACATCTCTTTTGGTATTGTCGTAAGCCCTAACAACCTGGCTTAAAGGTGTCAAGTCTTCTTTCTTATAACCGAGCTTCGTCATAACTCGATAAGGACATACATTGATGGCAGAACCATTGTCAATAAGTACCCGAGGTATTATCCATCCATGGCATTTCACAGTTATGTGCAAAGAGTTATTATGGTTGACACTCTCTGGGAGATCATTGTCGGTAAACATTAAAGTGCAGTCGGCCCCATGAATAAGTCCCACCATTTGATCCGGTGTTATGGATGGATCAATTGAAACTTCATTGAGATGTCCTAGAACAGCAGCCCGATGGGGTTGTGAATGGGTCAATAACTTCCATATAGAAACATTTGCATTAACCTCCTTCATGCGCTTAATAGCATCATCTTCTTCCTTATTCTCCTCTGCTAATTCCTTGTCTTTTTCTTTCCTTCTCAAGGCTTCCACGGGGTTCTCATCTTCAAGATATGAAGGTTTAAAGTGACGACTAGAGCGAGTCAAATGAGCCACATGTAGATCTTCGTCATCACTAAGATCGTCAAGGTAGATCGGACATCGAAGATTACTAGGGGTATTAAGGTGTGCCCCAACATTTTTCTCAGCAATTGACAACAACGAGAAAGCATCCTCATCGTCATCTATTAGGAAAAATGCCCCATTATAACCCATAGTGGCGCAGACATCAGAGAAAGGTTCTTTATTGAAGATAACATCGGAACCCTTGCATGGCACAAGCTTGACCTTTTGCTGAGTGGAGTGATCATACACAACACACACATAATTCTCGGATAATGGCATCTCATACATTTGAGAGGCATTTTGGACCTTAATAATGTTGGATCAATCTGGTTACTAAAAGTGGAGATGGTGTTAATAGAGACAGGAGGCTTATGATTGGGAAGAGGATTATTAGTGATGCTTGGTTGTGTATTTTTAAATTTATCAAAGGATGCCCCAACTGAAAGCCTTCCTCCATCTACTAGATCTTGAATACGGCGCTTGAATGCTGAGCAATTTTCAATGTCATGCCCAGGCCCTTGATGGAATTCACAGTGTTGGTTTGGGTTGTAGCTGGGAGGAGGGTTTCTTGGAGGTGGCCTTGGGTTCAAAGGTTGAACAAGGTTGGCCTTTTTTAATTTGGAGAAAGCTTGAGCGTAGGTCATGTTCAATGGAGAAAAATATCTCTGTGGCCTGAGTTGGAATGCTGGAGCGGTGCCAATATTGTGTATCAAGTTTGTTGGTTTTGAGGGTATTGAGTCATTGTTATTGGTTTTCCTGTTGCTCCCAAACTTAGGATTTTAAGAGGTGTTACTGCTGCTCCCTTCATCCTTCTTGATATCTCCCTTTTTTATGGCATCCTCCGCCAAGGTCCCTGTTGATATGAGAGCCTTGAATGACAAAAAATACTGGAAAGCCATTCGTCCTTGATAGACGGGAAGAAGATTCTTCACAATCATCTGTAATTGTTCTTCTTTGTTTGGCCTATTTACCATCTTTGCAGCTTTACTTCTCCACCTAGTGATAAAGGCAGAAAACGTTTCATTATGATTTTGGGCAGTTGTCTCCAAATCCCTCCTTGTCACATCGATCTCTTTGTTATATCTGTATTGGCTAGAAAATTCTCGCACAATATCAGCCCATGAAGTTTTCTTTGAATTTTCCAAATTAAGAAACCAATGAGCAGCAACCCCATCTAAATATTATTGAAACAATTGTGCCATTAAAGGTTCATCAACACCCCAAGGACTCATAGCCCCTACGTATAGTTTCAAGAAATTAGTGGGACTTCCTATACCATTGAATCTCATGAGATTTGGCATCTTATACCCAGATGGCAGTCATGCTTTCAGAAATAAGGTGAGACCATGAATATCCAACCAAGGTTTCGCTTTGGTCATACCCTTCAGTACTTCCTTGAGCTTGAGAATATCTTCCTCGATCTTGGTAGGAGCTTCTCTATCACCGTTTCCATCATCTAAATGCAATGGAGAAGCTACCTCTGAATCATGGTGAGGAGGAGGAGCACTAGCACTCTATCTTAACAAACTCTATATTGTTTGTTCCATAGTATCTTGATGATCAAGGATAGCTCGCATCATTCCTCGAAAATCATTAGATGGATCAGGGTTTAGCGAACTTTCATGACCAGGAATCTCAGACATTTCGCTTGGTGGAGAATGAATTTCCCTTGGCGTCGAACGACCCGATGAGAAGGCTACTGAATCAGATAGTAAACTGTGAGAAGAAGTTCGACGGACAAGCCTAGATCCTGTGCGGGTCCAGGTAGATTTCCTGCGGTAAAAAGGGAACATTACAAAAACTTCTTTGACAAGCTGAAAAAAAGTAAATAAAAGATTTTTAAAAGAAATGAACATTCCTTCCTTTTTTTTAATAAAAAAGGAAATTTTTCTTTTTTTTTTCAAAAATGACTTGGACCCTACTACGAAGATTCCTTGCGTGTTGAACACACCATTGGTTCTCGGCTTATAAAAACCTGAAACTTGAATAAGGATTGTTCACCCAAACTTCTTCTCTCTCTAAAATCTCAAGTGTTTTCTTTTGAGATTTTTCTCACTTTGCTCAAATTTGAGTTATGGATCCTAATGCCTCACGCGTTAGAGATTTAATTCACTTCTTCTTTAACACTTCGCGCTCTTCCCTCCAAGAATTACAAGAGAGAGAATGCAACAAGATTCTTAGTTCAATACGACCAGAAGATCATCCATCTCAATTTTCTAGGGAGAACCTTTCTCTCCCTTATGATTAAAATTCTACAGCTATCCCACCTCCAGTTCCTCTAGTGAAACTTGCACTAGTGATTGGTCCACCCCAGGTATTCGAGATAAATAACTCTCCAGAGTCAATCTTCTTATTTGTGGCAGATACAATGGTGCTAACATTGTCTCTGTTCCTACGTTTCTCTGGAGACTCGGTTTACCTATCATAACTACTATAAGTCAACAAAACCTCCCTTTTGCTAACCAACTTGTAGAGAGTCTGAACCTACCATCACATTTCCCTTTTAATCTTCCCATGTATTCGTCTCTCAGGTTATTACTTTGGGATGCTCGTGAGTATTGTACGAGTCAAATATTAAATAATATCTCCATATTACATAAAACCTATCTCCCTACTTGTTTGGTTCTACTCATCTCTAATTTGTCAATCGGCAAGGAGGTCTCTGAAAATATAGACGTAACAAAGTCTTGTATTTTTTTGGGGCATAATTCTCTCCTATCAACTCTATTCCTATGGAGTGACACATGTTTCTTTTCACTCACTCGATTGTCTGAAGGATCAAAGCCATATCGGCTTATAATACCCATCGCAGTATTTATTCTGGGACTTCCTCACGCCAAGGGAGAGGCCCGCCTCAAAGCTCAGTTAATCATCCTTGGTTGGGTATATCAGATTTCATAACCTATAATAATTTAACAATGATGATGGGTGGTCCTTTAAACTATCGAGAATCTAAGGAGAATTTTCTTCAGAAACTACCTCTGCGTCATAGGCTTTATGTATCTCGTCTCCCTAAGACTTTGTGGTCAATAGGTCAAAGGAGTCTCTTCATAATAATAGATAGATTAACTAGGGCATTGTCAACTACTTCTTGGTCACATGAAGATCCCCATACTCTGTCTTTAGCCACTTTATCAGATGGCTCAGATGGATGTAGAGGTGGGTATACATTGCGAGAACCTGGGCATGTCTGGAAGTTTGGTTTTGGTTCACGACTTAGAGGGCCCAGTTTTTCCTTTTTCTCGCTTTGCTTACTGCAAAATGGGTTGCAAAAGGCTCGCTCTCCAGAGGTGAAACAATTAGAAGTAATGATGGATGTTAACCACTTCATCTTATCTCTGGCTAGGCTTGATGTCTACCCAGCAAATGCTGAGCAAAAGTTGTGTGACATACTACTCCTAATGCGCTCTCATGGTTGGGAAGTTAGTATTCTACATTCCCCTCAAGACATGCTTCGAGGAGCCTGCCTTATGGTTGATCATTGCCAAGGGGTTTACTTGGGGTCAAACATAGGTGTTTGAAGCTCCACCGTCTCCTGATATTCAGTTAGGGCCTTTTTCACCTTTGTATTATGCATTTTTTTAGTTCACTGTTATGGTTATATCACTATATAAATATGAATTGATGTTCTTTTCCGTCTATTTTCCACCTCATGAAGGAAAGTAAAAAATAAAAAATAAATAAATAAATGAAACCTGCAACAATAACAAACTGTTAGTGGCCGGGCCCTAAGGCTGCCTACGTATTTCTGAGTGCGGAAATGTGCTGAGTGTAATGTGATTCAGGAAATCAGGCCTATCGTAGTTCGACATAAAAATGAAACCAAATTTTTAATTTTTGCAACTGCACTCAAAGCGAGCTGCCTACATACCCTGTTACAAGATTTTTTTTATTTTTTCATTTTTTCATTTTTTTAGGGATCAAGTCGCTCGTAAATCACATAAAAAAACTTTTACAACAAACTTTAATGAAAATGTAACTAAGGTCACTACCATGCATCTATTTCCCCGGTCAAAAGTCGCTTCTCCCAAGCAGCTTTCCGTTTGGCAACATAGAAAGGGTTATCTCCTTTGTCCAAGATCCATGATGCCCATGCTTTACATACTACCATGCACGACTCCGTTGTAAAAAGGTCGATGTTGTCGAGGAAGATGTAAGGTTCCATGATTTCTCGAAGAGATGCCACTTTATTTGCAGATATTTCAACCCCCTCACAAGCACTTGCTATATCTTTGTCATAAAGCCAATTAAACCTCCTTCGGATATCATTAGCCTTTGCCTTATTGGGCATCCAATTTGTCTTGTCCCGTTCATCCTCTGGAATAGGAAAATATATTGTTCTTTTTGCAAATGATGGGTGCCTTATTTCAACAAGTTCATCATTTTCTATGCAATGACCCGTTGTACTTATGGTGTTTATCCAACCGCCATATTGTGACGTGCTTTCACCTTCATAGGCTCCCCTACTATAGTCACCACATATAGTGATGATGCCCCATGATGCTCTCATTCTTAGCTTTTGATGTAAGCTAGATGAGACTGCTTTACACCCGTGCAGCCAAGGTCTCCCTAGTAACAAGTTGCATGAGAGTCGAAAATCCACTACTATAAACTCTATGTTGAACAGAACATTCTCATGTACCAAAGGTAAGACTATAGATATGTAAATCATTTTACCCTAGCTCGTACAAGTATTCTCGGGAACAGAGATTAATGTCAGATTCGGTGTCAACCAATATGTGATTAATATAACTTGAATTTTGTCGAAGAGTGATATGCAGTGGTTCAATATGATAGTGATTATGGGGTAAATCGCTATCTGTAAAGGTGAGCCCTGGATCGACATCGTGATGTTCGATATTTTTCCCTTTCCGTGAGGAAGAGTGAAAAGCGTATAAGGTTTTAAATACGTTTTGAGGATACATTGATTCATGGATAGTCACATCATATAGTAATTCGGGGCTAGTTTGACGAGAATGGGGGACAGTGTTTTCTTGGCGAGAAGCCTTGGATCGTTCTATAGTGGAAACTTTTGGATGCGGGTTTTTATCATTTGGAGATTCAGGCCGTAAGGTTAAAATCTTAGAGCCGTCATGGAAGGTTAAAGATTCATGAAACTGTGCTGGCGTCTTTTGGGATTGAACTAACATGAGGGGATGAAATTGGTAAATCCAGGGCTGACCAAGTTTGATATCATAGGGAACTGGTATATCACAAATTATGAAACTTGTGGTGAAACTTACACCTTTGTATTTAACAATAGCATCAATTTTACCACATACATTTTCATATACATCGTTGTTACAAAAATCATCTATTATTACAAGTCTAAGTTCTTCCTCCTCGAATTCCCACTCACAAATGTATGGTACGGGCACATATTAAAGGAAGACTCTTCATCAACGTGAACATGATGATACTTGATGTTACGACATATCATTGCATGATCTAGTGAGTCATTTATAAAACCCTTTCTAATCAAATCGTCTTTGACCTGGTGAGGATCAAGTTTGAAGATTTCCCTCAAATCTCTAAAAAGAGTGGAGGCATTTATGATTGTTTTTTTGAGATAATCACTAAAATCCTCACGATACATTGAGGAATTTGATAGTAAGTCCCATAATGATCTTTCATAATTCTCCTTCTTCGGTCTCGAAGTCGAACCTTCCCCAAAACTCAACATATTGCACACCGTGGTTGCCATGTTCGGTAAGACTGCATCCCCATGAATGGTTATCACACCGCCTGAGGATGAAAATATGACTTTCTGATTCAGCCGATGATATACAGCACTTAGTGATTCACACCTCCTGGAGTAAATTTGGCAGATGGAACCCCAACGGCCTCCTCCCTTACACATTTGTGCTCCTGTATCCATATCTCGATCTCTAAACAACAGGTGAACTGCGATTTCCAAAAACATGGTTAAGCAAACCTTCAAGGTATTGACGGGTATAAGACTTTTCTTTGAAAAGAACATTAACTCATATATTAACTTATCGATAGTGATTAAACCATTCTTTAAGTTGAAAAGGTTTTAATGTAAGATTTTGGCATTGCTTAAAATGCACCACATGTGGTGTTTGTTAGTCTTTGGAAAATTAAACTCTCTTGAGATAACATGAGGGAAGGTCTAAGGATAACTCTCAGTTTGTTATCGGTTCCATAAATAAGCTTTCTAAAAACGGTTTCACTTTTTTAAAAAAAAAACGAGTTTTTGGTAAAAAAAAAACCTTTCATGACATCACGAATGAATCATTAACACAAAGGACCGTAGAGACTTCATGTATGTATTGATGCACATGCTTCTTAATCTAAAGGGCAATCCACTTTGAGGAAATTATTA
Source organism: Chenopodium album (assembly GCF_948465745.1). NCBI lineage: Eukaryota > Viridiplantae > Streptophyta > Magnoliopsida > Caryophyllales > Amaranthaceae > Chenopodium > Chenopodium album. Next base: position 8,958,828 of record NC_137850.1, on the reverse strand, counting down.
ACCAACTGGCCTCGTATCACTTCCAACTATGAACACCGAGGGTGGACGTTCCTAACAGAACCGATTGCAATAGCGCACGGATGTAGGTTTACGCCCTTAATTCATTAATTTTCTTGTCTAAATCCGACCTTACCAATAGGCAGAGGTGTCGGCCTAAAAAAAATGCTCATGCTCATGACAATTGATTAATGATGAATGACCCCATAAGTATACTTAAACAAATTAACAACACAATTTCAGGTTTAAACCACTACACATTTTATATAAAAAGAAAGTCCCCAGTGGAGTCGCCAAACTGTGGTACCTGGGTTTTTAGTGGACAAAAATTGGTCTATAAGGGTTCCACTTAAGTGTCTGATAAGACTTATAATTACAAACTTAGAGTCGCCACCTTATTTTTTTTATCCGAATAAGGATGGATTTTAAAACAGTCAATTTTAAGAAATAAAACTAAAAATCAACTGCTAACTCCATAAAAGAAAATAAGGCACAGGGTTCGAGGTTTAGGTTAAGAGAATCGAACGTCTGGAACTCGTCTTCCCTTCCGTTCTAAGGAACGGGCTCTTACTATTACGTTGTTAAAAGTCAAGTTTTAAGACATGTTAATCACATAAAAAAAGATATAATAATTAATATAAGGTAGGTTTGAGCACCAAAGTTGCACCACGTACCGATCATAGTGAGATTTTGAATTCACTCACGGATCAAAACCTTCGTAGTTCGGACAGATGCCATGTTTTAAGTAACCATTTCCATTGGGTTTTTAATTTGGGGTAGTTGACATAAACGTCATTTTTGTAAGTGGGATTTTAGTGATCCTTGACGGATTCACTCATAAAAGTAAAATGAACCACCTTGGTTGAGGAAAATCACCCTAATTAGTCACCAAAAATGTCTTTGAACAAGACAATTCAACAAATGCGTCCCAATTGACGACTTTTTAGTGGGTCAAGGTATTTTTAGAGTGGAACTATAAGGGTTCACTGTATAATCTCACTTTGGGTTTAAAAAAAACACTCAAGGATAAATTTTGTAAGGTTTTTAGGGTTATGTGTTTAGGCTTAATGGAATTGACCAAGTAAAACACGACACCTGTCTAGGCCTTACTTCCAAATAAAAGGAAATAATAAACTATTTAATCATATCCGATTGTCAATCAATCCATCGGGTAATTATAATGGGATATAAGCTTATTTTTATGGAGATGGATAATTGTTACAAACTTATACAACTAAATAATTAATCTTAACCTCATGTTTGGAAATGAGGCCATAACCTCATATTAACTATCATTAATTATTAAAACAAACAAGAAAATTTATGATTCATTCTTGTGTTACAACAGGGTTTGAAATAAGAAGGTTCAAAAAATTATAAAAGACTTTATTTCTAAAATCGTCTGAAAGTAAAGAAAATAAAGTTTGTTAAAACTTTCATTTTTGAAGTCGTCTTAAAATAAAATTAAAGTCCTTAAGACATCATTTATTTCGAAAGTCATCTTTAAAATAAAATTAAAGATTTTTAAAACATCTTTAGAATTAAAGTTTGTTAAAAATTCTTATTTCTAAAGTCATCTTCAGAATAAGATTAAGGTTTCTTAAAACAACATTTAGAATTAAAGCTTGTTAAAACTCTTATTTCTGAAGTCATCTCTAAATAACATTAAAATTACTAGATACTCTTAATAATTAAAGTTCCATAAATAAAAAATACATAATATAGTGTAATATAGGTTCCGTGACACCTTAGTTTTTTAAAAATAAATTAATACAATTTAAAAAGCAATTAAGAGAAAAAATGTGCCTTTTTCATCTCTTTGATAGCTTGAACTAAAAAAATCATTAAAAATCATAGAAAAAGCGAAAAAACTATTGTGAGATATGGTTGGAAAGCTCTTGAAAAATTATATCACTTGCGCTAAAGAAAAGGAACTGTTTCTGGACGTAAGGGTTGTTTCATTGGCCATCTTTGGGACGTGGTAAATTACTCTTTACTCTTGAACATCCTTTATATGAGCTCTTAATTCCTTAAGTCTTTAAGCTCACTTTAAGAAGGAAATTATTCTTAAAAAATATATATTAGACAAACACATGAATGTATTAACCTTTCATATTTTAAATGCATTAGATAGAGAAGCAATGCAAAATGCAATTAACCCCCCTCTTTTATAACCTATCACCTCACCAATAGGCTTGGCTTTCTAATGTGGAGTAATGAAAGATTTAGGGATAATTTAGCACCTACTATCGTCATTACCCCTATTGGTAACATCACATGGAAACAAACACATTAGTTATAATAATAATAATTAAGGAAATTAAGAAAGGAATAAAGATCATACCTTGAGCTAGATGTAGCAATTTTTTGGATAACACTTCTTTCTTATCAAGGATTAAAAGATGATAACTCCTTAATTAAAGTGAAATAAAAGAGATTAAGTGATATTTTTTGGAATTTTGAGATATTAAAAGAAATTAGTGCAAAATAAAGCTAATGAACTTTTTTGATTTTTGATTAAAGAAAATAAACTTGAAAAATAAAACTAAATCTTGAGAAACAAACCCTCTTTTTTTGGTTTTAATATAGAATAGGAATACTTAAACAATTAAATTAATTTTTTTAACCAAGATGAAAATAACAACAATACTTGAACTTGAAATATTTTTTTGTTTTTTTCTATAGGAATTGAAGATAATAACAATACTCAAATAAAAAAATAACAACTTAATAATATGATGCTTTTTATAAGCTAATATCTTAAAAATAAAGCTAAATTAGAGAGATTTTAACTAAAGCAAAAGATTAGAGGAGAATTTTTTAGAGAGAATATTTAGAGAGAGAATTAGTAGGAAATTTTTGGTGTCCTAATATGAGAAAATTAGGGGGGTATTTATAGGAAAATAAAGGTGTTAACTAGTACATAAAAAAAAAGTAAATAAAATATAATTCAAGGATTTAAATGGTAAATATCAAGATTTTGGTAATAATGAGAATCTTGATATTAAACGCTTTCGTTTCATATGTAACAAACTACTTAATCTGTTTTGCAACACTTAAACTGATAAAATAAAGAAAACCGTAATTAAATCAGACTCTAATATTCATATAATAAAAAGGTTCTAAAATGTCATGGTGTTACAAAAAAAAAAATATATAACCAAGTCACGTCACAACTCAAAAATACTCTCGTGGTATACGTATGACAGAGTGCCTAAATTTATTTAGTGACTATTATACTCACCAAGGTACTAAAACAACACTTTATAAAATAAATATCTCCCTAAGATGTCAGCTCTGAAATTTACACAAAGACATTAGGTTACAATACTTGTAGGGGTGGACAAAATATTTTCAGAGCTTATAAAAAAAATAAAATAAAAAATAACCCTTGCCCTTATTAGACAGTACATATAAATTTACCCAAGAACATTTAACCATACGACATACGAGCATTATAAACAATGACCCTTACTAAAAGTATAAAGTAAGGTAAATCATATAAAGTCATAAGATTAACGTGATCAAAGTGAAATATACCATGTAAAATCATACTATGTTAAGTCATACAACATAAATTAATGCTCCCTTAAACGAATGTGTAACACCCCAATAATTCTCCCTTTTTCCAAACCACTTAATTTAAATAAAATAGTGGAGAACCATTGGCATGTTACCGCCACGTGTTAAAACGTTAAGGCTTTATCAAAGTATTGCAGCGGAAATCCAACTTAAATCTTAAAATAATATAATTTAGAAGACCAATAAGTCAAAGCTTACAAATTGGAACCATAAAGGCCCTTATTAAACCAAACTAATATTTAAAATCCCAAAACATAATTGAAATAGTAAAACATAGATAATTTCAACACAAAGAACGAATACTCTCAATCACACCAATCCCTTGACAATGAGTATGTCAAATCCCCGAACCTCACATCATCAAGCTAACCTGTGCAATACTGCTCCCCAATAATACAAGTGTAATAATTGGATCGTCACAGGGTCATTGAAAGGCGAAGGCCATGACCAAAAGAAAACACACACAAAAGCACGCAATCAGCAAAGCTGAGTACATACAAGCTACAACGTACAAAACCTAACATGCTCAATTAATTAAAGTAAATAAACATACAAAGGTAGAAAGGTGGGCAAGGCCACACGATCGCCCCTAATAAGTCACTTTTAAAGGAAATGATTATTAAATATTAATCATTCCTACGCACAAGAAAATAATTCCCTTGATTCAACCCCCTCCAAAAATTCAAGCATTAAGTAAACAATATAATTAAATAAACATATATTATAAGTCACATAACTACATGCTTCACATAATAATTATTTACACATGTCACATAGCACAAATCATCACATATAATTCCATATTACATGCTTTAAACCTTAAACATGATACTAGGTGATCACAATAAAGTAGCACCGTTAGGTAAAACATAAACAATTAAATAATTTGCATAATTATTTCATACAATAATAAAAATGCAAAAGAATTAATTACAATGCATATAGAAAGAAATAATCTATCCTATACGCCCTTTCTAAAGTTACCCAAATCTCACCGATAAATAAAACAAGCAAAGAAGTTAAGAAAATAAAATAAATAATTAAATTCATTTTATTTCAAATAATTTAGTAATTCGAAAATAAATAAAACAAATAAAATACTTTTTTTTTTTTAAATTTAAATTAAACTTTATATAATGTAGTTAAATCAAACTAATTAGATTTAAAATGTTAGGCGCCTAAAAACTTTAAAATTGGCTTTAGTGGTAATAAAAATCTAACCAAAGCTCTGATACCACTTTGTAACACCCCAATAATTCTCCCTTTTTCCAAACCACTTAATTTAAATAAAATAGTGGAGAACCATTGGCATGCTACCGCCACGTGTTAAAACGTTAAGGCTTTATCAAAGTATTGCAGCGGAAATCCAACTTAAATCTTAAAATAATATAATTTAGAAAACCAATAAGTCAAAGCTTACAAATTGGAACCATAAAGGCCCTTATTAAACCAAACTAATATTTAAAATCCCAAAACATAATTGAAATAGTAAAACATAGATAAGTTCAACACAAAGAACGAATACTCTCAATCACACCAATCCCTTGACAATGAGTATGTCAAATCCCCGAACCTCACATCATCAAGCTAACATGTGCAATACTGCTCCCCAATAATACAAGTGTAATAATTGGATCGTCACAGGGTCATTGAAAGGCGAAGGCCATGACCAAAAGAAAACACACACAAAAGCACGCAATTAGCAAAGCTGAGTACATACAAGCTACAACGTACAAAACCTAAGATGCTCATTAATTAAAGTAAATAAACATACAAAACGAATTCATTAATCAAGACTCCACACTTAAACAATTCAATTGACTCAACATACTTAGTAACCAATTCCAAACACTTGACTCTTTATATTTAGTTTGATTAATTTAATTTGGAGTAAGCAATAGACGAGGTTGTCCAACCCACCAAATCATTTTGGTCCCAAATGACCATTTAAAATAAAAGTTTAGCGCAATGCAAGAATGGGCGCGACTCCATTCTCACAAAGTTAGTCTAGGATCCCATCTAACTTTCATTATAAAATAAAAATGTAAATACCAAAAGAGAAGAGGACATGTTGATCAAACAAGCCTCGAAAAGCCACGGGCTACCACCGTGTACCCCAACCCATAATTGTCAATACTCTAGAAGTGCACACTTTCCAGAGTTTTATTGCTCATCCTTGTTTCACTTTACGTGATTACAATTTTAATTAATAGCCGACTCATTCGATTAGACCATACATAACAATCATACATCAGTTCACTTTTAATCTTATTTAGGACAATGGTGATCACATCACAAATTGACCTTTAATTCCTTTAAACTTCCAAATTATCCAAAATTGTTGAATATAGTCAACCCACCTAGCCATTTTGGCTTAATCCACTTTTACTCAACATACTAACAAGTCATGCTTGAGTAATAAATAAAATAATAATAACCTTGTGGAATAATTAATAAATTCATTCCACTTCAACCATTCAACTCCAATCCTTCAATAATCCAAATGTAGTTAATAAACCAATCCAATAAAAATATGCTTGTATCAATATTCCATACAAACAATTAATCCAATATAATTCAACATGCTTGCATCCATAATTCCATACAAACATAATCAATTTACCAAAACATGTCTCATAAACATAAGCACGTGAATTAATTAAATGTATAACCAAACAATTTCCATCCAAGTGTTCTCTAAACATGAAACTAAGTTCTTTCTTTTTGGTACCTAAACATGATACTACTTACAACGAAGTAGACATGTACGTACCTCGTATAAACAATCCTTTGTGCCACTTTTAATCACTCAAAAGTCTCCTAAGGAATAATCACTTCCTCAAATAAGCCCTTAAAATAGCCGATTACACAACAACAATTCCCGAATCAAGTCTCCTACATAAAGGGACAATAATACTATATTAATTCTCCTTGTATACACAATTTCCAGCAACTTAAATTTACTTTAGACTACTTAAAAAAATCTGAAAATTATTTAAAAACCCCTAATTAAACTCCTTTTTAATGGGTAATCACACCCTTTCATTAAAATCACAATTATACTACTTTAAATAAAATTCCAGCATTTTAAACTAATCAAAAACCCTTTAAAACTCAAGGATAAAATTTAAAGCATAAAAAAAAAAAAACTTCGTTAAAAATCAAAATCTGCCCGAAAATCATATTTAGAGGTTGAATTTGGCCACGAGAGAGTGGTACTCACTACCAATGGTAGTGAGTCTTTCTTAAAACATTGTTTCCACATGGAAAACACTACTTTTTTATCAAAATCGGATGAGTTCAGAACCTAATCGGGATTAAAACGGGATTAATATTAACGAATGGAAATCTAAGAATTAAAACACGAATTTACGTGTTCAAAATATTCTGGGATTAAGTTAAACTAATCAGTAGTTATAATCACCAAAATTTCAAACATCATTACTATAAAAGCCCTAAATCAATTGTTCGTAAAAACTCTAAAATCGTGATTTTCAATAATTAAAAACCTAGGTTATAAAATTTACAAAATCTGAAAATTATGACATTTATAAAATCTGAAATTATAAAGTTTAATCATCAAAATACAATTTGATACTAATTAAATTAATTTCAAACAATAAAATCAAAACCCATAAATCAATAATTATAATTACACAAATTAATAAAACAAAGGAGAAAATAAGACTAACCTTTTGTGTGGGGAAAAATTTTAGGGATGTATGGGGTATTTATAGGGGAGAGAGTTGTAGGCTAAGTAGGAGTATTGGGCCTCATAAAATTAATGGGTCAATTAGGTAAATGAAATGGACTAGGCTTTGTTTGTATGGCATAGATTGTAGAATGAAAGCTTATAAAATAATTTGTACTAAAATAATTTTCGACCCAAATTAATAATTTGAAACTTTTTAAAATAAAATCCGGAAAAATACAAATAAATATTATAAATAAAATAAATTTTCATTTATAAAATATTTAAAAATACGGGGGATTACAGAATGACCTAAAAAAAGGTGAATTCTTATCTTGCCTTGCTCTACTAAAATACAAATTTATATTTATCATAGTCGTAAGAAAGAAAAAAAAAAGATAATAGATACAAAACTAGATCAAAACAACAGGAAAATGAATAAAATAGAAGCCCAAATTCACGTCGGCAATGAACGTAACGGAAAGTACTGTTTGAATAGTGTCAAATAGTGATTGAATAGTAATATGCAATACGTGATGCGTAAGAAATCCAGCTGTCCCAATTAGCGTCAGATAAATATTGATACAATTGATCCAAATTGAAATTTATTAGATACAATATTAACTGTGAAAAGAAAAAAAAAAGGTAACATTATTTCACTATTGATAATTATTCATCAAAATTGACAAAAGGTTACAAAAATTAGACTGAAATAAACAAGTTATACAAATAAATAAGATAAAAAAAAATAATTAAATAAATAAAAAAGAAAAAAAAGAGGGAAAAAAAGTGTAAAACAAGAAGAAAAAAAAAATACAAAAGGAATGTTAGAACCATAACTAGAAATGCATTTCCAACAACAACAACACAAAAATAAAAAAAATAAATAAATAAAAAAGAACAAGATCCTATATTCTTGCTGCACGTAAACCACTAGAAGTAATAACACAAACGAAACAATTTCTGATATGCACTATTGACAATCATGAGTCCAAGTAAATGGAAATAGTTGAACAATGGAATAAACAACAAAAAAGCTACGTGAGCTTACTCCATAACCACTGAAATGCATACAAAGGAAAATAAGAATCCATTTTTTCCGCTCCTTCACTTGAATTGTAGATGAGTTCAATGACTTAGTGAAAGTATGGCAGAGTTGCCTTTCATAAACTAAATTTACGCGTTGTATTCATACATCCCACATGTATTTTCCTTTTACTCTCGTCCATACAATACTCAACTATCCTTAGATAAATATCGATGGGTTTGGTCCGGACTTATATTTATCGAATCAAGTATTAACTGCGGGACAAAAAGGACAATGATATTTTGGTCTACGGTAAAACAAGTGTATATAAAAGGAGTTCCCTTTAATACTATGACATGTAGTACCTCTTTAGGTATGGGAATGTTTGTCATTTCCCTACATTGGTTGGGCATGAGTCTTTGGAGTAGTGGACTTTATAGGTAAGGTGGCCAAATAATAGAGTATTGCACAAATCGTAAAAATCACTAGATAAAAAAAAAGTGCTCTAACACTCTAAGTGAACATACCAAAATACTTACAATACTTTAAAGGGTTAAACAATACTTATTTGTAAAGAAAATGACAAATTCCCCTGGCGGGACAAAAAATTGTATTTTATACTATATGATTATTATACATATATGTATAAAAATACGACCTAAAATACCTACTTTTTACTATAAAAAGAAAATTACCCTTATCCAAAAATCTCCACTCACCACTTATTTCTTATCTTCTTCTATCTCCCTCCTTACCCGAAAAACGAAACAAAAACCACCATTAATTTTGGCCACCATGTTTCAACATAACCAGGAATATCAGCTTGTCTTCACCTTTGAGGAAGACATGAGGATGATACGGGTGTATTTCATGTACATTGTGGGGTTAGTGGTCCTCCTAATGGCTGCATTAATTTAGTTGCTAATCCACAAGTAAAGCCCAAAAATTACTTCAGTGGAGCAGGGTAAAAATACATGTGGTGTTAGCTGTACTTCAGTATTTTGTAATTTAGTAGCTTAGAAGTACAAATTGTAACATGTATTTTGGAAATTTTGAATAAAAATCATTATTATTACTCGATTTCTTCATTTTAAATAATAAAAAAAAACGTCATTAAGTTTATAAAAATATTTAGCAAAATAATAGTAATTATTTGCAAAAACAATAACTATAATAATAAAAGATAATAATAGTGATAATTACAAAAGTAGGATCAAAATTTGGTGTCTACACATATACACGTGTGAGTCATAGGTTAATGGATTATTCATTGTATATATCGGAAGTTGTTAGATGCATTACTCATTGCAATTTTTGTTTAGTATGTTACCATGTTTACTATATCTCAAATTGCATGCATTAGTTTCTTTATAATATTTGTTGTATATGTAAATGTTCATTATATATATATATATATATATATATATATATATATATATATCTAAAGGCATATTTACAACTTTGATGGAAAATTAGAAAGAGATATTTATATTCCAATGGGCTTATAATTGTGATGAAATTATTGATGATGCCGATTTAATTGCATGTTATGAATCATGTAAGAAGAGTTCCTGAAGAACTTATATATGATGTATTTAATATTGAATACTGCAATTATTATCAAACTCTTGAAAAGTCATGTGACTACATCATTGACATCGATCTCAACCTGAAGTTTGAGAATATAAAAGTTAGTGAGATTTACTACTTGTATTTGCAAGAGAGCTATTGTGTCAATTATGAAGCGTCAAGAGAATATCAATAGAACTTTATGCATGAGAATGTTTTCTTATGGTCTAAAAGAACCATGATTAGCGTATACAATTACATGTGTTATATTGTGATTCATATGAGATTGAAGAACAACATTAATAATATCAAGTTTTGTCATTAAATTATTATTAATAAATAATTGATCAAACAATAATGATTATCGATTTATATTATTCACGACTTCTAAAAGAAGTCATAACCGCATAAGTTTAACTTTCAAATCAACTATTAAATAGAGATTTGAAATAATGATATTAGAGATAAACACATGTATAGTGAAATGAAGACACTTCACATGTTCACGTGAAGACTTGAAGATTTGAAGATGCAATTTCAATTTATCAACAAACGATATTTTACTACATATGAGAATATATCCAACCATATGGGATTCATTGTTGCGGCACTTGAAGATCTCAAGTTTTGTATTCATCAGCGGGAGAAAATATGCGTTGCATCCTTTTCCTTTGACCATGGTTTTGTCTCACATTGGGTTTTCCTGGTAAGTTTTTAATAAGGCAACATCTAAAGTGTATTACAAAGAATGTTGTACTCTTTTTCCTTAATTGAGTTTTTATCCCATAGAGTTTTTCCTATTAAGGTTTAATGAGACACAATCTTCAATAATGGACATCCAAGGGGGAGTGTTATGAACTATTGGGTGGATGCCCATTATCCTTCTTGTATCATCCAGAATATTCTAGATCTAGGGTTTATTATTATCTTAGCAAACCCTAATTATATTGTATGTATATATACCTTTATCATATGGAATAAAGATACATACATTAATTCTCTCTCAATCTCTCATGTTTCTCCCTATTTCACAACAAAAATAGAATTAAAAAAAAAAAACTTAATCTTTAAACATTGTAAAAGAAAATTAATTATGCAAATCTATTAAAAATCCAAACGAAATTTTGATACACAATTCTTCTTATAAAAAAAAGCGATTAAACACCATTCACCCAAAAAATCTAAAACAAATCTCAAAAAATTTTGAAAAATATTAAAATCCTACATAAACTTAATAAAAATCAAGATCTGAAAAAATGTGACACATTATAAAACTAAAATATATTAAAATTAATAGGAAAAAATTATCTGTAAACATTGAAAAAGGAAAAAAATTATACAAATATTTGTAAAAACCTAGACAAAATTCTAAAGTACAATTTGTTAAAAAAAATGATTAAATACCAAAATAGCGAAAAAGTAAAAAGAAATTTGGAAAAAAAAAATTTAAATAAAGTTTAGAAAATATACCTTTGATTGCTCCCTTAAATTCAATATTGCTATTATTTAGGAAGAGGACAAGTGTCCTTTAAATTTCCTGCTTTTAAATATTAGAATAGATATTCTCCTAATCAGTTTGTTGCACATTTTTTTTCTTGAATTCGGCATGCTCTTTCCATTATATTTAGAAAGTTAGATAGCACTCGTATCAAATTTTAAGAATTCAATTTGACAAAAACATAAAAATAAAAATAAGATATCAATTATTTGATTTTGCTCCATCTGTTTTCCAAAATTCCACTTCTATTTTCATCTATTTTTATAAGTTCTATTCACTTTTACTTTATTTCTGATAGTTTTTTTATTCATTTTTTTTTATCATCTGAAACTCCATTTTGTGTGACCCAATTTCATTTTATAAATCTCTTATTCTCTATCTCTCTCCTCCTAGTACCCATAGTCCCATATGCATGGTCCTTATTTTTACATTTCCTTGATTTACATAACCACAATATATAATTGACACTCAGCAAAATGGAGGGAGTTATGAATTGTAATTTTAAGGATTTTTTACTTTTACCACAATTTTTTTTTAAAAAAAAACACACACACACACACACAAAATTGTTTTTTACCACCAAAACTTCTAAAAGTTTTATTTTACCACCAAAAAAAATTCTAAAATTGTTTTTTACCACCTACCATCAAGAAAATTGTTAAATTTAACAGTTTAAAAAAAAATCAATTTTCTTGTGCAAAACATAATCTTCATAGGTTTAGGGGGCACTTTGGCCCTATGAATCATTTACGATAATTTTTTGTCAATTCTGAACTCAAATTGGACTCGTAGAACCAAAATTCCCTGTGTAAAAAAAAGACCAAAATTCCCCCCTAAATGAAGAAAATATGTCTTCGATAAGTCCAATTACTAGATATATCAAGGATCACTATTATGGAGATAATAAGTTCGTTCTTTTGGGTCGTCATTGTCTGTTGCTAGATATGATAAATGAACTTTGGGCTAGTCAAATAGTCCAAAGCCCAATAGAATGGATCCTAAGCTATGAGTTCACACAACAAGGGTATTGGGTTAAACAAGAGGCCCATTAATGGGCCTCATGAGATCGTGACATACCATATGTAGTGTTGGGCTAGAGTAGTTTGATTAGGACAAGGTATTTGGGCTTGACATGGACTCTTATTTAGAGATATGGTCTATAAATAAGATCCATGACTAAGGTTGAAATAACAATTAACATTCAGTGAATTGTAACTCAAGGTAACCAAATCCCAAAACCCTAATCTCTCTCCTCACCTCACGGCCCTCATTACTAAAATTCGGCTATATTACTACCGTTTTTCTACGACTGTCACAAAAACGGTCGCAAATTATGAAATATACGACCGTTTTTTTACAGTCGCAATTTTGTGACCGGTTTAAAGGCAGTCGCAATTTTACGACCGTTTTGGACCAATTCGTCGCAAGGGTACTAGAATAACTTTTTTAAAAAGAAAACATGTGGAAAATAATTCAAAAATAAAATAAAATAGTTGCGACCATAAAGGCGGTCGCAGTTTCGTTATTTGCGACCATGTTTGGCGGTCGTAATTAATTTTTTTTTATTAAAATCGGGTATAAAAGAGGTTCTCAACTCACCCTAACCCTATTTTTTCCTAACTCAGCTGCTATCTGACAAGGGAATAACGCGTCGTCAATTGTCTATCCCTAGATCAAATACAATTTATACAACCTAAACAAACCTAATACGAGTATAAGGCAAGCGTAGGGGTCGAACCACAAGGAGACATGCATAAACACCGCATTCACTACTTAAGACTTAAGCTATTTCGGGACAAGAAGTGTGAATAACTAAGAGATTAAACTAAAGATTAAGAATGATTAAAGATCAATATAACTAAACACCAAGGAAAATGGGTAGATGTAGATGCCATTTGATCATGCAATAACACGAAAGCAAAGCAATGGTAAACTAAACATGCAAGAATATCGAAATAAAGCTCGATCTAACCGCCTTCCGGGGTTAATCGATTTCTCCTAACATAGCCTCTATGTTTCCACACTAGAACCATATATTAGAAGGTGCAATCAATGAACTATCGATAACAATGAACCTTAACTAAGTCAACTTCCGTTTCTTGTTAGCAAAGATTCACCTTTAATCAACCAACAATGTGCACTTGCAAGAAGATTAAAGAATATCAAACATACAAAGACTTTAATCACCATTAACATAACCCCAACATCATAAGCATGAATCAATTAACAACTACACCATCCCCACACCCTTGGCTAGGTGACTACTCACAAATCATATTGAATACAATATCAATCATCAAATCAATAAGCATCAACATGATCAATGAGCAAAGAAGGAAAATCAAAATAAGCAAACAAAACTAAATACAAAAGTAAAGAAAGAGAGTAAGAGATTGCTCATTAATTGAAGATGAAGATTTACAAAGATTCAATCAAGCTCCTTCTTCAATATCCAAGTTCATCAATGAAAATCCACACTTTCTCTCTCTACTAATGAAGTTTCTCTATCTAGATTAAGGCTAAAATGTACATAATACTCTCATTACAAACATAGGGGTATTTATAAGCCCCACATTACTCTAAAGAAAGATTAAAATGCACGCAAATACCCACGAGAGCGGCCGCTCCATCGAGGGTGAGCGGACGCTCTAGAGGGTATTAATCAAAACAGCCGCCTTACTGGAGCGGGCGCTCCTCTCTGGTGGAGCGGACGCTCCATAAGTCTGGAAAACAGGGGATCTGATGAGAAAATGGAGCGGGCGCTCCTCTCTAGTGAGTGGCCGCTCCTCATGAAAGCTCCGGACTCTTCTCCAAATCCATGCTCCTCTCTTCCGCTATTCCAATGCACTCGAAAAGATTGACTAAGCCTCGAGCAAGATCACACGAGCACTCCATTCAACCTACTCAAACACTCATACACAAACATAAGTATAGAAAAGAGGGAAAGCGACAAAGCAAGGCCAAAAACAAAGGAAAAGGAGGGGAAAACATAAAAAGGAACAAGGCAAAGCAAACTAAAACAAAGTGCATGAAAAAGGCTCAAACAAGTGCCAAACGAGGGGAAAAATCCTTAAAGAAAAGGATAAAAGAGTGGTATAAATACCACTCATCAAAATCCCCCACACTTGCCTTTTGCTTGTCCTCAAGCAAGAAGAATTAAAACAACGAGCAAACACAACAAACATAACATGACAAGGTTTAAGAAAATCAATCAAGTGTCACGATGGGAAGTGCTCCATTTGGATTCAAACGTAGGGACATTCATCCAAGAATGCTTACCTTTCTCAATTTCAAGAGGGAAAACACGTTTTAAGATGCTCTAGGTTGAAAGAGACAAACCTAAGCTAAGCATAGAGAACTAATGATTTCATCCTCCGCCCTAGCCCCATCCAAGACGGTCCACATTCTCTCCGCTAGCTTCAATTCATCCCCTAGTTGGCTCCTCATGATTCCTCGAGGGAACCGGAAAAAATTAATTCTATGTGGAACAATGACGTTATCCCGACATCTCAACTATGCATACTCTCTCCATAGGGTTGAAATCTATCTCCCTCCACCGTTCTTTGACCACGCCCCTCTAAAGTCCAAGGGTCTTATTTAGGGTTGTAATGTCATGGCTAGAGGTTAAGGTTGGGACAAAAATTTTAAATTTGGTGAAAACTCCTAAGTGAAGCATAAGAGTGGCCATCTCTCAATAACAACATAGGAATCGAACCTAATCTCAAATTACAACCTTCAATACAAAATACATGACAATACTACACTTCTTTGCACGTTTTTCATTCATCTCAATTTTTCCTCTTTTTTTTTTATATGGTTTTCATGAGTTGCAACTTCTTTGCCAAGCCTTTTGCACATTTTTTCATGAATAAACTTTAAAGACCTTATTTGAACCAAATTACACAACTTCCTCGCTTAAAACCAAAACTCTCAAACTCGAACCTCACAAGCCGATGCTTCGCTAACTATAAGGGTTGGTAGAACATAGGCCGCTAGGTTTGTAATATGGTTAGCCAAGAAAGGGGAAATAAGGCTAACATGGCTAGCAAGAAGGTGCATGTAAAATAAAAACCAAATTTGTAACAAAACACAAGGAAAACAAAGAAAAATGAGAGGAAATGCCCTCTTCCTCCTCTAGAGTTATATGATCACGATCTTGGGAGCTAGATACCAACACAAAGATTAAGACACGCATAGTTAAGGATCCAAAATGCCGCTCACAAAGGTGATGGAGGCTTAAACAATTGACGCTCACACGGGACATGAAAAGAAGCAAATACCAACCAAGGGAATCCTATTCACTACGGAGAGCAACACCATCTTACCACTTTCCCGTGAACTAGGGGTTCAAACGTCCTCAAGAGTTCTAAACCGGGCTACCTTAGCTTAAAATGTGTCTAGTTCAACCCTAAGCACTCTCAAACCGTGTAAACCCTTTTCAACTAAGAAGGCAAGCATTTAAAAATATGTCATCACGAAAGCATATAAGTCCATGTGTCCAAACGAATGAGCAAATTCTCATCAAAATTTTTTCACTTGTCATGGTCATGAATGTCACACAAGAGAACGAAGAAAAGCAACACACAAAGAAAAAGGAAGAAATCAAAAAGGTTCATAAGAGAGGCATGTAAATCACATAAATCCCAATCGACATACAATGATCGTTGAATACAACATCAACGATCCCAGGTTCCTTAGAACCAAATCAAACAACCTCGAACCATTCAACTCCTTCCAAATCTAAACTAAACTATGCAACCAATCAAATATTTAAAGAGTTGAGAAGGAGAATTTGTCACCCAAATACGCTTAGAAAACGCAAGTCCACTATCAATGAAGCTCCATTGCTTGGAAAAATTTGGGGAATGCGCCAATAAGCCCTACAAAATGTCAAAATCCAACACAACTCGGCAAATATTCGGTTAGTAGCAAGAGAAATATATAAAATGAAATAAAAAAAAGAAAGCAAAATAGAGAAAAGAAACTACTAAAGAAAAAGAACAAAGAAAAGAAGAAAAGGTTTGGATTAAAGGGGAATTTGGATTTTTGAAATTGGGAGCAAAAACAACACAAGGTTATCATCAAATCATCATTTTTTAGAGAACATAGAAGGTGAGCATCAACCAACATCGAAAAAAAATAAGGCATGCAAAAGACACCTATTGGCCATGAATATGCCCCATAGAACAAAGCCCTTAAATGAAACAATGAATAAGCACCCCCCCCCCACACTTGAACGAAAAACCGTCCTCGGTTTGATCAAAAATGGAAAATAGGTGGGAGGAATGGCTAAACTCGGCCCGAGGGCCCTAGTCCTCCATGTGAGAACTAGAGCCCTCTCCATATGGACGCCACTCATAGTCGACGTTGATAGGAGGGCCATGGGGATCCCATCCACCGATGTAGCCCGGTGGAAAACCAAGGTTCCGGTACAACTCTTGTTGATAGTCCGGAAGAGGGTCAAAGGGAGGGGGCATCTCAAGAGGCTCGGATGTATACATGGGGTAGTTAGGATCCCCACGGTAATCACATCCCCCCGGTGCCTTGTAATCGTACCCCTCAGAGGTGGGGCAGTTCACACGGGGGGCCCCTTGAGATGAAGGCCCGGGCAAATAGGGCCAAACCGGTTGACGGGGAGTCCCGTCAGCATGCGGTTCCTCGTGACAAGGAACCGGCCCCTGTTGGGGCGGAAAATACGGATAGTTCACCGGTGAGTCAAAATGCCCTTGGTTTACATGCCAATCATAAATGTTGGCATTGTAAACCGAGTGCCCATCGGCGACTACCGTCAACCGGTTTAGTTGCATGGACAAATTTTGAAAAGCAGATTCGATGTTAAATGAGGAAGAAGAAGAAGAAGCCATACCTCCCCCACTAAAGGGGGGGACGTTCACTTGTTGAGACCCTTCTCCATAGTGGAAGGATTGATGCTCGAATTGTTGCTGAAAACCTTGTTGTTGTTGTTGAAATTGTTGTTGTTCTTGGAATTGTTGTTGTTCTTGTTGGTCAAAATGCTGCTCTTGTTGTCGCCTTTGCCTTGGGGCCCGAGGAGCTCTCTCCCTCAATGACAAGCTACCCTCCTCAAGGTTAGCTCGGGGAACGCGCCATTGATTTCCATCTTTTGGAGGGTTGGTGATGTAGTCATTCGGGAGGAGGCACCAAGAAGAATCGCGGACCATCCAAACCCGCTCATCTCCTCCCACGCGAGTAGGTACCTCGCGAATCATCCCGGCCGTCTTGAGGGCCCCTAGGTTCAGGTAGGGCTGCTCATCGACTGGGGTAAGCTTGGCTAGCTCCGCTCCATAGCCTAACTTGTAGGCTATCCATGTAATCATCCCCCCCCAACTGAATATCACCAGTGAGGGAGACACCAAGTTGCGTCTCATGGAAGCGGTCTGTGAGGAGGCCCCCGAAATTCATCCCATGGTCATAGTTGATGTACCCGTCGGTGGCCAACCACAGTAGAATGAGCTCTTCTTGATTGATTTTCCCGAGCTCTTGTGGGGAAAATAAGG
Organism: Chenopodium album; assembly: GCF_948465745.1. Taxonomy (NCBI): domain Eukaryota; kingdom Viridiplantae; phylum Streptophyta; class Magnoliopsida; order Caryophyllales; family Amaranthaceae; genus Chenopodium; species Chenopodium album. Next base: position 8,940,949 of record NC_137850.1, on the reverse strand, counting down.
CATACATCATTAGCCTATGAAAGTACCGAAGGGCCGGATGGATGATTTCCGATGCCTTTGCAGATCTTGATTTGAACCTGGTGTTGCCTTGGGTGATGGTGCCCCACCACTCCTGCTCGTCATAGCCTTGCCACATCCACTCATTATCATAAGCTCTGTGCACGGGGCTCTCGGGATCCCACCCGAACATCCGGTTGAGCTCGCTCATTGTCACCTTCCGTGGGTTGTTGAACATACGGAAGTTGAGTTCAAGTTCTTTCACCCCTCGCCTCTCGATGGATTGAAGGTTGAATGAAGAGAGGAATTCGAGGGTGAGCTCCCGGTAGGTGAATGGTGCCTTGGGCTCGGCCTCCGGGTTGTGGGTGAACTTAGATGGAACCTTGATGTTGAGGAAAGTTTGCCACCCAAAGGACTCGGCCATGTCTCGGACATCGGCATCGATGCCCAAGGCTTGACAACATTCTTTGTCATAGAAACGGGTGGACCGAACGGCCCGCTTGGAGAGCTCATTGTAACATTTTTCTTGATAAGGTGAAGCAAACTTCACCTTATAGGGTTGAGGGGGTGCATTGGGCACCGCCGCGGAGCTAGATGCGGCTTGAGAGGATGACCCCTTTTGTGATTTTCGGGATCAAGACCCCGGCAACAAATCTCTTAATCGGCGAGACATGATTGATGTTAAGAGCTTGCAACAACAAGGACTTTGGAAAGGATAGGTACCTACAAACAACCAAGAATCCAACTTCAAACACTCATCTCATGAATATAAATCGCCCACAATCAAGACAACTAGCCAAAAAAGGGCATTAAATAGTGAAATGGAAACCACTCAATGAACAAAGATTAGGAAAAATTAGGACATATGAGGGGGTTCAATCATCACTTCGAAACATCTGTACATTCAAAACAAGGCGATGGAAGCATTAGCACTATCTAAATGCTTAATTTAGCATGTTGAATTAGGAGTCGTCATCCAATTAGCAAAATCCTCAATAAAACAATTCATCTTAGCAAGAACCTTACAAGTACCAATTTCATATCAAATCAAACAATACTAGCATGAATAATTGTAGTTTAGCTTGAATTAAACACCATGAACATGTATTATGCTAGCATGAACGAGAATTAACCCATGATACAAGTATGAAAATTTTGCAAGTGAAATCAACTACAAACTTCATCCAAACAACATTATAGCCCAAACATGACAATTTCAAACACATACTACTTAAATTCAACCCATTCAACCACCTTAAACAAGTAGTACATGCAAGAACAAGTAGTCATGAAATTCCATCAAATTCGAGTCTTCAAAACACAAATTAGGAAACAAAATGGCTAATTATACTTACAAAATCAACAATTAAGTGAAGTAGAGTAAGAAATTCATACCAAATTGCTTCAAACAAACTCAAAGAGTAAAAACCCAAATCGGATGAAATTCGCCGATCTCGACACCAAAAGATGAAGAATTGATTTTGAGGTGAAATTTGGAGTGAAATTTGTGATTTTGATTGTGTGAGGGTGATTTCGAGTGAGAAATTGTGAGGAATGAGGGAAGTGGATTTCTTAGGGTTTGAGTGAGAGTATGAAATGAGGGGAAAGTGAAGAAGAAAGGGGAAAAATCGAGCTTTAAGCTCGTTTTTTTTTCCGGAACTCGACTGGAGCAGGCGCTCCACGAGGGGGAGCGGGTGCTCCTCTCTGGAAGGAGCGGACGCTCCCTAAGGGTGGAGCGGACGCTCCATAAGCCTGAAATTGGGCTCTTAATTGGGGGAAAATGGTGCGGACGCTCCACAATGTGGAGCGGGCGCTCCAAATTAGGAGCGGGCGCTCCTCTCTGGTGGAGCGGACGCTCCATTAGTCTGAAACTTACCTGATAACTGCAAGAATGGTGCGGGCGCTCCACAGGGGGGGAGCGGATGCACCATTCAACTGGTTTTGCCCTCTAATTCCTTGGAATATGAACTCCTTTTCTTCACTTAGCCGCATTTCCTACTCCATTCCTACCCTGCAACATCAAACAACAACAATCCAAGTAACCAAATATCCAAATTAATCCAAGTCCACAAATCACAAGACTAAAGAAAATAACGAGAAACTCGGGTTGCCTCCCGGAAGCGCTTTTGGTTAGCGTCGTTAGCTCAACGTTCCTCGAGTTGATCAAGGAGGGTTGAATTGATGATGCACATCACTTAGAGTAACTGAAAGTGGCTCATCACATGGGGATCCTTAAAAATATGGCTTGAGACGGTGACCGTTGACTTTGAAAGGAGAGTGGCCATCTTGAAAAATTTCATATGCACCGTACGGGAACACCTCCGTAACAATGTATGGCCCACTCCATCTTGATCGGAGCTTGCCCGGGAAGAGCTTCAACCTCGAGTTGAAGAGGAGTACCTTTTGCCCTTTGACAAAATTTTTGTTGATGATTTGGGCGTCATGCCATGCTTTTGATCTTGCCTTATACATACTTGCATTCTCATAGGCACTCAACCTCAACTCCTCTAGCTCATGCAATTCTAAAAGCCTTTGCTCCCCCGCACTATGGAGATCCAAGTTGATTTGCTTGATCGCCCAATGAGCACGATGCTCCATCTCCACGGGCAAATGACAATTCTTCCCATATACAAGCTTGTAAGGGGTGGTTCCAATTAGCGTCTTGAAGGCGGTCCTATAAGCCCATAGAGAATCAATGAGTTTAGAGGACCAATCCTTCCTCGTCCTGGCAACCGTCTTCTCCAAGATCACTTTGAGCTCTCTATTGGTGACCTCCGCTTGACCACTTGTTTGGGGGTGGTAAGCAAGCCCTCGCTTGTGAGACACCCCATATTTATCAAGTAGTCGAACGAAGGTGTGGTGCTTGAAATGTGACCCCCATCACTAATAATTGCTCTTGGAACACTGAATCTTAGGAAGATCACTTTCTTGAACAGGTTGACCACCACCTTTGAGTCATTTGTTGGAGAAGCTACGGCCTCCGCCCATTTGGATACGTAGTCAACGGCAACCAAAATATACTTGTTCCCATTTGAGGAGATAAAAGGGCCCATGAAGTCTATAGCCCACACATCGAAAACTTCAAGCTCAAGGATGGGGTTTTGCGGCATTTCATCCCTTCTCGAAATATTCCCCACCCGTTGACATCTATCGCAGGTCTTGACAAACATCCAAGCATCCTTGAATAAAGAAGGCCAAAAGAGCATAGATTGAAGAACTTTGGAGGCGGTCTTTTGAGCACTCATATGCCCACCACAAGGAGAAGAGTGGCACATACGGAGAACACTTTGAACCTCGTCGTTGGGGACGCATCTCCTCAACAAACCATCAACCCCTCTCTTCAACAAAATCGGTTCATCCCAAATATATCTCTTTGCCTCGTGCTTGAGCTTTCGACGTTGTTGTGAAGTGAAATCCGGAGGTATGGCACCACAAGCCAAGTAATTCACAATATCCGCATACCATGGCGCCGACTTCACCTCAAGAACATATAGAACACCATCCCTTAGAGCATCCTCTATTGGCAAACCATCATCCTTGAACCTTGCTCCGCCCAACCTTGAAAGGTGATCCGCCACCACATTCTCGGCTCCCTTCTTGTCTCTCATTTCATAATCAAAGTCTTGGAGAACTAAAACCCATCTCAACAACCTTGGTTTAGCTTCCTTCTTCCCTATCAAATATTTGAGAGCCGAGTGGTCGGTATACACAATTGTCCTAGAACCAATGAGGTAGGTTCTAAACTTCTCAAATGAGTGAATAACCGCTAAGAACTCCTTCTCGGTGGTTGTGTAGTTTCGTTGGGCATCATTGAGAGTTTTGGACAAATAATGTATGACATGAAGCTTCCCATCCTTTTGTTGCCCAAGAACCGAACCAATAGCCTCGTCGCTTGCATCGCACATGAGCTCAAATGGGAGAGACCAATCCGGACCTTGGATAATAGGGGCGGTGCAAAGGGCCTCTTTCAACCTACAAAAAGATTCTTGACAAGCATCATCAAATATAAACTCTTTATCTTGTTGCAATAGGGATGTGAGAGGCTTTGCAATCAAAGAAAAGTCTTTTATAAAACGTCAATAGAACCCGGCATGGCCAAGAAAAGATCTCACTTCCCTCACGTTGGTGGGGGGAGGAAGTTTCTCAATGACCTCTACCTTGGCTCTATCAACCTCAATGCCGGCATGGGAAATTTTGTGCCCAAGAACAATCCCACTTTCTACCATAAAATGGCACTTTTCCCAATTCAACACGAGGTTAGCCCTCTCACATCTTTCCAAACAACGAGATAAATTAGATAGACAGTCTTCATAGGTGGCTCCTCCAACGGAGAATTCATCCATAAAGACCTCTATCTCATCCTCAATCATATCACTGAAAATAGACATCATGCAACGTTGGAATGTTGCGGGAACATTACAAAGCCCAAAAGGCATCCTACGATACGCATAAGTACCGTAGGGACATGTGAAAGTCGTCTTCTCTTGATCCTTGGGGTCAATCGGGATTTGGAAAAATCCCGAATAACCATCAAGGAAACAATAGAAGGAATGTTTTGTAAGCCTCTCCAACATTTGATCAATGAACGGTAATGGAAAATGATCTTTGCATGTACTTGCGTTAAGTTGGCGATAGTCAATGCACATGCGCCAACCGGTTACAAGCCTAGTGGGAACTAGTTGATCATGATCATTTTTCACTACCGTCATTCCTCCTTTCTTAGGCACAACTTGCACGGGAGATACCCAATCACTATGAGCAATTGGGTATATAATTCCCGCATCAAGAAGCTTAGCCACTTCCTTCCGCACAACCTCTTGCATGGAAGGGTTAAGCTTCCTTTGCCTTTGCCTAACGGGTTTGGCATCTCCCTCTAGATCAATTTTGTGCATGCATAAAGAAGGACTTATACCTTTGATGTCATCAATGGTATAACCTAAAGCTTTCTTGTGATTTTTCAAAACATTGATCAAGAGGGAGGTTTGCTCCTCCGTTAGGTTGGAATTAACAATTACGGGGAAAGACTCATTAGGACCAAGAAATACATACCTCAAGCCCAAAGGTAGAGGTTTCAAGTCTACCTTTGGTGCTCCCTTACCATTGGTGCTCTTCTCTCTTTCCTCAACTTGAAAGAGATCATGGGTGTGAAAAGCCTCTTCCTCGATGCTCTCATCCATGCACTCGCTCTTGCTTTCCTCTAGCAAATCCTCATAAAATTGAATGTCGTCCTTGTGAGCACCTAGCTTGGAATCATTCAACAATACGCTTTCAAGGGGATCGTTAGTAGCATGCAAGTGGGAACGAGAAAATTCACTAAGCATGGTATCTGGAACATCTATTCTAAAGCATTCATCACTTGAGGAGGGTTGTTGCATGACATTATTCAAATCAAACTCAATTGAATCATTGTCAATTTTCAAAGATATTTTACCCTCCTTCACATCAATGATGGCTCTAGAGGTAGCTAGAAACGGCCTACCCAAGATTATAGGAATCCTCTCATCCTCATCCATCTCTAGCACATAAAAATCCACGGGGAATGTGAACTTTCCTACCCTAAGGGGAATGTCCTCAACCTTACCCATGGGAAACTTAATGGAACGATCTGCTAGTTGGAGAGTAATGTTAGTGGGGGAAAGGGTTTCTACACTAAGCTTTTGGTAGACGGAGTAGGGCATGAGACTCACACTTGCTCCTAAATCACACAAAGCTTTGTCAAATTCAATGCCATTAATAGAACAAGGGATGGAAAAGCTACCCGGATCCTTCAACTTGGCGGGAAGTTTGTTGGAAAGGATTGCACTACAATTGGCGGTCAAGCTCACCGTTTCATACTCCCTTCTCCCACTCAATAGATCTTTCAAAAATTTAGAGTAATGGGCCATTTGTTTCATGGCATCAACAAAAGGAAGGGAAACATGCAAATTCTTAATCACATCCAAAAACTTCCCAAATTGAACGTCAAGCTTAGCTCTCACAAATCTTTGGGGAAAAGGTAATCTCTCCTCTCTAGGTTGGAGATTTAGGGGCAAGGGGGTGGTTTCTTTCTCCTTTTGCACCTCAACATCCTTCTCCTTCTCAACATTAGAAGGCTCTTTGGTTCTCTCATCCCCTCTCTCTAACTCTACTTCATTTTGGGGTTCCTCCTCAACTAAGGGGTCACTCCCTACTACCTTCCCACTCCTTGTTGTCACGGCATACAAAGGTTTTGGGTTGACTCCTTCACTAGGGATAGTAGAAGAAGAAGAAGAAGAAGAAGAGGAATTAGAAGCAAGTTGAGCAATTTGGGTTTCAAGCATTTTCATATGAGCATTGGCTCGCTTTTTATCCTCCTCATTTCTCTTCTTTTCCTCCTCATGCATTTTCATAATGGCATCTAGCTTAGCCATCACGGGATCATTTGGAGGGGTCTCAATTTGAAGAGGTTGTTGAGGTGGAGGAAGTTGGGATTGATGGAAACCCGGAGGCCTATTGGTTTGGGCATAGTTAGAAACATTTTGACCCCTATTGCCTCCGGTGCCTTGGTTGGGAACATTGCTTTGTTGATTGTTTCCCATGTTACCTTGATCACCAAAATTTTGATTTTTATGGTCATGGTATCGGGAGTTGGGTTGTTGGTTTTGATAACCATACCCCCTTTGGTTAGAGTAGCCTCTTCCATTGAAATTGGAAGGGCCTCCCCCACCATGGTATTGGTTACCATAGCCACCACCACTTTGGTTCCAACCACGGTTTCCACCTTGATTCCAATTCCCCATTTGATTGGAGTTTGGCCTCAAGTTCCCTACATTTTCCATTCTAGGGGCAAAATTCATAGCATTGACATCTTCCACATTATCATCATGTTCATAGGGAGGGGGTTGAACTTCACAAGCATACACACAATGGGAGGTATCATGATCATAGGTTTCAGAATTTGAGCAAAACATACATCCTTGAGGCATTTTATTATAAGAAGAGGGGGAAGAAGTGGTCATACCATTGCCTCCCTTGGTTGAAGGGGAGGTATTACCATGAGGGTTGGACCTTTCTTTCATCATTTCGTCCATTTTCTTGGCCATCTTGGAGATTTGGGTAGAAAGGTTGTTGATTGCGTTGGCTTGCTCCAATGCATAGACACCCTTGCTAGAAGTAGCCTCCCTTTATCCTTCATACCAATCATCATAATGCTTTGCGGCCTCCTCTATGATGCATTCCACTTCATCCTCTCCTTTGTTCATGATTGGACCGCCGGCCGCGGCATCTAGGCTTGTTCTCCCTTAAGGTGTGAGACCTCCATAGAAAGTGTGGATGAGTTGATACTTAGGTATCCCATGATGTGGGCATTGACGTTGAAGCTCTTTGTACCGGTCCCATGCCGCACTTAGAGTCTCACCACTCTTTTGGCGAAAATCTTGAATTAAGGACCGAGCCTCGGCGGTCTTCCTATGGTTATAAAATCTCCTCAAGAAAGCCGTAGTTACTTGGTCCCAAGTTGTGAGAGAGTTAGGGGGCACCTCTTTCTCTAGCCATTCTAGACCTCTCCCAATTAAAGAAAATGGAAACATCTTGAGGCGGATATACTCTTGAGTCACTCCATTGGCTTTGATTGTGTCACAATACTTCTCAAATTCTTTCAAATGCTCATGAGGGCTCTCAAATTTTCCACCCGAGAATTGTTTCCTCTCTATTAAAGCAATCAAATTGGGCTTGATTTCGAAATTGTTGGCTTGAGTGGTAGGGGTTAGGATCCCACTTTGGGCTCTAAAGGCTTCGGGAGCCCCAAGATGACTCAAAGGTGTATTCTCTCCCATTTTAGAACCTTCTTCACTTTCGGACTTAAAGATTGAAAAGGGGTTGATTCCGGGACTTGATGGTGAATTAGGACTATCTAAGTCTTCACTTGAGGGTGAAGATGGTGGAGTATCTTCCAATTCTCTTACTCCTTCTTTCGTTGGGGTGTGAGAATTTCTACTTCTTGCTCTCGCTTCTCTTCGAAGTAAGGACAAAGATCTCTCTAGCTCCGGATCGATGGGAATCAAAGACCTTGAGCGGGTTCGTCCTCTGTTCATACAACAAAGCTAAGGAGAACGTAAACACTGACAAGTAACAAATAGTAGCAAAAACTAACAAACAAGAAATGAGATAGTCTCAAATGAAGTAATGAAAAAGCAATGGAAGCCGTCTCCCCGGCAACGGCGCCAATTTGACAAGGGAATAAACGCGTCGTCAATTGTCTATCCCTAGATCAAATACAATTTATACAACCTAAACAAACCTAATACGAGTATAAGGCAAGCGTAGGGGTCGAACCACAAGGAGACATGCATAAACACCGCATTCACTACTTAAGACTTAAGCTATCTCGGGACAAGAAGTGTGAATAACTAAGAGATTAAACTAAAGATTAAGAATGATTAAAGATCAATATAACTAAACACCAAGGGAAATGGGTAGATGTAGATGCCATTTGATCATGCAATAACACGAAAGCAAAGCAATGGTAAACTAAACATGCAAGAATATCGAAATAAAGCTCGATCTAACCGCCTTCCGGGGTTAATCGATTTCTCCTAACATAGCCTCTATGTTTCCACACTAGAACCATATATTAGAAGGTGCAATCAATGAACTATCGATAACAATGAACCTTAACTAAGTCAACTTCCGTTTCTTGTTAGCAAAGATTCACCTTTAATCAACCAACAATGTGCACTTGCAAGAAGATTAAAGAATATCAAACATACAAAGACTTTAATCACCATTAACATAACCCCAACATCATAAGCATGAATCAATTAACAACTACACCATCCCCACACCCTTGGCTAGGTGACTACTCACAAATCATATTAAATACAATATCAATCATCAAATCAATAAGCATCAACATGATCAATGAGCAAAGAAGGAAAATCAAAATAAGCAAACAAAACTAAATACAAAAGTAAAGAAAGAGAGTAAGAGATTGCTCATTAATTGAAGATGAAGATTTACAAAGATTCAATCAAGCTCCTTCTTCAATATCCAAGTTCATCAATGAAAATCCACACTTTCTCTCTCTACTAATGAAGTTTCTCTATCTAGATTAAGGCTAAAATGTACATAATACTCTCATTACAAACCTAGGGGTATTTATAAGCCCCCACATTACTCTAAAGAAAGATTAAAATGCACGCAAATACCCACGAGAGCGGCCGCTCCATCGAGGGTGAGCGGACGCTCTAGAGGGTATTAATCAAAACAGCCGCCTTACTGGAGCGGGCGCTCCTCTCTGGTGGAGCGGACGCTCCATAAGTCTGGAAAACAGGGGATCTGATGAGAAAATGGAGCGGGCGCTCCTCTCTAGTGAGTGGCCGCTCCTCATGAAAGCTTCGGACTCTTCTCCAAATCCATGCTCCTCTCTTCCGCTATTCCAATGCACTCGAAAAGATTGACTAAGCCTCGAGCAAGATCACACGAGCACTCCATTCAACCTACTCAAACACTCATACACAAACATAAGTATAGAAAAGAGGGAAAGCGACAAAGCAAGGCCAAAAACAAAGGAAAAGGAGGGGAAAACATAAAAAGGAACAAGGCAAACCAAACTAAAACAAAGTGCATGAAAAAGGCTCAAACAAGTGCCAAATGAGGGGAAAAATCCTTAAAGAAAAGGATAAAAGAATGGTATAAATACCACTCATCACTATCTCTTCTTTTCCCTTCTCTCTCTTCTCACGCCACTCTTCCTCCATCTTTCCTGAACTCCTCTCTTTCCTTCTCTTCTTTCTCACGCCCCTCCTCTCTTAGCTTCCACCTTCATTCTCCTCCATCTTTCCTTATCTCCTAATTCTCAAACTTTCATTTCTGGAAAATATAACTCTCAAATAAAGACCGTCATGTTACGACAATCGACGATCGTAATTAATTTCAGTGACCGTTTTTGCTATTTTCAACGACCGTTTGAGACGGTCGCAAAAACCTTAATTTTTAGTAGGTGCCTCCCCTTAACGTCCGTACGGCCGACAACCCTAGGTGGCATGTGGTGCTCATTCGTGGTGGTTCGTGGTTAGTTCGTGTCTCTCTTCTCCGTAGAAGGTTGATTGAAAGGTTCAACCACAACTAAGTAGCATTAGTGGAGGTTTAATCTATGCCCATGGACCAAGTAGAGGGATCACGCTTGGGGTTCTTTATCTCCCATTGTTCTTGTTCGATCACACATGGAATCACGCTTCAAAGGTACAATTAATATGTTCTTTATGTGTTATGCATTGATCTTGGTGTTTAGATGCTTATGAATATGATTCATGCAATTCCGCTTAGAGTATATAAAGTCCTACAGTGGTATTAGTTAGCTTTTGCATGTATGCATATTGAATTTTAATTCTTTGAATGTCCACAATTTTAATTCAATAAAGAGGGAGAATAATTTAATCATGGGTCAATTATTATTTTAAATGTGATTTAACATATGGAATGATTAAAAGTTGATTAATTTTCTCAAAATTAACCTAGTGTGGACCGAATTTTTATCCCTATTTGGTTCGAAAATTTCGACCCCCCAACCCTAAATTTGAAAATTTCCAAACCCTAAACCCTTAAATTTTGATTTTTGTGTTTTCGTTTTGATTTAATTCGATTATTATGTGATTAATGGATTTAATTTATTTGTTTTCATGATTAATTGTGAATTTTTCATGATCAAATTATTTAATTTAAGAGTTAAATTAAATTGAGGATTAATTTCATGATGAACCCTAATTTTAAGATTGAATATGATTTAATTTAAAGTTAATTGGAGTACATTAAGTTAATTTAATTTATTTTTAACAAAAGGTTTGTTTTAATGAAAAATTAAAATAAAAAAAAAGGAATTTTGAGCGGCAGCCGTGGCATGGTGGTGCAGCGACAGCGGCTGCCGCAGGTGGTGGTCTAAGAGGGAGGGTGGGGCAGGGCAGCAGCTCCGATCAGGCAGTGCAGCAACAGTGCACCGTGTAATAGATGCTCGACACTGCTGCTGTTATCGCGCGTCGCTGTAGTGCAGCGTACACCGTCATGGTGTACGGCCACTGTGGCCGGCTTCAGCTGCCACACCACGGTGGCTGGCGCAAATTTCAAAAAAAATTTTTTTTTTTTATTTTAATAAAATTAGATTCTAAAAAGGGATAAGTTTTAATTTTGAAAAGATAATTATCAAAATTAAAGTTGTTAATTTTGATAAGTTTTGGATAATTTTGAGCAAAAGATTCTATGTGGATAATAATTGACATAAATAATGTGATTTTCCAATAATCATTTTAGGATATAATTTATTTCAAATTATGTGATTAGCTAGGCAATTAAGATAAAAGCTCCTAAATTAGTTAGGATAATCATGGAGAATAAATATGATTTCTCTTCCAAGATTAAAATAAGATTTGACTATCTCATACCTAAATTAAAATATATGATATTTTATAATTGGTGATGAATAATATATGATATTATCTAATTGCAGTAATTTAATTAAAATATGAGATATTTAGGAGCCATGTTTCCTTAATTATAAGCATTTGATGTTGTAGTTTAGGGAAGCATGATCAGTGATTTATTATATGGCACTTTATAATATATGATGTTATTTATTGCTATATATAGACTAGTATGGCCCATAAATTCTAAATACGATTTGCACATCATGACGTATTTTTGTAATCTAAATACAATCTCTATTAAGTATTTTTGTAATTTATTTTACTTTATTTAAGTAGTAGATAGAATAGAATAATATTACAGGTTACAGTTAATCCATGAAGCAAATGGAGTGAAGGCCCAAGGAGCAAGATGGATAAGATCCATGAAGGTTCAAGTAGGAGCTTTTACTTTATTAGTTTTATTAGGATTAAGGGGTCATACTATGTCATGCTTTTATTTATGCATTAGTAGATTATGCATGTTAGATTTTATTGATGCTTGTGATGATGCGTTAGAGTTCACTAAATAATCACAAACATAATTGTAGGGAATATTTCAAGAATTCCACACTTGAGCCCCATTGTGATCATACACTTAAGTATGGTGGCGTCCAAAGGGAAAGAAGCTAGAGAAAAAGAGTCGCCAACAAGTTTTAGGAACTTGTAAACCGTTCACAGGGTGAAAGTTACACCCCTTCACGATCCATGAGATCGCTAACTCCATAGTGGTCTGGAACCATGACTGGATATTCGGGGATGAAGGTACAAATCCAACCTAAAAGAGATTGAACCTGCCCTAAAAATAGGCCTCTACTTTATTCTTCTCATATTCATGTGCGCTTTCTGACTAACATACAATCAATATATTAATCCTAAACATGTTTATCTATGTTGGTTGAATATTAATGCACAAACAAAACTATTATTGGCGATCACTTGAATTATAATCATATTAGCCTAAACCAAATTATGAATTATCTTATTAGGCGTGATTACAAGTACAAATTCCCTTTAAACCTCCAAGAGAGGGCGTGATCAAGCAATAACAATAATATCAAGCAACATAATAACAACAATCATCATAATAATAACAATCAATAAAGCTTAATAATAATAGCAAGATCCTAAGCATGATACTAACAAGATTAATAACAAATCCTAGCATGTCACTAAATAATAAAGATCAAAGTTTTATCCCTAACATGATACTAACATGATATAAGAAATAGGAAGCAACCTAAACATGATACTAGAAAGCAATAAATAACATCCTAACATGATACTAGGAATTAATATAATATAAAGAACATGATTTCTACATTAAAAGAATAATTAAGCAATTAAATTACTTACTTCGTTGCCTCGTATATCTTTCTATCAAAACGATACACACGTTAGTAACTTCAAGGAAAATATTAAATAATTAGTTTAAATAATTGAAATAGGGATTTGGGACCAAACCCTCAGAAATTATCAACCTTTCACGTTTAGGGCAAAGACAACTTCGAGCTTGGCTAGGTGTGTCTAGAACTCGTGAATGCGGTATTGTGTTTGTAAAAGCTAGCTAGAAAGCAAGAGGGAGAAAGAAAAACTATTAGCTTGAGAGAGAGAAAGAATAGAATATTGATGATGATTGTTGAATGATTGTTGCTGATTAAAAACGGAGAATATCAACCCTATTTATAGAGAAAATAGTCCGAAAACGATAGAAAAGAATTAGAATCTGAACCGAAATAAAATTGGTTCTGTCGCAGAGCTGTCGCGCGCGTCAGAGTCTGTCGCGAAACGACAGAAATCACGCGGCGCGACATAGCTGTCGTTTCGCGCTGAGACAGTTTTTTGCGGATTTTGTTTTTATCATATCTTTTGATCCAGAAGTCCAAATAATTCATATAATATTTCTTTGGAAAGCTCTTGAAGTATAATTTCCAACCCAATTAGAATCAGATTAAAACCTTTTGTAGTATAAAAGATATGGCCGAAATAGTGGAAGGGTGTCAGTTTTGGATAGAGTTTCGTATTTCTTTCATATCTTTTTCGTTATAGCTTGGAATTAATATTATAATATATCATTGGAAAGATAATTTCAAGATATATCCAACCATATAAGATTTGGATAAATATTATGAGACACGAAAATAATATATGATCATCTTTGATTTCGCACAGTACAAGGACTTTCAAAAAGTGGAGTTTTATTCAATTTCAAATTCTTTGATCTTACCTTTTCAAAAAGGATAATTAAGATCTTTTAGAAACTTATAGAAGCTTCCAATTAATCCTAATTATTTTAGGAATGGGATTAGACCTTTGGGCCCTCCTCGTGATCATTGGGTCGTAGACAAAATCCAGTTTGGGCCCAGTTTAGTATTTTGGCCATAACTTCCTCATTATTCATCGGAATTAGGCTTATAATATATAGTTGGAAAGGTCTTTTCAAGCCCCATCCAACAATTATTGGACCCATATCATGGACCAAACTAAATTGGACTGGAGATTTTCATAAATAGAGTACATTTTTGAAACAGAAAGAAATATTTTTGTTAAAACAGAAGCATTCACAAGTCTCTTTCACATTTCACCTTGTTTGATAATCAATGACGTGAAAGGTATTCATCACTGGGTTTGGTTTTTGGGAGACACAATTTGGTGTCTACAATAATGAATCTAGGTCCCGGTAATATTGAGGTTGCTTTTCCAATTAAAAACTTAATAAACCTTTGATAATTATGATAGGTCATGCCAAAGCTAGGTGTCATTTTATATCTTGGGAGAGTTGGGGTAAATCAAGTTTTATAATTTTAATTGGTTATACTCAACAAGGTTACCTAAAGAGTTTAGAACCTTGAAGCAAAGGGTAATAATTAAACATGTGATGATTAATTATTCAACTAAGAGTTACAAGAGTTGTAATCAGTAAAGAGTTTATGTAATACCCCGTTTTTTCATACGTATTTTCCTAATTAATTAATTAATTATTATTTCATAAAAAGGGTATTTTAGTAAATTAACTTTCTATTTAATTTGAATTTTGGCGCCAAAAATATTTTGAAACCTAATTATTATTTTTAGATTTTGGATAAGATTTATTATCCATTTATTTTATTTTAAAAACTGTATTATTTATATATTTCGGATATTTTAATTAAAGCAAAAACTATATTTTATTAATTAATTAAGAAGTCCGAAAATTCCCAACTGTAGCTAAGAATTCGGATTTTCTATGTATAGAAAATCTTATTTTCTTAGTTATTTTGTTGGTGAATAATTGGTATTTATTTAATTAATTATTTTATACAATAAATATTATTTACACAATTATTTTTATTCCTTAAAATCTAGCAAATACCTTCCTTAATTTCACTAATGATGTCCGAAAATATGAGCTATGGTAAGCTCAAGATTTTCGGCCTTCATGGTTAAATTGGGGGTATTATTTTGGTAAATTGTATTTTTAATTATCTCTCCAAAATCTCTTACTTTCCTTAATTCTATTTTTCCATCTCCTTAATATTTGATCATCTTATTTTCCTGCCTTTTATTTCCTTTGATTTCCCCAAGTAATCTCCCTTACCATATCATTTGTCATGATAACACACCTTCCATATTTTTATTATGCACAATCATCTTAATATCAAAACTTTCCATACTTATTTATTCACTTCTCCAAGTATTTCCTTAACTCTTCTTGCCATAATTCTTCCTATATTTTCCTACCATAATTCATGCCCATACTAGCCTATAAATACCCCTTTATTTCATGGTCAAACACTCACACAAATTCTCTTAATTCTCTCTTATTCTCTTCTCTATTTTTCTCTTCTTTTTCTTCTCCTCCTTGCGCACCACCACCACCACCTCCACCAAACACCACCACCACCTCCGACGTCACCTGCCGCCGCCAGCCACCACCAGTAGCCACCCTTGCCGCCACCTTTCCTCCTCTTTTCCTTTGGTTTTCTACCTTTTCTTCTTCTCTTATCTTATTTAATTAATTATTACTATTATTAGGGATTTATAAAAATTATTATGACTAGTTTTAATTATTTAAAATCAGATTTTTAATGATGTTTATGAGAAAATAATTTAAAACGTTCATGTATGATAAGTGGTTTATTTGACCACTTATTGTGGTTGTTTTAACCCGGTTTTGCTATCCTTTCCCGTCTTTCTAACTCGTTTTGTATATAAAAGTTTTGTCTCAGCCTTGCCCCCTCTTTGTATGTGTTTGCCCATGTTTTTCAGGTGTTATGACTCAATTTGGCAAGCAATCAAAGCTTGGAATGGCGTTCAAGGCATGAAAATAGAGAAAGGAGAGCCCGCTCCCGATGGAGCGCGCGTGCACCTCTCCAAGAGCGGGCGTATACCTCTCCAGGAGCGGGCGCTCCTTCATCATAAGCAACATTCTGCCCAATTCCAACCCTATGAGGAGCAGGAGTGCGCCTTGGCTGGAGCGGGCGCTCTTAGCTGCTCCGAGTCATTCTGCCTCAAGGTGAAGCAGGGAGGAGCGAGTGTGTACCCTCCTTGGAGCGGGCGCTCCTCCCCTACAAGATTGAATCTGCCACAAGCTGAAGAGTAGGGGAGCGGGCGTGCAAAGCCTCTAGAATGGGCACTCCTCCCCGAATTTTGAATCTGCCTTCTTCTGAAGCCAGCAGGAGCGGGCGTGCAAGAACCAGGAGCGGGCGCTCCTTGCTAGAAATTTGTTTTATTTTGACGGATTAACCTATGTAATTCAAGGAGTATAAATACTTCCCCTTTAGTTCATTTAGAAGGCAGCCAGCAGTAGCATAGTAATTAGCATCTCCTCTTAGTTTGAAACAATCCACTTTGGTAATTTAGCTTAGTTTTCATCAAATTAATCATTGTAATATTGAGTTTCAAGGATTATTCTTAAGGTTTGGCATATTGTATTCAACATTTGAAGCTTCAATTAGTAATTTCTTCCACCTTCATTTACTTAATTTTTGATTTTATTTGGTATTTGCATGTTACTTGAATCTCTTTAGTTCTTGATAATTTGTTGTTGGATGATAGTTTATTCAATAGTTAATCACTTTTCCCCAATTATTGAAGTAGTTAGAACCCTAATTCTTGTTTGCATGTTGATTAAGATGAGTTGTGAGTAGTCCTCTTTGCTAGGGGTTGGGTGAAGCTCAACCTATTGGTTAGTTATATAAATGTGGGAGAAGTTTGATGTTTGTATTGCAATTAAATTTATTGTATGTGATTGCTTGTTAGTTCTTCATGATAGGATCAGCTACCCTTGATTTAGGAGCTTGATAGCATGGTATGCTTACTTTGACATGGAAATGTGAATTGAGTGTGTCATTACTTATTGCAATTTAATTATGTATCTTCTATTGCTAAACTAATGAGGAATCTAAGTTTAGTAGTGTGAGTTGTTTCCTAATTGCATGAGGTTGATTTTACATATACTCCTTGTTATATCTTGTCTATTTTACTCCCTATTTGCTTAATTACCTTGGTTGAGTGGATCCCATTCCCTAGTGTCTTTAATTCATTGAATTAGAACCATAGTTTGTTTGTCTACTTGAAGAACCCCAAATCACTAAAGACTTTGAATTAGCTTAAGTTTTAAGATCTTTAGCTACCATATCTCGTTTCTTGTAGACCGAACTCTTACTTATCATTGTGCTTGGTTTGTAGGATGTTTGTTTGTAAATGTATTTGATTGAGTGTGGAATGTGCGACCGTTCTAACGCCCATCAATGTACATATAGTTGGGGGTTTTTTAATTTAATTGTTGTGATTATTTGTTAACCTTATATTAATTAAGGTTATATTTATTTGTAGGGTTTGTTCAATCAAGGTTCTTGAGGTTCTTTTTGTGTGGTTTTGCTAAGCAAGGATCGAGGTACATTTAGGTGGCTAGATACCTTTGAAAGTGATTGGGTTGAATAACATGTTTTATATGATTTTTATTGGTGATTGAATTAAATTGATTTGAATTATGATTTATGGAATAAAGTATGATTTTAATGTGTGTTTTAATAAATTGATCTTGATATTATGATTTTATTGAATTATGGTTTATGAAATAAAAGTATGTTTTAAGGATTGGTTTTAATAAATAAATTAAGGGTTGATTTTATATCATGTCTTGGTTAATTAAATTATTAATCATTTTTTAAGGTTTTATTTTTAAAAGCATGTGAAATTTAATAAAAAGGAGTTTGAATTATATTGGAATTGGTAAAAGAATTTATTGAATAATTATTATTAAAGCTTTATAAGCATGTTAGTAATCCCACTATGCGGATTTGGCTTGATAAGACTTTGGACTTTGTATGACCGAGTCTTTCCTCAAGAATAGCCTTGTAATATAACGAGACTAGCTTGGGGGGTGTGCACACTTGGGTGAGGAATTTGGATATTTAAAGGAATTAGTTTTATTAATTATTATTGAATTATTGGAATGGTTGAAATATTGGAATTGGTTTTGAATCATGGATTGGAATTATTGGTTTAATTATTGGAATTGATTTTCAAAAGCATGCTTGCTAATAAATTAAATTTAATTATCTTGCACTTATCGTACTTAGCATATTTTGCTAATTCGTATTTCCTATTTGTTTTGGTTCGCCTTTTTTAACCTTAATGGTAAGCAATGTTGACTAATTTCAGGTGAAGTCAATATGTGAGTATTTAGAGTCCCGGGAATGTCTTCATCTAGATTAGGAATGTCAATTTTTGTTTTGATTATGAGTACTCATGACAATGGTTACTATTTATGGTTTAATTTTATTTAATAAAAGAGTATTGAAGTTTCCGCTGCAAAGTATTGGTTTTATTTAGTAAAAATTTGGTAGCCTTGCGTAATCACACGACGGTAATACGCCTAAGTCTATCTCCACGGTATAATTATACTTTTTTTGGTATTTTCGTAAAGGGAGATTTGGGGGTGTTACATTTATTACTCACCTTTAAAATATAATGGTTGATTGTAGGGTCAAAGTACGGTCAATTATTGCACAAATAAAGGGTCTTGGAATCACTTAATTCAAATTGTGATCATTTAAATTGAACGAAGTGTTTTAAAGTTACCTTTTAATTCACTTATGGTACTTTAAATTTTATTAAACATAATTATTGAACTTTGCCTCGTTTTGATTTTTGTTTGTAGATGAATAGCTTTAACGACAACACTAATTTGCCAACTAAACTAAAAACAAGGATAAATCTCATAAACTTCAAGGAATGGGAAGAAGAGTTAATTAAGAAGTTTTCTTAAGAGCCACAAGCTCGAGGCTTGATTATATTCCCATTAAAAGCATATTCACAGTGGGTTTCACTCCTGATAGGCATCCGAAAGATGTTTCAGATGCAGAGAAAATCAGGAATCTCATATTGGCATCTATTCCAACTTGTTGGAAGAGAAGGTTCAAAGATTATAAGTTGACCCATCTACGAGAATGTCTGCGTGCCATCTATAGAGGTGGCATTGGGGCATTAGGAAGTAGAGGCATCAATGACCAAAATGTCAAGGAAGTCATTAATTCGATTCCTTAAATATATTACTCTTGGACTGATAGTGTAAGGTTTGATACTTACAATATTCATTGTAAGATAATGGCTAAGAATAATTCCTAGTCAGTCAGTTACGAACCATGTAAAGGAACTGATTGATTTACTCAATCGGATGGAAATCTTAGGGAGATCATTTGATGATGACTCTACACATGACACTATTATGTTTTCACTCCATGATGGATTTGATCTCGTCAAGCTAATTCATGATGTTGAAAGCTTGACAGTGATTCTTGTCGATCTATTGATCAACCATACAGAGGAGTACTTGAAGAAGGAGGGAAGTCAGTGCTTCTATTGCGGTAGATGGTCTTACCACTTACCATAATGTCTTCACAACATGTCGTTTAAAACGGAAGGTAAGGAGTTACCTAGTATATTTGTTGTTGAAATCAATCTTACCTCTTCTTCCAATTGGATATTCGATACCAGTTGTGGTGCTCACATTGTTAATAACATCCAGGACCTAAGAGAGAGTAGGAAGTTAGCAAAAGGGGAAGTCACGCTTCGAGTAGGAAATGGAACAAAAGTTGTTGCACTTGCTATTGGAAACTATCACTTGAGACTTCCGTCTGGTCTTATTTTGGTGCTTAATAACTGTTATTATGTCCCAACAATTATCAAGAACATTATTTCAGTTCCAATTTTAGATACTGAAGGTTTTTCTTTTGAAATAAGAGACAAAAGTTGTTTTATTTCCAAAGAGAATATGTTATATGCTAATGCAAAATTGATTAATGGTTTGTATGTCTTAGATTATACAACTCATGTGTTACAACATTGATCAGAAAAAGCGCAAAACAGATGAATCAAACCAAACCTATCTATGGCATCGTAGGTTAGGTCATATAAACCAATCACGCATCCAGAAATTACGAAAGGATGGACTCCTAACTTCATTTGATAATGAATCATTTGAAAATTGTGAGTCATGCTTGTTAGGTAAGATGACCAAATCACCTTTTACAGGAAAGGGTGAAAGAGCTAGTGACCTTTTGGGCCTCATACATACAAATGTGTGTGGACCTATGAGTTCAAAAGCTAGAGGTGATTTTAACTACTTCATTACTTATACTCATGATTTAAGTAGATATGGGTATATCTATTTAATGAAGCACAAGTCGGAATCCTTTGAAAAGTTTTAGGAATTCCATAATGAGGTAGAAAAAAAGCTTGGGAAGACAATTAAAGCACTACAATCCGATCGTGGTGGTGAATATTTGACTCAAGAGTTCGATGATCATTTGAGGGATTGTGGAATACTTTCATAATTATCTCCTCCAGGAACACCATAGTTGAATGGTGTGTCAGAAAGGAGGAATCGAACTTTGCTTGACATGGTTCGATCCATGATGAGCTTTACTGATTTACACATATCGTTCTAGGGATATGCATTAGGAACAACTGCGAACATACATAACAGAAGCCCGTTCAAAGCAGTTGAGAAGACACCGTATGAGTTATGGGCTGGAAAAGTTCCAAAGTTGTCTTATCTCAAGATTAAGGGATGTGAAGTATATGCAAAACGTTTACAAGGCGAAAAACTTGGCCCTAAATCAAAAATATGTTTCTTCGTGGGTTATCCCAAGGAGACAAAAGGGTATTACTTCTACAATCGCGAAGATAACAAAGTGTTTGTTGCTCGCGATGGTGTCTTTCTAGAAAGAGAATTTCTTTCTAAAAAGTCAAGTGGGAGTAAAGTGGTTGTCGAAGAAATTTGAGACAAGAAACAAATGGATGTGGATAACACCACATCAGAGGCAAGGGCACATGAGTCAGCAAATTTTACAAATGTGTCGGAGCAAGCTAATTTGACTAGCGAGACTCCTATTGTCCCACTTGAATCTAATTCTTGCGAAAATCTTCAAAGATTTGGAGAGAATATTTCTATTGTTGCTCCTATCCTACGTAGGTCTGCCAAAATCAGAAACAAACAGTTTTTGAGGTTCTGTTAATTGAGGATTCTGAAATCTTCTTATTGGAGAATGAGGAACCCACAACCTACAAGTAAGCTTTGGCGAGCCCCGACTTAGAGAAGTGGCTTAAGGCCATGAAGTCCGAAATGGCATCGATGTCTAAAAATTCTATGTGGACCCTGGTAGACTTGCCTAATGGGGTGAAACCCATTGGAAGCAAATGGGTCTACAAGATTAAAACATACAAGGATGGAAATGCCTACATCTATAAAGCAAGACTGGTTGCAAAAGGGTATAGTCAGATTCATGGTATTAACTATGATGAAACCTTTTCCCCAGTAGCAATGCTTAAGTTCATTCGGATTCTTCTAGTGATTGTTGCATTTTTCGATTATGAAATTGGGTAGATGGATGTCAAAACCGCCTTCTTGGATGGGTTCTTGATGGAGGATGTGTACATGACACAACCTGAGGGTTTCAAAGATCCAAAAAATCCTATAAGGATATGCAAACTTCAAAAATCTATTTATGGATTGAAGCAAGCATCAAGGAGTTGGAACCTTCATTTCGATGAGGCGATCAAACAGTTTGGTTTTCTCTAGAGCGAAGAAGAACCTTGTGTATACAAGAAGTCTAGTGGGAGCAGCGTAGTTTTCTTAGTCTTATATGTAGATGACATACTACTCATGGGGAATGACATACAATGCTTGAGTCAGTCAAGGAATGGTTGAAAAGTTGTTTCACTATGAAAGATTTGGGTGAAGCCGAGTACATTTTGGGAATCAAGATCCATCAAGACAGATCTCGAAGGATGATTGAACTAAGTCAAGAGACTTATATTGATAAGGTTCTTGATAGGTTTGAGATGAAAGACTCCAAGAGAGGATTTCTCCCCATGTCTCGTGGTATTACGCTCAATAAATCTCAGTGCCCTTAAAAAGCCAGAAGAGATGAGACGTATGGCTAGTATACCGTATGCTTTTGCAATAGGGTCTATTATATATGCCATGATATGTACAAGGCCGAATGTTTCATATGCTCTTAGCATGTGTAGCAGATTTCAGGAAAATCCAAGTGAAGCACACTAGACACCTGCTAAGAACATCCTTAAGTACTTGAAAAGGACTAAAGGAGTGTTTCTAGTATATGGCGGCGAGGATGAGTTGGTTGTCTAGGGCTATACAAATGCGAGTTTCCAAACAGACAGAGATGACTTCAAATCCTAGTTAGGGTACATTTTCTATCTGAATAGAGGAGCAATGAGCTAGAAGAGTTTGAAGCAAAGCACTGTCGCAGTCTCTACGACAGAATCAGAGTATTTGGCTGCTGTTGAAGCAGCTAAGGAATAAGTTTGGATAAAGAATTTCCTCACATAGCTGGACATTGTACTAAGCGCTCAAGAAGGAATTGTGTTGTATTGTGACAACAATGGCACCATTGCTCAAGCAAAGGAGCCAAGGTCACATTTCAAATCCAAACATGTTGAGAGGAAATATCACCTCATTCGAGAGATCGTTGGCAGAGGAGATGTCAAGATGTGCAAAGTTCATACGGATGAGAACATCACTCATCCGCTTACTAAACCCCTTCTATTGCCTAAGCATGAGACTCATACTAGTGCAACTGGATTAAAGTTGATGATGTAATTTAAGTTGTATTTGTTTTTGAGAAAAACTTATTACATATGTAATACATTCATTTGCAGAATTATGTTGAATCAAAAATTTAATATTTCTCTTATTTAATTATGGTTTTTATATTAAATAAAATGTCCAAAATAATTATGAATAGATGGCTCATCAGGTTAATGACCCGGTGAATGAACCCCACAGGTGAACTATATTCATATATTATTTATGTTCCTAGTTCGAAGTCATTAAAATGGACATAAATGACTTCAAATCATGGAATAGCATGTAAGATAGATTGGATAGCGCAATTTCATGGGCTATAGGGGCGTAGTGATGCTCGGTCAATCACATGGATATGCATGATCGAACTATAGACCTACTTTGAATTTCAAGTATAGGGCTTCCGGATATATTAGTGGATTTTCCTTTGACATGAGTGGAACATTGATTCCATTTAATGATTGATTTAATTGTGGTACATTTAAACGTCTTCCCGTAACTAGAGATTATAAAGGGTGTTTCTTGGTTACTTCAAAAGTTGAGTGGGAGCTTTGGTTGCCACAAGATTGGATAGAGTCTACCAATTTAATTAGGAATGTGTCTTGGCCCCTTGAAGAGGGAGAATTCAGAAAATGCATGTCAAATGGATTACATAGTAATCATTTTCTTTGTAATTCTAACTCAGATTTCAAGAAAAGATTTGAATATTAATATGATCTCGACATGAGATGTAATCATATTATCAAATCGACACACATTGACTTAAGGAATTTGAATATTGCACACTTGTCTCAGACAAGTGGGAGATTGAAGGAATTATGTCCTCGATAAGTGCAATTACTAGATATATCAAGGATCACTATTATGGAGATAATAAGTTCGTTCTTTTGGGTCGTCATTGTCTATTGCTAGATATAATAAATGAACTTTTGATGTCAAATAGTCTAAAACCCAATAGAATGGATCCTAAGCTATGAGGTCACACAACAAGGGTATTGGGTTAAATAAGTAAGAGGCCCATTAATGGGCCTCATGAAATCATGACATACCATATGGAGTGTTTGGCTAGAGTAGTTTGATTAGGACAAGGTATTTGGGCTTAACATAGACTCTTATTTAGATATATGATCTATTGATAAGATCCATGACTAAGGTTGAAATAACAATTAACATTTAGTGAATTCTAACTCAAGGCAACCAAATTCAGAAACCCTAATCTCTCTCCTCACCTCACGGCCCTCCCCTTCACATCCGTACAGCCGGGAACCCTAGGTGGCGTGTGGTGCTCGTTCGTGGTGGTTCGTGGTTAGTTCGTGTCTCTTTTCTCCGTAGAAGGTTGATTGAAAGGTTCAATCACAACTAACTAGCATTAGTGGAGGTTTAATCAGTGCCCGTGGACCAAGTAGAGGGATCACGCTTGGGTTTCTTTATCTCCCATTGTTCTTGCTCGATAGCACTTGGAATCACGCTTCAAAGGTCCAATTATATGTTCTTTATGTGTTATGCATTGATCTTGGTGTTTAGATGCTTATGAATATGATTCATGCAATTCCGCTTAGAGTATTTAAAGTTGGTAATTTATGATGTTGACCCATACATATATATACTTTTTTCAACCCATAAACTAAAATTTTTTGCGAGAAGAAACCTGATCTCAATTTCCAATTGACCCATACATATGAGACACATTACCCCTATTTCATTAATTTTTCCCTTTTTTCTCTCCATTTTTTTTATCTAACCTCCATTTTGAAGGTCATGCTCAACATTATTCATCATTTTCATCTTCTATCTCCACATACGCAAGTAGTGGATGTTCAAAATTATACTCGAAAAATCATAATTCTTGGCTCCATCTTCGTTCTCCAATTTGCCTCATATTCAACATCATCTTCTTTCTTCATTATCCAAAAAAGTTAATAAACTACCCAAATCATTGAATGAGTATTTTCAAGCTAATGTGTGATAGGATGAAAAGCTTAAGTAAACCAATCAATGATTGGATGGAATTCTATCATTGACACTTCAATTGATTGCATGTGAAAACTCATTGTTTTTGAAATGTTACCTTGAGGTTTATATGATCAAATTGAATTTTTTGGAGAAAATCCCTAATTTTCGCTATAAGAAGCATTTATTATAGAAATTTAAGAGATGTTAGAGAAGAATCTAAGAGAGAACATCCATAGAATATTCTCCTCCTGGGTTTAGGATATAGTTTGTATGAGAAAATCTTTATGATATCTTTACATATTTTGTTAGTTATCTAATATGATTAGGACTCTTAATATAATCCTACAAATATTGATCAATAGATATCACTTTGATTAATGAGTTTTATATTATCTAACATGGTATTAGAGCTTAGGTAAGATCTTGGGATCATATACGAAAATTTTCCCCTTGCACATGGGTTAGATAATTAAACCCACCGGCGGGATGTACACAATTTTTATATGCTTTCGCAAACACCTAAATATAGATTTTTTTCCTTTCTCAAAGTTTTTTTTAGAACTGTATGTGGATCACACTATCCACTTAGGGTTGTGCCATAATTTCCACAATCTCCCAACGTGGCCTTGCGTGCTTCTGTCTTTTCGGTTGTATAATCCTCTTCTTCATGTTGTTGAGTTTCTTTGTTATTGTGGATTCACGTGACATTGTTAGTTATTTTCTTGGATTTAATGTTGTTCTTTGATTTGGCCGTACAAAACTATAATCAATTTCAAGTGATGGACCTTCTTATAACCGTGTGCAGCAGCCCTTTAGCGCACCACAAATGTCTAGTAACAATAGTCATCCTAAGAGCTCATAAATAAATGCATCAGTAGAACACCTTTAGCTTGTTTTCTTTTCTTTAATGATGAATTTTCTACAACAATGTCTTCTCCTCAGTGATGGTCGATATATACCTTCTTCTTCTCTAGATTTGCAATAGCCTGCGCCCGACTTTTCTCTCTCTCCTCAAGCCTAACATCACTCTTTTCTCCTCTAAATAGATTGTGGTTGTTGCTTCTTCTTGTCATCACTATACCGACACATTATTGCTGCTTTTCCTTTTGATCATGGGTTATATCCTTCTCTGTTTGATGCAAGATTTAAATCCAGAGTGATGATCCGTTTTTCTCCCGCTCCGACTACGGGGTGTGATAGAGAATATCCGTACAATATTATCCTTCTAAGTTAAGGATATTTTTTGTATGACAATATATTTAAGATTTTTTTACATATCTTATAGATTACCTACTATGATTAAGACTCTCAGCGTAACCTGTTGATCAATAGAAATCACTCTGATTAACAGTTTTATATTTTTTGACACAATCCAAAGGAAACATATAATATTATTAAAACAAAAAGGGACGACATGTTAACGACATGTGTCATTATTCCCGGCCTCGGTGTGATTTGGGGCTAGTGGCGGACCTTGAAACTTTTTCTTTGGGGGGCCAATAAATATAGCATAAATGTACATCTAAAACAAGAATATAATAACATAAGCATTCAAAAGCAAAAACGTAATGTATTGAGATGGTAGTATTAATCAAAAGTCAAAAATAACTTGTCAATTGATAGATTTTAGTCAAGAAATAAATTAAAGAACGACATACCGAAGGCAAAAACGTACTCTATACTTCTAACTAATTAATTTATTGACCTTGATAACGTCTCGTCGCTTAAATTTATTAATTGTTATTTAGTGCTCAAACTAATCAATATAACATAGAAATTTAATTTTAAAAAATAAAAACAAAAGGAAAAAGAAAACAAAAACTTTTAGGGAAAATAAAATTGAAACAACACCAAGTACGTAGTTGATTGATTTAATAAATGTACGAGTAGTAAAAGAGGGAAAAAGAGTTGTGGGTTGTTATTGTAGATTTGTAGAGTAGTACTCCATAATTATTTGTACTAAAGTATATAGCTTTAGACTGCTAGGAAAAGAAAGAAACGCAGTTTTTATCTCAAATGTTATCAGGGGCCAAGCCTAGTTCAGCCTTCACTATAATCCGCCTCTGGTGCCACATCACCGTTACGCGTCACCCTTACGTGTCACCCTGTGTATCATTACTCAAAACTCTTCATATGTGTAACCTTTATAATATTTAATTTCATATAGAATGTAACTTCTAAATAATTACACATTAAACTACAATTTCATTTGTAAAAAATCAATCACATACTAATGGTCGTTTCCTTGGATGCTTTTTTTTTTTTTTTTTGAAGAGACCTTGAATGCTATTTTTCTATATTCAATACCAATTAAGCAATTATACATAGTACTATCTACAAGTATTTAAACTTAAGGTAACTTCAATACCCGGGGCATTGCCCGAGCCACAATCTAATTTGATTTACAAGAAAAATGTAAGCTTTGAGAGAATTTGAGCTTTCCAAGATGCAAATGAAAAGAGAGAAATTAAATGGAAGTATTTGAGGTTAATTTGGAGGGAAAGGGTGATAAAGAGAAGAAAGGAGGGTCATCAGGTCATGTGACCGGCACATGCAAGTCATTGTCAGAAATATGTTAGTTAAGTTTCGAATATAGGTTAAATTTTAACTTGACAATATAAAAAACAAAGATGTTGGTTTAAGGTTTGAAGTTATCAGATATTTCTTTAAAACTCACAAAAAAGTGTTTTAAAAGGTTTTTTCTAACCAATTTTCATTATTACTTTTAAACAATTAGGGGTCGTTTGGTTCGTACGGGGTAAATGGAATGAAATCAACAAAGGGAAAGAAAGAGAATGAAATGAAAACTCACATATATGTTGTTTATTTAAAAACAAAGAGAAACAAATCGACAGTTACACCACCACACAACAACCCATCTCCTTCATTTCCCATCTTTTTCAGCCACCACCCAGCCACACCACCATTCATTGCACCAACCCCACCACTCGCTGCTACTCGCTGACTCTCCCCTGCCACGTTGTCATTCCGCAACACTCTCGCCACCCCCGGAAAACTTCCCCCAGCCTCGTAAAACCCTAGAAACCACTTCTCTCTCCCCGTAAAACCGTCATTCGCCCATCCCCAGCCCTCAAAATTCTAGTGGATAAGGTTTCGAGGGCGCGGGATGGGCGGACAACGATTTTACGGGGAGAGAAAAGTGATTTCTAGGGTTTTATAAGGATGGGGGAAGTTTTTCGGGGGAGGAGAGGGGCGGCAGCGCGGCGGGGTAGAGGCGGCGAACAACATCGAGTGGAACTGTAGCGCGGCAACTAGCTTTTCCAGTGGTGTGGATAGGCAGGAGGGTGATGGTATGGTGGTGTGGTGGTGGCTAGGGAATGGGAATGGAAATACCTTAGGGGGTGGGGAATCAACTTGGAAGGATTTGAGGTAATAAAGAGGGTAAAAGGAATTGGAAAAAATTCCTAACAACAACAACAAACGGAATTAGGGCAGTTGATTCACTTTCCCTTTGATGAATACCCCAACCAAACGGCCCCTTAAAGTATATCATAAGTAAAACTTGTTTTTGTTTCAAATAATAAGTAAAACTAGTTTATAATTTATTTTCTATATATGAAATATTGTAAGTATTTTTAAAAAATAAAATGCTAATAATATCTTTATTGTTACAAATCCTATCAAAATTTCGTATACTTGTCATCATTTGTAGGCTTACATTATTGTCGTCGTATAAGACACGAAATTTGACAAAAATTAAAAATCGGCCACATGTTGTTGTCTCGTGGCCTTGCCCAGCTACAATTCTAACTCTATATATTAGTTATATGTTATACATTTCAGATCGATTAAGATAGAGAATACTTAGACATCAAAATAAACCCAATTCCTAAAATTAGTGAAAGTTTTCGAGTCCGTGTAGAGTTACGTCAAAATGTGTTAATGGATTTTTTTTTCAGAAGACCAAAAAAGAACTAAGTCAAATTGTGTGTATTTTGAACTAAGTCAAGTTGTATGTATTTTAAACTAAGTCAAATTGTGTGTTACTCGACTAACTTTTTAGATCTAAGATTAAAAAAATATATGTTATGAAAATAAAATTTGGAGGAATTATTGTTTTATTAGTATTCAAAATTATTTCAAAAGATAATTTTTTTTCTTAGTGAAAAGGCAAGAAGGTTGTGGTAAATGAGTTCACTAAAATTTTCGTGATTTCAAATTTTTAATTTTACATCACGAAATAAGTTTATCATTTTTTATTTTATGTTTTATTTGCAATTTTTATCCTTATTATTTTGATGGTGGTTCATATGACAATATAGTCGTGAAAGTGATTATTTTAATGTGTATTAGCTACAAAATGAGTTAAATGAGTACCAAAGTTGTGATATGAAAAGTTTAATTAGGTTAGTTTGTGATAAGGGTGATTTTCTTATAAAGAATTTGTAGTAAAATATTACAGAATTTTTAGGAAAAAGAAAGTTGTTATAGAGAGAAAAAAAAGAGAGGGAAAAGAAGCGGGAGATGAATTAGGTGTAATTATCATATAACTAGTACATAAAATTAAACTTTTAGCTAGTCAGGCTACAAGACAACGACACTTGGACTTTTAACTTTTCGTCAAGTGTTACGCCACGTAGGCAACAATTAACTCATTTGGTTTTCGGTTTGGATTTAGTCCAAATCTGATCCGATCTAAAATAAAATCGATCAGTTTTCAATTTTTAAATCTAATTCAATCTTAATTCCTTACCAAATCCGATTCAAGTTAAAATTTAGTTGTTTGGATCCGATCTGATAATCCGAGTTAAAATACGTTACAAATTGTTAACTTCTAATGCGATTATAAAGATAAAAATAAAATTATTTGTAAAGATTTGTTGTACATGATTCATACAAGTGTTGAAAATAAAATTTTACATGATTAATACTAATGTAATTATAAACATACTTTAACATGATTAATATTAACAATTATTTGAAAAATCATGGTTTCATATTTCAATTATTTCGGTTTTTTTGATCCCCAAACAAGTTCAATCCAATCTGAAAATCCGAATTGTCAAAAAATTATAATATGATCCGATTTAAAGTTGGGACTCAATCTGATTTAACAATTTGTTTGGATTAGCTTAGACTTCGTTTGTAATCCGAATAATGGACACCCCTAAACAAAACACAAAATTAGATATGTGATTTATGAAAATGGGCTAGTTATAAATTGGAGTTCATCATTTAGGGTTTTAAATTGAATTGGGGATTTGCTATGTAATAATTAATTTACGGAATTAGGATTTATTTGCATTAATTTCGTGAATTATGTCATCGGATTGGTTAGTACCAAATTAAATTGATACTTTCTCCGTTTCTTTTTAGATGCATCGCTTTCCAAATAGAAAAGTTTCAATTTCGATGCATCACTTTCCTTTTCAACTAAATAACTGTCTTTATCTCTCTCCTATTACATGGACCCCATTTATTTATTCACTCTGCTTCCTTCTACACTAAAAATTACCTAGGAGTCCGTGAAAACTAAATTAGTAGCAACTAAAAAAAACAGAGGAAGTATTATTGTTAAGAAATCATTACTATCGATTGTTATGAAGAATTAAGGTTCATGTCATTTGGGTTTTTCTAAATTATGAGATAAAATCATAAACTGAGCATATAAAGTTAATTCAATGCAAATTATGCTTAATTTAGAAATTTGTCTCAAGAAAATTTCCTAAATTTAAGATATACCCTAAAACAACAAATTATAATTAAGGAAAAATTGTTAGGGATTACCTGCCTATAGGTCATTATCAACAACTACTCGCTTAAAATTTTTATCAAAAAAACTACCCACTAATTTAAAAAGTTTGACTAGTACTACCCATTTTTATTTTTCGGCAATAAAATCCGGCGAGTGGGGCTCACTTTTGTTTTTTCTTCCAAAATTTAAACACAAAATGATGAATCACTCAATTAAGAAGCCAAAACAAGTGAATTTAACATCAATTTAGAAGCATTACGTATTTTTTAATTAAAGTCATAAATACTTTAGCCCTCTTTAATTGGAGAAATATTGAAAATTTTGTGTTTTTAGGGTGAGTCGTTGTAAAGGAGATTAGGTTGGTTGTTATATACGAGGTTTAGGCTTAAGTTTTGGAGGACAAAATAAATAAATAAAATTCGGCCACACTTGCCAGATTATTTTGCTAGAAACCAAAATGGGTAGTGCTACTCAAACTTTTTAAATTTAGTGGGTAAGTTTTTTGATAAAAATTTTTAGCGATTAATTGTTGACAAAATGACCTATTAGGTGGGTAGTTCTTGACAATTTATCCTATAATTAAATCAAACTTTACACTTTAGTTTGATTAAATCTATACTATATATTAAAAGGCGTTCATAATCAAGGATATATGCTACGTGTCACCCATCTCCATATTCTACCAAGAAGATGCCACGTCACCAAGGAAAATTATACATCAACCGTACATGTCAAATTAAAAAATGTTTACGTCAAGAATTGAACCCGGGTCCATTAGAAATGGAATAAGAAGTCATACCATCATTGCTATCTAATACTTTTGCTTATTTATTCCTCTTAAGTATAGTTGATATAGGCCACGATTTTTTTTTTTCAAATTATTTTCTTCAACTAAATTTATAATAAAAGTATTTAGGATTATCATTTATTAAAAAAAAAAAAAAAAAAAAAATTGTAATACGAAGTTAAGAATATTTAATGATAGACCTGGGGCATCGCCCGGGCTGAACACTAGTTATATCCTAAATTGTGGCCCAGAGCAATTTCGATTACCAAGTTGGAGAAGACTAGAAGACTCGCGTATCCAGGAAGTTTGGGTTTGAAATCATATATATATTAACTAATACTAAAACAAAACGTTGCTAACATTATCCTTTCTCCAAATTGTACATATGTCACTTTTACATAAAAAAATTTCCCGCCAATTTTCTATGATGATGTCATTATTATTTTTTTAATTTTACCTTTGTTTTTTATCTAATAAACCTTTCATATGTTTTATCCTAGCTTTGTCCCTATTGAGTCATTTTTTTTATGTTAATATTTCAATGTTCAAAAGTGTTCACTGTGATTTTTTTTTATTTTATTCTTTTATTTTGCAAGTAATATCCTACAGTAGAAATTAGTCAAATTACTTATCATGTATACAAATAAATATATGGATTATAAAACATTCTTTCTCCGTATTATAAACAAATCTCAAAATGTGTTTGTTTAAAATCGTGCATCGCACGGGAACTATACTAGTTAAATAATAAGATACAGTTTTGTTTTGTTTTGTTTATTTTTTTACTGAACAATTAGTGGGTTCAATACACCCACTTGAACCCACCGTGGATCCGCAAATGCGTTCACTGGTCGGGTTGAGGAGAAGATTGAACCCTGGTCACACGGGGCAAATAAAGGAACTAATCATCACTTCACATCCTGATCCTCATGACCTCTTCTTTAGTACAATAGGATATACAAAGTAACTAGTTATTGGCCTGGACGACATCCCAGATCACTATAAATTTGTAAAAAACTAAATTTAAAAGGTTAGTGTCAACAATTTTTATAAGTGAATAAAAATATAATAATAAATTTAAGATAAATGGTGCTAGTTTGTATTCATTTTACTTTATATAACAAAATAATAGTTTTTAGTAAAATAAAATAATAACTTATGTAAAAATTACAGAGTATTATGTATGATAGCTTGACTGGAATTAAATCCAAAAAATTAGCATCCAAAGAATTAACAACGATTAATGTGTGATTAAAGTATTAATGTGCAATTATTTAGGGGTTACATTCTATTGGAAAATTAAGTACAAAAGGTAATACTTATGCAGAGTTTTAGGGCTTGTTCACATTTACTGAACTGAGCTAAACCGAGTTGAACTGAACTTAATAGAATAGAGCTGAAATGAATATTTTATGAGAGAAGGAAATAAGGAGTTGAACTGAACTGAAATTAAGCTGAAGTGAACATGCCCTTAGGGTAATGAATGAGGACACATAAGGTGACACATATTGCTCATATGGAGCCAAGTCATATGGCAGGAATGGTGAGTCAGGCATGTTATTCCTTTGAATTATTAATACTCCGTAATATTATATATTAGGAGGAATACTCTATATTGAGTATGTTCTTAAAAAAATTCCACAATCGGTTTTTATTTTGTTTACTAATACTCTTTCCATATTCATACAATCATATAAAACAACTAAATTAATCAACCCCAAATGTAACTAAATAAGCAAGGGTAAAATTTGGGACTCTTAAAAAGCTCTTGATCCTTTCTCTCTCTAACCCCCATCCTTATCTTCCACCGCCTCCACCGCCCCCCTTTTTCTCAGCCCTTGCTCGCCGGCGACTGGCGGGCTCCGTCTAGCCATCGACGGCGAGCCCAACCCTGCCACCAGTTTCCTTCCTCGCTTTTATTTTTCTTTTTAGGTCAGCTTGTGTAGAATTTAGGGGCCCCTCTTCGGTCGTGGTTTCGTTAACTGAGTTCATCGTCGAGTGTTTTGCGGCTTGCTTCAACGAATCAAGAACCAAAGGCTAGTCTTAATGCCGTTGTCGAAAGGAATTTCATTAATTAGTTCCCGATGGTAAAGGTGAAGTTAAGGTTAGGGTTTCCTCGCGTATCCAAAGGTTAGGTTCAGTGAGGGGTTCTTTGTGTTGCCGTTGATGATTTTCCTTAGTGTTGGGTTGGGTTGCTGCCGAAGTAGTGTTATCAGGTTGTTCCTCTGTTCTCACGCTAGTTTGCATGCTTACTTTCTTTAAGTTGTTGTTTTGGTTTTAATTTGCTTTTGTTTAATTATGATGTTTTTGTACAAGTGGTATGTTTTGTTGTTGGTGATTTGGGGTATTTAATACCCCCCAAGTGGACCAATGAGAGAATGACACGTGTCATTCTGGGAGGTGTCCAAATGGACTTCCTAGATGGGCGACACGTGTCACTCAGATATGCCCCCTGGGAATGGCGGCCTTCAAGGCCCAAATCCCAAGGGGCGCCGCAAAACGGTGCTGCCCTAATCCCTAGGTCATCAAACACTAGGGTAGGGCACGTTTTTCTAGGACCCTATAATTAGGGAGATTCGCCCAATAATTGGGACAAGTTTGACACCTAGCACTTTACGTCTCAATGATTAAGTTATTTCTCTCTAAAAAAGAGAACACCTTAGCTCGGAATCCAAGCAGATAACTTACTTTCCGCACGTTTTACACCGATTCCGTACTAACTTAATCTTCGAAGGCGGACCTCCGACCATTCGGAGCTCCGTTTGTTTTGCAGGTACAGGCGTCTTTGTCGAATCCAATCTTCGAGTTGTAACTCTCCCAAAGGACACAAAAACACACGAAACATTTGGCGCCGTCTGTGGGGAGAGTACCTCTAAGATGGCTTCACATGATCTACCCGTGCCGCCTCCAGAGACCAATCGGCCTTCGGAAGAAGTGGTGGTCCAGTCGGACCATGACTCTGGTGACGATGGAAACATCAAAACCTATGTGGCCCATGACGGGTCCCTCATCTCTAAGCGCATCCATCATAAAGACAGGCGGGAGCGCAATGCTAACCAGGCGGGTCCAAGCAGGCCCCCTGGATAGACAAGTAAGCCCTTAGGGCAGTCGGTTGATTCATCCCAGGCAACAAGATCAGCCCCAGTCACCCTAGATGAGCTCATGAAATTCATGAGCAGCTTCAAGGGTGAAATTAAAGATTTGATCACCAAGCAGTTGACTGCTCCTAGAAAGGAACAGTCAGCCAAGAAACCAGCTCAGCTTGGAAAGCATAAGCCGGCCAGGGACCGTCAGCCAACTCCCCACCCTGTTCCAAAGGAGAAGGCTCAACCCCAGATCGACTTTTCAAGACTCCGTTTCCCAGAAACGGTGGCAAGAAAAGCCATCCGGCATGTACAGCCGGATGGAAGCAAGAAAACATTCTCTGACGCTCGACAGTACATCGAGCAAAAGAAGACCCAGCAGCTGTCACAGTCGGCATCTACGTCGAATTATCATGATAGCTTTCAGAATACCTCTGTGAGGAATTCTCAATCTGTGCATGGGACTCCGTCAAGCGGCCCTCTCGTCCAGTCGGGACCCCATGTAATCAACTCGGCGTAGTATATGGCACAACCATTATACAGGCCGCCTGCTTTGCCCTACATCCAGCCTGCCTTTTTCGGAGGACAGGCGGCATATAACTACCAGCCTATGGACTGGTAGCTTCGGCTACAAAACCTTGAGGAACAACCCTCTTCGTTCTCTAGGGAAATAGTCGAGGTCGAATAGCCGACCAAGGTTAAAAATGTGTTGGTTGAGACCAATGATGGTACCGCCAACCCAGACGATCAACTTCTGGCATACACCCACCTCATGTACTTATAGGGGTTGGATAATGCCGCATGGTGTCCTTACTTTCCAGCCACCCTGAAGGGCATAGCTCAATAGTGGTTCGGCAATCTGCCGGCTGGTTGCATCAATAGCTTCAAGACGCTTACGTTCTTGTTTGCTTCTAACTTCTCTATGAACATCCCTGCAAAGAAAACGAGCCTTGATCTAGGCAATGTGCAGCAGGGAGATAGAGAAGGGTTGTGTTCATACGTCAAGCGGTTCAATCTGGTGAGAATCCAGATCCAAGGACTGTCTGACGAAGTGGCTTATACAGACTTTTTCAAAGGTCTAAAGGACGGGTTGACTTTCAAGTTCGAACTCGTCCTCAAGAAAATCTTCACCCTCCAAGGAGCCCTGATGGAGGCGAAAGCCTACATATAGGCGACTGAGCTCTGCTCCTCAAATAAGCAGTCGGACTCAAAGAAGTCTGACCAACATAAGGAGAGTCGACCTGCTCAGCCGTCTCTTAAACCAGAAGAAAGCAAAAAGAAAAAAGAGATCTGGGCGGTTAATAACTCCGATCAGCCAGCCCAGAAGAAGAAAAAAGAGTGGAAGTCGTATGTTCCAAGGTACGAGTTCCACAAGGACAACTACTCCATCCTCATGGAGATAAAGGATCGGTTGACTCTAGAGAAGCCGACTCCTATGAAAGGTTCTGCTGAAAATCGAAACAAAAACAAACACTGCCATTACCATGAGGATGTCGGCCATGACACAAACGATTGCTTCAGCCTCAAGTGAACGCTTGGCCGTCTGGCCGACAAAGGAGCGCTGAAGTCCTATGTGAAGTCCAAAGTGACTTCCAAGGCGAATCCGGGGCAGTCTAGCAAAAAGACTCCCTAGCCTGCTGGTAGTTCCGAAACCGATGAGGAGCCGGTTTATACAATAGCAGGCGGATTCGCCGGAGGTGGCCCGACCATGCGGGGCACTAAGGACCATCTGAGAAAGATGGTCCATTCTGTCGAAGAGGGACAGGCGACTAGTACATCCGCCTTCCCCGAAGTCATCATCACCGAAAAGGACAGAGGCAAAGTCCGTCGGCCGTATGATGACCCTGTGGTCATAGAATGCAAAGTGGTCAACCAAAAGGTCGGTCGCATCTTAATCGACACAGGAAGCTCCTTAGACATCATCAGTCGCAAATGTCTGTCCAACCTCAAATACAGGCCAGACAACATGATGGACGTCTTCCATCCCCTTGTTGGGTTTGGGGGAGGAGTTGTGCACCCAGTCGGACAGATTGATCTGCCTGTCCACCTGGGAGAGAAAGGAAACGGTCGGCACATGACCATCCGGTTTCTGGTGGTTGAAGAGTTGATCGCCTACAATCTCATTCTCAGCCGACCCACTCATAACGAGTGCAAGGCCGTCATCATCCCTTCCCTCATGCTGGTCAAGTATGAGAAGGATGATGGAACTGTTGGCTCCCTGAACGGGGACCAGAAGACGGCTCGAGAGTGCTACCTCTCGGACATCAAGCCCGCGGCAGCTGCAGCCGGTCAGAGCAAAGAGCCAATAGACCTTGATGCTTGAAAGGAATGGTGTCCTTCGAACAAGTGTATTATTCCGATAGTGGGTTCGAAATTATTAGAAAGCTAATTATTCGGTGAGGTCAAGTGATTGGAATGCCTGGGTGGAGGCCACTTTCGATCAGTAATATTAATGTATAATTAATATTACAGCTTAATCTTGACTAGAACCTTCTGGTCACACCCAAGCATCTAACGAGCCGAAGTGACGAATAAATTCAGAAGTAATTAATGAGTCGACCGAGTAATTAATATGCAGACGTCAGAAATTCGAGCTTGGAGCGTCCAAACCGAGCGTCGGAATCAAATCTCAAATTTCGAGCCAAAATTTAAGATTTAGCGAGACGGGAAAATGCTTCAAGTAACAAGTAAAACCCCAGCCACACGAAAGGCTAAGGAAGCGCGCCAAATAAGAGTGTGCCACGTGGCAGCGCACATGGCAGCACGCTATGTGGCAGTACACGTGGCAGTACCATGTGGCAACCACCGCGTTGGCAGCATGCCATGTGGCAGCATGCCATGTGGCAGCATGCCACGGTGGCAGCGACATATGGCAAAGGGGAGTCGTGGACTAGGGTGACGGGTCATGGACACGGGCCAAAAGGAAGTGGCCCAACCGAACCCAACTTGGGGCTCAAGGTTGGGTGACACATGGTTAGCTCACAATGCATGTGAGTTGCCTTGGGGACCAAGTGAGAAAGTGGTCCTCACCTAACCATGTGACACTTGTTACTTCTTCCTTGGTTTATTTAACTAAGGGTTGAATTCATCAATATTTCCATGTGGGATCTTTTTTATGAAAAAGTCCCACTTTGAAAGATGAGTGGAATTCACAAGGAAGCTTTCCTTATAAATAGCCAAGGCATGGCTTGGGATTGTTCACTTGAGTAAGAGTTGAAAAAGGTATCACCATTGTGAAAACCTTTGAACTCAAGAGTTGAAAAAGGCATCACCATTGTGAAAACCTTTGAACTCAATTACTCGGGTTTAGGTCGAGCCTTGCTAACTCCAAGGCATTGGACCCTTGTCGGTGTTCGAGTTGTGGGTGGACTTCCGTTGGAGATCGTCGTAATTTCGAGGCTAGCTTTCGAAGTAAGAGCCCCATGAGGTCGGGCGAAGCACGCGTCAAAGGTATAATTATTATCTTAATCTTGTCATTAAGTTAATTATGTTTATTGGTTTATTTATTGCGAGTGCGGTCTTGTTTTTGGGTTTGTTTCCGCGGAGAGTCGGACTCACCCAAACCCCAACAGCGGTATCGGAGCCTCGCTCGTTTATTTTTAAAATCATATTATTTTTCAAGGTGTTTTTACGGCTTAATTTTTCTAGTTTTAAGTTGCTAATTAGAT
Organism: Chenopodium album; assembly: GCF_948465745.1. Taxonomy (NCBI): domain Eukaryota; kingdom Viridiplantae; phylum Streptophyta; class Magnoliopsida; order Caryophyllales; family Amaranthaceae; genus Chenopodium; species Chenopodium album. Next base: position 8,903,236 of record NC_137850.1, on the reverse strand, counting down.
TAGTAGCTCGATTTATTAATTTTAATCCCGTATTAGAGCTGACTTCAGCTCCCGAACCTAGATTTCGACCCAAAAATAGTGAATTTTGGGTGGAAAAGGCGTTTCGAAAATGGGTTTACTCTTTCAGGACTCTGGGTGTTTTAGCCAAAAAACGACCAGAAATGCACTTTTCGAGGGATTTTTCATTTTGACGAAAAATTTTGAGTCTTTCTAACCTTGAAAATTAATTGCATATTTATGGTGGCTATGTAATTGGTTTAATCCTTATTTTATATGCAATTTTAAACCTCTTTAGGCATGATTACTTGGTAGTAATTTATGTTTGAAAGTTTGGTTTTATTTTTTCACATAATTGCAAAATAATTGCATCAAGTGTGAAATCTTTGTTCTTTGAGGCTTCTAAGTACTAAAGATTCAATCTTTAATTATGTTAAGTGATTGAAACTTTGAGTTACTAAATTTCATGAATTTTATGTTGAACTTTGTTGAATTAATCATTTAAAGTTGATTGGAATCATAAAATTTGAAACTTGTGATAGAAATTTGTTTAATCTTCATATTGGAAGATGTAATTTTTCAAGGATTCACAAGTGTTAAAGTTGGAATTTTTATTGAACTTGTGTTCATGTTTCCAACTCCCTTTTATTTTGTCAAAATCTCATGATTAATTTAAATTAATAGTGAGTAATTGCCCTCTTATTTTAAGTGCACCAAGTTAAACCAATTTTATTAAAGAATGGTTCTTGGAATAATTTTTGGTTTTATGCACTTGGATGAATTTATTTAAGTTGGACTTGTTATATTTTCATTTTTCCTCAAGATTAATTGATTCTAAAATTAATTTAGAATTGCTTAAGAATGTCACACAAAATCGGGAATTTTTCCCGAGGCATGAGCACCAAATCAAGGCCTAAGAGCCCCAAGCATGCTCTCAGCCAGCCGAGCTGCTCACGCAACCCACATGGGGCTGCCGAGGCTGTTGGGTTCATTAGGCCTTGTAACTTCCCTGATCGGGTTGCAAACGTTGTGCTCGTAAAGAAGTCGAATGGTACCTGGCGCATGTGCGTTGATTACATTGACTTAAACAGAGCATAACCGAAGGATAGTTATCCACTTCCGAAGATCAGCAGTCTGGTTAACTCTACAGCCAGACATGTCCTGATAAGCTTATGGATGCTGTAGACACCTAAAAATGTCTCCCCAAAACCAAACCCGATGATGAACAACCTTTCACCGCCATTATTGTTCGGGTTGAGTATTTAATCTTGGAGTGCTTAAATCCATGTTTCCATTCAATACATTTCATAAACCAATCCATTTCCTAGCTCATTTCCCTACACCATAACTTACTTTTCACTTTTCGTGTCCATATCAAAAAACCGAGAGAAACTGATTTTGTGACCCTATAATTTTGATCCAATTATTATTTGGTTGGATAGGCCTTGAAATAATCTTTCCAACCATATATCATAAGCCCAATTCCGATTTAAAACGAAGAAGATATGAGCAAAATACTAAACTCGGCCCAAAACCGACACCCTTTCACTAAAACGGCCATATCTTAAAATCTACAAATGATTTTGACCTGATTTCAATTGGTTTAGAAAGTATACTTGATAAGATTTCCAATGATATATTATATGCCTTATTCCAAGTTACGGATCAAAAGTTATCATGGTTTTGATAACGTGTAAAAAACTGGAATTACCGCGCAGTGTAAAAACACCGTGTCACGGCAAAATCTAACGTGGCACGGTCCTGGTGCCGTGACACGGTAATTTTCAATGTTTCACGGTGCTTTTTCCATGTTTTTTTCGCGTGAAAATCCACCGTGTCACGGGAACAGTTGCCGCGCCATGGGATTTTGCACCGCGTCACAGTACTATTTCTCGTGTCACGGTGCCCATTCCGTGACACGGGGTTGTTCCGTGTTTTCTCCGCATAAATCCTTCACGCGCTTTTATCTTTCGTATGTTAATTTTATCCCGCGTCACACTAAAGTGTGCCGTGTCACGGTATATTTGGCCGTGTCGTGGCATTGTTTTTTAGGGTTTTTATCTTTTTAGGGTTCCGTGTGTTCCCTCTGTTCATTTTCCCTATAAATACCCCCCTCCTTTCTACAGTTCGGGGCACCAAATTATTCTCTCTTCCTCTCTTCTACACCAAAAATCATTCTCTTCTCTCCCTCGTCTTCTAAACCTTAAACATGTATTTCTAATTACATTATCCCTTCCCTTAAGCATTCCAAGGATTCCATACTTAACCCGAGGTTTCGTCCTTAAACTAAGGCGTAAAAGGTAGAACTGTTTGAGGGTTTGGACCAAATCAACTCTACTTTTAATTTAATTTAATTTCAATTTGATTTATATTTTATTGAAGTTACTAACAATTTATTCATGATGTAGCAATTTAAAGGAACGCGCGGAATGTGAGTAATTAATTAATTTAATTACTTATTTTATTTTAATATTGCTAGTATCATGATTAGGTTAATTTCTATTTGATTTGACTAATGTTATTATGGTTAAATTGCTTCCAATATTAATGTTTATTCTATTATTATTTATTAATCACAATATTGCATGTTTAAAGGGAATATGTAATTGAAAATCACGCCTAATAAGATAATTTGGACGACCGTTTAGGTTCCTTTTTAATCTTGTTATTAATTCAAGTGATCACCAATATTTTAGAATTATGTGTTGCATTAATATTCAACCAATTTAGCATAATAATAGTTTGGAGCAAATTGAATCTTTGTTTGCATGTCTTTGAGATCGCAGGAATCACTTTTCACTATAAGAATCGAGTAGAGGCCTATACGGGCGAATGTGACTCCATGACTCACTTTGTACCATCATCCCCGATCCTCCTTTCGTGGTTCCAAACCATATGGAGTTAGTAATCTCATGGATTATGAATGGGGTGTAACCTTCACTGGTTAATCGTTGTCCCTTATTCGTGGTTGCCTTTTATGATCCGTGAACGGTTTACAAGTTCCTTAAAAACTTGTTGGCAGCTCCCTACTTTCCTTGTCCCTAATCGTATATGTCAATTCCTACTTCCTATGAGTGCCAAGCATATTCACCACATGCTTAACGTAGGCGCACTTCGAACGCCGCCTACAGATGCTTACTCGGCTTCCATCAGATTCCCCTGTGGAGAAAAGATCAAGAAAAGACGGCATTCGTCACTGATCAGGGGTTATTCAGTTACACTGTGATGTCGTTTGGCTTGAAAAATGCGCCTGTTACTTTCCAACGAATGATTAATACAATCTTCATTAATCAGATTAGGAGGAATGTAGAGGCGTATATTGATGACATGATAGTCAAATCCAAGCAGCAGGCAGATCACCTTGCTGATCTTCGAGAAACATTCGCCACACTCAGGCGGCACAAGGTCATGCTTAATCCAAAAAAGTGGGTCTTTGGTGTTGAGTCTGGGAAGTTTCTCGGATTCCTGATCGACCAGAGGGGGATAGAGGTTAACCTTGAAAAAATACAGGCGGTAATCGATATGTAGTCGCCCCGCACTGTCAAGGAAGTTCAAAAGCTAATAGGTTGCCTGGCAGCTCTGGGTAGATTCCTCAGTCGGTCAGGCAACAAGTGCCTCTACTTCTTCTAGGCAATCAGGAAGAAGACTAGATTTGAATGGGGGGATGATGCTGAGGCGGCCTTTCAAAAACTAAAAGCACATCTGCACTCTTTGCCAAGGCTAGTTAGCCCTCTGCCCAAAGAGACGCTCTATATGTATCTGGTTGTGTCAGATCATGCCCTCAGCGTTGTTCTCTTAGCTGAAAGAGACGGCATCCAGCTCCCGGTCTACTTCATTAGTCGCGTTCTTAGGAACGCAGAGCTTCGGTACCCCATAGTCGAAAAATTTGGCCTCGCTCTTTACATGGCTATCAAGAAGTTAAAGCCTTACTTCTTGTCACATTCGGTTGTGGTCTACACTGACCAACCGATCAAGCGGCCTATGACGACTCTAGAATACTCTGGCTGAATGCTCAAATGGGCTATTGAGTTGCAGGGACTGGAAATCACTTTCAAGCCAAGGAAGGCAATAAAGGGGCAAGCATTCGCTGACTTTATCGTCAAAATGACAAGGCCAGCTGAGCCGGATAATATTGATCAGGTTTGGAAAGTGTATGTGGACGGGAGCTCCATTATGAATGGTTGTGGTGCAGGCATAATTTGTCAGTCCCCTGAGGGGTACAAGTATGAATACGCACCACGGTTCAAGTTCCAGGTCTTAAATAATGAGGCCGAATATGAAGCCTTGCTAGCCGGCATCCGCATGTGCAAGGCGGTAGGGGCAACTAAGATTGACGCCTGCTCTGACTCCCAATTGGTCGTAAGTCAATACCATGGTGACTATAAAGCCACCCATCAGGCCATGATCAAATACTTGTAGGCAGTCAAAGTTGAAGCTGGGACACTTGAAGCCTTTCATCTAAGCCAAGTGCCCAGGTCTGAAAACAACCAGGCAGATGCTTTGTCAAAATTAGCATCCTCCACCTCCTGTGATACGCCTCGGTCAATCTTCTGGGAAGTCATGGATAAAAGGAGTATATCTGATGAAGAGCCCATTGGAGTACTTAATCAAAGCTCTACCTGGATGGATAGCATCCAGGCATATCTTATAGATGGTGCGCTCCCTGATTCACCCCAGGAGGCGGTCGTGCTGAAAAAGCGAGCTGCAAGCTTCGAGATGAGACAAGGAGAGCTCTTCAAAGCAGGTTTCTTGAAGCCTCTATTGAAGTGTGTTACCCCAGAAAAGGGGAAAGAAGTTCTCGAAGAATTGCATGCGGGATACTGCGCCTCTCATATAGGCGGCAGATCCTTAGCCGTCAGGGCCAAGCGGCACTACTTCTGGCCAACCCTTGAGTTGGATGCTATGGAAATGGTTAAAAAATGCGACAAGTGTAAAAAATTTGGCAAGATAATCCATCGTCCGGCCACTGACCTGACGGCAATCCACAGTCCAATACCGTTTGCTAAATGGGGCATGGACATTTTGGGACCATATACGGCTGCTCCAGGCGACAAGCGCTACATCTTAGTGGCTGTGGACTGCCTTACCAAATGGGTAGAAGCAGAGGCGATCAAAAACATCAAGACAAAGGACGTCATCTCCTTCATCTGGAAGAATATCATCACCCGTTTCGGGGTGCCTATGTCCATGGTTTTTGACAATGGTCCTCAGTTTGAGATGCCTCAACTTAAGACTGGTTGGGAGATTAAGGGATCACAAGTTATTCCGCATCAGTCGGTCGACCCCAAGCAAACGGCCAGGTCGAAGCCTTCAACAAGTTAATCTCAGACGGCATAAAAAAGAAAATTGAAAGAGCTGGCGGCCTATGGGCGGATGAATTACCACACGTCCTATGGGCCATCGGAACAACTACAAAAGGGGCAACTGGAGAAACCCCATTTCTCATGGTGTATGGGGCAGAGGTCGTCTTGCCCATTGAACACTATGAGCTGACTCTTCGAATCATGTTGTAAGACGAAGAGGCAAATTGGGAGGCCATGCGGCTGGCATTGGACTCACTCCTAGAGCGCAGGGGCAATGCCGCCTTGCGCCATGAGATTTACCACTTGAGAATGACTCGGGCCTATAACAAAAGAGTACACAAGCGACCCCTAAAGGTTGGGGATTTTGTGCTACGAAAAATGGAGGCAATCGGTAGGGCGAATGAGTAGGGAAAGCTAACCCCAAATTGGGAAGGCCTCTACCGAATCTATGAAGAAGTAAGAGGCGGCACCTACCGTCTGGAGACACCAGACGGCAACCAGACGGCAGGCAGCTACCCAGAACTTGGAATGTAGATAACTTGAAAAAGTACTACTTCTGGAATTTTGTAAATTTTTTACTTGTTAATGAAAATCTGCCTTCTTTTTCAGAATTTTCTTTTAAATATTATATTAGAGTACCGCCTGCATAATGTGCAGACGGACCAAGCTCGAATTCCTATTAGAGTACCGCCTGCACAATGTGTAGACGGACCAAGCTCGAATTTTTATTAGATTACCGCCTGCACAATGTGCAGACGGACTAAGCTCACAACTTTATTAAGATTCCGCCTGCACAATGTGCAGACGGACCTTGCTCAAATTTTATTACAGCACCGCCTGCACAATGTGCAGACGGACCAAGCTTAAGCTTCTATAGATGTTTGAACATCGCCTGCACAATGTGCAGACGACCTTACTTGCTTAATATGTTGTCTAAATGTCTTATAAAGGGACCGTTTGCCCTAACAGCAAACGCCCCAAACCTGGCTAAAAGTGTCGACCACACCAAAGCAGTCATCCCTAACATTATTCAACTTTTACAATTCAAGTCATAAAGACTTAGCAACTATCTATTTTCTCAAAAGAGGCCAATGGCCAGATATACTCTATTTAATCAACCGTCTGCTCCAACATGAGTACGACTGTTTGCTCCAACATGAGTCAGACAACCGGCGACGTCCATTCGGGCGAATTCGTCGAAGAGAAGCATCTTCCATTTGGGTGGCACATTGCTCTATAAACAAAAACAAGCGGTCCTACTGGATGCATTAAGGCAACGCTCGCAGTCGTTTGATCTAATCGGACTTGAAATCTAAAAAGCATGGAGTTTTTCGGACTGTTCTAGTATAGGCGAAAGACGGCTACTGTTTCATTTTAGAAGCTATTCCACTGCCTGTTCTTGCTTTGGGGCAAGATAGGCGGACAATTATTTTCTCAAAAAAAAAGCTAAGTCAAAAAACTTAGCGGCTTAACTATATCTCATGAGGCCTTTGGCCGGATGCATTCAAGTTATTAAAACCTTCTGTTCTACATGGCTGTCTGTCGCTTGGTTTGGGGAAATCCCCATAGTGATTAATTGACTTAGAAACCATGCATACTCCTTAAAGTATCAATAACTTCTAAGTCAGTCAATCAATCCATTTTTTCGAAACCAACCGACATCCGGCCAGGGGCAAGGACATTCGCATAGTATACAGGTTAAAAATACTTAGACCAAAAATCAATCTATGCATAAATTTTTTTTTTAAAGCATAACACCAATATAAACAAAACCGGTCAAAACGACCAGATGCTTCATTAAAATAAATAAACAGCCGTCAAAATTGACGACTGTGAATGTCAGCTGGCAGAGCCAGAAATTGTCAAATTACCCGACCCCTTGGTCGGTAAAAATACACGGTCACTCGGCACACAGGCCGGAAAAGAAAATATTTGGTCATTCGGTCGCAGAAATAACATAAAGCTTAAAAATCAGGGGAGGCCCTCAGCATTGGCAGTCGCATCCTTGTTGTCCTCCGGCGCCTGCTCATCATTCTTCTCATCCTCCTCCTGATCCTCATCGTCCCCCGAGGACGACACGTCTGAGGAGTCGGACTCCTCATCATCCCTGGCCGCCGCCTCCTCCGCCTGCTTCATAAGCCGGTCGTTAAACTCATCATTGGCTACGTCAAACTTGGATTTCCAAATTTGGTAGTTAGAGCCCGACTACAATGATTACCAGGTCATCCGCATGATGGATTCATAGTCCTCCATCATTTGTTTGACTAGGTCCTTTTTCTCTTCCTCAGCTAGGGACTTGTATTTAGTCCTAAGCTGGGTCTTGTAGCCGGCCCTTGAGTTTGTCAACATGCCTCTACAGGCGGTCCGCCTTCTTGTCCGCTTCCTCGAGGGGTTCCAACTTGGCCTTAAGGTCCTTGACCTCATTTTGAAGCTCGGTTACCCGCCCGCTCGCTACATCCAAGTCCTTCTTGACCTACAGATTGGCCGCCGCCTGGGAATACATAATATCAAGTGTTTGGGCAATCTCAAACTGAGCAGTGTCTAAGGAGGAGGCGGCCCGAGCTTTAGCAGCCATTACCTCTTTGGACTTTTCAAGGATTGGCTTTTTAAGCCCGTTCACGCGCAGCATAGCCTGCATTCGGCCAACAGTGAGAATGGTCAGTATCAAGCGGCTATACTCATTATTCAAGATAAAATCACAAGTATCCTACCTTACAAAGAAGCGCCAAGATGGCGTCGAGGTTAAGGGAGCCGACTCCTTTAACAGACGCCTTGTCATCAGGATCAAGCGTCCAGAGCATCTGCTTGGCCATCTGTAGGACAGTCGGCCTCTTCGGAACCTCTGCCAAATCAAACAAAAGTTAAGCAAATTTCCAAAAAAAAAGAAAAAAAAAAAGGTCAGTTCCCTTTTTGGCAACTGTTGTTCAATCAAATAATTGGGAGATGGGCCGAATGATGATACCTTCCTCCTCCCCCATGGCGGCTTTGCCTCCGCCTGCTGCTGAGCCCATAGTAGTGTTGAGTGGCTTGCCACTCTTCGATACCCCCTTGGGGGAATCCGGCTTCTGGGATGGTTTGATGGGGGTGGAGCCGCTAGGAACTTTCCTAGGCTTATGGGCGATGTGCTTCCTAGGCTTCTCGAAAGTGCCCACATCGCCACTCGACTGCTTTTGAAGCTTCGGGTCCGGCTGTTTGGAGGGAGAAGGCTTAGACGAGCCATCCTTCAAAGAATTCACATGTTAGTTGCGAGAAAAAAAAAACCTTAGTCTAAAAGAGGAATATGTTTCACCTTAGGAGTTCCGCCTGACGGCTGCTCCTCATTCGACCGTTTGCCCAAAAGGGACGAACGGTAGAAAGCTGTAGAGTGACCAGCCGACTTCTTGTGAGAAGGAACCTTCGACATATGTCTGCACAATAAAGCAAAGGAGTTAGAAACTCAGACAAAAATAATACTCATTATGAGCAGCTAAGTAATGTAAATGCATGCAGCCTACTACCTCTCGGCTTCTCAGAGCTAAGGCCACAAGCGACCAAGTATGTCCCGTCCGAGAGCCACTCGAAGCGGGGAATGTAGCTCTGGGGGGTTACCTCCTTAACCCCCGTCTCCTCGTTGGTTCGGACGTCCACTAAAAACAGGCCCTAATCCAAAATCTCCTTTTGCGCTCGCCTTGGGACAGGCAAAAGAGCTTTCTTCCTAGCAAGGAGCCTTTCTAGCTGGTCAGAGTAAACCAGCCGACCCCGCTTGCGTGTGGAGTCTTGCTCAAGTAATGCATGTGAGCAAACGTCTCGAAGTTGGGCTCCACCTCCAACATCTCGCAGACGGCAACGTAGCCCAAAATATTTACCCAAGAGTTGGGGGCTAGTTGCCAAATACCCAGTTGGTATCCTTCAAGAATCCTCTCCCCTGCCGGATGGAGAGGGAAGCGCAGACCAGCCTGTTTGGCCGCCTCGTAGTAGCCGAAGCACTGGTCGTCATAGCTGGCCTTCTTTAGCCAGACGACTGTGTCCTCAGCATCCGACACGGATAGAAGAAATTCATGTCCCATGACATGATTGAAGATGAACGTTCCAAAATCTGCCGTCATCTTCTCCCGCCTGCCTTTGGGAACGTGCAAATAATAGGGAGCACGTTCCAGCAGGCGCGAAGCAGACGACTCTGCCCATCCTTCTCCTCTTTCCACTGATAGGGACTCTTTGGCAGCAACTAATTTTGAGCACGCCTCCTCCGAGTCAATGGAGGCGCTGTCAGAGGATGATGACCCAGAGTCATCATCAGAGTCTTCCTCGGAGCTGGGGGCCTGCTGACTAGGGCCAGCAGTGTCCCATTACTACATCCGGCACCGAATCATTCAGCCCGGGGGATTGATTATCATCCGACTCCTCCAAAATTGAGGAGCTCGGGGTACTAACAGTGCTTGGAGGGTCCCGGTGAACCTCAGAGACAGGCGCCCTAATGGAGCCTTCAGAATAGACTGTCGAACTCTCCGAATGGTACCAGGAACCATCCGTCCTATACATCCGAGTGGTCTGCTTTGTTCTTGCCATGGTGTCTTGCAAGGGCACAAACACGGTCCGATTTGGAGAAGTTCTCAAAGGGGAGTCCTCGAATGAGCATTCGGCACTCCTAGTTCTAGATTCAGCTGTCCCTGGTGACCGGCTGATCGCTAACCTAGGCCGTGCTTGGTGCGTTTGGGAAACCATTTTTGAAAAAGAAAAATGCAAAAATAAAGCAAAGAGGGGATCAGGCGGTTACCTTAGAAGAAGGTACTAGAGGCGCTTGGTCTTTAAGTCTGTTGGAACAGGTGGACGGTTGGCCGAGTGTCGGATGCTGAAGAAGTCAAAGTCTTTGAAAGTCAGAGATTTAAGATTCTCCCAAATATTCACGTAAGTGTGAATCCAAAGGAAGTCAACCTTCCATTTATAGAAGGGGTGAAAACCTGAGGTAAAAACCCTAGATTCCCCTCAACAGTAAAAAGAGAAAATTCGGCCAATTAGAGGCCGACACCTGTCACAGGCGTCATGTGGCATGCCACGTCACGCCTGTGAGGGGCAAATGATTTGGGGTATTTAATACCCCCAAGTGGACCAATGAGAGAATGACACGTGTCATTCTAGGAGGTGGCCAAATGGACTTCCCAGATGGGCGACACGTGTCACTCAGATATGCCCCTAGGAATGGCGGCCTTCAAGGCCCAAATCCCAAGGGGTGCCGCAAAACGGTGATGCCCTAATCCCTAGGTCATCAAACCCTAGGGTAGGGCACATTTTTCTAAGATCCTATAAATAGGGAGATTCCCCCAATAATTGGGACAAGTTTGACACCTAGAACTTTACGTCTCAATGATTAAGGCATTTATTGCTCTCTAAAAAAGAGAATGCCTGAGCTCGGAATCCGAGCAGATAACTTACTTTCCGCACGTTTTACTTCGATTCCGTACTAACTTAATCTTTGGAGGCGGACTTCCGACCATTCGGAGCTCCGTTTGTTTTGCAGGTACAAGCGTCTTTGTCGAATTCAGTCTTCAAGTTGTAACTCTCCCAAGGGAGACAAAAACACCCGATACAGTTGGGTTTTTTATTATTAAATAAATCTCTTTCTCTGCTTGGTCATGACTCATGAGCTAGAGTTCCATAGAGTAGTTCTAGTTTTGGAAGTGTTGTCGTGGTCTTGGAGCCTTGTTGGCGGGTGTTGAGGGTTGTAAGATTAAGCAATCCTCTTTTTGTCGGGTGGGTGATCCTACTAGTAGCCTTTGTCGGGGTGTGAATATGTTCCCCTGGTAATTAAAATAGTGTTCCGGGGGGAGGGGAGTTATTTGCATAAGTGGATGGTTTTCCCTGCATATGGAGTTTACAGGAGGAATGTGGTTTTGAGGGAAGAGTTTGGTTTGTAGGTCTTGTTGCTAGGTTGTGGGATGATATAGGCATTCATGCTATTGCTATCATCCCTTTGTTAGTTTGGGTGATGACAAGGTCAGTCATTACTGTTAATCAATATCTTCAAGGAGGCTACCCATCTTTAATGTTTGGGTTATGTAAAGTCCTCTATTTTCTTGCATTCTCTTTTGGTAGAGTTGCAAGAGAAGAACCTGCATTTGGATGCATGGTTTCTCATAGAGTTGCACAGTTTCTCTGTTGGTAGAGTTGCAGTTATGCTTTTCAATCCCTAGGAGTGGAATGGTGTCACAAGTCCATTCTTCAGCAACATGGTGCTTATTTCAGGTTCTTCCGTCTCCCAACAATTTCCATCTCGAGTTCCCTTTGCTATCAATGCCAGTTTGGGTTCTCTTCAGTGTTTGTGATCTGCGCTATTGGTCCATCTCAATTGTTTCAGTTCATTCGGCTTCTCTTGGTCCACAGTTTGGAGGTGGTTTGGTTTTCTTAGATGTTCGGGCTCCGCAACTATTGGGTTGCTGCAAGACCTTTTCAGTATTGTGTTTTCTTTGATCTTCCTATAATGGTACTTAGTGTGTTTAGGTTGTTATGTGTTCTTGTTTTAGTTAGTGTAGGTTGTAATACTGTTTTTCTTTAATACAATCTTTTGTAAAAAAATAAAAAAAAAAAGGGTTTTTCTACATTATAACCCTGTAAATTTCCATTTTCTACGTTGTGCCCCCCCTTTTTGGGAAATCTACACTGTAACCCCAAATTTCTTATTACATCTACACAATAACCTCGCCGTTAGTCTGCCGTTACTTGGGTCCGTTAATTTAATGAGGGAGTGTAGTTGTTGGATTATCAGTCGTTTTTGGTGGGAATTTTCCCTCCAAAAGAATAGTTGCCCCCCTCCCCTCTTCTTCTTCTTCCCCCTGTTATATATAGCCCCTGTTTATTTCTAGGTGGGAATTTTAAGCAAGCCATGTCTACTTCTTCACGAAGGTCATTCCCTCTCAATTCAACGTGTTCGTTGCAATTTTGCAGCCCACGATGTTTTTGCAACCCTCAAAAACTTGCGAAGTTGAAGATCTCAACGACAAATCGCAATCCTAGGAAAGCGTTCTTTAAGTGCGACGATTGCGGGTTCTTCAAGTGGTTGGACGAAGGCGATTTACAAGGCCTTGAAGCATTGAGGAGAGATGACAGTGACATTGCAACTTTGAAGGAGAAATTAACAGAGCTCAATTCATACATTAGGGAAGTAGTTAAAATAGGTGTCATTATGTATGTGGTGTTAGTGATAATTGTGATGTTAAAAAGTGCAGGGTGAAGAGAATGTAACTTGAACATTGTAACTCATCTACTGCTGTTTTTCTGTTTGTGTTGTAGTTAATATTGTGTTAATGAAATGAGCACTATTTTCTAATTAGCTCTTTGCATTGGCATTTTTTCAGTTATGAAATAAAAGCAAACATATAATTGAGTACACAACTGTTAATAAAGCAACAACAACAGCTAGTGATATCTCCTTACACAGATATAGATCTATATAAACATAATATTCAATGTTGTAGAACCATAAGTGTTTGACACCCAAAAAATCAAAGTATGATACCCAAAAACAAACTACATCCAAAATCATTCTTCCATCACATGTAGGCCTGAATTAACATAATTACAGATTTTTTCAACCCAAAAAATATCAAAAACTTCCATTTGATCATGTTTTCCCCAAAAAAAAAATTTCACAGTAAGTTGTTCCAGAGTGGAACTCATAAAATAGCAAGCTTGTTCATGATCTTCTGCCTCTTTGGGCTGAGCTTGTTAGCAAACTTGTTGATGCTGGGATAGGCTGTGTGAAAGGTCCTTCATTGTGTGTTGGTTGCCTGACTGCTTGCCTTGGCAATGGTTGGCTTGAAGACTCTGCAGCTGTATTTGATGAACTGCTCCCTATCATGAGATCAATTAAGTTAACCTCAATCCTTTGTTGACTGGTGTGTTGCCTTGTCTGCCTCTTGGACTTACAAGTGGTGTTGGCTAACTTCCCTTGTTGTTGCAGAAGTTCTTTCTTAGTGGCTCCACCTTTGCAAGTGGCTGAATTATGGCCAGACTGTTTGCAATTCTTGCATTGCACAGTTGCCTTCCTCTTCCCTTTTTTCTTCTCCCCCTCTTCTCTTCTCCTATTTCTGGAAGGTCTGCCCACACTTCTTTTCATTGGGGGAGGGACTAGCTTGGGAACATCTAAGTCAGGCCATTGGTCAGAATCAGGGATAGGCAATATATTCCCATTGTAGGCTAACTTATACCTAGTTATAGAATACCATTCACTGACATAATCAAGTGGATCTTTGCCAGCATCTAGTGCAGCCCTTATTCCATGCCTACATGGAATGCCACTTATCTGCCACTTACCACACACACATGTGTTGCTGTTAAGTGAAACAGGCAGCATACTCCTTCCATCAGAAATTTCATACTCTCCCCTGCCAGATGGATATGCATGGCATAACCTGGATTCCTTGGTTATAACTCTGACATATTCTCTAATGTTAGGGCATATTCCCTCATCAACCCATTGGTCAGCCAGTTGTTGTCTTGTTGCATGCCTGACCATCGCAATCCTCCTAACACCTATTATCAATTAAGATATTTTTAGTCAGCAACACTATGTAAATACAGTGAACTAAAAAGTATAAGGTACTATGTATACCTTCAAGTAGAGTGAGTATGGGGTAAGTCCTGTCAACACCAATGGTGTTGTTGAAACTCTCAACAAAATTGTTTGTATTCTCATCTGAAGCAATTTCACAGTCAAACTTCCATCTAGCCCATCTTTCTAGAGGGCCCAAATCTTTGAACCATTTCACAGCTCCAAGGCCAGCAGCTTCTTGGACTTTGATGAGTGCTTTTTTGAAACCAAATGCTGAGTATGCATTTGTCACTCCCCAAAAAAGCTTGTGCATTAGAATGCCAGGGTATTCAGACTTGAAATTTTTGCATAAATGCCTAGCGCAGTATCTCCTTCCAACCTTTGGCCAAATCTGATCCAGTGAGGGGTCAATTCCCTTACAGACATTGAAACACTATGTTAGAAATTTCATTAGTTACTGCAAGACATGAAATAAAGTACAAGAGAAATGATGACAAACCTTCTGTCTATCAGACATTATTGTCCAAGCTTCCCTTCCTGTTGCAGTGAGTATGTTTTTCAAATGATGAAAAAATCAAGACCAACTTGACTTGTTCTCAGAATCAACAACAGCTACTGCTACTGGGAAAATTTCATTATTCCCATCCAAAGAAACTGCAGACAAGAGAATCCCTCCATAGTTGCCTTTCAGATGACAACCATCAACACCAACAAGCCCTCTGCACCCTTGGATTAGACCTTGGAACTGGGCTGCAAAGCTTATGAAAATTGATCTGAATTGGAGAGGCTTCTCTGGTTGTTGTAGTTCCTTCCATGTGCAAAAAGCAACAGAACCTGGATTTCTGTCTTTTACCATTTGGCAGTAAATATTGAGGTTGAAGTATGACTCATCATGACCACCTTGAATCATCTCCATTGCAATGGCCTTCATTTTGTAAATTGTTTATGTGGCCATGCTAACCCCATATCTCTCCCAAAGTAATTGGTTCAAAGCTTTGCCTTTGATGTCTGGACTGGCTCTGATATCTTCCAGGAGCTTTCTGGCAGCCCACTTGCAATTGCACATGGGATTGTTCATCATGTTCAAGTCACATGTGTGCTTGTTCTTAATGCTTTTTATGGCCCAGGTAAACCCATCCAGTAGCACTCTTGCATGAATTCTCCAATTGCACCTGATATCAGCACACTCAGCTGTGTATCTATCATGCTCTGCTTTCCTAACAACTAAACTAAACCCCTCCTGGATGCAATAATCTCTCAATGCTTCCTTGAAATGATCCCTATCAACAAATAGTTGCCATGCCCTTAAACTAATCTTACCTATTTCAGCATCATCATACACCTCACCAACATTGGATTTCAATCCTAACTGACCTCCATCTCCATCATAATGTTTCCAGTGACCACTAAAAGGCTCCCATCCACTATCAACAAAATTCTGGTTCAACAACTCAGCCACATTCTCCTCATCTTCATCTAGATCACCCTCTTCACACTCACTGTCATTCTCTTCACCAACTTCAGGTATGTACTCACCATCACTATCAGTATCAATATGATCATCACTATGTAATCTGTCATCTTCATTAACAGCCCTAGTACAACCCCTTTTCCTAGTCCCAACACTTTCTTTTGCCTCACTATGTATGTTATGGGAAGACTGACTAAAAGGCTAAAACAAACCCTTTGCCCTAGCAGTGGAATTAGCCATTTTTTTCCAATGAGGAAAGAGCCGCACTCTGCTTAAGCATGACCTGGTTCTTTTGGAAGTTTTTGGACTAGGTTCAGGATGAGGTGGTTGAAGGGGGGCCTTCCTAAGATTTGGGCTTGGATCACCTTGTAAGAGCCTAGGGCTTCTTCTGGGTACAGGAGATGCATGTTGGGAGGAGTGGTTGGTGAAAAAGTAATCATCAGCAGAAAGTATAACATGAGGAGGGGAATGTGGAGATATTTCTTCTAATAACCTAGGTAATCTCCTACCATGAGTGGGTGGAGAGGAAATATGTGGAGGTGAACTAGATAGGGTCAACCTTGGGCTCCTCCTAACAGGTTCTAATTTACTCAATGAAGAAACTGATTCAGTAGCAATGTGTTCATGTTGCCTTTTATTATTGTTTTTCCTAGTGGGTAATTTTAGTGTGAAAGGCTTGGGTGGGCCTGGTTTAACTGTGTTAGATGGGCCTGGTTCAAAATTAGTTGGGCTGGTTGGAACATGTGGGCCATTAACAGAAATGGATGCATGTGGCTTAGGATGAACTTGTTGGGGTTTCACTGTTCTTGCTAGTTTCAGTATAAAACTTGGCTTACTCAAACAATGTACCCACAAATCAATCTCTTTAGTTACAATATTCTGAAACATCTTCATCATTGTGCTATCATCAACTAAATCATGAGCTTTCTCCTTACAACAATAATGTAACCCAGGAAACTCAGGCAACTCAAACCCTCTAATTGCAAATTCCTCAAACATATCATTAATCACATCAATTAATACACACTTATCAATATCATCTACTGTTAAGTCAACACAATTAGCACCATAGTGGATTTTTAAAATCCTCTGGTCATCCATCTGCATATCATTACCAATAAATCAATAAAAACAAACAATTGCCAACAAAGACCCAAACTTTATCAATGTTAATGCAAAAAAAACCCAGTAACCAAGTTTCTACCCCAAGAAAGACGCAATCTTTGGCAACATAAACCCCTAAATAATCGCAGCGATTTCAAATCTCAAGGTCACTAAAACCCGATACAAATACACACATGCATAAATCAAATAAAACCAATTCACCAATTTCATCCACTGACCATGTCAATCGTATAACATTTCATCCAAAATACAAAAAAAATGAACTAACAATAATGCATTACCAAGATAAGAAATTAATTACATACCTTCGTTGATGGAGCTACTCCAGTGTCAGATTATTTTTCGCAAATATCGCACAAATGATCCCTAAATTCTTTGCAAGAAATTTTCTCTCTGCGTGAGCCTCTGAATTTTGGGTTTTAGGGTTTTTGATCAAAAAATGAAACAGAGGGCAGTGATGTCAATGAGTAAGAGGGAATTTTGAGGGAGGGAGTAAGGTATGTGAACAGTATTAGGTAGGTGACGAATTAAATGCCAACTACCAACGTCCGTCATAAATGCTGCATGACGTGGGCTACTTTGTAGATGTCATACGTAATTTGGGGTTACAACGTAGATTTCCCAAAAAATGGGGCACAACGTAGAAAATGGAAATTTATAGGGTTATAATGTAGAAAAACCCAAAAAAAAATAAACAACCCCAAATGTTACAACCGATACTCCCGTATTGCGTATGACTGTTATGAGTATGAAGTTTTTAACCTCGTATACCAAACAAGTTAAAAAAATGTAACTTTGTAAGAAAAGTTGGCATTTTCCGAAAAAAGAAAAAGAATTGATTGAAAATTGAGGGACCACCCTCCACAATACGCAAACGAAAGACGCAACTGCTTGCTTACCAAAGCCAGGATAGTATACTGTACGAGTACTCCAAATTTCACATAACCCGGATTTGAACACCCATTTCCTTAACTCTATTTAACAATGGATCCTCACGTCCGAACCTTGTGCTGCAATTGGGTGGAAAAACACAACCCAATATTCAATTAAAAAATCCCAAAAAAAAAAGAAAGAGAAATAAAAAAGAAAAAAAGGCATTTTGTTTGGATTTCTTTTCTTCCTTCCTTGGTCAAAAAAAGCGAATTCCTTCAATCGCGATTACACTGACATTTACACACAGTAGAAGGTTAGACCAACAAAAGAGGAGAGAGAAAATCATCTTTACAACCTCCGCGTTTTCTCTCTCTAACTCATCTTTACTTTCTCTCTCCTCTCCGACTACGACGACTTTCTTCAGTCTTCTGGTGATTTTCCCCTTTTTTTGGTATTAATTTGTCAATTTCTAGGTTTTTTTAGTTTTTTATTTTTTTGTGATCTTTTCGGTTGAATTTGTGAATTTTATTGTGATTTTTTTGGTTTTTGATGAGGTTATTGATTGATTGTTTTGTTTGATTTTCGAATTCTGGTTTTGTTAATGGTGTGTATGATGAACAAAAATTTATGAGTTTTTGATTGTTTGTTTGTTTGTTTGTTTGTTTGTTTGTTTGTTTGTTTGTTGTGATTTAGGTGAAAATTTAGGTTACTTGAGTATGAGCTGCAGTCGTTAGTGTGTTTATTGGCTTTCTGTGTAGCAGTTGAGGTAGATACGTCGTGGTGGATCTTGCAGCTGAGTAATGGATTTGGTGGCTAGCTGTAAGGTAAACATTTTTCGCTGTCTTCGTGTATATGTCACTATATATTGTGTGTTATGTGATTGAATTTGATTGATTTTTTTAAGATTGCAATACTCAATGGCGAAATGACAGTAAGGAGGAGTTTAGTTGTTTGGCGATGTTGTTTATTTATGGCTGTGTAGCATTTCTAGGCTGTCTTTTATGGTTAGAAATGCCGCACTATATTGTTAATTATCGATGACTGGTGCACTGAAGTAAATTAGCTTATTTGTTTGGTGTCTAGGGTTGGTGCATTGAAATGTATTTATTTTTCGTATTTGGCGGCTGAGGGGTTATGAGAGGTGGGGAGCATAGCAGGCTGCCTTGGTGTAGTTTATTCATTTTTAGTTCCTTTTACTGTCGTATTCCTTTATTGTAATGTTGCCAGAATTCCTATAGGGAGCTAATGTAGAGAATGTGATTTGGCCTCATGGTGAAGGGCTTAATGTTGGGTATTACAGGGAGCTAGTTTTCATTTGTAAAGGCAGGGCAACTGAACCAAATGTACGCTTGTATTAAAATTCAGTTTGGAGTGTTTGAAACTATCATGTTTCACGTGAGTTGTGAGGTTGTTTGAGGAGTAGTGTCATAGTGTGCCATTGTCTTATAATTTTGGTCTTTTAGAAAGGGAACACTGTAGATTTCACACTTATTGATGATTTAAAGGAATAAGTTTAGAAATAGAAAGATATAAACAGTTTACATGGTCTTCCCAAGCGAAGTGTGATCTAGATTGACTTGGAAGATTAGACTTTTTAAAGAAGAGACCAAGAGAAATTTATGGTATCATGCCGCATGATGTATAGATAGAACTTAAATATGTAGGTGAAGAGAGGAAAAGAAACTAAATAATTGCCTCTTTAATGGATGTTCTTTGGTAAACCTTTTTTTTTTTTTTTTTTTTTTTTGTTTGACAATTACATTGGAATAATGCCTATTTTTACTTGTAAAAAGTTATTGCTCTTTTAGTTGGTTGTTGGTAAATTGGCTTCCGGGAAATTTCATGTGACACTTTAGCATCTCCTATGAGTCCTTGAATTTTTAGCTGTACATATCTTCTCTATTTTCTCTCTTTCTGGTGGACATTCAGTATGCCAATTTGATATGTTTTTCAAGTCTTAAATTTTTATCATCCAAAAGTCTAGACTGAGCAAACTGTGGAGATAGTGGGAAACCCAACATGGTCACAATTTCAAGCCTCACCATCACTTATACTGCAGTGGGCATAACATCTGTGTAGCCGTGCTAAGTCTGCTGGCTAAGCCGTGCCAATCCTCTTGGGTCGTTCCTTATTAAAAAATTATTAACCGTCTAAAAAATCTATGTTAAAGACTTGGACTAGGTCTTTTGTCTCTGTCCATAGAAAGCGTGAGATAAACTCTCCAGTAATCTTGGAAGACTGTTGTTGTATGATGTCTTTCCCACTCTATATGGTGAGTTTAGGGGAACAAGCCATTAAATTCATGTTCAGTGAAATGCAGTAATTATAGGATAGGTAGAGGCTGTTGTTTTAGATTTCACTTGATGACTTGAGGCTCTATTATCTATGTGATACTTGTGTAAATGTACATGAAGGAAATTATGAAGAATTTCTGTAGTATAGCCCTCATTTGTGTAGTTTATGATGGAAGCATGATGCAAATTGCATCGCCTTGTGGTTTGTTTAGAGCTAAGTTGTACTTGCTTTCTCTTAAGAACCTTATTGTTATTTTATTAGTATATTTTATTATCATTGGTTTATATCTTTGACATGCGATAATGTTTTGTAGGACAAACTGCAGTATTTTAGAATCAAGGAGCTGAAGGATGTGTTGACTCAACTAGGTTTCTCTAAACAAGGAAAGAAGCAGGTGTGCAATGATTTATAGTTGTTTGCATTGCTAAATGTGGGGGACTTTAATGTTAGTGTTTTGAATGCTTTGTGACTTTTTTGTAAAATGACATTTAAGATTTCAATTTATTTTTTTATACCTTTTGTTTTGATCTCTTACATTTTTAGAGATAGCTGATTAGTGGTTTCTGTTACACTTCTTTACATGCTTTAAAAAATGATTCATTTATTGTAGAGGCTTATGCATTAGAATATGTCATTACATGAATGATTTCGAAATTGACTTCTGACCTCAAAACAATTCATTTCAATCTATTCCAAGGGTTTCTAGGATGGTTGTTACTTTGTTGGGGTGAATCATGTTTGCTTTGGATATGCCATTTATGTTTTGTCAGCTGTCTGGCCACTCTGCTTTTTGAGAAGAGTTTCTTATGTGTATCTGCTGTTCAGAGTTAGTAAATATCGCCTGTCTTGGACATGCACATGGACATTATATTGGGCTTTAGTGATATATAATGATACATATTGATTACATTTGGGATTCCCACAAACTCAAACCTAACTAAATGTCTCACAATTTTGTATCCATATTCTATGTAGAGTTCTATTATCAGTATTATGTGTTTCGGAAGTAAAGGATCAAAGGTCTTGGAGCTAAGCTGCTATAGGTGTGAGGCTAAGATAAATTGTGTATTTTCTTTAATAAACCTTTCCTGTTTTTGAAATCTGAATCATATACCTCCATTCTCTTTTGATCGCAACGTTGGGGATTTCACGCTTTCAGTGCACATTTTATAACTTAAATATCTTAAATTGTATTCTTGTAAAAATTATAAAGGTTATATTATGAAAGTAAATTTCGGGATGAATATAATAAGATCCCACATGACTATATTTTTTCTAAGATATAAATCACAAAAGACGATGGACTGTGTGTGAACAGTGTAATTTTCCAAACGTTGCGATTAAAAAAGAACGGAGGAAGTTTGTATTATCGATATTTGTCATTTTTCAAAATTACTTATTAGATAAGGGAACGTTTGAGAAGAGCGGGAAAATCTTTTGATGGATCTCTACAAGATTTGTCTGAAGTTGCAATTGTGGAAGGCTCAAATACAAACCGATGAGATAGAAGGGAATATAAAACTGAAACAAGCACCTTTGAAAGGAGTATAATATAAAATTGATTTAAAAGGAATAACTCAAGCCATCAAGGGAGGACAGAAACATATAAAAGAAGTGGCAACAGTTGGCTGATTATAGTGTAAATTGGGATTCGGTAGTGTGGTAGTTAAATTGAAGACAAGAGTTGGAGTTGAAGATTGTGAGAATTTCTGGCTTGAAAGAATGCAAGGGGAAAATTATTTGCAAAAACTGTGTTTCATTACTGGGTGTTAGATTTTTTTTTTTGAGATCTGGCTTGAAGAATTTCATGTCCTATATTGTGGTTTGAGATAAAAATAAGTTGTATGATTTGAAAAATAACCTAATAACCTATTTAGGCTAGTTTTGAAGTATTTAAATCATACAACTTTGCCTTGATAAGTGGATGCAAAAGAGCTGCATTTTTGGCTGTCCAGTGGCTTGTACAATATGCTGATGTGCTATCAGCTTGTCAGTGGCTGAGTGGCTGACTTGCATGAAGTTGCTGCCAAACCTGAGAATTTGAAAGGGCAAATAGGGAAGCAAGGTAAGTATGCTTGGCAATTTTGCCTTGTATTTTTGGAAGGGATAGTCCACTGAAGTTGCTAATATATTCTTCATTTATCTATTGGTGTTTATGCATCCTGGTTTATTTAAATGTATGGGCCTGTGTATGACTGTTAAAATGGACTGTGAGAATCATAATATTATTTACTAAAAGTTTTATGTAGAAAAGTAATGACTCAGAAAGATGTAGAGAATTTAGTCCTGCAGCAGCTTGTCCATTTGTCGAATTTTTGAGTGAACTTGCGAGTTGTAGCTAAGGGTGCTGAACTGCAGACGATATAGCCTTCTTAAAGAGTTACTCAAGCTCAAATTAGTCAATGCTCAGTTAAAGCTGGACTTGGTTTGATTTTTTTACGAGCCGAGCTTAGCACAAAGCTCACCTCTGATAGTTCGTGAGCAGGCTTACATACGTATAAAGTAAGCATAATATGAAAGTTATAGTTTCATGTGTATTAATCAAATTCAGAAGAATACTTTCTTGATCTGTTTGGGAACTTTGGTTTCATTAGAAAAGTCTATGATTGAACCAAATTGAGTGCTAGGCAAATCAAAGATTTTGGAATTGGGTTGATCCAAATAAGCTCTCCTTTGATTGAAGAATGTCAAATTACTAATTAATCTGTCATTTTCCTTAGCTGTTCATGCAAAAAATCAGACCTCATCATGTCCCCCTTTTGTCTTTCTCTCTCTTCTTTTTGTGGTCAGACGTCTGATCATCTACGTCAACCCTTATATTCTTCTCTCTTTATTTGAGGCCAGAGCTACAACATCCATAGCTGCTGCCACCCATTTAATTGATATTTGAAGTGCCGATTTTACTATTGCTTTGTTCAAGTTTTTGATGTTATTTTGAAACAAATATTTCTATTGTTATCACTCTAGATCACAAGTAATTATTGACCATTTGTAAAAAAAATTATGCTATCTAAACATTATAGTGGAATTGAAATTCAAGAAATTGAAATACTAATAATTCCCAAACTTGATATTTAAAATTAATAGTACAGTTATTATATTCCGAAATGGAATTCCATCATTTCAATCAATTCGTAATTTCCGGTTTCCAAATACCACCTTTGAGATATTGAAAGTATTATCAATAAGTTAAAATAAATAATATCATGATGGGAAAACATGTATTTTTAGTTGAAGCTCAATACTTGAGCAAGAGCAACTCAAGCTTGGCGTTGGAGTCAGAGCTTGATTCTGAATCTTGTTTTGAGTAGTTTTACTGCAAGATTGAGCTGTGGTTGGCTTCTGCTTTAACTGTATGTCCTGCAGTTAGTAACCGTCTCATGCAATTTTCTGTAGTTATACAACTATAACCATCCTGTTATCTGTAACATGAAGTTGGAGTTCATCATGGGTCAATGTTTATCAAAGAGTGGCTCTTTTATCTGTGTGAAGGGTGGCCCATCTTGTGGAAGTCAATAAATGTTATTTTTATGCATCTTGGCTACATTTGCATGCTTTCCAAGAAAGTTATGTGTTACATGGAGACAGATTCAGTCATGGACATGTGTCTCTAGAGTTGTACTGCATAGAAGATGCTATGTGCTGAGATGCGTATTGATTCAGATTTAAGTTGTCTTTACTATGTGCTGAGATGCATATTGTTTCACAATTAATTTGTCTTTACTAAAAGCCATGACTAATTGTTGCTTAAAGCAGCCATTGATGGCCACTGCCACCTGCCCATCTCTGTGTCATTGCCTATCTAGATGTAAGCTTCTTTGGTTGTGTTTGTTGGATGTAATCCAAGGGAGTGAGATGGAGTTGGTATATTTGGGATGTAAAGTGATTTACAATTGATTTTTGACTAGAAAACTATTTCAAAGGTCTTTTTTCAATTTTGTTTCATGTCATGGGTGTAGAAAGGGGGGGCCATTTGCTTTAGCAAAACCTTGTTTTAATAACAACGTACTTGTTCAAACATGTTTGCAATTGGATTAAGGATTTGATATTTGTTCTATATTTCAGTTGGATGTTGCTATGTGTTGGAAGTAGTTTTGTTTGATTTGTTTTCGTATGCTATATTACTCTTGAATATATAAAAACACTCAATATTTGTTAATTAACCTTTATGTATCAGAAGTAAACTTTTTAGTGACCTATATATGCTGTATTAGCATGCATTACCTTTTTCTGGAGCACTTGTCATACTATTACCGTTGCAAATTGGTTTGGAATCTAAGTTTCAACCACCACATATTGTTGTGTGGAAAGTGAATTGTGTTATTTTTGTAGAAGAAAATGCTTGTAAGGACTTGTCTTTCAGAAGGTTTTAGGGTATTTTGGATTGATCCTTATCATTTTGTTGCATGGCTTACGTGTTTATCTATTAATTTTGTTTGCAGGAACTCGTTGATCGAATTTTGGCTTTTCTTGTTGATGATCAAGGTAGGTGCTCTAGTTACTACCCATGATTTATTTTATGAATCTCTGAAGTTTGAGATAAACAAGGGCTAAGTGTCTTTTGTGGTTGGAACTTGGATGCCTCTGTCTTTACTGGTTATTGATGTTTTATGCTTCCTAGTTGATGAGGTTTGGTTTTTTTTTTTTTTTTTTTTTTTTTTTTTTTTGTTTTGTTTTTATTTATTTATTTATTTATTATAAAGTTTTTATCTGTTTTTTTGTAGCTTTAGTATGTGAAGTGGTAAAGGCAATGTAGTATTGACATGTGTTTTTGGGTCCCTTTGTCCGCTGAGCATGTGTTGTAGCTTTCTATTGATTTGCTCAGACTTTTTATTCATATACGAAGTACATGTTTTTGGATAAGTTCAGTTCTTCCTTCTCCCTTGCTTTTTATTTTGTCTTGATGCCTAATCTCTCCCCTTTTATCCCTTGGATGTGGGAGTCACAATATAGCTCTACTCAATCGAGAAATTAAAAAAAAATTTAAGGATTTACTGGCTGTTTCAGGATTTCACGTGTAGCATTGTATATTGAAGCTTTAAACCTGTACAACCCTTCTTTACTGGAGTCATTACTCATTAGTGATCTAGTTATGCAAGCATAGAACATATTTAATCGTTTTGATACAATTCAATTCAATTTTCCAGTTTATATGGTTTTATGAAAAGAATAACTCCCGGGCTTGGTGCATGTAGGCTATTTAATTATTATCTTGTGAAGCTTGATAATGTATGTTAGGGAGAGATTTTAGTTTCCTTGAGCTCTTTTTCCATGTTTACTAGCTGACAAATTCATTTCTGATTTGATCTGTGATGTACTTTCTTATGGGCCTTTGTAAATTATTCCAGAGCCTTTTTTCTGCCACATTTTCACTTTTTGTGCAGTCCTGAACTTCTGGAAAGGCCTGCATGTCTATTATTATTTGCGTGATGTTTTTTCATGCAAATTGCTTGATTTCGCATTTTCCATGGTTTTTCTGCCATGTTGAAAGTTTTTCTTCTACTTGTGTATTGTGGCTTGACTAGTGGTATTTTATTTTCGTATTGCAGCTTCCAAGATGTGGGTAAAAAGACCTGCACTTTCAAAGGAAGAACTAGCAAGATTAGTGGATGATATTTACAGGTGTTATAACTAGACTTCTGTTTTTCTCATGGTGAAATGTTTTATATCCATGTATATACATCCTTTCTGATAGCTGTTTTTTGGTAAATTTTCTAATCTAATTTACTAAGTCTAGACTCTTGAGGTATCTTTTGTTGTTATCTATGGTAAATGTTACCCGAATTTCGTTGAAGATTGATCTATCTGCATTCTGTATTTTTAAATGCTGTCTTGTTACAAGGAAGCCTTAGTTTAGGTCAAGAGGAACAAAATTATTCTCTATTTTTAAATGCTGTCTTCTTGTTACAAGGAAGCCTTAGTTTAGGTCAAGAGGAACAAAATTCACAAGCACAAACATAGTTTTTTTAATCGGCACTCTGGGTCGTTTCTTGGCTGTAACTACTAGATTTGGTACATCTTTGAAACTTTCACCTTATACTTTGTTACCAGGAAAATGCAGGGGTCTGGTGCTACTGATTTGGCTTCAAAAGCACAAAGCACGTCGGATACTGCTACGCCTACCATTACCTTGAAACCCAAAGAGGAAGTTGATGACTCTTTGCATGTGGATATGAAAATTCGGTGCCCTTGTGGTAGCTCGCTGCTTACGGAGTCAATGATCAAGGTTTGTGCTTGTTTTCCTTATAAAATCTGCTGGCTTTTCAATTATGTCAAGCGAGATTATTATAGTTGAGTAAAGACTCTTGTTGTCTCCCTCCATATTCATACATAACACCTTAGCCAAAGTATATATAATACATTGATACAGGGTGGATATAATGAGTTTTGGAGAATTGAAAATTATTGAAAACGTGTTTAGTTTCAACTTTCAAGATGCAACTTTGTCATATATTGAGTTTGTGTCAGATAAATCAGATCTTGAATCTTTAATCCATTAATTTAACAGTAAGAATTTTTATTAATTTGTAGGGAAGTCTATGAATTGAATAATGTGGTTGTAGAGTGGCTGTAATATTTATCAGAAGCTTATGCCTGTGGGGGTGTAATTAGCATTGACATATACTCGTAATTTTATGGCCGACACTTGAAAGTAAATTTTTTGGTGAATTTAAGCTTAGTTACAAGTAAAATAATTGATAGCAGAACAGTATTTTTAGCAATACATTGCCTTTTTTTTTTATTTTTTCAAAAATTTTTATAATACAAAAAAATTCTAGGTACTAAATAAAGAGTAAAAAGAACAGACTCACTATATGGAGATCTGTTGTAAATGTTATGTCAACTTAATGCGCTTCATATTTATTTTTTGTTGTTTATCTGACCTTCTGTCGGCTCTAAAGATTTTTTTTTTATTGGGGGAGAGAGGGGGGTTTGGGGGGGGGGGGGGGGGGATGGTGGTGTTGTATGCAAGTTTGTTTGTATATCTCTAACCTGTGACTAGCAATAGATCTTTGGAGTGGTATCAACATGAGTTTCTGGGGCATCCTGAAATATATTCACACTTATTTATGGCTGTGGTCATGTTTTTGTCCCTGTTAACTTAATTGTTGTTACTTTCTTGTTTCTGAAATTTCTGGAATTTGGTTTTCAGTGTGAGGATCCAAGGTGTCAAGTATGGCAGCATATTAGCTGTGTAATTATACCAGAAAAGCCTATGGATGGGATTCCACCTGTTCCTTCCCAGTTCTATTGTGAAGTTTGCCGCCTCAATCAAGCTGATCCGTATGTACCATTGACATCCTGCAGAATATACTATGTTCTCACTTTTCATGTTTGTTCTTTGGATCTGGTGTTTATTATTTGATAGGCTCTACTTCCGAAGAAGACAACCTCCAAGTCTTATATTGTGCATGATAAGTAACAAGGGTCTTTACAAACTTAGTTGATTGGAATGTTTTGGTTTCTTTGTATAATGTTATCTTATACCAAGGCTATTCACAGTGCCTGATGAAAGTGATTCGGAGTGATTTTTTATTTTTTTTTTTTTTTTTTGTTACCTGTTAATGTTCCTAGTAAAATGTGTCACTTGTTCTTAGTTTCTGTGTTTCCACTGCTCAGACATATGTTAAGTAATGAGGGTCTTGTTGCTTTCAAACATGTCTTGGCCCTTTTGAAATGGAAGCAGCCTTCGTCTAATCTTTTCCTAGGCCTATTGATTGTCTTATGTCCATCTATTTATCATTTGCTTTTTTGATGGGAAATTATATCATAATTCTACTGTTGAAAAATTCAACGAGGGATCCTTGAGTGAGATTAGATGACATAAACTTGCTAATTTGTTGAGTTCAGTAGTGTTTCTAGATTCCCTGGACAGGTGAGTGTCGCTGCCAATTTCACTGGTATGTTATTGCTTATCTTTCTTTCATTAACAATGCGCAAAGGCTATCAAATGTAGTCTTCCCTTCAGTGATGAGATCTTGAAGCAAGTCAAAGCTTTTGCAATGGCAATTGTGTTGGAGATACTAAATACTAACAGATTAGGATGGTTTGGATGTATCCTTTTGAGAAGATGTCTGGTCAGGCTTTCATAGCAGGACATCGTGAGGAAAAGAACTTGACTTTTTTTTTTTTATGAAGGTTCACTATAAGGCATTGTTGCTTTATGTGTGTGTTTTAGTTTTGATTATGATTGTTATGGCAATTTTCTTTGGAGTCGCTCTTAAAGTCCTGTCCCAGTCCATATAATATGTATTGGGAAATCGGGGTTTAATCTCTTTTGTTTCCCATATAGGATTCAGTGGGAACCAAGATTATGTTTTGGAATCTTCGCCTATATTCTATTGACCTTTTATACCTTGGACTTGACATCTAGAGAATTAGATGCTTTTCTTTTTATTGTCTCAGAATTCTAGTGGTGGGAATTGGATGAGTTAGTTGTTTGTTTGGGTGGCTGAATTTTTACCCTTTTTTAGTGTCTCAGAATCAGTTAGTTACTGTAAATCATAAAGTGATCATTTTATCTTAAATTTTTTATGACTTAATGTTCTCTCTTTATTTTTTTTTATTTTATTTATTTTTTGTTTTTTTTGAGGCTATGATTTTCTTTTAATCTGTATACTCAACTATCCGTATTCTTATATGGTGCAGCTTTTGGTCTACACTGGGACATCCATTGTCATCTGTAAAGCTGACGGCTAGTACTTTGCCAACTGATAGGTATGTAGTCCAATCTTCTCCTCATGCAAGTTGTGCATTATGAAGTGAACCTTGAAGTTTGGCTTTCTGTTTTGCATTATACTTCCTGGTTTGATAAAAATTGCATTTTTTTGTCCTGAATGGGATGATATTGCATATGCACTTAATTGTTTTGCCTTGGTGTTTTCCTTGGTAATGCTTAATTGTTCTTTATGTTGCATATGTCTTTCATTTAACCTGTAGTGCTATGTGATCTTTCTGATTTGTGGTTTACTGCCCATTTACAGTGCAAACCCTGTGCAGTGTGCGGAGAAAACGTTTAATCTTACAAGGTCTGACAAAGAGTTGTTAGCTAAGCCAGATTATGCTGTCCAGGTTTGTGAATTGCTTAAGTAATAATAGAGATTTGCCAGATGTGCTATGTCTTGTCGTCATGTGAATTAGCTCGTCAATTTTCTCATTCTTTTGTCTGCCTGTCTCTTTTTTTGTGTTTCAAAATTATATTCCCTCCATTGTTTTGAATTTTTCTTGTTGACATTTTGACCATATATATCTAGGGATATAAATAATTGAAAAGTAACAATTATCAAAGTATATGAAAACATACATTGAATTTTTTTTTTCTTTGACAACAATCCAACATTGCTTTACATTATAAAATCTGTTTTTATATATTCCTGTTTTTGGTCAAAGTAGTTCATTGGAAAATGTGAAAGTCAATATGGAAAGGTAATACTAATACAACGGAGGGATTAGACCTATTGTAACTATGTAAGGAATGAAAGAAACACATGTCATCCACTTCAACTTTGCATGCTGCTCATCCTTGATTGGCATTGTTCCAGATTTTTAAAAGGGTGGAGAAGAAAACTAATGATCTACTCTCTTGTATCTCATTCAGGCTTGGTGCATGCTTCTCAATGATAAGGTTTCTTTTAGGATGCAGTGGCCACAATATGCAGATTTGCAGGTCAATGGTAAGAATTTTGATTTACTAGATCCTGTTCACAATGAGGTTGTGATCATCTTTATAGAATTTCTTGGTAGTGTTGGCTTTAAGTCCTTGTTATCTGGTAATACTTGAATTTCTTAGTTTTATTTGATTTGGTTTGTTTGTTTGTATTTTTTTTTTTAAAACCCCTGTTCTGATTAGGTTGTGTTTGCCTCATCTGTGATGTTTTCTTATTGCACTTGATGAATTTTTGCAAAAAGACCTATAGAATTGATTTTGATGCATCTGTCTGATTTTTGTAGAAATATTTGTTTGGTATGCTTGGGCCGTTTATAATATGGCTTCCACCTGGAAATGATCTGATGTGTACATCAAAGTCAATTCTGGTATGAAGGTTAATGAGGGAAGATTGAAGTAGACTTAAGGAGAAAAAGGAGCCAATGCCAATTTTTATTACTTGTCTTTAATTTTTTTTTTCCCTGTTGTATTACTTGAATTTGGGCCCTCCATGTTATGTGGTATTTATTTAGTTCTTAATGCTATCTTTTTTCACCTTTTAAAAAAGGAAAGAAAGAATAAGAGGTGTTGCTTGCTGGCTGACAATTTTAGCTGACGAGTTCAACAATACTGTTGTTGGGCATAAATTAGTATTTTTTTTGTTGGTAAAGTAGAATATGTTGTATGAAAATATTGAACATATCTTTCCACACTGTTGATGTAGCATGTGTATTAATTTTTCTTAGGCATGCCTGTCAGAGCTATCAGTAGACCTGGTTCACAATTGCTTGGGGCTAATGGTCGTGATGATGGTCCAAATGTGAGTTTTTCATTTATTTTTTTCCCCACTTTCAAAAACTTTGTTGGGTAAATTACCTTTAGTTTGTCATGTTGTAATTGAACCTTCTTATCAAGGTGTTTATTTGTTCCCCTGTCAGATATCACAATGCACCCGAGATGGAATTAATAAGATCTTCATATCAGGATGTGATTCTCGTATATTTTGTTTCGGTGTTAGATTAGTGAAGCGGCGCAGTCTTCATCAGGTATAATTTTACTTTTTATTTTATTTTTTCTTTGTTGTGATGTAGCTGGCATATTTGAATTTGGTGAAATGAATGAAGCTAGAATTTTAGATGCCTGCTTCGATTAATATTTAAATGTTGTAAGTTTTATGAGCATGTGTGGGGGGTCTTACTAAATTATCTGGAGCATAGATAGAAGAAGAATTACACTTGCTCCATTGTTAGGTGACTTAGTTTTCTTTTCACAAAATTTGTAAGGGAACCCTAACCAATATAAGTGGTACTTACTGGAGCGCTGCCTTTGTTTCACAAGGTAAATGGTGGACATTTAGGGCAATCTATTTGAAATGTACTAATATGGAGACTTGCACAACTCATCTAATGGGAGTGGGTCCCAGTTGTTCTTATTTTCAAATACAAAACTCAACCCCTCCCTCCCCCCCTTCTTTTTCCCTCCTCTCTGTTCATCTGGATGACTGTATGACCCTTTTAGAGAGGGAGACTCCTTTTTCACCTTATTTTAGCTTATATATTCTATACTAGTAGAAGTGTATTTTAGTTACTAATTTAAAATACTCTACTGTTATATGAAGTTATAGATTTTTAGTGGACGTAAAATATTAAACTGGTTTTTACTGATTGAACTTATCTTAATAATCTAAACTTATCTACAGTGATTACAACTTTTCATTTACTGAATATCTTAACTTCTTTAGTTGAAGTAAACAGGGCCGAAGTGTCTGTAGCCTCGTATCATGCATATAATCTGGATCAATCTTATTGTCATAAGGCGCTAGCCACATCGACTTGCATAGGGTTCCCGTAGCCACAACTTTATTTTTTAAGTTTATATTAAAATTATTACTATTCTGGTTTTCATAAAAATATAATTTTAAAAAAAAACTTTTTGAAAAGAGTTGGGGAAAAAAACAGAAGGGGTGGGGGGGGTTTATGTGAACAGCTAAATTATTGTCGTGGTTCCTGTCAATTCTGTCGACATTTACCAGCTGAAAATCAAAATATATATATATAGATCAAGATTGAGAAGACCCAAAAAAAAAAGAAAAAAAATCAAACATCTTACTAGTAACAGAGAAGAAAGAATACTGAGAAGAAGCTCTTCCAGACTGAGAAGGAAAAGTGTAGAGTGAATATAGAAGGGGACAATGAAGACAAAGAATGAGAGGAGAAAAGAAGATTAAAGAAAGATATTGATGAAAAAAGAGCAGATTTAGGAAGAGAGAGCGGTCCTGGAATTCCTTGACCAGCGATGAGTCGATGACGGCAGATATGGTGCCAGAAAGCACCGCAGAAGCCTCACCGCCTTCATTTGTTATACCAGCAACCAACAAATTGCCAATCACTTCCCAATTATGTATTAGGGTTTCAACAATTAGGCTTACAATAGAAGGTGTTTGCTCAAATTTTTTATTTAAGGCTGGGCAAGAGTTATTTTCTTAACTCAAATCCCTTCCCTCCCTCTCTCGCTTTTGAACTAACAGTGCACAAAGCACAGCTCCTCATGCCTCGCCTGAGCCTCTCAGTCCCTTCTGGAATGCACTGTGCCTAGGTAGGGGGAGGCACGCTTTTGAAAACTAAGCGCTATCCCCAATCAATAGAATCCTTGAGTGACTCCTGTTATAAGCTGCTTCTTATTTTCTGTGTTATCCCTTTGTCTCAACTCTCATATTATGTCATGGTGCTATTGTCATTATGTGTAGTCATTATAAATTGCATGATGCTATACATTATGCATTGCAATGAAACTTACATAGTTCCATGTTTGCATGTGAAGTGATTTTTACTGATTAGTTATAAACACAAATGCTATTAATGTATGGGCTGTCTTTCCTGTTTACTGCTTATTATTTGGTGAGTTCAATTGAATGCCATTTTGGTTTACGAAGGTGGGGCTTTTAGGTATATGTTTCTTCTGTAATTACTTATGCTGATTCATAAATCACTTTCTCTATTGCGGATCCTTTTCCCTTGGGTTGTAACAATATTCATGTTTGTTAACTCCCTTTCTTGTCCAGTAGAGGTACTGTTTATTGTTGTCCAGGTCTCCAAAACAGGGGGTTAATTCCTTATAATATTATATCCCTTTGGTCTATTCTTTTTCTGCAGAATTGTTACTTCCTTATAAGATTGCATCTATTTGGTCTTTTACCCATTCTGCCCGTATAACATTACATCCATTTGGTCTTTACTTGCTCCATTCCATTGAATTGCTTGTTTGTCCGACAGTTACAAATTGGGATTAAGTTACTGTTACTTATATTATTCCGTTGGTTTCTGCTTCTTTATTTTTTTATTTTAGTAATTAATTAATTTTAATCTTTTTTTCTATGTTTTTGTAGATATTAAGTTTGATTCCAAAGGAATCAGATGGTGAGCTCCTTGAAGATGCTCTTGCTCGTGTGCGTCGCTGCATTGGAGGTGGTGAAGCTGAGAATGCTGATAGTGACAGTGATTTGGAAGTTGTTGCGGAATCCATAACTGTTAATTTGCGTTGTCCTGTAAGTTTTTTCTTTTGATTTGAGTGAAGAAATAATTCTATTAGTTGTGTATCATCAATGGTGTATACATCTACGTAGCCAAAAATTTTACTCCATTCATTTTGGAGCTCCTTTCCTTTAATAAATTCTGCTGCAGACAAACCATAGGCAAAGTTTCTTGAAATTTGGCTAAGACCTTTGGAATAATTTTAATTTTACAGTTTCCATTACAGAATAACCTTTTTATAAGGTTAGATACTGATAAAGGAGTTCAACGGTGTGTTAGTATTCAAGTGACTATAATCTGGTTTTAGAAAATTAGTATGACAGACAGATAATGTGGTACATTGATTATCTTTATGATTTGAGGAAATTGATTTTTTTTCAAATCAGATGAGTGGTTCTAGAATGAAGATTGCTGGAAGATTCAGGCTATGTCTGCATATGGGTTGTTTTGACCTTGAAACTTTTGTTGAGATGCAGCAGCGTTCGAGGAAGGCAAGTAATTGATTTTTAATTATTTTTCTCTGGCTTGCTGGGAACTTATTTAACTGAAGCCTTTTTTTTGAAACTTTTTGCAGTGGCAATGTCCAATATGTCTGAAGAATTACTCCCTTGAGAGTATAATTATCGACCCTTACTTTAATCGCATTGCAAATATGGTAGTTTCCACAATTGATCTTTCACTTCATCTTATGTTGGGTTTATACTTATGGGTAATTTATGGTTTCTTACAGATGCAGTCTTGTGGTGAGGACACAACCGAGATTGAAGTGAAACCTGATGGCTCTTGGCGTGTTAAGAGTGATACTGAACGCAGGGATCTTAGGCATTGGCATTTGCCTGATGGAAGTCTCTGTCTTCCCGATGAAGTAGAAAGTAAACAGAAGCCTGAAGCCTCAAAGCCAATTAAGCAAGAAGGCACCGGTTTGAAACTAGGAATCAGGAAGAACAGCAATGGAGTATGGGAAGTTAGTAAACATGGGGATACTAACACTCTATCATCCGGTGATAGAGTGCTAGAAAATTTACCGAATGGTGGTCCTAAGATTATTCCAATGAGCAGTAGTGCCACTGTTAGTGGTAGAGATGGTGAAGATACAAGTGTTAATCAAGATGCAAATGGTGCTTTTGATTTTTCTATTAACAATGGACCGGAACTTGATTCTATTTCTTTGAATCTTGATCCTACTTATGGATTGGCTACTCAAAATGCTGCGGCAGCTGCAAAGGACTCGGAAGTTATTGTGCTTAGTGATTCTGATGAAGAAAATGGTATGATGGTACATGGGGTTATTCACAACAATGGTCTAATGGATAATGGAGTCAGTTATGCTGTTGATCCACATACAGGATCATATCAAGAGGACCCTGGTCTTGGGGTTGATGGAAGTTCATGTCTTGATCTTTTCAACCCAGCAGATGATGAATTTGGGCTTCCTCTGTGGCCATTGCCGGCCACTACTCAAGGAGCCTCCAGTTTCCAGCTATTTGGTTCAGATGGTGATGGACCAGATACATTATCTAATCCACATCTTACTTCTGTGAACTGCTCAACACCAATGAATGGCTATATGTTGCCTCCAGAGACTGCTATGAACCATATGTCTTTCATGCCAGATTCTTCAGTTGGTCAAAGATACAATGACCTAAATGATGGTTTAGTTGATAATCCCTTGGCATTTGGTGGAGAGGATCCAGCTCTTCAAATATTTCTTCCTACAAGGCCTTCTGATGCATGTGGGCCTACTGATGCAAGAAATCAACAAGATATGTCTAATGGTTTACGTGGTGAGGATTGGATCTCTCTTCGGCTTGGGGATGGTGGTGACAGATCTCATGATGAGTCAGGTGCTATGAATGGTTTACATACTGGACCGCAGCCTCATTCAAGAGAAGGAGCAACGGATTCACTGGCTGAAACTGGTTTGTTACTGTTTAACTCTCATGTGTGTTTTTGCTTCTGTTAGTTTGAAAAACTAAATTAAGTTCTGGTAAATTCTGGCCAGATGGATATTAGGAAGCTCTCATTCACACGTCTGCAAGGAATGCATATCGCATCCACTGTGACAGGTGTTTTGCATTTTAGTTTAGCTGCAGATATACTCTGTTTAAATGGTAACATAACTCGTGTGCTTCCTACACCCCTAGTTAATGATGTTAAGTTACAGAAGGATCTACACATGAAGTATATTACCTCTGGACATGCCTGCCAGGCTAGAACTTTTAAGTTTACATAATTGCTACTCAGGCTATGTTGTACTCTTCCTTTTACCTCAAGTACTTGTGTTGGACCCTTGACACTTAGATGTGACTTTGACCCATAGTTTCGGTTCAACATAATGGCACGTTTTCACAAAATAACCAGCGTATAGTATTCTCAAACTGGGACATTGAGTACCAGAGTGTGAACAATAAACTGGGACATGGATCTTTTAGCAATAGTTATTTACAAACTATACTTGGCCTATAGTATTCTCAATCACAAAATACAGGTGTGCCCTCATATCCTATCGCAATTAGACTTGGTAACCTGACTAGAATGACCCAGTTCATACCTGAAGTATACCTGAAACTTGATGAGCCAATATTGACCCTTTATATATACATCCAATTGGTCCAACCCTAACCCAAGTTGAAGAAGTTGATTGCTGCCTCCAATTTTCACAATGAACTTTTACAAATTAAAAGTTTTATGTGATTATCCTTAGGTCATTGAACATCTAGCACATGATAACCTTGTCTTGTCCAGTGACATTTTTGAGTGTGGGGTAGTGGGTAGGCTGCGAAAATATGTCACATGCACTGGAAGTACTTTAGCTGAGTAGCATTAGCAGTCATTTTGTATTGTGTTTGAGCACTTACATGGGAGGCTAGGGTGGTTCAACCAGGTTTTTGATAGGTTCTTCCTGGGTTTCAACCCTTTCCAGTCTAGTGATTCTCTTTACTATACATGCACGTTTCTTGGTAGAACTGGTTGTTTCAGCCTATAATATAAGAATTAACATGTATTTGTTTTTTTTATATGCAGCTTCTTTTCTTTTGGGATCTAGTGGCAGTAAATCTGACAAAACTCGAGAACGACCAGACAGTCCTTTTTTGTTTCAGCGATCAGATAGCCCTTCCCCGTTTCCTCAGCACAAACGTTCTGTTAGACAGCGGTTGTACCTTTCTATTGATTCTGATTCTGAGTAAGTGTTTTATTGGTTTTGCTAACCATAATGCTCCAGACTCAAGGTGGCTTGTGGGTCAATTATATAATATTATTGCCCTTCATGAAGCTAGCCTGTAAATAAGAACTTGAAGTTGGTTTGCACTGACCATTTTTGGATGACAACTCAGAACGGGATGCTGAGTAGGGCAGAAATGAGAATATCTGCATTTTACTTAAAGATCAGTGCCTCTTCATTCTCGGTATTGGTGAGCTGGAATACCTCTTTTCGGCTTCGCATGTGGCTGGACGGTACATATCATTGCTAATTTTATTGTGGCACAGGGTTTGGAAGATAGTAGCACATACATTTTGATGAAGAAGCTAGTCTAGTACATTTGGTTAGTGGTGAAATTTAGATGTGAATTATTGAGCTCCAAAGCTTATGACCTTTGATCAGTAACAGAGGGGGGTTCCTCTTGTATCTGCAATCTGCAAAAATATACCAGCCTCCTATTTTTTGTTGGCATTATAGCCTGTAAATGTTTTATGGGGTTGAGTTATTTATAGAAAAGGGACTTCTTCCCTTGCCCTAATCCCTTTCCCCTTCCAAAATGGTGTTCTATTGCACTAAGCAGGATATAATTTATGCGCGGCCAATTGCCCATCATTCTGCACTCGTGATTTCGTTGTATCTGTTAGAGGCAATACCTATATTACCTGTGCGGTGGATATGATCTCTTGTGAGCTCTTAAAATCCTTACTAATCCAAGAACTAAACTATTAAAGCATTACATAACTGGTATTCTAGGTGTATATGGGCATTTACAGTATTGAATGTTGGTAATGGACTTATATTTTTGGTACCTCGTCTTTCTCGAAATGTCACAAACTAGTTTTTTAACATTTATATATAAATTCTCCTATATCATATCCTATTAGTATGTATATATTTTTTCAGGAGGAAAGGTATATAACCTAACGGCCTCAAGGAAAGAACTAGTCACTAAACCAAAAGAAGATAGTGGTTTTCCTATCTCAATCTCAAGGAAAGAACCAAAAGAAGATAGCGGTTTTCCTCACTAGTCACTTGACGAAAAGAAGATAGTGGTTTTCCTTTCTCAATCTCAAGGAAAGAACCAAAAGGCAGAAGTAGAAGGTAATAAAAATTCGATGTATAAGTAAAAAAAAATACGCAAGACCCAGGGTATCTCAAAGTATGAAATCAAAGGAAGACCTACCGAAGACCCTGAAACTTCAAGCGCAGCGCTAACTAACCAATGGCGAGGATTAAGGATATCAATGAGGGCTAGGAAATTGGAGCGAGTGTTGCTGCAAATTGACTACAACAAAGAAACTAGGAGATGAAGAGACTCCTACCCCTGACTACAAAGAAACTAGGAGATGAAGAGAAGAACCTCGTATGCATTAGATGTGAGGGTCAAGGGTAATAGTCAGTCAAAAGTAAGAAATTCTTGCTTAATTTCATTCATATACAATGAACAAATTACAATTATGTCAATTTGAGAAATTAAAAGTACTTTGGATCTTAATTACGGAGTAAATTTCACGGAGAGAAAATGAAGAACAAACCCAGTCAAACTTCGATAAAGAAGTTGTCATACTTAATACTTATGGAGATGAATGAACGGTGATGGATCAAACAGGTGGTGACAGAGCTAAAAAAGAAACTCACAACAAATAATAAATTGATATTTATGGTCAAAGTAATGTGTTGACAAACATGTATAATTAAAGTTAGAAAATTATTTTAAAACGAATAATAAATAATTGACAATCCATTTTGGGTGGACCCAGTCCTGGACCAAAAGTTTCACGTGCCAAAACCCAAGCAAAAGACGCTGAAATTCTTCCAGCCCAGCACACTAGCGAAAAAACAATGAAATCTCTTTCCCCTGCAACTTTAACATCAAGTGATTCACGTCATTAACAACTTATCATCAGAGCTCGATTTTTTTTCCCTTTCTCCTAAATTCTAGGGTTATAATTCCTCCATAATCAACCAACTTCTGCAAAAATCATGGCAACTTCTTCAATATATTAAAATATACAGAACACTATAGAAAACTTTGATATTAACATAGTCAATTTCGATCTGAACGATGAAGCTCAAATCGAAAGCTACTTGATCATCTATTTGATTTTGATCAAATTGTGCAAATTTATAGATCATTGTTTAATTTGTCAAATATAGGAAACTTGTATCATCATCCCATTCAATTCGGACTTGAACAAGAAGATGAAACTGTTGTAGACGTAGAACAAGCTATTATTGAAGTTAAGGATCAGAATGATCAACATGTAATTAGGGGTGGAGCTACAAGGGGGGGGGGGGGGGCTGGCAGAGGCCCGGCCCTATAGCCCAAACTCGCAACCCTTAATTTTATTAATTTGGCCCCTGCAGTTTTTTAGTACATATGCTGATGATTTCATTTATATGATATTGAAATTCTGGTGGTTTAGTGGTAGTTGGGCTTATATTGTTTTCTCTAGGTCTAAGGTTTGATTCAATTATAGTACCTTTTTCCTTTTCTTTTCTTTTTTAAAGTGTCTCCAAAATCTTCTTCATTAATCCAATGATATTAGATCTTTAATTTAATTTTTTTCCTCTATTTTTTGCCCAAATTCTATACTAAATTTATTCCACTCTTCTATAAGTGATTTATCTTTTCATTTCTTCAATCTTTTATTTGTAATCGATCAGGTATTTATTTTATTTTATTTTATTTTATAAATTACGCCTTTATTTATAAAACTCAAATTTTACTTTTGTCTATTTGTTCAGTAATAATTACTCTATAGATCAATTTTTTTTATTTTTATTTTTATTTTTATTTTTTATAATACAAAACTCTTAATTTTTAAAGTTAGTAATTGATAGTCAACAAGTGGATTTACACCAGTTTTATACATATATCGATATACGTAGTATATAGGAAAATTGATTGCCAATAATTTTAACATGTAATCTATTATTAACATTGATTTTAATATGAAAAATCATACATTGCGATTTAGAAAAAAAAAATTATTATAATAGCAAACCATATATTTATACTCGGTGTATTGAGCCGTCGGCCCCTCTAGCTTAAAAATCCTGGATCCGCCCCTGCATGTAATACAAGCTCAAGGTATTATGCGATATATGCTATATATGCGAATTATGCGATTGGTTTTAGAATTTGATAATGTGAATAAAGCGATTATGCAATTGCAGTTGTTTGTTTGCAATTGCAATTTCATAATATTTTGTAGGATTTATTAATGTGAATTATTCTCCAATATCTATATATATCAATTCATGCAACACTTGTTTGGCACGTTAATTTAGGAATTTAGCTAATAATGTTGGCTATATAAGTCGAACGTTTTATAAAATGATATGTATAATCACTTTAGTTATGATATAATCACTTTAATATAATATAATAAAATTTTATAAAATTTCTGCAACATAACAATCTTATCTTTGGTGTACGGTATAATAATCATTTATGTGATATAATCCTTGTACTCTATAATCTTTTTTTTTCGCATTATAATCATGTGTAATGCTGGGGAGGGAAGGGGGTTGTGTGCAGCATGTAGGCAAGGGAGGGGTACGGTTGTGAGAGATTGATTGATTTCTATGTGGTGATTCAGAGTATTATGTATTTCATCGATATGATTTTTTTACTTGCAGTGCTGCAGTGGGCATTATCTGATTTATAATGATATAATCTGATTTATCATGATATAATATGATTTATAATGATATAATCAATTTTATCTTGGCCATTATCTTTTCACTTGCAGACAATACAATTTAATTGTGAAGATCCATAAAATAGCAGAAGCAAGAAAATTTCTTGAAGAAAATTTCAAAAAAAAAAAAAAAACAAAAATTATTTTTGACAAAATAATCAAGGAAGATGAACAAAGAAGAGCAGCTGAAGAAGCAAAAGCAGCTAAAAAGGAAAAAGCAGCAACACCACAAACAAAAGAAATAACAACAGAAGAAAGAAGTTGTAGGCGTCGTTCGAAGTGCCCCTACGTTAAGAATGTATGAATATGCTTGGCACTATTAGGAAGTGGGAATTGACGTATACGATTAGGGACAAGGAAAGTAGGGAGCCGCCAACAAGTTTTTAAGGAACTTGTAAACCGTTTACGGATCATAAAAGGCAACCACGAATAAGGGACAACGATATGCAATAACGATTGACCCGTGAAGGTTACACTCTATTCATAATCCATGAGATTACTAACTCCATATGGTTTTGAACCATGAAAGGAGGATCAGGGATGATGGTACGAAACTAGTTATGGAGTCACATTTCCCCGTATTGGCCTCTACTCGATTCTTATTGTAAAAAGTATTTCCTGCGATCTCAAAGGCATGCAAACAAATATTCAATTTCCTCCAAACTATAACTATGCTAAACTGGTTGAATATTAATGCAACATATAATTCTAAAATATTGTGATCACTTGATTCAATAACAAGATTAAAAAGGAACCTAAACCGGTTGTCCAAATTATCTTATTAGGCGTGATTTTCGATTACATATTCCCTTTAACATGCAATATGGTGATCATAACAATAGAATAAACATTAATATTGGAAGCATTTCAACAATAAATCCAACAATTAATATATGAAAAACATAATAAAAATCATTAGAAAAATAATAGAAATATAAGGAACATGATTCCTTACTTTGATTTTGTTTGCTTGCAACTACAAAATAATAAATGCATTAGTAACTTCAAGGAAATTAATACAACAATTATTGAATTAAATTAAATAAAGTTGATTTGGGGCTAAACCCTTAAATAGTTCTACCTTTCACGCCTTGGTTTAAGGACGGAACCTCGGGTAAAGTATGGACTCCTTGGAGTGCTTGGGGGAAGTATTGTGAGAGAATAGGGTAGGCTAATGTTTAGGCTAGAGCATAGAAGAGAGAATAGAAAATTATTTGATGCCCCGAATTGCAGAAATGAGGGGGGTATTTATAAAAGAAATGACTAAGGGATCATACGATACCCTAGAAGAGATATGCGCCGCGGAAAAACCCTTATTGGGCACCGTGACACGGTGTGTGTACCGTGACACAGTATTGTCCACCGTGGCGCGGTATAGATGGTCGTGTCGCGGTGCACAATTCTTCCCAAAATGAGTCTAAATTCATTCCTAACCTAATTCTTAATAATTAAATTCGGTAATTTTAAGTGTCGTTTCATAGTTTCGGGCTTTATTCAGGTTATTATTGTAAAACCCTAAAATTTTTCTACTTTAAGTTTCGGGGACGAAACTTGTTTTAAGGAGGGTAGATTGTAATACCCGTGTATTTGATGATTTTTTAAAATATAAAATTATAGTTTTTATAAAAGGAAAAATTGACGGGAATAATCCCAGTTTTACTCGATTCGCTCAAAATAATCCCAACTATTGATTATTTTTAAATAAATCCCAACTTTATATCCTGATCTCTTTGAACGGTCCCAAGTAACTTAAAACCGGCTAAAAATGTCAAGTCTTTATTTGTTGACTGTTGGACTTTATTTCCCCTCCTAATTAATGCCACAACATCTCTTTCTCCCTCCCAAGTGCCAACTAGGAAACTACCCTCATTGCTCCTCTGAAACTAGCCATAATTTGCTTCAACCATATTACATCCTTCTTAACATTGGGATTATTCACATTAATCCATTGAAAAAATTCGCAATCAGTCTCCTGCACATTAAAATCCACAAATTAATTATAATCATAACCTCTAGCTAGTTTCAACCCAATTCAATTTTTTTTTTTTTTTTGCTCAAACACATAATTAATTCAATTCAATTTAACTATACTTAAGAAAAAAAAAACAATTAGTTACCATGTAGGGCAACTGTAGAACTTCATTACAATATTTACACCATTCTTCACCATTCGAACTACAGCGTCATGCCCACAATTAAACTTCAAATTTGGTGAAAACCCCCCAACTGTTCATAATTGAAGAAGAAGAAGAGCGACTGGAACTTATTTGCCTCCTACTACCTATTGCAATTGATAAGGAAAAAAATTAAAAAATAAAAAAATAAAAAAAAGAGAAAAATGCGAAATGAATGGAGAGATGAAGAATATAGAGCAAATTATATTAAACAAATAGATGGGTTGGTTTTTCGAATTAACTTTAAATTAAAGGGAAATAAAACTAAAATCAACTTATTATAACCATTGGGTGCCACATCAACTACAAACCGGCTACTGTAATCCCCCGCATTTTTAAATATTTTATAAATGAAATTTTATTTTATTTATAATATTTATTTGTATTTTTTCGGAATTTATTCTACAAATTTCAAATTATTTTGGGTTGAGAAATTTTTATAATCCTTCCTTCTATAACTTGTGCGCATACAAATAAAACCTAGTCCATTTCATTTATTTAATTGACCCATTATTTTCATGAGGCCCAATATTCCTACTTATCCTACAACTCTCTCTCCTATAAATACCCCATTAATCCCCAAAATTTTTCCCACACAAAAAGGTTAGTCTTATTTTCTTTTCTCTTTATTTTTTTTTATTTATTTTTTTCCTTTATTTTTCTTTTCTTTTCTTTTTCCTTTTTCTTTCTTTTTTTTTTTCCCTTTCTTTCTTTCTACTTCACGTGAGAATTCACTTTGCTGGCCCACAATTGTTACTGCTGCTGCCACCACGGGCTGCCGGAGTTGGCGCCGGCCACCAGTCCGTCGGCGCACCACCACCGACCAGCTATGGCCCAGCCGTGGCTTCCCTTTTTCTTCCTCCTTTGTTTCTTTTGCTTAATACTTGATTTAATTGTTTTGGGTTTTTATTTTATTGTTTGAAATTAGTTTATTTAGTACCAATTCATGATTTTGATGGTTTAAACTTATAATTTCAGATTTATACTTGTGTTATAATTTTCAGATTTTGTGAATTCTAAAACCTAGGGTTCTAATTTATTAAAATTGGGATTTTAGGGTTCTTATGATCAATTAAATTGGGGCTTTTGTTCCTATTTGATTTCTATTGATTAATTGAGCATAAAAACATGTTTTTAGAAAGTTTTAATGAGTTTTAAATCAAATTATATTGCTGTAAATTTGGTTGTTTGGGTATTGATTGAAATCTTATTGTTTGGTTTAGGAGAGGACTTTATAGAAGGTGATTTCTGGTTGGTTAAGTGGCTAACCAATTTGTTTACTCAAGGTACGTACGAGTTATGAAACCTTGCCTTAAGATGCATGTTTAGGGATGTATCGAGAACTAAGTATCATGTATAGAGAAGACTGGGCTAAATTGTTTGGTTATACATTGTGATTTTCGTATATTGTGTATGAGGCATGTTTGAGATATAAGTATATGTCTACGGTTGTGGGTGACGTATAAGTGATTGTCTTATCAATTGGATATGTTATGATTAATTAAAGATTATGGATTCTTGGTTGTCTATAAATGGAATTAATTATGATTTGAGTACAAGGAGTTTATTAAAGTCTTTTAGGATGAGGTTCAGGATTTAAAGTGCCCTATGCACTTAAGGTGTTTATACACCGAGGTAGTTAAAGGATTCAATACTAAATATTGTTTGCCACTAAGAAATCAAGAATAGAATTGGAAATTTGGATTGCTTGGAATGATGTGATATTTGATTGATTGTATTGTTTTGTATACGAGTCATCACCAAGTCTAAACTTGTAAATCACATAAAGTACAAGATGGATGAGCAATAAAACTCTAGATTTGTGCACATCTGGAGTAATGACAATCAGGGGTTGGGGTACACGGGGTATTAGCTGTGCACTTTTCTAGATACCGTCTGATCTACGAGTCTCTTATTTCAAATACGTTTCAAAAGCTAGGAGTTAGATGAGATCTCATACTAGCTACGGTCACAGAGTCGCGCCCGTGGTCGTTGGATGTTTTATTGATGTTTCCAAAAGGAGGCATGAGGTTTTTCTTTTATTGATGTTCCAAATGGAGCATGGGATGGACAACCCCGTCTATTGCTTAATCCAATTAATAAAATGAAATGATTTAATTACTATTAACTAGTGAAGTCTTAGTAAAACTGATAGTTGAGTTGTGTGTTGAGTCTATAATTTAATGATGCGTGACGATTGATTATTAGTAGCATGCTAGGGATTTCTTCTTATATTTCGCAGCTTGTATGTACTCAGCTTTGCTGATTGCGTGCTTTGTGTGTCTATCTTTTGTCATGGCCTTCGCCTTTCAATGACCCTGTGACGATCCAATTTTTACACTTGTAATATTGGGGAGCGATTAACCACAGGTTTTTACATGTTCAGAATTTGCATCAAGGTGGTGGGATTTTGAGTGGAGAGTTGGTTACCATCCACAATTTACTTTATTTCTTACTTTTGAATTCATTTAAACTCGGTTTAATTTTTATACTACTTCTACTAGTTTGGGTTTTGAATAAGGGCCTTAATTGTTCCAAGT
Organism: Chenopodium album; assembly: GCF_948465745.1. Lineage (NCBI taxonomy): Eukaryota > Viridiplantae > Streptophyta > Magnoliopsida > Caryophyllales > Amaranthaceae > Chenopodium > Chenopodium album. Next base: position 8,858,849 of record NC_137850.1, on the reverse strand, counting down.
TGTAAGGCTTAATTTGGTTTTGTTTGTTGGTTTTGAAACTTATTTATAACTGAATTAGTTTTTCCGCTGCTAACTTCTGACATACCCTTAACGTTTGAACACGTGGCGGTAGCACGTCAATAATTCTCTTGGATTTTATTCAGGGTACTCACAGGTTTAAAGAGAGAATTACTGGGGTGTTACAGCTACAACAGATGCTTTAACTTATTGGGATCGTTTAAAGAGATCGGGATATAAAGTTAAGATTATTTAAAAATAATCAATAGTTGGGATTATTCCCGTCAATTATTTTTCCTTTATAAAATCTAAAAAACATATATATTGGATATTTTTATAAAACCCTAAATATCTTTCACGGCAAATGAGTGCAGCCAAAATAAACGAAAGAAACTTGTTTTTCTTACTTTGATTTCTACAATTTAGACTTGCTTTTGCACATCATTATCATCATCACTTATTAGCATTATGATATAAGGGCTTTTGATTAATCTAAAAACCAAAATTTTATGGGATATAGCAATTATGCAGATGTGTGGTCTTCTATTACTATTTTTGTTAGAGTGACCGTTTTTGCAAGGTAATCACATGATCTTAATTCTTTGAGTTATTTGATTATAGATTATTGTTTTTATTAATTGTACTTCGTATTATTATGTGTAAATTTTATGATTTGTTATTTTTATGTTCAAGATTTATATATATGTGATTAAAGTGTTGTATTATATGATTTGATTGTTGTATTAATTGATTGTGTTATTTATGTTAGGGTTTTTAATGTTGTTGTTATAGGGTGTATTGTTTTATCGAGGTTTAGGGTTATTAATGCAGAGTATTATTTTAGGTTGAGATTTAATAAATTTTGGGTACTAGTATTAGCCCTATAAGAGTTGAGATATTTACAAACCGAATATGTTGTCATATATGAATTGGGAACCTGTGCCAATATTGAGACATTATTTATTATCATGTGAATACTTTTTTGATCAAGTATGAGATCATAAGGTTGAGAAATATTATTTTGTTTTTGGTTTGAGGATCGGCGTTATAGACCTTAGTCCTTGACATGTTGATAATGAGATAATGATCATGAGTTAAGAATGAGGTACAATTTTTATTATTTATTTTTCTAAGGTCCCCTATAGTGGAATTTGGCCCGTATGTGGTCTGGTTCAAGGTGTTTTTTTTTCTGGTTATTGAGAGTATTCTGGTTTTTATAATTGTTGGTTTGTTATTCAAATTACTCATGTCCAAGGCTAGGTATAAAATAAAGAGTGTGGCACGCTTATGGGATAAATGAGTTGATTAAAGGTTCGTATTAATATTCGAGGTTGAGTTGATAAAGGTTATTTCCAGAGTACAATGTGTAATGTAGTTTTAAACTACATTATTTAATTGAGCTAGTAATGTTGATTATCCTATTATCCTTTGTATTCTGATATGTGATAATAACTCAGCTTTTGCTGACGTGTGTCCTGTTTTGTTTTGCAACTTGTTTCTACGGCCATGTCTTTTTTCTTATGGTGGCCCTGCGATGATTTATTTTAGAATTTTTCCTTAATGGTGAGCAGTCAAGATTGCAATAGGTTGATCAAGTGATGATCGTAGCTAAAGGAGCTCAAGTGTTTCGATTAGTTTATCATAACAAGTTTGTAAAGTTGTATAAATAGCTCACTTAGATTTATTGGGTTGTTATTTTTGGGATTTTGTAGATTTACACTTGACAGGTCGTCAAGTGTGGCAGTAATACCTCTGATTTAGGTGTATGCTTATGCAATTGTATTTAAAGGTTATTTATTTTTCCTTTACTTCTTATTTATTTTAGTTACTAAATCGGGGGTGTTACAATTATTCATTAATAGGGCTCAATTAATAATTAATACGAAATGAATTAAAAAGGTTCAGGCCAAAATATAAATTGGACTACGCTTTGACTAAATATTAGGATTGATCCTATCCATTGACTATTTTGTGAGCTGGGTTTGATTGAATATGGATTCTAAGCACTCCCGGGATTAAATACTCAACCCGATCAATAATGGCGGTGAAGGTTATTCATCATCGGGTTTGGTTTTTGGGAGACATTTTTAGGTGTCTACAGAAGCCTCCACTTTGAATGAGTTTGTAGAAACGCCAGTTTCGAAACGATAGTCAAAGTAGTCGATAGGGACGGAGAATGATTTAAGACGTTCTGCGATCCTAAATCACTCTTTATAAGCCGATACCTGCAGAAAAATGTTAGTTTCACAGATAAAAAGAGAAGGGATAGAATGCTTATCTGACACAAGTGTCGGTGACAAATATGTTCGATAGTATTTGACACCAGTGTATCGGTGGCAAATGAGTTTGGTAGTTTTCTGTGCCGGAAGAAATCCACCGGATGAAGATTGTTGTGATATTTTCCATGCTTGAGGAATGTTGATATATGATATAATCGCTAAATTCTTCGCCTTGAGAAGTGCAACAACCGATAATTTTCCATGCCTGAGGAAAAGTTTGTCTGATGATGAGATTGCAAGTCTCTGTGTATCGAGAACCTTGCGCCGTGAATCGTCTTCTGTAACACCCTAAAAATTCCTTTCCTTTAAAATACCTATTTTGCTCTTTTAAAACTCAAAATAGGAAAATCTAAGACATTACTGCCACCGTGAAAACGACTAATGCAATAATCAAAGACACACAGCGGAAGACTATCTTTAAAACATTCAAACAAATCAACTTAAAAAGTCAACCAAATGAAAGTAAAGTCAAAACAAAGTAAAACGAAGTCAACCTACAACTTGAAACCATTGTAGGCCCTTATTAAAACCGAGCAATACCAAAACCTTTGCGTTAGTCTCACAAGTATAAATAAATATACAACATCAAAGCAATAAATCACATCAAATTTCTATGGAAACTAAGCATGATTCGCTCTTCACTCATGCCCTTCATGAATATGCTTCATCACCTGAAAAGCTTCTCTCTACTTGTCCCCACTACTCGCCATTAGAATGGGTCGTTGTAGGGACAAGATAAAGACAAGGTGATGTGTCCAATTTATATAGTATTTTACCCCCGTCCCTTGGTCATAATTGGTAGTGTTTTTGGCTCTTTAGAGCCACTTTTATTACTAATATGTGTTTTCTAGTGTTTTCGTAGTTTTGGTTGAGTTTTATAGGGAATTGCACTCTTGGAGCATTTTCCCGGGATTTTATGGAGCGACTACGAGCATTGGAGGAGCACGACCATCTTTCGTAGCCCAAGATCGGTTAGATTCATCGAACCGGTGATTAAGGGCTCGACTTATGAGAAGATGAGACATTAGACCGAATGATTAAAGCCCCAAGGAGGATATTTGGTTAGGGCCAAGTTACAAGCCTAAACAAGGAGTCCAAGTAGCCAGAAGGATCTCCGCCCGATGTCGCGCCCGATCGGGCGCGAGAAGAGAAACATTCATTGGGAGTAAAAAGGCGGGCCCGATCGGGCGGTGCCTCGCCCGATCGGGCGCGCATTGGCATTAGTAGATTTTTAATCGTCGTTTAAGTTTGTTTAGTTTAGGATTCTTGCTTAATATAAATACTTTGCCGCTAAGCAAGTTTAGGATCTTTTTTTTAGACTTTTTTTTTACCTTCTCCTTTAGACTTTCTCTCTCTCTCCTCTTAAACTCTAGTATTATTTTCTCTCTCTGCAACTCTTTGTTTAATTCCATCTCTTGTTTCTTTCAACTTTGGTAACGATTTCTTCTCCTTTAATCTCAACTATTTATTTTATTTCTTCCATCATGACTTGTTTAATTGCTTTGTTTAGTTTATGTTCGATTATGTCTGAGTAGTTTTCTTTCTAGGGTTTATGGGGATCCATAAATAATATGAAGGGGTAATTTATTGTTGTTGATTGTCAAAGCTTGATTAATTTCCTATTGATTGATTTAATGCTCTATGACTAGATTAGGCCTGATCTTTTATGCATGAGTTCGACAATATTGATTCGAGATTCGAGAGATGAGAATTGATGTTTAGGTCTAGTTTCAATAGGCAGGTTAATTTATAAATGGTTAAGTCGAGATTCGAGAGATGAGATTTAATGCCGGTAGATTAATTCTGTGATTGTAATACGTAGCGAAAGCCCTTTATGATCTGATTAATTGATGCCTTGGTGATTGGTTATTATGTTTTACCCTGGAATATTATTTATTGGTGAACCTATGCCCTAGGTCTTTTATTATTTGATTTCCTCCTACTTTTATTCCTTCCCACTTTCACTCTTAGTAGTTTAGTTCCCTTTTATAATAACAAATTGGTTACTTGATAATTTAGATTATAATAATTAATTAGGAATAGAAAGACTCGTTTCCCTGTGGATTCGACCCTTCTTCCCTATCTACATAGTTAGTGGATTTAGGTATTATTTTTGATTAGGTGATTACGACTTTAGCCTGTCACAAGGCCAAACAAATATAAAAACACACAATCAGTAATGCTGAGTACATAAGCGTAAATAAAACACACTAACATGCTTTCACCCTATCATCACACAACTTACCTTGTTGCACCTGTTTACAAGCATACAACGTACTTAATGACCAACTAATACATAACTAATTTATTAATTAGCTTGATTACGCATCGAACGGGTTTCCCCCCTAACCTACCCCAATAACGGGGTACTAACACGGGAGCTAACCGTGCCAGTATAAAAGAACCACTCGTAAGTGGCGGAATTCCTGCGCATAATAAAATGGAAAGTACAGCGTCCTGTACCCTCAGTAGAAGTTATGGTTAAATATAAAACCCCATAACTCCCCCCATATGTTCATACTCAAGGTATATACGTTCCAAGAGTTTTGGTGCGTAATCTCTTTCACTTTACGTTATTTACATATTATTGGACTTGGTGATGACTCTCAAACCATAAACATACAATCACAATAATTATTTCAACAATCAAACATACCAATTTAATTCTTGAAAAATTAGTGACCACATAATATTTAATGTTGAACCCTTTTTAAATCTACCTTGGTGTCAAAGACACCTTAAACGTATAATGCGCCACAAATCCTATCCCTCGGTGTTGAAAACACCTTAAATGCTCTAAGGCACCAAAAATATAATTTAATCCTCGTGTACAAAGACACTTAAATAGCTCCTTCCTCATGCTTATAGCATCAATAAAAATTATATGAATCATAATAAAATTCCCTTTTAATATTCCAATCCGAATTAAACATTTAGTTTAATTAAACATGCTTCCTATCATGCTATAAATAAAAGTGTGGTTCATATTCAACATGCCAAGTGATTATTTCCAAATCAATAATCCATCACAAATAAATCATGCTTCATAATTCAATCACCAATAACAACCAAACCACAATTTTCAACCATAATCTAGCATGATACTACTTGGAATCAATTAATCACATTTAGCATGCTACTACATCATCAAAAATATGCTAAGTACGCGAACGTACCTTAATTAAGCCCTTAAAGTATCCGATTACACTACCACAATTCCTGAACCAAGTCTCCTACGTAAAGGGACAATAATACTATATTAATCACCCTTGTATACACAATTTCCAGCAACTTAAACTTACTTTAAACAACTTATAATCATCTGAAAATTATAGTAAAACCCTAAATTAATCTCTTCTTTAATGGGTAATTAAACCATTTTCATAAAACCATCAAAAGTAGTACTTTGGGCAAAATTCCAGCATTATAATTTAATTAAAAACCCATTAAAACTTCATCAAAACTCCACAAAGATACAATCTTTAAGCTTTATTATCACTTACAATCAATGGGTATATAAAACCCCCAAATCAATTGCAAGTTGGAACCCTAAAAATCAACACTTTAATAATAAAAACCTTAACTTTTAATATTTTATAAAATTTGAAAATTAAACACCTTATAATATAAAATTTACAATCTTTAATCATTAAAACACAATTATAAAATATATTAATCATGTTTAAACAATTAAAATTAATACCCAAAACATAAAGTATAGGAATAATAATTAAAACAAAAATAAAAGAGGAGAGAGGGGAAGAACCACCATGGGTGGTGAGCTGGCCGGCCAGCAGTGTGGCAGACCGGCGGTGGGGTCGATGAGCAGCAATGGCAGCCGGTAGTAGGTGTTGTTGGGAGTAGTAGCAATTTGGAACTCATGGAATCCCACGTGAAAGAACAAGCAAAAGAAAGGAAAAATAAGAAAAGAAAGAAAAGAAAAGGAAAAAGGAAAAAGGAAAAAGAATAAGAAAAGAGAAATAAGGAGGAGAAATAATTACCTTGACCAATTGACTTTTTGTGTGGGAAATTTTGGGGATTGAAGGAGTATTTATAATGTAGAGTAGGTTAGGGTAAATTTTGGGCTTATAAAAATTATAGACTTGGATGATGAAAAAGTTAGCCCAATTATAAAAATAGGATGATTGGGTTTATTATGAAGATGAGCTACATTTTAATTAAATACTTATTGACCCAAATGTTAATACTTATTTTATTTATAATCCAATAATTAACATAGTTTGACCCAAAATATATTTTATAATTAAATAAATAATTTATAAAATACATTAAAATACGGGGTATTACATCTTCGCTATTGGAGATGATCATTAAAAATGATGATGGTTTGATTGCCCCCGAACGTGGGTTGTAAATGGTTCGTTTGTCCCCAAACTTGGGCCGTAGATTATTACACCTTCAAGCCGAGTATATTCGATCGTATTAGGTGCTTGGAATAACGGAAATATGACTTTGATGCTTGCTAAGGGTAAAATGGTACCATTTAAATATCAGTTAGAATTTCCCGCGAGTTTTTGATAAAGAAATAACTGCCAAAGAGCTGCGGAGCTTGTTCAAACTTGGTCAAAAGATTCCTGGAATATTCTCTGAAAGATTTTAGGAATATTCTCTGAAAGATTCCTGAGCACGCGGAATACATGCTGGACACCGCGTCACGTGGTTGGGCACTGTGACACAGTATCCTCTGCTGTTACGCAGCGTGTTTTACCGTGTCGCGGAGTACAACCTGTAACACAGCGTTTCTCCTCGATGCGCTGCTGTGGTTTTTCGAGCTTAGCTCACTTGATTCTTCATCAAATTTACATAAATTTTTTGCAAAGCTCCATTTTCGAATTTCTACGAGGATCCATGTAAGTTTTTTCAACTTTCTCTTCGAATTTTGCTGTACATGGATGATTTTCGCATATAAACCTTTAAAAAATAAAGTTGGGGGTTTTTGATTATGAGCTTTTATGTTGAAATTATTGCTATGATTTTGCTTGTTTATGTATGTATGTTGGCTTGTGAACATTTTGAGACCAAATTTGCATGATTTGGTGAAGAAATGAGCAAATCACCATTTTTGGTACTACTTTGTGCGTGAATGGTATTCATGTCGTTCTTGTTGTTTCTTTCACTTGAAATGATGATATAATTGTTGTAAATCTTGTAAAACATGCTATGATGTGCGGATCTATTGTTTTCGTGCAATTTCGAAACATGGTATACTCTGCATATATACTACATTGTCATGGAGAACATAGTATCATGCGACTAATAAAACTGTAGTATTAGTTTGTCATGGAGAAACTAAATACTGGAAATGATTTCATTATTTTGCTAATTTCTAGCCTTGAGGTAAAAATTTAGCGTATAGTGGAAAATGCGAATTTAGGTAATTGTCACGTTGTTTTGAATAAATAACTAAATAACTTAGGAAATGATGCTAAGTATTTAAATTTTTATATATTTTTTTTAACATAATAGCATGCCTAGACGATGAGACCGAGAGATTTCTACTCGTGGCCAGCGTCAGGCCTTGAGAGAGGACACTCCCTTAGTTCCCGAGGATGTGGACGAGGCTTTGGAGCCCGAGTCTCGCCCTTCTACGAGCAAGGGTAGCTGGATTCCACCGTCATGGACACCAGACGAGCTGGTTTTCTGTCGTGAGAACCATGTTTCTCACCGTCCACTCGCCGGGTTAGTCAATCGTGTACTTCGCCATCATTGTTCTAGCTAGAGACTTGATTCCCCGGCTATACGAGCTCATCACAGGGGATCCCGTTACCAACACCTTGTGGGAGTCCGTGGGTTTAGACGATTTCTACTCAGCGGTTGTAGGATTTTGCAGCCCTCGAGGCTATGGTTAGACAGTAGTTCGAACCTTATTGGAGTATTTTTGGGATACTACCAACACTTTCCACTTTGCTTGGGGGAAGATGACAATGAATCCTCTCGATTTCAGCATGATCAGCGGCCTGCGTTTCACTACTCGGCCCGGTCAGCAGAAACCTGACCTCACTTGGGGGGCGAGTGAGGTAGCAGACTTGTTAGGTACAGTTGTTCACCATATCAGGACTCGAGCGGTGCCTCGGGGTGGTCCCCGGAGTGGGAGGACAAAGTCGGCTTCTATTCTTCACTATGGTTTGGATATTGCTAAGACGACACCTGAGTAGGGAGTAAGGATCTTAATCTCGATCCTCATTTCCGGGACTCTTTCCCATGATAGGAGCTCTCGCGTACTTCTCTGATACTTGCCATCTTTCACCAAGATCGCTGAGATAGGCTCCTTTAGTTGGGCTAGTTTAGGGTATGGTGATCTACTTTCTTCGCCGCGTCATAGTTGTAGGCAGCTAAGCGATCAGTCTCTTGTTACCGTTGATGGGCTTAGGAGAGTTATAAAGGTGATGACCCTTTTTCTTCGTATTTTGCTCTTACTTGTTTGGCTCATGTACTTAAAGATTATTCTTATTGTAGCTATGGTTCTATAAGTAATTTCTAGGACTAGCCCCTCGACGGCGTCGGGGGGCATTCCACGATTTTCCTATTGGTGTTAGCTAGCGTGACCGGGGCGAGTCTCGAGTGGAGTCAGTACCGAGTCTACGAGGGTTGCTGCGTCGGGGTACCACCACTGTTTGCGTAAGGATTGACTTTACCGTGTATTTCTTTCATTTTGACATTATTTCTCGGCATTCGCTATATTCTTTTACCATTTTCAGGTCCCGGTTGAGATTTAGTATCGACCTTGGGCTGACCTGACTGACCTTCCTGAGGCTTTGGAGCTCTTAACGTATCGTAGCGTCTTCTTTGGTACATCACGTCTTGTCTGGTATCTTGGAGAGCGTGTAGTCCGTCAGCACAGTGTTGACCGCTTTGTAGTGCTATTGCCTCCGCCTGCGTCGATGTTACACTCACGCTCGTTGAAGGCGCTTGTGAGTGGAAGATAGCGCTATCAGTTTTCCTGGCAAGAGCTCATGCGTTTGGATGATTATTCGCAGGACTTTCTTCCTTACTTGGCTCCCCCAAAACATCTTACCGAGGTTTAACTTTTGAGGATTTTTTTGTGGTAATCCCTGTTTAAACTGTTGAATAACTTGATTATTCGATCATGTTTTTAGGCAACTGCTCGTCGTAGGGGGAGGATTGAGAACTTGTCCCAGTCCGTCTGTTACCCTAGACCGATTGGTATGGTCGAGGATCATATTGCTGATGCACTAGAGGGTTTTAGACAAGTGCAGGAGTCCCTGCCTGAGGAGTTCGATCCGGTAAGCTTTTTGACACAACTTTCACTCTTCTGAATATTGCTTGTTATTGATTTTTTACTTTCAGGTCACGCACTCGGATATGATGGGCATGATGAAGCTTGTTGATGCTTTGAAATATTGCATTATCAAGCTGCGACGTGGTACGAGCTATCGGAGAGGTTCTAACGATGTCTATGAGGTATATTTGCTTGTCTTTTCCATGTTTGCCTTTCTTGCTTTATCTAACACTGTTGACATTCATTTTGTGTATTTTTAGGAGCGACAAAGGTCTCGCTCGCATTCGAGGCATAAAGACTCGGACGAGGGGGAGCCTAGTCGTTATAGACGATCCCCTGAGATTCGGTAGCCTTTCCAGACCCAGTGGAAGCAGCCTCCGCATTGTCAGCCGTTTCAGCAATTTCAGACGCAGTGGCAGCATCCTCAGCCTTTTCAGCCATTCCAACATTTTCAGAATCAATGGTAACAGTCTCCCTCTTCCGAGCCATTTCCGCCTTCACAACATGAGATTAGGCCGATCATTACTCCTATGTTCGGGACGATGCCTCCATCGACGATACCTACGTCTTGGAGTCAGCCTAGAAAATAAAGAAAATAAAATAATAAAAATAAAGGGAGAATTTTATTAGTAATAAAACACACAAAAAGGAGATGGTTAAGGAAAACAAAAGAAAATCCGGAAAAAATAGGTCGAGGATAAAGATTGGTGTTGTGTGAGCATTGTGACACGTGGCGTGTGCCGTGTCACAGTACAGCATGCCACGCCAAGGTGCTGTGTCCCGTGACACGATATCTACCCGCAAATAGTGCAGCAGTTATTTTGCTCGTGCAACTGGATAAATTTTTTGCGCTTCTTGACTCTTTTGGCTATAAATTATGACCAGTTCATTCGTGATATGCATAATTACGAAACATAAAATAGTTAGAATTTTGTATTTCAATAATAATATTTCAAAATTTTGATAATACATTGCGTGATTGGTCGTATTCCTTGACCAATGCAGAGAAAAAAGAGTTAGAATTATTCCATGTCAGAAGTTTATTAGCGTTAAGGCATGTAGCAATTGAACATGATTTTCTGAGAGCAGCCTTAGATTATTGGAGTCCGAAAACCCATTGTTTCAAGTTCGATTATGATGAAATCTGTCCTTTGCCGGATGAATTTGGTGTTATCTTTGGCTTCCCTACTAGAGTTCTCGTTGTAATGCCTACCCTGCATGAATACTATTACCAGGATTTTGAGCGTCATCTAAATCTGACAGACACAGATTTAAATAGAATTGTGTGTGGTAATGAAGTAGATCTAGAAAAGCTTGCAAATTTATATTTTAATCGTTTTATCTCTAAATCATATCATGTATACCGTAAGAGGGCATATATTTTTTGCATGTTTAGCAAGCTTTTATTTGCAAACGGTAGAGTAGGACATGCTAGTCTAGCTTCTGTGCTTGAACATGTTGAATCTGGAAGATCCCCTATGCCTACTTGCCTTAGAGAAACTCTGCGTGGTCTTGATGAAACAAAATCTGGTGCGACACGGTGCTTCATGCCGTGTCACGGTGTTTATGCCTTTTTTTTTATTTTTTAAAAAAAATACTAACCATCTGCGTTTTTTTTTACTTCATCTAGTTGGCTTTATAACGCAATCCGTAGAGAAGGGATCTCTAACTCGATTGGTTGTACGGCTTCAACTCCATAGACTAAAGAGAAGGGGGTGGCCCCGGTTGATGTTAGAACAGAAGTTCGATAACCCCAGAGCAAAGTGTAGCTTGCTTGACCAATCTTTATAGTTTTTCGCCATCTTTTCAATGATGGTCTTTACGTTCTTGTTGGCCGATTCCACCGCACCATTGGTTTGTGGCCTGTGATGATATGTGATGTTTGATGTGATATTTCAATAATAATTATGCGCACTTGGCTAGGAAATACGTCCCGTTATCACTGATCATTTCATGAGGCACACTGTAGGGAATATTTCAAGCATCTCACACTTGAGCCCCACTGTGATCATACACTTAAGCATGGTGGCGTCCAAAGGGTAGGAAGCTAGATCAAAAGAGTCGCCAAAAAGTTTTAGGAACTTGTAAATCGTTCACAAGGTGAAGGTTACACCCCTTCACGATCCATGAGATCGCTAACTCCATAGTGGTCTGGAACCATGACTGGATATTCGGGGATGAAGGTACAAATCTAACCTAAAAGAGATTGAACCTACCCTAAAAATAGGCCTCTACTTTATTCTTCTCATATTCATGTGCGCTTTCTGACTAACATACAATCATTAGGTTAACCCTAAACTTGTTTAATCTATGTTGGTTGAATATTCATGCACAAACAAAACTATTATTGGCGATCACTTGAATTATAATTATATTAGCCTAAATAAAATTATTAATTATCTTATTAAGCGTGATTACAAGTACAAATTCCCTTTAAACCTGCAAGAGAGGGCGTGATCAAGCAATAATAATAATACCAAGCATCATATTGAATAACAATCATCATCATAACAATCTTAATCTCATCAAAGCATGATATTATTAGCAAGATCCTAGGCATGATAATAACAAGATTAATAACAAATCCTAGCATGTCACTGTACATTAAAGATCAAAGCTTTATCCCTAACATGATACTAGGAATTAAAAAGACATCCTAACATGATACTAGGAATTAATATAATATAAGCATGCTTTCTATAGCAATAAAACAACTTACTTTGTTGCCTCGTATCTCTTTCTAATAACAAAATACACGCGTTAGTAACTTCAATGAAAATATTAAATCAAACAATTAATTTATATAATTGAAATAGAGATTTTGGGACCAAACCCTCAGAAATTATCAACCTTTCATGTTTAGGGCAAAGGCAACTTCGAGCTTGGCTAGGTGTGTCTAGAACTTGTGAATGTGGTATTTTGTTTGTAAAAGCTAGCTAGAAAGCAAGAGGGAGAAAGAAAAGCTATTGCTTAAGAGATAAAAGAGAGAGAATTGATGATGATTGTGAATGAATAAAAACGGGGAAATACGACCCTATTTATAAGAAAATAGTCCGGAAACGATAGAAAAGAGTTAGAATTTGGATCGGAATAAAACAGCTCCTGTCGCGAACGACAGGACCCAGCGCGAAACAACAGGGATCACGCATGACGACAGGGTCTGTGCTATGCGACAAGACTGTCTTTTGGCGCTGGTTAAAAGATAAAACACGCTTTTGTACGGAATCCTTTCCCTAATATAATTAAGTAATTAAACTCCGCGTTTATCAGTTTTAAAATTAGTTTTATCATAATAAAATACTTATTTTATTTCAAATCAAAATCATTATCTTCTAAAAAGATAATTATTAATCCTAACTCCATTAGAATTTAAAAGAACCTTCTATATTATTCTAGAAGATTAAAATAAATCCTAATAACCTTAGGAATATTAATTAATGGGCCCTCCACTAGATCATTGGGCCATAAAACCATTTCAGGCCCAACTTAGTGTTTTGGCCATAACTTCCTCATTATTAATCGGAATTAGGCTTATAATATATCATTGGAAAGCTCTTTGCGATCCCGATCCAACTACGCTATTATTGACCCTTGTTATGGATTAAACTAAATTGGACTGGCTATTTTCATAAATAAAGTACATTTTCAAAAACAGAAAGAATGATATTTTTATTAAAACAACCTCATCACAAGACTTTCCACACTTTCACTTCGTTCGATAATCAATGACGTGAAAAGTATTCATCACTGGGTTTGGTTTTTGGGGAGACACATTTGGGTGTCTACAAAAGCCCCCACTTTGATTGAGTTTGGAGAAACGCATGTTTTCGAAAACAAAAGTCAAAGTAGCGATAGGGACGGAGAATGATTCAGAACGTTCTGCAACCCTAAACCATTCTTGAAACACCGATACCATCAAACTAGCATTAGTTAAACAGATATAAGAGTTAAGAAACGCGTATCTTGCACCGTTGAGCACACGTCTCCGAAGTAACTGATTTTGTTGCTGCATTTTTGTCGTGACAACCTCCACAGTGCCTCATGAATGCCATTTGAAGGTAATAGTGCCTCGCTATCTTTATTTGTGACAATCCTACACAGTGCCTTGGGAACATCGTCGAAGGTGACCGTACCTTGTCATCTTCAGGGTTGTGGCAGTACCTCGCTACTATAGACAATTTCCTCTATACCTTGGGACATCGTCGAGATTGCTGCTTGTAGCTATTGTAGACACCAAATTTTGATCCTAGTTTTGTAATTATCACTATCACTATCTTTTATTATTATAGTTATTGTTTTTGCAAATAATTACTATTATTTTGCTAAATATTTTTATAAACTTAATGACGTTTTTTTTATTATTTAAATTAAAACGAAGAAAACGAGTAATAATAATGATTTTTATTCATAATTTTTAAAATACATGTTACAATTTGTACTTCTAAACTACTAAATTACAAAATATTGAAGTACAGCTAACACCACATGTACTTTTACCCTGCTCCACCGAAGTAATTTTCGGGCTTTACTTTTGGATTAGCAAGTAAATTAATGCAGCCATTAGGAGGACCACTAGCCCCACAATGTACATGAAGTACATCCGTATCATCCTCATGTCTTCCTCAAAGGTGAAGACAGGCTGATCTTCCCGGTTATCTTGAAATATGGTGGCCAAAATTAATGGTGGTTTTATTTGGTTTTTTCGGGTAAAGAGGGAGATGGAAGAAGATAAGAAGTAAGTGGTGAGTGGAGATTTTGGATATGGGTAATTTTCTTTTTATAGTAAAAAGTAGGTATTTATATCGTATTTTTATACGTATATGTATAATAATCGTATAGTATAAAGTACACTATTTTTGTCTCGCCAGGGGAGTATGTCATTTTCTTTATAAACAAGCATTGTTTACTCCTTTAGATATAATAAGTATATTGGTATGTTCACTTAGAGTGTTAGAATACTTTTTATTTTATCTAGTGTTTTTTTGCGATTTGTGCAACACTCCATTATATGGCTAGTTTACCTGTAAAGTCCAATACTCCAAAGACCCATGCTCGACCAAGGTAGGGAAATGACAAACATTCCCTTTCTTGCAATAAAGATTACTACACCTAAAAAGGTACTACACGTCATAACACTAAAGGGACTTCCTTGAATGAACACTTTTTTACCATTATGAGCCGTGGACTAAGATAAAAATACTTTTTTTTTTCCTCTTATTTTCCCTCAATTTATATTGGATTTGATTAATTTCAATTCGGACTAATTGTGCCAATATTTATCTAGCATGATAGATATATGGACGTGAGAAATTTGCGGGATAATGGAAACTTGATGGTTAGAATGTTACACGTACAATGAAATAATGCAATATGTATTTTAGTAATTATACTGGAGCAATCATATTGAATTTTTTGTTACAAGTTACTGTGGATGCATCGTATGGGTGCAGTGTAGTATATAGATCTTGTAGTCCTGATTTTTACCTTTGTTTTTGTTTTTTTTATGAACACCATAGCAGCGTAGGCATAGTGTTATGGAACTTCTTTTGTTTGTTTCCCTTTTTCTTTTTTTCTTTTTTTCTTTTTTTTTTAAATTTTATCTTATTTATTTTTTATGCCTTGCTTATTTCGGTCTAGTTTTTGTATCCTTTCGTCAATTTTATGAACAATTGTCAATAGTGAAATAACGTTACCTTTTTTTATCCCCCGCGGTTAATATTGTATCCAATAAATTTCAATTTGGATTGATTGTACCAATATTTATCTAACGCTAATTGGGACAGCTGGATTTCATACGTATCACATATCTCTATTCAAATACAATTTGACACTATATAAACACTATTTGACACTATTCAAATAGTATTTTCCATTACGTTTATTTATGTTGTCGACGTGAATTTGGGTTTCTGTTTTATTCGTTTTTCTGTAGTTTTGATCTAGGTTTGTATCTTTTATCTTTTTTTCTTACGACTATGATAAATTTTAATTTGTATTTTAGTAGAGTAAGGCAAGATAAGAGTTCACTTTTTTTTTTTTTTTTTTTTTTTTTTTTTTTTTTTTTTTTTTTTTTAGTAGAGTAAACCACGTCAATCTTATGACTTTATATGATTTACGTTACTTTATACTTTTAGTAAGGGTCATTGTTTATAATGCTTGTATGTATAAGAATTTTTATTTTTTTTTCGTATGGTTAGATGTTCTTTGGTAAATTTATATGTACTGTCTAATAAAGGCAAGGGTTATTTTTTATTTTTTTATAAGCTCTGAAAATATTTTGTCCAACCCTGCTAGTATTGTAACCTAATGTCTTTGTGTAACTTTCAGAGCTGATATTTATTTTATAAGTGTTGTTTTAGTACCTTGGTGAGTATAATAGTCACTAAATAAATTTAGGCACTTTGTTATACGTATACCATGTGAGTATTTTTTGAGTTGTGACATGACTTGGTTATATATATATATATATATATATATATATATATATATATATATATATATATATATATATATATATATATATATATATATATATATATATATATATATATATATGTATTTTAATACCATGACATTTTAGAACCTTTTTATTATATGAATATTAGAGTCTGATTTAATTATGGTTTGCTTTATTTTATCAGTTTAAGTGTTGCAAAGCAGATTAAGTAGTTTGTTACATATAAAACGAAAGAATTTAATATGAACATTCCCATTATTACCAAAATCTTGATAGTTACCACTTAAATCCTTGAATTATAATTTATTTAATTTTTTTTATTTACAAATTAACCCCTTTATTTTCCTATAAATACCCCCCTAATTTTCTCATTTTAAGACACCAAAAATTTCCTACAAATTCTCTCTCTAAAAATTCTCTCTAAAAAAAAATTATCCTATAATCTTTTTCTTTAGTTAAAGTCTCTCTAATTTAGTTTTATTTTTAAGTTATTAGATTATAAAAAATATTATATAATTAAGTTGTCATTTATATTTTATTTAAGTATTGTTATTATCTTTAATTCCTAAAAAAAAACACAAAAATATTTCAAGTTCAAGCATTATTTTTCTTTATTATCCTTGTTTTAAAAAAAATTAGTTTAATTGCTTAAGTATTCCCAGCCTATATTAAAACCCTAAAAAAAGGTTTATTTCTCAAGATTTAGTTTTATTTTTCAAAGTTTATTTTCTATAATAATAAAAAAAAAAAGTTCATTAGCTTCATTTTGCACTAATTTCTTTTAAAATATCAAAATTTCAAAAAAAAAAAAAAATCACTTAGTTTCTTTTATTTCATTTTAGTTAAGGAGTTATCATCTTTTAATCCTTGATAAGAAAGAAGGGTTATCCAAAAAATTGCTACATCTAGCTCAAGGTATTATCTTTATTACTTTCTCAATTTCCTTAATTATTATTATTATGCTAACTAATGTGTTTGTTTTCATATGATGTTACCAATAGGGGTAATGACGATATTAGGTGCTAAATTAGCCCGAAATCTTTCATTACTCCACATTAGAAAGCCAAGCCTATTGGTGAGGTGATAGGTTATAAAAGAGGGGGATTGATTGCATTTTTGCATTGCATCTCTTTCTAATGCATTTCCCTACCTTATAAAAAGTAGAAGATAACTCTTAGGAATAGTGTGCTACCAACTATACCCTCAAAAATATATACAAATTGTGTACAAAAATGTGTATTTACTTTTTTACCCTCATTAATATGTTTACTCTCATTAATATATTTAATGTTTTTTTTTTGTTAAACATATCATAAATTAATTCAAACTTTTTTTAACAAAAAACTTTGCAATGCCTTTTTTTTAATAAATTTTTTTGAGGAAATAAAAAAATAATAATGCTTTATACTTCATATGTTATTATTATTATTTAAAAAAAATTGTATGTACGAAGACACTGTTTATAAGTTTATTACCAACAGACGGTTTATTTTTACTCCATCGTGGTTGCTCTTCTTATTTACAATCTTGTCGTCCTTTATTTGCAACTATTGTTAAGGTTTATTAGCTTTTGAATAGTACATTGTTTGACGGCACGCACATAAAAAACGTTATGGAACTTAAATAACATTCATATTAAATAGTGATATTTGAGCAGATGTTATCAGGAGGAATAAAGAACTTATTAATCCTAAAAATGAGGGAAATCGATGAACAAAAAAATGTTATTAATTACAGAGAGAATTTTAAAGGAAAAATATAACTAAATGGTTATCGCTTTAGTATAGATATTTTTAAGATAATTTCCTTCTTAAAGTGAGCTTAAACACCTAAGGAATTAAGAGTTTATGTAAAGGATGTTCAAGAGTAAAGAGTAATTTACCACATCCCAAAGATAGTCTATAAAACAACCCTTACGTCCAGAATAAGTTCCATTTCTTTAGCTCAAGTGATAGAACTTTTCAAGAGCTTTTCAACCGTATCTCACAATAATTTTTTCGATATTCCTACAATTTTTAATGTTTTTTTAGTGTAAGCTATCAAAGAGATGAAAAAGGCACTTTTTTTTTCCTCTTAATTGCTTTTTAAAATTGTATTAATTTATTTTTAAGAAACTAATGGTGTCATGGAACCTATATTACACTATATTATGTATTTTTCATTTATAGAACTTTAATTATTAAGAGTTTTAAGTAACTTTAATTTTATCTAGAGATGACTTTAGAAATCAGAGTTTTTAACAAGCTTTAATTCTAAATGTAGTTTTAAGATGACTTTAGAAATAAGATTTTTTTAACAAACTTTAATTTTAAGATTTTTTAAAAAATCTTTAATCTAATTTTAAAGATGACTTTCGAAATATATGATGTCTTAAGGACATTAATTTTATTTTATGACGACTTCAGAAATAAAAGTTTTAACAAACTTTATTTTCTTTACTTTAAGACGATTTTAGAAATAAAATCTTTTATAATTTTGTGAAACTTCTTATTTCAAACCCTTTTGTAACACCAGAATGAATCATAACTTTGCTTGTTTGTTTTAATAATTAATGATAGTTAATATAAGGTTTTGGCCTCATTTCCAAACATGAGGTTCAGATTAATTATTTTGTTGTATAAGGTTGTAACAATTATCCATCTCCATAAAAATAAGCTTATATTCATTATAATTACCCGATGGATTAATTGAAAATCGGATATGATTAAATAGTTTATTATTCCCTTTTATTTGGAAGTAAGGCCTTGACAGGTGTCGTGTTTTACTTGGTCAATTCCATTAAGCCTAAAACACATAATCCTTAAAACCTTACAAAAATTACCCTTGAGTGTTTTTAACCTAAAGTGAGATTATACAGTGAACTCTTACAGCTTCACTCCAAAAAATACCTTGACCCAGTAAAAAGTCGTCAATTGGGACGCATTTGTTGAATTGTCTTGTTCAAAAGACATTTTTGGTAATCACTAATCGGGGTGATTTTCCTCAACCAAGGTGGTACATTTTACTTTTCTGAGTGAATCCGTCAAAGATCACTAAAATCCCACTTACAAAAATGACGTTTACGTCAACTACCCAAATTAAAAACCAAATGGAATTGGTTATTTAAAACATGGCATCTGTCCGAACTATGAAGGTTTTGATCCGTGAGTGAATTCAAAATCTCACTATGATCGCTACGTAGTGCAACTTTGGTGCTCAAACGTACCTTATATTAATTATTATATCATATTTTTTGTGATTAACTTGTCTTAAAACTTGATTTTTAACAACGCAATAGTAAGAGCCCGTTCCTTAGAACGAAAGGGAAGACGAGTTCTAGACGTTCGATTCTCTTAACATAAACCCCGAACCCTGTACCATATTTCTTTTTTATGGAGTTAGCAGTTGATTTTTTTAGTTTTATTTCTTAAAATTGGTTGTTTTAAAATCCGTCCTTATTCGGACAAAAATAAGGTGGCGACTTTAAGTTTTTAATTATAAGTCTTATTAGACACTTAAGTGGAACCTTTATAGACTAATTTTTTTTGTCCACTAAAAACCAGGTACCACAGTCTGGCGACTCCACTGGGGAATTTCTTTTTATATAAAATATGTAGTGGTTTAAACCTGAAATTGTGTTGTTAATTCGTTTAAGTGTACTTATGGGGTCATTCATCATTCATCAATTGTCATGAGCATGAGCATTCTTTTTTTTTTATTTTTTTTTTATTTTTCTTTTTTAGGCCGACACCTCTGCCTATTGGTAAGGTCGGATTTAGACAACAAAATTAATGAATTAAGGGCGTAAACCTACATCTGTACGCTATTGCAATCGGCTCTGTTAGGAACATCTACCCTCGGTGTTCACAGTTGGAAGTGATACGAGGCCACTTGGTTAATAATTTCCTCAAAACGGATTGACCTTTAGTTTAAGAAACATGTGCATCAATACATACATGAAGTCTCTACAGTCATTTGTGTTAATGGTTCATTCGTGTCGTCATGAAAGTTTTTTTTTACCGAAAACTCGTTTCTTTTAAAAAGATAAATCTGTTTTTTTAGAAAGCTTATTTATGGACCCGATAACAAACTGAGAGTTATCCTTAGACCTTCCCTCGTGTGATCTCAAGAGAGTTTAACTTTCTAAGACTAAAAAACACCATATGTGGTGCACTTTAAGCAATGCTAAAATCTTACTTTAAAACCTTTTCAACTTAAAGAATGGTTTAATCACTATTTATGAATTAATATATGAGTTAATTTTCTTTTCAAAAAAAAAAAAAAGTCTTACACCCCTCAACACCTTGAAGGTTTGCTTAACCATGTTCTTGAAAATTGCAGTTCACTTGTTGTTTAGAGACCGAGATATGGATACAGGAGCACAAATGTGTAGCGGAGGAGGCCGTCGGGGTTCTATCCGCCAAATTTACTCTAGGAGGTGTGAATCACTAAGTGCTATATATCATCGGCTGAAGTTATAGGGTTTCCTCAAGTCAAAACACAATAACTACACTATGCCATCTCCTGGGGCTAACATGGGAAAGTATTGTAACTATCGTCATGACTACGGGCACAATACAAATGTTTGTAGTGATCTAAGACATGCAGTCCAACAACTGATTGATGATGGGAAAATTCAAATTCCAAGATCGTGGACTCCACCTACTCTAAGATTTACCTATGCAGATTTGTCGAATGACTACAGTAATGACCGGCCCTTGTCCATTACCTTGGTATCAGATTGTTACAAAGTCTCAGAAATTTTGGTAAACAGTGTGTCCGCATTAAACATTTGTACTAAAAGCATTCTCAAGAAATTAGGGTGTGAAGACGCTCTTTTAAGACCCTAAAAAAAGGTGGTTAGAACAGGCGATCGCACTCTCATGCGGGCAATTGGAGAAATCACCCTACCATTAGGATATCATGATTGGGTTTGTAATGCTGCGTTCCAAGTAATCGATGACCCGAAAAGCCTCATCTTTACCTTAGGAAAATCATGGTTACAGCATATAGGGGCAATTGCCTCTGCACTTCATCAGAAAGTCAGATTTCAACCCCGCGGTGTGATAACCATTCATGGGGATGGCAACCACGGTGTGCAATATGGTGAGATTTGGGGAAGGTTCGAGTTTGAGACCGAAGAAGGAGAATTATGAAAGATCATTATGGGACTTACTATCAAATTCCTCAATGTATCGTGAGGCTTTTAGTGATTTTCTCAAAAGAACAATCATAAATGCCTCAACCCCTTTTAGAGATTTGAGGGAAATCTTCAAACTTGATCCTCACCAGGTCAAAGACGATTTGATTAGAAAGGGTTTTGTAAATGACTCACTGGATCATGCAATGATATGTCATAACATCAAGTATCATCATGTTCACATTGATGAAGAGTCTCCCATTAATATGTGCCCGCACCATACATTTGTTGATTGGGAATTCGAGGAGGAAGAACTTAGACCTGTAACAATAGATGATTTTTGTAACAACGATGTATATGAAAAGGTATGTGGTATAATTGATGCTATTGTTAAATACAAAGGTGTAAGTTTCACCACAAGTTTCATAATTTGTGATATACCAGTTCCCAATGATATCAAACTTGGTCAGCCTTGGATTTAACAATTTCATCCCCTCATGTTAGTTCAATCCCAAAAGACACCGGCACAGCTTCGTTAATCTTTAACCTTCCATGATGGCTCTAAGATTTTAACCTTACGGCCTGAATCTCCAAATGATAAAAGCCCGCATCCAAAGGTTTCCACTATAAAATGATCCAAGGCCTCTTGCCAAGAAAACGCTGCCCCCCATTATCATCAAACTAGCCCCGAATTACTATATGATGTGCCTATCCATGAATCAATGTATTCTCAAAACGTATTTAAAACCTTAGACGCTTTTCACTCTTCCTCACGAAAAGGTAAAAACATCGAACATCACAATGTCGATCTAGGGCTCACCTTTACAGATAACGATTTACCCCCTAATTACTATCATAATGAACCACTTCATATCACTCTTCAACACGGTTCAAGTTATATTAATCACATATTGGTTGACACCGGATTTGACGTTAATCTCTGTTCCCGAGAATACTTGTACGTGCTAGGGTATAATGATTTACATATCACTTACCGCTCCATTCTTCACAGAGGTTTTGACCGATTGCCAAGGGAAGTGAGGTGGTCTATAATCTTACCTTTGGTACATGAGAATGTTCTGTTCAGCATAGAGTTTATGGTAGTGGATTTTCGACTCTCATACAACCTGTTACTAGGGAGACCTTGGCTGCACGGGTGTAAAGCAGTCTCATCTAGCTTACATCAAAAGCTAAGAATGAGAGCATCATGGGGCATCATCACTATATGTGGTGACTATAGTAGGGGAGCCTATGAAGGTGATAGCTCGTCGCAATATGGCAGTTGGATAAACACCATAAGCACAACGGGTCATTACATAGAAAATGATGAAGTTGTTAAAATAAGGCGCCCACCGTTTGCAAAAAGAACAATATATTTTCCTATTCCGGAGGATAAACGGGACAAGCCAAATTGGACGCCCAATAAGGCAAAGGCTGATGATATCCGAAGGAGGTTTAATTGGATTTATGACAAAGATATAGCAGTTCCTTGTGAGGGGGTCGAAACATCTGCAAATAAAGTGGCATCTCTTCGAGAAATCATGGAACCTTACATCTTCCTCGACAACATCAACCTTTTTACAACGGAGTCGTGCATGGAGTATGTAAAGCATGGGCATCATGGATCTTGGACAAAGAAGATAACCCTTTCTATGTTGCCAAACGGAAAGCGGCTTGGGAAAAGCGACTTTTGACCGGGGAAACAGATGCATGGTAGTGACCTTAGTTACATTTTCATTAAAGTTTGTTGTACAAGTTTTTTTTTTTGTGAACTACGAGCGACTTGATCCCTGAAAAATGAAAAAATGAAAAATGAAAAAAAAAAAAAAATCTTGTAACTGGGTACGTGGGCAGCTTGCTTTGAGTGCAGTCGCAAAAATTAAAAATTTGGTTTCATTTTTATGTCGAACTACGATAGTCCTGATTTCCTGAATCACATTACACTCAGCACATTTCCGCACTCAGGAATACATAGGAAGCCTTCGGGCCCGGCCACTAATAGTTTGTTATTGTTGCATGTTTCATTTATTTATTTATTTATTTTTATTTTTTTACTTTCCTTCATATTTATATAGTGATACAACCATAACAATGAATTTTTTTAAAAAAATAATACATAATACAAAGGTAAAAACGGCCCTAATTGAATCTCAAGAGACGGTGGAGCTTCAAACACCTCTGTTTGACCCCAAGTAAACCCTTGGCAATGATCAACCATAAGGTAGGCTCCTCGAAGCATGTCTTGAGGGGAATGTCGAATACTAACTTCCTAACCACGAGAGCGCATTAGGAGTAGTATGTCACACAACTTTTGCTCAACATTTACTGGGTAGACATCAAGCCTAGCCAAGATGAGATGAAGCGGTTAACATCCATCATTACTTCTAATTGTTTCACCTGTAGAGAGTGAGCCTTTTGCAACCCATTTTGCAGTAAGAAAAGTGAGAAAAAGGAAAAATTGGGCCCTTTAAGTCTTAAACCAAAACCAAACTTCCAAACATGCCCAGGTTCTCGCAATGTATACCCACCTCTACATCCATCTGAGCCATTTGATAAAGCGGCTAGAGACAGAGTATGGGGATCTTCCTGTGACCAAGAAGTAGTTGACAATGCCCTAGTTAATCTATCTATTATTATGAAGAGACTCCTTTGACCTATTGACCATAAAGTCTCAGGGAGACGAGATACATAACTCTTATGACGCGGAGGTAGTTTTTGAAGAAAATTCTTCTTAGATTCTCGATAGTTTGAAGGACCACCCATCATCATTGTTAAATGATTATAGGTTATGAAATCTGATATACGCAACTAAGGATGATTGACTGAGCTTTGAGGCGGGCCTCTTTCTTGGAGTGTGGAAGTCCTATAATAAATACTGCGAGGGGTATTATAAGCTGATATGGCTATTGATCCTTCAGACAATCGAGTGAGTGAAAAGAAACATGTGTCACTCCATAGGAATTGAGTTGATGGGAGAGAATTATGCCCTAAAAGAATACAAGACTTTGTTATGTCTATATTTTTAGAGACCTCCTTGCTGATGGACAAGTTAGAGATGAGTAGAACCAAATAATTAGGGAGATAGGTTTTATTTAATATGGAGATATTATTTAATATTTGATTCGTACAATACCCACGAGCATCCCAAAACAATAACCTGAGAGACGAGTACATGGGAAGATTATAAGGGAAATGTGATGGTAGGTTCTGACTCTCTACGAGTTGGCTAGCAAAAGGGAGGTTTTGTTGACTTATAGTTGCTATGATAGGGTAAACCGAGTCTCTTGAGAAACGTAGGAACATAGACAGGGCTAGCACCATTGTATCTTCCATAAATAAGAAGATTGACTCTAGAGAGCTATTTATCTCGAATACCTGGGGTGGACCAGTCACTAGTGCAAGTTTCACTAGAGGAACTGAAGGTGGGATAGATGTAGAATTTTGATCATAAGGGAGAGAAAAGTTCTCCCTAGAAAATTGAGATGGATGATCTTCTGGTCGTATTGAACTAAGAATCTCATTGCATTCTCTCTCTCGTAATTCTTGGAGGGAAGAGTGCGAAGTGTCAGAGAAGAAGTAAATTAAATCTCTAACACGTGAGGCATTAGGATCCATAACTCAAATTTGAGCAAAGTGAGAAAAATCTCAAAAGAAAACACTTGAGATGTTTTAGAGAGAAGAAGTTTGGGTGAACAATCCTTATTCAAGTTTTAGGTTTTTATAAGCCGAGAACCAATGGCGTGTTCAACACACAAGGAATCTTCGTAGTAGGGTCCAAGTCAGTTTTGAAAAAAAAATACTTTCCTTTTTTTTTTTTTTTTTTTTTTTTTTTTTTTTTTTTAAAAAAAAAAAAAAGAAGGGGTGTTCATTTCTTTTAAACTTCTTTTTTACTTTTTTTTTTAGCTTGTCGAAGAAGTTTTTGTAATGTTCCCTTTTTACCCCAGGAAATCTAACTGGATCCGCACAGGATCTAGGCTTGTCCGTCAAACCTCTTTTCACAGTTTACAATCTGATTTAGTAGCCTTCTCACTGGGTCGTTCGACGCCAAGGGAAATTCATTCTCCGCCACTGTAGGGAATATTTCAAACATTATGATAACCCCAAACTTGAACCCCACTGTGATCATACACTAAAGTACGGTGGCGTTCCAAAGGGAAAGACAAAGAGCAAAAAGAGTCGCCAACAAGTTTTAGGAACTTGTAAACCCAAAAGACAATCCAAAAGGACCATCAACTACTCCATAAGGTCTTGAACCAAACAGGGTCCGGGGATGAGGGTACGAATCCAATCTACAAAAGAAAGGACCCGCCCTATAAAATAAGCCTCTACTTTGTTCTGCTCGTATTCATGCGCGCTTTTCGAATAACATACAAACATTATATTGAACCTAACCTGCTTATCTATGTTGGTTGAATATTAATGCACAAACAAATCTATTATTGGCGATCACTTGAGTTAAAATCACATTAGCCTAAACAAAATTATTAATTATCTTATTAAGCGTGATTTCAAGTACAAATTCCCTTTAACAATCATAAAAGGTGTGATCAAGCAATAACAATAAAACATAAATCATATCAAGCAACATAATAAAGGATAATAATAATCATAAGCATAATCATGTTAAGGCATAATAAAGCTTAATAATAATAGCAAGATCCTAGGCATGATACTAACAAGATTAATAACGAATCCTAGCATGTCACTAAGCAATAAAGATCGAAGCTTTAAACCTAACATGGTACTAACATGATATTAGAAAGGATTAAAGGCACCCTAAACATGATACTAGAAAGCAATAATAACATCCTAACATGATACTAGAAAGCATTAAAAGCAATAATAAGCATGCTTTCTACATTGAAAGAGAGTAATAAGATTACATACTTTGAAGCCTCGTACCTCTTTCTAATAACAAAATACACAAGTTAGTAAACTTCAATGAAAATAATAAACAATAATTAAAGAATTAAAGAATTAAATTAAAATCAAATTAAATAAAGTTTTGACTAGTTTTGGACGAAACCCTCAGAAATTATCAACCTTTCACGTCTAGGGCGAAGGCAACTTCGAACTTGGCTAGGTGTCTCAAGATCTTGTGAATGCGGAATATTGTATTTGAAAAAAGGTAGTCTAGAAATAGAGAGAAAAATAAGAATTAAGTAATTCTTGATGAGAGTTGATAGAGAGAATTGATGATGAGAGTTGATGGAGAGAATTGATTGTTGATGAATAAAAACAGAGGTTTGAGACCCTATTTATAAGGAAACAGTCCGGAAAATCATAGAATTTGATAAGGAATAAAACTCCACTCTGTCGCTAACCAAACCGACCTTGTCGCCAAGAATTTATCTTGTCGCCAGGTGACAGAGTCTGTCGCGAGGCGACAAACCTGTCGTTTGGCGACAGAGACAGTTTTTGCAGATTTTGTTTTTATCATATCTTTTGATCTAGAAGTCCAAATAAGTCATATAATATGTCGTTGAAAAGCTCTTGAAGTCTACTTTCTAATGCAATTTAAATCAGATTAAAATCTTTCGTAGATAAAAAGATATGGTCGAAATAGTGAAAGGGTGTCAGTTTTGGATAGAGTTTCGTATATCTTTAATATCTTTTTCTTTATAGCTCGGATTTATTATTATAATATATCATTGGAAAGATAATTTCAAGATCTATCCAACCATATAAAATTTGGATAAAACATATGAGGCACGAAAATAATATCTGACTATCTTTGAACATCTTTAAATCCGAATAGAATTAGAAAAGTTTTAAAAAAGGAAAGTTTATATTTAAATCAAATTCAAAAATCTTATCTTTTCAAAAAAAGGACAATTAAGATATTTTAGAAACTTATAGAAGATTCTAATCAATCCTAATTAGTTTAGGAATAGGATTAAACCTTTGGACCCTCCACATGATCATTGGGTCGTAGGTAAAATCCGGTTTGGGCCCAGTTTAGTATTTTGGCCATAACTTCCTCATTATTCATCGGAATTGGGCTTATAATATATCGTTGGAAAGGTCTTTTAAAGCCCCATCCAACTACACCATTATTGGACCCTTATCATGGACCAAACTAAACTGGATTGGACGTTTTCATAAAATAGAGTGGGTTTTCGAAAACAGAAAGAAGGATTTTAATAAAAACTAATCGCAACACTTGACTTTTCACACTTTCACCTCATTCGATTATGGTTCGACGCAAAAGGTATTCATCACTGGGTTTGGTTTTGGGGAGACACAAATGGGTGTCTACAGCCACCAAGCGAAATGTCTGAGATTCCTGGTCATCAAAAGTTTGCTAAACCCTGATCCATCTAATGATCTTCGACGAATGATGCGAGCTATCCTTGATCATCAAGATACCATGGAGCAAACAATACAGAGTTTGTTAAGAAAGAGTGTTAGTGCTCCTCCTCCTTAACATGATTCAGAGGAGCTTCTCCATTGCATTTAGATGATGGAAACGATGATAGAGAAGCTCCTACCAAGATCGAAGAAGATTTCTTAGGCTCAAGGAAGTACTAAACGGTATGACCAAAGCGAAACCTTGGTTGGATATTCATGGTCTCACCTTATTTCCGAAAGCACGACTGCCATCTGGGTTTAAGATGCCGAATCTCACGAAATTCGATGGTACAGGAAGTCCCACTAATTTCTTGAAGCTATACGTAGGGGCTATGAGTCCTTGGGGTGTTGATGAACCTTTAATGGCACAATTGTTTCAACAATATTTAGATGGGGCTACAGCTCATTGGTTTCTTAATTTGGAAAATTCAAAGAAAACTTCATGGGCTGATATTGTGCGAGAATTTTCTAGTCAATACAGGTATAACGAAGAGATTGATGTAACAAGGAGGGATTTGGAGACAACTGCCCAAAATCATGATGAAACGTTTTCTACCTTTATCATTAGGTGGAGAAATAAGGCTGCCAAGATGGTGAATAGGCCAAACAAAGAAGAACAGTTACTGATGATTGTGAAGAATCTTCTTCCCGTCTATCAAGGACGAATGGCTTCCAGTATTTTCCATCCTTCAAGGCTCTAATATTAACAGGGACCTTGATGGAGGATGCCATAAAAAAGGGAGATATCAAGAAGGATGAAGGGAGCAGTAGTAACACCTCTTACAATCCTAAGTTTGGGGGCAACAAGAAAACCAATAACAATGACTCAATACCCTCAAAACCAACAAACTTGATACACAATATTGGCACTGCTCCAGCATTCCAACTCAGGCTAAAGAGAAATTTTTCTCCATTGAACATGAACTACGCTTAAGCTTTCTCCAAATTAAAAAAGGCCAACCTTGTTTAACCTTTGAACCCAAGGCCACCCCCAAGAAACCCTCCTCCTAGTTACAACCCAAACTAACACTGTGAATTCCATCAAGGGCCTGGGCATGACATTGAAAATTGCACAGCATTCAAGCACCGTATTCAAGATCTAGTAAATGGAGGAAGGCTTTCAGTTGGGGCATCCTCTGATAAATTTAAAAATACACAACCAAGCATCACTAATAATCCTCTTCCCAATCACAAGCCTCTTGTCTCTATAAACACCATCTCCACCTCTAGTAACCAAATTGATCCAACATTATTAATGGTTCGAAATTCCCCTTGAATGTATGAGATACCATTATCTGAGAATTATGTGTGTGTTGTGTATGATCACTCCACTCAGCAAAAGGTCAAGCTTGTGCCATGTAAGGGTTCCGATGTTATCTTCAATAAAGATCCGTTCTCTGATGTCTGCGCCACTATGGGTTATAATGGGACATTTTTCCTAATAGATGACAATGAGGATGCTTTCTCGTTGTTGTCAATTGCTCATAAAAATTCTGGGGCACACCTTAATACCCCTAGTAATCTTGATGATCTTAGTGATGACGAAGATTTACATGTGGCTCATTTGACTCGCGCTGGTCGTCACTTTAAACCTTCATATATTGAAGATGAGAACCCCTTGGAAGCTTTGAGAAGGAAAGAAAAAGACAAGGAATTAGCAGAGGAGAATAAGGAAGAAGATGATGCTATTAAGCGCATGAAGGAGGTTAATGTAAATGTTTCTATATGGAAGTTATTGACTCATTCGAAACCCCATCGGGCAGCCGTTCTGAGACATCTCAATGAAGTTTCAATAGATCCATCCATAACACCGGATCAAATGGTAGGACTTATTCATGGGGCTGACCGTACTTTAATGTTTACCAACAACGATCTCCCAGAGAGTGTCAACCATAATAACTCTTTGCACATAACTGTGAAATGCCATGGATGGACAATACCTCGGGTACTTATTGACAATGGTTCTGCCATCAACGTATGTCCTTATCGAGTTATGACGAAGCTCGGTTATCAAAAACAAGATCTGACACCTTCAAGCCAGGTTGTTAGGGCTTACGACAATGCCAAAAGAGATGTTTTGGGGTCAATTGAGTTACTTTTGGAATATGGGCCAGTGGCTAGAAATGTTGAATTTGTGGTAATTGACATTGAAGCGTGCTTTAAACTTCTACTAGGTAGACCTTGGCTTCATGAGAAGAGGGTAGTAGCCTCTATATTACACTAAAAGGTGAAGTTGCTCACGGATCATGGAGCAGTGACGCTCGTGGGTAATCCAGAAGTTATGAATGTTTCTAGTATCGAAAAATCGGTACTCCACTTAGATGAAGAAGAGTGGCAGTCGATTGGAGGGATTCACTATTCATAATATTGGATTTGATCCAATAGACTCATGGAAAGATGAAGAAGAGACTGAAGAAGACTTGGAGGAAGACGAAGAAATCGAGGAAGACCCGAAAGAAGAAGAAATTGAGGAAGATATAGAAGAAAGGCTTAAAAAAGATGACAATGACTCTGAGGTTAATCCCCAAGAAGTTAGGGGTGGAACAAACTGGTCCAATGAAGACGAGGCAGAAAAAGAGCCTAAAACTCCAAAAGACAACGATCCTTGTTTAAGAGGAGAATCTTGGACAAGTAATTCTTTTAGACAGGGTCATGATGAGGGATCTCGGAAAAGATCTAGGACCGAGGATTTTGATTTGGATTTCGATATCCTATGCTATAGGAGGTTAGTGTACCTAGAGGAGTTAGTTCTTTTCCCTAACTATAGACATGAAGATCGTTACCATAATCTCCCCCACTTCGAGAAGTTCAACGGGTTGGGAGATCCCATCCTCTATTTATACAACTTTTTGAACACCTTATATCCTTTAAATGTTCTAGAAGAGCATTTTCCCATGTTATTCAACAAAAGTCTAGGTGAACTTTCGTTATCATGGTATTATACCTCAGGGGCAACAAGTAAAAGTTCTTGGGGAGAAATAGCTCAAGCATTTAGTGATTGGGCATTTGAATTTCGACAGACTGACACTGAAAAACTGAAGCTAGTGAATATGGAGCAAAGTGACCGGGAATCATTTTCACATCTCTTTTCAAGATGTTTTTACATTCGGGCTCAACTTTGTTTTCCCATTACTAATCGGGAGTTCATGTTGATATTACTAAGGAAGTTAAATGATTTTTATTATCGCCATATGGTGTCCATCAAATACGCTGACCTCTCGCACATGGAGAGACATGGTTAAAAAATTGATGCCTATCGACTACAGGAAAGAAGGCCTAAGGTGCACCCTCAAGGTGAAAGAGTTAACAGGAGGATATTCACTCGAATCGACGAACCATTGAGTGTGGTATACGATCGTTTAAGCAAAAAAGGTATTCTTCGGGCAAAGAGCTATGTGTATTCATTACCACCACATGAAACCGATATGAGACAAAATTGCAGTTATTGTCATCAATATGGGCATAGAACAGATACTTGTTATGACCTTAAGTGTGCAATCCAGGATCTCATTGATCGAGGAATCATCACTCCAGCCCATCCCAAGTCTGACGCACTAGGGACAAACCCGGCACAACCACAGGCCTCTCAAGCTGATTTGTTCCTTCAACTGCTCGAAGAAGGTCGTATCAAGCCACTACCTCGTCGAGCAGGAGATGATCCTGTTGGGCTAAATCTCAACAAATATTGTCACTATCATCAGTTACATGGTCATGATACTAACGAATGTCACGCCCTCGATTGGTGCATTAAGCGCACCACTGGAATTTCCTGCCCAAATCAGAAAGTGTCCATAAATGCCCTTTCCATTTTGACACGCGAAGACGATCCCAGTCTTTTGATTTCTCGTCAACAATACTATGAGAAAGGTTGCTCCAGGACTATCAAAAACCTTGAAGCCTAAGGAATATCTCTACATGGGGAAGGAAGAATCCGCAACAACGACATGGTGACCTCTATCTTACCCTCCATTAAGAAGGATGAATGAGAGGGGCCATATGAACTTTGTAAACCAAGTTTTTTTTTTCCCTCGTTATATTTTCTTTTGGTACAAATAACTACGTACAGCTTGATCCCCCAAAGCACTATTTCATGATCAGACACAAAAATTGTACTTGCACGCACATTGATATTGGGGTACGTTGGAAACTTTGATCGAGTGCAGCTGTTTAAAAAAAAAATCTACTTTATCTTCCATTATGAACTACGATGGGTTTGATTCTCCAAAAAAAAAAAAGAGAAAATACAAAATCTATCTGGAGATACATAGGCAACCTTATGGCACGACCCGAAATAATTAAAAGATTTTTGGAATGAACACCCCGCTAACTTATCTAACTTAACAGATTTCTTTTAAATGTTTACCAAAATCTTTTTTCTTGCATGCATTTTTACATTTTTACATTTTTACATTTATCATTTACTTTTTTATTTTTTTTAAAAGGGAAGGAAATCATAATCTCAAGTATGTAATGTTTAGGTATCCTTTGCCAACCAATGACCAGCCAAAGTCGAAAGTCTACTCTACCCCCGGATTCCATTCAAGAAATCTAAGATCCAATACCACAAACACTTATACGAGGACTTCAATTGATGTTGAAAATGGGTTATGTTCTAGGAGCTAGTTTAGGAAGGAATGGTGAAGGCATGAGACACCCAATCCCAATAATTGATAAGCGAAATCGTCATGGCTTGGGTTTTGATGAAAAAATGAGTTATAATGTTATGGAAACAAAGTCTCTCACTTTGAATGGGCAATTTGTGTTACAAAACAACACTGAGCCGTTTTATGAGTTTCCTGAACCTTAGTGTGACTTGAATAAAGAGAGAATTCTCCCTGGGTTAGAAATTTTCTTTGCAGAAGCAAGGAATGAAGAATCTATTAAGAAATGGTTCGATAAGAAACCAGTATTTAAGAAAATATTAATTGGGCTGACCATCTGAAGCAAGGAGTTCTAAGATGCTTGTTTTCACCAATTTCTGATTGCGAAGACCGATTTGATCCCATTACTTTTATCACTCCAATAAGAACAAAAGTCGAAAACAATATCTGACCCAAAACTCAAGAACAATTCCTTCCTTTCCCCGAACTATATCCTTTTCAGTCCTCTACCTCAGACGGTTATGAAACCGATAGCTCATCATCTAGCCAATCATCTATCCATACATTGCCTGATATCTCCTACCATGAAGATATCGAAGGAGTTTCTTGTAAACATATTTGGATACAAGAAATTGATCTTGATCATGATGCATTTTCTAATAATGAACTTTTCAATGAACCTAAATCATGCGTGACACCCATGGAAGAGTCTGTAACTATAAACATAGGTATGGATAATGATGTAAAAGAAGTCAAGATAGGATCGTCCCTTTCCCTTGATGGACAAAATGCATTCATTATTTTACTTAAAAAATATGTGGATGTGTTTGCGTGGTCTTATGATGATATGCCTGGTGTCGATCGTAATATTACCGAACATCGTATACCACTCTACCCCGATAGCAAGCCAAAGCAACAAAAGCTTTGTAGAATGAAACCAGAATTTAATCTCAAAGTCAAAGAAGAAATTCAAAAGCAGCTTGATGTCAACTTCATCAAACCAATCAAACATCTAGAATGGCTGGCGAATGTGGTGGTAGTGCCCAAAAAAGATGGAAGGGTTAGAGTATGCATTGATTTTAGGGATTTAAATTCAGCATCACCAAAAGACTATTTTCCATTGCCTCACATTGATGTTCTGGTTAATAACACTGCCGGACACGCCATGTCCTCATTCATGGACGGATTCTCAAGATACAATCAGATACTCATGTCGGAAGAGGACATGTCGAAAAATCCTTTTATCACCCCATGGGGAACCTTTTGTTATAGAGCAATGCCCTTCGGATTAATGAATGCTGGGGCCACCTATCAACGGGCTGCAACGACGATTTTGCGTGATCTCATCCATGATATTGTGGAGGTCTATGTTAATGACATGATTGTCAAAAGTCATGATCGTGAGACGCACATTGATGCTTTAAAATCATTCTTTGACAGAATTAGGAAATATAATCTGAGACTGAATCCTCAAAAATGTGTATTTGGAGTAACTTCAGGAAAACTTCTGGGCTTTGTTGTGAGTCAAGACGGAATTAAAGTCGACTCTGACAAGGTAAAGGCCATACAAGAGCTTCCTCCACCAAGAACGGAAAAGGAGATTTAGGGATTTCGTGGTAGAATCCAATATATTAGAGGTTCATATCACAATTGACAACCCGGTGTGAACCTATATTCAAGTTAAGAAAAATGTTCCTACAAAATGGAATGACGAATGTCGGGCTTCATTCGATTCAATGAAAGAATACCTCTCCAATCCTCTAGTTTTAATGCCACCAAATCCGGGGCAACCCTTGAAACTGTCACGGAAACGGCCATGGGAGCTCTTTTGGCACAATACCAAGAGGGTATAAGGAAGGAAATAGCTATCTACTACCTCAGCAAAAAGTTCCTTTGGAAAGATCTTGCATTGCCCTTATTTACGTAACGAAGAATCTTCGATATTATCTGCAAGCACATACTACTTATCTAGTTTCGAGGTTAGATCCAATCAAGTACATTTTAGAGAAGCCAATCTTGAGTGAAAGAATAGCAAGATGGCATGCGATATTGTCAGAATTTAACATTCAGTGTGTGAATCAAAAGTCTGTCAAGGGGAGGGCTATATCTGAATCTTTGGCTGATGGACCTATATCAGGTGATGAATTTGATGATGATTTTCCAGATGAACATATTTTCTGTCTTAGTACGTCACAATGGAAGATGTATTTCGACGGAGCCTCTAACAGGAGGGGCAATGGTGCAGGGGTATAGTATTATTAATTGATCCTTACGGAGTACATATTCCCTTCGCTGTGAAGCTTAGTTTCCCAACGACGAATAACACGGCTGAATATGAAGCTTGCATCTATGTAATCAAAGCGGCACTAGCAGCTGGTGCAAAAAATCTCACGGTATACGGTGATTCTTATCTCATAATCTCCCAGACTATTGGAGCTTGGAAAGTTCGGGATGAAAGGTTGCAAATGTACATAGAGTATCTTCAAAAATTTATCCCATTCTTTGAAGAAATAGAGTTCAAACATCTCCCTCGCGAGCAAAACAGCTTCACCGATGCTTTGGCAAATCTTGCAGTGAATTTGACTTGGGACGATGATGTAAAGGTATAGTCGGTGATGATTGTAGAAAAAGAAAGTCCAGTGGTTAATTTTGAACTAATAATTGCGCTATTAACCCAAGAAGATAATGAGGATGCTTGGTATACTAATTTTAAGAAGTATTTAATCGATGGAGAATTTCCTAAAGGAAGTCACAAGAAGGATCAGTTGGCTATTCGAAGGCTAGCTTCTCATTTCGCAATATTAAAAGGTTTCTTGTATCATAAAAGTTTCGATGGAAACTTGCAATTATGCATCGATGGGGGAACAAACACAAAGGATCATGGAATAAGTACATGGGGGAGAATATGGGCCTCTTATGAATGGACGAATGCTTGCTCGGAAGATTCTCCGAGCGGGGTATTACTAGACCACCTTGGAAAGTGATTGCATCCATTTCGTACAAACATGCAAAAAATGTCAGCTATTTGCAAACCTTAATCATATGCCGCCGGTTAGTCTGAATAATTTAACTTCGCCATGGCCCTTTTCCAGCTGGTGCATAGATATCATTGGGCAAATACATCCAAAAGCTTCAAACGGGCATCCAAAAGCCGGTTAGGGAAGATTGGTAGTTGGATAGATTTGATTGGTTGACTTTGGTACATATTTATCGGATTTGCCTTGAATTGTATCAATTGGTTTAAATGTATATGGGGTGAAGTATTGATTTATTTATCCATTGCTTTGCTTAGGGACAAGCAAAGGTTTAGCTTGGGGGAGTTTGATGAGTCTGATTTATATATATTTTTATTCTCCGTCCCGTGGTCATATTTGTGCTTATTTGAGCTCTACGGAGCTTTTTTTTTTTTTTTTTATTATTTTACGTTTTCTAGTGTTTTTGTAGAGTTGGTATTATTTTGTAGGAATCTGCAGATTTATGGGAATTTTCGAGGTTATTAGCCACTACAAAGATATTAGAGTCAGATCGTATTTTATGAGAGTTAAAGAAACTTGGTTCGGTATTCAAAGTTCCCGCAAGAAATACATACCGAACTGATTGAGAACTAGGACTCAAGAGTCAAGTCAACATGGCCAAGTTCGAAGCCCAATTCCCGCGAATCAAGACCTTGCTGCGAAGTCCACTAAGTCGGTTTTAGTCTTTTGTGGGTTTTGTTATTTAATCCAAATCTAATTAGTGGGTTAAGTGACCGACAATTGGTGAAGGGTTAGATAAAGATTTCTTTTTAGCTTTAGATAGTTTTTAAGTTTTCTATTTCTATTCTTAGGTTGTGCTAGTACGAAGGGACGTAGGTATTTTTAGATTAGTTTTAATTTTTTGTCTAGATATTCTTTAACTCTTCTTAATTAGTTTTAATGTTATTCTATTCTCTTGTTAATTTAATAGTATTGCTTTTTATCATGCTTAATTTTATTGCTTTGATTAGTTTAGTTTTTATTATGTGTGAGTAGTTTTATTTATAGGGTTGTTAGGATCCATAAATAATATAAAGGGGTGATTTATTATTGTTGATGGTCAATGCTTGATTAATTTCCTATTGATTGATTTAATGCTATGTAATTAAATTTGCGCAGATTTAATTTGTATGAATTAAGCATATTAATTCGAGATTCGAGAGATGAGAATTAATGTTTAGGCTTAGTTTTAATAGGCAGGTTAATTTGTAAATGGTTAAGTCAAGATTCGAGAGATGCGATTTAATACCGGTAGATTAATTCTGTAATTGTATTATGTAGCGAAAGCACTTTATGATCTGATTAATTGATGCATTTATGATTGATTGTTATGTTTTACCCTAGAGTATTAATTATTGGTGTACCTATACCCTAGACTTTTATTAATTGATTTCTCCTTACTTTTATTCTTCCCTAATTATATTCTTCCCTATTTTATTCTCCTTAGATTAATTCCTTTCACAACAACAAATTTGGTTACTTGATAATCTAGACTATATTAATTAATTAAGAATACAAAGACTTGTTTCCCTGTGGGTTCGACCCTACTTTCCTATCTATTTTAGTTAGTGGTTTTAGGAATTACTTTTGATTAGGTGATACGACTTTAGCCTGTCAAACATCCTTCCCAACACAATTTTACGAAGTTCAAAATTTTATAGCATTGAGAATTTGTGAATGAGGGGTTTATTTTCATTTGAACCTTACCATTATGGAGGCTTCTCAAGCTGCTCTCTGTCTTAGGATATTCGTCTTTGTTAAAGTTTAAGGCTATTTAAATTGATAGGAATTTGTCTGGTCTTGTAGAGCAGCAAGTAATAGCATAAGTTCTATTTGCACCTCTTCGTAAGATCTGTTACTATTTCTTAGTTTTTATACTCCCACTATATAATATTGTGGGCTATGTAGCCTCTAATATAATATGTGATTATTTCAGGTTATTTATGAGGAAAATTCATTCCATTAGTTTTTTTTTTCGTATTGATACGTCTATATTAACATGGAAGTAGGAAAGTCGAATATCATCCTCTCTTAAATTTTTTCGGATTTCTCATGAATCCTCTACATCCAGTAATTCTCAATTATAAAAGGATCAGGACTCAGGAGTGTGCAAGGGTTTTCTTTTAAAGGGTTTAGCTTTATGCCCTAAACTTCCATTAGCCACTTAAAAGGTTTGAATTTCTCAATTGAGGGCTAAAAATGGGGTGTTGCTGTTTGGGAATTTATGATAAATGTAATACCTTGTAAAGATTGATGTTGAAGCTGTGCATTTGTTGTGTGATTGATTTTGTAAATCATTAGATAAAAAAGGCATCTAATCATGAATGTCTAATTTTGATTAGAGATTGGTTTTAGCTTTAAGTTAGTGTTATGCTACTTGATCCCAGTTTGTAATATTAAAGTACTGAAATTGGTGTTGTCGCATAAATGTTGAACTCTCTACATTATTTTCTTTGTTAAATTATAACCTGAAAACATAAGACAACGAGTGAAATTGATGGAGGGTGGATTCTAGGTCGTTAGGATTCTAAA
Source organism: Chenopodium album (assembly GCF_948465745.1). NCBI lineage: Eukaryota > Viridiplantae > Streptophyta > Magnoliopsida > Caryophyllales > Amaranthaceae > Chenopodium > Chenopodium album. Next base: position 8,821,238 of record NC_137850.1, on the reverse strand, counting down.
ATTCCTCCAATCAAACAATTTATACCAAACCTACACCTAGTAATACGGCAAGTCCGGGTCGAACCACTAGGAATGGAGGAAAGTTTACTACGGTCAATGTTAAGCTACTTTGAAAGGTAAGAGGTAGTGTAGGTTATCTAAATTCAACTAAACAAACAAGATAATTCAATATATCAAGACACTAGGGATTTAGGATCCACATGTACTTGCAATGGACACACACTAATCGGGTTGGAGATTGATTAATTCGAGTATTGCGAGGGAAGATAGACAATGCAATAAAAAGAGCTCGACAAGCTATCTCCTAGAGGTCTAACTAGCGCCAACTACGAAAGACTCTAGCTAGGAACATCACTAACCAAACTCAATCGACAAATGCGAGCTACAAATCAATTGTTCTTATCAAAGTAAACTCGCAATGCAATCTAGTATGTTAATCAAAGTTAGCTACTCTTTAATCAATCACACACATGCACAAAATCAATCAACCAATTTAATCACAATGCTAAATCAATCAATTTCCCCCAATTAGTATTGATCCATCACTCATACATGTTTCACCATATCCCTAGCAAGTAAACTACTCACAATCCATGGATGAAATAAAGATCAAAATTAAGCTAATCAACAAATTCATCATCATCATATTAATCAAACAAATTCAATCAACTAATCAATAAACTTGAAAAATCAACAAAACAATTGAAATCAAAAGCTAAAGATTGCATTAAAGTAAAGGAAATCCTTACAAACTTGGATCAAATCAAAGGAAATGTGCTTAGAATCATCAATCATGAATTTCGGTCTCTAAAATCTAAGAATAAGTGTTTCTCTCTCTAAAATCTAATCTCCAAAAACTTCTCTTTAAAAATAGAAGAAAAATCTATATATAGTAAAACTAACAAAGAGAAGTTAGTTAGATCGTCCAAAATAGACCCGTATAGGCGCGACCATCTTCAAGGAAATGCGCGGCCGCGCAGACTAGGGTACGGAACAGGGACCTCCAGGTGCGCGGCTGCGCCAAGGCCCCGCGCGCTCACGCCAAAGTCGCGCGTGCCCACGCCTGGGAACAGGGTAGCCACCTTCCTCTTCATGTTGACGCTTCTCATGCGCTCCACTTAGTGTGCTTGATGAACACGGGACATGGCATATTCCAAGAGGATTCTATGGTGGGTTCAACACCGAGAATGGTGCCCCCACGGCTTGAATGCACGCCCTAAGGAAACTTGGAACTTGCACATCTCCATTCTTGAGCTTCAAATGGAAGGCACTAGGCATCCTAATCAATGCAAAACCCGGGAAGGAACCTCGGGAATCCTTGGACAACGATCTTAACCTGAAAATGAAAGAAAACAAACAAATAAAAAGGGAAAAAAAAGAAAAATAAACCAAGAAATACAAGAAAGTGGAAAACCAACTAAGGAAAATACAAACTAAAGAAATAAAGAGCAAAACTAAGGAAAAAGGAATGAAAAGAGCTACAAAAGAGAATGAAATTCACCCTGAAAAGGATCAAATGAGTGCCATAAATGACACTCATCAAATTCCCCCAATCTAAACTTTTGCTCGTCCTCGAGCAAAACCAAGCAAGCAAGAATAAGAATGAAAGACTTATTCAAAAAGTAAAAAGAAAGACATAAGATGAGAATATACCCTAAGACTCACTAACGTAGGAATCACGGTTGTATTTAACTACAACAAGCCCTTTAAACCCCAAAGTCGCCTATGAGGACGAGTGAGGTCTCGTAAAGGTTTCCTAAGAGCTTAACCCATAACTCTCAACAAACATACATGAGGCAAACCCAAAAAGTAAAAGAAAAAGAAAGGAAAAGCAAAATAAAAACCTTTACAAATTGGACTTTACAAAATGACTACACTTCAAATGAATAAACAACTTTCTTAAGCAAATAATGGTATGCACATTCCAAGATATCCGAGGTTGATTGAAACGTAGAATATGGTAAGCGTAGAGAACTAGTAATCACAATCCACCTTCATCCCAAACGATCTTACCGCGTTCTCCCTATAGTCTCAAATCTTCCCCTAGTGAGCATCTCAATAGTTCCACGAAGGAACCGAAAAAGAAAATGTTTTGGGCTACTCGATGTATTGACTATGTATCCCCTCTCCTTAGGCTATGACCCATAATTCCCTCCCTCGATATGTGACTCAACCTCTAGGTCAAAAGGACTTTCAAAGGTTGTAATGTAAGGGCAAAAAGGGTGAGGGTAGGCTTGAAATTTAAAATTTGGTGGTATTCCTAATTAGTGAAGCAAAGGGCGATCAATTTTTAACACCATAATCAAGTAATCACCAAACAAAAACAAACTAACACCCCCAAGCTTATTCAAAGCTATACTCACAATCATATATACACAAAGCATAAATGTTTCTCCCCTAAGCTTAAATGAAGCATTGTCCTCAATGCTTAAAAAGGAGAAAAATTCGCATCAAAATATTTTTCCATTTTCTCATTTTCACTTTTAATTTTTCATTTTTTTCAAAGCATTTGTCCTCGCCTCTTTCGACTATGGATGACTTTTGCAACTTTGCATTTATTATGTCCTTGCATTTTTTAACTTTGGACGGCTTTTTCATTTATGCATTTGCCATTGTACACAAAATATACACAACACAAGCTTGCCCACAAATATAAACCAATATCCAAACTTATATACCACAATCTCCAATAAAATGATCATTTCCTGCACAAAAACAAAAAATGGGAACAAAAATGAAACAAAAGGCTCAAAATTATAAAGATGTGGCTTGAAAAGAAGGTATAAGGCTCAAATGGTTAGCAAGTAGGCAAATGAAAACCCAAAAACCAAAAAATGATTAAAACTATCCTAGAAAAGAAAAATTACCACCCCGAAAAGATGCCTTTGTCCTCCCTAGATGGTTCGGTCTCGGTCTTGAGAACCATAAGTCAAGATTCTAGATTAGGTCTGCAATAGTCAAGGATCCATGCCGCTCATGCAAGTAAATGTTGATGGCTTGAAAAATAATGAACCTCACATGGATGTAGCGAAAACTCACTATTGGTGTCAAATCAACTACAGGAAGCAACTACCAACATGCCACAAACAAGTAGAATCCGGTTTCATGATCTCCCTAGTTCTTAGACATGCTACCTTAGCATACGCCATCCTAGAATCAACCAAGCATACTCTACCACTACCACTTAGGAAGTTGGTCAAACAAAAGCAAAATCCGTTATATATATTGTAGGGAATATTTCAAGCATCCCACACTTGAGCCCCACTGTGATCATACACTTAACCATGGTGGTGTCCAAAGGGAAGGTATCTAGATTAAAAGAGTCGCCAACAAGTTTTAGGAACTTGTAAACCGTTCACAGGGTGAAGGTTACACCCCTTCACGATCCATGAGATTGCTAACTCCATAGTGGTCTGGAACCATGACTGGATATTCGGGGATGAAGGTACAAATCCAACCTAAAAGAGATTGAACCTGCCCTAAAAATAGGCCTCTACTTTATTCTTCTCGTATTCATGCGCGCTTTCTGACTAACATGCAATCAATAGGTTAACCCTAAACCTGTTTAATCTATGTTGGTTGAATATTAATGCACAAGCAAACCTATTATTGGCGATCACTTGAATTATAATCATATTAGCCTAAACAAGATTATTAATTATCTTATTAAGCATGATTACAAGTACAAATTCCCTTTAAACATGTATAAAAGGTGTGATCAAGCAATAACAATAATAATTTATCAAGCGACAATAAATAATTATCATCATAATAATCTCAATAAAGCATAATATCATTAGCAAGATCCTAGACATGATACTAACAAGATTAATAACAAACCCTAGCATGTCACTAAACAATAAAGATCAAAGCTTCATCCCTAACATGATACTAACATGATATTAGGAAAGAATAGGAAGCATCATATAAACATACATGATATTAGAAATTTAGTTATTACCCTAAACATGATACTAGGAATCAAAATAATCGAAGCATGATTTCTATATAAAAATAATAACAATTAAACTTACTTGGATGCCTCATATCTCTTTCTAATAACAAAATACACACGTTAGTAACTTCAAGGAAAATATTAAACCAACAATTAAATTAAATAATTGAAATAGAGATTTGGGACCAAACCCTCAGAAATTATCAACCTTTCACGTCTAGGGCAAAGGCAACTTCAAACTTGGCTAGGTGTGTCTAGAACTAATGTATGCAGAATTTTGTAAGAGGGAAGGTTTAGAAAAAGAATTGAGAGAGAATAAGCTTCTAGCTTTAGAGAGAGAATAGAGAATTGTTAATGATTGTGAATGAAAAAAAAACGGGGGTCTAGGACCCTATTTATATAAAAATAGTCCAGAAACCGATCGAAAAGAAATCGAGTCCCATTCGGAATAAAAAACCTCCTGTCGTGAACGACAAGAGTTAGCGCCAGACGACAGGCACCAGTGCCAGGCTACAAGTATTAGCGCCAGGTGACAGGCTTGTCACCTTGCGCTAAGTCAGAAATAAAACGCGCTTTTGTACGCAGAATCCTCTTCTTAATATGATTAAGCAGCAAATTCCATGTTTATCAAATTAAATTCGGGTTTATCATGAAACAATTATTTTATTCCAAATAAAACTCTTCAAAATATAATTATCAATCCTAATTCCATTAGAATTAAAAAGAACCTTCTAGATTATTCTAGAAGATTAAAATCAATCCTAATAACTTTAGGAATAATAATTAATAGGCCCTCCTCTAGATCATTGGGCCACATATAAAATTCATTTTGGGCTTAATTTAGTATTTTGGCCATAACTTCCTCATTATTCATCGGAATTGGGCTTATAATATATCGTTAGAAAGCTCTTTTCGAGCCCGATCCAACTACACTATTATTGGACCCTTATCATGGACCAAACTAAATTGGACTGGCTATTTTCATAAATAGAGTATAAAAAGAAATATTTTCAAAAACAGAAAAAGAGACATTTTAATAAAAACAACCGCATCACTAGACTTTCAACACTTTCACTTCTTTCGATAATCAAGTGACGTGAAAGGTATTCATCACTGGGTTTGGTTTTGGGGAGACACATTTGGGTGTCTACATAAGCCCCCACTTTGACTAAGTTTGGAGAAACGCAAGTTTCGAAAAAAAAAGTCAAAGTAGCGATAGGGACGGAGAATGATTCAAAACGTTCTGCGACCCTAAATCATTCTTGTACCGCCGATACCTGGAGTTAAACAGATAAAAGATTAAAGGAACGCGTATCTTGCACCGTTGAGCACACGTCTCTGGAGTAACCAATTTTTTTGCTGCTTTTTGTGGTGACGACCTCCACAGTGCCTCGTGAACGCCATCGTCGAAGACCGTTGCTTGTAACCATCGTCGAAGGTGATTGGTTGTAGCCATCTTTAGGGTTGTGATAGTACCTCAACACGGTTGTGCTTCGCCGCTATAGACAATCTCCTCTCTACCTTAGGACATTGTCTAAAACCGCTGCTTGTAGCTATCTTTAGTTTCATTGTGATAATCTTCCGAGGAAAATTATCGAAGACCACCGCTTGTTGATCCTCAGTGCTTTGCTTTATAGATGTTTCGCTAAAGTTGATGTTGTGCCAGTACCTCGGCGCATTTTGTGAATGAGCCGGTACTTTGGCGCTTGTCCTTCTTTGTGAACCATTACTTCGGTGCTTGCGATGAGCCAATACTTAGGCGCTTTAACCTAAGTGAGACGATCATTTGTCAGGTTGATCACTTACTGTGATTGTAATCGAGCCGACTACTTAATCATGTCAAATTGCTTATGGGGGCTAACTGGCGTACCAAGGAACCCGAAATTGTTGTGTGAGGTCCGCATAATCATTTATGGGGGCCATGCATCCTGTCGCCGCACCAGCGCACACCAGAGTGTACTGTCGCCAGGATTTTGCTCTGTCGCCAAGCGACAAGAATTAGCGCCAGGCGACAACCTTGTCGTCTGACGCTGGAGTCGGGTTTTTCGAATAAAACCCCTTTCTTCTCCTTTTTGTCGCTCACTGCTGTTCGTTGCTCGGTTTCGCTTCGGAAGTTCATCTTGCTCGTTCTCCTCCGTTTCTCAACCAAATTCGGTCAAATTTATTGCAAATCAAAGCTTATTTCATCTAGTTTCCCGATCTATGTAAGTTTTACTCAAACTCACTTTAATTTTGCTGAATTTTGCGGTTCTTTGCTCACGAATTTTCAAGAAATTCAAACCTCATATTGCTTAATTTGCTTTATTTGTTGAATTTTATGCCATGAAATTGCTTGATTATGTTTGTATATTGCATTGGGAGTATTTTGAGACTTGTTTGACTCAATTTGGTGAAGAAACGAGCAAATTGCCATTGTTGAGCCTTTTGAGTTCGTGAGAACAATGTGGCTTGTTCTTCGTATTTTTGCTAGCTATTCTTGTCCAATTTGTCACAATATTGCAAGAAATTGTTTGATTCCTGAAAAATGTTATTTCTGCTTGAATTGAAATTATGCTCTATTTTAGTACTACGTACTTTGTTTTTGACGAACATAGTATCATGCGGCTAGGCGAACCTTAATTTACGCATAATATAGCATGGCTAGACGACGCAGTTCTGGCTTTTGCTCTAGGGTGGTTCACGGAGAGGACGATCCCGTTGACGCCAGCGTGGGGACTTCCTTTACTCTAGGGGAGTTCCTAGAGTGGGATGAGCGTACCTTGTATTTCGCACCCGAGTTCCATATCTCGGAGCGCGTTCGGCGCGGAATTCATAGCGGGAGAGTTTGTAGCCATGGTTCAGGCAATGACACCATTGGCTCCTTGTACGATACCTACTTCCGCGATCATGATGGTTTGCGTAGATTGTGAGAGTCTTGCGGCTTTACTCCTTTGTTCTAAGCCACTCAAGCTCTATATTCTTTTGGACCGAGCTGCTACGTGGTTCGAGCTTTTGTGGAGTTCTTTTAGGACACCACCAACACCTTTCATTTCCCTGGGGGTGAGATGACTATTATCCCTGCCGTCTTTAGTCTCATCTCGGGGTTGGAGTTTCGTTCAGTCGCGCTTCCGTTCGATAGCGAGGTCACAGTTTATTCTCCGGTGGTACTGAAGCTGTTAGGCCCTATTGCTATTCGGGCTCGTAGTGAGGCTGAGACAAAGCATCTCAACTCTCGGTGTATCCGCCGGTCCACACTCGCGGCGGCTTTCCAGGATGGTGCAACCACCCCACAGCAGCGGGTGTGCATCTTTGCTCTTATCTTGTTGTCAGGTACCTTTTCTCCTAACAGGGGTAGTCGAGTCTTACTCTACTACCTGCCTGCTCTTCGCGACCTTCACATGGTCGGATCATATGACTGGGCCAGCTTGGCCTATGTAGATTTTCTGGTTGGATTGCGACTCTCCAGTTGTCATGGCTCATTCGAGGGAGATATCGCACTTTCCAGCTTTTGGAGACTCGTAGAGGTATACTTTATTTCTTTACTAAGGTTAGCTCTAGATTTATATTGACATCTACTGACACTTTTTTATCCTCGTAGATCTGGTTCTACGAGTATTTTCCATCCCTTACGCCAGCGAGACCATCACTTCACGAGCTCCCCGTTGCTGTTGGGGAGGTCGCTTCAACGACTAGGCTACTACTGCTCGCGTTTGAGAGTTAATACTCTCGGTAGGTTCCTTGAATACTTGTATTTTATTATCTTTTAGTAGGATTTCATCTCATGAGTATGCGTTTTGTAGAAGCCTGCTGTAGAGTTTTGGCCGTGGGCCAATTTGGACATTCCTACGCTTGTTGCGCAGTACACTGCTCAGCGTCGGTACTTTCAGGGGACGTACAATGCTGTAGTGTACTTAGGTGAGAGAGTAGCTATACAACACTCCTTAGAGGCTTTTGTTGTTCTTGCTCGCCCTCCTCGACATATGTTTGACCAGACGAGATTGAGGACTTTGGCGAGTAGGTCGCCAGCGGGTACACCTTGGCGGACTCATGCCCGTGCGGAGTAGTGTAATGGGGAGGCGTTGTTACCGCTTCTGGCTTTACCACCTGTTTTGCCAGAGGAGGCGGAGGTATCCCTCATTTCATGTGTTTGTCGTTTGGATAGCCCCCAAGTAGATCCTAATTACTTGGATTTGTTTTGCTAGGGTGCGCCTGTAGAGTTCGTTCCTCCACCCATATCTATCACCTACCAGGGGATGCATGGTCCGGTCGAGGAGATGATTCCTGTGGCTCCTCCGGATCACTGCTTCATCGAGCGGTCGATACCTCGGCATCAGACCTGGGTGAGTCATCTATTTGCTGCTTACTTTTACATATATCTTTGATTGTTACTGACTTTGTCTCTTGACAGTTTTCTCACCAGGTGGTCACGAGGATGGCGAGGGGTATGGACGTCTTTTGCTATAAGCTGGTGAGATTGAGAGACCGAGCCTCCTATCATCGTGATGACACTATTGCAGAGGTATTTCTCTTACCCTTATCACATGTTTTATTTGTCTATTTTCGCATCTAACTTGATTTACTTTTGCAGGGGCAGCCTATTCCTCCGCCACATACTCGGACGAGACTCGAGGCCAAGAGAGAGAGATCCGGATCTGGCTCGAGACGTCGTCGCACTTCTTTCGGGTGCCAGGGTGGCTGGTCGGAGACGAATCCTACCGAGAGATTGGAGGGTTCAGACTCTTCGTCTTGAGGGTGCATCTGCTAGGCCGACAGGCCAAAGAGGCGTGACATCGGCTCCTATAGTGGGTGGGACGTACAAGGTTGGCTCGTCGTCGTAGCAGCCGCAGAAGCCTCAGCCGTTGGCGATTCAACATCAGGGTGAGCCTAGATGGGCTGGCCCTACTTTGTCGATCCCGACTTTCGATGATCCTGGAGCTGGTGAGGGGCATACCCCACGGTCTACACTGTTCTTTGACACATTGGGAGTTCCTCCCCATCTGTGTCCTCCAGCACCGTAGTTGTACTTGTATTTTTATTTATTTGACCTTGTAGGACTTTGTTAGTTTGTATTCTATGACTTCCATGTTTAGACACACTGTATATACAAATTTTTATCTATTTATGCTTATTTTATCCTCTACATCTTTTATTTTTCATTTTATGTGCATGTGAGTGTGTGGAAAATTGTGACTAATTTTGCGCAAAATTTCCGTCATTTTTATTATCAATGGAGGGTATCCGACTTTCTCCCCCAAAAAAGAAAAAATGAAAAATAAAATAAACTTTGAATAAGCCCAAAATTAATTAAGCTCAAATTAATCAAAAAAAGTTTTTGAGATAATGTTGGATTTTGAGTGGATAAGACTTTGAAACAAGAGGTCAAAACCGTAAAGTCATTGTACAAAATCGAGTCATAGCGCGTCAGGCTGGCGTCACACCGCTTCTCTGTTGCAATGCGCTGGTCCTTGTCGCCAGGTGACAAGCGTTGTCGCCAGGCGCTGTACATGTCGCCTGGCGCAAAACTTGTTTTCTCCGAATCCTTTCGGGATTCAAATTGTACCAGTTTTGTGCATAAATAGCCCCCAAATATGCCGATTTTGTATATTTCGAACATATTAAAAATAGTTATAGCCTTAATTTCTCATCAAGCAATCATGTCTAAGAGTTTTAGTGATTTTACTCGTGAGTGGTGTCGGTCTTTGACCGCTAAGGAGAGGAAAGAGCTTGACTTTTTTCACTTGGGGGTATTTATGTCATTAAGGGGGTAGATATGGACATAGATTATATTCATACTGCCTTAGATGATGAAATTAGTCCTTTACCGGAAGAATTTGGTGCCATTCTAGGCTTCCCTTCTTTAGATATTGCGGTAATTCTTAACATGAATGAATATTATTATAAAGATTTTGAGCGTTTCCTTAACCTTAAGGATAGTGACTTAAAAAATATTGTGGATGGGAATGTAGTTAATTTGAAAGAATTTGCACGTTATTATTTTGATAGACCACGCTCTGAATTTTTTCATGTTTATAGGAGGAGAGCTTTCCTCTTTTGCATTTTTAGCCAATATCTTCTCACTAGTGGTAATATTCGTGAGGGTTAAGCAATTTTAATATCTGTCATGTAGCAAATTGAATCAGGGAGGAATCCAATGCCATTAATTGTAAGAGAAACTATGCTTAGTTTAGATGAATTAAAGAAAAATCCAAAAGCACCTCTTCGAGGCTCTCCAATTTTATTACAGGTAGAAAAACAATATTTTTAATTACAGAAATAAAAAATATATATTTTTGTATAGTAATACTAATTACTTGCATTGAATTTTTGCAGATATGGCTGATGGAGAGGCTAGAATTAGTTAGTCCTCCTGACAATGTTGACAAATATACACCAAATTGCTTTGTAAGGCGGAAGAAACGCTTTTCCATAAAGAAGGCCGCCGGGAGTGGAGCAAAATTTTTGAATCTCGTGATTTTGCCATCAAGTGGGTCATTCCTTGGTGGAAAATTGAGAAGATGGTTGGTGTCAATAATCAACCCTTTTGCCATCTTCCTAGTTTATCAAAGTTGACCGTTTATTACCCTCTAGGGTAAAAAGACAATATGGCCTTGCTCAAACTATTTCCTTTGGTGACCTTCGTCGCCCTTATGAGTTTCCAATTTCACAAGACATTGAGAGATTTGACAAATATTGGTGTGCTAGGCCTTTATGGGAAGTTGTTACCCAAAAGGTTCCTCCTTCTTTGTCTAAAGATGTAAAGCATTGGATACTTGGTAGATCTAAAAAGGACCAGAATAAAGTTCGAAATAAGACCAATGTGAAGGATCGTCTAGGAGACAAGAAAGCTCATGTTAAGGAACGCATAGGTGAAAGAGTTGAATTCAAGACTCCTATTATGCCTAAGAAGAAAAATACTACTAAGGGCAAGGAGAAAAGGAAAGCTAACTCTACAGAAAAGAGAGTGTGGGTAGAAAAGAAACATAGTATGATGGCTAAAGGGGAAACTATCCATACCAAGATTGAATGCAGATCCTCTAAAGGATGCTTGCTAGCAAAGGTGATGGATTAAGAAGAAGATGCTGACAAGAATTGGAAGAAGGCTAGGAAAGATAAGACAGATTAGAGCATTGCTTTACTTCCAATTTATTAGACAATTTTAATTTTCAAGTCAATTTTATTTTTAAGCTTTATTTAAATTCCATCAATAATGTAATTTTTACTTTATTTTATTAATGCAATTTTCAGCTTTTTTTAAATTAAATCAACATTTACATTTAAACTTTTATTAAAGCAATGAAAACAACTTTAATTATTTTCTGAAAATTATTCGAGTATAGAAGTCCAAAATTTCCAGACGAAGCTCGCCCAAATTATCGCAGAAAAGCTGGCGTTGCAGCTTTAAGTCTGTCTCCAAACGCTACTGTTTCTCGCCTGGCGCTACAGTTTGTCGCCAGACGCTAAGGTCTTCGTCGAACGACAGATCTTCTGTGTTGCGTTCGTCTTGAATTTTGCGCGTCGATTGTTCTGTGTTAATTTGTCGATGCTGTGATGCGAGATTTGTAAAAATTAAAGTGGCCGCACCCTATAAGGGTTGTGTACGCATCCTTTCGTAAGGAATCAGGCTAAATGTAGCTCTCTTGAGTGTCCTACTCAAGTTATTATGGGTAGTACTTCTTAAGTTGGTCAAGATTTGTCATTTTGAGAATTCATTGCCATCCATATCAGTTAGTTTTGCAGCACCTCCTGATAGGATAGTTTTGACAATATATGGTCCAGACCAATTAGGGCTAAATTTGCCTCTTGGATCCAAAACATTTTTCCTTAATGCTTTTAACACCAAGTCTCCTACTTTGATGTTTCTTGTCTTGAGTTTCTTGTTAAAATGTCTAGCCATACGAGTTTGATAGCATTGAGTATGATGTAGAGCTTCTAGTCGCTTTTTATCGAGTAGAGTTAGCTCCTCATATCTTGCTCTAGTCCATTCAACTTCATCGAGTTTACTTTCCAACGTGATGTGTAGGGAAAGTATTTCTAGCTCTACAGGTTGTACGAAATCCATTCCATAGACTAAGGAAAAAGGCATATCTCATGTTGACGAGCGAATTAACGTGGGATAACCCCAAAGAGCAAAGTGTAGTTTGTCAGGCCAATCCTTGTAATTATCTGTCATCTTCTAAATGATAGTCTTTAAATTTTTATTAGCTTCCTCAACTGCACCATTTACTTGAGGTCTGTATGGAGAGGAATGATGATGTTGAATGCCATACTTTTGTAGCAATTCCTCACATTCTGCTTGAAAGTGAGTTCCATTGTCATTTATCATTTCATGTGGGATTCCATATCGACAAATAATGTTTCTTTCGATAAAGAGTGCTGCATGTTTTGCAGTGAGTTTTGCGTATGATGCTGCTTCAACCCATTTAGTGAAGTAATCAATTGCTACTAAGATGTATTCATTACCTCCTGTTCCGGGAGGAATAATTTTTCTAATGATATCTATTCCCCACGTTGAGAATGGCCATGGCGATGTGTAGGTGTAGAGGAGAGATGGAGGAACATGTTGTAAGTTAGCGTATATTTGGCATTTGGGGCATCTTTTGACATATTGATGACAGTCCCTATTCATGGTAGTCCAATAATACCTTTCGCGCATTATCTTTTGGACTAGCATTTTGCCATTTACATGTGTTCCACATACTCCTTCATGGACTATTCTCATAGCCCTTTGGGCTTCCTTTTTGCCTACACATAGAAGAGCTCGACCTTTAGGTACCCTTTTGTGTAACTCGTCGTTTATGAGCACATATTGGGAAGCCAAAAGTTTATAGCTCCTTTTGCTCTTTTGTCAGCATGGAGTGGATATTCTCCTTTGGTGGCATAGTTGAGGATGTCCGTATACTAAGGTTCTTCTTCTTCTTATTCTTCTTAGACCATTTCATCATCCTCTATAGCTTTAATATAAGCCGGTTTATGCCTTTTTTCTAAGGCTTTTGCTCGATTTCCGTAGGAATTCTAACCATCGAGGCTAGTCTTGCCAAGGCATCAGCAAATTGATTTTTCTCTCTAGGTAGATATGTGTATTCTACCTTTTCCAGTTGGCTTGTGAGAGTTTCCAATAGGTCTGGTAAGGGGCCGAGCTCTCACTCCTTACTTTCCATCTTTTGGAAATTTGGTTGATGATCAAAGAAGAATCTCCGAATATTCGAAGTTTCTTTACTCCCAATGCCAATGTTGTTTCGAGGCCTACCACGCATGCTTCATATTCTGCAGCGTTGTTGGTAACGTCGACATCTAACTTTATGGAGATTGGGATATGTTCTTCTTTAGGCGATACCAATAGTACTCCTACACCGCATCTCTTTTGGTTTGAGGCTTCGTCGAAGTATAGAGTCCAAGTATCATCTTCTGTGACCATCAAATCTTCATCTGGAAAGTCATTCTCATGTATTCGTTTCGAATTTCTATTGGGAAGTCTGCTAAGAAGTTCGAGACCATGGATCCTTAAATAGCCTTTTAGGGCGTGAATCTTACATCAAATTGGGCTAAGTTGACTATCCATCTTGATATTCGCTTATTTAGTATAGATTTCTAGAAAAGATACTTAAGTGGATCCATTCGAGATACTACGAAGACTGTGTGATCGAGCATGTAATGTCTTAACTTGGTCGTGGCCCACACTAATGCGAGGCACAATTTCTCAAGTGGTGTATAGCGTATTTCATACTCGAGCATCTTTTTACTTAGATAGTAGATGGAATTCTCTTTTCCTTCTGCTTCTTGTGCGAGCATAGCCCCCATTGTCTCTTTGGTGACTGTTAGGTACAACCTGAGAGGAATTCCTGGGAGCGCTGGCGCTAATACAGGAGGATTAGCGAGATAGGCTTTGATCTTTTTAAAGGCTTTTTGGCACTCGTCGTCCCATATTACTGGCACATTCTTCTTGAGCTTCTTGAATATTGGTTCACATATTGTTGATAACTTGGATATGAACCTACTTATGTATTGCAACCGGCCAATTAATCCCCGAATTTGCTTTTCGGTTTTGGGCGGCAGCATTGACATGATTGCCTTGATCTTGGTGGGGTCCATCTCTATTCCTCTAGAGCTAATGACGTATCCTAAGAGTTTTCCTAAGGTGACTCCAAAATCACACTTAGATGGATTCAACCTTGTAGGGAATATTTCAAGCCATTAACCCCAAGCTTGAACCCCACTATGATCATACACTTAAGCATGGTGGCGTCCAAAGGGAAGGAAGCTAGAGCAAAAGAGTCGCCAACAAGTTTTAGGAACTTGTAAACCGTTCACAAGGTGAAGATTACACTCCTTAACGATCCAGGAGATAGTCTACTCCAAAAGGTCTTGAACCAAATAGGGTTCGGGGATGAAGGTACAAATCCAACCTAAAAGAGATTGAACCTGCCCTAATAATAGGCATCTACTTCATTCTTCTCATATTCATGTGCGCTTTCTGACTAACATGCAAACAACAGATTAACCCTAAACCTATTTATCTATGTTGGTTGAATTTAATGCACAAATAAACTATTATTGGCGATCACTTGAATTATAATCATATTAGCCCTAAACAAGATTATTAGTTATCTTATTAAGCGTGATTACAAGTACAAATTCCCTTTAAACATGCATAAAAGGTGTTATCGAGCAATAACAATAAATAAGCATCAAGCAACATCATAATAACGATAATCATAACAGTCACCATAATCATAATCATAATCATAATAATAATCATAATAATAATAATAATATTCTCAATCTCAAAGCATAATAATATTAGCAAGATCCTAGGTATGATACTAACAAGATTAATAACAAACCCTAGCATGTCACTAAGCAATAAAGATCAAAGCTTTAGCTCTAACATGATACTAATATGATATTAGAAAAGAGTAAAAGGCACCCTAAACATGATACTAGAAAGCAATAATAACATCCTAACATGATACTAGGAATTAAACAAATTTAAACATGCTTTCTACAAGAATAGAGCAATAAGATTACATACTTTGATGCCTCGTATCTCTTTCTAATAACAAAATACACGCGTTAGTAACTTCAAGGAAAATATAAATCAAAGAATTAAATTAAATAATTGAAAGAGAGATTTGGGACTAAACCCTAAAAAATTATAACCTTTCACGTCTAGAGCGAAGGCAACTTCGAACTCGGCTAGGTGTTTCTAGTTCTCGTGAATGCGGAATTGTGTAAAAGGGAAGGTTTAGAAAAAGAATAGAGAGAGAAAGCTTCTAGCTTTTTAGAGATGATGATTGTTGAGAGTTGATGAGAATTGATGATTGATGATTGTAGATTGTGAATGAATAAAAAACGGAGGTTCAGGACCCTATTTATAAGAAAACAGTCCATAAATAGGTAGAATTTGATAAGGAATAAAACTCCACTCTGTCGCTGCAAAACCGACTTTGTCACCAGGCGACAAGGTCTGTCGCGTGGCGACAACGCTTGTCGCGTAGCGACAATCCTGTCGTTTGGCGACAAGCTACGTCGCGTGGCGACAAGGCTTGTCGCGTAGCGACAGGCCTGTCGTTTGGCGACAGCCTGGATTCCTACGCGCTTTCAAACACGGAGTCCACTTATGAATCAATATTGATTCGTAAAGTCCGTATGAAAACTGAAATCGTATTTTCATAAAATAATATTTTATTCCAAGTAAAACTTATCAAAATCTAATTATTAATTTTAATTTTGATTAGGATTAAAGAGAACCTTCTAGAGAATTCTAGAAGACTATAATTAATTCTAATAACTTTAGGAATAATAATTAACATTGGGCTCTCCCCTAGATCATTGGGCCGCATGTAAAGATCAAACCGGGTCCACTTTAGTATTTTGGCCATAACTTCCTCATTATTCATCGGAATTGGGCTTATAATATATCGTTGGAAAGCTCTTTGCAAGCCCCATCTAACTACACTATTATTATACCCTTTTAGTCGACCAAACTAAACTGGATTGGCTATTTTCATAAAATAGAGTTGTTTTCGAAAACAGAAAGAAAGAATTTTAATAAAAACCAACCGCAACACTTGACCTTTCACACTTTCACCTCGTTCGATAATCATTCGACGCAAAAGGTATTCATCACTGGGTTTGGTTTTGGGGAGACACATTTGGGTGTCTACATAAGCCCCCACTTTGACTGAGTTTGGAGAAACGCAAGTTTCGAAAACGAAAGTCAAAGTAGCGATAGGGACGAAGAATGATTCAGAACGTTCCGCGATCCTAAATCATTCTTGTAACGCCGATACCTGCAAACTAGCGTTAGTTAAACAGATAAAAGAGTTAAGAAACGCGTATCTTGCACCGTCGAGCACACGTCTCTGAAGGTAACCGATTTGTTGCATTGTTGAAGACCGCTCTGCTTGTAGCTGCCTCCTATTGTTGAAGATGACTCTGCTTGTAGTCATTCTTCGCCGCTTGTGACCATCTTCCACATCCTAGGGAACACGATCGAAGATAACTCTGCCTGTAGCCATCTTCAGTTTTTTTGGTGATCATCTTCCACATCCTAGGGAACACGATCGAAGATAACTCTGCTTGTAGCCATCTTCAGTTTTTTTGTGACCATCTTCCACATCCTAGGGAACACGATCGAAGACAACTCTGCTTATAGCCATCTTCCGTTTTTTTGTGACCATCTTCCACATCTTAGGGAACACGATCGAAGATAACTCTACTTGTAGCCGTCTTTAGTTTTTTTTTTTTTTTTTTTTTTTTTTTTTTTTTTTTTGTGACCATCTTCCACATCCTAGGGAACACGATCGAAGATAACCCTGCTTGTAGCCATCTTCAGTTTTTTTTGTGACCATCTTCCACATCCTAGGGAACATGATCGAAGACAACTCTGCTTGTAGCCATCTTCAGTTATTGCGATAATACTCCGAAGAATATCACCGAAGACCAATGCCTATTGATCCTTTAAAGTTCGCTTCAACTTTGCTTTCGCTACGCCAGTACGTCGACGCTTTTGCTGTTTATGAACCATTATGTCGGCCTTCTGCTGCTTATGAACCATTATGTCGGTGCCTTTGCGATGAGCCAATGTTTAGGCGCTTTAAGCTAAGTGAGACGATCTTTCATCAAGTCGATCTCCTATTGTGATTGTAATCGAGCCGATTACTTAATCATGTCAAATTGCTTATAGGGGCTAACTGGCGTACCAAGGAATCCGAAATTCCTGCACGAGGTTCACATAACCATTTTATGGAGCCCTGTACTCTGGCGCCACTCCAGCGCTAGCCGGAACTGCTTGTCGCCAAGCGACAGGCTTTGTCGCCGGTATTTCTGCTTGTCGCCAGGCGACAGGTTTTGTCGCCGTTGATGTTCACTCGTTTTTGAACAAAAGAGCTTTTTTTTCAAGGATGTTCACTCGTCTTTGAACAATGGAGCTTGAAAAGAAATGTCCACGCGTCTCTGAACAAAGAGCTTTGATAGGATGCCCACGCGTGTCTGAGCATACTCGTAATCAGACAAGTTTTTCCTCAAGCATGGAAAATTTTCGGTCGTTGTTACCTCTCAAGGCGAAGAAATCAGCGATTATATCATCTATCGACTTTCCTCAAGCATGGAAAGTATCTCAACAAACATCATCCAGTGGATTTCTTCAAGCATAGAAAACTGCCAAATTCATCTGTCGACTTTCCTCAAGCATGGAAAGTATCTTAACAAACACCATCCGGTGGATTTCTTCAAGCATAGAAAACTACCAAGCTCGTTTGCCATTATACACTGGTGACAGATAAGCATTCTATCTTTATTCTTTTATTTGTGGAACTAACGTTTTTCTACAGGTATCGGTGTATACAGAGTGATTTAGGATCGCAGAACGTCTTAAATCATTCTCCGTCCCTATCGACCACTTTGACTATCGTTTTCAAAACTGACGTTTCTACAAACTCAGTCAAAGTGGGGGCTTCTATAGACACCTAAAAATGTCTCCCCAAAACCAAACTCAATGATGAACAATCTTTCACCGCTGTTATTGGTCGGGTTGAGTATTTAATCTCGGGAATGTTTAAACTTCATGTTCAATCAAAATCAGTTCACAAAATAGTCAACGGATCAGTCCTAATATTTAGTCAAAGCATAGTCCAATTTATAATTTGTCCCGAACCTTTTTAATCCAATTTTATTAATTTAGCCCAATTAATTATAAACCTAAATAACCCGAAATTATAAAACGACATTTAAAAATGCTGAACGTAATTAGATTTAAAATGAACTTGGACACAAAAGTGGAAAAATGTCCACTGTGTCACAGCATCATGTGCCGAGCAACGGTGGAATGTGCTGCGTCGCGGCATATTTTGCCGTGTCACGGTGCACATGCCGTGACACGGGATTGTCCCGTGTTTTTTCCGCGTAAATCCTTAACCCGTTTTATCAATTTAACGCTGATACTTCCCCGTGTCATGCTAAATTTTGCCTTGTTGCGGCACCCAAATTTTGGGTTTTATCCTTTAAGGGTTCTGTGTGTTCCCTTTACTCATTTTCCCTATAAATATAACCCTCAATTTTTGCAGTTCGGATCAATCAATTAGTTCTCTCTTCTCTCTTCTATTCTCTAGCCTAAACACTAGCCTACCCTATTCTTCAAAGATACTTCCTTTAAGCACTCCAAGGAGTCCGTACTTTACCCGAGGCTTTGTCCTTAAACCAAGGCGTGAAAGGTAGAAATGTTTGAGGGTTTGGCCCCAAATTAACTCTATTTAATTTAATTTTAATTATTGTTTTGATTTATTTCCTTGAAGTTACTAACTCGTTTATTGTTATATAGTTGCAAGCAAGCAAAATAAAAGTATGAAATCATGTTCCTTTTATTTCTATTATTTTTCTAACGATTTTATATTGTAGGATTGTTGTTAAATTGCTTCCAATATTAAGGTTTATTATATTATATATTTATTGATCACCATATTGCATGTTTAAAGGGAATATGTAATTGAAAATCATGCCTAATAAGATAATTTGGACGACCGGTTTAGGTTCCTTTTTGATCTTCTTGTTTAATCAAGTGATGACAAATATTTTAGAATTATATGTTGCATTAATATTCAACCAATTTAGCCTAATGTTTGTTTGGAGCAAATTGAATCTTCGTCTGTATGCCTTTGAAATCGCAGGGAATACTTTTCACTATAAGAATCAAGTAAAGGCAAATACGGGCGAACGTAACTCCATGACTCACTTTGTACCATTATCCTCGATCCTCCTTTCGTGGTTTCGAACCATATGGAGTTAGTAATCTCATGGATTATGAATAGGGTATAACCATCACGGGTCAATCGCTGTTGCCTATCGTTGTCCCTTAATTGTGGTTGCCTTAAATGATCCGTGAACAACAAGTTCCTTAAAAACCTGTTGGCGGCTCCCTACTTTGCTTTGTCCCTAATCGTGTCTCTAATCGTATATGTTAATTCCCACTTCCTATGAGTGCCAAGCATATTCACAACATGCTTAACGTAGGCGCACTTCGAACAATGCCTACAAGTAATAATTCTACGCACTCGATTTGGAAATGCGTTCCATTATCACTGATCATTTTGTGCGGTACCCTATACTGGCATATGATGCTTTTCTTAATGAATTGAGCTACATATTTTGCTATGAGTTTAGCATATGAAGCAGCTTCGACCCATTTGGTGAAGTAGTTGATTGATATGAGGATGAACTCATGTCCCCCTTGTTCTGGTGGCGTTATCTCCCCAATGATGCCGATCCCCTTAGTTGAGAAAGGCCATGGAGAAGTGTGTGTGTAGAGAAGCGAAAGTGGAACGTGTTGTAAATTTGCGTAGACTTGACACTTGATGCATTTCTTGACATATTCATGGCAGTCTCTCTCCATGGTAGTCCAATAATAACTTTGTCGTTGAATCCTTTGGACTAACATCTTAGCATTCATATGCATTCCACATATTCCAGCATGAAGATTTTCCATGGTTCTGTATGCTTCTTTCTTAGCTATGCATAAGAGGTTTCTCCCTTGTGTGGTCCTTTTGTGGAGTTCTCCCCTGATAAGCACATACTGTGAGGCTAGGAGCCTCAAAGCACGGTGTGCCCTTTTGTCAGTGTTAGGAGGGTATTTTTCCTTCGTTACAGAGTTAAGGATGACTTTATACCATGGCTCTTCGTCTTCTTCTTATGGATCTTGTTCATCATCAAGTGCGTAAACATACGCCGGCTCATATCTTCTTTCTATGGTCAGTGGAATTCTAATTGTGACTCTTGGAATTCGCACCATTGATGCCAACTTAGCTAGTATGTCGGCAAACTAATTCTCTTCTCTAGGTAAGTATGTGTATTCCACTGCATCTAGTTGCTCCGTGAGAGTTTCCATATGAGCTTGATACACAGCGAGACTTTCACTTCTCATTTTCCATCTTTTGGAGATCGAGTTGATGATTAGTGACAATTCGCCATAGATTTTGAGCTTCTTAATTCCCAAAGCCGCAGCTGTTTCTAAACCCAAGATGCAGGCTTCATACTCTGCAACGTTGTTGGTGACATCAAAATCGAGCTTCATGGAAATTGGAATGTGCTCTTTGTTGAGTGATACGAGCAAGACTCCTATGCCACAACCCTTTTGGTTTGAAGTTCCATCGAAATAGAGCGTCTAACTATCATCTTTGGTCATGAGTAGATCTTCGTAAGGGAAATCATACTCTTCTTCTTCTTTCTCAACTTCTTCCAGCGGGAAATCTACTAAGAAGTCAGAAACTGCGGAACCTTTGATGGCCTTTTGCGATACCAACTTCAAGTCATATTGAGCAAGGTTAACTATCCACCTTGATAATATGCCATTGAGTGTTTCCTTCTCGAACAAATACTTGGGAGGATCCATCTTTGATACAACATGCACTATATGAGTGAGCATGTAATGTCTTAATTTATGTACGGCCCACACGAGTGCAAGACACAACTTTTCAAGTGGTGTATACCGAGTTTCATAGCCTTTAAGCTTCTTGCTCAAATAGTATATTGCATTTTCTTTGCTCTCGATCTCTTATGGTTGCTAGCATTGCTCCCATCGTTTCTCTTGTGACTGTAAGGTAGAGTCGAAGAGGAAGTCAGGTATTGCTGGTGCTAACAATGGTGGATTTGCAAAGTACTCTTTGATCTTGTCGAAAGCTTTTTGGCAATTGTCATCCCATGTGACGGGAACATTCTTTTTAAGTTTCTTGAATATAGGTTCACATATTGCAGAGAGTTTGGATATGAACCTACTTATATATTGCAACCTTCCTATAAAACCTCGAATTTCTTTCTCGGTTTTGGGTGGTGGCATGGCCATGATTGCCTTGACTTTTGTGGGATTTATTTCAATCCCTCGAGAACTGACCACATAGCCAAGGAGTTTGCCTGATGTAACTCCGAATGCACACTTTGCTGGATTCAATCTCATATTGTGTTTGCGGAGTCGTTCGAAGAACTTTCGGAGTGCAACAATGTGGCCTGGTGTAGACATCTACTTTTGGCCTCCTGTCCCAACAGGAAATGCTATGACGATAAATAAAACCATCTTCATGTTGGATCAACGTGAAGAATACTTATGGATAACTGATTAAATCACAAGAACACAAAAATGAATAGCCCTAACCAAAGAAACAAATGAAATAAGGTCCAATTAACTAAGCCAGATCGTAATTAGGCTTAAGCCTAAGGTTAAAATTTAATTATGATGGATTTAGAGGCGCCTAGGATAAAAATTAATGCTGCCGCAGAGGAATCCGCGAGCATCTCAATGAGTCGTGCTGGTCTGGCGCGCGCAACTTATTCCATTGTGCGCAACATCCAGCGCAACTGCAAGTGATGCGCTTGCGGAAGATTCAGAATTTCATAAAAATATAAAATCGAATCTTACCATAATACTTCGCGCAAGATCATCAGTTGCGCTGCCCATTGCAGCACATCTCAATAAATTGCTTTGGGCTATCGCACGCAAACCATTCAGATGCTCGCAACACCTACTGCGGCAAAATGCTCAAAACCTTAAATGCACCCATTCCCAATAACTAGAGGCTTAATACGAGGCTCTAAAAGACAGAAGTTAACCCAAAACTCTGGCAGAAATTTTGTGAACTTGTGTGCTACCAAACCCTCTTGTCCTAAACACTCATCACCCCCTTTAATACTTGTTACTACGGTGGAGGTTCCTAAACAAGAAGGAGTCCATAAGTGTTCTAAACGAAGATTTAGCAAAGAGAAGTGGTAAATTCCTGAGCACTTAGATCAATCACCATTTTTTTCTTGTTTAAAATAACTTTAATTAATTAATTAGTGTTGTTTGATCACTTTGAACGAACTTTTTAATTAATATATTCCACGTAGTATCTTGCGTTTAAATAAAGAATATAATTGAATAATTAATTGTTGATTCATCACTTAAGCCATGGCGAATCTTGTTTATTTTTGTTCTTTTCACGAATATTGATTAAATAAGAATAACGACTTTTACAATGTAATTCCTACATGATTGACGCGTGCAAATAAAATCAACTAACTTAGTTTTTAGGTATCACGTTGCATGTATTGTTTGGTGATGAAATTGTGAAAAAAGAAGAGCTATTAGAGGCCGTACTAGGGCTAAGATAGCGATTCCACTCTAAAGGGAACGCTATCTTGGTACCCTCGCTCCCGAAATCATTTCTAGTTCATGTAGACCAATTTGGGCATGGATAAACTTACGATTCGTGCTAAATATCCCTTGAACTTTACTTGGGAGAAAGGCATGAACGAGGTTTATGAGTTTTTCTAAAACCTATTGGCGACTACTACTTGTTTCTTACAAAAAAGCGTGATGATAGGATCAATTCTAATTCAACGTCCCCCAAATAGTCAAGAATTCAAATCCTAATACACCCTAACAAGTGTAAAGTCCTAGACTTTTAAAGGGCCATGGGCATTTAAGGAGAAAGATCCCCTAAGATGGGAACACCCTCCTTACAGTGGCAACTCCACTAGGGACTGAGAGGTTACAAGATTAATTTTTAGTTATGGTCCAAGGTTTCCAACACTAGGTTGCCTTTGGGTTGTAACGGGAATTAACTTGGATAATCTCTAGTTAGAGAGCGAGACTTGATTGCATAATATCTTCCTTTTTCACAAAAGTAAAAACCAAACAAGCAACATTGCATCATGCACAATCATAGCACACTATAACCCTTGGGGATTGGCTCATTGACTAGGGGGTGCCAACACTAGGCTTCTTTCCCGAAATCAATAACAATCATCCCACCCATATCGCCATTAAAATGTTGGGAAGGCTATGTCATTAGTCAACACGTTGAGTGATTGATTTGTGCATCGTTCCTTAAGATATGGTACCTTTGGACACCCAAGCTTACGACCTTAGAAATGCATTGTGTGAACCTTGGCTTATTGTATGCTTATACGATTACATGACTATGTGTGATGTGTTTAGGATAGCTTTTCTTTTTTCTTTTTATTTTGGTTAGGGTTCCCAATTACGAAGTTGTTTCTCGTAATTTTGAGTCGTATTCGAAGGGTAACATAAAAAACAATCGAAAGAAAATGATGAGATACAAACAAAAAAAAAACTGCTCGAACAAAAAAAATCGCATGAGCAGGTGGCATTCGTAACTCATTCAGTTACGCGACCATTACCAGTGCAAGAGCCAAGGATGCGCGCGCCTTCCGCGCGCAACCTAGTCACTTACGCGCGTTTGCTGTTACGAGTCCTTTTGATTCTTCGAAGAACAATTGGCTCGTTCAAAGAATATCTTTATTAAAGAGTTGTTTAAAGGTGATGTTATCCATTCGAATGCAGCTTGCATCTTTTCTTTCTTCCTTTCTTCTTTTTTTGTCTCCTAAACAAGCGTATCGATGTACTTATCCTTTCGTACTTCTTTCAGGGCTGGTTTCCAAGCTTGGGAACGAAGACTTCCGGGCGCTCGCATTCTACGTTTATCATCAAACAATTCACCCCTTTTAAACCACCTTCCCTCAACAACTAATCCTAGTCCAACAACGATGTCAACCATAGAGCAAATCTAAGAAGAGATTGCTCGTTTGAGAGAAGAAAAGGCTCAAGAGGCCGAGGAGAGAAGGATTAAGAAACTTGAAAAAGTTAAAAAGAAAAATGTCGAAACTTTGGCCTTGCAACAAAAGATGGAGGAATTATCCATCAAAGAGAAGTCGTTGTTGAAGCTTGTTCTTTGTTCCGCAATGGGGAACAAGTGCTTCGACGCAGAAAAGTTTGCTCCTCCTACAGGACTTGCTTTATCAGAAACGTTTGTAACCACGGACTTGCCAATATTCAAGGTGACCAATAATCCAAAAAATCATTTAATGAGTTTTACTGGCACCATGGCATTAAAGGGAGTTGATCCTAAGTTTTATGCTTTGACTTTCTCTTTATCTCTAGAACCAGCCGCGAGAGAGTGGTACTATGGGCTAGATGCAAAGTTCAAGACAACATAGGAAGGTGTAGTTTCGGCTTTCATCACCCAATATGAGAGTAACATAGAGTTAAAATCAACTTTACGTGAACTTGAGATGCTAAAGCAAGGCGACGATGAAGGTTTCCTTGCTTTCTATGGTAGATGGCGAAAAAAGGCGGCTCACCTTTGCCCAAAGGCCACCTGAACTTGAGTTAGTACAAAAGTTCATTAACAATTGTCTTGAAAAGTACAACAAACATCTACGCAACCTTGGTTTAGACATTTTTCAAAAAGTCTATACTGTGGCCACTAGGATTGAAGATGATCTTGCTAAAGAAAAAGCAAATAAGCCTCATTATCATCAACCTAAGAACAACTACAAAAAGGGGAATGATAACACTTCATCCTCTATTGATGTATTTGCGACTTCCACGCAATATAATAGCACAAATCAATACTATAGTAATGACCCTCGAAGAAGATGGACAAGAGAAAGAAGGTTTACACAATTTCCTGTGAACTAAAAAGAGTTGCTAGAAAAATTAAATGAAAAGGGATTACTTACACCAATAGGGCCAACGCCACCCACCCCTCTAGAAAAAAGAAACTCTCAATTGGATGGCAATGCCTATTGTGCTTATCATAGAGGTGTTGGTCATGATACTGAACATTGCTTTTTCCTAAAGCACAAGATTCAAGGTTTAGAAGACGATGGGAGAATTCCCACGCCTAAGCCTAACAACAATGTATCCCTATTAGGGACCTGTCGCGTTGATGAGGATCATATGGGAAGTGATACATTCAATCCTTAGGATTATATCACTCACATAGGGAAGCCTCTAACCAGAACACTCATAGGGGCAACTAATGAAGTGTCTGGGTTATGGGACGACGACTTCCAAGACTTATACGTCTCTGAGTACGCTGCCGTCCCACCTCCACCTTGTCTACAAAATGAAACAAGTGGAGCGCTTGATTGGGATCATTTCTTGGGGAAATCACAAGACCTATCAAATCTCTCCTTTGATGAACAATGACATCAAGCGCAACTCATGGAGCATCTTGAAATGGAGGTGCACTCAAAGCCTTTAGAGGAAAGTTGGTTCATGAGTCCTAAAACTAACCCAATCGAGATAGATCATCTAACTTGTTCTGGGCGAGTTTATCAAACACCACCAAATGGATCTTCGACTACTCAAAATCACGCTCAAAATTATGTTCAAAATTCAATACCACCTCTACTCGAGGTGGAAGATCCATTGGTCAAACAACTTCGCCAATTTAAGTACTTCTAAAGAACATAGGAATTCTCTTATGAATGCTCTAACGGCTTTGTCTGTAAGTACAGACACAACTCCCCAGGATCTTATTAGCTTGCTTACTAGCGAGGAATCCGAAAAATCAATCATTGTTACTAATGATGATTTGCCTTCAAAAGACATTACCCAAAACAATGAATTATACTTAAATGTGGGGTGCAAGGGATACAACACCCCTCTTACTTTGGTGGACAATGGGTCAGCTGTAAATGTGTGCCCATTACAAACTGCGAAATACTTGGGCCTTAATCCAAAAAAAGATTTTCAATCAACAACGCAAAGCATTAGGGCCTATGACAATTCAAGGATATTGGTGTGTGGAACTGTTAAGCTACCAATTACCATAGGCCCAATACAAAAGATGGTTGAATTTCATGTCATGGACATTAAACCCACGTTTAATCTTCTTCTTGGACGTCCTTGGAAACATGAGCTTGGAGCGATACCATCCTCACTTCATCAAATGATTGGGTTGAACTATCAAGATCTTCCTATGACTATACATGCTTCTCCTCTCAAAATAGCGATAAATGATCAATCACTTCTAGAAATAAATCATGATAATGATGAAGAGGACATATGAGGATTCGCCACAAAGGCAATTTGCACATTAAAAATGGAGGAAAGCCTTGAAGAATCATTCAAGGTTGATCCATATTCCACCCCAATAGTAAACAACATCTTATTAAAGAGTAGTTACTTTCCTAGGATGCCCTTAGGAAAAGGAATAAAGAAATCTCTTTTACATCCTATCCTAAAGAAAAGCTTCACTTTGGGATCGGGATATAAACCAACCAAAGAAGAACTAGAGTCTCACGATGCTAAGATTAAAGCATGTACAGACAACAATAAGAAAGGGATAATCACTTTACTCCCATCCTATAATCAAACCCTTAATGGACAATTCATTAGGGAGGGAGAAGATTACCCATGCTATGACTTTCCAAAACCATTAGTTCTAGAAGGTATCAAGAAGCCTGGATTCGAAATATTCCACGATTGCTACTTCTTGAATGATGATTCCGAAATCGTTCAATCAAAACACCCAATTCTAGGGTGCTATGATAGGCAAGCATTCAACTTGCTATTTAGACTAGAGCAAAATCATGTTGCTACAATGACTAATCAGAACGCCATCCAAGATGAAGCTTTTGACCCAACCTCGTTGATCACCTCTTCTAATGAAACCTTCGAGCATGGATGGAGGAAGTCTTTCAAATGGATTAACCATAAAGGTGATAAGTTGGAAATCATCACGGGCGAAGGGAAGATGTTTGAAGAATCTGATGATGAGTCTACTTTAGATTTTAAGGAAGCTGAAAGTTTAGGCCTGGCCATTGCTGAGTCTTTATTTTCTAGTTCTAAGGACGAAGGTCCCAAAAAGGATTCTTCTCTTTATGTACTTTCTTTTGATTTCAATAATATGAGCTCTATTTCCGAGTATATGCCTCCTCTTGAATCTTTTAAATGCTATAATAATTAATCTAATGAAGATGAAAATATTAACAAATTGGTTGAATAAATGAATGAACGAGAACAAAAATATCCTGTAATTGAAAAAACTGAAACAATCAATATAGGAACTAATGAAAAGAAAAGGGAATTCAAAATTGGCCTAACTTTAAATCTAGAAGAGCGATCAATCCTTATATCCACGCTCAAAGAATTCGAAGACGTGTTCGCTTGGTCATACAAGGAAATGCCTGGAATAGATAGGGAAATTGCGGAACATACCATTCCCTTAAACCCTAATTCTAAACCAGTAAAACAAAAACTTCGACGAATGAAACCTGATGCCACTTGGGAAATAAAAGATGTGCAAAATCAATTAGATGCAGGCTTCATTCACGTATGTAATTACCCAAAATGGGTAGCAAACATCGTCCCAATCCCTAAAAAGGATGGACGAGTTCGCATGTGTGTTGACTTTAGGTACCTCAACAAGGCTAGCCCTAAAGACGATTTTCCTCTACCTCATATTGACATATTGGTAGATCACACGGCTGAACATGCGATGTTATCCTTTATGGATGGATACGTAGGTTACAACCAAATTCTAATGGCAAAAGAAGACGAAGAAAAGACATGTTTTATCACCCTTCGGGGTACATATTGCTATACAGTCATGCCATTTAGTCTAAAAAATGCAGGAGCTACGTACCAAAGAACGACTACGACTCTCTTGCATGATATGATTCATAAAGAAATAGAAGTGTATGTGGATGATATGATTGTGAAGTCCAAAGATAGAATGAGACACATAAAAGCTTTACGCAAATTCTTCACTCGTATAAAAGAATATAAAATGCGATTGAATCTACAAAAATGCGCCTTCGGAGTAACTTCCGACAAGTTACTCGGATACGTAGTAAGCACACGCGGTATTGAGATCGATCCCTCTAAAATAAAGGCAATCGTTGATATGCCTCCCCCTCAAACAGAAAAAGAAATTAGGGGGTTCCTTGGCAAGCTACAATACATTAGTCAATTTATCAACAAGTTGATAAAGACTTGTGAGCCAATATTTAAAAAATTGAAAAAAGAGGAAAAACATGAATGGGACGATCAATGCCAAGAGGCCTTTGATAAAATCAAAGATTATCTCAAAATTCCACCAATTTTAGCACCACCAGTACCAAAGCTACCTCTTAGGTGTTACATCACAGTCACAGCGGCCATGTTAGCACATTGGAAAAAACAAGTTTAGCATTAGTGTGGGCAACTAAAAAACTACGACATTATATGTTACCCCACACCACTCATGTGATTTCACAACGAAATTCGATAAAATATTTGTTTGAACAACCACCCATACAAGGAAGAATATCGAAGTGGTTGGTAATGTTGGCCGAATTCGAACTAAAATATATTCATGAAAAATCAACTAAAGGGAAAGTAATATCTGATTTTCTAGACTAACATCCTATTCTAACAAGTCATGCAGAAACTACTCATCTTCCAGATGAAGAGATTCTCATGACACAAGATGACAAATGGGTAATGTACTTCGACGGCACATCTAATCAAAAAGGGTGTGGTGTGGGAGTGTTACTCATAAGTCCAGAGGAAGCACATACTCCAATCTCTGTCAAACTAGACTTTGAGGTTACTAATAATGCCGCGGAATGTGAAGCGTGCATTATTGGATTAGAAGTAGCAGCTAGCATAGGTGTGCAAAAATTAAAGGTATATGGAGATTCTTGTTTAATAATAAATCATATACTTAAAAAGTGGAAAATAAAGAACTCCACAATGATATTATACCAAGCACACCTAGAGCAAATTATCGAGCATTTTGATTATATTGACTTCAAATATCTCCCAAGGGATGAGAATCAATTTGCTGATGCGCTAGCAAAATTAGCCTCGATGATCAACATTCCAGATCACTTAAATATGATGCCATTATGCGTTGATAGAAGAGAAGAACCAGCTTATGCAATGCAATACAGGAAATAAAGGACATCGAGGGAGACAATCCTTGGTATGATCATATCCTCCAATACATTACTCATGGCACATATCCTGAAAATACTTCATCGAAAGACCACCGAGCCTTGAGAACACTCGTAGCCCAATATGGTCTATTAAATGGTCAATTATGTAAAAAGGGACCTAACGGTCAAAGCTTATTGTGTATAAACCAATTCGAATCAACACGCCTTATGAAAAACACTCACAAAGGTGCTTGTGGACCTCACATGAATGGAAAAATGCTCGCTAAAATAATCTCACGACAAAGGTACTTTTGGTCCACTATGGAACATGATTGCAAACAATATGTCAAGAAATGTCCAGAGTGCCAAATGTTCGCTAATTTACAACACCTTCCACCATCCGAACTGTACAATCTCACTTTCCCTTGGCCTTTATCGACTTGGGGAATTGACATAATTTGTATATTTTCTCCAACAGGAGCAAGAGAACAGAAGTACGTACTAGTAGCTATCGGTTACTTTACTAAGTGGATTGAGGCTGCTTCCTATGTTAATATCACTTCTAAAAATGTTGCAAAGTTTCTTGAACGAAACATATTTTGTAGATATGGAGTTCCACACAAACTAATTAGTGATCAGGGATCCCAATTCAAAGCAGAAGTTAAGACCCTCTTAGCTTGTTATAAAGTAAAACATCATCACTCATCTCCATATAGACCTCAAATGAACAGAGTTGTAGAATCGGCGAATAAAAACATAACAGACATGTAGGGAATATTTCAAGCATCCCACACTTGAGCCCCACTGTGATCATGGCGTCCAAAGGGAAGGAAGCTAGAGTAAAAGAGTCGCCAACAAGTTTTAGGAACTTGTAAACCGTTCACAGGGTGAAGGTTACACCCCTTCACGATCCATGAGATCGCTAACTCCATAGTGGTCTGGAACCACGACTGGATATTCTGGGATGAAGGTACAAATCCAACCTAAAAGAGACTGAACTTGCCCTAATAATAGGCCTCTATTTTATTCTTCTCATATTCATGTGCGCTTTCTAACTAACATACAATCAACAGATTAACCCTAAACCAGTTTAATCTATGTTGGTTGAATTTAATGCACAAGCAAATCTTTTATTGGCGATCACTTGAATTATAATCATATTAGCTTAAACAAGATTATTAATTATCTTATTAAGCGTGATTACAAGTAAAAATTCCCTTTGAACATGCATAAAAGGCGTAATCAAGCAATAAAAATAATAATATCAAGCAACATAAAATAACAACAAATCATCATAATGATATTCTCAATCTCTTGAAAGCATAATAATATTATTAGCAAGATCCTAGGCATGATACTAACAAGATTAATAACAAATCCTAGCATGTCACTAAGCATTAAAGATCAAATCTTCATCCCTAACATGATACTAACATGATACAAGAAAAGAATAGGAAGCATCATAGAAACATGCATGAAATTAGAAATATTAGTTATTACCCTAAACATTATACTAGGAATCATAAAGACATCCTAACATGATACTAGGAATCAAAACAATCAAAGCATGATTTATATATTAAAATAATAACAATTAAATTACTTACTTGGATGCCTCGTATCTCTTTCTAATAACAAAATACACGCGTTAGTAACTTCAAGAAAAATAATAAATTAAACAATTAAATCAAATAATTGAAATAAAGATTTGGGACTAAACCGTCAGAAATTATCAACCTTTCATGTCTAGGGCAAAAGCAACTTCGAACTTGGCTAGGTGTGTCTAGAACTAATGTATGCGGTATGGTGTTTGTGAGAAAGCTAGTTTAGAAAACTAGAGAGAGAAAGAATAAGCTATTGCTTAAGAGAGAGAAGAGAGGGAATTAGAGAATTCTTGGTGATTTGAAAATGGAGGTCTACGACCCTATTTATAAGAAAACAGTCCAAAAACCGATAAAAAGAGTAAGATTCGAATCGGAATAAAATTGGTTTTGTCGTCTAGCGACAGACACTGTCATCTGGCTACAGACTGTTGTCTCGCGACAATTAAAAGATAAAACTAGCTTTGTATGGAATCCTTTTCCTAATATAATTAAGTAATTAGAATCCGCATTAAACAGTGTTAAGATCAGATTTATCATAAAACACTTATTTTATTCCAAATAACACTCTTTAAAATAATAATTATCAATCCTAATTCTATTAGAATTTAAAAGAACCTTCTAGATATTCTAGAAAATTAAAATCAATCCTAATAACATTAGGAATAATAATTAATAGGCCCTCCTCTAGATTATTGGGCCACATAAAAAATTCATTTCGAGCCCAATTTAGTATTTAGGCCATAACTTCCTCATTATTCATAGGAATGGGGCTTATAATATATTGCTGGAAAGCTTTTTTCGAGCCCGATCCAACTACACTATTATTGGACCCTTATCATGGACCAAACTAAATTGGACAGGCTATTTTCATAAATAGAGTATATAAAAAGAAATATTTTCAAAAACAGAAACAGAGATATTTTAATAAAAACAACCACATCACTAGACTTTTCACACTTTCACTTCGTTCGATAATCAAGTGACGTGAAAGGTATTCATCACTGGGTTTGGTTTTGGGGAGACACATTTGGGTGTCTACAAGTTATTATTAAGAAAATGGCAGAAAATTATAAAGACTGGCCGAACAAACTACACTTCACCCTATGAGGTTATAGAACATCCATACGAACATCAATAGGGGTAACTCTATACTCCTTAGTTTTCGGAATGGACGTAGTTCAACCAGTTGAACTAGAAATACCATCCCTACGCATCGTACTCAAAAGTTAGCTACCAGAAGCAGAATGGGTACAAAAAAGGTATAAAGAGCTTCTATTCCTCGAGGAACGACGATTAAAAGCTTTGCATCATGTACAAGTCTACCAATGAGGCATCGCGCGACACTTGAACAAAAGGGTACGACCCCAAAATATTAAAGAAGGTGACTTTGTACTAAAAGAGGTTAGAGGTCCACCAACTGATCACAGAGGGAAATTCAAACCTAGTTGGATATGACCATACTGCATAATTGAAATTCTATTAGGAGGAGCTGTCAGATTAATGGATATTGATGGCGATGAAATCCGTCAATTAATAAACATTGATCGACTTAAAAAGTATTACATATGAAATCCGGATAAACTCGTCCGTTCATTAACAATCATATCTTTTAGCATTCAAATAAAGATTTTAAGCGTTATGCACTTTACCGAATCACACGGTAAAGCTCATAACACTTAGGGGGATAATCGAAAAAAAAAACACATACCGTTCAAAGTGTTTAGGTTTTTTCGAACATTACAAAAAAAATCTTCACATCTGGGGGGGTAATAGTGTGATTAAAAAAAATACACACTCGTAGCACAGGTGTCGCGCGCGGATGCCACGCGCAATACAATCAGTTGTGCACGACAGGCACGCGCAACCTTGGATGTTGCGCGCGCTGCCTGATAAGGATCTACGAACCTAGAATTTTATGCTCGAATAAAATTTCGATATTTACTAGCGATAAAATAAGGGTGTTTCTAAAACATCATGTGTACTCGGAAAACAAAAATTAAACTTTGATTTAAGTTATTAAACAAAGTTTGGTTAATTTTTCATTTAAATTCTACAAGAAGAATTAATGAAAAATTAAAAAAAAATTAATAAATAAATAATTTTTGCAAAGAACTACGCAAAGACCTGATTTCGTAATACGAATACATAGGCAATCTTTATGATTCAGTCATATAAGAAAAATAAAAGAGCTCTTTTTATTCCAATCAAAGTTAAAAAAAAAATAATAATAATAGAATTAGATAATATATAATTAAAAAAAACATAGTAGTAATTACACTTTATTCAAAATTAAACTACTAATAATTGTGTAACACTCTAAGGTTTTACTATGTCCTCAATTGTCAAAGTAGACGGAGGAGTAGTTTCCATCGTAGTACTTTCGACAACCTTAGAGCTTTCCCCTTCGCCCTTCTTCTTGTCCCAAACATTGTTCTTCAACTTAGGAATAGGAGCCTTTTCAACTCCTTTTCCTTTACCTTTAGCGTTTGTTGGAGCCTTTTTGCGAGGATTTAATGAAGGTTCCTTAATCTTCACCTTGTTGCGCAGGTTTAGGAGGAACCTTTCCTTTTGGTTCCCTTGAACGAGCTTTAGGGGATGAAGAGAAGTCTAACTTTCTTCTCATTCCTTTGTTTTGGCCATTAGGAGGAGTAGTGGTGGCCGAATGCATCAAAGGCTTTGGTGGATTATGAGCCGAGGCGGCTTGATTTTATGATCGGGCCTTGTTTACTCTCCTTTGTCCGCTGCGTTCATCCAAGCCTTGTAAAAAGAAGGTAGTACAATGCTCGCCGTGGGATTTTGCACTACCCACCTAGGAAGACTTGACCAATATTCCATCCAACAAGGAATTCGTTCGGGTTTAAAGATCACGTCCTTAGGGGCATCACAATCCTGTGGGGTAATAACTTGCTTCATCCCATATTGTCTCATCACCCTGCAAGGAAAGATGTAAGTAGTACTAGAAAGGCCCAAAAGCCTAATGTAGGGACAATTAAAACTATTCCCAATCATACTACTTATGTTCTACTATGGAATCACAAAGCGTATGTTAGCAACCCCGTGATAGAAAAATGACGTCCATTCTTCTTCATTCTTATGTTTGTAGAGAATTCGACAACCA
Organism: Chenopodium album; assembly: GCF_948465745.1. NCBI lineage: Eukaryota > Viridiplantae > Streptophyta > Magnoliopsida > Caryophyllales > Amaranthaceae > Chenopodium > Chenopodium album. Next base: position 8,787,385 of record NC_137850.1, on the reverse strand, counting down.
GGGAATGTTCTCACTTCGTTAGCCAAAGATTTTGTGGCTGATCAACGATTCGCAAGCGCTCCATGAGCCAATTCTGAAAAAAAACAAAAGAAAATTTTAATTTGCGACGTTACACAAGCAGGTGGCTCATGCATCACAACCAGTCGCGCGCGCCACTCACACGCATCCTAGAAGATTGCGCTGGTTTGACCAACACAACTTTATGGTTTACGCTGAAATACAACAAAAAAAAACATACGTGTAATAGGAGTGGAATTCCCGTGAAACCATTCTCGTTAGGGTCTCCTCTAAGGCGAATCAAGCAAAGAACAGTTTCCGCCAAAGCTAAGGGAACGGGTGAGTGACACCCCTCTATTTGCTCCACTATGGACATCATGGAATACTCTCCATACTCTTTACCTGTCCTAAGCAAACAATTCACAACAAGACAAAAACATAAAGCATGAATTTTAAAACGTTGTTTAGTCAAGTTGTCACGAGGGGTGACGAAGTGTTTAATGAATTGAATTAAATTCACGCCTTCTTATGTCCCAATATTGGCCATATCATTGTCATTCAAAAAAAAAACATCTCTGAAATATAGGTTTGGAATCTGACAAGTTAGGGGCATATGTCACGGGGAGAGTATTTGCAGGGAAACCTAGTAAAGCCTCAAACTCACCAGGTAACGGGACAATTTCATCCCCTTTATAGAGGAAAAGATGGTTGTTTGAGTCCCAATGATTAACGGTAGCATGGAGGAAATCAGAATTGATATTAAGTTTCATATAACTCAATAGGGGGTCAAGGTGGTATATTTTAAAAACTAGTTTATCCTCGGTTGAAAGGGAGGTAACCCATTGTTTCAAACGTTGTTCAAAGGTTTTCGCCATTGAAAAAAAAACAGAGACAATAGATACAATAATATTTTTCCTTTATAATACTACTAACGAATGAATGTGTGATGATCAAAAGTCTACACGAAACCACGTTTAAATAGACCCAAATGGGGCAAATTTTCGGCAATTTTCGTCCTAAGGAAAGTTCACCCGCAGGTGGCGCTCGTATCTCACGAGTTGCGCGGCCTGCCACGCGCAACCAATCCACATGCGTGCGACAGCCGTGCGCAACCCATCCAGTTGCGCGCGCCCCGTTCTGTCGCAACATGTTGTTTTGTCTATTTCCATATTTTGAACTACGAAATAACGGAATATCAACGAAATCTTATGACTAATCCATACGGTTGCCTTTATTAAGCCTTGTTTCTTCTCTTTATTTTCTTTTTATTTGATTTTTTCTTTTTCGTTGTTTCTAACTTCTTATTTTATTTTATTTTTATTTTCTTTCATTCTATTTTATTTTCTTTTTCTCCTTTTACCTTTTTCTTTTATGTTTCCTTTTGTTGCCTTTTTTTCGTTTTCGTTTTTATCTTTTCTTTTCTTTTTTATTTTTTCTGAGGAGGGTAAGTCGGGAACCCTTTTCCCTCCGTCAGAATTTTTTTTTCGATTTCAAATACTTATGGAAATAAAAATATGATATACAAAAAATGTGTGTCATATGTACAACAGTAAAAAATATATATATGAAAATTTTTCCATAAGCAAAAAAAATATATATATATATGAAAAAGGAAGTCAGGATGCTCGGCACTCCCGGAAGGCTGCTGTACATCCTGCAAAATCCAAAACAAAAATTAATACACAAAAAGTGTAATAACTTTGATAAAAAAAATGAGAGAAGCAAACTTACCGCGACCATCTAATGATCACGGCATGACAAAGCCACGAGGGCTCTCCGATAAGCAGCTTGGAAAGCACGTATAGTCTTCACCATGCCGTTCACGGTCTCTCGCTGAACCTGTTCCAAAAAATAAAAGGACATTTATCAAACAAATGTATATGATATAAGAAATATATATATATTAATAATACATATACAAAGTAAACATACCGACTCAACCATCTCAGGTACAAACAGTATGTCCTCATCCTCCGCCGCTGGAAGAATCTCACGAATAACCGACCCGAAAGCATCGGTATGCGTGATCTCCGCTGTAGGAGGCACTGAACCATCTAGCTCGACTTGCTGAAAATACAATAAATAAAAGAGTCAAAGTTCTGAAAATAAGAAAAGGAATAAAAATAATAAAAAATAGAGCATACTAACCGGAACGAAGGCTGGAAAAGGAGTCAACCTGGATGCAACAAACGTCAGGCAGGATGCACCCGACATCACTAGCTGCTCCGCTGAATAACCAAGGATTGCCTGAGCTTGATCCTCGGTACACAGCAGGTCCGGACGCAGCATCCGAATCGGAGGATTCCCAGGAACCAAAGGCTCCTCGGACGAAGACTGCCAGAGAACACGCTCGCCTAAGAACCAAGCTTTTGTCCTCTGGAGCACAGAGAGTCCCTGATAAAGGACCTGGAAACGACAGTGAATCATGCCTGACCGGACAACCTTAAGGACCCCGACGATCAAACTCCAAGGGCGGAGATCGATATACAAAATACAACCACATGAGGAAAATCATTAATATATATATATATATATATATATATATATATATATATATATATATATATATATAGGAAAATCATTAATATATATATATATATATGTATGGACATGTTCGTTGTCAAAGTACTCACCGACGCATGAGTCGCCGGAAGAATCCTCTAGCAAAAGTCGCCGTCTGAAGTCGCACGTTTCTTCCTAATCGTGACCAGACGATGGCCGATAGGAAAACGAGCCTCCCCAATTACCCTGGGGGCTAAAAAAGGAAGATACGAGTACCCACAAGCCTAAAAGGAAAAAAAAACAATACGATCAAAAAGCCAAAATGGTGAATAAGGATTAAAGCGAATACGCACTTCGAGGATACGACCATGCCATGAAATAAAGATCCGAGGCACCTTAGTAGCTGCCGCGGAATCCTTCACCCGGGTCGCCTTGCCTATAGCTGTAAGCATACGGGCATACAACACCTCCGCCCAACTTAGGTTACCTACTTGCCCCAAATCATTGAGGCAAATAAGTAACCCAATAACGAAACGCTTTCCCCGATCACTCGAGATAGTGACGGAAAGAACTTGGGTAATGTATATCCGAGTCAGCTTCTCAGGTGTATATCCGAGACAACTCGTCAGCAAGAACCGAGTAAGGACAAGACTGTGCGTACAAATGAAGGGCCGCCGCAAGACGGTCCCCCAAAAGGTCACGCAGTCTCTCATCTGACCCCTTTACGATCTTTATAGCCACAAGCTCACCTCAGAAAGGAAAGCCCGTAATCATAAAGAAATCGAAAGGAGTAACTGTCATCTCTCCATAGAGAGTGGAAAGTGTTGGTGGAATCCTACCAAAACTCCAGCAACCTATGGAGGAAAGCTAACGACGCAAGCTAACTCGATAAATCCCTAAGAACGCCAGCTGGGGCTGATCCTCGAAAGCTCCACTATATGCTTTACCACATCGGGTAACCTCTCGAAATGGCCTCTCAAGTGTCCCGAGCCGTACAAATGCATGCTAGGCTCTCTCTAAAAAAAATAATACAAAAACACGGTTATGACTTTAACCAGGGAAGAAACGATGCTAAGAAGAGCGGAAACGCGAAATGAACTCACTATGCCGCGCCAACTCCGAATCGAAACGTGATGGTCTGGATCCCACTTAAGGACCTGAGGGTCCCAGTTGGGAGGAGCCTCCCAGACCACATCCTCCTGGCGACGTCGGCCAGCCCCGACGCGTCGCTCCCGAACCTCCTCACGAGGACGTGTCACCCTCTTTCGAGGGAAAACTGCCTCGCCAGGCATAAGTCCTAGGCCCTCCTCAGCATCGACAAACGAAGGAGAATCCTTGCTGTAATCGGATAAAGTTCCTTATTAGTTTATTTTCTTTCTAAAAAAAAGAGGAGAAAAAAACTAATACACGTGTTCTAGACCCATTTCGGCAGCATAACGGCTGCTGAGAGGGAAAAACAAAAAAATCGAATGCCACCCACGCTTGGGGCTACGATACCTGCAGTTAAACTCAGTAAATGGGGGCTTTTAACACCCACAAAAGCCATCCTATACCAGTTTCAACTAAGTATTCTAGAGATTATATCCCTAAATCTCAAAGAATCAACTACCTTTAGACGAATAATAATAACGTAAACATAATTATCGTCTACCAAACAATCTTGAGGTTCGAACATGGCAAAAACAAGCTAAATGCATATTTCGCCCCATTTTTTCGGATTCAAAATTTTCAAAACATGACTCATGAAAGTAAAAGTAGTTCCAATGCTATAATTTACTTCATAATCAACAAGTACAACCAAAATGATCAAGCAAAACAACAAATTCGAACTAAATTAAATTCAAAGGAATAAAAGGCAAGAACGTACTTAAACAAAGATATGCTCATACAAGGTTCAATACTTAACCATTTTTCATGAAATTTGTTACAAAACACTCCTTAAACATAGTATAACAACATGGAACAAGCAATTTCAAGAATAATGGAGCAAATTGAAAACCCCCAAATTCGAATTTTAGGGTTTTACGGTTCGAAAATCGCCCAATTTCAGCCAAAAATTGAACAAAACTAATAAAAACTTACATTGGATTATGGAAAATATGAATAGGGGACGAGATCTACTTCCTTTAGCTTCGAAAAACAGGAAAATCTAAGATTTTTAGAGAGAAATAAGCGAAAATGGCAAAGGAAGGAGAGAGAGAGCGAAATGAAAAATCGCGCTCAGCGATTTTCTTTTTGTTGATTTAAATGTTGCGTGCAACTCAATCAGTTGCGCGTGACAGCCCAGCGTAACTCAGAACGATGCGCGCGCTTGGCTAGCACGACCCAATGAGTTGCGCGCGGATACTGGTCACTTAAAAGACCGGTGATCAGATTTCAATCTATTTGATTAATTTTTAACGGTTTTTGCTCGTTGTTAGATGTAATGGCGCGCAAATTATCGAAATCTTTTTAATTTCTTTGAATTTTGTAGTTTTTTTTTTCTTTGATAATTTTTTGCACCATCTTGCATACACACTGTGCTTTGTGCTTGCCCTACGCATACGTTTTAGACGTTTTTCGTGAGCATGTCTTAAGACGTTCCGTAGTGGTGCTATACGTAAAAGCTCCCATAGACAAGTTTGTCATTTTACTGTACTGACTTCAGAAATGTCACGTTCTTTTCTTTCTTTTTGGCGGTCACAGCAAAAAGGATGGCGTTATCATACAACGTAAAAATATATAGCGTACTTGTTGCGTAAAATTTTACCTCTTCCCAACCAACATGATCTATCTCCTGTACCTAAAACGGTAGAATTTCTATACTTTCTTTCTTTCTTTAGGAGTTAGCTAAAATGAGTCCATTGGAGCGCCGAACCATTCGAGAACAAACACTTCTTGATTGGAAGCAAATATGGTAGTTAGTGAGCTTACTGACTTACCAGACAGTTAGGGAATCCGTCCAACCCTGTATAAAGAGCGACGCGCGATGTTGAAGAAAATACAGTAGTTAGTTAGCTTACTGGCTTACCAGAAAGTTAGGATGTACGTCCACCCCATGTATAAAGAGAGACGTGCGATGTGGCATCTATTTAGGCACGTGCCCCAAGTCCTGAGACACGTGTTTTCATCTTGTGGACAAAACTGCTGAAAGAGTCACTGATTTTCTTCTCTCTCACTGGATTTGGATATATGCCTCCAGGCCTGAGACATGTATTTCTATCTTGTGGACACTGAATACTGTGTTTTGACAAGCGAGTGCCAAAGATTTTATTCATGTGTTAGGCTACGAATGCCGAAACACCTCCCCTTTATCTTTTTAACTTGTTAAAATCAGGCTAAAGTTTCAATGACATATCAAAGGACTTTATACCAACGATGCCATATTTGAGAGGATATCATCCCCTTTAATCCTTTTTTACCGATTTATTCTCATGACTTGACATCACCCAGAACCGCCTTTACTTGTATAAGCGTTCTACCTTTGCAAAGGATCAATTTAGATTCTTTAGCGTGTTAAGAATTGAAAATGCTTTTTCTAGCCTTAATAGCTACTTGTCTCAAACACTTAGCCAATCAAAGATCGTTTCGACATCCTTAACATTTCTGAAAGATTCTCTATTCTTAGGGAACTTCGCAGAATGAGTCTCGAATTTATTTCCTTGACTACTTTGATCATCGTCTATTCTAGACTCGATCAAAGTGAGGGCTAACCGTAGATATCTACTTTTAGCCTCTTGTGCCGACAGGAAGTGCGATGACGATAAATAAAACCATCTTCGTGTTGGATCAACGTGAAGAATACTTATGGATAACTGATTAAATCACAAGAACAGAAAAATGAATAGCCTAACCCGAAAAACAAATGAAATAAGGTCCAATTAACTAAGCTCGATCGTAATTAGGCTTAAGCCCTAGGTTAAAACTTAATTATGACGTATTTAGAGGCTCCTAGGTTAAAAATCAATGCTGCCACAAAGAAAGTTTTGCGCATCTCAATGAGTCACGCTAGTCTGACGCACACAACTTATTCCATTGCGCGCGACATCCAGCGCAACTGCTAGTGATGCGCTTGCGGAAGATCCAGAATTTCATAAAAATATAAAATCGAATCTTACCATAATACTGCGCACAAGATCATCAATTGTGCTGCCCATTGCAGCACATCTCAATAACTTGCGCTGGGCTGTCGCGGGCAAAGCATTCAGATGCGCGCGACACTTGCTGCGGAAGAATTCTCAAAACTCTAAATGCACCCATTCCCTATAAATAGAGGCTTAATACGAGGCTCTAATAGAAAGAATTTAACCCAAAACTTTGGCAGAAACTTTGTGAACTTGTGTGCTGCCTAACCCTCTTGTCCTAAACACTCGCCCCCTTTAATACTTGTTACTACGGTGGAGGTTCCCGAACAATAAGGAGTCCATAAGTGTTCTAAATGAAGATCTAGCAAAGAGAAGTGGTAAATTCCTAAGCACTTAGATCAATTACCATTTTTTTCTTGTTTAAAATAACTTTTATTAATTAATTAGTGTTGTTTGATAACTTTAAACGAACTTTTTAATTAATCAATTCCGCATAGTATCTTGCGTTAAAATAAAGAACAGAATTGAATAATTAATTGTTGATTAATCACTTAACCAAAGGCGAATCTTATTTATTTTCGTTCTTTTCACAAATATTGATTAATTAAGAATAACGAATTTTGCATTGTAATTCCTACATGATTAATGCATGTAAATAAAAGCAACTAACTTAGTCTTTAGGTATCACGTTGCATGTATTGTTTGGTGATGAAATTGTGAAAAAGGAAGAGCTAGTAGAGGTCGTACTAGGGCTAGGATAGTGATTCCTCTATAAAGGGAACACTATCTTGGTACCCTCGCTTACGAACTCATTTCTGGTTCATGTAGACCAATTTGGGCATGGGTAAACTTATGATTTATGCTAAATATCCCTTGAACTTTACTTGGGAGAAAGGCATGAACGAGGTTTATGAGTTTTCCTTAAACTCATTGGCGACTCCTACTTGTTTCTTACAAAAAAGTGTGATGAGAGGATTAATTCTAATTCAAGGTCCCCCAAAAAGTCAGGATTTCAAATCCTAATACATCCTAACAAGTGTAAAGTCATAGGCTTTTAAAGGGCCATGGGCATTTAAGGAGAAAGATCCCCTACAATGGGAACACCCTCTTTACACCTGGTCGATCTATAGATTTGACAATCATATCATCAACATAGACCTCCACTTCTTTATGCATCATGTCGTGTAACAATGTCGTTGCCGCTCTTTGGTAGGTGGCACCTGCGTTTTTCAACCTGAATGGCATTATCGTGTAGTAATATGTACCCCACTACGCAATGTATGTGATTTTCTCCATGTCTTCCTCGGCCATTAATACTTGATTATATCCAGCATAGCCATCCATGAAAGAGAGGAATGCATGGTTTGCTATGTTATTGACCAGAATGTCAATGTGAGGTAGAGGGAACCCATCCTTTAGGCTTGCTTTGTTGAGATCCTTGTAATCAACACACATTCTGACCCTTCTATCTTTCTTTGGGACTAGAACCACATTAGCTATCCACTCTGGATACCTTAACACTTTGATGAAACCTACAGCTAGTTGTTTTCTAATTTCTTCCTTGATTTTGAGAGCCATATACGGTTTCATGTGCCGTAGCTTTTGCTTGATAGGCTTCATACCAGGAATGAGTGGTATTGTGTGTTTTGTTATATCCCTTTCAATACCTGGCATATCTTGGTAGGACCAAGCAAATACATCAACAAATTCAATAAGCAAGTTAATTAGCTCTTTGTGTTCATCTTAACTTAGTGTGAATCCAAATTTAAGTTCTTTGAGAGTCGTATCATTGGAAATATTAACTGCTTTTGTATCTTCAATAATTGCCATTTTATTTTCATGTTCTTCAATTGCTTTTATTATTTATTTGTCATTTTTATCATTAGCAAAGCAATATTGATCAGGGTTAGGGGAATGATACGAATCGTAAGCAAAGATATTCATTTTATTGAATTCTTCAAACATTGCATCAAAGAGGGCAAGGTCAGCTGCGACCTCACCAGAATTATTGGAGATAGATGGGGGAGACTCGACAAGAGACTCGACACTAGGAGGAACTACAAAAATAGACTCAATATAAAAAGGGGGGCCATGATCCTACAGGCTCATCAACAAACTCAAACTCGGACTCGGACTCAAAAGATTCTGATTCATCAAACATAGGGCCTTCGCCAGTGGTCACTTCCAACTTTTCTCCACTTGGCGTAGTGATCTTCACCGTTTTACGCCAACCCTTCAGAACACCATCAGCTTGGACAATCAACTCAGAGGGGTCAAAGTATTTGCTTGACACAACAGTCTGAATAACCTTAGAGTTATCATTGTCGATGCGCCTAGGTTCATTCTTTTCCAGCCCGAAAAGAAGATTAATATTCATATCATCGTCGCCTGGACTAGTTGGTTCTCGAGCTGTTGAAAACACATCACCTTTGTCGATAAAATCACAATCCATGAACACCTCAAACCCTGGCTCACGCTTCCCATTGTAAATGAAAGGTTCGGGAAATTTATAACACGGGAAATCCTCCCCTTCTTTGATATATTGGCCATTGAGAGTGATGGGAAAAGGATTCATAGGCATCTCTTTGTTTGTATTACGAGCTGTGTTGCAAGCAACCATCTTAGTCACAGCTTGCTTCATGTCTTCTTTTGTTGGCTTGAATCCCAAGCCAAATGTAATATGTCCCTTTTGGGTGCACAAGGATAGCCCCAAAGTTCACCCATTTCCTTTTTAAGTCCAAGGGTCATTCTAGGGAAATGCCCTTGTTTCTTCATAATTGCATTGACATTCACATTTGAATAGGGATTGAATACGAGATGACATTTCTCCTCTTCTTCGATAATGAGAACGTCTTCTAGACATAAACCCAAAGATCCTCATCTTCCTCATTGCTCGACATGGACAATAGGAGTGTCAATAAATTGGATACGCATAGGAGAGGCATTAATGGTGATTGGAACCCCTCAACTATATATAGCTTTGACCTTCTGGTGCAGCGATAATGGAATTGCCTTTAGCTCATGAAGCAAAGGACGCCCTAACAACATATTGAAAGAAGCCTTAATGTCCACCATTTTAAACTTGGTGCGACGTTCAATGGCTCCATTAGTAATATTCAATGTGATAGTACCCACGGCTTGACGACGAGTATTATCATAAGCATAAATCCCTTAAGTAAAGGGAATCAATTCTTCATCTTTTATGCCCAACTTCTTCGCAATGCGCAGCAAGCATACATTGATTGCTAAGCCATTATCCACTAGGCTCATAGGAACATTCATTTGCCTACACACCACAGTAAGGTGTAAGGCGTTGTTATGTTGATCCCCTTCCGGGTTCAGATCCTTATTAGAAAAGGAAATCAAATTATTGGTACTTGGTAATTTAGTAATAAGAAAATTGACTAGCCCTTGAGGAGTTATATAAATATCAACTCCTATCTTCACCAGAGCATTCATCACAGCCTTTCGATGCTCGTGGGAGGTAGCTAGAAGCTTCCATACATTCATTTCCACCTTAGTCTTTTGCAGTTGCTTGATCACATCGTTGCTTAAAGGATCAATGGGATCAACTATTAGAGTTGGATTAGGTTGTTGTAACCTTCCATTCCTGGTGAGAACCTTGACCCCAATGTCTCCCCAAACATCTTCGCTATCTATTGGTTGTGGTTGCAGTGGAGGTGGACGTTGATTAGGTTGCTGTAACCTTTCATTCCTGGTGAGAACCTTGACCTCAAGGTCCCCCCAAACATCTTCGTTATCTTCATGGTTGACAGGGGCAAGAGATGAACATGCTATGTCTTTGAGATAGACGTCTTCGTCGTCACTATCCCAAATTCCATTCATTTCTTCTAGTTTGAAATAAAAACAACTTCTGGTAAAGGTTCATCTATATATTGGATGAGTAGTGATGGATCAAAGGAGACTTCATCTCCTATGATAGTCAAAGCATCAAAAAGAGGACTTGTTTGAATATTAGGCTTCTTGGCCCCTTAAGGGACAGAAAGCTGATTAGCATCAATCAGGTCTTGAATTGCATCCTTTAACTTCCAGCATTGCTCAATAGTATGACCCTTGCCTTGGTGAAACTTGCAATGAGCATTAGGGTCATAGATAGCAATTCTGTTCCGAAGTCTCATGATTAATCTTTGATTATGTAGGTAATCAAAAGAAATATCATAGCTCATTTCCAAAGGTGTATAAACCCTCCTTTTCCGTTGGAATTTTTTAGTAGGGGCATTAAGAGCCAACACATCATTGAGGTTGATGTTATTGGCAGCATTGTTGGGCTTGGAAGACGAAGAAGAAGGATTGTCGTTCTTCTTGTTTTTCTAAGTGTTATTGTTATTATTGCTACATGCAGTCTTTATCAACTCGTCCTCAATGTTGATCACAATATCGTACACGACTTCAAAAGTGTTTAAAGGTAGAAACTTCAAATGCTGCTTGTACTAATGAGTTAGATTCTGAATAAAGAGGCGAACTATCTCCTTCTCCTTGGGAGGATCCACAAAGAGTGCAGTTGTTTTTCTCCATCTACTTAGATAGGCTAAAGTCGTATCACCTAATCAAAAGTAATTACCTAAGTCCTCTAACTAATGTAGATAGGGAAGTAGGGTCGAATCCACAGGGAAAGTGGTCTTTCTATTCCTAATTAATTAATTATAATCTAAATTATTAAGTAACCAATTTTTTGTTTTTGATATGAAACTATACTACGGAGATTAAGTTTAGGGAGAAAATCAATAATAGGAAGGCCTAGGGTCATAGGTTCACCAATAATTAATATTTTGGGATAAAACATGACAATCAATAATCAACATTGCACAAATAGCATGATTAACAGGCTCTCACAATTTACTAGATCTAAGTTCCTATTGAAAATAGCCTTTAATATCAAATTAACATCTGCTCGATTCATCAATTCAATATTGCTAAACATTCACAATAAAATTACATCTCCTCGATTCATAATCCAATTGCAAAGAATTAAAACAATTTAATAATAAATTATCATGCAATATCAATAATCAATAATAACAAATTATCCCTTCATATTAATTATGGATCCCCATAAACCCTAGAATTAAACTACTCAGACATAATTAAATCTAAACTACACGAAGCAATAAAAGTAGTCATGATAGAGTAAAGAAATAAAATAAATAACTAAGATTAAAAGAGAAGAAATCGTTACCAAGACGGCGGAATTACAAAGTAGTCAAGAACAAGAGTAAGGTAGAGAGAAAAGTCTAGAGAGAGAAAATATTAAGTAGAGAGAGAAAGTAAAGGGAAAGAGTAACCAAAAATTATAATCCTAAAACGTACTTAAACAAAATAGTTAACAATCCTAATTTAGAAACTAAATGCCTAGACAACTCAGCTCCCCAGAAACACGCGCCCGATCGGGCTAAGGGCCGCCCGATCGGGCGCGCCTTTAGCTCGTAGCTCCTTTGCTGCGCACCTCGCCCGATCGTGCTAGGCCTCATACGATCGAGCGCGCCTAGCCACTCGAGGCTTGGTTGCTGCTGCATCGCCCGATCGGGCCCTTGTGGCTCCTCGAGGTTTGGACTTCCAATTGGGCTCGACTCCTCGGCCCAATCCGGATCTCCTCTTCTGGTCTTGAATACTCGGTCCAAACCTCGGTATTCCAAATACCGAGCCCTTAATCACCGGCTCGATGGCTCTAGCCGGCCTTGGGCTTCAACGACGGTCATGCTCCTCCAATGCTCGTAGTTGCTTCATAAAATCCCGGGAAAATGCTCCAAAGGTGCAATTCCCTACAAAACTCAACCAAAATTACGAAAACACTAGAAAACACATATTAGTAATAAAAGTGGCTCTAAAGAGACAAAAACACTACTAATTATGACCAAGGGACGGGGGTAAAATACTATATAAAATGGACATATCAAACTCCCCCAAGCCAAACCTTTGCTTGTCCCTAAGCAAAGAGCTCATCAATGAACATATAAAACATGCCTCACCCCAATATAAAAATCAAGCACAACCGATTCAAGGTAAATCAAACAAACATGCTTCAACATCAATCAATCTTATTCATCTAACCACCCTTCCTCCCCAACAATTGTCAAATAGAGCAAACCACAAGAGCATATAGAATTCAAGACTAGTTCTCACACACTCAACTCTCATTTATGTGGCCAGTAAAAGATGTACTCGATCGCTCTCCGTCCCAACCCCTTTATGTGAACAATGCCCTCCCAAAATCACACACTTGTGTGTTTAAAAAGACATACACTCAACCTAATAGTCGACTCGGAATATGTCAAGTCATAACTTGCATTGATAAACAACACTTTCACATTTACACAACTCTAAACACAAGGTCGGAAGGTTTTTAAAGATTGTAACGTAAGGCTAGGTTAAGGGGTAGGATAAATTTGGGGATATGTGAGAGAAAAAGCTATGCATTAAGGGAGCCAAAACCTAATAAACCCATGATCAAAAATAATGATCATACACATATCCAACATAACCAACTCCAATAACAATCCACCAAATATACTCCAAACATAAAAATCAATCCCAATACTTACATAATTCACTCATAAAAATATGATAATAATGAACTAGAGTGAAAAACAAACTTTGAACTCATAACTTGAAATATTTCATTGAAACTCATTTTTTTTTTCTTTCTTTTGATCAACCTTCACTTAGAACATTTGAACATTAAACATTTTTTTTCTTTTTCTTTTTTTTTTTTTTTTTTTATCTTTTTTCATTAGAAGTTCACTTTCTTTTTTTTTTCAACAAATTTCTCACTTTTTTTTTTCCTTGAACTTCTCTTTTTTTTTTTTTTTTTTTCTTTTCATCACACTTTTATTTTTCTAAGGGTATTCAACTTTTAAACTCATCAAAACAAAAATATGATCAAGAATAAATTACTTCTCAAAACCCACCCAAATTGTGCAAATAATGTGCGCACTACAAACTCCATCACCTCACTCACTAATAGCTCCCCCAAGCCAAGCTTGGGACTAGTAACCAATGGGGAAAATAAGGCTTGTAATGTGGCTAATAAACAATAAAAAGTCAAGGCAACAACGTGGGTAGCAAGAAGGGAACAAATGTATCTAAATAAATCTGAAGGCTACCTAAAGAACAAATTTTCTTTTATTTGATTCAAAAAGCTTTGAGTGAATGTATTTGACTTTCATTTGATTCTAAACGCTTTGTTGAAAGAGTGACTTCCATTTGACTTAATTAGCTTTGTTGAATGAATTTGCCTTTCATTTGATTCAAAAAGCTTTGTTTGAATGTGTTTGACTTTCTTTTGACTCAATTAGCTTTGTTTGAATGTGTTTGACTTTCAATTGACTCAATTAGCTTTGTTGAAAGTGTTTGACTTTCATTTGACTCAATTAACTTTGTTGAATGCATTTGACTTTCATTTGATTCAAAAAGCTTTGTTTGAATGTGTTTGACTTTTTTTTACTCAATTAGCTTTGTTGAATGTGTTTGACTTTCATTTGACTTAATTAGCATTGTGGAAACCAATTGACTTTCATTTGATTCAAAAAGCTTTGATTGAATGTATTTGACTTTCATTTGATTCTAAACGCTTTGTTGAAAGTGTTTGACTTTCATTTGACTCAATTAGATTTGTTGAATGCATTTGACTTTCATTTGATTCAAAAAGCTTTGTTTGAATGTGTTTGACTTTCATTTGACTCAATTAGCTTTGTTGAAAGTGTTTGACTTTCATTTGACTCAATTAGCTTTGTTGAATGCATTTGACTTTCATTTGAATCAAGAAGCTTTTTTTGAATGTGTTTGACTTTCATTTGAGTCAATTGGCTTTGTTGAATGCATTTGACTTTCATTTGATTCAAAAAGCTTTGTTTGAATGTGTTTGACTTTCTTTTGACTCAATTAGCTTTGTTGAATGTGTTTGACTTTCATTTGACTCAATTAGCTTTGTTGAAAGCGTTTGATTTTCATTTCTCTCAATTAGCTTTGTTGAATGCATTTAACTTTCATTTGATTAAAAAAGCTTTGTTTGAATGTGTTTGACTTTCTTTTGACTCAATTAGTTTTGTTGAATGTGTTTGACTTTCATTTGACTTAATTAGCATTGTGGAATGCAATTGACTTTCATTTGATTCAAAAAGCTTTGAGTGAATGTATTTGACTTTCATTTGATTCTAAACGCTTTGTTTGACTTTCATTTGACTTAATTAGCATTGTGGAATGCAATTGACTTTCATTTTATTTAACTCCTTCGGGACAACAGAGATGTGTTTGCTTTCTCGGCAGCTGATATGCTTGGGATAAGTCCAGACCTCATCTCCCATAAGCTTAACGTCGACCCAACGTGTCGGCCAGTCAAGCAAAAGAAGCGGAATTACTCCGCAAATAAGAACCGAGACATCGCAGCCGAGGTCAAAAAATTGCTGGACGCAGGCTTCATCGAGCCTTGTCAATATCCAGAATGGCTGGCAAATGTGGTGATGGTTCAGAAGGCCAATGGTACGTGGAGAATGTGCGTTGACTTCACGGACCTAAATAAGGCTTGTCCGAAGGATCTTGCTATTGTATTTATGCTTTCATTTGACTTAATTAGCATTGTGGATTGCAATTGACTTTCATTTGATTCAAAAAGCTTTGAGTGAATGTATTTGACTTTCATTTGATTCTAAACACTTTGTTGAAAGAGTTTGACTTTCATTTGACTTAATTAGCTTTGTTGAATGAATTTGCCTTTCATTTGATTCAAAAAGCTTTGTTTGAATGTGTTTGACTTTCTTTTGACTCAATTAGCTTTGTTTGAATGTGTTTGACTTTCAATTGACTCAATTAGCTTTGTTGAAAGTGTTTGACTTTCATTTGACTCAATTAACTTTGTTGAATGCATTTGACTTTCATTTGATTCAAAAAGCTTTGTTTGAATGTGTTTGACTTTTTTTTACTCAGTTAGCTTTGTTGAATGTGTTTGACTTTCATTTGACTTAATTAGCATTGTGGAAACCAATTGACTTTCATTTGATTCAAAAAGCTTTGATTGAATGTATTTGACTTTCATTTGATTCTAAACGCTTTGTTGAAAGTGTTTGACTTTCATTTGATTCAATTAGATTTGTTGAATGCATTAGACTTTCATTTGATTCAAAAAGCTTTGTTTGAATGTGTTTGACTTTCATTTGACTCAATTAGCTTTGTTGAAAGTGTTTGACTTTCATTTGACTCAATTAGCTTTGTTGAATGCATTTGACTTTCATTTGTATCAAGAAGCTTTTTTTGAATGTGTTTGACTTCCATTTGAGTCAATTGGCTTTGTTGAATGCACTTGACTTTCATTTGATTCAAAAAGCTTTGTTTGAATGTGTTTGACTTTCTTTTGACTCAATTAGCTTTGTTGAATGTGTTTGACTTTCATTTGACTCAATTAGCTTTGTTGAAAGTGTTTGATTTTCATTTCTCTCAATTAGCTTTGTTGAATACATTTAACTTTCATTTGATTAAAAAAGCTTTGTTTGAATGTGTTTGACTTTCTTTTGACTCAATTAGTTTTGTTGAATGTGTTTGACTTTCATTTGACTTAATTAGCATTGTGGAATGCAATTGACTTTCATTTGATTCAAAAAGCTTTGAGTGAATGTATTTGACTTTCATTTGATTCTAAACGCTTTGTTGAAAGAGTTTGACTTTCATTTGACTTAATTAGCTTTGTTGAATGAATTTGCCTTTCATTTGATTTAAAAAGCTTTGTTTGAATGTGTTTGACTTTCTTTTGACTCAATTAGTTTTGTTTGAATGTGTATGACATTCATTTCACTCAATTAGCTTTGTTGAAAGTGTTTGACTTTCATTTGACTCAATTAACTTTGTTGAATGCATTTGACTTTCATTTGATTCAAAAAGCTTTGTTTGAATGTGTTTGACTTTTTTCTACTCAATTAGCTTTGTTGAATGTGTTTGACTTTCATTTGACTTAATTAGCATTGTGGAAACCAATTGACTTTCATTTGATTCAAAAAGCTTTGATTGAATGTATTTGACTTTCATTTGATTCTAAACGCTTTGTTGAAAGTGTTTGACTTTCATTTGACTCAATTAGATTTGTTGAATGCATTTGACTTTCATTTGATTCAAAAATCTTTGTTTGAATGTGTTTGACTTTCATTTGACTCAATTAGCTTTGTTGAAAGTGTTTGACTTTCATTTGACTCAATTAGCTTTGTTGAATGCATTTGACTTTCATTTGAATCAAGAAGCTTTATTTGAATGTGTTTGACTTTCATTTGAGTCAATTAGCATTGTGGAATGCAATTGACTTTCATTTGAATCAAAAAGCTTTGTTTGAATGTGTTTGACTTTTATTTGACTCAATTAGCTTTGTTGAAAGTGTTTGACTTTCATTTGACTCAATTAGCTTTGTTGAATGCATTTCACTTTCATTTGATTCAAAAAGCTTTGTTTGAATGTGTTTGACTTTCATTTGATTTTAAAAGCTTTGTAGAAAGTGTCTGACATTCATTTGACTCAATTAGCATTGTTGAATGCATTTGGCTTTCATTTGATTCAAAAAGCTTTGTTTAAATGTGTTTGACTTTCATTTGACTCAATTAGCTTTATTGAATGTGTTTGACTTTCATTTGACTCAACTACCATTGTGGAAAGCAATAGACTTTCATTTGATCAAAAACCTAAGTTTAATGTATTTGACTTTCATTTGATTCTAAAAGCTTTGTTGAAAGTGTTTTACTTTCATTTGACTCAATTAGCTTTGTTGAATGTATTGACTTTCATTTGATTCAAAAAGCTTTGTTTGAATGTGTTTGACTTTCATTTGATTCTAAAAGATTTGTTGAAAGTGATTGACTTTCATTTGACTCAATTAGCTTTGTTGAATGCATTTGACTTTCATTGGAATCAAGAAGCTTTATTTGAATGTGTTTGACTTTCATTTGACTCAATTGGCTTTGTTGAATGCATTTGACTTTCATTTGATTCAAAAAGCTTTGTTTGAATGTGTTTGACTTTCATTTGACTCAATTAGCTTCGTTGAATGTGTTTGACTTTCATTTGAATCCATTAGCATTGTGGAATGCATTTGGCTTTCATTTGATTCAAAAAGCTTTGTTTAAATGTGTTTGACTTTCATTTGACTCAATTAGCTTTGTTTAATGTGTTTGACTTTCATTTGACTCAATTACCATTGTGGAAAGCAA
Organism: Chenopodium album; assembly: GCF_948465745.1. Classification (NCBI taxonomy): domain Eukaryota; kingdom Viridiplantae; phylum Streptophyta; class Magnoliopsida; order Caryophyllales; family Amaranthaceae; genus Chenopodium; species Chenopodium album. The sequence goes on along the minus strand of NC_137850.1, from coordinate 8,769,624 downwards.
TAGACTTTCATTTGATCAAAAAGCTAAGTTTAATGTATTTGACTTTCATTTGATTCTAAAAGCTTTGTTGAAAGTGTTTTACTTTCATTTGACTCAATTAGCTTTGTTGAATGCATTTGACTTTCATTTGATTCAAAAAGCTTTGTTTGAATGTGTTTGACTTTCATTTGATTCTAAAAGATTTTTTCAAAGTGATTGACTTTCATTTGACTAAATTAGCTTTGTTGAATGCATTTGACTTTCATTGGAATTAAGAAGCTTTATTTGAATGTGTTTGACTTTTATTTGACTCAATTGGCTTTGTTGAATGCATTTTACTTTCATTTGATTCTAAAAGCTTTGTTTGAATGTGTTTGACTTTCATTTGACTTTCATGGGAGATAGTGTACCTGCACAATAGTACACTTAATATCGTACACGACTTCAAAAGTGTTTAAAGGTAGAAACTTCAAATGCTGCTTGTACTAATGAGTTAGATTCTGAATAAAGAGGCGAACTATCTCCTTCTCCTTGGGAGGATCCACAAAGAGTGCAGTTGTTTTTCTCCATCTACTTAGATAGGCTAAAGTCGTATCACCTAATCAAAAGTAATTACCTAAGTCCTCTAACTAATGTAGATAGGGAAGTAGGGTCGAATCCACAGGGAAAGTGGTCTTTCTATTCCTAATTAATTAATTATAATCTAAATTATTAAGGTAACCAATTTTTTGTTTTTGATATGAAACTATACTACGGAGATTAAGTTTAGGGAGAAAATCAATAATAGGAAGGCCTAGGGTCACAGGTTCACCAATAATTAATATTTTGGGATAAAACATGACAATCAATAATCAACATTGCACAAATAGCATGATTAACAGGCTCTCACAATTTACTAGATCTAAGTTCCTATTGAAAATAGCCTTTAATATCAAATTAACATCTGCTCGATTCATCAATTCAATATTGCTAAACATTCACAATAAAATTACATCTCCTCGATTCATAATCCAATTGCAAAGAATTAAAACAATTTAATAATAAATTATCATGCAATATCAATAATCAATAATAACAAATTATCCCTTCATATTAATTATGGATCCCCATAAACCCTAGAATTAAACTACTCAGACATAATTAAATCTAAACTAAACGAAGCAATAAAAGTAGTCATGATAGAGTAAAGAAATAAAATAAATAACTAAGATTAAAAGAGAAGAAATCGTTACCAAGACGGCGGAATTACAAAGTAGTCAAGAACAAGAGTTAGGTAGAGAGAAAAGTCTAGAGAGAGAAAATATTAAGTAGAGAGAGAAAGTAAAGGGAAAGAGTAACCAAAAATTATAATCCTAAAACGTACTTAAACAAAATAGTTAACAATCCTAATTTAGAAACTAAATGCCTAGACAACTCAGCTCCCCAGAAACACGCGCCCGATCGGGCTAAGGGCCGCCCAATCGGGCGCGCCTTTAGCTCGTAGCTCCTTTGCTGCGCACCTCGCCCGATTGTGCTAGGCCTCATACGATCGAGCGCGCCTAGCCACTCGAGGCTTGGTTGCTGCTGCATCGCCCGATCGGGCCCTTGTGGCTCCTCGAGGTTTGGACTTCCGATTGGGCTCGACTCCTCGGCCCAATCCGGATCTCCTCTTCTGGTCTTGAATACTCGGTCCAAACCTCGGTATTCCAAATACCGAGCCCTTAATCACCGGCTCGATGGCTCTAGCCGGCCTTGGGCTTCAACGACGGTCATGCTCCTCCAATGCTCGTAGTTGCTTCATAAAATCCCGGGAAAATGCTCCAAAGGTGCAATTCCCTACAAAACTCAACCAAAATTACGAAAACACTAGAAAACACATATTAGTAATAAAAGTGGCTCTAAAGAGACAAAAACACTACTAATTATGACCAAGGGACGGGGGTAAAATACTATATAAAATGGACATATCAAACTCCCCCAAGCCAAACCTTTGCTTGTCCCTAAGCAAAGAGCTCATCAATGAACATATAAAACATGCCTCACCCCAATATAAAAATCAAGCACAACCGATTCAAGGTAAATCAAACAAACATGCTTCAACATCAATCAATCTTATTCATCTAACCACCCTTCCTCCCCAACAATTGTCAAATAGAGCAAACCACAAGAGTATATAGAATTCAAGACTAGTTCTCACACACTCAACTCTCATTTATGTGGCCAGTAAAAGATGTACTCGATCGCTCTCCGTCCCAACCCCTTTATGTGAACAATGCCCTCCCAAAATCACACACTTGTGTGTTTAAAAAGACATACACTCAACCTAATAGTCGACTCGGAATATGTCAAGTCATAACTTGCATTGATAAACAACACTTTCACATTTACACAACTCTAAACACAAGGTCGGAAGGTTTTTAAAGATTGTAACGTAAGGCTAGGTTAAGGGGTAGGATAAATTTGGGGATATGTGAGAGAAAAAGCTATGCATTAAGGGAGCCAAAACCTAATAAACCCATGATCAAAAATAATGATCATACACATATCCAACATAACCAACTCCAATAACAATCCACCAAATATACTCCAAACATAAAAATCAATCCCAATACTTACATAATTCACTCATAAAAATATGATAATAATGAACTAGAGTGAAAAACAAACTTTGAACTCATAACTTGAAATATTTCATTGAAACTCATCTTTTTTTTTCATTCTTTTGATCAACCTTCACTTAGAACATTTGAACATTAAACATTTTTTTTCTTTTTCTTTTTTTTTTTTTTTTTTTTTTATCTTTTTTCATTAGAAGTTCACTTTCTTTCTTTTTTCAACAAATTTCTCACTTTTTTTTTCCTTGAACTTCTCTTTTTTTTTTTTTTTTTTTTCTTTTCATCACACTTTTATTTTTCTAAGGGTATTCAACTTTTAAACTCATCAAAACAAAAATATGATCAAGAATAAATTACTTCTCAAAACCCACCCAAATTGTGCAAATAATGTGCACACTACAAACTCCATCACCTCACTCACTAATAGCTCCCCCAAGCCAAGCTTCGGACTAGTAACCAATGGGGAAAATAAGGCTTGTAATGTGGCTAATAAACAATAAAAAGTCAAGGCAACAACGTGGGTAGCAAGAAGGGAACAAATGTATCTAAATAAATCTGAAGGCTACCTAAAGAACAAATGCCTTCGTCCTCCACATGTGCATAATAATGAGTTATGAAACACTACTCATAGTTGCAAACCAATAATCAAATTCATTGACATACCAGGAACTAATCACACATTCCTGACCAAATCAACTACTCAAGCACTATATTCACATGTAGTTGGGCAAAATTGACGCCTGCTTAGGAATCCAAGCAATCAAACTTCAAATCATGACCAACAAATCCACAATATTTATCATCAAAAACCAAGAATCAAAATAATTTTTCTCAAGTAAGGGGCACAGGGAAGCATGATTTACAATTCATTAGAACGTATTTTTTTATTTTTTTTTATTTTTTTAATTTTTTTTTGTGTTTTTCATATAAGGAAAGAAATAAAACTAAACTAGAAAGCAAAAAAAAACTACACTAGAAAGCAAGTAAATAGAGAGAAAGGAAAGAGAGTTACCAAGCGAAAGATTACCCCCCCAAGCCAAATCAAGCAATGCCCTCATTGACTTGGGAGTGTTAACTACTCCTCATCCTCATCCATCCTCGAATAGCCGCCACCACCATGGTTAAGACCGGCTCCTCCATGGCTCGAACCACCACCTCCATAACCCGAACCACCTGCAAAATAGTTAGGGTCTAAATTCCCCCCAAGCCCACCAAAAGGAGCATCGGTCCCATATCCATGGACCGATGAATAGTCCACATAGGTACCGTAGGCACTTGGGTTCGTGTATTCCTCTTGGGGATACTGGAACCAATCGGGAACAAGTGATTCGGGGGGAATAGCCCCCCGACACTCATCATACATGGGGTATAAACCCCGCCCTTGGTTCCTCTCCACCACCCCAACCCTAGCATCTAGGGCTCCTACCCTAGTGTCCAAATTCCTAACCATACCCTCCATCCTCCCTTGCCCACTCTCTATCCGATCCAATTGGCTTCTAAAAGCCGAAAAGTCATATGGGGCGTTAGGGTCGATGTTGTAGTTTGTTGAGGAAGTGGGAATGTTATGTATGTAGTGTTGGGGTGATGGTTCGTGGAAATGTTGTGGTGGTGAGGGAGGTGCTTGGTGGTGTGCTTGGGCCTCTCCTTAGTCTCCTAATTCAAAGGTATAGGAGGGAAGACCCTTCTCAAATTTGGTCAAGGCCAGGTTAGGCAAGGTGAAAGCATTGTCTCTTCTACCCGACTCCCTATGAATCACCCACCAAGTCTCACCCCCTATCACATTTATCCAATTAAGGCCTCCTAGTAGGGTGCGTCCATTAAGGTTGGTCCGGCTACCTTACCATCACCGCTAGGGGTCCAACTAAGGTATTTGACCGCTATGTGGGTTACTAACCCACCAAAGTAGATTGGGACCCTAGACCTACCCGATTCGGCCGCATTGGCCACCCTTTGGAAGTGTTGGGCCATCCTATGAACTATGTTAAGCTTGTCACTCCTAGGAATCATGTATGACCCTAATAGTTCTAGTTCATCCCTCCTCACATTTGCCGGTTCATGCCTCCTAAAGATGGTAAGGCCAACAAACCGTTGCCAAAGTTTTGGCACGGGATGTTGAATCCAAGTTCCCTTGGCATGTTGGAGGTTCAAGTTAGGATTCCCCGTTAGGGCGTGGTAGACAAATGTAATGTTGTCTTGAGGCGTTTCAATTGGTCTATCGGCTTTCAAATCAAACAATTTTCCAAAATCTTTCAAAGACAATCTAATATCACTATTAAACAATAGAAATTGAACATGAGAAATTAAAGCATTTGATTTTATGACATTAAAACTAGAAATAAATTCTAAAGTCAAATAATCATAAGTATCATAATGTAATTTGAACAAACCACTCATGCCAATTCCTTTGAACAATTTTTCAACATGCTTATCAATTCCTAGTCTAGAAAGCGTAGGATGATGAATAAAACGGGTAGGAATTACCTGCCGTGAGATGAGGTTGAGCATCCTTTGCTTTTGCTCTTGGGTGGTGATGACCACCCTCTCCCACCCCGGAATTTGCAACTCCGGGTCAATGCTAGGTGCTTGTTGCCTCGATCCTTCACCCCTTTGCATTCTAGACCTTTTTGATGCCATTGTCTTTGTAAATTGGTAGGAATTGAAGCTTTCTCTCTCTTAGGGTTTGAGTGAAAATTGAGAGAAAGTGATGAAAACTTAGTGTAGATTGTAGAGGAAGATGAGAGGAGTTGGAAAATGTAAGAATTTTTGAGTTTGGATGGAAGAATTGGAGGAGATCTTGGATTGAAGTATGAGTTGAAGGTTTGAAAATGGAGGTTTTTGAGAGAGAAAGTGAGATGAAGAAGATGAAATAAGGAGAAAGTGAGGAAAGAAAGAAGAGGAAAGAAAATAAAGGGGGGGACGGCCTTATGGCTCGCCCGATCGGGCGAGTCTCCAGAATTCCCAAACAGCAAATGCGCGCTCGATCGGGCGAGCTCCGCCCGATCCGGCGCGAACACGAACTTAATTTTCGCCTAATTTCTCGCCCGATCGGGCGATAAAACCCCGCATGACCCAAGAAACTCCTAACTCCCTTAACATTAACTTGGGGAGGTAAATGCTCAATCACTGAAATCTTAGCTTTGTCTACCTGTATGCCCTTATCAGATACAATGTGACCAAGGACTACTCCCTCTGTCACCATAAAGTGACACTTCTCCCAATTTAAAACCAAGTTGCATTCTTCACATATTTTCAAGATTTTAGCAAGGTTAATTAAGCATGCATCAAATGAAGAACCATAAACACTAAAATCATCCATAAAGACTTCCATGATAGACTCTATGAACTCAGAAAAATATGCTCATCATGCAACGTTGAAAAGTAGTAGGTGCATTACATAAACCAAAAGGCATTCTACGATATGCAAAAGTGCCATAAGGGCATGTAAATGTAGTCTTTTCCTGATCGTCAAGGTGGATCGGGATTTGGAAAAATCCCGAATACCCATCCAAATAGCAAAAGAACTTATGATTTGCTAACCTCTCAAGCATTTGATCAATAAAGGGAAGAGTGAAGTGGTCCTTTTTAGTGGCGATATTTAATCTACGATAATCAATGCACATACGCCACCCTGTAACAGTTCTAGTGGGAATTAATTCGTTTTTATCATTTTTAACAACAACCATCCCACCCTTCTTAGGAACCACCTGTACAGGACTTACCCATTTGGAGTTAGAAATAGGATATATAATACCTGCATCAAGTAATTTCATAACCTCTTTCTTAACTACCTCTTGCATATTAGGATTCAACCTCCTCTGGGTTGAATACAGGGTTTGTAGTTGTCCTTTAAGTGTATCCTGTGCATACAAAAATCAGGGCTTATACCCTTGAGATCATCAATACTGTACCCTATTGCCCTTTTGTGGGTTCTTAGAACCTCTAGAAGTTGGGAAGTTTGTGGGTCATCAAGTGCAGTACTAATGATCACAGGGTGCAATTCCTGCTCATCAAGAAAAACATATTTTAAATGAGAAGGGAGAGGTTTTAGTTCAGGTTTCTTCACCTCTACAGGTTTTGATTCCTGAACCAAATTTACTACCTTCACACAATCATTAGCATCAAATTCCTTGGTGGCAAGAGCTCTTTCTATGTCATCCACTTCCTTGCTCCATATGCTCATGTCACCTGCAGACAAGTTTCCACAAAGAATTTCCTCCAAGGGGTCCCTTGCAAGAACCTGTGGTAAGCTTTCCTGACAAATACCATCCATTATATCAAGCACATCAATTGAATAACAATTTTCTTCAAGCATATGACCTTTTAAAACTTTCCCTAAGTTAAATGTGATATTATCATCGCCAACAGAAAGGGTTAGTTTACCATTTTTCACATCAATAATGGCTCCTGCAGTATGGAGAAAAGGCCTACCTAATATAATGGGAATTTGCGTATCCTCAGCCATGTCTAAAACAACAAAATCAACAGGGATAAAAAATTTACCAACTCTAACAGGTACATCCTCTAAAATACCTAAGGGGTATTTAACAAAACGATCTGCCATTTGCAAAGTTATATTAGTAACTTTTAAATCACCCATATTTAATTTAGAACATACAGACGATGGCATCACACTAACAGAAGCACCTAGATCACATAATGCTTTATCAATGAAGAAATTTCCAATATGACAAGGGATAGAAAAACTACCGGGGTCCTTTAATTTAGGAGGGGATTTATTCTTTAAAAGTGCACTACATTCCTCAGTGAATGCTACAATTTCTACTTCATTAAAGGCCCTTTTCCTAGTCAAAATATCTTTCATGAATTTAGCATATGCAGGAACCTGAGTAATAAGTTCTGTGAAAGGAACTGTTACCTGCAAATTTTTTACTACCTCCAAAAACTTACCAAATTGCTTATCCAACTTAGTATTCAAGTGACGGTTGGGGAATGGTAGCTTGATAACTGGTGGTGCTTCCCTACTCTTCTCTTGGGGTGCATCCTTCCCTGAGGTTGTACCCTGCAATGAATTATCAGAAATATTAGTATTACCCTGGAGCCCTGTAGGGGTAATTGGTACAACGGAATCAGGATTAGCAATATCAATTAAATCAGGTTCATCCTCTTTGGGCATTGGGGGCCCATCGTAGTGTGAACCACTCCTTAGGGTAATTGCATTCGCATGTTCCGTAGGTTGAATTCCCTGCGCTGGTAGGGCTCCCTGCTGACGAGCTTGCAGGGTAGAGGACAATTGGGCAATTTGGGTGTCCATGACTTTATTATGGGCTATAATAGAGTCAATTTGTTGGTCTCTACTCTCCATATGCTTTTGCATACTGGTCAGCATTGCTTTAATTTCTAATAAAGCAGGGTTAGAAGATGTAGTAGGGGTTTGTGCTGGGGCTTTCTGGTTAGCATGAGGGTGGTAATATTTCTGCTGTGGAGGGGGTGCTTGTTGTGGTTGTTGTGGAGGTGGAGGGTTTTGAACATTTGTGTTACGGTAAGATAAATAGGGATGGTTCCGGTAGCCAGGATTGTAGGTGTTAGAGTATGGGTTATTTTGCTTGTAGGTTTGGAAAGCATTAACTTGCTCCATTGAACTCCTACAATCTTGTTCATAATTATCTACACTTCCACAATTTTCACAGAAAGCATCGTTAGCATTGTTAGTAACAGCAGAAACATTAGCAACAGAATTAGGAATAGTAGTACTAAGATTATCTAATTTCTGGCAAATAGATGTAAGCTGGGCTTGCATAAGGGTTACTGAATCAACATGGTGCTTGCCCTTATTTGCATAGCCTCTAGTATTCCCATATTGGGAATTATGTATCGCCATATCTTCGATAACCTGACATGCATCATCAACATTAAGATTCATAAATCTACCGCTAGCTGCGGAGTCTAAAATTGTCCTTGATGCATTCCCTAATCCATTGTAAAAGGCTTGAATTAACTGCCACTTTGCCAAGTTATGGTGGGGACACTCCCTCTGCAGATCCTTGAATCTTTCCCAAGCCTCATATAATGCTTCATCTGGCTCCTGGGCAAAATTCTGAATGGCACTTCTCAGTAAAGCTGTTTTCTCCGCAGGGTAATATTTATTATAAAAATTCAAAGCAAGTGTCTCCCAGTTAGTAATACCAAGTGCAGTTCTATTCAAACCATTAAACCACAATTTATCTTTTCCAAATAAAGAAACGGGAAAAAGAATCTCCCTGATTTGGTCCTGCGTTACCCCATTCTGCTTAATAGTGTTGCAGTATTGACAGAAATCCGCAATGTGAAGATTAGGATCTTCACCCTTAGCTCCACTGAACTGCTTTCTTTCTATCATCGTTATAAACTGGGGCTTGATCTCAAACTGGACTTCCTCGAGATCAGGTGTAGGAGAAAGATGTGGAAAATCCATCAGGGACGGCTACGAATAATCGCTAAGCTTGCGAGGTGGAGGTGGTGGTGGTGTACCCATCTCTAGTTCTGAATCAGAAGAGTGCTCCGAATCACTAGAATTAGGTAGTGGATTTCTAGGAATATTGTTACTCCCAGAACCTGCCAGGATCTGCCTATAAAAATTCCTCTGTCTATGGAAAGAGCGCTCGATCTCAGGATCGAATGAAATGTAACCTGATTTGGAACACCTGGGCATAAACAAAGAACTAAAAAGACAAATATTAGAACTACCTCAAAGAACTGATGTCCTTTGAGGCAAAAGGAAAGTAATCTAGACTACAAAAACAATTAGAAATAAAAATAAAACCGTTTCCCCGGCAACGGTGCCAAAATTTTGACAGGCTAAAGTTGTATCACCTAATCAAAAGTAATTACCTAAGTCCTCTAACTAATGTAGATAGGGAAGTAGGGTCAAATCCACAGGGAAACTAGTCTTTCTATTCCTAATTAATTAATTATAATCTAAATTATTAAGGTAACCAATTTGTTGTTTTTGATATGAAACTATACTACGGAGATTAAGTTTAGGGAGAAAATCAATAATAGGAAGGCCTAGGGTCACAGTTTCACCAATAATTAATATTCAGGGATAAAACATGACAATCAATAATCAACATTGCACAAATAGCATGATTAACAGGCTCTCACAATTTATTAACCAACATAGATCTAACAGGCCCTCGCAATTTACTAGATCTAAGTTCCTATTGAAAATAGCCTTTAATATCAAATTAACATCTGCTCGATTCATCAATTCAATATTGCTAAACATTCACAATCAAATTACATCTCCTCGATTCATAATCCAATTGCAAAGAATTAAAACAATTCAATAATAAATTATCATGCAATATCAATAATTAATAATAACAAATTATCCCTTCATATTAATTATGGATCCCCATAAACCCTAGAATTAAACTACTCATACATAATTAAATCTAAACTAAACGAAGCAATAAAAGTAGTCATGATAGAGTAAAGAAATAAAATAAATAACTGAGATTAAAAGAGAAGAAATCGTTACCAAGACTGCGGAATTACAAAGTAGTCAAGAACAAGAGTAAGGTAGAGAGAAAAGTCTAGAGAGAGAAAATATTAAGTAGAGAGAGAAAGTAAAGGGAAAGAGTAACCAAAAATTATAATCCTAAAACGTACTTAAACAAAATAGTTAACAATCCTAATTTAGAAACTAAGTGCCTCGACAACTCAGCTCCCCAGAAACACGCGCCCGATCGGGCTAAGGGCCGCCCGATCGGGCGCGCCTTTAGCTCGTAGCTCCTTTGCTGCGCACCTCGCCCGATCGTGCTAGGCCTCGCACGATCGAGCGCGCCTAGCCACTCGAGGCTTGGTTGCTGCTGCATCGCCCGATCGGGCTAAGTCTTGCCCGATCGGGCCCTTGTGGCTCCTCGAGGTTTGGACTTCCGATTGGGCTCGACTCCTCGGCCCAATCCGGATCTCCTCTTCGGGTCTTGAATACTCGGTCCAAACCTCGGTATTCCAAATACCGAGCCCTTAATCACCGGCTCGATGGCTCTAGCCGGCCTTGGGCTTCAACGACGGTCATGCTCCTACAATGCTCGTAGTTTCTTTATAAAATCCCAAGAAAATGCTCCAAAGGTGCAATTCCCTACAAAACTCAACCAAAGCTACAAAAACACTAGAAAACATTTATTAGTAATAAAAGTGGCTCTAAAGAGCCAAAAACATTACTAATTATGACCAAGGGACGGGGGTAAAATACTATATTAAATGGACATATCAGTAGGCAATGAAGCCTTCATTCACTTTCTGTTTGAGAATGGAGAGTTCACGTTCAGAAGTCTTAGCCTGGATGTTTCACTTGTAACAACTCATGAATCTTTCAGTAACATCCTCCCAAGTCGTAGTATGCTTGGAATCTAAAGAATATAACCATATTGACAGGCATTATCTAAGGATAGAGGGAACACAATAGGGAAGAGTGCTACATCTAATCCTTTGAGAGCCATGGTTGCAGAGAAGGCCTTCAAGTGGAACATAGGGTTATCAGTAAGCTTGAACTTTGGGATGTCAGTAGTAGAAAATTTCTCAGGAAGCTTGTCCTTAACAGTCAGAGAAGTGGCAGATTGCTCCACATAGGTGAAGTCCTATAGGGAATATTTCAAGCATCCCACACTTGAGCCCCACTATGATCATACACTTAAGCATGGTGGCGTCCAAAGGGAAGGAAGCTAGAGCAAAAGAGTTACCAACAAGTTTTAGGAACTTGTAAACTGTTCACAGGGTGAAGGTTACACCCTTCACGATCGATGAGATTGCTAACTCCATATGTCTGGAACCATGACTGGACATTCGGGGATGAAGGTACAAATCCAACCTAAAAGAGATTGAACCTACCCTAAATAGGCCTCTACTTTATTCTTCTCTTATCCAAGTGCGCTTTCTGACTAATATACAACCAATAGATTAACCCTAAACCTGTTTAATCTATGCTGGTTGAATATTAATGCACAAACAAAACTATTATTGGTGATCACTGGAATTATAATCATATTAGCCTAAACAAGATTATTAATTATCTTATTAAGCGTTATTATAAGTACAAATTCCCTTTAATCCTGCAAGAGAGGGCGTGATCAAGCAATAGCAACAATAATATCAAGCAACATAACAATCATTATAATATTCCCAATAAAGCAAAATAATAATAGCAAGACCCTAGGCATGATACTAATAAGATTAATAACAAATCCTAGCATGTCACTAAACATTAAAGATCAAAGCTTTATTCCTAGCATGATACTAACATGATATAAAGAATATGAAGCATCATGATATTAGAAATCTTAATTATCATCCTAAACATGATACTAGGAATCAAAATAATCTAAGCATGATTTCTATATCAAAATAACAATTAAATTACTTACTTTGATGCCTCGTATCTCTTTCTAATAACAAAATACACGCGTTAGTATTTTCAAGGAACATAATAAACAAACAATTAATTTAAATAATTGAAATAGAGATTTGGGACCAAACCCTTAGAAATTATCAACCTTTCACGTCTAGCGCGAAGGCAACTTTGAACTTGGTTAGGTCTGTCTAGAACTCGTGAATGTAGAATTTTGTAGGAGGGGAAGGTTTAGAAGAAGAATAGAGAGAGAAAGCTTCTAGATTTAGAGAGAAAGAAAGAGATGATGGTGAATTGTTGACTCTGAAAACGGAAAGATACAACCCCTATTTATAGAAAAATAGTCCGGAAACAAATCAAGTCATATTTGGAATAAAACTGGCATCTGTCGCCAGGCGACAACATCAGCGCCAGGTGACAGGATTAGCGCCAGGCGATAAATTATAGCGCCAGGCGATAGACTCTGTCGTTTGGCGCTAATTAAAAGATAAAACACGTTTGTACGCGGAATCCTCTTCTTCATATGATTAAGCAGCAAATTCGGTGTTTATCAAATTAAAATCAGGTTTATCATAAAACACTTATTTTACTCCAAATAAAACTCTTTAAAATATAATTATTAATCCTAATACTATTAGAATTTAAAGTAACCTTCTAAATATTCTAGAAGATTAAAATCAATCCTAACAACTTTAGGAATAATAATTAATAGGCCCTCCTCTAGATCATTGGGCCGCATATAAAATTTATTTCGGGCCAAATTTAGTTTAAGCCATAACATCCTCATTATTAATCGGAATTGGGCTTATAATATATTGTTGGAAAGCTCTTTTCGAGCCCAATCCAACTACACTATTATTGGACCCTTATCATGGATCGAACTAAATTGGACTGGCTATTTTCATAAATAGAGTATAAGAAAAGAAATGTTTTCAAAAACAGAAAGAGAGATATAAAAACATCCACATCATTAGACTTTTCATACTTTCACTACGTTCGACAATCAAATGACGTGAAAGGTATTCATCACTGGGTTTGGTTTTTGGGAGACACATTTGGGTGTATACAGAAGCCCCCACTTTGATTGAGTTTGGAGAAACAGAAGTTTCAAAAACGAAAGTCAAAGTAGCGATAGGGACGGAGAATGATTCAGAACGTTCTGCGATCCTAAATCATTCTTGTAATGCTGATACCTGCAAACTGGCGTTATTTGAACAGATAAAAGAGTTAAGAAACGCGTATCTTGCAACATCGAGCACACTTCTCTGAAGTAACCGATTTATTGCTGCATTTGTTGGTGACGACCTCCACAGTGCCTCGTGAACGCCATCTGAAGGTAATAGTGCCTCGATATCTTCACTTGCTTGTGATAATCTTCCATAGTGCCTCGGGAACATCGTCGAAGGTGACAGCGCCTCGCCATCTTCAGGGGTTTTGGCAGTGCCTCGCCACGGCCGTGCCTCGCTGCTATAGACAATCTCCTCTTTGCTTCGGGACATCGTCGAAGACCGCTGCTTGTAGCTATCTTCAGTTGTGTCCGTACCTCACCACGACTGTGCCTCGCCGCTTTAGACAATCTCCTCTCTACCTTGGGACATCGTTGAAGACCGCTGTTGTAGCCATCTGCAGTTTTATGATGATAACCTTCCCAGGAAAGTTATCGAAGATCACCGCTTGTTGATCAACAGTGCTTGGCTTTATAGATGTTGTTTTTACTGCTGTGCCAGTACCTCGGCGCATTTTGTGAATGAGCCGGTACATCGGCGCTCGTGCTTATTTGTGAACCATTACTTCAGTGCTTGCGATGAGCCAATACTTAGGTGGTCTAAGCTAAGTGAGACGATCATTTGTCAGGTCGATCACTTACTGCGATTGTAATCAAGACGATTAATAAATCATGTCAAATTGCTTACAGGGGCTAACTGGCATACGAAGGAACCCGAAATTGCAGTATAAGTTCCGCATAATCATTTATAGGACCACACATCATGTCGCCGCACCAGCGCACACTGCTACGCTCTGTCACTAGGCGATAGGCGTTAGAGCCTGGCGACAAGCTTGTCGTTTGGTGCTGATGTCAGGTTTTTTCGAATAAAACCCCTTTCTTCTTCATTTTGTCGTTACTGTTGCTCTTTTGCTCGGTTTCGCGAAATTCTTTTACTTAGTCGTTCTCGCTCATTTGTCAACCAAATTCGCTCAAACTTTTTGCAAATCGAAGCTTATTTCATCTAGTTTCTGATTTATGTAAGTTTTCTTCAAACTCACTTCGGTTTTGCTGAATTTTGCATGCTTTGTTCACGAATTTTTAGAAAATTCGAAACTTATATTGCTTAATTTGCTTTGTTTGTTGAATCTTATGCCATGAAATTGCTTGATTATGTTTATACGTTGCCTTGGGAGCATTTTGAGACTTGTTTGACTCAATTTGGTGAAGAAATAAGCGAGTTACCACTGTTGAGCCTCTTGAGTTCGTGAGAACAATGCGGCTTATTCTTCGCATTCTTGCTAGCTATTCTTGTCCAATTTGTCACAATATTTGTCATAGTATTGCAAGAAATTGTTTGAACGCTGAAGAAATGCTATTTCTGCATGTATTGAAATTGTGCTCTGTTTTAGTACTACGTACTCTTTTTTTTGGCGAACATAGTATCATGCGGCTAGGCGAACCTTAGATACTATAGAACCTTTTAATTTACTGTTTCTTTGCATAATATAGCATGCCTAGACGACGCGGCTCTAGCTCTCGTTCTAGGGAGGCTCATCGGGAGGACGATCCCGTTAATGCCAGCGTAGAGACCTCTTCTTCTCTAGGGGAGTTCCTAGAGTGGGACGAGCGCACTCTATACTTTGCGCCCGGGTTTCACATCTTGGAGCGCGTTCGGCGCGGGATTCATAGCGGGAGAGTTCTTAGCCATAGTTCTGGTAACGACGCTATCGGTTCCTTGTACAATACTTACTTTCGCGACTATGACGGTTTGCGTCGCCTGTGGGAGTCTTGTGGCTTGACTCCTTTACTACGAGCCACTCGGGCTCTGTATTCCATTTCTCCTGGGGTGAGATGACTGTTACCCTTACTGATTTCAGTCTCATCACGGGGTTGGAGTTTCGTTCGGTCGCGTTTCCAATTGATAGCGAGATCACAGTCTTTTCTCCACTGGTACCGGAGCTGTTGGGCCCTATCACTGTTTGGGCTCGTAGTGTGGCTGAGGCAACACATCTCAGCTCTCGATGTATCCGCAGGTCCATGCTCGTGGCGGCTTTTCAAGATGATGCGACCACCTCAGAACAGCGGATGCGCATCTTTGCTCTTATTTTTCTATTAGGGACCTTTTCACCCGGCAGAGATAGTCGAGTCTTACTTTACTACTTGCCTGCTCTTTGCGACCTTCACATTATCGGGTCGTATGATTGGACCAACTTGGCCTACGCGGACTTCCTAATCGGATTGCGACTTTCTTGCCGTCATGGTTCCTTCGAGGGAGATATCGCACTCTCCAGGTTTTGGAGACTCGTAGAGGTGTACTTTATTTTCTTCATTAAATTTAGCTCTAGATTTGCATTAGCATCTATTGATACTTATTTATCCTCGGTTCTACGAGTATTTTCGGTCTCTTGCGCCAGCGAGACCTTCACCTCGTCAGCTCCCCGTTGCTGCCTGTTGGGGAGGCCGCCTCAATGACCAGGCTACTGTTGCTCGTGTTCGAGAGTTAATCCTCTCGGTATGTTCCTTGAATACTTGTCTCTTAGTACCCTTTAGTAGAATTTTATCTTATGAATATGCGTTTTGTAAGCCTGCTGTAGAGTTTCAGCTGTGGGCCGATTTGGACACTCTTGCGCTTGCTGCGTAGTACACTGCTCAGCGTCGATACTTTCAAGGGACGTATGATGCGGTAGTGTACTTAGATGAGAAAGTGGCTATTCAGTACTCCTGAGAGGCTTTTGTCGTTCTCGCTCGCCCTCTTCGGCACATGTTTGACCAAACTAGATTGAGGACTTTGGCAAGTAGGACACCAGCGGGTACAATGTGGCAGACTCACACCCGAGCAGAGCAGTGTTATGGGGAGACGTTGTTGCCACTTCTGGCTTCACCACCTGTTTTTCCAGAGGGAGGGGAGGTATTCCTCGTTTCCTATGTTTGTCTTTTAGATAGCTCCTAAGTAGATACTAGTAATTTGGATTTGTTTTTCCAGGATACACGTGCAGAGTTCGTTCCTCCACCGGTATCCATCACCTATCAGGGGATGTATGGCCCCGTTGAGGAGATAATTCCACTGGCTCCTCCGGATCATCGTTTCATCGAGCAATCGATACCTCGGCATCAAACTTGGGTGAGTCATTTGTTCATTGTTTACTTATATATCTTTGGTTGTTACTAACTTGTTCTCTTGATAGTTTACTCGTGAGGGGTATGGACGCCTTTCGCTACCAGCTGGTGAGATTGAGAGACCGAGCTTCCTGTCGTCGTGACGACACTGCTACAGAGGTATTTCTCTTATCCTTATCACATATTTTATTTGTTTATTTTTTGCATCTGACTTGATTTATTTTTGTAGGGGCAACCTATTCCTCCGCCACATACTCGGACGAGACTCGAGGCTAGGAGAGATAGATCCGGGTCTAGCTCGAGACGTCGTCGTACTTCTTCTGATAGCCAGGGTGGCCGGTCGGAGATGGCTCCTACCGAGAGATCGGAGAGTTCGAGCTCTTCGTCCGAGGGTACACATGTTAGGCCGACATGCCAAGGAGGCGGGACACCGGCTCCTTTAGGGGGTGGTGAGATGTACGAGGTTGGGTCGTCGTTGCAGCAGCCATAGCAGCCTCAACCGTTAGCGATTCAGCGTCAGGGTGAGCCTGGAGCTAGTGAGGAGCATACCCCATGATCTACATTGTTCTTTGACACTTTGGGAGTTCCTCCCCATTTGCGTCCTCCGGCACAATAGTTGTACCTGTATTTATTTTTATTTGACTTTGTAGGACTTTGCTAGTTTGTATCATATGACTCTATGTTAGACATACTGTATATACAAACTTTTATCTTTTTACGCTTATTTTATCTCTGCATTTTTTTTTTCCATTTTATGTGCATGTGAATGTGTGAAAAACTGTGACTAATTTTGACAATTTTGCGCAAAAATTTCCGTCATTTTTATTATCAATGGAAGGTATCCGACTTTCTCACCCAAAAGAAAAAGAGAAAAATAAAATAAACTTTGACTAAAATAAGCCCAAAATTAATTAAGCTCAAATTAATCGAAAAAGTGCTTGAGATAATGTTGGATAAGGTTGTAAGACAAGAAGTCAAAACCGTAAAGTCAATGTACAAAATCGAGTCATGGCCGGAAAAACCACGGTTTGCATAGCGCGTCAAGTTGGCGTTATGCTGGCTTTTTGTCACCAGACGCTGACCTTTGTCGCCAGGCGCTGCACCTGTCACCTGACGCTAATCCCTTATTCTCTGAATCCTTTCGGGATTCGAATTGTACCGGTTTTGTGCATAAATAACCCCCAAATCTACCGATTTTTGTATATTTCGAACAGATTAAAAATAGTTATAGTTTTAATTCTCATCAAGCAATCATGTCTAAGAGTTTTAGTGATTTTACTCGTGAGTGGTGCCGATCTTTGACTGTTAAGGAGAGAAAGAGCTTGACTTTTTCACTTGCGAGGTATTTATGGTATTAAGGGGGTAGACATAGATATAGATTTCATTCATACTGTCTTAGAATATTGGAATCCAGACATCCATTGTTTTAGACTAGGTTATGATGAAATTAGTCCTTTATCGGAAGAATTTGGTGCCATTCTAAGCTTCCCCTCTTTGGATCTTGCGGTAATTCCTAATGTGAGTGAATATTATTATAAAGACTTAAAGTGTTTCTTTAATCTTAAGGAAAGGGATCTAACAAATATCGTAGATGGGAATGTAGTTAATCTGAAAGAATTTGCACGCCATTATTTTAATAGACCACATTCCGAATCTTTTCCTGTTTATAGGAGGAGAGCTTTCCTCTTTTGCATGTTTAGCCAATATCTCCTCACTAGTGGTAATATTCGTGAGGGTCAAGCAATTTTAGTATCTATCATGGAACAAATTGAATCAGGGAGGAATCCAATGCCTTTAATTGTTGGAGAAACTATGCTTAGTTTAGATGAATTAAAGAAAAATCCAAAAGCACCTCTTCAAGGGTCTCAAACTTTATTACAGGTAGAAAAATAATAGGCAAAATTGGCCTCAACAGCACCAACTATAGGTTGGGTGCAAAGAATAGCACAACCTTTACCGGGTGCACTCTACAACACAAAGTATTAACTTTGGTGCAAAAAATGTCATAAAAGCCACCGGAGTCCGAAGATTCTGTCGGAAAAGTATATTTTTATTATTTTAATATTTTAAAACTAATTTTACCCTTTTTTTTTTATTTCCATCACCTATTTAATTACTTCTATCCTATATACTACTTTATAGTACTAAGAGCCCCTTTATTATGATTCACCCCAATTATTAAAATTGATACTACCCTAGTACTCCATCATCTATTCGACAAAAAAAATACTACTCCATCATACACCATGGTATACAAGAAGATGACAAAGATGAATCTTTAAATGCTAGGCAATCGGGTCGGCACAAGACTTTCGTATTTTGGTAATTTTTAACCCAATTTCTCTCTCTAATATATGCAGTTGGTTGCTTGTATTTTTTTTCATTATTTGATAAAATTAGGGTATTAGTTGGTGTTATGTTTATTTGTTGAAATTGATGTGTTGTTTGGATGAATTTGCATAAAATTTTGTTGCTAGATTTCGATTTGAATGTCAATTGTTTGTTGTGTTTGTTTTGTTAGGTTATGGAACGTTTTACTGTCAAATTATACAATGACGGTTTACTTTTTGATGATTGGGAGTATGTTGGTGGTTCTACACATTATTGGGATAATGTTGATAGTGATAACATGAGTTACTTTGAGCTAATTGAAATGGTAAAAGAAGTGGGAATTAAGTATAATAGTCAATGTAGTTTTTACTATCTTTTGCCTAGGTTAGACTTGAAGAGGGGTCTGGTAAGGGTGTTTAAAGATAAAGAAATGGTGGATTTTTGTAAAGTGGGTTCAGATAATGGAATGGTTGAGTTGTATTTGATTCATGATGTAGATGAACCTGAATTCATTTATGAACTTGCTGGACCACCTATAAACCCAATGAGGAAAGTGAGCCTTTTGATGTTGATAATACTTGTGAGCCCACCACCCAAAAAATCTATAAGACAACCCTTAGGCTAAAATTACCTCCTAAAAGAAAGAAAACTGATGTTAGAAGGAGAACAAGAACTAAATTTGTACAAGCTCCATCTCTTAGGGATGAAAAGCATAATTCTGAATTGGACCCTGATTATAATGATGATGTAGATGAGTTGTCCAATCCAAGACATGATGACAATTATAATGCTAGTGTCGATCACTGTTATGACTTAGAAACTGATGTTGAACAATTTAGTTCTAGTGACGAAGAATACTTAGATAGAATGAAGAAGTTAAAGGGAATCACATTATAAAAAATCATTGATGATCAGCGGGGAGTAAGAAGGTCAAGGAGAACCTTAGCTTTTCAATCTCAGGTGGCTAGGAAAGTGAATATGAAGATGATGATGATATTGATCAGGTCCTTAATTCAGATATTGACAGTGACGTAGATGACAAGGGTATGGAAAAAAAGAACAAAATGTCATTGGTTGACATGAATTGCAACTTCAAGAAGCTTGTATGGCAAGTTGGTCTCAAATTTCCTTCACCTGAAATGTTCAAAGAGATGGTGAACAAATATACAGTTTATGCTGGACATAGTATTAGGTGGATTAGAACATGATCGAATAAAATGGAGGCACGATGCAAGTCTGGTTATTCATGGAAGTTGTATGGTTCTTCGGATAGGCCACATAAGTCATTCATGGTGAAGTATTGCAGCCCAAAGCACACATGTAGCAAGGCAGACTATGAGAATTTGCAAGCTAAGTCAACTTGGTTAGCTAAAGAGTACTTGCAGAAATTTAAAGACACCCCAAACTAGTCTAGGAAAGAGTTACAGGAGGATGTGATGAAGAAGTTCGGGGTTAAACTGAGTAAATTAAATTGCTGTACGGTCAACGCTCATGCTCACAGATTACTACATGGTAATCTATTTGATCAGTACTCAAAAATTGCATCTTACCTAGCTGAATTGAAGAGCAATGATGAGAAATTCAAGTTTCATCTACAAACCCAAGAAAGAGAGAAAGATGGACAACATGTTTTTCATAGATTGTATATTAGCTTTCCTGCTTTAAGAGAGGGATATATGTCTGGTTGTAGGAAGGTTTTGTGTACAGATGGTTGTTTTCTTAAGACATTCTTAGGAGGGCAACTTTTGTCAGCAATTGGAAGGGATGGGAACAACCAGATGTTCCCCATAGCATGGGCCGTGGTGGAGGCGGAAAATAATGAGTCGTGGTTTTGGTTTCTAGAATGTTTGAAGGAAGATATGCATGATTTTGGAGGAAAGGATTGCACAATTATATCTGATCAACATAAGGTACGTATATGTATTTATTTTTACTCATTTTTTTACAACCTTTGTAAATTTGTGAAGGCTTATTTTGTAACTTAATTGTGCAGTCTATTGTAAAAGCTGTGACTCAACTTTCCACAAGTGGAGCACAGGTTCTGTGCAAGACACATCTACCCACCATGGCATAAGAAACATAGGGGGGATGGGCTGAAAGAAAAATTTTGGAAAGCTGTCTATGCATACACCCGAGCAGATTATGACACTGCACTTCAAGAGATGGGTGTACTATCAGCTATTGCTCTCAAGGATTTCCTCAAGCTAAACCCTCCTTATTTTTGCAGATATGGTTTTAGGACAGAATCAAAATGCAATCTCGTGGTTAATAATCTTGCCGAGACATTTAATGGTTGGATTTTAGAGGCCAGATCAAAACCAATTATGCACATGCTAGAGGATATAAGAAGGGCGGTGATGGATAGGATGTTCATGAAGAGAACTCTGATCGAGAGGTCAAAGGATGACATATGTCCAAGAATAAGCAAGAGATTGGAAAAGAACAAAGAATATGCTAAAGGTTGTATTGTGCTTGCATCTCATACAAATGGTTTTGATGTTCTTACTGGTATGGAAGTGTTGGTTATAAACTTGGACAATAGGACTTGTACTTGTAGGAGATAAGACTTAACTGGTTTCCCATGCTCCCATGTTATAGCTTGTACTAATTGGTTGAGAGTACCGTGTGAAGACTATGTAGATGAAAGGTTGAAAAAAAAAATATACTTGGAAACATATAAGGGATCAATAAATCCACTAAGAGGAGAAAGACATTGGGAGCAAGTTGATTTTCCTTTGCATCCTCCATGTATAAAGGTGGGTGCTGGTAGACCAAGAACAACAAGGAAAAAAGCACCTCATGAAAGAGAAGATAAACCTGGTAAGCTAAGTAAGCATGGAATACAAATGAAATGCAGCTTGTGCAAGTCAACCAAACATAACAAGAGAAAATGCTCTATGAATTCAATAGACATTGTATCAAGCTCTAAACAAACTGTAACCACTTGACTTTTTATTTTTTAAAATTTTTATTACACCAAATCAATCATCTATGCAAATATGTACTTACCATTTTCAATGCTCAAGTTAATGAAGCAACCAACCCGCAAAAGAAAGCAAAGTCTCAAGCAACTAGTAAGGTTGTGACCAAGAAGTCCAAGCCACCAACCAATATAGAATCTGCTCCAAAGAGAGGTAGGGGAAGGCCGAGGAAAGGCACAAACTCCATTTTGACAGAGGCCGAGGTTTCTCAATTTGAAGTATGCACTCAAGCTTCAAAGGCAGTAGCATAGTTAATCTTTTATCATGGGTGGAAGATAGAAGATGCCTTATTTTTTTTGTCTATTTTGCCTTACTATAAAGGGGGAGTAGAGGGTTAATTTTTAATGTACTTTAAGCCTTTTAACTACTTTTGGTGAGGAATCTTTGAATATATTTTGCTGAACATGACATATGGTTGTTGGCGATAACTTTTGGAGTAAAATTTTTGATAGTTCTATCTATATATCAACTATATTTGTGCCTAACAATAATATATTGTATAATATATGACACTATACAAATTAAAAAGTAATTATGGAGCATTTACCAAGTACAATGATGTAATTAAATAAAATTAGAGAAAAATTAAAAAAGGGAGAATATTGGTTAAAAATATTAAAATAATAAAAATATAATTTTCCGCCAGAATCTCCGTTCTTCGGTGGCTTTTATGACATTTTTTGCACCAAAGTTAATACTTTGTGCTATAGAGTGCACCCGGTAAAGGTTGTGCTATTCTTTGCACCTAACCTATAGTTGGTGCTATTAAGGCCAATTTTGCCAAAATAATATCTTTATTTGCAGAAATTAAAAATTTATATTTTTGTATAGTAATACTAATTATTTGCATTGAATTTTTGCAGATGTGGCTAATGGAGAGGCTAGAATTAATTAGTCCTTCTGACAATTTTGACAAATATACGCCAAATTGCTTTGTAAGGCAAAATAAACGCTTTTCCATAAAGATGGGCCGTCGGGAGTGAAGCAAAATATTTTCCTTTTGTGATTTTGCCATCAAGTGGGTCATTCTTTGGTGGAAAATGGAGAAGATGGTTGGTGTCAACAAACAACCCTTTTGCCGTCTTCCTAGCCTATCAAAGTTGACCTTTTATTACCCCTGTAGGGTAAAAGGACAGTATTGCCTTGCTCAAACCATTCCTTCTGGTGATCTTCATCGCCCTTATGAATTTCCTGTTTCACAAGACATGGAGAGGTTTGATAATTATTGGAGTACTAGGCCTTCATGGGAAGTTTTTACCCAAAAGGCTCCTCCTTCTTTGCCTAAAGATGTGAAACAATGGATACTTGGTAGATCTAAAAAGGACTAGAAAAAAGTTCAAAATAAGACCAATGTGAAGAATCGTCTTGGAGACAAGAAAGCTCCTGTTAAGGAACGCCTAGGTGAAAAGGTTGAATTTAAGACTCCTGTTATGCCTAAGAAGAACTACTAAGAGCAAGGAGAAAAGAAAAGCTAACTCTGTAGAAAAGAAAGTGTGGATAGAAAAGAAACATGGAGTGATGGCTAAAGGGGAAACTATTGACACCAAGATTGAATGCAGATCCTCTAGGGGGTGCTTGCTAGCAAAAGTGATGGATGACGAAGAAAATACTTACAAGAATTGGAAGAGCGCTAGGAAAGAAAAGATAGATTCGAGCATTGCCTTACATTCAATTTATTAGACATTTTTAATTTTCAAGTTAAATTATTTTTAAGCTTTATTTAAATTCCATTAATAATGTAATTTTTACTTTATTTTATTAATGCAATTTTTAGCTTTTTAAATTAATTCAACATTTACATTTAATTTCTATTAAAGCAATGAAAACACTTTAATAACTTTCTGAAAATTATTCGAGTACGAAAGTCGAAAATTTCCGAAATACACCAAACTTTGCCCAGATTATCGCAGAAAAATTGGCGTCGTAGTTTTAAGTATGTCGCCAGATGCTACTGCTTGTCGCCTGGCGCTACATTTTGTCGCCAGACACCGCAGTTGTCGGCCGACGCTGATATCTGTCGTCAGGCGACAGATGTTCTGGGATGCGTTGGTCTTGAATTTTTTGCGCTGATTGTACTGAGTTGACTCATCGATGTTGGGATACGAGATTTGTAAAAATAAAGTGGCTGCAACCTATACGGGTTGCCTACGTATCCTTTCCTAAGGAATCAGGCCAAATGTAGCTGTCTTGAGTTATCCTACTCAAGTGATATGGGTAGTACTTCTTAAGTTGGTCAAGATTTGTCATGTTTGAGAATTGATTGCCATCCATATCAGTTAGTTTTGCAACGCCTTCTGATAGGATGGTTTAGACAATATATGGTCCAGACCAATTGGGCCTAAATTTTCCTCTTGGATCCAAAACATTTTTTCTTAATGTTTTTAACACCAAGTCTCCTACTTTGATGTTTCTTGTCTTGAATTTCTTGTTGAAGTGTCTAGCCATACGAGTTTGATAGCATTGAGTATGATGTAGAGACTCTAGTCTTTTTTCATCAAGTAGAATTAGCTCCTCATATCTTGCTCTAGTCCATTCAACTTTATCGAGTTTACTTTCCAACGCGATGCGGAGGGAAGGTATTTCTAACTCTGCAGGTTGTACGGCATCCATTCCATAGACTAAGGAAAATGGCGTATTTCCTGTTGATGAGCGAATTGACGTGTGATAACCCCAAAGAGCAAAGTGGAGTTTGTCAAGACAATCCTTGTAATTTTCTATCATCTTCTCAATGATAGTCTTTAAATTTTTATTAGCTGCCTCAACTGCACCATTTGCTTGTGGTCTGTATGGAGAAGAATGATGGTGTTGAATGCCATACTTTTGTAGCAATTCTTCACATTCTGCTTGAAAGTGAGTTCCATTGTCACTTATCATTTCATATGGGACTTCATATCGACAAATAAAGTTTCTTTCAATAAAGAGTGCTACATATTTTGCAGTGAGCTTTACGTATGATGCTGCTTTGACCCATTTAGTGAATTAATCAATTGCTACTAAGATGTATTCATGACCTCCTGTTCTTGGAGGAGTAATTTTTCCAATAATGTCTATTCCCCATGTTGAGAATGGCCATGGTGATGTATAGGTGTAGAGAAGAGATGGAGGAACATGTTGTAAGTTAGCGTATATTTGGCATTTAGGGCATCTGTTGACATATTGATGACAGTCCCTATTCATAGTAGTCTAATAATATCCTTCGCGCATTATCTTTTGGACTAGCATTTTGCCATTTACATGTGTTCCACATACTCCTTCATGGACTATTCTCATAGCCTTTTAGGCTTCCTTTTTGCCTACACATATGAGAGCTCGACCTTTAGGTACCCTTTTGTGTAACTCGTCGTTTATGAGCACATATTGGGAAGCCAAGAGTCTTAAAGGTCGTTTTGGTATTTTGTCATCATGGAGCAGATATTCTCCTTTTGTGACATAGTTGAGGATGTCTGTATACCAAGATTCTTCTTCTTCTTCTTGTTCTTGGATCACTTCATCATCCTCTATAGCTTGAATATAAGCCCGTTTATGCCTTTTTTCTATCGTTAAAGGCATTTGCTCGATTTCCGTAGGAATCCTAACCATTAAGGCTAGTCTTGCCAAGGCATCGGCTAATTGATTTTCTTCTCTAGGTAGATATGTGTACTCTACCTTTTCCAGTTGATTCGTGAGAGTTTCCAAGTATGTTTGGTAAGGGGCCAAGTTTTCACTCCTTACTTTCCATCTTTTGGAAATTTGGTTGATGATCAATGAAGAATCTTCGAATATTCGAAGTTTCTTTACTCCCAATGCCAATGCTATTTCGAGGCCTACCACGCATGCTTCATATTCTGCAGCGTTGTTGTTATGTCGAAATCTAGCTTATGGAGATTGGAATATGTTTTTCTTTAGGTGATACCAATGATACCCCTACGCCACATCCCTTTTGGTTTGAGGTTCCATCGAAGTATAAAGTCCAAGTATCATCTTCTGTGACCATCAAGTCTTTGTCTGGAAAGTCATTCTCATGTATTGGTGTCGAATCTTCTATTGGGAAGTCCGCTAAGAAGTCCGAGACCAAGGATCCTTTAATAGCCTTTTGAGGCCTGAATCTCACATCAAATTGGGCTAAGTTGACTATCCATCTTGATATTCTCTCATTCAGTGTAGATTTCTCGAAAAGATACTTAAGTGGATCCATCCGAGATACTACGAAGACTGTGTGAACGAGCATGTAATGTCTTAACTTGGTTGTGGCCCACCCTAATGCGAGGCACAATTTCTCAAGTGGTGTATAGCGTATTTCATACTCGAGCATCTTTTTACTCAGATAGTAGATGGCATTCTCTTTTCCTCCTACTTCTTGTGCGAGCATAGCCCCCATTGTCTCCTTGGTGACTGTTAGGTACAACCTAAGAAGGATTCCTAGGAGTGCTGGTGCTAATACAGGAGGATTAGCAAGATGGGCTTTGATCTTTTTAAAGGCTTTTCGGCACTCGTTGTCCCATATTATTGGCACATTCTTCTTGAGCTTCTTGAATATTGGTTTACATATTGTTGTTAATTTGGATATGAACCTACTTACGTATTGCAACCGGCCAATGAATCCCTGAATCTGTTTTTCGGTCTTGGGCGGTGGCATTCACATGATTGCCTTGATCTTGATTGGATCTATCTCTATTCCTCTAGAGCTAATGACGTATCCCAAGATTTTTCCTAAGGTGACTCCAAAAGCACATTTAGATGGGTTCAACCTCATGTTGTATTTTCTTAGCCTTTCAAAGAATTTTCTTAAGGCTACAAAATGTCTTGGGCGATCCTTTGATTTTACAATCATGTCATCTACATAGACTTCAACTTCCTTGTGCATTATGTCATGGAGTAAGGCAGTCGCTGCTCATTGGTAAGTAGCACCCATATTTTTCAACCCGAATGGCATCACCGTGTAACAGTAAGTGCCCCAAGGTGTTATGAATGTTGTTTTCTCCATGTCTTCTTCTGCCATGAGGATCTGGTTATACTCCGCGTATCCGTCCATAAATGAGAGAAGTGCGTGATTCGCTGTATTATCTACTAGAATATAATTGTGTGGTAAAGGGAAGTAATCCTTCGGACTTGCCTTATTTAGATCTCGATAGTCTACACACATTCTTACCCTTCCATCCTTCTTTGGAACTAGGACCATATTTGCGACCCATTCGGGGTATTTGGATACCCTGATAAAACCTGCAGTTATCTGTTTTTGTACTTCTTCTTTTATTTTAAGAGCTACGTCGGGTTTCAGTCGACGTAACTTTTGTTTTACAGGTTTCATTCCTGGAATTAGTGGTACTGTGTGTTGAGCTATTTCCCTATTTATTCCTAGCATACCTTCATATGACCAAGCGAATACATCAATAAACTCTTTTAGTAAATTAATTAAATTGGTTCTTTCATCTTTACTAAATGTTAGTCTGATTTTAACTTCTCTTTTAATGATTGGATCTTTTGAGATGTCAACCGTTTCAGTATCTTCAATTACCGGTGTTCTATTTTCAAGTGTATCTATTGCTTTAATTATTTCCTTTTCATTTTCATTGTTAGTTAAGCAATGCTCGTCATCTTGGGTTAAAGAGTGACACGAGGAGTAAGCAAATGAAGACATATTATTAAACTTGGAAACCATTACATCAAATAGAGATATGTCCGATGGGACTTGACTACTGATTATTCTAGGAGAGGGTGCTAAAACAGAAGAATTGGGGGAAGGTGCTATAGCTAGGGACTTATAAGACTCAATAGGGGAAGACTCTAACTCGGAATCTGACTCAGACGATTCTTCGAACATTGGTCCTTGTCCTGTTGTTATGGAGACCTTTCTTCCACTTGGAGTAGTCACCTTCACGGTCTTTTGCCATCCTTGAACTAGCCCATCTGCCGGAGTGATAAGCTTAGAAGGATCAAAACTATCACACTGTAGTACTGTTTGAATAAGCAAGGAATTATCTTCAACGTACGTTGGCTCATTCTTCTCATGCCCAAAGAAAAGTCCCATGACATTAAAGTCAAAACATGGAGGTGCTTTCTCCTTATGTATAGGAGTTAGGATATCATCCAGAAAGTTGCAATCCAAAAAGATTTCGAACCCAGGTTGTCTTGTCCCATTTTTGACAAAGGGTTCAGGAAATTCATGACATGGATAATCCTCTCCTTCTCTCATGAATCGCCCATTTAGGGTGAGAGGATAATGATCCATTGGGATTGCTTTCTTTTGGGTACGAGCGTTCCTACGTGCATTTGCTTTTTCCCGGGCTCGCTTAAGGTCTTCTAGAGTCGGGTCGAAACCAAGTCTAAAAGTGTCCAATTTAGGGAGGCCAGGTAGTCCCATTTGCTTCGCTATCTCTTTCTTCTTTCCAAGAGTCATTCCAAGAAAGTGTCCTTGTTTTCTAAGGATAGCATTTACTATCATATTGGAGTGGAGCTCATAGTGAAGAGGGGTCCTTTCATCTTCCTTAATTAAGGAGAACTCTTTGTTAAAGACCCACAAATCTTCGTCAACTTCATCATGCGCCACATTTATGATCGGATTCTCGATGGCTTTGATTCTCATTGGTGAAGTATCGATTGTAATAGGGATTCCTCCCACAATAGCTTTCACTTGTTGATGAAGGGATGAAGGGACGGCCTTTAGGTCATGAAGCCAAGGGCGTCCCAACAATAAGTTGAAGGATGCTTTAATGTCTACCACTTGAAAAGTAGTAGCACGTTCTACGACTCCTGCCGTTACATTCATGGTGATGGTTCCAAGAGCTTGGCGGCGAGTGTTGTCATAGGCTCTTATTACCTGTGTAGATGGAGACATGTCTTCATCCCTTATTCTCAACATTCTCGCAGTTCGAAGTGGACAAACATTAATTGCTGATCCATTATCTACAAGGGTCATTGGGATATTCATCCTCTTGCAGATTACTGTGAGATTTAAAGCTTTGTTGTGTTTGTCATCTTCTGGGGGTAAATCCTTGTCAGAAAAGGTTATCAAGTTGATAGGACTGGGAAGATCACTAGTGAGAAAGTTAGCCAACCCCTCAGGAGTGGTTTCAGAATCTATTCCTATTTTATCTAAAGCATTCATCACTGCCACCCTATGTTGATGGGATGTAGCTAAAAGTTTCCATACATTCATCTCGACCTTAGTCTTCTTTAGCTGCTTGACAACATCGTTGTCTTCTATGATGGGTATGGGAACTTGCTGAGTAGTAGGAATAGGTTGTTGTGCGGTAATTGGAGGTTGCATTCTCCCAGATCTTGTGAGAACGTCTATGGGTGAATCTTCTTCATCCCAAACATCGTCAAGTGGATATATTGTAGAGAGTGGGGTTTCCTCCATATCCTTGAGGTAGGCGTCCTCGTCATCACTGTCCCAAACTCTATTGATGGTAGCATCTTTCTCTTGAGGAATTTGGACTAACTTTTTATTATCAATCAGTTTTTGAATTAAATAGTTGAACTTGAAACAATGTTCTATAGTGTGTCCCCCTGATTGATGATATGGACAGTAGAATCTGTCTGTCCTCTTTAGTGATTCAAATGGTCTCGGTTCGAGAGGTTTGATCTTGCCACTCTCGGAGAGCATTTTGAACATATTTGCATATGTGGTCCCAATTACTGTGTAGGACTTATTGCTCCTTTTGGGTGTTTCAACTACTTGGAGAGAAAATGACTTCCTCTTAGTAGTCTCTATAGGTGTCACCTCTTCATGCTTACTTTGTTCTAATTTTGTGCGTTCAAGAACTTTTTTACACATGTCTATTGTTTTCCCCATTGTATATATGAGGAGCAAAACGTCTTCTTTAGTGGCCGGTTGTTGAATTGGGGCCCAATTATTCATGGCATCGAAAAAGATTTCCTCTTCTTCTTCAAGGGCATGAGTTTCTTTGACTGGTTTGATTAAAGATGACGGGTCAATACAATTTTCCTCATCAGAAATAGCCAAGGAGTCAGAAAGCGGTGCACTGTTGATACTTGGCTTCTTGCTTGCAGGAGGCACTAGGAGTTTATTGCTTTCAATCAAGTCTTGGATAGCTTCCTTTAGCTTCTAGCAATTCTCAGTAAGATGGCCCCTACCTTGATGGTATTTTCAGTGTGCGTTGGGATTCCAATTAGTCGTTCTCCTTTCGACTGGTGGATCCCCAGATGGTCGAATAGGAGTTATAAGACCTTTTGCATGAAGACGGTCAAATGCGGTGTCATAACTCATACCAATAGGAGTAAAGTTTCTCCTAAATAGTTTCTTTTGTCCTTGATTGTTCATGGCGAGGACTTCATTCAGATTAAAGGTGCTTACACTATTTGAGTGGGTGGTTTTGGAAGAAGAAGGATTGTCATTCTTCTTTCCTTTCCAGCCACTGTTGGAATTAGTGTTAGCAGCTTTTTGCTTTGCAAGGTCATCTTCAATATTAATTCCAATGTCATAAACGGCCTTGAAAGTATTCAAGTTGCTTTGATACTTGAGATGTTTGGAATATTTTTCCTGAAGATTCTTTATGAATAATCTCACAGACTCTTTTTCAGTAGGCTCCTCAGTCATCTTAGCGGAAGTTTCCCTCCACTTATTAAAGAAAGAAGTAAAACCTTCATTCTCTTTTTGCTGAAGTATCTCAAGTTCCCTATGATCAGTTTCAACTTAAAAATTACATTTATATCTATCAATAAAAGCGTTTACAATAGCATTCCAAGTAGAGTTTTTCTCTTTGTCAAGGGAAAAGAACCATTGCTGACAAACGGTTTCAAGAGATGGAGAAAATAATGAATGAAAGACTTTCCTATCAATCCCCTTTATATTCATTATGGTCTCGAAAGCCTTTAGGTGGAAATAAGGATTGTCTGTTGCCTTGAACCTAGGGATGTCATTGGCATTGAACTTTTGCGAAAGAAGCTCCTTGTCCACTGGGACCCCTTGTGAGCTGATGCCCTAGAATCTATAGTCATTGGAGAGTTTCCTCAAGCTTTCTTGCATGAGCTCCATTTGTTGTTGCTTCACAGGTTCATTGATTTGGTGACCCATGGTCTTCATCAATTCAGTTAAGTTGGCCACGTCCTTCCTAAATTCGTTAACTTCTTCCTGAGATGCCATTATCTTCTTAGATTTTCTTTTCCGACTAATTGGTTTGTCAAAAAGTAGTATTTGAACAAAGGTGTTGTCCTTGATTAATCGCCCTTCCTTTCTTGACCAAGCGCTGTAAATTAAACCATTTATTTGTTTTAATGACTTGACTCAAATTGACTCTGACTTTATTTGTTATATTTTTTAAAAAACAAAAAAAAAAGCAAAAACATAAGTTGTATATTTTGGGAATAATTTGTATATTTTGGGAATCAAGTGAGGGTTCAAACAAGTATTCTTTAATTTGAGGATTTATATCCGACTTACCCCCCTAAAAAAATGACGGAAAACACGCGCATACAAGACTCTCTAGACATGGTCAAGGTGTGACATATATATTAAGTGTGTGCTTTAATAGTGATTGTGAGTGACATGCTTTGACTCTTGTGTGAGACCATGGGACTATGTGCCTAGACTCAATTAAAACATGACTACTGTCATTAATAAACTGATTAAACCGATTAAGCAAACTAATTAATTAGACTCGTCATGAGGACTCGAGCAAAAACATGGATTGTCGTCGGAGCAACAAGACTATCGCCATACGTTAATGACCAACGCCAGACGACAACATTGTCGCCTGGCGCTAATCAATAGCACGTGGCGCTACAGTCCAAACCTATGCGCCATTGCTAGAACATTGGCCTGGGACTGTTTCAAGTATTTTTACTTCAAAGGGACAGGCCTAAAGTCACACTAAGTCAAGTTCGATCAATTTATTTAGACTTTAATCATTTGTTAATTAATTAATTAATTAATTTAGCAAAGTGCTTTAGTCATGAATTAGTTTATTTAAACTCATTCACAAATCAAACAAACAGTTAGTGAAAACACATATAAGTTATGCACAAAAAAATAATGCACAAGTAGTCAAATAGTCACAATATGATGCAATGAGTTTGCAACCTAACCATGGATCTAGTTCTCTAAAGTTCAGGATATGGGTTAGTCAAAGAGGGTCCATGGTTATGAGTCCGAATGCACCACGCGGAAGCTTTACCTTTGGAAGGCTTGGCGCGAGTGGATGGGACTCGCTTCCACGGTTTGGTGAATTCAACAAACTCGGATGTACCCTTTGTTGCCAGGAGCGTTCGATTGGGTAGATGTAGTGTGAATTCCCAAAGGGTTATGGCCATATATAGAACACATATGGGTTTCAGAAAAAAGGAAAAAACTCAATAAGGAAGTAAAATCGAGCAAACAGTACTAGAAACTAGTCAAAACAAGAAGGTAGATTTCTGGTTCGGTATTGGAAGTATGCATCGCGAGAAAATAGTGTCTTTCGCCAGACGATGGAATTGTCGCCAAGCGATAGAGCCATCGCTTGGCGATGGCGCTGTTTTCTCGGTGCTAATTCCTACATGTCTCGGCAGCTTTCTGTTCTTGAATTTTCCAGTTTTTCGTAGCATTATTTCGACTTTAGTTGTGAAAGATATTTCCCTAATTTCCTATGTGTAAAAATCCTATGTTTTTGACGCATTACAAATGGTCTTTCCAATGCGGACCTTTTTATGCATATGCCACAATGTTAATCAAAATTACGCACATGAAATACTTAGAACTTTTCGAGTCTCATCCAGTCATTCTAAAACACTGCCAAAATAAATTTTAGGAATTAAAATAGAAATCCTCCCCAGTGGAGTCGCCAAAAAAACTTTAGGGAATGTTTCAAGCATCTCACACTTACCCCACTATGATCATACACTTAAGCATGGTGGCGTCCAAAGGGAAGGAAGCTAGAGCAAAAGAGTCGCCAACAAGTTTTAGGAACTTGTAAACCGTTCACAGGGTGAAGGTTACACCCCTTCATGATCCATGGGATCGCTAACTCCATAGGTCTGGAACCATGACTGGATATTCGGGGATGAAGGTATAAATCTAACCTAGAAGAGATCCTGCCCTAAATATGCCTCTACTTTATTCTTCTTGTATCCATGTGCGCTTTCTGACTAACATACAACTAATAGATTAACCCTAAATCTGTTTAATGTATGTTGGTTGAATATTAATGCACAAACAAAACTATTATTAGTGATCACTTGAATTATAATCATATTAGCCTAAACAAGATTATTAATTATCTTATTAAGCGTGATTATAAGTACAATTTCCCTTTAATCCTGCAAGAGAGGGCGTGATCAAGCAATAACAACAATAATATCAAGCAACATAATAATCATCATAAGACCCTAGGCATGATACTAACAAGATTAATATCAAATCCTAGCATGTCACTAAACATTAAAGATCAAAGCTTTATTCCTAGCATAATACTAACATGATATAAAGAATAGGAAGCATCCTGATATTAGAAATCTTAATTATCATCCTAAACATGATACTAGGAATCAAAATAATCTATGCATGATTTCTATTTCAAAATAACAATTAAATTACTTACTTCGATGCCTCGTATCTCTTCCTAATAAAAAAATACACGCGTTAGTAACTTCAAGGAAAATAATAAAAAAACAATTAATTTAAATAATTGAACTAGTGATTTGGGACCAAACCCTCAGAAATTATCAACCATTCACGTCTAGGGTGACGACAACTTCGAACTTGGTTAGGTGTGTCTAGAACTCGTGAATGTGGAATTTTGTAGGAGGGGAAGGTTTAGAAGAAGAATAGAGAGAGAAAGCTTCTAGCTTTAGAGAGAAAGAAAAAGATGACGGTGAATTTTTGACTCTAAAAAAGGAGAGATACGACCCCTATTTATAGAAAAATAGTCCGAAAACAAATCAAGTCCTATTCGGAATAAAACTGGCATCTGTCGCCAGGCGAAAGACTCTGTCGTTTGGCGCTAATTAAAAGATAAAACCGTTTGTACGCAGAATCCTCTTCTTAATATGATTAAGAAGCAAATTCCGCGTTTATCAAATTAAAATCAGGTTTATCATAAAACA
Source organism: Chenopodium album (assembly GCF_948465745.1). Lineage (NCBI taxonomy): Eukaryota > Viridiplantae > Streptophyta > Magnoliopsida > Caryophyllales > Amaranthaceae > Chenopodium > Chenopodium album. The sequence continues at coordinate 8,736,045 of NC_137850.1, read as the reverse complement.
CTTATTTTATTCCAAATAAAACTCTTTAAAATATAATTATTAATCCTAATACTATTAGAATATAAAAGAACCTTCTAAATATTCTAGAAGATTAAAATCAATCCTAACAACTTTAGGAATAATAATTAATAGGCCCTTCTCTAGATAATTAGGCTGCATATAAAATTCAATTCGGGCCAAATTTAGTTTAAGCCATAACTTCCTCATTATTCATCGGAATTGGGCTTATGATATGTCGTTGGAAAGCTATTTTCGAGCCTAATACAACTACTCTATTATTGGACCCTTATCATAGATCAAACTAAATTGGAATGGCTATTTTCATAAATAGAGTATAAGAAAAGAAATGTTTTCAAAAACAGAAAGAGAGATATAAAACATCCACATCACTAGACTTTTCATACTTTCACTTCGTTCGACAATCAAATGACGTGAAAGGTATTCATCACTGGTTTTGGTTTTGGAGAGACACATTTGGGTGTCTACAAGTCCTCAGAAATGTCACTCACTTATTCCTTGATTTTGTCCATTGCGGCCACAACGACATTATTTTGTTCCATGGTGGAGACCTTGGTAGTGAGGGTTTGCATAGTGGAGGTGAGTGCCTAAATGGACTTGTTGTTGTTCTCGATGTCTTCTCTAGTAGCTATTGGAATGAATTCAAAATGAACTAGAGACGAGGATGGATTTCATGGAGATGATTGTGGAGGTTTCCTTGTACGCCTCTTAGGTTTAAGAGGTTGTTGAGGTAGTGACTCGAACCATAACAATCTACCTCTTCTTCTCGACCAAGTGCTGCGATATTAAAAACTAACACACCTTTAATGACTAGACTCAACCTTGACCCATCCGGAAAAAGAAAAAGGCAAGAAATTTTTCGATTTTTTATATATAGAAATAAAAGTATGTATAGGAGGATTCCATCTGACTTACTCCCTAAATAAAACTGAAAAAACGACACAATACCTAAAGTACGGTTATGAATTACATGGTGCATGACTCGAAAAGTGTGTGTACTTGACTTGTGAGTTATTAGGTGAGGTTATGGACGCGTGTTATAACTGTACAGCTAGACATGACACTTAACGGGACATACAGACCGAAAGAAGACCAAAAAAAAGCTGACATGAACTTTTCCTGGGCACCGTGTCATGGTGCAACTGTCGTGACACGGTGCTTTATATCGTCAAGCAGCAAAAGCTACCGTGTCATGGCGCTATACACAATGGCGCGGCATTTCTGTCGTGACACGGTGCACAGGTCCAGGTCCAGTTTGTGATTTCAGATTTTATTCCATTTAAGTCAGTACTAAACACTACGTGAAATTAAAAACCCTCGGTCAGGTTAGTCCAATAAACAAACACGCTTAGGGTTAGTAACAAATAAATCAAGTAGCACTTAGTCATGATGATGCAAAGAAAAATTTCGCAACCTAAGGTGAAGATCTATGTTCGACTAGGGTCAAGCTTTTCGGTGTCAAAGGGTACCATGGTTAAGAGTTTGGACCTGTTAGCAAGGCAACCTCCGTTGAGGGTGAATGCTAACGGGCGGCTCCGTGAGTTCGTGATGAAATCGAATTCGAATCCATGGTTTGGGTGAATTTAATGACTCAATGAACCCTTATTGCCATGAGCATTTCCGGGTTAATAGAGCTTAAATTTCCCGGGGCTAAAACCCATGTAGACCACATACGGTTTTTCAGAAAAATTTAACGAAGCCGACTATGATAAAGAAAATAAAGTCACTGGAAAGATTTCAGGACTTCCGCGACATGGCAGGAAGCACCATGACACTACAGTCAAGTCGTGGCGCGGTACTCAGGAAATTTGACCGGTGCCTCTGTTTTCTTCGTTCGCATCAGGTTATTCGATTTTTCCTACGGGTAAACCTAAAATACGACGTTAAAACGTCTATGCATATGCAAAAATGCCAATTTAATCACGCGAATACTTTTCAAGAATCTTTCAAGTCTCATCCACTCATCTTAATTAAATACCGATCACTCAAATTGATAAAAAACCAAGAATCCTCCCCAGTGGAGTTGCCAAATTGTAGGCGTCGTTCAAAATGCGCCTACGTTAGCATGTTGTGAATATGCTCGGCACTCTTAGGAAGTGGGAATTGACATATACGATTAGGGACAACGATTTAGGACAAATAAAGTAAGGAGCCGCCAACAAGTTTGTAAGGAACTTGTAAACCGTTCAAGGATCTTAAAAGGCAACCACGATAAAGGGATAACTAAAGGCAACAATGATTGAGCTGTTGTGAAGGTTACACCCCATTCATAATCCATGAGATTACTAACTCCATATGGTTCGGAACCATGATAGGAGGATTGGGGATGATGGTACGAAGTGAGTCATGGAGTCACATTCGCCCGTATTGGCCTCTACTCGATTCTTATTGTAAAAAGTGATTCTTGCGATCTCAAAGGCATGCAAACAAAATATTTAATTTGCTCCAAACTATTATTATGCTAAATTGGTTGAATATTAATGCAACATATATTTCTAAAATATTTTTTTATCACTCGATTAAACAACAATATTAAAAAGGAACCTAAACCGGTTGTCTAAATTATCTTATTAGGCGTGATTTTCAATTACATATTCCCTTTAACATGGAATATGGTGATCATAATAACAATAGAATAAAATCAACATTAATATTGGAAGCAATTCAACAATAATCCAACAATTAATATATGACAAACATAACAAAAATTGTTTAAAAAAATAATAGAAATAAAAGGAACATGATTCCTTACTTTGATTTTGTTTGCTTGCAACTACAAAATAATAAACGTGTTAGTAACTTCAAGGAAATTAATAGAACAATAATTGAAATTAAATTAAATTAAGGTTGATTTGGCGCCAAACTTTCAAACAGTTCTATCTTTCACGCCTTGGTTTAAGGATGGAACCTCAGGTAAAGTATGGACTCCTTGGAGTGCTTCAGGGAAGTATTGTGAGATAATAAGGTAGGCTAATGTTTAGGCTAGAGCATAAAAGAGAGAAGAGAAAATTATTTGATGCCTCGAACTGCAGAAATGAGGCTCGTATTTATAGAAAAAAATTATAGGGGGATGCACAGAACCCTAGAGCTGCAGATAAGCCCTAATATGGGCACCGTGACACGGTCACTAGGCACCGTGTCACGGTAATTTCTACCGTGGCGCGGCACAAAGTTTTTCCTTGAATACGTCTAAATTAATAAAGCGCGTGAAGAGCTGTACGCGGAGAGTACGCAAAAAAATCCCGTGTCGAGGTATGTGCACCGTTACACGGCAAAGGACACAGCGACGCGGCACTATCCACCGTGGCACGGCACGTGGTGCTATGTAACGGTGTGCAGTTTTTCCTGAAATCCGTCAAAATTCACTTTTAGCCTAATTTAGCTCGATATTTTTAAGTGTCGTTTCATAATTTTGGGCTATTTAGATTTATTATATTAATTAATCGGGCTCAATTAATAATATAAAATGAATTTAAAGGGTTCGGGCGAAAAAACAAATTTGACTATGCTTTGACTAAACATTAGGGCTGACCCGTTGACTATTTAGTGAGCTGAGTTTGATTGAACATGAATTTTAAGCACTCTCGGGATTAAATACTCGACCTGACCAATAGTGGCTGTGAAAGGTTGTTCATCATCGGGTTTGGTTTCGGGGAGACATTTTTAGGTGTCTACACGACGCCTCTGTATTCTATCTCTTCACTTAATTTAGAAAGAGTGTGTTGACGCTTAGATTACCAAGAAATATAAGATTGTCACCCAAAAAACAACGGTGATCGGAAGTGGAGCGTGGAGTGTCGGGACACCCGCCCCAATCTGCGTCAGTATAAGTAATCAAGTTCTTAGGAGATGAAGGGTATAAATGTAACCAATGATCAATGGTACCCTGAATATACCGCAGAATATGTTTCAATGCATCATAATGAGCCTCTCTGGGATCATGCATGAATAAATAAACCTGTTGAACTACATAAGCTATATAAGGGCGAGTAAAAGTGAGGTACTGTAATGCACCTGCAAGACTGCGATAGTGTGTTGGAACATGAAACTTAGGTCTTGAATCTGCACTTAGTTTGGATTGAGTATCTACTGGAGTCTGTGTAGGTTTACAACTGCTCATACCTACACACTCAAGAATTTCCTGTGTATATTTTTGCTGTGATAGAAACAAGTATGAAGGAGTACGAGTGACAATAATACCCAGAAAATAATTCAATAGACCTCAGTCAGTCATCGGAAACCTGTTCCGTAAGTGAGAAATACTACTCGCACGTAGTATATCTAAGGATGTATCCAACACAGTTCATCAACATATAGCAGCAAATATGCCATATCATTCACATGTTGAAAAATAAATAAAGAATTATCCATTTTAGCAATGACAAACACCATCTGCAGAAGATAGCTAGCAAATCGCTAGTACCAAGCTCGCGGAGCTTATTTTAGGCCATATAGAGCTTTACGAAGTCTGCAAACATAGCCAGGAAATCTCTTGTCAACAAAACCAGGGGATTGATGCATATATACACACTCGTTTAAATCACCATGCAAAAAGGCATTTTTTACATCAAGTTGGTGAATAGACCACTTACGAGTCATAGCCAAACTCAACATTGTTTGAATAGTGGCCGGTTCAATAACCGGGCTAAATGTTTCATCACAGTCAACACCTTCAACCTGAGACCTGCAATCACAAACTAAACGAGCTTTGTGTCTTTCGAGATCACCATTAGCTTTCAATTTATGACAAAATAACCACATACAATTTACAATATTCACCCCCGGAAGTCGAGGTACCAAGTCTCATGTCCCATTTTCAATTAAAGCATTATATTCATCACACATTGTAGCATTCCAATTAGGGTCAGAAAGGACTTGTTTGTGATTTTTTCGGGAGAGGGGATCGGATAGAAATGATTAAGCTATACTTGGGGTTAGTTTTAACAATGTCGTGTTTTGACCAAGTTTGTATAGGGGGAGACATAGGTGGAGGTCGAGTTGGAGTGATTGGAGGGTGGCCATGGAGTGGAGGTGAAGTGTAGGTTGCATCATGAGTGGGGCTGCTAGTAGGGGAGACGGAGTGGTGCGAGCTGCTAGCAGGGTTGGCTGGGCTATGAAGGGTGGCCATGCCCGAGGTCGCATCCGCTGGCTGTGCGTGGCAGCAACACCAGATAGATTGCTCCGTAGGCTGCCTGCGGTATACGACTGTGTGTCGTGGCCTGCCTGCGAGGGGGGCTATACTGGGTTGGTTGGCTTAGCAGGCTACTCCGTTTGCGGGCTCCCTGCGGTGTGCAGATGTGTGTCGTGGCCTACTTGCAGTGTAGGTTGTCCTGCACGATTAGAAGCCAAAAAATTCTAAAAATTAGGGGAGGGGTCACCAACACTAAGAAAATCATAATCGGTGGCATGGAAGTGACCAATATTACGATAAGGAAGAGTGTTTTCATCAAAGGTGACATGTCTAGAGATGATGATTTTGTGAGTGGTAATATCTAAACAACGATATCCCCTATGATCGGCCGGATAGCCTAAGAAAATGCACAGTGTAGATCTATGTGGAAGTTTGTGAGCCATGGTGGCCGATAGGTTTAGGAAACAAAGACACCAAAACACTCTAAGATGACTATAGGACAGGACACCCCAAAAAAAGCTTGAGCCAGAGTTATTTGTTAAAGAGTTTTGGTAGAAAGGATATTAGGAGATATGTGGTCATTTCTAAGTAGAGGTGTCCACCGTGCGAGTCGTGCGATCTGGGTTAGGGTTAGGTGGGTCGCGGGTTGGGGTTTCATGACACACGACATGACACACATTAGGTAGGGTGGGCCGGGTCGTGGGTTGGGTCGGAGAAGTTGGACACACCAGGGTTAGGTTCGTGGGTTAGACGGGTCGTGGGTGGGTCGAGTTGGGTTCGTGGGTTAAACGGGTCGTGGGTGGGTCGAGCTGGGTTCGTAGGTTAGGGTGGGTCAAAGGGTGGGTCGAGGTGGGTTTGGGTGGGTCAAAGGGTGGGTTTGGGTTGAGCTGGGTTAGTTAGTTAGGGTCGGGTGGGTTCATATGTTAGGGTCGGGTGGGCCAAATGGCTAAATGGGTTGTGTGGTGTTTTAATTTTTACAAAATTAACAATTTGATGGCTTGCTCTTAATTAAGATGCTTACGTATCCTTATATCACAAAATAAGGAACCAAAGCCAACGCAGTTCTTATATTGTACTAATTTTGGAATTTGGGGGGGGGGGGCTTGGACCTATCTTTAGAAAATTAAAATTTAATTTTGCAATTAAATTCTAATTTTCGAAAAATAAGTTGCCTACGTATCCCGAAAGAATCAAAGCCCACGTAGTTCTTAGCGTACCTTATTAAGACTTTTCTAGCCACCCATGTTTGTTGCATCATCATCCCCAGAAGCTGCATCATCTGTTGACGACTCCAATATCATCACAAGATCATCTTCATCGTCTTCGTCTTGCTTTAAACCTTTAGTTCTTCTTTCAGCTTGATCCCAATCTTTCTTACAAACACAAATTTGAATGCTTTCCGGAGTTACGCGAGATCTTTTTTCATCTAACACTCTTCTACCTGCACTAAAAGCAGACTCGGAAGTAACAGATGAAGCGGGAACTGCAAGTATATCTTTTGCAATTCTCGCTAATATAGGAAAACTTTTTTGATGTTCTTGCCACCATTTTATAATTTGAAAGCTGTTGTTGGTCTCATGTTGATATGACAAATAATCATTAATAACAAGTGTGGAAGAAGATGATGATAAGAATGATGTAGATGCTTTGTGTTTTTTTTTCATAACTTTATCAAGAAAACCAAATCTAGAATCGGAAGTACTAGTATTAGTTGGTGTTGCTAAATCAAAACCATAAATAAATGCATAATGATCATAAAGGTCTTCCAAAACAGATTTGCATTTGTTAATATATTCACTAACATCATAACCGATACCTAAACTTGTATAATAAAATTCTAAAAGATTTTCCAAACCTTCAGCTTTGACACTGGGGTCAAGAATAGCAGCAATTCCGTAAATAATTGGAAATTCACTAAAATAAGTATGCCACTTACGTTTCATGCTATCAAGAACGGGGCGAAGTTCATCAATCTTCGTATGCTCTTCGATGGTGTGAACAACTTTAACACACTCAATTACGACTAAATGAATGTTAGGCTCATAGATATAAGAGAAAATATGAGTTGCACTATCAAAAGCATTTAAAACATCACGAACAAAAGAAGCATTAGTTCATTGACTTTCGGTTAATAACTCAGTAGGATCAACACGAGTCTCATTGTAAATTTGGGTCAAAATATCACGATACTTTATAGCATCATTCAACAAATTGAAAGTAGAATTCTAACGGGTAGGGGTATCAATAGACCATTGTCTTTTCTTAAGACCTCTTTCTTTACACATAGCTATGTACTTTCTTCTAACTGACTGAGTTATCCTAATCCATTTTATAACTGTTCTAATTGGGTTTAGAAATGGTTGCAACTCAGCGAAACCCTCTTGAACAGACAAATTCAAAATATGAGCACAACATCTAACATGCAAGAGACTACCACCCAACAACAAATGCAACTCGGAGTCATTTTTCAAATAGTCAATACACTTTGTGTTTGCAATTGCATTATCAAGAGACAAAGAAAAAACTTTATTATTCAAGTAAAATTCTTTTAAACAATCCAAAATACGAACTTTGATGTTAAAACCGGTATGCCTTTCTTCCATAGCTTGAAAACATAGTATACGTTTATGAATAAACCAATCATCATCCACCCAATGAGCAGTAATGCAAAGAAAAGGTTCGCCCATACTAGAAGTCCATGTATCACTTGTAAAACTAACACGGCCATCAAAAGTACGAAATAATTCAATCAAACCACTCCTATACTTATAATAAGAAGTTTGTGTATAACATCTTAGGGTATTTCGGGGGACACGAGTAAATGCAGGTTTTAATGCAACTTTATTAAAATGCTCAACATTTGCATTTTCACCATAACTAAGGGTATTCATTAGCAGTTACTAAAGTACTCATTTCATCAATCATTCTATCTATATTATAAATGAAAGGTGTACCTCCGCCTGGTAGATGGTTCATGTATCCACCCAATTGTGTTTGGACGAGCATCCCACCCCCCCTAGAAATACGGGGGCCATTTTCGACAAGTTGTGTTTATTTTGCAAATGCCGAGTCAAGGTTCGGGTTCCATCTCCCGTTTTCCAATTATATGACTTGACATTTGCACCTAGCGCCTTGCAAACTAGGCATGTACACGTGAACCTCTTTGGTTGACCGGGTTGCCATCCCGGGGGTGTAACTTCAACTCGTTCAAAATGTTTCCACACCCAAAAAGTTTGTGCTCGACCTTTACTTTCACTGCCACCACCTTTCATAAATCAAATTATTAAAATTAATTTTTAACGCTATTTATGAAAATACACTTTTAAATTTAAAATATTTTAATTATAATAATTTAAATGCATTTTTCATGGTGATTATAAATTATAGAAAATTGGAAACTATACTAACTTTATAATCATTAATAATAGTGTTAGTTTTTTTTTTTAAAAAAAAAAAATATTCATAACAATAAAAATTAAATTAGAAATTACCTTGAGATGAAGGTTGAGATGTTGGTTGCAATGGAGGTGGCATAGTTGAACTTCATGATTGGTGTGAGAAATGTTGTGGTGGAGACGTTTGAATATTTTGCCAATCTCCTAAACCATAATCTCCATATTCATTGACAAATTGGTTTAAATTTTCCGTATTAATTTTATACGAAAAATTTGCACCACCACTCCTTTGGCCACCACTTCGACCACCACTTTGATTCCTTCCCATTCCTCCTCTTGAACCCTTTTTTTTTAATGATTACTAACTATAATATGGAGAAGATTTTTTTTTTTTTTTGAGAAATTGTTTTTAAGAATACTAATAATAATATTAAGGAGATTTTTTTTAACAAAAATAAACTCTATATAACACTAAATAACACTAGAGATTTTGAGAACAATTAAGAATTTTTTAATAAGAGAGAAAGAAAGCTTGAGTTGTGTGGAAATTGAGTGAAAAAGAATTGGTATTTATAGGAAAAATGAGGATGGTCTTACAATTAAAAAAAATACTAGCCTTCCTTTAAAAAAAATAAAAAAAAATAAAAAAAATAAAAACTAGCCAGTACATATATAAAAGTTACCTTTAGATTTCATAAAAGTTGTCATCTTTGAATTTTTACATAAAGACACCAAGTAGCCATTAGAACAAAGTAGCCGTTGGATACTTGGATTAGGTGGGTTGGGTAGGTTGGGTTGGCGGGTTGGTGGGTCGGGTGGGCTGGTGGGTTATGCGGGTTGGTGGGTCGGGTGGGCTCGTGGGTTGGGTGGGCTCGTGGGTTGTGCAGGTTGGTGGGTTGGGTGGGCTCGTGGGTTGTGCGGGTTGGTGGGTTGGGTGGGTCGTGCATGATGGGCCGAATTGGGTGGGTTCGTGGGTTGGGTGGGTTGAATCATGTGGGTCGAAGTGGGTTGAACGAGTTGGGCCGAATCACGTGGGTCAAAATTGGCTGGGTCAAAATGGGTTGGGCTACAATTTTTAGACCCACGACACAACCACCTTTGTAGAGGGGTTGTGCCGGGTCGGATTCGAGTTGGGCCCATTTGACCCACAAGCCGTGCGGGTCAGGGTGGGCTGGGTCCAACCCGGCCCACTGGCCACCTCTATTTCAAAGGCAAAGTGCCAAAAAGACGGTTGGAGTGAAGCATGAAAGAGAGGAGTACGCTTAACATTATTAAGTGTACGAATCATGCATTCGGCTTTTCTGTTTTGAGATGAGGTGTGAGGACAAGAGAAGCGGAAAACCAAACCATTTTTCACACAAAATAATTTCAACGGATCAATAGAAAAACTTATGACCATGGTCACTTTAAAAGGACTTTATGGGACGATCAAATTGAGTTAGAACATATTGACGGAAATTAAGGAAGGTTTGGAAAGCTTGAGACTTGTAAACAAGAGGAATAGTCCACACATAATGAGTAAAATCATCCAATAAAACTAGGTAATATTTGTGACCTTTTTCACTACGAATAGGAGAAGTCCACAAATCGGCATGAATAATGTCAAAAGCAGAAAAAGTAGTACTATTGGAATTATGAAACAGCAAGTGAGTATGCTTTCCTAATTGACAACCTACGCAAATATTGGAGTCATGCTCCTTACTACAATCAATGAAACTTTTACTTCTAAGATAATTAAAAGTAGGTGCTCCAGGATGCCCTAAACGGTTGTGCCATGTGGAAGGAGATAAAGTTGTGAGAGAAATGGCTAGACAAGTTGACGGTGGTGCTTTGGTCACATGATAGAGATCCTCGCTACTATTGCATCTGGTTATTAGATTCCCCGTTCGAAGATCCTTCACAGAAAAACCACTAGAATCAAACTCTATAGACACAGATTTATCAGAAGTGAATTTTCTAACAGAAATTAAATTCTTGATAATTTAAGGGGCTAAATACACATCACCCAAAGTCAAAGATATATTAGCAATAGTAGAATGACCATAACCCGTAATTGGAATGCGTTAACCATTTTTCACTTGAATATAATTATTTGTGCTTAAATTGGAAAGGGGTAAGAGAGTACCGGCATTATTCGTCATGTGGGAAGTTGCTCCAGAATCCATGTACCAAGCCGGATCATAATTCTGGAATCCCATAATTGCAAACGCATTGCCTAGCTCAGTCATAGTCATGGCCGAACCGTACTCCGAGCCTTGTTGATGCTGTTGTGGGGGCCCGGAGTAGTATGCTTGTGATGGCTGGGCATGCTACGGCGGAGGGCCAGGCCTAGGAGACGCTGCCCACTGCTGATGTTGTGGGTGCGAGTACGAAGCATACCCCCATTGTGGGGCTTATTGTGTGGCCTGGCCGTAAGCTGCTGGTCCAGCTCACAGCTGTTGTGGCGTGCCCCAGGCTGCTGCGCCTTGCTGTTGTTGGTGGTGGTATTGTTGTTGTGGACCCCGACCACAGTCTCGCCCTCGACCTCGACCACCAGTGCCACCTCTCCTCACTACTACAAAAATACCTTTAAAAGTCTCCCTTTTAGAGTCGCATGTTAAAAATATGCGACTCATTAGCCTTTGAAGTCACCCCTTATAGATGAGGAACACTATAGGTTGTATAATAAGTTCAGAAAAAATGTAAAGTGTCGCCTGATTATTATTGTGACTCATAAATGTTTAGAGTCGCCTCATATAAATTAAGTGATGCGTAAGGTTATTATATGAATAAAGCTAATAAGTCTAATACATCGCCTGAAATTAATATCTGACTCATAAGCTTTAGGAGTCACTTGTTATAAATTCGACAACACATTAGGTTGTATTAGAAATTATAGAAATAAGTCTAGAGTGTCATATGTTTTGGCATGTGACTCTTAAACCTTTGGAGTCGCCTCTTGTAAATAAGGTGATGCGTCGTAAGGTTTGAATATGAATTTATCTAGATATTTTAAATCATCCCTTAATTAGTATATGATAAACTTACATATTTTAAGAGTTACTTGTCTTGTATATATGAGTGTCATAAATCAATGCGTAAGGTTGCCTCTTACATTTGAATAGTAAAACTGTTATTGGATGTTACTTCCTCCGAATCTAAATAATTGAAACAGTCAAACTTGATTCTTAATACATGCTGGTTTGATCTTGTATCTATAATAAAAAATGTTGATATTATGAAAATTTATATTAATAACTATTTCACAATATATTTCATAAAAATATTTGTTTTTTTACATGTTACTAACAAAGCAATGGTCAAACTTAGTATATGAATAGTGTAAAAAGTCAAATGTATCAAATATTTATGAACGGAGTGTGTAACGTGCGACCCATAAACATTTTGAGTCATATAATACGAAGTAACATTTTACGTTATCTAATATTGAGTACTCCGTCCGTCCCTTATTTTTACCCCAATTGGTACATTAGATTTTTATACTACTAAGAGATTAAGTAATACATACAATAGTAATTTAAAAAAATAATAATAAAAATAAATAAATAAACTAACTAAATTCATATACTATTAAAAGAAAGTTTGTACCACACACAAAAACACAAAAAAAAATAAAATAAAAAAATTGTAAAAGAGTACAAAAACTTTTGCATGCCCCCGGTTTACAATAATTTTATTGTACATCGAACATTTTGCGAAAAGTGACCCTTTTTCGTACTAAAGTGACCCTTTTTCTTTTACAAAAGTGACCCATATTTCACAAAAGTGAGCTTTTTTCACAAAAGTAACCCTTTTTTTCACAAAAGTGACCCTTTTTGTCACAAAAATGACCCCTTTTTTTCACAAACGTGACTTTTGTTTTTCACAAAAGTAACCCTTTTTTTCATAAAAGTGACCTTTTTTTTAAAGATAAACAGCAACGAAAAGACAAGATAAACAGCTAATTTTAAAACAGTAGCAGAAATGAATAGTACTAAAAACCTTGAAGAAAGTGAATGACTCGATTAGAGAGAGAATGATCATCATCTTTAGTTCCATGGCAGACATCTTTTATACAATCATCTTCCTCAGATTCATCATCTTCAGTCTCGTAATCATCATCGTCAATCAACTCACATTCATCTCCACTAAATCAAATTCAAACTTTTCATTCTTCAAAATTTTCTGCAAAAATCAATCAAATTCAATAAATTTCACAAATATCTTCAAATTCAGTAAATAATTTATCATTTTCAAAAAAAAAAAAACAAATGAAAATTGTTATACCTAGAAGATGGAGCAGAATCGGAATCGTCGCCATTATTGTCAGAAGAAGAAGATGAAGAAAGATTACTCAAGACGTTCTTTCCTTGGTAGGTTGCCATTGCAGATATTATAGCATTATAGAGAGAGAAAGAGAGGGGAATAGAGCGGCACGTGGAGTCCAAACAAGCCAATTTACAATAATGATATTGTACATCGGATTTTAATAAATTTTTGTGAAAAGAGTATTACGTTTTTTTAATCAAAAAATAAAGTAAAGAAAGTCATTAGAATTTTTGTAAAACAAAAGCATAAAAGTTCAAAACCCTTGAAAAGTAAAAACTATTCATCTTCTAGCTTTGTCATTACCGTGCTTTCCCATGCAAACCAAACCCGAGAAACATAATTCCCAATCAAACCCCAATAACAAAATTGTGCTCAACCCCAGCAACCCAATTTTCAAGCATTATTCTGATAATTCTGATGGTGGGTCTCATCTAATATTTTGTAGAAGCTTCAAATTCGAAGGTAAGATCTGATAAACCGTAATTTCATCTATTTATACATGGGTTATTATAATTTTGGTGTTTTAGTTCATCAAAATTCATTTTCTTGTTATTTAAATTAGGCTGAATTCTTTTTTTTTTTTTTTTTTTGGACTATTATGCTCAATGGAATTTCAATATTTTTGGGGTTTTTTCATGGAGTACGGTTATGTTGGACCATTTCATGTTGATTATTGATGTGATTTGTAAATCTTGGACTTAATTTTCTTAGTTGACATTGATTTGATATTTTCAACATGTTTAATTATTCTTTTTGTATACCACTAGAAATTTATAAAATTAAGAAAGATGAAGATTATGCATTCCTTATTAGTTTGACATCTACCAAAATTGATTTTTCAATTAATTTATTAGTTTGACTATATAGATGAAGATTATGTATTCCACTATATAGATGCTTGTATCAATTATATAATTTATTGATAAAAATATTTTGATTCTGATGCATATATGGTAGACACTACGATGTGACCTTGTGCTATAACATACTCTACTACTAATAATAAAAAAATCTAGAATGAGTTCAACCAGAGTGATAAGGACTCTGTCAAAAAGTCATATATTATTTAAATTCTTGAATATTGGTTTATGAGATTTAATGTTTATTAATTAAATATATGTGGGACATGTCTTTGGTAGAGATTAAATGGACAAAACTTGGATTACACGAAAGCGTACTACGCCTGAATTTCAATAAGGGGTTGAAGTTTTTATTCATTTTGCCGTGATACATAATATTAAAAAGGGGGGGGGGGGGAGAGAAAATATGTTGTCTTTGTAAGACTTGTGGAAATATGGGTATGGTGTCTAATGAAAATGAACTATAAGATCACATTTTTTGTAATGGGTTTTTAAAGAATTATACTGAATGGATTTGGCATGTTGAGGGAATAGTAGATGGTGATATTAACTACGATGATAATGTAGTGGGCTTAAATAATGTTGATGATGATTATGAAGATAATCAGTTTGATGAGATGTTACTTGATACGGAGGAAAATATGCATGAGAAGGGACATGTTTTAGATAGTTTATTAAGTGATGCTAATAAACCTTTGTATGATGGTTGTTCCAAGTATACTAGACTTTCTAGTGTACTAAAGTTGTTCAAATTAAAAGAAAAACATGGGTGGAGTGATAAGGGTTTCACAGATTTTTTGGAATCATTGATAGATATGCATGCTTCCCGAAGGTAATGAGCTTCCAAGTTCTAAATACCAAGCAAAGAAAATGTTGTGTCCAATGGGTTTAGATTCTGAGAAGATACATGCTTGCCCAAATGATTGTGTGTTGTACCAAAAAGAGTACAGTGACTTGCATAAATGTCTAAAATGTGGGACATCATGATATAAGGGGAGCAATGATGGTGAAATTGTCAAAGGAGGGGCTCCTGCCAAGGTGCTTTGGTATTTTCCTATTGTGCCAAGGTTTAAACGTTTGTTCACTAATGTCAATGATGCAAAGAATCTAACATGGCATGCTAATGAGCGCAAAAAAGGCGGAATGCTTAGACATGCAACAGATTCCCCACAATAGAATCATATTGAATGATGAATTCAAAGAATTTGGTTGTGAAGCAAGGAATTTAAGGCTAGGCTTATGTACTAATAAAATAAACCCATTTGGTAACATGAGTAGCAAACACAACACCTAACCGATTCTGTTGGTGATTTATAATTTACCACCATTGCTAATTATGAAGCGTAAGTACATTATGTTGTCATTATTGATTTCAGGACCTAAGAAGCCAGAGAATGACATAGATATATACTTAGCACCATTGATTGAGGATTAAAAAAAGTTGTGGGATGAAGGCGTGTCTATGTTTGATGCTTATCGAAATGGGCCTTTTACATTGCATGCCATGCTTTATTACACAATTAATGATTTTCGAGCGTTTGGGAATCTATCTGGTCACATGACTAAGGGATATAAAGCATGTCCTATTTGTGAAGATGATACGAAAGCTATTCATGTACCGAAAAGTAAGAAGCTGTCGTATAAAAAGTATAGGATATGGCTTCCTCGTAATCATCCCTACCGTAAACTTCGAAAGGCATTTGATGGAAAACCCGAGCATGGAACTGCTCCTATTCCTCTAACAGGGAAGCAAGTTTATGAGCGGGTTAAGGACATCAATTGTGTTTTTGGCAAACCTTACAAGGCTGCGGGTGACAATGTTTGCTACAAAACGATGTCTACAATTTGGGTCTTGCCGTATTGGAAACATCTATCGGTGAGACATTGTATTGATGTCTATATTACAAAAAAAATACGATTGGGAAAAGGTATTAAATAAATATTTATTTTTATAAAATTAGCGGTTGTTTATGTTACATGCATGTATGTATTACTAATATCTATTTATTTTGTATGTAGCATTTCTCTCTTGAACCATTTACTAAGGAGGTGTCGATGATATTCGAGAAAGATGGTGTAGATTTTTTTATGATAAATGTTTGTAGTTTAATGAGGATGAAGCTAGTACTCAAAAGTTCGCGAACAAAGTTATTTCAGTTTTTTTTCTTCGTTTTTTATAGCACTGATAATTTTTATGTATACTCATTTTATCAGAAAATTTTCAATTATTGATATATTTTAGTTATTTTGTCTTTATTAGTTTAAATTAATCAAATACCGTTATTTTTTATTTATTCATTTTTATGATTATAGATGAATTTAATATTATGCATGTTTAGGATAGCTGCACGTAGCAGCCTACATTACATTATACGCATCGCCTCTAATAAATAGGTAACTCATAATTTTTACCATACGCACCGCCCCTAATAAATAAGTGACTCATAAATTTTACCATATGCATCGCCTTTCCTAAATAAGCAACACATAATTTTTATTACGGCTATTTCACCAAATGCCACTGAGTAATTTAAAAATTCACCAAATGCCATTGGACTTTTCAGAATTCACCAAATGCCACCCAGTTTTTAAAAAATTCACCGAGTGTCATTAATGACCAACGGCCGTTAACTCCGTTAGTCATTAGGGGTTAATCATGACACATGTCATGATATAATTGGTCAATTTATCTTAATTCATAAAAATTAAAAAAAAAAAAAACAAAAAATTAAAAAAAAAAACAAAAAATAAAAAAACACAGCAACAACACCAACAGCAGCGACAACAACAACACCAACAGCAGCGACAGCAACCACCACAGCCCAAACCAGCCATTAATAAGCCCACACTGCTGCTTCACCCCATCAACAACACCAACAGCAGCGACAACAACCATCAACAACAGCAGTTGCAACCACCAGCTCCACCTACAACCTTCACACAACCACCACCAGCCACAACAACAATAACGATAACAGCAACATCAACAACAACTTCCATCAGCCAACGCCAACAACATAAACTCCCACGCACTCCACCCCTGCTTTCCTTGCAACCACCCCGCAGCAACCAAACCAAACAACACCTCCCAACTCCAATCTCTCATCTTCTCACGCATCCACCAACACCAACAGCCACCTAGCAGCCAACAATTGCAACCCACATTCATAACCCCTAACATAATTCGAGCCACCCTAACCCCTATCCCATGAAAACTTACCACCCCAACCCCCTCTCCCATGAAAAATCCGACCATCCCTCCTCGTCCCTTGCAAAATTCGACCACCCCCTCTCCCATGAATTAATTTGTGTAAAGTTTGTTTTTTTTTGTTGAAATTGGATTAAAACCCAAGTAAATGGCTAATTTTGGGTGTTACGGGTTTCAACAAAAGGGGATAGGATGGGTTGCGGTTTTCAAGCGGAATGGGGGATGCGATTTCAGGTGGTGGTCGAGGTGGAGAAAGAGTCGGGACAGGGAGGGGTTGGGGGCCAGTTTAGGGTCGCCGGCGATTGGGATTTGGCGGTGGGTAGCGTTACGCGCAGGGGAAGGGGATTGGGAAGGTGGTGCCCGGCCGTTTTCCGGCGACATAAGGGTGGGGCTAGGGTTTGGTGGTGGTGAGGGTGGCTGGGAAAATTTTGGGGTTTTGGTTTTTTTTTTTTTTTAAATTTTGGGGTTTTGTTTTTTTTTTTTTTAATTTTTTGTTTTTTTTTTATTTTTATGAATTAAGATAAATTGACCAATTATATCATGACATGTGTCATGATTAACCCCTAATGACTAACGGAGTTAACAGCCGTTGGTCATTAATGGCAGTCGGTGAATTTTTTAAAAACTTGGTGGCATTTGGTGAATTCTGAAAAGTTCGATGGCATTTGGTGAATTTTTAAATTACTCAGTGGCATTTGGTGAAATAGCTGTTTTTATTATAATACATCGCATTTTTGTAAATAAATGACTTATAAAATAGACCTTACGCGTCGCCTCTAAAGTAATGTGAGACTCGAAAACTATATTTTTCAAGTCGCATCTAAAGAAACAAGTGACTCATAAACTATGTTGTAGCGACTCCTATACCTTATTTTATGCATCACCAATAATCAACCAATCGACTCGGAAACTACCCTAACGCGTCGGGTTATAAGCAACACATAAGGGAGGTACCTATTTTTAGAGCTGACAAAAGCTGAAAAAAGCGGGTTAGGGTTGAGGTTTTCGACTTGAAAACTTAAATGGGTTGACACGAACCCGTCACGAAAATTAAATGGGTTGACACGAACCCGTCACGAAAATTAAATGGGTTAGGTTAAGGTTGAAAATTTCAACCCGAAAATGACCCATATAACCCGAAAAATAAATTGGGTCATTATCAGATCGGGTCAACCCAAACCCGACCTGATAACCAACAACATTTAATTTTAAAAAAAAAAAAAAAAAAAAACAACCTTCAGTCAAGCCAGCCCAAATTCCCATAGAGTCTCCCTTATAAACTTAAAAACCCTAAAATCAACTCATTTTTCTCACTTTCTCTTTCTCCTAGTCGTTTTTCAGCCCCTCTTTATCTCTTAAATTTTCTCTCTCTTCAATCTTTAAAATCTCTCTCCATTGTTGTTCAAACCCTAAAATCCTCTCTAATTCTTGAATTCAACTCATTTTCCTCTCCTTCATAGTTTAAGTGTTTAAAGATTCACCACTTCAACCTACAAGGTAATTGCTATTTCGAATTTTTCTTTTATACGTTTTTTTTTGTTATTATAATATGTTTTTTTTTTTTTTAGATTTTTAACATGCTGAAAATTGATGTTGTTAAATTTAATTGTTGTTTAATTGTTTTGTTGATATGGATACGGTTTTGCTAAATTATACGGTCATGTTCATATAATTTTTTTTTAATTTCTTTTATATGGTCTTGAATGTCTATTGTTGTTGTTTTTCTATGCTATTCATAGCCTAATTTTGATGTTGTTTTTTGTTTTAATTGTTATTTAAACCATAATTTATATGATATTTTATTTTTTGTTTTAATTGTTGTTTGTATTTGTTATATTATTGTATTGTAGGGATTGAGTCCTTTATTATTGATGTTTGGTCTAATTGTTTTTAGCAGATTTGGTTCCTCACACGCCACAAACATTGCCCTTGCTTCAAGTCTCCAACATTGTACATTATTTGAGAATAAACATTGATTGCTTCTGAATTATGGTTTGTAATTTATTTAGTATACTATATTTTTGTATCTAATATTTAATTAGACTTGCTAAATAACTTAATTTAAAAATCAAGTCTAATCAGGTTAAATTTGGGTTGACCAGAACCCGACTACTATCAGGTCATTTTCAGGTCAAAATGACCTAATTTAAACACAGATAAAAAAATCAGGTCAATTCAGGTTACTATCGAGTTGACCCGAACCCGAAAATATCAAGTTCAAGTTAAGGTTCTCAACCCGAAAACTTAAATGGATCATGTTCGGGTTGAGGGGTAGCTGACCCGAACACGAACCTAACCCGACCTAATCCATTTGCCAGCCTTCCCTATTGTGTCTGTACCTATAGTGTCGCCCTTGAAGTGATGTGTAAGATGCTTTAGAGGAAACTCGATAGGGGTTTTTTGTAGTAGTGCTTGTCCGCCGAAGGGGCCCGCTATTGTGATGGGGCTGTGTTATTGGTGGACGCCGAGTTATTAGATTGGGCTACAAACAATGATGCAGCAACACTAGGGTCATTGGCGCGCCTCGACTCCTTAAGAATAGACGAGATCGCGTAGTGTCGAATAAAGGTATGGGCTCCGTTTGTTGTATCGTTGCAGCAACAATGTCGAAACCCGTACCCATAAGGCCTGAAACCAAGAGAATCTCAAGTTTTTGTTCCGACGCGGGTTGATTAACGTTAGCAAGTTGATCCTTCACATTTTTTAATTCCCGACAATATGATGCAATGTCAGGAAATTTGGAAAGATGCAATTGATTAAATTGATTTTCAAGATAAACGACCCTTGTAGTTTTGTTATCTTGAAAGATCTCCTTGAGTTTATTCCAAATTTGTTGCGTCGTACTCCCTCTACACAATACTGTTTCAAGTAAATCTTTAGAGGTTGTACCATATATCCAGTTTTTGACAACCGAATCGAGTCTCTTCCATAGTTCATCGGACACATCGCAGGCCTGTTAGTTTTAGGGTCTATATGATCAAGTACATTGAATGCATGAGCATGATATTCAAATAATTCAACCCAATTCGAGTATTGAATGTTGTCACGATCAAGAGTTAAACGAATCGAATTTCTGATATTATCAACTCTAAAAGCAGGATGAAATTCAGACGACAAAGATTCTCCATCCTTGGTCAATGTGGCCGGCTAGGTGGTGCTAGGGAAGAAGGGTAGGTGATGGCTAGGGCTTGGAAAGAAAACAGGAAAAAAAAAATTTTTGCGGAAGCTAGGATCATAACCTAGGCTGTGGTACAATGTTAGATAATGTAAAACTCCTTAGATTGGAGTGTCTTCCATTGATTTCAATATATAGGGTTCCTAGTATGAGACTATAGGCGTCGTTCGAAGCACGCCTACGTAAGCATGTGTGAATATGCTTGACACTCATAGGAAGTAGGAATTGACGTAAACGATTAGGGACAAATAGATTAGGGAGCCGCCAACAAGTTTTTAAGGAACTTGTAAACCGTTCACAGATCATAAAAGGCAACCACGATAAAGGGACAACGAAAGGCAACAACGATTGACCCGTGAAGGTTACACCCCATTCATAACCAATGAGATTACTAACTCCATATGGTTCGGAACCACGAAATGAGGATCGGAGATGATGGTACGAAGTGAGTCATGGAATGACATTCACCCGTATTGGCCTCTACTCAATTCTTATAGTGAAAAGTATTCCCTGCTATCTCAAAGGCATAAAAACAAATATTCAATTTTCTCCAAACTATTATTATGCTAAATTGGTTGAATATTAATGCAACGTATAATTCTAAAATATTATGATCACTTAATTTAATAACAAGATTAAAAAGGAACCTAAACCGATCGTCCAAATTATCTTATTATTAGTCGTGATTTTCAGTTATATATTCCCTTTAAACATGCAGTATGGTGATCAATAATAACAATAAAATCAACATTAATATTGGAAGCAATTTAACCATAATATCGTTAGTCAAATCAAATAATAACTAAACCCTAATCATTATACTAGCAATATAAAATAAACAAGTAATTAAATTAATTAATTACTCACATTTCGCGCACTCCTTTAAATTGCTACAGCATGAATAAATTGTTAGTAATTTCAATAAAAATATAAATCAAATTGAAATTAAATTAAATAAAAGTAGAGTTGATTTGGTCCAAACCCTCAGTTAATTACACCTTTAACGCCTTGGTTTAAGTATAGAATTTCGGGTGTTGTACCGACTCCTTAGAGTGCTTAAGGGATGTATGGTGGAAGGATAGGGAGGGTAGTGTTTAGGCTAAAGAGGGAGAAGAGAATGATTTTTGGTGTAAGGAGAGAGAGACTGATTTTTGGTGCCACAAAACTGCAGAAATCAGGTTTGTATTTATAGAGGAGACGAACAGGGGGATGCACGGAACCCTAGAAGAGATAAGAGCTGCAGAAAAACCCTAATTGGGCACCATGAAACGGTGTTGGGAACTGTGACACGGTACAGTTCACCGTGGCACGGTGAAGCACACCGTGTCGCGGTATATAATTTGTCTAAAAATGTGTCCAGATTCATAAGCGCGTGAGAAAAAACACGGAATAGAGGAAAGCACCGTGTCACGGTATGTGTACCGCGACACGGTGCAAAATGCTGTGTATGCGACGCGGCAATTTAGCTGTTGCGCGGTAATTCCAGTTTTTTGCACGTTTTTAAAACTATGATAACTTTTGATCCGTTAATCGTAATAAGGCATATAATATATAATTGGAAATCTTATCACGTCCACTTTCTAAACTAATTAGATTCAGGTCAAAATCATTTGTAAATTTTAAGATATGGCCGTTTTAGTGAAAGGGTGTCGGTTTTGGGCCGAGTTTAGTATTTTGCTCAAATCTTCTTCCTTTTAAATCGGAATTTGGCTTATGATATATCGTTGGAAATATTATTGAAAGGCCTATACAAAAAAATAATAATTGGATCAAAATTATAGGGAAACAAAAACATTTTCTCTCGGTTTATGATGCAGACACAAAAAGTAGAAAATAAGTTACGATTTGGGGAAATGGGCTAAGAATTGGGTTCGTTTATGAAATGTATTGAATGGAATATAGATTTAAACACTCCAAGACTAAATACTCAACCCGTCCAATAATGGAGATGAAAGGTTATTCATCATCGGGTTTGATTTTGGGGAGACATTTTTAGGTGTCTACAGAGACCTAATCTTGTTAGGAAATCTCAAGGGCTAATTACAGAATATATACAAATATATCCTACTATAACAGAATATCTAGAATATTAATCCTATATTCTAACACACTAGTTAGTGGTAATATAATTGGTTATTAAGTTAGTTATCAAGATCAAGAAAATCAATATGCATGTTCTTGAATATCACCTTTTTATAAATTGTCGTTTATTTAGAGAAAAAAAAATCATTTGCATTTGAATCAAAAGGAGAAATAATTACGGTAGTTGGAATAATTGGGGAAAAAAGGAGAAAAAGACCCAAAAAAAAAGGGTTTTTTAAAGTCACGTATTGAAGACATGATGGTCAATGGTCGGAAAATAAAGTCAATTGTCATAATTCGGTTAAAGGACACTCCTTACAACTTAAATGAAATACATTTTTTTATATTAGAACCTTTTTCACAAATTGACCACTTAAAAAAAACCTTTTTGATAAATTTTACTTGAATATATAATGAACCTTGTGAAACTGGCCAATTAATTTCTCTTATTTAAATACATCCCTAACTTATAAAAAGTGGAAGAATACTCTTGTGAATAGTGTTCTTCAGATTATATCCTTCAAAATGTATATTTATGTATTCACCCTCTTTAATAGTTCGTACTTAAATCTAATCTTAAACTAACGCCTTTTTCTCTGTCATCCTCTGCCTCTCTCCTCAAGTAAAGCGATCTATGAGTTCTTTATTGAAGCGCAAACTAGGCTTTCTCTCCTCCATTGAATCTGATTATAGGGTTAGGTGATTTTTATTAAAAAATAAAATAAAAATTATTGAATAGCAATTTCTCACTCTGGGCAGATTGTTAAATTTAAGAAGGATCTCAAAATTAATTCGTTAAGGGTTGTTTGCGATTTAAGTACGAGCAATGGGTTCTAGTAAAAACGAGAAATCGACAAAAATTCTCAGTTAATGTTAATCCAAATTCTCAAAAAAATATGTCTCAAATGTTGGTTTTTTTCTATAAAATTAAAAGTAGGGGTTTTCATTTTCTTTTTTTTTTTTTGGGGGGGGGGGTGTTAAATTTTTGGTTGATGGGTTGATTAATGCTTTGTTGGAAGCAAATTAGCTGAAATTTTGAGCATAAAAAATGACTCAGGAAAGCTGGAGATACGACAGTTTAAGAACTTAGAACTGCATTAAGGTGATTTCTCGTTGAATATACAATATGTTTTTGTGAATCCTTAAACTGAAATTTGGTAACTTTATGTTTGAATTTGGTTGTACTCCCTCCACCTTGAATTAATAGTTGCGTTGGGATAGATACCCTTCTTACTGCTTATTTTAATATTATAATTAAAGATTAAAAAATGTATGTGTAGTTGCAATGAGATAAATGTTAGTTTTCATCTTCTAGACCGAACCTGGGCTGAAGGAGTATATGAGTCATAGTATGAGGAAGAATATAATCAATATTTGTTTTTTTTAGATAACATGTGGAAGTTATATTATCTGTGCCTAGAATTCATTTGCTACCGAAGTTTCTTATAGAATGATAGTTCAAGTGAATATATGTGCTAGAACAATCTATTAATTAACCTGATCACATTTAAAATAAGCTCTACTTCTCTAAACCTATCATGACAATTCCATAAATCAGTTCAACCAACACAATGTCGCATTTACAAGAACTCTAGGTTTTTTCAAGATACCAAGTTTGTTATTTCTCTGCTTTCAAGGTGTACAGATTAGTATACTAAAAAATTGAACTGGTTCATATTGTGTTGGCTTTATTTGGATTATTGCTGAATTTTTTGAAGTTATTTTCTTGAATTGTATAAGTTAATATATATAATTTTTTAAATTAAACATATTTTCCAAGTTTTATAAGCCTCTTAATTTCGTCATCAAGCACTTGCTTATAGAATTATGGGTTGTTGACTAAATATGGCAATATGCCCTTGGCTTGCACTTATATTGCAATTCAATTTTTTTGTAAAAAGTGAAAGAAATGTATAGTTTGTGTAATCTATTTGTTTGTGTTGTAAAAGCATAGGAAGAGGTGAATATGTTATATGCATGCTATTTAGAGACAGCCATATACAGTTATAGTTAGACAGAGCTCGAGATTAGTGGAGTTGTCAGAAGAATATAATATTGGAAATGTGCTTGAGTGGCTTGAATGATGTTTGAAGTAGATCAACAAGATAATGATGGAGCTTGTAGTGATTATTATTGCGTGGTTGATATATCAGAAATAATGTATTTGGGGCGTCCTCTTTATAAAGCTGAAGTTGAACATGTAGAATTGTAGGGAATTATTTCAAACATCCCACACTTGAGCCCCACTGTGATCATACAGTTAAGCATGGTGGCGTCCAAAGGGAAGGAAGCTAGAGCAAAAGAGTCTCCAAAAAGTTTTAGGAACTTGTAAACCGTTCACAGGGTAAAGGTTACACCCCTTTAAGATCCATGAGATCGCTAACTCCATAGTGGTCTGGAACCATGACTGGATATTCGGGGATGAAGTACAAATCTAACCTAAAAGAGATTGAACCTGCCCTAAAAATAGGCATCTACTTTATTCTTCTCATATTCATGTGCGCTTTTTTGATGCCTCGTATCTCTTTCTATCAAAACAATACACACGTTAGTAATTTCAATAAAAATATTAAATCAAACAATTAACTTAAATAATTGAAATAGGGATTTGGGACCAAACCCTCAGAAATTATCAACCTTTCACGTATAGGGCGAAGGCAACTTCGAGCTTGGTTAGGTGTGTCTAGAACTCGTGAATGCGGTATTTTTATTTGAAAAGGGAAAGCTTAGAAAAGAGGGAGAAAGAATAAGCTATTGCTAGAGAGAAGAGAATAGAATTAGATGATTGTTGATGATCAAGCTTGTTGATGCTTGAAAAAGGGGTGATATTGTAGGAGATTAGAGGTACTAAATTGCGGAAAATATATGAATCATATTCATAAAGCACCTAAACCAAGGATCTCATGCATAACACATAAAGAAGTAAGAATTATACCTTTGAAGTGTGATTCCACAAGTGACCGAACAAGAACAATAAGGAGAACAAGAACCCCACGTGTGATTCCTCTACTTAGTCCACGAGCACGGATTAAACCTCCACTAATACTAGTTAGTTGTGACTAAACACTTCAATCAACCTTCAATGGAGATTTGAGCCACGGACACACCACAACACCACCCATGCGCCACCACACGCGCCACCCGGGGAGGAGGGTCGTACGGACAGGGAGGAGAAAGAGAGGGCCGAGTAGAGAGAGAGAGAGTTAGGGTTTTGGGTAGCTTGGTTTCTTGTGTGACAATTCAGTGTACGTCAATTGTTATGTCATGCAACCCTAGGCATGGTTTATATTTATAGATCATATCTAGAAATAAAACCATGTCAAGTCCAAAACCCATTAGACTCTTCTAACTATCTAAGCCCAATTATCAACATGGTATGTCATGAACTCATGAGGCCCAATAATGGGCCATTTAACCCAATACTCTTATGTGTGACCTTGTAGGATCCACTTTATATGGCTTCGGGCCATTAAGCTAGCCCAAAGATCAATTGTCATATCTAACACCAAACATTGACGACCCTATAGAATGAACTAATTATTTCCATAATCGTGATCCTTGATATATCTAGTAATTGCACTTATCGAAGACATAACTCCTTCAATCTCCCACTTGTCTGAGACAAGTGCGTAATATTCAAATTCCTTAAGTCAATGTGTGTCGATTTGATAATATGATTGCATCTCATGTCGTGATCATATTAGTCTACAAATCTTTTCTTGAAATACTGAGTTAGATTCACAGAACAAATGATTACTATGTAATGCATTTGAGCACGGCCATGCATTTTCTGAATTTTCCCTCTTTAAAGGGCCAAGACACATTCCTAATTAAATAGGTAGACTCTATCCAATCTTGTGGCAACCAAAGCTCCCACTCAACTTATGAAGCAACCGGGAAACACCCTTTATAATCCCCAGTTACGGCTGGACGTTTGAGTATACCACAATTAAATCAACCATTGAATAGAATCAGTGTTCCACTCATGTCAAAGGAATCCGCTAATATATCGGAAAGTTCTATACTTGAACTTCAAAGTAGGTCTATTGTTCGATCATGCATCATTCATGCATATCCATGTGATTGACCGAGCATCATCACTATGCTCCTACAGCCCATGAAACTGCACTATCCAATCAATCTTACATGCTAGTCTAATTTAAGAAATCATTTATGTCCAGTTTAATGATTCTGAACTAGGAACTCAAATAATATATGGATTTTGTTCACCTATGGGGTTTCATTCACCAGGTCATGAACCTGATGAGCCCATCAATCCATAATTATTTTGGACATTTTATTTAACATCGAAAAACCATAATTAAATAAGAGAAAAAATAAAATTTCTGATTAAACATAATTCTGCAAATGAATGTATTACATATGTAACTTATTTTTCTCCAAAAACAAATACAACTTCTAATTACATCATTTGCCTCAATCCAGATTCATTAGCATGTTTCTCATGCTTTGGAAGTGGAAGGGGTTTAGTAAGGGGATCAGCGATATTCTCATCCGTATGAATTTTGCACATCTTGACATCTCCTCTGTCAACGATCTCTCGAATGAGGTGATACTTCCTCTCTACACGTTTGGATTTGAAGTGTAACCTAGGCTCCTTTGATTGGGAAATGGTGCCATTGTTATCACAATACAACTCGATTCCCTTTTGAGAACTTGGTATGATATCCAGCTCAGTTAGGAGCTTCTTAATCCAAACTGCTTCCTTAGCTGCTTCAACAACAGCTAAATACTCTGATTCTGTCGTAAAGTCTGCGACAGTGCTTTGCTTCGAACTCTTCCAGCTCACTGCTCCTCCATTCAGACAAAAATTGTATTGTTATCTGAAATCATCTCGGTCTGTTTGGAAACTCGCATCTGTATAACCTTTGACAACCAAATCATCTTCGCCACCATATACTAGAAACATTCCTTTAGTCCTTCTCAACTACTTAAGGATGTTCTTGGCAGCTGTCCAGTGGGTGCTTCTCCTGGATTTGCCCGAAACCTGCTACACATACTCAGAGCATATGCAACATCCGGCCTTGTACATATCATGGCATACATGATTGACCCTATTGCCGAAGCATAAGGTTTATCAACAATATGTCTCATCTCTTCTGGCGTGCTAGGGCATTGAGATTTACTGAGTGTAGTGCCATGAGACATGGGGAGAAATCCTCTCTTAGAGTCTTTCATGGTATACCTATCAAGAACCTTATGAATATAAGTCTCTTGACTCAATCCAATCATCCTTCGAGATCTGTCTCGATGGATCTTGATCCCCAATATGTATTCAGCCTCACCTGAGTCCTTCATGGAAAAACAACTCTTCAACCATTCCTTAATTGACTCAAGCATTGGTATATCATTTCCCATGAGTAGTATGTCATCTACATACAAGACTAAGAAAACAATGTTGCTCCGACTAGACTTCTTGTATACACAAGGTTCCTCTTCACTTTTGACAAAATCAAACTGTTTTATTGCTTTATCAAAACGAAGATTCCAACTCCTGGACGCTTGCTTCAATCCATAAATGGATTTCTGAAGTTTGCACACCTTTATAGGATTTTCTGGATCTTCAAAACCCTCAGGTTGTATCATATACACTTCCTCTGCCAAGAACCCATTCAAGAAGGCGGTTTTGACATCCATCTGCCAAATTTCATAATCGAAAAATGCAGCAATCGCTAGATGGATCCGAATGGACTTAAGCATAGCTACTGGGGAAAAGGTTTCATCATAGTCAATACCATGAATCTGTCTGTACCCTTTTGCAACCAGTCTTGGTTTATAGATGTAGGCATTTCCATCCTTGTCTGTTTTAATCTTGTAAACCCATTTGCAACCAATAGGTTTTACCCCATTAGGCAAGTCAACTAGGGTCCACACTTCATTTTCAGACATCGATTCGATTTCGGACTTCATGGCCTCAAGCCATTTATCTGAGTTGGGGCTCGCCAAATCTTGTTTGTAGGTTGTAAGTTCCTTATTCTCCAGTAAGAAGATTTCAGAATCCTCAATTATCAGAACCTCAACAAACTATTTGTTTCTGATTCTTGCAGACCTACGTGGGGTAGGAGCCACAATAGAAATATTCTCTCCAACTCCTTGAAGATTTTCCCATGAATTAGATTCAAGTGGGACGATAGGAGTCTCACTAGTCGAATTAGCTTGCTCCGACGCATGATTAATTGACTCATGCGCCCTCGCCTCTGATGTGGTGTTATCCACATCCATTTGTTGCTCGTCTCGAATTTCTTCGAGAACCACTTTACTCCCTCTTGGCTTTCTAGAGAGGAATTCCTTTTCTAGAAAGACACCATCGCGAGCAACAAACACTTTGTTATCTTCGCGATTGTAGAAGTAATACCCCTTTGTTTCTTTTGGATAGCCCAAAAAGAAACACTTGTCTGATTTAGGGTATAGTTTATCGCCTTGTAAACGTTTTACATAAGCTTCACATCCCCAAATCTTGAGATAAGACAACTTTGGAACTCTTCTAGTCCATAACTCAGATGGTGTCCTCTCAACTGCTTTGGACGGCCTTCTGCTTAGTACTGTGGCAACTGCTTCTAACGCATATCCCCAAAATGATATGTGAAGATCAGTAAAGCTCATCATTGACAGAAACATATCTAGTAAGGTCCTATTCCTCCTTTCTGACACACCATTCAACTGTGGCGTTCCTAG
The DNA here is from genome assembly GCF_948465745.1 of Chenopodium album. Classification (NCBI taxonomy): domain Eukaryota; kingdom Viridiplantae; phylum Streptophyta; class Magnoliopsida; order Caryophyllales; family Amaranthaceae; genus Chenopodium; species Chenopodium album. The sequence continues at coordinate 8,707,172 of NC_137850.1, read as the reverse complement.
ATGAGTTAACTGTGAAAGTATCCTACAATTTATTTGATGTTCATAAAATTCTTGGGTCAAATATTCACCACCACGATCAGATCGCAGTGCTTTAATTGTCTTCCCAAGTTGATTTTGTACTTCATTCTGGAATTCTTTGAACTTTTCAAAGGCTTCCGACTTATTCTTCATTAAGTAAATATAACCATATCTACTTAAATCATCAGTAAAAGTAATGAAGTAATTAAATCCACCCCTTGCTTTTGAACTCATTGGTCCACACACATCTGTATGTATGAGTCCCAAAAGGTCACTAGCTCTTTCACCTACACCCGTAAAGGGTGACTTAGTCATTTTACCAAGCAAGCATGACTCACAATTTTCAAATGATTCATAATCAACTATTGAAAGGAGTTCATCCTTATGTAATTTCTGGATGCGCTTTTGGTTAATATGTCCAAGCCTACAATGCCATAGGTAAGTTGGGTTTGATCCATTTGTTCTTTGCTTTTTGTGATCTATGTTGTAGATATGAGTTGTATAATCTAAGACATACAAGCCATTAAATAATTTCGCTTTAGCATATAACATATTTTCTTTGGAAATAAAACAACATTTGTCTCTTATTCCAAAAGAAAAACCTTCAGTATCTAAAACTGGAACTGAAATAATGTTTTTGGTAATAATTGGAACATAATAACATACATTAAGAACCAAAATTAAACCAGACGGAAGTCTTAAATGATAATCTCCAATAGCAAGTGCAACAACTGTTGCTCCATTTCCTACTAGGAGTGTGACTTCCCCTTTTGCTAATGCCCTACTCCCTTCTAGAACCTGCATGTTATTAACAATGTGAGCACCACAACCGGTATCGAATACCCAAGTTGAAGAAGAGGTAATATTAATTTCTACAACGAAAACATCAAGTAACTCCTTACCTTCTGTTTTCACTGGTGTATAATGGGGACACCCTGGTGTATGGCAAAGCCAATCACAACAATAGAAGCATTCGCTTTGTCTCCTTTTCAGGTACTCCTCAGCATGGTTGAGTAAAAGGTTGACTAATGTCACCGTCGAGCCCTCATCATTATGAGTAAGCCTGACTATATCAAAACCATCGTGGAGTGAGAACAAGGTTATGTCATGTGCGGAGTCATCATCAAACGGTTTTCCAAGGACGTCAATCTGATTGAATAAATCAATCAGTTCATTGACATGGGTCCTTACTGACTGACCAAGCATGAGCTTCTTAGCCATTATCTTACAATGAACATTGTAAGCCTCATACCTTATGCTGCCAGTCCAGGAATAGTAAATCTGAGGGATCGAATTAACGACCTCTCTTACATTGTAGTCGTTGAAGTTTCCTCCTCCACTTCCTAATGTCCCAATGCCACCTCAACAGATGGCACGAAGACATTCACGCAAGTTGGTTAACTCATATTGCATGAACCTTCTCTTCCAACAATTTGGAATAGATTCTAAAATGAGATTCCTGATTTTCTCTGCATCCGAAACAATTTTCGCATGCCTTTCAGGATCATAACCTTCAGTATACTTGCCCTCAACAGGTATGTATAAACGAGATTCAAGCTTTTGGCTTATGAGAACATTTCTCAACTCGTTCTCCCATTCCCTAAAGTTTTTGAGATTCAGCCTTAAATTTAGTTTCGTTGGCAAAATAGTGTTGTCATTATAGTTACTCATCTACAAACAAAAACAAAACGAGGCAAAATTCAATAATTATGTTTAATAAATTTAAAGTACCATAAGCGATTTTAAAACTGGTAACTTTAAAGCATTTATTCAATTTTAATTGATCCCTATTGAATAAAATGATTCCAAGACCCTTTATTTGTGCAATAATTGACCGAACTTTGGCCCTACCATCAACTATTACATTTTCAAGGTGAGTAAACTCTTTACTGATTACAACTCTTTGTAATTCTTGGTTGAATAATTACCCATCACATGTTTAATTATTACCCTTAGCTTCAAGGTTCTAAACTCTTTAGGTAACCTTGTTGAGTATAACCAATCAAAAATGTAAAATTAATTTTACCCCCACTCTCCTAAGATATAATATGACACCTTGCTTTGGCATGACCCATCATAAATATCAAAGGTTTCATCGGGTTTTAGATTGGAAAAGCTACCTTAATATTATTGGGACCTAGATTTATTATGTTGTGATTATTTAGTGAACTCTAGCGCATCATCAAGCAACATAAATAAAATCTAACATGCATAATCTACTAATGCACAAACATGACATAGTATGGCCCCTTAATCCTAAGAAAACTAATAAAGCAAAAAGCTCCCACTTGAACCTTCGTGGATCTCATCCATCTTGCTCCTTTGGGCCTTCACTCCATGGATTTCTTTGATTAACTGCAACCTGTAATACTATTCTATTCTATCTACTACTTAAATAAAATAAAATAAATTACAAAAATACTTAACGGTACGCAAACCGTATTTAGATTACAAAAATACATCACGATGCGCAAATCGTATTTAGAATCTATGGGTCATACTAGTCTATATAGCAATAAATAACATCATATATTATAGAATGCCATATAATAAATCACTCATCATGCTTTCCTAAACTACAACATCGAATGTTCACAATTAAGGAAACATGGCTCCTAAATATCTCATATTTTAATTAATTACTGCAATTTGATAATATCATATATTATTCATAACCAATTATAAAATATCATATACTTTAATTTAGGTATGAGATAGAATCAAATCTTATTTTAATTATGGAAGATAAATCATATTTATTTTCCATGATTATCCTAACTAATTTAGGAGATTCTATCATAATTACTTGCCAATCACATATTTTAAATCAATTAATATCCTAAAATAATTATGGGATAATCACATTATTTAATCAATTATTATCCATATAGAATCTTTTGCTCCATAATTATCCAAACTTAACAAAAATAACAACTTTAATTTTGTTAATTATCTTTTCAAAATCAAAACTTATCTTTTTAATTTTAATTTTGAAATCTAATTTTTTTTATTTAAAATTAAAATTAAAAAAAACAATTTTTTTTGAAAATCGCGCCAACCACCGTGGTGTGGCCAGCCGAAGCCGGCCACGGTGGCCGTACACCTTGCGGTGTACGCTGCCCTGCAGCGACGCAAGGACAACAGCAGCAGCACACGCAACAAGGGGTGCACTGCTGCGCTTCCTCTTTTCGACCCCTGCCCAGCCCGCCCTTCCTCCTGGACCACCGCCGGTGCAGCAGTCGCCGTGGCTGCGCCACCCAGCTGCTGCTACCGCACCTAAAATTCCTTTTTTTTATTTTAATTTAAACGCAAAACATTTTTTGTAAAATTAAATTAGTGTGGTCCTTCTAATTATAAAATTAAATCATATCCAATTTCAAAATTAGGGTTCTTCATGAATTTAATCACAATTCAATTTAACTTTTAAATTAAATAATTTGATCATGAAAAATTCATAATTTAACATGAAATCAAATAGATTAAATTCTTTAAACACATAAATATCGAATTAAATCAAAATCAAAAAACACAAATTTCACAAAAATTTTCGAATTAATTAGGGAAATTTTCGGATCAAATTAAGGCTAATATGGAGCAAATTAAACAACTTTTAATGATTCTATATTGTTAAATCACATTTAATATAATAATTGACCCATAATTAAATTATTCTCCCTCAAAATTGAATTAAAATTGTGGATTATCAAAGAATTAATACTCAATATATGTAATTGCAAGAGGCTAACAGATACCACTGTAGGAGATTATAGGTACTAAATTGCGGAAAATATATGAATCATATTCATAAAGCACCTAAACCAAGGATCTCATGCATAACACATAAAGAAGTAAGAATTATACCTTTGAAGCATGATTCCACAAGTGATCGAACAAGAACAATAAGGAGAACAAGAACCCCACGTGTGATTCCTCTACTTAGTCCACGAGCACGGGTTAAACCTCCACTAACGCCAGTTAGTTGTGACTGAACACTTCAATCAACCTTCAACGGAGATTTGAGCCACGAACACACCACAACACCACCCACGCGCCACCCGGGGAGGAGGGCCGTACGGACAGGGAGGAGAGAGAGAGGGCCGAGTAAAGAGAGAGAGAGAGTTAGGGTTTTAGGTAGCTTGGTTGCTTGTGTGACAATTCACTGTATGTCAATTGTTATGTCATGCAACCCTAGGCATGGTTTATATTTATAGATCATATCTAGAAATAAAACCATGTCAAGTCCAAAACCCATTAGACTCTTCTAACTATCCAAGCCCAATTATCAACATGGTATGTCATGAACTCATGAGGCCCAATAATGGGCCGTTTAACCCAATACTCTTATGTGTGACCTTGTAGGATCCACTCTATAAGGCTTCGGGCCATTATGCTAGCCCAAAGATCAATTGTCATATCTAGCACCAAACATTGACGACCCTATAGAGTGAACTAATTATCTCCATAATCGTGATCCTTGATATATCTAGTAATTGCACTTATTGAAGACATAACGCCTTTAGATATGACCTCTATTTATAAGGAAAAAAGAGGGTCGAAGGAATAGAAAAGAATCCGAATTCGAATGGAAATAAAACTCGACGGTCAGTATTTTTTGCGGATTTTGTTTTTATCATAACTTTTGATCCAAAAGTTCAAATAAGGCATATAATATGTCTTTGGAAAGATACTGAAGTCTAATTTCCAAAAAAATTTGAATCTGATTAAAATATTTTTTAGAACAAAAGATATGGCCGAAATAGTGGGACGGTGTCAGTTTTGGATAGAGTTTCATATTTCTTTCATATCTTTTTCGTTATAGATCGGAATTAATATTATAATATATCATTGGAAAGATAATTTCAAGATCTATCTAATCAATTAATATTTTGATAAAAATTATGAGGCAAGAAAATAATATTTGATCATCTTTGAACGTCTTTCAATTCGAATAGAATTAGGACTTAAAAAAGTAAAGTTTTATCCAATTTCAAACTCTTTGATCTTTATCTTTTCAAAAAGAATAGTTAAGATCTTTTAGAAAATTATAGAAGCTTCTAATAAATTTTAATTAGTTTAGTAATGATATTAAACCTTTGGACCCTCCACATGATCATTGGACCGTAGGTAAAATCCGATTTGAGCTCAATTTAGTATTTTGACCATAACTTCCTCATTATTCATCGGAATTGGGCTTATAATATATCGTTGGAAAGGTCTTTTAGAAAACCATCCAACTACACCATTATTGGACCCTTATCATGGACCAAACTAAAGTGGACTGGACGTTTTCATATATAGGGTACGAAATGAATGATTTTTGAAAATCGAAAGAAGTATTTTTATTAAAAACAGAGCAATCCCGAGACTATTTCACATTTCACCTTTCTCAATAATCAAAAGACGTGAAAGATATTCATCACTGGGTTTGGTTTTGGGGAGACACAATCAGGTGTCTACAAGAATGCAGCGTTTTGGGAAGCGAAGGAAGCAAAGGAGGGCACTTATTCAGCGCCACCACTTTTGTCTAAATATCTCTTATTCTCCTTGTTAATCTATGCACAAATGCACAATCTATCTAAATTTGTAGTCAAATTAGGACCAAATGAATCATCATCTGGTTTACTGGGAACAAAAACAGAGGTCTATTTTATCTCATGTGTAATAACTTGTGTTAGTGGCTTATGTACTATGCTGCTTACAATCTCTCATCTTAGCTTATGCTTCCTTTATTTTTCTTCTAAAACCAGCTTATGCGTCCTTAATATAAACATTTTGGGATAAATCTTATGTGAACAAGATAAGATCCTTATTTATGACAATTTCAATATGACTATAATTGAATGGGGTTTCTTCCTAATGCAACAACAACATTAAGTTTGTAAACTTAGAGGTTCAAATAAATAACTCGCCACGATGTATGGCTAACAATATCGCGCGCATCGCGCGCGTGGGCACCCTAGTAACAAGTAAAATTGAAAACAATAATAGCTTCAGGCCATGAAACATGTAATTAGAGTACAATTTATTAAAAGTATCCAAAACATGAAGAAATAATCTTTCAAAAGAATAACTACATCCATGAAACATATATTGGAGGAAGAGGATCGTGGTTGACTACTACAAGTAAAGAAAAATTCTCGATTCTTGTAGCTGACCCCAGCATTAAGATTAAAGCTCGCTTTGATTTTGATGTGCGATGCTTGAAACAATCCTTACAAATCCAGGTAACCAATCCATAGATGATTAATTGAACCGCAAGTCTTCCTGATTTCACCTTGGCTTCCGGTGAGAAATACAATATTGATCATTTTGGTCATAGATACGGCGAAATCTTTAGCAAAAGTTGATCCATCTGTCTTAACTTGGGTTTCTATATAAGTTCTAGTTTCTTGATCATCCATAAGAGTGGCATCTGATGTGAAGAGCCCCCTCTTTTCGGTTACCATGGTGAAATATTTCTCGTCGAAGACCTTAGGGGTAATTCGATCCATAAACACAAAAGATTTCATGTCCCTTGAAGTAGGTGGGCATCTAGTTTTCAACCATTCGACATACTTTGGGGATATTGAAGGATCGGTGTCTCCATTGCCGGTGAAATTGTATAAGCGACTGCGGATGATGAAGCAGTGACCAACTCCAATAGTGTGACCACCTATTACCAAATCAATTAAGGGAAAAGTTTTTAATATAGGGCTGGGTTATGTAAGAAATTAGAAAGTACAAACTTGCATTGTTAGTTAAAATGCTTCAAATGGACAAGCATAATAGTCATAAAGGAAAGTGATGTAAATATTATATAGGCAAAATTGACCTATAGTTAGGTGCAGTTAACACCCTTAACTATGACTAGTAGCTAGAAGACCACCAATTATTGATTTCGGTGCAATGTGTGCCATTAATGGGTATTTTTTTGGCACTTAAAGTGAGACATTCCTAGTAATTAAAGGGTACTGATGGCAACCGTTGCACCCCAATCAATAGTTGATGATGTTTTAGCTACTAATTAAAGTTTGGGTGTTGGCTGCACTCAAGCTATAGTTTAGGGTGTTGAGGTCAACTTTGCCTATTATATATGATGATTGAACATTGATTTGATGATGTAGTAAGACCCAACGCTGCAAAGTTTTTGTTAAGGTAGTAACATTAGAAAATGGAGATGGTATAAGAGCATTGGCTTCAGAAGCCAATGATACTTTCCCGTCCCTTCGACCAGTTGGAACCTCCCACCATGGTCCATTTATCTATACCAAATTACCAATAGAAAATAATTATATTTAATTGACATTATTAGAAAGTATATCTACATAATATCCCTTATTAGCAAGTGCTTTTAATTCGTAATTTGATTGTCACTATACCGTTGTACTTGCATCTCGAGAAGCCAAAGCTAAGATATCAGCACAAGAAACAACACCGGGGCATTTCTTTTCTAGAGCGGATTTGATTGCATCAATAACTTCAAACCCTCATAGCGTTTCGTTGGGAATGGCTGTCTTCTCTGTTTGGTTGTTGGAAGCCGATGGACTAACGAGTACAGAATCATCACAACCCTGCAAACTAAGGATCAAAGCCATCAATTACTATGGTGTAAATGTGTAACATTACAAACTGTTACAAAATATTATTGATCAAGTCATGTTGAATTCGACCAAGATATTGACGTACTTAACTATATATATGATCAAAAGTCAATTAAAACATGAAACAAAAATTATAGCTTGTATGAATGAAGAATTAACAAGCAAGTATTAATGTATACAATAATTTAAGGTTACCTCAAATATTCTAACCAACTAATTTATAGCTTACTTCTAAAGTTCTAATACTTATGACTAATTATTATTAATAGTTGTAGATTATTTAATTTAAAAAGTACAAAGTTAAAATTATGACATGAAATTTTAAGCATTTGGTTACACATGAGAACTATTCATAAAAATAAATAAATAAATAAAAAAGAAAAAAGAAAAAAATAAAATAATAATAATAATAATTATTATTTGAGTAAAAAAGGCATACCCTAACAGCACAACCGTGGAAGCTCATTCTAATTAAACCAGCAGCAAAGTTATAAACATGACTAACATATTGCTTAGTAATTCTATGAACAATTTCCTCGGCTTCAGGACACGAAGACTCATAAAACCCGAGCTTCATGCCCCCTGCATTCGCCATGGCAAAAATGAGAAAGAGTGAGAGCAACCTGAGGTTTGTCATACTGTACAATCTTAGCTTGAGTAAGCTTAATTCTCTAGAAGATATTTTTCTACAAATTTTAGTTTGTAACTTTGTATGATATAAATTTGTAGTCGAATGTTTGCATTATATGCTAAAATTTCTGGCATCTTTTCACGTGGAATAAAGAATTTTTAACTATCTCAAAACTCAAATTAGCAAATATGCATTTACATGCAAATATCAAATGCATTATTATATTATTGCACGTTAATTAAATCATATGGGCTGAAGATGTTATAAATACAATGAATAATGATGACTACTTTATGATAGATGATCGTTTAACTTACATACAATAAGGCTAAAAATTCTCCATAAAGAGCGAAAATTTAATTAATTATAATGCTTATATATTCGATTAATATTGTCATTTATGTATTATGTATATAGTCAGACAAAGGCATAACACTTTTAGATGTAATAGTTTATCTAATGTTATATTTTTGTACATGAATAGTTTGTCTTGAAGGGTGTAGTATAAAGTTAAATTAGTGTTCCCATGCCTGTGAATTAGGACAAACAGCTATCCTTAATTAGTTAGGGCTGCTGGCGGCTTAGGACTATAATAATTGAGCCTTAATCACCACTTTGCAATAATTAGCATATTCTAATATAATATGGTTTCGAATTAAGGGGATGTTTAGCTCGGGCAATGCGATTAGAAATTCAGAATGGAGTTGAATCACAAGGATACATGGAAAAGGAAAGGAATGATCCTCCTTTCTCTTTTCTATTTACTCCCTTTGTCCCTTAGTTCTTGCTCCATAGAGATAATATTAGTTTTTGGTAGGAAAAAAATAATGAGAGAATAATGGTGGGATTAATGGGGTGGTCGTTGTGAGAGTAAATGTGTGATTTGATGTGACCAAAAATAGAGTGGGGCAAAACTAGAGGGACGGACAAAAAATAACATTGGTGTAAAAATTAAGAAATGGAGGGAGCAGATTTGTTTCAAAAATAGAATGAACTACTCTAGCTACGTTTCTTATCTTATTATTGTTTGACTAGTATTAGAGTCGGTTTGGTTATATTTATGTTAATATTGTATTTATGTTAAGTTTATCTTGTTAGGAATTTAAGGCTAATTAGGTTTCCTAATGTATTGTGTATATATATGTGATTATTATCAATGCAAAGGTCAAGCCGTTTTCTCCACATTTCCTTGAGTTTAACATGGTATCAGGCCTCTCTAATTATTAGAGATTTTTTCCTTCGATCTTGGTTAGTTCTTGATTTAATTCTACATCTTCATTGTTTGTTTGAGAACATTCGGCTCCAATTTTTTTTTTTTCAACAAATTTATTTTCTTGCAAATTTAATTTAATTTGCTCGAAATTAGGGCTCACAAACCCTAATTTTCTTTGGTTCGATTTTTGTTTGGTATACGCATCTTTGGGTGCTAGTTTTTGTGTGGTGCTCTTAGAGGGTGCTGCTGGTTTTTGTGTGGTGCTCATAGAGGGTGCGTGTTGTGTAGTTTGGTGTGCGTTGTGTGTGGTGCGTTGTGGTGACATGCTGTTGTTGTGCTGTGTGGTGTTGTTGTGCTGCGACAGTGGTGTGTGTAGTGCGCTACTGTGTGTAGTGCGCTATTGCGTGCTGCACTTTGTGTTGCTGTTTTTTTTATTGTTGCGTGTGTTGGTGTGCGCTTGTGTGGTGCGTTGTGTGTGACGTGCTGCTGCCGTGCATTGTGTGCTGCTACTCGGGGTGTGGTGCTGCTCGTGGTGTGGTGCGTGCTCCTTTGTGTTTTTGTTGCTCGTATTTGCGTGTGTGATGGCTGGTGCCGACGATCAAACTCCTCCTCCTCTTCCTCCTCCTCCTCCTAAGTATGAGTCGTTTACTGATTATTACCTTTATCCAAGTGAAGGGTCTCAATTGGTGATTTGTCCTGTTTTTCTTACCGTCGACAACTATGAAGAGGGGTCGAGGTCAATTCGCAACAATCTTCGGTCTAAGAGCAAGCTCGGGTTTGTTGATGGTTCTATTGTTCAACCCGATCCCAAGCATCTAGATTATCGTCAGTGGGGTATTGTTAATTTTACTGTTGTTGCTTGGATTTATAATACTCTTGATGTTAGTATTCGTTCTACTGTTATTATTCTTGATGATGTTAAAACTTTATGGGATGATTTGCGTGATCGTTATTCTCTTGGTAACGGTCCTTGTATTTTTTTAATTGAAACATGATATAGCTGATTGTAAGCAAAGGAGTCGTTCTGTTGCAGTTTATTATGGTAAATTGATTAAATTGCAAACTTTGTTGTCTAGTTATGTCAAATTGCCTACTTGTACTTGTTCCGCTGCGAAAGAATATGCTAAGTTGCATGAGAATGAGTTGTTGCATCAGTTTTGTTTTGGTTTGGAACCTAAGAAGTTTGGTTCTGTTGTTTCTACATTGTTGATGAGTGATCCTTTGCCTTCTATGAATGCTGCTTATGCTAAAGTGGTTGCTAAGGAGCGTAAGCAAACTGTTGATGTGTGTCATAAATGGCACACATTTGATGAGCATTTAGGTCCTTTTTGTCCTCTTTTCATTGCTTTCTTGCTCAATAAATGCTCGGTTTTATGCTTTCTCTCTCTTTTCTACCTTTCTATGGTTTTCTAGTATTTTCTTCTTTATTTCTTTTATTTTCGTTATTTTAGTTGTTTTCTCTTTATTTTAGATTTTATAGATTTAGTTTTACTTTATTTTAGTTTCTTTGATTTTATTTTCATTTCATTTCCTTTACTTTATTTTATTTTCATTTTATTATATTTTCTTTCTTTTATTATTTTCATTTTCATTTTATTTCTTTTACTTTTATTTGTCGGTTTTAGTTTTATTTTACTTTATTTTTATTCCTCGGTTCGAAGTCCAAATTGATGATAGCTACTGCACACTTGGGTCTTCGTCACCATCATGGTGATGATGATGATGGTGAGCTTAGTAACCAGAAACTCCTCCAACATTCCCCTGTTCCTGCTCTCCATTTCCCCTGCTCCACACCTCACGCAACACCACCACTCCACGCAGCCACCGCAGCCCCTGCAGCCCCTGCTGCCCCCAAACACCACCAGCACCCACCACAATTACACCTCAAATCCCGCAACAAAACTAATAACTACCACCGCAGCCCCCGCAACTCACACTCCGACCACCAATTGCAGCAACAAAGCCAACCACAGCTGCTGCCCCTTCACTTCCCCTGTTCCAGCCTCTACCTCACGCAACAGCAGCCACCAACTCCAGCCACCATCACCCCGCACAAACACCACCAATCATCCCGCAACTGCTGCCCCTTTCACCTCCAATTCGCACCACAATTGCAACAACCGATTGCGCCACCTTCGAAGCAATTCCCAGCCGCAGAAAACGCCTTCTTCTCCTCCGCAACCACCGCAATTGTGCTCCTCCGAACCTCAACAGGTGCGGGCGCACATTCAGCGAGTGCGGCCGCACCCAGCTGGGTATGGCTGAGTCGTTGATTGATGTTGATGGACGGTTGTGATGTGAGAAGCAGGGGATAATTCCCTTTGATTGAAGCAGCAATTCCGATTCTTTTTATTTCTTTTTATTCTTTATTTTCTTTTTAATTTTAGTTTTCTTTTATTTTTCCTTTTCTTTCTTTTGTTTTGTTTTATTTTTCTTTTCTTTTCTTTTCTTTTCTTTTCCTTTTCCTTTTATTTTCTTTTCCATTTTATTTTCCTTTCTATTTTATTTTCTTTTAATCCTTGTAAGTTAATAAATACCCATTTTTGGGTAAAGAGAAAACAACAATTAGAATTAGAATTAGATTAGATTAGATTTTAGAGAGAGAAAACATTAGTTCTTAGCATTTTTAGAGAGAGAAAGTGTGGGTTTGATGATTGATGATTGAAGATTGCTTCATTTGATTTGATTTCTATCAAGTTTGTAAGGATTCTTTACTCTTTAATGCAATTCAAAGTTTGATTTCATTAGTATTGTTGTTTGATTTGATTAATTGATAGTTGATTGATTTTGTTTGTTTCAATTTGATTTCAATTGATGAATTTGGGAATGATGATTAGTTTAGCTTTGATTTTGTTGTTCTTTATGGATTGTGAGTAGTTTATTTGCTAGGGTAGTGGTGAAGCATGTATTGATGATGATTTGAGGTTAATTTGGGGGACATTGATTGAGTTGATGATGTGATTAAATTGGTTGATTGATTTTGTCCATGTGTGTGCTTGATTAGGCTTGATCACCCTTGTTATTCACACTAGATTGCATTGTAAGCTTGCTATGATACGGACCATTGATTAGTAAACTTGCAATTTCACGATTGAGGTGCTTTGTGACGTTCCCTAGGTAGTGTTTAGCGTAGTTGACGCTAGTTAGACCTCTAGGTGAACCATCTTAGTATGCTCTTTTGGATACATGATGATTTTCCTTCATATCGCTTGACTTAGTTGGTTTAACCTCCCAAATTACCGTTTCCATTATGATTGCATGTGGATCCATTTCCCTAGTGTCTTAGATTGATTTCATATAAGTTTTGCATTACCTAGTTTAGCCTAAGTTCTACCTCAACCCCTTCTTGATTTCGGAATAGCTTAATTTTGGCATCGTGCATTTGATATCCATTCCCTTGGGTTCGACCTTGACTTACCACTACGCTAAATAGGGGTTAGTTAAGTTACAAATTTTGTTTGATTGGGTGGGGTGGTAGCCCAACGACCTACCGTTCTCCTTCCCATCAAAATGGCGCCGTTGTCGGGGAATGGTGCTTTGAGTGCATGTTGTTGTTGAGTCTATTCCACTTTATTTGCAAAATACAAAAAGATTTTACACTTTAGGCTACACTTGTAGCCATGCTACTAACATTTTCTTTGAGTTTTGTGTGCTTAGATCCCTAGCCATGGGAAGTAATTCAAGAGTTGCCTTGAAGGAACTTGGAGTGCCCGGTGCATATAGGTATGAGAGCGGCATAGCTCCACCTACAACACCGGCAAGCAATTTTGAAATTAGGCCGGCAATGATCACCCTAATTGAGAGGAGACAATATAGTGGGGCAAAGAACGAGAGCCCATTGAACCATCTTAAGGAGTTTGAAAAATATTGCAACACTATCAATGTCAATGGAGTTTCTCAAGAGTTTATCCGCCTTAAGTTGTTCCCTTTCTCTCTCATAGGAAGATCTTTGGAATGGCTAGACAAAGAAGTGAAGCCCAATTCCTTGAAGACATGGGATGATGTCACAAAAGCTTTCTTGTCCCGTTTCTACCCACCAAAGAAGACGGCGAAGGCTAGAGCCTTAATCCAAAGTTTTAAGCAATTGCCTAGAGAGAATCTCTATGAAGCATGGGAGAGGTACAAGGACTACCAAAGGGAATGCCCTCACCACGGAATTCCAACATATCAAGTGATCCAAATCTTCTATAGTGGTTTGAGCTTTCAAGGTAGATCGAGCCTAGATGCCGGAGCCGGAGGGCCAATCATGAACAAGACGGAAGAAGAGGTTGTGGATGTAATAGATGATGTGGTAAGGAATTACATGGATTGGCATGATGTAGAGAGGGAATCGACAAGCACAAGTTGCTCAACCGATCAATCTTATGTCATCAACGAATTGTCCACAATGGTCTCGGAGTTAGGAAAGGAGGTGAATTCTCTCAAGAACAAGCTCGAGAGTCCTTCACAAGCTTCTAGTCTTCCCTCCCAATTTAAGGGGAGAGGTACATCTTCCTACTCTAACCCTCTTTTTGGTTCATGTTGCATGATTAGAGAATGCTTGGTTTGTGATATGTGTGGCAAGAATGATCATGATGCTTCTAATTGCTCCAATGTTTCTTGTGATAGATATGATGGATATGAGAATGTGCATGTGAATTGTGATGATAATAATGATTTTGGACCTAGATTTAATGCTCAAAAGATTGTTGGGAATAGGAATTATCACAATAATGGGAGCTATGATAATTACAACCAAAAGAGTGGTAATGGTAACCGTGTGACCCAAGAATTTTGTGGTAACCATAACAACTTTTGTTGTAATGATCAAAGATATGGCCAAGAATATGGGGATCATGACCAAGGTTATGGTAACCGTAATCAAAATTTCGGCCAAAATCATGGTAAGGGTAATTGGAGTAATCAAGGTAGGGGAAATTTTCAAAATGATGTTCAAAGAGATACCCCACCCCAAATTACTCCAAAGACTCAAAGCCAAGGTGATGATTTCTTTACTCAACAATCCCAATTGAATAGGCTAGAAAATTTCATGATGGATCAATCTAAGATGTTGAATGAATTCACATTGTCTTGTAATAAAATGTTTGAGGTCCTTTTTACTCATGGAAAGATGCTTGAGAACCAAATCGTTCAACTAGCCAACCCTTTGAAAGATTGTGCTAGTCCATCTCCTTTACCTTCACAAGAAGTTGATTCTAGGGAACCGATGCGTGCTATGACCACTAGGAGTGGTAAGGTCCTTAAAGAGAGTGTTCCTAAGAAGAGTAAGGAGAGTGAAAAAGAGAATGATTTAAGTGAAGAGAATAAGAATGAAGAGCCTAGCAAGATGAGTGAGGATTCCAATGATAAGCCTAAGGAGAAAGAGCGAAAGCAAGATGAGGTTTACAAACCTAGACTTCCTTACCCCCAAAAGCACAATAGGCATAAATTGGATGAGCAATTTGGGAAATTCATCGACATGCTTAAGCAACTTCATCTTACTCTTCCTTTTACCGATGTTGTAGAACAAATGCCAAACTATGCTAAGTTTCTTAAGGAAATTTTGAGCGGTAAGAGAGATTGCAATTTGGTGGAACCGGTGAATCTAGGGGAGTGCTTTAGTGCCTTTTTTCAAAACGACTTACCCCAAAAGTTGAAGGATCCCGGAAATTTCTCCGTACCTTGCAAAATGAAAGGAAAATTGTTCCAAAATGCTCTTTGTCATCTTGGTGCTAGTGTTAGCATCATGCCTTATTCCGTCTTTAAGAAACTTAAGCTAGGTGAACTCCTTCCATCCAATATGACCCTTCAATTGGCCGATCGGTCTATTAAGTTTCCTAAGGGGAGAGTTGAGGATGTTCCTCTCAAGATAGGAGAGTTCACCATTCCCGTTGATTTCATTGTGCTTGAGATTGCGGAAGATGAACATATCCCTATCATCTTAGGAAGGCCTTTCTTAGCCACCTCGGGAGCCTTGATAGATGTTAAGAGAGGTCGTATTACCTTGAGAATTGGTAAGAATGAGGAAAGTTTTGATTTGAAACCAACACATGAGTCTTTGTCCCTTGTAAAAGGAATTATGTGTGTTAATTCCCCTCTCCCTATTGATGATGCATGCACAATTGATTCTTCACATACCGATTTTCTTGAGAATTATGATGATGTGCTTTTGAGTTGTGATTGCAAGAAGGTTAGTGAAGATAAAGTGATGATTCCCAAGCTTATGGACGAGGAGGAAGTTGATATTCCTCATTGGTTTGAACTCCATCCTCAAGATGAAGGTGATGTTTCTATGAGTTTAGATGGTGAAGGACCATTTACAAAGAAAAACAAGGCAAAGAAAAGAGCACAAGCTTCTAAGAAAAAGAGAAAGAGAAAGAAGTTGAGGAAAGAAAAGCTTGCATTTGAAAGATCTTTGTATGAAAGTTCATCAAGCAACAACGAGAAGTTGCTAGAAGTTGAAAAGGAATTTGCTCTTTCTACTACCTTGAAGAAGGTGGTGTTCTTTGACCCTCCATGATTTGGAGGAAGGGTCGAGCTTAGGACCTTAAGCAAGCGCTTCCCGGGAGGCAACCCGGAGATTCTAACTTTTCTTTTTGATTTTTGAGTCTTCTTATTTTTGTTTCTTTTATTACTTTTTCTTTGCTTTCACTTTTCTACTTGTTAGGATTTTTAGGATGAACTTTGCGAGATTGGATTTCTTCAAGAATGCATGGTAAATGGAAGGTGTTCGTGGCGCATATCATATTTTGTTCGATTCCAATCGAAATTTGAGGTAAAAGGGGTAAGAATTTTAGAGAGGTAAGATAGGAATTTCATGTTTTAAAGGTTGGAGGAAATTGATACTTAGTGAGTTTTTGTGGTGAGCACATGAATCTTTAACTTTGAGCTCTTTAAAAATGTTTTTAGCTACTGCCTATGGTGTTCCTCATCACCATCATGATTAGTGGTCAGTGAGTATCAAAAATAAGAGGAAAAGAAAGAATGGAGAAGCACAGCAAGGTGCGACCGCACATCAGGTGTGTGCGGCGCACACCTTGCGTGTGCGGGCGCACAAGCTGCAAGTGCGGCCGCACACCCCCCCTGTAGTCGTTCCCTTTTATTTCTTCTTCCTTCTTCTTTCATTCATTCCCTCATTCCTCATCTCCTACCTCACGCTCTCCCTCTCAAACCCTCCTCACTTGTGCACACTCCTCACTCACCATTCACCATCAAAATCCCTTGAATCCAAATCTTGTAGTTTAGTTTAGTTCTTTAGTTTGTTTAGTTACTTTCTTACTTCTTTAGTTTCCTTTCTTTTATTCTTTTTACTCTTTGATTAGTTTAGCTTTTATTTCCTTTAGTTGTATATACTTTTTGCTTAGTTTGGTTTCCTTTTATTTGTTGTTTTCTTTTCTTTGTTTTGAAGTTACTAACCATTTTCTTTGCTTATAGTTTCTTTTATTTTCCCTTTCTCACTTGGTTTCTTGAAGAAGCTTTTGGATATGGAATGCAACGAGGTGGTTTCTACTTGCTTCGTTAATTTTTGCTAAGCTTGGAGCCGGTGAGATCTTTCTAATTTTTCTCTTTATTTTTCTTGGTTGCATAGAATAGGATTAGTTTAGGGGAAGTTGAATGGTTCGAGGATGGATGCTTGTTAACACGTAATGTGTTTGGGATCGATGACGATGATGTCGATCGATCACTTGTTTGTTAATTGGGATTCTTATGTGTTTAACTTGCCTTCTAGTCCATTTCATATTATTTCTCCTATTTTCCTTTTCTATGTTCCATTACTTTGCTTTTATTTTTCTTTTATTTTCCCTTTCTTTTATTTCCTTTCATTTTTCTTTGTGGTATGATTTTGAGGCTTTATTTTTCATTTTTCTTTTGAATTGGACTTTGTACATAGGACTTTGTCTTTTGCATGATTTTCTTCCTAGGTTGTAAAGGTATGCACGGTTTGAGACTATGTTCGGTTGACTCTAGGATAGGTGTATGCTAGGGTAGTTGGTTTGAACTAGGAGGATCATGAAGCCGGATTCTACTTGTTTGTGGCATGTTGGTAGTTGCTCCCTATAGTCAATTTGACACCATTAGTGAGTTTTTGCCACATCCTTGTGAGGTTACTTGTTTTTCTAGCCTTCAACATTCCTTGAATGAGCGGCGTGGATCCTTGACTATGCAAACCTTATCTAATAAAGCTTGATGTATGATTCTCAAACCCGAGACCGAACTATCTAGGAAGGACAAAGGCACATTTTTCGGGGTGGTATTTTTCACTTTTGTTATATTTTGTTATTTTCCTATTTTTGGGTTTACATTTGCCTTCTTGCAACCATTTGAGCCTTATCCCTTCTTTTCAAGCCATATCTTTAGTTATTTGACCTTTTGTTTCATTTTCTACTTTTCTTGGTTTTTGTGAAGCAATATGATCATTTGAGATGGAGTTTGTGGTAGATGAGTTGGAGTTTCGGTTTTTATGAATGCAAGTTTGTGATAAGATTTTCTTTGTGAATAATGGCAAATATTTGTGAAAAAGTCGTCCTACTTCATAAAAGGTATGGACTAATAAGTTGCATATAGAAAAAGCCGTCCGAATTCAAATTTTTCTGGTGAATGGGAAAAAGGGAGGAATCCGGCGTTGAATGGGAAAAAGGGAGGAATCCAGCATTTTTCGCTGGGGGGAAGGGATGGGAGCGGTCAAAATTGGATGGGGATAGGAGGTCAAAGGTCAGAATTCAACAAGGAAGAGTTGGGTAGGAGGAATCCGATAGGGTGGGGGGCAAAAACAGTGGGGAAGGGGACAAAAACGATCGGGGAACTGGGGAAGGGAGAAGGTTGGTGGTCGAAGTTAGCAGCGGTTGTCACTAGGCCGAAACAACAGGGGCTTTCTCTTTGCCAGCGACAACAGGGGTTGTCGCCTGATGCTGGGTAAGGGTTGGGTTTTTTATTATTATTTTTTTTAATATTTATTTTATTTTTCTTTGAATTTTGTTTTGACCCATCACATGTGACACGTGTCTGGTAACTTGTAATATCAAGTTGGATGACGGGTTGGGGGTGATAAAAATTGTTGCCCTTGATGTTTTGATGATAACACAAGTCAAATAAATGGACTAATGCCTTGATAAGTTGTGTAGTTTGTTTTGACAAAGTTACATGTTTAATTCAAGGTAAAGGAACATGAGCTTAAAGAAACAGAAGACTTGTTGCAGTGTTCCTTTGAAGGAACAGAAGCTTCGGAGTAGAAGCTGGAGAATGAAGACTCGGAGCAGAGACTTCCTAAGGGAATTATAAAATCTAGAATATTTTATGTTTTAGGTTTTACGTAAGTGAAAATAATTAGAAGTTGATGACTAGTAGAATGCGATTTTAATTGAGTTTAAAGATAGAATTTTATGGTTGCATAATTATAGGAAAATCAGTTTATAGAAAAAATATCTTTTCTGTTTTGATTTTTAAAATATCTTTTGGAAAATATCTTTCATAAAGATTGCAACTAATTTTCTATTCTTGCGCTACTGAGTTTTGATTAAGTCTCCCACAAAACTAGGAAACTACTTGTTATGTAGTTCAACGTGCCCTGGGTTTTAGGACACGATTAAAGTACTGGAAGTGGTGGAGTTGAGTGGCGTTGATATGCAGCAGTAGTGGCGTACGTGGAGGAGGAAATGGCGTTTTCTTTAAGCCAAGTTTTTCTATAAATACTAAAGAAAATTTCTGGAAAAACTTCACCTTGCTCAAACATATTTTTCTATCTACTAAGTTTTCTAAAGACTCAAGATTCGCATTCTACTTTAAGTTGTTAACTTTCTTAATTACTTTGATTAGAGTATTTTTCTTTCACAAGTTGTAATTGGGGATTGAGAGTTTGAGTGAACTCAAGAGAAGTCAGAAGAGAAAGAGAGAGAAGAGAAACAGAAGAGAAGAGCAGTGAGTAGAGGGACTTACTGCTGAGAACTTGAAGTTCATTGAGGAACTTGAAGATAGAATCTTTAGCATGTAATAGGTTGTTTGCCCTATTCTAGTAAATAATCTTTCCTAAAATCCCAAGTGGCCGTATTTTTTCTTCTTGTTAGGGCCAAGAAGTTATCCAAGTAAAATCTCTTTGTGTGACTTTCAAGTTCCTTTAGCTTAGTTTTATCAAAAGTTAGCTAAATTCTCTTAAACTACAATTCACCCCTTCTCTTGTAGTATTCTTCTAAAGTAAAAAAAATTAATAGGGTATAAAGTTGGGAGTGATTAAAAATAAACGAAAGTTGAGATTAATATTGGCGGACAGAGCAAAGTTGGGATTAATCATGACAATTTTTCCAATAATATTTCAATTGGGAAAAACCATGATTGTTGTAGATGAGATTTGGCAAATGGGTATCCTCTTTCATATCGAAGTTTGATTCGATATAACCCTTCCACGAGGGGGCCGTCTAATTTATAACAATATAATTTTTAAATAATTGTACAATATTTGATGCAATTGATCGATTTTAAATGTAGAATTAATCTTGCTCCGCCGTGGCATTGCACAAATCCTCATAAAAAAATCAATTTATCTTGTAGAATTATAAAACATGGGCTCAAACTTTCATGAAGAGAGAAATAAACCCGATATACGAGTAGATATAAGTCATATAACCCAAAAATTTGATACAAAAACTCTCTAATGAGAGAAAGGAGATTTATTATGCACATGAAATAAAACATAAAGAAAAACATGCAGTGAAAGATCTAGGGGCTTACCATCAACCAAAACGTTGGTGGTAGCCCTTAGAACAACAAAACATTCTTTTTAGGGATTTTTAAGAGGAAAAGAGAGAGCAGAGACAAAGAAGAAGATCGAGGTGGTTTTATTATAACCTTATCTCAAGATTTGTGGTTTGCAAATCTATACTTCTATACTATATATTAAAAGGCGTTCATAAAATTGTGTATATGTCACGTGCCCACGTGTATCCCTTCTTACACTGGTATAGCGTACATCATCATATCATTCAACATCCTTTAGGTTCATGCCACATCATCGTCCAATAATCTTAATTAAAAATACAAGTAAAGAGATTTGAACCCCAAACCTCATTTAATGAAAACCACATGTATTAATTACCATCTTAGATATAATTAATTCATAATCTATTAATCCAAATTTAATATAAATACATAAATGTATTAGAATGTATAGAGTAAAATAAAATATAGTTATCATTGTATTCTAATACCCAGGTTAAAAAAATTAATAAGTTTTTTAAAGTGTCTAATATAAAAATGAAATTATTCAAATTCTCCCGCGAAGTAAAGTCCGGGCCACACACTAGTTGGGTATCAAATCTTGATATATAGGATTTGTTAATTAGATGCATGACGTGGGACTCGGATTTGAAAATTAGTAATGTTTGCCGTTAATAGACAACGATACTCATATGTTTTGTTTTTTTTTTTTTTTAGAGAACGATACTAAAGGTATTTGTTCACCCCAAAAAAAAACACCCTTAATTAAAAGGTGCGTAGTTGTAGACACCCAAATGTGTCTCCCCAAAACCAAACTCAGTGATGAATACTTTTCACGTCAATGATTATCGAACAAGGTAACATGTGAAAAGTCTTGTGATGCGGTCGTTTTAATAAAATACTTCTTTTTGTTTTCGAAAATATTCCTTTTCTTACTCTATTTATGGAAAACGTCCAATCCTGTTTAGTTTAATCCATGATAAGGGTGCAATAATGGTGTAGTTGGATGGGGCTTGAAAAGACCTTTCCAACGATATATTATAAGCCCAATTCCGATAAATAATGAGGAAGTTATGACCTAAATACTAAATTGGGTTCAAAATGAATTTTATATGCGGCCCTGATCTAGAGGAGGGCCTATTAATTATTGTTCCTAAAGTTCTTAGGATTGATTTTAATCTTCTAGAATATTTAGAAGGTTCTTTTAAATTCTAATGAGATTAGGATTGATAATTATATTTTAAAGAGTTTTATTTGGAATAAAATAAGTGTTTTATGATAAATCTGATCTTAAAACTATTTAATGCGGAATTAACTGCTTAATCATATTAGGGAAAGGATTCCGTGTACAAAGCATGTTTTGTCTTTTAATTGGCGCTAAACGACAGAGTCTGTCGCTTGGCACTAACATCTGTCGCCTGGCGCTAATCCTATCGCTTGGCGCCGATGTTTGTCGCTTGGCGACAGATGCCAGTTTTATTCCGTATAGAATTTGAAGTAGTTTCTATCGTTTCCGGACTATTTTTCTATAGATAGGGGTCGTTTCTCCCCGTTTTAATTCATCAACAATTACCAACAATCACAATCATCTAATTCTATTCTTTCTCTCTCTCTAAAAGCTAGAATCTTTCTCTCTCTATTCTAAACCTTCCCTCTTACAAAATTCCGCATACATTAGTTCTAGACACACCTAGCCAAATTAGAAGTTGCCTTTGCCCTAGACGTGAAAGGTTGATAATTTCTAAGGGTTTGGTCCCTAATCTTTATTTTAATTATTTAATTTAATTGTTTGATTTGTTTTTCCCTTGAAGTTACTAATGTGTGTATTTTGTTATTAGAAAAAGATACGAGGCATCCAAGTAAGTAATTTAATTGTTATTATTTTGATATAGAAATCATGCTTTGATTATTTTGATTCCTAGTATCATGTTAGGATGCTTTTATTGCTTTCTAATATCATGCATGTTTCTATGATGCTTCATATTCTTTCTAATATCATGTTAGTATCATGTTAGGGATAAAGCTTTGATCTTTATTGCTTAGTGACATGCTAGGATTTGTTATTAATCTTGTTAGTATCATGCCTAGGATCTTGCTAATATTATTATGCTTTATTGAGAATATTATTATGATGATGATTGTTATTATGTTGCTTGATATATATTATTGTTATTGCTTGATCACGCCCTCTCTTGCAGGATTAAAGGGAATTTGTACTTGTAATCACGCTTAATAAGATAATTAATAATCTTATTTAGGGTTAATATGATTATAATTCAAGTGATCGCCAATAATAGTTTTGTTTGTGCATTAATATTCAACCAACATAGATTAAACAGGTTTAGGGTTAATCTATTGATTGTATGTTAGTCAGAAAGCGCACATGAATATGAGAAGAATAAAGTAGAAGCCTATTATTAGGGCAAGTTCAATCTCTTTTAGGTTGGATTTGTAGCTTCATCCCCGAATATCCAGTCCTGGTTTCAGACCGCTATGGAGTTAGCGATCTCATGGATCGTGAAGGGGTGTAACTTTCACCCTGTGAACGGTTTACAAGTTCCTAAAATTTGTTGGCGACTCTTTTACTCTAACTTCCTTCCTTTTGGACGCCACCATACTTAAGTGTATGATCATAGTGGGGCTCAAGTGTGGGATGCTTGAAATATTCCCTACAGTAGTAATTCAAAAAAATGGCAAACTAAAACATATTGCAAAATTCGTATCTAAAATTGACCATGATTTTTTTTAATTTTTTTTTAATTTTTTTTAATTCTTTTGTTTTTTTACTTGTTGAAAAAAATGGAGTGAAATTTTTGGTATTTTCAAATTTAGCAATTTAGACATACTTATAAAAAAAACAAAATAAATGTATCCACCAAATTATAAATAGATTTATTTAAAGATTATAAATTTTACAGTGTTTATATCAAAGAAATGTAATATTTTTTACAATGTTCAACAAGTAACTAGGCTAATCTGATCTCTATTATATAAGCAAAAGGGGTGTCTCTAGTGTCCCTTTTAAAAGATCTTGGTAGTCCCTTGGCTTATATAATAGAATATATGGTAAAAAAAGATAAAACATATCATTTTATGTATGTTTTTAATTACCTTTAATTAATCTAATGTATATTAATTCTTCAACCTACTATTTCTATTATCAATTAAATTACAAATTCTTTAATTACAATAAGATTATTTCCTCCATTATTAATCACTATTCTCATCTACTAATCATTAATTACCTAATCAATCTTCTCTCTCCCTCATTTGATGAGTAAAAAAAATACCCATTTTATCTTCTTTTACTTACACTATCAAAGCTACTAGTAGTATTTTTTATTTCTCCATGCCAGTCTTGTATTTGAAATATATTATACATTATAAAAATAAATAATTTTCATATATATATATTCATTGGAGAAATACTTCCACGATCGTCTGAAAACGCCATGCCAATCAACACCAACACTCATTATCACTATCAACCACGTCAATCACCTTCACCTTTGTGTCGACCATGCCCCCATGAACTAATTCATCCTTTAATCCATTTATAGAATTTTACATGTATTTTATTATATGCTAGATTATTTTCACTTAAATTTATCTTTTGTTTACTTTTGGAAGGCTGTATTTGTATTTTTTAGTATTAGTTTTTTTTTTTTTCTTTTTTGTGGGTATTTTAATTTCAACCTTTTCATATTTCTTTTTTTTGGTATTTTGCATTGATTGAAATTTAGGGAAAAGTTTAGTGTCTCTTCAAATTTATACTAGATGAAACTCGTGCGATGCACGGTTTGTTTGAATTTTTTAAAATAATTTTTAATATATATATTTATGTGCTAAAATTTGTTATATATTTAAATAAAATTCCTGATATCAAAAAATAATATTTTATATTTAATTAATTTAAACTGGAAAATTTCATTCGCCAATTTTGCTTACTTGTCATTTAGATTATTTAATTCTAAAAGAAATTAACAATCTCATATTTGATTGGCTACCACTAAAATTTATTATCCTACGTGGCGCGCTGAAAAAATTAAATCCTACGTGGCTCTCTAAAAACTAGGGAAAAAACTCCCCTTTATATATATATATATATATATATATTAGATTTTTTTATCACCTTTTTAAAGTTAACAATTATATTCGTTGACAATATTAAATAAGTAGTTAAAACAAATACTCTTTTATACCCGGGCCACGCACACACATTGTGTTTATATAGGGGTATAGTATAGACCGCATACTTGGGGTATTAATTATCTATAACCTTCTAAAAAGAGAAAACATGGTTTGCTTCAAAAGGGCAGTTGCACATTATATTGTTTCCCATAAATTCCATCAATATCCCTTTTTATTTATTTATTTTTTTTTATTTCCCTTTTTTTTTCTTTTTTTTTTTTGAATTTGTACAGAATTTTCTACAGTTCAACCGTTTTCATGGGTTGTGGTGTTGGCAAAGTTTGTTTTTATCCCTTTTTATTTATTTATTTTTTTTATTTCCCCTTTTTTTTAACAAAATTTGTACAGAATTTTCTACAGTTCAACCGTTCTCATGGGTTGTGGTGTTGTCAAAGTTTGTTTTGTTTACTTTTTTGGGGCTCTTTTATTTTATTTTATTTATTTTTTTATACTTTATCCTTTTTGCAATTTTTTTTATATTATGCTTTTGTATTTTAGCAAGGTTAGCAAGGATTCCCTGTTAACCCATCACGTGGCAAAATTTTTTTTTTTTTTTGGGGTGGTTTTATTTATGGTTTTGTTTTTTTTCTAGCAACAGTAAGTGTGTGTGTTATTTCATCAGTTGTCATGTGTCAGTGATTTTTATGTTTTTTTTCCTTTTTATTTTTTGTTTTATTTATGGTCTTTGCTCTTTGGTGGCAATGTTGTGTCTCATTCTTCCGGCTTTTGTTCCACACGTGGCATCACCCCGCTTTTTTCGGTGAATGATAATTCTCAGTCATAAGATTTACATGCAGTTATAGGAGTAGTCAAATCTGAATTGATAAGGTTCTGTATTGTTAAGATATGTACAGGTGTTGTAGAGTATCAATCTTTTGCCATGCATTCTTTGTTGATGATAATGACCGAGTTACTGTTCATATTTTGTATTTTTTTGACTGTCTATATAAGTAAATCTTCGATGCAACGATCACATATCACTCCATCTTCGTCCTAAAAATATTGATATATCAAATTAATTTCTTTCCGTTCCGGTGATTATACTAATCAGAATCGGCACATGACAAGGTACTATTAACAGATTATTGTACGATTGTAGCATTCGTAATTATTATAACAATTTATTATTTATTTTTTTAGGTGTTTTAAAGTTTAAATTTACGGTGGTTATACTAATTAACTTAGCTTTAACATGAAAGATATACCTAAAACCTCGTGTGGTCTTACACATGAAAGAGTAACAATGCACTGGTAGGATTTTTTTTCTTAAAGGTCCTACATACCCTACCTTAGCCTACATATATTGACCAAAGTTTGATTAGGGAGTGTATGAATATTAATTAATTAATCTTTTAAACTGTGATCCCAGAGTAATTATTAAGTCAATCATGGTTTTCCATTTAGCAATTTTAGTGGTCAACTAGAGCTGATATTTCTACCTGCGGTCGGTCCACCGATTTATATCATATGAATTACGGAGATTTGATTTTTGAAGTTACTCACTACTATGGTTGTTCATGCATGTGTAGGACTTTTTTTATGTTTCGAAAAAATGATTTGATTGGAGAGTTTATGATTAGGGATAGTAAGTTATAAAAAGGCCAATTGTGTAGTATATTGACTAATATAGTAATAATTGTACAC
This sequence comes from Chenopodium album, assembly GCF_948465745.1. Classification (NCBI taxonomy): domain Eukaryota; kingdom Viridiplantae; phylum Streptophyta; class Magnoliopsida; order Caryophyllales; family Amaranthaceae; genus Chenopodium; species Chenopodium album. Next base: position 8,681,209 of record NC_137850.1, on the reverse strand, counting down.
CTCGAAAAAAAAATAAACTACTTCATATTTAAAGTACCATGTTTTTAATTAAAGAATAGAAATTCTTTTTTGTTTTTTCTCTATGAGAATTCATTTTTTCATTGGCAAAGTATTTTAATTCCTACAATTTATTGTTTTATTTATGTAGGAGAGGTTCTTGTGTACCAAAGGCTATTACTACAAAATATTCTGGAGATCCAGTTGTTGTAGGTAAGTTTTTAACTTTATTATAGTAATAATTTATATACAAAAGATATTCGTTACCTAAATAGTTACAACGATAACGACTTGGAAATTGAGTTTAAAAAAACATTGACTTAATAAGACCATAATTTGGAATAGTTAAGTAATTGATAAATCAACTTAGCTACATTTAATAGTACTTGATCTAATTGGAAGAGCACAAACATACAAATTTTTTTTTTTTTTTTGTTTTATTCTTTTATAAGAAAAGCATACAACCTATTCATTTCATGCAATTCAAAGTCTAGACTGTTGATACACTAAATTATATGGCGTAACACAAAAAGAGCTCAATTCATATCATTTTGCAAATAGTATCAATAATCTGAAACCATTTTTAGCCAAATTTTCTAAATTAAAATTGAGACAGCATTAAAAATTAGATTTTTTTCACCATTTTTAGCCAAATTTTCTAAATTAAAATTGAGACAGCATTAAAATTAGATTTAAAAAAAAAAAAAAAAAAAAACCCGAATAAAACATACCGACCGAAACTGTTGCCGCAACAAAGTATAGAACCCAATTAGATTATATATAGTAGCATAACCAAATAAGGAACCATCAGTAGCAACAACAATAATACAAGCAATGACAACATAAGATATCACCTTTCATTTGTAATTTTTTGCTTTCTCCTTCGCCACTACCACCGCCCCCATCGATGATGTTGCCATTACCGCTCACCTCTTGCTAGAATGAATGAATTCGAACTATAATATTTTTTATATGTATATATGTATGTATTTCTTTTTTTTCGGTAATAAGTTATATATGTAATTACCAACTACCTTACAAACAAATAAGAAATGAGGACATGAGAGAAGAGAAGAGGAAGGCTAAAAGTGATTTTGATTATATACAGTAGTGGGAACTAGCTTTTTTTGGTTTTTTAAAAAAAACAAAATCTTTTCTTAGAAACAATTTTGTACTCTTTTCTCTCTCTAATGTTACTTGTTTTTTTTAATAGAGGACTTGTTAGTTGGTACTTGTATTAAAATAACTTGTAAATCCAAATATTGTTTCTATCATATGGTTTTAGAAATTAATAAATAAATCATGTTACATGCAAGCACTGCCATTGGAGTAATGTAAAAGATATTTTTTCCTCTCTCATAATTAATGAATTGACTTCATGGTTTCTTTTATACGTAGTACAAAACTTAGCCATGAATCTTGGTATTACATAAATGAGTCAAAGGTCAAAGCTAAATACAAATAATTATTGACAATTTAATAACATCAATTCCCAATTTTAAAATTTTATACTCCCTCCGTCCCCTTTTGATAGTCCCTTATGGGCAAAATTTAGTCCCAAAATGTTCACCCCATTTGTTTTTCCCAACAACCATTATGAACCAATTTAATTTAATTTAATTTTTCTGTTTAAAAAAAAGAACTAAACATAAAAAACTTTAGAAAATTGATAATATTAAATTGCAATATAACAAATAATGAATTCAAATATGAACAAATCTAAGTGCCCAAGTGAAGGAAATTGATTTTGGTACACCCTTGATTGATATTGGCACACCTTCATGTGAGAAGAGTATACAAAAAAACTTTTGATCTCACATAAGGTGTGGCACCATTAATTTATGGTGTGCCAAAACCAAAATCAATTCCCTCAAGTGAATTGTTTAGGGTAAAAATACCCCAAGTACGTGGCCTAATCTCATAGTGACACGTGGCCCAATAAGAAGGCGACACGTGGCATTATGAGAGGGTGACACGTGTCCTCCTGACAGGGTGACACATGTCAGCTACCTTTAAATACACAATACAACATCATAAAGAGAAAAAGGTCTTGATTACATCAGGCCCAAATCCCGAGAAAAACCTTGAATGCCGTAAAACGGTGTCCCCCATGACACGTGGCGATCCCTGATTGCGCAGCCAATCACGTCACGAAATTCTAGGGTATAAACCCTAGAGGGGCACATGTTCCCACCCCTATAAATACCCCAATCATTTATGATGGGAGGGGTGGATTACGACATAACATAAATATAGAGCATTAAAAAGCTCCAACTTCTCTCTACTTTCTCTCTCTAGCTTTTCCGATTTCCGATCTCTAACTTGATCGTTGGAGGCGAATATTCCGATAAACGGAATATTTGTTGTTTTGCAGGTGTCCAAGTCTCATTGTCAGAAGAACGCGACCAGTATCCGAGGAGTTCACAAAAAACCCCGAAACATTTGGCGCCGTCTGTGGGGATACTCGTCCGTTATGGCAATAGATGGTCAGACACCTAATACTGGTCCTCGTCCACGCGAGGACGGATATGTAGAAGACCTACATACAACCATACATTCTAGCAATCCTTTGACTGCCTCATTTCAAGAGGCCGAACAACCTCCTGTTACCCCAGCTACCCTAATGGCCGAGCTGACTAAGCTTCGCCAAGAGTTGGCCTCCAACCAACAAAAAGGGGGAGGAGGTGCTTCCAAGAAAACACACAACAAGACCAATGCAACTGATGCTGGTAATACCCCATTCCGTCGTCCGCATGGAAGGTCTCCCCGAGTCCGACGGACCAATCTCTCTAGTTTGTTGGCGAAAACACAGTCGGCTGGGGGGAGGGGCAGACAGCCGAAAAGAGTTGAGACTGAGCCGTCACAGCGTTTCAAAGACGCAAGGGATTACATTCGGCACAAGCAAAGGGAGAGGGCCGCATATTCTGACACGGCCTCTACCCCAACCATGCCGGATGAAGCCTCCAGCCAATCTTTTTCTCAATACACTAACACGGCCGTCTCCAGCGGAAGTCAAGCCGCTCATACCATTACTCCCAGACCAGTTCAGCCATCACAATATCAGCCCCCTCAAGTACTCAATGGGTTGATACAGCCAACTCCCCAAGTCTTTGGGCAATATGGGCCGTATGGCCAGGTGTTCGGCCAGGCTCCCTACCTGGGTGGTACATCAGCACAGCCTCAGCCCATCGATTGGCAGATGCGTTTGTTGAATTTGGGAGATAAGCCGCCTCCGTTTTCGCAAGACATACTAACGTCCCTTCAACCAGCAAAAGTGAAGAGTGTATTAGTGGGTGCCTATGATGGTACGGGAAACCTAGAGGAACATATTACCTCGTATAGGAATTTGATGTACTTGCAAAGTGTAGATGATGCTACATGGTGTAGATGCTTCCCGGCCACTCTTAAGGGGGTGGCCCAGGATTGGTTTAACAGCCTTCCGGCCGGATGCATAAATTGCTTTACTACCCTCAGTTTGTTGTTTGTGGGAAATTTCTCATACAACATCCCACCAAGAAAGACAAGTCTCAACTTGGCAACAATTGCTCAAGGGAAGAACGAAGGACTACGCTCATACGTCCAAAGATTTAATCAGGAAAAATCCCAAATTCATAATCTTCCGGACGAAATGGCATACTTAGAATTTCTCCGGGGATTAAGGCATAATGGTTTTAAGTTTGATTTGGTAAGGAAAAAGATTCGGTCATACGCAGGTGTATTGCGGGAAGCCGAAGCCTATATTGAGGCCGCGGACTTTTGTTCGCTCACCAAATCAGAACAGCCGGCCAAGGGGGCTGAAAAGAAGCAATCTTCTCAGCAAGACTCGGCCGGCCGAAAGAAAGAAGGAAGCAAAAGAAAAGAAATTTGGGTAGCTGATGACAAGCAACCCAAGTCAAAGAAAAGCAAGACGTACGAGCCTCAGTATGAGTTCAACAAGGATGGCTACTCCATTTTGATGGAGATAAAGACAAGTTTGAGTTTGAGAAGCCTCAGCCTTTGAGAGGCTCGGCCCAGTACAGAAACAAGAACAAGTATTGTCATTACCACAAGGATGTAGGTCATGACACGAACGATTGTATCAATCTGAAGAGGCTGTTGGATAAGTTGGCCGATAAGGGTCTGCTGAAACCCTATGTGACCAAGTCCAAATTCACTTACAAACGAACAGACAACGCGTCCGAGAAAAAGCAGCAAAGTGATAAGAAAAATGACAAGGAAGATGATGGGAATAGCACTGATTCAGGTTTTGTGGCCGTGATATCAGGAGGCTTTGCTTCAGGCGGCCCTACCATGAAAGAAATCAAGCAGGACGCTCGAAATTTGTCAAATGTGATGCAAACGAACGCCGTTAAGGCCGAGCCATTTCCTGAAGTGATTATAAGTGAGGCTGACCGTGGAGAGATCAAGGCTTTGCACAATGATCCCATGGTCTTTGTCATGAAGATAGCAAATTTGAAGGTGGGACGAATATTGATTGATACAGGCAGTTCGGCCGACATTATCAGCCTGTCCGCCCTAAGAAATTTAAGCTTCCCAGAAGATGCTCTCCAGGACATCACTCACCCCTTGGTAGGATTTGGGGGGAATGTCATTCATCCCGTCGGACGGATTGATCTTCCAATCCGTTTTGGGCAGAAGGGAGAAGGGAGAGACACGGTCGTCCGTTTCCTTGTTGTTAAAGAGCTGACTGGGTACAAAGTCATCCTTGGCCGCCCCACTCTGAATGCAGCCAAGGCGGTCATAGTGCCTCACTTAATGTTGTTGAAGTTTGAAAGGTCGGACGAAAAATTGGAACAATTCAAGGAAGTCAGAAAATGGCTAAGGAATGTAATCAGCTGGCCGTGAAGCCAACAGCGCGCGGCCCAAAACTGTCCGAGCCAAAGGAAGAAGGAACCTCACTCCCAACATACCAGGTCGGCCAGAAGCGTAAGGCGGCCAGGGCAGAAGAAGCCTATCAATTAATGACTGTCGGCCGGCCAGATGAGTTGAGGCCCCAGCCGGCCGGCAGCCACCAGGATATAGTGCTTGACTCCAACCACCCAGAACGAACAGTTAGTGTTGGCACTATAGCTTTGGGATTGCTTGGGGATGAGTTAGTTCAGCTGTTAAGAGAATTCAAAGATGTGTTTGCATTTGAAGTTGGTGAAATGCCAGGGATAAGTCCTGATCTGGCCGTGCACAAGTTGGCCGTGAATCCTTTGATAAAGCCTGTCCGCCAGAAAAAGAGGAATCACGGAGAAGAGAGGAATCAGGCGGCCGCAGCAGAGGTGAAAAAGCTGCTGGACGCCGGTTTTATTCGGCAATGCTTCTACCCAGATTGGGTGACCAATGTAGTTCTTGTAAAAAAGCCGAATGGGACTTGGAGAATGTGCGTGGACTACACGGACTTGAACAAGGCGTGTCCTAAGGATAGCTTCCCTTTGCCTAAGATTGACCGTTTGGTTGATTCTACGGCTGGACACGCCCTAATGAGTTTTATGGACGCATACTCCGGATTCCATCAAATTCCCTTGTGGGAAGAAGATCAAGAAAAGACAGCGTTTGTGACCGAGCAGGGGTTGTACTGTTATAAAGTTATGCCATTCGGCCTCAAGAACGCCCATGCTACCTTTCAGAGGCTTGTTAACGCAGTCTTTAGAGACCAGATCGGCCGGAACATGGAGGCGTACATTGATGACATGATTGTCAAGTCAAAAGAGCCGGCCGACCATCTCAAGGATCTATGAGAAACGTTCGCCGAACTCAAGCGGCATAAGATGATGTTAAATCCAAAGAAGTGTGTATTTGGTGTTGAGTCCGGCAAGTTTCTCGGATTTTTTGTTGATCAACGTGGAATTGAGGCCAACCCTGAAAAAATTCAAGCCGTCCTTGACATGAAGTCCCCAAGAACAATTAAGGAGGTGCAAAGACTGACCGGCTGTTTAGCAGCCCTTGGAAGATTTTTGTCAAGGTCAGGGGATAAGTGCCGTTACTTTTTTCAAACCATTAAGAAGAAAGCCATGTTCGAGTGGACAGAGGAGGCCGAGGAAGCATTCGTACAGTTGAAAAGTCACTTGCATACATTGCCTCGCCTCCTCAGTCCGCTCAGGAATGAGAAGTTATTTATCTATCTTGCCATCTCTGAACATTCTCTAAGTGTCGTCCTCCTTGCTGAGAGGGACGGCCACCAGGTCCCAGTGTATTTTATCAGCCATGTACTCCACAATGCTGAGCTTAAGTACCCCCCAATTGAAAAATTTCGCATGACCTTGTACATGGCATCAAAGAAGCTGCGGCCGTACTTTTTGGCACATTCAATTGTGGTCTACACAGACCAACCTTTGAAGAAGCCGTTCTCAACGTTAGAAGCAAGTGGCCGCATGCTTAAGTGGGCTTTGGAACTCAGGGGCTTTGACCTTGTGTTTGAACCAAGAAAGGCAATCAAGGGGCAAGCTTTTGCGGATTTCTTGGCTGAAATGGCACGGCCTGATCTTCAGCCGGCCGGGGACCAAGTCTGGAAAGTGTTTGCGGATGGTAGTGCAACAGCGACCGGGTGTGGTGCTGGTGTTATATATGAATCTCCTGAAGGAGAAAAATATGAGTATGCGTTGAGATTTCAGTTCCAAGCGTCAAACAATGAAGCTGAGTACGAAGCATTGTTGGCCGGCCTAAGGATGTGTAAAGCGGCCGGGGCAACCAAAGTTGAAGTGTGCTCGGACTCCCGGCTAATAGTCCACCAAGTCAATGGTGGCTTCGAAGCTAGGGAGCCGGCCATAATGAAGTACATGCAGCTAGTGAAGGATGAGGCCGAGTGCCTAGAACATTTCTCTCTCAGACAAGTTCCTCGATCAGAAAATCATCAAGCGGACGCGCTCTCCAAATTGGCTTCCTCGGCATCATGTGATACTCCAAGATCAGTGTTTTGGGAAGTAAAGGAGAAAAGGAGTATTGATGTCGAGCCCATTCAGATAATAGATAGAAGTTCAACCTGGATGGACGGAATTATTTCCTATCTAAGGGATGAATGCTTCCGGATGACCCAAAAGAGAGTTGGCTAATGAAGAGGAGGGCGGCCTGGTTCGAGATGAAGGATGGGGAGCTATTCAAAAAAGCTTTTGTGAAGCCTTATCTTAAATGTATAACTCCTGAAAGAGGGCATGATGTGTTGGATGACCTCCATCAGGGGCATTGTGGCTCACATATTGGAGGACGAGCCTTAGCTGAAAAAGCGACACATTTGGGATATTATTGGCCGAGCTTGAATACGGACGCCATGCAAATGGTGAAAAAATGTGACAAGTGCCAGAGGTTTTCAACCCTTGTTCATCGTCCAGCAAATAGTTTATCCGCCATCAGTAGTCCGCTTCCATTTTCTAAATGGGGCATGGATATTTTGGGGTTGTATACTCCTGCATCCGGCCACAGACGATATGTACTAGTGGCAGTAGACTACTTTACTAAATGGGTTGAAGCCGAGGCAGTCCGGGGCATCAAATGGGCGGATGTGTCAGCCTTCATTTGGAATAGCATAATCACTCGGTATAGGGTACCTCAGTCAATGGTGTTCGACAATGGACCTCAGTTTGAGACGCGCCAACTCAAGGAATGGTTGGGGGACCAGGGCATAACTCATTGTTTTGCCTCAGTCGGCCGACCACAAGCCAATGGCCAAGTTGAGGCCTATAACAAGCTGATTTCAAATGGGATCAAGCGCAAGCTTGAAATGGCGGGCGGCCTATGGGCAGATGAGTTGGTTAATGTGCTATGGTCCATATGGACAACAGCAAAGAGCTCAACAGGGGAGGCTCCATTCTTTTTGGTCTATGGAGCTGAGGCTGTACTCCCAATTGAAATGTACGAGCCCATTTTGCGGGTAATGCTCTATGATGAATCGGCCAATTGGGAGGCCATGAAGACCGCTCTAGACTTTCTTCCAAAAGCTAGGGGCAATGCGGCGCTTAGACATGAAATTTATCGCTTAAGGATGACAAGGGCATATAACCGCCGAGTGTCTAAGCGGCCACTCAAAATGGGGGATCTAGTGTTGAGGAAAATGGAAGTTGTTGGCCGTGCCAATGAGGACGGCAAGTTGACCCCAAACTGGGAGGGGTCGTACCGAATCAGGGAAGAAGTCCGAGACGGCACATATCGCCTTGAAGCAATTGATGGCCGTTAGATCCCACAGTCATGGAACACTGACAATCTGAAGAAATATCATGTTTAAGTTTCTCTAAGTACTTAGCCAAAAAGCTGTGTATACAGCTAGGTCTATTGACCGAGCCATGTAATCAAAGCCATACGACCACAACAATGTACTTTTGACAAAATTAATGAAAAGTCAAGCATTGTTGAACTATTTTGCTATTTTACTTATCTTTATTTGCATATTATGATTTGTAATTAAAGGCTGAGTGAAATGACTTACTAAGTTGCTTCCAATATAGCAACACGGCTTATCAGTCTTACTGAGTGGCCGAAGCAACAAGGAAGCAAGATTTCTTCCGATGGAGCAATTCGGCCACGAAAAAAAAAGAAAAAAAAAACTGATTCAATTCAGAGAACAATGCGTCCGCACCAAATCAAGGCGGACGGTTGAGGCAAGGTATTCTGAACTTGTTTAAAAAAGCAAGTGTCCTTTACAAATAGGGCAAGGGCATACCTAGGCGTTTAGCCCGGCCGAGCCAGGAATCTCTAAGTTGAGATAATACTTGGGATTTCAAGAGTACGCCCGAGCGATAGTTTCAACGGACTACTCGTACAAAGATAGCTGAACGGCCAATTAAATTGATTCGGTGCTTCACCTAGTCCAAGGGCAATCATTACTATGATTTGATTAACTTGCTAGTCGTCATACCCTTTAAGGCATAAAGACTACCAAGTTAATCAAACATCTTAGAGTATGGACTAGGTGAACACCGAATAAAGGGGTATACCCTAGGAGCGTACGAAAAAGCGTAATATTGAGACGTACGAAAAACATTCAAAAAGCACAACATTGCAAAAAATTGCTAAGTATGAAACAGAATTAAAGAACCCCTCAACGGGCGGACGAAATCTTCATTAAACTGACCGCGCAAAAGGCGACCGAAATGTTTACAAAACCGCTCAAACAGGCGGCCTCAAAATAAGAACAAAACAGAGTACAGAATAAGCTAAGTAAAGCTGAAAAAAAAAAAAGAAGAAAAAGCTGGGTAACTGAGCAGACGGTTGCTGGAGGACCTGAGCCCTACTTAGCCGTATCATCCTTGGCAGGCTCCTCCGCAACCTTGGTGTCTTCGGCCGGAGCGGCATCACCGTCCGCCTCCTCCTCCTCATCTCCCTCTTCCTCGTCCTCTCCGGACTCAGGAGAGGTAACTACCAGCTCTGGAGGAGGCTGGCCGGCCTTCTTCGCCTCTTCTCTGAGGCAGACATAGTTCGGCCGCTTCTTGAAGCGTTCTTCATAGTAAGCGGCCTCACCGTCATCCACCATCAGCTCAAAGGCATCGAAGAAGTATGCCCTAAGCCTGTCTTCGGCATTCTGCTCAATGCGGACGATTTCCTCCGCGCTGGGCGGCCGAGGAGCTTTTAGCTGCTCAGCATAGTCCGAAACGAACTTCTTCAAGGCCTCAACCTCGGCCTTCAGCGCATTCGCTTCGTCCAAAGCAGACTTAAGGTTGGCTTGGGCCAACTTCAGCTCACTCCTCAAGGCCTCAGACGCCTCGAAGCCCAGCCTCCACTTTTCCTTCTCTAGGACGGCCTCGTCCCTTTCAACCCTCAAGGCCTCCCTGGCCAAGGACTCTTGTTCGAGTGCCTTGCCTAGTTTGACCAGGTCCTCTGTTTGTCACGCCACCTTGTCGGACAGCGCGGTTATCTGGGTCTCAAAATGCACCCTTTGGACGGCGGTTGTCCCAGTCACAGCGTCCTCGGCCTTTCTAATCTCAAGCAAGCTTGCTTCAACCGCTCGTTCTCTTTATCCTTCCATTCAAGGAAGGCGTTCAGGCGGAGGAAGAGCTGCTGACAGAAGAAGGAAACTTAGTCAAATATAGAAAAATTTGCTAAGTGTTGGAAAGAAAAGGTATAGAGAAAATGAGACGTACCTCAGCACTACAGTTGAGCATAGGGCTTATCACGCTGCGCTTGGAAAACCGCGCGAACCATGGCCTCGCGCATGGCCTTCCTGTCCGCGCCACTCAGTGACTGGCCGGGCAGCCTCATTTGCAGCTCCTCTGAGATGTCTGCGGACGACCGGACAAGAAGAGTTAGCTAAAATTTACAAGTACAAGTAAATCAAATGGTACAAGAATAAGGAAGAAAGGCTAACCAGTGGAGAAGCTTGGAGGAGAGAGATTGATGGGAGGGGGTGGCAAAGAGGCGTCCCCCTCGTTGTCTAAACGGCCAGCAGTGTCACTGGCCGACTGACTGGCATTTAGCCAATCAGATTTTTTAACTACCTCGACATGCGGAGTCGAGGTGAGGCCGGTCATTTTTTCCGGGGTTGACTTACCCCCGTCGTCCATAGGGATGGACGCGTCGTGGACCTGATCAGCAACAGGATCCACGGACTTGGAGGCCTCGCTTTGTACCAGCCGAGGTTGATCTCCTTTAGACTGCGTTTGAGCAGTCTGCGACTTAGTCTTGGCCTCGGATTTGGAGGGCGTCTTCGTGGCGACCGTCTTCCTCCTTTTGGATGCGTTCGCATCAGGAGTGGAAGAAGCCGGCTGCTTTCTTCTTGCCTTTAGGGTAGAGGAAGACTGTAAACATACAAGCAAGTTAGAAAAATTACACAAGGCAGAAAGCATGTTAGTGTCCGTGTGAATTGGGGAAGGAGCTCCCTTCCAACATGTATGAACGGACGAAATCCGTCCGTGCAAACTTAGGAAACAGGTTCCTCCCAATACAGCAGAACGGACAATAAAAAAGAAAGACTCAAAAATAAACTAAGTGTTTACCTCCTTGATTTGCTCGTACATCTTGAAACGAGCCTTGTAGCGGGCAATGTCCACCTCGGACATAGCCACTTCTCCCTTTTGTGCTGGGTCAAGCATAGCGTACGCCTCCGCTGCAAAGCGAATAAAGCAAAGTGTTAGAATATTTTTCTAAAAAACTCTACGTGCGTACAAAAGGTTTATATATCTAAGTGTCCACCTTGGGGCATGTTCTGGTACAGGCCGTACGCAGACATAAAGGTAGTGTCTCTAAGCCAAGTGGCTAGAGGAACCCAATGGCGAGGGACACGTTCAGTTTTGTTACCCCGCTTGACCCGGTTGACCTTGAAATATTCAAGTTGGTGCTCTTGGCTTGGATGGATGGGCGGCTTGTCAGGTTTGTGATCCCCACGTCCGAGCTGAATGGGATCTGGACGGCACTTATTCATGCGGAGGTTGAACTCCGCGTCTTTGGTTTTGATGCGGTAGAAACGGTGCTTCCAGTCCCTCCATTTGCTGACACGGTCGACCACAACCATGTAATCCCTGGTTGCACTCAAGACGAGCCAACCATCCGTATCTTTTTCCAGCCGTGTAAGTGAGTGCATCTCACAGAAGACCGCAAAGTCTGGTGTGAAACCCTTGCAGATGCACGTCACCAAGTACCCAAATATGTTTAACCAACTTTTTGGCGTCAGTTGGAAAAGTCCAATGTCATACTCGTCCAGAACTGTCCGGACGAATGGATGAAGAGGGAAGCGAAGGCCTACATCCAAGGCGGCCCTATAAACGCAAAAAGCCCTTTTGCGCGGCTTCTCATCATCCCAGGTAGCCACAGCAATGGCTTTCCTAGGGACTTGTATCTCAAATCCCTCCCCCAAATGGAGGGACTCCTTGTACTCCTCAAATTCTTTCTTCAAGAACTTCAGGGCCGTCTCTCCTACTGTACAGGCGTACGGGTCCCTGAAGTTATCAATGTTGGCGACGTTCTCTTCGGCCGCCGCCTCACCTTCGGCCGTCTCACCCACGGCCTCTTTCTCAACTTCTTCTTCTTCCATTTGGTGAGAGGGGGCACTCCCGAATTCTGAAGACAGCACCCTATCCAGGTCTGCTGCCTCGGCCGAGCTTCGGCCTCTTGAGCTGAGTACACCCGTGGAAGAAGGAACGCCCTCCTCAACTAATGGACGCTTGCCTTTGTCTTTGGCAACGTCCGCCTCGTTCCCCGAAGAAGGGGCGTTGCGAATAGGCAGATCGGACGGTTCCCTGATTGAGATTCCCGTCATAGGTCTGTCCGCCCCGCCCAGTTGGAGCAGAGGTTGAGAGGAAGAGGGGACAGACGAACCAGCAGCGTCCGCCCCAAAATTGGTAGGATGGTCTTTGCAGGCTACCAGCTCGGCCTCATCCATGACTGAGCTGGCAAATTGAGGGAACCTAAGTTCCGGAGCAGGGGTGGACGAGGCGCCTTGAGCTTGTTGGCGTTCCTCGAAAGAAGAAGTGACCTCCACGGCCAAGTGATGAGAGCCAGTGTAGGCGGTCGTTGTTTGGGTGGTGGAGGTAGTCTCCACCACCATGGTACTTGGGTTATTAGGGTCATAAGGGATCCTAGGGTGAACTTGACTACCGTCTGGGTTCCTGGCCGCATGAAGCTCGCGCGTACGCATTGTTCTTGCCATTGCCTGTGGGGACAGAGAAGAATAAGTGGGGGTGAGTATGTACGCACCAGACATAGATTCACTCCAAGGAGGAGACAACTCTTCTCCGTCCACTCTAGACTCCTCAGTCCCAGGCGAACGGCCGGCCTCATGAGGAGAGTCGGACGAAGCCGAGTATGGATCAAGAATTGAAATAAAAGAAAAAATACAAGTAAAGAAAAGAAAGAAGTGTAGACGGCCTACCTTTGTACGTTCTGAAAACTTCGAAAGTGTTCTTGGTGTTGTTGAAGATTGACCGGAAAACTCAAAAATGCCCGGACAACTCAAACTCACGGCGGCGCTCTTGAAGATTAAAAGGAAAATCACTTTCTCTCACTAGACTGCTCTGACTTCTCTCTAGAATTCACAATTGGGTAAAGTGTGAAAATGAGAATTCACTTCCCATATTTATAGAATGAACTCATGGGGGCAAAATGGTAAAACCACCTTTCCCGCCTAAACATTCAGACGGTAATTTTTTGAGAAATTACTCGAAGAAAGGGACAGAATGACGTTAGGGTTCTGTTAACTTGTGAAAAAATCAGACGGACAATTGACAGCACGTCAAAGTGAGTTGAAGTGAGTTAAGTCCCAAATTCAAGAGATTTACACCTTCAACACTTAGTCTCCGGAACTTAAAAATATCTAAGAGGAAAATGCGTCCGCCCAGTTCCCAGACGTTTAGTCCAAAGGGGAAAGTTCAGACGTACGTAGCATGATGAAAGCACCATAGAGTACGCCTGAAATCAAGGAAGCCCAATCCATTTCAAAAATATGTGGACGCTCTGGGTAGTTAGGAGATAAGCTCCTCCCAGAGTATCAGAACGTCCAGACCAAAATAGGAGGACGTCTAGTCCCACTGCTGAGGCCGCTCTGGGTAGTTAGGAGATAAGCTCCTCCCAGAGTATGAGGACGTCCAGTCCAAAATATGCGGACGTCCCGATGAGCTAGGAGATAAGCTCCTCCCAGAGCATGAAGACGTCCAGTCCAAAGTATGTGGACGTCCAAATGAACCAGGGGTTAAGCCTCTCTCAGAGTACGAGAACGTCCAGTACACAATATGGACGCCCAAATGAGCAAGAAGACAAGCTCACTCCAGACTACGAGGACGTCCAGAACAAAATATACGGACGTCCAGGTAGCAAAAAGAGCTTTGAGTCCAAAGTATATGGACGTCCAGGGCCGATGGGAGGTAAACCCAACCCAGAGTACATGGACGTCCAGAATGGAAGATCAGAGGAGGCGGCCAGTAAGTGTACGAGCCACCCCCTCTGAGGGGCAAATGTTTAGGGTAAAAATACTCCAAGTACGTGGCCTAATCTCATAGTGACACGTGGCCCAATAAGAAGGAGACACGTGGCATTATGAGAGGGTGACACGTGTCCTCCTGACAGGGTGACACATGTCAGCTACCTTTAAATACACAATACAACATTAGAAAGAGAAAAAGGCCTTGATTACATCAGGCCCAAATCCCGAGAAAAACCTTGAATGCCGTAAAACGGTGTCCCCCATGACACGTGGCGATCCCTGATTGCGCAGCCAATCACGTCACGAAATTCTAGGGTATAAACCCTAGAGGGGCACATGTTCCCACCCCTATAAATACCCCAATCATTTATGATGGGAGGGGTGGATTACGACATAACATAAATATAGAGCATTAAAAAGCTCCAACTTCTCTCTACTTTCTCTCTCTAGCTTTTCCGATTTTCGATCTCTAACTTGATCGTCGGAGGCGAATATTCCGATAAACGGAATATTCGTTGTTTTGCAGGTGTCCAAGTCTCATTGTCAGAAGAACGCGACCAGTATCCGAGGAGTTCACAAAAAACCCCGAAATATGAATAATAATTTTTTTTTTCCATTAATTACACAACAAATTGAAATTAGTTCTATTATACTTTGCTCTCACATAAGCATATGATTTTAAATAGTAATTGGGTGTATAAAATGAGAGACAATATGATTTTAAATAGTAATTGGGTGTATAATATGACAGACAATAATAAGATGATCCACTTGATATGTCTAGCTAATACACGGTATGAGTAATAGTTTTGTATCTTATCATAATGTTTCTCCAAAAAAAGAAAAGTTATCATATCATAATCAACATAAAATCATGTTAGTGATTGAAGTTAAAAGATGGGTGTTGGGGTTTAGATTCAGAAGAATCCCATGAAATAGAAGGTTGAAATTAAGGAGTAAATAAAAAGAGGGGACCAACCAATTACATGAAAAGTTGAAGTGATTGGTATTTGGAGAACCAAAAATACTGATGGGTGTAATCATTTCATGTCTGACCTAAATACGTTGATTAATCATACCACTCGCATACGCATCACGCTTTATGCATGAACCCTTTTGCCCCCTTTGTTAAAATTCTTTCATTATCTTGCATGCAATGACTACTTTGTCCTTAGATCCAGCTAACTAATTAATTAGCCATTTTAACTACAATGAAACCAACTTAGCAACCCCATCCATACATACCATATTCTTAAAATGAAACTAAATCAAAGGAATATATTAGGGTAGTAATGATATCATTATTCCACACATTACAAGTATACTCCGCATAAAAGAGTATAAAGTTGGTATATATCATTTGTTTCAAGAAGAGTCCAACTAAATACAAGTATATTCTAAATCATATATGCATGCGTTTACATTTTGTTATCATATCAGCCTTTATGAGTTTAGATAAGTTAAGGGCCTGTTCACATTTAGTGATTTGTTTTCCCATGTACTTTTATTACTTTATCTCTCTACTTTTTTGCATACCCAATGTCAATTTACTTTTTCAATGCACTTTTACTATTCTTATTTGTGTTTATTAATTTCCGTGTAAAATGCCCATAAGGGACTATCAAAAGGGGACGGAGGGAGTAGTTGTCGCTCTACAAACAACAAGAAAAACTAAATTTAAGTTTTATAAAAGTTAGATAATTGATTTATTGATAACACTTACTGGGTATTTACTTCACTATAATACTTCCTTCTAATCTAGATGGGAGAAGTTTACCGCATGATGGGTTTATATCCATTGAATGATGACAATGGTTAGGTGAGATACTGTAGCAAAAAAAAAGAAGTAATTGTTTTTGACATTATTAGTACTTTACTTTATAAAAGAGAGAAATTAATTAAAACAAACTCAAATACTTTAAAGCAATTAATATAAATGCCAATACATCTTTAGATTATTGCAATACCATCCTTTACAATTTAAAACTACTTACACTAAATAGATTACGCAAATAAATGTGATAGTTAATTTTTGTATATACTAATTCTTTATTTAAAATTATTATGTCCTACATTTGTTTTTTCTATTTTTGCTATTATTTAGTAATACTAAATATGTCAAGTCAAATCAGAATTAACAACATGAAAAGACCTCCGAAACGTGCATACGTTCTTTCGATCCCAACGCTTTGTGAGCATTGTCGGGCAAAATTGTTCAGAGGTGAAACAATTAACCTATGTTGCAACCAAGGGGAGATTCGACTTGTCCCTATCCATATACCAGATAGTCTGCGCAGCCTTTTTTTGTTACTAGACAGCAGCTCTGAAAATTTCCGCAAATACATTATTCTATACAATAACATGTTTGCGTTCACATCTTTGGGTGTGAAAAAAGACAAGGAATTAGCACAAAGACATCGTGGTATTTATACTTTTAGAGTTCAAGGACAAGTTTATCATTACATAAATGATATACATCGAAATGATGAGCAACCACGATATCTACAACTATATTTCTACGACACAGATGTCGAGTTTCAACGTCGGGTGTCGATGTTTAAGGACCTTGATCCACATGTTATTGGCCAATTAGTGCGACTAATGGAGCTAAATCCGTATGCCCAACTTTTTCGCTCGCTCAAGGATGTTAACATGACTGACACGAGTCAAATTATAATCCGATCTGATCCAAATCAAGATCAACGCACTCATAATGCACCTACTACTTCCCAAGTTTCAGCAATTTGGTTAGAGGATGCAGGTTCATCTGCTCCACTTGAGCGCGATATTGTGGTTCGTGCACATTCAGGTGTAAACCATCACATACTGCATTATTATGGATGTTATGATCCATTACAGTATCCGCTTTTATTTCCTTACGGATAAACTGGTTGGCATCGACGGATATACAGATACAAAACAAAGTATCAAAAACGACAAGAATGTCCTACGTTTCCAATCAATGAGGTTCTAGTTCAGACTGTTGACGATCTGCTTAAAGCTGAAGAACAAGGTGCACTATTTACCAGTTTACGTGTAAACAAGGTTACTTTTAAGTAACAAAAAAAAAGGTTAATTCAATTTTTTGTCTTTTTTTAATGTAGGAATTCACTCTTCCGTATCTGAGAAAAAGGTTTCTTGCAGAGAGTATTACTGCTATCGATTACAGATTCGCATAAAAGATTCCTCCTTTCTTTTGCGATGTGGACGTTTACTACAGCAGTTCATTGTTTATATGTACATCAAAATTGAAACTTCACGTTTAGATTTTATTCGCCGCAACCAGGATACAATCAGAGCCGAACTTTACCAAGGTATTCTCGATAGCTTGAATACTGGTATCTTACACGGCTCAAATATTGGACGTGGCTTTATTCTCCCTCCATCGTTTATTGGTGGTCCACGAGATATGCGGCGAAGATATCTTGATGCAATGGCTTTAGTTCAGCACTACAGCAAACCTGATATTTTCTTAACCATGACCTGTAACCCATCATGTCCTGAAATCACAGACGAACTGCTGTCAACTGAAGAGGCGCAAAATTGGCCCGATCTAATTGCTCGAGTTTTTCATGCAAAACTAGCAGAACTAAAAAAAGACATTGTTGAAAAGAAACTGTTTGGCGAGGTTGCAGCGTATGTTTACGTGATTGAATTTCAAAAAAGAGGATTACCACATGCACACTTTCTTATTATTTTAGAGTCATCCACTAAGATTAGAACTTCAGATCAATTCGATGAACATGTTTGTGCAGAAATACCCGAACAAGCACATAATCCTCATCTTTATGAAGTTGTGTTGAAGCATATGATGCACGGGCCCTGTGCAAATGATAATCCAGGAAATGTATGAATGCGAAATGGAAAGTGTAAAAATCATTACCCCCGAAGCTTTGCGGAGACAACATCAACGAGTCACAACTCATACCCTATATATCGGCGCCGTGATGATGGAAAAAAAACATTTGGTACGAAAAGTACAGCTTGACAATAGGTGGGTAATACCATATAATCCATATTTACTTGCAAAATATGATTGCCATATAAACGTAGAAGTGTGTTCTACAGTAAAGGCTGTTAAATATTTGTATAAATACATATACAAAGGTCATGATCGGGTTGTTTTCGCACTATCTAACCCCGACGACACTAGCATGGCAGGTGACGAGATCTCATCATTTCAGAAAGCAAGGTGGATATCACCACCAGAAGCTGCTTGGAGGATTTTCAGATTCCCTTTGAATGCCATACACCCACCCGTTATTTCTCTACAAGTACATATGCCGAATATGCAAACAGTGACATTCCGTGCACAAGAGAACTTACAGAATATTGCATCAGCTTCAGCCAGCCAACGAACTATGCTAACTGCAGTCTTTGAGATCAACCAAGTTGATGCTTTTGCGCGTACATTACTGTACCAGGAATTTCCTCAACACTACACATGGCATCCAAAAAAAAAAAGGAAAAATTCTGGCAACGACGTCGATCGAAAGCTGCTGCGATTGGCCGTATTCTACATGCGCATCCCTCAGAAGGTGAACGCTTTTATTTGCGGCTATTACTTGCACACATTTGTGGTCCAACCTCTTTTGATTATTTGCTGACCTTCAACAACATAAGATATTCTTCATTTCGAGAAGCAGCATTCCAACGAGGTTTACTTGAAGCAGATGACTCTATAGACAAGTGCTTACAAGAAGCTTGTCAAAGCCATATGCCGTTTGCTTTGCGACGGCTATTTGCTACATTGTTAGTACACTGCAACCCTGAAGACCCTAACAATTTGTGGGAAAAATATTACCAATATCTCTCTGAAGATTACAATCATAATTTCCCTACTGACAAAAACAAGGCTCGCAAACTAACTGTGAAAAGCATTTGTTACCTTGTTGAATCGATGGGAAAGTCTTTTGATACTTACAATTTTGGCTTACTAGAACTTAAAGAAGGCGACTTGGAAATAGGAATGAAAGAAATTGAGGAAGAACTTCAGATCCCTATACGTACAGAAGAAATAAATGCAGTTGAGTTGCTTAATGATGAACAAAAACTTGCGTACAACACTATCTACAATAAAGTGTTAAATAATAAACCAGCTGCTTTCTTCGTAGACGGGCCTGGTGGCACTGGAAAGACTTTCTTATATTCTACATTACTTGCTAATGTAAGAGCAAAGGGTATGATTGCTTTAGCAGTTGCGAGTTCTGGAATTGCTGCATCGGGCTTGTCTGGAGGTAGAACTGCAAATTCTCGGTTCAAAATCCCTCTTGATGTTGACGAGATTCCAAACCCTAGTATTTCTAAACAAAGTTCTCTAGGACAACTCATTCGTCTTGCAAGAATTATTATATGGGATGAAGCGCCAATGGCAAAGCGTCAAACGATTGAATACTTTGACAGATTGCTACAAGATGTTTGTTCGAATCAACAAAAATTTGGGGGAAAAGTTGTTCTATTTGGTGGTGATTTCCGACAAGTATTACCTGTCGTACCGAAAGGAAGTCTGCGTGAAGTTGTTACAACGAGTTTTGTGATGTATCCTTTATGGCACGAGCTCCAGAAAATTCACTTAACACAAAACATGAGAGCAATCAACGACCTACCTTTCTGTAACTTTGTGCTGCAAATCGGAAATGGCACGCCTCCTTATGAAGATGGGAAAATATAGAGCTACCCAAGCCGTTAGTTATTCCATACGACAATGAACAGTCATCTCTGCATCTCTTGGTGAATAGTATCTATCCTGATATAGCGAATACGACTTCTGAATCATTCTTTGCAACAAAGAGAGCTATTTTAACCCCCAAAAATGAACATGCTGCAACAATAAACTCTCTATTAGTTCAACAACAGCCAGGAAAAGCTTACGAGTACAGAAGTTTTGACGGATGCACAGACGAATCGAACGAACAGTACCCAACTGAATTTCTCAACAGCCTTTGTCCGTCTGGTCTTCCGCCTCATCATTTAACTTTGAAGGTAGGCAGTCCAATAATTTTACTTCGAAATATAGACCCGACATCAGGCTTATGCAACGGAACAAGATTAGTATGCAAAGAATTTTTCCCTAATGTTATTGATGTTGAAATTATTGTTGGACATCGTTGTGGCCAACGGGTTTTTATACCTCGAATCCCGTTGCAGCCTTCAGCTACGGATAAGTACCCATTCAGATTTACCCGCAAGCAATTTCCAATCAATCTGAGCTTCGCAATGACCATCAACAAGTCTCAAGGTCAAACACTTGATAGAGTTGGCATATATTTACCATAACCAGTTTTCTCATGGTCAGTTGTACGTTGCATTGTCTCGTGCTAAGAAAAGCAAACATGTTCAGATATTGATAAAGCCCACCACAGATGAATTAGATGGATGGAAAAGAACTAAAAATGTTGTATGTTATGAGATTTTAAGGCGCGCTGGAATATTGTAAACCACTCTTTTTAAGTATACGGTATTAGCAGAAGGTTAACACACTTATTTTTTCTTTTACTTTACATTATATGATGTTGTTGCTATTTTATTGCTCATAACGTGTACTGACAACGCATTGATGACAGGTTCAAATTATAGTGCAGAACAACATAATGGCTACTCAACAACTTACCCTCGCCAGACTGACAGACCAGAGCAGAAACTTTACTGTGACCGCTAAACTAATAAAGAAGCACCCACCTAAAAAATCCCGCAGCGGCACAACAAATTTACAGCAGCTGAATTTTGAAGACGCAGAGGTATATATATACAACTTATAGAATATTCATTATCTTAACATATTTACCAACTATTTAATATTGAAATTTCCAGAAAACACAAATGAGGGTTGTGATCTTTGAACGAGATATTGAGTTATTTTGTAATCTTCTTCTTGAGGGAAAAGAATACAACATTACCAACTCTATCATAACTCGTACACCTGAAATGTTTACTGGAGAACAGCAATTGTATCAGATGACAATCAACTCTGCAACACGAGTCCGTGAAACACAACAACAGTTTGAACCAAGCTCGTACTTTTTCCCACTTAACCAGGTTTTGGATCTTGTTGGCAGATCCGATCGAATAGGTAAATATTACTTACTATATATTAAAATGTTGTAATTACTATGTGTGCATAGTGACTACATATAAATTAATTGACATATGATTAATTTTTTGTTTTACTTTTTTCCTAGATATCATTGGAATTGCTATTCACGTACATGATACAGAAACCATTCGCTCTAAGAAATCTGGGCTGCCTAATGACGTGCGTAGGATTGAGATAATAGATTCCAAGTATGTGTATACACTATATTAATACAAATTGGTTTTCCACTACGTATGTTCTTTAACTTAATTAAATCTATGCTTATTGAACATTTAATTTCTTCTATTTTTGCCAGCATGAAGCGTGTTAAATTATCAATGTGGAATAGTTTGGTTACACATGAAGCTGTTGCTATTGCTGACATTATAGACACGATGCCTGTAATAGAAGTTTCTCGCATCAAAGCATCAACTTTCGATGGTATACAACATTAACAAATATTTATAAAATAATGAGTACGACTTCATTAATTATCTTTTGCACATATGTTTACAGAGGGTTCATTCAACACAACCTTCACTTCTACAGTGAAAATTAACCCAAGTAATCCAGAAGCACAACTTCTGCGAGACTGGTAAGCAGAACTTCTGAAACTGGTTCTATTTAAGTACTAATTTTTACCTACCTAACAATGTTCCTTTATAGGGCGGAAAATAATAAGGATGAAATTCGAATCCTTAAAAATTCATTCGCAACCGCAGCAGCAGAAAGCTCGCAGCAACCTGAATTAGTGATTCCAGTTTCAAAATTACCTGAACAAGAGGTAAATTACATAATATGTTTCACTACACAAATTAGAGTGAACAATATAATGTTTTGTATAACTATATCATGTATTTTTTTTTACAAGTCTGGAAAAACACTGCGGATCGTTGGACGCATTATTAACATCACAAACAAAAACAGTATAGTATACAATGCTTGCAATGTCTGTAGCAAACGATGTGACGTTGAAAAGGGATCGGTATTTAACTGTCGCGCATTTAGCTCCCCGCATGTAGGGACGTCCAAACCACGGTAATTGATAAATCACTACTAATAACATAGCATAGAATCACTGATTTTCTTTATTCTGTTAACTATATAATCATGTGTAATTATACGCGTTGTAGAACTGTACTGCTTATCACTTTTGCTGATGATAGTGGCGACATACCGATTACACTTTTTGGTCATCTTGCTGAACAGCTGATACATGATCACGCTAATCACATAGCTACGCTTACACTACAGGTACGTATAATTTGACTTATTACTATTACCTAACAATTACAATTTATATTAAGTTCAAAGCTATAAACAAACTTACGAGAAACATTAATCATTTTTTGCACAATTACAGGAGCAGAGATCTCTTGTAGACAGCTGCATTGCAGCATTGAAAGACAGTGAGCTTACCATGGAGATGACCACATACATGTTGGGAGAAGGATTTCAACAGCTCCGCTGGAAAGCTAAACGCATAATTGAAGCTTAGATGTATAACAATTTTCAGTCGTATTTATGAACGTATGTGTATAATTTCACGCTTTTAGTACGAACTTTGTTTCCTCAGACAATTTCAACTTTAAAATGTATTATAAATAATGTTTGTTTGAATACATATGTATTTTTACATGTAGATTCACATTAAATAACCTTTTGTTTTACGTATTTATCATGTTTTAATGCTTTACTCTACAACATAATCAATCCTGTACAACTTATTGGGATACCAAATACATAGAATTAATATAATATATTCTAAGCACATAGGATTTAATAATAAATTAGAAATGAATACACACACACACGTGTAAATTGTACAATTTACACTATAGACACTTGTGCAGTATACATAAAACATAATACATGTCTGACATGTGTACTGTAAAACAATTTTTGTTTTGACACGCGTGTTTGAAACTCAATACGTAATAAAGGTTCACTATAAGGTTTTTAAAGTATGCCTATAAATAGATATAGAAACTGAGATTTTCTCTCAAAACAATAGCTACTGCAAATTCACCTCATACGTAAAAAATTCATTAGCTCACATTAAAATACTAAGTTCTTAACCAGCATATAATGGATGAACCACGGAGAGTCCTGGAAACAAATATCAAAATAATTCTACACGATATACTACTTCAGCTGGGATTACCTCGAGCAGAATTCGGTATATATGTTGTCACCAACGATGAAGTAAAAGCTTATATAGATATAAATGGTATTCCTAATGTCTTATGTCCTGTACGATTTATTGGGACACCAGCTGCTCGAATTGGTCCATCACAACAAAACGCTGCTAGACAAGCACTCAAATTTCTTCAGCAAACTTACAACATAGATGTTGGCGACTATAACTACTATCAATTGAAATTAGAAGAACACAATCACAAACAACTTTTACAACAAATGCCAGCAAATTTTACTAAACTTAAGCTTTAAATTATATTTATACATGTACTTATCTTTAATAACTAATGTTTATATATATATATATATATATATATATATATATATATATATATATATATATATATATATATATATATATATATATATATATATATATATATATATATATATATATATATATATATATATATATATATATGTGTGTGTGTGTGTGTGTGTGTGTGTGTGTGTGTGTGTGTGTGTGTGTGTAATCTCTAGAGTTTATATTATGTATAATATATTTATGTAAGGACTTTTATAACATATATAGGTTTAGCAAAATTTAGATATTTGTTCTGCAACAAGCTTTACTTATGTAATACAATAATTGTATTGTAAAAATAAAATAATATATACAGTTTGTACGTCTATTCTTTTTCTCCCAACTGTTTCATATTTTGTAACTATTTGTATAATACTTAAAACTGCCAAACATCAATTGGTTAAAAAAAAAAAAACAAAAAAAACTTAAATATATACTAACCAAGTTGTTGCCCGCGTGCGTAGCACGCGATGCCACAACTAGTATAAGGAAATACTAATGTAGTATTGTTATGCATTTGCAAATGCATAATTAATAATAAAATATTAAAAGTCACATGGAAAAGAGGGAAACGAAGAAAGAGAAAGTTGTGTGTGACCACTTCTAAGTGTACCACTGAAAGTTTATATAATACTAGGGCTGTTCATTGGTCAAAGACCGGACCGGACTGGATTGGACCGAAAACCGAAAAATAGAATTTCAAGACCCGAAGACCAGACCGATTAATTCGGTCCGGGGTGGTCCGTTCTATTTTTTTGGTCCGGACCGATTTATGAACACCCCTATATAATACCATTAGTTATTTAGTAATATTATATATGCACATAGTTAGTATCACTGAATACATCTATAGTACCACTGAATGAATACATAGTACCATTGAACTATTAAATGGTACTATTTGATGACCCAATGGTACTACTCTAAAATCAAAATATACATTACGTGCAATTATACTCTTACCCCTCGTTATGCAATTGTTCTTGGATAACGGGACTCCCTTTAAACAAGCTCATTAATTATTTGATTTTTTCAGCTTTTGAGCACCTTTAGTTAAGAAAACCTTAGTACCTTTAGGTTTTTTTTTGGTTTTTAGAGAGCTACAGCCCACTGCACAAGGACGAGGATGAGAATCGTTCTTAGGATATCCTAGAATCAGAAAGGAATCTCTAACCACTTGAGCTCTCACTCTAAAAAAATAATGTGAGGATGCTAACAAATATTTTGCACGTTCTTCGTTTATGTTTTGTACAGATAAACCAATTAACAATTTTTCCTGTCAATTTTTGCTCTTTTTTTTCCAATATTTCATGTATACATTATTATTATTATATTTTTAATCAGAAACTATTAATAGGTCCGGGTGATGCCTCGGGTCATTTTTTGTATATAAAAAATTACAATAAATTAAAGTGAAATTTATTGATGGTTTTATAATTTCAAAAAATCATTTGCTTTTTTTTAAAAAAAAAAAATTATTGAACATTATCAAAATTCATTATGAAGAATTTAGATACCTAACTTTTATACTTCATATTAGTTTGTTTTATTTGTTAAAGGAATTTTTATCTACCATTAAAAATTTCTTCAAAGTAAAAACGCGTTGTGGTTTTGAAATTGCTATGTATTTTTATGTCACATATTTTAAATAAATATAACCTATATGAATTATGGATGAGTAAACGAAAGAATGAGATTATACATAAATCTATTTGCTATTGATGTATATATATACAAAATATAATGTTCAATTAAAAATTTAGAATTTATGAACAAAATTTTTTTGTGAGGAAACAGTGATAATCGGTTTTAATATGACATGACCCAACATCATTTATCAAGTCATGACGGCACACGACAAGAATGATGACATGTGGCATGATTACAATTCATGCCATGAGTTTTAATATAGATATATGGATAGATATAGATATAGATTTGAAATCACAAGTGTAAATTAACATAAATATCAATAAATAGCTACTTAATTGATATTATGTGACCATATTAAAAAAGAAATGATATTAATGATATTGATGAATATAAGTTTCTGATTTCTTGTTTAAATGTGTCATCAATTTTTTTCATCAAAAGCTTAATCTGATTGCCTTGGTATTATAGGATTACTAACATTAATAAATAGGATATTTTGTGAAGAACTGCCTTATACCAGTCAATTTTTGTGAAAAACTACCTTTTTAAAAAAATGTTGTAAGAAACTATGTTTTAAACAATAAATGTTGTAAGAAACTAACTTATAAAACAATTAATGTTGTAAAAAGATACTTTTTGCCGAATTATTGCATTAAATAAGAGACGTTTAATGACCCATTTTCAATCCTTTTTTTTTTCCTTTTTGCATTCAATTTCTCCATAGCCCTCTTGTAACCCCTAATTCCCCTTCTCTTTCATTGTTAAATTAAGCATATGGTAGCAAATTAAAAAATTTAGTTTTTATAAGGTAGTTTCTTACAACAATTTTTTATAAGGTAGTTTTTCACAAAATTTGATGTATTTAAGGTGGTTTTTAACAAAATGTCCTAATAAATATTTTGATTTTAGATGAAGATATTGATGATTTTAAATATGTAATTGATTTAGTATAATTTTATGATTTTTTTTTTGGGTTATTATGTGTGATCCTTTATATCTGATTTGTATTTTTTATATTTATTTATTTTTATTTTTTTTTAATAAAAAGACAGTAGGAGAAGGCTGTGTGACATAGAAATGATATTTTTATTTTCAAAATTCATCTATGAGAGTAACTTAATATAGAATCATTCACTTTGGCCCCGTTCTCTTCACCTTATTTTTGCTGAACTGAAATTATTTTTACTGAAACAAAATTATATTTGCTGAACTTAAATTATTTTTATTGAACTTAAATTAATTTTACTGAAATGAAATTGTTTTTGCTAAACTAAAATTATTTTTACTGATTTTCTGTTATAATTCTTCTTTAAGAAAACTGAATTTTATTGAACTGAACTTATTTTTACTGAACTAAAATTATTTTTACTGAACTGAAATTAATTTTACTAAACTGAACTTATTTTTACTGAATTAAAATTATTTTTACTTAATATTATTTTTTTAAGGTGAAGAGAACAGGGCCTTTGTCAAAAATAAAATAAAATGTGGAATCATTCACCCCATGTCCCCATGTAATTCACCTCCTAAAGACACCCTACATAAATCATGTCCACTTTACTTAAATAAATTAATTATGGAGTACATTTTCTGATGATTTTCAAATAAAAACAAAAATATTATGGAGTACAATTGTACAAACAAAATTATTATACCAAAAATAGAGCGATACGAGTACAAGTAGTATGAATATGCGTAGCATAACCTTGTGTAGCTAATTTATCTTGTTTATACATGTTACAAGAATTTTATAAAAGTAATAGCTTCACGAAACATATTGTTATACTTCGTACAATTTATTAAAATATAACTTAAAGCGGGCTTTGATGTTGTTGTTGTGCAATGCAAAAACATTCCTACAAATCCAAGTAAACAATTTACTGATTAATTGAACCACAAGTTTTTCTAATTTCACCTTGGCTTCCTGTGATGAGTACACCAATATTGATCATTTTGGTCATAGATTCGGCGAAATCTTTAGCAAAAGTTGATCCGGCGGTCTTAACTTGGGTCTCTATATAAGTTTTAGTTTCTTGATCATCCATAAGAGTGGCATCTGATGTGAAGAGTTCCCTCTTTTCAGTTACCATGGTGAAGTATTTTTCGTCGAAGACCTTAGGGGTAATTCGATCCATAAACACAAAAGATTTCATGTCGCTTGGAGTGGGCGGGCATCTAGTTTTCAACCATTCGGCATACTTCGGGGATATTGAAGGATCAGTGTCCCCATTGCCGGTGAAATTGTACAAACGACTACGGATGATGAAGCAGTGACCAACTCCAATAGTGTGAGCACCTACGTAAAATTATTTAAGTGATAAGTTTTTAATATAAGACTACGTAACAAATAATTTTTTTTTATTTTTTTTGAAGAAACGTAACAAATAATTTAACATCCACTTGTTAGTTAGAATTTGTATACGTAACATTTAAAATAGGTCTGGTGCACAATAACTTATTGTGCACCAAACTATCTAATAATATATCATACAAAATGTGATTATATTCTTAGAGAGATTGTTATATACTTTCGGGTGTACTGTACACCCAATTAATTAATTAATGTTAGTTTTTCCTTTTTATTCGATGATTAAATGAAAAACAATCATAAAATTAAGAACAAAATATTTATGGGTATATGATACATCTGGGTGTATACAACAAATTCCAATATCCTTATTACAAAAGTGATTATATTATCTGAAAACTGATTATGAAAATGTATTATTCAAAAAGTTAATTTCTCATTAAAAAAAAAGTATCAAATAATAATTAAATCATTCAAAAAATAATTATATCATCCAAAAGATAATTATATCCTATCACAAAATTGTTCAAAAATGATCATGTCATTCAAAATAAATATAATTTATAACAATATAATTATAGCATTTTAAAAAGTGATTATATCATGCAGAATGTGACTATATTATTTGAGAGTATTAAATTTTACTTATTTTAGGTCTAGAATAATTTATCGTAAATCGGATCCATACAAAACTTGCTGGTTCGTAAATAGACACTTTTACTTACGTGTGTATATATATAAACATGTATAAAGGACAATAACGTAATTTTACTTGATTAAATTACCTGATAACACAACCAAATCTTTAGCAGTAAGACCCAAAGTTGCAAAATTTTGTTTTAAGGATAGTAACATTAGAAGATGGTGATGGTATAAGAGCATTGGCTTCAGAAGCCAATGATACTTTCCCATCCCTTCGACCGGTTGGAACCTCCCACCATGGTCCGCTTATCTGCACCAATGTCCAATAAAAAAGATAGTAATTCGTTCAGTTATTAGAAAGTATACAATAATTACTCTGTATTTACATAATAATCTCTCTGATCAGCTGGTGCTTTTAAAGTTTGATTGTAACTATACCGTTGTACTTGCATCTCGAGAAGCCAAAGCTAAAATATCAGCACAAGAAACAACACCGGGACATTTCTTTTCTAGAGCCGATTTGATTGCATCAATAACTTCAAACCCTCGTAGCGTTTCGTTGGGAATGGCTGTCTTCTCTGTTTGGTTGTTGGAAGCCGATGGATCTAGGAGTACAGAACCATCACAACCCTGCAAACAAGGGATCAAAGCCATTAATTACTATATTTAATTTGTGTAACACTACCAACCATTAAAGAACATTATTGATTGAGTTTGAATAAGATATTGACGTAATTGAGTCACTTGACTAATGACTATACGATATTAATTCAATTCAAACATCACACAAAAATAACAGCTTGTATGAGGAATTAACTACCATGTATATTGTAATAATGTACGTACTGTATAAAACTAAAAATATACAAATTATAATTTAGTTCATTAGTAAATATAATATAATAAACACCTTAGGTACGTACAAGCTAGTTAAATATTTGTTTATTTTTTAGTGTAAATAAAGAGTCATAAATGACGAATAATATACACTCCATTCTAATCAACCAAGTTAGATTATTTCTAATAATACTTATGACTATTAACAGTAGTAGATTATTTAAAGTATAATTTCTTACTTAAGATTTAAAGAATTTGGTTGACAAATATGCAACAAAAAAAATAATTGAGTAAAAAAGGCATACCCTAATAGCACAGTCGTGGAAGTTCATTCTAATCAAACCAGCAGCAAAGTTGTGAACATGACTAACATATTGCTTAGTAATTCTATGAACAATTTCCTCGGCTTCAGGACACGAAGACTCGTAAAACCCGAGCTTCAAGCCTTGTGCATTCGCCATGGAAAAAATGAGAAAGAGCGCGAGCAACCTGAGGTTTGTCATACTGAACTATCTTAGCTTAAGTAAGCTTACTTCTCTAGAATATATTTTTCTAGGATTATTTAGTTTGTATGATATAAATTTGTACGTAGAATGTTTGCATTATATACTAAAATTTATGGCATATTTTCACATGAAATAAATTAATATTGTACAATCTCAAAACCAAATTAGAAAACACGCATTTACATGCAAAATATCAAATGCATTAAATTAATGCACGTTATATCATATGGGCAGAAGATGTTATAATCACAACGTATTATGATGATGATTGATGATTGTTTAACTTAAATACAACAACTCTAAAAATAATCCGTAAATGACTAAACTTAATTGTTACTTGATATTATCTTATTGTCTTACATGTATTATGTATATAATCAAACAAAGGCAAATTTTTTTAAAATATTATTGTTTTTTCTAATGATATGTTATAGTATAGATATAGTTTGTCATTAATAGTATGAAGTTAAATTAGTGCTTTCATGCATTTTTGTTAGTAGCGAAACAACTATCCCAAATTATTAAGAGCGGCTGATGGCTTCGGACTATAATAATTGATCTTAAATCGCCACCCTAGACAAGCTTGTTATATTGTTACATGTACAACTACAGGCTAAGTTAATTTTTACATGCAATAACATAAATACTCTCTCGGTTTCAAAATAAAAGAGTGGTTAGTGTTTGCTCAAAGTAATTAGAATGTAACAAAAAATATATAGAGAAAGGATCAAAGGAAAAGAGTGATCCTGATTTCTTCTACCTATTTAGAAGTCTTGTTGTTTGGCTGACAAAATAAAATAGGGGAAGTTAAAATTCATGAGATTTTGTAATTTGGATAGTTGATTGGTTGACATAAAAAAGCAAAAAAGGGGAAAGTTAGAATTTATGGAAATTTCCACTTCCCACAAAATGTAGAAAGTAAATTACCTAGCCCCTCCTTGTTCATTCAAAATTCATGGGAATTCCAATTTCCCATTGCACAACCAAACGTAAAGAAATTTCTAGGAACTTCATTTGGGAAATAATTCCCATAAAATACAACTTTATATAAAATTTATTTCACATGTCAACCAAACGAGTTAAGATTGCTCTTGCAGAGTTGCAGTTGTTCCTTATCAAATTAATGTTTAGTTCAACCTTCAAAGTAAACTGTAGATTTTTATCAATACTCCGTGTTAATTTTAATTTGGACACGAATAACGTCCTTGATTATATAATTTTTATGAGCATGATTAGGCTATATCATGTTATTACTACTTTCGTATGCATCTGAATAAGTGAAACAAATTGACTTTTGCACTAATTTTAATTTCATAATATATACACAATTTTTTTTTATGCGACCTGTTGTACTGTGCGACAGGGGTTATTCGAGTTACTCGGTCAAGGGTTAATTGAGTTTCCAGGATTACACGAGTTTCTCGGTCACGGGTTACTCGAGTTACTCGGACGGGGGTTACTCGATTAGCCGAGGTTATTCAAGTTACTTGGTCAGGGGTTACTTGAGTTAGCCCTCACCGAGTAACCCCTTGAGTATTCCATGATTGAACCCCTCGAGTAATCCCTGACCGAGTAACCCCTTACTGAACCCTCAAGTAACCCCTGATCGAATTACTCAAGTAACCCCAAACCGAATTCCTTCAATAACCCCCTAATCGAGTAACCCCTGAGTCCCTGACCAAGTAATTTAATTCGAGTAACCCATGACCGAATGACCGCTCGAGTAACCCCTAACTGAGTAACTTCAGTATTCGTACCCTTTGCCGACTAACTCGAGTAAGCCCTAACCGAGTAACCCCTCAAGTAACCCTTGACTGAATGAACCTCTCGAGTACCCCCTGTCCGAACCCCTCAAGTAAACCCTGACCGAGTAATTCGAGTAACCCGTAATAGAATAACTCAGGTAACCCCTAATAAAATAACTCTAGTACCACATGCCACACGGTGTGGTCTGGCACCAAAACGTTGCTGCATAATATATATATTACTCCCTCAAGGAAAGGATTTCCTTACTTAGAGTCATGTCATCAATCAACAATCAATTAATTTAACCAATTTGAATTTTAATCCCATCATTTACTATTTTGGGCGTTTTAAAAAGACCTAACTTAATTTTTTTTATGAATTAATTGGTTGTTGATTGATGACATGGCTTAAGTAAGGAAATATCTACATTTAATTATGCAATTATGACTTATTTGCTAATCAAAAAAATCAAAAAATTTAAATAATGTATGAAAAATTGCGGAAAATAATATAACCTTTGGCCCATTTTTTTTTAATAATACAACGTTTTGATTATTTTATAATAATAAAACATTTAGGAGGTCTCAATTTTAAACAGGACAAAAAACTTGTAACCGGTTAAACAGGTTGGCCATGACACGTGTTGTCATATAATTGGTGGGATTATTTTTTATTTTTTCTTTTCATTTTCTTCTTCCTTTCTCTTTCCTCATCCATACTTATGGCTACCTTCCGTCTTTCCCCTCACCGATTCACCTCCCTTTCCGGTCACCCCCACCACAGCCACCTCCCTTCCCCGCGTCCTCCACCCCAGCCTACCTCCCTTCTACGCATCCCCCGCCCCGCCTCCCGAATTCCCCCTCCTTCTCAAACTCCATCGAAACCCAGAAAAAACCCCACCAACTCCCTTAAAAAAAATTGAAACCCCCACCCTTTTCCCTTGCCGTTGCTGCCTCTATACGAGTTTGGTAAAGCATTGCTGTTGTTGCTGCGGTGACAATTGTTATTGCTATTGTTGATGTTGATTTGAATTTAAAAGAAAAAAAAAAAGTGAAAAGGGGCACCAAAATTTCTGGTACGGTGGTAATCGATTGAAAGGCAGGGGATGGTTGTTGTATGAGAGAAGAAAAGGGGGGTTTCGATGGGGGACTGAGGGTTGGGAGATATGGCGGGAAGGAGGGCTGCGTGTGGTGTGTGAAGTGGTGGCTGGATATTATTTTTAATAATGATAATAATAATAAATCAATAATAATAATGATAATTAATAGTTTTACTGAAATAGCCAATAAAACAATGACAACTGTCATGGTAACTTGTTTTAACAGGTTACCAATCGGTTATGTCTTGTTTAAAATTGAGACCCCAAAAGTTGTATTATTAAAAAATAACGGGCCAAAGGTTGTATTATTTTCCGTAATTTTTCCAATAAAGTAACTAATTATGAATTATTTTGTACTTTAATGTTAGATTTCAAATATTCTCCTTTTCTTAATTTATGTGATTGATCTATATTGTAATACCCCATATTTTTATACGTATTTTATTTTAAATAAGTATTTTGTGAAGTATTTAAATAATTTAAAATGAATTATTTATGGCATTTTAATTACTTATTTTAAATAAGTTTGGAAATATTTTATAAAAAGAAAGTTTTATTTAATTAATTATTTTATTAAGTTGGGATTTATTTTAGGAAAGTTTTATTTTAGTTAAGTTTTATAAGGAAAGGGATTAGTAAAGATAGAAAAGGAAATTTTAGGTAAGAAAGGTTTCTAGAGAAAGGGTTATAAATATTCAACACTTGGGCAAATTAAACATTGCCCAGAGTGGAGAATACCCAAGGTAAACTTTCTCTCCCGTCTTCTTTATTTCTTTTTCTTTTTCTTTCTTTTCCCCTTCCCTTTTTTGCACACACCACCGCCGGCCACCACCACACCACCGGTGGGTCGCCGGCCACCACCACCAGCAGTCGGCAGCAGCGGCGGCGCCACCAGCAGCACAGTAGCAGCCAGCCGTGGTTCCGTGGCTGCTGTCCGACCACCATTCGAAAAAAAAAATTATTCTTTTTTTTTATTTCTTTTGTTTAATCCTAAATCTAATTATTAATTATGAGTTTTGTGATGATTTTATGATGATTGATTTTAAGTATGGTACAAATTAATTTTCAGATTTTAATTTTAATTAAAAAGCCCCAAATTTAAAATCCTAGATTTGTAAATAATTGATTATTGAAGGAATATGATTTAGGGTGGTTTAAACCTTTAATTTGAGGGTTTTAAAGTATAATTACAGCAAGTTTTCATGAATTAATATTGTTGGAAATTTTGTTAGTAAGCTAAAAATTAAGTTTCTTGAAGGAATTTTGACTACCTATTAATTGGAATTAAAGTAAGAGGTTTTAAATTAATTTTCATCTTATTTTAATTAAATTATGAGTGATTTAATAATGTTTATATTACTGGAAATTTGTGTATGCCATATTTTGATTTTGGATTGTAGAAAACTTCTAAATGAGTGATTTCTATTAGTCGTGGCGATTTTAAGATCGTATTAAAGGTACGTTTGCATACTTGGCATTTATTTGGTGATATAGGAACATGCTAGCTAGGCTTTGAATAATTGATTCCAAATAGTATTGTGATAGTTTTGGTTGGACTTTATCATTTGGTTGATATTGGTGATTGAATTATGAAGCATGGATTATTTGTTATGGATTATTGAATGGAAATAATTATTTTTGGCATATTATATATGAACCACACTTTTATTATTGGCATGATAGAGAACATGTTTAATTAAAGTAAATGTTTAATTTGGTTTGGAATATTAAAAGGGAATTTTATTATGGTTCATATAATTTTTATTGATGTTATAGGCATGAGAAAAGAGCTATGTAAGTGTCTATGTACACGAGGAATAAATTATATGTTGGTGACTTGGTGCACTTAAGGTGTTTCTAACACCGAAAGATAGGAGTTTTGGCGCATTACACATTTAAGGTGTCTTTGACACCGAGATAGATTTAAAAAGGGTTCAACATTAAATTTTATGTGGTCACTAATTATTCGAGAATTAAATTGGAATATTTAATTGTTTGGATAATTAGAATGTTTGATTGTGTTATGGTTTGATAGTCATCACCAAGTTTAATAATATGTAAATAACGTAAAGTGAAAGAGATTACGTACCAAAACTCTTGGAACGTATACACCTAGAGTATGAACATATGGGGAGAGTTATGGGGTTTTATATTTAACCATAACTTCTATTGGGAGTACAGAACGCTATATTTTCCTTTTATTATTATGCACAAGAATTCCGCCACTTACGAGTGGTTCTTTTATATTGGCACGGTTAGCTCCCGTGTTAGTACCCCTTTATTAGGGCAGGTTAGGGGGGAAACCCGTTCGATGCGTAATCAGTGCTAAATGAATCATTTGGTTACTTAATTAAGAAGTCATGTTGTATGTTGTGTGCTTGTAAACAGATGTATCGAGGTAAGTTGTGTGTTGATAGGTGAAAGCATGTTAGTGTGTTTAATTACACTTATGTACTCAGTTTTGCTGATTGTGTGTTTGTTGGTCTTGTCTTTACCTTGGCCCTATGATGACCCATTTTTAATAGAGAGTAGTGGAAACAAGAAGTAGAGAGAAGCTTTTTTAGGTCATGAAGCATATTCATGATGGGCATGACTGAAGAGCGAATCATGCTAATTTCCATAAGTTTATGATATGTTTATTGCTTCAATTATTTTATTATATTATATTTGTGAGACTAACGCAAAGGTTTTGAATTGGTTCGGTTTTGTTAAGGGCCTACAGTGGTTCCAAGTTGTAGGTTGACTTTGTTTTACTTTGGTTTGACTTTACTTTCGTTGGTTGACTTTTTAAGTTGAGTCGTTTTGAATGTTTTTAAGAATAGTCTTCCGCTGTGTGTCTTTAATAGTTTCCTTAGCCGTTTTCATAGTAGCGGTAATGTCTTAGATTTTTCTATTTTGAGTTTTAAACAGAACAAAACATGTATTTTAAAATAAAGAAATTTCTAGGGTGTTACATATATGATATTAACATTATGAAACTGAGGGAGTATATGGCACTAGTATTATGAAACAGAGGGAGTATAGATTTTTACTAACAGGTAATTAATTCAAAGATATTAATAATCAAAATAGTACACTGTCAGATGCAATGCTAGCTAGGTAGTTAAACTAATGTATATACTTAATTATTGAGATACAGTGGAAGTATTTAACTGGAGAGCATTACCAAGTACCAACTCAAACATGTACAATTAAGTAAAAACTTCTACATCTTCTGATTTTATAAAAAAATATACTACGTACATGCCATGTGGAAGATATAAATTAATTAATAAGTTGCCATATACTTTGTATAAAATATGAAACTAATTATAATGAGTTACATTTGATTAGATTAATTGAAAAGAAAACTGGTACGTATAAACTAATTCAAATGAAAGAATTATCCTATTTTCCTATGCTCCTAGCACTGTCAAACCAGGATAGTTTTGGTTTGGTTAAAATTATTAGCAGTTCGATTTCTTTTTTTTTTTTTTAATCATTTTAAATTGGTTCGGCTCCTAAATGGTTCGAGTTGTAAACATCTCGGGTTATTATAAACGGCTCAATTTGGGAAATTATATCAATTCAGATTGTAAGTAGTTCAGATTCATATCAATTCGGATTGTAAGTAGTTCAAATTCATATCAGTTCGGATCGTAAACAGTTCGGACAATAAACGGTTCGAATCATAATCGAATTAGTTTGAAACGGGTCGCTTTGGAAGCAGGTTTACCAAAGTTAATGCGGATTCGTGTTCAAATTAATTTGGGTCATAGATGGCGTGGATAGTAAACGATTCAGATTATAATCGGACTTGTTTAAAACGAGTCGATTTGTGAATGAGTTTATCTGAGTTCATATCGTTTTAGATTAAATTGGGTGGGGTTGAAACGGTTCATTCCATAATGGGTCGGTTTGGATCGGTAAAATAAATTAATGAGCCGTTTTAGTTCATTTCTTTTTGGTCGGGCTGAAATTGGGTTTTAAGCTTTCTTTTTTATATTTATCATCTAGTAATTTTATTTAATAATTCTGACATTTTCAATTCTAATACATTCTACATATTCTTTATTTTTCTTCTATAGTTGTTCTAATGAAATAATTTCCCCCTCTTTGTTAATTAAAGATCAACAAAGACAATAAATTTTGCTCTTTATGAAATATGGACAAAATGTTTTTTTTTCTTTTTTTTTTTGAGATGTTGAAATATGGTAATATATATAGAAAAATCTAGTACAGATAATTTTCTAGAACAAAATAGAATCATCTAGGATTTATAGTGATGGAAAAATCTTGTAGAGAAAGTTTGAGAAGTAAAATCTAGTTGTAAGTATAAAATTCTAAACTAACTACAAGTACAAGAATAGTGGAGTAATGAACCGATGTACTACCACTATAAATACATGCTATGCGTATGTTATGAATTAATGTGAAAAGTATTCCACCAAATTTTGGGTAAGTTAAGAGTTCCTACAAATTAGAGTAATAAGAGATATGAGCTTTCACAAATTAGTATTACAAGGATGTTAAATAGGTTGACATAATACTAAATAAATTACAATAATTTACGTGTTACAATAAATTACAATAATTTATGTGTTACAATAACTCTGAGTGTTTGAACTTTAATAGT
This sequence comes from Chenopodium album, assembly GCF_948465745.1. Lineage (NCBI taxonomy): Eukaryota > Viridiplantae > Streptophyta > Magnoliopsida > Caryophyllales > Amaranthaceae > Chenopodium > Chenopodium album. Next base: position 8,644,406 of record NC_137850.1, on the reverse strand, counting down.
TAAAATTCCGAAAAAAGAACAATGATCTTGCTATAAGAAGTAAATAATAGTTAATAAAATGGTTTAATTTTGAGTTCTAAGGTGTATATCAAAACCATGTTGAACAGCTTTTACGTTGAACATCCAAAAACTTGCCCCTCACATTTGCGACAAAAAGAAGAGGAAACGATGCTTTGGGATACGATCAAATTTCACAAATATCGATGTTGTTATCATGGATATTGTCAAGTTGATACTACTTAATGCAAGAAAAAATATATCAAAGGTGTAAATAAATTGCTTTATATACTAAAAACAAACAAAATAGGATAGTTTAATTCTGAATTCTAAGGTGTAAATCAAAATCACTCAAAACAACATGTGATAAAAGGAATAGGTTTGTTCTTGTGACTAAAATTTTAATTCTTCGATTTTATGCCTCGGGCTCTCAACGACAATGTATGTTTTGGTCTAAGTTGCTAATAATCAATAGATGTCTTCATATGTCACGTCACTTATTCTAACTCCATAAAACAATGCACAAAAACTTTGAAAATTCAACAAAAGATTTTACAAAAATTTGATATAATATCTCGAATTTGAAAATTAAATTTATGCAATGTTAAAACCTATACCACTTTCAATCGGTATATCCAATTTATGTGATTGAATGAAATTGTAAAGTGTGAATGCAACAACCATAATAGTTTGTGTTTGGAGTCCATATTTAACATCATTGGCAATATTTTCCATCAAGATTTTAGTGTTCCGAAAATCTTTCAATCGTTGTACGGAATGAAGAGTGAAGATAATTAAAATTTTCAAGTGTGTCTTGAGGTTGTAGACCATTTTGAAATTCGAGTATATGGACTCTAGTATCTTTATCTTTTATCAGACTAAAATATCCAACGACATTCAGATTTTCCAATTGCCCCAAATCAATATATATCATGGTAATTTTCCATAGTGTTGTCCATCTATTGTTTGCTGGTAAAGTTTATTTATTTGTGCATAACATTTTATTTGTAATTAATTATTAATGTAGAAGAATGTTTGTTATAGGTCAATATTTTAGGATTATTTTGTACATGCATCTGTTTAACCATTGTATTGCATCTGTCCGGGTTATGTCAGACGCTGAACGCTAGGATTATCGTTGTGCGTTGTGTTATCGATTGGGCGTTCTTTTGTTCTCTATTTCAATACAGTACTCTGCTTGCTCTAGGGTATTTGCTGGGGATATTTTTAGGGATCATGTAGTGTCATGTGCTAGCATAGTGGGTGTTAAATATCGTCATAATGTTGTTCCGGATACCCTTGTTGATATTTGTTATCGATATGACTTGTAAGCAAGAAAAGAGGTTGATATTGGGTTATCTTGGGGATCGACGGAGCCCTTAAACATGCATGCAAATGTGTTACTAGAGCTGGCAAAAGCTGACACGACACGATAACACGACATGAACTGAACACGAAACAAGTGGATTAGTGTTGAGGAGTTTCGACCCGTTTAGTTAGACGTCGGGTCGACACGACCCAACACGATAAGAATTGGGTTGAGTTAGTGTTGAAAATTATAACACGAAATTAACATTAGTCAACCCCGCTTAATAAACAGGTTGTGTTTGGGTCAACCTGTTTACCCGTTTAATGATTTAGAAAAAAAAATACTTATATTACACTATTATCCAAAAAATAAAAAATAACCTAATCTCATTCACTACTACAACCGGCATACATAGATAGAGTGGCTATGCCACAATTTGTACCCCCTTAGTTTATTTTGTTTATTTTGTTTCTCGGGGCTTTGCCCCTCGTTTGCACCAAAAAAAAATCCGGGATACATAAACAAATTATTAAACTCTTATCTCATTTTACTCTTTCTCATTGACTCTCACAATTTGTTTATTTGATTTCTTCTTTTTCGTAGCAAAATCAAAGCTGACATATAGTAATTCTTGCTCTTCGTTTCTTTTTATTCTTCTCATTCAATATCTAATTCTCTCATAGTAGTAGTTTGTTTTTGTACTGTGCTTTCGTTGTTGTGGAATACGAAGCCTTCGTATCTTAATGCATGTTTTTAATTGATTTGGAGCGATTAGAGCGAGATCCACTTTTTGAAGAATATGAGTCGAAGCAATTACAAGAATATTTCTAGTAGACCTTCTTTCACAATCCCTGGAGAGATAGTTCACGAATAGACCGAGGGATAAGTAATTCGACTCATTCACATCCAGATCATGAATGTTTGGAATCCATATTATTCAAGGAGACATTGCTTTTGCTAATTCGAATTGAAGGGTGATATAAAATTGGTCTATTTCTGGCATCATATCCATAGTTAGTGCATTCATCATAGTTAGCAGCTCCAGCTCCGTATCAAGGTCAAGATCGATATCGTCACTAACGTCAATATCTTCACTAGCATTAATATCGTTACTAGCATCAATAAGAGAACCTTTAGGCTTGTTATCCAGGAACTTATTCATAAATACCGTAATAAAAGGATCATAGGAGTTTGTCGCTAGGTATTTGACCTTATTTTTTTGTTTCTTTTAAAGCTGCAATGGAATATGCGGATTCTAAATCAATTGAAGCAATGAAATCTGTTTGAGTTTGTGCATAACTAGATGAATTTAGAGCTTTTGGAACTTGGAAATCAATTGAAAGTTTTTATAATGTTTTAAATTTTAGATGGAGGTCTGTAATATTTTGGGTAAAATTAAGGTGGTTAAACATTAAATATTAAGCTCTATTAGCTATTTTTTTAGTGAATTTTTCTTAAAATAGGTTTAGGTTTTTTTTGACACAACACGACCCGTTTGCCAGGTCATGTTGTGTGTATTGACCTGATAGGGTCCTCTCCTTTGATTCAATTTGGGTTGTCTGACTTTATAGCCGAGCAAGTTGTGACTGATGTGGCTCATCATAAGCGGGCTAAGTATGAAACTTGTCAAACAATTGGGTACATTTTCCTTCCTTTCTCATTCTCTTTTCTTGTGGAATTAAAAAGGAGCTTGTTGCATTGATGAAGCAGGTTCAGAAGTTGTCGAACACTCAAGACATTAGGGCACGTGCTACTACCCATATCTTTGACCACCAGGATAGGATTTGCTATATGTAGAGGAGTGGGAGCCCAAATTGTATCTTGGCTTCCCACTAATTGTTTGTAAGTCGTATGACTTTATCGGGTTTTGAGTAAAAGTAAGATTAATAGTAATAAGAAAAGTAATAATAATAATAACAATAACAGTAATAATAATGAAAATAATAATAACAATAGCAGTAACAATAATAAGTAATAATATTAACAGTAATAGTAATAATAATAACATTAACAATTATAATAATAATAATAATAATATAGTATTAGTAACAGTAATGATAGTAATAATAACAATAAAATAAATAATAATAATAGAATAAGAACAATAACTGTAATAATAATAATAACATTAATAGTAATAATAATAACAGTAATCATAATAAAAATAATTATAATTATAGTAATAGTAATAGTTATTATAGTAATAGTAATAATAGTAATAGTAATAAAAACAACAATAGAAATAATAATAACAGCAATGGTAATAATAATAACAACAACAGTAATAATAATAACAGTATTGGTAATAATAATAATAACATTAATAATAATAATAATAATAACAGTAATAACATTAATAATAATAATAATAATAATAATAATAATAATAATTACTACTACTACTACTACTACTACTACTACTACTACTACTACTACTAATAATAATAATAATAATAATAATAATAATAATAATAATAATATTATTATTATTATTATTATTATTATTATTATTATTATTATTATTATTATTGTTAAACATATAAAGCTATATAAATGTATCAAAATAAAGGAAATTTTCACTGAAATTTAAAAATTAAGAGTACATGTATACAATTTCGCAGAAAAATTAAGTTACAAATTCAAAACTCACTTAAAACTACATGTTTATTTGTCAAAACATAATTTTAACATTGTTTACAAAAAAAAATTACAAGTTCAAATATCTCCAACTAGGCACAAAATTCTCCAAGCTGGCTCACCACCTATGTTTATTTACATCAGAGAAGACTTTAGCTAGCACTTTTGCCTGCATGTCTAACATATCTAACAATTGGATCAGCATGAAGGTAATATTCTGGCCTACTGTAGCAAATGGGTATTTGCAAATAGCCCAATCTGCTATTTAATACAAGAAGATAGTGCATGTCAGTATATCACATACCTATTTAATACAGTAAAAGGCAGAAAGGGAAGTGGGTTTAAGCAGTGAGATAGATGACTAAACTGCCTAGAAGATATAGATGAGGTCCTAGATCCAAATAATCTTCTTGCGGTTCTTTTGTGACTTAATTGAAGCTCATAACACAACAATACATATATAGCAGAAAATCAACCTTGATTTCAACCTCTATACAATAAAAATGCAAATCTTAAATATAAAAAACTCCATCCTCTTTACAAATAAATTCCAACTATAGAAAGAGTAACAAAGACTTACATCATAAGCCTCAAAAAGCAACTTGAATTTAGCTTCAGTTTCCTTATGGCATTTCTCACTCTGATTTCCTTCCTCTGATCTTCTTTCCCCCTGGAGATGATAAAATAAGCTTGGGTACCAAGTGAACCCAATCTTTAACTTGAGATTTAGGGTTATTAGATTCCTCCTCCAAGCTGCTAAACAGCTTCTTACTGTCATATAACCATTGAGCATTAAACAATCAACTCAAACTCAATCTAATAAAATAATAATAGCGTATAAATGAAGAAAGCAAGGAAAAACCCTCTTCTTGATCTCTTCTAGTGGGTTGGGTAATGCCGCACATATATTTTAATTGTAAGTGTTATATATTATCAGCAACTTACAGAAATTAAAAAAAAAATGATCTATAGATGACAATAGCAAATGTATTGTTTTTTTCTTATTTTCAAAATGTTACCGTCATTTTGAGAGCCTATAGATAGTAAGGAACAAAGTACAAGCGTTGATGAGTGCAGAGAGAAAGAGTGTATCTCTAGAGTGCTTCCTTCTTATTGAGCCTGCATAGTCATATCAAATATTAACCCCTGATTTCTTTCATTTTTCTTTTTTCTGATATATTTGAATTATATTGAGATTTTGCTGTAAGTAGTCCCTAAAAAAAATAAGGAAAAAGGATTTTGCTCTAAGCAAACAAGAGCAGGAAATTTTATTGTATTTGTACCAAGTAGACCATGAATGACAGGAAATTTCTCACTTAAAACCTTCACTTTTCCTCCATCTCCAAACATTGCCCACTGAGAGCCCAAAACTAGCCTTGCTACATGGGCTTGATTTATTAACTCATCAATCTGCAGTGCATAAACAGGCAATAGGTCTAAAAAAAATGTAGACTCAATTATACAAAGATATAATCCTAATATTTTTGTGAACCATCCTTATCTTATTCTTTGTTGAAAGTGAAAGGAAATTATTGAGCTCTTATGAATCATAGAGATAGAGGGAAGGGACTATAATAGATTAAACAAAGTACTCTTATGAATCAAATAGATAATGGGAAGGGACTATAAACATTGTCATGAATTGCAAAAATGAGAAATGAAGGACTAATAAACTTCTAATTCAAGGAAAGAACAAATCAAATATATAAAAGAAAATAAACATTGTATGTCATGAATTTACAGTTCTAACAGACATAAATGACTATACAAGTTCATTCCCTACTTATTCAGACCTCACAACTTCACTATTTACTTGATCCAAAATGCCAAATCCTATCAAAATCTTAGCAATAATGTCGCAAGTTGCAACCTAAATATATTACATAATGAACAAAAAAGATATGGAGTTTTCAATGTGCCCACGAAATTTTAAGCATGGCTCCAAATTACAAAAATGCTCTAGTCAAAATAAAGAATGAAGAATTGATAGCTAAACAGCTCACCAAGGAAGTAGAAAGATATTTCATTTAACATCCCGTCTTTCATGAGTAATATCTTTGTGCAGAGGTAGTATTATGTAATAAATGTGCAAAAAATTCAAGATTTAATTTCTTCAAGTTATATAAATCAATGACTTTTCAACTTCTTTTCATTAGCCTCCCACTTGCTTAACATTCTTTGGGTCATAGTTAACTAGCTTCTTAACCTTCTTTTACTCAACAAGCAATGTTTTGTATAATTGATACTTTTAAAATACTTATTAAGATAGATTAAACAAGACCCCATATGGCTAAATTTTTTCTTAAACCTGTGGCTGAAATCTAAACACCTGTATTACCAGAATTCAAACAAAAACAATACTACATTCCACTTCTATCAACCAATAATACAATCATACAACATACTCCATCATTACAATATCCGCCATCAGAATACTAGTTCTAATTACACTATCAATGCGGCTATTAATGCTGAACAAACAATAATCAAAACTTCAAAGAAATTTTTTATTTTATTTTTTTAAAAAAAAGTGAGGAAAAAAGAGGCATATCCTATTAATTCTCTTTCTAGTAAACCAACTTTCCACCTACTATCTTTATCAAAATCCCAAAAATCAACAAATCAATCGAAATAAATCACTTAAACATTATTCTCCCACAATTATATTAAAACCCTGAATTAAAAAATTATGAAACACATCAAAATTAAATTCTGCAGCATTACAATTAAAACTCATAGATGAACACAAAAAAGTCCTTTCAAAATAAAGAAGATTATTTCTCTTTCACAAAATCAACATTATTTTAAAACTTAAGAACAATGTCAATAGCAACAATTTTATTTGAAATTATATTGTTTATTAACGTATTCTAACCCTCGTACAAAACAAAGAAAAATTAATTCTGTTTCACAAAATCAAGTTTAAATCTCTGTATATCCAAAAAAAAAGTAACAATTCACCTCTAAATTTGATAATAATTATGACGAATGAATGACAAACAACAAAATATCGATTATGATACGACAAAAAGTAATAAATTCTTAGGTTCAAGAAAATTTAGGAACCCTAATTACTAAAATTTAAGGAGGTTTTGATAAATCGAATGAGGAGAAAGAAATTTCACTTACCAGAGTACCAGTGGTGGTTTGCTAGACTAATTCTCCATTTTGCCAGAGCGTCGTTTGCTGTGGCCGGAGGAGCTGCTCGATTCTTTAACGTTCCACCACAAAAAAATCTAAATAAAAAATTGGGTAAATTTAATTAGTGAAGCAATTAAGTGGAGAATAATTTGGGAATAACTTTGAAAGGGAAGGAGATCATTTAGTTTTCTAAAGAAATTACAAAAAAGTTAAAGTATATTGCTGTTGCATGTTCTCCCTCTCTTCGAAAACTCTTTTTATTTTGAGAAATGCGATGAATTAGTTTTTTTTTTTGAACGCCTGAGATGAATAACTTTTTATTTTGTTTTGTCTTTATTTTTCTTTTTTATTGTGGGTTTGTCACTTCTCTTTCTTTCTTTCTAAATAAAGAAGTTTCGGGATTTAGGACTATTTCAAAATTTGGGGAAATTTCAATGCAAGGCGGGAATCACTTAAATTTTGCGAATCAATATTTAGCCTCACTGCCGTTGTGTTAGCCTACCTACCCGTCGCATTAGTATTCCTATTGCAACGGCTTTATTATGCCGTTGCATTAGCCCGTCTTTTGATGTACTATAGTATAAGCCATTACATTAGGCTTATCTTGTACAAAAGTCGTTGCATTAGCTCTTTTTTAACCGTCGCATTTGATCAAAAATGTAGTAGGCTTAGGCTTCATTGCCGTTGCATTAGCCTATCTAACGCGACGGCACATTAAATCCGTTGCATTAGTATAAGTCGTTGCAATAGTCTTATCTAAAGTGAAGGAATTGAAATTGTCGTTGCATTAGATCTTTTCTGACTGTCGCATTTGATAAAAAATGTAGTAGTGAAATTATGAATCTAGATATTGCACAATTGGATATGGATTCCTTCCCTTCTCCTTTTTGTCACTCGGGGAATTGGACAAGGAGGCTGTTGTGTTGCCGAAGCGGGTTCAGAAGTTCTCGACGACTCAGGACATTGGGGCTCGTGCTGTTACTCATATTTTTACTAGGATAGGCTTTTCTATACCTAGTGGAGTGGGGGCTCATATTGTATCTCGGCTTCCCACGAAGTTTCTATCTGGTGTATAACTTTATCTGTTTTTGAGATATAATAATAATAATGATAATAATAATAATAATAATAATAATAGTAATAAAATTAATAATAATAATAGTAATAGTACTAGTACTAGTAGCGTAGTAGTAATAGTAATAGTACTAGTAGCGTAGTAGTAGCAGCAGCAGCAGCAGTAGTAGTAGTAGTAGCAGTAGTAGTAGCAGCAGCAACAGTAGTAGTAGCAGCAGCAGTAGTTAGTAGTAGTAGGAGCAGTAGTAGTAGTAGTAGCAGCAGCAGTAGTAGTAGTAGCAACAACAGTAGTAGTAGTAGTAGCAGTAGTAGTAGGAGTAGTAGCAGTAGGAGTAGTAGCAGTAGTGGTAGCAGGAGTAGCAGTAGTAGTAGTAGCAGCAGTAGTAGTAGTAGCAGTAGTAGTAGTAGCAGTAGTAGCAGCAGCAATATTAGTAGTAGCAGCAGCAGCAGTATTAGTAGTAGCAGCAGCAGCAACAGTAGTAGTAATAGCAGCAGCAGCAGTAGTAGCAGTAGCAGTAGCAGCAGTAGTAGTAGCAGTAGTAGTAGTAGCAATAGCAGCAGCAGCAGCAGCAGCAACAACAACAGCAGTAGTAGTAGCAGTAGTAGCAGCAGTAGCAGTAGCAGCAGTAGTAGGATTAATAATAATAATAATAATAATAAGATCGCATTAGAGATGGATGTTGTTGCGTTGCTGAAGAGGGTTCAAGTATTCGCTAGAACTCTGAATATTGGTGCTCGTGCAGCTGTTCACACCTTCAACAGGATCGGATTCGCTATAGCTAGAGGGGTAGGGGCCCACATTATATCTCGACTCTACATTAATTTCCTGTAAATTGTTGACTTTGTAGGTTTTTGTTATTTTTCTATAATAATAATAATAATAACAATAAAATTATTAATAATAACAATAAAATTAATAATAATAATAATAATAATAAACTCATGAACAAATTGGCAGATATATATTTCACAAAGGTTATCGCTTTTGCAGAATCCGTTTATTCTTTAACTCCTCGACAATTAGTGACAGGATAAAGTCGTATCACCTAATCAAAAATAATTCCTAAATTCCTCAAACTATGCAGATAGGGAAGAAGGGTCGAACCACAAGGAAACAAGTCTTCCTATTCCTAATTAATTTAAATAATCTAAATTATAAAGTAACTAAATTATAGATATGAGGAAATTAAACTAAGGGAGATAAAAGTAGGGAGAAATCAATTAATAAAAGCCTAGGGCATAGGTTCACCAATAAATAATATTCCAGGGTAAAACATAACAATCAATCATCAATGCATCAATTAATCAAATTTTAAAGGGCTTTCGCTACGTATTACAATCACAGAGTTAATTTACCGGTATTAAACATCATCTCTCGAATCTCGACTTAACCATTTATAAATTAGTCCGCCTATTGAAACTAAGCCTAAACATCAATTCTCATCTCTCGAATCTCGAATCAATATTGCATAACTCATACAATTAAACCAGGCCTAATCTAATTGCATATCATTAAATCAATCAATAGGAAATTAATCAAGCATTGACAATCAACAACAACAAATTACCCCTTCATATTATTTATGGATCTCCATAAACCCTAGAAAGAAAACTACTCACACATAATTAAATCTAAACTAATCAAAGCAATTAAAGAAAACATAATTAAAAGCAATAATTAAAATAAGAAAAATAATAATATTAAAACCAAATAATAAATCTTGATATGAAAAGTATAAAAGAAAACTAAACTAAACTAAAAGAAAAATAAAAACTACCTAAAACTAAACTAAGAGAACTTCCCCCCACGTACTACTACTTCTTCCTTTTATAAAGAAAAGAAAGAATCCTAGCCTAACTAAAAGTCTAAGAAGATAGGATTAGAAACAGAAAACTTAAAATTTATCTAAAGCTAATAAAACAAAAGTTGTTGAAAAGATTAACTAATCTAAAACTTTAAAGCTGTTAAAAGATAGCTAAGCTCAAAACTCCTCCTGCTAATCAAGCTTCGTGAATTTAGGCCCAACTGGAGTACACTCGCCTAACCATGCAAGGCCCTGCTTGTTCAGGCCCAGTAGACTTCACGCCCAGCAGCTTCTTTCTTCTTTGCTTGGATTTGCAAACTCGGGCCCCTTCAAGCTTTTGGCCCAATTTCTTTCCTTGATTGGTCTATAATAATAACTTGTAAAATCTTAGACCTTCTCATGTATCGAGCCTTTGATCACCGAACCAAATTTAATTAGCTCAACCTTGGGCTTTAAATATACGGTCATGAAATACGATCAAACTCCAATGTCTTCGTAATGGTTTAATAAGCTCTAAAATTATCGTAATTATGCAAATTCCTACAAAATAATACCAACTCTACAAAAACACTAAGAAACGTATATTAGTAATAAAAATAGCTCCGTAAACCTTAAATAAGCACAAATATGACCGTGGGACAGGGAATAAAAATATATAAAAAAATAGACTCATCAATTAGCATTATGGAAATCACAGCAGGGAGATCACACCTCTTCTTGGCTTCGGGTGGTCCTTATTTCGGGATTGGGTCAAACGATGAATGCCAAGACTTATCGTTGTGTGTTGTGCTACCGATTGGGTGTTCCATTGTTCTCTATCGCGACAATGTGCTCTGCTTGTTCATGGGTTTTTCTGGGGATATTTTCAGTGATCACGCGGTGTCTTGTGCTGGTATTATGGGCATTAAATATCGACATAATGTTGTTCGGGATACCCTTGTTGATGTTTTCTATCGGTTAGGGATTTCAGCTAGAAAGGACGTGGACATTGGGTTATCTGGAGGGAACGACGGGGCCCTCAGACCTGCGGATGTGTTACTTTATTCCTGGGATCGTGGATGCGATGTCTGTGTTGACTTGACAGGGTCTTCTCCTTTGACACAGACTGGGCTATCTAACTTTGTTCCTGGACGGGTAGTGACCGATGCGGCTAATCAGAAGCGGGTCAAGTGCAAATCCAGTTGTCGAGCAATTGGATTTGGCTTCCTTCCTTTCTCTTTCACTTCTTTTGGGGAGTTAGAAAAGGAGGCTATTGCATTGTTGAAGCGAATCCAAAAGCTCTCGAAGACTCAAGACATTAGGGCGCGTGCTGCAGCTCATATCTTCACTAGAATAGGATTTCCTATACCTAAAGGAGTGGGGCCTAGATTGTATCTCTGCTTTCCACTAACTATTTATAGGTTGTATAACTTTATCTATTTTTGAGATATAATAATAATAATAATAATAATAATAACAATAATAATGATAATAATGATGATAATAATAATAATAATAATAATAACAATAATAATAATAATAATAATAATAATAATATCTCGATGTGTGTTGTGCTATCGATTAGGTGTTCCATTATTCTCTGTCTCGACGCCGTGCTCTACTTGTTCAGGGGTTTTCACTGTGGATATTTTCGGTGATCACGCGGTGTCGTGTGCTGGTATGGTGGATATTAAACATCTGCATAATATTGTTCGGGATACCCTTATTAATGTTTGTTATCGATCTAGGATTTCAGCTAGAAAGGAGGTTGACATTGAGTTGCCTAGAGGGAAGGACGTGGCCCTTAGACTTACAGATGTGTTACTTTATTCCTAAGATCGTGGTCGCGGTGTCTATGTGGACTAGACAGGGTCTTCTCCTTAGACACTGTCTAGGTTATCTGACTTTGTTCCTAGACGGGCTGTGGCTTATGCTGCTAATTGGAAGCGGGTCAAGTATGAATTTAGTTGTCAGGCAATTAGATATGGTTTCGTTCCTTTCTCTTTCTCTTCACTTGGGGAATTAGGGAATTAGGCGGGGGTTACATTGTTGAAATGGGTCTAGAAGTTCTTGAAGACTCAAGACAATGGGGCACGTACTGCGCTCATATCTTCACTAGGGTAAGATGGGGGCCCAGATTGTACCTCGGCTTCCCACTAATTTTTTGTAGGTAGTATGACGATGTCTGTTTTTGAGATTTAATAATAATAATAATAATAACTGTTTAAATAGTCTAATAAATGCTTGTGGTGTTTAAAGAGCCACAAGAGTAAGAAAGATTTGATCCCATAATCACCTAATACTGGAGAGAAGTTTTAAATGCCTGAACTATCCCTTATTCTCATATAGTCATACTTGTATTTAAATTCAATTAAAGGTCTTATTTGATTTGAAAAAAAAAAAAAAGATATTACTAGCTTACACACTTGTGTGAAAAAAGGAACTTTTAGCCATTATTTTAAAGCACATATATAGGGATTTATCCAATGAACTAGATCAAATACTAACTACACATTTTATTTAAAGAAATATTGTCGAGAATAATCCGACCTTTATATCAATCGCCCAAAATAATTTCACTTTTCAATTATGTTTTAATATTCAAACCTTTGTACCCAATTTGCACCAAATGGTCCCAACTGGACAACTAATGTGTCGGCCTGTGATTGGCCAAAAAAATAAAAATAAAATAAAAATTTTTATTTTTATTTAGCAAAAAATAAAAAATAAAAAATAAAATAAAATTAATTGATTATTTTGAAAAATCTGCCACCCATTCCCGCTGGTCTAGTTGCTCGACTCCCCTGCCCCGCAGCATTGACCTCCCAAACCCTTACCCTAGCGCCGACACCCCTCTACCCCCCTCCTTCGAACCACCAACTTTCCTCCCACCGCCACGAAAACCCACTAGAACCATCCCCTTCCCCCGTTTCGATTCCAACAGATCTCGGCCCCCTCCCCTTCCCCCATTCTGATTTCGACATATCTCCCCTTCCCCTATTCCGATTCCGGCCTCCCTCCCCTTTCCCCTGCTCGAGTTCTGCCTCCCTCACATTCCCCTGCCATGATTTCAACCTCCTTCACTTTCCCTTGCCTCTATTTTGGCCTCTCAAACCACCCTACCTTTAATGCCGCCGCTGACGACGCGAGAACCGGTGTGATAGTTGATGCAATTCGGCGAGTATTACGGTGGCTAGGGCTGGTGGAGGGGGTAGCTGGCTAGGCTGCCGATTTTTTTTTATTCAATTTTTTTTAATTTAAAATTTTAGAAAAATTATAAGGTGACACGTGCGCTTTAAACCCAAAACAAAATTACCTTTTTAATAGGTAACCGGTCACTTAGGACCATTGGGAGCGAATTGGGTATAAAGCTCGGACTACAAAAAAAGAAAAAAAAAGGTGGGATTAATTTTGGAGGAAGAGGCAAAGGTCGGATTATTCCCGACAACTTTTCTAGAAAAAATTGGTAAAAATAATCCCAACTTTTGCTCGTTGACTCAAAATAATCTCAACTTTGGATAATTTTTAAATGATCCAAACTTTTGGGGTCATTTGCTTAAAATGATCCCAACCGGTCACCAACCTATTATAGCAGGTTCGGGTGACACGTGTCAGCACATGAATACAAAAAACTTAAAAAATACAAAAAAAAAAAAAAAAAAAACTTACAAAAAATACACAAAAATCCAGCCTCACTCACAACCACCGTTCCCACCACCAGCTGGCGCTCAGAATCCCCCGCACCGACACACAAACCCTTCCTTCGGCGTGTAGTCGCCGGCGCTCCCCTTGGTACCCCCTACATCACCGAACATCGACCCAAAACCCGTATTATCGCAGCCCGATCAAATTGCAATTCAAACCCTTAATAAAACCTCAATGCCACCACAAAATTCCTCAAATGGTCCTCCCCCACCCTCAAAACCCAGAGCAAATTGGGTTTTAAGGGTGGGGGAGGGCCGATTTTGGTGTTTGTGAGGTGGGGCTGGGTTTTTTAAGGGTTTTGGTTCGTTGATAACAGTGGTTATGGGGTTTTGGGTTAAGGAAATTTAGGGGGTAGAGGAAGGCGCATAGCTGGCGCCAGCACCGGGATGGAGGAGGGGAGGCTGGAAGCGGTGTTTTAGGGCGGATGGGATACTTGGGTTGGGCGGCGGGAGAAGGCTTCTTGTGGTGGTGAGGGTTATCGTGGGTTGGCGGCTGGATTTTTTTTTTTTTTTTTTTTTTTCAAATAACCACGTGATGATACTAAAATAAAAATTATCTATTTAACAAGTTACCGATAACTTGGGATCATTTTGAGCGAATGACCCCCAAAGTTCTGATTATTTATTAATAATCCAAAGTTGGGATAATTAATTTGAGTGAACGGACAAAAGTTGGAATTATTGTTACCAATTTTTCCTATTAAACATAAATCTCTAATGATATTTTATAAAAAAAATTTTGAATAGCGGAAAATTAAAACCATTGCCACTAAAAAATAAATGAAAGAATCAAATTAAGTACATTCTAGGTTTGATTCCCTTTAATTAGATTAAGAGCAATTATTGGCCTGGTTAGAATTTCTATCAAATATCATTTTGTTAACCTCATAGAAGAATTTTCAGTTTCACTAGCAATTTGAAGGCATGATCATAAATATCACTAGAATTTGAGTTTTTTTTTTATTATTATTTTTTTAACACAAAAGGAAGCATATATTAGTTGGGCATTGCCCTAATATTACGACTTATCATTCAAAGATATGCGAGAAGAAAAATGCATCCTTTAAAGACCATAGTAACCAAAGTATCAGAAACAGAAAATGGTAGCTATGTTTATATTACAAACAGCAGAGTAAAGCATTAAGGTCCTCCTTGTATGCTGCCATAGCACTGGTAGGACAACCATAATGGGGGGTTATTCCCTAGAGCCATATCCATAGCATACTTCGTCAAGTAGTGCGCCAAAGCATTGAGCTCCCTTGGAATTGAGTTGAAAACAATCACCATCTTGCTGTTGTTGAGTGCTCTAGCAACATCAATGATTACTGCTGCTAACTCATGGTGCATATGATCTCCTTCCGGATTAAGCAAATTCCTTAGAGCTTGGGCATCGGTTTTAACTTCCAGATATTGAAGAGGCGTGGCTCGAGCATAATTCAGCCCCCTTCTCAGAGCATACAGCTCTGCACCCAATGCATTAGGAGCATTATATTTGCTAGAATAGCCAAAATACCATTCTCCTTTATCATTTCTGAAAACTCCTCCTTCTTCTTGGGAAACCCATGCTCTTTCTGTGTTTAGATTTTTCCAACATTCTCTAGGGGGTTTCCTCTATGGAGGCTTCACATTGAAGGTCCTACACCATCATAATTTTGTCCTCTACATCCTCTTGTGCCCTGTAATACAAAGGAATTGATTTGATAATCTATAATGAATCTGTTGAAAACAGAATTACAATTATAGACTCTTCATTAAAAATGAAACCATTTCTCAGTTTCCATATATGCCACAAACCCATGATGAAAATGTATTTCCATTTAGGAGTCTGAGAAAAGTTGTAACACAACCAGACATTCCAGTCTGAGTTCATGAAGATGGAGTAATTGAAATAAGGAGAAGGCTTAAGCTTTTGAAAGATCACCTTCCAGAGAATGCTAGCAGGATCACAATCCCTAAATAGATGAATACAAGTTTCAGTAGTAGAACCGCATCTCATACAAGTGGGATCAAATCTTGGGAATTTGCAAGCTAGCAGGGAAACACAAGGAAGAATAGAATGCACACAATTCCACATGAACATTTTGTACTTGAAAGGGACCTTAAGTTTCCAAAAAGATTTCCAGCTAAAAGTAAAAGGTAAAGAAAAAGGACGAGGTTGCTTTGAAAGAAAGTAAGTAGATTTAATAGTGAAAACACCAGACACATGATACAACCATTGAATTTCATTTGGAGAAGATTTAGGCTCATTGATGGAGAAGGGGGTACAAAGAATTAAGGAAAAAATATGATCTGGCAAAAGGTACTTTATATCATCAATGTACCATTTGACATTCCTTATGATATTAAAAACCCTCCAATGACATTTTGATTAAGGTATATCTGGGATTATTTTATAAAGGGGTTCTAAACCAACCCAATGATGATACCACAAGGAAGTGTCCTCCCCATTCCCTATTCTAATGATTATACCCTTGAACAACAGATCTCTACCCTTAAGAATGTTCCTCCACATAGAAGACTCAGAGGAATTAGAAAAATAATCTTGCAAATTTGTTCTTCTAGCATACTTATCTTTGAGAATTTTGACCCATAATTTATCAGGCTTAGTTAGGTAAATTCAACCCAACTTAGCCATGAAATAAAGATTCCACTCCTTCAAAGATCTTAAACCTAAACCCCCCATTGAAATAGGAATGGTAATGTTATCCCATTTGGTTCTAGGAGTGTATCTAAGAGAGTCTGTTCTGTTCCAAGGAAATCTTTTACACTGCTTGTCAATGTCATTCAAAATGGAAATAGGCAACAAACTGTGTTGCATAGCATGAACAGGGTAAGAGCTCAAAACAGACTTGATTAAGGTACATCTACCAGCCATGTTTAACAATTTAACTTGCCAACCTTTAATCTTGTCCAAAGTCTTAGAAACTAGCTCCCAATAATCCCCCTTTTTCAGCTTATTAGGACTAATGGTAATCCCCAAGTATTTCCCAAAAGAGAAACTAGACTTGAATTGCATAATGTAGCAAGCTGATGCCTAATATTATAATCCATTTTACTGGGAAAAATAATACTAAATTTGAGATCATTAACCTTTAAACTAGAAAAAACACCAAACTCATCAAGAATACTCATCATATTACTTGAGTTTTGAACATTGGCTATACCAAATAGAAAAACATCATCATCATAGAATAAGTGAGAAAGATTGTAGTTTTTGGAAATTTTGAGAGGCTTCCAACTACCTTTCCTCACATTATCCTCAATCAAAAGATATAGTCTTTCCATGCATAAGACAAAAAGATAAGAGGAAAGGGGATCTCCTTGTCTTATCCCTCTTGAAGGCTTAAAGCTGTTTGTAATCTCTCCATCCCAAAGAATAGAAATTTGAGTGGAAGAGACAAAGTGCATACTCAGCTTAGCTTAATTACAGAAGGGGGAAAACCAAAGCAAGAAAGAGTATCTGAAATGAAAGACCATTCCAGACAGTCATAAGCTTTAGCAAGATCTAACTTTAAAGCCATCAAATTTTTGCGTTTTCTGCTTTTATGAAACAAATGAGCAACTTCCTTAATAAGAATGATATTATCACCCATGCATCTATCCTTAATAAAAATGGATTGGAAAGGACTTATAACACGATGCAACACGCCTAGAAGAAATGATTTTTGTGACAAGCTTATAGATAGTATTGCAAAGGCCTATAAGTCTAAACTCAGACACGGAAGTAGGATGATCTTTCTTTGGAATAAGGGAAATGTAAGAGTGATTAACATTATCAGGGATAAGAGAGGCTGAGAAGATTTGTACAACAAACTCATGAATGGCCACCCCAATGTCTTTCCAAAACTGTTGGTAAAAGAGAGGCTGAATACCATCAGGACCAGGACTTTTAATGGGATCCATTTGATAAGTGACTTTTATGTCACTTTTAGGGTATTTATCGAGTCGTTTCTCGGCTTATTTTCCAATAATTTAACCCTATTTGTCCTTTATTTCTTTTATTTACTTATTCTCGTCTTTTATCTTTATTTCGAGTATTTTAGTAGTTTTTAATAGTTTTTAGTTTATTTTCTTAATTTATTTTAATTATCTTATTTTCTTTGATTTTATTTTAAGTTTTTAGTTCTTGTTTTTTTTTAATAAGTTCCTAGTTTCTTTTATTTTCTTATTTTTTTTTTATTTTCATATTTGTTTTACTTTATTTTATTTAATTTTTTTTGATTTTATTTTTAAGTTTATTTTATTTTATTTTATTTTTATTTTATTTTATTTTGTCTTTTGATAATGCCCTCGTGTTTTTGTTGTAGGTCGAGTTGGTGTTTCGGGTTTTAAAGTCGTGTTCGAGTTCAAAGTCCGGGATTCGAGGCACAAATTTGTTCCAATTACTGCTGCCAGCCTTAACCATCACCACACCCCTTCTTAACCTCCACCACAACCACACAACTTCTCCCCTGGTCCCCGCTCTCCCTTTCAATTCCACCAGCCACAACACAAACAACACCAACAGCAACAAACGCAACACCACCATCAATTCCCCTGCTCCAACTCTCACACTCCCCTGCTTCACCCCATAAGCAACAGCAACTGCAACAACGACAACAGCAATTACACCCAGCAGCACCACTCACTCCCTTACCCCCCGCAACTCCCTTACCACCTCCAATTAACCACCACCGCAACAACAACAAAACGACCACCAACAATCAGCAGCTTCAACCAACGCAACTCCAATTTCAACTACCCAGACCTTCGCGGCCGCGCAGCTCTGTTAGAAGGCGCACAAATTGAGTCCAAAATCAGAGTCGAGGCAGAAGCTATCGCGCGACCTTTGTGCGATGTCTGTGCGGGCGCGCAATTGTGGGTCAATCACGAGCTTCTCACGCGAGTTTTAATGAAAATTTAACGGCCTTGATTGATTGAAGCTGATCGACGGTGATGATTGATGATGGTGGATGGCGGTTGTGATGGGTGATTTGTAGAGCAGCAGTACGAAGAAGGAGAAGGGGGGTCTGATTGATTTTTGGGGATTTTGGGGTTTTATTTCCCTTTTTTTTTTTTTCTTTTAATTCTATTTTTATTTCTTTTTCTATTCCTTTTCTTTTCTTTTTTTTTTCTTTTCTTTTGGTTTTCTCTTTTCTTTTATTTTCTTAGCTTGTATATAAATATCCCTTTGGGGTTATTTTCTCTCAACTTTCACTAAACATTATTTTACCCTAGATTAGATTAGAGTAGAGTTTAATTATTTTATTTTCTCTCTCTTAGAGTTAGATTAGGAGTTTCTCTCTCTAGTTTAGGAGTAGTTTAGAGAGAGAAAGTTTGGATTTTTCATGGAGTTTTTGGGATTTTGAAGAAGCAATTTGTGGATTTTTCCTCTCATAAATTCATTGAGTCTTCCTAACTTTCTCTCACATTTATTGCTTTCATTTATTATTGTTTTTGCTTATTTATTTGTTGATTTGAGTAGATTAATTAGTTTAGTTATTTGATTCTTGCTTTTATTATTATTTTACCTTGTTTTCCTTGTTTTTGTTCATCATGTTAGTTTAGATTTTGTTCTAGGGAAATGGATGAAGGTTATGTTAATTAATTTAGTGATTGATTGTGATTAGTATGAAATTGTTTCTTGATTATTGTGTATGGATGATGCTTTTATGGATTAGAATCTTTCTAGCTAATTGATTCTATGTTCTTAATTGTATTTTCAATCAATTGCGCGAGAGTGAGTTGGTTGAGAGCCCTAAATTCTTCCATACCTTTGCTAGGCTAGTTGCACGAGAGTGAATTAGTTTAGTAGGATAATTAACATGCTTAATTGTGCGAGAGTGAGTTAATTGTGTTGATTGTTCCTAATCGAGGTCATTTTCATCTAATTGTATGATGTTGTTGAATGCATTGATGTAATTGGATTCCACTTTCCCTAGTTTTAGTTATTTGTCCTTAGTTGTGTTTAGTTGAACCTCTCTTTACCTCACAAGCTTTCCTAGTATTCTAATTAGCACAAATTGATACACTTAGTCCTTTTGGGTTCGACCCTTTACTTACCCCTATACTTGTATTAGGGTAGTTTAGGTTTTATAAATTTATAATTTGATTAGGGTTAGTAGACCAACGACACTACCTAAACCCTCGATCACCATTAGAAACAAATTTAACTGGTGTAATTTCAAAAATTACAAATAGCATTATAAACTGGTGTAATTTTAAAAATTACAAATTTGGTTGAATAAATAAAAACCAAAACAGTGCATCTTGTGTACGACTGACTGGTCACACCATGTGACTGCTTGTAAAAGAACAAAGTAATTAATAAGTACCATACTAACCAAGTAACCGCTGTAATACTAACCGAGTAACCCTTATAATACTGATCGAGTAGCCCCTATAATACTAACGAAATAACCTCTATAATGGCTAGATACACCACCAGCATATAAGAATTTGTGAAAATGAAATCATTAGTTAAGTAAAGAAAATTTACGCCCACATGTTTTTATCTACTTGTTAGGTTGCAAGTGGGACTTGTTATCTCACATGGAAAAATTAAAAAAAGAACAATTAGTTTATAACTTAAGTGAGCTACTCCTATTGTCATATTATTTTAGAATGTAACCTCACTTGGGCTTATGTGTTGGGTTTTCCCTCCTCCTTGTCTCTCCTTTGATTCCTAACAATGGTATCAAACCCGATGGTTTAGTTGGGCCGCCTCTTCCTAACAATGGTATCAAACCAATGGTTCAGTTGGGCCGCCTCTCGCACCCAGAGTGCTCTAAGGGTTTGGGTACATATATAGTTTCCGCTTAAGGGGGAGTATTTCGAACTCACACTTGAGGGGGAGATTGTTAGGTTGCAAGTGTGAGATGTTGTCCCACATGGAATAATTAAACAATGAACAATTAGTTATAAATTAAGTGAGGTACTCCTTCTATTGCCATATGATTTTGAAATGAAACCTCACTTGGCTTATGTGTGGGCTTTTCTTCTAAAATGATCTTTGTGCCTCACCTTATGATAAAAACTTATTCTAGACTAAGTAATTGAAGTTTGATACGCTCAAAATTTAATTTAAAATCGTTCACTTTGAAAATTTATTCATTTGAACATCAATAATAAGCTACAAGTTCAAATTCAAAAAATTTTTGAAGCCAATTTCTCTGGTCCTAGACATGATGCAATAAGAGAATAAAAATAAAAAAAAATAAAACTTAATGTAACGAATATAATGAAATAGCCTTAACAAATAGGTTGAATTTTTCCATCTATTGATTAACTGCACCACAAGTCTTCCTGATTTCACCTTGGCTTCCAGTAAGCACACCAATATTGATCATTTTGGTCATAGACACCGCGAAATCATCAGCAAAAGTTGATCCCTTGGTCTTAACTTGGGTCTCGATGTAACTTTTAGTTTCTTGATCGGTCATAAGAGTGGCATCTGACACGAAGAGCCCCCTATTTTGGGTTACCATAGTGTAGTACTTTTCGTCGAAGACCTTAGGGGTAATTCGATCCATAAACACAAAAGATGTTGAATCACTTGCAATAGGAAGACACCTAGTTTTCAACCAGTCGGCGTAATGTGGTGATAGTGTGGGATCGGTGTCACCTTTTCCGGTGAAATTGTACAAACGACTACGGATGATGAAGCAGTGACCAACTCCAATGGTGTGAGCACCTATCAAAAATGTAAGGGAAATATTTTTAATACAATGTACAAAATTGTGTTTTTGCAAAGCCTAAATGCTTATACGGAGTAGAATTTTGGTGTAAATGTGTGCTTGTGTGTGTCAACCTGTGTATGAATGTATGATATGAGAGCCACAAAATGCATTGAATTTTTAGATGGTAATAATGTCATTTTATTTTGTGTAATGTCTTACATATAAGCATTAAAAATACCTTTGAAAATTTTATAAAATTAGTAATTTATGACAAAGACACGCGTAGTTCAATGTATTTAGTTTGTTTTTGTCATGATATCATAAATTTAAACAATTTTTAAAAGTGTTTTTAATGCTTATATGTAGCCCTAAGGATTATGTATAACACTTTCTTTTTTTTATTTACAATAGATGGTATTAAACTATTAATTGACATAGAAATGATAATCACATATGCTTGCCAAGTTATAATTTTTTTTTATTTTTTTTTTCTTTTTTTTGCTACAATGTATGTTAATATTACCTGATAAAACCACCAAATCCTTAGCAGAAAGACCTAAAGCTGCAAAGTTTTGTTTAAGGGTAGTAACGTCAGAAAATGGTGATGGAATAAGTGCATTGGCCTCTGATTCCAATGATACTTTCCCATCTCTTCGACCTGTTGGAACCTCCCACCATGGACCGTTAATCTGTAAGAAAATAAATACCTATGTTTTAGTAATAGAACAAAGTATATTGATTGCATAGTCTTGACTCACATATGAAATTTATTTTACATTTTATAAATAAGAATAAAAAATATATATAAATTGATAGGTTTATGTTAAACTTTGGATTATTACTGTGGTAATAGCATCTCGAGATGCCAAAGCTAAGATATCAGCACAAGAAACAACACCAGGGCACTTCTTTTCTAGAGCGGACTTGATTGCATCAATGATCTCAAAACCTCGGAGTGTTGTGTTAGGAATGGCTGTCTTCTCTGTTTTGTTGTTGGAAGACGTTGGATTGATTAGTACAGAAGCATCACAGCCCTACAAAGAAAGGATCAATACCATCAATTACTATTATGCACGTTCATTTGACTAATTATGTACTTGGCAACATGATCATCTAAAAGTCAACGCAAACATGATAAGCTAATTATTGGTGATTATAAGAAACAAAATTGCAATCATGAACAACATATGTTTTTAATAGATTGAAAGAACTAATATTGGACCACCTAATTATCACTTTAATTTGTACATTTATTTTTATATAGTCCAAGAAAAATACTCTGTAATAGATATTTATATTTTAAGATGAGTTAAGGAATAAAAAGAGACATACCCTAATGGCGCAATCATGAAAGTTCATTCTAATCAAACCAGCAGCAAAGTTAGGAACATGACTAACGTATTGCTTAGTGATTCTTTCAACAATTTCCTCGGCTTCGGGGCATGAATTCTTGTAATAATCAAGCTTCAAGCCTTGAGCATTCGCCATGGCAAATATCGTGGCGAAAACAAGAAAGATTGAGGACAACTTGTGGTCTGCCATGTTGTATAATCTAAGTTACTTCGCTAGGATAAAATTGATTTAGAAGATGTACTTCTAGGAATGTTGTTTTGAATGTTGCAGGAAGAATGTTCGCCTTTTATACTTCAATTTATGGCATCTTCTCACATGAAAACGACTTTGATATATTTTTTAAAAAATAATCAAATAAATTATTGCAAACATGCATTTACATGCAATTATCAAATACAAGAAATTGCACGTTAGCTCATATGGGTTGATCAAAGATGATACCATGACAACAAATAATGACAACTCTTTGATTAATCATGGTTCAACTTAATTACATAAATACAAAACTAATATATATTTTGTTAGGGAAAATATATACCATGTAACCTTTTGTTTTATGTGATTTTTTTTTCTTTTTTTATGTAACTCTTAACTTTGTCACTACTTTTAGAAATAACCTTAAACTTGCAAAATATCATTAAATTGGATGGTAAAGCTAACACCGTTAATTGTTTTACTTGTTTCCTCTTCATCAATTCAATATCGTTAGTTGAACTCACTCAATCTCGATCTGATCTCTTTTCTCAATAATGGGGGATCTAAGCAATAAATATCTCTCTTCTTCTTCTTCTTCTTCTTCTTCTTCTCTATATCCTCAATTTCAAGACCGGATACAATGAAAAAAGGCAATATCAACCAAACTTTATTTTCAATTCACATAGCTTCTAAAATTGAACACAACCTAAAATTTTAATGCCTTTACAATTCGAAAATTCAACTTGAAACATAACATTTACCATCCCACATCATCCATTCAAATTAAACATCAAATCATTCTTTTCATTTTTACCATTTTAGTTTAAAAATAATGAAATTAATTAACATTATTGTTGTGTATTCCATCCAATTTAATGAGATTTAAAATTCTAATTAAGGTTACCTCATGCAATAGTTAAAAAGTCAGGTAATAGTTACAAGAGAGAAAATCCAGTTACACTTATGACCGTCCTTACACAAGAAGACAACTTGTATCGGGGGTAAGGGCCGGGTACAACTTTCATGGCCTGCTAACATGTACTAATATTAACTAATGACAAGAGTTGAATTAATACAATAATATATTTGATAGATATTATGTATATATAAAGTCAGACAAAATTGATAAAAACTTTTAGGAATTATTGTTTTAATTTTATTCTAAGTTATTAGAGTATTATTATAAGAGTTGTCCATAAAATACAGAAGGTTAGATTAGTGTTGTCTCCATGGTTTAGTGCGAACAATTAGGCCAAATTATTGAAGGCGGTAGGCGGCTTGTGACTATAATATAATTGAACCTTGATCGGCAAATTGGACAAGTTACTCATTCAACTCGTACCTTAGACCACAAGTTAATTTTTACTAATAATTAGTTTATGTTTGGGCCAAGTCCATTGTCCTAAGCCCAGTGACCTAAAATTACAAAAATACCCCTCTATGATTCAGCCCATCATTAATCATTGCAAAGTACAGATTCACCCTTAATCTGTCCAATCAAGTACAACTTATGCTACCTGAAAGTACAACTATAAATAGCACTCCAATCATGAATGATGGTAACTTTTTCCTAATTCTCTCTCCTTCTCTCTCTACTTTCTCTCTCTAGAGAATACTCTTGCTGACTTAAGCAATGGAGGGGCTTTTTCGGGTCACACCCCAGGGGCAGTTAACCTTCCTTGTTTTGCAGGCTGAGCTCTCGGACATGCAAGCGGAGCCCTCAGACATCCCTTTGCCAAGCGGAGCTGAAGGACATTTGGGGAATTCGGACAATTAACTTTAGGACACCTTGATACCTTGTAATTCCCTAAGACTCCCAGGAGCATTCTATTTCCAGAATTAGTTTACATAAAATCTACTACGGTGATTTCTATTTAAATTTAATAAAAACGTATTGCCTTCATTTTTTTTTCATTTGCTCTTTTTAAAATCTTGATAATTTCTAGTTTTTCAAAGTAAAAAAAATTATTTTTTCACTATATACCTCTGAGTTTTTTTGTTTATTCACCATGTACCCTTAAAATTTTTCAAATTCATCTTTCACCCCTAAATTATTACAAAAATTCACCATATACACCTAATGACAACAAGATGAATGGAATTTGATTTATTATGCATCAAAACCACCATAGATTTCTTCATCTCCGAAACCACTCCTCTCTTTTCTCCAAACCCCGAAGCCATTCCAAATCTCCATAATCATATCCGTATGATTGATTTTGAGGATGAAAAATGAAATTTTTGGTGGTTTGGGGGTGAAAAAAGGAATGTATGTGGGTGATTTTGAGTGTAGTGGAATGTATTTAGGTTGGTTTCAGGTCATAATATACCCTAATGACTGATGAAAATAACAATCATTAGTCATCAAGGGTATATGGTGTATTTTTGTGAAAATCCGGGGGTATATGATGAATTTAAAAAATTTCAGAGGTATATGACGAATAAACAAAAAACTCAAAGATATATGGTGAAAAAACCGTAAAAAAATAAAAAATACTAGTAAATGAAATTTAACAGTTTTTCTATATTTTAAAACATAGTTATCTAAATTTTTCTTGGTTTTTCGTTTTAAATATGTAATTTCTTTCTTTTTTTTTTTAAAATTTAACTTATTATATTTTAATTATAATATTGTATTGAAATTTGTGCAAACAGCAAATAGAAACAACAAAAATAACAAAGTAAGAGTAGTTATTTTGTACTTCAAGTAGGTTTTTTTTTTTTTTTTTTTTTTTTTTTGAGAAAACAAGTAGATTTTGTTTTCACGACAATGTTAACAAAACAATAAAAAAGGAAGTTGTGTGATAATATTAAATTTACCCTAAATAAGTAACACCTGTAACCCCTGATCAATTGAGTCTAAATAAGTAACCTCTTATCAATCGAGTAACCCATGAATAAGTAACCCTGACCACACGGTGTGTTCAGCTCCTACACAGAAAACACGCTCAAATTTTTATTCCTTGATGTAAAAATAAAATGTAGATCAATGGTATGATATTTTTTTTATTTTTTGTTCTTTTTCCTTATTATTGAAAATTTTGTTTTTTTTTTTTAAATTACTAAGGGTCTGTTCACTTCAGCTTAATTTCAGTTCAATCAGTTCAGTTTAGCTCCAATCAGTTCAGTTCAGCTCCTAATTTCCTTCTCTCATAGAATATTTATTTCAGCTCTGCTCAGTTCAATTTAGTTCGATGCAGTTTAGTTAAGCTCTAATTAATTCAGTTTAGTTCAGTAAATGTGAACAGGCGCTAAGTTTTCAGGATACTTGTAATTGTCACGATGAGTTTTGTATGATTATTGTGGACTTGTGGTAAAAATTTGGGAGTATTGTGTACCTCCTAATATTACTCTGTAATCATGGATGCTTTGGCTACTTAATAAATAAGTTTGCTCCCTCTCAAAAAAAAAAAAAAAAAATAATAATAATAATAATAATATAAGATATATATAATCGACATTAGACATTAGTGCCAGAAAAGACGACCCATTAATGATAGGTCTAAGTATTTTAATCCTGAACATGATCCAAACAGTATCCTAGACAGTGAACCTAGAGCTTTATACAGCTTCAATTACTTAATTAATTACTGTATTATGAGTTTTCTGTTCTTTTATTTGCAATAGCATTAATAAAACTTATACAATCTTATAAGCCTTTTTGTGCTGTCATTCATAATTTGTTTGTATAAAAATTGAAAATCTAGTCATTAATTTTGAATATGTAATCAATTGTGTTATTTTGGACTCAATATATATATAAAAGATACAAATTTGATATCAAGTAGCGTGACAATATTTCTATTCAAATTTGATATCAATATATATATAAAAGATACAAATCTTATAAGCCTTTATACTCGTATTTCATAAGTATGTATAAATAAATAGCGTTAATTTCTTGTTGATATACTTATAATACATTCAAGAATGCTTTCTAATTGACCTCTATTAGCCAACTTTAAATTAATTAACACAACATCCGAATTGATGAATAACCAAAACCCTTTGATGTAGGAGCTGTAAAGACTCTACAAAATCAAAATATTAAGTCAAAATTTCATAACTATCAATCATCCTACTGTTGAAATAAGAAGTAAAAGAGAACATAAATAAACGTTGAAAATAATATTGATATATATATATATATATATATATATATATATATATATATATATATATATATATATATATATATATATATATATATATATATATATATATATATATATATATATATATATTTTGAATAGAAAATAATACTGATACTTGCATACTTCATTCAATCATTAAATACACATATGCCTCTTGCCCTATAGTAATAAACTTAAACTAAAAAATAGATAATGCTAGTACTTAGAGGATAAACATGAGCCATGATTTACTCCACCAAATAAACTGATTTCTAATACTCCTAAAAATCTACTATATACTTTATTTGAGGAGATTAATATGCCACTAAAGCACTAACAACCTAATATCCCTTAAAACCTAACTTTAAAGCACATAAATAACTTAATTACAAATTATTTTGAAGGAATAATAGCAACACCTACTGGAAATTTTACAATTCATATTTAACGACACATAATATAAGATATTGAAAATAAAATTAGGTTTACAAATTTGGTCAAAGAAACTCAATTAATAAGAAGCTAAAGTAAGGTTGATTGTACACCATAATTTAGAAGAAAATACGTATCACTAAAAATAAATTATATTTAAATATTATCATTCAATATAATAAATTATAATTTAACATAGTCTAGTACTCTAGTATTATAATCAAGGTGCAATGCATAATCCCAAGCTCAAAATATCTATTTTTTATAAGAAACTTACAGCTAATGCAAAGACAAATCATTGTATTCCAATTTTCTAGAATAAACTTGTTGAAAGATTTTACTTAGCTTCTTATGAAATATCACAAAAAAAAAAAAAAAAAAAATGACATCATCAAAGCTTTTAGGCGGAAAAAAATTTAATAGAAAAACAACACGTGTACAATTTTGAAGAAAGATGATGTCAACTGTAATATCAGCGGTTGCTACTTTAGTATTAGTTATAGATTATTATGTCATACTTTTATAAATCTGTGCATTGTATGGGGACAAAACTAGTAATAACTATAAACTAAAAGACATACCAGCAATGACACGTGTCATTTTCTTGTGTGTCCCTTATTTTTCTTATTTTTTGTTTTTAATATCTATATAAGAAATAAATCTTATACATAAATAAAATATTACAAAAGATTTTCCTTCAAAAAAAAAAAAAAAAAAATTAAAGTATCATCCAAATATATATTAATACCATAAACTTCTCAACATAATTTATGACATAGGTAGAGTTATGTACTACTATACCATTAATAAAACAAGGACTTTTTAAAAAAAAAAAATAATAATAATAATAATAATAATAATAATAATAATAATAATAATAATAATAATAATAATAATAATGTATGAAAAGCTTGCCAAGAAAGATAAGAAAAAATATTTTAAGTGAGTTGATTATTGAGAGAGAGAGAGAAAAAAAAAACATACATACATAAGAGAAAATGAATAATAGTGTGCAAAAAAAAAAAAAAAAAAAAAAATCTATTTACGGGTTAAATACATATTTAAAATCTTTATTTAGTTAACAAGAAGAAAACGATATAAATTTGTTGATGAAATATATATAAATACACACAAATACATTTTAAATTATCTATTTTGTTAATAATAGACTTTTATAGTAAAGTTATTTTACAAATTAATAACTTAGCCAGATTTCTTCTCTTGAACTAGATGTAACTTGATGCTCTATTAATAATATCCCCCATCTTGCTTTCAAAATTAAAGAAAAGTTATTGAAAGTTACTATATGTATGGCACGGGACTTAACTTAGTATAATTAAAAAAGATTCAAGAAAGAAATGTTATCGTGGAAAGATCAACTTATTAGTTATTATTGACTCTTTCTTGCACATTGAATAATATATAATTAAGAGACTTAAAATCTAAGGCATCAAGCGCACAAGTTAGCAATTGGTAGGTAGAAAGCAATATCATCTGACCTCCGATATGTCAAACAATATGCAATGAGTATCACTATACTCATGAACTATGCTGTCACACACGTTAGTTGATTTTGATGTATTACATTAATTTTAAATTGATGCATTATATTTTATATTTTATTTTGTTGAATTAGATATTTAAAAATTGTTAATTCCACAGTTGTATTCTTAACAGGCATTGCAATTGAATGAATTTTTTAGGTTACAGGACTTTTGTAAGTTTGTGAATTATGAATGTATGATAATGTATGTACAACTAAACATTTTTATTATTTAACTATTTATATATACGGTGCTCCATTAATTACTCCGATGATTATTAAGTTGACCTTGAGTTTTTGAACTGGTAATATTAATCCTCAATGGAGGTGCTTTTTCATTATCTTTTGTGCAATGATTAATTGAATAATATGGTTTTTAGTTTATTATTGGGTTAAAACCCTTGCAATGCACTATGCAATGCATGGTTTATATAAATCTATTTTTATAATTTATACATTTGAAAAAAAAATATATAAACAAGAATTATGCACCTCGTATTTGTAATTTTAAATTTTTAGATTTTCATCAATATTATGATATAATACCTGTTCAATATCGTCAAATACATATTTCAATGTCCGAGTCCATTTATTAATGGGCTATTTACAATTATTTCATTTTTTTAGGAGCTGAAATTGTAATGTAGAAGTTTCTAATATTCGAATTTTAAAATTGTTAAATATGGTAGCTCCATGAAAAAAAAAGGAGATGACATCAACCTTGCATTTAGGCGGGAAAAATTTAATATGAGAGCGACTTATGGATAGCGATGACGTCAGCAATATTTTGTTTAATAATAGTTAATAGATTTGTAGTGGTAGTGCTACTCAAACTTATTGAGGTTTTGTAATAGTTTTTTTTTTTTTAATTTAAAAAAAAATAATTGATAGTTGCTCTCAAAAGTGGTGATTTAAATGGAAGTTGTTGACAAAATTTCCATAAAAATAACATACTAAAAATTTTAATGAATAAAAACGTACAGTAATTTATAAAAATATTTTAAATTATGTAAACATTAAATAAATTCAACGTTACATTAGTCATTTCATTTAAACTGACTTTATTTAATTGACTTTTATTATTTACAAGTTTTATTATTTTGAATTAGTGCTTTGTATGGAGGGGCAAAAACTAGTTTATAATATTCTTCATCCAACAATATTATGTTAATATGTGCAAAATAATAAGGATTTTTTGACTTACAACATCACATAATTGCTAAAAAATTAAGTATAAAATAAAATCCAAAACTTATATCAAAATACCACAAAAAAAACTCCTAAAAAAATTGATTTTACATCCACTTGACATATTTTTGGCTTAAATTCGTTAGGAGGGCTCACCACGTGCACGTGTTAATAAACTATTAGTTAAAATATTAAAAAAATAAAAAAAAAATAAAACCTAAACCCTAAACCCTAACCCAGCCCCACCCCCTCCCCCACCACCGGCAACCCATACCCCCACCGTCAGCAGTCCCCCTCCCCATCCCACCCCCATCACCGACACCCTCACCGTACTGCTAGCACCATAATGAAACCCACCCGAGCTGACCAGGCCACCAGCACAACACACAACCTTAGCCCAATCCTGAAAAACCCCAGCCCTAGCCACCCCGAAAAACATTGTTCTTTGTCAACAAGTCAAATACCATATCTTGTTTAACATTATTAGGGGGTTGCCCCTCAAGTTACTGGTTTCAAAAGATTGATACCTCGCTCACGTAAAAAAAAGAAAAAAAAAAAAAAGAAGGAAGCTTCCCAAAGAAATCAAACATGTTAGACTGCTTAAAGAAACGAGTTGATAAACATATGACATACATTAGATACAAATGCTCTCCATTTATTAAAGGATAAAGTCAGGTCTATAATTGTACAATTTGAAGGAGTGGTTACCTTCTTGTTCATACAATTGGAAAAGACAATCGATCTTCAATACATGCTATAAAAAGCCATACTATCGCTTGTCTACTAAGCCAAAGGAAAATTAAAAAAGCTAAGAAGAAAGCTTACAGAAAATAAAATGGTTGTTGTTGATTGGTTTACTCATGTCCTTCATACGGTCCCCTTGCCTCGATCTATTAATTTATAGAAAAATTAGAACATTTTTGGCTAACTCCAATAACTATTTTTCAGTTAGTTTTCTTGGCACCAACTCTCTTTGAAAAATCGAATTGTCCACTTTTGCACCTAAGCCCATCCTTTCTTCACATTGGGCCTTTGATTAAGTCCAGCCCACCTTTAATTGCTACCATCGACTGACCCAAAGCCTTTTACTAATTCTAAAGTTCATTTAATTCGGTCAATTAGGTCAAAGTCAAGAAAGAGTCAAGAAAAGTCAAATTTTAAAATTTTGGCATAAAAAATTGCCCACTAATTTTGATGGTTGATGGCGTTTGAAGCCAATCAAAGTATGGCTTTCTTGTAAAATGTTAGGAAGCATTGTGTATGTTTAATTGCAAATAGAGAAAACACAAGACATTAAACATTAACTTCATATATATACAAGTAAAAAAATACAAAAGTAGAGCATTTCAAAACATAGTAATTTTGAATTTCATATGCTCTTTGGGAGTCAAGGCTAAATATATACATAGATATACTTATTATGTTTCCCTTAGTACCTAGGGTCATCTTGGAAGTTTGCTACGACATCATTCTTCAGACCAGGATCATTGAGATAATCCTTGAACCCATCGTCGCTAGGCTCCAAAAGCAACCAATTGATCCTATTATTGTTGATGATCTCGTCATCCCAACATTAGCATTTACACTTGTACATTAGGGTATGCATCTCCCCCTCAGTTCCTCTAATTTTCTCTCAAATGAAGGAGGGAAGATCGCTTTGATTTCCATGGCCCATACCTTGCAAACATGTAAACGCTTAAAAATGTCTCCCTAAAACCAAACTCTATGGTAAACAACCTTTCGCCGCAATTATCGGTCAGGTTGAATTTTTAATCTTGGGAGTGTTTTAAATCCATATTCAATCAAACACAGTTGACCAAGCAGGCCAAATATCAGTCCAAGTATTTAGTCAAAGCATAGTCCAATTCACATTTCAACCCAAAAACCTTTTTATCCATTTCATTTCATTTATTAATTGATCCCAATTAATAAATATTTAAGCCCAAAAACCTAATTAAGTCTGAAATAGCTGAAACAACGCCTTATTATCCCGCACTTAATGTAAAATAAAAGATAAAAACGAATTTTAAACAAGAATATTAGAAAAATCATCTGCCATGCCACGGCAGAATTGCTACGCCGCGGCAAAACCTGTCGTGCCACGTCAAACATTGTCATGCCATGACAAACGTCGCTATGCCATGGCAATTTCTTTCACCCGTCTTTATCTTTAAACGCTTTTTAACTTTTAAACTTATAAAATTAGCTACTGTACCTTGTCAGCATTGCCGTGCCACAGCAATTGTGTCGTGCAACGAAAATTTCTACCGTGCCACAATAGTTCTGCTGTGACATCGCAATTTATTCTTTCACGACGCCTCGTTTCTAGGGTTTCGTACCTCACCCTTCGAATTTTCTCTATAAATAAATACGAAGCTAATTTCTTGGTTTTGGGGCACCAACACACATTCTCATCTATCTCTCATATTCTAAGCCTTAAACCTATTCACCTAATTTCACCATAGCTTCTTCATGCACTCCAAGGAGTCCATATAACACCCGAAGTTCCATACTAAAATCAAGGCTTGAAAAGTAGAACCGATTGAGGGTTTGGACCAAATCAACTCAACTTTATTTTAATGTAATTTCAATTTTATTTACTATTATTTGAAGTTACTAATTCATGATGTAGCAATTGAAAGAAGCACCGAACGTGAGTAGTTTATTTAATTAACTACTTATTATTATTTTATTGATGGAATGTTAGGGTTTATTATTATGATTTTGATGATTTGACTAGCGATGTTATGATTAAGTTGCTTCCAATATTATTATTGAATCTATTGTTTATTATTGATCACCATATTGCATGTTTAGGGGCGGAGCTAAGTTCAAGGCATTAGGGTCGATTAACACCACTTATTTTTGTAAAAAATTGTTACAAACATTTAAAACACACTTATTTGTATGTGTAAATATGTGCAAATATAATATATAATATATAATATGAATTTATTTTAAGAATTTCTAAGTCATTATTAAAGTTTAAATAAATTTTTTTATTAATAATTTTAAATAATAAATTCATTTACTTTTGAGTTAGAATTAGTTTAAAATAATTATTTTAACTTACTTGTTGAAAACTTTTCTCCGCCACTTCGTAAAGGAGGTAGGTTCTCAATCACTAACATGGGGCTTGCCTCTTAAAATTATTATTGGAGTTGTTCGAGGAATTGCTTTCATACATTCTTCGGATGATCGTATGATTAATCAGGACATAAAAGCTGGTAATATACTGTTGGATGGAGTAAGAAAATTTGTAAACAAAAAATAATAATATTATTGTTTTCATATTAACTATTAAGGCGTACAGTAATGAAATTTCATATAGAAGCATCTTTAGAAAAATAACATTGGTGTTTAGTATTATATTATGTTAAAGTGATATACATAAAGGAATTAAATATTTGTTAGGGATAGATTTTGGTAAATGAGTATAGCGTACTACCTAAACACAATTAATCTTGCACAACATTTTGATGTCAAACCTTTATTTACTTTTTTTTTTTTCCTTTATTAAGCTTTGGGAAAAAAAAGAATTAAAAAAAAACCACCAACCCAGCCACCACCTTCACCGTCATCCCTACCAGATGTAGTCAACACCACCTCCACCCTTACCGGATCCACCGAACCCCCTCACATGAAACGCCAACCCGCCGGAGCCAACAAAAATCTGCTACACATTGGCAATCCAATTGAACTCAATTATCAAATTAAGCTCCGAAAATCACATAAAGTACTTCTAGCATAAGAAAATCAACAAAATAGCTACTTATAAAATTTCATAATTTCAGTAATCACAATCAATAGTTAAATAATCCACCTTGGAAAAACCCCAATTTGAAGAAATAAAACGATTCCTAGATTTTGTAATTGATAATTGATGATTAAATTTGAATCTTAATTGTGATGATTCAATGGAGAAGAGAAAGATCAGAAGTCGCTTCAAGGGAACTTGGGAATATGCTTCAATGGAGGAGAGAGAGGCGCAGCGTAACAGTGAGTGAAAAGATCAAAAGAACTCATCAAGATGGTAACAAGGTCGAGTGTTCGAACCTCACTGTCTTGGCGGTGGTCGGACGGTCGGGGGAGCGTGGGTAGCGTCGTCGACGATCGATGGAACCTGAGGTAGTGTCGCCGGAAGGGATCGGAGATGGTGGCCGGCAGTTGGTGGCTGGTTTTAGCTGGTTGGGGTTACTTTTTTTTATTTTTCTTTTTATTTAAAAAAAATATAGAATTCTAACCATAGTTAATATTTAATGAAATAGGGTTATGAGTGAGATGAAATTTTTAACTAAGGTCATTTTGTATAATACAAAAAAGGGAGGTCGCTAATTCGCTATTAGTGCGTAGCAAAAGTTGAGGGTCACCGTTGAGAATTTCCCTATATAATATAATATGAATTAATTTTTAGGATTTTTAAGTCATTATTAAAGTTTAAATAAATGTTTTTATGAATAATTTAAGATAAATAAATTCAATTACTTTTAATTAAAAATTAGTTTAAATTAATTTGAACTCAGTTGTTGAAAAGCTTGGTTCGTCACTGATTATGCAACTTTTTACCTAATGTAGTAATATGTCAGTATTATGTCGAGCTTCTTAAAAAATAAATCACTTCTAAAAAATCTCCGTCTCTCTCTCTTCTCAACGAAATAGAATTTTTCTTTTTTTTGTTTTTTTTATCTAAAATTCCTTCATCTTCACAACATGTTAGGAAAGTTAGTTTAGTACAATGCTCACAACTCACACGTAGCTCATCTTCCTTCTAATTTATACAATTAAAATTTCCTTCTACTGTATTTTTTTTAAGTATTTTTTTTATATTAATTGATACTTCGTAATTTCATTACGTTTATGGATAGTTTGTAGAAATCCATGGGTTGTTGAATACTTTACTATTTTCGTAGTTATTCTACTTTGATTGTAGCTATTGATACTTTAAATTTAACTTCCAATTGAATTATTTAAAGACTTTTTTTCAGCTCATCTTATTTATTTTATTTTATTTTATTTATTTATTTATTTAT
This sequence comes from Chenopodium album, assembly GCF_948465745.1. Taxonomy (NCBI): domain Eukaryota; kingdom Viridiplantae; phylum Streptophyta; class Magnoliopsida; order Caryophyllales; family Amaranthaceae; genus Chenopodium; species Chenopodium album. The sequence goes on along the minus strand of NC_137850.1, from coordinate 8,609,228 downwards.
TTTTTTACATGAGCTTAAACAAATAAATTAAAAAATATTATTAAAGGAAGATAAACTACTATTAGCTATGGTAGCAAGGATATGTGCTTTGTGAACTTGTTCCGTTTTAATATTGTAGATGCTACACCATGCAAAGGCCTTATTAGTTCGGCGAATATCATCCACCGTCCATCTCAAGGCCGGCCCTTACCGTGTGCAGCCAGTGTGGCTGCACAGGGCCCAAATTTAGTTGGGGCCTCTTTGAATAAATAATAATGTTGCATTAAATATACATACATGCTAATTGTGGCCTAGTGGTTAATGATTTCAATTGTATTGTTGGAGACAGCGGATCTAATCTCGGCAGCAACCTTTTTTTTTTCTCTTATTCAAAAGCATTCTTTTTCCAAAACATTCCCACTAAAAGCCTTAATTTTCGATACTTTTAGCAAAATGTAAGTGACAATATTCTTTATATTTCATTTTTGATGATTACAACATTTATATATTTGTTTTTTTAAGGGCGGGGAAAATAGCGATTTTGTTTTCTAGTACAAAAAAAAAAAAAAAAAAAGCTGAGTACAGAAATTTCATATAGTACCAAATTATACACTTCATTCTTGCACAGGGCCTCCAAAAAGGTTGGGACGGCCCTGGTCCATCTAAGGCAGACATCAATTACAATTTCCTCCCTGAGCGTCTTTACGAGAGAAACAAAGTCGTATAAATTGTGATAGCCTGCAATAAACGTCTTGCTTACCATCGAATACCTTCAAGACAAGCATTCATCTTTGTATGTAAGGCCGATTGAGCCAAACCGTGAGCTGCTCCCCCCAACATTCCCTGAATACCAAACTCTTCTTTTACTGGACACCACCCTTATCTTGAACGATGAGTTCGTTTATTCCACGAGCCATCTACTAATATTATTGTCGTTGAAATACCACATGTGCCAACATTTTGTAAAATATCTCGCAAGAACCTTGGTGGATGATCCAGTCCTCGCTCTGGAGGGTGGAAACACCATAGATTCACCCCTATATCTTCGGAATATAGACTTGATCTGTTGCCTTAACCCTTCTGAGATAATAGTCGGCGTCGACAACTGATTCCCCGCCAAAAATTCTATTTTTTCTTAGTCTGAAGTTCCTCATGCTAATTGTAGTTGCTTGATGTAATTGATATGAAAATCTGAAAATAAGATTTAAAGAAAGAATTGATTTTTTCCTAATATTTATTGTATTAAGGATTCAATGCAAAATGTTTGAATGTAATTTGTGAATATATTGGTAGTTTATGGAAATTTGCATGTGTTATATACTTATATGCATATATATATGACATGTACAATTGAAATCATTTAGTTTCATGCTATGCCGCTAAGGTTGAAGTTTGCCAATGGGCCATTATATAAAGATATAAAGTGTTTCTTGGTATTTAATTTATGGTTTTCTCTCTCTCTCTCTCTCTCTTTTTTGGGAAACCAAGCAGCAAATATGCTTATTTAGTTAGTTGTAAGGGCATGTACACTTCATCTTAATTTCAATTCAGTTTTTAATTTTCATCTCTCATAAAATATTCATTTCACCTTAGTTCAATTCAGCTCCAATCAGTTCAGTTCAGCTCCAATCAGTAAATGTGAATATGCCCTAAATTGAGTTTATTAATTATTAATTTAACTAATTTTTGGTTTATGTGAATTGTGCAATAAGAGTATAATATATTGTAAGTAGGGGTGTCTACTCGGTTTTCGGTTTGGATTTAGGCCAAATCCAATCCGATCCGAAATAAAATTCGGTTTTTGATTTTTAAATCCAATCTGATTCGAATTTCTCATGAATCCAATCCGACTTAAAATTTGGTTATTAGGATTTGATCCAAAAATCCGAATTAAAATATATTGCAAATTTTTTAGGGAGTTAAGTGATTATAAAAATAAAAATACATAGTCTTAAATACATAGTTATTCATGATTAATACAAATATTAATAACATAATTTTACATAATTTATATTAATGTAATTATCAACAAAATTTTACATGATTAATATAATGTATCCTTATTTGTAAAAGTATGGTTTCATATTTCGGTTTATTCGGTTTTTTGGATTCAAACAAGGTCAATCCGATTCAATCCAAAAATCTGAATTTTCAAAAAAACTCAATTCGATCCGATCAGATTTAATGTTTGGATCCGATCCGAATTAATAATTCGGATTGGATTGGATTGGATTTCGATTTTTATCCGAATAATGAACACCCCTAATTGTAAGCGTATTTGAGAATCTTTGTATTTCTATTATGGAGTACTCCGTATTAATTATGAAGTTGAATTATTTTATTTATATGTATTGGTAATTGATTGTAATGTCGTGGTCAGTGGAGAATAAGTGGTGAGAACCATCCAAAAAATCCTCAATTCGCCACTAGATTGATTTTAGAATAAATTAAGATTTTTTAATATATTCCCTTCTTCCCCAGAACTTCCCCAAAACTCTTAAAGTTTACCACGATGACACATAAATTATAAATTATGGAAATTAATTTATTGCTTATCAGTTATCAATCGTTATTTCATTAAAACATTAGTAGTAATTACTGTTTTAATTGAATGAAAATAGGGGGCAGGACCTTTTACTATTGGAAATGAAGAAGTATTTAAGAGTAGACGAAAAAGAAAAGTATAAAGGTATTCTGGGACAAAGTGAGTACACAGATACAACAAATTCATACTACTATTCGTGTCCCACACAACTTTCAACAAATCCAAGGGAATACCAAGGTACAAAAACTCAAACAAGTCTCCCTCAAACAACTTTTTACATGGTAAGAACTTCCATCACCTTCAAAATACCTCAAAAACCTCAGAGAAGATATAAAATTTCTTTCTGGGATAAAATCACAGTCATGTCATAACTTAAGTCTGGAGCTAAACAAGGTTATCTTCATCGAGTTCATCACCCTCTTCCCCAGCAACTTCAGCCCGAATTGCATGCAGTTCCCCAGTTGGCAGTTTTCTAGCGAGCCTGATTATCACATGTTCCAAATTTGATATAGTGCTAGATTGTACCACACGTTTAACTTCTTCAATGTCACCTTCTCTGTACGCAGACATAAGTTTACTAGCCACACGAAATTGATCACTATCCATAAAAGCATCAGTCTGTAGACAATCATTGTAACACTTCTCTGCTTGTTTGAAGTCATGAGTATAGAGGTAAACAATAATGGCACTTAGGTAAGCCTTGCATTGGCTGTTTTTGGCATTGCTCTTATCAGCTGCCAAGCCCAACCTAAGCAAGGTAGCTGCAGCATCTTCATACTTCTCAAGTTTTATATAAACACTAGCAGCAGCTCGATACAAGTCAAAGGCCATCTGCTCCTTTTCATCCTCTTCAAGAATTTCACAAGCACTTGCATATAAACGAGCAGCTTCCTCGGGCATAGACTCTTCCAAAGCACGAGCACCTTTAGCAAGAGCATCTGACGCAGGCTGCGATCTTCCACATTCAACATACAACTCTGAAGCCCTTTTGTAAAAATCGGCAACCTCATTCCAGCTTCCTAGTTCCTTGGCCATCGCAGCAGCAGATTCCATAAATCTGGCTGCATCCCAAGGCGAAGAGAGCATCTCCTGTCCCTTGGATGCTTTCTCAAAAGCTAACTTTGCCTTTTCGTTTTGTTTAGCAAGCCTGAATGCAATAGCAGCTTGTTCATATAGCACCGCCGCATTCTTCCAATCAGCATTCCATCTAGTAAAACTTAGCTTAGTAATCTTGTCAGCTTTGGCCATCTGCTTTTCAGGATCTGAGCTCGCCATGGTTGAATGCCTTCAGTACACAACAACTTATTTTCAGGACACAACTATTGACAGTTGTTTAGACAGTAAAGGGCTTTCTGAAGGATTACACAGTCCCTGTATTCCATTCATGACAACAAAAGGCTTACATCAACAAGCATGCTCCAAAATATATGCAAACCCAGTAAGAAATGATGGCTCAGGCATCACAAACAGAGAAAAGAAAAGAAGAAAAATTAACAAATTGCAAATTCCTATGCAATAGTCAATGCCTCAGATTGATGAAGACATATTACAGCATAAAATTCGAATTCCTTCAAACAGTATTCATGCATTCACCTGGGCCTATCAACTCATGAACAACACACACCAAACCACCCCCTCCCCCACCCACCAAAAAAAAAAAGAGCCTCGTTACTCAGTGAGGATTAATCCCTTGCCTCTAGGGTGGAAGGTAAGAAGGCATTGCCACTCCTCCCTTGATTCTCAAAAGAAACATCCGTAGCATAAGTGTAGCATGCGGTTCAAAGAAGAAAAACGAAAAACTGAAGATACCTTGAAGGAACCAGGAATCCAGGACGCAATTTAGTTACAAAAATACACTAAAGGGATGTTTGTTTTTTTTTTAAAAAAAAAAAGGAAAAAAACAAAACATGAAACCAGCCCCCCCCCCCCCCCCCCCCAACCCCCCTCCAACCCAACAAAAAAAAAAAGCCTCCATGGTGTTTGGTTAGAGTAAAGGAGATGTATAAACAAACCCCTCCGGTATTCCCTTGTTGATCTATTATTTCTACCACCCTTCGACGTAATATGCAATCTGCCAATCTCTATGCATCATAACTTTTAACATGCCAATATCCACATATTCACCGCCTATTGCTGACCTTTACACAATCACACCTCCTTTGCCAGCACCACGCTTACTGAATCATCGACTTAATTTCACAGCAGGGTGGTGGGGAAAGTTGGTGGTGGGTATATTGGAAGCTAGGTTGGGGTTAGGACACTGATCAATCCTGCTATGGTCATGGAGTACAAGAGTACGAGGGTTTTATGAAGCCCTTGGTGGAGGTGGAAATCAGTATACGTAGTAGAAGGATTTAAGGGAACTTCATAAAGAAAATGGAGAAAAACAATGTCAAAAAATACCAAAAAAACAACATTTGAAAATTGAAACCCCCAAACCAAAACCCCCCTAAACAATTTCATCATCAAGCAATTCCAGGAACATACTTCTCAATCTAACCAACCAAAAAAATATGCACACCTTAGTCTCCTTGAATGACAGCTAACGACGATGAATATACAACTAAAAGCTCTCGTGGAAACAAAATAGCCAACTAACACCCTTCCCCCATCCCCAACTCCGGGAATAGGAGGAAAGTCCTTTATCTCCGTAACTTACAAACATAATTAAAAAAAAAAAAACGCCATAGCCAAATTCGAAAGAAGAGATTAATCGAATGCAATAATGACATAGCAATACCAGATTACCAGTTCACAGCCAAATCGAAACAAATACGACGGAAACAAGTTCTCCAATCTCAAAGCTAACCACACAGCTATTAGAACACATCAAGTTATGCCTAAATCAGCACAGAACCTCTTTCTTATCCAATTAAAAACGCAAATTAGACCAAAAAAAATGCACCATCAATTCCTCTCTTGTAAAGTTGTGATACTGTCACCAAATTATATGACCTCATAACTAACAAATTAATCATACCATCGAAAATTGGCTTCGACAATCAGTACAATAATAAATTTATTCAAAAAGAACCCAATATACACCAATATTTTTTTTTTTTTTTGAAGGGCAATATACACCAATATTAAAATAGTATGATTGAGTGTAAGCATTGAAATTATGCTAATTGAGCTGAAAATCTTATAGTGAACAACAATCCTTGTAAAATGTAAAGAATAAAAAAATAAAATGCGAGAATTATGCATTGAAAGAATCAAAGACAAATATAAGTTACCTAGACAATGATAGAGTTGAATTTCAGGGAAAGTTTGATCAAACCCTAGATCCTGCTTTTCAATTTTGATCTTCAATTTGGGGGAAAGAAGGAGAAAGAACGCTCTTTGCTAAGTTTGCTTCTTTATTCTTGGCTTTGGCTGGTTCTAATTGCCCGTTTGCTTGATATTATGTCCGTCTTTAAATAATTGACACAATTAAACTTGATACACATACTATGTATAATAATTTAATGTTATATATATAATATACGTATGTATAATTATATACTCGGTAAATTTTATTGTTAACTAAAAAACTATAGTTGGTGTCAAAAAAAAAAAAAAAAATTATGGTCAAACTTAGTATATAAAAATATTGATAAAATAAAGTCAAGCCTATCAATTATTGGGCGGATGAGTCTATTTTTACTCTCTTTGTTTAATTGTGTTTGGGGAGTAAAGTATAAAGAAGGCTCCCTGACATTTGCCAAAAGTTTGGTTTTAGTCCTTAACTTTAGAAAAGTTTGGTTTTGGTCCCTCTACCACCACTTTGGGTGGTCTGAACCAAACATTAGGGACCTTTGCTGCTAACTAGACCAAATTATAGGGACTTTGCAGTTTTTTTTTTTTTTTTTTCTTTTTTTTTTATTCAATTGCTGCTAACTATGTTAATTAACCATATATAGCCTTAACTTATCTAACACAAACTATTGGGTGTGGTACTCCGCACCCAATAGTTCGTGCAGCAGCTTTAAAAACTGACTCGACCCATTTTTATTTTGTTTTTAAGAAAAGGCCTGTATAAGTTTCAACTTAACCGTTAGGCCATTTTAATTTCTTCCACTTATTCCGCCATTTTCAACTCCATTTTCTTATTCCAAAAATACTGCCACATTCAACTCCATTTCCTTTTCTTTTTCACTGTAATTTCTACTAATTTTCTCTCTTTTCTTTTTCTACTTCAATTTCACTTATGCAATTTCAACCTTTTTTGCAAATTTTCTTCATTTTCGTCTGCATTTTTCTTCTTTTATGAAAGATTTCTCAGTTCAATATTATCGTAAATCAAAAAATATGAGGTTAAAAAATGTTAATCGTTTGCCATTAAAGGTTACGGAAGAACATCCCGATGATTCACTTCTTTCCCACTTTAGGTATTCATTTTTTCCTTAATTCTTAATTTCTTACTTTGAACTGTTTTGATTTAGGTTTTTGGTTTTTTTTTATTTAATTAATTATTTATTTACTATGGTTTAATATACATTTTGTTTCTTTTGTAATGCTGTTCTAAACTTTTAGATATTTCATTATTTGTAATGTAATTTTTTGATTCAAAATTTAGGTTATTAGTATTTATTTTCATCGTAATTCAACTTATGCTTTGTTTGTGTTTAATTAATTGAATTTTCAATTTAATGTATATGTTTTTATTTTAGCATTTGCTTTTGCTTCTTAGGGTTTGATGATATCGTATTTTCAATCGAAAATTTCATTTAGGCCTTTGTTCAAATTTTTATGTCCTTTTAGATTTTGTAATGTATTTTTATGTTGTTTTTTGATCATTTATTTTTTTTTTACAGAAAATCTAAAGCGGGAAAAGGTACTTCAAAACGAAAAAATCAAACAGAATCTAGGTATGATCTTTCAGCTTATATAATTTTGTGTTGGCTGATATTTTGATTGTTTTACTTGACATCTTCTGTTGACTGAAATGTTTTCTTAATTGCCTGATTTTTTTTTGTTGTTGGCTTATATTTTTCATATACTGTTTGACAAGATTTTTTTCTGTGGGCTTGTATATGGTGATATTGATGGATGATATATTTATTGTGTTTCCTTATATAATCATATTGATGGCTTATATGATGATATTTTTGGCCGATATATTTATTAGGTTGCCTTATATAATCATTTTGATTGCTTATTGGCTCATATGTTTTCTCTGTTGTGTGAAATATATTTTTTTGTTGCCTAATATGTTTTATTTCTTGACTTATCTTAATTATGGTTTATATACTTAAATTTTGGCTTATTTTTCTATTTTATTGGCTTAAATGTTTCTTATCTGATATATTTTTGTTATTGGCTTATATCACTGTTTTGTTGGTTTATCTATATTTTGTGTCTGATATTATTATAATGATGGCTTATTCTATTATAATGATGGTTGAAATTCTTAGTCAATTGCTTATATAATCCCTCGCCCCATAATACTTGACACGATTATTATTTTTGTCTATCCCACAATACATGACACGTTACTAAATATGAAATGAGACCACTAATAAAATAATATTTTCCCACATTTTCTCTCTCCTCATTACCCCCACCACACCCCCACCTATTGTTTTATTGCAATATAAAAATACAAAAGTGAATCTTTTATATGATAAATAAATATTTTAAATGGACTCACTTGTAGTTTTCTTAAGCTATGTGTCCACCCCAACGTCCCAAGTATTACGAGGCGGAGGTAGTATTAATATACAAAAAATCCCAGAGAGAGAAAACTCTAGCAACCCACCATTTTTTACCTTTAAATCTTTGGATTAAGCCATGGATAAGGGTAAAAAATCGAAGGGAAGCAAGAATTCTAGCTCTAAATCGAAGAAGAAGCAAAAATCAAAACCTTAGACCTAGAATTATACGAAGCGAATGGAATAGAGAATTGCTTTAGATGATGTTTTTGTGGAAAGGTGGCTGGAGTATTCAATGGCGAAAGAGATACCGGTAAAGGAGGTTACTCAAGAGGATCGATTGCAGCACCAGGAGTTTAATGATTGGCTTGAGGTAATCCATCATTCCTCAACCTCCATTAATGAGTTCGATAATACCTCTGATTTTGGGATTGCTAGTAGTAGGTTCATCAATCCTACTCCATTGATAATTGATGATGGAACTTTGAGCTTTGGAAACAGGACAAGTAATTTTTCCCCAAATTCTACTAACTCAGATCTTTAATGCTCTGTTTTACGAACTCCTACTATTAGAAACCCTGTTTTTCAATCTGCTGCTGCTAATGATAGTAGTAGGAATTCTTAGAAAGATAATTTGTTCAAGAATGTTGATGATGAGGGGGCTAACGTATAGTATCTAGTAATGCTCAGGCAAAGGTAGGGGTTAATAGCCCACAGAATTTAATATAGATTACTATTGATGATGTATAATCTGAAGTTGCTTTCTGGAATTCAGCTTTAGTTTGCTACTCCCTCTGTCCCAGTTTACTTGCAACATTTTGACTGGACACGCTTGCCGATGCATATGTTTGACCGTCGATATCTTTTACTATTTAATTATAAAAGCTATAAAAAGTTTATATTAAGAAACTATACATTAAAATAGAGCCAACAATATCTTACATGATTACATTGACTTTTATAAAATAGCTAAAAAAGATGGTCAAAGTAAGATGTGTGAATAGTGCAAAAAATCAAAACGTTGCGAGTAATTTAGGACGAAGGGAATATGTTTTAGGGACTAAACCTATGTATTCTAAAATCAATGGCTTTGCTCGAAGAAGTTGGGGAAAATTTAGGGTGGACAAAGTTGCAATTATATCTAATAGGATCTTCCTTGTTCAATTTAAGTTGATTGATGGCAAGGACAAGGCTTTGAATACTGGACCTATTGTGTTTGATAGGAAGCCTATCATAGCAAAGAAATGGGTTCCTGGAATTGATCTGACACAGGAGGAGATTTCTGAGTTGCCAATTTGGTTTAGATTGCTTGATCAAAATCTGATGAAATATTGGGGGCAAGCTACTTAATGAAGATTGCTGCACTCATTTGAAAACCTGTTAGTATTGATAGAAATATAGCTAATAAGGAGAAGCTGGAGTATGAAAGATTGTTGATAGAGGTCAAATTTAATGACACACTACTAGATGACATTGAATTTCTGGATGAAAATGGAAGACATGTGGTTCAAAAAGTTGTGTATGAATGGAAGCCTATTGTTTGCAATGAGTGTTGAGGGTTAGGACATTCTGAACCTAGCTGTCCTAATCATGCAGTTTAGGCTAGAAAGCAAAAACAATAAGTGCCATGGAAAGAATGGAGGCATGTCCAAAAGAATGGAACAAGTGTATGACAGAATAAAGGTGGGAAGGATGATCCAATTACTGTAGGCCATAAGGAGAATATATAAAAGGACAAGTTGGTGAGAGATAAGGAGCCAATGTATTTTAATAATGGAGTCATAATGAGTTGTGTGAATTGTTACAGATTTAGATTGTTGGAGGAGAGGGAATGTTCTTATTCATTCTATCAATGGATAAGTGGGGTTTCTGAAACACTAGGGGCTTAATAAGCCCACCAGACCTTGTGATGTCTTATGGTTCATAAACAGCATGGCTTGGGCTTATTTAGGCTCCTAGAAGGTGAGGATTGGTAATTTTGGTAAGGTGTTTCCTAGATTAGGGAATGACTGGTCTATTATGACCAACTATTCTAAACATGCAGGTGATAGAATATGGGTCATTTGGTTACCTCAGGTGTTTGAGGTAAATATTTTGAGGGTAAAAGTACAACTTATTCACATGGTGGTTGCTCATAAAGCTTTTGGTTACAAGTTTGAGTGTACTTGGGTGTATGGGTTAAATGATGCAGCATTGAAGGAAGAGTTATGGGGTCAGATTGTCAATATTGGAAGCAGGATTAGTGGACCCTGGATAATAGGAGGGGATTTTAATAATGTTCTCAACGGTGAAGATAGAATTGGAAGTCTTGTAACTTTACAGGAAGTTGATGCTTATATAAATGCTTAAGGAATTGTCAGCTGACAGATTGGAAAATAGGAGGAATGTTCAGTACTTGGAATAATAAGCAAGAACGTGAGGATAGAGTTTTCTTGAAGATTGATAGGGTGATTGTAAATAAGAAATGAATAGAGGATCATCCCTATATACAAGCTAATTTCCTCCCTGAAGGACTGATGGACCATTGTCCATGTGTGATTAGAATATTTGGGAATAATATTAAAATAAGAAAACCTTTTAGGTTTCTCAATATGTGGGTAGATGGTCCATATTACAAGAAAGGTGTAAAAGATGGTTGGATTAGCTTAGTTAAAGGCCCTAATATGTATTAATTGGTTTATAAGTTGAAGGAGGTGAAAAAGATGCTGAAAACTTTGAACTTGGTGAACTATTCTTGTGTGGAAACTGCTGATGATATTGCTGAAGTGAAACTAAGGGATGCTCAGATTGCTTTGCACAAGGATCTTGGCAATGATAATCTAATAAACCAGGAGAGCAAAGCTAGATAACTGGATGCTAGCAGTCATAAGGCTAGATATCAGCTTTTGAAATAGAGGAAGGCAAAGGCTCATTGGCTCCAAGGAGGTGATCTGATAGGGAAAATGTAGGTCGTTTTCTACCCTTCCCTAGAGCCAAACGAAATTTATAAACACTCGACCAACCTAATATGAGTATATGGTAAGTCAAGGGTCAAACCCAAAGGAATGAGTAGGTACAAGCTATAACCTAGGTCAAGCTACTTCGAAGATTGTAGAAAGATATGGTTGGTAACTAAGGTATCAAAAAGCTAGATAAATCGAGAAATTCAATATGCTAAACACTAGGGATATAGGTTCCATATGCAAGCTCAATGATTATGCTAATTGATGGATCACTCAAACAATTCAAACATTACAAAGAATAAACAATAGTTGTAACCAACGGAATCCAAAAGCTATCTCCTATAAGCCAAGCTAGGGCTCACTATGAATGGCTAACAAGGAAAATCACAATCAAATTCAATCAATTAAAGCAATTCTCAAATCAAGGGTTCATGTCATTGAAATTTGCAATGCAATCTAGATTAATCTTATAGGTTGATCACTCCTAGTCTAATTAATCACATGCACAACTATGTCAACCAATTTAATTGCAACAATTCAATCAATCAAGGATCATCAACTAGCAAAAATCATCAATCAAGCATGCTTCCCCTTCTCCCTAGCAACTAATCTACTCACTAATCATGGTAAAATTGAAAAACAAAACAAATTGAATCACAAACATATTCATTTCAAGTTTAATCAAGAAGAAATTCAATCATTCAACAATTTCTCAAACAAAGATTAAAATTCAAATCAAACATTCAAGAATTAAAGGAAATTGCAATAAAAGTAAATTCAAAGGAAAGAAATCTCACAAACTTTCATTGATTTGAAGAAGAAATCCAAGATCAAGTTGAAATCAAAGATCAAATTGAAGTACAATCAAGTAATCCTAAGCTTCTATCTCTACTTTCTCTCTCTTCTATTTCTGGAAAATAAGTGTCAAGTACAAAATAAAGTCGTCTCCCCTAAAAAAGGAAAAGTCAAAAGCAATAAATAGCAAATCAAGCAAAGGGAAGTGGAAGCCTCTGTGCGCACGCACCACACCTGCCGCGAGCGCGCACAACAGGGTCTGCGCACACGCACAGAGGGGTCTGCGCGCGCGCACCCCTGCTGTGGTGCTCATGGCTGGCCTCCTTTGCTTGCTCGATCGATCTCCGCGCTCCCGAGCATCCCTATCATCGGTGCACTCGAGGCGATGCCCGTGAGAAGGGCAGCCTTTTATTCTCCAAGCACTTGTACACTCCGGACCAAAACATTGCTTCCATGGTGCTAGCTTGAATTGCATGCTTGGATCCCCGAACTTAGCTCCATCAAATTCCTTGAATGCGCTCGAGCTTCCTCCTCGATAATTAAACCTCGGGAAACTCGACACACCTACAAAACAAGTCAAAGAAACAAAGAAGCGAGAGAAATAACCGAGAAATGAATAAAATAATAAGAAAACCATCAATAAGCACACATTTCTCTAAACTTACACACAAACACGCAAAACAAGCATTATTATGTAAAACACGACATAAAAGACTAAAAACGAGCATAAAACTACAAAGAAAACCTAGCCTAAGAGTGTAATAAATGACACTCATCAAATTCCCCTAAGCTAAACTTTTGCTTGTCCTCGAGCAAAACAAAATCAAACTTAAAGGAAGAGGATGACATTATTTAAGCAAGCAAGAAACGAGAAAAACTAAAGAATAAGAGAATGTACACTAACTCACTTTCGTAGGAATCACGGTCAATTTTAGCAACAATTGACAAGCCATTTAAACCTTTAGATCGCTCTAGAGGACGAGTAATGCTCTCGTAAGGGTTTCCTAAGAGATTAACCCATAACTCTCAAGTAAAAGGAGGCAAAGCATAAAAAGAGAAAAGAGAAAGTTAAAACTCAAAAAGAAGAGAGGTGCTTCTACAATGAACTCTTGCAAATGGTCAAAACACGAGAGGATACCAAACTTCCTAAAACAACAATGGTAAGCATGTTCCAAGATATCTAGGGTTGATTGAAACATAGGACATGCTAAGTATAGAGAATTATCAAAACGTAATTCACTTTCATCTCAAAATATTTTTAGCACATTTTCCAAATTAGCTTCAAATCTACTTTTAGCAAGTATCTCTATAGTTCCTCAAAGGAACCGGAAACGCAAATAGATTTGAGGTTTCTTGACATCTTGACGTTGCATCCTATCTCCTTAGGCTTTAACTCATAATGCCCTCCCCCGATATGTGACTCAACCTCTAGGTCAAAAGGGCTTTCCCAAAGGTTGTAACGTAAGGGCAAAAGGTTGAGGGTAGGCTTAAAATTTAGAATTTGGTGGTATTCCTAATTAGTGAAGCAAAAGGATGAGCAAACCTTCTCCTCATAACCAAGTAATCACCAAACAAAAACAAACTAACACCCCCAAGCTTATTCAAAGCTATAACCACAATCATATATACAAAAAAGCGTAAGAACGCTTCCCCCCAAGCTTGAACAAAGCATTGTCCTCAATGCATAAAATAGGGAGAAACATTTACATCCAAATGTTTTTGAACTTTTTTATTTTTCACTTTTTTCAATTTTTGCCAAAGCTGTTTGAATTTGCTTTGCTTTTTCTCAATTTTTCAACTTTATCATTTTTCACATTATTCATTGTCCTTGCCTCTTTTAACTATGGACGGCTTTTTCAAATTTGCATTTGAATGTCCTTGCCTTTTTTAACTTTGGACGGCTTTTTCATTTATTCACTTGCCATTATTCACAAGAAATACAAAACACAAGCTTGCTTACAAATAAGAACCAATATCCAAACTCATATACATGATCATTTGCTTCACAAAAACCAAAAAGGAATAAAAAGAAACAAAAGGCTCAAAGTTCTAAAGATGTGGCTTGAAAAGAAGGGGAAAGGCTCAAATGGTTAGCAAGTAGGCAAATGTAAACCCAAGAACTAAAAATTAAGAAGATTATCCTAAAAAAGAAAAATTACCACCCCGAAAAGATGCCTTTGTCCTCCCTAGATGGTTCGGTCTCGTGTTTGAGAATTATGAGTCAAGATTCAAGATTAGGTCCGCAAAAGTCAAGGATCCATGCCGCTCATGCAAGATATGGAGAAGGCTAGAAAAGAATGAAACCTGACAAGGATTTGGCAAAAACTCACTAAAAGCTTCAAATTCACCAAAGGGGAACAATTGCGAGTTTTCAAAAACAATAGAATCCGACTTCAAGGTCCCAATAGTTCTAAACAGCTACCTTAGCAAGTTCTATCCTAGAGTCAACCAAAGATACTCTCAAAGCGTGCAAACCATTGTTCTTAGGAAGAATGATAGCCTAAAGTGCAAGTCCAAGTTATACTAAGTCCAAAGCAGAAGCAAAATTATTAAGAAAGAAAAGCAATGCCTCAAAAACATTTTATTTTTTATTTTCAAATTTTTTTTGTTTTTCGTCTTTTTTATTTTTATTTTTATTTTTTTATAGTAAACATAAGAATGCAAAATGCAAAAAGAAATGGAAAAGAGAAGAGATAAAGGAATCAAAAAGAAAAAGTAAAACAAAAAGGAATTAGAAAAAGGAGAAAAAGAAACAAAGAAGAAAGATAGAAAAGCAAAGGAGAAATAGAAAGTATCAAGGAAGTAAGCTAACACATATATCCCAATCGACAAACAAGTGAACATTTGGCCACAATGCCAATGTTCCCAAACACACTAAGGTGTTAAACAGCAAACAACCTCGAACCGTTCAACTTCTCCTAATCTAAACCTATACTAAGCATCCAAGAAAAGAAAAGAAAATAAAAAGAAGAAGATTAGAAGGATCTCACCGGGCATCGAAGCTATGCTATATCAATTAAGGTGAAAGAACAACCACCTTCATGGAGCACCAATAATCCATAGCACAAGCTACAAGGCAAAATGAGAAAGAAAATAGACTATATATAAAGAAAAATGTTAGTAACTTCAAGACAAAATAAAAGAAAGATATAAAAGAGAGATATGTACTCAATAGGAAACAGTAATATATGATAGCAGTAGAAACATCAGGAACAAGATTAGAAAACGATATCAGGAAGCAAAATCAAGAAGCAATACAACAGACAATCATCAAAAAGCATAGTCATCATGAAGCAGCGAAACACATCATACAACAATCAGTGAAACAAACAACAATCCCGGGAATTGGAGCAGAGAAACCATCAGAAATACATCATCATCATCATCAGAGAAGCAAGAGATAAACAGTGATCAATACCAACAAGTAAAAGAGACCCAGAGTGAACTACAAAAGCGATGGGGGGAACGGTGAAGCACACAAACAACATAAATCACCCCCAAGCTTGAAATGAACTACCCTCCAAACTCTAATCCTAATAACATATAGGCAAAAAGAGAACAACATATAAACCACATAAGAAAGGGGGGTAGTCACGATAGTCTCACTCCGCACTATGGTAAGGGGTAGAGTGTGAACTCCCCTCACCGGTCTCTAAGACATGACTCGAGCTAGCCATTTCACTCACCTCCACGGGGGCCTTTCCCCTTAACCTCCCCTCCCTCCTAGCACGATCAACCGCGAAGAAATGAGACCAATCATCCAAGACCGGCTCGCCCGACTTACCCCACCTACCAAAAGTCTCGAGGTCCGGGAAAGGCATAGGGTTTGCGGGATCATAAGTATAATCGCATCCACCTGGCCGCTTATAATCGTAAGTGGCCGGGGTGGTGCCCATGATAGCACTAGGATGGATATGAGGACCCTCCCAATAAGGGTAACAAGGTCTAGGTCCGACGGTTGGGTCAAAGGGTTCCCATTGAGGGATAGGTCCTTGTTGGACCGACAGGTATGGATAGTTCAAGTAAGGGTCAATCTCCCCCCTCCTCACATGATAGTCATACACTTGATTGGCATGGAAATCATAGCCAAGAGACAAATCCCGCCCCAAAGGCATGGAATACAAAACATTAGTAATGGAGTCTAACTTGGCATGTATAGTAGATAAATCAAATGTAGAAGAAGAAATAGAAGGAGGGGTAAGAGTACCTCCCCGTTCAACCGGGGGCAAGGCTTGGAAATACGTCGAGATAACATCATTGGAAGCAGTTCTTGTATGGTTAGTCTTCCGCCGAAGAGAGGGGTCAATGTTGCACCTTGGAGGTCTCCAAGTCAATGAATCCTTCTTCGTCTTACGGTTGGTAGTCTCCTTGCTCGGAATCAAGAACCAATCCTTCACTCGGGATACCTTCCATATGAAAATATCACGCCTCTTGGTACGATCAATGAATTTTTGGTTTACAAGAGCATAAATATTGAGGAAATAAGAAGGTGTCTTCTCCCGAGGGTCGACTATCGGAGGGAGTTCGCAGAGCAAATCTTTATATGAGTCGTTGAGGCAAAGGGCGAGGATAGAGATCATTCCCCCTATTTGGATGCTCCCCGAAAGGGAAATCCCATCTCGGATGTCTAGGAACCGATTGATCAAGTGTTGTATGAAATCTACAAGCTCGAGCTCATGCGACTCTTGGTTGGCTATCCAAAGCCAACAAAGCTCCTCACGGGAGATGGCTCCTAATGAGTCTTTTGAGCAAAGGGCATAGGTGAGAATACAGTTAAAGTATCTCATAGCCGGATGTACGATCGATGCGGATTTAGAAGTTTGAGGCTCATATTTCCCTTCTTCAGAGATACGCCGCCACCATCGGAGTTCGTCATACCCATGGTCACTAGTCATTTTACCATTAGCCAGATAGACAAGATGGTCTTCATCAACGACCCAAGGAAACCGGAAATAAGAACAAAGTTGTGACTCCGACAACCGATGATCATTGTTGAATAGTTCAAAGGTCAACGTTCTTGAAGAGTCACCACTTGTCTCACGGACCACTTCTAGGGATGTTAGAAACTCATAAGTCACCCTAGCATAGGTAGAGGCACTCAAATCCAAGAACTCCAAAAGACCGAGGTTCTTGGCTAGGAGGCAGACGTCATCATCAATTCCAAGTAACTTGGTAGTTGCTTGATCATAGAATCTTTTCGACTTAAGCTTCATCTTGGTAAGTTGCTTGAACCGATCCCAATGCATTTCCTTGGAAAATTCAATGCCAAACGTTTCTACCACCTCGGGAAGAGGTGGAACAACGTGCCGAGCTTTACTTGAGCTTGATCTAGCACGCTTCTTTTGACGTATAGGGGCCATCTACAAGAAGCAAAGCAATTCATGAGCAATCCATTAACAATTATCATTGTTCAAGAATATTCATAAGAAATTGCTCAAGAATCAAGCACAAATATAATCTAATCAAAAATGAAACAAGAAATGGTCACACATGAACTATGCCATGAATATAGAAACAAAAGTTTGAAGCAACTAGTCATGAATCAAAGGCAAAGTTGGACACAAAAGACCAAATCATGAATCATTATGAGCAAATTAATCCCAAAACATTGAATTATCAAAGAAATGAAGTTATCATATAAAATACCCATGAGAGAGAAAATAACCAACAATGGTGATTCAAGGATTCAAGCAAGTATACAAATTCATCATGAAAAAGCTTCAAATTATCATCCAATAACATTATTCAACACAAAACACAAGCAAAAAGAACCAACAATGGAGTTCTACCATGAAAGCAAAAACAAGGGTTTCAAGCTTAAAAAATGAGAAAGAAGATGACTAAAGAGTGAGAAATTATACCTCAATGAAGCTTTAAATCACTTGAAAATTGTACAATTTAAAAGTAGACCAATTAGAACACCCAAAATCAAATTCCAAGCACAAAAATCAAAACCCCAAAATTTTGAAATATGCCCAATTTTCGAATTTTAAATTCGAAATTTCTGAAATTTTTTGTTGTTTTTGAAAGGATTTGATTATGTGTTTATGTAATTTGTGGAGAATGACATTAAAATGTGTAATTAGATGAATTTGCAAAGGATTTGGAAGGACGTAGATGAGAGAGGAGTGAAAAGGGGAAGTGAGGGGTGAAATTGGGGAGAGGGAAAGAGAGTATGAGGGGGTTTTTGTGAGGATGGGCACGAAATGAGGGGGCTGGGCTTCCATGGCTGGTGCGCGCGCACACACCCCTTTGTGCGTGCGCACCAGCCATGGTATATGGGGGGCTGAAATTTGCTCGAAGGCACATAAAAAAGAGCCAACCTCTGACCTACCTAGTGCGTGCGCGCAACCAGATGGTGCGTGCGCACCAGGTGAAGGCATGAGGAGGCTGAAATTTCTTGATTTTTGCACTAAAACGAGCCAAATTGCTGACCCCCTTGGTGCGCGCGCAACCTATGGTGTGTGCGCACCATCCAAAGCCTTGGGAGGAAATTTTTTGCTCGGAAAATCTGACCCTGTTGGTGCGCATGTGCAGCCATATGGTGCGTGTGCACCAACCAAGGCCTAGGGGGTCAATTTTTTCTCTAGTGCACACTCTCGTGCTTGCGCTCTCATCAGTGCTAACGAGCATCATGATCGATTGTTTAAAAATTACGCAAAAAGTTTTCAAAAATCACTCGGCCATGAATAAAAATTCATGATAATGCAAACACGAGAACGCATTTGATCATCAAACTTCTTCACCTTTGTTCACCCAAACCTCATGAACGAAACCTTGAAGAATCACCGAAATTGTTGGAAATCATTATCAATTCAATCTCAAGGTACCTAAAATCAAGAAAACAAAGAGAAATAAGAAAAGTTCTCAAAAATAAAAGAAATGGAAAGAATAGAAAAAGAAAAAGTAAGAGTAGCAGGTACTATTTATGATGTCCCCGGGATTGTAGCCAGGGATCGTCAACAAACCTTAGCTATTCGTTGGATCCTTGAAGCAGCTTTCAAACGACGTATATCCTACAGGATAAGCTTAGAGAAATGTTCATTTGATGAGATACTGATCGAGGTCGGATTTAGGAATAGCAACGG
This sequence comes from Chenopodium album, assembly GCF_948465745.1. Classification (NCBI taxonomy): domain Eukaryota; kingdom Viridiplantae; phylum Streptophyta; class Magnoliopsida; order Caryophyllales; family Amaranthaceae; genus Chenopodium; species Chenopodium album. The sequence goes on along the minus strand of NC_137850.1, from coordinate 8,590,246 downwards.
GAGATAGCTGGTTTTGTTTCATTAGTTTGATAAAATCTGTATTTAACGACACTAACTTACACTAGTCTTGGGCTGATCTAACACTTCAATAAACCTCTTCGTACTTCGATCCAATCAATCGATCGATCAAGAGACTAATCTCTTTTGTTTAGGCCAGCAGCTAAAAAAAAAAGTCCTCGCTTTCTCTTTTTCAAGGGAAGGACAGCACAGCATTAGCTTCAATTGAAAAAGCTCAACTTTCTTTTTCAAGAAAGGCGGTGGTAGGCCGAAGAGCCGGGGGAAATTTAGAAGCTCGACTTGAAGGCCTTCCTCAGCTGGATGCACGCCAATGGGACCCTCCAATAAGTCTATTGGGGAACGACGCGTGCGGGTAGTCAGCCCACCTCTCCGCCGCCAAAGATTCCGAAGCCGAATGGTTCTCCACCCGCTTACACATCCCCTCGATCTCCTTACCAGCTGTCCGACTGGACGCGAGACATAGTCCGCCCTCAATAAAGATTGATCCCACCTTCGAAAATCCGAATTCGAGGTTGGGGCGAATTCGGTTTTCTCAGGGCCGTTCTTGCGGTTTTCTTGCCGATGTGTCCCTTTTTTCCTGTTTTTTAAGGAAAATAAGGGACCGCCGTGCTGCTATATTTTGTTACCCCCGTCGCGTCGCTCGTTTTAGATGGCATATACAAGTCTCCGTGTTGTCGATAGGCACTTAACCGCACAAGCCTGGGCTGGGCCTACTTCCATCCCTAGAGGAGCCGTATGAGGCGGAAGCTCCACGTACGGTTTTGAAGCCGACCCTAGAACTTAAACTGGAGAGACTGAAGACTGCCTGGAGGAAAGATCCCGTTTGTTTTTTTTTTGGGGGGGGGGGAGGAGCCCGACAGGGCCCCCCACTGACTTGGCTCGGGCCTAAGCGAAAGTGAAGGCCGAAGAAGACCCTGGCCAATCCATGTGGCAGAGCAAGTAGTCTTCCCTCATTCCCGAGTCGCATTAGCACAAGCCACGAGCGAGCAGCAGGTTCGCGATTTCCAAGTTCTCCGGCTCGATCCCACACGCATAGAGAGAATATATCCCACTCCATGCGAAGTAGGGGAGTCCATAATTTGCGACTCTTGACAGAAGTCACACTCGTAACAGGAGAAGACGACCATTGAGGTAACCGCCTGAAGCCAGCATCCCGGACCGACCGACGCCTTACCTGCACAGGTACCTACGGGCTTACCTCGTCATAGGCGATAGAGCCTTTCCCGCCAATTCCCTTGCATAGATTCTTAGCTAGGACATGCAGCTTGCCAGGGAGTAGATGCAAGGAGTCTCTCATGCGGAATAAGAGCCTACTAAATAAAAAGCCTGCTAGGTGATCGAAATCGCTCAGGTCACTGAGGACTCACTCACCTACTCCTTATCTATCTAAGAGTTTCCTCTATCTACTGAATTCAAAAGGCAACCCGCCGCGCCGGGCTATAAGATACAGCTGTTGTACTACTTGACTGGGCGAAAAGACAGTGCAAGCTTTGTTATGTCGAAACCGGAGTAATGGAACACCAAGATACTTGCCTAGGTTAGATGTAAGAGAGAACCCAAACTCCCTGGGTGAACTCCTATCCTGTAGGGACTATCCCACATTGAATCGACAACAAGTACCTTTCCTTTCAAAGAGGCGATGTAATACTAATACAGCTGACATTTGTTGAAAAAATCCTCCTAGAAAAAGGAAGTTGTCAGAGGTAGACTCGGCATCTCGCGGCGAAACAGAAGTCCCATAAGCACCCACGTCTGAAGAAGCGGGCATCAGATTAGCAGGTATATAATTGTCGGGATGCCCCATCAAAAGAAAGGGTTAGAAAACCGGGTTGCCTCCCGGGAAGCGCTTGTTTAACGTCTTAGCTCAACGTTCTCCACCTATTAAGGTGGTTTTCGGAGAAGCAATATGTGAATTAGGCCAACAAAAGCACCATCGAAATACTTCTTAAGTCGATGGCCATTGACCTTAAACGGAGATGAAGAATCCATCATTGAAATTTCTACAATACCACTAGGAAAGACATTTTGAACCAAGTAAGGACCGCTCCATCTTGACATGAGCTTTCCGGGAAACAACTTCATCTTGGAATTGTAGAGAAGAACTTTGTCACCTACACAAAACTCTTTCTTCTCAATAAGCTTGTCATGAGTTTCCTTGGAATGAGCTTTGTAAGTACTAGCACAATCGTAAGCATCAAGTCGAAGCTCCTCTAACTCATGAAGATCTAACCACCTTTTCTCCCCCGCACTTGCCAAATCAAAGTTTATCTTCTTGATTTCCCACAAAGCACGGTGTTCGAGTTCTACCGGGAGATGACATGATTTTCCATAGACTAGGCGGTATGGAATGGTACCTATAGGTTTCTTGAAAGCCGTTCTATAGGCCCAAAGAGCATCATCCAACTTGTCCGACCAATCCTTCCTATTCCTTGCAACCGTCTTCTCAAGAATTAACTTGATTTGACGATTGAAAACCTCGACTTGGCCGCTTGTTTGAGGATGATATGGAAGACCAAATCGTTGATGAACATCATGCTTTTGCAACATCTTTTGAAAGGCATTGTGAATAAAATGAGAACCATAATCACTTATCACCGCTTTAGGTACACCAAACCTTGGAAAGATGATCTTTATGAACAATTTCATTACCACCTTGTGGTCATTTGTTGGAGAAGCAATGGCCTTAACCCATTTAGACACATAATCCACCGCCACAAGAATATATTAGTTTCCAAAATACGAGGGAAACGGTCCCATGAAATCAATTCCCCACACATGGAATACTTCCAACTCAAGAATAGGTTGTTGAGACATCTCATTTTGCTTGGAGATATTCCCAACTCGTTGACAATGATCACATGACTTAACAAAACCCCATGAAATCCTTGAAGAGATGTGGCCACCATAAACCACTTTGAAGAATCTTAGTGGCGGTTTTAGAAACACGGATATGGTCACCACTAGAATCCGAGTGGCACATCTGTAGACACCAAATTTTGATCCTACTTTTGTAATTATTACTATTATTATCTTTATTGTTTTTGTAAATAACTATTATTATTTTTCTAAATATTTTTATAAACTTAATGACTTTTTTTATTATTATTTAAAACAAAGAAAACGAGTAATAATAATGATTTTTATTCGTAATTTCCAAAATACATGTTACAATTTGTACTTCTAAGCTACTAAATTACAAAATATTGAAGTACAGCTAACACCACATGCATTTTTACCCTGCTCCATCGAAGTAATTTTCGGGCTTTACTTGTGAATTAGCAAGTAAATTAATGCAACCATTAGGAGGACCACTAGCCCCACATTGTACATGAAGTACACCCGTATCATCCTCATGTCTTCCTCAAAAGTAAAGACAGGTTGATCTTCTTGGTTATCTTGAAACATGGTGGCCGAAATTAATGGTGGTTTTTGTTTGGTTTTTTTGGGTAAGGAAGGATATGGAAGAAGATAAGAAATAAGTGGTGAGTGGAGATTTTGGATAAGGGTAATTTTCTTTTTATATTAAAAAGTAGGCAATTTATACTATATTTTTATACATGTATGTATAATAATCGTATAGTATAAAGTACAATATTTTTTGTCTCGCCAGGGAAATATGTCATTTTCTTTATAAACAAGCATTGTTTACTCCTTTAGAATATAGTAAGTATATTGGTATGTTCACTTAGACTGTTAGAGTATGTTTTTTATTTTATCTAGTGATTTTACAATTTGTGCAATACTCTATTATTTGGCCAGCTTACCTATAAAGTCCACTACTCTAAAGACTCATGCCCAACCAATGTAGGAGAATGATGAACATTCCCACACCTAAAGAGGTACTACATGTCACAGTACACAAGGGACCTCCTTTTATTTAATTTTTTTTTTTTTTTACCGCAGACTGAAATAATGCTACTTTTTTTTATCCCCCACTATTAATATTAGGATCCAATAAATATCAATTCGGATCCATTGAATCAATAATCATATATCAATGGGAAACGTTTATGTGGATAAGAGTAAAGCAGGCTGATAATGGCTGGAATATATAAGGAAGCACAGTATATTTTTGTTAGCTGTTGGAGTATAATATGGACTGTAAAGTATATCAACTCATGGAGTGGCAGAGATCATTCATATTGTGAGGATAGGAATGCAAGGGGCTACAGTAATAATGTGAGTTGAGATAGGAATGCATGAGGCTACAGTGTTAACGTGAGTTTGTAGCAGAAATGTGAATGCATGAAGTTAGAATAACAACTTAAGCTTGTATCAATTCGTGGAGCAACAATAGTGGTGTAGGCTTGTAGCAATCAGTTACACTCCCCTTTATTATTGTGAAGCTATTTTTGGGGATCATGTCCCCTTAGTGGACTGTTTGTTTTTTTTTTCTTTTCTTTCTTCTCTTTTCTTCAATTTGTTTTGATCTAATTTTATATCTTGCCATCATCAATGGTGAAATAATACGACTATGATAGATATAAATTTGTGTTTAGTAGGGTATGACAGGATAAGAGTTCTTTTTTAAAAAAAAGAAGTCGTTTGGTTAAGGGATATATATTACTCTTGACCACGTTAAATTTATGTTGTATGACTTAATAACTTAATAATTATTACTCTTAACCATGTCAAATTTTTGTTATATGGTTTTACATAGTATGTTTTTACTCTGACCACATTAATTTTTATATGACTTTATATGATTTACATTACTTACTTTTTTTTTAGTAAGGGTCATTGTTTGTAATGCTCGTATGTATAAGATTTTGTCGTATGGTTAAATGTTCTTGGGTAAATTTATATGTACTGTCTAATAAGGGCAAGGGTTATTTTTTTATTTTATTTTATTTAAGCTATGAAAATATTTTGTCCACCCCCACTAGTATTGTAACCTAATGTCTTTGTGTAACTTTCAGAGCTGACATCTTAGGGAGATATTTATTTTATAAGTATTGTTTTAGTACCTTGGTGAGTATAATAGTCACTAAATAAATTTAAGCACTCTGCCATACGTATACCATGTGAGTACTTTTGAGTTGTGACATGACTTGGTTATATATTTTATTTTTTGTAATACCATGGCATTTTAGAGCCTTTTTATTATATGAATATTGGAGTCTGATTTAATTACAATTTTCTTTATTTTATCAGTTTAAGTGTTGCAAAACAGATAAGTAGTTTGTTTCATATAAAACGAAAGAATTTAATATCAAGATTCTCATTATTACCAAAATCTTGATATTTACCTTTATAATCCTTGAATTATATTTTATTTACTTTTTTTATTTACAAATTAACCCCTTTATTTTCCTATAAATACCCCCCTAATTTTCTCATTTTGAAAAAAAAAATTTCCAACTAATTCTCTCTCTAAAAATTCTCTCTAAAAAATTCTCCTCTAATCTTTTGCTTTACTTAAAATCTCTCTAATTTAGCTTTATTTTTAAGTTATTAGCTTATAAAAGCATCATATAATTAAGTTGTTATTTTATTTAAGTATTATTACTATCTTCAATTCCTATAAAAAAAACACAAAAAATATTTTAAGTTCAAGTATTGTTGTTATTTCATCTTTGTTAAAAAATTAGCATAATTGTTCAAGTATTCCTATTCTATATTAAAACCAAAAAAAAAAAAAAAAAAAAAAAAAAAAAAAAAAAATTATTTCTCAAGATTTAGTTTTATTCTTCAAGTTTATTTTCTATAATCAAAAATCAAAAAAAAAAAGTTCATTAGCTTTATTTTGCACTAATTTCTTTTAATATCTCAAAATTCCAAAAAATATAACCTAGTCTCTTTTATTTCACTTTAATTAGGGAGTTATCATCTTTTAGTCCTTGATAAGCAAGAAGGGTTATCCAAAAAATTGCTACTTCTAGCTCAAGGTATTATCTTTATTCCTTTCTTAATTTCCTTAATTATTATTATTACGCTAACTAATGTGTTTGTTTCCATGTGATGTTACCAATAGGGGTAATGACGATATTAGGTGCTAAATTATCCCTAAATCTTTCGTTACTCCACATTAGAAAGCCAAGCCTATTGGTGAGGTGATAGGTAATAAAAGAGGGGGGGTTAATTGCATTTTGCATGGCATCTCTTTCTAATGCATTTTAAATATAAAAGGTTAACACATTCACGTGTTTGTTTAAGATATATTTATAAGAATAATCTCCTTCTTAAAGTGAGCTTAAAGACCTAAGGAATTAAGAGTTTATGTAAAGGATGTTCAAGAGTGAAGAGTTACTTACCACGTCCCAAAGATGGCCTATAAAACAACCCTTACGTCCAAAAGTAGTTCTATTTCTTTAGCTCAAGTGATAGAAATTTTCAAGAGCTTTCCAACCGTATCTCACAATAATATTTTCGATTTTTCTATGATTTTTAATGATTTTTAATGATTTTTTTAGTTTAAAGTATCAAAGAGATGAAATAGGCATGTTTTTCTCTTAATTGTTTTTTTTTTTAAAAAAAATTGTATTAATTTATTTTCAAGAAACTAATGGTGTCATGGAACCTATATTACACTATATCATGTATTTATATTTATAGAACTTTAATTATTAAGAGTTTTCAGTAACTTTAATTTTATCTAGAGATGACTTTAGAAATAAGAGTTTTTTCACAATCTAGAATTCTAAAAAAATGTTTTAAAATCTTTAATCTTATTTTAAAGATGACTTTAGAAATAAGAGTTATTAAAAAACTTTAATTCAAAATGTTGTTTTTTTTAAAAAAAATCTTTAATATTATTTAAAAAATGACTTTTGAAATAAGTGATGTCTTAAGGACTTTAATTTTATTTTAATATGACTTCAGAAATAAGAGTTTTAACAAACTTTAAAATCTTTTATAATTTTGTGAACCTTCTTATTTCAAACCCTTTCACGACACAAGAATGAATCGTAACTTTGCTTGTTTGTTTTAATAATTAATGATAGTTAATATAAGGTTATGGCCTCATTTCCAAACATGAGGTTAAGATTAACTATTTAGTTGTATAAGGTTGTAATAATTATCCATCTCCATAAAAATAATCTTATATCCCATTATAATTACCCGATGGATTATTTGACAATCGGATATGATTAAATAGTTTATTGTTCCCTTTTATTTGGAAGAAAGGCCTTGATAGGTGTCGTGTTTTACTTGGTCAATTCCATTAAGCCTAAACACATAACCTTAAAACCTTACAAAAATTACCCTTGAGTGTTTTTAAACCCAAAGTGAGATTATACAGTGAACCCTTACAGTTTCACTCCAAAAAATACCTTGATCCACTAAAAAAGTCGTCAACTGGGACGCATTTGTTGAATTGTCTTCTTCAAAAGACATTTTTGGTGATCACTAATCGGGGTGATTTTCCTCAACCAAGGTGGTTCATTTTACTTTTATAAGTGAAACCGTCAAAGATCACTAAGATCTCACTTACAAAAAATGACGTTTATGTCAACTACCCAAATTAAAAACCCAATGGAATTGGTTATTTAAAACATGGCATCTGTCCGAACTACGAAGGTGTTGATCCGTGAGTGAATTCAAAATCTCACTATTATCGGTATGTAGTGCAACTTTGGTGCTCAAACCTACCTTATATTAATTATTATATCATTTTTATTGTGTGATTAACATGTTTTAAAACTTGATTTTTAACAACGCAATAGTAAGAGCCCGTTCCTTAAAACGGAAGGGAAGACGAGTTCCAGACGTTCGATTATCTTAACCTAAACCTCGAACCCTGTGCCTTATTTATCTTTATGGAGTTAACAGTTAATTTTTTATTTTTTTTAGTTTTATTTCTTAAAATTGACTGTTTTAAAATCCGTCCATATTCGGTTAAAAATAAGGTGGCGACTCTAAGTTTTGTTTATAAGTCTTATCAGACACTTAAGTGGAACCTTTATAGACTAATCTTTGTCCACTAAAAACCAGGTACCACAACATCTTCAAAGCACTAGGCACCTCTTCATTTGGAACACAATGCCTAAGTAAACCATCAACTCCTCTTTGTACAAGATGGGATCATCCCACAAACAGTGTCTTGCCTCTCTCTTGAGCTTCTTTCGTTGATTCTTAGAAAAGGAAGGTGGAAACTCCCCACATGCAAGAAAGTTCACTAAGTCAGCAATCCATGGGAGCTCTTTTGCCTCAATAGCATATAAGAAGTCATCAATCATTCTATCCTCAATTGGAGAACCATTATCATGGATTTGAGAATCCTCAAGGCGAGAGAGATTGTCTGCCACAACATTTTTCGCTCCTCTATTATCCCTAATCTCAATGTCAAAAGTTTGAAGTTCAAGCACCCACCGGATCAACCTAGGCTTGGACTCCTTCTTGGCAAAAAGGTACTTGAGAGCCGCATGATCCGTGAAGATAATGGTCTTGGAACCCAACAAATAACAACGGAACTTCTCAAAACCATGAACAATAGCCAAAATTTCCTTTTCCGTTGTGGTGTAGTTCCTTTGAGCACCATTTAGAGTCTTGGACATAATAGATCACATGGAGCTTCTTTTCTACTCTTTGTCCCAAGACACCTCCAATTGCCAAATCGCTTGCATCACACATCAACTCAAAAGGTAAATCCCATCTTGGGGCTTGAACAATAGAAGTAGAAATTAGAGCCTTCTTCAACTTATTGAATGCTTCCAAACACTTATCATCAAATACAAACTCGGCATCCTTCTGAAGAAGATCATTGAGGGGCTTTGCAATGAGTGAGAAATCTTTGATGAATCTTCTATAAAATCCGGCATTTCCTAAGAAAGATCTCATTCCTTTCACATTAACCGGAGGTGGAAGCTTCTCAATAACCTTAATTTTTGCTTTGTCCACCTCTATCCCCTTGTGAGAAATCTTATGGCCAAGGACTATGTCTTCCTCCACCATGAAATGACACTTCTCCCATTTCAAAACCAAGTTCACCTTCTCACACCTTGCTAAACATTTCTCAAGGTTTTCAAGGCATGCCTCAAATGAAACACCTCCTACGGAGAAGTCATCCATAAACACTTCCATCTCCTCCTCCAACATGTCCCCAAAGATACTCATCATACATCGTTGGAATGTTGCGGGAGCATTACAAAGTCCAAACGGCATTCTCCTATAGGCAAATGTACCATATGGACAAGTGAAGGTTGTTTTCTCTTGGTCATCCGGGTGGATAGGGATTTGGAAAAATCCTGAATAACCATCAAGAAAACAATAGAACTTGTGCCTCGTTAGTCTCTCAAGCATTTGATCAATGAAAGGAAGGGGGAAGTGATCTTTCTTTGTAGATGTGTTTAGACGTCTGTAGTCTATACACATCCTGCATCCCGTGACCGTCCTCGTCGAAATGAGCTCACCTCTGTCATTCTCGACGACGGTCATGCCTCCCTTCTTTGGAACAACATGAACGGGGGAGACCCACCTAGAACTGGAGATGGGAAATATAATTCTCGCATCCAAAAGTTTGGTGATCTCCTTCTTCACTACCTCTCCTATTTGGGGATGTAGCTTCCGTTGCCTCTCAATAGAAGGTAGATCACCCTCCTCAAGGGTTATGTGATGTGTACATAAAGCGGGGCTTATACCTTTGAGGTCATCAATGGTATAACCCAAATCACTTTGGTGCTTTCTCAAAACACCACACAACTCTTGAGCTTGGCGCTCACTCAAAGAAGAGCTAACAATCACGGGAAAGGTGGAGTTGGGTCCCAAGAACTCATACCTAAGATGTGATGGAGGAGGTTTGAGCTCTACCGTAGGAACACCTTTACCTTCCTTTGATGTAGCCACTTGCAACACTTCTTGGCTAGAAATGCTCATGCACATTTGCTCATCAACATCCTCAAGGCTTCCATTGAGCACATCTTCATACAAAGCCATCTCCTTGCTAGGAGCACCTATCTTTTCCTTACTCAACAAAACATTCTCAAGAGCATCGTTAGAAGTGAGCAATTGCTCATGCATGGAAGACACAATATGATCAAGAGAATCAATCAACATGTAATTTTCTAAAGAAGAACTTGGATACTTCATACTATCATTCAAATCAAATTCTATCATCTCATCTCCTACTTTGAGTGAAATTTTAGCACTCTTCACATCTATCATAGCACCCGAAATAGCAAGGAATGGTCTTCCTAGCTGGTAGGAATGCTAGCATATTCGTCCATCTCAAGCACCACAAAATCCACCGGAATAACAAATTTACCAACCCTCAAAGGGACATCCTCCACCTTACCCTTAGGAAACTTAATTGACCTATCGGCTAATTGCAAAGTGATGTTAGTAGGTAAGAGTTCCCCTAGCTCAAGTCTTTGGTACACCGAATATGGCATAAGGCTAACACTAGCTCCTAGGTCACATAAGGCATTCTCGATTTGCATTTTGTAAATGACACAAGGAATGGAAAAGTTTCTGAGGTCTTTTAGATTAGGTGGCATCTTGTTCATTATAATTGCACTACAATTCTCGGTCAAGTTCACTGTCTCTACAACATCACAAGTCCTCCTACCTCTCAAAATGTCTTTGAGGAATTTTGCATAGTTGGGCATTTGGGTGACAACTTTGGTAAATGGTAGAGAAAGGTGAAGTTTCTTGAGCATGTCAATAAATCTTCTAATTGTTCATCCAACTTGTGTCTCATGAATTTTTGTGGATAAGGAAGCTTGGGTTTCACAATTTCTTTCTCCACTCTCACCTCACTAGGTTTCTCAATCTTAACCTCACTCAAAGATGCACCATCTCTCTCATCTTCTACCAAAACCTCCTTTGTGGCCTCCTTGGTCTCACTCTTCCTAGGAAAACTCTCCTCAAGAACCTTACCACTCCTTGTAACAATAGCATTGACGGGTCTCTTAGGATCTAGGCCTTAGGAAGGTAAAGAAGAAGGACTAGCTTGGTCTTTTAAAGCATTGGCAAGTTAAGAAATTTGGTTTTCAAGCATCTTATTATGAGTCATCATTTCATTAAATTTCTTGTCACTTATGGCCATGTAAGTGTTCAACAACTTTGTTTGGTTTTCAATGATTTCTTCCAAATTAGTCCTAGAAGAAGAAGAAGAAGAGGATTGACAAAGGAATTATCATTTTGGGTCTTTGGAGCAAATCCGGGTGAGGACCCCTTTGAGAGTTACTTTGAAAATTTCCCCTATTTTGATTGTTCCAATTACCTCTACCTTGATTATGGTTACCATAACCTTGGTTATGATTACCATAATTTTGGTTTTAATTTTGGCTACTATAACCTTGGTTGTTATAGTTTCCTCGGGAATTTTGGTTCCCATGGTTCCTATTACCACCACCTTGGTTGTAGTTGTCAAAATTTCCATACTTGTTGTAATTCTTATTCCATTGACCTCTTTGATTCTCAAACCTAGAATCATTATTGTTTGACACATAATTCACATGCTCATTCACATTTCCATCTTGATCATCACAAACATCCATACATGCAAGAGGGCAATTAGAAGCATCATGATCATACGGTCCACAAACATCACAAAACAAGCATCCACTAGGAATGTTACTAGAAGAGGGAGAGGGTTGAGGATTAGAAGACATACCTCTCCCCTTAGATTGGGAGGGAAGACTTGAAACTTGGGAGGTAGCACTTTCCAACTTCGCCTTGATAGCGGACATTTCCTTCCCCAAGTTTGTCATTTGTGAGGATAGATTGTTGATTGCATTTAAATGATCAACCGAGTACACCGAATAGCTACTCTTGCTAGTTCACTCCTTTTCTCCATCTTGCCAATCTCTATAGTATCTCACTACATCTTCAATTATGTCTACCACTTCCTCTTCCGTTTTATTCATGATGGGACCTCTAGCTCCTCCATCTAGACATGACTTCCCTTGAGGACTAAGGCCTCCATAGAATATTTGAATAATTTGGTAAGTAGGGATTCCGTGGTGAGGACTTTCTCTTTGATACTCTTTGTATCTCTCCCATGCTTCATAAAGGCTCTCACTAGGCTTTTACTTGAAACCTTGAATCAAAACTCTAGCCTCCGCCGTTTTCTTTTGTGGATAGAAACGGGATAGAAACTCCTTGGTCACTTCATCCCATGTCCTTAGACAATTCTGCTTGACCTCCTTGTCTAGCCATTCCAAGGCACGCCCTATGAGGGAAAAGGGAAAAAGATTTAGGCGGATGAATTCTTGGGAAATTCCATTCACCTTGATAGCATTGCAATATTTTTTGAACTCCTTGAGATGATTTAGTGGGCTTTCATGCTTGGCCCCACTAAATTGTCGCCTCTCTATCAAAGTGATCATTGTCGGCCTTATTTCAAAATCATTCGCCGGTGTTGTAGGTGGAGCAATCCCACTCTCAAATCTATATGCACCGGAATCCCTAATTCTTTGAACGCCATCCTTGGATTTTCTCCCATTCTTGCTTGTTCCTCTTGTTGTGGTTCTTCTTCACTTGAAGTGCTAGAACTCAAAGATCGTCTAGCAACCCTTAACCTTGCAATAGTTCTCTCAATCTCCGGATCAAATGACACTAGTGAATGACCACGTGCTCTATGCATACAATCTCAAAAGAAATGATTAGTAGCACGACTACAAGTGTAGCCTAAAAAGAAAAATCTTTTTGTATTTTCAATTAAGGATGAAATAGACTCAACAACTATAACAAAGCACCAATATCATTCCCCGACAACGGCGCCATTTTGACGTAGGGAAAATGTAGGTCGTTTTCTACCCTTCCCTAGAGCCAAACGAAATTTATAAACACTCGACCAACTTAATACGAGTATATAGTAAGTCAAGGTTCGAACCCAAAGGAATGAGTAGGTACAAGCTATAGCCTAGGTCAAGCTACTTCGAAGATTAAATTGCTTCCATGGTGCTTGTGCTTGCGGAGCTAGCTTGAATTGCATGCTTGGATTCCCGAACTTAGCTCCATCAACTTCCTTGAATGCGCTCGAGCTTCCTCCTCGATAATTAATTCTCGGGAAACTCGACACATCTACAAAACAAGTCAAAGAAACAAAGAAGCGAGAGAAATAACCGAGAAATGAATAAAATAATAAGAAAACCATCAATAAGCACACATTTCTCTAAACTTACACACAAACATGCAAAACAAGCATTATTATGTAAAAACACGACATAAAAGACTAAAAACGAACATAAAACTACAAAGAAAACCTAGCCTAAGAGTGCCATAAATGACACTCATCATCTGAACTCAGCCTTCTTTCATTATGTCATTAGGAAGAGAAGATTGCATAGTAATGTCTATTCTATCATGGAAGATGATGGAGTAGTTGTCACTGAACCTGGCAAGATTTGTGAGGCTTTCTTGAAGTATAATACAGGTCTTTTGGGTACAGTTGGGTCTGCTTCAAGCAGAGTTCATAAGAGTGTCATCTAGGAAGGTCCTATTTTGATTTCAGAGTAGGGTGCTGGTCTTTGCAAGTAGTTTAGAGAAGCTAATGTGAAACCAGAAATGTGGAGTATTGAAGATGATAAAGATCCAAGCCTAGATGGCTTTTCCTGTAAATTTTTCAAGGCTTCTTGGGATGTAGTGGGTGCTAATATAGTGAGAGCTGTCTTGGATTTCTTTAAAAATGGAAAATTGCATAAGGCAGATAGATTAATGCTACTACTCTAACTTTGATTCTCAAAGTTAAGGGTGTTAGTAAGGTTACTCAATATAGACCAATTGCCTGTTGTAATGTGATTTATAAGGTGATCTTTAAGATGATTTGTGAGAGACTCAAAGAGGTGATTTTTGGGTTAATTGACCCATGTCAAGGGGCCTTTGTTGTTGGAAGATCTATCCTAGACAATATTCTAGTGTGCCAAGACATGCTTAAGGGTTATAATGATAAGAGTAAAGCACCTAGATGCACTATCAAGGTGGATTTGAGGAAGGCTTATGGTTCTATAAGCTGGGATTTTATTGAAGCTATGTTAAAGGATTTAGGTTTCCTTGAGCAATTTAGAAATTGGATTATGTTGTGTGTGTCTACTCCTACTTTCTCAATCATGATCAATGGTGGTTTGAATAGCTTTTTCTAAGGGAAAAAAGGTATTAGACAGGGGGATCCAATGTCTCCATTGCTGTTTGTCATAGTCATGGAATACTTGACAAGGATACTAAGGAAAATTGGCAGGAAAAGGGGATTCAAGTTCCATTAGAGGTGTAGATATTTAGCTCTGAATCATCTCATTTTTGCTGATGATCTTATGTTATTCTATGCAGGTGATAAGCATTCTGTTAGTTTGTTGGTTAAGGCTTTGAAGGCATTTAAGACTAGAATTGGTCTGCAAGCCAATTCTGACAAAACTGCTATATATTTTGGTAATGTTAATCAAAGATGCAGAGTAGAAATCTTAAATATATATCAGGTTTTGTGGCTAGCTCTACTCCTTTCAGATATCTTGGTATCCCATTGGATGTCAAAAGCCTGAAAAATAGCAAACTATGATGTTTTAGTGGCAAAATTCTAGCTAAATTACACTGCTGGAGTACAAGGCATCTTTCTTATGATGCAAGGGTTACTCTCATTAATTTTGTCCTAATGAGTCTCCATACTTACTAGGCTTAGTGTTTATTAGTTCCAAAGCAAGTTATGCAAAGAATCACTCAAATCTGCAGGGCTTTCTTGTGGGATGGTAATGCTACTTTATCTAAGGTTCCTCCCATGGCCTGGAATTAGGTCTGTAAACCTAAAACTACAGGTGGCTTAGGTATCAGGGACTGTATTGCTTGGAACAAAGTTTCTTTAGGTAGTTATGTCTTGAAAATTGCTAAGAGAACAGACTTTCTTTGGGTTAAATGGGTCCATTCTCACTACTAGAAATACGTCGATTTCCGACGGATTGGTTCCGACAGACACGAATTCCGTCGAAACATAAAAAATTCCGACGGATTTTTTTTCAGTCGTAAATTTCCGACGGATTATTAAAATCCGAAGGAAATTTACTACGGAAAAAAAATCCGTCGAAATATATAGTTTCCACGGAATATTCCGTTGGAAATTTAATTTTCCGACGGAAAATTGTCGAAAATTACAATTCGTCTGAAATTTCCGACGGAGTATTTCGTCTGAACATAAAGTAAATAAAAAAAAACCTTAATCATACGAAATAATCTCCTTCATTTCTTCTTTTCTCTTTCCTTTCTCCTCTTCCTCTCTCCTGTACTCGCCTCTTTCCTCTTCTCCTCCTTCATTTCCTCTCTTCCTCTTCTATCTGATTCTCTTTCTCTTTTCTCTCTCCTCCTATTCTGATCTCTCCTCTTCTCTTTCTCCTGTTCTCTTTCCTCTTATCGTTCCTCTTGTTTCTTCTTCTCCCTCCTCCGCTCTCTTCTCCCTTATTCTTCTTCTTCTTCTTCGCCCTTTCTTCTTCTTCTCCCTTACCGCTTTTTTTTCGTTTCTTCTTCATTAATTCATGTCAAATAATTAGGGTTTTAATGTTATGAACAAGGTTTTAATTTTATTACCAAAGTAAGGTTTTTCATGTCAAATTCGACCATGAGAACTCTAAATCTAGAGTTTTCATGGTAAAATTTGACCTTTAAAACCCAAATTCAAGCCAATTTTGGGTTTTGTTGGTGAAATTCAAGGTATGTTACATTTTTCCTTACTTATTTTTGGTTTATGAGATATTTTTTTTTTAATTTTATGGTTTTTGGTTGAATTGCGATGTCGGTGGTGGTGGAGGGTTTGAGTTCGGGTAATTATGGTGTAGATCTAGGTTTGGGTTTTTTGGTGGCGGTGGTCTTTGCTGGGTTTTCCAGATCTCCACCAGGGGCTAAGGGTTAGGGTGGGGTGGGTTAATTTGGTGAGAGGTGGGTTTGGCTGGATCTAGGTATGGGTTTGGTGGGATTTTGGTTGGTGTTGGATCAGGGTATGAGTTTGGGCGGATCTTGGTCTAGGCATGGGTAAGGGTTTGGTGGTGGCGGTGGGTGGCGTTGGGTGGATCTGGGTAAGGGTTTGGTGCGTATAGGCTTAGTTGGGTTTAGAGTTCGGGGGTGGTAGTGGCAGTGGTGGTGATACGCAGCGCCGGTGGTGGTGCAGCGTATTTTTTTTATTTGGTTGCTGTAGTTTTCGACGGAATTTTCCTCAAAAATCTTCGAAGGAATTTTGTTCGTCGTTTTTCCTACAAAGGCTTTTCCAACAACTGGTTCCGACGAAATTCCGTCGATAACGGCTTTTTTGACGGATTTTGGGGTGTCTCTGATGGAATTTTTTCGTCGAAAACGAGTTATTTTCTAGTAGTGTCTACATACACTAAGGATCAGAGATGATGGGATCATGTTCTTACAAAGCATGCAGGATGGGGTTGGAGGTTGCTTTGCAAGGTGAAAGAGAAATTGAAAAAGTTGCTTTTCAGACAACAATTAGCTTAATAAGAAGTACAAAATCTCAGATTGCTGCAGCTGGTTACAAGGTAATCAAGAAAGGGTAAAGTGGACTTCATGGGTGTAGAATAAATACAATGTCCCAAAACACTCATTCATCACCTGGCTTGTTGTGATGGGAAAACTAAGAACAAGGGATAAGCTGTATCACTGTGGTGTTTGTGAGAGTGATCTATGCATGCTATGTGAGGAGCACCTGTTTTTTAAGTGTAGGTATAGCAGGAAATGTATGACTGAGGTGTGTTCCCAGCTGAACTTAACTGACCATCATTTTTTATGGCTAGTTCCTAGAAGAATTGGAAAAGGAAGGGTAAAAATCAAGTGTAGAAAAAGGTTTCTCTGGTTTTGTTAGCTTCCACAGTTTATCACATATAGATGGTGTAGACACCCAAATGTGTCTCCCCAAAAACCAAACCCAATGATGAATACTTTTCATGTCACTTGATTGTCGAACGAAGTGAAAGTGTGAAAAGTCTTGTGGTGCGGGCGTTTTAATAAAAATCTTTCTTTCTGTTTTCAAAAATCTACACTATTTATGAAAATAAACAGTCCAATTTAGCTTGGTCCATGATAAGGGTCCAATAATAGTGTAGTTGGGTTGAGCTCGCAAAAAAGCTTTCCAATGATATATTATAAGCCCAATTCCGATAAATAATGAGGAAGTTATGGCCAAAATACTATATTGGGCCTGAAATGGTTTTATGGCTTCACGCCCAATGATCTAATGGAAGGCCCATTGATTATTATTCCTAAAGTTATTAGGATTGATTTTAATAGTCTAGAAGGTTATTTTGAGTTTTAATAGAATTAGGATTAATAATTATCTTTTAGAAAAAATAATGAATTTGATTTGAAATAAAACAAGTGTATTATTATGATAAAATCTGATTTAAAATTGATAAACACAGAGTTTAATTGTTTAATTTTATTAAGAAAAGGATTACGTACAAAAGCGCATTTTATCTTTTAGCCAGCGCCAAATGACAGAGACCGTCGCCATGCGTGATGCTTGTCGTTTCGCGCTGGATTCTGTCGTTCACGACAGGAGCTAGTTTTATTCCGATTCAAATTCTAATTTTTTTCTATCGTTTCCGGACTATTTTCTCTATAAATAGGGTCGTATTTCTGCATTCACAATCATCAACAATCATCAATAATTCTCTCAAGCAATAGCTTATTCTTCTCTCTCTTTCTAAACCTTCCCCTTTTACAAAATTCTGCATTCACAAGTCCTAGACACACCTAGCCAAGTTCGAAGTTGCCTTCGCCCTAGACGTGAAAGGTTGATAATTTATGAGGGTTTGGTCCCAAATCTCTATTTCAATTATTTAATTGTTTGATTTAATATTTTCCTTGAAGTTACTAGCGTGTGTATTTTGTTATTAGAAAAAGATACGAGGCAACCAAGTAAGTTATTAGCTTACTCCCTTCTTGTAGAAAGCATGCTTAGATTATTATATTAATTCCTAGTATCATGTTAGGATGCCCTTAATGCTTTCTAGTATCATGTTTAGGATGCCTCCTATTTCTAATATCATGTTAATATCATGTTAGGGTTAAAGCTTTGATTTTTTATGTTTAGTGACATGATAGGAGTTGTTATTAATCTTGTTAGTATCGTGCCTAGAATCTTGCTAATATTATTATGCTTTGAGATTGATATTATTATGATTATGATGATGATTGTTATTGTGTTGCTTGATATTATTGTTGTTATTGTTTGATCACACCTTCTCTTGCAGGATTAAAGAGAATTTGTACTTGTAATCACGCTTAATAAGATAATTAACAATCTTGTTTAGGCTAATATAATTATAATTCAAGTGATCGCCAATAATAGATTTGTTTGAGCATTAATATTCAACCAACATAGATTAAACAGGTTAAGGGTTAATATATTGATTGTATGTTAGTCAGAAAGCGCACATGAATATGAGAAGAATAAACTAGAGGCCTATTTTTAGGGCATGTTCAATCTCTTTTAGGTTGGATTTGTACTTTCATCCCCGAATATCCAGTCATGGTTCCAAACCACTATGGAGTTGGCGATCTCATGGATCGTGAAGTGGTGCAACCTTCACCCTGTGAACGGTTTACAAGTTCCTAAAACTTGTTGGCGACTCTTTTACTCTAGCTTCCTTCCCTTTGGACGCCACCATGCTTAAGTGTATGATTACAGTGGGGCTCAAGTGTGGGATGCTTGAAATATTCCCTACAGATGGCAAGGAAAAATGTGTTCTGGAATAAGGTTGTTTTGTTACCTGCTGTTTTAATTCGAGCCATCAAAAAGGAAGCTATTGGTAGAGTTCAGCAACTCAATAACTAGAAATGGAAGGTTAAAGACTATAAATGGCTTAATCAACTTAGATTGGCTAGTTAGATTTTTGTTTTTTTTTTCTGCTTGTCATTTAGCCTAGTGATGCCTGCTGTTTAGGGTTCTGCTGGTTGGTTGTGTGTTCTTGTCCTAGTCCATCTTCCTAGGCCCTTTTTAGAAGGAACGGGATTGCTTGAGTCTAGTTTTCCTTTAGGGGCCTGTGTAGTTTGGAGTCAGCCTCTTCTTTAAGGCTTTGTATAATTGTATATTGTTGTACAGTTTTTTCACTATTAATATATTTCTTACTTAACGAAAAAAGATATATATATATATATATATATATATATATATATATATATATATATATATATATATATATATATATATATATATATATATATATATAGTATTTTTATCTGATATGTTTTTATTGTTGACTTATATGTTTCTTGTACTGATTGATAAGATCATTTTGTTGGCTTATATTACTTTTTTTTTGCTTATCTATATTTTTTGTCTGATATCATTATAATGATGGCTTATTCCATAATAATGATAGCTTATATTCTTATTCATTTGCTTATATATTAATATGTTGTAGTATTTTTCTCCTGTTAGCTAATTTGTTTCTTTTTTCATCTAATATGATTCTGTTGTTGGCTTATAGGTTTCTTGTTTTGTTTGTTAAGATCATTTTATAAATTGTTGGTTTATATTAGAATTTTATTTGCTTATATTTACTTTTGTTATCTTATATCAGCATCATCATGGCTTATTCCATTATAATGATGGCTGCTATTCTTTTTCATTTGCTGATATATTAATACAATGATGGCTGATACTGCTACGTTTGTTGATGGCTGATATTCTTTTTCAATTGTTGATATATTAATATAATGATGGCTGATGCTGCTATGTTGGTTGATATATTTTCTTTATTGGCTGATATGTTTTTATTGCTGTCTAACATGTTTTCCTTTTTGGTTTACGATGATATTTTGCATGTTTTTTTAATACTTTACTTGTTTTTTCAGTAAAAGTACTAGTGATGTTTCCAATGTTGGAAAGAAGAGAAAAAAATGAAAAGGAAGATTTGATTTTAGGTATTTTATTTTTCATATTCCTTATTCAAAATGCAAATTAAAGGAAATTTCGCACAAAAACCACCTTTTTTAAAGCGATTTTTTGCAAGAAACCACCTTATAAATTTTTTTTTTGCAATGACACACCTTAATCAAAATTTTTTTTGCAAATCAATACCTTTATGCCGGAAAATGAGGTTTGACCCCATTTTCTGGCCTTTACTACCCCAATCCACCCACGAAACCACCTCTCTCCCCAGCCCCACTACGAAACCACCTCACTCCCCAGCTCCACCCACAAAAGCACCCTTTCACGGCATTGACCAGCCTAAACACAGCCCTTTAACAGCATTGACAGCCCTCAACACACCCCTTTAACGACGTTGACCACCCTAAACCCTCCTCTATATCCCTAGCCACCCTTCTCCCCTCCACTATCAGCGCCGACACCCTAGCCGCACTCCCCCAACCCTAAATGAACACTCGAACCACCCTAAATCCAGATTTCGCGAGGTGGTGGAAAAAAGCGAGTTTGATTTCGTTGGTGGGGATGAGGAGGGAGGCGGTTTCGTGGGTGGAGCGAAGGAGGGGGTTGTTTCGTGAATTGGGCTGGGGAGGGGGAGGTTTTGTGGGTGAAGTTGGGGTAGTCAACGCCGGAAAATAGGGTTTGACCCCATTTTCCGGCATAAAGGTATGGTTTTGCAAAAAAAAATTGATTGAGGTGTGTTTTTGCAAAAATATATATATATATATAGGTCTTGCAAAAAATTGCTTATAAAAGGTGGGTTTTTTGCAAAATATCCAAATGCAAATGTGTTGTTCTTTAATCAACATTTTTTTTATTGATTTTCCAGCAATATTACAAAAGATGATTTGTCAAATATTTCTATTAGAAGTCAATCTAGTGTTTCAACTATTACCAACATGGTCAAAAGTTTCACTGATGAACAAAGAGTTGTTGTTGATGACATTGATTTTGGTGGTTTTTTTAAAAATCAATCTATTTGAAGATCCCAAAAGAACATTGTATCCATACTTGGTTTTACATTACAATCCTACAACAATAATATTGTTTGTTGGAGATAAGAGGATATCGTTTATTAATGCTGATCTACATAATGTTCTTGGGATTCCTTACGCTTCAAAGCCCGTGGTTGAGTTGTCTAAATTGAAATCTGATAAAAATCCTAACAAGCATATAATGAAGGAATGGAGGGATTATTTTGGGCTAGGTCCTATTGAAAAAACCGATGATGTTAATGCTAAGAAGCCTAGGAAAAAGAAGTTTGATTATAAAATGGGAGAACTTCAATTTTAAGCTGAAAAAGTAGGGTTAAGTAATTTACTTTAGTTTATATGTTATGTTCTGCTTTTTTTTGTTGCAAGATATGTCCATTTTCATGGCTGATATGTATGTTATGTTGGGTTATTTGTATTATTTTTTGGGTTATTTGTTTATTGTGTTAGCTTATTTGTTTTATTGGTTTGATTATATGCTTGTAATATTTGTTAATATGAGTTTTGCTATGTTTTTTTTTTTTATAAATTACAGGTACATCAAAATCACCAGCTATAGAGAAAAAAAGACAAATCGAAAAGAAAATGATGGTTATATTATTAATTATTTTTTATATAATCATTCTTACTTTATAATTTTTTTTTCTTTTTTTTTTAACATTAAGTCTGTGAGTAAGAAAAAATATATTTCTCTTAATGTTTGGAAGGAGAGAAGCTTATGGAATTCAAACATGATTGAGATGAATTTAAGAGGCTTTTTGTTCTCTTTGCCCTCACAAATTTTATGACACCTTTGAGTGGCAAGTCTCTTAACATCAATGCTGTTAAATCTTTGTCTGATGTTTAGAAGATTAAGGATTTTGATTGGTGTGGCTATATTATCCAGGTCATGTGTCAATCAATCAAAGAGTTTCATAAATTTTTGGTTGATAAAGAACAAAGACAAAAATGAGGGCAAAAAGACTACAAAAATTGTCAAAAATATTAGTGGTTGTCTTCTTGCTTTGCTGGTGGATTTTCTTCAAAAAGTTCATTTTTACTCGAGGTGTATACGTTCTAAGAGTTTGTGTGCGTAATCTCTTTCACTTTACTTTGTTTACATATTTTAGACTTGGTGATGACTCTCAATCCACAACACAGTCAATCCATACATGTCATTCAAGTAACCAAACATTTCAATTTAATTCTTGAATATTTAACAATCACATATAATTTAATGTTGAACCCTTTTAAGCGCATAAGCACCGCAAACCTATCCTTCGGTGTTTTAAACACCTTAAGTACACTTAGGCACCGCATTTCATTTTATTCTTGCGTACTAAGACACTTAATAGCTCATTTCTCATGTTTATAGCATCAATGAAAATCATATGAAGCATAATTAAATTCCCTTTTTATATTCCAAACCAAATTAAACATTTAGTTTAATTTAACATGCCTTTAATCATTCCAATAATAAAACGACTATTTCACCAAATGCCACTGAGTACTTTAAAAATTCACCAAATGTCATCGGGTTTTTCAAAATTCACCAAATGCCACTGACAAACAGTAGATTGTCATGGCGTGCCATTAATGAGCTCTGGCCGTTAGCTATCCGTTACTACAATTCTTAATTCACCAAATGCCACCGAATACTTTTGATTTTTCATGAAATGCCATTACTTATATAAATTATTACACAATATACCTTTGCAAACAAGAGAATGAAAAATGGAGAAGCTACTGTTTTATCTTTCATTCTCTAACTTCCATCATATATATATTATATAATTATAGAACAAAACCCATCAACTTAACCATCAAAATCAAGCGACGTTGAACCCATAAATTAGAGCTGATCAAAACTAGCCCGACCTGATTTTGGGCGGGTTTTGGGCAGCACTTTCTGGCCCGAAATTTTTATTTTTTAGTCGGGCTTGGGAATGCTTTTTTATGCTATTTTAGTTCATTTTTTTGGCCCGGCCCGAAAATGGCCCGAAAAGTCCACACGGCTTGGCCATTTTAGGCGGGTTTGGGCATGAAAATTTTGGCCTGGCCCGAGAAATGAGAAGATTTTTTATACATCGGCCCGGCTCGCCCATTGATCAGGTCTACCAGAAATCACCCGAGCCTGATCGGGCTAGAGAACCTCTGCGAAAATATCAGCTCTCGGGCCCGATCGAGCGGCTGTTGTTCGATCGAGCGACGGAGCAGATTTTCTCAACCTCGCATATGCACCCGATCGAGTGGTGATGGCCCGATCGGCCGGCAATTCAGTGAGTTTTACCCTGACTCTCGCGTTCGATCGGGCTGTGTTAATGGAGTTTACTACTCCTTGATTTGCTCTTATTAATTGTTTAATTTATTGCAACACTATTTCCTAAGCAAATAATTAAACACCATGAATTTGTCTCAAATACTCTAAATTATTCAACACTATTGACTTCTACTGTTAAAAAACTAGAATGGCATAACAATTTAGCTAAGCATTCAAATTTATACAACAAATTGGGTGTAACGGCTAGTTTACCTCAGATAAATTCAAAAAAGGTTAAACTAACTGGTCGTTATAACTCATTAGGTCATAGGTATATTGTGTAATAATTTATATAAATAATGGCATTTCATGAAATTTCAAAAGTAGTCAGTGGTATTTGGTGAATTAAGAATTGTAGTAACGGAAAGTTAACGGCCATACCTCATTAATGGCACGCCATGACAATATAATGTTTGTCAGTGGCATTTGGTGAATTTTGAAAAACCCAATGGCATTTTGGTGAATTTTTAAAGTACTCAGTGGAATTTGGTGAAATAGCCGATAATAAAAGTGTGGTCCATATTCAACATGCCAACATAATTAATTCCCATCAATATTTCACCTCAAGTAATTCATGCTTTACAAACCAATCCCCAAAATCAATCCAACTAATAATTCCAACCAATACCTATCAAGATACAAACTTGGAATTAGTTAAGCAAGTCTTAGCATGGTTCTACACACTTAAATAATTACCGCGTACGCGAACGTACCTCAAATATGATCTCAAAATTGCCACGACTACACGAAATCACTCACTTGGAAGTCTTCTACAACCCAAAATTACAAAGAGTTATTAATTCTTATTCATTATAAATTTTTAGCAATATATACACTCTTTAAAACACCTTTAAACCTTCTAAAACATATTGAAAAATATTAAAAGCATCTACTTTTATTCCCAATTAATGGGTAACTAAAATACCTTAAAAATTACAACATTATAAAAACTCTTAAACTCGCTATAATTTAGTTTAAAAGCATTAATTTCAATAGTTTTATCAACTACACTTAAATTTCATCAAAAAAAAAAAAAACATCAATTTAGAAGCCTAGGGTTTATCAATTTGGGGCTTTTTAATACGAAAACCAAATCTGGAAATTATGTGAATTAAACATCATTAAACCATTATAGTACATCACACAAAACTCAAGAAAATAATCAATCAAAGCTAATTAAATATTTGAAGCAAGAAAGTTTATTTTTTCTTTTTGGTTTGAACCACACGTACAAGAGGGAGGGAGGACAGATGTCGCCGCTTCCCACTGGTTGTTGTTGCTGACGAGTGCTAGTGGTGGTCAGTCAGTGGTGGTGGTGGCAGTCGGCCACCCTTCAGTGGTGTGTGTGTGTCGTGCAAGGTGGGTAAAGGGAGGGGAAATTTTAAGGGGAAAGAAAATAAGAGGAGAGAGAAAGAGAGTTTATCTTTGAGTACTCTCTACCTTGGGCAAAATCTAATTTGTTCAAAAGGTGAGTATTTATACTCTCTCTCAAAAACCCTCTTGATTAAATTTCCCTTTTCATCTTTAATGATTCTCATTCCCATTCAACTTGGTATTTGACATTAATAAAATCCTTTCGACTTAAAAACTCTTTTATAAATCCAAAGTGCCCCAAAATTTCTAAATTGATGAAATAAAATATTTCAAAACCAAATAAATAAATAAAAATGAGTTTTTAATTAAAATAACTTTTTAAATTATTAAAATACCATAAATAATTCATTTCGAATTATTTAAATTCGTTGTATAATAATTCTTTAAATTAATATACGTATAAAAATACGGGACATTACATCGCCGACTGTGGGTGGAGGGGGGTTGGTTTTCTGTCGATTTTTTAAGTTTTTTGTTTTCATTAATTAAAATCTTATTTTAAGAAAAGATTTTACAACATTTTCTAAAATCATTAAAATATACAGAGGAACTTGTTTTTGTAACCATGACAATGCCACCTCAATGGGCCCACTTTTCCCTTATGGTGATCAATCTTGCTAGAACCATGACAAACATCCTTCATTTTATTGATTCTCAAGGATAAAAAGCATATAGATATACTCCCTCCGTTTTTATTTAAGTGTACTTTATACGAAGATAAAATGTAATTAATGAATACTTGCTAGAATCGTCTCCAAACGGAGTTCCTAATTACCAACTTTTTATAATTTATACTTGTTGATAATTAAAGATATCATTTGTCAAAGTTGTACATTGACGTCAGTCAAAATGGGATATTTAAATAATAAAGTGTGAGGGATAGCTCTGGTGGTTAAACAACATCTAGCAAAGTTGTTAAAACTATAACAGTAAAGCGCACTTAATTGTAACATCTAATAGAGATCGAGTGAGGGAAAGCTCAAGTGATTAGTACTTCCCTCCCAAGAAATCATATGATCAATTCTCTATCACCCGTCCTTTCAGAAATCCCTTATGATACACCAAATTCAGCTCAAAACAACCCCTCCCCAACCAAAAAAAAAAGGAAATAGAAAAAAAATTAGTAGATAGCTACCTCAAACAAGGCAACATCCATGAACTATCAGTTAACATCTTTGGCATTCACAATTAAATCCATATAATTGTGCCTCAAAATAAAGGTCCGAAGGAATTGAGCATTTAAAAAGCTCTAAAATGTTAGATTGATATAATTGCACTTATTTGCTTTACAGATTCTATACAGTATAATCAGTTTCACTGATGCCTCGAAAGAGAGCAATGGATGACAATCTACAGCAGCACGCCTGGTCTAGCAGAGCCCAGTATCTTCACTGTTATGAAGCCTTGCATAGGAACCACAGATAGTTGATTTGGAATCACCCAATAATTATTCCAGAGTGCTCATTGCTCCTTGAACAATTCACGACTGATGATCATTCTCCTTATCTCACTGGTTCCTGCCCCTATTTCATATAATTTTGCATCCCGAAGAAAACGCCCTGTTGGATACTCATTCACGTAACCATTACCTCCAAGACATTGTATGGCCTGCAAAATGCAATAAGGCATTCAATTACATCAATTCATCTGATATTGCTCATGAAGTATTAACCTTAAAAAAAACATGTTAAAATTAATGTAAAACTTTATACATGGAATGTCCCATGTATAAGCACCAGTAAGATTTTGTAACTAGCAAATATTTCTGTCCTCCATTCCATTTATTAAATTCACATCTCAAGCTTCCCTTATGGAAACTAATACCAAGTCTCGATATTAGTCACACCTTTTTTCAAAAATCAATTACACAAGTCCTTGTCCTCCACGTTAAAGTACCAACTCAATCAAAAGCTTAAATTAATGGTTGAAGCAAGGATCGATTATATACTCTATCACGCCCCCTCACATGAGAGCCCTTCGGGCTTGAAATGTGGATGCGGCATGGGCACTTGAAAGTGGGGGTGGATGACACTTAAACCCGTGACCTTTGTGTCACGTTGGCTCTTGATACCATGTTAAAGGGTCAACTCAACCAAAAGCTTTAACTAATTGTTAAAGCCCAGGATCGAATATATATACTCTATCAATATTGGGTTCAACTTGGCCTGGTGACAGATGTTATGATTAAAGCAGTAAAAAATTTGACCCAACATAACCTGACTAATTAGCTAATTGACTCAATTTGATATAAATGAGCATGACCCTCAGCTATTTTGTTATGCACATAGAAAGAAAGAAACATAGAAAAGAAGGCCAAGGAAACAAATCAGTGAAATAAGCAATACTGTGTCCTTCGGCTAATTTGTAGAGCACATAGAAAGAAAGGAACTTGCAAATACTAAGGGCTTATCTTGTTCATGTTAAGAAATCAATATCTTTTTTTGTTGCTTAAGTATAGTTAGAGCCAATAGTTTACTTAGAGACTCACTTCTTAGTTCACAAATCATGGATAAAATCATAAGTGATTTCACTACCTTAAAGCTTTGTCACAATCCATTATCATTTATCAAACAGATTCATAATCTTCCCAGAGGATAAAAAAATCTATACTTGCTAGGACAAAAAGGTACGAGGCAAAGTTCTTAGAAATAAGGAAGAAATTCTGTTTGTTTATGAAGACTTATTACTAAAAACTAACATTAAACGTAAAAATATAAATAAAAATATTTTGGGTAAAAGAGCATTTTCAACGAGCTAATTAAGCTAAATCCACCTTTTATAAAAACTAGGGTAGCCCACGCGCGCGATGCGCGGGACATGGCTAGCCATTGCGGGGATGTTGTATATTTGAATCTTAAAGTTTATATACTTTTAGGGGTTGTTTGGTTCATTAGGGAAATGTAAATTCCCATGAAATTTCAATTTGTGGGAAATAAATTCCATCATCAAAATCATGGAAATTCAACAAATTTGTTTGGTTAAGAATGGAGGAAGTAAATTCCCATGGGAATTTCAACTTACCAGGGGAGTAAGGTAAGTGAATTCCCATGTTTTGTGGGAAGTCAAAATTCCCATGTATTTTCATTGCCCACATTTTCACTTTTTTGTGTCAACCAAACAAGAGGGTGAAAATGAAAATTCATGGGAATTTTGACTTCCCACAAAATATTTAGTCAACCAACAAGGCCTTAGCTGGTGTTGAATTACACTTGTATTAAGTTGATCAATAGACGCATATTATATCATCATATACTACCTCCATTAATTATTATGTGCAACTTTGGGGTTTTATTTGTGTGATATAAAATATTTCAAAGTTGCATATAATAATAATTAAAGGAGGTAGTATTATATTGTAGAAACATGTTTTGTGTAACAATGATTTTTTTTTTTTTAAATGATTATAACTCACCAATTATTTAAAAAGACTTGTGAAAGCTATTATTCTTCATAAGTTTGGAACAACATACGCATATCATTTCATGACTACATACCTACAATAGGAGGGTTATGGATAGTTGTTGTCTCTAACAAATCGATATGATGGAAAGTGTGAATGAGGTGATTAACTATCATAATTATTACTTGGAATTATCTAATGCTTCCCAAACTGATGTATTCTACCAGTTCAACTTCAGGATGAAGAGGAGGCCCCACGTACATAATTTCTACTATTTTATATCAACCACGCAATGATAATCACTGCAAGCTCCATCATACTATGACTCGTATACTCCTTCATCCCATATTTGGTCTAGAAGATGAAATCTAACATTTATCTCATTGCAACTAACATCATTTTTCAATTATACGGCTAAAATAAGCAATAAGAAGAGTATTTCCACATTAATCATAAATAAATAAATGAACCAAACTCCTATTAAATTTGGAGTAATTTCATCATCTTCTTTCTTTTAATAATAGCCTTGTTGTAAGTCAATTATATGGCTAAAATAAGCATTGTTTATAAGTTTTTTTTGAAAATATTACCTCACCTTATATATTGATTCAACGGAGGAGAGAAAGCTCGAAAATCAATTCAATGGAGAACACATAGGTCACTTCAATTGAGGAGAGAGGCAGAGGAGGAAGGGGAAACAAAAGGGTGTGTAAAGAAAGAAATTAGAAAAGCTTATATTTAAGTATTCACTTTAATAAAGAGGGTTAATATGTAAATACACATTTTAAAGGGTAAAATAGGAAGCACACTATTCATAAGAGAATTCTTGTACTTTTTATAAGGTAGGGAAACTGAATATGGAGCTTTTTAGACTAGGTGATTAAGAAGTTTGAGAAATTCTTGTAGAATGACATTTTTTTTTTTCCTAAACTTGTTATAATCTACATCCCTACCTACCCAAATACGAATATCTTTGTTTGTTATTTCATATGCTCTAGTAAGAAAATAGCCAAAGTTAATGCTAATTTTACCAAACAATTTATGGTAAACAGCCAATACAATTAGCTAGTCAAAACATCTAATAAACTAATACAACCGGGTAGTCAAATCAGCAAATGCAACCAGTTCTTGGCAAATTACGAAACAAAGCTTTGGCCCACTTATGGGAAATTAAAATGTAATGTGATGGGAGTCATTTAAACCCATGTCTTGGATCAAGAAAATAAAGCATAGCAAATGTAAGCAATATAGTTTTGAGTTTTTTTTTTTTTATACCTAAATCCCTTGCCCCCATGTTTCTTAAATTTTTTGCGACCATTTTATTTATGGAATAAATAATACTTCCTCTGTTTTTTAGTTGACAAGTTACTTTTTTTTAAAAAAAAAAAAAAAAAAGAAAGTTATTTTTAGTTACATGTTTCTCTTTTTGATAAGTTTCCTAATGTATAATTCCTATTTTACCCTTACTTAACCAATTTAGATTGGTTTGTAGTTTGGTGGGTGAGGGGTATTGCAACGAACTAGCGTGGTGTTGATAAATAAAATGGACGGAAGGTTGATTTGGATGAATAAAGCTCGAAGCTTTCGTACAATCGTTAATGGCTTTAGGCCATTACTCTCCAAGACTCTCTAAACTTAATACTTTCTGCCTGCCTTCTCTATCCTAAACTACTACTATTTATACTACTACTGCAAAGCATAAGATGGCAACAATGCCTTAATTATTACTAGTACTACTCTTGTCTTCTTCCTACTTTTGCACACTACAAACAAATGGCCTAAGGAGGCCTGTCTGCCCTGCTGCTCCTCTGCCCTCTGTCTCTCCCTGCTTGCTGTTGTTGCTTGTCTCTGTTGTTGTTGTTGGTCTGCCCCTGCTGCTTGCTGTAGGTGGGTGTCACGGGTGGTGGTGGGAGTGGGTTCATTGCAATACTCCCCCCCAAAACAGCCACCTTGTCCTCAAGGTGGAAAGCTGAATTTTGCGCTTGGAATGTGTTTGAACGAGCAAGTGTATGGTCACCCTTAATCTCAATCAACTTCCCTTCCACAGTAAAACGCATTTCTTGTAGCTTCCAGTTGGTCGTCACCGGGCCTAATTTTTCCAGCCACTGTACACCTAGAATGATGTCGGAACTCCCCAAGGGAAGAGGCAAAAAATCCTCTTCTATCACCAACTCGTCATTGAGCTTCACTCGTACTCCACAACATTGTCCTCTCCCCTCTATGATTTCACCGTTCCCAAGTAAAACTCCAAAATTATCATCACCAGTAATTGCTATCCCAAGCCTTTCGACCAATTGAAGCGAAATCAAGTTGTTAGTGGCGCCGGAATAAAACATTATCACCACTGACTTCCCTTGAACCTCTCCTGTAACTTTCATTACATTCGGGTGGTTCAACCCTACCATCGAATTGAAGGAACCAATGACCGGAACGTACTCTGCCATACCCGCTGGAATCTCCATTGCTGTAAACTCTCCTTCGCCATCCTCGTAATCCTCTTCTACCAATAAAACGCTCAGCCCTTTCGCGGTGCAAACGTGGGTAGGTCCGGTCCAACGACCGTCGCATTTGAAGCATAATCCCTTATCTTTCTTGTCTTGCAATTCCTTCTCCGTTAGCCGTCGTACCTCGCCATTGAATCGGGAGTGGCCGGAGTTGGTCCGTGTTTGGGCAGAGTAGGGTGGGTTGTTTGCGGAGGCGATGGATGACTGGAGTGTTTGATAGGGATTTGGATAGGTTCGGTGTGGGTTGTGAGATTGGGTTTGATAATTAATTGAGGGAGTAGAGCTGTAGGGGTTATAAGGTTGGCTATTTATGGGGTTATAAGGTTGGCTATTTTGGGTATTTGATTGGGCCGGCCCAGTTTCTAGGATAGTAGTAGAGGGATTTCTATTAAAATAGGAGTAGGGCTCAGGTCTAGAAGTTACCCCACCCGTCTTTCTTCCCCCTACGACCCGGTTGCGTTCTTCGACCCGAACCGCTAAGTTCATGGCATCTTCCAAGGTAAATGGATTTAGAACTCGGATCTCCGTCATAATCTCCTCCTTCAACCCCTTGATGAACTGACCTTTCATCACGCTCTCTGGAACGTCGGTAAGCGGCGATGCTTTCTCTATGAACGCCTTCCGGTACTCCACCACGGTGGTGGTTTGCTTCACCGAAAGCCACTGCTCGTGGAGGGTTCCATCATCGACGGGTCTGAATTGAGTGAGAATACGCAGCTTCATATCCTCCCAATTAACCACCGGCCGGCGGCGGAATTCCCACTGGTGCCACCTCAGTGCGTCACCCTCCATCGCCACCACTGCCGCTTGTAGCTTCTCCTCCTCCGAAAGCCTATAAAATTGGAAATATTGCTCTCCTCGTAAGATCCACCCATCCGGGTCGGATCCGTCAAACGTGGGTAAGTCGAGTTTTCTAAATTTCCAGCGGTTGTCTTGGTGGTTGTTGTGGGGTTGGTAGTCGGTGTACCCATTGTGGTGTGGGTTGTGATGCGGCTGGAAACCTGCTCCGGGTTCCCAATTCCCGAAACGGAGCCCGTTGAAGTCTCCTGCTCCAACCGGCGGTTCGTTGAAGCTACCTGCACCCAGCGGCGGTGCATTAAAGCCACCAGCACTGAACGGCGGCGGCTGCGGCTGCTCACTGAAGATCGCCGTGTTCCGCGGCTGCTCAACCTCTTCCTCCCCTGTCGCTGGTGGCCCCGGTTGCTTACTAAGAGCCTCGATGGCCCTTCGAATGTCTTCCATCATTCTGTCCTGTCTGCTTGTTGTCATGGAAATTTGTTGGGTTACCTCGTTTCGAAAACGATCCAGTCTTCCTTCTAAACCTTGTCTGACTTTATCAATGGTCTCTTCCTGCTTCTTTAACAGAGTTTGCTGGAGTGAGTTTTCTCCCTCTCCTAGCTTCTCGAAAATTTCTTCCACTCGTTCCTCTAACGCGGCTACTCGTTCAACGGAGACTGTCGGGGCTGTCGGAGCCATGGTTGCTCTGATACCAACTGCAACGAACTAGCGTGGTGTTGATAAATAAAATGGACGGAAGGTTGATTTGGATAAATAAAGCTCGAAGCTTTCGTACAATCGTTAATGGCTTTAGGCCATTACTCTCCAAGACTCTCTAAACTTAATACTTTCTGCCTGCCTTTTCTATCCTAAACTACTACTATTTATACTACTACTGCAAAGCATAAGATGGCAACAATGCCTTAATTATTACTAGTACTACTCTTGTCTTCTTCCTACTTTTGCACACTACAAACAAATGGCCTAAGGAGGCCTGTCTGCCCTGCTGCTCCTCTGCCCTCTGTCTCTCCCTGCTTGCTGTTGTTGCTTGTCTCTGTTGTTGTTGTTGGTCTGCCCCTGCTGCTTGCTGTAGGTGGGTGTCACGGGTGGTGGTGGGAGTGGGTTCATTGCAGGTATTTATATCTTTAACATATTTGACATACCTTAATGGCTTAAAATGTGTGCCTAAATGAAGTGTGTCAACTAATAATAAACAAAGGAGGTACGGCATAAATTATTACACGGGCCAGGTTCTGATTTATGTGACCAAAAATATAGGCACATTTTAATTTAACCACTATGTCTCCAGCCAATCTTTCAATTGGCAAGAGGGTAATTTTTATATCAATTTGGCTAATTGGCCACAAGATGAAGATTAAGTTAATGTGCAAACAATCAAAATGACACCTAGATGTCCAAAATACAAATACACAAAAGAGCTTTATACCTGTAGTGCAACTTGTGTACCCCTTTCAGCAGCACAGAGAATAACTCCAGCGCAGTCCTGCAAGCATTTTAGAAGAGGGGTGAGGAGGCTTGTCACGTGCTTGACTAATTAAGCAAACTGAGAAATTTTTAGGTAAGCAAGAAATTGAAAAGAATTAATAGGTGGTGGCAGATGCAGGATGACAAAGAAACAGACATCAGTTGTCATCGCCTGTAGAAGAAACCAATTGATACACATGTAGCAGAATAATGACTTGGCATTCCATTGCATGTAAAAGAAAAAGATACATAAGATGCCTCTGCAACTTTGTAGGCATATCTAGAGGCTAGGAAGATGCACTCCTCAACTCCCATGGCATCAAAGCATTCATGTGACAAATCTTACCGCCAGACCGCCAGTGAATATGTTTTAATCAAATTAATTACTAAAGTGTATCATATTTGAAAAAAGATAACATAAATCACTGTCAGAAAATTATCATGGAAAATGGGGGCAAAAATGTTCTCCGGAAAATCCTTTCAATCTCAATCTATGCATAGATATCCCAACACCAAGGAAACAGCCAAAGAACATTCAGATTAGCTAAAAAAAATAAGGAAAGCAGAGTAATCACAAAATTTCTAATTCAGCATTTCAGTCTCTCAAAGGCATTAATGCTAGCATTTCAAATTAAAATACCTTCGATAATTTTTGTCATCTTCTAATGCAAATTGTTAAAAACTACTTTCTGGGGCAGTATAAGAAACTTAGGGGTGTCAAATTTACCAGATTTTTGAACATGGAACCTATCAAAATTATACTTTTCTGTCCCAATATCTGTTACATTTTTAAACCATAGTTGCATAATAGTTTCGATCAACGAAATGAGCCCTTAATTCTTTCATTCACATTTCACAATGATGTCTTTGTATTTTTTACCTATTATTTACTCCCTCCAACCCACCCATAATATAGTGTTGTATTCCATTTTTGGTGTCCCACACTGTTGTGCCTGTTTCTAAGATTTCTATTATTATTTTAAATAGTTTTATTATAATACACTAACTTCATTACCTTTCTCATACACCCCAACAATTTGCAAAGTTTTTGTGCCAATATTTACTTTTTATACTTTCCCGTATAAAATAACCCTAAATCCCAAGATTCATCAAATGTCGTTATTTACCTTTTTTTATTTGTACCTATCCCTATATAATTACAACCTTTACTACATTATTCACCAAAGAGTCCATAAATCAGCACAGTGGTAGACAATTAGACATGCATAAAATCCTCCTTCAAATCCTGATTAAGGGATGATATCAGGCTCCCAATCAAGAGGAAAAACATAGACTGAGGATTATAGTTTCAAATCTTTCAATGAGACATTGAATTGAGTAACGGAAACAAATTGAGAGAGCTATAAGGTGGACTAACATTAGAAAACAAATCGAGATGCATTATAGATTAACACACCTTTGGGTCAACTTTCCCACCGTCACAGTCTCGTGCAACTGAGTACACATATGACCTGTACAAGGTGCGAGAACAATCAAATTAATTTCTTCAAGACTCTTTCCGCTGTTCATGCAGATGATAAAATCATCAATTTGCTTACAAAGTTACCTTGATGATTGCAAGGAAGTATACATGTCAGCAACCTTCCCCTGCATCAGCAAACCAACTGTATTATTTCATTTGCAAGGCTTTCGAGCTGGAAGTTCTAGATCTATCAGAAATTGTCTGAAGGTTTAAGAATGCAAAAAATATACCTGAATGAACTGAAATTCACCGATTGGACGCCCAAACTGTTCCCTCTGCCGAACATAAGGAAGAACAACATCAAGGCAAGCTTGCATAATACCAAGAGGTCCAGCTGACAAAACAAGCCTCTCCAAGTCCAGCCCTGACATCATAACATATACCCCTGGATAAAAGATCAGAGAGCTGTGTTAGCCAGCATGCATGAAAACCTGGGGGCAGAGCTAGGGGCATCGAGTCAAACTAAGATAACTTTTTTATTTTGTTACTAATATAAATACAAAAATTGTTACGTAAGATCTTGTTAAATTTGCTTTAATGTGTGGTATCTAAATATCAACTTTCCATAATGTGCAATCATATATAATGTAAGATATAATTAGTCAAATATGTGCATTGTAGACTGCAAAAAGTGTAAGTGAGAACGCGCGCACACACACGTCCAAAAAAAAACAGAAGAGTACTGTATTTTGTGAACCATATATGTTGAGGATATATTTCCAAGATACTCACAATATTTGATAGCATTTATATATGGTTATTATGTATATCTTTTGATTGTTTCCTAATTACTAGGTTGTCAAGATAAGGTAACTCTAGGATTAGTTTGTAACCTATATATTCTGTTTTGATTGTTAATTGAGAATTAAGTCGAGTTCATAAGTTTCTACATGGTATCGGAGCCGAAACTGGGTTCCTAAATTTTTTTTCCTTCATAGTAAACAATGGCGGGGGATGACACACCACCACCGCCACCTCCAAAAATCGAAATTAATTCCCCTTTTTACCTTGGTCCACATAATAGGCCGGGTGATTTCATCACATCACAACACCTAAAGCTTGATAATTTCAATGATTGGTCTCACGCAATTAGAATTGCATTATCGTCTCGCCGGAAGTTTGGGTTTCTTGATGGTAGTATCGTGAGTTTCGAGCCTCCATGTACGGAGGATGATTGGATTACCATCCATTGTATGTTAAGTCTCTTGGTTAATGAACACCATAGATCCAGAAGTTAAATCGATGCTCTCTCATTATGATGATGCTAAGAAGTTATGGGATGATTTACATGAACGCTTTAGCCTCGTCAATGGCCCACGTATTTAACAAATCAAGTCCGATATTAGTCGTTGTGAGCAAACTAAAGCAATGTTTGTTGCAGTGTATTATAGCAAGCTTTTGGTTCTATGGGATGAGCTTGATAAACACGAGCCTCTAATTTATTGCAAGTGTGGGAAGTGTACCTGTAATGTAGGACGACAGCATGCCGATCGACGTGATGGAGATCGATTGCAACAATTTTTACTTGGTTTATATGCTGAGTATTATGCTCCTTTATGTTCCACTCTTTTGTCTCACGACCCTTTGCCTACATTAAATAGGGCGTATCAACAAATTTCTCTAAGAGGAGAGTGTTAGGGGCTTTTCTCCAAACAAAAATGAAACTCCTCCTTCCTCGGCACTAGGCTTTGCTGTTCGAGCCAATGCAGGGAGAGGTCATGGAGAGGGAGAGAGGCCAGTGTGTGAGAAGTGCAAGAAGATCGGCCACGAAACTTCAAAGTGTTGCGCGGACAAGACTTGCAATCACTGTAAAAAGAAGGGTCATGAGGAAAGCAGGTGCTATGATCTTCACGGCTGGCCTAATAGTTCGGTTGGGCGTGGTAGAGGGTCGGTGAGAGCTAATGCTATTCTTGGCTCGGGTTCACATGATGCATCCGGTTCCTCTTCGGGGAAATTGTTTTCTAGTGAACAATGGAAAGCTATTACGGGTTTGATGGGTAATGCCACTATTTCTGAAAATCATTTGAATGGAAAGTTTGATGACACCTCTTGGATTATTGATACCGAAGCTACTCATCACGTTACAAGAGATATTTCTTGGCTTTTTGACACCAAAAGTTTTGAATGTCCCGTAGGTCTGCTGAATGGTGAAATTGTTTTGACTTCTCTTGTTGGTTCTGTGTGTTTATCGCACAAGATTACTCTAACCGAGGTGTTCTCTGTCCCTAATTTGAATTGCAACTTACTTTCAGCTTCTCAACTTTACAATGAGCTTAATTGTGTTGTCCAATTTAACTCAACTATGTGTGCTATACAGGACCAAACAAATGAGGTGATTGGAACAGGAGCTAGGAGGGAGGGATTGTACTATTTTAGCAAATTGGATCTGGCGCATCGAGTTGGAGCAATTGAAGTATGTATGCGTGCTAAACATGCTAGAGATAAATTTCCTTCCGATAAAGTAGTTAAGTTGCTTCCTACAGTTAGTAGTAAAGATAGGTTAGATAAGGGATGTGAAGTATGTATGCATGCTAAACATGGTAGAGATAAATTTCCTTTGAGTGATAATAATGCATCTAGAATTTTTGAAAAAGTTCACTGTGATTTATGGGGCCCGTATCGACATGTTTCGTCATGCAGAGCTAGGTATTTTATGACAATCGTTGATGATTATTCCAGAGTTGTTTGGGTTTATTTGTTGAATGATAAAACTGAGGTGTTTCGTATGTTTTTATCGTTTGTTGCTATGGTAGAACGACAATTTTCCCAAAATATTAAAATTGTGCAAAATGACAATGGTACTGAGTTTAATTGCTTGCATGATTTTTTTTCTACCACCTGCAATATTTTTCAAACCTCGTGTGTAGGGGTAAAAGTTCGGTATTCGGTTTGGATTTTGACCCAAACCAAATCCAAACTGAATTATTTTGGTTTCGAATTTTCCAAACCGAATCCGCACCGAATTTGATTTGAAACCGAACCAATCCAAACCGCAATTTAGAAATCTAATTCGGTTCCAAACCGAAAACCGAATTTATGTAGTTTTTTTTTTTTTTTAGATTGTTGAAAAAAGTTAATTAAAAACAAAAATAAAATATAAAAAACCAAATTTATAATTTATAGATCTACAAACTGATTAGCAAAAATAGAAGTAATACAACTATGATTAATTGATTATCAATAAATTATATGAATTACAACACTAAAATCTACAAGAATACTACAATTTCGGTACTACAACGGTATAACCCCAGAAAAGCCATTCACAATTGCAATAACAACTTCGTATGAATCCGGTCGAAATATGAAACTATGAGAGAGGAGAGATGATTTAAGAGAGGAAGAAATTAACCATTGTTGTACACATGAACCGACTCCATATTTTTTACAAGTTTTCAAACTTACCAACATGCAACAACACCAACACTCTCACTTTTTCTTTATTTTTCTTTCAAGTTTTGACCCCTTCCAGTGATTAATCAATGATGATGATGGTAATTCCATTATTTATTTACTCAGAAGTTAAATTTTTTTGAGAGTTAAAAGAAGGGGGCGTGAAAGAGAGATAAAGAACAGAGAAGACATGAAGGAGAGAGAAGGGAGGCATGAAATAGGAGAGAGAAATGAACATTAGGGTTTTTTTTATACTTATATACAATGTTACACACCTGGGTCCTAAATTTTGGTCGACACTTCGACACGATCAAGGGAGTGTCTTGACTAATATTTAGGATACGGCTACTGTAAAAAGTGTCTAAAAAACTAATCCGACACTTAAATAATAATAATAATAAATTAATAATAATAGTTTTAATAATTATTATAATAATAGTTTTAGTAATAATAATAATAATAGTTTTAGTAATAATAATACTAAAGTAATTAGATTTTTTAAAAAAAGTTAAAAAAAGGTATAGTACGTTAATAGGAAGAAGTTACCTGTAACAAAAACAACTTTCAAAAAATAAAAAAGAAAGGATGAGAATGAAAAGTCAAAAGTAAAAAAAATACTCCACCACATAAATATGACAGCTGTCCACCTTTCTTTATTAGATAACAGCTATCTCATACTCTCATATTTCCACCAACCTTGTTATTATCACCCAACCTTTCATTTCTGGCTTATTTGCCTCTTTCTCTCTCTATTTCCCTATTATGTAACTGCTACACGCTGGAAACAATGGAGTCACGGCAGTATCGACACCTATTTCAGACACCTTTTCGATCCCCGAGTCGACACTTTCCCGGAGCCGTGTCAAGGGTCGGGTCGTGTCGTGTCGACACGCGACACCCATGGTCAAGGAAGGTGTCGGAGTAACAGAGCTTATATATAAAAGGTATGGGCTTATGTACAAAGTTAATAATGGGCCAATATTTCGATTCAATTTCGATTTTCGATTTTTGGAAGGCCAAAACTGAAACTGAAACCGAAATCCACTTTTTTATTTTTTGAATCCAAAACCAAATCGAATAGGAAAAAAACAGACTGAATAGTTGATTCGGTTTGGTTTGGTTCGGTTTTCGGTTTTTATCCATATCACTTTCACAGTCGTGTGTAGGCACTCCTCGACAAAACGGGACGGGAGGGTTGAGAGAAAACACAAACACATTTTGAGTGTGGCTAGAGCTTTGAGATTTCAAGCAAAAATACCCATTTATTTTTTGGATGAGTGCATCCTTGCCGTGGCTCACCTAATCAATAGAACTCCTACCCCTTTACTCCAAAACAAAACTCCATTCGAAATTCTTTTTAATAAACCTCCTATGTTTGCTCATAGTCAGAAAACGAATGGGGATAAATTTGCAAGTAGAAATCGTAAGTGTGTTTTTGTCGAGTACCCTTTTGGGAAGAAAGGTTGGAGCTTATATGACTTTGAGTCGAAGGTGTTTTTTGTTTCTCAGGATGTTAGAGGATATATTTCCTTATGTTTCCCCGGATGTCGTCAATATTGTTGCTCACTATGTTACTCGGACACGGCAATTTTGCCGTCATACCCGAGTCGATACGACCCGACACGAATCCGGGTATGAAATCCGTTCCGGACACGCCACTTGGCTCTAGGGTACGACATTGTCGTCTTGAAATGATTTTCATGGCAAAGATCCGCAGAAAAGAAAAAAAAAACCATAATTTAAGCTCCTGTATACTTTCCGGCGTGGTTGGCTTTTCCATGGAAGTCGAGCAGTTTTTAGGCTTTTGGCCATATAAAAAGTTTATTATTTTATATAAAAAGAGTAGGTTGGATACGGCTATATTATTTTAACTTTGACCTCTTGACTTGACCCCACCACTTCTTTAACCGTACAAATTGTTTCTCACAATCTATCCCACGTGACCCACCCTTTTCCCACTTTTTATTTTTTTTACTGTCTTTTCATTACTGCTCAGTGCTCACATACTATATTATAACTACGAAATACTAGCTACTCCATACTACTCTACAGTCTACACACGGTAAAAGATTTTTAATTTTGTTTTAATTATTAATACGGGCATATTAATTATCCATTTTTTTTCTAAAAATTTATTGTCTTATGCCCGTGTCCC
Organism: Chenopodium album; assembly: GCF_948465745.1. Lineage (NCBI taxonomy): Eukaryota > Viridiplantae > Streptophyta > Magnoliopsida > Caryophyllales > Amaranthaceae > Chenopodium > Chenopodium album. The sequence continues at coordinate 8,550,571 of NC_137850.1, read as the reverse complement.
CGTGTCATAAATTTTTGAAATTGACGTATCGGACACTTGGATCCGTACCAATATCAGATACCCGTACCCGTGTCAGTGTAACATAGGCTGCTCATACTTATGGTTCGGATTGGGATGTTCATGATGATTTTATTGAGTATGAATTGTAGGAAGAAAGTGGTGATTCTTTTGAAGTTAATGGTGGGGAGGGTACCTCAGAGCGGGCTGCTCGAACTCCCCAACGCAACACTAGCGGGCGCTGGCAAGGAAGAACATCTGGAAGTTTCTACCCAGCCAAGGGTTTTCCGACGGGCGCTGGGGTGGCTGACAACCAGCCATGGCGTCTGGTACAACCACTGGAATTCTAGCGGCTGCTGGCGAAGGTGGCAGCCCACAGCTAGGGCAACCCGTCACTCTCAAGCTAGCGACGATGGCAGCACCTTGGTTGATACTCAACAAAGTTCTATGGAATTAATGGGTCGTGGACATCGTGAGAAGTTTCCTTCCGTTAAATTACTTGATTTTGTGACTTATTCAGTGTTCGCTAAAAATCCGTTTCCCCCTACTCCGTCTTCCACATCCACACCTCCTTCAAGTACTCCTTATCCTTTAGCACATTATATTTTTTGTGACAATTTTTCTGTGAATTATCGGAAGTTTCTTGCAGCAATTGTAAGTAGAAAAGACCCAAAATCATTCAAAGAAGCTATGAAGTGTGAAGGTTGGCATAAGTCAATGCAAGAGGAAATACAGCTTTAGAGGACAATGGGACTTGGACTCTAGAGCGTCTTCCTCGAGGAAAAAAAAGGCACTAGGGAGTCAATGGGTGTATAAGACAAAATTTTTATCTAATGGTGACGTTGAGCTTCTCAAGTCACGCTTAGTTGTTTATGGGAATCATCAGCAGGTGTTGATTATAGTGAAACATTTGCTCCAGTAGCTAAGATGACTGCAGTTCGGGCGTTCCTTGCTATTACGGCCTCTAAAAATTGGGAGTTTCATCATATGGATGTTTATAATGCCTTTTTGCACGGTGATCTTAGTGAGGAGGTATATATGAAATTGCCTCCCGGCTTTGAAAGTTCGGATTCTACTCTGGGTTGTCGTTTGAGAAAATCGTTGTATGGCTTGAAACAAGCTCCGCGGTGTTGGTTTGCCAAGTTAACTATTGCTCTAAAACGGTACGGCTTCAATTTACTCTGATTATTCTTTGTTCACATATACTAATGCCAATGTTCAGATTAATGTCTTAGTGTATGTTGATGATCTTATTATATCTAGTAATCATTGCGCTGCACTTGTTAGTTTCAAAGCTTATGTGTGTGATTGTTTTAAAATGAAGGACCTTGGTCCTTTGAAATATTTTTGGGTATCGAGGTTGCCCGGAGTTTGAAAGGCTTGTTTTTGTGCCAAAGAAAATATACTCTAGATATTATATCTGAGTGTGGTTTATTGGGTGCAAAGCCGAGTGGCTTTCCCATTGAGCAAAATCATAAGTTAGGTCTTGCTACTGGTGAAATTCTTGCAGATCCCGAGGTATATCGAAGGCTTGTGGGACGATTGATATATCTAGGGGTTACTCGGCCTGCCTTGGCGTATTCGGTTCATATTCTTTCTTAATTCATGCAACAGTCGCGCATTGGGAAGGAGCTCTGAGAATGGTACGGTACTTGAAAGGTACCCCGAGTCAAGAAATTTTGTTATGTGCTGATAGTGATTTAGTCCTACTTGGTGTGATTCTGATTGGGCGGCATGTCCTTTGACTCGTCGCTCGTTAACAGGTTGGCAGGTTGGCTTGTGTTTCTTGGTAAATCTTCCATCTCTTGGAAGACGAAAAAACAGCACACTGTATCCACTTCCTCTAGAATATAGATCCATGTCTGGGGTCACTTGTGAGTTAAAGTGGCTTAAAGCTTTATTGCTGAGTTTGGGTGTTAATCATCCGAAGGCGATCAGGTTGTTTTGTGACAGTGAGTCTGCTTTGCACATTGCAAAGAATCCTATTTTCATGAACGAACGAAACATATTGAGATTGATTGTCACTTCGTTCGAGATGCAATTACCGAAGGCTTAATTTCTCCATCACATGTGTCTACTTCTTCTCAATTAGCAGATATTTTCACAAAGGCTCCTAGGAAGAAGTAGTTTGATCATCTTCTATCCTTAGGCATCTACGACTCCCGTACGCCAACTTGAGGGGGGTATTGAGGATATATTTCCAAGATACTCACAATATTTGATAGCGTTTATATATGGTTATTATGTATATCTTTTGATTTTTTTCCTAATTACTAGGTTACCAAGATAAGGTAACTTTAGGGTTAGTTTGTAACCTATATATTCTATTTTGATTATTCAATGAGAATTAAGCCGAGTTCATAAGTTTCTACAATATATTGTGGTAACTTGATGTGTGTGCATTTATTTTATGCAATGTGTGTTGTATGTTGTGTGTTTATTGGCACATCTTCTTTTAGTGGCCCCATGACAATCCACTTGGATTTTTTTCCTTATGATGAACTTCTATAATAGTGCCTAAGTATTTGATTAGAAAACACATAAGTGGCCTAAAAGTTTGATTTTGAACATTATAAAAATAGCGGAGGAGTCAAATTCTTTTTTGATGCAATATACTGAATTAATCACTTTGTGACATTATTATGGTTAACATTCTTATTTTGGCCATTTCAAAATAATAGTTACACTTTGCTTATTCTAATTTAAGATACATGACCCAACTTATTTAATAGAATCTCACCCAACATTTATCCCACTTACAATATTTCACTTTACCTAACTTTAATTCTTCATTTCTTATAATACACTTTACCTATATCTTGTTATTGGACTTTTCTTAAAATATTCCATTATTCTTCTTTTCTGAGAACATTCCATTTTTTCCATTCATCTCTCCTACTTTCCAAATTTTCTTTGTTTTTGTAAGAAGATCAAGGGTAACCATTGTAGTGAAACGGAAGTACTTTTTAACTTTATAATGTTTATACACACTTTCATAGGCTTTTTAAAAAGACTTGAGCTGCTCACAACTACGTGAAAAGTAAGAAAACTGCATACACCCTAATTTACAGAACCATAATGCAAAGAGCATCAAACTAACCTTTTCCTTCCTCCCCGAGAACATTTTCCTGAGGCACAAAGCAGTTCTCAAAAACAAGTTCACATCTGCAAGGTATTTAGCAATCCAACACTAAAGTATCAGCACCTCAATACACACGAGATTGAATCATGAGTTTTCAGAAAGTTCACAGAACACATACGTGTCACTTCCTCGCATTCCCAGTTTGTCCAGTTTTTGGGCTGTGCTAAATCTGCAGTTCATGTAAAAGGGAGAATATATAAATAAACCTCTGGAATGAGACCAAAAACTGTACAATTTAGAAGACTCTATTACCCAGAGCTAGATATATTTCATATTCTCTTGATTATCTTGGTGTTTGGCAACATTCTTTAATGCATGCTCAATTACGAAGACTATAGTGGCAGCTAATCCCCCCCCCCCCCCCCCAAACACCCTTTTTATGTTTACTTGATTTGACTTTCACATTGGCCATCACACAACTTTGAGGTCATAAATATCTTAATTGTCTCTCAAAAAGAATCTAACATAATCCCACATGACTCTTCTTTCTTATATAAATCACAATAGACGGTCAAAGGGTGTGTGATAGTGCGTGTCAAAATGAACAGTGAGTATACCAAAATATCAAATAGAAGTAGATGTACTCCCTCCGTATTTTAGTACTTGCTCCACTTTCCTTTTGCGGCTGTATTTTATTACTTGTTACATTTCCTTTTTTGGAAACTTTTAACAATATTATACTATTTTTCTCCCCACTAGTGGTCTTCTCATATCATATTTTAATATTTTTCATATTCTCTCTCATCCCCACTTATACACACTTTTGTTTTTCATAATTTTTTATTCTTCAACCAACCCCACTTCATATTTTCTATTATTCCTCCTAAAAGTCCGTGTCCGGAGAGAGTAGTTATAAGCAATTAGAAATGGGGAATGGAAAAGATGTTTTTATCAATAGTCACCTCACCAAAGCATGTCAACTTGATCAATGAGGAGATAAATTAAGATAAGGATAATTCAGGTAATAATCTAGCGGTTTCAAATTTAAAGTGACAAGGCAACTAACCTAATGAGCAATAAGATTATAGATGCATCATATATCAATTGGAATTTAAAAATAATAATAAAAAGCACTCTCTTTAAAGCATCTGCTGTAATTGCAAGTAAGAGAACAAGGAGACTGGATTAATGCAAAATACAGTCAGATTTTTTTTATGACATCAAGAAAGCAACGGGAACAATTGCCGACTAAAAAATATTTAATTGCAATTTAGTACCCAGGCATTCCCTTTTCGATGATGAATGCTGTAATTCCTTTGGAGTGTTTGGCCATGTCTGTTTTTGCATAGACTACCTGCCCCAACAAGATATCTCATTATCAAAAAAAATATGGGGGAAAAAAAAAATCAAAGATGAGGCATGAATTTTCAAATTCTAGGACAAAATGGCTAACATATAAGTCTAGGTCCCCACACAAATTGCCTTCTCGTCTCATTTCTATTATAGTTTTGGAGGGATTTGTTGACTTAGTTACACATGTTGCCCATAGTAAGAAAAAAACAAAGCTACAGAAGCTTTTTTTAATTATAAGAACTATACCTATTAGCAAAATATAATTCATATGCCATGTAAAAGTAACACTTGCCGTAGTGCACCTTCAAAAATGTGTTGATTATATCACTTACACAGCATTTCTATTTCAGATACCATCAGTATCCCTAATTCAGTCTCAGCTTTAAAATATGACAAAAATCTTCAGGGCATAGTAGTTGATGACCAGGCCAAGTAGCCAATAATATTATAATTACACAACGCTTTATCAGATCATTTATACGATAACTTAAAAAAATTTTGGTTATAAAAAGGAAAAGCAGACATTATCTCACACTATATCGTCTCTTTGTTACATAAAAATATGAGACAGACACAAAATGTTATTCTGACCAACATTCTAGATACATACTTACAAGCATAATAACTAAATGTAAACACCTAAAAATGTCTCCCCGACCAAAACCCAATAATAATGAGTAAAGTCTTTCATCACCATTTGGTTCGGATAGAGTGTTGAAATAAAGGAGTACTTAATTTTGATCATAAATCCAGTCCAAATCACCTTTCTAGCCCACATTTATTTCTGTGTTAAACCCAAAACATTTATTTCAATTCTTTCTTTTTTATTTTTAAGCCCAATTCAATAATTATTCAATTTACACTCGTACAAAACTGGCTAAAACAAACTTTCCACATCTTAACACGCAAAGGAATAAAATAATAATATCCCAGATTTCGCGTTCTTTGGTGCGACACGCCAGATTTATCACGTCATGCTAGCTGCTGATGTGGCGCGACAGTAGTTTTGTTAGGAATGTGTGGAGAAAAGATCTAAGTATAGCATGATGGATATACTAGCTTGCATGTGAAGAGTAGGCATGTAGGTGTAGGAGTAGTTGCTGCGCAAATAACAAGGTTGCATACTCACAGCCAGATCGCAGGAACTCAAGGTGAGCTGAGCTTTGCTCCTGTGCGCGAAGAAATGTGGCTGACCTGCAGCACACACGCAGAATTCCTTGCAAGGACTCGAACGCTGGCTGAACCAAGCTCCTGCGCGCACAGCACCATTTTCCAGCCAGCAGCTCACTCGCAGGAATACTTGCAGTAGCTCACAGGCAGCAGGGAGGTCCCCTGAGCGCGCAGCCCGAGAACAGCCAGGTTGCAGAATGTGGGTATTGGGATTGCTCTGTTTTGCAGCTGCTAGCAATCATTGGGCAAGTGGCTTCTTCTCATGCATTAGGTCTTATTTATTACCCTAGACTATATGTATATGGTTTTGCCTCATTATTTTGAGGTATTCACAAAATATTAAACACAAGTGAGGGTTTAAAAGAGGTTTTGTGAGAGAGCATTTGAATATCACACTTTTCATGCTTGTAATCATCTTTCATTCATCATCTAATATTACTCTATAGTGCAAGGTGGCTTTTTTCTCCCGCTTTTTGGGTTTTCCCACAGTAACATCGTCTCCTTTATCTTTGCTTTAATCTTTCATACTTGTTCTTGGTTGATTGCTTGCTTGTTCATTGTGATTGTGGGTTGATTGCAAATGTTGTTGGCACTCTAAATCCTATCAAGTTTTGTTCAGGCACCAAATTTTCTATCTTTTTCCGATTTTATTCTTATAAATACCGTAGCCTTTTGAGGATTATGGGCACCATTCTCTGCATACATTCTCTCTAATACTCTAGTTTCTTAATCTTTTATCTCTCTAATGATCCACAATTCCTCCCTGAAGTGCTCCTAGACATCTATACTTCACCCGAATTTCTATCGGTGGTCCATGGCGTGAAAGGTTGATCATAAACATGCGGGTTCAATCTAAACTTAATTCGATTTAACTTAATTTGATTTAATTTAGTTTATTTTGATTTATATAGTGTATTGAAGTAAACTAACGGTTTATTCATCATTTGTTAGCACAACTTTTAATGACTTATGAAATGATGAGATTCTCTCTCCTATTACATCTTTAACTCTATAAGAGCATTACTTCTTTGTTGAATACGACTAAATCTATGTGATTAATCAAGCTTTAATCAAATATGTGAGATAGAGATTGACTGTTCTCTTCAAATTTAGTGATTGTTGAGATGAGTTTTATCCTCTCTGCTATATTTTATTTCCTCGTCTTTCTTCCAAAACCTAGAATTGCATCTTGTAAGGTGGGAAAATTGTATGAACTTTTCGTTCAGGAACAATTTTTCAATGAAAATAACCAGATACATGTAATGAATTACTCTACATTCAACTTATAATCCCGAAATTTACATTCCTGAAATTTGGTAAATGGATTATTATAGCATGTATATGGCTCAAGAAATTAAATAAGAAATTCAGCTCTAATGCGTGACAATTGACACAAAAATACAAATTTAAAAAATGAGCATGTGTGCGGCATGTGCATTAAAAGACACGTGTGAGCACGCTCACACAAAAACAGACATCATTGAGTAAATGGAAAATTGCACTAGATGTTGCATGAGTTGATGAAATGAATGTGCTCACCAGGGTTTGAGCAGTTGGGCCATTTGTGCACCACATTTTGTTCCCATTTAGCACATAGCCACCATCAACACGATCAGCTCTGCACTTCATACCAACAACATCTGAACCAGCTGCAAAAAAAAAAATGGAGGAGAGATAAAACTGCATCTGACTACCATGATGATAACTGAAAAGCATTCCCATCACTCAGGAAAGGAAGGAAAGAGTTCATAAATTATACCATTTGGTTCACTCATTGCCAAAGCTCCAACATGCTCCCCACTGATAAGCTTCAGGTGCAGCAAACGTTTAATTTATCAGAACATAGATCCAAGAATAAGACCCTCAGCCATTCACATAAACATGAACTAGGTGCAATTCTAATTAGTAATATTTGCGGTTTATATAGTAGGTTAAAAGAGGCCCCCTATTCCCCTAATCTATCAATAATTGGGCACCAGTTTGGGTGATCCAAGCAGGGACAATTATCCAAAGTGCATATTAATGACACTCTCACAACCAAAGACATTAACATGCAACTGCATACTGCTTTGACACAGGATTAGTTTCCCCTCCTCCTCCTCTCCCAAAGTCCCAACCTCCATCGACCTTGTCATTTGGCTATGACAAGCTAATTAAAACATGACGAAGCCACACCTCACATGATTTTGCACATACAAAGTCAAACGCCACTTACACAGTTACACTTCAAAACCTCAGAAACACATGGGTGCATATTAACCTAACATTTCCTTAACGTACTCTGTACTCTCAAGTGGCGAGCAAGTATATATGTTAATGAATGAAAAAAAAATTCAGAAACATAATTTTGATGGTTAAGAATTAGTAAGAATTTCAGATTATAGCTATCAGCAAGTGTAAGCACATTGATGATAAAAGGCACAACTTAAAAGTGTCATACCTTTGGTAAGTATTTCTTTTTCTGGTCAGGATTCCCATTCCTTGCCTGAAAACAAAACACTTTCCTGACAAAGCAACATAGAAAGAGAAAGTATACTATTTAAACTCCTGTCTTGGTCTTACCAGCTGATTTATACAAAGATTAGAGTGGGCTCCATATGACAGGCCAACTGAACCAGAAGCACGACTGATTTCTTCCATTGCAATACAGTGGTAGAGATATCCAAGGCCAAGTCCACCATATTCCTCTACAAAATAAATAAATGCATAAAAATTTACAGTCATCCCTATCAATATCATGAAAGAGATTAGAGTGACATTACTTCACAACTAAAATTGCTTCAAACAAGCCAATTACAAGAATGGTCAAGAACTTCTATTTAAGCAATGAATTAATAAGTTTTACTAATTAGTCTCATAATAGTTGTTACATTTAGGGAATGAAAGCATCATTACTGTGATGTTCCTACCATTATTGCTACTATAGACCAATAGATAATTTAGTTATATACCATGTATAAATGCTTTACTTTATTGCTAACATAAATCTGATAGTTATTATAAGACAGCTTGACTACTATTATAGGACAGAAAGAGTAAGAAGGTTGAGCCTACATATCATATGCAATAGCATGGAGAACTCTTTGGAAAGTACAGCACAGTGCAAAGATTAGAAGGTCAGGAAACCAGCAATAATATTGACAGTAATTATGATAGTTGTGCTGGTTGATGCAAAGGCATATTAACAAAAAAGGACATGAGATAGACATCCATCTTATTTCTGGTTCCTGACACAAGCTGCCAAACTTTATCTCTCTATTTGCAAAGAGGTTGACTCCCTTGGACCATGACTTATAACTTATATGAAATAAGATTAAAATTTCACTTATTTCATGTCTAATAAGTTCAGCTCAAATCTAATAAGATAAGATAAAGTTTATGAGTTCAGTTCACATAACGTAAGATAAGGGCTAATAATTTCTGATAAGATTTTGTTAGATTTCAGCTATTTGTGAATTAGAAGTTCCTCATCAATGTGGGGTGTTGGATACAATGATATCCGTGTTAATGAAGATTGTATTTTTATTTTTATGTATGTAGTATTGCGGTTTGATATAAGATATGAACACCTTTTCGTATATTATATATTTGGTAGTTATTTATTTGGATGATTGTAATTATTCATCGTTATTTTAAATGATCATATCATTTCATTATACTTGCACCTTTTCATATAGATTGTGTTTCTCTTTTGGCATTCTTACAAGTTAACTTCCCTTTGTACGGCTACAATTGCTTCCCATACTGCTCTACAAAATCCTAAGCTATGCATTAATAGTATTATATGACACATCAAAAGTTCCCAACTACAATCAAACCATGGTTAGAGATAGATAATAAAACAAAAGGTGCCAGAGAACAGGGACATTGCAGCCATGTAGGAATTAAAAAAGGTTCAGGTAAATTATGTGAAGAATGAATGACAAGAATGCAAATATTACACAGCCCAATACAAAAATTTGAAGCACAACACAAGCTTTCTAGGCATCAAAACATAGTATTGGGACAAGGAAAAAAGATTAATGCTCGTGCTTGGAGCAAGAGACCCACCAGCAGTCAAGCACTAGTGTCAGCACAGTTCAATTGAAAGCCTTCCAGTGTGACATGATAATGAGCAAAAACATATGGACCACATTAAACTGACGTAGAAATTAATATGATCACAACTATCGTTGTTGCATCTCACTCCTTGGAGAGTTTATATAAATGTCATCCACCGACCAACAGTTATCCTCAAACTTCCGTACTTAAATTGTGGCATGTATTGACAAAGAAAAACTTCCACTTGAGTGTTGTGATTCAAGTATTTTAAAATATGTTTTCAGCACCTTGGATGGCTTTTGCATTTGCTGCAATTTAAAACTAGTCCAGAGATTTCATGTGAGTGACTATTTACGATACCAATACATGTTACTATTACTAATCCTTGATAGATGGCTCAATCGTCTATAAATAATAGTACTACCTCCGTTTCATATTATTTGCAACGATTTGACATAAAGAGTGAGTAGAAAGTCTAATAGTTGCGAATAATATTAAATGGAGGTAGTATATCTTGAGTCATAACGTATGTAGCATGAAAGTCAAAATACAGATCATATAATCATAATTAAGTGAAATTCATTTAATATGACTAAATTATCATCATCCGTAATCTCATCATGTAAACCCATACAGAGGGTCTAATTGTTTTAGTTTATATGTCATCGATAGTACTCTTTAGTTTTGCTAATTATACTGTCAAAACACTTTAGTAAACAAGTTTATCTAGAATCAACTTTTGACACAATCGAAATTTTTCAAACTCTTTTAAATCAACATAAAATCACAAACAAAAAAGATAATAATAAATAAATAAACCTGGTGCCGTAATTCCGTGAAGATTAAATTCTCCCATGAGTTTCCATAGATTCACATCCTACCAGAAAAAAATCAGTAATACGGAGTATTATTAGTACGTCCTCTATTCTTCATTATAATTGCAACAATTTGGCTTTTATACCATTCACGTAATAATCTGACCAAATATGTATACTTAATACAAATGTTGTTATATAAATTGTTGTTAAATTAATTTATACATATATGAAGTATATAAATGTTGTTATATAAATTGTTATTAAATTAATTTATACATATATGAAGTATAATTTTTTAATGTTAACAGTCAAAATTGTGTATCGGTAAACATAATAATCAAATTGATGCAATTACAAGAAAACGGTGAATTGTTAAAAAAAAAAATAAAAAAAACAAAACAAAACAAAATCAAAACCAAAACCAAAACCAAAAACCATTCGTTTGGCGTCGTTGTGGTTTTCTTTTTTTTTAAAAAAAAAAAATCATACTTCCTCCGTTTTTAAATACTTGCTCCACTTTCCATTTGGAACCGTTTTTAAATACTTGCTCCATTTCATTATTTGGAAATCTATTAAAATATTTAATTCATTTTCACATTCTCTCTCCTCCAATTCTCTCAATTATTTTTGTTTTTTACAATTTTAATTCTTCCATCTATCCCACTACCTCCATATTTTATTACTTTCTCTAATTACTCCTAAAATTCTGCGCATGGAGAAAAGGAGAAATGGAGAACGGAGGGAGTATATCATACCCCTCCGCTCCAATATTATTGCAACAGTTGACTTTTAGCACTATTCATCACTTTTATTTGACCATATATTATGATTTATCCATTAAGCAAAACATAATCACGTGGCATCTGGTTAGATTCGTCTATCAAAATAGTTTCACAATATTAACTTTTTATAATTTTTACTCTTATACAATAATAGATATTTAATATATAAAATGTTTCTGGGATGCGTAATTTTATCCTTGTTACAATATTAATAGAACGGATAAAGTATATTATATAATGAATAAAAAAATTAATCAAACTGACGATAATTTTAAAAAACTGAAAACAGAAAAGTAAAAACATCAATTCTTGTTTTCTATTTTTGGTTTTTTTTTTTTTTTTTTTGAAAGAAGTTTTTTTGTTTTTAAAAAAAAAAATAAATAAAACAGCAAACTGAATCAAAAACGATGTCAAACAAAAATAGAAAAATCAACTCAGAAATAATGGAGGCATACCTTAGGAAAGTAATTGGTTTTATCAATTTTCTCTGCATGAGGAGCAATTTTTTCTTGCGCAAATTGGGCAACACTTTCCTTGAACTGTAAACATTCCAACAAACCTTTAACATGTTACTAATAAATACTTCTTAATCAATATCAAAATTTGAATCAAAATCCAATTTGAATTGAAACCTATAAAAAAAAACAACAGTTAAATTTTATAATTATTACTCCCTTCCGATTAAATTAATCTAATCGTCCCGTTGATAGCGTAATTTGAACTAGTAATGCAACAATAATACCGTGACGAACCTGAATTTGTGTATCATCAAAGAGAAGAGAGGTAGAGAAAGCAGCAGATTGAGTTGAATTCCTGGAAATTAATAACGAAGATAAAGCTCTTCTAATTGCGAATAGCCTCTGCATCTTCAAAGAGAGATGAACTGGTAGAAGGTATAAAAATGGAGTACGTCAAATATAAAATAATTCAAGGAGCAGAAAATTTTGTTATGGAACTGCTGAGAAGAGAAAGCGTGGCCCTGTAAAATATTTAGGGGAGTACTAAATGCTGGTGGCATTTTGCCTAAATGCAGAATAAAATAATTTTTTATAAAATATTATATTCCAATTTTACCCTTGGTAAATTTAAACCCTTCCACTCCTAACTACTTCCAATTCGTATATGATCATCCCTATCATCTACCATCTAATTGCAAACAAATCAAATTGTAGCGTATTTAACTTTTTACATGTTTGATATCTAATTTTGTATGGATTCTAAGATATGTATATTTTGTGCTAGTTTTTTTCCCGCAAAATCTTATCACTCGATGAACAGTTGCACAACTATTTCCAACTTATACGAGATATTTATGGGGATTAACACAAAGTAACGGCCGGTTCGAATTTCCGTGGCCACAGTGGGGTACCGGTTCGATTTTCCGAAGCCTCATAGGGGGTACCGGTTCAAAGTTCCGAGGCCTCATAGGGGGTACCGGTTTGAACTTCCGGGGCCTAATGGGGGGTACCGGTTCCAAATTCCGAGGCCTAATCAATCAAAAACGTATGTCTGCGAAATGAATTCATGATGTCAGACTACATGAGATCAAGTCAATTCTTGACATTAGCTACTACACAGTACATACTTCAAATTCATATTAAGATATTAAATTATGTTCTAATATATTCAAATTTGTTTTAAAAATCATGGCACTTACTTCCGTCTTCTCCCGCCGATAATTGTCTTCAACTACCGGTACTAATATCCGATAGGTGATAGTAATTACTGAATGAAGGAACAAGTACATGGCCAAAGTTACTGATTCCTTTGGCCTTGGCCAGCAGTCAACTTGGGCTGCCGGATGGAGATCGAAGACGGTAGGTCGGTAGCAGTACCCTCTTGATTCTCTTTTTTCCAGTTTTCAAGTATCGAAAAGAACAAGATTAATAATTATATAGATGATATGGAGAACCACACACATATCATAAAACTACTGTGAACCATGAGTGTACGTTGACTTGTCGTAGAACATAAATTATTTCTTAAATGGGGAAGAAGCTCACTGTTGATTAGTTGCATTTATGGTTTGATGATACTCCTTAGCAGCAGGTACAGGAAGAAATAGATTGGGGGTTATTATTATTTTAAGGGTAATTTGGTCATTTGAGTTTAATAAGTTTTTTTATCTTTTCTGCATTTAGGTTATTTTGTACTGCATTTAGTACTTGTGAATATTTAATGGGAGTTGCCGTATGAGTATAGGACGATGACCACGATGTATAATTGTATAATGTATATTCAATAATTTGTTCATATCCGAACTATAAACATGCTCTGATTCATATTCAAATCCAATTCACCCATGTGAATTGATATGCATCGTTGGGGGTGGGTTGGAGGCTTTATCCATTTTATTTTACGAGATATTGGTTTGACCGTATTATAGAACAGCCCGTTTTGTGTTTGACTAACTACATTCTGTGATCACTTATAAAAGATTAAGGTAACCCTTATAACACTGATCGAGTAAAACCTATAACATTGACCGAGACACCCCTTTAACATTGATGAAGTAACTCCTTTAATATTGACCGACTAATACACTAACAAAGTAACTCCTCAAAGACTGGCCACACAATATAGGCGTGTGATAAGTCACATATAAGAATTTGTGATTATAAAATTGAATTTAGATCTGATTACAATGATTTACTACCTAGATTTTTATATAGATTATAAAAAATAAATAAATAAATAAATAAATAAAAATTAATGCATATTAAATACTTTAATAATTCTATAAATCTCTGTAGAATCAGCTCGTTGTAGCAATCTCATGCGATAAGATGGAGTATCATTAGATTTCAGCACATAAAGATTATCATTAGATTTTGTGCTGAAAATATGAGCTGTGGTTTTAAAATAATATTGATATGGTGACAACATGAATGTTTTGGGGATCAAACTATCAATATCATTACAAATAGAGTAGTATTAAATTTCTCAAGTTATGGAGAAAGAGCAAAATTTGACAGGAAAATTACATACTTGTTGAAACCTTATTAGTGTATCACATTCCTAGCAATACTGCAAATCTGCTATACCATGATTTAAAGGGAAAAAAATGAACAAGTGCTATTCTTAACAGTTTACTTAAGGATAGACAAGTAATCGCCTTTATATATTCTCTTTTCTACAAAAGAACTGTTGATTAGGACTCCCAAATTCATCCAGCTTTTCTACAGTTTTATGACCAAGTATATTATTGATCAAGATTATAAAACAGTTATCCCGAATTCTGCATGTACATAAGAGTAATAGTATGACACCAGCACATAATTGTTTAAATCGATAAATGGATCTTAACAGAAATGTCATAGCTTCGGTCGACACTAGCTACTATGAATTATAAACACGAAGTTAACAAAACAAACCCATAAAACACTCCCCACATTTTTACACCAACAAACAAAAGCCATCAGCCTACCGCTGTAAACGTTGTGCCTGCAGGTTAACTACACCTGCTTTTGGTGAAAACCAAGTAGGCTTTAAAGACCCTGCTTATTGAAGAAATGTGAATTTCGATAAGATCCTAATACTTGCTACTCACTTACTCATATGATAAATTAAGATGTGGCTAACTACCAAAATATTCAAAACTCAATTTAGAGTTACACGAATATAAAATTAAAGTCCCGAAGCAATTCAGTACTGCGGACAGAAACAGAAGATTTGATCTGCTCACAAACCCTAAATATTTACTCTCCGGGAGGTGCAACACCTTGCTTGAGCCTCTCCCTCTTCATCTTCTTCTTTGAAACAGGCTTCTTCTTCTTTGGTGGCAAGCTCTTCTGAGCATAGGTGTAAAGTATGTAGTTCCCTACTAGGAAGGTTAGTAGAAGTCCTCCAATAACCAACAGAACTATGAGGCCTGGATTGAAGCCTTTAGCTTCAACTTCGTTAACAGCCTGTGCACGACCAAAACCAGTCTTAGAACTCACACCAATCATCATAAGTCTAGAGTCATGAAAGAAGGCTATACTAACAAGAAATATGAACATAGATGAATAAATAAACCACAAGCACAAAGATCAGTTCATACTTGCTGCATTTGCAGACTGAATAAGGAAGGAGCAAATTTTAAAAACCATAAAACAAAAGGAGATAGCTAGTACTACAATGAACTAACTATAAAAACCGTCATTGCCTTCATGTTCCTGACGGCTGACACATAAATGATATTTTGTACCCCTAAACACATAGGCTGAATATCACCCTCAGAACGCACACAATAGGCTGACACAATTAGCCTACATCTGATTTATTACTTCTAACCTCAAAAAATTAATATCTTACTAACAATGTAATAATGTATTAACACGAACTTAATAATGAAATGCTAAACTAGCACGAGTGAATTACAGTTTGCATTTCATTACAACCTTGCTCTTAGGATTACCAAACAAATCTCTGTTTGTTGTTCTGTCACACGATATAGTCTAGGAAACAACTCCCTATCTTTGACCCCCTTGCAGCACTTTCTGATCTTAAAAGGAGAAATTTGGCATGCAAAACTCATTGAAAAGCCATAACACTGGCTGAATATCCACAAAAGAGAATTTTAAAAAGAAAGTAAGATTGGTAAAGTGAACCTTTCAACACTCCCTATCACTTATTATATCTTGTTAAGAGTATATGTCCAATTGCAAAAGGGAATTACATTAAAGTTAAAGTTAATACAACTACCAGTCCACCAAAACCTATGTTCGTACTTCGTATTAATTGTTTAAATATTGCAAGTTACATTAATTTCATAACTACCAGTTGTCTTCTTCGATCTGATTTAAAGTAATTGTCCTTAAAGGTATTAATGAGCTTCAAATCGGTTTATAATAAATTCTACAATAAGCAAATTAGCAGCATGAACAAATGACTTAATCAACTTAAATTCAATCATATCACAATGTTAATATATTTTTTTTTTTCTCAATTCCGACTTGCGAATTCAAATTGCAAACAATGATCTCCAAACGAAGCAACCTCAAAATCACAAAATCCTCCAATACATACATCAAAATTCCTCAACAACATTGGTTTTTATCCCTAAATTAACCAAAGAGGTCAAATTGACACTGAAAAGTACAACCGATATATGACATTCAAATGTTTGCAATTCACATCAAATGATCAAATACAAAAATTCAACTTTGTTCAGATAATACGGGATCTAATTTAATTTTATAAAGTTAACAAAAGCTAAAAAAATCAATCAAGTAGAAGAAAAACTATCAATTCTAAACACGGAATCTAATCAAAACTTGAAATCTAGCGCATAGCACAAATCAACAAAAACAAAGCGAAATATAAAATCAACAATGCATGTAAAAATACAGAAGCAGAATAAAATTCAAAGGAGTAACAGTAATACCATGATCTAATCCTCCAAGAAAGAGATCTTTCTCTGTACACCAAACCTGAGAATCAAAATCGAAAATCAAAACCTAAATCTGAATAACAATCGAAATTACAATAGGAAAAATTCAAAAATACACATGGAGATCTAGGTTAATTTGAAGAAATTCTGACCTAAAATTTGGGGAAATTGAAAGAACAATTGAAATTGAGAGAAGTACTCCGTAATGTAAGAGAAGAGAGAGGAGGAGAGAGAATAGTCTAGGCGTGGTTTGACGTGGGGCAGCCAATGAAAAAGCGAGTGAGATGTGTAGTGGGGTCGTCAAGGAGTGTGTATGTGGCAACACAATTACACAATCCAAATTCGAGTAAGAGTAGTTGGCTGTTCAAACAAAATCGGGTGCGGAATTTAGTACTTGTAGGTAGATTGTGGACCTACTCAATTAGAGATGGTGTCGCGGATGGTACGATAATTTGACATGAACTTGATAAGAACGTCGGAGAATTATTGATAGAAATTTGAGTTTAGCTTGAATTAAACCCGAACAAGTCGAATTTTATCCCATTTGACTCATTCATAATGTTTTGTACTACAATTAAGTTTTTTTAATTGTTATAATATAGAGAAATTTTTCTCATAATTAGCTATAAATCGATTTGAAATCAAACTACTAAATTTCCACCATGCTTTAAGGATGCAATCTATTCACCATTTTTTTTAAAAGAAATCTATTCACCATATTTTAAATTGTTAATAATTACTTTATCTTTATCTTAAATTCTGAATCTATCAAAATTTATTAGACGTGTAAGTTTGAACAAAAATTTCAAACTCCCAAAATATAAATGCGGAAATTACATAATGGTTCGACCAACTTACGACCAGGTGATCCTCTAACTATTGCCCTATTAAATTTATGGAAGTACCAGAACTTATTGGTTACTAAAAATTATATATTTTGAAAGTTGGGAAATAGTAGGAATAGGTTTCAAAATTTGTCCATCCTCTTTCAACATTCCGTATCTTTTGTTTGCAAACAATACCCTTGTATTTTGCAAAGCCACCATGATGGTTTGTCGTAACCTCAAACGTGTTCTAGATTAATTATGTGACATTTCGGGTCATCTAATTAATTAACTTCCCTAAGTCATAATCATAATCATCTTCTCTAGGAGAACTTGATGTTAAAGGACCAACTCAACCAAAAGCTTAATCTGATGGTTAAAGCCCAGGAATATGTTTTATACTCTATCACTTGAGATACTTAAACAAACAAAAAAAAAAAAAAAGAATATTGGCAAGCGACTTCAACTGGATACCAAAATCATGCCTAGCTAGGAGCTTACTTCTCCTTTACCACATATATATATATATAAATAAATAAATATATAAAAATAAAAATATAAAAAAGGGAATCAACTTCAAGCACGTCCTTGAAAAAGTGTAACAACAAGTTCAGAATTGGAAAGCAATAAGTTTCCTATATGAAGCAAGCTTTTATACCTTAAACCAAAGTAATTTGGAAACTCTCCCTTCCTACCTTTTTCCTTCACATATCTTTGATTAGTGGCGGATCCAGGATTTTATGGGTGTTGGTCACCGCCAACCATTGACCGCTTAGTTTCTCCAAAATCCAAACCCCTAAAGTGGGAGGTTAAAAATTGCAAGGGGCAATCAACAGTCTAAGATAATTTAACTGAGTAATTGCACATTTATTTATCACAACTAATAAAACTGAACAAAGAGCATTAGGGTTGTCCATCGGTCCAAGACCAAACCGACCCGAACTGCAGGCCAAAAATTAGAAATTTAAGAATCGAAAACCGGACCGATTAAGCTACCAAACCTGGATCGGACCGAAAGAATCGGTCCAAAACCCGGACCGCACTACTTTGGACCGATTTAAGAATTTTTTTAAAAAGAATTCTAATTTTTTAATAACTTTATGGAAAACTCAAAAAACGTAAAGGAAAATCTTCACTTTAACTTCTTTTTTTTGTATATTTAGTACAAAAAAGCTCATAATTTTCTAAAAAAAAACTCATTATTTAAGGTTTCACACACATTTTTAATAAAAAAAATCGGTCCGGTCCAAGACCGGTTTTTATAGGGTTTTGGACCGAAAATCGGAAAGATAAATTTCTAGACACGAAGACCGATCCAATTAATTCGGATCAGTCCGGTCCATTTTTTCGGTTCGGACCGATGTATGAACACCTGAACACTACAAGAAAATTGTCTTTTCGTAGCGATTATATTGTACATTCTCTACAATATGCACATATGTTTGTGAAATAGTAGAGGAATCCGTATCATTTTACAATCGAAATAGTAAATCCATATGAAATCGATACGAAAAACCTTTATTTTGCACATTTATAAAATTATGGAAAAGCGTATCGTTTACAATCGCCACTAAAATCTAAAAATCGATACGAAAAACCTTTTTTACACTAGATTTTACAATTTTGTTTGACAAATAGAACATAAAATATGTCAGAGCTCATTGGAAAAAGATTCAGTATATAGCCTGAGCTTGCATGTTTGAATCTAATATAGAGCATTTGTAGGGATTTTTTTTTTTTTTTTTTTTTTTTTTGTAGAAAATGAGTTCAACATTTGTAGCGATTATAAATGCTACAATAATCACCACAATTGATAGTAGTTTCCCGTAGTGATTAATGAGGACTACCCCACCAAAAGTGAAAAAACACTACTAAAACCTCTGGCAACGATGGATGTTGTATCAAAAGGCCATTCGTAGGGATTTTTTTTTTCTAGCAATTACAATCGATACCAAATGTTAAAATAATCGCTACGAAAAGGTAATTTTCTTGTGGTGAAAGAGCATACCCAATTACAAGACTACTATTTGTTAAAAAAAATTATAAGACTACTAGCTAGTTGCATAATATTGCTTTGTAGCTTCCTGGTCACAAATTTTGGTAAAAAAATTGTCAAATTCCTACAAAACTTAGTACTCCGTGTACCCATATGAAATTTCTTGTTATGATTGGCAACATTGGGATTAATGGGTAGATCTAAATTGCAAAAAAATCACAATCAAATCTGACTAACAAAAATTAGAAATACTCTAACAAGACTTGGTT
Source organism: Chenopodium album (assembly GCF_948465745.1). NCBI lineage: Eukaryota > Viridiplantae > Streptophyta > Magnoliopsida > Caryophyllales > Amaranthaceae > Chenopodium > Chenopodium album. The sequence goes on along the minus strand of NC_137850.1, from coordinate 8,530,865 downwards.
AATTAATCAAATAACATCCCTTAGTACCCTTATAATGCTACCCATAGTAGTATTGCATAAGATAATTTAAAGGAATAAATTAAATTAGTTGATTAATGTATATTATAAAATACATGTATGTACAAAATAAAAAGTGAGGAAAAAAATTACAAAATAAAATACATAAAGTGTTTGGTATGGGCCTTGATCTCACACCAACTTGATAAGAAATGTCACTTAAAGCTTCCAATCATTGAACCATAGAGAAGCCTTGTGATACATTGGCTTTCAATTTTCTTTTAACCCTTAAACTTTCTGGGTCACGTGACCCAACGTGAACAACGTTGGGTCCGCCACTATCTTTGATCCCTTTTATCCTCATCAATAACAAACAACAAAAATTAGTTCCATGTATTGAAATTTTATCTAGTGTCAATAATAAAAAAAAAAAGACAAAATGGTGTACACCTAAAAGTGTGGAGGTTCTAGGCTAGAAAGAACCATGTCGGCCACATAACCAATTAAATTTTTATTGCATAGAGATTAGATGAAATATCATTTGCGACTCGAATAGTTTGTAGGTCAAACTTATTCAACAAATGATTCTTCTTAATTTGAAAGTAATCCTAAATCAAAAGACTTTCACAGAGAAAGTTTCTACTGTGTATTTGTGTGTAATCAATATCGTGAAACATAATTATGGATCATTATTCCTCAACAATACAAAGTTAAGGGAATTTAATTTTGAATCTTCTAATTGTTAATTAAACAATGGTTAAATAATTGCACTATTTTCTTTGCCACTTTATTATACAATAATGCCTTTTCTAGCCTATTTATAAAGGCACAACACCAAAATTCCCTCTTTTGAGTCTTTTCATTTGGTGTTTGCAAAAAGAATGTAATGTTGCCATATTCCATTATTCCATGATGAAACCCAAAGCATTTATAGAGCGAGCGAAATTCATCTCTAATAAGTGAAAATACAAAACTCACACACATGTACCCTTCATCCCACCGAGTCTCCTCTTAGGAAATCCAGTTAATATTATACTTCCCATCAAATACTATTTTAGTTGCATATGGACGCTTTAATCTGTAACAACTCAACAACATGTGGCACCATTTGAGATAACAAGGACAATATCATCAACACATGAGCTTTCAATCTTGGTAATACAAAGGTGTAATAATTGAAGCAATAACTCTTCATAAAAGGCATCCGACTAGTAATTAATAGAGGCATAAAAGAAATTACATCTATCTATACTTATATATTAAAAAACGTTCCTAAAAACGTTTATGTGCCATGTGGCACCCTCGCCATGTCATCTTCCAACTATGATCATATTTTAATAAAAACTAGCCTTCTGGCCCGTGCAACGCACGGTTTATTTATAGGTATAATATATAAATAATTATTTTTTAATATATTTATATTGGCAAATGAATAGTTTATAGAGGAGAAGAAGAGGTGAAAATTGAATGTAATTGTAGTAGAAATTAAACTGGAGGAAAGTGAACCAAACAACATTCAATCATTCATATATGTATTGAATTAAAGTTTTTTTTTTTCATATGAGAAAAGATATTAAAAAAAAAAATTAAATAAGGGGACATGTGGCATTGGAGAAAAAAAAACATGAAATGTACATGTGGCATTTATAGGGTTGATGGTTTTTGTTTTTAAATACTAGTATAGATGTCTATCATGAGATTTGAACTCATAACCACAAATATATGCATTAGGTGTCTTACCATCTCATCCATATATTAATCATGCTTTTATACTCGACTCATAAATACATAAGTATATGGATTGGATGGAGATCTGAACATTTAATAACTGCAATTCTTTTAAAATTTTTTTTAAAAAAAACGATCCTATTATTTGCTAATTATGCTAATCGAGGTAATACATACAAGCAAGAAAAAATAACTATTGTTATAAATTAATTTTAGTTATTTAATTATTTTGAAAATAATTATGTCTTTATTTTCATTATATTATAAATTATAAACAAAGGACATGTTAATATAATTTTTTTTTGACAGGAACACGTTTGTATAATTAATCAACAGTTGTTCCATAGATAATTTATTCAAATGTTTAATGAAAAACAATTATAAATTATAAACAAATAATGAATAAATAAATAATAAAGAATGAACCTATCTATTCAATTACAAGTGTTAAAAAAAAATAAATAAATAAATAAAACCAGAGCATCGCCTGGGCCACACACTAGTTAATACTTCCTCCGTTCTTTATTACTTGACCCGTATTCCTTTTTGAGAAGTTTCTTTTTACTTGACCTGTTTCATTTTTTTGGCAAATTTAACACTACACTTTTACTTATTTACCCTCACATTTTAAACACAATTAAAACCATATACCCTTTGTTACCTTTTCCCATTTTCTCTCACCTCAATAATTCAACCCCTTAGTTCTTCATAGTTCACCTACCAGTCACCAACTCACCACCATATCCTCCCTCCTTCCTCCTAGTTAACCATGGCAGCCACCCATCTCCACCACCCTAACAATAGTTTTGAGCACCACCACAACATCAATCGTCACATTTATCTCCCTTTTTCACCGTTGATGGTCTCCAAACTCCTCCCATCCCACCCTCTCTCGTCACCTTCACGGCTTTACCGTGCGTCGTCGCCTCATGTCCGAAAAAGAAGAGGCGCTACGAGCTGGTGTTGCTAAACACGACCCTGGTAAATGGAAATTGATCTAGAAAGATGTCGAATTCAACAAATTTCTTCATTCTCGCTCCAACATCAACCTCAAGCTCACCAAAATCGAGGCCATGGTGGTCGAATTTTGCTAGTAATTGTAGATCTGAAACCACCATAGCCAAATTCGACCACCAAGCTCTCAATTTCTGAAAAAATCTTCTCAGGGATGGTTGAATTTGGCTAGCAATTGTTAACAACATTTTTTTACAAGCAATTTCTGAGAAATCTGGTCGAATTTGACCACCAGTCATTGATGGGATTGGTTGCCATAGAGGAATGGTTGTCGTAGAGGAGAGACAAGGGTTAGTCGGGGTTGTTGCGGTAGTGAAGGGGTTGTATTTGCAGTGGTGGTTCTAGAGTTGTAGTGGTGGTTCTAGTGGTGAGGTGGGTGGCTGTGACGAGAAGGGTAGGAGGGGCTGGTCAGTGAGCAGGGGTAATGGGTAAGTGCAATATGGTCTTTTAGCATTCTTCACAACTTTTCCTTGATATTTGTGCCTAAATGGAGTAGGTCAAGTAATAAAAAACAGAGGAAGTATATATTAAATGGACAATCTTTTGGTCATCAATTCAATGTAAAAATCATGGGCAGCAACGTAACATATAGATCTACTCACAAATATTGATTTTCTTCTTCAACATTTCGATAAATGAAATATTCATCACAACCTGGTAGCAAATTAGATAACGAAACTAAATCGGTTATTCAATTTAAGATTATCTAGAAATAGTTTGTTTTTAGTTGTTGTTTTCAATATATTTCATAAGCAAGAAGGAAAACTGTCGTTTGGCGCTGGTTAAAAGATAAAACGCGCTTTTGTACGAAATCCTTTTCCTAATATAATTAAGTAATTAAATTCCGCGTTTATCAGTTTTAAAATTAGATATTATAATAAAACACTTATTTTATTCCCAATCAAATTCTTTATCTTCTAAAAAGATAATTATTAATCCTAATTCCATTAGAAGTTAAAAGAACCTTCTAGATCATTCAGAAGATTAAATTAGGAATATTAATTACTAGGCCCTCCACTAGATCATTGGGCCATAAAACTATTTCGAGCCCAACTTAGTATTTTTTCCATAACTTCCTTATTATTCATCGAAATTGGGCTTATAATATATCATTGAAAAGCTCTTTTCGAGCCTAATCCAACTACACTATTATTGGACCCTTATCATGGACCAAATTAAATTGGGCCGGCTATTTTCATAAATAGAGTACATTTTCAAAAACAGAAAGAAGGGTATTTTAAGAGAAACAACCGCATCACTTAGACTTTTCACACTTTCACTTCGTTCGATAATGAATGACGTAAAAAATATTCATCACTGTGTTTGGTTTTTGGGGAGACACATTTGGGTGTCTACAGTTCCCCAACATTCTTTTTTTCTAATGGTGTTACTTTTGGGCCTTTGGTTGGGTTTAGGATCGATCATTTAGAATATGAGTCTTAATTATTGTGTCTATGCATATCAAATTTTGAATTGATACGGTTACTTTAGATTGTGTTATTTTGTAAGGATGAGCACGAATTGGGTATTCAAAAGCTGTATGCACATTCAACTAGTCTTTTGGCCCGTTCGATGACGCACGTGCTATTTTTAAAAAATTATTTTTATTGACTTGTGTTTTTTAATAATGATACACCTTATTTTGTTACTTATATTTTGCCAGTTACGAAATGCCTATAATATTTAACCATTTAACGATATATGATCTATATTAAAGTTAGTGAGAATATGAAAGAAATAATGTTGATTACTTCTAATGGATCAACTTTATTGATGATTTTAAACTAAGCTAGTTAGTGGCCTGAAAGATGTTCCGGGTCATTTTACAATTATCATATCGCAATATTTAAGTTTCTTTATACACAGTTTATGATAAATATTGTTAAACAATAGAAGAACTAATGGAAATATATATATATATATATATATATATATATATATATATATATATATATATATATATATAAATTAAACAACCCCAATCAAAGTTAGATATGTAATTAAAAGCGTTAAATATAACAATATACTAAAAAGTTTGCTAAGATGGTTAGACTTTCAACTTATATTGGTGGTCATGAATTCAAACTCTATAAAAGCGTTACATATAAAATATACCTAAAAATTGATTGTGGACGATGTGGTATGTTTCTAGTGTTTGAGAAAAGTGCCACGTGGCACATAGAAATGTTGATAGTGGATGATGTGGCATGTTTCTAGTGTTTGAGAAATGTGCCATGTGGCACAAAAAAATGTTGATAATGGATGATGTTGGAGGAAGTATAAATGTAGGGCTCTGAGAAAAAATAAAATGTCTCACAACATAAAATAATACTACCTCCGCTTCGAATTACTTGCAACAAAGTACAAGTTTGCGGAGGCCGAGACAAAAGATTGAAAGTATGATTATGGAAAGATAAGGGTATATGTTTAACTATTAATCCTACCAAAAAAAAGGAAAAACAAATTCAACCTTAATTAAATTAAGTATCCCACCACCACCCACACCACCAAGCAGCAACAGAAACTAACCACCACCACCACCCAACATCACCGAAACCACCCAGCATCACCGAAACCAACCAACCACCACCACCCAGCATCACCGGAACCACTCAGCACCGAACCTAGCACCACCGATGCACCCAACACCAACCACGAACCCTCCATAGCAACGACCACCCAGCACCGAACCTAGCACCACCACCCAACACAACCACCCAACACCGACGCACCCACGAATCCTCCAATCAAAACCCCTAAACCACCGTACCCTGCAGCAACCGAAACCAAAATCCCAATCCAACCCACGATGCCCAGAACCCCAATCAAACCCAGCATTAGCAATCGAACCCAAAACCAAAATCAAACCCACAAACCGAAACCGAAACTGAAACCAAACCCACAATCGAAACCAAATCAAACCCTCAATGAAATCCACGATGCCGACGCACCCCCGAACCTAGCAATCACGAATAAGCCTTCGACGAACCAAATACCCATTTCTATTATCAATTAAGGCTTGAATTGGTTAAATTTAACCATCAAAACTCTAGATCTAGAGTTTTGGTGGTTAAATTTGACAATAAAACCTTCGAATTTGGGTTTTATCGCCAATGAGGAAACAAAAAGCAAAGGAAGAGGGAGAAAATGAGGCGGCGATGTAGGTGGTGGTTTCCACTAAAGCTGCTGGTGGTGGTGGTGGTCGGTGGTAGTGGCGGTGGTGATGGTGGTAGTTGTCATTAAAGGTGGTGGATTATGAAGGAAGAGAAAGAAGACTAATGAAGGAAGATGTTGAATGTAGGTGGAGGAGGGGAATGAATTATGATGGATGTGGTGGTAAGGTAAAATTAATTTAGTGGTGGGATTAATGTAATAAGAATAGATTTATAATTTAACTAAGATGTTTAAAAAAAAAAAGTAAGGATAAAATTGTCATTTTGTAGCCAAAAACTTACTAAATAAGGAAAGAAAAAAAATTGTTGCAAGTAATGTGAAGCAGCCATTTAAGGAAACTGTTGCAAGTAATCCGAAGCGGAGGGAGTATAACAAAATGTACTAGGAAGAGGGAGAAAGGAAGAGAGAGATAGAGTGAGTGAAAAAAGGGTAGAGTGGGGCCCACCTTTTTGTTAGAAGTGCTTTCACGTGCAAAAAAAAAAAAAAAAAAAAAGAATTTGGACCACAACTATTGCAACATATTTTGTACCACTGAGCATTTTTATAAGTACCACTAAAATTGTATTGTGTACTACTGAGAGTGTATTTTGTACCAGTGAAGCTCCAATGATAATATTTTAACAGTCTAATGAGACATTTGAACCATTTTTTAAATACCACTAAAATTATATGTTGTACCACTAAGAGTATATTTTTTAACACTGAATCTACAAAGGCAAAATTTAAATCCCGCATAAAATGACCAACCTGCCCTTGCGAGACAATTCTATATCTCTCTCAACCCTCCATTTGGAATGCGTCGATGATGTGGCATGTATTTTAGTGTTTGAGAAAGGTGTCACAAAGGTATTCTAAACGGAGGGTTGAGAGAGATTTAGAAGTATCTCGCAGGAGCAGGTTGGTCATTTCACGCCGGATTTAAATTTTGTCATTATAGATTTAGTGGTACAAAATATACTCTTAGTGGTACAAGATATAATTTCAGTGGTATTTCAAAAAAGGTTCAAATGTCCCATTAAGCTATCAATTAATTTCATTGGAGCTTCACTGGTACAAAATATATTCTCAGTGGTACACAATACAATTTCAATGATACTTACAAAAATCCTCAGTGGTACAAAATATACTCTTAGTAGTTGTGGTCCCAATACTTTTTTGTCTTTTTTGCACGTGAAACCATTTCTGACCTTTTAGGTGGGCCCCACCCCAACCTTTTTTTCACTCTCTCTATATCTCTCTTCCTTTCTCCCTCTTCCTAGTACATTTGTTATATTATTTTATGTTGTGAGACATTTTCATTTGTCTCACAACCCTACATTTATACTTCCTCAGGTGTCACATGGAAAATAAAAATGTTGATTGTGGGATGGGTGTGACAAATACTTTTTTAGGATTACTTTTTAGTATAGATTAGTATAGATATTTGAAATAGAGGTGATCATTTGCGGGCTTGGACGGGTAGCGGGCCGGGCCTATGCTTTTTTTTGTCCTACGGGCTTTATGTAGCAAACCCGAACCCTTTTAAGCGGGCTTGATACTTTGTCCATGCCCGCTCGTTAAACGGGTCTGGCTTGCCCGCGGGCTAACGGGCCTTTATTTTTGTTTTATTTTTATAACACTAACTAATCTTTTTATTATTTACTTGTGCTAAAATTATTTTGGTATAGTTGTCTTATAATTTTTTGTTCACAAATGGTAATAGAAATTAAAAAAAAGGTTGAAATTATGACATATGTTATAAATATATGTAAGATAAAACTTATTTAATAAGTGTTAATGATAAAATATAAAATTGAAATGAATAATTGTAACTAATAAAAGCTTATAGTTCAATATAGTCTCTTTGTATTTCCCTACCTTATAAAAAGTAGAAAATAACTCTTAGGAATAGTGTGCTACCAAATATACCCTCAAAAATATGTATAAAATTGTGTACAAAAATGTATATTTACTTTTTTACCCTCATTAATATGTTTACTCTCATTAATCTATTTAATTAGGTTTTTTTTCCATTAAACATACCATCAATTAATACAAAGTTTTTTTTAACAAAAACTTGTAATGCCTTTTTTTAAATAAAAAAATTATGATGTTTTGTACTTTATATGTTATTATTGTTATTTAAAAAGGAAAAAAAAAATTGTATGTACGAAGACTTGTTTATTACCACGAGATGATTTATTTTTACTCCTTCGTGGTTACTCTTCTTATTTACTATTTTGTTGTCCTTTAATTATTACAAATATTGTTATTGTTTATTAGCTTTTTAATTGTACATTATTTGATGGTACGCACATAAACAATGTGGAATTTAAATGACATTCATATTAAATAATGATATTTGAGCAGATGTTATCAAGAGGTATAAATAACTTTAAAATCCTAAAATTGAATGAAATCGATGATAGAAAAAAATGTATTAAATATGGAGAGAATTTAAGAGGAAAAATATAACTAAGTGGTTATTGCTTTATTATTAGATATAGATATAGATATTAGATGGTCATAGAACATTGAACTTACATTATTAAGTTTTTAGCTACAACGAACATTTCACATATTATTACTCCGTATGACCAAGCTCACAAAAAATTCGTTTGAAGAAAAATACGTTAAGTATTATTGAATCATGCAAATCAATTAAGAGTTCTAAATTAGATTAAGATATGAAGGGATGCAAATCAATTAAATATTATTTAATAATAATTTTGAAATAACACTGTCAAACTTTTGAGGGTTTTAAAAAATAATTATCATTTAAGATTTTGGTGGCTTCTTTATATTTCTACAAAACCACTATATAGGCACATAACCAAATAGTACGTATTAAAACTACCAGATTTACCACCCAAACCAAAGGTGTAACTACTCGCTAATACAACTTCTATGCAAGAGCTAACTTTTTCGCGCGCATCGCGCGCGTAGGATACCCTAGTATTTTTAAAATTACACAAAGTATGTCATAACTAACTAACTAAATAAAAATATTAAAATAAGAATGTTATTATTATTATTATTATTATATATTAATAAACGGGCCGGGCGGGCTAGCCCGCGATACATATTTGTTGTCCATACCCGCCCATTTATGTTAACGGGCCGGGCCTAGCCCGCCCAAATATCCAATTTTTTTCAAAAAGGTTGTCCAGGCGGGCTTAGCGGGCCGTCCCGCCCATGAACAACTCTAATTTGAAACCGATCTAAAAAGTTTTATACCATTAAGAATTTTTGACTTTTACCACCAAAAAAAAATCACAAAATTGTTTTTTACTACCAAAAAGTTTTAAAAGTATTATTTTACCACCAAAAAAATTGTTTTTACCACCTACCGTCAAGAAAACCGTTAAATTTAACGGTTAAAAAAATATTCTTCAATTTTCGTGCACAAAACATGTTGTTCATAGGTTTAGGGGGCATTTTGGCCCTACGAGTCCAATTTGAAGTCAGAATTGACAAAAAAATGATTGAAAATGCCTCGTTTTGCGTGTTTTATGTAAACCGAGGTATTTTTAAACAGGCAAAAGGAAGCATTTCCGATCATTTTTTGTCAATTCTAACCTCAAATTAGTTCCAAAGGGCCAAAATGCCCCTCAAAACCCCTAAAGATGATGTGTTTGGCACGAAAATCGAAGAATTTAAAATATTCTGTTAGGTTTTTGACGGCAGGTGGTAAAAAATAATTTTTAATTTTTTTTGGTGGTAAAATTAAACTTTTAAAATTTTTGATAGTAAAAAAACAATTTTGTGATTTTTTTTGGTGGTAAAAGTAAAAAAATCCTATCATTAATTTCCTTAATTTTTTTTTTGTTTTTAAAATGTAAGTTATATCCACTTATTCAGATATTTGGATAAGATATCTGATATCCTTTATCCGAAATCTAAAATATTTAGGTTGCGATATCATATATCCAAAAATCCGAAAAAATATTTGATATCTCAAATTTTCACAATAAATGCATTGTTTTGACTTTTTCATAATTTAGTTAAATTTAATTACACTTTTTACATATTTAAGATATCAAACAAGCCTCGTGTGTGTTCCGCCACAAGACGTGACCAAATTTGTTTATAAGAGTAATTCTTATTCATCTGATAAGTAACTTGATTTATTCCTAAGTGTAACCTTAGTCCTCAAGAGTAATTTAAATTCATTATATGAGTAATATCAATTAATTAAAAAAGAAACTCCATTTATTCAATCGATTAATCCTTATTATTATGATTTGTTTAGTAAAAGAATAAACCTGTTTATGTCTTGTCAAAAATCCTATTTATTTATATGGTGAGTAACTCCTATACTCATTGGAGTAACCCCATATCCGTGAAGGTAACCCATATGATCATCACTATAAGGTAGAGAGTGTGACCACATTACTCAATTAATTGTCTTATAAGTGAAGTGATCGAGCTAGTAGCCACATATAATATTTTGTAAAAATTAGATATATATGTTCATATTTTTTGGATGGTGCAATGTAAAATTTCAAAATATTTCTCATAATTTTTCTATGAGTTAATGGATTTATACAAAAATTATTGATTAATGTGGTATATCAAAAGAATAAAAAAGTCTAAGCATTGTAACTGAGTATAATATGGAGTGTATAATTATTATTATTATTACTTGTATTGTATTTATTTATTTACCGTCGGAGATGAGAATTGATTCCATATATCTCTAGAATTGAGAGGGAGCTCTAACCATTTGACTTGTTCCTCACTCTCACATTGACTTTTGTTATGGTAGTTATGTAAGATTAGGGTTGGCAAAAGCTGACCCAACCCGATAACTTGAACCCGACCCGACCTATTTGCCAGCCCTAGGTAAGATGGAATTACCGTACTCCGTATGAGGCGTTGAGATTTGAGACCGAAACCTCCCACGGATCAATTGGGTCAATTTTGAAAGGCGAACACTTTGAGATTTTTCTATTTTTAATATAGTTTAATTTTTTTATCTATGGTAGTATAATAAGGAGTTTCTTAAAAAAACAGTATAATATAAAGTGTATATTTATTACTTGTACTATAATTATTTATTTATGGAGATAAGAATCAATCTCAGGATTAACCGAAAATCGAAAGAAAACTTTAATCACTTGAGTTGTCACTCATTCTTTATCCAACTTTTGTTATGATAGTTAGGTAAATTGCCTTACTCCATATGAGACATTGAAAGTTTGAAACCACAACCTCCCACGGATCAACCCGGTCAATTTTGAAAGCTAGACACTTAGGGGGTGTTTGTTTAGGGGGATAAAAAGGGAGGGATAAGGATAAAGGATGAGGATAGAAGAAAAGTAGTGTTTGTTTAGAGGGATGGGGAATAAAAGGGGGTTGAGGATAGAGATTAAAACACCCCCTTATCCCTCCATTTCTATAACTAAGGGGGTGGTATAAGGGGAAGGGATAAGAAATAGGCTAAAAATACCAAATTACCCTTATGGCCTGTTTGGATATGGGGATTTCATTTGAAATTCTCATTTGGGCCAAATGGCCTGTTTGGATAATACAAGCATTTGGATTTGTATTTGGGTCAAATCCATGCAAATCCAAGCCTTTACAAAATTAAGTCCAGCTCAATTACTTTCAAATTCCATCTCACATGTTGTCATTTCAAATTCTCCACTTGCCCTAATTTTCTCTCTCCTACTCTATTCCCTTTCTCGATGCTCCAATTTCTGTCTCTTCCATTGAAGCAGCTCGATTTTCTCTCTCCTCCATTGAAGCAGCTCGTGAGCTTGCCCGATTTTCTCTCTCCTCCATTGAAGCAGCGCATGTGAGCATCCATTATTATTGAACCGACTTGTGAGGTATAACCTTCTGAACTAATCAAATATCAATTTCATAATCTAGGGTTTAAGGTTTATCGATATATAGTTGCTGCTGATTGTTTTAGCCATCTTTTTGTTCCTTTTATTATAGAAATAGTTGATTTATAAGGTCAATTTGTGTTTTTGATTTTAATTTGCTGTTTAATTTGCAATTTTTGAGGATTTTTCATAAGCGCACATTAGGTAAATCAGAGCCCATGTTCATTTCGATGTATAAATTAGCTGAATTACAGATGAATTTTTTGAATTAATGCTGTTGCTTGATGAAATTGACGATCTTTTAGGGAGGAATTAAAGTTGAATTGTGATCGATTTGCTTGATTTGTTTATTGTTTTTGCTGATTGATTTTTCTTCTATCTATTGAATGTCGGAATTGTTGGTAATTGTATTCATATTGTGCTGATAACATGGAATTTTGTATTTATTTCATGATTTGACATTGATAATTTGACATGTTCTTAATTAGCTCTTAGATCATATAATAGTACTGTAGGGAATATTTCAAGCATTACCCCAAACTTGAACCCCGCTGTGATCATACACTTAAGCATGGTGGCGTCCAAAGGGAAGGAAGCTAGAGCAAAAGAGTCGCCAACAAGTTTTAGGAACTTGTAAACCGTTCACAAGGTGAAGATTACACCCCTTAACGATCCAGGAGATCGTCAACTCCAAAAGGTCTTGAACCAAATAGGGTTCGGGGATGAAGGTACAAATCCAACCTAAAAGTGATTGAACCTGCCCTAATAATAGGCCTCTACTTTATTCTTCTCGTATTCATGTGCGCTTTCTGACTAACATGCAATCAATTGATTAACCCTAAACCTGTTTATCTATGTTGGTTGAATTTAATGCACAAATGAAACTATTATTGGTGATCACTTGAATTATAATCATATTAGCCCTAACCAAGATTATTAATTATCTTATTAAGCGTGATTACAAGTACAAATTCCCTTTAGGCATGCATAAAAGGCGTGATCAAGCAATAACAATAATAAGCATCAAGCAACATGATAATTATAAATCATAATATAATCATAATAATCATAATTATCATAATCATGTTAAAGCATAATATTAATAGCAAGATCCTAGGCATGATACTAACAAGATTAATAACAAACCCTAGCATGTCACTAAACAATAAAGATCAAAGCTTTAAACCTAACATGGTACTAACATGATATTGATATGATATTAGAAAGCATAGGAAGCACCCTAAACATGATACTAGAAAGCAATAATAACATCCTAACATGATACTTGGAATTAATAAATAATAAACATGCTTTCTACAAGAATAGAGCAATAAGACTACATACTTTGATGCCTCGTACCTCTTTCTAACAACAAAATACACGTGTTAGTAACTTCAAGGAGAATATAAAATCAAACAATTAAATCAAATAATTGAAATAGAGATTTGGGACCAAACCCTCAGAAATTATAACCTTTCACGTCTAGGGCGAAGGCAACTTCGAACTTGGCTAGGTGTGTCTAGATCTCGTGAATGCGGAATTTTGTGAGAGGGAAGGTTTAGAAAAAGAATAGAGAGAGAGAAAGCTTCTAGCTTTTAGAGAGAGAAATAGAGAGATGATGATTGTTGATTGTAGATTGTAGATGATGAGAATTGGTGAATAAAAACGGAGGTTTAGGACCCTATTTATAAGAAAACAGTCCGAAAATAAGTAGAATTTGATAAGGAATAAAACTCCACACTGTTGCTGCAAAACCGACCTTGTCGCCAGGCGACAAGCCTGTCGTCTGGCGACAACCTGGATTTCTACGCGCTTTCAACACGGAGTCCACATATGAATCAAAATCGATTTGTAAAGTCCGTATGAAAATCGAAATCGTATTTTTCATAAAATAATATTTTATTCCAAGTAAAACTTATCAAAATATAATTATTAATTCTAATCTTATTAGGATTAAAGAGAACCCTCTAGAGAACTCTAGAAGACTATAATCAATTCTAATAACTTTAGGAATAATAATTAACATTGGGCCCTTCCCTAGATCATTGGGCCGTATGTAAAGATCAAACCGGACCCAATTTAGTATTTTGGCCATAACTTCCTCATTATTCATTGGAATTGGGCTTATAATATATCGTTGGAAAGCTCTTTGCAAGCCCCATCCAACTACACTATTATTGGACCCTTTCGTGGACCAAACTAAATTGGATTGGTTGTTTTCATAAAATAGAGTTGTTTTTCGAAAACAGAAAGAAAGAATTTTAATAAAAACCAACCACAACACTTGACCTTTCACACTTTCACCTCGTTCGATAATCATTCGACGCAAAAGGTATTCATCACTGGGTTTGGTTTTGGGGAGACACATTTGGGTGTCTACAAGTACCAAAAGACTAAATAATTTAGAGAAAAGTGTGGTAGTAGCAAATTATGTTGCTGCTTATATATACAGGTGAGTGGTGGATGGATTTCAAGTTCAGTCTTCTGTGAATGTGGCAAAGTGATGTGTGAGTGTTAGTGATGCATTTTGGTGAATTTGTGTATGTGATTGATAGGGTGAGGAATTTTGGTGAATTTAATTGGATTAATTTGTTAACATTGAGCATGTTGTTTCTGTCTGCTAATGTGCATGTTGTAATTTACTCTCTGGTTTGACACTTATAGACTTATAGTCTGGAATGAATGTTTTCGGTTGTCTGATTTGAATATACAACAGTCACGTAAGCGCCCAAGGGATGATGATGATGAAATGGACTTAGTTGTGATGGTTTTAGGTTTTATTACGGTAGTAGTAGGAGCATGGTATGGTAAGAAATATAGATTAAAGGAGATAACATGGAATGAATCCGAGCGTTCTAGAACAAGAGCTACATGGATGAACACTTTGAGGAATGATAGAGTATGTCGAGAGCAATTACGTCTCGATATACGTCGTTTTGAGAAGCTATGTCATGTATTACAAACTAAAGGTGGGCTACAGACCACGAGAAATGTCACGATAAAAGAAATTGTGGCTTTATTTCTTCATACCCTTGCCCATGATTTAAAAAATAGAACAATGCAAACCCTCTTTGCATGATCCGGAGAGACTATTAGAGCGGATTAGATTAGAAATTCATTGTAATCCAAGGTGCTAGAATTTCATGTTTGTTTGTTGTTTTGTGCATGAGAAATGAGGGTTCTTATTCACGTTTTATTGCTGGTTCTTATGCTAGATAATCATGCCTATAAGTGGTAAATATATTAAGGTTTGGTTCAATAAATTGTTGTTGTGTTTTGGTGGTTTTTAAGCATGATATGTATACTATGGCTCACAAAATTTGTTGCTATAATTGCTGACTTTGTGCAGTACGTTTCAGCCTGATTTTCCCTTGATTTAATTTGTTTTTGTGCCTAATATGATATATCTCTAAGTTAAATTATCTTGTTTTTGGATAAGTTTAGATATGATTATGAGCCTAAACCTGAGCAAAAGTGCTGCTGTCAGGTTAGTTAGTGAACTGTGTGAATTGAGTGGTTTTAACTGATTTATTTCATAATTTTTATTCCTAATCTTGTGCCTAACCTGACCTATTACATACATGTGGTTAGAAAGATCAACCACATTGACCAACTTAGAGTTCAAGTTTAATTCCTTTTCTCCCAATATTTTCTCTTTTTAATTTGCTTATATACATATGGTGTTTGCTGCCAAAATTTATGTTGTCAAGTTAGATATTGCTGTTGTGAGTGACTATAGAGGGTAGTTGTTGTTTCACGTTGTTGCCGCTGTTATTCTGGTGCTGCCCTGTTACTGCTATTCTGTTACTGTTGCCCTGTTACTGCTATTCTATTACTGCTGTCCTGTTACTGCTGGTCATCCTTTCATTATATTACATTTCAGCAGACTTTACTCCATCCCTTCTCCCTCAAATATATTTTTTGCTAGGTGTGCAAAATATTGGTTCTGTTTGCTTTAATGTATCAATATTTACTAGAACACTGTTCTCAATGGAAAGTAACATGTATAAAGCTGTAAGCTTTACAACATCATTGTGATATGTATGATGAAAATTGTGATTGGGTATGGCATTTGTAATCTGAATTTGTATGACTTTCTTTCTAGCTAAATTAGTTTCTTTTGTTAATAGGAAACGCCGGCTGCATCTGCGTATCAAAACAAATGCATCGAGAATTGGGATGACATTTGTACCTTGTTTGCACCTAATAGAGCAATAGGAGATGGTGCTGAGCAGCATGAAGAAGCTGTTGCAGCAATGGAGAATGAAAATGATAATGGAAGTACATCAGAAGCAGCTTCCGGAGATTCAAACAAAAGGTTAAAAAGGGATCGTCTTGCAGATGTTGTGAGTAGCTTTGCCGAATCTTTCAAGGAGTATGTGAGTAAATCAACAAGGCCAACTAGTCAAGAAATCTACAAGGAGGTGTCTAGTGTACTTGGAATATCTTGACACCAAGTTTTGAGGGCGGTTAAGAGATTCTTAAATGGCTCCCTCGATGAATTTGACATGCTGAAAAATTTACCCGATGATCAAAAATTAGATTGGATCATTTTGTGTATAGATGAGTAGTAGTGTTGTAAGTTTAGTGATAATTAGAGTTAAGTTGGAACTTATGTATTGAAATTTGGAATTTGGAATTCCATTGTTTCCCAAACAACAACTAGAATTTGAAATTCTCTTGTTTTCCAAACAAGTATTTGAATTTGAAATCCTAAATCTGAAATTATCATATTTCCCAAACAAATGATTTGAATTTGAAATGTAGAATTTCAATTTCGGAATTTGAATTTTATTAGTGGATTGCTAAATACCGCCGACGTATTTTATCAAACCGCCAACAAAAGTGATGTAGGGACAAAATTACCCTTTACTCATCCACACTTTACTTTCTCTCTCCTAAGTCCATTATCACATTATGTCAAAAACTCAATAGTTAACCACCACAAAACAACCGCCATTGCCACCACTACGGCACTACCCACGCCACCACAACAACAACGACCACCACCACCCACCGCACCATCACCGCCCACAACTACCACCACCCACTACACCATCACCGCCCACGAAAACCAAGAGGGCAAGAGGTCGTATCAGAATGTTTTGTGTTGCCAAACCACCAACAGCTACAACAGGTCAGCAATCATCAATTATCGGGAAACGATGACCCACCACTGTCCCTTGTCGCAGGGGAAGGTGGTTTTTTAAATTCCGGAGACTAGCACAACCGGCACTCAAAACCGGTCACCTAGGAAGGTAATCGGTTTCCAACGCCGGTTGACCACAGTAATCGGCGTCCAAAATCGGTTACATCCCAAGTGACCGGTTTTGCACGCCGATTGACCATGGTTGACCGCGTGCAAAACCGATTACCGTACCGTGGTGTTTAATCGATTTTGGGTGAGGCTCTGCTTCAAATCAACACAACTAGCTGCGGATACATAAACAGTAGCTCATGAAGACATGTATTGCTTAAAGAAGTGATTGATTAGGTGTATAAATAAGTTCATATCAGATAGATGTATAAAAAATATGGCTGCTCTTAATAATTTCAATAGTGTATTGTAATTCATCATAATAATAAACATCTTTTTGCTTGTTCATGTTTTGTCAGAATGTTGCTATTGTTCTTCAACAAGGGAATTTTTAGTTGACTTAAACATTTTGAACCCAATCAACGCCCAAGTTGGGTTGCTATCTAATTAAATCAGTATATAAGGTTTTTGTTGAGAATTTCTACAACAATTGAGTTGCTTATTCCAATTCAATGTTTCAGTCCATAAATAATTATCAATAATTCTATTGTCGACTATGAAAGGCGGATATTTTCTTAAAACAAATTGGAGGTAAACACCACTGTTATTACCTCCGATCACCGCCGCCGCTGGGCCCGGCGCTCTCTTCTTCTCCGACGTACAGTTGCTCTTGTGGTGGGAAGTGCTGGTTGTGGCCCTTGTGGGTGATGAGAGAGAATAAAATAAAAGAGAAAGAGGAAGATGGGTGGGGGTATAAGTAAGGCTATTGATGTCCATTCACTTTTAATGTTGGCGATTTTAATAAAAATTATTGGCGGTATTTAACACCCCCTTTTATTATTTGAAACGAAATCCACATATCCAAACGCAACCTTAATGAAATAGAAAGGATAAGAAAAATGGTATAAGTTAGTAAAGGTATTTTTATAATTTTACTACTTATCCCTAATTTATTTCCCATACTTACCAAACATGAGATAAGTATTATTTATCCTTGTCCTATTTATCAATTCCGTATCATTTATCCTCGTTCCTTATCCCTCCTCACTTCATAGCTCATACTACTGTACTAGATACTACAACTGCCCTTCTCACTTCAGACCTCAAACTCTTAAACTCCCCTATCAATGGCGTCGGAATCCATGGAAATCGCCATTTGAGCTCCTCAAACTCAACAGTCAACAACATCATCATCACCATGGAAACCAGCAGAAGAGACAACAACAATGGCGGAGCTGCCGCCTCTTCGCCATCACCGCCGCTCCAAAAGCCTGCAAAGTTCGCCGTGTATCAAAATCCAGCTCTTTCCGCCGCCCTTACTTCCACCAGTCTCCGCCCTTCCTCCTCCTATTTCCTTAATCTCTTCTTCCTTTCATCTGCTTCCGCCTTCGCTTTCTTCGCCTTCTCTTCGAGGTATTCTCCTCTTCTTCTTTCTCTTTTGCTTGTCAAATTTGATGAATTATTGTTGTTCTTCCCTAATTTTGGATTTCTGATGCTTTTGTGAGGTTTAATTAGGGTTTTGTTTGAATTCCACAATTCTAATTGGAAATCTATTGCCTGTGCTTGGTTTCTCAATTTGGATGGGTTCCATTTGATTTTAGTTGGAATTTAAATGTCAATTGTTGAACGTGTATTTGTGAACAAATTTGTGTTGGTTATTTGATAGAGTAGAGTTTATTGAAGCTATAATTTCACGGTTAATTTCGGCATCATGTAATTATTTGATTGTTGATTGTAGATATATTTAGGTGATTAGAATGAATTTTGTGGCTGATTTTCAATGCACTTCTGGAATGTAGCTGCCAAGCTATCCAAGAGAAAACTATCTGTTTCAGTTTACCCGATTTCATGGTTACACTGTTTGGCCGGAATCCTCTTTCCACAATCATGTCAAAACAATTTATGGGATCCTTAAAAAAAGCAATTTCATGGTTACACTGTTTGGCCGGATTCCTCTTTCCACAATCATGTCAAAACAATTTATGGGATCCTTAAAAAGGTTATAGAGGACTAAACATATATTAATGAACTTATGTGAAGTTTATGGAACTATGGAATGCATGAAACACGACCTATTAATGTAAAAGATTTCCTGCCTTAAGTTAAGGTGGAGCATTAAGTATTTTTCTTCTTTTGGTGGAACAAGGAATGGGTAAGTTGATGATAGACAGATTTATGTAGTGAAGTTTTCTTTATTCGAAGCTTCTTTGAATGGATTAGTTGTTTTTCCGTATGAAACTAAGCTTTAGGCATTACAAAGTTGTTTTTCAGAAAAAAATTAAGTTATAGTCAGACACAATAAGTGATAAGTGTATAAAAAATAAATTGTGATAACAATTACTTAAATTCAAATTACCACTAAATTAAGTTTAGATAAGTTCTAATAAGATCGTACAGTTTAGCTAAGTTCATAATAGATAGGAAAAATGTTCAAATCTCAATCAAGTGAATAGAACACAACCTTAGACTTCTCGTGTTCTTGAGCATCTACTTCATGGTGTCCAAGCCATGAAGTTGTTAGCTATGTGCAATGTTGGTATGACACTTGAACGCTTCATTGTGGACTGAAATCATGAAACAATTTCATATAATGGTCATGAAGTTGTAACCTATGTGGAATGTTGGTATGACTCTTAGAGTCTTCATCGTGGACCTAAATCATGCAACAATTTCCTGTATACATTGTTTGTACCTTTGGTTAGTAGCTTTGTGAACCCATTT
The DNA here is from genome assembly GCF_948465745.1 of Chenopodium album. Classification (NCBI taxonomy): domain Eukaryota; kingdom Viridiplantae; phylum Streptophyta; class Magnoliopsida; order Caryophyllales; family Amaranthaceae; genus Chenopodium; species Chenopodium album. The sequence continues at coordinate 8,511,161 of NC_137850.1, read as the reverse complement.
TCTATTATTTGGTCTGACATTCTTAAACTATAGGGGAATATTGGTAAATGTACGGAATCATCTTAAACCTCCCCCCCCCCCCCCCCCCCCCCCCCCCCCCCCCCCCCCCCCTCTTTTTAAAGCTCCTATAAACTAAAGTTACAAGATGAACTCTCCTTTCCAATCATTTGGAACATTTTTTTTTTCAGCAAGGTAGATTTCAACGATTTGATTGCAAATTAAAAGAGGAGATTATTAAGATTATGTGGAGCTGCCTGATTTACATAGTCGGAGTGCAGAAGCTCCGTGCTTGTAAATGCTGTACTGTGTCTGCCACAATATCACTTTAGATTTAATTTTTATCTACTTTAGGTTACAGATTGCTGAAGCTTTATTCCTTGGATCTCATACTTGGAAATGCCTTAATTTATCATTAGTCATGGAACATGGTTAGAACCTCTACTTTCTTTATATTTGCAATGCATTTTTGAGTGCAACCTGAAACAGTGAAACATGTGTTCAGAATCAACTAAATTATGACTATGAACTTTGACTTATTTGCTTGTCAATTCCCCATGACAGCAGTGACATTAAATGACTGAGATGCTGTTTCTGTGACTGTTACCAATATATCAATTGCTATCACATGTTATATTCATATTTATCTATGGCTGTAAAGAATGAGTAAACATTTTTTGCCTGGCATAAAAATAGGAACGGTCTTGTTGGTAGAGGTTTGGCACATTATTTGATTGATTAAGCAGTTGGTTGATTCAAGATGCCTTATCCTCTGAAGCTGTAACATTGTTTTATCTGTTTTAATGGAAGTATCCCATGTCCCTAGAAAAGGGACACAGCACACTTTTACACCATTCCTTTGGGTATGCGTGTACACACAGACACTGTTTGTCAGGTGCAAGTACTCATAGTGCACTTACAAAATCTTGCCATGCATTAAGATATCTTGCCTTATCATAAGTGTTTAACTTGTTTAGCTGACACTTCCTTTTTTCTCTTTTGGTGGCCACTGAAGGGAACACAGGGTCATTGACAAATTTAAAGTCAGCAATTTTTCTGAAGAGATAGCTTGTAAGTCATATAAGAATTGCATGTTTTCTTTCAAATTGTGGCTGACATAAGGCATTCTGTACTGTGTTAACTTTATATGTTTATGCCTCAGATCTATTAATCAAGTTAGCGAAAATTGTGATGGGTTTAACTTTCATAGGAGCTTCTGCTGCCCTTGTCAAAGCTATTGCCTTTTCAACAGCTAAAGTTGGAGCTGGTGTTGTAGTAACATCTTCCTCTAATGGGACCAAGTTTGAAACTTGCCTTTCAGATCATCAATTGCGGCTTTTGGGAGTAAAAAAATTGGATAAGGCTGTACCAGAGCAGTCCAAAAAACCACCTGTGTCCAAACCACGTGCTGCTTTAGATCCACTCATTCCTCTTCACCAGTCATCGTTTAGCTCTAGTCGTTTATCACGAGTTGGTTCTGAAAAGTCTAGCAGTACTGCTCTTAAAAATAAAACTTTTGTTGTCCCTTCAAAGCCATCCAATTCTCCTACTCATGCTGTTTCTCCTTCCTCACCCCAGCTGTCATCAGCTAAGACTTCAACTGGTTTGGATCAGTTGGTTTCAACACCTTGGTCAAACAAGCGAGCTTCTCCCGCTAGAGAAATTTTAACAGAAGACGAACTTGAACACTTTCTAGCAGACGTGGACAAGAAAATCACTGAATCTGCCGAAAAACTGGCAACTCCTCCTCCTACTAGGAGTGGTTTCAGTATAAGCAGTCCTAGTACAATTTCTGGTTCAGCTAATACATCTGGAACAACGAGAACAACACCCTTGAGACCTGTTCGGATGTCACCCAGTTCACAGAAGTTTAATACTCCTCCGAAAAAAGGAGAGGCTGATATACCTACTCCTTTATCAATGGAAGAGATGACTGAAGCTTTTGAGCATCTAGGCATATATCCGCAGATTGAGGGGTGGAGAGACCATCTGCGGCAATGGTTTTCTTCTGTTTTACTAACCCCTCTACTGAGTAAAATTGAAAATAGTCACAACAAGGTTTGTGCTCACTTGCTCACTCCTCAATTTACATATATTGCTGCTTTTATGAGATTTCCCTCCTGCAGAAATTGTATGCATTCTGCCCAATTTTTCATGCTCTCTTGCTTTCAATTGTCTTTCTTAGTGGTACGTCTATGCCATTCAGTGTTAAGTCTGTTAACAAAGCCAAATTAAGAGTGTACTGCTCCAATTAACTTGACATTTCTTGATATTGGTAATATCTACACATAAGAAATACCGTACTTATTTAATTATGAGTTTTTGCGAATGTGTATGATAATGACATTCAAAAGGGCTATGTTGTGTTGTGTATATGTGAGGCTTGTGGGCTTGAAAGCAATGTACTGTGGTTTGGTCATTGAATTTTATGGAAAATTTAAGCTATCACTTACGGATAAATATTTCCTTTCAAACGAAGTGTAATAGTTGATTCATTCGGAGTTGTCTATGGTCTTAATTCTAATTTCACAGTATTGTTTATATGTTTGATTCTGATTTATTGTTCAATTTGGTCTAACAAGAATGGAATGTGCTGTGTAAAGTGTAAACATGGACTTGAAATGCACTTGATGGTAGTGTCTCTGTTTTGGCTTCTTATACAGCATCTGTTGTTTTTAGGTAATGCAAGCAGCTGCTAAATTAGGAATATCAATCACAGTGACTTCAGTAGGTAGTGATTCTTCTGGTGCTGAAGCTCCTAGCATGTCTCCGGCAGATCGTGCTAAAGAATGGCAGCCTGCATTTTCTACAGATGAAGATGGGCTTCTTCACCAGCTACGAGCTTACCTTGTGCAGGCTTTAGATTCATCTATTCGTGAGCACCCCTTCCTCAGATTTACCCTGTCTCCATCTTTATATTTCCTCGTATAAGTTGATGCTGGTGATTACAATTTTTGTTTTTTCTTTATTCTAACTTTCTTTAGAGAATGTGGGTACTGCCAATCAGCTACAAACCCCACAGCAGAATGCATTTCTTCCTACCATACAGGAGTGTGTGGATGCCATCACCGAGCACCAGAGGCTGCTTGGTTTGACAAAGGGAGAGTTAATCAAAGGTTTGCTACCGCAAAGTAGTGTTCCTGCTGAATATACAGTGCGAAGGATCAAGGGTACTTGCGTATTTATTATCTAATATTTGTATGGATGCCCTTGCACAGATCATCTTAAATCATTATTTGAAGGAATTGAAACCTTAACTGTCAGTTTTTACTTGTTGGCAATTTTATAGAACTAGCTGAAGGGACTTGCTTGAGGAATTACGAGTACATGCGAAAAGAAGAGGCTTCTGATAAAGCAAAGAAGTGGACTATTGAGCTTCCATCTGACTCAGATTTGCTGTTATATCTATTTTGTGCTTTCTTGGAGTATCCAAAATGGATGTTACATGTTGATCCATCATCCTATTCTGGAGCTCTGTCTAGCAAAAATCCTTTATTCCTGGGAGTTCTGCCTCCTAAAGAAAGGTTTCCAGAGAAGTATGTAGCTGTATTATCAGTTGTCCCCTCAATACTCCATCCAGGATCCTGTGTCCTAGTTATTGGAAGACAATGCCCTCCAGTATTTGTGATGTATTGGGATAAGAAATTGCAGTTCTGTCTTCAGGTAATATTTGTAATTAAGTCTTGCTACTTTCCTTGGTTTAAAGAATATATATGTAGTATAATTTTTCTCTTGTGTATATTGATTTTGAAAGCTGTTTGCTCTTTATATATGTCAGTTCAGTCTATATGGATCTGCTGGCTGAGATGATCTGATTGGTTCTTCTTTTTTAGCTTTTACGATGTTCTGAGAACTTGAGTCTTTTAGGAACCTCTATGGGATTTGTAAGGGATTTGTAAGAGATCTGATTGTTTTATGATGGAAATGGGGTTGGTTGAATAATAAAAATGTAAAAAAGCAAAATTGAGTATAAGTGTGGAGAGAGAATATAAAAAATATTAAAATATGATATGAAGGGACCACTAGTGGGGAGGAAAATTGTACAATGTTGTTAAAAGTTTCCAAATAAGGGAACGGATCAAGTAATAAAATACGGCCACAAAAGGAAAGTGGAGCAAGTAATAAAATACGGAGGGATTGTACTGTAAAAGTGTAAGATGTGGGCTACTTTAGCGTCTAGCAAGAGTAAGTTCATAAGGAGAGAAATATTTGCCTTTTTTGATATTTGGCCTTTCTAGGATGAATATAATTTAAAAAAAAAAAGGTACTTTCTCTGTTTTCTATTACTTGCAACACAACCTTTAGGCACGCATTTTAGGCGGTGATTAGTGGAGGTAAACGAATGATTTTGTCACAAAAATTTTTTCACCAAGAAAGAGTTAGGTACCATGTGCTAAAATTATGTTGATTAATTTGTTCATTTACATTATATAATCTCGACCTCAAAGTGCGTGCTTTAAGGTTGTGTTGTATGTAAACCCTCCCGCCTTTCTTTCTCCTCCCTTTGTCTCCACCATATACAAATACACCATAATTTATATTGTAAATTCAAACCTAGTGTGTGTAGGGTATATTCTCTAAACCCTACCCTTTATTCATAACACCTGTTGAAATGCATGCTCCATTTGTTTTTGTCTTCTGCTATAACCAGTGTTGATTTAAGTCTACTTTTTTGGACATTGAATATTGCATGTCTTAAAATTCTTTCAAAAGTCTCAGCTTTAGTTTCTTATTACTTTCAGGGGAGAACCGCACTATGGGATTCTATCTTGCTTCTTTGTCACAGGATAAAGATTGCTTATGGTGGGCTTGTTCGTGGTGTACATCTTGGCTCTACTGCATTAAACATCCTGCCACTTCTAGAATCAGAAGACGATAATTGAATTTTGTTACGGCCTTAGTTCAATACAATATGAAGCCCCTCTCCCTAAAGTTTACATTGTTTTACATCTAACTGATGGAGTAGTTTAGGCATTGTAGTGAGACAGCTGTTTTGAGCAGGCACAGACTGCATGATTGTTGCTTTTGGGGCTTTTCTTTGCCCTAGGCCACAATTTTGTAAAACGACTGGTTTACATCTGACCTAGTTCATTAGGGGATTGTACTTTGGGCCTTCTAGTTAGTATGATAATTGCTAATATTGTGATCAGGTGACAGGGTTTACGTATGATCTAGTTCATTGGGGGTTTGTAAGTTGGGTCTTCTTGTTAGTAAGATAGTTGCAAATATTGGTGTGATTAGATGATTATGCTAATCTAGGTGTATTTTGACTACCTTCTTTGCCCCTCCTCTCGTATGAGCAGATTGTTGCTGTGATGGACGTAATCTTGCCTTTCTAGGTATGTGTTTGACTAACAAAGGATTAATTGATTTTTGGTATCTATCTAAAATTTTATTTTATTTTGATACTCATCAAAGTTACAAAATATAGATTTTGGTACCACTTAACAGAATTCGTTAGGTTTCGTTAAGTACGGCCCATTATCTAATTATTTTAATGATTTAATTTATTTTAAAAAAAAACTTAAAAAAAGAAAAAAAATAACCTCCCACTGCCACCCCTCCCCCTCCCCGTCATCCACCCTTCCTCCTCCCCATGTCGACTGCTGGTGCCCTAACGTTGCAGTGCCGGCGACCCCACCCCTACCCCTTCCCTTTACCTCCTACAATCTTAGCAGCTGTAACCCCTGTTTTCCGCCTTCCTCGAAACCCTAGCACAACCCTACGTACAGAAACCACCACAAAACCCTTCCCTCCCTCCTATAAACCCCGATTTGGTCCTTCCCCCACTCGAAACCCTAGCAGTTAGGGCTTTCGATGGGCTTTTGATGGTGAGGGATGAGTGTTTGACCTATCGTTGGGCGGCAATGCTGGTTGCGGATGCAAAGAAGAGAATTGCAGGGCTGCTGCGAATTGATGTTGTTGTTGGCCGGCGGTCAGGTGGAGATGGATGGTGGTTTCTGTTGTTGGGCGTGAGGCTAAGGTGGCCCATTTTGCGGGTTGTGATTGGTGGTATTTGCGGTGGCTTTGTGTGTTAGAGTGGGCTGCAGTTTGTGGTGAGGTGGAGTTGGGGGAGCCGTGGTGTTGCTGCCATTAAGAGGGCAGCGAGAGGTGGTTGTTGATACAGTTGCTGTTGTGGGTTGTATTGGTGGTTGGAGTCGGTGGTGCATTTGGAGGTGAAGGGGTGGTTTTCAAGGTTGCTGACAGCCGGTACGAAAAAGGGGACTGGCAATGTAGTGGTTGAGGAGGAGGTAGGGGTTGCTGGAAGGTGGCAGGATGATAGCTGGGCTCCATTAACGGAAACCGTAATAGAAGTTAGACAGAGGTACCAAAAGCTAGACTATGGCTTGACACCATCAAATTGTTCAAGCTTTGTATTTATAAATTAGGCATCCAATTGTAATGCCCTAGTTGTGAAAAAAAATTCCAATCGATTCCACGTATTAACCGCTTTATCATCCGGATCGATAATGGAATTGAGTAGGTTGTTGGAAATCGTCCCATAAATTCATTGATGTACAATATCAAGTTGTTGCCATTAAGCTTTTTCGGCCTGCATTGGGTTTGGTTGTACGATTAACTAGTGGAGGAATAATATGATCAATGACCATATTAGCCCATCAATGGAGTTGAAAGAGAGTCGACTAGTTGTTATATTGCAAACCGTCGTAATCAAGAACAATAGGCACACATGCATGTCTTGATGTTAGTGACTAGGGTAGCTGGGTGAAGCTTGGAGTTATCAGCCATAAAAGAAGATGGTGGCCGAAAATTAAAGAATGAGGGAGGAAGAGAAGAGTGGAAAGGAGAATTAGGTTAGGATCATAACCTAGACTTGTAATACCATGAGAAAATATGAGAATATTTGATGTGTCTTTCTCATTAGTGATAAACCAATATATACAAAAATATTCTAGGTTAAACTAGGAAACTATACACAAGATAATTACCATAATACAAGAGATAATTACAAAACAATGTATAAATAAATAGATCGTGTAAATAATCTATCAGTTCATTTGCTTTAACAATTAAGAATTTCTTTAGTAATTATTGTAGCTGATTTTTGCTGATTGAGCAACTCTTCAATTTATAAATAAACTTAGTTGTTTCTAGGAATTGAACTGACCAATCGAATAGAAAACAAGATTTTAATTAACTACTATTTCTATATAACATCATTGGCTAATATTTCGTAACGAAAGATTATAAAGTCATACTTGCGATGCATTTAATAGCTTTGCTCTTTCCTTCAATTATAGGTAAAGACTATAAAAAAACCCGGTCCACATTAGTATTATCGTGGACCGAATGAAATCACGTGACTTATCAAACGTTTTTTTTTCTTTCTCTTTCTTTTAATTTCCTCTCTCCTCCTGACAAATTATTTTCTCTCTCTTCTTTCTTTTCTTTTTTCTCTCCTCCTTTGATGTTCTTTGTATTACACTTCAACAATGGTGAAGGCAAACGAAGAGGATACATATGATCATCAATTGGGCGGCCTTTCAAAGGTAGTTTTCGATTAATAAGTTTAATTTTCTGTGTAAATCGTCAGATTCAGTTTAATTTAACTTTAGATTTTCAATTTTAGTGCTTAAAATTCATTTTCAAGAGGTATTTTAGTATTTGATTCGATTTTTAGGGTTTAGTTTTTATTAGCTTAATTCTACTTTATTTTTTTATTTTTTTTTTAAAAAATAAAGTTTTGATTTTCTCTCTTGAACTGTTTGTAGTTTTAGTGTAGAATTTTGATTTCGGTGTTTGTCTTGTGTATTGATTTTAGTCGAAAAACTTTAGAAATTGTGGAATGTGTGCTAATGCGTGCAAAAAAAGAAAATAATTACTGAAATTTTTGATTGATGATTTTATAAGCTTAGCATGCTTACTCCTCATTATATATAGCTTGTTTTGTGTGAAATAAATTATAAAGCGACTTACAATTTTTTAGATAATAATCGAAATGCTTCTTGTAAAATTCTCTTGTATATTGCATGATGCTTGACAACCATAACTTATTTGTACTTGGTTAAAAATGTCAAGCAAATAAATATGATTATAAAAAACAAAAACTTATTATATCATATTACTCCCTCCGTCCTTTTATTAGATTCCCATTTCTCATTTTTCATGGAAATTAAGGATTTTGTAGATTTCTTAAATCATGTGATTGGAAGTATCAAAATACATTAAATGCATTAAATAACAAGTGAGAGAAAAAGAATAAAGAGGTTAATAAATGACAAAAAGAAGAAGAAGTACCTAGACAGATGAAGAATGAGGAGAGAGACATATGTTGGTGGATTAATAAATGCCAAAAGTATTTGGCATAAAAAATCAGTAAAAATTGAGGATAATTTGGGGATTAAATTAGGAGAATAAGGTTAAAATTGTAAAAATTTACTTACTAAAAAGGGAAAGATTATAACAATAGGACTTTAATTTTGATTTGTAAAAAAAGGAATAGTGGACTCTAATAAAAGGACGGAGGGAGTAAGTGATTAACTTCTTATGATTTATGTGATGCATTGGGTAATTTATCAAATTAAAATAAAAAGTGACTATATCAAATTCAATATGATTATAAGATATAAAAAGTGATTATATCATATTAAACTGATTATATTTTTTATATCAAATTAAATAAACTAATAAAAGTGACTATATCAATATAAATATGATTATAAGAAATAAATAATTGTGATAATATCACATCTTTCATTAATAATAAAGTTCCTCATATTTATTGTGCATGTTTATTTATAGAAGAGATTAAAGGGAGGTGGAAGACCAAATATGCTATTTTTGGATTTGGACTGTGTTGTTTTCGTGTCGACCAATTAATATGCTCTTGTTTGATGGTTCTTATGGGTTTGAATGCCCTTTTTTGAATGCTGTAAGTTATGTTATTTTATATCATTTTGTCTATGCTATGAAAATAATTAGAGTTTAGGTAAGGAATAATGTTTTACTACCTCCGATTTTTTTTAGTTGCAACTTTGAAATATTTTATATGTCACAAATAATACCCCAAAATTGCAACTTATAAAAATCGGAGGTAGTATATGATTATTAATTTTTAGGAGAATGAAATATTGACTCCTATTTTGGTCACTATATCATAAATTTAAATTAAATCTGATTATAAGAAAAAGAAGAAATTAGAGAGGATTTTACAAATTAAAATTAAATAAGATAATAGGAAATTAGTGATGATTATACCCAATCAAAATGGATTATTAACTCAAAACTAATTATACCAATACAAAACTGATTATGCCAAGCAAAAACTGATTATGCCAAATCAAAACTGATTATGTTGTATATGACATAAAAAGTTAATAAACCAAAAATACTAAAACAAATGAACTTTTGGAGTTGTAGAACTAAATTCTTTATGTCTTTTTTTCCCTTTTTTGTTGGCTTTTTGTATAAAACATAATACCCCTTGATTATGTTGTTATCTTTCCCTTTGGTAGTTGCTCTATCGGGATCCAATATAGTTAGTCCTGATGATGACGATGCTTGATGACTTCTATATACACCTAAAAATGTCTCCCCGAAATCAAACCTGATGATGAACAACCTTTCACCGCCATTATTGATCAGGTTGAGGATTAAATCCCGGGAGTGCTTCGAATCCATATTCAATCAAACCCAACTCACAAAATAGTCAATGGATCAGTCCTAATGTTTAGTCAAAGCATAGTCCAATTTATATTTTGGCTCGTACCTTTTACATTCATTTCTTTATATTTATTAATTGAGCCTGATTAATGAATAATAACCTGAATAAAGCCTGGAACTATGAAACGACACTTAAAAATACCGATTTTAATTATTAAGAATTAGGTTAGGAATGAATTTAGACGCATTTTGGGAAGAATTGTGCACCGCGACACGACGCTCTGTACCGCGCCACGGTGGACAATATCGTGACACGTTGTCCAGTAATGTGTCATGGTACAAACACCGTGTCACGGTGCCCAATTAGGGTTTTTCCGTGGCGCAAATATTTTCTAGGGTTTCGTATGATCCCCCGGTCATTTCTTCTATAAATACCCCCCTCATTTCTGCAGTTCGGGGCATCAAATAATTCTCTATTCTCTCTTCTATGCTGTAGCCTAAACACTAGCCTACCCTATTCTCTCACAATACTTCCCCTAAGCACTCCAATGAGTCCATACTTTACCCGAGGTTTTGTCCTTAAACCAAGGCGTGAAAGGTAGAACTATTAGAGGGTTTGACCCCAAATCAACTTTATTTAATTTAATTCCATTATTGTTGTATTAATTTCCTTGAAGTTACTAACGCATTTATCATTTTGTAGTTGCAAGCAAATATAATCAAAGTAAGGAATCATGTTCCTTTTATTTCTATTATTTTTCTAACGATTTTTATATTATGTTTGTCATATATTAATTGTTGGATTTATTGTTGAAATCCTTTCAATATTAACGTTTATTCTATTGTTATAATGATCACTATATTTCATGTTAAAGGGAATATGTAATCGAAAATCACGCCTAATAGGATAATTTGGACAATCGGGTTAGGTTCCTTTTTAATCTTGTTATTAAATCAAGTGATCACAATATTTTAGAATTATATGTTGCATTAATATTCAACCAGTTTAGCATAATTATAGTTTGGAGCAAATTGAATATTTGTTTGCATGCCTTTGAGATCGCAGGAAATACTTTTCACAATAAGAATCGAGTAGAGGCCGATACGGGCGAATGTGACTCCATGACTCACTTCGTACCATCATCCCCGATCCTCCTTTCGTGGTTCCGAACCATATGGAGTTAGTAATCTTATGGATTATGAATGAGGTGTAACCTTCACGGGTCAATCGTTATTGCCTATCGTTGTCCCTTATTCGTGGTTGCCTTTTATGATCCGTGAACGGTTTACAAGTTCCTTAAAAACTTGTTGGCGGCTCCCTACTTTCCTTGTCCCTAATCGTTGTCCCTAATTGTATATGTCAATTCACACTTCCTAAGAGTCCCAAGCATATTCACACATGCTTAACGTAGGCGTACTTCGAACGACGCCTACAATTTGGCGACTCCACTGGGGAGGATTCTTGGTTATTTATCGATTTGAGTGATTGGTATTTAATTAAGATGAGTGGATGAGACTTGAAATATTCTTGAAAAGTATTCCTGTGATTAAATTGGCATTTTTTCATATACGTAGACGTTTTAACGTCGTATTTTAGGTTCGCCCGTAAGAAAAGTTGAATAACCTGATTGCGAACGAAGAAGACAGAGGCACCAGCTAGATTTCCTGACTGCCGCGCCACGGCATGACTGCTGTGTCACGGTGCTTCCTGCCGTGTTGCGGCAGCCCTGAAATCTTTCCAGTAACTTTATTTTTTATTTTTTATATGACAATCAGCTTCCTTTGATTTTTCTGAAAAACTGTATGTGTTCTACATGCATTTTAGCCCCGGGGAATTTAAGCTCCATCAACCTAAAAATGCTCATGGCAATAAGGGTTCATCCGAGTTATTAAATTCACCTAAACCATGGAGTCGAGTCCGATTTAATCACGAACTTGCGAAGCCGCCCGTTGGCATACACCCTCAAGGGAGGCTGCCTTGCCAACGTGTCCAAACTCTTAACCATGGTACCCTTTGACACCAAAAATATTGACCATAGTTGAATATAGATCTTAACCTTAGGTTACGAACTTTTTCTTTGCATCATCGTGACTAAGTGTTACTTGGTTAATTTGTTGCTAACCATACATGTGTTTGTTCATTTTGTCATTTGGACTAACCTGTGACCGAGGATTTTTAATTCCACATAGTATTTAGCACGAATTTAAAATCGAATAAAATTCATGAATCGGACCAAGGACTGTCCACCGTGTCACTGCAGAAATGTCGTGCCATGGTGTTGTAGGCACCTAATTGTGTCTCCCCAAAAACCAAACCTAGTGATAAATATCTTTCACGTCATTTAATTATCGAACGAAGTGAAAGTGTGAAAAGTCTAGTGACGCGGTTATTTTTAAAATTCTTTCTTTCTGTTTTTGAAAATATTTCTTTTTATACTCTATTTATGAAAATAGCCAGTCCAATTTAGTTTGGTCCATGATAAGGGTCCAATAATAGTGTAGTTGGATCGGGCTCGAAAAGAGCTTTCCAACGATATATTATAAGCCCAATTCTGATGAATAATGAGGAAGTTATGGTCAAAATACTAAATTGGGCCCTAAATGAATTTTATATGCGGCCCAATGATCTAGAGGAGGGCCTATTAATTATTATTCATAAAGTTATTAGAATTAACTTTAATCTTCTAGAATAATCTAGAAGGTTCTTCTAAATTCTAATGGAATTAGGATTGATAATTATATTTTTACAGAGTTTTACTTGGAATAAAATAAGTGTTTTATGATAAACCCGGTTTCAATTTGATAAACGTGGAATTTACTGCTTAATCCTATTAAGAAGAGGATTCCAGCGCGTTTTATTTCTAACTTAGTGCAAGGCGATAAGCCTGTCGCCAGACAACAAAGTCTGTCGCCTGGCGCTGGTTCCTGTCGTCTGGCGCTGGCTCCTGTCGTTCTCGATAGGAGGTTTTTTATTCCGGATGGAACTCCATTTCTTCTCTGTCGGTTTCTGGACTGTTTTCTTATAAATAGGGTCCTTGACCTTCGTTTTCACAACCACCAACAATCATCTAATTCTATTATTTCTCTCTCTTAAGCTAGAAGCTTATTCTTCCTTTTACAAAATTCCACATTCACAAGTTCTAGACACACCTAGCCAAGTTCGAAGTTGCCTCCGCCCTAGATGTGAAAGGTTGATAATTTCTGAGGGTTTGGTCCCAAATCCCTATTTCAATTATTTGATTTAATATTTTCCTTGAAGTTACTAACGTGTGTATGTTGTTATTAGAAAGAGATACGAGGCATCCAAGTAAGTTGTTATAATTGCTATATCTTTTGAAAACATGTTTATATTATATTAATTCCTAGTATCATGTTAGGATGCTTTTATTGTTTTCTAGTATCATGTTTAGGTTGCTTCCTATTCTTTCTTCTATCATGTTATTATCATGTTAGGTTTAAAGCTTTGATCTTTAATGTTTAGTGACATGCTAGGGTTTGTTATTAATCATGTTAGTATCATGCCTAGGATCTTGCTATTATTATTAAGCTTTATGATTGAGATTATTGTTGTTATTATGATGATTGTTATTATTGTTGCTTGATGTTATTGCTTCATCACGCCTTTTATGCATGTTTAAAGGGAATTTGTACTTGTAATCACGCTTAATAAGATAATTAATAATCTTGTTTAGGCTAATATGATTATAATTCAAGTGATCGCCAATAATAGATTTGTTTGTGCATTAATATTCAACCAATATAGATAAACAGGTTTAGGATTAATATATTAATTGTATGTTAGTCAGAAAGCGCACATGAATATGAGAAGAATAAAGTAGAGGCCTATTTTTAGGGTAGGTTCAATCTCTTTAAGGTTGGATTTGTACCTTCATCCCCGAATATCCAGTCATGGTTCCAGACCATTGTGGAGTTAGCGATCTCATGGATCGTGAGGGGGTGTAACCTTCACCCTGTGAACGGTTTACAAGTTCCTAAAACTTGTTGGCGACCCTTTTGCTCTAGCTTCCTTCCCTTTGGATGCCACCATGCTTAAGTGTATGATCAGAGTGGGGCTTAAGTGTGGGATGCTTGAAATATTCCCTACAAGTGTTCAGCCCAGTGCCGCGGTGTATGATGCACCGTGTCACGACAGTGGCACCGTGCCACGGTGCCTAAGAAAAGTTCCCGTGAGTCTTTTTTGGTATTTTGTGCGTATTTATGTGGTCCATATGTCCCGTTTAGTGTCATGTCTAGATGTACGGTTATAACACGCGTCCATAGCCCCACCTAATCACCCACAAGTCAAGTCCACACACTTTTTTTTTTCGAGTCATACACCATGTAATTTATAACCGTAATTTAGGAAGGTCTTGTGCCGTTTTTTTCCCTTTTTTTAAGGAGTAAGTTGGATGGTATCCTCCCATACATACTTTTATTTTCTAAAAAAAAAAACTTTTTGAAAAATTTCTTGCCTTTTGTTTTTCCGGATGGGTTAAGGTTGAATCTAGTCATTAAAGGTGCGTTTGTTTTTAATATCGCAGCACTTGGTCGAGAAGAAGAGGTAGGTTGTTACGGTTCGAGTCACTGCCTCAACAACCTCTTAAACCTAAGAGGCGTACAAGGAAACCATCGCAATCATCTCCACAGAATCCATCTTCGTGTCCAGTTCATCTTGAATTCATTCTAATGGCTACTAGGTATGAAGTTGAGAGTATCAACAAGTCCATCGCATCACTCACTACCATGACACAAACACTCAATACTAAGGTCTCCACCATGGAACAAAGTAGTGTCATTGTCGCTGCAATGGACAAGATCAAAGAACAAGTTAATAAGATTTCTGAGTGTAGACACCTACTTTTGGCCTCTTGTCCCGAAAGGAAGTGCAATGATGTTACAAAAATCTGTTCTTCATGCTAGATCAAAGTTGAAGTGTTTATGGACTATGAAATGCATTATGAAGTAAGTTAAAACTCATATTTGAGACCAAGTTATATTAGAGCCTTTTCCGATTACTAATTAGGCCTAAAACGTGCTCATACATGTTTAAACTTGATTAATAACAGACCCAAATGCAGCAAATGCAATGATTCGATCCAATGGATCTTACATTGTTGAAAATCGAGCCAAACAGACAAAACAACCGTCATATTTCCATGCATGGACTATACATATGGATAGCCCTTTCAAAGAGCTTTCCAACGGTATATTATAATCCCAATTCCGAGCTAAAACGAAGAAGTTATGATCAAAACACTAAACCGGGCCCTAAAACCAACACCCTTTCACTCTAACGGCCATATCTTTTGATCCATAACAGATTTGAACCTAATTCTAATGGCATTAGAAAGTAGACATTCATAGATTTCCAATGATATCTCACACGCCTAAATCCAACTTTGCAATCAAAAGTTATGGAAGTTTTAAAAACGCATTTTCGTATAAGGCAAACCGCATCCCAGCGCAACTCAGTAAGTTGCGCGCGCCTGGCACGTGTGACTCATTGAGATGCGCGCGGCACCCAGCGCGATTCAGAGAGTTGCACGCACCACCTGATGGCGTGTCTATAAAACCCTAAATCTATATCCCTACGCCTATAAATAGGGGTTTTCGTTCAACCCGAAAAGAGTGATGATGTTGAATGCCATACTTTTGTAGCAATTTTTCACATTCTGCTTGAAAGTGAGTTCCATTGTCACTTATTATTTCATGTGGGACTCCATATTGACAAATAATGTTTCTTTCGATAAAGAGTGCTACATGTTTTGCAGTGATTTTTGCGTATGATGCTGCTTCAACCCATCTAGTGAAGTAATCAATTGCTACTAAGATGTATTCATGGCCTCCTGTTCCTGGAGGAGTAATTTTTCCAATAATATCTATTCCCCATGTTGAGAATGGCCAAGGTGATGTATAGGTGTCGAGGAGAGATGGAGGAACATGTTGTAAGTTAGCGTATATTTGAAATTTAGGGCATCTTTTGACATATTGATGACAGTCCCTATTCATGGTAGTTCAATAATATCCTTCGCACATTATCTTTTGGACTAGCATTTTGCCATTTACATGCGTTCCACATACTCCTTCATGGACTATTCTCATATCCCTTTGGGCTTCTTTTTTGCCTACACATTGAAGTGCTCGACCTTTAAGTACCCTTTTGTGTAACTCGTCGTTTATGAGCACATATTGGGAAGCTAAAACTCTTAAGGCTCGTTTTGCTCTTTTGTCAGCATGGAGTGGATATTCTCCTTTGGTGACATAGTTGAGGATGTTTGTATACCAAGGTTCTTCTTCTTCTTCCTCTTCTTGGACCACTTCATTATCCTCTTTAGCTTGAATATAAGCCGGTTTATGCCTTTTTTCAATCGTTAAAGGCATTTGCTCAATTTCCGTAGGAATTCTAACCATTGAGGCTAGTCTTGCCAAGGCATCAGCAAATTAATTTTCCTCTCTAGGTAGATATGTGTACTCTACCTTTTCCAGTTGGTTTGTGAAAGTTTCTTGGTATGTTTGGTAAGGGGCCAACCTTTCACTCCTTACCTTCCATCTTTTGGAAATTTGGTTGATGATCAAAGAAGAATCTCCGAATATTCAAAGTTTCTTTACTCCTAATGCCAATGCTGTTTCGAGGTCTACCACGCACGCTTCATATTCTGCAGTGTTGTTGGTAACATTGAAATCTAACTTTATGGAGATTGGAACATGTTCTTCTTTAGGTGATACTAGTAATACCCCTACGCCACATCCCTTTTGGTTTGAGGCTCCGTCGAAGTATAGAGTCCAAGTATCATCTTCTGTGACCATCAAATCTTCGTCTGGAAAGTCATTCTCGTGTATTGGCGTTGAATCTTCTATTGGGAAGTCCGCTAAGAAGTCCGATACCACGGATCCTTTAATAGCCTTTTGGGGCATAAATCTTACATCAAATTGGGCTAAGTTGACTATCCATCTTGATATTCGCCTATTTAGTGTAGATTTCTCGAAAAGATACTTAAGTGGGTCCATTCGAGATAGTACAAAGACTGTGTGAACGAGCATGTATTGTCTTAACTTGGTCGTGGCCCACACTAATGCAAGGCACAATTTCTCAAGTGGTGTATAGTGTATTTCATACTCGAGCATCTTTTTACTTAGATAGTAGATGGCATTATCTTTTCCTTCTACTTCTTGTGCGAGCATAGCCCCCATTGTCTCTTTGGTGACTGTTAGGTACAACCTAAGAGGAATTCCAGGGAGTGCTGGTGCTAATACAGGAGGATTAGCGAGATAGGCTTTGATCTTTTCAAAGGCTTTTTGGCACTCGTCATCCCATATTACTGGCACATTCTTCTTGAGCTTCTTGAATATTTGTTCAGATATTGTTGTTAACTTGGATATGAACCTACTTATGTATTGCAATCGGCCAATGAATCCCCGAATTTGCTTTTCGGTTTTGGGCGGTGGCATTGACATGATTGCCTTGATCTTAGTTGGGTCTATCTCTGTTCCTCTAAAGCTAATGATGTATCCCAAGAGTTTTCCTGAGGTGACTCCAAAAGCACACTTAGATGGGTTCAACCTCATGTTGTATTTTCTTAGCCTTTCGAAGAATTTTCTTAAGGCTACTAAATACCCTGGGTGATCCTTTGATTTTACAATCATGTCATCTACATAGACTTCAACTTCCTTGTGCATCATGTCATGGAGTAAGGCAGTCGTTGCTCGTTGTTAAGTAGCACCCGCGTTTTTCAACCCGAATGGCATCACCGTGTAACAGTAACTGCCCCAAGGTGTTATGAATGTTGTCTTCTCCATGTCTTCTTCTGCCATGAGAATCTGGTTATACCCCGCGTATCCGTCCATAAACGAGAGAAGTGCGTGATTCGCTGTATTATCTACTAGAATATCAATGTGTGGTAAAGGGAAGTCGTCCTTTGGACTTGCCTTATTTAGATCTCAATAGTCGACACACATTCTTACCCTTCCATCCTTCTTTGGAACTGGGACCACGTTTGCGACCCATTCAGGGCATTTGGATACCCTGATAAAACCTGCAGTTATCTGTTTTTGTACCTCTTCCTTTATTTTAAGAGCTACGTCGGGTTTCATTCGACGTAACTTTTGTTTTACCGGTTTCATTCCTGGAATTAGTGGTATTGTGTGTTGAGCTATCTCTCTATTTATTCCTGGCATATCTTCATATGACCAAGCAAATACATCGATAAACTCTTTTAGTAGATTAATTAAATCGGTTCTTTCATCTTTATTAAGTGTTAGTCCGATTTTAACTTCTCTTTTAATGGTTGGATGTTTTGAAATATCAACCGTTTTAGTATCTTCAATTACCGGTGTCCTATTTTCAAGTGTTTCCATTGCTTTAATTATTTCTTTGTCATTTTCATTGTTAGTTAAGCAATGCTCGTCATCTTGGGTTAAAGAGTGACACGAGGAGTAAGCAAATGAAGACATATTATTAAACTTAGAAACCATTACATCAAATAGAGATATGTCCGCTGGGACTTGACTACTAACTATTCTAGGAGAAGGTGCTAAAACAGAAGAATTAGGGGAAGGTGCTATAGCTAGAGACTTAGAAGACTCGATAGGGGAAGACTCTGACTCGGACTCTGACTCAGACGACTCTTTGAACATTGGTCCTTGTCCTGTTGTTATAAAGATCTTTCTTCCACTTGGAGTAGTCTCCTTCACGGTCTTTCGCCATCCTTGAACTAATCCCTCTGCTGGAGTGATAAGCTTAGAAGGGTCAATGTTATCACTTTGTAATACCGTTTGAATGAGCAAAGAATTATCCTCAATATATGTTGGCTCATTCTTCTCGTGCCCAAAGAGAAGTCCCATGACATTTAAGTCAATCATGGAGGTGCTTTCTCCTTATGGATAGGAGTTGGGATATCCTCTAGAAAGTTGCAATCCAAGAAGATTTTGAATCCAGGTTGTCTTATCCCATCCTTGACAAAAGGGTTCAGGAAATTCATGGCATGGATAATCCTCTCCCTCTCTCATGAATTGTCCATTTAGGGTGAGAGGACAATAATCCATTGGGATTGCTTTCTTTTGGGTACGAGCGTTCCTATGTGTGTTGGATTTTTCCCGGGCTCGCTTAAGGTCTTTAAGAGTCGGTTCAAAACCAAATCCAAAAGTGTCCAATTTAGGGAGGCTAGGTAGTCCCATTTGCTTTGCTATCTCTTTCTTCTTTCCAAGAGTCATTCCAGGAAAGTGTCCCTGTTTTTTGAGGATAGCATTTACTGTCATGTGAGAGTGGAGGTTGTAGTGAAGAGGGGTCCTTTCATCCTCCTCGATTAAGGATACCTCTTCGTTAAAGCCCCACAAATCTTCATCATTTTCATCGTGCTCCACATTTATGATTGGATTTTCGATGGCCTTAATTCTCATTGGAGAAGCATCAATTGTAATAGGGATTCCTCCAACTATGGCCTTCACTTGTTGATGAAGAGATGAAGGGACGACCTTAAGGTCATGAAGCCAAGGGCGTCCCAACAATAAGTTGAAAGATGCTTTAATGTCTACCGCTTGAAAAGTAGTAGCATGTTCTATGACTCCTGCCGTTACATTCATGGTGATGGTTCCAAGAGCTTGGCGGCGAGTGTTGTCATAGGCTCTTATTCCTTGTGTAGATGGAGACAAGTCTTCATCCCTTATTTCTAACATTCTCGCAGTTTGAAGTGGACAAACATTAATTGCTGATCCGTTATCTACAAGTGTCATTGGGACATTCATTCTCTTGCTAATTACTGTGAGATTTAAGGCTTTTTTTTGTTTGTCACCTTCTAGGGGTAGATCCTTGTAAGAAAAGGTAATCAAATTGATGGGACTAAGAAGATCACTCATGAGAAAGTTAGCCAACCCCTCAGGAGTGGTTTCAGAATCTATTCCTATCTTAGCTAGAGCATCCATTACTACTACCCTATGTTAGTGGGATGTAGCTAGTAGTTTCCATACATTCATCTCAACCTTAGTCTTTTTGAGTTGTTTGACAACATCGTTGTTTTCTATGATAGGTATGGGAACTTGTTGAATAGTAGGAATAGGATGTTGTGCGGTAATTGGAGGTTGCATTCTCCCGGATCTTGTGAGAACGTCTATGGGTGAATCTTCTTCATCCCAAATATCGTCCACTGGATATATTATGGAGAGTGGGGTTTCCTCCATATCCTTGAGGTAGACGTCCTCGTCATCACTTTCCCAAACTCCATTGATGGTAGCAACTTCCTCTTGTGGAATTTGGACTAACTTTTTATTATCAATCAGTTTTTGAATTAAATCCTTGAAATTAAAACAATGTTCTATAGTGTGTCCCCCTGATTGATGATATGGATAGTAGAATCTGTCCTTCCTCTTTAGTGATTCAAATGGTCTCGGTTCGAGAGGCTTGATCTTGCCACTGTCGGAGACCATTTTGAACATGTTTTCATATGTGGTCCCAATTGGAGTATAGGATTTATTGCTCCTTTTGGGTGTTTCGACTACTTGGAGAGAAAATGGCTTCCTCTTAGTAGTCTCTATAGGTGTCACCTCTTTATTGACATGTTTACTTTGTTCTAACTTTGTGCGTTCAAGAAGTTCTCTACACATATCTATTGTTTTCCTCATTGTATTTATGAAGATCAAAACGTCTTCTCTAGTGGCAGGTTATTGATCTGGGGCCCACTCACTCATGGTATCGAAAAAGATTTCCTCTTCTTCTTCAATGGCATGAATTTCTTCGACTGGTTTGATTAGAGATGAAGGGTCAACACAATTTTCCTCATCAGAAATAGCCAAGGAGTCAGAAAGTGGTGCACTGTTGATACTTAGCTTCTTGCTTGCAGGAGGCACTGGGAGTTTATTACTATCAATTAAGTCTTGGATAGCTTCCTTTAGCTTCCAGCAATTCTCAGTAAGATGGCCCCTAGCTTGATGGTATTTGCAGTGTGCATTGGGATTCCAATTAGCCGTCCTCCTTTCGACTGTTGGATCCCCAAATTGTCCAATAGGAGTTATAAGACCTTTTGCATGAAGACGGTCAAATGCGGTGTCATAACTCATACCAATAGGAGTAAAGTTTCTCCTAAATGGTTTCTTTTGTCCTTGATTATTCATGGCGAGGACTTCATTCAGATTAAAGGTGCTAACATTATTTGAGTGGGTGGTTTTGGAAGAAAAAGGATTGTTGCTCTTCTTTCCTTTCCAGCCACTGTTGGAGTTATTGTTAGCAGCTTTTTGCTTTGCAAGGTCGCCTTCAATATTAATTTCAATGTCATAAACGGCCTTGAAAGTATTCAAGTTGCTTTGGTACTTGAGATGTTGGAATACTTTTCCTAGAGATTCTTTATGAATAATCTCACAGACTCTTTTTCAGTATGCACCTCAATTATCTTAGCGGAAGTTTCCCTCCACTTATTAAAGAAAGAAGTAAAACCTTCATTCTCTTTTTCTTTAAGTATCTCAAGTTCCCTATGATCAGTTTCAATTTGAATATTACATTTATATCTATCAATGAAAGCGTTTACAATAGCATCCCAAGTAGAGGTTTTTTCTTTGTCAAGGGAAAAGAACCATTGTTGACAAACGGTTTCAAGAGATAGAGAAAACAATGAATGAAAGACTTTCCTATCAATCCCCTTAATATTCATTATAGTCTCGAAAGCTCTTAGGTGGAAATAAGGATTGTCTGTTGCCTTGAACCTAGGGATGTCATTGGCATTGAACTTCTGCAGAAGAAGCTCCTTGTCCATTGAGACCCCTTGTGAGCTAATGCCTTAGAATCTATAGTCATTGGAGAGTTTTCTCAAGCTTTCTTGCATGAGCTCCATTTGTTGTTGCTTCATAGGGTCATCGATTTGGAGGGCCATAGCCTTCATCAATTCAGTCATGTTAGCCACGTCCTTCCTAAGTTCGTTGACTTCTTCTTGAGTTGCCATTATCTTCTTAGCTTTTCTTTTCCAACTAATTGGTTTATCAAAAAGTAGTACTTGAACAAAGGTGTTGTCCTTGATTAATCGCCCTTCCTTTCTTGACCAAGCACTGTAAATTAAAACATTTATTTGTTTTAATGACTTGACTCAAATTGACTTTGACTTTATTGGTTTTTTTTTTTTTTTAAAAAAAAGCAAAAATAGGGTGCGTATTTTGAAAATCAAGTAAAGGTTTAAACAAAGGTTCAAACAAGTATGGTTTAATTGGAGGATTAATATCCGACTTACCCCCCTAAAAAAATGACGGAAAACACGCGCATACGAGACTCTCTAGACATGGTCAAAGTGTGACATACATATTGAGTGTGTGCTTTAATAGCGAGTGTGACTGACATGCTTTGACTCTTGTGTGAGACCATAGGACTATGTGCTTAGACTTAATTAAAAACATGACTATTGTCATTAATAAACTGGTTAAACCGATTAAGCAAACTGATTTATTAGACTCGTCGTGAAGACTCAAGCAGAAAACTGGTCTATCGCCGGAGCAATAGGACTGTCGCCAAACGCTAAAGACCAACGCCAGACGACAACATTGTCGCCTGGCGCTAATCACTAGCGCGTGGCGCTACAGCTCAAACTTTTGCGCCATTGCTGGAACATTGGTCTAGGACTGTTTCCAGTATTTTACTCTAAAGGGACAAGCCTAAAGTCGTACTAAGTCAAGTTCGATCAATTTATTTAGACTTTAATCATTTATATTAATTAATTAATTTAGCAAAGTCCTTTTAGTCATTAATTAGTTCATTTAGACTCATTCACAAGTCACAATATTATGCAATGAGTTTGCAACCTAACCATGGCTCTAATTCTCTAAAGTTCAAGGATATGGGTTAGTCAAAGAGGGTCCATGGTTATGAGTCCCGATGCACCGCGCGGAAGCCTTACCTTTGAAAGGGTTGGCGCGAGTGGATGGGACCCCGCGAGTTAAACTCGCTTCCACAGTTTGGTGAATTCAACAAACTCGGATGTACCCTTTGTTGCCAGAAGCGTTCGACTAGTTAGATGGAGCGTGAATTACCAGGGGGTTATGGCCATATGTAGCACACATATGGGTTTCAGAAAAAAGGGAAAAACTCAATCAGGAAGTAAAACCGAGCGAACAGTACTAAAACTAGTCGAAACAAGAAGGTAGATTTCTGGCTCGGTATTGGAAGAACTCGTCGCAAGACTATGGCACTGTCGCCAGGCGACAGAGCCATCGCTTGGCGATGATGCTGTTTTCTCAGCGCTAGTTCTTACATGCCTCAGCTCAGCAGCTTTTTGCTCTTGAATTTTCTAGTTTTTCGCAGCGTTATTTCGATTTTTGTTGTGAAAGATATTTCCCTAATTTCCTACGTGTAAAAATCCTATGTTTTTGACGCATTACGGATGGTCTTTCCAATGCGGATCTTTTTTATGCTTATGCCAATAATGTGAATCAAAATTACGCACATGAAATACTTAGAACTTTTCGAGTCTCATCCACTCATTCTAAATTATAGCAAAAATAAGTTTAAGAATTAAAATAGAAATCCTCCCCAGTGGAGTCGCCAAAAAACTATAGGGAATATTTCAAGCATCCCAAACTTGAGCCCCACTGTGATCATACACATAAGCATGGTGGTGTCCAAAGGGAAGGAAGCTAGAGTAAAAGAGTCGCCAACAAGTTTTAGGAACTTGTAAACTGTTCACAGGGTGAAGGTTACATCCCTTCACGATCCATGAGATTGCTAACTCCATAGTGGTCTGGAACCATGACTGGATATTAGGGGATGAAGGTACAAATCCAACCTAAAAGAGATTGAACCTGCCCTAAAAATAGACCTCTACTTTATTCTTCTCGTATTCATGTGCGCTTTTTGACTAACATACAATCATTAGGTTAACCCTAAACCTGTTCAATCTATGTTGGTTGAATATTAATGCACAAACAAAACTGTTATTGGTGATCACTTGAATTATAATTATATTAGCCCTAAAAAAGATTATTAATTATCTTATTAAGCGTTATTACAAGTGCAAATTTCCTTTAATCCTGCAAGAGAGGGAGTGATCAAGCAATAACAATAATAATATAATATCAAGCAACATAATAACAACAATCATCATCATCATAATAATATTCTCAATAAAGCATAATAAGATTATTAGCAAGATCCTAGGCATGATACTAACAAGATTAATAACAAATCCTAGCATGTCACTAAGCGTTAATGATTAAAGCTTTATCCCTAACATGATAGAAGAAATACGAAGCAACCTAAACATGATACTAGAAAGCAATAAAAGCATCCTAACATGATACTAGGAATAAAAATAATCAAAGCATGATTTCTATATCAAAAGAATAACAAAGTAATTAAATTACTTACTTGGATGCCTCGTAACTCTTTCTAATAACAAAATACACGCGTTAGTAACTTTAAGGAAAATATTAAATCAAACAATTAAATTAAATAATTGAAATAGGATTTGGGACCAAACCCTCAGAAATTATCAACCTTTCACGTCTAGGGTGAAGGCTACTTCGAACTTGGCTAGGTGTGTCTAGAACGAACTAATCTATGTGGAATTTTGTAAGAGGGAAGGTTTAGAAAAAGAATAGAGAGAGAGAAAGCTTCTAGCTTTAGAGAGAGAAAGAATAGAGATTGATGGTTCTCAATGAATCAAAACGGGGAGATACGACCCCTATTCATATAAAAAATAGTCCGAAAACAAATCAAGTCCCATTCGGAATAAAATACCTCCTGTTGCCAACGACAGGAGTTAGCGCCAGACGACAAGCTTAGCGCCAGGCAACAGCTGTTAGCGCCAGGCGACAGCTATTAGCGCTAGGCGACAGACTTGTCGTCTTGCGCTAAGTTAGAAATACAACGCGCTTTGTACGCGGAATCCTCTTCTTAATATGATTAAGCAGCTAATTCCGCGTTAAACAGCCTTAAACTCAGATTTATCAGAAAACACTTATTTTATTCAAAATAAAACTCTTTAAAATATTATTATCAATCCTAATCCCATTAGGATTTAAAAGAACCTTCTAGATTATTCTAGAAGATTAAAATCAATCCTAATAACTTTAGGAATAATAATTAATAGGCCATCCTCTAGATCATTGGGCCACATATAAAATTCATTTCGGGCCAAATTTAGTTTAGGCCATAACTTCCTCATTATTCATCGAAATTGGGCTTATAATATATCGTTGGAAAGCTCTTTTCGAGCCCAATCCAACTACACTATTATTGGACCCTTATCATGGACTAAACTAAATTGGGCTGGCTATTTTCATAAATAGAGTATAGAAAGAAATATTTTCAAAAACAGAAAGAGAGATACTTTAATAAAAACAACCACATCACTAGACATTTCACACTTTCACTTTGTTCGATAATTAAATGACGTGAAAGATATTCATTACTGGGTTTGGTTTTGGGGAGACACATTTGGGTGTCTATAGCTGGAATGTTGCAGCAATGGGAAAGTATATTTGGGACATTGCAAATAAGAATGATAGTTTATGGCTGAAATGGGTGAGTCATCAATACATTAAACGGAAGAATTGGAAGAGAATGGGGTGTCCTGCTCATGTTAGTTGGCAATGGAAGCAAATATGGACGGTGAAAGAGAAGATTAAGCATGGATTCACAAGAAATGTGTGGAATCAGAATCAGAATGGGTACACCGTGTCTAGTGCCTATAGGTGGCTTCAAGTGCAACATTCTGATGTTCCTTGGTGTAAGTGGATCTAGAATAGGTATAATATCCCTAAGCACAGGTTTATAGCTTGGAAAACAACTTGGGGAAGGCTCAGAACTAGAAGAAAACTTAAGAGGATTGGGGTTATTTCTGAGGATACTTGTCTATGTGCTCTGAAACAGTTCAGCATCTGCTATTTGAGTGTGAGTATAGTTAGAAGTTAATTCTTCTGCTGCAGGGTAGAGTTGGAAGACATATGGATTTCAATGATCTGGAGTCTTGCAATAGTTGATGTTGGAAGGCTGCTAATCGTTTTCAAAAGATGGCCTGTCAAAGCTTATGCACTGCCTTAGTGTATTATATTTGGCAGTAGAGAAATAGTGCAGTTTGGGATGGGAAGATTCATAGGCATGATGTAATTGTAAATAGAATTTGTTTTGATGTTTAGCATAGGACTGTATAGCAAGTTAGAAGGTTAAGGGTAGGGATTTTATATGGCTCAAGGGCATTTCCCTAGGGGATTAGTTGCCTCACTGTATGTTGTTTTAGAGTGATTATTAAAATTTTTGCCTTTTCTAAAAAAAAGTCAAACATATTCAAATAAAGCTTTTTGAATAAAATGAAAGACAAAATGCATTCAACGAAGCTAATTGAGTCAAATTGAATTCAAACACATTCAAACAAAGCTTTTTGAATCAAATGAAAGTCAAAACACATTCAACAAATCTAATTGAGTCAAATTAAATTCAAACACATTCAAACACAGCTTTTTGAATCAAATGAAAATCAAATGCATTGAACAAAGCTTTTTTAATCAAATGAAAGTCAATCACATTCAAACAAAGCTTTATGAATCAAATGAAAGTCAAAAACATTCAAACAAATATTTTTGAATCAAACGAAAGTAAAATACATTCCAACAAAGCTATTTGAGTCAAATGAAAGTGAAATCTAGTTAACAAAGCTAAGTGAGTCAAATGAAAGTCAAACACATTCAAATAAATCTTTTTGAATAAAATGAAAGACAAAATGCATTCAACAAAGCTAATTGAGTCAAATTGAATTCAAACACATTCAAACAAAGCTTTTTGAATCAAATGAAAGTCAAATGCAATTAACAAAGCTTTCTGAATCAAATGAAAGTCAACACATTCAAACAAAGCTTTTTGAATTAAATAAAATTCAAATGCATTCAACAAAGCTAATTCAGTCAAATAAAAGTAAAACACATTCAAACATAGCTTTTTGAATCAAATGAAATTCAAATGCATTCAAAAAAGCTAATTGAGTTGAATTAAAGTCAAACACATTCAAACAAAGCTTTTTGAATCAATTGAAATTAAGATGCATTCAACAAAGCTTTTTGAATCAAATAAAGGTCAAACACATTCAAACAAAGCTTTTTGAATCAAATGAAAGTCAAACACATTTAAATAAAGCTTTTTAAATCAAATGAAAGTCAAATGTAGTCAGCAAAGCTTTTTGAATCAAATGAAAGTCAAATGCATTCAACAAAGCTTTTTGAATCAAATGAAAGTCCAACATATTCAAACAAAGATTCTTGTATCAAACGAAAGTCAAACACATTCAAACAAAACTCTTATGAATCAAAAGAAAGTCAAACACATTCCAACAAAGCTATTTGAATGAAATGAAAGTAAAATGTAGTTAACAAAGCTAATTGCGTCAAATGAAAGTCAAACACATTAAAATAAAGCTTTTTTAATCAAATAAAAGTCAAATGCATTCAACAAAGCTAATTCAGTAAAGTGAAAGTCAAACACATTGAAATACAGATTTTTGAATCAAATGAAAGTCAAATGTAGTCAACAAAGGTTTTTGAATCAAGTGAAAGTCAAATGCATTCAACAAAGCTTTTTGAATCAAATGAAAGTCCAACATATTCAAACAAAGATTCTTGTATCAAATGAAAGTCAAACACATTCAAACAAAGCTAGCTTTTATGAATCAAAAGAAAGTCAAACATATTCCAACAAAGTTATTTGAATCAAATGAAATTCTAATGTAGTTAACAAAGCTAATTGAGTCAAATAAAAGTCAAACACATTCAAATAAAGCTTTTTAAATCAAATAAGCGTCAAAATGCATTCAAGAAAGTTAATTTAGTCAAATTGAAGTCAAATATATTCAAAGAAAGCTTTTTGAATCAAAGAAAAGTCAAATGCATTCAACAAAGCTAATTAAGTCAAATGAAAGCCAAACACATTCAAATAAAGCTTTTTGAATCAAATGAAAGTCTAATGCATTCAACAAAACTTTTTGAATTAAATAAAAGTCAAATACATTTAAACAAATCTTTTTGAATCAAATGCAAGTCAAATGCATTCAACAAAGGTAATTAAGTCAAATGAAAGTCAAACTCATTCATATAAAGCTTTTTGAATCAAATGCAAGTTAAATGCATTCAATAAAGCTAATTAAGTCAAATGAAAGTAAAACTCATTCATATAAAGCTTTTTGAATCAAATGAAAGTCAAAATGCATTCAACAAAACTAATTGAGTGAAATTGAAGTCAAACACATTCAAACAAAGCTTTTTGAATCAAATAAAAGTCAAATACATGCAACATAGCTATTTGAATCAAATTAAAGTCAAACACGTTAAAATAATTCTTTTTGAATCAAATGAAAGTCAAAACGCATTCAGCAAAGCTAATTGAGTCAAATTAAATTCAAAAACATTCAAACACAGCTTTTTGAATCAAATGAAAATCAAATGCATTGAACAAAGCTCTTTTAATCAAATGAAAGTCATCAC
Source organism: Chenopodium album (assembly GCF_948465745.1). Taxonomy (NCBI): domain Eukaryota; kingdom Viridiplantae; phylum Streptophyta; class Magnoliopsida; order Caryophyllales; family Amaranthaceae; genus Chenopodium; species Chenopodium album. Next base: position 8,483,105 of record NC_137850.1, on the reverse strand, counting down.
ATTCAAACAAAGCTTTATGAATCAAATGAAAGTAAATAACATTCAAACAAATATTTTTGAATCAAACGAAAGTAAAATACATTCCAACAAAGCTACTTGAGTCAAATGAAAGTGAAATCTAGTTAACAAAGCTAAGTGAGTCAAATGAAAGTCAAACACATTCAAATAAAGCTTTTTAAATCAAATAAAAGTGAAAACGCATTCAACAAAGCTAATTGAGTCAAATGAAAGTACAAAAAATTCAAACAAAGCTTTTTGAATCAAATGAAAGTCAAATGCATTTAACAAAGCTTTTTGAATCAAATGAAAGTCAAATGCATTTAATAAAGCTTTTTGAATTAAATGAAAGTCAAACACATTCAAACAAAACTTTTCGATTCAATTGAAAGTCAAATGCATTCAACAAAGCTCATGTAGTCAAACGAAAGTCAAACACATTCAAATAAAGCTTTTTGAATCAAATGAAAGTAAAAATGCATTGAACAAAGCTAATTGAATCAAACTGAAGTCAAACACATTCAAACAAAGATTTTTAAATCAATGAAAAGTCAAATGCATTCAACAAAGCTAATTAAGTCAAATGAAAGTCAAACACATTCAAATAAAGCTTTTTGAATAATATGAAAGCCAAAATGCATTCAACAAAGCTAATTGAGTCAAATTGAAGTCAAACACATTCAAATACAGCTTTTTGAATCAAATGAAAGTCAAATGCATTTAACAAAGCTTTTTGAATCAAATGAAAGTCAAACATGGTTAAACAAAGCTTTATGAATCAAATAAAATTTAAATGCATTCAACAAAGCTAATTCAGTCAAATGAATGTCAAACACATTCAAACAAAGCTTTTTGAATCAAATGAAATTCAAATGCATTTAACAAAGCTAATGGAGTCAAATGAAAGTCAAACACATTCAAATAAAGCTTTTTAAATCAAATAAGCGTCAAAATGCATTCAAGAAAGTTAATTTAGTCAAATCAAAGTCAAATATATTATAAAAAAGATTTTTGAATCAAAGAAAAGTCAAATGCATTCAACAAAGCTAATTAAGTCAAATGAAAGTCAAACACATTCAAATAAAGATTTTTGAATCAAATGAAAGTCTAATGCATTCAACAAAACCTTTTGAATTAAATAAAAGTCAAATACATTTAAACAAATCTTTTTGAATCAAATGCAAGTCAAATGCATTCAACAAAGGTAATTAAGTCAAATGAAAGTCAAACTCATTCATATAAAGCTTTTTGAATCAAATGCAAGTTAAATGCATTCAATAAAGCTAATTAAGTCAAATGAAAGTAAAACTCATTCATATAAAGCTTTTTGAATCAAATGAAAGTCAAAATGCATTCAACAAAACTAATTGAGTGAAATTAAAGTCAAATACATTCAAACAAAGCTTTTTGAATCAAATAAAAGTCAAATACATGCAACATAGCTATTTGAATCAAATTAAAGTCAAACACGTTAAAATAATGCTTTTTGAATCAAATGAAAGTCAAAACGCATTCAGCAAAGGTAATTGAGTCAAATTAAATTCAAAAACATTCAAACACAGCTTTTTGAATCAAATGAAAATCAAATGCATTGAACAAAGCTTTTTTAATCAAATGAAAGTCATCACATTCAAACAAAGCTTTATGAATCAAATGAAAGTAAAAAACATTCAAACAAATATTTTTGAATCAAACGAAAGTAAAATACATTCCAACAAAGCTACTTGAGTCAAATGAAAGTGAAATCTAGTTAACAAAGCTAAGTGAGTCAAATGAAAGTCAAACACATTCAAATAAAGCTTTTTAAATCAAATAAAAGTGAAAACGCATTCAACAAAGCTAATTGAGTCAAATGAAAGTACAAAAAATTCAAACAAAGCTTTTTGAATCAAATGAAAGTCAAATGCATTTAACAAAGCTTTTTGAATCAAATGAAAGTCAAATGCATTTAATAAAGCTTTTTGAATTAAATGAAAGTCAAACACATTCAAACAAAACTTTTCGATTCAATTGAAAGTCAAATGCATTCAACAAAGCTCATTTAGTCAAACGAAAGTCAAACACATTCAAATAAAGCTTTTTGAATCAAATGAAAGTCAAAATGCATTGAACAAAGCTAATTGAATCAAACTGAAGTCAAACACATTCAAACAAAGATTTTTGAATCAAAGAAAAGTCAAATGCATTCAACAAAGCTAATTAAGTCAAATGAAAGTCAAACACATTCAAATAAAGATTTTTGAATCAAATGAAAGTCTAATGCATTCAACAAAACCTTTTGAATTAAATAAAAGTCAAATACATTTAAACAAATCTTTTTGAATCAAATGCAAGTCAAATGCATTCAACAAAGGTAATTAAGTCAAATGAAAGTCAAACTCATTCATATAAAGCTTTTTGAATCAAATGCAAGTTAAATGCATTCAATAAAGCTAATTAAGTCAAATGAAAGTAAAACTCATTCATATAAAGCTTTTTGAATCAAATGAAAGTCAAAATGCATTCAACAAAACTAATTGAGTGAAATTGAAGTCAAACACATTCAAACAAAGCTTTTTGAATCAAATAAAAGTCAAATACATGCAACATAGCTATTTGAATCAAATTAAAGTCAAACACATTAAAATAATGCTTTTTGAATCAAATGAAAGTCAAAACGCATTCAACAAAGCTAATTGAGTCAAATTAAATTCAAACACATTCAAACACAGCTTTTTGAATAAAATGAAAATCAAATGCATTGAACAAAGCTTTTTTAATCAAATGAAAGTCAATCACATTCAAACAAAGCTTTATGAATCAAATGAAAGTAAAAAACATTCAAACAAATATTTTTGAATCAAACGAAAGTAAAATACATTCCAACAAAGCTACTTGAGTCAAATGAAAGTGAAATCTAGTTAACAAAGCTAAGTGAGTCAAATGAAAGTCAAACACATTCAAATAAAGCTTTTTAAATCAAATAAAAGTGAAAACGCATTCAACAAAGCTAATTGAGTCAAATGAAAGTACAAAAAATTCAAACAAAGCTTTTTGAATCAAATGAAAGTCAAATGCATTTAACAAAGCTTTTTGAATCAAATGAAAGTCAAATGCATTTAATAAAGCTTTTTGAATTAAATGAAAGTCAAACACATTCAAACAAAACTTTTCGATTCAATTGAAAGTCAAATGCATTCAACAAAGCTCATTTAGTCAAACGAAAGTCAAACACATTCAAATAAAGCTTTTTGAATCAAATGAAAGTCAAAATGCATTGAACAAAGCTAATTGAATCAAACTGAAGTCAAACACATTCAAACAAAGATTTTTAAATCAATGAAAAGTCAAATGCATTCAACAAAGCTAATTAAGTCAAATGAAAGTCAAACACATTCAAATAAAGATTTTTGAATCAAATGAAAGTCTAATGCATTCAACAAAACCTTTTGAATTAAATAAAAGTCAAATACATTTAAACAAATCTTTTTGAATCAAATGCAAGTCAAATGCATTCAACAAAGGTAATTAAGTCAAATGAAAGTCAAACTCATTCATATAAAGCTTTTTGAATCAAATGCAAGTTAAATGCATTCAATAAAGCTAATTAAGTCAAATGAAAGTAAAACTCATTCATATAAAGCTTTTTGAATCAAATGAAAGTCAAAATGCATTCAACAAAACTAATTGAGTGAAATTGAAGTCAAACACATTCAAACAAAGCTTTTTGAATCAAATAAAAGTCAAATACATGCAACATAGCTATTTGAATCAAATTAAAGTCAAACACATTAAAATAATGCTTTTTGAATCAAATGAAAGTCAAAACGCATTCAACAAAGCTAATTGAGTCAAATTAAATTCAAACACATTCAAACACAGCTTTTTGAATAAAATGAAAATCAAATGCATTGAACAAAGCTTTTTTAATCAAATGAAAGTCAATCACATTCAAACAAAGCTTTATGAATCAAATGAAAGTAAAAAACATTCAAACAAATATTTTTGAATCAAACGAAAGTAAAATACATTCCAACAAAGCTACTTGAGTCAAATGAAAGTGAAATCTAGTTAACAAAGTTAAGTGAGTCAAATGAAAGTCAAACACATTCAAATAAAGCTTTTTAAATCAAATAAAAGTGAAAACGCATTCAACAAAGCTAATTGAGTCAAATGAAAGTACAAAAAATTCAAACAAAGCTTTTTGAATCAAATGAAAGTCAAATGCATTTAACAAAGCTTTTTGAATCAAATGAAAGTCAAATGCATTTAATAAAGCTTTTTGAATTAAATGAAAGTCAAACACATTCAAACAAAACTTTTCGATTCAATTGAAAGTCAAATGCATTCAACAAAGCTCATTTAGTCAAACGAAAGTCAAACACATTCAAATAAAGCTTTTTGAATCAAATGAAAGTCAAAATGCATTGAACAAAGCTAATTGAATCAAACTGAAGTCAAACACATTCAAACAAAGATTTTTAAATCAATGAAAAGTCAAATGCATTCAACAAAGCTAATTAAGTCAAATGAAAGTCAAACACATTCAAATAAAGCTTTTTGAATAATATGAAAGCCAAAAATGCATTCAACAAAGCTAATTGAGTCAAATTGAAGTCAAACACATTCAAATACAGCTTTTTGAATCAAATGAAAGTCAAATGCATTTAACAAAGCTTTTTGAATCAAATGAAAGTCAAACATGTTTAAACAAAGCTTTTTGAATCAAATAAAATTTAAATGCATTCAACAAAGCTAATTCAGTCAAATGAATGTCAAACACATTCAAACAAAGCTTTTTGAATCAAATGAAATTCAAATGCATTTAACAAAGCTAATGGAGTTAAATTAAAGTCAAACACATTCAAACAAAGCTTTTTGAATAAATTGAAAGTCAGATGCATTCAACAAAGCTTTTTGAATCAAATGAAAGTCAAACACTTTCAAACAAAGCTTTTTTGAATTAAATGAAAGTCAAACACAATTAAATAACGCTTTTTGAATCAAATGAATGTCAATGTAGTCCCTTCCTTGTAAGGGCAGGCCTTTTAGGTTTCTAAACTGTTTGGCTGATCATATGGATTTCATGAATGCAATTAACATAACATGGAAGACTCCTATTCCTTGTTCTGCTATGTATGTTGTTTGGAATAAGCTCAAGTTGGTGAAACAGAATTTGAAAACTCTGAATACTTAGTATTTTGCTTATATTGCTTGGAAAATTGAAACTGCTCAGTCTCATCTTCACTCTATTCAGAACAAATTTCTAAGGATCTTGATAACTCTGCTCTTATTGCTCAGGAAATTGATGCTATTCAGAATGTTAAGCATTGGCTTAACATTTAGGAAAGTATATATCAACATAAGTCTAGAGTTGACTGGGTAAAGCTTGGTGATAGCAATAACCACTACTTCTTCTCTTCAATGAGACAAAAGCAAAATAGAGCCATAATTGATTCTATTTTTTCTGATAGTGTTGATTTATTGAAGACTCCTGCTGATATTGAGAATGAGATTCTCACTTTTTATACGAGTTTGCTTGGCTCTAGGGCTTCTTCTCTCCGTGGTATTGATCTCAGTACTATGAGAAGGGGTAGACAACTCTCTAGAAATGCTCAACAGATTCGTAGCCCCAGTGATAATCTCTGAGATTAACTTGGCTATTAAGAGCATTGATAGTTCTAAGGGTCCTGGTATTGATGGCTTTAACTCCTATTTCTTAAAGAATACTTGGGAGACTATCAAAAGTGATGTCCATAAGGGGGTTCTGAAATTCTTTGACTCTTCTACAATGTTGAAGCAATGGAACTGCACAACTATTACTCTTGTTCCTAAAGTTTATAATCCTTTTTTTGCTAAAGATTTCAGGCCTATTGCATGCTGCACTGTTCTATACAAGATCATCTCTAAAATTCTGACTGCTAGACTGGCTAGAATCTTACATGAAATTGTGGATGCTGCACAAGCTGGTTTTATCCCTGGTAAGCATATAGGAGATAATATTCTCTTAGCCACTGAGCTTATTAAGGGATATGGTAAGAAATTTTTCTCTCCCAGGTGCATGCTTAAAATTGATCTCAAAAAGGCTTATGATTCCTTTGAGTGGTCCTTTCTTAAGAGTGTGATGTCAGAGCTTGGCTTTCCCTCTCAATTTATTTTGTGGATTATGAGCTGCTTGAATTCTGTGTCCTTTTCTTCTTGATTAATGGTATCCCATCTAAACCTTTCTTTGCTAAGAAGGGGCTAAGGCAGGGAGATCCTATGTCTCCTTTCCTCTTTGCAATTGGAATGGAGTATCTTTCAAGATGTTTGTTTGAGTTACACTTGGAGCCAAATTTTAACTATCATCCTAGATGTGAGAAGCTTCAACTTACTCATTTAATGTTTGCTGATGATCTTTCGATGTTTTCAAGGGCTGACATTATCTCTGTCCACATTGCTCTTTCGAGCTTTCATTAAATTCTCCCAAGCTTCTAGCCTTTCTGCCAACTTGGATAAGAGTGAGGTGTATTTTGGTGGCATTGCTCAAACTGATCAAGAGGCTCTAAGGAGTTTGTTAAGGATGTCTCAAGGTTCTATCCCTTTTAGGTAATTTGGTGTATCTCTTTCTTCTAAAAAGCTTGCTATTGCTCAATGTAAGCCTTTGATTGATAAGGTAACTGCTAGAATTCAAGGTTGGGCTGCTAGACTGTTATCTTATGTAGGGAGATTGCAGTTGGTCAAAAGTGTTTTGTTTGGTATCCAAACTTATTGGGCCCAGATCTTTGTCCTGCCTAAGAAAATTGTAAAGGAGATTGAGGCGAAATTCAGAGCTTTCCTTTGGACAGGACAAGCTAATCCTTCTAGAAAATCTCTTGTTGCTTGGTCTCAAGTTTGCCTCCCTAAGGTTAGTGGTGGGTGGAATATGATTTCCTTGCCTGAGTGGAATAAAGCTGCCATTACTAGATTGCTTTGGGACTTAGCTTATAAGGCTGATAACCTTTGGGTTAAGTGGGTCCACATATACTATTTCAAAGGCAAAAACTAGTGGAGTTTGCCTGCTCCTAAAAAAGGCTCTTGGGTTTTGAAGAAGTCCTTGATAGCAGCAGTCTTATTGATGATGCTGGAGGTTGGGATGCTGTTCTTCATCATGGGAAAGTTCAGATCAAGAAAACATACCAGCTCCTTGTTGTGCAAGCTCCTAAAACAGAATGGAGAAGGGTTATATGCAATAACTTGGTGTAGGGAATATTTCAAGCATCCCACACTTGAGCCCCACTGTGATCATACACTTAAGCATGGTGGCGTCCAAAGGGAAGGAAGCTAGAGTAAAGGATTCGCCAACAAGTTTTAGGAACTTGTAAACCGTTCACAGGGTAAAGGTTACACCCCTTAATGATCCAGGAGATCGTTAACTCCAATAGGTCTGGAACCATGACTGGAAGTTCGGGGATGAAGGTAAAAATCCAACCTAAAAGAGATTGAACCTGCCCTAAAAATAGGCCTTACTTTATTCTTCTCGTATTCATGTGCGCTTTCTGACTAACATGCAATCAATAGGTTAACCATGCAATCAATAGGTTAACCCTAAACCTGTTTAATCTATGTTGGTTGAATATATAATGCACGAACAAATCTATTATTGGTGATCACTTGAATTATAATAATATTAGCCTAAACAATATTATTAATTATCTTATTAAGCGTGATTACAAGTATAAATTCCCTTTAAACCTGCAAGAGAGGGTATGATTAAGCAATAACAAATAATAATAAATATCAAGCAACATAACAATCACAATCATCATCATAATAATATTCTCAATAAAGCATAATATTAGCAAGATCCTAGGCATGATACTAACAAGATTAATAACAAACCCTAGCATGTCACTAAACAATAAAGATCAAAGATTTATCCCTAACATGATACTAACATGATATTAGAAAGAATAGGAAGCATCATACATGATATTAGAAAGCAATAAAAGCATCCTAACATGATACTAGGAATCAAAATAATCAAAGCATGCTTTCTATATCAAAATAACAACAATTAAAGCAATTACTTACTTTGATGCCTCGTATCTCTTTCTAATAACAAAATACACTCGTTGGTAACTTTAAGAAAAATAATAAATCAAAACAATTAAATTAAATAATTGAAATAGGGATTAGGGACCAAACCCTCATAAATTATCAACCTTTCATGTCTAGGGCGAAGGCAACTTCGAACTTGGCTAGGTGTGTCTAGAACTAATGTATGAGGAATTTTGTGAAAGGGAAAGGTTTAAAAAAAGAAGAGAGAGAGAGAATTAGAATTAGATTGTTGTGAATGATTGTTGATGATTGATGATGAAAACGGGGAGATAAGACCTGTATTTATATAGAAAAATAGCTCGGAATCAAATCAAGTCCCATTCGGAATAAAATACCTCGTGTCGCCAACGACAGGAGTTAGCGCCAGACGACAGCTTTCAGCGCCAGACGACAGCTGTTAGCGCCAGGCGACAAATTTTTCATCTCGTGCTAAGTCAAAATTAAAATGCGCTTTGTACGCGGAATCATCTTCTTAATACGATTAAGCAACTAATTCCGCGTTAAACAGATTAAAATCATATTTGTGCCAAATCACATATTTTATTCAAAATAAAACTCTTTAAAATATAATTATCAATCCTAATCTCATTAGAATTAAAATGAATCTTCTAGATATTTCTAGAAGATTAAAAACAATCCTAATAACTTTAGGAATAATAATTAATAGGCCCTCCTCTAGATCATTGGGCCACATATAAAAATCATTTCGAGCCCAATTTAGTTTAAGCCATAACTTCCTCATTATTCATCGGAATTGGGTTTATAATATATCGTTGGAAAGCTCTTTTCAAGCCCAATCCAACTACACTATTATTGGACCCTTAACATGGACCAAACTAAATTGGATTGGCTACTTTCATAAATAGAGTAAGAAAAGAAATGTTTTCAAAAACAGAAAGAAAGATATTTTAATAAAAACAACCACATCACTAGACTTTTCACACTTTCACCTCGTTCGATAATCAAATGACGTGAAAGATATTCATCACTGTGTTTGGTTTTGGGGAGACACATTTGGGTGTCTACAGAAGCCCCCACTTTGAATGAGTTTGGAGAAACGTAAGTTTCGAAAAAAAAGTCAAAGTAACGATAGGGACGGAGAATGATTCAGAAATTTCTGCAATCCTAAATCATTCTTGTAACACTGATACCTGCAAACTAGCATTAGTTAAACAGATAAAAGAGTTAAGAAACACGTATCTTGCACCGTCGAGCACACGTCTCTAGAGTAACTGATTTTGTTGTTTGACGATCTTCCTCAGGCTAGGGGACATCGCCTGAAGACTGCTCCGCTTGTAGCTGCCTTCAATTTTCGCTGTGATAGTCTTCCACATCTTAGGGAACACATCGAAGATTGCTCCGCTTGTAGCGATCTTCTGTCGTTTTGTGACCATCTTCCACATCCTAGGGAATATGATCGAAGAAAACTCCGCTTGTAGTCATCTTAGTTTCGCAGCTGTTGATGTTCACTCGTCTCTGAACAATGGAGCTTGAAAGGAATGTCCACGCTTATTTGAACAAAAGAGCTTTGATAGGATGCCCACGCGTCTCTGAGCAAAAGAGCTTTATGATATGTCCACGCGTCTCTGAACAAAAGAGCTTGATAATATGTCCACGCGTCTCTGAACAAAAGAGCTTGAAAGGAATGTCCACGCGTCTCTAAACAAAAGAGCTTTGGTAGGATGCCCAAGCATCTCTGAGCAAAAGAGCTTTATGATATTTCCACGCGTCTCTTAATAAAAGAGCTTTATAGGATGCCCACGCGTCTCTGAGCAAAAGAGCTTTATGATATGTCCACGCGTCTCTGAACAAAAGAGCTTTATAGGATGCCCACGCGTTTCTGAGCAAAAGAGCTTTATGATACTTGAATGTTTGTTGAGATCGTTCGGTTGGCTGCGAATAGGAGCTTTGTCGATTGTATCCTGTACAAATCAAAAGATTGCTAAAAGACTTTGCTGGTGTCTTTAAGGTTGACTTTGTGTGACTTAACGCTATTGCCTGACTCGACGTGTAAATCGATGTACTCAAATCGACTCGTGTGCGTAGACTTAACTCAATGTGATAACACGACATGCCTCAATGTCTACATGATTCGTGTGTGCATAGTGTTGTTATGTGTTTGACTCAAAATGCAGAAAAGAAAAAATTTTCCGTCATTTTTGTGGAGGGTACCGACGTTCGAAGCCCCCACTTTGACTGAGTTTGGAGAAACGCAAGTTTCGAAAACAAAAGTCAAAGTAGCGAAAGGGACGGAGAATGATTTAGAACGTTCTGCAATTCAAAATCATTCTTGTAACGCCAATACCTACAAACTAGTGTTAGTTAAACAGATAAAAGAGTTAAGAAACGCGTATCTTGCACCGTAAAGCACACGTCTCTAGCGTAACTGATTTTTTTTTGACGATCTTCCTCAAGCTAGGGGACATCGCCTGAAGACTGCTCCGCTTATAGCTGCCTTCAATTTCCGCTGTGATAGTCTTCCACATCTTAGGGAACACCATCGAAGATTGCTCCGCTTGTAGCAATCTTCTGTCGTTTTGTGACCATCTTCCACATGCTAGGGAATATGATCGAAGATAACTCCGCTTGTAGTCATCTTCAGTTTCACTGCTATTGATGTTCACTCGTCTCTGAACAATGGAGCTTGAAAGGAATTTCCACGCTTATTTGAAAAAAAGAGCTTTGATAGGATGTCCACGCGTCTCTGAGCAAAAGAGATTTATGATGTGTCCACGCGTATCTGAACAAAAGAGTTTGATAATATGTCCACGCATCTCTGAACAAAAGAGCTTGAAAGGAATGTCCACGCGTCTCTGAACAAAAGAGCTTTGATAGGATGCCCACGTGTCTCTGAGCAAAAGAACTTTATGATATGTCCACGCGTCTCTGAACAAAAGAGCTTTATAGGATGCCCACGCGTCTCTGAGCAAAAGAGCTTTATGATATGTCCACGCGTCTCTGAACAAAGAGCTTTGAATGATATGCCCACGCGTCTCTGAGCAAAAGAGCTTTATGATACTCGAATGTTTGTTGAGATTGTTCGGTTGGCCGCGAACAAGAGCTTTGCTGATTGTATCTTGTAAAAATCAAAAGATTCCCAAAAGACTTTGCTGGTGTGTTTAAGGTTGACTTTGTGTGACTTAATGCTATTGCCTGACTCGACGTGTAACTCGATGTACTCAAATCGACTCGTGTGCGTAGACTTAACTCAATGTGATAACACGACATGACTCAATGTGTACATGACTCGTGTGTGCATTGTGTTGTGATGTGTTTGACTCAAAATGCAGAAAAGCAAAAATTTTCCGTCATTTTTGTGGAGGGTACCGACTTTCTCCCGAAAAAGAACACAAAAAGAATCAAAGTGGGTGTTTGAGTTGCATGTTGAATGAGCTTAGTTTAATGTATGGATTGATGTTGTATCTCATAGTGCAAAGATTAGTTCATCCTAGGCTATCTCAATTGTTGATTCAATGATGAAAGTATTTGGGTAACTTAGGCACGGAGGTTAAGTACTTCATACTTTGTGATGCAATAAGAATTATGATAATGAGTGATCTTGATATGACAAGGCGTGCTTCATCGTTGTGTTAAGATTTCATGACAAAGGGTTCCTATGAGGAGGATTATTTGTCTATGTATCTGTGATGTGTGTGAAAGTGACACTAAAGCTAGGCTGCAAAGACTAAGTGTATGGAAAAAGTGTTTTGAGAATAGTCAAATGATGGTGACTCTTAGGCTAGGTAAGCTAATAATGTAGGGATCAAGCCCCCAAGTCTAGCTCTAAATGGATAGGGATGAGCATTGGAGATCCCTTGATATGATCATGCATGAATGTGAATATGAATATGAATGAATGCATTTTTATTACGGCCGCACCTCGATGTGAGGTTGCCTACGTATCCGTTAGGAATCAGACCAAACGTAGCTTTAGCCGAACCTTGCACAAGTGTGTGTATACCTCAAAGAAGTCTTTGAAGGGTTGTAACGTGGTTAGGCTAAAGGTTAGAGAAGAAAGGTTATAAAGGCTGAAGACCCAAGATAAGCCCCCAAGGTGTGCAATCTTGCATTTGAAATCTTTTTATTCGTACGCTAATTTCCTCACTTTTGAACTCTCTTTTGTTTATATTTTACTCTCTGTCTTTTTTTTTGCTTTTGCATTTTTTTTTGATAAGTGTGGGTGTGGACACCCATTTGTGTCTCCCCAAAACCAAACCCAGTGATGAATACCTTTTGCGTCGAATGATAATCGAATAAAGTGAAAGTGTGAAAGGTCAGGTGTTGCGGTGAGTTTTTATTAAAAATTCTTTCTTTCTGTTTTCGAAAAACAACTCTATTTTATTAAAATAGCCAATCCAGATTAGTTTGGTCCACTACAAGGTTCCAATAATAGTGTAGTTGGATGGGGCATGCAAAGAGCTTTCCAACGATATATTATAAGCCCAATTCCGATGAATAATGAGGAAGTTATGCCAAAATACTGAACTGGGCCCGGTTGATCTTTACATGCAGCCCGATGATCTAGGGGAGGGTCCAATGTTAATTATTATTCCTAAAGTTATTAGAATTAATTATAGTCTTATAGAATTCTCTAGAAGGTTCTCTTAAGTTCTAATAGAATTAGAATTAATAATTATATTTTGATTAGTTTTACTTGGAATAAAATATTATTTTATGAAAGATACGATTTCAGTTTTCATACAGACTTTACAAATCAATTTTTATTGATAAGTGGACTCCGTGTTTGAAAGAGCGTAGGAATCCAGGCTGTCGCCAAACGACTGGCCTGTCGCTACGCGACAAGCCTTGTCGCCACGCGACAGAGCTTGTCACCAAGCGACAAGTTTAGATTTGCGGCGATAGAGTGGAGTTTTAATCCTTATCAAATTCTACCTATTTTCGGACTGTTTTCTTATAAATAGGGTCCTGAACCTCCGTTTTTATTCATCAGGAATGCTCATCTACGATTAACAATCAATATCAATTCTCATCCACAATTAATCTATAATGTAAATTCTCTCTAAGCTCTCATCTCTCTAGCTTTTCACAAACACAACTCCGCATACACGAGATCTAGAAACACCTAGCCGAGTTCGAAGTTGCCTTCGCCCTAGACGTGAAAGGTTATAATTTCTGAGGGTTTGGTTCCAAATCTCTATTTCAGTTATTTGATTTTATTGTTTGATTTTATAGTTTTCCTTGAAGTTACTAACGCGTGTATTTTGTTATTAGAAAGAGGTACGAGGCATCAAAGTATGTAGTCTTATTGCTCTATTCTTGTAGAAAGCATGTTTAAATTTGTTTAATTTCTAGTATCATGTTTAGGATGCTTCCTATTTTCTTTCCTAATATCATGTTAGTATCATGCTAGGGCTAAAGCTTTGATCTTTATTGCTTAGTGATATTCTAGGGTTTGTTATTAATCTTGTTAGTATCATGCCTAGGATCTTGCTATTATATTTAAGCTTTATTATTAACATGATTATAATTGTTATGATTATTTTTAGTATTATCATGTTGCTTAATGTTATATATTATTGTTATTGCTAGATCACACCTTTTATGCGTGTTTGAAGGGAATTGGTACTTGTAATCACGCTTAATAAGATATTTAATAATCCTGTTTAAGGCTAATATGATTATAATTCAAGTGATCGTCAATAATAGTTCTATTTGTGCATTAATAATTCAACCAACATAGATAAACAGGTTTAGGATTAACCTATTGATTGCATGTTAGTCAGAAAGCGCACATGAATACGAGAAGAATAAAGTAGAGGCCTATTTTATTAGGGCAGGTTCAATCTCTTTTAGGTTGGATTTGTACCTTCATCCCCGAACACCAGTCATGGTTCCAGACCTATTGGAGTTGACGATCTCATGGATCGTTAAGGGGTGTAACCTTCACCCTGTGAACGGTTTACAAGTTCCTAAAACTTGTTGGCGACTCTTTTACTCTAGCTTCTTTCCCTTTGGACGCCACCATGCTTAAGTGTATGATCACAGTGGGGCTCAAGTTTGGGATAATGCTTGAAATATTCCCTACAGTTTTTGGCGACTCCACTGGGGAGGATTTCTATTTTAATTCCTAAAATTTATTTTGGCAATGATTTAGAATGAGTGGATGAGACTCGAAAAGTTCTAAGTACTTCATGTGCGTAATTTTGATTATCATTATTGTCATATGCATAAAAAAAGGTCTTCATTGGATAGACCATCCGAAATAATTCAAAAACATAGAATTTTTACAGGTAGGAAACTTGAGAAATATCTTTCACAACTAGAATTGAAATAATACTGCGAAATCTGGAAAATTCTAAGAACGTTGATACCTGCTGAGGCATGTAGGAACTAACGCTTAGAAAACAGGGCTTGTCGCCTGTAAAGTGCTTTTGTCGCCTGGCGACAATTCTGTCGCTTGGCGACAGGGGTACTTTCGCGGCGACAGTCCCTGTAGTCTGGCGCCAAGTTATTCCAATATCGAGCCAGAACTCTGCCTTCTTGTTTTGACCATTTCTAGCACCGTTGGCTCGATTCTACTTCCTGATTGAGTTTTTCTCTCTTTTTTGAAACCCATATGTGTTCTACATATGGACATAACCCTCTGGGGGTTCACGCTCCATCTACCCAATCGAACGCTCCTGGCAACGACGGGTACATCCGAGTTTGTGAATCCACCAAACCGTGGAAACAAGTTTTTTAACTTGCGGGGTCCCATCCATCCGCGCCAACCCTTCCAAAGGTAAGGCTTCGGCGTGGTGCATCCGGACTCATAACCATGAACCCTCTTTGACCAACCCTTATCCTTGAACTTTAGAGAACTAGAGCCATGGTTAGGTTGCAAACTCATTGCATCATATTGTGACTATCTGAACTATTTGTGCATTCTTTGCTTGTGCATACCCTATATGTGCTAACCGTTTGTTTGACTTGTGTTTAAGTCTAAATAAACTAATTAATGACTAAAAAGGACTTTGTCTAACTAATTAATTAATTTGACTAATTAAAGACTAATAAAGCAATCAATCTGACTTAGTACGACTGTAGGCATGTCCCCTTAGAGTAAACTTACTGTAAACAGTCCCACATTAATGTTCCAGCAATGGCGCAGAAGTTTGGGCTGTGGCGCCACAGTTTACTGTTTGTCGCCTGGGGACAAATTTGTCGTTTGGCGACAAGCATCAAACTGTGGCAACATTTCTGTTGTTCCGGCGATAGTCCAGATTCTTACTCGAGTCATCACGACGAGTCTAGTTAAACAGTTTGCTAATCAGTTCGATTATTTTATTAACAAACAGTACCTTTGTT
Source organism: Chenopodium album (assembly GCF_948465745.1). NCBI lineage: Eukaryota > Viridiplantae > Streptophyta > Magnoliopsida > Caryophyllales > Amaranthaceae > Chenopodium > Chenopodium album. Next base: position 8,467,742 of record NC_137850.1, on the reverse strand, counting down.
AAGTCCTTAATTGAGTCTAGTCACATGGTCTAGCCGTATGGTCTTACACAAGAGCCTTAACATGTCACATACACTCACTAGTGTTAGCACACACTTTATATAGTCACCATGACCATGTCTTAGGTTCATGCATGAGTCGGTTTTTTCCATCATTTGAGTAGGGGGTACATTCCATTCCTAATTTTTTCATATCTCTCCATCTCCATCATCTTTCCATTCTCTACATGCTTTCCCCATATCACAATATTCATTCTTCCTACCTTCTTCCATCTATTGCATGTTAAATAGAGTTGAGTAAAATAATTAACAATGAATATCCCTTAATTTCCCTTTCCATAATACTTGGTCAAGGAGAGAAGGATGATTAATCAAAGACAACACCTTTATTCAAGTTCAAATTTTTGATAAGCCAATCGGTCAAAAAAGGAAATCTAAGAAGATAATGGCAAGTCAGGAAGAAGTCAACGAACTCAAGGGACAAGTGGCTAACATGGCTGAAATTTTGAGGAATCTGACTCTCCAAATCAATGACCTTGTAAGACAACAACAAATGGAGCTCATGCAAGAAAGTTTGAGCAGATTATCCAATGACTATAGATTCCAGGGCATTAGCTCACAAGGGGTCTCGGTGGACAAGGATCTTCTTCCGCAGAAGTTCAATGCCAACGACATCCCGAAATTCAAGGCGATGGATAACCCTTATTTTCATTTAAGAGCCTTTGAAACTGTAATGAATATTAAGGGAATAGATAAGAAAGCTTTTCATTCTGTGTTTTCTCTATCTTTAGAAACTGTTTGTCAGCAATGGTACTTTTCTCTTGATAAAGAGAAAACCTCTACTTGGGATACTATTGTAAACGCTTTAATTGATAGATATAAATGTAATATTCAAGTCGAAACCGATTATAGACAACTTGAGATGCTAAGACAAAAAGAGAATGAAGGCTTTACTTCTTTCTTTAATAAGTGGAGGGAAACTTCCGCTAAGATGATTGAGGTGCCCTCCGAAAATGAATCTATGAGGATGTTTATCAAGAACCTTCAAGAGAAGTATTCAAAACATTTAAAGTATCAACATAATTTGAATACTTTCAAGGCCGTCTATGATATCGGTATTGAAATCGAAGATGACCTCGCAAAGCAAAAAGCTACTAACAATAGTAACCACAATGGCTGGAAAGGAAAGGAGAACGACAATCCTTCTTCTTCTGGAAACGCCCACTCTAGTAACAATGTTAGCACCTTTGACAATAACGGTGTCTTAGCTATGGATAATCAAGGATATAAAAAGAAACCCAGGAGAGAGTTCACACCCATTGGAATGACCTACGATGCTATTTTCGATCGTCTCTACGATCGAGGATTAATCAAACCCATTGGCCCTACCAAGGATCCAACGTCAGAAATGCAATCTTCAAGATGGGATCCCAATTCCAATTGCAAGTACCATCAAGGAAATGGTCATACCACCGATGAATGCTACAGGTTTCAAAATCTCATTCAAGATCTCATAGAAGCAAACAAGATCCCATTGCCTCTAGCTAGCGAGAAGACTGGGTGATGTTGAAGCAAACAACACAAGACAAAAGGCGAACGTCAACGACAAGATTTCATGACCTCTTTTTCTATTTCTTTTTCATTTTTTCCTTTTCCCAATAAGTCTAGCATAGGCACCTTTCTTAGATTTATTTTGTAGGTTTTTTTTTTCTTTTTCCGTATAATAAAATAAGCATTTATTTTCTTGCATATGATCATTTCATTACATTGCATTGTAAAAAAAAAAAAAAAAAAAATCCATGTCAGACTAAGCACAAGATATACCAATGATTTGAGGCACCCCTTGTAGCCACATCATATCACCTTTCACCCTTCAAATATGCAATCCTTTTTTGATAAACCACTTTGAGCCTCGTCTAACGATAGACCTTTCATTTTTCAACCCATATATACCTAACCTTGGGATGGGATGGTGTGCAACTTATGCAATTTTCAATTTCATAAAAAGCTTGAGTGACTTCAAAAGATTAAAATGGAAAAATTGAAACAATAAAAGTGTACAAAAGGGCAAGTGTTCCAATGTCTTTGACATGAACATGTCTTTGATATGAACATGTCTCAGATTGCGTTTTTTATCGAGTGCTAGGTACCGTGTCTGAGAAACATGAATGCCAAGTGAGTGATAGACCGCATGATCGGGATTGCCCACACTTATCCAAATAAAAAATGACAAAGCAAAAAAAAAAAGAGAGAACAAAAATATAAAAGAAAAAAGTTCAAAAATGAAAAACCTCAAGCATACAAATATAAAGATCCAAAATCAAGGTTGCACACCTTGGGGGCTTATCTAGGGTGTTGAGCCTTTATCCGCTTCTTCTATAACCTTTAGCCTAACCACGTTACAACCCTCAAAAGACCTCTTCGAGGAATACACATACTTGTGCGAGGTTCGGCTAGAGCTAAGTTCGGCCTGATTCCTAACGGATACGTAGGCAACCTCACAAAGGGGTTCGGCCGTAATAAACATGCATTCATATTCACATTCACACACTCACACAATGATCATATCAAAGGATCTCCTATGCTCATCCCTATCTACTTAGAGCTAGACTTGGGGGCTTGATCCTTACATTATTAGCCTACCCAGCCTAAGAGTCACCACCATTTGACTTTTTTCAATGTATTTTTCCACACACTTAGCCCTTGCAGCCTAACTGTAGTATCACTTTCACACACATCACAGATACATGACCAAATAGTCCTTTCCTTAGGAACCCTTTGTCATGAAATCTTAACACAACATTGAAGCATACTTTGTCATAACAAAATCACTCATCACTCATCATTGCATCACAAAGTACGAAGTGCTTAGCCTCCATGCCTAAGTTACCCAAATACTTTCATCATTGATCAACAATTGAGTCAACATTTGACTAAGCTCATTCAACATGCACCATAAAAAACTTCTTCTTTTTTGTGCCTTTTGTTTTTCAGGAGAAAGTCGGTACCCTCCACAAAAATGACGGAATTTTTTGCTTTTTTTTGCATTTTCGAGTCGCACGATCACGTTACAATGCACACACGAGTCATGTACACATTGAGTCATGTCGTGTTATCGCATCGAGTTAAGTCTACGCACACGAGTCGATTTGAGTACATCAAGTTACACGTCGAGTCAAGCAACACTAAGTCTTAAGTCAACCCTAACTACATGAGCAAAGTCCTATAGTCAAAAATATAAATGCAGGTACATTTCAGTGAGCAAGAACATTCTCGGATATTTTCGAAAAAACCACGAATGAAAACCTGACTTCAGCGTCAGATGACAAGGCTGTCGCCTGGCGACAGAAGAAAAGCGCGGTGCCAGAGTCTTCCAGTAGGCGCTAGTGCGGCGACGCAATGCATGGCCCCATGTTAAATTATGCGGACCTCATACAACAATTTCGGTTCCTTGGTACGCCAGTTAGCCCCTATAAGCAAATTGACATGATTAGTAGTCGGCTCGATTACAATCGCAGTAAGTGATTGACCTGACGACGATCATCTCACTTAGCTTAAGCGCCTAAGCATTGGCTCATTACAAGCACCAAGGCATCGTTTCAAAAGCAAGCACTTATACGACAATTTTTCCAAGATTGGATTGTTATCCCCAACCGACAATATTTCCAAAAGTGGATTGTCGCACATTCTTCTTAAACGACAATTTTTCCAAGATTGGATTGTCATCTCAAATTGACAATGTTTCCAAGCATGGATTGTCGTACTCTTTCTCTATTTGGCAAGTTTTCCAAGTTCGGATTGTCATACATGCATCTAATCCTTGGCAATATTTCCGAGATTGGATTGTCATACACATAGTTCCTTATGGCAAAATTTCCCAAAGAATTGTCGTAGGTCTCTACTCATCATAAATTTAGGAAAAGGTTCCTCAACGTGGATTGTCATTCATTTTAGTAAGTGGCAAATTTTCCCGAAGTGGATTGTCGGTCGACTCTTTTTTGCAAATGTTCCAAGACGCGGATTGTCAATAGTGGCAATATTTTTCTAAAAGGATTGTCGCATAGCGTTGGCAAATTTCCAAGGTGGATTACTTTCAAGAGTTATATTCCAAGATGTGGATTGTCGATCGTAGCAAAGTTCTTATGACAGATTGTTACGAAGCATTGGCAACTTTTCCCAAAATTGGATTTTGGCAAATTTTCCGAGATACGGATAGTCGCTTCATCGTAGCAACATTTCCAAGGATGGATTGTTACGTGGCATTGACAAATTTCCCTAAAGCATCAATAGCAAAATTCAAGCAGCATTAAGGATCGACAGGCGTTGATCTTCGGTAATTTTCTTTGAAATATTATCTCAACAACTAAGGATGGCTTCAGGCGAAGCAATCTTCGATCATGTTCCCTAAGATGTGGAAAACGGTCACAAAGCGGAAGAGGATCGTTTCAAGCGAAGCAATCTTCGATAGTGTTCCCTGGTTTGCAGAAGATTATCACGGCAGAAATTGGAGGCAGTTACAAGCGTAGCAGTCTTCAGGCGGGATGACGTTCTCTAGCTTGTAGAAGGTCGTCAAAACAAAATGAAACAAATCGGTTACTTCAGAGACGTGTGCTCGATGGTGCAAGATACGCGTTTCTTAACTCTTTTATCTGTTTTAACTAACGCTAGTTTGCAGGCATCGGCGTTACAAGAGTGATTTAAGATCGTAGAACGTTCTGAATCATTCTCCGTCCCTATCGCTACTTTGACTTTCGTTTTCGAAACTTGCGTTTCTCCAAACTCAGTCAAAGTGGGGACTTCTGTAGACACCCATTTGTGTCTCCCCAAAATCAAACCCAGTGATGAATACCTTTTGCGTCGAATGATAATCGAATAAAGTGAAAGTGTGAAAGGTCAGGTGTTGCGGTTAGTTTTTATTAAAAATTCTTTCTTTCTGTTTTCGAAAAACAACTCTATTTTATGAAAATAGCCAATCCAGCTTAGTTTGGTCCACGAAAAGGGTCCAATAATAGTGTAGTTGGATGGGGCATGCAAAGAGCTTTCCAACGATATATTATAAGCCCAATTCCGATGAATAATGAGGAAGTTATGGCCAAAATACTGAATTGGGCCCGGTTGATCTTTACATGCAGCCCGATGATATAGGGGAGGACCCAATGTTAATTATTATTCCTAAGGTTATAAGAATTAATTATAGTCTTCTAGAATTCTTTAGAAGGTTCTCTTAAGTTCTAATAGAATTAGAATTAATAATTATATTTTGATTAGTTTTATTTGGAATAAAATATTATTTTATGAAAGATACGATTTCAGTTTTCATACAGACTTTACAAATCAATTTTTATTGATAAGTGGACTCCGTGTTTGAAAGCGCGTAGGAATCCAGGCTGTCGCCAAACGACTGGCCTGTCGCTACGCGACAAGCCTTGTCGCCACGCGACAGAGCTTGTCGCCAAGCGACAAGTTTAGTTTTGCGGCGACAGAGTTGAGTTTTATTCCTTATCAAATTCTACCTATTTTCGGACTGTTTTCTTATAAATGGGGTCCTGAACCTCCGTTTTTATTCATCAGGAGTTCTCATCTACGATCAACAATCAATATCAATTCTCATCCACAATTAATCTATTCTGTAAATTCTCTCTAAGCTTTCATCTCTCTAGCTTTTCACAAACACAATTCCGCATACACGAGATCTAGAAACACCTAGCCGAGTTCGAAGTTGCCTTCGCCCTAGACGTGAAAGGTTATAATTTCTGAGGGTTTGGTCCCAAATCTCTATTTCAGTTATTTGATTTAATTTTTTGATTTTATAGTTTTCCTTGAAGTTACTAACGCGTGTATTTTGTTATTAGAAAGAGGTACGAGGCATCAAAGTATGTAGTCTTATTGCTCTATTCTTGTAGAAAGCATGTTTAAATTTGTTTAATTTCTAGTATCATGTTTAGGATGCTTCCTATTTTCTTTCCTAATATCATGTTAGTATCATGCTAGGGCTAAAGTTTTGATCTTTATTGCTTAGTGACATGCTAGGGTTTGTTATTAATTTTGTTAGTATCATGCCTAGGATCTTGATATTATATTTAAGCTTTATTATTAACATGATTATAATTGTTATGATTATTTTTAGTATTATCATGTTGCTTAATGTTATATATTATTGTTATTTCTTGATCACACCTTTTATGCATGTTTAAAGGGAATTGGTACTTGTAATCACGCTTACTTACCAACGAGCAGCGACTGCCTTACTCCATGACATGATGCACAAGGAAGTTGAAGTCTACGTGGATGATATGATTGTAAAATCAAAAGATCGTCCAAGACATCAAGTAGCCTTAAGAAAATTCTTCGAGAGGCTAAGGAAATACAACATGAGATTGAATCCATCTAAGTGTGCCTTTGGAGTCACCTCAGGAAAACTCTTGGGATATGTCATTAGCTCTGGAGGAATAAAGATAGACATAACCAAGATCAAGATAATCATGTCAATGCCGCCGCCCAAGACCGAAAAGCAAATTCGGGGATTTATTGGCCGTTTGCAATATAGAAGTAGGTTCATATCTAAGTTGACAACAATATGTGAACCAATATTTAAGAAGCTCAAGAAGAATGTGCTAGTGATATGGGACAACGAGTGCCAAAAAGCCTTTGAAAAGATCAAAGCTTATCTCGCTAATCCTCCTGTATTAGCACCAGCACTCCCAGGAATTCCTCTTAGGTTGTACCAAACAGTCACCAAAGAGACAATGGGGGCTATGCTCGCACAAGAAGTAGAAGGAAAAGAGAATGCCATCTACTACCTAAGTAAAAAGATGCTTGAGTATGAAATACGCTACACACCACTTGAGAAATGGTGCCACACATTAGTGTGGGCCACGACCAAGTTAAGACATTACATGCTCGTTCATACGGCCTTTGTAGTATCTTGAATGGATCTACTTAAGTATCTTTTCGAGAAATCTACACTAAATGGGAAAATATCAAGATGGATGGTTAACTTAGCCCAATTTGATGTAAGATTCATGCCCTAAAAGGCCATTAAAGGATCCGTGGTCTCGGACTTCTTAGCGGACTTTTCAATAAAGGATTCGACACCAATGCATGAGAATGATTTTCCAGACGAAGACTTGATGGTCACAGAAGATGATACTTGGACTCTATACTTCGACAGAGCCTCAAACCAAAAGGGATGTGGTGAAGGAGTATTGTTAGTATCACCTAAAGAAGAGCATGTTCCAATCTCCGTAAAGTTAGATTTCGACGTTACCAACAACGCTGCAGAATACAAAGCATGCGTGGTAGGCCTTGAAATAGCATTGGCATTGGGAGTAAAGAAACTTCGAATATTCGAAGATTCTTCTTTGATCATCAACCAAATATCCAAAAGATGGAAAGTAAGGAGTGAAAGCTTGGCCTCTTACCAAACATATTTGGAAACTCTCACAAACCAACTGGAAAAGGTAGAATACGCATATCTACCTAGAGAGGAAAACCAATTTGCTGATGCCTTGGCAAGACTAGCCTCAATGGTTAGAATTCCTACGAAAATTAAGCAAATGCCTTTAAAAATAGAAAAAAGGCATAAACCGGCTTACATTCAAGTTATAGAGGATGATGAAGTGGTCCAAGAAGAAGAAGAAGAAGAAGAACCTTGGTATATAGACGTTCTCAATTATGTCACTAAAGGAGAATATCCACGTACTCCACGCTGACAAAAGAGCAAACCGAGCCTTAAGACTTTGGCTTCCCAATATGTGCTCATAGACAACGAGCTACACAAAAAGGTACCTAACGGTCGAGCTCTTCTATGTGTAGGCAAAAAGGAAGCCCAAAGGGCTATGAGAATAGTCCATGAAGGAGTATGTGGAACCCATGTAAATGGCAAAATGCTCGTCCAAATGATAATGCGCAAAGGGTATTATTAGACTACCATGAATAGGGACTGTCATCAATATGTAAAAAGATGTCCTAAATGCCAAATATACGCTAACTTAAAACATGTTCCTCCATCTCTCCTCTACACCTACACATTGCCATGGCCATTCTCAACATGGGGAATAGATATCATTGGAAAGATTACTCCTCCCGGAACAGGAGGTCATGAATACATCTTAGTAGCAATTGATTACTTCACCAAGTGGGTTAAAGCAGCATCATACGCAAAACTCACTGCAAAACATGTAGCACTCTTTATCGAAAAAAACATTATTTGTCGATATGGAGTCCCACATGAAATGATAAGTGACAATGGAACTCACTTTCAAGCAGAATGTGAAGAATTGCTATAAAAGTATGGCATTCAACATCATCATTCCTCTCCATACAGACCTCCAGCAAATGGTGCAGTTAAGGCAGCTAATAAGAATTTAAAGACTATCATTGAGAAAATGACAGAAAATTAAAAGGATTGGCCTGACAAACTCCACTTTGCTCTTTGGGGTTATTGTACGTCAATTCGCTCATTAACAGGAAATACACCATTTTCCTTGGTTTATGGAATGGATGTCGTACAACCTGTAGAGCTAGAAATACCTTCCCTACGCATCGCGATGGAAAGTAAACTCGATGAAGTCGAATGGACTAGAGCAAGATATGAGGAGCTAATTCTACTCGATGAAAAGCAACTAGAAGCTCTAAATCATACTCAATGCTATCAAATTCGTATGGCTAGACACTTTAACAAGAAGCTCAAGAAAAGAAACATCAAAGTAGGAGACTTGGTGTTAAAAGAATTAAGGAAAAATGTTTTGGATCCAAGAGGCAAATTTAGGCCTAATTGGTCAAGACCATATATTGTCAAAATCATCCTATCAGGAGGTGCCACAAAGCTAACTGATATGGATGGCAATGAATTCTCAAACATGACAAATCTTGACCAACTTAAGAATTACTACCCGTAATTACATGAGTAGGACACTCAAGAAAGCTACGTTTGGCCTGATTCCTTAGGAAAGGATACGTAGGCAACCCTTTACAGGGTGAGGCCACTTTAATTTTTACAAATCTCGCATCCCAGCATCGGCGAACTAACGCAGGACAATCGGCGCACAGAATCTAAGTCCAGTGCAGCACAGAAAGCTTGTCACCCAACGACAGCACCCAGCGCATGGCGACATTAACAGCGTCCGTCGACAAACTCAAAATTGTAGCGCCAGTCTTTCTGCGATAATCTGGGCGAATTTCGGTGTATTTCGGAAATTTTCGACTTCTGTACTCGAATAATTTTGGGAAAATAATTCAAGTCGTTTTCATTGCTTTAATAAAAATTTAAATGTAAACAGAAGTCTTGAATTCTACTCTATCACCTAGGCGTTCCTTAGCAGGAATTTTCTTATCTCCCAGACGATTCTTCACATTGGTCTTATTTTGAACTTTGTTCTTGTCCTTTTTAGATCTACCAAGTATCCAATGCTTCACATCCTTAGAAAAAGAAGGTGGAATCTTTTGGGTAATGACTTCCCACAAAGGCCTAGCACACTAATAGTTGTCAAATCTCTCGATGTCTTGTGAAACAGGACACTCATAAGGGCGACGAAGATCACCAGAGGGAATAGTATGAGCAAGGCCATATTGTCTTTTTACCCTAGAGGGGTAATAAAAAGTCAACTTCATCAAACTAGGAAGACGACAAAAAGGTTGATTTTTGACACTAACCATCTTCTCAATTTTCCACCAAGGAACGACCCACTTGATGGCAAAATCACAAGATTCAAAAATTTTGCTCCATTCCCGGCGGCCCATCTTTATGGAAAAGCGTTTCTTCCGCCTTACAAAGCAATTTGGTGTATATTTGTCAACATTATCAGGAGGGCTAATTAATTCTACCCTCTCCATTAGCCACATCTACAAAAATTCAATGCAAATAATTAGTATTACTATACAAAAATATATATTTTTTATTTCTGTAATTAAACATATTATTTTTCTACCTGTAATAAAATTGGAGAGCCTCAAAGAGGTGCTTTTGGACTTTTCTTTAATTCATCTAAACTAAGCATAGTTTCTCCAACAATTAGTGGCATTGGATTTCTCCCTGATTCAATTTGCTCCATGACAAATATTAAAATTGCTTGACCCTCATGAATATTACCACTAGCGAGAAGATATTGGCTAAACATGCAAAAGAAGAAGGCTCTTTTCCTATAAACACGAAAAGATTCAGAGTGTGGCCTATCAAAATAATAATGTGCAAATTCTTTCAAATTAACAACATTCCCATGCACAATATTTTTTAAGTCCCTATCCCTAAGGTTAAGGAAACGCTCAAAAGCTTTATAATAATATTCACTCACTTTGGGAATTACTGCAAGATCTAAAGAAGAGAAGCCTAGAACGGCACCAAATTCTTCCGGTAAAGGACTAATTTCATCATAGCCTAGCCTAATGCAATGAGTATCTAGATACCAATATTCCAAGGCGGTATGAACAAAATCTATGTCAATATCTACCCCCTTAATGCCATAAATACCCCCGAAGTGGAAGAAGTCAAGTTCTTTCCTCTCCTTAGCGGTCAAAGACCGACACCACTCACGAGTAAAATAACTAAAGCTCTTAGATATGATTGCTTGATGAGGAACTAAGGCTATAACTATTTTTATCTGTTTGAAGTATATAGAAATCGGCAGATTAGTGGGCTATTTATGCACAAAATTGGTACAATTTGAATCCCGAAAGGATTCGGAGAAAAAAGGTCTAGCGCCATGCGACAGACACAGCGCCAGACGACAAAGATTGTCGCATGGCAACAAGGCCTGTCGCATCGCGACAGAGAGGCGGTCCGACGCCAGCCTCACGCTCTATGTAAACCGCATTTTTTCCGACTATGACTCGATTTTGTACTACGAATTTAAGGTTCTTACCTACTTTTTCAGAGCCTTATCCACTCAAATTAAAATACAACATTACCTCAAACACTTTTTAAATTAATTTGAGCTTAATTAATTTTGGGCTTCTTTGGTCAAAGTTTATTTTATTTTTCATTTTTTATTTTGGGGGAGAAAGTCGGATACCCTCCATTCATAATAAAAATAACGGAAATTTTGCGCAAAATTAGTCACAATTTTTCACACACTCACATGCAAATAAAATGAAAAATAAAATATGTAAAGGATAAAATAAGAATAATAAGTAATAGTTTGTATATACAATGTGTCTAACATAGAAGTCGTATAAATACAAATTGGCAAAGTCCTCAAAAGTCAATAAATAAAAATACAGGTACAACTACGGTGCCGGAGGACGCAGATGAGGAGGAACTCCCAAAGAGTCAAAGAACAGTGTAGTCCGTGGGGTATGCTCCTCACTAGCTCCAAGATCATTAATGGTCGGGATCGACAAAGTAGAGCCAGCCCACCAAGGCTCACCCTGATGCTGAACCTCCAATGGTTGAGGCTGCTGCGACGACGAGCCAACCTCGTACGTCCCACCACCCACTATAGGAGCCGATGTCACACCTCCTTGGCCTGTCGGCCTAGCAGTTGCACCCTCAGATGAAGAGTCCCAACCCACCAATCTCTCGGTAGGAGCCGCCTCCGTCCGACCACCCTGGCTCCCAAAAGAAGTACGGCGACGTCTCGAGCCAGACTCGGATCTTTCTCTCCTAACCTCAGGTCTCGTCCGAGTACGTGGCGGAGGAATAGGCTGCCCCTGCAAAAATAAATCAAGTCAGGCAAGGGAAATAAACAAATAAAACATAAGATAAAGAAAAAGAGATACCTCTGTAGCAACGTCATCACGACGACAGGGGGCTCGGTCCCTCAGTTTCACAAGCTGATAACGAAAGGCATCCATACCTTTCGCCATCCTCGCTACCACCTCGCGAGAAAACTATCAAGAGACAAAATCGGTAACAATAAAAATATACATGCGGATAAAACAGTAAGCAGATGACTCACCCAGGTCTGATGTCGAGGTATCGACTGCTCTATGAAACGATGCTCCAAAGGAGCCAGAGGGATCATCTCCTCAATCAGGTCGTACATCCCCTGGTATGTAATAGATACCGGCGGAGGCTCAAACTCTGCAGTCGCAACCTAGAAAAATAAATCCAAGTAATTAAGATCTACTTGGGGGCTATCCAAAAGACAAATACAGGAAATGAGAGATATACCTCCGCCTCCTTTGACAAAACGGGCGACGGAGCCAAAAACGACAGCAAATCCTCCCCATAGCTCTGCTCCGCACGGGCATGACTCCGCCAATGTGTACCTGCTAGCGACCTACTCGCCAAAGTCTTCAGTCTCGTCTGGTCAAACATGTGTCGAGGAGGGCGAGCAGGAACGACGAAAGCCTCTAAGGAGTGCTGAATAGCTACTCTCTCACCTAAATACACTACAGCGTCGTACGTCCCCTAAAAGTACCGAGCTGAGTAGTGTACTACACAGCAAGCGTAGGAATGTCCAAATCGGCCCACGGCCGAAACTCTACAGCAGGCTCCTACAAAACGCATGTTCATAAGATAAGATCCTACTAAAGGGTAATAAAAGACAAGTATCAAAAGAACATACCGAGAGGATCAACTCTCGAACGCGGGCAGTAGTAGTCTGGTGGTTGAGACGGCCTCCCCAATAGGCAGCAACGGGGATCTCGCGAGGCGAAGGTCTCGACGAAGCAAGAGACAAGAAATACTCTTAGAAGCAGACCTACAAAGATAAAGAAGTATCAACAGATGCTAATACAAATCTAGAGCTAACTTTAGTAAAGAAAATAAAGTATACCTCTACGAGTCTCCAAAAGTTAGAAAGCGTGATATCCTCCTCAAAGGTGCTATGGCGACAAGAGAGTCGCAATCCAAGCAGGAAATCCGCATAGGCCAAGCTGGCCCAATCATATGATCCGACCATATGAAGGTCGCGAAGAGCAGGCAGGTAGTAGAGCAAGACTTGACTACCCTTGTCGAGAGAAAAGGTCCTTGACAATAGAATAAGAGCAAAGATGCGCACCCGCTGCTCTAGGGTGGTCGCACCATCCTGGAAAGCTGCCGCAAGCGTGGATCGACGAATACATTGAGAACTGATCTACGTCGGCTTGGCCTCGCTACGAGCTCGGATAGCAATAGGACCTAACAACTCCTCTACCATTGTAGAGTAGGGGTAATAGTCATCTCACCCTAGGGGAAGTGAAAGGTGTTGGTGATGTCCTAGAAGAACTCCACCAAAGCTCGAACCATATAGCGGCTCGACGCAAAAGAATATAGAGCATGAGTAGCTCGAAACAAGGGAGTCAAGCCACAAGACTCCCACAATCTGCGCATATCGTCATGGTCACGGAAGTAGGTGTCGTACAAGGTGCCAATGGTATCGTTGCCCGAACCATGGCAACGAACTCTCCCGCCACGGATCCCGAGCCGAACGCACTCTGAGATATGGAACTCAGTCGCGAAATACAGAGTGCGCTCATCCCACTCTAGGAACTCCCCTAGATTAGAGGAAGTCCCCACGCCTGCCTTGATAGGCTCGTCCTCCCAGTGAGCCTCACGGGATTGAGAGCCAAAGTCGCGTTGTCTAGCCATGCTATATTATGCAGAATAACAGTAAATTAAAGGTTCTATAGTATTTAAGGTTCACCTAGCCGCATGATACTATGTTCATCAAAATAGAGTACGTAGTACTAAAACAGAGCATAATTTCAATTTGAGCATAAATAGCATTTTTCAGTAATTAAACAATTTCTTGCAATACTATGACAAATATTGTGACAAATTGGACAAGATTAGCTAGCAAAAAATATGAAGAACGAGCCACATTGTTCTCACGAACTCAAAGGGCTCAACAATGGCAATTTGCTCGTTTCTCCACCAAATTGAGTCAAACAAGTCTCAAAACACTCCCAAGGCAATATACAAGCATAATCAAGCAATTTCGTGGCATAAAAATCAACAAAAGAAGCAAATTAAGCAAGTTGAGTTTCGAATTCCCCAAAAATTCGTGAGCAAAGACATGCAAAATTCAGCAAAACAAAAGTGAGTTTGAAGAAAAATTACATAGATCGGGAAAATAGATGAGATAAGCTTCGATTTGCAATAAACTTGAACGAATTCGGTTGAGAAACGAAGGAGAATGAGCAAGTTGAATCTTCGAGCGGAATCGAGTACACGAACAGCAGCAACAGCGAAAATGGAGAAGAAAAGGGTTTTTATTTCAAAAACCCGACTCTGTCGCCAAAAGGAAAAATTGTCGCCTGGCGCCCAAAGCAAAATTGCAGCGACAGCATGCTCTAGCGCGTGCATTTGCGGCGACAAGATACGTGGCCCCATAAATGATTATGCGGACCTCATACAGCAATTTCGGGTTCCTTGGTACGCCAGTTAGCCCCTATAAGTAAATTAACATGATTAAGTATTCGGCTCGATTACAATCGCAGTAAGTGATCGACCTGACTAATGATCGTTTCACTTAGCTTAAAGCGCCTAAGTATTAGCTCATCGCAAGAATTGAAGTAATGGTTCACAAAGAAGCACAAGCACCAAGGTACCGGCTCATTCACAAAACGCGCCGAGGTACTGGCACAGCAGCAATTTTAGCGAAGCATTTATACAGCAAAAGATTCAAGCAAGCATTGAGGATCAACAAGCGATGGTCTTCGGTAACGTTCCTCGGAAGATTATCACAATAAATTGAAGATAGCTACAAGCAGCGGTCTTCGACGATGTCCCGAGGTATAGAGGAGATTGTCTATAGCGGGGAAGCAATGCCGTGGCGAGGTACTGCCACAACCTTGGAGATGACGAGGTACAGTCACCTTCGAGGATTTCCCAAGGTACTGTGGAGGATTGTCACAAGCAGTTGAAGATGGTTACAAGCAAAGGTCTTCGGCGATGGCGTTCACGAGGCACTGTGGAAGTCGTCACAACGAAATTCAGCAACAAAATCGGTTACCCTAGTGGTGTGTACTCGACGGTGCAAGATACACGTTTCCTAACACTTTTATCTGTTTAACTAACGCTAGTTTGCAGGTATCGGCGTTATAAGAATGATTTAGGGTCGTAGAACGCTTTAAATCATTCTCCGTCCCTATCGCTGCTTTAAGTTTTGTTTTCGAAATATGCGTTTCTCCAAACTCAGTCAAAGTGGGGGCTTCTGTAGACACCCAAATGTGTCTCCCCAAAACCAAACCCAATGATGAATACTTTTCACGTCATTTGATTATTAAATGAAGTGAAAGTGTGAAAAGTCTAGTGATGCGGTTGTTTTTATTAAAAACTCCTTCGTCCTGTTTTCGAAAATATGCTCTATTTATGAAAATAGCCAGTCCAATTTAGTTTGGCCCATGATAAGGGTCCAATAATAGTGTAGTTGGATTGGGCTCGAAAAGAGCTTTCCAACGATATGTTATAAGCCCAATTCCGATGAATAATGAGGAAGTTATGGCCAAAATACTAAATTGGGCCCGAAATGGTTTTTATATGCGGCCCAATGATCTAGAGGAGGGCCTATTATTAATTATCATTCCTAAAGCTATTAAGATTGACTTTAGTCTTCTAGAATAATCTAGAAGGTTCTTTTAAATGCTAATAGAATTAGGATTGATAATAATATTTTAAAGAGTTTTATTTGGAATAAAATAAGTGTTTTATGAAAATCCGATTTTAATTGATAGACGCGGAGTTTACTGCTTAATCATATTAAGAAGAGGATTCTGCGTGCAAAGCGCGTTTATTTTCTTAATTAGCGTGAGAAGACAAGCCTGTCGCCAAATGACAAGGCCTGTCGCCTAGCGCTGGACCCTGTCGTCTGGCGCTGGCTCCTGTCGTTCGCGACAGGAGGTTTTTTATTCCGAATGGAACTCGATTTCTTCTCTATCGGTTTCCGGACTATTTTTCTATAAATAAGGTCCTTGACCCCTGTTTTCAAATCACCCACAATCCACAACCATCATAATTCTCTCTCTTCTCTCTCTTTAAGCAATAGCTTATTCTTTCTCCCTCTTGCTTTCTAAACTAGCTTTTCCACAAACATCATACCGCACTCATTAGTTCTAGACACACCTAGCCAAGTTCTAAGTTGCCTTCGCCCTTGACGTGAAAGGTTGATACTTTCTAAGGGTTTGGACCCCAAATCCAATTTCTAAACTCTTTACTTCTTTAATTTAATTCTTTGATTTATTATTTTATTGAAGTTTACTAACGCGTGAATTTTGTAATTAGAAAGAGGTACGAGGCATCAAAGTGAGTAATTTTATTACTCTATTCTTCAGAAAGCATGTTTAGATTTATTTAATTCCTAGTATCATGTTAAGATGTTTTTATTGCTTTCTAGTATCATGTTTAGGGTGCTTACTATTTCTTCTATCATGTTAATATCATGTTAGGGCCAAAGCTTTGATCTTTAATATTGAGTGACATGCTAGGGTTTGTTATTAATAATGTTAGTATCATGCCTAGGATCTTGCTATTATTATTAAGCTTTATGAATGAAATTATGATTATGATGATTATTTATGGTGTCTATAATTTATTATCATGTTGCTTGATATATATTATTGTTATTACTTGATCACGCCTTTTCTGCAGGTTTAAAGGGAATTTGTGCTTGAAATCACGCCTAATAAGATAATTAATAATTTGGTTTAGGCTAATATGATTTTAATTCAAGTGATCGCCAATAATAGATTTATTTGTGCATTAATATCAACCAACATAGATTAAACTGGTTTAGGGTTAACCTAATGATTGCATGTTAGTCAGAAAGCGCACATGAATATAAGAAGAATATAGTAGAGGCCTATTTATAGGGCGGGTTCTTTCTCTTTTAGATTGGATTCGTACCTTTATCCCCGAATATCCAGTCATGGTTCCAGACCACTATGAAGTTAGCAATTTTATGGATCGTGAAGGGGTGTAACCTTCACTCTGTGAACGGTTTACAAGTTCCTAAAACTTGTTGGCGACTCTTTTGCTCTTGTTTCTTTCCCTTTGGACGCCACCATGCTTAAGTATATGATCACAGTGGGGTTTAAGTTTGGGATGCCTGAAATTATTCCCTACAGAAGGATAAGATAAAAATTTCAATAAGATGATGGTTGAAATTTATGAAAGAGTTACATATGTTGTGCTTTGCTGCTTGGGCATTGCTACTAACTAAAAATTATATTGGGTTTTTCTAAGCTATGCCCCCCAAATTCTTCGTTTCTAAGTTGTACCCATGCTTTTTCAAAGTTATAAGCTGTGCCCTCCACCTCACGATATTTTATCAACAATACCCTTTGACAGTCATATCGATTAACGAAAGTTAAGTTATTTTATCAACAATGGTGTCGTGGCGTTATTAATTTGACACGTGTCCCATTCTAATTGGTTTAACACTTTAAAAAATTTTAAAAATCAGAAAATAAAATAATAAAAAAGGTTATTTTTAACGTCAAAGGTAATTGTTAAAAAAATAAGTGAGGTTGAGGGCACAGCTTAGACATTTGAAAAAGCATGGGCACAGCTTAGAAACCGAAAAAGTTTAGGGGCATAACTTAGAAAAATCCAATTATATTCTACTCCGTAACTATTCTTAGTTTTACCTACTACATTTTCATATACAAGTTGCATATATCTAGCTTCACTATGCACAAGGTTCTGCAAAATTTTTAAAATGATAGTCCATATGTATTTTCTAGCCTAAGAGCATTTTTAGGGAACTTATTAGCAGAGTATTTGCCCTTTCTTGATCTAAAATCAGCAAAATAGTTTTGAAATCTAGATTATTACATAATTAATTGGTAATTTGTTGTTTTGAGTTTGGTATATTGACTTCATTTCTAGAAATCCTAGGTTTTTGAACAGCTATTAACTCAAGGTACAGTCTTCTCTATCATTTTATACTAATGATTCAATAAAAAAAAATAATAATAATAATAATAATAAATAAATAAATAAATAAATAAAATTTTAACTTAAAATTCTTGCATATTGAAATTATGAAAGACTTACTGTATATATGTTGTGTTTAGCTGATTGGCAATTGTTGTTGTTAGTTGGCTGTAGAAACCCGTTCTCTATTATGTTGTATGTTATATTGTTCATATAAGGCGATTGATTTGTCTCTGCTTTTATGTGGTACGGTATCTCCACTCCCTCATATTTAATTCTCTATCAATGAGACAAGTATACATACACTTGGCATTCCTAGGTGCTAATAAACTTTTGCTGCACTCTATATTCATTCTATGTCAATAGGTGAATATGTATTTGGGTAATTTGTAAATGAATTCAATGATGCCTTAATAATTTGTACATACTAATGTAATGCATATTTGATGCTTTGATATCGGAATGCTCAATTTTGTTTTATTCAATTGGAAGATCTTTACTTGCATAGACAAGAACTTGAGACTACAATACACTATTTGGCAAAAATCATTAATATCTAAAAATATGTATGTCACATTCTGATTTTGTGCTTTAACAAAAATCATTTATATGTTATTTGCAGATAATGCATCAAAGGGAAGTTGTTCCATCAGCTCTAAGATATCAAACTCACATTGGAGAAAAGCTGCAAAATGTATTACTGTAAAAGATAGTCTTCAATTTTTTTTTATTTTTATTTTGTAAAGTAAACATGTTACAGTAGATACATTATATTATTTTTAATTTTGATTTGTATGTATGTGGTTAAAACATCAATGTTAGACAATTTTATTATAAATATTATTAATGTATGTTATCATCTTTTATCTTATTACTAGTATATATATATATATATATATATATATATATATATATATATATATATATATATATATATTAATGATAAAATTATTTTAATATTTATACTTTTTTTTAATTTATTGAGAATAATCTCGACGCTTTTCTATGTCAATGTGAATTCCCGCAAATTAAATATTTTCTACCGCAAAAAATATACAAACGCCATAAAGTGTCGAAATTCTCCAAAATGACGTCATAATGTGTTAAGATTCTCGACCCTTTAAAGCGACGCATATTGATACTGGACGCTAAAAAGCGTCAAAGTTCTCGACGCTTTTAAGCGTCGAAAATTCTCAACGCTTTACCAAAGTGTCGAGAATTTATTTTTTGACGCTTTTTAGCGTCGAAAATGCAGCAAAAAAGTGTAGAAAAACAGCGGTATTTGTAGTAGTGATATTTTTCTATCTTTTAGTTTTTGATGCCGCTTGTATTTAATAATTCTCTTTTGCCGAATGCAGGCTATGCGGCGGGTAAAGGACCTGTAGGGGCCGTTTAAAGAGAAAACCAAGGAGGTAAAGGCTGCAAACGCCCGGTCCGCCTCTTCTCTAGATACGGCTGCTTATGAGGTTTCTCAAAATGAATATCTGACCATTGACATACTGTATTCCCAGGCGGTCGCCAAACTGCAGGTCAAGCAAGATCTCGACGCAGCTAAGAGGCGGGTCATCGAGCTAGAGAAAGAGGTGAAAAGCCTTAAGGCCAAGCTCGGGCCCCTCTAGGATCTGGACCAAGAGGCGGAGGGCCTTTGTGGTAGAGTCAACAAGCTGCTTACAAGACTGCAAAACCAGGAAACCCAACTCCGAGACAAGTATCAGTCAAGGGCCGAGGAGGAGAAGGAGATCTTGGTGAAGCAAATGATGGACGACAATGACTCTATCATGCGGGCGGCTTGGGAGTTTCTCTTCCCTAGCAAAGACTTTGAAGAATGGAGGACTTCATTTGAGTCGGCCTCTTCCGAGTTTAATGCCAAGCTTCTGCAAGAGGCTGAGGAAGCGGTTGCAGAGGGTGAAGAGGAGGAGGAGTCCGACTCTGGTAAAGGGTCGTCTTCCGGGGGGTCTGATCAGGAGGAGGAGCCAGATGAAGGAGTTTAATGAGTCATTTTGACGTTCTAAGTTGCTAAGTCTTATAGACTTAGCTTATCTTGAGAGATATAATTTATCCGTCTGTATTGCCCTAGGGCAATAGCAGGCGGTAATAGCGTAGCCTCTAAAATGAAATAGTAGCCGCCCTCCTCCTGTATCAGAACAGTTGGAAAACTTATGTTTTTAGATTTTCAAATTAGATTAAGTCAAACAGCTGCGAGCATTGTCTTAATTAGACAGTCGGTAGGGCCGTTTGTTTTTAGGTTTATAGAACAATGTACCACCCAAATGGGAGATGCTCTCTTCGACGAATTCACCCGAATGGGCATCGCCGATTGTCGTACTCATGTTGGAGCAGACGGTCATACTCATGTTGGAGCAAACGGCAGTTGTTAAAGTATATCCGGCCATCGGCCTCGTTAGTTCGTTTTAAAACGAACGTTTAGCCACTAAGTCATTAGAGACTTAGTTTTACATTTAAATTACACATTCAACATATACAAGGCTCATGATGAACTACTATGTATCTCGTTATTAATCTTTTAAGAAAATACTTACCTCTATAGCAGTATTATCCCTTTTCTTTTGATTGTTCAGTTGGCTAGGGTTGGTGCTGATAACGTGTTATAAAATACATGAAATTAGAGGAAGAGTAAAAAGGAAGATGTAGAAAGTTATCTTCATTGTCCATATCCAAACTTTATTAGGCCATGCCATACATATATATACATGTGAGTACTAGTAACTTCTCAAAGAAAATGTAAGGACATCATTATGTGAAGGATTATGGTAGTAAAAACATATATAAGGGGGTTACAAAGGAAGTAAAAGTATAAGGGGGGTTACATAGGAAGTAATAAAGTTAGGGAGTTACAAAGATATAATGGACATACATAACTCTATTTCATAACAATAATTTGATTTAGAATACTACAAATATAAGTGCAAAGTATAACCATTTATCAAGATAATAACATAATAAGTTCGAAATTCTAAGCGTACATGCAAACTTTCAATCTTATTAAGCGTCTTATCCACACATCAAAATTGTCCCTTTTAGGCGAGAATAAAACGATTCCAAGATCCAAAGAATCAACAAGTGATTAAGATGCTTTGGCTTGTCTTAATACTTATTATTCTAAGGTAAGCAAATCCCTTGCTAATAGCTCTAAGCTATTCTTGATTCGATAATACGTCGCATCTAATGCTTTAATGACGATTTTTCTCCATTGTCACGACATCTAAGGACTCCTTACTGATATCGTTGAGTCTAACCAAAATCAACGTGTATATGATGTCTTGCTTTGGCAAACCCATCAACATACCTTACGTTCCTAGGAAAGTAGTGATTCCTCGCTTTGGCGTAGCCCATCACTATTCTCATTAGTTCGGTAAGTGTTATTTTTGAATGACAGATTTAATTCAATATTCTAAGAGACTTAGGGTTTCTATGTTGGCTAATATATTTCTCTTGTTCGCTGATATGAATATTTTGTTGACTGATATGTTCCTTTTAATGTCTTATATGCGTTATTTATTAGCTAATATAATTAACAACATACTCTCTTCTCTTTCTTTCAAATGTATCAGCCAACCCAAAATGCTCAAAATCAAATATTTCCTTCTTCTTCTACTTTGTTCTTCACGCCACCCCTCAACCACCTCCTTCGTTCCTCACGCCACCCCTCAGTCATCTCCTTCGCTCCAGCAGCCACGACCTGCATCAACTCCAGCACCGGGACCTACACCAACTCCACCTCCGCGACCTGCGGTTGCATCTCCCGCGCGACCTGCACCAACTCTGGCAGCCGCGACCTGCAATTGCGTCTCCCATGTGACCTGCACCACTGAATCGCGGCCGCAATTATCCGCACAAAACCTGCATCCCACAACAAAGCTTGCATCGGTCTGTGCAATGGTTCTAAAGGAATTACCTTTATAGGACGATGACTTTCGGTTTTCATGAAATTAAAATGTCTAGGATATTAATCAATTATTATGCCCAGATACTTAATCAATAATGCCTAGGTACTTAATAAATTATTTAATGAAATGCTCGATTGGAGTGATTCCAATTTTGATTCCAAATTTTAAGACTCAGTAATAACCAATTCCAAGTCCAAAATTTTGACCGGGTATCCGGTTCGTTACCCCTAGTTCACCCCTTAACTCCTCATGCTTTGCTTCAATGATTATGTATAATTCATAAAACATCTTAATTATAAAATAAATTCTTAAAAAGAGCTTTAACATCTTACCCATGATCGTCTTCTATAATTTTGCAAATTTCAGAAAACCTTTCTCATTTTGACCCCTTTTCATTCTCTTAATCCGTTTCTTACTCGTCTTTTATGGTTTTGCATAATTTATAAAATATTTAATTGTCTATTTTCACGTAATATTATTTTCATGAAACAAACTATACTCTAATAATATATTTTTATTTGTAAAGATGGTCATTATTGTCTTGAAAATCCTATTAAAATGGTTTTAAGTGTTTTTTATCGCTCTTTCTCTCAATTTTGGACTTTGCTACCTAATAGTACAAATCAAACCTTATTATGCTAATATTATAGTCGTGAAATTGCTTTTCAATTGAAATATAAAAGGCTTTATTGAATCTAAAAAGGAAAATCAAAAGGGGCTACAGAGAACCCAAAAAGGTCGTCTAAGCATCTTTGGGGTTTTGGTTAAATTAAGAAACAATAAAGTGTCAATGATATAAGACTGTCACTATATTTCGCTATTGCGTATCAATTGTCTATGAGCGTGGCGTTCGAAGTGTGTTGATATGGGAAATCAAGCTAAGAAGTTCTTAATATTTTTCAGCAATAATAGAGGTGAAAAATTATGTTAATATCTTTGAGTAGTATGTAACTTAGATTGTTGTAAACAGAAGATTAAAAAGTCAATTCCTACTTATCTCTCTTTCCACTTTCACCTTTTATCATTTTTCTCAAAATTTTCTCCATCTCCTCTTCCCTCATCGTTGTCTTGTATCCTCTCTCTCATATTTCTACTTTCTTGTTCCCACTTTCTCCCTTAGCTCCTTCTAACTCTTGTTTTATGGGTGGAACATTCTAATAATCCTAATCTTCCCTACCCTCTCATTTACTTTGTTAAGTAGTCATATTTTTCATCTTGAGTCTTGAGTTTATCTTGTGATAGTTTGAGGCAATCATAAGATGAAATACACGAGCACTTAACATAAAACTCTTTAATTTTGAGTTTTGCAAATTTTCTTCATGTAGTTTTTTTTTTTATCTTTGAAATTTTTTAGGGTTTTACAAATTTTGATCAATTCCTAATTGATCCCCTTCTCCCTTTCTTCTTTACACCCCCCTTCTTAAAGTTATCTGTATCATTATTATTTTTTTCTATTTTGTTCCTCTAGCTCCCACCTTCTTAATCCCTCTTCTTTCCCTTAACTTTTTTATAATCATATTTCAACTCCTCTTTATCTTTTTTTTTTTTTTTTTTTTTTTTTTTTTTTTTTTTTACTTTTTTATCACTCTAGCTTCTACCTTCTTATTCATTATAAATCCCTTTAATTTTTTTTTTGGTTTGAAAAATTTAGTAATCCTAATTCTAATTACCCTCTAATCCCTACATTTTCCTTGTTTGATAAGCTCCTCTAAAGTGATTATTACTTCTTCATCATTTCACTATATATATGGTGTCTTAATATAGACCCCTCACTCTCTCTATTTCTTTCTCTCCCCTTTTATATATGAATTTCCAAATTTTATAGGCAATTCCTACTTGTATATATACCCCCTCTGTAAAGTAAGTTTCTCCCAAAAGCCTCAAGTATTAATAATTAAGTTTATATTTTTTAAATTACTTATAATTGTATAAAGGTTGAGTACTTTATATTTTACTTCAAAAGTTGAGTATATTAGTTGTAATATTTTTAGGCACAATTGATTTATGGTTTAATTTATCGAACTATTGTATGTTTTTCTATTTTGCACAAAAGGATATTTAGCATTTGATTTACTTCCTTTGTTTCTTATTTTATATTTCTTTTCTCTTCTTTTTCATGTTTTTTTTTTAATCTTTCTACTTTTATTCTATTTTTCTAACGAAAATTTTTCATATACTTCCTCCGTTTTATAGTGTTAATTTCATTTGAAAGAGCATGTGTTAATTTCTTTCTATGAATAAGAATAAATTAAACATAGTTGTATGAGATCTAATTTAATTTGTGTACATTATCAATGTCTAATTTTATATTTTTCCTAGTGTGAGATTAAAGATATTTGCAATAAAAAATTTACATCGATATATGACTAACATATAAAACAAAGGAAGCAACTCTTTTATGCCCTACCATATTGTAAGTTTATCTACTATTGAAGAGCACTTGATGAAAAGTGTTAATTATTTAATTGTATTTTGGATTAACGATAATGTGTGAAAAGCTATAAAAGTAAAAAGTGAGATTCATATCTTTTTTTAAATAAAGGGCATGTTCTAATTTACTAAGCTGAACTGAGCTGAACTGATCTGAGCTGAATTGAATTGTTTATCAGAGAAGAAAAATTAGAAACTGAACTTAACTGAATTAAATTGACCTGAAATTAAGCTAAAGAGCACAGGCCCTAAGCTTTGAAAATTATATTGTATTGATGATACCTATGTAACTTTTTTTTTCCTTATTTTAATAATATTTTATAACTTCAATTAAAATAAAGTTACAATAAATTTAATTAATTACATATTTTATAGTGAAATTTAAATTAAATTAATTACTACTTCCACTTTAAGAAAATAAAACTCACTACTATTTAATTATAGGGATACAATGTAACATCTTTTATACTAATGTCAAAGAATGTAACTTTTTTTTCACTTGAAAATTGATACGATCTTTCTCATGCATAGCACAAGCCTTCTTTAATGAGCAACAATATAACAAGCACAACTGTTTTGGGTAATTTTACCCATGCCACGTGGGCAAATCATGTCCTGACAAGTGTTATACTCTAGTTGGTCGAAATTAGACCAGTGTTCATTTGACACGTGTCCTTCCTAGGACTTGGGAGAAAAATGCGGCGTTCAAGGGCCTAAATCCCGAAAATGTCGTAATACGGTGCAGCCTAATAGAATTAGGTCAGAGTAACCTAATCTGGGGCACGTTTCCCAATGACCCTATAAGTAGAGGTGGCCAGTGGGCCGAGTTAGACCCAGCCCACCCTGACGCGCACGGCTAGTGGGTCAAATGGGTCCAGCCCGGATCCGACGCAGCACAACCTGGCACAACCCGTCTGCAAAGGTGGTTGTGTCGTGGGTCTAAAAATTATAGCCCAACCCATTTTGACCCACGTGATTTGGCCTAACTCGTTCAACCCACTTCGACCCACATGATTCGACCCACCCAACCTACGAACCCACCCAATTCGACCCATCACGCACGACCCACCCAACCCACCAACCCGCACAACCCACCAGCCCACCCAACCCACCAACCCGCATAACCCACCAGCCCACCCGACCCACCAACCCGCATAACCCGCCCAACCTACCAACCCAACCCGCCTAACCCACCTAATCCAACAAACGGCTACTTTGTGTCTTTGTTTAAAAATTCAAAGCTAACAAGTCTATGAAATCCTAAACTAACGACTACTAACGGTAACTTTTACTAGCTAGTTTGTTTTTTTTTTTTTTTTTTTTTTGAAAGAAGGCTAGTATTTTTTTTTAATTGTAAGACCATCCCTTCAATTTTTCCTATAAATACCAATTCCATTTCACTCAAATTTCCACACAACTCAAGCTTTCTTTCTCTCTTACTCAAAAATTAGTTGTTCTCAAAATCTCAAGTGTTATTTAGTGTTATATAGAGTTTATTTTTGTTAAAAAAAATCTCCTTAATATTATTATTAGTATTCTTAAAAACAATTTCTCAAAAAAAAAAAAAAGTCTTAAAAATTCTTCTCTATATTATAGTTAGTAATCATTAAAAAAAAAGGGTTCAAGAGGAGGAATGGGAGGGAATCAAAGTGGTGGTCGAAGTGGTGGCCTAAGGAGTGGTGGTGCAAATTTTTCGTATGAAATTAATGCAGAAAATTTAAACCAATTTGTCAATGAATATGGAGATTATGGTTTAGGAGATGGGCAAAATATTCAAACGTCTCCACCACAACATTTCTCCCACCAATCATCAAATTCAACTATGCCACCTCCATCGCAACCAACATCACAACCAACATCTCAACCTTCATCTCAAGGTAATTTCTAATTTAATTTTTATTGTTATGAATAATTTTTTTTAAAAAAACTATTGTTAATGATTATAAAGTTAGTTTAGTTTCCAATTTTCTATAATTTATAATCACCATGAAAAATGCGTTTAAATTATTATAATTAAAATATTTTAAATTTTAAAGTGCATTTTCATAAATAGTGTTAAAAATTAATTTCAATAATTTGATTTATGAAAGGTGATGGCGATGAAAGTAAAGGTCGAGCTATGACTTCTTGGGTGTGGAAACATTTTGAACGAGTTGAAGTTACACCCCCGGGATGGCAACCCGGTCAACCAAGGAGGTTCACGTGTACATGCCTAGTTTGCAAGGCGCTAGGTGAAGATGTCAAGCCATATAATTGGAAAACGAGAGATGGAACCGGAACCTTGACTAGGCATTTGCAAAATAAACACGACTTGTTCGAAAATGGCCCCCGTCATTCGGGGGGTGGGATGGCCATCCAAACACAATTGGGTGGATACATGAGCCATCTACCAGGCGGAGGTACACCTTTCATTTATAATAAAGATAGAATGATTGATGAAATGAGTACTTTAGTTATTGCTAATGAATACCCTTTTAGTTACGGTGAAAATGCAAATGTTGAGCATTTTAATAAAGTTGCATTACAACCTGCATTTACTCGTGTCCCCCGAAATACCCTAAGACGTTATACACAAACTGTAATCCCCCGTATTTTTAAATATTTTATAAATGAAAATTTATTTTATTTATAATATTTATTTGTATTTTTCCGGATTTTATTTTAAAAAGTTTCAAATTATTAATTTGGGTCGAAAATTATTTTAGTACAAATTATTTTATGAGCTTTCATTCTACAATCTATGCTATACAATCAAAGCCTAGTCCATTTCATTTACCTAATTGGCCCATTAATTTTATGAGGCCCAATACTCCTACTTACCCTACAACTCTCTTCCCAATAAATACCCCATACATCCCCAAAATTTTCCCCACACAAAAGGTTAGTCTTATTTTCTCCTTTGTTTTATTAATTTGTGTAATTATAATTATTGATTTATGGGTTTTGATTTTATTGTTTGAAATTAATTGAATTAGTATCAAATTGTATTTTGATGATTAAACTTTATAATTTCAGATTTTATAAGTTTTTACGAACAATTGATTTAGGGCTTTTATAGTAATGATGTTTGAAATTTTGGTGATTATAACTACTGATTAGTTTAACTTAATCCCAGAATATTTTGAACACGTAACTTCGTGTTTTAATTCTTAGATTTCCATTCGTTAATATTAATCCCGTTTTAATTTCGATTAGATTCTGAACTCATCCGATTTTGATAAAAAAAGTAGTGTTTTCCATGTGGAAACAATGTTTTAAGAAAGAATCACTACCTTTGGTAGTGTGCACCACTCTCTCGTGGCCAAATTCAACCTCTAAATATGATTTTTGGGCAGTTTTTGATTTTTAACGAAGTTTTTTTTATGCTTTAAATTTTATCCTTGAGTTTTAAAGGGTTTTTGATTAGTTTAAAATGCTGGAATTTTATTTAAAGTAGTATAATTGTGATTTTAATGAAAGGCTGTGATTACCCATTAAAAAGGAGTTTAATTAGGGGTTTTTTTTAATTATTTTCAGATTTTTTTAAAGTAGTCTAAAGTAAATTTAAGTTGCTGGAAATTTGGTTGAGTATTAATTTATTGTTATTGGTTGTATTCTAGGAAGTAATTATTCCCTAGGAGACTTTTGAGTGATTAAAAATGGCACAAAGGATTGTTTATACGAGGTACGTACATGTCTACTTCGTTATAAGTAGTATCATGTTTAGGTACCAAAAAGAAAGAACTTAGTTTCATGTTTAGAGAACACTTGGATGGAAATTGTTTGGTTATACATTTAATTAATTCATGTGCTTATGTTTATGAGACATGTTTTGGTGAATTGATTATGTTGGTATGGAATTATGGATGCAAGCATGTTGAATTATATTGGATTAATTGTTTGTATGGAATATTGATACAAGCATATTTGTTTTTATTGGATTGGTTTATTAACCACATTTGGATTATTGAAGGATTGGAATTGAATGGTTTGAGTGGAATAAATTTATTAATTATTTCACAAGGTTATTATTATTTTATTTATTACTCAAGCATGACTTGTTAGTATGTTGAGTAAAAGTGGATCAAGCCGAAATGGCTAGGTGGGTTGACTATGTTCAACAATTTTGGATAATTTGGAAGTTTAAAGGAATTAAAGGTCAATTTGTGATGTGATCACCATTGTCCTAAATAAGATTAAAAGTGAATTGATGTATGATTGTTATGTATGGTTTACTTGAATGAGTCGGCTATTAATTAAAATTGTAATCACGTAAAGTGAAATAAGGATGAGCAATAAAACTCTGGAAAGTGTGCACTTCTAGAGTATTGACAATTATGGGTTAGGGTACACGGTGGTAGCCCGTGGCTTTTCGAGGCTTGTTTGATCAACATGTACTCTTCTCCTTCGGTATTTACATTTTTATTTTATAATGAAGTTAGATGGGATCCTAGACTAACTTTGTGAGAATGGAGTCGCGCCCATTCTTGCATTGTGCTAAACTTTTATTATTTGGTACCAAAATGATTTGGTGGGTTGGACAACCTCGTCTATTGCTTACTCCAAATTAAATTAATCAAACTAAATATTAAGAGTCAAGTGTTTGGAACTGGTTACTAAGTATGTTGAGTCAATTTAATTGTTTAAGTGTGGAGTCTTGATTAATGAATTCGTTTTGTATGTTTATTTACTTTAATTAATTGAGCATGTTAGGTTTTGTACGTTGTAGCTTGTATGTACTCAGCTTTGTTGATTGTGTGCTTTGTGTGTGTTTTCTTTTGGTTATGGCCTTCGCCTTTCAATGACCCTGTGATGATCCAATTATTACATTTGTATTATTGGGGAGCAGTATTGCACAGGTTAGCTTGATGATGTGAGGTTCGGGGATTTGACATACGCATTGTCAAGGGATTGGTGTGATTGAGAATATTCGTTCTTTGTGTTGAACTTATCTATGTTTTACTATTTCAATTATGTTTTGGGATTTTAAATATTAGTTTGGTTTAATAAGGGCCTTTATGGTTCCAATTTGTAAGCTTTGACTTATTGGTTTTCTAAATTATATTATTTTAAGATTTAAGTTGGATTTCCGCTGCAACACTTTGATAAAGCCTTAACGTTTTAACACGTGACGGTAACATGCCAATGGTTCTTCTCTATTTTTTTTATTTAAATTAATTGGTTTGGAAAAGGGAGAATTATTGGGGTGTTACACAAACTTATTATTATAAGTATAAGAGTGGTTTGATTGAATTATTTCGTAATTTTGATGGTCGTGTTAGTTTTACAAGTGATACATGGACTTCTAGTATGGGCAAACCTTTTCTTTGCATTACTGCTCATTGGGTGGATGATGATTGGTTTATTCAAAAATGTATACTATGTTTTCAAGCTATGGAAGAAAGGCATACCGGTTTTAACATCAAAGTTCGTATTTTGGATTGTTTAAAAGAATTCTACTTGAATAATAAAGTTTTTTCTTTGTCTCTTGATAATGCAACTGCAAACACAAAGTGTATTGACTATTTGAAAAATGACTCCGAGTTGCATTTATTGTTGGGTGGTAGTCTCTTGCATGTTAGATGTTGTGCTCATATTTTGAATTTGTCTGTTCAAGAGGGTCTCGCTGAGTTGCAACCTTGCTAAACCCAATTAGAACAGTTATAAAATGGATTAGGATAACTCAGTTAGTTAGAAGAAAGTACATAACTATGTGTAAAGAGAGAGGTCTTAAGAAAAGACAATGGTCTATTGATACCCATACCCGTTGGAATTCTACTTTCAATTTGTTGAATGATGCTATAAAGTATCGTGATATTTTGACCCAACTTTACAATGAGACTCGTGTTGATCCTATTGAGTTAATAACCGAAAGTCAATGGACTAATGCTTCTATTTTTTGTGATGTTTTAAATGCTTTTGATAGTGCAACTCATATTTTCTCTTATATCTATGAGCCTAACATTCATTTAGTCGTAATTGAGTATGTTAAAGTTGTTCACACAATCGAAGAGCATATGAAGATTGATGAACTTCGTCCGGTTCTTGATAGCATGAAACGTAAGTGGCATACTTATTTTCAGTGAAGTTCCAATTATCTACGGAATTGCTACTATTCTTGACCCCGGTGTCAAAGCTGAAGGTTTGGAAAATCTTTTAGAATTTTATTATACAAGTTTAGGTATCGATTATGATGTTAATGAATATATTAACAAATGTAAATCTATTTTGGGAGACCTTTATGATCATTATGCATCTAATTATGGTTTTGATTTAGCTACACCAACTAATACTAGTACTTCCGATTCTAGATCTGGTTTTCTTGATAAAGTTATGAAAAAAACACAAAGCATCTACATCATTCTCATCATCATCTTCTTCAACACTTGCTATTAATGATTATTTGTCATATCAACATGAGACCAACAACAGCTTTCAAATTATAAAATGGTGGCAAGAACATCAATAAAGTTTTCCTATATTGGCGAGAATTGCAAAAGATATACTTGCAGTTCCCGCTTCATCTGTTGCTTCCGAGTCTGCTTTTAGTGCAGGTAGAAGAGTGTTAGATGAAAAAAGATCTCGCTTAACTCCGGAAAGCATTCAAATTTGTGTTTGTAAGAAAGATTGGGATCAAGCTGAAAGAAGAACTCAAGGTTTAAAGCAAGACGAAGACGATGAAGATGATCCTGTGAAGATATTGGAGTCGTCAACGGATGATGCAGCTTCTGGGGATGATGATGCAACAAACATGGGTGGCTAGAAAAGGCTTAATCAAGTACGCTAAGAACTACGTAGGCTTTGATTCTTTCGGGATACGTAGGCAACTTATTTTTCGAAAATTAGAATTTAATTGCAAAATTAAATTTTAATTTTCTAAAGATAGGTCCAAGCCCCCCCCCCCCCCCAAAAAAAATTCCAAAATAAGTACAATATAAGAACTACGTTGACTTTGATTCCTTATTTTGTGATATAAGGATACGTAGGCATCTTAATTAAGAGTAAGCCATCAAATTGTTAGTTTTTGTAAAAATTAAAACACCGTCTAACCCACGAACCCACCCGACCCTAACACACGAACCCACCCGACCCTAACACACTAACCTAACTCAACCCAAACCCACCTAACCCACCCCTCGACCCACCCTAACCCACTAACCCACCTCGACCCACCCTAACCCACGAACCCAGCTCGACCCACCCATGACCCATTTAACCCACGAACCCAGCTTGACCCACCTACGACCCGTCTAACCCACGAACCTAACCATGGTGTGTCCAACTTCTCCGACCAACCCACGACCCAGCCCACCCTACCTTACGTGTGTCGTGTCGTGTGTCATGAAACCCCAACCCGCGACCCACCTAACCCTAACCCAGCTCGCACGACTCGCGCAGTGGACACCTCTACCTATAAGTAGGGAGATTCCCCCCATTGGGGCATCTACAATTAATTACAGCATACCCCACATTCTCTTACATCAGAGAGCACTTGATCTCGGAATCCGAGAAGATTTCATTTCATTTTCCGCACCTTCTCCTACTCATATTCAAGTACTAACTTGACCGTCGGAGGCGGAGCTCCCATCACCCGGAGTCTCCATTGTTTTGCAGGTACATGCCGCGTGTAACCAGTCTTTGAGCCGTAACTCTCCCGAGGGACAAAAACACCCAAAAAATTTGGCGCCGTCTGTGGGGAGAGTACCTCAAGGATGGTTTAAGAGTCTGTAACGCCTCCTGACCTTACGATTAATCAGCCGGGGGTCGTTACGGACCACGAGGATAATGATCCCCAGGTCGAAACATACATGGCCAAAGATGGCTCACTCAAAGGCGCATCCGTCCCAGAGACACTCTGAAACGGGGTGAAAGCCAGGCGGGTACAAGCAGGCCCCTTGGTCAGCCGGAAGGGGAAACCCAGATGGCAAGCGGATCCGCCCCAGTCACCAGGGACGAACTCATGAAATTCATGACTAGTTTCAAGGGTGAAATCAAGGATTTGATCACCAAAAGCAAGGCTGGCTCAAGCAAGGGTTAGTTGGCAAAGAAGACTCCTCAGGAGAGGAGGAAGCCAGTCAGGGACAGGCAGCCAACTCCACATCCAAAGGACAAGGAAGCCGCGACCCTTGACTGGTCCAAGATTCTTCTGCCCTAGAAGGTTCCAAGAAATCCCTGCCGGGAGGATCAACCGGTGGGTAACAAAAAATCTACCCCTGACGCTCGGCAAATCATCGAGCGCAGGAGAAGTCAGCAGCTGTCTGAGTTAGCCTCTACTTCGAGCTTTCCAAACTGCTTCAAAAACACATCTGTAGGGAATATTCAATCCTTGCATGAGAGCCATACAAGCGGTAGTACCTGTAATACCCCGTATTTTTATACGTATTTTCCTAAATTAATTAATTAATTATTATTTTCTAAAAAGGGTATTTTAGTAATTTAACTTACTATTTAAATCTTGGAGCCAAAACGATATTTGAATTTTGGCGCCAAAAGTATTTTAAAAACAAATTATTATTTTGGATAAGATTTATTATCCATTTATCCTATTTTAAAAACCGGATTATTTATATATTTTGGATATGTTAATTAAGGAAAAAGCTATATTTTATTATTATTTTAATAAGTCCGAAAATCCCATTTATTTGGCTAATAAATTTCGGATTTTCCTAAGAGAAAATCTGATTTTATTAGTTAAATTATTTGGTGAATATTTGGTATTTTATTATTTAATTATTTATTACAATAAATATTATTTACACAATTATTTTAATTCCTTAAAACTAGAAAAATAATTTCCTAAAGTACTAAATAGGAGGGCCGAAAATATGAGCTTAGGAAAGCTCAAAAATTTCAGCCATCCCATGTAGATTTTGGGAAAAATATTTTTGGTAAATTGTATTTTTAATTATCTCCTTAAAATCTCATATTTTCCTTAAATCTAATTCTCCGTCTTTTTAGTATCCAATCATTATATTTTCTTGCCATCTATTTTTCTTAATTATTCCCCAAGTAATTCCAATTTCCTTAATATTTTTCATGAGAATCATACCTTCCATATTCAATTATACACAATCTCTTCAATATCAAAACTTTCCTTAAATCTTTACTCACTTCTCCAAGTAATCCCTTAAACCCTACTTACCATAATTCTTCCCAAATTCTCTTACCATAATTCTTGCATGAGCTAGCCTATAAATACCCCTCCATACCTCTCACATTCTTCACACCAATTCTCTTCTTTTCTTCTCCTCTTTTTACACAAATCATCCCGTTTATCTTTGAAGCCAATTTTCGGGCACTTCTGGTCAGTTTTTGGGGTATTGCTGTTTCACAGAAGATTGTTCCTCTCGAAACATCCTTGAGGTTAGGCTCAAGAATCACCCAATTCGGAGTTATATCGAAGGAGTTATAGCCTCTGCAAGTTCTGCCTATTCTTTCCAACGAAAATCCAATTCTTCTCTTTTCCTTGGTTTCTTATCTTTTCTCTTTCTCTTCTCTTATTCAATTATTATTATTATTATTATGGGGGATTTATAAAAATTATTATGAGTAGTTTTAATTATATAAATTAGATTTTTAATGATGTTTATGAAAATTAATTTAAAAGGTTCATGTACATATAGTTGGGGGTTTTTAATTTCATTGTTGTGATTATTTGTTAACCTTATATTAGTTAAGGTTATATTTATTTGTAGGGTGTTTTTGATCAAGCTACTTGAGAGTTCTTTTGAAGTGTTTTCGGCTAAGCAAGGATCAAGGTACGTTAGGTGGCTAGATACCTTGAAAGTTATCGATTTGAATGAGCATGTTTGAATGATTTTATGGTGATTGAATTAAATTGATTTGAATTATGATTTATGAAATAAATTATGTTTGGAGGTATTGATTTTAATATTTGTTTTAATAAAAGTATATTGAATGATTGATTTTTAAATCATGTTTTGAATTACTTATCATGTTTAAATAAAGGATTTGATTTTAAAAGGTTTGTTGAATTAAATAAAAGGTTTTTCAAGGAAAAGTTATTGATTTTGAAAAGTTATTAATATGAGATTTTATTCTCAAGTATCTATTTAAAAGGTTTTGATTTTGAAAGTATGTGGAATTATTAAAAAGGAGTTAGAATTATATTGAAATTTATTGGATATTAAAAGGATTTATTGAACAATTGAATCATTATTATTAATGCTTTATAAGCATGTTGGTAATCCCACTATGCGGATTTGGTTTATTGATAAGGCCTTGGAATTTGTATGACCGGGTCTTTCCTCAAAAATAGCCTTGTAACATAAGGAGACTAGCTTGGGGGGTGTGCACACTTGGGAGAGGAATTGGTTAAATTGGTTTAATTGGTTTTAAAATAATTGGAATTGGTTTTATTGATTATTGGGATTTGAATATTGAGAATTGGTTTTGAATCATGAGTTTGGAATTATTGGAATTGATTTCAAAAGCATGTTTGCAAATAAATTGAATTTAATTATCTTGCACTTACCGTACTTAGCATATTTGCTAACCCGTACTTCTTATTTGTTTTGGTTCGCCCTGTTTACTGTAATGGTAAGCAGTGTTATTTCAGGTGGAGATAATAAATTGATGCATTGGAGTCCCGGGATTTGGTTTCACTAAGTTAGGAATCGTGGTCTTTGTATCTATTTTTGAGTACTCATAACATTAGTTTCTATTCATAGTTATTATTAATAAAGGAGAGTTTTGAAGTTTCCGTTACAAAGTATTGTTTTGTTAGTAAGTTAAGTAGCCTTGCGTAATCACCAACCCTTAGGACCACCTCATCCCTACTCCAACCTCATGCACATGCAGGGGTTGGAGGATGCTATGTGGTGTCGGTGATTTCCGGCTACATTGAAAGGCATTGCCCAACAATGGTTTGGCAACTTGCTAGCCGAATGCATTGATAGCTTCATGAAGCTTGCCTTCCTGTTTGCCTCCAACTTCTCTATGAACATCCCAGCCAAGAAAAAAAGTCTGACTTGAGCACCATCCGACAGAGAGATAGAGAAGGACTTCGCTCCTATGTCAAGCGGTTCAACCTGGTGATAATTCAAATCCAGGAGCTGTCTGACGAGGTAGCATATACAGACTTCTTCAAGGGTCTGAAGGACGGGTCGACCTTTAAGTTCGACCTTGTCCGAAAGAGGGTTTTCACCCTTCAAGAGGTGTTGACAGAGGCGGAGAGCTTTATTCAAGCCACCGACCTCTACTCGTCCAGCCATCAGTCGGACTCCGAGAAGTCCGACAAGCAAAAAGATGGTTGATCTGCTCAGCCGGCTCAGAAAGCTGAAGAGAGCAAAAAGAGAAAAGAAGTTTGGGCGGTTGAGGAACCTGACCAGCCGTCCAAGAAGAAGAAGAAAGAATTCAAACCGTATGTCTCACGGTATGAATTCAATAAAGACTGTTACACCATCTTTACAAAGGTGAAGGACCAGCTGACCATTGAGAAGCCGAATCCTATGAAGAGTTCCGTTCAGTTGCGGAACACGAATAAATTCTGCCACTTCCATCAGGAAGTGGGCCATGACACCAACAACTGCTATAGTCTCAAGCAGACGTTGGACCGTCCGGCTGACAAGGGATTGCTAAAGTCCTATGTCTTGAAGTCCAAAGCGGTTTCTAAGACGAGTCTGGGGCAGTCGTAAAAAACTGTCCAGCCTACTAGTAGCTCGGATACCGACAAGGACCCGGTCTACACTATAGCAGGTGGATTCGCATGCGGTGGCCCGACCATTCAGGGCACCAAGGAGCATCTAAAGAGGATGATCCATTCAGTTGATGATGGACAGGCGTCCTCTAGTGGAACATTCCCAGACGCCCTCATCACTGAGAAGGACTGGGGCAAAGTTCGCCGACCGCATGACGACCCAGTCGTCATTGAATGCAAGGTCGCCAATCAGCTGGTCGGCCGGATCCTAATAGACACGGGTAGCTCCTCTGATCTCATCAACTACAAGTGTCTGTCCTGGCTTAATTACAAGCGGGACAGCCTGCGCGGCGTCTCCCATCCATTAGTTAGCTTTGGCGGAGGGGTCGTGCACCCAGTCAGACAAATCGATATACCCATCCGGCTGAGGGAGAAGGGAAAAGGGCGACACATGGTTGTCCGGTTCCTGGTGGTTAAAGAGCTGACCGCCTACAATATTATTCTTGGCCGACGCACTCTGAACGAGTGCAAGGCCGTCATCATCCCAACTCTAATTCTTCTCAAGTATGAAAAGGATAATGGCTCTGTTGGCTCCCTCAACAGGGATCAGAAGACGGCAAGGGAGTGTTATCTCTCAAATGTCAAGCCGACTGCTGTTGCAGTCGGTCAGCCGAAGGAGCCAATAGATCTTGACGACATCAATGACCCTGATTCACCCCCTCTAGCAGCCGCAAAGAAAAGAAAAACTGACCAACTAGTGGAGGTGAAGAAAGAGAAGAAATAGCAATCACTGACCTGGGAACGGTTAGATGATCTCTGTCCCCAGCCGGCTGGTGAGCACATTGATA
Source organism: Chenopodium album (assembly GCF_948465745.1). Lineage (NCBI taxonomy): Eukaryota > Viridiplantae > Streptophyta > Magnoliopsida > Caryophyllales > Amaranthaceae > Chenopodium > Chenopodium album. The sequence goes on along the minus strand of NC_137850.1, from coordinate 8,431,124 downwards.
TTCCTCGGGACGACAGCCGTCTAGAGCGAACGGTTAAGGTGGGGACGGTTGCCTTTGAAAGGCTTGGTGCAGACTTACACCTCCTGTTGAAAGAATTCAAAGACATCTTTTCCTTTGAAATGGGAGAGATGCCAGGCATCAGCCCGGATCTTGCTGTCCAAAAACTGGCCGTGGACCCAAAAAAGAAGTCCATCTGGCAAAAGAAGAGAAATCACGGCGAGGAAAGAAGTCAGGCGGCAGCTGCCGAGGTCAAGAAGTTGTTAGACGCCGGGTTCATTCGGCCATGTAGTTTCCCTAACTGGGTTGCGAACGTGGTGCTTGTAAAAGAGCCTATGGTACTTGGCGCATGTGTATTGACTACATTGACTTGAACAAGGCATGTCCAAAGGATAGTTACCCGCTTCCAAAGATCGATAGCATTGTCGACTCTACAGCCGGGCATGCCTTGATGAGTTTTATGGATGCCTACTCCGGCTTCCATCAGATACCCCTGTGGAAAAAAGATCAAGAGAAGACGGCCTTCGTCACTGATCAGGGGTTATTTTGTTATACTGTGATGCCGTTTGGCTTGAAGAATGCACCGGCTACTTTCCAACGGATGATTAATACAGTCTTCATTAATCAGATTGGGAGGAATGTAGAGGCGTACATTGATGACATGATAGTCAAATCCAAGCTATAGGCGGATTACCTTGTTGATCTCCGAGAAACCTTCACCACACTCAAGCGGCATAACGTCATGTTAAATCCCAAAAAATGTGTTTTTGGTGTTGAGTCTGGGAAGTTTCTCGGATTCCTGATTGATCAGAGAGGGATAGAGGCTAACTTTGAGAAGATACAGGTGGTAATTGACATGAAGTCACCCCGCTCTGTCAAGGAAGCTCAGAGGCTTACCGGTTGTCTAGCTGTGCTTGGGAGATTCCTCCGCCGGTCAGGTGACAAGTGCCTTTACTTCTTCCAGGCAATCAGGAAGAAGACTAGATTTGAATGGGGAGATGATGCTGAGGTGGCCTTTCAAAAGTTGAAAGAACATTTACACTCTTTGCCAAGGCTTGTTAGCCCTCTGCCAAAGGAGACGCTTTATATGTACCTAGCCGTATCAGATCATGCCCTCAGTGCTGTTCTCCTTCCTGCGAGAGACGGTATTCAGCTCCCGGTCTATTTGATTAGCCATGTGCTCAGAAATGCTGAACTCCGGTACCCCTTGGTTGAAAAATTTGGCCTTGCCCTTTACAAGGCTGTCAAGAAGTTGAAACCATACTTCTTAGCACATCCGGTGGTAATCTATACAGATCAACCCCTCAAGCGGCCAATGACAACCCTATTCTCATCCAGTAGAATGCTCAAATGGGCTATTGAGATGCAGTCTCTTGAAATCACCTACGAATCGAGAAAGGTAGTGAAGGGTCAGGCGTTTGCCGACTTCATTGTCGAAATGACAAGGTCGGTTGCTCCGGACAACCTTGATCAGATTTGGAAGGTGCATGTAGACGAGAGCTCTACTATGAACGGATGTGGTGCAGGCATAATCTGTCAATCTCCGAAAGGAGATAAATATGAATATGCACTACGGTTTAAGTTTCAGGACTCAAACAATGAGGCGGAATATGAAGCCCTGCTAGCCGGTATCCGCATGTGTAAGGAGGTAGGGGCAACAAAAATTGACGCTTGCTCTGATTCTCAATTAGTCGTTAGCCAATACCATGGTGAGTATGAAGCCACCCATCTTGCTATGATCAAATATTTGCAGGCGGTCAAGGCTGAAGCTGGGACACTTGAACAATTTCATCTAAGTCAAGTGCCTCGGTCCGAAAACAACCAGGCAGATGTTTTTTCAAAATTGGCATCCTCCGCCTCTTGTGATACGCCTCGGTCAGTCTTTTGGAAAGTGATGGAAAAACGAAGCATATATGATGATGAACCCATTGGAGTGCTGGACCGAAGTTCTACTTGGATGGATGGCATCCGGGCGTATCTGACAGACGGCACGCTCCCTGATTCACCCCAAGAGGCGGTCGTGCTGAAGAAACGTGCTACAAACTTCGAGATGAGAGAAGGAGAGCTCTTCAAGGCGGGGTTTCTAAAGCCTCTATTGAAGTGTGTTACCCTAGAAAAGGGGAGAGAAGTTCTCAAAGAATTGCATGCGAGATACTGCGCCTCTCATACATGCGGCAGATCCTTAGCCGTCAGGGCCAGGCGGCATTATTTCTGGCCCACTCTTGAGTCAGATGCCATGGAGTTTGTTAAAAAATGTGACAAGTGTCAAAGATTTGGCAAGCTAATCCATCGCCCGGCTACTAAACTGACGGTAATCCACAACCCAGTCTCGTTTGCTAAATAGGGCATGGACATTCTAGGTCCTTATACACCTACACCAGGCGAAAAACGCTATATTCTCGTGGATGTGGATTATTTCACCAAGTGGGTGGAGGCAAAGGCGGTCAAAGGCATCAAGACAAAGGATGTCATCTCCTTCATATGGAAGAACATTATCACCCGGTTTGGGGTACCTATGTCCATGGTATTTGACAATGGACCTCAATTTGAGACGCCTCAGCTTAAAGCTTGGTTGGAAGATCAAGGGATCTCACATTGTTTTGCATTAGTCGGCTGACCCCAGGCAAACGACCAAGTTGAAGCCTTCAACAAACACATCTGAGACGGTATCAAAAAGAAAATTGAAAGAGCCAGTGGTTTATGGGCTAAAGAGTTAATTCATGTCCTATGAGCCATCCGGCAACAGAAAAAGGGGCAACCGGTGAAACCCCATTTCTCATGGTTTACGGAGCTGAAGCCGTCTTGCACATCGAGCATTATGAGCCGACTCTACGAATCATGCTATACGACGATGAAGCATACTGGGAGGCCATGCGGCTTGCATTGGACTCACTCCCGGAGCGCAGGGGCAATACTGCCTTGCGTCATGAGATTTACCGTCTAAGAATGACTCATGCCTATAACAAGAGAGTGCACAAACGACCCTTGAAAGTTGGGGACTTTGTGTTAAGAAAAATGGAGCAACCGGTAGGGCCAATGAAAAAGGAAAGCTAACTCCTTATTGGGAAGGCCCCTACCGGATCTATGAAGAAGTGAGAAACGGCACTTACCGGCTGGAAACCCTAGACGACAGGCGGCTGCCTAGAACTTGGAATGTAGACAACTTTAAAAAGTACTACTTCTGAGACTTGTAAATTTTTGTAAATAAAAAAGCCCATCAATGAAAAGTTGCTTTTTGTTTCCAATTTCTTTGTATATACATGCGCAACAATCTACTATCGACTGTGGAAATCACAGATGGTCTATTGAATAAATAAGCTAGGATAAATCCCTAGCGGCTAACCTGAAATTGAGGCCAATGGCCGGATGCAAATTTATTTTATAAATTCGTCTGCTCCAATATGAGTATGGCGTCCGGTGACGCCCCTACGGGCGTTATCATCGCAGAGGGCATTCTATCGTTTGCTCTACCAGCATATACAGACGGCAAAGATTGAACGACCTAATTGGTTAACTCATAGTTGTCTGACCAAAATAGTCTAAAAGAATGATTAAGCTTAAGACCGGATGTCAAGTGACATCAGCCGGTTAATTACTGAAGTTCTCTATTAGACTATTCAATGAAGTTGTACCAGTCACCCCAATGGGGCAGGCGAATCAGGTGCAATGGATTGTAGGCACCCCAGACGGCCTTAAAGCCGTCTGAGGACCATCAAGTAGGCGAACAATATGCTCCCTATCCCATTAACTGCCAGACGGCAAGTTCCCATATGGCTCACAAAGAAATGAAATGCGAATGCAATAAAAAGGGGAAATAATAAGGCTTTGATCCAGCCTACTCCCCGGTTGGGTAAAACGACTACTTATTGATTCAGTGGACGACTGTGAATTTGGTTTGGGGCAATCACTACTGTGATTGATTGACTTAGGAACATTCCATACTCTTTAAAGTATCAAACATTCCAAAGTCAATCAATCAAAGAAGTACTGAAACCAACCACACAGCCGCCAGGGGCAAGAATAGCCGGTACACTATTTGAATTACTGAATTTCCACATGCTCTAAAAAGTGGGGCAAAAATTCAAAAATTAAAATCAAATTTGCAGAAATTAAGTGCAGAAATTAAAACAAAATCAGCAAATTCAGCAAGCCGACTCAGTCGGCAAACTTCATTCAAGCCGGTAAAAACCGGATAGTAGTGTTCACCGGATAACATTCGGGACAAAGAAAATAAAAATTGTCACCCGACCCCTTAGTCGGTAAAAATTTACAAATACTCGGCACGCAGGCCGGAAAAGCTAAAAATTTGGTATACTGCCGCAGAAAATTCAAGGCTGGGTCGCCTGGTTCTCCTCTTCGGGATTCTCCCCATCAAATTGGAGTTCAATGGCTTCTCCTTCTTCGGGGAGCTCCTTGGCAGGCTCCTCAAGCTCTCTATTTGTCCAGGCCTTGAAGGAATCGGGCTTCGACTCTCATTTCCGTCTTAAATACACTATATTTTAAGCATATTGAAAAGCCAGAGCCCACATACCATAGTCCTTGTTGGGGTAGAGAGCATTCCAAGCAATCCTCATCCGAGCATCGAAGTCCTCTTCATTTTCAGCAATCAGGCGGTCTTGCTCCACCTCGATTGTTGCCTTGATATTCATTTGGACTCGCTCCGCATCCTTCTTCAGCTTCTCAACCTCCGCCTTGAGATTTACATTCTCCCTGGAGGCACCTTGCAAGGCCTTGAGGTCTTCCTCCGCCTTCTTAAGGTTGGTTTCCACCGTGTTGGCCTTCTCCTTGGCCTCATCCAGGGCTTTTTAAAGACCCATGATCTGGTCGGCCTGTTGCATCAATTTGGCTTTAGTTTCAAGTTTATTAATTGTACATTGATATTCAGCAACATCTTGAGAATCCCTAGCTGATCTAGTGGCTCTCTTTACCTCCTCTCTCTTCCGGGCATATGGCCGTTTGAGTCCATCAACCCTGAGCATGGCCTGCAGACACAAACGGTGTCAATCATGCGGGATATATTATACTTAGTTCCTGAAAAGGGGAATTAGGCATACCTCAGACAGGAGTGCAGTGATCCGTTCAACATTGAACGTCTCAATGCCCGGAATGGCATCCTTCTCCTTCTTGGGGACGACCGACAGCATGGACCGGACATGCGCCTGGACGTTCGGCCATCGGGGGGATTGATCTGCACCATATGTGAAAGGGGGTGAGTAAGCTATATAGGCGGCACCAGCTTGATACCGGATGTCAGACGAAGAAGTCTGTTGAGAGTGAGATTTCACTCGCAACGACCATCCCAGCTCAGGCGGAGATTCGAAGGGATTGTATTTACCTTCAGGAGCTTGTGGGATTGCACCACCTATAGGCGCAGAGAGGCCGGATGGGACCATATCAAAGCCCACTCCAAAGCCTCCGTTGGTAACATTTCTCCCCCGATGCGGAGGCAGTTCCTCCTAGAAGAGCCTTCGGGGCCCGTCTTACCTAAAGCCGCTTTGGCAGACTTTACAGGCTTGGTTGGGGTGGAGGCGGTCTCATCCTGTCCCCGTTTGAATAGGTTCTTAATAAAGGACCTAGGTGCCTCTCCACCCTGCAATTAAAGAAGTATTAATTATATAACCGGCAATGTTTGTTGGAAAAACAGTTCAAGGTGCTAGACGGTTCTTTACCTCAGCCTTCAGCTTGGCGGCCTTAGCCTCCGCCAGGTCTCTCCGGATTTGTGCAGAGGACCGCTTGGGAGTCTTCTCGTCAGCTACCATTTTCAAAGCTTCTTTTGCAAAAATAGTGAACACATGGTTAGTGTAAAATCATAATTGGCTAAGAATAGTACAAGCGGAATTAAACCAGATGTATATCAAAAATACGCTTTGGAAACATCGTGCTAAGTCCACAGGCGAATAAGAACGCCTCATCTCTAAACCATGCACACATGGGAATCCAATTATTAGGGACCTTTATTACGTCCCCGGTTGAGAGTGTCTCCGAATGGAGCTCAAATAATTTGGTTTCCATGATAGCGTCATAGTCATCCCCTGGGATCCGGGGAAGGGCACATTTGCGACCTAGTAGGTCGGGCTTTTTATTATACCGGCGTAGCTCTCGGTTCTCTCGATGGGTTGGGGCAGACAACAGGTAGAAACAAGTCTTCCAACCGTAATATTTGAACACCTTGTCTAATGTCATTTGATATTGAGGGAGGGTGGTCAAGGTGTACCACGCCCTTCAATTGCCTGGGTTGCAGCTGACATAGTGCATGTGTGCAAAAGCCTCCCAGCTGGGATTCAAGTTTTGCATCTCACAAGCGGCTACATATCCTAGAATGTTGGCCCATGAATTTGGGGAGAGCTGCCAGACGCCCAGGCCATAACCCATGAGTATGGCTCTCACAGCATTGTGAAGCGGGAACCGGAGGCCTCCTAGGAATGCCGCCTCACAGCATCCAAAGTAGGCATTGGCATTCTCCTGGTCATCTTTCCAAGAGATGGTGCCTAGCTCAGGCGGCACTTGGATAGTATATCCATTTCCCAAGGGTCGCTTCTTTACAAAGATTTCAATGCCCTTTAGCATTGTCCGCCTGTCTTTGGCGGAGATATGGATCTGAAAGGGATCATCCTTTGCTTCCAATTTTTTCCTCTCTTCGGCCTCACTATCCTCAAGCGGGGAAAGAGGGGCATCACTATCATCCTCTGGGCTAGACCCTGAGGCGGAGCTTCCATCGTCTCCCTAGTCGCCGGCTGATCTCAATGCAGACTCTTCCCCGTCTCTATCTTCGGGGCCAGCTTCATCAAGGTCCATCTGGGAGACGGCTCCCTCTCCGTCTCTACCCTCATCGTATAAGATTGTGTCACTTGGGGTTCTAGGAATCCCAGACAGGGACTATTCCCCTGAGTCTTCATTGCTCTCTGACCCCTCAACCGGGTTACCTCATTAGACGACACTTCCAAAGTACCGTCACTTCGACGCCGTCTGGTGGCTGTCTATTTAGTTCTAGCCATCGTGTCCTGCACAAACACATAGATGGTCGGTTGAGGAGTACAAAATTACTCCATGCACCCAGAGCCGGCACTCTAGTCCTAGACTCAGCCGTACCAGGAGACCGGCTGACTACTGACCTAGGCCGTGCCGTGTGTGTTGGTGATGAGTCCATTTATTGAATGAATAGAAGCAAATGTAAATGAGCTGAAGAGGGTAGAGGCGGTACCTTACGTTTGTCTCTGAAAGGTGGGGGGGAGGCAAACAGTGATGACCGACTGAGATGCTGCTGGAGTTGACTTTGCTTGCTTGGGGCACAGACGGTTGTAGACCGGCTAAGGCATGCGGAAAATGAGCAGAGCTTGTGCTCACACGGACGGATGACAGACTCTCTCTCTAGAATTTGTGATTTTCTCTCTCAAGAATGTTTTGGAAACGTCCAAAATGAGGGGGGTAAATCGTGTATTTATAGAGGGGTAAAAAATAGGGGCATCCTGGTAATTTCCCCGGAATGTGAAAGGTTAAACTTTCACAGTAAAAAAAAGAGTTTATTACTATGTCCTATGGCTGAGTGACATGTGTCATAGATGCCACGTGGCGCGCCACGTCACATTTGTGAGGGGCAAATGTTTTGGGTAATTTTACCCATGCCACGTGGGCCAATCATGTCCTGACACGTGTTATACTCTGGTTGGTCCGAATTGGACCAATCTCCATTTGACACGTGTTCTTCCTAGGACTTGGGAGAAAAAGGTGGCCTTCAAGGGCTCCAATCCCGAAAAAGTCGTAATACGGCACAACCAAGCAGAATTAGGTCAGAGTGACCTAATCAGGGGCATGTTTCCCAATGACCCTATAAGTAGGGAGATTTCTCCTATTTTTGGGGCATCTATAATTAATTACAGCATACCCCACATTCTCTTACATCAGAGAGCACCTGATCTCGAAATCCGAGAAGATTTCATTTCATTTTCCGCACCTTCTCCTACTCATATTCAAGCACTAACTTGATTGTCGGAGGCGGAGCTCCCATCACCTGGAGTCTCCGTTGTTTTGCAGGTACAGGCCGCGTGTAACCAGTCTTTGAGCTGTAACTCTCCCGAGGGACAAAAATACCCAAAACAATAACAATTTGGCGGCGTGAGTTGAAGAGACAATTTAGGAGTGTACTCCATAAAAGACAAATAATATTGATTGTTTCTATTCTTTGGTGTACAAGTTTCTATCATTGTTCTTTCCCCTCTTAAGAAAAAACTAATGTGTATGATAATAATTGCCATATTACATATGATTCATAAATCATAACTTAGAATACTTGTAAAAACAAATCAGAGACGCCGGCTATATTCTGTTCTTCAATAATTTCTCAACAAAATGAACAAACCACATCATTGCTCAACAAATGACCTCACCAACTTAGTCTTCCAATCAACTATCTTTCCTGCACATTAAGTTCAATAAATTTAAGCAAATCAACAAAAAAAAAAAGTCCAATCCTAATACTCCTTTTCTTTCTCCAATGCATCTAGTTTCCTCTGTGAAACTTCAAGGAATTAAACAAGAAAACACAAAGCTATAAGAAATTAAAAACTCATAAAGTTTTGTACTTGATATTTGAAGAGAAGTAAAAGGAAAAGGACCGATGAAACATAACCACTCTTATCCTTATATAAAACCTCATTGGAACATCTTTCAAGTATTTAGAATGAATGGATACATTGTCAATAAATATTCTAATTAATCTTAAGAAGTTCTGATTCTAGAGATGGGGCATTAAGAATAAAACCTATATACTTGCCTACACATCACAAAGATCATATCCCCTCTGTTTAGGGTAAAAATATACCCCAACACGTGGTCCAATCCCATAGTGATACATGGCCCAATCGAAGGGCGACACGTGTCCCTATAGGAAGATGACGCGTGTCAGCTCAAAAAGAGCACCTAAAAAGAGAGTTAAGGGCCTCCTTACATCAGGAGGCCCAAATCCCAAGAATGCCGCAAAATGGCGCCCCCATCTGACATGTGTTGTCAGTTGATTGCGCAGCCAATCAGGGCACAAAAATCTAGGGTACAAACCCTAAAGGGGCACAATTTCCCACCCCTATAAATACCCCAATCATTTATAGGTGGATTGTGACATAACATAAAAAGAGCACTAAATAGCTCTAACCTCTCTCTACTTTCTCTCTCTAGCCTTTCCATTTTTGGTCACTAACTTGATCGTCGGAGGTGAATATCCGGCTACCGAATATTCATTGTTTTACAAGTGTCCGAGTCTACTTGTCAGAGGAGCGCGACCAATATCCTGAGGGATTCCAAAATACCCCGAAACATTTGGCGGCGTTTATGGGGATACTCGTTTGTTATGGCAATAGACGGTCAGACACCTAATGCCGGTCCTGGCCCTAGTCAGGATGGCCATGTAGAGGATATAGTCACAACAATACATTCTAGCGATCCTCTGACCGCCTCATTTCACGAGGCCGAGGATCCTCTATTTACTGCTGCTTCCTTGCAGGCCGCACTAAACAAGCTCCGAAAGGAGTTTGAGATCAAGAGAGCTTCTACCCCTAGATAACCGTCTAGGAAAGAGGCAGAAGGTGCTCCAAAGAAGACCTAGAGCAAAGCGGCCTGTGCTCTGGATGCTGGGAACACCCAATTCCGCCGAGAGCATAGAAGGTCTCCCAGGGTGCCAGGGACGAACTTGTCCAAGGCTCCTTGAGAAAACACAGTCGGTTGGGAGGTAAACCAGACAGCCTCAAAGGGAAGAACTTAAGCCGTCTTGACGTTGGAAAGATGCAAGGGACTACATCCAGCACAAGAAATGGGAACGTGCAGCCTATTCAGACACATCCTCTACTCCAACAATGCCGGATGAATCCTCTAACCACTCTCTTTCCCAGCATACCAGCTCGGCCAGGACTAGTAGGAGTTAAGCTGTTCGTACTCCAACTCCCATTCCAGTTCAGCCGCTTCAGTATCAGACCCCCTAGAATTTCAATCATATTATGCCGCCTAACCCCCCTATCTTCGGACAGTACGGGCAATATGGCCGAACCGGTTGCACAACCTCAGCCTATTGACTGGAAAATGCGCTTGTTGAACCTTGGGGACAAGCCGCCTCCGTTTTCATAAGAGATTTTGATCTCTCCCCAACCACTAAAGGTGAAGAGTGTACTTGTGGGCGCCTATGATGGAACGGGAAACCCCGTGGAACACGTCACTTCGTACAGAAATCTAATGTATTTACAAAGTGTGGATGATGCCACCTGGTGTAGGTGTTTCCAGGCCACCCTTAAGGGCGTGGCCCAGGATTGGTTTAACAACCTGCCGGTCGGGTGCATTAATTGCTTCACAACTCTCAGCTTATTGTTCGTGGGAAATTTCTCCTACAACGTACCTCCCCGAAAAACTAGTCTCAATTTGGAAACAATTGTACAAGGAAAAAATGAGGGCCTACGTTCGCACGTCTAGAGATTTAACCAAGAAAAAGCCCAGATTCATAATCTGTAGGATGAAATGGCGTATTCGGAATTTCTCTGGGGATTAAGGAATAATGGTTTTAAGTTTGATTTGGTTAGGAAAAAGGTTCGGACATATGCAGGCGTTCTGCGGGAAGCCGAAGCCTACATTGAAGCAGTAGACTTTTATTCGCTTACAAAAGCAGAAGTGCTGGACAAGGGGGCTGAGAAGAAGCAATCTACTCAGCAAGACTCGGCCGGTATAAAGAATGAAGGAAACAAGAGAAAAGAGGTCTAGGTGGCCGATGGCCACCAGACAAAGTCAAAGAAGATCAAGACGTATGAACCCTAGTACCAGTTTAACAAGGATTGTTACTCTATTCTAATGGAAATGAAGGATAAGTTTGAGTTTGAAAGCCTCAGCCGTTGAGAGGCTCGGCCCAGTATAGAAACAAGAACAAGTAATGCCATTACCACAAGGATGTGGGGCATGACACGAACGATTGCATCAATTTGAAGAGGCTGTTGGACAAGCTAGCTGAGAAGGGCATGCTAAGCTCATATGTCATGAAGTCCAAGTACACCTACACTCGAACGGACAACAAGTCTGAAAAGAAAAAGCAAAATGACAAGGAAGATGATGGAAACATCACTGACTCTAGTTTAGTGGCCGTTATATCAGGTGGCTTTGTTGCAAGCGGCCCTACCATGAAGGGAATAAAGCAAGACGCTTGGAAATTTGGGAAAGTTATGCATGATGAAGGTGTGAAGGTTGAACCCTTCCTAGAGGTAACGGTCAGTGAAGCGGACCGAGGTGAGGTCAAGCATAATGCCCCCTGGTATTTATCATGAAAATAGCCAATTTGAAAGTCGGCCGGATATTAATAGATATGGGCAGCTCGTCCGATATCATTAGCTTTGCCGCCCTGAAGAATTTGAGGTTCCTAGAGGACGCTCACAAAGATATTATCCATCCTTTGGTTGGGTTTGGTCGAAATGTTATACACCCAGTCGGACAGATCGATTTGCCCGTCCGGTTTGGACAGAAAGGGGAAGGAAGGGACATGGTTGTCCGCTTCCTAGTGGTCAAGGAGCTCACTGGCTATAATGTCATACTCGACCGCCCCACGTTAAACGCAGAAATGGCAATAATCGTCCCTCATTTGATGCTGTTAACATTTGAAAGGTCGGATGAAAAAATTGGTTTAGTTTAAGGAAATCAGAAAATGGCTAAGGAGTGTACCAGCTGGCGATAAAGCCAATAGTGTGCGGACAAGGAAAGCTGTCCGAGTCTAAAGCCGAAGAAGGGTTACTCAGAGCATACTATGTCGGCCAGAAGCGCAATTTGGCCATGACTGACCAAGCATAACAGCTACTGACCGTTGGGCGGCTAGAAGAATTTAGGCCCTAGCCGGCCAGCGATCACAAAGATATAGTGCTTGACCCCGATCGGCCTGATCAGACGGTCAAGGTAGGCACTATAGATGTGGGTCTTCTTGGAGACGAACTAGTTAAATTGCTGAGAGAATTTAAAGATGTGTTTGCATTTGAAGTTAGTGAAATGCTAGGTATATTAACCCCGACCCCAAACAAATTAGGGAGGGGCCTATTGGCACGAAATGTGCATCGAGGGCCAACAATTGTCCTCACACACCAACACAAGTCCTTCTGGCGCATTTTGTCCTCACTCATGAGCACCCCGAGAAAACTTCCTAGGAGGTTACCCATCTCAAGACTACTCCCAGCGAAGCACGCTTAACTATGAAGTATTCTTAGCATATGAGCTCCCTAAAAGGAAGATGCATCTTGTTGATATGAGTAGTATATCAAATCCTTTAAAGCAATCATGAGGGGTATTACATGGCATAAGATGATGTTAAATCCAAAGAAGTGTGTCTTAGGTGTAGAGTCCTGCAAATTTCTCGGATTTCTGATCGATCAGCGTGGAATTGAGGCCGACCCTGAAAAAATTCAAGCCGTCTTGGACATGAAGATTCCAAGAACAATCAAAGAAGTGCAAAGATTGACCGGCTGTTTAGCCGCAATCGGCCGATTTCTGTCAAGATCAGGGGATAAGTGCCGATATTTCTTTCAGACTATCAAGAAGAAAGCCATGTTCGAATGGACCGAAGAGGCTGAGGAAGCATTCGTGCAATTAAAAAGTCTTTTACATACATTGCCTCGGCTTGTCAATCCACCCAAGAATGAAAAGCTATATATGTATCTTGCCATTTCAGAACATTCCTTAAGTGTCGTCCTGCTTGCTGAAATTGACGGCCACCAGATCCCAGTCTACTTCATCAGCCATGTTCTACACAATGCCGAGCTTAGGTATCCCCCCATTTGAAAAGTTTAGCCTGACATTGTATATGGTGTTAAGGAAGCTACGATCATATTTTCTAGCTCATTCAGTAGTGGTCTAAATAGACCAACCGTTGAAAAAGTCGTTTGCAACTTTGGTAGCTAGTGGCCACACGCTTAACTGGGCCTTAGATCTGAGAGGCTTTGACATCACGTTCGAACCCAGGAAGGCAATTAAGGGGCAAGCCTTTGTTGATTTTTTGGCTGAGATGACTCGGCCGGACTTGCAGCCGGCAGGGGACCAGATCTGGAAGGTCTATGTAGATGGTAGTGCAACAGCGACCGAACGCGGTGCTAGTATTATTTGTCAATATCCTGAAGGAGACAAGTTTGAGTATGCGATGAGATTTCAATTTCAAGCCTCCAACAATGAGGCCAAGTATGAAGCCCTGCTGGCCACCCTTAGAATGTGCAAGGCGGCTAGGGCAACAAAAATCGATGCAAGCTTAGACTCTGAACTGATAGTCAGCCAAGTGAATGGTGACTATGAAGCCAGGGAGCCGGCCATGATGAAATATTTGCGGATGGTGAAGGATGAGGCCAACAGCCTAGAGCATTTTACCCTGCAACAAGTCCCCCGTTTAGAAAATCATCAAGCGGACGCGTTCTCTAAATTAACATCCTCGGCATCATGTGATACCCCTAGATCGGTGTTGTGGGAAGTAAAAGAAAAGAAGAGTATTAATGTCGAGCCAGTACATATTATTGACAGAAGCTCCACTTGGATGGACGAAATCATTTCCTACCTAAGGGATGGGATACTCTCGGCCGACTCGAAAGAGAGATGGTTGATGAAAAAGAGAGTGGCTTGGTTCGAGATGAAGAACGAGGAGTTATTCAAAAAGTTTTTTGTGAAACCATACATGAAGTGTGTAACCTAGAAAGGGGGTATGATGTGCTGGACGACTTCCACCAAGGACATTGTGGGTCACATATTGGAGGGCCTGCCTTAGCCAAGAAAGTTACCCACCTAGGGTACTACTTGTTGAGCTTGAATGCGAACGCCATGCAAATGGTGAAGAAATGCGACAAATGCCAGAGATTTGCAACCCTAATTCATCGCCCAGCTAATAGTCTGTCGGCCATAAGTAGTCCACTCCCCTTTGTAAAATGGGGCATGTACATCTTGGGGCCGTATACGTTAGCGTCTGGTCAAAGGTGGTATGTGTTAGTAGAGGTTGACTACTTCACAAAATGGGTTGAAGCTGAAGCCGTCCGAGGGATTAAGTGGACGGACGTATCAGCATTCATATGGAAAAATATCATTACTCATTATGGAGTACCACAGTCTATGGTGTTCGACAATGGACCCTAGTTTGAAACGCGCCAACTCAAGGAATGGTTAGATGACCAGGGCATTACTCACTGTTTTACCTTAGTCGGCTGTCCGCAAGCCAACGGCTAAGTTGAGGCTTATAGCAAGCTGATCAAAAACAGCATCAAGCGTAAGCTTGAAAAAGCAGCCGGCCTGTGGGTAGATGATTTGGTTAATGTGTTATGGTCCATACGTATAACGGCGAAGAGTTCAATAGGAGAAACCCCATTTTTCTTAGTCTATGGTGCTTAAACTGTGCTCCCAATTGAAATGTACGAGCCTACTCTCCGAGTGATGTTATATGATGAGAACGCCAATTGGGAAGCTATGAAGACCGCCTTGGATTTTCTTCCAGAGGCAAGGGGTAATGCGGCGCTTAGACATGAAAATTTATCGTCTCAGAATGACGAGAGCTTATAATCGCCGAGTGTTTAAGCGGCCGCTGAACATGGGAGATTTGGTCTTAAGGAAGATGAAAGCAGTAGGCCGCGCCAAGGAGGATGGAAGTTAACCCTAAATTGTACATGGCCCTACCGAATTAGAGAAGAAGTCCGAGATGGCACCTATCGTCTTGAAGCCTTAGATGGCCGTCCTATTCCTCGTACTTGGAACACGTACAACTTGAAGAAATATTATGTTTAAAGTTTTTACTTAGACAAAAAGCTGTATATACTGCTAGGTCTTAATGACCGAGCATTTTGATTAAAGTCGTACGGCCCCAACAATGTAATTTTGACAAATTAATGAAAAAGTCAAGCATTGTTATCTTATTTTGTTTGTCTGTCTTTCTATTATTATTTAGCAGAAATGCCGAGTGAATATAATAACGATGCTGCTTGCAACATAGTAGCTCAACCTTTAAAAGACTAAACAAAAACGCTAAATAAAAACGATGACCAAGTTACTTGCGACTTAGCAGCTCGGCCGCAAAGGGTGTAACCAAGCGGCCGTGCAATTGTTTAGAAAGGGCATCCCTAAGTTAATTAATTCGGCTAAAGACTGAAAAGCAGGTCGGACGATTAAGCACAAGGTAGCCTAAATTTGCCTAAGGCATTCATTCCCAAAAAGTGGCAAGGGCATACCTAGGCATACTAGCCCAGCCTAAACTTAGAAATTTCCAAGTTGAGATATTAATTGAAATTTCCTGAGCATGTACAAGTGATAGTTTCAACGGATGGCTCATACAAAATCAGCAACACGGCCGTATATCAAGAGTTGATTCGGCAATTCACCTAGTCCAAGGGCAATCATTACTATGATTTGATTAACTTACTAGTCGTCATACCCTTCTAGGTATAAAAACTTTTAAGTTAATCAAACCATCTGGGATATTGACTAGGCAAATGCCGAATAAAGGGGCATACCCCCAATGTTCGTACGAAAGCATTAAAAAGCATAATAATGTGTGCAACATTTGCTAAGTATAGAAATAAAGACCGCTCAAAAGGCGGCAAGATTAAAATAAATTAAAACTGCTTAGAAGGTAGCAAAATATCTTACAAAACCGCTCAAAACAAGTGGTAATAAAAATTAAGATTGTTCAACAAAAAGCAAAATAAACTAAGTGCTGAAGCTTGGCAAGTGCTGTTGGAAGACCCGAGCTCTATTCAGCCAGTTTGTCATCATTGGTAGGCTATTCAAAGGCCGACTCCTTCTCAGCGGCCGCAGCAATGGTGGATGGCTCCCCAGCTGGCACATCTTCACCAGTCGGCTCCACCTTATTCTCATCCTCAACTTCGTCCTCCTCCTCATCTTCCTCATCTTCCCCGGATTCGGGCGAAGTGACAACAAGTTCAGGAGAGGGCTGCCCTGCCTTCTTTGCCTCTTCTCTAAGGCATACGTAGCTTGGTAAAGCGCTCTTGGTAGTAGGCAGCCTCCCCCTAGTAGACCATTAATTCAAAGGCCTCGAAAAAGTGGCTCTTTAGCCTCTCCTCGGCATTTTGCTCGATGCGGACGACTTCATTAGGGCTAGGTGGCCGAGGCGCTTTCAGCTTTTAAGTCAAGTCCGAAATGGACTTTTTCAAACTTTCCACCTCAAGATTGAGGGAGTCTGCCTGGTCTAGGGCCGCCTTGAGGTCTTGTTGGGCTGAGGTTAGCTCCCCCTTCAGCTTCTCGGAGGCATTAATACCCTCCTTCCATTGTTGGGCTGTTGAGTAATTAGGTTTTGATGATTGTAAACTAATGATGATTATCTATCTAACGTGTTTGTTAAGTTATGCATAGAAAGAACAAATTATGCTTGGAACAGAATACAAGGAACCTGAGGAATGTCAAGTATATATATATATAAGGAACCCGAGCAATATATGATAAGCAATAGTGAAACAAGAACAATGATGAGTGTCATGGTTGATAAGCATGATGATGGCTAAAGAACCATGAAGGTAACTATGTAAATAGGTGTTTGCATATGTTAGCTTC
Organism: Chenopodium album; assembly: GCF_948465745.1. Taxonomy (NCBI): domain Eukaryota; kingdom Viridiplantae; phylum Streptophyta; class Magnoliopsida; order Caryophyllales; family Amaranthaceae; genus Chenopodium; species Chenopodium album. The sequence goes on along the minus strand of NC_137850.1, from coordinate 8,414,594 downwards.
ATGAGGTAAGTACACTATGCATACATGAGTTATATGTGTGTAGAAGTATTTACATAAGCTTTAAGTTTAATTAATTTTCTCACTTGAAGTTTGTTTATGACAAACAAACTTCAATCTAATGTTTCTCTTAAGTGTTTATGTGAAGACAGGAACTGACTTAGGTGAAGGAAATGGGTTGGAACATAAAAGACTTCAAGAGGAACAAGAGAGAATGAATGAACCTAAAGCAGGTTCTCCCATGAGAACCAAACCACGAAGGAACCTGAAGGTATTCTCTAACACGATCTAGAAGGAACTTTCGGCAAGCTTTCCCACGAAAGCCGGAGCATGTTCCCCAACAGGAACATGATGTGTTCCCTAATAGGTACACACAAAGAGCTTCCTAATAGAAGATGACAGCAAGTTCTAGAGGAGCTTGGACTGCGAAGATGACAGCAAGTTCCAGTTAGGAACTTGGCCTGCGGTTCCAAAAGTGGAACGTTGCCCCAAGATCTGGAATACATCAAAACAACAAGATTCCAGAACAAAGAGTTTCAGAGAAGCAGCATGAAGACAGAGAAATCGAAGTATATCACTCTAGGATTCATGTAAGTATGTTGGACATAAAAGTAAGTCTAGAACAAGTCTATAAAACCAAGGTGAACTCTAAACAGTAAATGAAATTAGAGTAACTGACTTGTCAGGAACTCAGAGACTGTCAGAGTTGCAGAACCTAATTGGAACTTAAGTCTGCACGTCGTTAAAGGTCGGTTTAATGATATAAATATTTACCTAATACGTGCATATCTTTTAGGGATTTGGTTTTACAGAATAAAGATATTTATTTTCTAATAAATCCCTTTTGGAAAAAGATAAGTTATTTTTGGAAAGTATTTTAAGCAAAAATAAATTTATAATTAAATCTTATTTTATTAAAAGTATATCTTTGGAAAAGATAAACTAGTATATTTGGAAAATATAAGTTTGGAATAAAATCTGATTTTATGATCTTTTGGAAAAGATAAGTTAATATATTTGGAAAGTATAAATTTTAAATAAAATCTTATTTTATAGCAAATATATCTTATTATTATTGACAGAATATATTCTTAACAAAAAGATATATTTTTGGAAAACTTATTTTTGGTAAATATCTTTTAAACATATCTTTTGTGAAAACTTATCTATTACAAAAAGAATAATTTGGGTGTACTATAAATATGCTCATATGTATTCATTCAAAGTCGATGCTGATGAAGCTTAGTGGTCGTGCTTAATGATTTCATCCTTCACCACGAAGCTAAGTCAAACCTCCAGGTCAAAGTTCCAGTCAGGTTTGGTTTCAGTTCGTCCAGTAAGTTCCAGACAGATCTTGAGTGTCCAACATATTAGTTTTATCTCTTTATTCATTGATATGTATTTAGAGTTATTCTTTGAGATCTTGTAATTGGGAAAAAGGGTTTTGAGTGTTTTACGTATTGGGGTGTGAGAGTTCGTGAGGATTCTCGTTACTATAATTGTATTGCAAGAGTGCAATGTGTGAGCTTCTAGGGAGAAGCCAATTGAGCTTCTAGTGAGTGGCCGAGTGGGTAGTACTCAAGGAGTACGAGAGAATTCAAGTTTGGAACTTGAGTTAGGTAGGATAGGGTCCTACTGTGCAGCAGGTTCTATTTGGAACTTGTGAGCAAAGTTCTATCATATAATAGGTTTGTAACTTAGTGTTTGCCCTATTATAGTGGATTGGTTTGGTTTGGTTTGAAATCCCTTGAAGGGTCGAGGTTTTACTTCCTGTTGGGCCCTGGATGGTTTCCTCGTAAAATCCTCTTTGCATTGTCTAAGTTCCTAATAGCAATCAGTTTTATATTCCGCGAAAAGTAGGCACTAGGAAAGTACTACAATTCCCCCCCTCTTGTATTATATCATCCGAAATAACATGGGCGTTCAAGACCGCCTCATCCCTTTCATGCTGAAGGGTCTCCCTTGCCAATGTCTCCCTTTCAAGGGCCTTGCCCAACTTCACAAGGTCCTCGGTTTTACTATATAACAAAACTATGACTAACCGTCTGAGAAGTTGGGAGGAGAAGGAAAGGTGAATGGAGGAGGCGGTAAGGCTCGTACCCTCCCTCGTTGATGCGGCTGGGTTTCTTCCCAGCCGACTGAGAGGTACCCGCTTGCCAATCAAATTTTTTTAACTATCTTGACATGCGGAGTCGAGATGGGGCCAGTCGGTTTTGCCGGGGATGACTTACCCCCATCGTCCGCTTTCACGGACTCATCATGGACCGACTCAACTGCCGGATCCACGAACTTGGAGTTCCCGCTTTGTGACAGCCGTGGTGGTTCTCCTTTGGACTGCTTTGAAGCAGTCCGCGACTCTGTCTTCGCCGCCGGGTCAGAAGGGGTCTTAGAGGCGCCCGTCTTCCTAGCCTTGGACGCCTGCCCGTCCTTAGTAGCAGAGGCCGACTGCTTCTGTTTGGCCGTGGGAGTAAGAGTGGTCAACTAAAAAAGACAAGTAAAACGTTAGTGTGAAAAAATAAATGAAAAATAAGTCAGCGTCCGTGCAAAATTAGGAAGGAGTCTCTTCCCAACATACCAACACGGACGAAAAGCGTCCGAGTGAAGAAGGGAAGGACCCCTCCCCTCAACATACCAGCACGACCACAAAAAAAAAAAAAGAAAAGGTCAATGGTTCGCACCTCCTTGGTTTGGTCGTACAGTTGTTGCCGGGCCTTGTACCGAGCCAAGTCTATCTTGGATATGTCGACCTACCCTTTTTGCTCCTTGTCCAGGATGGCGTAGGCTCTTTCTGCACGAGGAAAGAAGAAAAAGAGTTAGAAAAATTTTCCATAAAAGCTAGCATGCAAACGATAAAAAGTTTTTAATCCCCACCTTGGGGAATGTTCTGGTATAGGCCGCAGGCCGACATAAATACCGGGTCCCGAAGCCAGTCGGCCAAAGGAATCCAGTTCTTTGGCACGATCACCATTTTGCTGCCCCTTTACACCTTCTTGACATCAAAGTAGTCAAGTTGGTGCTCTTGGCTAGGGTGGACGGGTGGCTTGTATGGTTTGTGATCCCCCCGGCCAAGCTGGATCGGCTTAGCATTAAACCAATTCATCCGCAAGTTGAACTCTACATCCTTTGTCTTGATGCGGTATGACGTAGGGAAAACTAGGTCGTTGACTAATCCTCCCTAGTATGAAACAAATTTATAATCACTCAACTAACCTAAATATAAGTATAGAGGTAAGTCAAGGGTCAAACCACTATGAGTGGTTATGTTCAAGTATTTCTAATTAACGCCTAAGCTAGGTCGAAGTCGAGAGGTAAGGTAACACTAATCAACTACTTAATCCAAGAACCAAACAAACAAATGAAACACTAGGGAATGGGGATCAACATGTATTCATGATAATCAAGCTAATTAGGGAAACAAGCAATCCAAGCAATGCAAAGACAAATAGTAGGAGCAATTAGGAGCATTCAACTAATCATCCTCATACTCTCTAACCTAGATTTCTCTAGTGCTAAACAATAAGAAGAAACATAATCAAATACTCAACCAATTATGATCAAATTGATATCAAGTGGTCATGTCAATCAATTCAACCATGCAATCAATGTTAGAATCATGGTTAGCTAATCCAATGAAACTAAACAACATGCAAACATCTATGAATCAATTTAATTACAACACAAGAACTACTCAAATTTCCAAATCAATCTCAATCCATCAATCATACATGTTTACCCAAACCCTAGCAAGTAAACTACTCAAGAAACATTATCAAATGAATAATCAAACAAATAGAATCATCAAAATCAATCATCAAAACCAATATCAAAATCAATCATTAAAATCAACCAAACAATATAAAATTAAACAAAGCAATAAAGAGGGGAGAGAGTGAGAAATGCTCATTGATTGATTATGATGATCTTCAATATAATTGTCACCATTAAATCTTCAATCTTACAAACCACCATTGAAATCCCTCACTTTCTCTCTCTAAAACTACTCCTAAACTAGAGATAAAGACTCCTAATCGAACCTAAATCTAAATAGAGGATAGAGAAAGTACCCAAAATCTAAAGAATTACATGAATGAAGTCTAAAGAAAGTCGTACAATATAAATAAAAGAGGAGAAACGGAGCAAAATCGCAACATAAACCCAGAAAGCCGCGCCCGCGGCATACTCAGTCGCACCCGCAGAGCAAGGCGACTAGAACAGGGCACGAATGCCGCGCCCATGGCTGGAACCCGTGCCCGCGGCCAGACCACGGGGGCATTCTGCTCGTTTGAGCTGTTTTGGTGCAGCAAACACGCGCCCGCGGTTGCAGACCACGTGCCCGCGACTGCGTGGCCCGCGCTCGCGGTTGTTGGGTGTGCTGCGACGCGCTTGCTGCTCGGGCTACTGCGGTGTGTGGCTGCTCGTGTAGCTTGCTCGGGGCACTTGGCACTCGTGCTTGCAGAGCTTTCTTGACTGCATTTTTGGCTTCCCGAACTTGCTCCGTTGACTTCCTTGAATGCTCTTGAGCTTCCTCCCCGATAATTAAATCCCGGGAAACCCGACACACCTACAAAACAAGTCAAATAAATGGAGAAGCGAGAGAAATAGCCGAGAAATGAATAAAATAACAAGAAAACCATTAAAAGCACGCATTTCCCTAAACTTACACACAAGCACGCAAATCAAGAAGTTACCTAAAAACAAGACATAAAAGAATTAAAAAGAGCATAAAACTACGAAGAAAACCTACCCTAAGAGTGCCATAAATGACACTCATTACGATAGAATCGGTTCTTCTAGTCTCACCACTTTGACACACGGTCCATCACCACCAAATAATCCCTAATGGTGCTAAGGGTGAACCAGCCGTCCGCGTGCTTCTCCAGACGAGTCATGGAGTGCATCTCGCAAAATATTGGAAAATCAGGCTTGAAGCGTTTCCGGATGCACGTCACTAAATAGCCCAAGATATTCAACCAGTTGTTCGGCATCAGCTGGAAGAGGGCGATGTTGTATTTGTCCAGGACGGTACAAATGAAGGGATGAAGGGGGAAGCGAAGCCCGACGTCCAGAGCAGCGCGATAGACGCTGAAGGACCTTCGGCACGGCCGCTCTTCTTCCCTGGTAGCCACAGAAAGGGAGCGCTTGGGCGCTACTAACTCAAAACCTTCTCCCAGCTGGAGGAATTTTTTATATTCCTCCAACCCATCATTAAGGTATCCCAGGGCCATGCTACCAACCGTACAAGCGTACGGGTCCTTGAAATTGTCAACATTGGCGACGGTATCCTCCGCTGCCGCTTTGTTCTCCGCCTCATTCTCTGCCTCCTCTTCAGTAGGGTGAGGGGCATTTCCAAACTTAGAGGACAAGACCTTGTCCATATCAGCAGCTTCGGCCGAGTTCTTGCTCATGGAGCCCTGGCCGCCTCCAAAAACTACAACGCCCTCAGGCGCCAAGGGACCTTTGCCCTTATCTCTCCCTATGCCTACTTGATTTCCCGAAGGAAGAGCACTGCGAGGAGGCAAGTCGGACGATTTGACAATTACAATGCCAGTTCTAGGTCTGTCCGACCTGCTATGTTTGAGATGGGGTTGTTCAGAAATTAGGACGGACGGTCCAGCAGTGTCCGCCCGTGAAGAGGAAGGAGGCCTCTCTCGAGATAGCAACTCGGCCGGATCCATGACCAAGTTGGCGAATTGAGGGAACCTTAGCTCCGGAGTTTGCCCGGATGCTCCCCTAGCAGAAGAGACGCCCTGTGCTTTTTGGCGCTCTTCAAAAGAAGTGGTCACTTCGACCACAAAACATTCAGTGCAACTAGTTGTGGGTGTGTAGGTTGCGGACTCAGTCTCTACGTCCGTATTGTTTGGGGCATAAGGGATCCTTGGGTGTACTAGATTACCGTCTGGATTTCTGGCCGCATACCTTTCATGCGTACGCATTGTTCTCGCCATGTTCAACTACAGGGACAGAGAAGAATAGGTGGATGTGAGTTGGTACGCACTAGAAATGGACCCACTCCACGAAGGAGACAGCTCGTCTCCGTCCACTCTAGACTCCTCAGTCCAGGCGAACGACCGGCCTCATGAGGAGAAACGGACGAAGCCAAGTGTTGAGCCAGATTTAAACAAAAAGAAAGACTAAGGCAATTAAAAGAGAAGTAAGGGAAAAAGCAGGCGGCTTATCTCTGTACGTGTAGAAATCTTGAAAAGTTCTTGGAAGTCTTGAAGGTTGACCGGAAAACTCAAAAATATGTCCGGAAAACATAAGTCACACGGCGGAGCTCTCGAAGATTTGGGGAAAGATTACTTTCTCTCTCTAAAAAGATTTAACTTCTCTATAGAATTCTCAAAGAACTAAAGTGCCAAAATGTAATACCCCGTATTTTCTAATTAATTAATTAGGTTTTATTTTATAAAAAGGGTATTTTAGTAAATTTATTATTTGGAGCCAAGATAATATTTGAATTTTGGCATTAAGAGTATTTTGAAAACTAATCATTATTTTGGATAAGATTTATTATCCATTTATCTTATTTTAAAAACCGGATTATTTACATATTTCGGATATTTTAATTAAAGCAAATTAATATTTTATTAATTATTTAATATTGTCGAAAATTCCCAATAATTAGCTAGGGATTTCGGATTTTCCATGTATGGAAAATATGATTTTTCTTGGTTATTTATTGGTGAATAATTGGTATTTAATTAATTAATTATTTAATTATTTATTCTAAATTATTTATACAATTATTTTATTCCTTAAAAACCGAGAAAAGTCTTCTAAATATATTTATAGGAGTCCAAAATTTGAGCTATGGTAAGCTCAATATTTTAGGCCCTATTGAATTATTTTGGGGGAATTTAATTGCTAAAATTATATTTTTAATTATCTCCCAAAATCTCTTATTTTCTTTAATTCTAATTCTCCATCTTTTAAATATCTAATCATCATATTTTCTTTCCATTCATTCTTCTTAATTGTTTCCCAAGTAATTCTAATTTCCTTATTATTTTTCATGACATACATACCTTTTATATTCAATTATACACAATCACCTTAATATCCAAACTTTCCTTAATTGTTTTACTCACTTCTCCAAGTAATCTCTTAAACACTACTTGCCATAATTCTTCCCACATTTTCTTGCTATAATTATTGCATGAGCTAGCCTATAAATACCCCTCCATACCTCTCACATTCTTCACACCAATTATCTTCTTTTCTTCTCCTCTTTTTACACAAATCATCCCGTTTATCTTTGAAGCCGATTTTAGGGCACTTCTGGTCATTTTTTGGGGTATTGACGTTTAGATAGAAGATTGTTTCTCTTGAAAAATCCTTGAGGTTAGGCTCAAGAATCACCCAATTCAGAGTTATATCGAAGGAGTTACAGCCTCTGCAAGTTCTGCCTATTCTTTCCAACGCAAATCCAATTTTTCTCTTTTCCTTAGTTTCTTATCTTTTCTTCTTCTCTTCTCTTATTCAATTATTATTATTATTATTATTATTATGGGGGATTTATAAAAATTATTATGAGTAGTTTTAATTATATAAAATCAGATTTTTAATGATGTTTATGAAAATTAATTTAAAAGGTTCATGTACATATAGTTGGGGGTTTCTAGTTTAATTATTGTGATTATTTGTTAACCTTATATTGATTAAGGTTATATTTATTTGTAGGGTGTGTTCGATCAAGATTCTTGAGGTTCCTTTTGTGTGTTTTTGCTAAGCAAGGATCAAGGTACGTTACGTGGTTAGATACCTTGAAAAAGATTGATTTGAATGAGCATGTTTGAATGATTTCTTGTGATGATTGAATTAAATTGAATTGAATTATAATTTATGAAATAAAAGTGTGTTTAAATAAATTGGTTTTAATAAATAAATTGGAGTATTGATTTTATATCCTGTTTTAAATGAATTAATTATTATTCATGTTTAAAAGGGATTTTTTTTAAAGCATGTTGAATTTAATAAAGAGGAATTTTGGAATTATTATTAAAAGTTGGAAGTATTGGATTTAAAGAGGATTTATTAAATTATTATTATTATTAATGCTTTACAAGCATGTTGGTGATCCCACTATGCGGATTTGGTTTATTGATAAGGCCTTGGACTTTGTATGACCGGGTCTTTCCTCAAGAATAGCCTTGTAATATAAGGAGACTAGCTTGGGGGGTGTGCACACTTGGGTGAGGAATTGGATTAAAAGGAATTGGTTTTAAAGGAATTGGTTTTAAAGAGGAATTGGTTTATTGAATTGACTATTGATATTGATTATTGAAATTGGTTTTGGAATTTTGAGTTGGAATTATTGGTTAAATTATTGGAAAGGATGGAATTGATTTCAAAAGCGTGTTTGCTAATAAATTGAGTTTAATTATCTTGCACTTATTGTACTTAGCATATTTTGCTAATCCGTATTTCTTATTTTGTTTTGGTTCGCCGTGTTTACCTTAATGGTAAGCAGTGTTGACTAATTTCAGGTGGAGTCAATAATTGAGCATATGGAGTCCCGGGAATGGTTTAACCTAGATTAGGAAGTTTTGGTCTTGTGTTTCTTTTTGAGTACTCATGACAATGGTTACTATTTTTAGTCTATTATTAATAAAGAAGAGTTTTGAAGTTTCCGCTGCAAAGTACTGGCTTATTTATTAAGTTTGAGTAGCCTTGCGTAATCACGTGGCGGTAATACTCCTAAGTCTACCTCTACGGTATAATTATACGTATTATACTAGTATTTCCGTAGAGGGAGATTTGGGGGTGTTACCCAAAATGAAGTCAAACCTCTTCAATTTATAGGCCGAATTTATGAGGGTAAAATGGTAAATCTACCTTTCCCGCTCAAGAATTCAAACGGTTACTTTTTGAAAAAAGTTAACCTAGAATTCGAGAAGGCTAAAAGCTGATTCTGTTATTTTGGACGGAGAAAGAGACGAACGGGTTAACAGCACATCCAAATAGCAGGCCAAGTCAACGGAATTAAAACTGCCATCTAAAATCCCGGGCATCCAAGCTCTCCTTCGAAATTTCAGACGGCATGTTCCGTTTGCCTGTTTCACAAACTTAAGTGTCCCCTAGAGGAGTTTCAAGCAGACATAGCACACCATTCAGCCCAAGGTGGGCATATCCTAAATGAGCGGACAAATTCGTCTGCCTACTCAGCTAGAATGCTCTATCTCTACACACTCGGACACATCAGGATGAGTAGGGAGTCAAAGGAGGCGGCCCGTGGCATACGAGTCACCCCCTCTGAGGGGCAAATGTTTAGGGTAAAAATATACCCCAACACGTGGTCCAATCCCATAGTGACACATGGCCCAATCAAAGGGCGACATGTGTCCCATAGGAAGATGACGCGTGTTAGCTAAAAAAAAGCACCTGAAAAGAGAGTTAAGGGCCTCCTTATATCAAGAGGCCCAAATCCCAAGAATGCCGCAAAACGACGCCCCCATCTGACATGTGTCGTCAGCTGATTTGTGCAGCCAATCAGGGCACAAAAATCTAGGGTACAAACCCTAAAGGGGCACAATTTCCCACCCCTATAAATACCCCAATGATTTATGATGGAAGGGGTGGATTGTGACATAACATAAAAGGGCACTAAATAGCTTCAACTTCTCTCTACTTTCTCTCTCTAGCCTTTCCGTCGGAGGCGAATATCCGGTAATCGGATATTCATTATTTTGCAAGTGTCCGAGTCTACTTGTCAAAGGAGCGCGACCAGTATCCTGAGGGATTCTAAAAATACCCCAAAACACCCTCTACTTAACATATGCAGTAAATTCAGGCGATATCCTGATAGGTGTATGTATACTAGCATTCCTGCAGTAATTAATGATTCAAACTCTCCCATCGGGTTTCAACCATTTGTAAGACAACCTGAATAGTTTTATCCTGAAAAATAAAATAGAGTAGCACAATTATAATGCTAAATTTAAGTTGCTGCTGGGGATGTATGAAATAAACAAAAGACTGGTAAGCATGAACATAAATTACCATGATATAAAGAATGGTATCCCGGCTATAGATCACATCAAAAGTATCATCTAGGTAACTTACCTTTTACAATTAGCTACCTTAAACTCAAATACATAATTATATCCAACATCATGCTCAACAACTATGGAGATCATATTAGTGGAGAGATCAATGCAAATAAGATCAACATTGAACTTCTCTGCCATGTAGAAATTACTTACGCAGTTACGCCTCGACCAGCATCCATAACCTCTTACGAGGATTTTAGGCCTAGCTTCGACATAAATTCTTTCGCGATTTCTACCTATCTCCATCAATTTATCTATTAATCTTTCCAAGCCCTCATTTTCCCACTCTCTTTATTTTTTAACTCACTTATATTTTATGATTTTTGTAACTTTTAGTACGTTTGCACCTACTTGCTCCCTCCTTCAGTGTACCAATTTTTTTTCCTTCTCCTCCTCCCTTCTCATTTCTATTTCCTCTACGGGCTTTATCTCCTTCTTTTACTCCTTTTTACGGATTGTGAATTTTAGAAGGCCTTTCCCTACTTGCTATCCATCAATTCATCTATTAATCTTTCCAAGCCCTCGTTTTCTCACCCTTTTTCTTTTTTTACCTTACTCATATTTTATGGTTTGTGTAATTGTTAGTAAGTCTGTACCTACTTGCTCCCTCCCTCAGTGTACCACTTTCTTTCCCCCCCCCCCCCCGCCCCCTCACTAAAACTCACTCCAATCTCCCCATATATCTCTTTTAAGCTCTTCTTTTCACTCCACCCGTCTTTTATGATTTTTCACAAATATTATGTCTTATTATTAAAAGTATGTTAAAACAAAGAATCATCTAGAGAATGCTCAAATGACTTTTATGGTTTTGCAAATTTATAAAGTATTATTTATTTTCTACCCCATACTCCTCCTTAATTCTCATTTCCTTTTCCTCTACGAGCTCTATCTCCTTGTGTTACTCGTTTTTTCATGGATCGTGAATTTTAGAAGGCCTTTTTCTACTTGATATACATCAATCTATCTACTTAACTTTCCACGCCCTTGTTTTCTCACTCCCTTTCTCACTCCCCACTCATATTTTCTAATTTTTGTACTTTTTAGTGATCCCTTCCTATTTGCTTCCTCCTTCAATTCACTGTACCACTTTCCCTTCCTCTTTTTTCCCTAAAACTCACTACTAACTCCACATATTTTTCTCTCAAACTCTTTTTTTTTTTTTAAATTTCTGATGAGTGTCATTTATGGCACTCATTTGATCCTTTTTAGGGTGAATTTCATTCTCTTTTGTAGCTCCTTTCATTCGTTATTCCTTAGTTTTGCTCTTTATTTCTTTAGTTGGTTTTCCACTTTCTTGTATTTCTTGGTTTATTTTGCTTTTTTTTTTTTCCCTTTTATTTGTTTGTTTTCTTTCATTTTCAGGTTAAGATCGTTGTCCAAGGATTCCTGAGGTTTCTTCTCGGGTTTTTCATTGATTAGGATGCCTAGTGCCTTCCATTTGAAGCTCAAGAATGGAGATGTGCAAGTTCCAAGTTTCCTTAGGGCGTGCATTCAAGCCGTGGGGGCACCAATCTTGGTGTTGAACCTACTATAGAAGCCTCTTAGAATCTGCCATGTCCCTTGTTCATCAAGCACACCAAGTGGAGCGCACGAAGAGCGTCAACATGAAGAGGAAGGTGGCTGCCCTGTTCCAAGGCGCGGGCGCGCGACCTGGTGGCGCTGGCGCGCGGGGCCTTGGCGTGGCTGCGCACCCGGAGGTCCCTGTTCCGTACCCTTTTCTGCGCAGCCGCGTATTTCCTTGAAGGTGGTCGTGCCTATACGGGTCTATTTTGGACGATCTAACTAACGTCCCTTTGTTAGTTTTACTATATATAGATTTTTCTTCTATTTTTTAAAGAGAAATTTTGGAGATTAGATTTAGAGACAGAAACTTAGAGAGAGAAACACTTGTTCTTAGATTTTAGAGAGAGAAATTCATGATTGATGGTTCTAAGCACATTTTCTTTGATTTGATCCAAGTTTGTAAGGATTTCCTTTACTTTAATGCAATTTTTAGCTTTTGATTTCAATTGTTTTGTTGATTGTTCAAGTTTATTGATTAGTTGATTGAATATGTTTGATTAATATGATGATGATGAATTTGTTGATTAGCTTAGTTTTGATCTTGATTTCATCCATGGATTGTGAGTAGTTTACTTGCTAGGGATATGGTGAAACATGTATGAGTGATGGATCAATACTAATTGGGGGAAATTGATTGATTTAGCAATGTGATTAAATTGGAAGATTGATTTTGTGCATGTGTGTGATTGATTAAAGAGTAGCTAACTTTGATTAACATACTAGATTCCGTTGCAAGTTTAGTTTGATACGGACAATTGATTTGTAGCTTGCATTTGTCGATTGAGTTTGGTTAGTGACGTTCCTAGCTAGAGTCTTTCGTAGTTGGCGCTAGTTAGACCTCTAGGAGATAGCTTGTTGAGCTATTTTGATTGCATTGTCTATCTTCCCTCGCAATACTCGAATTAATCAATCTCCAACCCGATTAGTGTGTGTCCATTGCAAGTACATGTGGATCCTAAATCCCTAGTTTCTTGATATATTGAATTACGTTGTTTTTTTAGTTGAATTTATATAACCTACAGTACCTCTTACCTTTCGAAGTAGTTTAACATTGACCGTAGCAAACTTCCCCCCATTCCTAGTGGTTCGACCCGAACTTGCCCTATTACTAGGTGTAGGTTTGGTATGAATTTTGTTTGATTGGAGGAATTTTAGAATCCCAACAACCTAGAATCCACCCTCTGTCAAAATGGCGCTGTTGCCGGGGTATGGCGTAGTTTTTTGCTATTGTTGTTGAGTCTATTTCATTCTATTTCAAAAATACAAAAAGATTTTTCTCATTTAAGCTACATTTGTAGTCGTTCTACTAATTGTTTCTTTGAGATTGTATGCATAGGACAAGAGGAAGGACTTTAGTACCTTTTGATCCGGAGATTGAGAGGACAATCGCAAGGATAAGAGTTGCTAGACGTTCTTTGAGTTCTAGCTCTTCAAGTGAAGAAGGATTTCAAGAAGAAGAACAAGGAAGTATGGGAGAAGTTCCAAGGGTTGCTTTAAAAGAGTTGGGAACTCCCGGTGCCTATCGATTTGAGAGTGGTATTGCTCCACCAACCACACCGGCTAATGACTTTGAGATAAGGCCGACGATGATAACAATGATTGAGAGAAGGCAATTTAGTGGTGCCAAATATGAAAGCTCGCTAAATCATCTCAAAGAGTTTGAAAAATATTGTAACACAATCAAGGTCAACAGAGTTTCTCAAGAATTCATAAGGCTTAAGCTATTCCCTTTCTCTCTAATCGGTCGAGCTTTGGAGTGGCTAGATAAGGAGGTGAAGCCTAATTCTTTGAGAACTTGGGATGAGGTCACCAAAGAGTTTATTTCCCGCTTTTACCCTCAAAAGAAGACCGCCGAGGCAAGACCTCAAATTCGAAGGTTCAAGCAAAAGCCTAGTGGGAGTTTGTATGAGGCTTGGGAGAGATACAAGGAGTACCAAAGAGAGTGTCCTCATCATGGAATCTCGACTTACCCTATCATTCAAATTTTCTATGGAGGATTGAGTCCCCAAGGGAAGTCATGCCTTGATGGCAGAGTCGGAGGCCCGATCATGAATAAGACCAAGGAAGAAGTTGTTGATATCATAGAGGATGTAGTTTGTCACTACATGGATTGGCAAGAGGGGGATAGAGAGTCTTCAAGCAAAAGTGGCTCAATGGTCTATTCGGTTGACCATCTCAATGCAATTAACAACTTGTCCTCCTAAATCTCAAATTTAGGGAAGGAGATGACATCTATTAAGGCTAAGATTGAGAGTGTCTCTTCGAATGCATCGAGTCTTCCCTCCCACATCAAAGGGAGAGGTACATCTTTTAACTCTACTCCTCCTTCTACTTCAAGTAATATGCTAAATGGTTGTGTATTTTGTGATGTTTGTGGGTCTTATGAGCATGATTCTTCTATGTGTTCTAATTCATTCATGGATGAATGTGATGATGTTGAAAACAATGATTGTGAACATGTGAACTTTGTATCAAACACAATAATGGTTAAAGATTTGAAGGTCCAAGGAATTTTGGGACTAGGAATGTTCACCAACAAGGGAGTTTTGATAACTACAACAATGGTGGTTATAGGAACCAAGGAAATCAAGGTTTCCGAGGTAACTACAATAACCAAGGTTATAGTAATCAAAACCAAGGCCAAGGGTATGGAAATCAAGGCCAATCTCAAGGCTTTGGTGGCCAATACCAAAATAATGGCAACAATCAAGGCCGAGGTAATTGGAGTAACCAAAATAGGGGCAATTTTCAAAATAACAATCAAAGGGGACCCTCACCTAGATTTTCTCCAAGACCTCAAGGCAATGGTGACAATTCCTATGCTCAACCCTCATCTTCTAGAAATAACTTGGAAGAGATAATTGAGAACCAAACAAAAATTTTGAACACTTACATGGCGGTGAGTGACAAGAAGTTCAATAAGATGATGACACACAACAAAATGCTTGAGACACAAATCACTCAACTAGCCAACACTTTGAAAGATTGTGCTAGCCCTTCTTCATTACCTTCTTAAGGAGTTGATCCTAAGAAACCCGTTTATTCTATTACCACAAGGAGTGGGAGAGTTCTTGAAGAGAGAGTTTCTAGGAAGAGTGATGAGGATGAGAAGAAGAGTGACTCAAGTGAGGAAAATGAGAATAATGTGTCAAAGAAGGTGAGCAAAGAGGAAGCTTAAGAGAAAAAGAAGAGTGTTGAGAAAGTGCAAGAGGAAATGAGAAAACCCGACCTTCCATACCCCTAAAAGTTTATGAGACACAAAATTGATAAATAATTTGGGAGGTTCCTTGATATGTTAAAGGAGGTCCATCTTACAATTCCTCTTACCGAAGCCATGACCCAAATGCCTAGATATTCCAAATTTCTTAAGGAAATCTTAAGTGGCAAAAGAGAGTGTAATGAGGTCGACTCGATAGAGGTGGGGGAGTGTTGAAGTGCTCTAATTCACAATGATTTTCCCAAAAAGATGAAAGACCCGGGCAATTTCTCCATTCCTTGCAAAATCAAAGGCAAATTGTTTTAAAATGGTTTGTGCGATTTAGGTGCTGGCGTTAGCATTATGCCTTACTCGGTTTTTAAGAAGCTAAAGCTAGGAGAGCTTCTTCCAACCAATATGGCCTTGCAATTGGCCGATAGATCCATTAAGTTCCCCGTGGGAAGGGTTAAGGATGTTCCCTTTAGGATAGGTGGTTTCACAATTCCCGTAGATTTTATTGTGCTTGAAATTGAAGAAGATGACCACATTCCTATCATTCTAGGGAGACTGTTCTTAGCTACCTCGGGAGTTTTGATTGATTTTAAAGGAGGCCGTATCACTTTAGGAGTTGGTAACAAAAAGGAAAGTTTTGAGCTAAAAACGATGCATGAGTCTTTATCCCTTGTAAAAGGAATCATGTGTGTTAATTCCCCTCGCTCCAGTGATAATGTTTGTATGATTGATTCTTCAACTAACGATGTTCTTAAGAATTGTGATGATGTGCTTTTGAGCTTTAATTGTAAGAAGGTTAGTAAAGAGAAAAAGGAGCTTTCCAAGCTTATGGACAGGGAGGTGATTGACATTCCTCATTGGTTTGAGCTTTTCCCTCAAGAGGAGGAAGATGATCCTAAGAGTGTGGATGGTGTGAAACCGTCTTCTAGAAGAAACAAGGCAAAGAAGAAGGCGAGAGCTTCTAGAAAAAAGATAATGAGGTTGAAGTAAGAGAGGCTTGCTTTTGAAGTTTCATCACTTGAGTTTTCATCAAGCAGCAATGAGAGGTTGCTAAAAATTGAAGAAGAATTTGTTCCATCCGCCACTTTGAACAAGGTGGTGTTCTTTGACCCTCCATGATTTGGAGGAAGGGTCGAGTTAAGGACCTTAAGCAAGCGCTTGCCAAGAGGCAACCCGATTTTCTAACCCTTTTTCTTAATTTTCTTTCTTTTGTTTTCCTTTCTTTCACTTTTTTTCCATTTGGATTGATAGGTTAAATTCATGGGAATTGGATTATTTCAAGCGAGCATGAGCAATAGGAAGGTATTTCGTGTTTTGATGAGAATATGTTCGATTTTATTGAATTTTGAGGTGAAAGGGTAAGGAATTTTAGTGATGTAAGTTAGGGAAAGTTGTGCTAAATTTGAAGAAAGTTTGAACTTGGTAGGTTCATTGTGGTGCTCTCATTATTTTGGGATGTTGAACCCACTGTCAACATGTTTTCACTAGTAGAAAAAAGCAAAAATGCACCCCTTAATTGCCACCGGTTCAGTCTAAACCGGTGGCAAAAATAGGCTAAAAAATGGGCGGGCAAATGAATCAGGAATAATGGAACCGGTTCAGTTCAAACCGGTGGCAAAACATATAGCGCACCGGTTTGAACCGGTGCCAATGTGAACCGGTGCCATTAGTTATTAAAAAAAACCCGCCCCTTTAATACCCCCCAACCCAAACTCTCCTCTCTCTCAGCCGCACTCTTTCTCTCTCATCTCCTCCTCTTTCCTTCTCCTGCTCCTCGTCTCCTGTTCTCCCTTCTGTTTCTCATCTCCTCCTTCTCTTTCTCATCTCGATCTCCTTCTCCCTCGTGTCCTCCTCCTTTCTTTCATTCGAAGACCACCACTTTCACATGCAACACCGACTTTTCCACCACCAAGACCACCACGGACACATGCAAGAGCAAGGTTAGGGTTTAATCCAAAATTATTTGAGGTTAGGGTATAATTTCTTGATTTTTCTTGGTTTAATTTCATGATTTTTTTTTATTTTATCGATTTTTTAATCGATTTTTTTTATTTTAATCGATTTTAATTCGTTTTTTTTTATTTTCTGGGTTTTTAACTGATTTTCGATTTTCTGGTTTGTTTTAATCGATTTTTTAACTTATTTTAATACAGTTTTTTTTATTTTCTAGGTTTTTAACTTATTTTAATCTTTTTTTTTTATTTTCATCGATTTTTTTTATTTTAATCGATTTTAATTCGATTTTTTTTATTTTCTGGGTTTTTAACTGATTTTTGATTTTTGTTTTTATTATAATCGATTTTTTTTTATTTTCTAGGTTTTTTTAATATTTTTTTTGCAGCTAATTTATTTTAATCGATTTATTTTTTTGTTTTAATTGGTGCAGGTATATTGATTTAGATCTTAAATCGAAGAATCAAGATGCAAGAATATGATTTAGATGTTGTATGGGGTTTTTTTTTTATTTATATTGTAATTTTTTTTTATTTTTGATTTATATGTTGTAATTGATCTATTTTATTGATCTATATTGTAAATTTTTTTTAATTATAGATTGTAAATTTTCGATTATATTGATTGGTATTCGATTTATATTTTGATGTTCTTATTTATTTTAGTCGATTTAATTTTTAAGTGAAAAAAGACAAAAAAAAAAATCATTTTTTGTGCACTTTTGGCACCGGTTAACCGGTGCCAAAAACATTGAATTATTTTTTTTGGGGATTTTTTTGGCACCGGTTAACCAGTGCCAATTCTAAGTTTTGCCACCGGTTCAAACCGGTGGTTTTTTCATGCACTTATTGGCACCCCCCAAATTGGCACCGGCTCAAAACCGGTGGCATTGAGGGGTTTTGAACCGGTGCCAATTTTGTTTTTTCACCTAGTGTTTGAAGTTGTCATATTTGGTGGGTTCAACAATCCCAGGGTGATATTGGATAATGAGCCCACATAGTGAACGCACCAAGCAAATTCAAGAAAAGGGAAGCCGCATTGGCGCCAGGCAGAAGCTCGGCCGCGCGCGACACTGACGCGGGCGCGCAGCCAGGTCGCGCGGCCGCGCACCTGGTCGTGCCGAGCCGCTTTATTTTCTTTCTTTCTCTTTTCTTTCCCTCATTTCTCCTTCACCCTCCTGAACGCACCCCTTTCTCACTCTAAGCTTGAACACCGAAACCCTAGCTTTTGCTCATCAAATTCCATCATCAAATCATCAAAAATCCATCAAAAATCAACAATTTCCTTTAACAAATTCATCCTTTACAACAAAAATCATACTACTTTCTTCCATTTTCAATCTCCAATCTCTCTCCTCCATTGAAGACCAAATTTGGGGCTTTTCGATTTGGTGAGAATTGGTGGCTAATTCGTGTTCAATCTTGCTTCTAGTATGGTATAATCATCTTCCTTAACTCTTATTTACATTGTTATATCATATTGTTGCAAGAATTTGATTGTTTAAGGTTGTGAATAGTAGTAGTATGTGTTTTGATGATTTTGTTGATTGAATGTGATTTTTGGTTGATTATTTGCGTTGATTGTTGATTGATATTGCCTCACATTGTGTTGTTGATTGTTTTTGTAGCTAAATTGTGCAAAATTGTTGTGAATTGTGGAAGGTTATTTTTGGTCGTATTGGTTGTAATTGGAATTGGTTGGTTGAGCCAAGTGGTTATTGAGTTGTGTTGGTGGTTTGAAGTGTTTTGTGAAGTTACATTTGTGATCTTTGTTGTGATAATTTGGTGAAGCAAGCATGTCTAAATTTGTGAAAGCTCTCACCTCCAAAGCCAAAAAGAGAAAAACCAACATTAACATTGATGAACCTTCACCTTCAAACACTTCTTCCCCTCAAACACAAAACCTAGAACCCCTTCCTATTCCTAAACTCCATTTCGTCAATCATGCCAAGAAACCTCTTTGGTCAAAATTCAGGAAGAGAACTTATAAGCCCTCACAACGCTATCACCAATATAGTATGATCAAATTGGGAATCGATGAAGACTTATGGACTCTCTTTGACAATCTTGGTTTGAGTACTTTTGTCACTAAGAGTTACCGGGCTTACCTCGAGCCTACTTGGGAGTTTTTGGCTTCCTTGAGTACTACTCCAGTGGGTGACAAGGACTATGAGATCACTTTCCAGCTCTTTAATAAGGTTCATGTCATGTCTTTGGCCGAGTTCAATATGACTTTAGATTTCAACCCGAATGCGGATATATTCTTTTCCGACCGAGAGCATGAGTATTTGGAGGGTTTCTCTCCAAATGCCTTCTGGAAAACCATCTCAGGTTGGATGAGTTCGGCGCTCGATTCTCTCTTGCAAGCGAAATATTTCAACATTGTTTGAGAGTACTCCATAGGCTATTGGGGTACTCGGTGATCCCAAAGCAAGACTTGGGAAAGATGTCGCTTCCTGAGTTGCGGGCTTTGTGGATGGCAACTAGGGAAGAGTATCGAGGTCGGTTGAACCTTGGGGCGCATATTCTTGAAAAGTTGTATGGATATGAAGGTTAACCGGTCGGGTAATATACCTTGTGGTAGTATGATCACAAGGTTAGCTACAAAGCTTAAGTATAAGAGGTATCTTCTTTCTTGCACACCGGTGGGGGATCTTGACACCCTCTATCACGACACTAATCAACTAAAGCAAGTGCAATTCTTAGCTAAAAATGATGATGATGAGGTGTTCGATTGGCTTCGTAGGGGCTCTCATTGGTGTTATCTTCCGAACCCCTCTCTTACTTCTCTTCACCGGCATTCCCCTAATGTTTGATTTGTGCCCTTGAGTAACCGCATCCCCGGGGAGGATGAAGACATGGAAGATGTTCTTAATGAAGAGCGACAAATCCAAGAAAATCAACAACAACAACAACAACAAAATCAACAACAACATCAAGAACAACAACAAGATCAATATTCTAATCCCGATATGGAGGCATTGAGTGCCCAATTAGTGGGCATGCAAGTCCGCATGGAAGGGATGTATGATCAAGACTTCGAGGCGATCTATCACCAAATGAGAGGCATCTCGGAGATGCAACAAGGTATGTTTCTCCAACAACAACATTTGTATGATGCTAGTGTGACGAGGGGTGAACTAGGTCGTTGAACTAATCCTCCCTAAGCCAAACAAAATTTATAATCACTCAACTAACCTAAATACAAGTATAGAGGCAAGTCAAGGGTCGAACCACTAGGAACAGTTATGTTCAAGTGTTCTTGATTAGTGCCTAAGCTAGGTCGAAGTCTAAGGATAGAAGGTAAACACTAATAACTACTAAAACAAAGAACTAAACAAATGAAGCACTAGGGAATGGGATCAACAAGTAATCATGACAATTGTAACAACTCGGAAATACATGCAAATCAATGGTTGTGAAGACTAATGGCAAGAGCAATCAAAAGAGTCAACTAGCTATCTCCTAAAGGTCTAACTAGCGCCAACTACGAGAGACTCTAACTAGGAACATCACTAACCAAACTCAATCGACAATTGCAATTCCTAAATCAATGGTCCGTATCATTAGAAACTACAATGCAATCCAGCATAATTCTCAAGGCCTATCGAATTACACACATGCAAACTTCCATTAATCAATTTAATCTCAACAATTAATCAAAACAATCCCCAAATTAAGCACAATCAATCAATCATACAAGTTTCACACTATCCCTAGCCAAACAACTACTCTAACATCATCATCAAATCAACAAACAACTATGGAAATCAAGAATCAACAAAATATGAAGAGCAACTACACTAATCAAAGATCAAACAACAAAATAAAATCAAACAAACATGAATATTAAATAAAGCAATAAATGAGATAGAGTTTAGAAATGCTTATTGATAATAGAGAAGACCTCCAACACAATTGTCACCATTGAATCTTCAATCTCTCAATCACCATTGAAATTCCTCACTTTCTCTCTCTAAAATCTAGTCCTAAACTAAACCTAAAACTAGAGAGAGAAGCTCTCAACTAAGCTAAAATTATAATAAAAAATTATGAATTACTTGCTTCTAAACTTGCCCCAAAAATCGGGTTACAATAGTATTTATAGAAGGTGCGAAACGAAACCGAGCAAGGTGAATACCCAGGGAGGCGCGCCCGCGCGGGCTGGGAGGCGCGCTTGCGCTAGGTGGCCGCGCGCCCACGCTCCCATGGGTTTCTTCAATTCTTCTCGCGGCTTCGTGCGTTCGCTAAGGTCTTCGAGTGAGTGCACAATATGATGATGATGAACACTAATAGTGGCAGCTTCTAAGGCACTTGATAGTGGGTTCAACACCACTCCTTCATGAGAGCACGGCTTGAGAGCGCAAGAGCTAGAACTTGGAGAATCCACTTCCTTGCATCTTGAGCTTTCCTATTGCCATGAGCTTGCTCCAAAAGCATCTTCCACCTTAGTAATCCATCAATATCAAGACCCGAACCTCGTACAATACCTATAACCACGAAAATAGAGCAAATAAAGGAGAAAAGACTAGGAAAACCAACGAAATGTACAAAAGCCACAAAATAAGAGAGGAAAGGTAAAACTAAGACCAAATGCATAAAACTAAGCATTTATTAAGCATGAAAGCTATAAAAAGAAGGTGAAAAAAACCTAAATTCTCATCAAATGGGTTCCATTTATGACACCCATCATAGTATTAACCGTGGGGAGGTCTCCCCCGCGGTTCACTACCCTTACTTTCCACCCCAACTTGGTCCTATTCCTTCAAGAGGGGGTAATGGGGTACCTACTTACCCATATTGGCAAGGACCCCAAGGGTCCAACACCGAGACTCGCTCATTTTTCGATGAGCACGGTAACTGCGATTACTGTGTTCCCGGTGGGAGCGATTATAGAGGTGATCCTAATTACCCCTATGTCCACCCCAATCATCCGCTACCGCTTGCTTTTGCCTGAGAAATATACTCCCCTCTCCCCTTGGCAACAAGACAACTTCAAGGTTTATTATGGTTGGCCACCCGATTACACCGGGGGATGGGATCCTTATGGTCCCCTTTCTGGGTTCTCCTATGATAGGGATGACCATGATAGTGCCGGACCGAGTGGTAGCTAGTTCCCTCCTTTTGTGCCTTTTTCCTCCATCCATTATTTTATGTGATGTTTACTTTGTATTGATGGGATGTTGAGATTTATTCTTGATTAGCTTGGGGGAACTTTGTTTGCTTAGGGGGTTTATCTCGGTGGCCAATATTATGGTGAGCATTACCTTGTTTTCTTTTTGCCTTGATGCTTGATACTTGCTTGTCTTGGTCTACCCTTTATGATGTTTGTTTGTTGTTTCTATGAGCTTTCCATGATCATTCTTTCTCTCTTGATTATGTTATTGCTATGATGATTCCATGATAATGATGATGCATGATGTTTTGCTCCCATAAATCCAAAACCCTTGAATACAAACCCCGTGAATCCAAATGTTGTACTTTAGTGGCTAGTAGCTAGTTTAGTGTAGAGTTCTTTAGCTTTTCTTTAATTATTCTTACTTTTTGGTAGTTTAACTTGATCTTTGTTTTGTAGTTTCTTTTTATTTAGTCTTTGGTTTCTTTTATTTTGTTTTGAATTTACAAACCGTTTTCTTTGTATATAGTTCTATTTTCTATTTTTCTTCTCACTTGGCTTTGATGATGATGTTATTGATTCTTGGAGCTTAATGAAGGTGGTTGATCTTTCACCTTATTTCTATTAGCATTGCTTGGAAGCCCGATGAGATCCTTCTTATTTTCTTTCTTTTGTCTCTTTATTTTTCATGGATGCATAGTTTAGGATTAGTTTTAGGAGAAGTTGAATGGTTCGAGGATGTATGCTTGTAACACCTAAGAGTGTTTGGGATCATTGGCGATGTCGTCAATTGATCACTTGTTTGACGATTGGGAATTACGTGTTATACTTGCATCTTTGTTCCTTTCTTTCTTTTCCTATTCTTCCTTTATCTATGGCTTTTCTCTTTTCTTTTCTTTTCTTCCTTTTTGTTTTTGGGTTTTTATAAACTGTTTGAGGCTTTATTTTTCATTTTTGTTGTCTTTCTTGTGAATTGGACTATTGTAAACACCCAAATGTGTCTCCCCAAAACCAAACCCAGTGATGAATGACTTTCACATCACTTAATTATCGAACAAAGTGAAAGTGTGAAAAGTCTAGTGATGCGGTTGTTTTTATTAAAATGTCTCTCTTTCTGTTTTTGAAAATATTTCTTTTTATACTCTATTTATGAAAATAGCTAGTCCAATTTAGTTTGGTCCATGATAAGGGTCCAATAGTAGTGTAGTTGGATCGGGCTCAAAAATAGCTTTCCAACGATATATTATAAGCCCAATTCCGATGAATAATGAGGAAGTTATGGCCAAAATACTAAATTGGGCCCGAAATGAATTTTATATGCGGCCCAATGATCTAGAGGAGGGCCTATTAATTATTATTCCTAAAGTTATTAGGATTGATTTTAATCTTCTAGAATAATCTAGAAGGTTCTTTTTAATTCTAAGGGAATTAGGATTGATAATTTTATTTTGAAGAGTTTTATTTGGAATAAAATAAGTGTTTCATGATAAACCCGATTTTAATTTGATAAACACGGAATTTGCTGCTTAATCATATTAAGAAGAGGAGTATGCGTACAAAAGCGCGTTTTGTTTCTGACTTAGCGCAAGGTGACAAGCATGTCTCCTAGCGCTAATACTTGTCGCCTGGCGCCGGTGCCTGTCGTCTAGCGCTAACTCCAGTTGTTCGCGACAGGATGTTTTTTATTCCGAATGGGACTCGATTTCTTTTCGATCGTTTTCCGGACTATTTTTATATAAATAGGGTCCTAGACCCCCGTTTTTATCCATTCACAATCATCAACAATTCTCTATTCTCTCTCTAAAGCTAGAAGCTTATTCTCTCTCTATTCTTTTTCTAAACCTTCCCTCTTACAAAATTCTGCATACATCAGTTCTAGACACACCTAGCCAAGTTCGAAGTTGCCTTCGCCCTAGACGTGAAAGGTTGATAATTTCTGAGGGTTTGGTCCCAAATCTCTATTTCAATTATTTAATTTAATTGTTGGTTTAATATTTTCCTTAAAGTTACTAACGTGTGTAATTTGTTATTAAAAAGAGATACGAGGCATCCAAGTAAGTAATTTAATTGTTATTATTTTGATATAGAAATCATGCTTCGATTATTTTGATTCCTAGTATCATGTTAGGATGTTTTATTGCTTCCTAGTATCATGTTTAGGGTAATAACTAAATTTCTAATATCATGTATGTTTATATGATGCTTCCTATTCTTTCCTAATATCATGTTAGTATCATGTTAGGGATGAAGCTTTGATCTTTATTGTTTAGTGACATGCTAGGATTTGTTATTAATCTTGTTAGTATCATGCCAAGGATCTTACTAATGATATTATGCTTTATTGAGATTATTATGATGATGATTATTTATTGTTGCTTGATAAATTATTATTGTTATTGATTGATCACGCCTTTTATGCATGTTTAAAGGGAATTTGTACTTGTAATCACGCTTAATAAGATAAATAATAATCTTGTTTAGGCTAATATGATTATAATTCAAGTGATCGCCAATAATAGGTTTGCTTGTGCATTAATATTCAACCAACATAGATTAAACAGGTTTAGGGTTAACCTATTGATCGCATGTTAGTCAGAAAGCGTGCATGAATACAAGAAGAATAAAGTAGAGGCCTATTTTTAGGGCAGGTTCAATCTCTTTTAAGTTGGATTTGTACCTTCATCCTCGAATATCCAGTCATGGTTCCAGACAACTATGGAGTTAGCGATCTCATGGATCGTGAAGGGATGTAACCTTCACCCCGTGAACGGTTTACAAGTTTCTAAAACTTGTTGCCGACTCTTTTACTCTAGCTTCCTTCCTATTGGACGCCACCATGCTTAAGTGTATGATCACAGTGGGGCTCAAGTGTGGGATGCTTGAAATATTCCCTACAGTTTTTTGGCAACTCCACTAGGGAGGATTTCTTTTTTAATTCCTAAAATTTATTTTGGCAATAATTTAGAATGAGTGGATGAGACTCGAAAAGTTCTAAGTATTTCATGTGCGTAATTTTGATAAACATTGTTGGCATAAGCATAAAAAAGGTCCGCATTGGAAAGACCATCCCTTATGCGTCAAAAACATAGGATTTTTACACGTAGGAAATTAGGGAAATATCTTTCACAACTAGAATCGAAATAACGCTGGGAAAAACTGGAAAATTCAAGAACATAAAGCTGCTGAGGCATGTAGGAAATAGCGCTGAGAAAACAGCGTCATCACCACGCGATGGCTCTGTCGCCTGGCGATAGTAATTGTCGTCTAGCGACAGAGCCACAATCTGGTGACGGGCACTGTAGTCTCGCGCCGAGTTCTTCCAATACCGAGCCAAAAATCTATCTTCTTGTTTCGAACAGTTCTAATACTGTTTGCTCGGTTTTACTTCCTGATTGAGTTTTTCTATTTTTTCTAAACCCATATGTGTTCTACATATGGCATAACCCTTTGGGGATTCACGCTCCATCTACCAAATCGAACGCTCCTGGAACCGAAGGGTACATCCAAGTTTGTTGAATTCACCAAATCGTAGAAGTGAGTTTAACTTGCGGGGTCCCTTCCACTCGCGCCAACCCTTCCAAAGGTAAGGCTTCCGCGCGGTGCATTCGGACTCATAACCATGGACCCTCTTTGACTAACCCATATCCTTGAACTTTAGAGAACTAGAGCCATGGTTAGGTTGCAAACTTATTGCATCATATTGTGCTTACTTGACTACTTGTGCATTCTTTGCTTCTGCATAATCTATATGTGTTTCCACTAACCGTTTGTTTGACTTGTGAATAAGTCTAAATAAACTAATTAATGACTAAAGGACTTTGCTTAATTAATTAATTAATTAATTAATATAAATGATTAAAGTCTAAATAAATTGATCAAACTTGACTTAGTACGACTTTAGGCTTCTCCCTTTAGAGTAAAATACTGGAAACAGTCCCAGACCAATGTTCCAGCAATGGCGCAAGGGTTTGGATTGTGGTGCCACGCGCTAGTGTTTAGCGTCAGGCGACAATCTTTAGCGTGTGTGTTCCGGCGACAGTCCAGTTTTCTGCTCAAGTCTTCACGACGAGTCTAATTAATCAGTTTACTTAATCGGTTTAACCAGTTTATTACTGACAATAGTCATGTTTAGTCCTTAATTAAGTCTAAGCACATAGTCCCATGGTCTCACACAAGAGTCAAAGCATGCCACTCGCACTCACTATTAAAGCACACACTTAATATGTATGTCACACTTTGACCATGTCTAGAGAGTCTTGTATGCACGTGTATTCCGTCATTTTTTTAGGGGGGTAAGTCGGATATTAATCCTCTAATTAAACCATATTTGTTTGAACCCTTCTTTGAACCCTTACTTGATTCTCAAAATATGCACCCTATTTTTGCTTTTTTGTTTTTTTAAAAACCAATAAAGTCAAAGTCAATTTGGGTCAAGTTATTAAAACAAATAAATGGTTTAATTTACAGCGCTTGGTCAAGAAAGGAAGGGAGATTAATCAAGGACAACACCTTTGTTCAAGTACTAATTTTTGATAAACCAATCAATCGGAAAAGAAAAGCTAAGAAAAAAATGGCAACTCAAGAAGAAGTCAACGAACTTAGGAAGGACGTGGCTAACATGACTGAATTAATGAAGGCTATGGCTCCTCAAATCAATGACCCTATGAAGCAACAAAAAATGGAGCTCATGCAAGAAAGTTTGAGCAAACTCTTCAATGACTATAGGTTCTAGGGTATTAGCTCGCAAGGGGTCCTAGTGGATAAAGAGCTTCTTTCGCAGAAGTTCAATGCCAATGACATCCCTAGGTTCAAGGCAACAGACAATCCTTATTTCCACCTAAGAGCTTTTGAGACTATAATGAATATTAAGGGGATTGATAGGAAAGGCTTTCATTCATTGTTTTCTTTATATCTTGAAACCGTTTGTCAACAATGGTTCTTTTCCCTTGATAAAGAGAAAACCTCTACTTGGGATTCTATTGTAAACGCTTTCATTGATAGATACAAATGTAATATTCAAGTTGAAACTGATCATAGAGAGCTAGAAATACTTAAACAAAAAGAGAATGAAGGTTTTACTTCTTTCTTTAATAAGTGGAGAGAAAATTCCGCTAAAATGATTGAGGTGCCTACTCAAACAATGTTAGCACCTTTAATCTGAATGATGTCCTCGCTATGAATAATCAAGGACAAAAGAAAACATCTAGGAGAAATTTTACTCCTATTGATATGAGTTATGACACCACATTTGACCGTCTTTATGCAAAAGGTCTTATAACTCCTATTGAACCATTTGGAGATCCACCAATCGAAAGGAGAACGGCTAGTTGGAATCCCAATGCTTACTGCAAATACCATCAAGGTAGTGGTCATCTTACTGAGAATTGCTGGAAGCTAAAGGAAGCTATCCAAGACTTAATCGATAGCAATAAACTCCCAGTGCCTCTTGCAAGAAACAAGCCAAGTATCAACAGTGCACCACTTTTTGACTCCTTGGCTATTTCTGATGAGGAAAATCATGTTGACCCATCATCTCTAATCAAACCAGTTGAAGAAATTCATGCTATCGAAGAAGAAGAGGAAATCTTTTTCGATGCCGTGAGTGATTGGGCCCCAAGTCAACAACCGATCACTAGAGAAGACGTTTAATCCTCATAAATACAATGAGGAAAACAATAGACATGTGTAGTGAAGTTCTTGAATGCACAAAGTTAGAATAAAGTAAGAATGTCAATAAAGAGGTAACACCTATACAGACTACTAAAGGGAAACCATATTCTCTCCAAGTAGTCGAAACAACTAAAAGGAGCAACAAGTCCTATACTCCAATTGGGACCTCATATGCAAATATGTTCAAAATGCTCTTCGAGAGTGGGAAGATCAAACCTCTCAGACCAAGACTATTTGAATCGTTCAAAAGGACAGATGGATTCTATTGTCCATATAATCAATCTAGAAGTCATACTATAGAACATCGTTTTAAATTCAAGAATTTGATTAAGAAACTGATTGATAATAAAAAGTTAGTCCAAATTCCTCAAGAGAAAGATGCTACCATCAATGGAGTTTGGGAAAGTGATGATGAGGACGTCTACCTCAAGGATATGGAAGAAACCCCACTTTCCACAATACATCCAGTGGACGATATTTGGGATGAAGAAGATTAACTCATAGACGTTATCACAAGATCTGGAAGAATGCAACCTCCTATTACCGCACAACCTATTCCTACTACTCAACAAGTTCCCATACCTATCATAGAAGACAACAATGCTGTCAAACAACTAAAAAAGACTAAGGTCGAGATGAATGTATGGAAACTATTAGCTACATCCCATCAACATAGGGTGGCAGTAATGGATGCTCTAGCTAAGATAGGAATAGATTCTGAAACCACTTCTAAGGGGTTGGCTAACTTTCTCACGAGTGATCTTCCTAGTCCCATCAACTTTATCACTATTCTGACAAGGATCTACCTCCAGAAGGTGACAAATAGAACAAAGCATTAAATCTCACATTAATCTGCAAGAGGATGAATGTCCCAATGACTCTTGTAGATAATGGATCAGCAATTAAGGTTTGTCCACTTCGAACCGCAAGAATGTTAGGAATAAGGGATGAAGACTTGTCTCCATCTACACAGGGAATAAGAGCCTATGACAACACTCGCCGCCAAGCTCTTGGAAAAATCACCATGAATGTAACGGCAGGAGTCATAGAACATGCTACTACTTTCAAGTGGTAGACATTAAAGCATCTTTCAACTTATTATCGGGACGCCCTTGGCTTCATGACCTTAAGGCCGTCCCTTCATCCCTTCATCAACAAGTGAGGGCTAAAGTTTGAGGAATCCCTATTACAATTGATGCTTCTCCGATGCGAATTAAGGCCATCGAAAATCCAATCATAAATGTGGAGCACGATGAAAATGATGAAGATTTGTAGGGCTTTAACGAAGAGGTCTCCTTAATCGAGGAGGATGAAAGGACCCCTCTTTGCTATAACCTCCACTCTAACATGACGGTAAATGCTATCCTCAGAAACCAAGGACACTTTCCTGGAATAACTCTCGGAAAGAAGAAGGAGATAGCAAAACGAATGGGACTACCTGGCCTCCCTAAATTGGACACTTTCGGACATGGTTTCTAACCGACTCTAGAAGACCTTAAGCAAGCCCGAGAAAAAGCCAATGCACGTAGGAATGGTCGTACCCAAAAGAAAGAAATACCAATGGATTATTATCCTCTCACCCTAAATGGACAATTCATAAAAGAGGGTGAAGATTATCCATGCCATGAAATTCCTGAACCCTTTATCAAGGACGGGATAAGACAACCAGGGTTTGAAATCTTCTTGGATAACAACTTTCTAGATGATATCCCAACTCCTATCCATAAGGAGAAAGCACCTCCATGCTTTGAATTTAACGTCATGGGACTTCTCTTTGGGCACAAGAAGAATGAGCAACATATATTGAGGATAACTCCTTGCTCATTCAAACGGTACTACAAAGTGATAACTTTGATCCTTCTAGGCTTATCACTCCGGTAGAGGGATTAGTTCAAGGATGGTGAAAGACCGTGAAGGTGACTACTCCAAGTGGAAGAAAGATCACTATAACAACAGGACAAGGACCAATGTTTGAAGAGTCGTTTGAGTCAGAGTCCGAGTCAGAATCTTCCCCTATCGAGTCTTCTAAGTCTCTAGCTATAGCACCTTCCCCCAATTCTTCTATTTTAGCACCTTCTCCTAGAATAGTTAGTAATCAAGTCCTAGAGGACATATCTTTATTTGATGTAATGGTTTCTAAGTTTAATAATATGTCTTCATTTGCTTACTCCTCGTGTCACTCTTTAACCCAAGATGACGAGCATTGCTTAACTAACAATGAAAATGACAAAGAAATAATTAACGCAATGGAAACACTTGAGAATAAAATACCGGTAATTGAAGACACTGAAACGGTTGACATCTCAAAAGATTCGACCATTAAAAGAGAAGATAAAATCGGACTAACACTTAATAAAGATGAAAGAACCGATTTGATCGATCTATTAAAAGAATTTATCGATGTATTCGCTTGGTCATATGAAGATATGCCAGGAATAAATAGAGAGATAGCTCAACACACAATACCACTAATTCCAGGAATGAAACATGTAAAACAAAAGTTACATTGAATGAAACCCAACGTAGCTCTTAAAATAAAAAAAGAGGTACAAAAACAAATAACTGCAGGTTTTATTAGGGTATCCAAATACCCCGAATGGGTCGCAAACGTGGTCCCAGTTCCAAAGAAGGATGGAAGTGTAAGAATGTGTGTCGACTATCGAGATCTAAATAAGGCAAGTCCAAAGGACGACTTCCCTTTACCACACATCGACATTCTAGTAGATAATACAGCGAATCACGCGCTTCTCTCGTTTGTGGACGGATACGCAGGGTATAATCAGATTCTCATGGCAGAAGAAGACATGGAAAAGACAACGTTCATAACACCTTGGGGCACTTACTGTTACACGGTAATGCCATTCGGGTTGAAAAATGCGAGTGCCACTTACCAACGAGCAGCAACTGCCTTACTCCATGACATGATGCACAAGGAAGTTGAAGTCTATGTGGATGACATGATAGTAAAATCAAAAGACCATCCAGGACATTTAGTAGCCTTAAGAAAGTTCTTCGAAAGGCTAAGGAAATACAACATGAGGTTTGTAGACACCCAAATGTGTCTCCCCAAAACCAAACCCAGTGATGAATACCTTTTGCGTCGAATGATTATCGAACGAGGTGAAAGTGTGAAAGGTCAAGTGTTGCGGTTGGTTTTTATTAAAATTCTTTCTTTCTGTTTTTGAAAACAACTCTATTTTATGAAAATAGACAATCCAGTTTAGTTTGGTCCAGGACAAGGGTCCAATAATAGTGTAGTTGGATGGGGCTTGCAAAGAGCTTTCCAACGATATATTATAAGCCCAATTCCGATGAATAATGAGGAAGTTATGGCCAAAATACTAAACTGGGCCCGGTTTGATCTTTACATGCTGCCCAATGATCTAGGGGAGGGCCCAATGTTAATTATTATTCCTAAAGTTATTAGAATTAATTATAGTCTTCTAGAATTCTCTAGAAGGTTCTCGTTAATCCTAATAAAAATTAGAATTAATAATTAGATTTTGATAAGTTTTACTTGGAATAAAATATTATTTTATGAAAATACGATTTCAGTTTTCATACGGACTTTACGAATTAATTTTGATTCATAAGTGGACTCCGTGTTTGAAAGAGCGTAGGAATCCAGGCTGTCGCCAAACAACAGGCATGTCGCTACGGGACAAGCCTTGTCGCAACGCGACAGAGCTTGTCGCCACGCGACAGACCTTGTCGCCTGGCGACAAAGTCAGTTTTGCAGCGACAGAGTGGAGTTTTATTCCTTATCAAATTCTACCTATTTCCGGACTGTTTTCTTATAAATAGGGTCCTGAACCTCCGTTTTTTATTCATTCACAATCTACAATCATTAATCATCAATTCTCATCAACTCTCAACAATCATCATCTCTAAAATGCTAGAAGCTTTTTCTCTCTATTCTTTTTCTAAACCTTCCCTTTTACACAATTCCGCATTCACGAGAACTAGAAACACCTAGCCGAGTTCGAAGTTGCCTTCGCCCTAGACGTGAAAGGTTATAATTTCTGAGGGTTTGGTCCTAAATCTCTCTTTCAATTATTTAATTTAATTCTTTGATTTATATTTTCCTTGAAGTTACTAACGCGTGTATTTTGTTATTAGAAAGAGATACGAGGCATCAAAGTATGTAATCTTATTTCTCTATTCTGATAGAAAGCATGTTTAAATTTGTTTAATTCCTATTATCATGTTAGGATGTTATTATTGCTTTCTAGTATCATGTTTAGGGTGCCTTTTACTCTTTTCTAATATCATGTTAGTATCATGTTAGAGCTAAAGCTTTGATCTTAATTGCTTAGTGACATGCTAGGGTTTGTTATTAATCTTGTTAGTATCATGCCTAGGATCTTGCTAATATTATTATGCTTTGAGATTGAGAATATTATTATTATTATGATTATTATTATGATTATGGTGATTGTTATGATTATCGTTATTATTATGTTGCTTGATGCTTATTTATTGTTATTGCTCGATTACACCTTTTATGCATGTTTAAAGGGAAATTGTACTTGTAATCACACTTAATAAGATAATTAATAATCTTGTTTAGGGATAATATGATTATAATCCAAGTGATCGCCAATAATAGTTTATTTGTGCATTAAATTCAACCAACATAGATAAACAGGTTTAGGGTTAATCTGTTGTTTGCATGTTAGTCAGAAAGCGCACATGAATATGAGAAGAATGAAGTAGAGGCCTATTATTAGGGTAGGTTCAATCTCTTTTAGGTTGGATTTGTACCTTCATCGCCGAACCCTATTTGGTTCAAGACCTTTTGGAGTTGACGATCTCCTGGATCGTTAAGGGGTGTAATCTTCACCTTGTGAACGTTTTACAAGTTCCTAAAACTTGTTGGCGACTCTTTTGCTCTAGCTTCCTTCCCTTTGGACGCCACCATGCTTAAGTGTATGATCACAGTGGGGTTCAAGCTTGGGGTTAATGGCTTGGAAAATTCCCTACAGTTTTTGGCGACTCTACTGGGGAGGATTTCTATTTTAATTCCTGAAATTTATTTCGGCAATGATTTAGAATGAGTGGATGAGACTCGAAAAGTTCTAAGTATTTCATATGCGTAATTTTGATTAGCATTATTGTCATATGCATAAAAAAGGTCCTCATTGGATTGACCATCCGAAATGAGTAAAAAAACATAGGATTTTTACACGTAGGAAATTTGAGAAATATCTTTCACAACTAGAATTGAAATAATACTGCGAAATCTGGAAAATTCTAAGAATGTAGATACCTGCTGAGGCATGTAGGAACTAGCGCTTAGAAAACATGGCTTGTCACCTGGCGAAAGGGGTACTTTTGCAGCGACAGTCCCTGTAGTCTGGCGCCAAGTTCTTCCAATCCGAGCCAGAACTCTGCCTTCTTATTTCGACCATTTCTAGCACTGTTGGCTCGATTCTACTTCCTGATTGAGTTTTTCTCTCTTTTCTGAAACCCATATGTGTTCTACATATGGACATAACCCTCTGGGGGTTCACTCTCAATCTACCCAATCGAACGCTCCTGGCAACGACGGGTACATCCGAGTTTGTGAATCCACCAACCCGTGGAAGCAAGTTTTTAACTTGCGGGGTCCCATCCACTCGCGCCAACCCTTCCAAAGGTAAGGCTTCCGCGCGGTGCATCCGGACTCATAACCATGAACCCTCTTTAACTAACCCATATCCTTGAACTTTAGAGAACTAGAACCATGGTTAGGTTGCAAACTCATTGCATCATGTTGTGACTACTTGACTATTTGTGCATTCTTTGCTTGTACATACCCTATATGTGCTAACTGTTTGTTTGACTGGTGTTTAAGTCTAAATAAACTAAACAAAGACTAAAGGACTTTGCTTAATTATTTAATTAATTAATTTGACTAATTAAAGACTAATAAAGTAATTAATCTGACTTAGTACGACTGTAGGCATGTCCCCTTAGAGTAAGCTTACTGGAAATAGTCCCAGATTAATGTTCCAGCAATGGCGCAGGAGTTTGGGCTGTGGCGCCACAGTTTACTGCCTGTCGCCTGGCGACAGATTTGTCATCTGGCGACAAGCTTTAAACTGTGGCGACAGTTCTATTGTTTCGTCGACAGTCCAGATTCTTACTCCAGTCATCACGACGAGTCTAATTAAACAATTTGCTAATCAGTTCGATTATTTTATTAATAAACAGTACCTTTGTTAAGTCCTTAATTGAGTCTAGTCAAATAGTGTAGCCGCATGGTCCTACAAAAGAGCCATAACATGTCACATACACTCACTAGCGTTAGCACACACTTTATATAGTCACCATGACTATGTCTTAGGTTCATGCATGAGTCGGTTTTTTCCGTCATTTGAGTTGGGGGTACCTTCTATTCCTAATATTTTCATATCTCTCCATCCACATCATCTTTCCATTCTCTACATGCTTTCCCCATGTCACAATATTCACTCTTCCTACCTTCTTCCATCCATTGCAT
Organism: Chenopodium album; assembly: GCF_948465745.1. Lineage (NCBI taxonomy): Eukaryota > Viridiplantae > Streptophyta > Magnoliopsida > Caryophyllales > Amaranthaceae > Chenopodium > Chenopodium album. Next base: position 8,380,555 of record NC_137850.1, on the reverse strand, counting down.
GTTGAATAGAGTCGAGTCAAATAATTAATAATGAATATCCCTTAATTTCCCTTTCCACAGTACTTGGTCAAAGAGAGCACTTAACCAAGACAACACTTTTGATAAAGCATCACTTTTTTACCATCTTTCTTTGGGACAGGAACCACATTAGCTATCCACTCTGGATACTTGGATACTTTGATGAAACCTGTAGCCAGTTGCATTCTGATTTCTTCCTTGATTTTGAGAGCCACATCTGGCTTCATACGGCATAGCTTTTGTTTGACAGGCTTCATACCTAGAATGAGTGGTATCGTAAGCTGAGCTATATCCCTGTCAATCCCTGGCATATCTTGGTATGACCAAGCAAATACATCAACAAATTCACTAAAAAGTTAATTAGCTCTATGCGTTTGTCTTAACTTAGTGTTAATCTAATTTTAACTTCTTTCATAGTCGTATCATTGGAAATATTAACTGTTTCTGTATCTTCAATACTTGCAGTTTCATTTTCATGTTCTTCCATTGCTTTTATTATTTCTTTGTCATCTTTATCATTAGAAAAGCAATATTAATCACGGTTAGGGGAATGACTCACATTGTAAGCATAGGTACTCATCTTTTATTCATTAAACATTACATCAGAGAGGGCGTGATCAGCTACGACCACACCAAAATTATTTGGGATAGAAGGAGGAGACTCAACAAGAGGCTCAACAATAGGAGGAACTACAGAAAAAGACTCAACAGTAAAAAGGGGGTCGGCCTTAGATCTTAGAGACTCATCAACAGACTCGGACTCGCACTCGGACCCAGACGATTCGTCAATCAATCAATCAATCAAAGCCTTAATCCCAAAAGTGGGGTCGGCTAACATGAACCAAATTTGATTATTCCGTGTAGTCATCAACATAAATCTTTCTCCTCCATCCCTTACGATCCAAAACTTCATCCTCACGTAAATCCATGCACTTCATATCCTTCCTCACTCCTTCCAACCAAGTCATCTTTGGTCTCCCTCTTCCTCGTTTAATCCCTCCATGGTCCCACTCTTCCACTCTTCGCACCGGTGCACCCTCGGGTCTCCGTCTTACATGTCCAAACCAACGCAGACGATTTTCCCTTAATTTATCTACAATGCCCGCCACACCTACTTTCTTGCGAATAACCTCATTTCTGATTCTATCTCTTAAAGTGTTTCCACACATCCACCTTAACATGCGCATTTCCGTAACCTCCATCTTTTTAATATGCTCTTTCTTAGAAGCCCAACATTCTGTACCATAGAGCAACACTGGTCTTATGGCAGTCCTGTAGAATTTTCCCTTCAACTTTAAGGGAATGCTGCGGTCGCATAACACTCCCGTGGCCGCTCTCCATTTAAGCCACCCTGACTTAATCCTGTGGGTCACGTCTTGATCAATGTCACCATTCTTCTGGATGATCGACCCTAGGTACTTAAAACATTCACTCATGGTCAAATCCTTTCCATCCAAACTCACCACTTCATTGCTTGTCCCCCTCTGAGTGCCAAAACGACATACCAAATATTCAGTCTTACTCCGACTTAGCTTAAACCCTCTAGATTCCAACCTTTGCCTCCATTGCTCCAACTTGACATTAACCCCATCCTTAGTCTCATCCACCAAAACGATATCATCTGCGAACAGCATACACCATGGAACCTCATCTTGAATTGGTCTAGTTAATTCATCTAGAACCGTTGCAAAAAGAAAAGGGCTTAATGCAGACCCTTGATGCAATCCGATTGTAATAGGGAAATCTTTTGTAATAGGGACCCAGACGATTCGTATTCATCAAAAATAAGGCCTTCACCAGTGGTCACTTCTATCTTTTCTTTACTCGGCATAGTGATCTTCACCGTCTTGCGCCATCCCTTTAGAACACCATCAGCTGGGATAATTAACTCGGAGGGGTCAAAATCTTTGCTCGACATGACGGCTTGAATAAGCTCAGAATTGTCATTGTCAATGAGCTTAGGTTCATTCTTTTCTAGCCCGAAAAGAAGATTGATATTCATATTATCAAAACTCGGAGTAATTGGTTTCTCAGCTGTTGAGAACTCATCGCCTTCGTCGATGAAATCAAAATCTAGGAACACCTCGAAACCTGGCTCACGTTTCCCATTATGGATGAAAGGCTCGGGAAATTCATAGCATGGGAAATCTTCCCCTTCTTTGATGTATTGGTCGTTGAGAGTAAAAGGATAAGGATCCATGGCCATTTCCGTTTTCATTGTTCCAGCATTGTTACGAGATTTCATCTTCAAGAGAGCTTGTTTCACATCTTCCTGTGTTTGCTTGAATCCCAAGCCAAAGGTGTCTTTCTTGGGTGCACCAGGGTGGCCCTAAATTTCAGCCATCTTTTTCTTAAGTCCAAGGTTCATTCCGGGGAAATGCCCTTGCTTCTTCATGATTGCATTAATGTTGGTATTCGAATAGGGATCGAAGTCGAGATGACACTTCTCCTCTTCTTCGATCATGAGAACGTCTTCTAGAGAGAAACCCTAAAGAACTTCATCTTCCTCATCGTGTTTCACATGTACGATGGGAGTATTAATGACTTGAATACACATAGGAGAGGCATCAATGGTGATTGGAACCCCTCCGACTATGGCTTTGACTTTTTAATGCAGCGATGATGGGATCACCTTTAGCTCATGAAGCTAAAGCCGACCTAACAACAGATTAAAAGAAGCCTTAATGTCCACCACCTGAAACTTGGTGCGACGTTCAATGGCTCCAGTAGTTATGTTTAACATGATAGTACCCACGACCTAACGGCGGGTATTATCATAAGAACGAATCCCTTGAGTAGAGGGAATCAATTCTTCATCTTTTATGCCAAGCTTCTTGGTAGTGTGCAGTGGGCATACATTGATTGCTAATCCATTATCAGCTAGGCTCATGGGAACATTCATCTGCCTACACACCACATTAAGGTGTAAGGCCTTGTTATGTTGATCCCCTTCTAGGGGCAAATCCTTATCAGAAAAGAAAATCAAATTGTTGGTACTCGGCAATTCAGTAGTGAGGAAGTGACAAGGGAATAATCGCGTCGTCAAACGACTACACCTAGATCAAATACAATTTATACAACCTAAACAAACCTAATACGAGTATAAGGCAAGCATAGGGGTCGAACCACAGAGAACGGTTAAACACCACCAAATGTTATCGACAATTAAGCTAGTCCGGAATAGGAGATAAATAAACTAAAGTCTAAAGATGCTAAAACAAGAAATAAAACATTAAGGGAAATGGTTTAGGTGTAGCATTCACTTGAACATAAACAAAAGCATAGAAGTTGAATTAATTATGAACTAAACATGCTCAAATATCGAAATAAAGGATCCAATCTAGCCGCCTTCCGGGGTCAATTGGCTTCTCCTAACATAGCCTCTATGTTTCCACATTAGAACCATATACTAGGAGGTACTATTAAATAACAATCGATAACAATGAACCTTAACTAAGTCAACTTCCGTTCCTTGTTAGCAAAGATTCACCTTTAATCAACTAACAACATGCATTTTGCAAGTAGATTAAAGAATATCAAGCACATAAAGACTTTAATCACAAATAAATCAACTCTAAACCTAGAACATGCTCAAGATCCAACTACACCACAACCATCCCCTCAATGGGGAAATTACTCACTAATCATGATAATAACAAGATTAATCAACAAATAATCAAGAATCAACATGATCAACAAGCAATGAAGGAAAATCAAAATAAGCAAATAAAACTAAATACAAAAACAAAGAAAGAGAGTAAGAGGTTGCTCATTAATTGAAGATGAAGATTTGCAAAGATTCAATCAAGCTCCTTCTTCAATATCCAAGTTCATCAATGGAAAAACCCTTACTTTCTCTCTCTAAACTACTCTAATTCTAATCTAAACCTAGAGAGAGAAGCTCTCCTAAAACTAAATTAGAGAGTAGAATCAAAAATATTGGTGATTGATAAGTTCCCCTAATTACCCTAGAAAATGGGTATAAATACTAAGGTAAGAAAATAAGAAAAATAAATAAAGAAAATAAAAGAAAATAAAAAGAAAAATAAAAGAGAAAGGAAAAAGGAAATAAAAATAAAAAGAAAAGAAAACAATAAAAACCCAAAACCCCCCAAATCCCATCAGACCCACGACCTTCATCATCTTTCTCCTTTTGCGGCTGCTCTAATTCAATCACCAACCATCAAGCATCATCAACCATCATCTTCACCGTCCATCATCAATCATCATCAGCAATCATCACTTAATCGCCACCGTTCGATTAATGGAAGAAATCGCAGCCGCTCAAATTCATTAATCCGTACAATCTCACACGCGAAACTCGGAGCGGCCGCTCATACTCATCGGAGCGTCCGCTCTGATCTTCTGCCTCAAATTGGTGAAATTGAACCAAGAATGGAGCGGTCGCTTCAGAGGAGTGAGCGTCCGCTCTGAAGGGTATTGCAAATTGAATGATTGGAGGAGCGAAATGCGATTTGTTGGCTGCTACTGTTGCGGTTCTTGGTGAGTGAGAACGGTGGCGCAGCTGGTGAATTGTGGTTGGTGGTGGCTGGGAATTGCAGGGAAGAGGTGCGGGCTGCTCTGATTTTGGTGGTGTTGCTGTTGTTGTAATTAGGTGGATGTGGTTGAGATGGGTTTGCTGTGGTGAGTTGCGGTGGTGACTGCTGGTTGCTGGTGGTCGAATGGAAGCAGAGGTGGTGAGGGAGTGAGTGGTGGTTGGAGATGCTGGGGGTTTGCTACTGTTGCTGTTGTTGGTGGTTGTTGTTGATGGCTGGTGGTTTTGGCAGTTGGAGGTTGGAGCAGGGGAGATGGTGAATTGAGGGAAGTTTGGTGTTTTGGTGTGGTGTAGGATAAGGAAAGGTGTGGTGTAGGATAAGAGTGCAGCAGGGGCTTGATGTTGAAAGCTTGTGAATTGTGCTCGTTTGGCATTTGACTCAACTTGGGACCCGAACGCGAATATGACTTTGAAACTCGGAACACACTTGAGCTTTGAACCTTAATACGATTGCAAACCTACACACAAAGAAAACCGAGGAGAGGATCGGGACATAAAATAAAATAAATAAAATAGAAATAAATAAAATAAAATAGGAAAATAAGAGGCATAAAACTAAACTAATAAAAATAAAACAAAAACTAAACAAACAAATAAAGTAAAATAAAATACGGAAATAAACTAAAGCTAATAAAATAAAGAAAATAAACTAAAACACTTCAAAATTACCAAAATAAACTAGAAACTTTATTAAAGAGAAAACAAGAGAATAAAAGGAAAATAAGGGAAAATAAACACGGAAAAGACTCTAAAACTACTCCTTAGGAGTGACATAAACGTCACTCATCAAATTCCCCCAAGCTAAACCTTTGCTCGTCCTCGAGCAAAGCTAAGGCAAAAGAGAACAAGAAGGAATTATTGAAAGCAAAAGAAACAAAAATAGAAACAAAGAGAAAGAATATACACTAACTCACTGTCGTAGGAATCACGGTTGTTTTTAGCTACAACAAGCCCTTAAAACCCCAAAGTCGCCTATGAGGACGAGTGAGGTCTCGTGAGGGTTTCCTAAGAGCTTACCCCACAACTCTCGACAAAAACCAAGGCAAGGCAACAAAACCAAAGGTAAAGAAAAAGAAACACGGAAAGAAAAAGCAAAACACAAGCTCATATATGGACAAGAGATAAGGACAAGTACTAATGAATGCAAACCTTTCTAAATGGACAAATGTATACACGTTCCAAGATGTCAATGGTTGATTGAAACATAACACATGCTAAGCATAGAGAACTACTTAGGACTCAATCCACCCTAGCCCCAACCAATCGGGCCACGTTCTCTCCACTAGCTTCAAATCAACCCTTAAGCTAGCTTCTCAAGATTCCACGAAGGAACCGGAAAAAGATAAAGAAATGAAAAACTTTGAGAAGGTAATCCCGACGTCTCAACTATGCATACTCTTTCCATAGGTTTGAAGTCTATCTCCCTCCACCGTTCTTTTGACCTAACCCACTAGAGTCTAAGGGTCTTTTTATTGGTTGTAACGTAAGGCTAAGGGTTAAGGCGAGGTAAAAATTTAAAATTTGGTGATATTTCCTAAGTGAAGCAAAAAGTGCGGCCGACACTCAAAAATAACTCAAGAATTCACTAAATATAAGCAAAAATACCACTAATGCCATTCCCCAAAGCTTATTCAACACAAACACACAATATTCCCCCCAAGCTCGAACAAAGCATTGTCCTCAATGCTTAAACTAAGGAAGAAAATGAATCCATTTAAAAATATTTTTGTTGTTTTTGTTTTTTCAATTTTTTTTTTCTTTTTTTTTTTACTTTATTCATTGTCCTTGCCTTTTTTTTAATTTTGGACGGCTTTTTCTTGAAACTTCACTTGATTTTCATAAATTTGCATATTGCTTTAAAAGCTCAACTCTAACCAAATCTCAAAATGCATCTTGTCTATGATCAACAACTCAAAACTCAAACCTCACATGCCAATGCTTCACTAACTAAAAGGTTGGTAAACATAGGCTATTAGGTTTGTAATGTGGTTTAAACAAGAGCGGGAAACATAAGGCTCAAATTGGTTAGCAAGTAGGTTTATGCAAAATAGAAAATCAAATTTGTAACAAAATAAAAAGAAGATAAAGAAAAATGAGAAAGAAGGGCCCTTTTCCTCCCCTAGAGTGCTTCGGTCACGATCTTGGGAGCTATAAGTCAAAACAAGGATCAAGACATGCATAGCTAAGGATCCAAATGTGCCACACAACAAAGTGATGAAGGCTAGAACAATGTTACCTCACACGGGATTATAACTAAGCAAATACCAACTAAGGGTGCCAAATCCGCTATAGAGAGCAACACCATCTTACCACATACCCGTGAACTAAGGCTTCATGGCGCCCTAAAAGTTCTTAACCCGGCTACCTTAGCATGTAATATCCTAGAGTCAACCAATGACACTCTCAAACCGTGCACACATTAACCACTTAGGAAGAAAGGCATTCAAGAGTAAACAAATCCAAAAGATATAATGTCCAAAATAAGTACAAACAAAGCACAATTTGCTAAACTTGCCTTGAAGTAAACAAAAATATTTTTGGATTTTCCAAAAGCATGAAAAACATGGAAATGCATATACTCAAGTGCATGACATATATGAATCAACATCCCACCAAACATGATAGAATACCCTCCCCCAAGCTTGAATGAAACCAAGCTCTCAAATCATAAAGGATGAAACCAAGGAGGGGAAAACAAGGAAAAATTAATCCAACATTACCAACACATGATCTTCAAGTCACAATAAGCAAGAGAGAGAGAGGGAAAAGAAGGTTATTACCGGATATGGGATAAATGCAAAATCACACAAAAAAAACCGAAATAACCTTATATGAGCCACAATCTCTACAAATAAGGCTTGAATTCCACATGATAGGTAAGTTGAGGCACATTTCCTTGATTCTTGATCATCACCAATGCGCAAGAGTATATCAAGTTGTGTACCTAGCAAGGAACACAAACACGTCCATGAGAGAAAATCTAATCTAAAAACAAAAGAAAATGAAAGCAATAAAACACGGGTTACTTCCCGCAAAGGCTTGCTTAACGTCCAAGCATGACCAATCTAGTAAATAACCCGACAAAGAACGCAAAAGCTTGTCATATGCACCGGCAAACATATCAAGAAATAGAGCATATGCGATGCTCATATGACAAGCAAACATAAAGTACAAGGAGACTTTATGCTTAATAGAAGGGGGAAAAGAAAAAGTAAAAGAATCAAAAGAAAAATCAATACAATAAGAAGAAAAAGAAAGATAGGGAGGCAAACACTCCTCACAAAAATCTTTTTGGTTGGCATTATAACTCTTTTCCTCATCAACAATGAAAGAGTTGGGGGCTTCGGAAGCATGAATAGGAAAAGGATTCCTAAGCGGTTCTTTGAGAAAAGAAGGGAGGAACATAGGATAGTAGGGGATATGGTTAAACCTTTGGGAGAAAGGTGTATGAGAAAGGGGAAAAGGGGTAGCTACTCCATCACCACAAGGTCTCACATCACTAATGAGGGCATGGAAATCAATCATGGAATCCTCAAATGAAGAACCCTCACGATCTACATCTCCCTCAAGCTCAAAAACTCCAAATGATTCAACCTCAACCTCCTCTTCACCATCTTGAACAACATCTCCCATACCTTTCTCAAGGCCTACCATCTCAAAATCAGGAGTGAATGGGGGCAAATTTCTCTCAAACTCATCTCTTTCTAATGAAGCCTTATCAATGAACTCACTCATAAGGTTATGGGCTACCGTTTGAAACTCAAGAAATATTTGTGCCATAATCTCACTTGAGTCCAAATCATCATGGATAGACGAGTCAAAAGCTTGCTCATTGGAATCATCTAGGGAACTATGGGGCACACCTTTAGAATTCATGCAAAAATCGGATGCAATATGAGAAAGAACATGCACTTCATCATCATTAGAATGTACCTCATTACATTGAGCTATAGAGGGAGGGGAGTTGAAATCATGCATTACATGGTCACTATGGGGAGCATCAAGCACATCATGGGAATTCATATTAGACAAATCATGACAATTAGCATCATCATTAAAAGCATGAGAATCCCGAACATAAGTCTCGTGATTGGCCCTCTCCCAATCATAATTATCCCTAGCTAACCATGAATAGAAATCCCAAGCTTTATCCGAAGACATAGTTTCAAGATCACCATTTAGCATATTATCAACCACTCTTCTAAAATGCTCATTTAATCCCAAATTAATGATTTCACAATAATCACCCTTGGTAAAACCCTTAACACCATCCAAGAAATCCTCAAGTCTATTAAAATACACCCAAAACGGTTCATTATCAAATTGAGGAATAGAAATACAAGCCATCTTTCAACAACAAAAACAAAACAAAGAGAACAAAAATAAATCAAAGGAAAAATATATACAATGGACTAGTCTCAATAAGATAACACAACGGTAATGGAAGCCGTTCCCCGGCAACGGCGCCAATTTGACAAGGGAATAATCGCGTCGTCAAACGACTACACCTAGATCAAATACAATTTATACAACCTAAACAAACCTAATACGAGTATAAGGCAAGCATAGGGGTCGAACCACAGAGAACGGTTAAACACCACCAAATGTTATCGACAATTAAGCTAGTCCGGAATAGGAGATAAATAAACTAAAGTCTAAAGATGCTAAAACAAGAAATAAAACATTAAGGGAAATGGTTTAGGTATAGCATTCACTTGAACATAAACAAAAGCATAGAAGTTGAATTAATTATGAACTAAACATGCTCAAATATCGAAATAAAGGATCCAATCTAGCCGCCTTCCGGGGTCAATTGGCTTCTCCTAACATAGCCTCTATGTTTCCACATTAGAACCATATACTAGGAGGTACTATTAAATAACAATCGATAACAATGAACCTTAACTAAGTCAACTTCCGTTCCTTGTTAGCAAAGATTCACCTTTAATCAACTAACAACATGCATTTTGCAAGTAGATTAAAGAATATCAAGCACATAAAGACTTTAATCACAAATAAATCAACTCTAAACCTAGAACATGCTCAAGATCCAACTACACCACAACCATCCCCTCAATGGGGAAATTACTCACTAATCATGATAATAACAAGATTAATCAACAAATAATCAAGAATCAACATGATCAACAAGCAATGAAGGAAAATCAAAATAAGCAAATAAAACTAAATACAAAAACAAAGAAATAGAGTAAGAGGTTGCTCATTAATTGAAGATGAAGATTTGCAAAGATTCAATGAAGCTCCTTCTTCAATATCCAAGTTCATCAATGGAAAAACCCTTACTTTCTCTCTCTAAACTACTCTAATTCTAATCTAAACCTAGAGAGAGAAGCTCTCCTAAAACTAAATTAGAGAGTAGAATCAAAAATATTGGTGATTGATAAGTTCCCCTAATTACCCTAGAAAATGGGTATAAATACTAAGGTAAGAAAATAAGAAAAATAAATAAAGAAAATAAAAGAAAATAAAAAGAAAAATAAAAGAGAAAGGAAAAAGGAAATAAAAATAAAAAGAAAAGAAAACAATAAAAACCCAAAACCCCCCAAATCCCATCAGACCCACGACCTTCATCATCTTTCTCCTTTTGCGGCTGCTCTAATTCAATCACCAACCATCAAGCATCATCAACCATCATCTTCACCGTCCATCATCAATCATCATCAGCAATCATCACTTAATCGCCACCGTTCGATTAATGGAAGAAATCGCAGCCGCTCAAATTCATTAATCCGTACAATCTCACACGCGAAACTCGGAGCGGCCGCTCATACTCATCGGAGCGTCCGCTCTGATCTTCTGCCTCAAATTGGTGAAATTGAACCAAGAATGGAGCGGTCGCTTCAGAGGAGTGAGCGTCCGCTCTGAAGGGTATTGCAAATTGAATGATTGGAGGAGCGAAATGCGATTTGTTGGCTGCTACTGTTGCGGTTCTTGGTGAGTGAGAACGGTGGCGCAGCTGGTGAATTGTGGTTGGTGGTGGCTGGGAATTGCAGGGAAGAGGTGCGGGCTGCTCTGATTTTGGTGGTGTTGCTGTTGTTGTAATTAGGTGGATGTGGTTGAGATGGGTTTGCTGTGGTGAGTTGCGGTGGTGACTGCTGGTTGCTGGTGGTCGAATGGAAGCAGAGGTGGTGAGGGAGTGAGTGGTGGTTGGAGATGCTGGGGGTTTGCTACTGTTGCTGTTGTTGGTGGTTGTTGTTGATGGCTGGTGGTTTTGGCAGTTGGAGGTTGGAGCAGGGGAGATGGTGAATTGAGGGAAGTTTGGTGTTTTGGTGTGGTGTAGGATAAGGAAAGGTGTGGTGTAGGATAAGAGTGCAGCAGGGGCTTGATGTTGAAAGCTTGTGAATTGTGCTCGTTTGGCATTTGACTCAACTTGGGACCCGAACGCGAATATGACTTTGAAACTCGGAACACACTTGAGCTTTGAACCTTAATACGATTGCAAACCTACACACAAAGAAAACCGAGGAGAGGATCGGGACATAAAATAAAATAAATAAAATAGAAATAAATAAAATAAAATAGGAAAATAAGAGGCATAAAACTAAACTAATAAAAATAAAACAAAAACTAAACAAACAAATAAAGTAAAATAAAATACGGAAATAAACTAAAGCTAATAAAATAAAGAAAATAAACTAAAACACTTCAAAATTACCAAAATAAACTAGAAACTTTATTAAAGAGAAAACAAGAGAATAAAAGGAAAATAAGGGAAAATAAACACGGAAAAGACTCTAAAACTACTCCTTAGGAGTGACATAAACGTCACTCATCAGGAAGCTGACTAGCCCGTGAGGAGTCATGTCACTATCAACCCCTATCTTCACAAGAGCATTCATTATAGCCTTTTGATGCTCATGGGAGGTAGCAAAAGCTTCCAAACATTCATTTTCACCTTAGTCTTATGCAATTGCTTAATCACATCATTGCTTACAAGGTCGACGGGATTAGCTATTGGTTGTGATTACGGTGGAAATGGAGGTGGACTAGGTTGCTGTAACCTTCCACTCCTAGTGAGAACCTTGACCTCAAGGTCCCCCAAACATTTTCGCTATCTTCATGGTTGACAGCGCCGAGAGATGAACCAACAATATCTTTGAGATTGACGTCTTCGTCATCACTATCCCAAATTCCATTAAGTTCCTCAAAGCTTAAAACAAAAACAACTTCTTGTAGAGGTTCATCTACAGATTGGATGAGTAGTAACGGATCAAAGGAGATTTCATCTCCCATGATAGCCAAAGTATCAGAAAGAGGACGTGTTTGAATATTTGGCTTCTTGCCCCCTGGAGGAACAGGAAGCTGATTAGCATCAATCAAGTCCTGAATCGCATCTTTTAACTTCCAACATTTCTTGGTAGTTTGACCTTTGACTTGGTGAAACTTGCAATGAGCATTGGGGTCATATTTAGCAGTATTGTTCTCTAGTCTGGGTTTTGGAAATGACCCGATAGGCATGATCAATCCATGACTTTGTAGGAGATCGAAAGCAGCGTCATAGCTCATTCCCAAAGGTGTGTAAACCCTCCTTTGCCTTTGGATCCTCTGAGTGGGAGCACTAAAAGCCAACACATCATTGAGGTTAATGTTGTTAGTAGCATTATTGGGCTTGGAAGACGAGGAAGAAGGACTGTCGTTCTTCTTGTTTTTCCAAGTGTTGTTGTTGTTATTATTGCTACCAGCAGTCTTCATCAACTCATCCTCAATAATGATCCTAATATCGTACATAGCTTCAAAAGTGTTCAAAGGTAGAAACTTCAAATGTTGCTTGTACTTATGGGTTAGATTCTGAATGAAGAGACAAACCATTTCCTTCTCTTTGGGAGGATCCACTAGGAGTTTAGCTGTCTCTATCCACTTGTTCAGATATGTAATGAAGCCTTCGTTCTCCTTTTGTTGAGGATGTAGAGTTCACGCTTAGAAGTCTTAGCTTGGATGTTACACTTGTAACGATTCATAAATCTTTCAGTTACATCCTCCCAAGTAAAGGTGGGCACAGGCCGTGCCGACACGCGGGCGGCACGGGCCCGGCACAGGCACGAGCACGGCACGGGCCCGGCACGGGCACGGGCACGGCGGCCCACCAGTGGGCCGTGCCGTGAACAAAAATTTCGGATTTGGCACGGGCATGGCACGGGGCACGGCAGGCGGCACGGTGCAAGGTACGTGGGCCGGCACGCCGGCATGGCACGTGGCATGGCCGGGCACGCCACGACACAGCACGACACGAGGGCCCGACACGGCCCGTGCCAACTAGCCTTTGTTTTATAGCCATTTTCTAACAACTCTAAAACGGCTATAAAACGGCCATTTTTCCCACCCAAAATCCCTATAAATACCTCATTTCTTCCTCCAAAATTTTCACAATTCATCAACTCATCTCTTCTCTCTTATTCTCTAATTTTCGTATTCTCTAATTCCTACAATCTTACTCTCTTTCTCTTTTGTGCAAAGAAAAAAAAAATTCTTATATTTACACTCGGGAAATTATAAATTCGGGAAATTATAAATTTGGGAAAACAATTGAAGCGTCATTGTAAGATCTAACTCAACTTTATTTTAATTTGTTATTGTTATTGTTATTGTTATTGTTATTGTTATTGTTATTGTTATTGTTATTGTTATTGTTATTGTTATTGTTATTGTTATTGTTATTATTACTATTATTATTATTATTACTACTATTATTACTACTATTATTATTGTTATTATTGTTTTCTTGGAAGTTGGAACAACTTAATTATATAAAAACTACTTCTATTTTTATTGTGGGTAATTTAGTTTGTTAGTGAAATCTATCTAAGGCGAGACTTGGGCTCAGGACAACGTCGTTCCTAACCTCTCCTACCTGGGATCTCATTGACCTAAGTAATCTACTATTATTATAATTATTTTTGAAAACTTAATTTATATAAAAACTATTACTAATTCTTATTGCTATTTCTATTATTATTGTTTGTTAATTGTTATTATTATTGTTATTGTTAATTTGTTATTTGTATTATTATTGTTGTTGTTATTATTATTAAATATCATGGCATCAAACCCGAATACTTCCTCCTCCTCTAGAAAAGCCAATTCAAAACGTAGGGAATCACCAAACCCAAACACTTCAATGCCCCCCCCCAACACCTTTTCCTCCCCTAACATGCTCTTTCACTCCCCTAACATGCCCTTTCCAAACACTTCCACCCTTTCTTTCATCCCCAAACCACGGAAGGGCACGAACAACTGGATGATATGGCTCCTTGGACTATGCTTAGTTCGGGATTTCAACAAACCCGATTCTCACCTCATTTATACGAATCACAACATGAATTTTGTATTCCTAGTAACCAAGGTAGCCAAACACAAGCCTCCAGGTCGAGTGAACAATCCACCCAAATGCCTAACACCCAAAATCCTAACATATTAGAGTGGTGTACAGAAGAGGAATCTGCTCAAACCAACCGAAAGAGTGAAGTTTGGGCACATTATCAATTGAGTAAAAATGGAACCAAAGCCCGGTGTCGGACTTGTAGTAAAATTTTCTCGGCTGATACCAAGGGAGGGACAGGACACCTTAGTAGACATTCAAAAAGATGTGGTGGACCATCTAATGATCCAACCCAACCCAAAATTTCTCAATTCCATCCACAAGGCTTCATTTACAGTTATGAGAGAGATAGGGATGAACTTGGGAGAATGATTGTACATGCCGAACAACCTTTTCTTTTCGCCGAAAATGATGCCTTTAACAACTACATTAATCGAGCACTACAACCCAAACACAAAAAAATCTCCCGAAAAATCGTTCGATCTGCTGCCATAAAGAATTATCAAGAGTATAAATTGAAATTAGTAAATGAATTGGCTAATCTTCCTAGTAGAGTTTCTTTAACCGCCGATGCATGGGATAGTGTATACGCACTTCACTATTTATGTGTTACTTGTCATTGGTTGGATAATGATTGGTTGTTACAAAAACGCATCATTCATTTTAAAATGCTTGAATACCCTCATACCGGTCTTAACATTTCTCATCATTTAATGGAAGCCATTGATGCATATAGTCTGAGGAATAAAATCATGTCTATGACTTTCGATAATGCAACTTCTATGACATATAGTGTGAATTTGGTTAAACCCCAATTGACCGATTTAGTATTAGATGGAGAAGCACTTCATATTAGATGCATTTGTCATGTTCTTAACTTGTGTGTGAAGGATGGAACACAAGCAATTGGTCCTTTTTATCACAAAATAAGGAACGCTATTATGTCTATTAATAGCTCTAACTTGAGATATCAAGAATAGAAAGGTTTTTCCAGGCAACAAAGGATAAAGACTATAAAAATAGCACCGGATTGTCTAACTAAGTGGAACTCCATCTATGAAATGTTGAGTCGGGCAATCGAGTACAAGGTTCATTTAACACTTTTTTATAATATGAAATTTCCACAATGTGCTTTACTAGAAGATGATTGGGCTGATTGTGAAAAATATATGCAGTTTTTACAATTACTATATAGTATGACACATTGTTTTTCTTCTGTATATAATCCTTGTTCCCATTCTTTTCTTAGCAGTGCATGTTTACTTGCACAACTTTTTGCCGAACACCGATCACAACATGATTATCATGGATATCTTCCAGCTATGGAGGAAAAATGGCGTAAATATTACACTGATATTCCTATGATTTATATTTTTGCTTCTATTTTAGATCCTAGGCAAAAATATGATGGCACTTTTTATTAATTGATATTTATTATATTAACATGAATTTTGAAGATGATGTTGAAACTTTTAAAAATAAGGTGACTAATGAGTTTTTCTCTTTATATAGAATTTATGAAAGTAAATATGGAACCGTGTCTCGATTTTCCCCTTCTCAAACATCCAAAAACGTAAGTAAACGGGCCAAAGGTTTATTTGCACAAGCTGCTAACATGATGTCCAAGTTTTCAGGTACGGAATCATCATCAACTAGGAGAACACAAAGTGATGTTTCGGAGTTGCAAATGTACCTAAGTTACGACTTCATGAAATGCATGGACGAAGAGAAGTTTGGCCTCGACATCCTTGATTGGTGGAAATCACAAACCATGAAACATCCAATTTTGTCGGCAATGGCTCGTGATATTTTTGCTATCCAAGTCTCCTCCGTTGCCTCCGAAAGAGCTTTTAGTGCGTCGGGACGGGTTTTAGACGATTCAAGAACAAGATTAAAACCCGAAACACTTGAAATGTATGTTTGCTTCAAGGATTGGTTGGATGCCGAAACTCGTTCTCAAGATCGTACTTATGTACAAAACGACGACGATGAAGGAACGTCGACTTCTTTTAGTTCTCATACTTCTCAATCAACTCAATTGGCCAATGAACTTGAACCACAAGAAGACGAAGACGAAGACGAAAACGAAGACGGAGACGAACAATAATAATTACATTATTACATATTTACATTATACACTATTGTACAATTTTTGTATTATCGAACTTCGTATTCCGTATAATAAATGAAGTTATTTACCAAATATTGTACGATTTTTAATTATCATTAATTATTTTTATTATCGATTTATCGTACAGGCTACCGGTATATAATAAAATAAGTTATTCTTCAATTTTTTGTGTTTTCGGATTATCGCCTCATAATTTTTTATTTATATATGCATTGTTGTTTTTTGCTAAATTAATAAGATTGTTTTTATTTGTTTATATAAACTTAAACATAATTAGATAAATAATTTATATAACCTTAATTAAAATAAAGTTGTTCAAAACAAAATATATTAACATTAACATAAACATAAACATAAATTAATCACATTATTTATATAAAATTAAGTTGTACTAAAAAATATATATATCGTTTTTTATTTACATTTATTACTAAAAAAAATAAATAAATTAAGTGGCACGGTTTGGCCCGCGTCCCGGCACGGTACGGCCCGCCAGGCACGTGGGCCGTGCCGTGCCGTGGGCTGGGGTGTGCCAAAATTAGGCACAGCACGGCACGGCACGCCCCCCACCGCGGCACGGCACAGCCCGTTGCCCATGTTTACTCCCAAGTTGTAGTATGTTTGGAATCTAAAGAGTAAAACCACTGTTAACAAGCATGCTCCAAGGGAAGAGGGAACACAGTTGGGAAGTGTGCTACATCTAATCCTTTGAGAGCCATAGTTGTAGAAAAAGCCTTCAAGTGAAACATGGGGTTATCAGTAGGCTTGAATTTCGGGATGTCAGCAGTAAAAAACTTCTCGGGAAGCTTATCCTTGACATTTGGAGAAGTGGCAGGTTGCTCCACGTAGGTGAAGTCTTCAGAAATCTTGCTCACTTGTTCTTTGACCTTATCCATTGCAGCCACAGTGACATTATTTTGTTCTATGGTGGAGACTTTAGTATAGAGAGTTTGCACCATAGCAACGAGTGCTTCAATGGTCTTGTTGAGGTTCTCGACGTCCTTATTACCGGCCATTAGGATGAACTCAAAATTGGACTCGAGACGAAGATGGATTCTATGGAGATGATTGTGCAGGTTTCCTCGTACGCCTCTTAGGTTTAAGAGATTGTTGAGGTAATGATTCGAACTGTAACAATCTACCTTTTCTTCTTGACCAAGTGTTGCGATATTTAAAACAAATGCACCTTTAATGACTAGACTTAACCTTGACCCATCCGAAAAAGAAAGAAGGCAAGAAATTTTTCAAAAAAAAATTTTTGTTTTTATTTTTAAAAAAGTATGTATGGGAGGATACCATCCGACTTACTTCTTAAAAAAAACGGAAAAAAGACAAGACCTTCCTAATGTACGGTCATGAACTAAAATGGTGTGCAACTCAAAGTGTGTAAACTCGACATGACTTGCGAGTATTTAAGTGAGGTTATGGACGCGTGTTATAGCTGTACGGCTATACATGGTACTAAATCCGACATACGAACCACATAAGCACGCACAAAAACCAAAAAAATGACTGACAGGGACTTTTCCTGGGCACCGTGTCACGGTGCTAACTATCATGACACGGTGCTCAATACCGTCAGACGGTACAAGGCGCCGTGTCACGGCACTGCACACCGTGGCGCACAGTTCCATGGTCCAGTTTCGTGATTTTCCAGACTTTAGTCGATTTAAGTCCGTATTAAGTTTCGTGTGGAATAAAAACCCTCGGTCATAGGTTAGTCCAAAAACAACATGAACAAACAAAGATGGGGTTAGCACCAAACAAACCACATAGCACTTAGTCACGATGATACGAAAAAAAGTTCGCAACCTAAGGTCAAGATCTTTGTTCAACTATGGTCAATCTTTCTTGGTGTCAAAAGGTACCATGGTTAAGAGTTTGGACGTGTTGGCAAGGCAGCCTCCCTTAAAGGTGTATGCAAACGGGCGGCTCCACGAGTTCGTGATGAAATCGAACTCAACTCCATGGTTTGGGTGGATTTAATAACTCGGATGAACCCTTATTGCCATAAGCGTTTTTAGGTTGATAGAGCTTAAATCCCCCAGGGCTAAGACGTATGTAGAACACACACGTTTTTTAAAAAACATCGAAGGAAGTTGACTGTGAGAAGAGAAATAAGGCCACTGGAAAGATTTTAGGACTGTTGCGACACGACAGAATATACCGTGTCACGGTGCTAAACACCGTGTGATGGTGTTCAAAGCCATGACACGGCAGGCTTTGCCGTGGCGCGGTAGTCAAGAAATCTGACTTGTGCCCCTAATTTCTTCGTTCACAACCAAGTTATCCAATTTTTCCTACGGGACAGTCCTGAAATACAACGTTAAAACGTCTATGCATATGCAAAAATGCCAATTTAATCACAGGAATATTTTCAAGAATCTTTCAAGTCTCATCCACTCATCTTAATTATATACCGATCCCTCAAATCGATAAATAACCAAGAATCCTCCCCCAGTGGAGTCGCCAAATTGTAGGCTTCGTTTGAAGTTCGCCTACGTTAAGCATGTTGTGAATATGCTTGACACTCATAGGGAGTGGGAATTAACATATACGATTAGGGACAAAGTAGAGTAGGGAGTCGCCAACAAGTTGTTAAGGAACTTGTAAACTGTTCACGGATCATTTCAAGCAACCACGATTAAGGGACAACGATAGGAAACAACGATTGACCCGTGAAGGTTACACCCCATTCATAATCCATGAGATTACTAGCTCCATATGGTTCGGAACCACGAACGGAGGATTGGGGATGATGGTACGAAGTGAGTCATGGAGTCACGTTCGCCCGTATTGGCCTTTACTCGATTCTTATAGTGAAAAGTATTCCTTGCGATCTCAAAGGCATATAAACAAATATTCAATTTGCTCCAAACTAACATTAGGTTAAATTGGTTGAATATTAATGCAACATATAATTCTAAAATATTTGTGATCACTTGATTAAACAACAAGATTAAAAAGGAACCTAAATCAGTCGTCCAAATTATCTTATTAGGCATTATTTTCAATTACATATTCCCTTTAAACATGCAATATGGTGATCAATAAATATATAATAGAATAAACATTAATATTGGAAGCATTTTAACAACAATCCAACAATATAAAATCGTTAGAAAAATAATAGAAATTAAAGGAACATGATTTCTTACTTTCATTTTGCTTACTTACAACTATAAAACAATAAACGAGTTAGTAACTTCAAGGAAATAAATCAAAACAATAATTACAATTAAATTAAATAGAGTTGATTTGGGGCCAAACCCTCAAACATTTCTACCTTTCACGCCTTTGTTTAAGGACGGAACCTCGGGTAAAGTACGGACTCCTCGGAGTGCTTAAAGAAAGTATTTTTGAAGAATAAGATAGGCTAGTGTTTAGGCTAGAGCATAGAAGAGAGAAGAGAGAACTAATTGATTGATCCAAACTGCAGAAATGAGGGTTATATTTATAGGGAAAATGAGTAGAGGGAACACACGGAACCCTAAAAGGATAAAACCCCAAGTTTGGGTGTCGCGACACGGCAAAATTTGGTGTGACACGGGATAATTTGGCGTCACACGGGGAAGTATCAGCCCTAAAATGATAAAACGGGTTCAGGATTTACGCGGAAAAAACACGGGACAATCCCGTGTCACGGCATGTGCGCCGTGACACGGCAAAATATGCCGCAACGCGGCACATTCCACCGTGGTTCGTCACATTATGCTGTGACACGGTAGACATTTTTCCACTTTTGCGTCCAAGTTCATTTTAAACCTAATTATATTTAGCATTTTTAAGTGTCGTTTTATAATTTCGGGCTATTTAGGTTTATTATTAATTGGGATAAATTAATAAAAATGGATTAAAAAGGTTCGGGCTAAAATATAAGTTGGACTATGCTTTGACTAAATATTAAGACTGATCAGTTGACTAGTTTGCGAACTAATTTTGATTGAACATGAATTTTAAACACTCCCGGGATTAAATACTTAACCCGACCAATAACGATGGTGAAAGATTGTTCATCATCGGGTTTGGTTTCGGGGAGACATTTTTAGGTTTCTACATTACAGAAATATCATATCAAGCATCACAGATCATCACCCTACAGAGCACAAACGAATGGTGCAGTTGAATCGTCCAATAAGAATGTGAAAACTATCATCGAAAAGATGACAGAAAATTAAAAAGATTGGCCAAGCAAGCGACACTTTGCTCTTTGGAGTAATCTAACTTATGTTCGTACATCAACCGGGGCCAGCCCGTTCTCATTAGTCTATGGGGTTGAAGTCGTATAACCAATCGAGTTAGAGATCCCTTCTCTAAGGATTGCGTTAGAAAGCCAACTAGATGAAGTCGACTGGATTAGAGCAAGATATGACGAACTAGTCTTACTTGACGAAAAATGCTTGGCAGCTTTACATCATGTCCAAACCTACCAACAGCGTATGGCACGACATTTCAATAAAAAAAAGTCACAACTAGGAATATCAAAGAAGGTGATTTAGTGCTTAAGGCACTTCATAAAAATATGTTAGATCTAAGAGGAAAATTTAGACCAAACTGGTCAGGTCCATACATTGCCAAGTCCATTTTGTCTGGCGGAGCGGTATAATTAGTAGACATGGACGGCAATGGTTTCCATAATTTAACCAACTTGGATCAACTCAAGAAATTTTAAGCTTAATTGCATGGGTTCAAGACCCGTTAGAGCTACGTTTGACCTGATTACCTTTGAGAAAAAACAAACGGATATACCTCATATACATCGTCTAAACCACTCTGACAACTCGCACCACGTCGCATCTTAATGATGCAATACTTTAGGGCACCAACAAGCTTCATCATGCCCATCATATTCGAGTGCATAACCTTGAATAAAAAGTCAGTAATAAATAACAGTAAAAAGAGTAAAAGCTGTGTCAGGAAACTTACCGGATCAAACTTCTCAAGAAGAAACTCCTGCGCCTGTCTGAAACTTTCTGGCGCATCAGCGATATGATCCTCGAATGTACCGATCGGCCCCGGGTAATGGGCGGCCAGGGACGGAATCTCAAACCTCCCCCTACGACGAGAAATAACCTTAAAACATGATCGAATAATCAAGTTATTCGACGGTTTAAATAAGGATCACAATAAAAAAGCCATTTTCAAAAGTTAAACCTCGGGAAGACGTGGTAGAGGGGCCAAGTAAGGAAGAAAGTCCTGAGAATAATTCGCATCCATGCGCACGATCTCTCGCCAAGAAAACTGATATCGCTCTCCTCCGCTCACAAGAGACACCATCTTAGTTGAGTGCAACATCGACGCAGGTGGAGGCAGCGGCACTACAAAACGGTCAGCGTTATGCTGACGGACCACACGGTCACCGAGATACCAGACAAGACGTGATGTACCATAGAAGACGGTACAACATGTCGAAAGCTCCGAAGCCTCTGGAAGGTCGGTCAGGCCAACCCAAGGTCGATACTAAATCTCGATCGAAACCTAAAAATGATGAAAAAATATAGTGAATACAGCAAGGCAACATCATAATGAGAAAAATACAATGTAAAGTCGATTCTTACGCCAACAGTGGTGGTACCTCAACGCAGTAACCCTCGCAGACTCGGTACTGACTCTACTCGGGACTCACCCCGGTCACGCCTGCTGGAGCCAATAGGAAAGTCGCGGATCGCTCCCCGACGTCGTCGAGGGGCTATTCTTGGAAAGTACTCATAGAACCAAAGCTGCAACAAGAATAATCTATAAGTACACGAGCCAAAGAAATAAGAGCAAAGCACGAAGGAAAAGAATCGTCACCTCTACGACTCTCCAAAGACCGTAGATGAAAACAAGGGACTGATCGTTCAGCTGTCGACAACCATGAAGCAGCGATGAAAGTAGATCGGCATACCCTAGAAAAGCCCAGCTAAAGGAGCCAATCTCGCCAATCCTGGTCAAAGACGGCAAGAAGTAGAGAAGCATGCGAGAACTCCTATCATGAGAAAGAGTCCCAGAAATGAGGATCAAGACGAAGATCCGTACTCGCTGCTTGGGTGTCGTCTCAGCAATATCAAAAGCATGAGTAAGAACGGATGCCGGCTCTGACCGCCTACTCCAAGGACCACCCCAAGGGTGAACAATAGGACCCAACAACTCCCCTACCTAACTCGACTCCCAAGTAAGGTCAAGTATCAGCTGGACGGGCTGAGCGGTAAAGCGCAGATCGCTTATCATGCTGAAGTTAAGAGGGGTCACCGTCATCACCCCCCAAGAAAAGGGAAAAGTGTTGGTAGTATCCCAAAACTACTCCAACAATGCTCGGACAACTGTCGAACCACAACCTCGGGGGCTACGAAATCCTACGACCGATGCATAGAAATCACCTAAGCCTGTAGACTCCCACAAAGCATTGGTATCAAGATATGTCGTGATTAGCCTGAATAGCCGAGGAATCGTATCACCAGCTCCAGAACCGTGATGGCGACGTACACCATCGACTAATCTAGCGAGTGGACGGTGAGAAACATGGTTCTCATGACAAAAAACCAACTCGTTTGGTGTCCACGCCGGTGGAATCCACCTAACCCTGCTCGTAAAGGGTCGAGGCTTGGGCTCCAAAGTCTCAGACTCATCCTTAGGAAACGATGGAGTGTCCTCTCTCAAGGCCTGACATCGGCCATGAGTAGAAATATCTTGGTCTTGTCGTCTAGGCATACTATTATGTTCAAAAGAGATTAAAATCTAAATACTTAGTATTATTTCCTAAGTTATTTGGTTATTTATTCAAAACAGCTTAACAACTACCTCAAGTCGCATTTTCCGTTATACGCTAAAGTTTTACCCCCAGGCTAAAAATTAGCTAAATAATAGAATAATTTCTAGTACTTAGTTTCTCCATGACAAACTATTACTACAATTCTCCTAGTCGCATGATACTATGTTCTTCATGACAATGTAGTACATGCACAAAACATAGCGTGTTTTGAAATTGCACAAAAACAACATATCGGCACATAATAGCATATTTTACAAGATCTACAATAATTATATCATCATTTCAAGTGTAAGAAACAACAAGAAAAAACAAGGAACAACAAGAACACTACTTCACACACAAAATAGTACCAAAAATGATGATATGCTCATTTCTTCACCAAATCATGAAAACTTGGTCTCAAATTTCTCATAAACAAACATACATTCATATATAAGCATATTCATGGAAAGAATTTCAACATAAAAGCTTAAAATAAAAAACCACCCAATTTGATTTTTCAAGGGTTTTCATATGAAATTGCTCATTTGAAGCATAATTCTAGACAAAAGGCAAAAAAACTTACATAGATCCTTGTAGAGATTCGAAAATGAGAAAGTTTGCAAGAAATTTGAGCAAAAACAATGAAGAAACGAGTGAGGAAAGCTCTAATAACCGGGCAGCAGCAAGCTCGAACTCGAACAAAAAAGAATGAAACTGAAATGGAGGAAAAAGCAGTGATTTTCGAATTTAAAGGCAACACATGTCGTGACACGGTACACTTTGTCGCGTCACGGTAACAAGTGTCGTGTCACGGTACCACCTAGCGTGGCGCGGCAAAACAGCAGTTTAATAGGGAGCAGAAACCGAAAAAATCGAAGTATGCGTGACTAATTCTACAAGAAAAAAATGTCGTGTCACGAAAATCATTGCCGCGTGACGTAAAAAATTTCTGTGACACAATGCACACGCGTGCTCCTGGAATCTTCAACGAGTATTCTTGGCATCTTTTGACCAGTTTGAATAAGTTTTTGTAGCCTTTTTAACAGTTATTTCTTCACCGAAAACTCGCGGGAAATTCTACCTAAAATTTAAATGGTACTAAAATTACCATTTTACCCCCAACAAGCATCAAGGTCATATTTCAAGCACCTAATACGGTCGAATACTCGGCTTGAAGGTCTAATCATCTATAGCCCACGTTTGGGGAGAAGCGAACCATCTACAACCCACGTTCGGCGACAATCGAACCATCATCATATTTAGTGGTCATCTCCCAAAGCGAAGACGATTCACGTCTCATGCATCATTAAACAGATCTTTCCTCAAGCATGGAAAATTGTCGGTCCTTGCCACCTCTCAAGGCGAAGAATAAAGCTTTGATCAAACAAGTATTTCTTCTATCATGTTAGGTTTAAAGCTTTGATCTTTAATGTTTAGTGACATGCTAGGATTTGTTATTAATCTTTTTAGTATCATGCCTAAGATCTTGCTAATAATATAATGGTGCTTTGATGAGATTGAGAAGATTATGATGATTTGTTGTTGTCAATAATATTATGTTGCTTGATATATTATTGTTATTGCTTGATCACACCCTCTCTTGTAGGTTTAAAATAAATTTGTACTTGAAATCACGCTTAATAAGTTAACTAATAATTTTATTTAGGATAATGTGATTTTAATTTAAGTGAACTCCAATAATAGATTTGTTTGTGCATTAATATCAACTAACATAGATTAAACAGGTTTTAGGGTTAACCTAATGATTGTATGTTAGTCAGAAAGCGCACATGAATATGAGAAGAATAAAGTGGAAGCCTATTTAGGGCAGGTTCAATCTCTTTTAGGTTGGATTTGTACCTTCATCCCCGAATATCTAGTCATGGTTCAGGACCACTATGGAGTTAACGATCTCATGGATCGTGAAGGGGTGTTACCTTCACCCTGTGAATGGTTTACATGTTCCTAAAACTTGTTGGCGACTCTTTTGCTCTAGCTTCCTTCCCTTTGGACGCCACCATACTTAAGTGTATGATCACAGTAGGGTCAAGTGTGGGATGCTTAAAATATTCCCTACAATTTTTGGCGACTCCGCTGAGAAGGATTTCTATTATAATTCCTAAAATTTATTTTGGCAATGATTTAGAATGAGTGGATGAGACTCAAAACGTTCTAAGTATTCATGTGCGTAATTTTGATTGACATTATTAGCATAAGCATAAAAAGTTTCGCATTGGATAGACAATCTGTAATGCGTAAAAAACATAGGATTTTTACACGTAGGAAATTTGGGAAATATCTTTCACGACTAGAATCGAAAAAACGCTGCAAAAATTGGAAAATTCTAAGAAAATAGGGAGCTGCTGAGGCATGTAGGAACTTGCGCTGAGAAAACAGTGTCCATCACAGCGCGATGGCTCTGTCGTGATGCGATAGCAATATCGCGGTGCGAAAGGGCTATCGTCTCGCGATGGTCCCTGTTGTCTCGCCAAGTTCTTCCAATACCGAGCCAGAACTCTGCCTTCTTGCTTTGACCTGTTCTAATACTGTTTGCTCGATTTTACTTCTTGATTGAGTTTTTCCCTCATTTCTGAACCCATATGTGTTCTACATATGACCATAACCCTTTGAGAATTGACGCTCCATCTACCCAATCGAATGCTCATTGCAACGAAGGGTACATCCGAGTTTGTGAATTCACCAAACCATGGAACAAGTTTAGCTTGTGGGGTCCCATCCATACGCGCCTACCCTTCTAAAGGTAAGGCTTCCGCGAGATTCATCCGGACTCATAACCATGGACCCTCTTTGTCTAACTATAATCCTTGAACTTTACATAATTAGAGCCATGGTTAGGTTGCAAAACATTAAATCATATTGTGAGTATTTGACTACTTGTGCATTACTTGCTTGTGCATACTTACATGTGATTAAACTAACCGTTTGGTTTGACTTGTGATTATAAATATGCTTAAATAAAATAACCAATGACTAAATGACTTTGCTTAATTAATTGATTAATTAATTTGACCAATAAATATGCCTAAAATCGAGTCATAGTTCCTTTGAGTCAACCCGGATTTTATTCCCGTATACTGTACAAGAGTCAACTTGTTTTGGTCATAACCGGAGTTCTAGAAAGTATTACAAGTATTACAACATATGGATCTGTAGCCCCGAGTTTTATCTTTCATTTGGCGTTTGTTTTGTCCAATTCGGAGTCACAGATCAAAAGTTATGACTAAAATACTACAACATGTCCAGTTTAGTGCATATACATGAGGTCTTAACTTAGTCTTTGTTCGAGTCTAATCATATGTCTAGTCACATGGTCATGACACGAGTCTTGAACCTGCCACTTTCACTCGCTTTTTAAGCACACACTTTGTATATGTATTTCACCATGATCATATCTTAGGTCCATGCATGAGTCCTCTTTTCCGTCATTTGAGTTGGGGGTCCACCCTATTCCTAAATTCTTTCACATCTCTCCATCTACATATCTTTCCACTCTCCACATGCTTTCTCCATACATATCATTCCCCTCATTCCTCCATGATCTTCCCATCTACACATGTTAAATCAAGTTTGAGTCAAACAATTAACAATAAGTATCCATGACTTCCCTTTTCACAGCACTTGGTCAAGGAGAGAAGGGCGCTTAATCAAAGACAAAGAGAAAATCTCTTCTTGGGATTCTATAACAAACGCTTTCATTGATAGATACAAGTGCAACATTCAAGTTAAAACTGACCATAGGGAACTTGAGATGCTAAAGCAAAAGGGAAATGAAGGATTCACTTCCTTTTTCAACAAGTGGAAGGAAACTTCTACTAGGATGGTAGAAGTTCCTACTGAAAAGGAATATGTGAGGATGTTCATCAAGAACCTCTAGGACAAGTACCAAAGGCACTTGAAATATCAATGCAATTTAAACACTTTCAAAGCTGTCTATGACATATGTATTGATATTGAAGACGATCTTGCAAAATAGAAAGCTACTAACCATAGTAACAAAAGTGGCTGGAAAGGAATGAAGAACGATAATCCTTATTCCGAAAACACCTACTCTAGTAACAATGTTAGTACCTTTGACCTTAGCGAAGTCTTAGCCATGGATAACCATAGACCTGTGAAGCAACTAAGGAAAGAGTTCACCCTTATTAGGATGAACTACGATACCACTTTCAATCGACTCCATGCCAAAGGACTCATCACTAATTTTGGACCTCTTTAAGATCGAGCACCCAAAAATAGGTCACCCAACTAGGAGTCTAACGCTCATTGCAAGTACCATCAAGGTATTGGGTATACTATCTAGAGTTGATGGAAGCTAAAGGAGGTTATCCAATATTTGATCGATAATAACAAGCTTCCCATACCTCCAACTGGCAAGAAGACCGAATGATGATAGAGCACAAGACATGAGGCGAGATTCAACGACAAGATTTCGTGACGTCTTTTTCTATTTTTTTTATTTTGTTCCTCCTTTTCCTAATAAATCAAGCATAGGCATTCCTCATCTCCCTCATTAGATTTATTAAGAGTTTATTATTTATCCTTTTCCATTTTAATAAAATGAGCATATAACTGAAATGAATGACAATCCATGTTAGGGAACCTTCGCCGAAACGTTAAGATGAATAGAGACCTAAGACAATCCTTTGGGAAATTTTTCCATAGGGAACTTGATGCATGACAATCCAATCTCGGAAATATTGCCAAGGATTTGATGAATGTATGACAATCCGAACTTGGAAAAACTTGCCAAATGGAGAAGGAGCACGACAATTCATGCTTGGAAACATTGCCAGTTTGAGATGACAATCCAATCTTGGAAAAATTGTCGAAGATTTGATGCACGTATGACAATCCGAACTTGGAAAAACTTGCCAATCAGAATAAGCGCGACAATCCATGCTTGGAAACATTGTCGAAGGGGACAATCCAATCTTGGAAAATTTATCGTTGAAGAATGATGCTCGACAATTCACTCTTTGAAATATTTTCGTTTTGGTGATGTGCTTCTTTGCGAACCATTATTTCGGTGCTTGTGATGAGCCAATACTTAGGCGCTTTAAGCTAAGTGAGACGATCATTTTTCAGGTCAATCACTTACTGCGATTGTGATCGAGCCGACTATTAATCATGTCAATTTGCTTATAGGGGCTAACTGGCGTACCAAGGAACCCAATCAATCAATATGACCATTTGACCCTAGTTGATTTGCTAAGTTGTTTGCGTCCTTTTGCTTCAAAATTTTTGTAAAGATCACTTATCGGTATAGGACTTAGTGTACCTGCATTTATATTTTGGACTATAGGACTTTGCTCATGTCTTTAAGGTTGACTTTGTGTGACTTAATGCTATTGCCTGACTCGACGTGTAACTCGATGTACTCAAATCGACTCGTGTGCGTAGACTTAACTCAATGTGATAACACGACATGACTCAATGTGTACATGAGTTATGTGTGCATTCGACTCAAAATCAAAAAAATTTCCGTTATTTTTGTGGAGGGTACCGACTTTCTCCCGAAAAAGAAAGATGCGAAAAGATAGGAGTAAAGTGTTACGATGCATGTTGAATGAGCTTAAACAAATGTATGGATCAATGTCGTATCTTAGGGCGCGAATATTGTAACATCCTAGGCTATCTCCATTGTTAATTTTGAATGAAAGTATTTTGGTAACTTAGGCACGGAGGCTAAGTACTTCATACTTTGTGTTTTGGGTGTTTTTGTCCCTCGGGAGAGTTACAACTCGAGGACTGATCCGACTGCGCCTGTAGCTGCAAAACAACAGAGACTCCAGGTGGTAGAGCTCCGCCTCCGACGATCAAGTTAGTACTTGAATGTGGGTAAGAGAATATGCGGAAAATGAAATAAGATCTTCTCGGATTCCGATATTAGGTGTTTCTCTGATATGAGAGAATGTAGGGTATGATGTAATAATTGTGGATGCCCCAAAAGTGGAGGGAATCTCCCTATTTATAGGGTCTTTGGGAAACGTGCCCCTGATTAGGTCACTCTGACCAAATTCTGCTAGGCTGCGCCCTATTATGGCTTTCTCGGGATTTGGGCCCTCGAAGGCCGCCTATTTCTCCCAAGTTCTAGGAGGGACACGTGTCAAATAGATACTTGTGCAATTCAGACCAACCAGAGTATGACACATGTCAGGTCATGATTCGCCCACATGGCATGGGTAAAATTACCCAAAACATTTGCCCTTCACAGATGTGACGTGGCGCGCCACGTGGCATTTGTGACACATGTCACTCGGCCAAATTTTTTTTTTTTTTTTTTTACTGTGAAAATTTAACCTTTCACATTCCGGGGAAATTACCAGGATGCCCCTGTTTTTTATCCCTTTATAAATACACAATTTACCCTTATCATTTTGGACGTTTCCAAAACATTCTAAAGAGATAAAAAATCACCAATCCTAGAGAGAGAGTCTGCCATCTATTCGCGTGAACACAAGCGTTGTTCACTTTCCGCCTGCCCCAGCCGGTTTACAACCGCTTATGCCCCAAGTAAGCAAAGTCGACTTCAGCAGCATCTTAGTCGGTCATCACCGTTTGCCCCCCTTTTAGAGACATACACAAGGTACCGCCTCTACTCCCTTCAGCTCATTTACATTTGCTTCAATTCATTCAATAAATGGACTCATCACCAACACGCACGGCATGACCTAGGTCAGTAGTTAGCCGGTATCCTGGTACGGCTGAGTCTAGGATAGGGAGTGCCGGCTCTGGGTGCATGGAGCAATTTTATACTCCTCAACCGACCATCTATGTGTTTGTGCAGGACACGATGGCTAGAACCAAACAAACAGCCACTAGACGGCGTCGAAGAGACGGTACTTTAGAAGTGTTGTCTGATGAGGTAACCCCGGTTAAGGGGTCAGAGAGCAATGAAAGCTCAAGGGAATATTCCCTCTTTGGGATTCCTAGAACCCCAAGTGACAAAATTCTATACGATGAGGGTAGAGACGGGGAGGGAGCCATCTCCCAGATGGGCCTTGGTGAAGCTGGCCCCGAAGATAAAGACGGGGAAGAGTCTACATCGGGGTCAGCCGGCGACAAAGGAGACGGTGAAAGCTCCGCCTCAGGGTCTAGCTCTGAGGATGATAGTGATGCCCCTCTTTCCCCACTTGAGGATAGTGAGGCTGAAGAGAGGAAAAAATGGGAAGCAAAGGATGATCCCTTTCAGATCCATATCTCCGCTAAAGACAGGCGGGCAATGCTAAAAGGCACTGAAAGCTTTGTATAGAAACGACCTCTGGGAAATGGATATACTATTCAAGTGCCGCCTGAGCTAGGCACCGTCTCCAGGAAAGATGACCAGGAGAACGCCAATGCCTACTTTGGATGCTATGAGGCGGCATTCCGGGCAGGCCTCCGGTTCCCGCTTCACCATGCTGTGAGAGCCATATTCAGGGGTTATGGCTTGGGTGTCTGACAGCTCTCCCCAAATTCAAGGGCTAATATTCTGGGGTATGTTGCCGCCTGTGAGATACAAAACTTGAATCCCGGCTGGGAGGCTTTTGCATACATGCACTATCTCAGCCGCAACCCAGGCTGTTGGAGGGCGTGGTACACCTTGACCACCCTCCCCTAGTATTAAATGACTTTGGACAAGGTGTCCAAATATGACGGTTGGAAGACCCGTTTCTACCTACTATCTGCCCTATCCCTTCAAGAGAACTAGGAGCTGCGCCGTTATATTAAAAAGCCCGACCTACTAGGTCGTAAATGTGCCCTTCCCGGATCCCCGGGGATGACTATGACGCTATCATGGAAACTAAGTTTTTTGAGCTCCATACGGAGACGCTCTTAACCGGGGACGTAATAAAGCTCCCTAATAATTGGATTCCCATGTGCGCATGGTTTAGAGATGACGCGTTCTTATCCGCCTAAGGGCTTAGCACGATGTTTTCAAAGCGTATGTTTGATATACATTCGGTTTAATTCCACTTGTACTATTGTTGGCCAATTATGATTTTGCACTAATCATGTGTTCATTACTTTTGCAGAAGAAGCTTTGAACATGGTAGCTGACGATAAGACTCCCAAGTAGTCCTCTGCACAAATCCGGAGAAACCTGGCGGAGGCTAAGGCCGCCAAGCTGAGGGCTGAGGTAAAGAATCGTCTAGCTCCCTGATATGTTTTTCAAGCAGACATTGTTGGTTGCATATTTAATACTTTGTTAATTGCAGGGTGGAGAAGCTCCTAGGTCCTTTACTAAGAACCTAGCCAAACGGGGACGAGATGAGACCGCATCAGCCCCAACCCAGCCTGCAAAGTCCGCCAAAGCGGCTACAGGTAAGACGGGCCCCGAAGGCTCTTCTGGGAGGAACCGCCTCCGCATCGGGGGGAGAAATGTTACCATCAGAGGCTTTGGAGTGGGCTTCGATATGGTCCCATCCGGCCTCTCTGCGCCTGTGGGTGATGCAATCCCACAAGCTCCTGAAGGTAAATACAATCCCTTCCAATCTCCGCCTGAGCTCAGATGGCCATTGCGAGTGAAATCTCACTCTCAACAGACTTCTTCATCTGACAGCCGGCATCAAGTTGGTGCCGCCTATATAGCTCACTCACCCCCTTTTACATATGGTGCAGATCAATCCCCCCGATGGTCGGACGTCCAGGCACATGCTCGGTCAATGCTGGCGGTCGTCCCCAAGAAGGAGAAGGATGCCATTCCAGGCATTAAGACGTTCAATGTTGAACGGATCACTGCACTCCTGTCTGAGGTATACCTAATTCCCCTTTTCTGGAACTAAGTATACCCCGCATGACTGACACCGTTTGTTTCTACAAGCCATGTTCAGGGTTGATAGACTTAAACGGCCATACGCTCGGAAGAGGGAAGAGGTAAAGAGAGCCACTAGATCAGCTAGGGATTCTCAAGATGTTGCTGAATATCAATGTACAATTACTGAACTTGAAACTAAAGCCGAATTGATGCAACAGGTGGGTCAGATTAGGGGTGTTCAAAAAGCCTTGGATGAGGCTAAGGAGAAGGCTAGCACAGCTGAAACCAACCTGAAGGAGGCGGAGGAAGACCTCAAGGCCTTGTAGGGTGCCTCCCGGGAGAATGTAAAGCTCAAGGCGGAGGTTGAGAAGCTGAAGAAGGATGCGGAGCGAGTCCAAATGAATATCAAGGCAACAATCGAGGCGGAGTTAAACCGCCTAATTGCTGAAAATAAAGCGGACTCCGACGCCCGGATGAAGATCGCCTGCGATGCTCTCTACCCCAACAAGGACTATGGTTTGTGGGCTCTAGCTTTTCAATACGCTGAAAATGTAGTGTATTTAAGAGAGTAAGGGGAGCCAGAGCCCGAGTCCTTCGAGGCCTGGGTAAACGCAGAGCTTGAGGAGCCTGCTAAGGAGCTCCCCAAAGAAGGAGAAGCCATTGAGCTCCAATTTGATGGGGAGGATCCCAAAGAAGAGAACCACGCGGCTCAGCCTTGATTTTTCTGCGGCAGTATGCCAAATTTTAGCTTTTCCGGCCTGCGTGCCGAGTATTTCTGTAGTTTTACCGACTGAGGGGTCGGCTAACGATTATACTTTCTCTTTCCCCAGATGTATATCCGTTTAACAATATTATCTGGTTTTAACCAGTTTTGAATGAAATTTGTCGATTGAGTCGGTTTGATGAATTTTCTATTATGTTTCAATTTTTGAATTTTTTGCCCAACTTCTTAAAGCATGCGGCAATTCAGATAGTATACCGGCTACTTTTGCCCCTGGCGGCTGTGTGGTTGGTTTCGGTATTTCTTTGATTGATTGACTTTGAAATGCTTGATACTTTAAAGAGTATGAAATATTCCCAAGTCAATCAATCACAATAGTGATTGCCCCAAACCAAGTACACAGCCGTCAAAAACAGTCGTTTTACCCAACCGAGTATTCGAATATAACTTCTTTGTGAGCCAGTCGGGAAATTGCCGCCTGACAGTTAATGGAGCAAGGAACATATTGTCCGCCTGCCTGATGGGCTCAGACAGCATAAAAGCCGTCTGAGATACCTACAATCCATTGCACCTGGTTCGTCAGCCTCATTTGGGGTGACTGGTACAATTTCGTTGAGCAGCCTAACAGAGAACTTCGGTAATTAACCAGCTGATGTCACTTGACATCCAGTGTTAAGCTTAATCATTCTTTTAGACTGTTTTGGTCAGACAGCTATGAGTTGACCAATTTGGTCGTTCAATCTTTTCCGTCTGCATATGCTGGTAGAGCAAACGATAGAATTCCCTCTGCGACGATAACACCCGGAGGGGTGTCGCCGGACGCCATACTCAAAAAGGAACAGACGAATTTATAAAATAATTTTGCATCCGGCCATTGGCCTCGATTTGAATATCATTTTAGCCACTAAGTCTTAACTTAGCTTAGCTTTATTCATTATAGGGGTCGTCTGTGCATTGCACTAACGATGGTCCACCAATTTTAAATATTAGGTTAGCCGCTAAGTTTTTAGCTTATTTATTCAATAGACCGTCTGTGTTTTCAACAGGCGGTAGTATGATTGTTGCGGATGTATATATACAAAGCAATTAATATTGAAAACAAAAAGCAACTTTGCATTGATAGTCTTTTTATTTACAAAAATTTACAAGTCTTAGAAGTAGTATTTTTTCAAGTTATCTACATTCGAAGTTCTAGGCAGCCGCCTGCCGTTTGGAGTTTCCAGGCGGTAGGTACCGTTTCTTACTTCTTCATAGATCTGGTAAGGGCCTTCCCAATTAGGAGTTAGCTTTCCTTGCTCATTGGCCCTACCGAATGCCTCCATTTTTCGTAACACAAAGTCCGTAACTTTCAAAGGTCGTTTGTGCACTCTCTTGTTATAGGCACGAGTCATTCTCAGACGGTAAATCTCATGACACAAGGCGGCATTGCTCCTGCGCTCCGGGAGTGAGTCCAATGCTAGCCGCATGGCCTCCCAGTTTGCCTCTTCATCATATAGCCTGACTCATAGAGTCGGCTTATAATGCTCTATGGGTAAGACGGCCTTAGCACCGTAAACCATGAAAAATGGGGTTTCACCGGTTGCCCCTTTTTCAGTTGTCCGGATGGCTCATAGGACATGAATCAACTCTTCATCCCATAAACCACCGGCTCTTTCAATTTTCTTTTTGATACCGTCTGTGATGAGTTTGTTGAACGTTTCAACTTGGCCGTTTGCTTGGGGTCGGCCGACTGATTCAAAACAATGTGAGATCCCTTGATCTCCCAACCAGATTTTAAGCTGAGGCGTCTCAAATTGAGGTCCATTATCAAATACCATAGACATAGGTACCCCAAACCGGGTGATAATGTTCTTCCAGATGAAGGAGATGAAATCTTTTGTCTTGATGCCTTTTACCGCCTCTGCTTCCACCCACTTAGTGAAATAATCCACAGCCACAAGAATATAGCACTTTCCGCCTGGTGCAGGCGTATACGGACCTAGAATGTCCATGCCCCATTTAGCAAACGGGACTAGGCTGGGCTGTTTTGCCGTCAGGTCAGTAGCCGGTCGATGGATTAGCTTGCCAAATCTCTGACACTTATCACATTTTTAACAAACTCCATGGCATCTGACTCAAGAGTGGGCCAGAAATAGTGCCGCCTGGCCCTAACGGCTAAGGACCTGTCGCCTGTATTAGAGGCGTAGTATCCCGCATGCAATTCTTCGAGAACTTCTCTCCCCTTTTCTGGGGTGACACACTTCAATAGAGGCTTCAGAAACCCCGCCTTGAAGAGTTCTCCTTCTCTCATCTCGAAGTTTGTAGCACGTTTCTTCAACACGGCCGCCTCCTGAGGTGAATCAGGGAGCGTGTTGTCTGTCAGATACGCCCGGATGCCATCCATCCAAGTAGAACTTCGGTCTAGCACCCCAATGGGTTCATCATCTGATATGCTTCGTTTTCCCATTACTTCCCAAAAGACTGACCGAGGCGTATCACAGGAGGCAGAGGATGCCAACTTAGACAGAGCATCCGCTTGGTTATTTTCGGACCGAGGCACTTGACTTAAATGAAATTGTTCAAGTGTCCCAGCTTCAGCCTTGACCTCCTGTAAATATTTTATCATAGCCGGATGGGTGGCTTCATACTCACCATGGTATTGGCTAACGACCAACTGAGAATTAGAGCAGGCGTCAATTTTTGTTTCCCCTGCCACCTTACACGTGCGGATGCCGGCTAGCAGGGCTTCATATTCTGCCTCATTGTTTGAGGCCTGAAACTTAAACCGTAGTGCATACTCATATTTATCTCCTTCCGGAGATTGACAGATTATGCCTGCACCACAGCCATTCATAGTAGAGCTCCCGTCTACATGCACCTTCCAAACCAGATCAAGGTTATTTGGAGCAACCGGCCTTGTCATTTCGACAATGAAATCGGCAAACGCCTAGCCCTTCACTACCTTTCTTGGTTCATAGGTAATTTCAAGACTTTGCATTTCAATAGCCCATTAAAGCATTCTTTCGGATTAGTCTAGTGTTGTCATTAGTCGCTTGAGGGGTTGATTTGTGTAGATCACCACCAGAT
Source organism: Chenopodium album (assembly GCF_948465745.1). NCBI lineage: Eukaryota > Viridiplantae > Streptophyta > Magnoliopsida > Caryophyllales > Amaranthaceae > Chenopodium > Chenopodium album. Next base: position 8,345,236 of record NC_137850.1, on the reverse strand, counting down.
GTGCTAAGTAGTATGGTTTTAACTTCTTAACAGCCATGTAAAGAGCAAGGCCAAATTTTTCAACCATGGGGTACCGGAGCTCATCATTTTTGAGCACGTGGCTAGTGAAATAGACCGGGAGCTGAATGTCGTCTCTCTCAACAAGGAGAACAGCACTAAAGGCATGATCAGAGACGGCTAGGTACATATAGAGCGTCTCCTTTGGCAGAGGGCTAACATGCCTTGGCAAGGAGTGCAAATGTTCTTTCAGTTTTTGAAAGGCCGCCTCAGCATCATCCCCCACTCAAACCTAGTCTTCTTCCTGATTGCTTGGAAGAAGTAAAGGCATTTGTCACCTGACCGGCTGAGGAATCTCCCAAGCGCAGCTAGACAACCGGTAAGCCTCTAAGCTTCCTTGACAGAGCGGAGTGACTTCACGTCAATCACCGCCTGTATCTTCTCGAGGTTAGCCTCTATCCCCCGTTGGTCAATCAAGAATCCGAGAAACTTCCCAGACTCAACACCAAAAACGCACTTTTTGGGATTTAACATGACCTTATGCTGCCTGCGTGTGGTGAAGGTTTCTCGGAGATCAGCAAGGTGATCCGTCTGTAGCTTGGATTTGACTATCATGTCATCCATGTACGCCTCTACATTCCTTCCAATCTGATTAATGAGGATTGTATTAATCATCCGTTGGAAAGTAGTCGGTGCGTTCTTCAAGCCAAACGGCATCACCGTATAACAGAATAACCCCTGATCAGTGATGAAGGCCGTCTTTTCTTGATCTTTTTTCCACAAGGGTATCTGATGGAAGCCAGAGTAGGCATCCATAAAACTCATCAAGGCATGCCCGGCTGTAGAGTCGACAAGGCTGTCAATCTTTGGAAGCGGGTAACTGTCCTTTGGACATGCCGTATTCAAGTCAGTGTAGTCAACACACATACGCCAGGTTCCATTCGGCTTCTTTACAAACACAACATTCGCCACCCAACTAAGGAAGTTACATGGCCGAATGAACCCGGCCTCTAACAGCTTCTTAACCTCGGCAGCTGCCGCTTGACTTCTCTCCTCGTTGTGATTACTTTTCTTTTGCCGGATGGGCTTCTTTTGAGGATCCACGACGAGTTTTTGGACAGCGAGATCCGGGTTGATGCCTGGCATCTCTTCCACTTCAAAGGTAAAAATGTCTTTGAATTCTTTCAGCAGAAGGTGCAACTCTGCACCAAGCCTTACAAAAGCAGCCGTCCTCACCTTAATAGTTCGCTCTGGACGGATGTCGTCTAGAGGGATATCAATGTGCTCACCAGCCAACTGGGGACGGAGATCATCTGACCGTTCCCCGGTCAGTGATTGCTATTTCTTCTCCTTCTTCACCTCCACCAGCTGTTCAGTTTTTCTTTTCTTTGCGGCTGCTGGAGGGGGTGAATCAGGGTCCTTGACATCGTCAAGGTCTATTGGCTCCTTCGGTTGACCGGCTGTAGCAGTCGGCTTAACGTTTGGGAGATAACACTCCATTTTCGTCTTCTGATCCCCGTTGAGGGAGCCAACAGAGCCATCATCCTTTTCATACTTGAGAAGCATGAGATCTAGGATGATGACGGCCTTGCACTCGTTCAGAGTGGGTCGGCCAAGAATGATGTTGTAGGTGGTTAGCTCTTTAACCACCAGGAACCGAACGACCATATGCCGCCCCTTTCCCTTCTCCCCAAGCCGGATGGGTATGTCAATTTGTCCGACTGGGTGCACAACCCCTTCGCCAAAGCCAAATAGTGGATGGGAGACGTCGCGCAGGCTATCCCGCTTGTAATTAAGTCGGGACAGACACTTGTAACTGATGAGATCAGAGGAGCTACCCGTGTCTATGAGGATCCGGTCAACCAGCTGGTTGGCGACCTTGCATTCAATGACGACTAGGTCGTCATGCGGTCGGCGAGCTTTGCCCCGGTCCTTCTCAGTAATGAGGACGTCTGGGAATGTTCCACTTGAGGACGCCTGTCCATCATCCACCGAAAGGATCATCCTCTTCAGATGATCCTTGGTGCCCCGAATGGTTGGGCCACCGCATGCGAATTTGCCTGCTATAGTGTAGACCGGATCATTTTCGGTATCCAAACTACTAGTAGGCTGGACAGTCTTAGACGATTGCCCCAGATTCGTCTTAGAAGTCGCTTTGGACTTCAAGACATAGGGTTTCAGCAAGCCCTTATCAGCCAGACGGTCCAACGTTCGCTTGAGGCTATAGCAGTTGTTAGTGTCATGGCCCACCTCCTGATGGAAGTGACAGAATTTATTCTTGTTCTGTGACTGAACGGAACTCTTTATGGGATTCGGCTTCTTAATGGTTAGCCGGTCCTTCACCTCTGTAAAGCTGGTGTAACAGTCTTTATTGAATTCATACCGTGAGACATACGGTTTGAATTCCTTTTTCTTCTTTTTGGACGGCTGATCAGGTTCCTCAATCGCCCAGATTTCTTTCCTCTTTTTGCTCTCTTCAGCTTTCTGAGTCGGCTGAGAAAACCGACTCTCTTTTTGCTTGTCGGACTTCCTGGAGTCCGACTGATGGCTGGACGAGCAGAGGTCGGTGGCTTGAATAAAGCTCTCCGCCTATATCAACGCCTCTTGGAGGGTGAAAACCCTCTTTCGGACAAGGTCAAACTTAAAGCTTGACCCTTGAAGAAGTCTGTATAAGCTACCTCGTCAAATAGCCCCTGGATTTGAATCCTGACCAAGTTGAACCGCCTGACATAGGAGCGAAGCCCTTCTCTATCTCCCTGCCGGATGGTACTCAAGTCAAGACTTGTTTTCTTGGCAGGGATGTTCATTGAGAAGTTGGAGGCAAATAGGAATGCAAGCTTCCTAAAGCTGTCAATACATCCGGCTGGCAGGTTGTCAAACCATTGTTGGGCAATTCCCTTCAATGTAGCCGAGAAGTACCGGCACCACATAGCATCCTCTAGCCCCTCCATGTGCATGAGGTTAGAGTAGGCCATGAGGTGGTCCTCAGGGTTGGTGGTACCATCATAAGCACCAACCAACACATTCTTAACCTTGGCCGGCTGTGCCGCCCCGGTTATCTCCTTAGTGAACGCAGAAGTCTGTTCACCAAGTTTGAGCAGACGGAGCTGCCAGTCCAGAGGCTGGGCGTTATATGTCGCCTGACCCCCAAAGAGGGCAGGCTGAATGAAGTGAGGAGAATACGGACCGTAGACCATAGGGGGTACATACGGTGCATTCCCAATCATCTGAGGGCTAGAATAGACGGTATTACCGCCTGTATGGCTCTCATGTAAGGATTGAATATTCCCTGCAATTGTGTTTTTGAAGCTGTCTAGAAAGCTCGAAATAGAGGCTGACTCAGACAGCTGCTGACTTCTCCTGCGCTCGATGATTTGTCGGGCGTCAGGGATAGATTTTTTATTACCCACTGGTTGATTCTCCCGGCGGGGACTTCTTGGACCCTTTTAGGGCAGAAGGATTATAGACGAGTCAAGGGTTGCGGCTGCCTTGTCCTTTGGATGCGGAGTTGGCTGCCTGTCCCTGACTAGCTTCTTCCTCGCAGTTCGAGGAGACTTCTTGGCCGGCTGACTCTTGCCAGAGCCAGCCGTTTTCTTTTCGATCAGATCCTTTATCTCACCTTGAAAATCGTCATGAAATGCATGAGTTCGTCCCTAGTGACTGGAGCTTGACCTCTTGCCGACTGGGTTTCCCCTTCTAGTTGACCAGGGGACCTACTGGTACCCGCCTGGCTTTCACCTCATTCCAGAGTATCCCTGGGACGGATGTGCTTAGTGACGAGAGAGCCATCCTTGGCAATGTATGTTTTGACCTAAGGATCATCATCCTCATTGTCTGTAAAGACCTCCAGCTGGTTAGCCTTGGGATCAGGAGGCGGTGCAGACTCTTAAACCATCCTTGAGGTACTCTCCCCACAGGCGGCGCCAAATATTTTGGGTGTTTTTATCCCTCGGGAGAGTTACAACTCGAGGACTGATCTGACTGCGCCTGTACCTGCAAAACAACAGAGACTCCGGGTGGTAGGAGCTCCGCCTCCGACGATCAAGTTAGTACATGAATGTGGGTAAGAGAATATGCGGAAAATGAAATAAGATCTTCTCAGATTCCGAGATCAGGTGTTTCTCTGATATGAGAGAATGTAGGGTATGCTATAATAATTGTGAATGCCCCAAAAGGGGGGGGGGGAATTTCCCTATTTATAGGGTCTTTGGGAAACGTGCCCCTAATTAGGTCACTCTGACCTAATTCTGCTAGGCTGCGCCGTATTACAGCTTTCTCGGGATTTGAAGGCCGCCTATTTCTCCCAATTTCTAGGAGGGACACATGTCAAATTGATAATGGTCCAATTCGGACCAACTAGCGTATGACACGTGTCAGGTCATGATTGGCCCACGTGGCATGGGTAAAATTACCCAAAACACTTTGTGATGCAATAAGAATTATGATAATGAGTGATCTTGATATGACAAGGCGTGCTTCATCGTTGTGTTAAGATTTCATGACAAAGGGTTCCTAAAGGTAGGATTATTTGTCTATGTATCTGTGATGTGTGTGAAAGTGACACTAAAGCTAGGCTGCAAAGGCTAGGTGTATGGAAAAAGTATTTTGAGAAGAGTCAAATGATGGTGACTCTCAGGTTGGGTAAGCTAATAATGTAGGGATCAAGCCCCCAATTCTAGCTCTAAATGGAAAGGGATGAGCATAGGAGATCTCTTGATATGATCAATTATGAATGTAAATATGAATGCATTTTTATTACGGTCGCACCTCGATGTGAGGTTGCCTACGTATCCGTTAGGAATTAGGCCGAACGTAGATCTAGCCGAACCTCGTACAAATATGTGTATACCTCAAAGAAGTCTTTTAAGGGTTGTAACGTGGTTAGGCTAAAGGTTGAAGAAGAAGGGGATAAAAGGCTCAAAACCCTACATAAGCCCCCAAGGTGTACAACCTTGCTTTTGAATCTTTGTATTATTATGCTTGAGGTTTCTCACTTTTGAGCTCTTTCTTTTTGCTTTATCATTTTAATTTTGATAAGTGTAGGCAATCCCGATCATGCGGTCTGTCACTCACTTGGCATTCATGTTTCTCACGCATGGTACCTAGCACTCGATAAGAGACGCAATCTGAGACGTGTTCTTATCAAAGACATGTTCATGTCAATGACATTGGAACACTTTCCCTTTTGTACACTTTTATTATTATTTGCTTTTTTGAATTTTTGAATTCTATATAAAATCACTCAAGCATTCGTATTTTGAATTTGCATGAATTGCACACTATCCCATCTGAAGGTTATGTAGATGTGGGTTGAAGAAAGAAAGGTCTATCGTTAGACGAGGCTCAAAGTGGTTTATCTAGAAAGGATTATGTATATTTCAAAGGGTGAAAATGGTATGATATGGCTACAACGGGTGCCTCTAAGCTAATCATAAGTATACCTCGTGCTTAGTTCGACATGGATGTTTTTTTTTTTTTTTTGAAATGCAATGCAATAATCATATGCAAGAAAATAAATGCTCATTTTATTAAAGGGAGAAGAAAAAACCTACAAAATAAAATCTAAGGAAAACAAAGGGTGCCTATGCTAGACTTATTTGGGGAAAGGAGGAACCAAAAAAGATAGAAAAAAGGGGCGTCACGAGATCTTGTTGTTGAAGCTCGCCTTGTGTCTTTTGCTTGACCATCACCCGTTCTTCTTGCTAGCTAGAGGCAATGGGATCTTGTTTGCTTCTATGAGATCTTGAATGAGATTTTGAAATCTATAACATTCATCCTTGGTATGACCCTTTCCTTGATGGTACTTGTAATAAGAGTTGGGATTCCATCTTGAAGATCGCCTTTCTAGCGTTGGATCTTCAGTGGGGCCAATAGGTTTATTTAATCCTCGATCATGGAGACGATCGAAAGCAGCATCATAGGTCATTCCAATGGGTGTGAACTCTCTTTGGGGTTTCCTTTTAGATCCTTGATTATCCATGGCTAAGACACCATTATGGTCAAAGGTACTAACTTTGTTACTAGAGTAGGTGTTTTCGGAAGAAGAAGGATTGTCGTTCTTCTTTCCTTTCCAGCCACTATTGTTATTACTATTAGTAGCTTTTTTCTTCGCAAGGTCATCTTCGATTTCAATACCTATGTCGTAGATGGCCTTGAAAGTATTCAAATTATGTTGATATTTCATATGCTTCGAATACTTGTCTTGAAGGTTCTTGATGAACATCCTTACGAACTCCTTTTCAGTAGGAACTTCAACCATATTAGCGAAAGTTTCCCTCCACTTGTTAAATAAAGAGGTGAACCCTTCGTTTTCTTTTTGCTTTAGCATCTCGAGTTGTCTATGGTCCGCTTCAACTTAAATTTTACATTTGTATCTATCAATGAAAGCGTTTACTATTCCGTCCCAAGTAGAGGTTTTTTCTCTGTCAAGGGAAAAGAACCATTGTTGGCAAACAGTTTCAAGAGATAAAGAAAACAAGGAATGAAAGACTTTCCTATCAGCCCCTTTAATATTCATTATGGTTTCAAAAGCCCTTAAGCGAAAATAAGGATTGTTTGTTGGCTTAAACTTAGGGATGTCGTTGGCATTGAACTTCTGCGGAAGAAGCTCCTTGTCCACTAAGACCCCTTGTGAGTTAATGCCCTGGAATCTATAATCATTGGATATTTTGCTCAAACTTTCTTGCATGAGCTCCATTTGTTGTTTCTTCACAGGGTCATTGATTTGAAAAGCTATTGTCTTTATCAATTCAGTTAAGTTAACCACGTCCTTCCTAAGTTCGTTGACTTCTTCCTGAGACGCCATTATCTTCTTAGCTTTTTTCTTCCGACTAATTGGTTTGTCAAAAAGTAGTACTTGAACAAAGGTGTTGTCCTTGATTAAGCGCCCTTCTCTCCTTGACCAAGTGTTGCGGAAAGGGAAAATGGGAATATTTACTGTTAATTATTTGACTTAAACTCTATTCAACATGCAATAGATGGAAGGAGGTTGGAAGAATGAAGATTGTGATATAGCATGTAGAGAATGGAAAGATGATGTAGATGGAGAGATATGAAAGAATTAGGAATAGAATGTATCCCCAACTCAAATGACGGAAAAAAACTACTCATGCATGAACCTAAGACATTGTCATGATGACATATACACAAAGTTTGTGCTAAGGCTAGTGAGTGTAGGTGACATGTTTGACTCGTGTCATGACCATGGGACTAGAGTTTGTGCTAAGGCTAGTGAGTCTTAGACGTACATAACCAAGCTCGAAGTTGCCTTCGCCCTAAACATGAAAGGTTGATAATTTTTGAGGGTTTGGTCCCAAATTCCTATTTCTATTATTTAAAATTAATTGTTTGATTTAATATTTTCATTAAAGTTACTAACTTGTGTATTGTTTTGATAGAAAGAGATACGAGGCAACAAAGTGAGTAATTTTATTGTTATATTTTGTAGAAAGCATGTTGATATTATTTTAATTCCTAGTACCATGATAGGATGTTATTTTAATGCTTTCTAGTATCATGTTTAGGTTGCTTCCTATTGTATCATGATAGGATTAAAGCTTTAATCTTTAATGTTTAGTGACATGCTATGATTTGTTATTAATCTTGTTGGTATCATGCCCAGGATCTTGCTAATAATATTATTGTGCTTTGATGAGATTGAGAAGATTATGATGATTTGTTGTTGTCAATAATATTATGTTGCTTGATATATTATTGCTATTGCTTGATCACGCCCTCTCTTGCAGGTTTAAAGGGAATTTGTACTTGAAATCACGCTTAATAAGATAATTAATAATTTTATTTAGGCTAATGTGATTTTAATTCAAGTGATCGCCAATAATAGATTTGTTTGTGCATTAATATCAACCAACATAGATTAAACAGGTTTTAGGGTTAACATAATGATTGTTAGTCAGATAGCGCACATGAATATGAGAAGAATAAAGTAGGGGCCTATTTAGGGCAGGTTCAATCTCTTTTAGGTTGAATTTGTACCTTCATCCCCGAATATCCAGTCATGGTTCAGGACCATTATGGAGTTAGCGATCTCATGCATCGTGAAGGGGTGTAACCTTCACCCTGTAAACGGTTTACAAGTTCCTAAAACTTGTTGGCGACTCTTTTTCTCTAGCTTCCTTCCCTTTGGACGCCACCATACTTCAGTGTATGATCACAGTGGGAAACAAGTGTGGGATGCTTGAAATATTCCTTACACCTACTGTAACTGAATTCTTGCAAAACCCGTTTCTTGATCAGAGTACACCGGCCTCAGGCATCTCAACAGCGGGAAGATGAATACTAATAATCTGAATAAGAGATTGTCTGTGAATAATATACTGCCTCCTGGCAGGAGTGATGAGGATGTTGGAATATTTGCTTCAAATGTTAGTGATTAGTCAACTCATAATGTATAGGAATATGCTCTGCTAAGTATTAGTTTGTGTTAGTGGAGTCATAATAGTAGTGGGTTAGTTTAGTGGGTTAATGTTAGCATGATCAATGGTCATGGGATCATGTTCCTTAATTATACCTTAGTTATTTTGCACTATATATATGTTGTTATGTACAACTTTTGTTAATAGATTAAATACATTTTTTATTATTCTTTTCTTTCTCTCATCTCTATTTTTATTTCAACATGGTATCAAATGTATAGGTGTGGGTAGTCGAGGTCGTGATGAAAGTGGTCGTGGTTATGGTCGAGGTCGTGAAGAAGGTGATGGTCGTGGTATGAGTAGCATTCAATGCTATGATTGCAAGAGGTACGGTCACAAAGAAGATTGTTGTTGGGATAAGCAAAGAGACGAGCAAGGTGGTGAACAAAACAACTATGCTCAAAAGGTCGAAGAAGAAGAGAGCAAGCTCTTCTAAAATCGAGTCAAATGTGCAGTTACGAGTCGTGTTGAGTTAAAGTCGTATTTACATGTTCGTGGTCGTGGTTGTTTATATCTTGGTAATCTGTAGTCGAGTTCAGTAAGTTAGAATCAAGGAGGTGTGTTGGTTGATTAATTCAAACTTAGTTGGAGTATTTTTTGGAATATTGTTTTTAGTGTTTTGGTTATATATGTAGTGGAGTATTTAGTTATTGTTAGTGGGTCAAATATAGTTGCATGAAAATAGGATATGGTGGATTATGATTCCATCATTTCAGCTTAGTGGTTTATCATTTCTTCTCTATGACAGGTTAAAGTCATATCACCTAATCAAAAGTATTACCTAAGTCCTCTAAATAAAGTAGATAGGGAAGTAGGGTCGAATCCACAGGGAAACATATCTTTTTATTTCTAATTAATTAATATAATCTAAACTATTGAGTAACCAATTTATTTTTATGATGAATTAAACCAAGGGGAATAAAAAGTAGGGAGAAATCAATAAATAAAAGCCTAGGGTATAGGTTCACCAATAAATAATATTTCAGAGTAAAACACAATAATCAATCATCAATGCATTAATTAATCAGATCATAAAGGGATTTCGCTACGTGTTACAATCACAGAATTAATCTACCAGTATTAAATTGCATCTTTCGAATCTTGACTTAATTATTTATAAATTAACCTGCCTATTGAAACTGAGCCTAAACATCAATTCTCATCTGTCGAATCTCGAATCAATATTGCAAAACTCATACAATTAAACCAGACCTAATCTAATTGCATTGCATTAAATCAATCAATAGGAAATTAATCAAGCATTGACAATCAAAAATAATAAACTACCCCTTCATATCAATCATGGATTCCCACAACACTAGAATTAAACTACTCGTGCATAATTAAAACTAAACTAATCAAGCAATTAAATAATGCATAATAAAAAGCAAGAATTAAAATAAAGAGAATAATAGTATTAAAGTAGTAAGAAAACAAAATAATAAATCTTGATATGAAAAAGTAAGAAGAAAACTAAACTAAACTACTACATAAAAGAAAAGGGAATTATCAACTAACTACCTAAGGCTAAAACTAGTTATAAGAAATCTCCCCTACCTACCTACTCCAATCCTTTTATAACAAGAAAAAGGAGTTTTAGATAAACTCAACTTTCTCATCCTACTAAAACAAGGATTAATAACAAGTCTAACAACTTCCAACCCCGATCAGATATGGAGCACTATAATAAGCCCAAATCAAACAACAAAACCAACTTAACAAACAACTTGCAGCACACTAGCCCATCGGGAATTGGGCCGCCTTATTGGGCCGTTTAGTCGAGTAGCGAGCTGGGCTGCTTTGTTTCTTGGATTTGTATCTTCGACTTTTCTTGGTCCGTTAATTCATAACTACACTTTGGAGTTTTGGACCTCTCTCTTCTCTAATCGAGCCCTTAATCACCAAACTAAATTTCTTTAGCTCAGTGTTCGGCTTTAAATATACGATTATAAAATACGATTCACCTCCAATGTCCTCGTTGTTGCTCAATAAGCTCAGGAATTGTCATAAATCTGCAAATTCCTACAAAATAGTACCAACTCTATAAAAACACTAGAAAATGTATATTAGTAATAAAATAGCTCCGTAGAGCTCAAATAAGAACAAATATGACCACGGGACAAGGAATAAAAATATATATAAAATAGACTCATCAAACTCCCCCAAGTTAAACCTTTTCATGTCCCTAAGCAAAGCAATGATTAAATAAATTAATACTTCACCCCAAATACAATTTAAATCAATCAATATAATTGAAGGCAAATCCGATAAATATGTATCAAAGTCAATCAATCAAATCCATCCTACTACCAATCTTCCCTAACAATTGTCAAATAGAGCAAACCACAAGAGTATATAGAATTCAAGACTAGTGCTCACACACTCAACTCTCGTTTACGTGGCGAGTAAAAGATGTATTCCATCGCTCTCCAACCACCCATTTATATGTGAACAATGCCCTCCCAAACTCACACACTTGTGTATTTAAAAAGACAAGCACTCAACCTAATAGTCGACTCGAAATATATCAAATCATTCTTTGCATTGATAAACAACTAATTTCACATTCACCCAACTTTATGCACAAAGGTCGGAAGGTCTTTAAAGCTTTTAATGTAAGGCTTAGGGTAGGGGTAGGATAAATTTGGGAAAATGTGAGAGTGAAGCCATGCTTAAGGGAGCCATATCCTAATAAAACCAAAGCCAAAAATAAATAATGACCAATTATCTCCAACAAAACTCTACAAAAATTCACCAAACAAACCAACCAATATTAACAATATTGCTAACACTTACAATAAATCACTCATAAAATATGATATTATAAAACTTGAGTGAACAAACAAACTTTGAACTATTTCTTTTGAACTTGAATATTTTTTTTTTCTCTTTGAAACTAATAATTTTTCCTTGAGTAACCTTCAATTAGAACACTTGAACATTGAAACAATTTTTTTCTCTTTTTGCTCTTTTTTTTTTCTTTATATCTTACATTGGAATTTTTCAACTTTTGAACACCATTTCAATTTTTTTTCCAATCCACAAAAATAAGAACAACAAATAACTTCTCAAATTCACCCAAATTGTGCAAATTATGTGCACACTACATCTCCCTCACCTCACTAACTATTAGCTCCCCCAAGCCAAGCTTGGGACTAATAACCAATGGGGCTTCAATAGGCTTGTAATATGGCTGAATAAACAATAAAAAGTCAAGGCAACAACATGGGTAGCAAGAAGGGAACTAATGTATCTAAAATCGTCTGAAGGCTACCTAAAAAAAACAAATGACTTCGTCCTCCTCAATGTGCATAATAACGAGCCATAAAAACATTACTCAAAGTCAAAAAACAATACTCAACTTCATTGACATACCAGGAACTACCATACATTCCTCACCAAATCAACTAGTCAAGCACTATATTCACAAGTAGTTGGGCAAAATTGACGCATGTTAAGAAATCAAGGCAATCAAGCATCAAATCATGATCAACTAATCCACAATATTTATCATCATATACCAAGAATCAAAACAATTTCGAAAAATTTTCACCAAGGGCCACAGGGAAGCATGATTTACAATTCATTGGAACGTTTTTTTGTATTTTTTTTATTTTTAAAGCAATAAAAATCTAAACTAAGAAAGAAAAAAAAAACTATTCTAAACACACAAAAAAAAATAATTAAATAAATAAAAAGAGAGAGGGTGAAAGATATACCATGCAAACACGAGAACTTCCCCCCAAGCTAAATTAGATAATGTCCTCATTGTCTTAAAGGGAAGCTAGTAGTCAAAGTGACTACTCCTCATCATCACCACATCAATGTTACCAAAGCCTCGAGGATTGCAATGCATCTCTTTGGAACAAATTTGGGCTAGAATGAAACAAAGTGTTAGTGGGAAAAAGATATAAATTGAGTCAGGTTCACTATTCTAATCATAACTTTTGATATATAAGTGTAATGCAGTGATTTCAATTGTATTGGAAAGTAGACTTGAAGAGCTTTCTAACGATATGTCACACGCCAAAATCTGATAAGAAATGCAAAAGTTATAGCCTGTCGAAGTTGACCAATTTTGCTGACGCGTACCCGCGCTCGATCGGGCGAGCTCTGCCCAGCCGGGCCCGTGCTACTGATTTGACGGGGCAGCTTGTTGCTGCTAATTGCCCCGGGATTTCTTTAGCCCTTCGATCTTTTCTCAACTTTTCTAGTCATCTCTGCACAAAATCACACTCCCACAAATATAAGATATACTCTCCTCTACCTCTCTAAAACCAAACAAAAAGAAGACACACAAAAATAGAAAAAGACTAAACTAAAAAGCAATAAAATACGGGTTGCCTCTCGCAAAACACTAGTTTATCAAGGTCCCGCTCGACCATACTTTTTCTTTCAATTGGAGGAATTCAACGCCTTGAGTAATTTATCAAACGCTCCTGCAAACATTTCATTAAGCACTAGATAGGGCTTAATTGTAAGCACACTTATATATAGATAGAAAAAATTAGGAGCACATAAAGAGAACTCAAGGTAGAAGGAAAAATCAAAAGAAAGAGATGAAAATATACCACAACCTTCTACTTCCTCCGCTAAAAATTTAGAATTAATAAAACGAACATGGAGGTAGTCATTGTCTTTATCATTCAATAATGACTTGAAAATTTTACCCTCACAAATAACCTCATCATCAATAAAGGAATTTTCAACCACTGTTTCTACAACTAATGATTTTTCAATCACCGATTCATCAACCAATGATTTTTCAACCACTAACTCTATAGCGGGTTCATCATCCTTAACAGCACTCTTATTATTATAGTGTCCATAGACTTTTTCATCAAGAGCCTTCCAATAACTCTCATTTAAAACTACTCGTTTTCGAATATGATCATATGTATATGGAAATATTCTAAAATCATCCGGAGCACGCACAAAAAATTCACTATAAGGGCATTCAGGATTTTCATGACGAAGACGATATTGACAACAACAGTAGTCAGGTACTGCATAAAAATCATATAATTCTTGTAGTGGCGTAAGCATGGATACTTTCAACTCATAAAGAATAAAAAATAAAAAATATAATCTAGACATTAATAATAACTAGAAATAAAAATAAAACCGTTTCCCCGGCAACGGCGCCAAATTCTGACAGGTTAAAGTCGTATCACCTAATCAAAAGTATTACCTAAGTCCTCTAACTAAAGTAGATAGGGAAGTAGGGTCGAACCCACAGGGAAACAAGTCTTTTTATTTCTAATTAATTAATATAATCTAAACTATTGAGTAACCAATTTATTTTTATGATGAATTAAACCAAGGGGAATAAAAAGTAGGGAGAAATCAATAAATAAAAGCCTAGGGTATAGGTTCACCAATAAATAATATTTCAGGGTAAAACACAATAATCAATCATCAATGCATTAATTAATCAGATCATAAAGGGCTTTCGCTACGTATTACAATCACAGAATTAATCTACCGGTATTAAATTGCATCTTTCGAATCTTAACTTAACCATTTATAAATTAAATCGCCTATTGAAACTAAGCCTAAACATCAATTCTTATCTGTCGAATCTCGAATCAATGTTGCAAAACTCATACAATTAAACCAGGCCTAATCTAGTTGCATAGCATTAAATCAATCAATAGGAAATTAATCAAGCATTGACAATCAACAATAATAAATTACCCTTTCATATCAATCATGGATTCCCACAACCCTAGAATTAAACTACTCGTGCATAATTAAAACTAAACTAATCAAAGCAATTAAATAATGTATAATAAAAAGCAAGAATTAAAATAAAGAGAATAATAGTATTAAAGTAGTAAGAAAACAAAATAATAAATCTTGATATGAAAAAGTAGGAAGAAAACAAAACTAAACTGCTACATAAAAGAAAAGGGAACTATCAACTAACTAAGCTACCTAAGGCTAAAACTAATTATAAGAAATCTCCCTTACCTACCTACTCCAATCCTTTTATAACAAGGAAAAGGAGTTTTAGATAAACTCAACTTTCTCATCCTACTAAAACAAGGATTAATAACAAGTCTAACAACTTCCAACCCCGATCAGATATGGAGCACTATAATAAGCCCAAATCAAACAACAAAACCAACTTAACAAACAACTTGCAGCACACTAGCCCATCGGGAATTGGGCCGCCTTATTGGGCCGTTTAGTCGAGTAGCGAGCTGGGCTACTTTGTTTCTTGGATTTGTATCTTCGACTTTTCTTGGTCCATTAATTCATAATTACACTTTGGATTTTTGGACCTCTCCCTTCTCTAATGGAGCCCTTAATCACCAAACTAAATTTCTTTAGCTCGGTCTTCGGCTTTAAATATACGATCATAAATTGCGATTCAACTCCAATGTCCTCGTAGTGGCTTAATAAGCTTAGGAATTGTTATAAATCTGCAAATTACCAACACTACAAAAACACTAGAAAACGTATATTAGTAATGAAAATAGCTCTGTAGAGCTCAAATAAGCACAAATATGACTACGGGACAAGGAATAAAAATATATATAAAATAGACTCATCACTTTATTTAAGTAGTAGTGCAGTACGTTAGTTTGTGGGTGTGCAAGTGAATAAAATCAATTTTGTTTCTCCATTTATATTCTTCTTCCGCTTTAGTATTAGTTTCAATATGTGATACAAACTCACACACAATTGCTTAAACCTCAACGACCATAATCCGACAATGGACTTCGACTTGAACTCGACACACTTTAAGTGTTCATGTCAGGTTAAAGTTGTTAATTCATTGTCATTGTGTTGAAATAATAAATAGAGATGAGAGAATTGAAAGAATAATAAAAGTTGTATTCAATCCAATTAAAACTAAGTACAATAAAAAAAACCTTAAATAGGCATAACAAATAAAGGTATAGCTAAGAATGCATGACCCATATTCCCATGTCTAACTTTAATAATGCACAACTAAGTAACCCACTAACTCCACTTAACTCCACATATTTAGTAAAATACTTAACAACTAATTAACAAAACATGTTTCTATCATAAATTATAGCAACAACTTTGAATTAATCCAACATTACCCCTTGATTAAAACTCTCATACACTCGACTAAACTTTTCTATTGACTCCAACATTCCATATTATTGCAATGGACTTCAACTTGAATTTGACATATTTTGATCTCATCAACACGAACACTTAACCATACACTCGACTATAGAAGATCTTGCAATCTTCCTCTTCAAATTTCATAACACCTTGCTAGACGTTTTAATTTGTGATGCACGTCTCATCACCTACACATAATTTGTTAATGCACATTATTACCTGTAAGCGTCGTTTGAAGTGCACCTACGTAAGCATGTTGTGAATATGATGGGCACTCATAGGAAGTGGGAATTGACATGTACGATTAGGGACAACGATTAGGGACAAATAAAGGAGGGAGCCGCCATCAATTTTTTAAGGAACTTGTAAACCGTTCACGGATCATTTAAGGCAACCACGAATAAGGGACAACGATAGGCAACAACGATTGACCCGTGAAGGTTAAACCCCATTCATAATCCATGAGATTACTAACTCCATATGGTTCAGAACCACGAAAGGAGGATCGGAGATGATGGTACGAATTGAGTCATGAAGTCACATTCGCCCATATTGGCCTCTACACGATTCTTATAGTGAAAAGTGATTCCTACGATCTCAAAGGCATACAAACAAAATATTCAATTCGCTCCAAACTAATATTAGGCTAAATTGGTTGAATATTAATGCAACATATAATTCTGAAATATTCGTGATCACTTCAATTAAATAATAAGACTAAAAAGGAACCTAAACCGGTCGTCCAAATTATCTTATTAGGCGTGATTTGCAATTACATATTCCCTTAAATATGCAATATGGTGATCAATAAATAATAATAGAATAAACATTAATATTGGAAACACTTTAACCATATATCGTTAGTCAAATCAAATACTAATAAACCTAATCATGATACCAGCAATAAAGAATAAAATAAGTAATTAAATTGATTAATTACTCACATTTCGCGCGCTCCTTTAAATTGCTACATCATGAATAAATTTTTAGTAGCTTCAATAAAAATATAAATCAAATGGAAATTAAATTAAATTAAAAGTAGAGTTGATTTGGTCCAAACCCTCAGTTAATTATACCTTTCACGCCTTGGTTAGTTGGTTTAAGGACGGAACCTCGGGTTAAGTATGGACTCCTTGGAGTACTTAGAGGAAGTATTATGGAAGAATAAGGAGGCTAGTGTTTAGGCTAAAGAGGGAGAAGAGAATGATTTTGGTGTAGGGACAGAGAGAATGATTTTTGGTGCCCCGAACTGCAGAAATGAGGTTTGTACTTATAGAGGAGACGAACAGGGGGACTCCACGGAACCCTAGAAGAGATAAAGTCGAGAACAAAAACCCTAATTAAGTTCTGTGGCACGGTGTGTGTACCGTGACGCAGCACTGAACACCGTGTCACGGTACTGTCTGTCGTGACACAGTCAAAAGAACTATGTCGCTGCAGACAATTTTGCCCAAAATGCGGGTAACTTCAGAAAACACGTGAGGTTTTGTACGAGGAAAGCACACAGGAATTTCCTCACAGTATGTGTGCCGTGACACGGCACAGGATACCGCGACGCGGCGCAATCCACCGTGGCACGGTATTGCATACCGTGTCGCGGTGCACTGTTTTCCTATGTTGCGTCCAAATTCATAAGCGTGTGAGAAAACGCGAAAAAGACACGTAAAAGTACCGTGACACTGTGAAGAATACCGTGTCACGGTACAAAGCACCGTGCCACATCAGCTTATACCGTGGCGCGGTGTTTTAAACCGTTGTGCGGTAATTCCAGTTTTTTATGCGCTTTTAAAACTATGATAACTTTTGATCAGTAACTCATAAGAAGGAATATAATATATCGTTGGAAAGCTTATCAAGTCTAATTTCCAGCCCAATTGGAATCAGGTCAAAATAATTTGTATATTTTAAGATATCTCTATTTTAGTGAAAGGGTGTTAGTTTTAGGCCGAGTTTAGTATTTTGCTCATATCTTCTTTGTTTTAAATCGGAATTGGGCTTATAATATATCGTTGGAAATCTTATTGAAACTCCTATCCCAAAAAATAATATTTGGATCAAAATCATAGGCCACAAAATTAGTTTCTCTCGGTTTCATGATGTGGATACGAAAAGTGGAAAGTAAGTTATGGTGTGGGGAAATGGGCTAAGAATTGAGTTGGTTTATGCAATGTGTTGAATGGAAATATGGATTAAGCACTCCAAAGATTAAATACTCAACCTAACCAATAATGGAGATTAAATTTTTTTCATCATCGGGTTTGATTTTGGAGAGACACATTTAGGTGTCTACATTACCAACATCTTATTCTTAGAGCACTTCTCTTCGCACAACCAAACTTCGACATTTTTTTTTGATGCACTTCTCATCAACTACTTGATCTTGTTGATGAACATTTACACCAACTTACATTCAATGGAGCACATCTCTCCATCAACTTTCTTTGACATTGTGCTCCAATTGACCATGTCACCCTGTATTGTATCAAAAATCTTTGGAAACCGTCTCTGCATTGACTACGACTTCCACACGCATAAAGATTATGTAGTCTTTACTTCTAACAATTTTTCGCCCTCTTTTTCACTATATTAAATCTTTTTTCAAGGGTTAAAAGGGAACCCATCAACACACCACACTAATCATTACTTCCATGTTTAAAAAAAAAAAAACTCACATAAAAAAATACTAAAATGAAATCAAGCTGCGTTGCTTGTTTTTCTTACTCAATTTTTTTAATACTCTATGTCTCTCTCTCTCTCTCTCTCTCTCTCTCTCTCTCTCTCTCTCTCTTGTTCTTTTTAGAAAATAAAACTCATATTATTCGATTAATATTCTGCATACTAAGGACCAAACTTACAAGGATATAAATAGAAACAAAAGTCAAGCACAACTACCTCCTAATTTCAAGCCCACTAAACATATTATCCTACTAACTAAATAAACGTGGCTAAATAACTAATGCTCCACTAACAAATAATATTCCTTATTAACCAAGACACTCACTTTGACCAAGTACAAAACCATATACAAAAGTTTCTAAATAATAGCTACTGCTATTTTGAATCACACACTAAAATCATATTTCTAAAATACTCCAACTAAGTTTGAATTAATCAACCAACACACACCCTTGATTCAAACTTACAAACAATTACATTAACTTAATCTAATTTTATGGACTAAATAAAATCAGACTTCAATCTTAATAAAATAGTAAACTGATCATGCTCCTATGAACACTGCACAACACAACGACAATTAATTAACGATTTAACCCGACATGCTTTAATTCTCGACACATTCAAGGTACCACAACTATAGCTTTCATGACACATGACTTTAGAAGAGCAAACCCTCTTGTTCTTGAACTTTCTGAGCAAGATTGGCTTGCTCTTTCTCTTTCCCATTCCTTTGTTTGTCCCAACACCTATCCTCTTTATGCTCATACCTCTTGCAATAGTAACATTGAATGTTACTCATACCACGACTTCTACCTTCTTCAACACCACGACCTCGACCGTGATTACGACTATTACTACTACCTCGACCACGACATTAGGTTTTTTTTTTTTTTTTGGTTTAACCATGGAAGTGATGGTTAGTGTGGTGGGTTGATGGGTTCCCTTTTAGCCCTTGAAAAGGGATTTAATCTTGTGAAAAAGAGGGCGAAAAATTTTTAGAAGTAAAGATTGCATAATCTTTACGAGTGTGGAAGTCGTAGTCAATGCAGTGACGGTTTCCCAAGATTTTTGGTACGATACAAGGTGACATGGTCAATTGGAGGACAAGGTCAAAGAAAGTTAATGGAGAGATGTGCTCCATTAAATGTAAGTTGGTGAAAATGTTCATCAACAAGATCGAGTAGTTGATGAGTAGTGCATCAACAAAAAATGTTGTGGTTTGGTTGTGCGGAGAGAACTGCTCCGAGAATATCATGTTGGTAACAATGTGCATCAACAAATTATGTGTAGGTTATGAAATGTACATCACAAATTAAAACGTCTAGCAAGATGTTAACAGATAATATTCCTTAACCAAGACACTCACTTTGACAAAGTACAAAACCATAAATAAAAGTTCCTAAATAATAGCTACTGCTATTTTGAATCACACACTAAAATCATAATCCTAAAATACTCCGACTAAATTTAAATTAATCAACCAACAAACACAAAAATGGTATCAGAGATGTGCTCCATTAAATGTAAGTTGGTGAAAATGTTCATCAACAAGATCGAGTAGTTGATAAGAAGTGCATCAACAAAAAATGTTGAGGTTTGGTTGTGCGGAGAGAAGTTCTTCGAGAATATCATGTTGGTAATAATGTGTATCAACAAATTATGTGTAGGTGATGAGATCGATGTGCATCACAAATTAAAACATCTAGCAAGATGTTATGAAATTTGAAGAGGAAGATTGCAAGTTCTTCTATAGTCGAGTGTGTGGTTAATAAGTGTTCGTGTTGATGAGATCAAAATATGTCAAATTCAAGTTGAAGTCCATTGCAATAATATGGAATGTTGGAGTCAATAGCAAAGTTTAGTCGAGTGTATGAGAGATTGAATCAAGGGGGAATGTTGGATTGATTCAAAGTCGTTGCTATAATTTAGGATAGGAACATGTTTTGTTAATTAGTTAAGTATTTTGCTAAATATGTGGAGTTAAGTGGAGTTAGTGGGTTACTTAGTTGTACATTATTAAAGTTAGACGTGGGAATATGGGTCATGCATTCTTAGCTATACCTTTATTTGTTATGCCTACATAAGGTCTTTTATTGTACTTATTTTTAATTGGATTGAATACAACTTTAAAAATAAATAAAAAAACCTCAAAACCTACATATGGCCATAATCTCTTCTTTATTTTGATAACTTTAACTAGTCAATTAAGTTTCAATCTTACAACTAGTAATCTTTAACACCTTTCATTGTTAAAACCGTAACTCCATTGACGAACCCGACCCTTTGGCACTCAAATTGAATCTGTTGCTTTTCTCCATTGTTATATTTCAATATTATACCACCATAGCTTCAACTCATACTGTCAATTATCATCATCACTATTGCTGCACACATTTCCTCTTTTGAAATTTGCCAAATCCACCATTGTTTTGTTCACCACCATGCTCGTCTCTTTGCTTATTCCAACAACGGACTTCGCAATGTTCTGATACCATGTTGAAACTAATACTAAAGCAGAAGAAGAATATAAATGCAGAAACAAAACTGATTTTATTCACTTGCACACCCACAAACTAACGCACTGCACTACTACTTAAATAGAGAATAAATGATAAACCACTTAGCTAAAATGATGGAAGCATAATCCACCATATCCTATTTTCATGCAACTATATTTGACCCACTAACAACAAACTAAACACTCTACTACATACATAACCAAAACACTGAAAACAATATTCTTAAAAAATACTCCAACTAAGTTTGAATTAATCAACCAATAGAGGATCCTAGATCAGCACTATCATCTGGTACGAAATAGTGAAGGAGGTTGACATGGATCATAAAAAACTTATATTTCACGGAACAATGAAGGGGGGTGAACATGAAAGGATATCCCTGACCTGCAATTATATTCATGTTTCAAAGATAGAGTTCACGTTATCACTCAGATTTGATAATGTTCTACAAGTTATAAAGCAGAAATTGGAACCAAACATTGGCTGGCTGACAGAATACGAAATCACATTGATTTCTCGGATTATGGAACAAATTATAACAGAATTTAAAGCTATAATCTCAAATCGTGATCCTGGTGATGCTCGACGACAGACACTTGAGACATCAAGTCAGCAAAATCAGGCAGCTACACCCTCGAAAAGAAGCCGACCCAACCAATAATATGCTGAGATGGAGTATACAGACACAATGTAGCTGCTTTGGAAAGTTGTATATCATTCCTTGGCAGTAGCAAATTCTATGCTTATTAGGCATTCTTTCGTACAAATTATTAGGCATTCTTTCATGTCATAGTACATATAATTCTCTTTATAATTCTAGGTATGTTAGGGACTTAATTAGAGTGTTAATGTGTATGGTTTCTAAACTTACTATGGTCAGATTTGATTCGTTCAATTGTTAATTGATTATCATTTGTAAGTGCTTGATTTGGACTAATAAACATTATGCTGTTAGTTTTTTGTTTGTTTTTTCTCTTTATAATATGCACGTTATTTACTTTGTACATTATCTCCGCTTTGAATAAATGCACATGAACAGTGTACAATTAAATTTTAAAATTATACTTCGTATAAACTAATCAATCAATTAAAATCTAGACTGGGAGAGATTTGAGGGAATTTAGACTATTTGACAAAATGGCTGACAAATTAAGCATATAGGGAAGGTCATTATTTAAATTAGTCTCCTGTATATATATTAACTTGGAAAGGGTTTATTTTTAAGATAGTGGGTAACAAGTAAATTCGAAAATAAATCTTATTAACTGAAAAAGAAAATATTTTCAGTTTCTTGATCTTGATAACCAACTTAATTAACAACTAACAACTGAACAGCTGAATTACCACATCTCTACACTTAAAAATACCAATTCACACCAAAATTATAAATAATTTCATACGTAACAACCCATTTCATTTCTCTGAAGAATAAATAAAATCAACAAATTTTGATTTTGTTTGTTCTTTAAAATTAAAATCATCTACAAATTAATCTTTCTTTATTTCTTTAGTTCTGTTTTATTGTACTGTGTGTTGATTAGTAATGGCTTCGAGTTCACGGGCAGACGAATGTATGGTTGTACAGAAAGATCGGACAGGGCAATATGCAAGGTACGACTTTATCATTGTACATCATCCACCAATAACAACGCAATGTGAAGTCGAGGTTTATAAGGGGTTTGATGGAATTAATGGCAGAGAAATTGCTAGGAGTAAGACAATTTTACAAAAAGAAAATCTTAAATGTTTGTTGACAGAAGTAAATTTGTAGGAGAAATTAGACAAAGAGAATATAATGAAATGCTACCATTTTTGGGTTGATCATAAATATGAAAAACATGGATATGTACATCTTAATATGATTACTGATCTTTTTACTGCGAATTTGAGGGATTACACCAAGAAACATATGATTGTTGATCTTGTTGCTGTCAAAAATTGGTGTAGACAGATTCTGTCAGGGTTAGATTATCTTCAGAATCTGAATGCTCCGATTATTCACCGTGATCTTGAGTGTAAAAACATCCTTGTTTTAGGAATCGGGCAGAATTAAGCTTAGAATTAACTTGATAAACACGATGATTCTTGAACAAGGGTGTACTATACAGGGTAATGCTGATGGTGAAGCAGCAGCGCAGGATGACGCATTACAAGAAAAAAGGTCAAAGAGGGCGACATAAATCGATCAAGGAGGGCGAGTTGTACTTTGCCTTGTTAGTTTCTATCAAGGAGGGAGAAATTATAATTTGCCTTTTATTACAGAGCAAAGAGGACGAATTTTACTTTCGTCTTTGTATTTCAAAGCAAATAGGGCGAATTTATTTTTCGTCCTCTGTAATAGAGCAAAGAGGGCAAATTCACGAAATCGTCCTCTATAATAGAGCAAAGAGGGCGAATTTCATTTTCGCCCTCGCTATTCAATAAAATAAAACAAAACTAAACATTACAGAGAACGTTTTCTCTATTAAAACAAAACAAAAAAGAAATCAACGCTTTCTCTCTCTTCTTATTCACAAAATGTAAGAACCCTAAGTTTTTCTTTATCTTATTCGAATTCTTAGCTCAGTTTCTCACAGATTGCTCGAATTGTGTTCGAATTCTTAGGGTTCTCTTTCTCTTTCTATTTATTCGCTCGAATTGCTACTCTATTTCTTCGCTCGAATTGCTACTCGAATTCAGATTCTCAGATTTCACATATTGTTGCTCCAAATCGTTGCTCGAAGTCGGTCAAATCGCATATTGTTGCTCTGCTCGAATTTATTTTGGTAAATTTTCGCAATTCTACTAATTTTGGCTTTTGATTTTGTAAGAATTGATTTTGGTAAATTTTCGAATTGATTTTGCTCGAATTGATTAAGCTTTTGATTTTGTAAGAATTTGTTGATTCTCAAAAGCCTTGCTCTAAATTTGTTGATTTTTTTTGTCAATTTGCTGCTGCATGTTAGTATTGCTATATCTGCAAGTTTTAGGGAGTATTGTTATACTCATGGGTGTTATACATCTCATGTTTGCTATATCTGCAAGGTTTAATAAGACTTGTTCTTACTGTAATGTATCAACTCTAATTTTATTTATACCTTTGTGCATCAATGCATGAAATTAGTTTATACTTGTATTGGTTGTATAATAACGATGATTGAGTACACCTAAATCTGTTTTAATTGAGATATAAAGTTGTTATGTGATGATAAAGAAGGAGCAATCAATCTGAGTCTTTTAGCATGCCTCCAATCATATCTATGAGGTATAAATTTATGTGAAAATAGTCTTAAGCATATTGCTATCTAGCGTCTCTTAATGTTTATCCCAATTTTCTTTGTTTATTTGTTCCTTTGAATGTGCATCATTCTATAAGGGAATATAGAGGACGCAATTTACTCTAATACATTTAACTCAACTACCTTGTTATAAAGATGAGATCACCTCAATGAGACACACAAAAGGGAACAAAAAGAGTAGAGACTTGACGTCTTTATATTAACTTCAAAACAGCCATGATATATAGCCTAGGTCCAATGGCGAATGTGGTTACGTGAGAAAGCCAGATTTCTTGTTAAGTGATGAGCCCTTTGATCCCATAATTATTGAAAGACCACTCAAGATGATTTTAAAGGTCTTTCATCAGTTACCATTGTCTAGTAGAACTAGGATTACATACAAAACTTTGATTTTGTTTACTTCACCTTACCAAAATAAGTTCATGAAGCCTAATAATCTTCAATGTACAGATAAAACTATATATGGGGTATGGTTGTCTTGACAAGCCCAAAAGTCATATATACACATAGATCACCTGTTATTGGACATTAATATGTTATTGGTTCTTCTGGAAACACATTTTTCAAGAGAAACATTAGCAGTATATGTATTTGAAATTTCCTTCTGGAAACACATTTTTTAAGAGGTCATTTTCTGCAATCTTCTGCCAGTTTATGTTATGTTATGCTATTGATGATTGAATTGGTTGTATTTGTATATGTATTTGAATTATGTTGTTCTATCCATTAAAAGAAACACTTATATATTGTTTTATGTAATATAGAATGGATAATGATAGAAGTTGGATGCATGTTCAAGGGTTGAAAGGTAGGCTTCAAGCAAGTTACCGAAATGGTGTTAAATACTTTCTTGATTTTGCTTTCAAGGACACTAACCCTAATTCTGGGGATAAGAAGAGGTGTCCTTGTTTGAATTGTCGAAATTACTTTGATCATGACCGACAACAATGCGAGTTCATCTCCTTCGATGGGAATAGACCCTGATTACAATCCATGGATATTCCATGGAGAGGAACAATCCCTTGACATAAGAGAGATGGAGATGTCTGAGGAGGAAGGTGATGAGTTATATGATGAAGATCCTCTTGTATCAGAAGAGATGGCTTCTTTGGTACATGATGCGAAAAATGTAGTGTCGGAGGAGCACGATGGGGATGAAGGGGATGGAGATTGTTCTGAGATTCCCGATAAATTTTATAGATTGATGAAAGATGCAGAAGAAGAGCTATTTTCGGGTTGTAAAACATTTTCAAGGCTTGAATTCATTGTAACTCTCTTACACCTTAAGGTTAATGGGGGTTGGATTGATAAATCATTTAGTGGGCTCCTTAGTGCATTACAAAAGGCCTTTAATTATGACCCAAACTTTCCAAAAAGCTCTTATAAAGCCAAAAAGTACACAAAAGACCTTGGGTTGAATTATGTGAAGATTCATGTTTGTGTCAATCATTGCATACTTTATAGAAAAGAGTATGAAAATGCTGATTCATGCCCTATTTGTGAGGAGTCCAGATGGAAGGAAGGTAGCGGTGAATTGGATGATAGTGTTACCTTCTCGGAATCTCAACGGGCCTCACAAAGAATGCCTAAAGTACCTCGTATGGTTCTTCGCCATTTTCCTTTAGTGCTAAGGCTTCAAAGGTTTTTCATGTCATCGAAAATTGTAAAGCACATGCGATGGCATAAAGAGAGGCAGCAACTTGATGACAACATATTAAGGCACCCATCCGATTCAATGGCATGGAAGAAGCTTGATGAATCATTTCCGGAGTTTGCAATCGATCCATGTAATGTGAGATTAGGTCTTTCAGCTGATGGTTTCAATCCCGGTGGACATTTTGGCGCTAATTACAGCATTTGGCCAGTGTTTTTGGTGCCACACAATCTTCCACCATGGATGTGCATGACAAGTCCATACATTATGTTGTCACTCCTAATTCCCGGTCCCAAGTCTCCTGGAATGGATATTGATGTGTTCTTAGAACCATTGATTGATGAACTTCAAGAATTATGGGAAGTTGGGGGTGAAAACTTATGATTCACATAGTCACCAAAACTTTACAATGAAGGCAGCCCTATTGTGGACAATGAGTGATTTTCCCGCTTATGGAAATTTGTGTGGTTGGAGTACTTGTGGTAAACTTGCTTGTCCATCATGTCACAAAGATACCTCACACGAGAGATTGAAGCTTGGAAGGAAAGAATTCTTTGATGGTACTCGTAGATTCTTAGATCCTGATCATAGATGGAGAATGGATAGAAAATCTTTTAATGGAGAAACAGAAAGACGACCACCTCTTATCCCTTTGTCGGGGGATGAAATAGTAGAAGCATTTGATAGTTTTCCGAATGTGATATTTGGGAAGAAGAGAAACAGAACTAAAAGATACTTGTTTGACAATGGAAGAAGTTTAGTAACTTCTTTAGACTCCCTTATTGGAGTAAGCTTTTGGTAAGGCATAACTTAGATGTGATGTATATTGAAAAAAATATTTGTGATAGTATATTAGCAACTGTACTTGATATTCCTAATAAGACAAAGGACACTTTGAATATACGAAAGGATTTGTTGAAGTTGAACATGCATTAGAAATTGAGACCTATCAAGATAGGTGATAAATATGCCATTCCTAGAGCTCCTTATCAATTGACATTGCCTGAGAGGCGTAGAGTATCGGAGTGGTTGTCTAAGGTTAAAGACAATTCCTCGTAACTTCTACAATTCTATTTGATGTACCAAAGGATAGCAACATAACTGGTACCCCTCCTAAAATTCTGTTTGTTCACCTTTCGTTTTGTGCCTTTTGTGTTTAATTGAAAAGGTTAATTGAAGAGTTTTGACTAGGGTGACTAGGGTGTCTTTGAAGTTATGAAGTTCTCTTTCTCTTTCTCTTGCAGTCCTCAAGCAGAAATTCATTTGATTAATGGATTAATATTAGCTTTAAATTATCGAATTTTGAGTTGGGACTTTTTGACAAGAGTAGTGTAGGAACAAGATTTCTGGTTTATTTTCATATATTTTTTGGCCCTCCTTTCCTTAATTCTGTGTATGTCAAATCGCTTTGAGTGGTCTTGGATATTGGGTATTGTCTTATTTTATTGAGGTTACTAGGTGTACACACTGCTTGATTTAAAAAGCAGAGTATGTGGATTCTGGAAAAATGATGCTATTGATACTATTATGAGATATGAGCACTTAAATTGGTAAATTTGAAACAAGTTTAAGAGTGACTTCTGGTTGGAGTTAGGATAATACTTTTGTTATGAATAGCAATGTATATTGTGTTTTTTGTGAATATTGTAGAATAATACTCTTGTTATGAATGTCTGTCTTCAACTACCATCTGTATTGTAGCAATGTAATACTCTAGTGTTTCTTTATTAATTTACATTAGTCCTGTTTTTGTCAAGTTTGCAGTTAGGAGATCAAGTCAATGTTTTGGGGATGGAGGACACCAAAAGGCTGGTTGCAAGGATGAGAAGATTTCTTGATAGACAACTTGGTTAATACTTTTGTATATATTTGCTATAAAATATTATTAAATATTTGCTATTATAGAAAACTTTGTTAATACTTTTGTATATATAATGACAAAATTAAAATTTATGCCTATTAGCACCTATTATAGAAAATTTATGCCTATTAGCACCTAGAATTATTTTTTTTAAAAACGAAAAATTGAACAAAGAGGGCGACTTTGATTTTGCCCTTTTAAAATATGATCAAACTGGGCGAATTTTGAGCAAGGAGGGCAATATGAATTGACTTATTTGAGTTGATTACATGAGGCAAAAAAACTTTTCGTCTTGCTTGATTCAATCAAAGAGGGCGAAAATTTTTGCCCTATTTGATTTTGATCAAAGAGGATGAAATTTTTTGCCTTCTTTGATATTTAACAAATAGGGCGAAAAAGTTGTATGCCCTTTGAAGCTAATAGGGCAACTTGGGGGCGATTTTAAAGTCACCCTCTTTGCCTAATAGGGCGAAATTGGAACCTAAAGAGGGCGATATAAATCGCCCACTTTGATATAATATCTTGTAGTGACGTATTCTATTTTGGGATGTGCATACTGCAGATGGTGACTTAGGAAACTGTACATAAACATCGGACTGACTCGAAGATAGGCAAATTGACGGACTCAGAGCTTCAAGACTTCATTCTCAAGTCTCTATCTCCTGCATCTGTCAGACCTACTGTTACTGATATCTTGAACGATCCGTTTCTTGAATTAAGTACCGCGGCTTCAGGCATGACATCAGTATCAGTACGTAGTAATCCGTATGTGAGAGCATCTGTGTATTTACCACCTCTTCGGAGGCTTAATATAGCACACTCGAAACGTTTGGAAATAAGGAAGCAATTTGACAAAGGAGTGATGAAATATATATAACAAGGTTCAAATGAAGAGGGGTGACAGTCAAACGACATCCATGACATTCAGTAATCTTCATGTTACGAAGGCTGAAGAATGGTTCGTACTTGAAAATGATAGAGCACCTTAATTCATGCTGTTATTGAAAAATGTAAACATTCCCTGTTACCTAATGATGTGGAATTGATTACTCCGGTGATGGAAAAAATGATAGATGAATTTAAGCCTGTAATTGATACTGTAGGTGATGTAGAAAACAGTGATCTAATCTCTCAGTATCTTTCTTGTCTTCAGAATTTATCTAATGATGATACTTCTGGTGATGCTCGAAGACAGACGCCTGAGACATCGAATGAGCAGAATCAGGCAATTACTCCCTCGAACAGAAGCCAACCCAACCAAGATGTGAAGATGGAGGAGACAAATTGAACAGAATGTAGCTGCTTTGGAAAGCTGTCATTCCCTGACAGTAGGAAATTTTAGGCTTAATCTGATTCTTCAGTAGAAAAACCAGGCTTTCTTTTAGTACAAATAAGTGTTTCTATTATTCTAGGCATGTTAGCTAGTGATACTTTTAGTGAGTCAACGAGTATGGTTACTACTTAGTTAAATTAGTTCCAAGACGGATTTTATTCATTCTTTCGTTTGTTGATTGATTGTCATCTGTAAGTGTTTGATTTGGATTAAAGAACATTGTGTGGTTTGTTTTTCTTTCTTTATAAGCATCGATCTTCTGTACTGTGTAACAATATCTTTGCTTTTCAACTCTATTATCTAAACGTCCTGAAGGCATAAGCTAAGTCGTAAGCAAGACCACCTCTATTTCCTACCAACTAAGAAGCATAGGGGTGCTGCATATTCCACAGGGAGCTGCTGGCTGCTGCCCACGAGACAGAAATATGGTGCCCGCCTACAGAAGCCGCTTAAAGATCAATGTAGACACTGCTATTTTCAATGAGATGACCAGGCTAAGGCCAGGTTTGGCAGTAGAACTACTTACTCTTAACTTCTTAAGTATAGCTCTCGCAGTGATCAGTAGACATCGCGGAAGCAAAAGCCATCTCCGCTGGTCTGAAATTGGCAGCACAAAACATTGGAAAATTGGATGTGACTAAACATCATTCATCGATAATGTTAAAGGTTGGTATTTCTAGTTTATAGGAGTACTTTTAAAACATGAGCTTAGTGAAGTCAATGAGGTGGAACTTATTAATATGGCACACCTTCAATCATTAGACTACTTGAGTGTTAGAAACAAGGAATAGAAACCTTCAAACCTACAAGCCAGACTTATTAAAGCCCAAAACAAGGTTCCATCTTAAAACCAATTGGCAACAAAAATAGTAATCCATTTGGGTTATAAATCGAAAGCTTTTTGCTTCCTTTTTAAATGTCAGACAAATGATATTTACAATTTACATTTCTACTTACCATTATTCATCGTGTGTTAGAGATAATATCGGAAAATATATGTGTGATATATTTTCCGTATTGATCTTATTAGGAGAATAATATATTTAGGTTTATTATATGTTAAGATATTACTAAGATATTATATTATCTTTTCCTAATAAGATATTACTAAGATATTATATTATCTTTTCCTAATATCGTGATACAGTAAATTTAATTAAAATTGATAATCAGAATAACAATTCTTATTTTTTTTTTAAGGAAAGCATGAAATTAACTAGTTGTGATAATTTTTTTAAAACCGCTTTTAACGGTCCAAGTGCTGATTTATGCACGTCTTTGCTTTCACTTTGGTCAGATTATTAAAAAATGAAAAAACCAACAACATATGAAATTAGACTCAATCATCATCGTGTCAAAAAAGACTCATTCACCATCATCTTCAACAACTTCTTTATTTGTTCCCAATTAGAATTTCAATAAAATTAGGATCAAGATACATTAATTGATTGATACAAATTAACGTGAGTATATATCATCTAAATTATAAAATGAGCGTGATTCAAATCCTTTTTCGGCTCGATGAAATCTGCAAAAAATACGAAAAATATGACGTTGACAAACAAAGGGAGCGCAATGCTGCGGGTGATGATGCCTTCGCACGTCTCTACGATACCATCGAGTCTGATATCGAGAAAGCCATTCACGTATGTGAAATTAATCAATTTTTTGCGTGGTTTTCATTTACATTTGGAATTTATGAATACACAATTCAATATATGTTGACGAACTTTAATTTGTTTATATGCAACAAAATAAATATAATGCGGAGAGCAGAAATCGGAGATGGTGGCAATGGAGACGAATAGGGCCAAGGCGGTGGCGATGAACGCTGAGATAAGACGGACCAAGGCCAAGCTATTGGAAGATGTTGCCAAGCTACAAAAATTGGCTTACAAGAAGGTCAATAATTTTATTTGCCTCTTTATGATTTTGTGATCAATTCAATATTACTTCGTATAATTTAGCTTCATAATTAATAAAATGTTGCACTAGTTTCTGTCTTTGTTTTGAATTTTGTGTTTATATGGTGTATATGTTCCTCTTTGCATGTTTAAATTAATCTATTAAGGGATATCATGCAAAATTTGTTCCTATTTTGCTACTCCGTAATAGGCATATTTTGATAGAGTATATATAAATTAATCTTGGACTTCAATTATCAGCTTATGTTTTTGGTTGAATTAGAACTGTTTAACATCATTTTCTGTCCCTTTTATTTACTACGTAATTCTTGATCTAGTCTTCTACCTAGGGTGTGGTTGTTCTATTGATGATTTGATGACTACCAAAACAAAATAAGCCACTTGTATTCGAGTACGCCTATCTAGTTAGAGTGATTTTAGCCCATTTGATCAATGTTATTTAAATTTTGCAAATGAAGAGTTATTGAGCATAAGAAAATCACATGAAAAAACCTAATCAACTCTAGGTATACGCAATTAAGTACAAATAAAATGGATGTTCTCCTAATGCTTTCTCAAGTGATCCAGCTCTTTAAGTTAATTATTGCAGCTCAATGTAACTTTGAAACAATATAAATACGGTTTGCATATCATTTTACGTGCGTGACTTTAGGCTAATGATCGATGATCAATTGATCACTTTATTTTCATATAATCAATGAAGACTAAAAATTCCACTTTTTAAAATTTGATCTT
The DNA here is from genome assembly GCF_948465745.1 of Chenopodium album. NCBI lineage: Eukaryota > Viridiplantae > Streptophyta > Magnoliopsida > Caryophyllales > Amaranthaceae > Chenopodium > Chenopodium album. The sequence continues at coordinate 8,313,713 of NC_137850.1, read as the reverse complement.
CAATTAATCGATCCTTTCATTATTATTTAATATGGTAATGTTGCTCAAGAAATTTTGTGGTTTTAGGTAAAAGGACTCTCAAAAGACGATATGGTTGCTCGAGGTGACTTGGCTATTGCATTAGGAGAAAGAATCCAAGGAATTCCCGATGGAGGAAACAATGCCAAAAACAATGGATGGGCGAGTTCAAGCAATCCTAATAACATCAAGTTTGATATGCAAGGAGGTAAGTTCATAGTCTTCGTACCACGCAATAAGTTTGACCACTTTTGCATGAATTTAAGCATATTAATACAAATCAAATGTGGCTTATTAAAATGAGATGGAAGGAGTATGAGTATGATTGACAGTCAGTATTTATTATTATATGGACGAGGGGTAAAAGTCATTCTCTAGCTAACTAATGATATTTTGGGCAAAATTCAGATACACACTTAAACGATGGTTTTTTCCAAGAAACGGAGCAATCGAATCAATTTAGGCAAGAGTACGAAATGAGAAAGTTGAAACAGGCAAGTACATGTCCATAAACTTTATCATTTTTATCATGACATTGAGTTTTGTGTATAGTAACTTGAATGATTTTTGTATCACTATAATAGGATGAAGGTCTAGATATCATATCTGAAGGACTCGACACTCTGAAGAATCTGGCGCAGGATATGAATGAGGTTAGTCCATCATTTTCTAATACCTTATGTTGTCTTTTACAGACGACTTTCAAAAACAAGGTAATTTTAAGGGGTCACAAGTATTCCATGTTAAGTTAGTATGGAATTTATTTGTTTAATCTATCACGCTTATTTAAAATTATACTTTGTACCACATATTGATTAAAATATGGAGTATGTACTAGAAAATGATCTCGACTTTCTCTACTTCTATGCTTATTTTAACCAATTACGATTGTGTGAAATATTATCCTTTGCCTATTTTTATTTTGCATTCTTCAACAAGATCATGATCAAAAGAAAGTTTTGTTAGCTAAAGTTTTAGTGGCTAATTATTAAGTTGGTTTACTTATTGTAAAAAAAATCTTGTGTTTTAGTTGACAATATAGAATTTGTTAGGGAAATCTTGTTGATTGAATTGAGATACTTCATCACATATAAGTACATCGTTTCCATTGTTTGGTTTTCTATGGTGTACTAACCCTTTGTTTTGGTTTCCTTCTTATTCATAGGAACTAGATAGACAAGTTCCCTTGGTTGACGAAATCGATACAAAGGTTAGATTGCTTCTTCTCAATTTACTGTCTAGCTTCATACACGTAATTATATATATATATATATATATATATATATATATATATATATATATATATATATATATATATATATATATATTTTGATGACAACGTAATTATATTATTCATTCATCAATATTTGAAGGCAAGAACTTATTAATTTTTACGACGTAATTAGTTAATAAATACTTAAATGTTTATGGTTATTCATAACCTTATACGTAGGGATGTCAATGGGGTGGGGCAGGGCAGATGTTGGTTTTTCCATCCCCATCCTTGCCTAACATTCTCATCCTTAACCGCACCCCCATCCCCGCGACGGGTCCAAAATTCATCCCATCCCCGCCCCGGCGCGTACAATCCCAAAACCATCCCCGCCCCACCCCACTTGGATATCCACACCCACCTAATCCTCACCTAAGACCCGCTTAATCCCCACCTTTTCAAATGCCACTATATAATATCATAACGATTAAAAAAATATCATTGTTAAATTAATGCACAATTTTTTTTTTTTTTTTTGTTTATAATTTAAGTCTATTACAAAGTATTATACTTTTACAATATTATTTTACTTAATTTATATTTAAAATAGTATAAAAAAAAAGTAGATATTTATATGTAATAATATATATATGGATATGGGTATGGGAAGAGTATGAAGTTGGGCGGGGTGGGTATGAAGTGGGGATGGGGCGGGTACGAAGTAGGGTGGATGGGGCAAGGCGGGTATGAAGTGGGGATGGGACGGGTACAACTTAAAATCCACCCCCGTCCCATCACCCATGACGGGTATGGTTTTTATCCCCATCCCCGCCCCACCACCCACCACCCACCACCCACCAAACCGAGACCCATCAACTGGGGCAGGGAGGGATGGGGCAGGTCTCCTACTTGACTTGCCCTACTGACATCCCTACTTATACGACTATCATTTAACTATGAGATCAAACTATTCGTTGCAATGTAAATAGATCGATTAATATATGTTTCCTCTGTTGTTTTTATGCTAATTAAGGTTGATAAGGCTAACACTGATTTAAAGAACAACAATGTCAGGCTCAAACAAACACTTCAGCAGGTACAAATTACTTTTTGACGATTTGCACATTTAAAAATTTTGCGATACATTCGGGTGTATCTATTTATTTGTATGACATTTATGTACCTAATATTAATTAACCTATATGACATTTTTGTACGTATGATCAGATAAGATCGAGTCGAAACTTTTGCATTGACATCATCTTACTGTGCGTGATTTTGGGCATTGCAGCTTATTTATACAAGTAAGATTTTACTTATCCTATCTATCTACTTGTATTAATATTTGATTTCAAAGTTATGAGAAAATACCTACTAGTACTTAATTACAAAACTAACGATAGAAAATACATATGATATCGACTCTAATCTTGTAAGTCGATAAGATAGAAATAAAACTAATGATACGATATTCCATTTTTGTAGTGTTTTGCAGTGAATTGATTATTTCAGAGCTTTCATGGATTATGGCAATGGTCTATATGTTACCAAATTTGTTGGTCTTTAACACATTGTTATGTTTTCACGTTCACATACGGAGTACTGAGTACTGTAATTTTTCTTAACGAGTACGGAGTATCAATGTATCAGTGTATCACTTATAACGTACTAAGTATATGGGATATTGTGTCTTTTTTTTCTAGCTCTATGCTCATTTCAAAATTATATACTTCATATTAGTCATATATACACACGTAATGTATGCATAGTTGATTTATGAAACGGAAATATTTACGGGGACTTGGGAGTTTAGAAAGTCTTATATAAAATTTTAAAAAAGTGAAACTAACTAAATATTTACATGTGTCACTTAATTTGCTAAAATTACTGGCTAGTCATCACCTTATGGTTTTAAAATAAGTGTTTTAAAGACTAAAAACTATAAGAAGAATGTGTTTGTTTGATCAAAAAGAATTGTGTGGCGTGACAATTCGTCATTGAATTTAAAAACGAATTTCGGCAATCGGAGTGCATATTGTATCGACGGTATATTTTCTAAGGTTACACATCATTCTCAGTGAAAGACACTTTTTGGGTGGGAGGTGGAGCCATATAAACTTATACCCAAAAGAACAAGAAATGTGTTTAGCACTTTGTGAATATAAGTATATTGTAGTATGTCTATTCTCATTGAGCAAATGTTCCAAGCAATATATAAATAATGCATGGAGCTTCAAAGAATGAATCTAAACACCATAATCATTCACTTTAATGGGGATACAAAAGAATCCAAGAGAAAGAAAAAGAATACCAAGAGAATGACTTTAGACATTAAAAAGTCTACTCCACAACCTGCTTGTGGGCAATCGTTGTTGGCCACAACCCACTTGTGGAGTAAGCTGATTTCCTTCTAGAATAGACATGAAGAAGTTTACCGCACAACCCACTTGTTGGCAAACGGTGTAGGCCACAACCTACTTGTGGAGTAAACTAATCCACTTCTAAAAACATGGATTTTACTCTCTTTAATCCAACACTTATTCCAGTGGATAAACCTAATTATAGGTGTACTAGTCCTTTGTCCAAGCAACTATCGGATATATTCACTGAAAAAAAAAGGGTTTTTCTAAGTTATGCCCCCAAACTTTTTCGGTTTCCAAGCTGTGCCCATGTTTTTTCAAACGTCTAACTTGTGCCCTCAACCTCACTAATTTTTATTAACAATAACCTTTGACGTTAACCATAACCTTTTTTTAATTATTTTATTTTCTAATTTTTTAAATTTTTGTAAAGTGCTAAACTAATTAGTATGAGACACGTATTAAATTAATAACGCCACGACGCCATTGTTGATAAAATAACTTAACTTTCGTTAATAGATATGACTGTCAAAGGGTATTGTTGATAAAATATCGTGAGGCGGAGGGCGCACCTTATAACTTTGAAAAAGCATGGATACAACTTAGATCTCGAAAAAGTGGGGGGGGGGGTGCATAGCTTAGAAAAACCCAAAAAAAAAAAAACAATAAAAATTTGTACTCAATAAATTACTCTAAGTTTGTATTTGTTCATAGGTTTTGTATACATTTAATTATCGATTTACGTTATCAAATTATTATAAACGAGACACACTAGTATAGAATATCTCTATTTCTATACGTAGTTTGCTGACAATCTATGAATTTAAAATTTAGTTGGAATCCCTTGTTTTTAGTAGAAAATGAACAATTCATTTTATAGATTAAAGAATAGAGATTCAAGGAAGTATAGAATATTTTCTAATCTTAATATATAAATAAAGTTTTTTAGTTTGGTAGTTTTCTATTTGGAGCAATAATTTTCAGTTGAATTCATTTAAAATATAAAGGATAAAAAATCAATAATTTACTATGACTATTTTTTTTTATTTTTTGTTATTTTGAAGAATGACTATACGTTGTTCATTGTTTTTTATCTTTTTCAATCAATTATCTCATTATTCTTATTTATTTATAAGGCAAAGAAAAAAATATCTATTTAAAGTAATTGTTATTGTATGTTCTATTTTTTTGGTTGTTTAGGCTGTAGATCTTTTTATAAGATAAATTATCTTAATATTTTTTAAGGAAAAAAAAAAATTTAATGGTAAAATTTTAATGTAGACGTGACACATGTACTTTGGGGATAACTCTGGTGATTATTTTATTATATAAAAATAAAATAAAATATAGATTATGTGTTGGAATAAACAAAATGTAGTTTTAATTACCAAAAAAATGTCATTTTAATTATTATGGAGCGACAGAAGCACTGAAAATTTGTAATAATTGTAACATTTTTTTTGTTGATCTAACTATAAACAATAATATGTATAGCATAATTAGTGGTAGGATTGATAATATATTAATATCCAATCCGAAAAAGCAAGAGTTCAAAGGTCATTTGACAATGTTTTTTTTATCTTTGAGATCTAAAAAAAAACTTTGTATTGATTTTGGATTAAATTCTTGTAAATTGTTGATCTTGCTAGCTTTCATAGTTTTAGAGATATAGGTTGTTTAATTCTCTATTATATAAGTGAGATAAAATATATAGGAAAAGGTTGAGTGCAAACTTGATGTCCAACTTATGGACTACCTACTCCTTTAGTTTATTTTATTTTTTTAAAAAAAATTAAATCGATTTATAGACCTTGACAAATACATTAAAGAAGTTTAATTTTGAAATCATAACTAAAGTTATGGTTTCTCAAAAAAAAAAAAAAAAAAAAAAAAAAAAAAAAAAAAAAGGTTATGGAATATCCTAGCTTCTATCATCCTTATTCAAAAACAAAATTAAATTAAAAAAAAAAAGAAACTTAGTTTAGACAATTAATTAAAAATATTTAGTACTTCCTCCATTCCGAAAGTTTTTCACATTATGAATGTGCAAATTTGCCATTGCTAGACTTTGACCATAAATATCATTAATTAACTACACATTAATAATAATAATAATAATAATAATAATAATAATAATAATAATAATAATAATAATAAACTAGATTAAATTCCGTGTAATGCATGGTTGTTAAATAATTATAATAAAAATAAATTTTACCAAAAAAATTTATGTAAGCTATTAAGAATAGATTAAATATTAAAATGTACGGAGTATGAAATATACTTGAAATAAAATAATAAAATATGTATTTGTTATAATGGTCAATTTCATATTTAAAGATGTTTATTTTAGATTTTTGTACAAAATAAAAGTAATTATTAAGGGCATGTTCACATTTATTGAACTGATCTGAACTGAACTGAACTGATTGGAGCTGAACTGATTAGAGCTGAATTGAATTGAACTGAGTTGAAATAAATATTTTATGAGATAGGGAAATTAGGAGCTGAATTGAACTGAACTGAATTGAACTCGTTGGAGCTGAACTGAACTGAACTAAATGGAGCTGAACTGAACTGAAATTAAGTAAATGTGAACAGGCCCTAAGATACAAATAAAGTTTTTTTAGTAAGAATTTTTGGAGGGAAAACTTTTAATATTATAATGCCAAGTGTTCCTTTAAGTTTAGTCTTTCGTATAATGTAATTAATAAAATATACAATCTATAAATATTACTAAGATAACAACCGCTGACATCATCACTTTTTCAAATTGTGCACGTGTCATCTTCTCCTTTATTTTTTCCGCTTAAACTTTTTTCCCTTTCATATTTTTTTTTGAAAAAATCTAAATGTTGATTGCAAAGTTGTTTAATAAACACATTAAATTTTTTAGTTTCATTACTTTTTCTTATAAAACCCTTAAGGAAAACAAATTCCAACCTTTTACACATGTGATTCATCTAATTACAAAGTTCGCTAAATGTTATCGTAGACGTGAATTTTCTTTTGTTTATATTATTTTAAATTTTATATTTTGGTTTATGTTAATAATATCGTATGTAATACAAAGATTACACATATTTTGACTGATACGTCTTTGAAGTTTACACAATTATAAAATCTTTTGTTATATCCGTGCATCGCACGGGAGTTAATTTAGTTGAATATTAATAAATCATAACTCATTAAGATGAATAAAATAAGACCCAACTTAATTATGTTATGTTGTATATAAAGAGTAGTTGTGAAAATTCTATATATCTTCTTATGAATAATATCACAATTCCAAATTGGAATAACATATATAAATAAAGGGAGTAATATATAGATCCTGAAAATCTTTACATATTTTTTTTTTTTTTTTTTTTTTTTTTGGTGAAGTAGTGGGGACATAGCCCCAGGAAACAAACACACAATTACATTTTCTCTTTATTAAGTAAAATATATATTTGAATATGTCAGTGTCATGTCATACTATTATTAATCAAAACTATTGTTTCATTAAAGTTTAATTTTTACCACCACCCCATTAACACATCTTATATAAAGTAAGGCATTTTTCTATTCACCTTTAAATAATAATTTTCTGCTAAATTAATTTCAAGTCAGTAAAAACAATGTATTTCAATTCAGTAAAAATAATTACATTTCAATAAAGATAATTTTTATCAGTAAAAATCAGTTTCTTTAAATAAATAATATAATAGAACCAGTAAAAATCAGTTTCGTAAAATAATAGTTTTGTAAAATTAATTCAAGTTCAAAAAAAAATAATGTTAGTTCAGTGACAATAATCTCAGCTTAGGAAAAATAAGGCGAATAGAACATGGCATAACTCATATTAAAAAGAGTTAATCAGCATGCTCATAAGTTTTACATATTCGAGGTGTGTTATATTTTCCTAAATTTCACTTTTACCTAAACTTACAAGAACTTATCTAAAATTATTTAAAGATTCCTCCCTTCTTTCTTAAGTGCTGAGGTAAGTGACACCTTCGATAAAAAAATATTTTAAGAAAAAAAAAATGGATTATTCACAAATTAAAATCTCTTCCTCAACTATATGTAGGTGGTTATTATAACAATACATATGTGCTATATACTAGATAATGCCTAAGTCATGCTCACTTTAATAATTAATACGGAGTAGTAATTGAAATATAGAAGCCTCTAGATAAATGTAAGTCATTAGTCAACCAATAAATAAACACTACAAAAAAAATGTCCATATACAAAAAATAAATAATTAGATAATAATGCTCCTAGAAAAATTAATAATATTTATGAAAAAATCTACCAAAAAAAAGGAAAACAATAAAGCAGAGTTTAGGAGGAAAAATTCCTTCTAAAAAAATATTTTGCTTTAGTATCGAGTAAGATTTGTGACTTGAAGTTTCGTGGAATGGCAAAGGGTTGTCTTCAAATGCACATATCTCTTACAAAAGAAGTGATCTTAAGCTGATTCAAGTTGGAAGTGAAATTTTCTTTTAAGAGCTTTCAAACAATTGGTCATATGGCTATTTCCGATACGAAAAGAGAAAGTTACGGTCATTTTACGAAGAACTGTCAAAGATGGGAGGAACTTTGCAGCATGTCCATGATAAGTTGAGTCAATGGTATTTTTGTTTTCATAATTTCGATCATGCCTATGACGGCTACTAATGTTATTTCTTGGGTAATAATTAAGGGTTTCTTGTAGAGTTTCCATATGTTACATTAGGAACTGTTAGGTGGACAATTATTATTATATTGAAAAAATCTAGCCAATTCAAGTCAATTTATAACTCCACTTAAGATAGTTTGTGATATGAAATCTTTGTATCTTTTTATAATGCTTTCCTCTCCATGTTGGAACTTGAGGAACAAGGCAACGCCCCTGACATTACGGTGGAATCTGGTGAGGAATCTCGTCTCACTCAATCCTCATCGTTGGTTTCATCTTCCCAACATCCCCATGGTAATTCTGCTAGCAACCGTGGTGCATCCCCTACGTCTTGTGGTGGTCGGCTGGAAAGGGAATAAAGGGAAAGGCAACAACAAGACAGGTGGCTCCCCTGTTGGCGGGAGCAATTAGCAACAACAGCAACACCAACCCCAACAACGGGGTGGCTCACAGTACAGCAACAACAGCAACGTTCCCACCTTGGTCTTATTGGGGTCAAGGTCCATAGGCAACTCCACCGTGCCCTTATCCTTCTTAAGGCCCAGGCCCAATGTAGTGGGCATCCCATCCAAGTTAGTCCAACAGTCAGTAGAGATTTCTTAGTCCAAGCCCTCCTTATGCCTACTATGTGTCCAATCCTTCTTCAGGTTACATGCTAACCAATATTGAGCAAGCAATGCACATTATGACTTTGGCCGACCCAAACTACTACATGGATACCGGTGCTACATCACACATGATGAATTCTCAAGGTAACTTGTCATATTTTTCTTTGATCAAAAATATTAATAATACAAATATTGTTGATGATGGTAGCAAGATTCCAATTACAGGTTATGGTCACACTTCCTTAAACCAAAACACATTTCAATTTAAAAATGTTCTTCATGTATCAAAATTAGTAAAAAAAAATCTCATTTCTGTTCGAAAATTCGCTATTGATAATAATGTTTCTATTGAGTTTGATCCTTTTAGGTTTTTTGTGGAGGACTTGTAGATGGGGAACAAAATAGTGAGATGTAATAGCAGTGGCGATCTCTATCCTTTCTTCATGGATCGTCAAGTCTTTTAAACTTCTATTCAATCAGCTTTTTTAGTTATTTCTCCTACTGTGTGGCATTCCCGTCTAGGTCATCCGGGAAATGCAATTCTTACTTATCTATGTAGTAGCAAACTCATAAATTGTAATAAGGTTTCAAGACATGTATGCCATTCATGCTTCTTGGGAAAATTAATAAAAACACCTTTTATGATTCTATGACTCATATTACTATGCCTTTTGAGTTGATATTATTCATAGTGATTTATGGACTTCTCCCATTATGAGTTCTCTTGGTCACAAAAATTATATTTTATTTCTTGATAATTACACGAATTTTCTATGGACTTTTCCTATTTCTTCTAAATCTCAAGTATATATGAGTTATTCATTCATGTTAGAACATATATAAGAACTCAATTTGAACGAGAAATAAAAGCTTTCCAATGTTACAATGGTTGTGAATTCGACAACGATTCCTTTAAGAAATTTTTTATCACCAATGGAATGACTTTTCGCCTGTCTTGTCTATATTCTTCTCCCCAAAATGGAAAAGCGGAGCGTAAGATAAAAACGTTTAATAACATTGTTCGTACACTCCTTTGTCATACTTCTATGCCTCTATCTTTTTGGCATCATGCTTTACAAATGGCCACCTACCTTCACAACATCTTACAAACAAAAAATCTTGGTCATAAATCTCCTACTTAAATTCTATATCAAAAGCATCCTGATTACTCGCACCTTCGTGTGTTCAGTTGTTTTGTGTTATCCTATTTTCCCTTCTTTGAAAATACACAAATTGAGCTCTCATTCTACTCCTGGTGTGTTTCTTTGGTATCCTTCCAATCATCGGGGTTACAAGTGCTATGGTATGTCTAGTCGGAAAATAATTATTGCCAAGCATGTGTGGTTTGATGAGTCGGTTTTTCTTTGTTAAAAATTCACATAACTAATCCTCACACATATGATTTCCTAGATGATCTAATTTATCAAGTCCTCTTACTAATCCTATGTCGAGGCACGAATTTTTGAGCTTAACTCTTCCTGGCACAACCGTACATCCCACTCCACAATATGGCTGCAATGATGCATATTAAGCCGCAACCATGTCGCAGAGTATGCTGCCTCCCCCACACATTCCTTCGCCAATGCAGCACACTCCTCCCTCTTTCTCCACACACACATCATCCCGCAACTGATGCCTCTCCTAGCGCCTGGCAGCATGGGCTAGTACCATCAACTGCCACCCCCGCCGAGATACCTTTGGGCGATGGTACGAGGGGTGTCTCGCATGCTGATCCCATTGCAGGCAGCCGCTATTTTCTAAGCTCACGTCAGTGCGGGTGTGGACAAGCAAGACACGTCTTCACCTCCTCCAATCACTCACTCATTCTCTTCTTTCTCCTATCCTAATCCTACTCCACCTCTATCCCATTCCATGGCCACTCGTAGAAAACATGGCATTGTCAAGCCAAATCCAAAGTTTTAAGATCAAGCTCACCACTCTTCTACCTCCATATCACCTATTCCAAAGAACCCGGTTCATGTCCTTCGTGACCATAATTGGACAATTGCTATACAGAAAGAATATGATGCTCTCATTGATAATGGAACTTGAGATTTAGTTCCATGTCCGTTTAATGTGAATATTATTCCTTCATTGTGAATTTTTCAGCATAAAACAAAATCTGATGGCTCTTTCGAGAAACATAAGGCTCGTCTTGTTGGTGATGGTATGACTCAAACGGAAGGGATTGATTATGATGAGACATTCAGTCCGATTATTAAACCGACTATTATTCCGGTGGTTATCAATATTGCTTTATCCAAATCTCGGTAATTTCATCAACTAGATGTTAAAAATGCCTTTTTACATGGTAATTTGAATGAAACTGTGTACATGTATCAACCTTTAGGATTTAAAGATCTTACTCGTCCTAATCACGTTTGTCTTCTCCGAAAGTCGCTATATGATCTGAAACAGGCACTTAGAGCTTGGTATCAGCGTTTTGTAGATTTCACGGACACTATTGGTTTTCTTCACAAGAAGTCTAATAATTTACTATTCATCTATCACTATGGTAATGCTACTGCTTACATTCTTCTCTATGTTGATGATATTGTCCTCACTACCTCTTCATAGTCTCTTCGTCGTCACATTATATCACAACTTAGCTCTGAATTTACAATGAAAGATCTGGGTAACTTGAGCTATTTTTTGGGTATTGTTGTCTCCTAGGATAAAAATGGTTTATTTTTATCTCAAAAGAAATATGCTCATATATTCTTGAAAAAGCAAACGTGGCTAATTACAAACCATCTACTACTCCGGTTGATTCCAAAGGGAAGTTAAGCACTCATTTTGGTGCTCTGCATGATGATCCGACTTCATATCATCGTCTATGTGCTGCTTTGTAGTATTTGACATTCACTCGACCAGATATCTCTTATGCGGTGCAACTACTTTGTTTGTTTATGCACGCTCAATGTGTGGGGCACATGGATGCATTAAAACGCATACTTCGTTACTGTAGACACCAACTTTTAATACCTTATTTTTCATATTTGTTTTTACTTTCAATTAACTAATAAATATTGTATAATTTTGTATCTTTGTAATAATAAATTTGATTATGCTAACAACAACCGCAATAATTAGACATAAGAGATGAATACAAGTGATGCTTATAATAATTTCGGAGTACACAAAACTCTTACAATTTGAACTGCTAATTCACAAATAAAATACGATGTTAATTTGAAGTGCAACTCAAACCTTGTACACTCCATGCCGTAAACTTCAAGTAGTCATTTGTTCATGATTATGAAAATCATTAACACCATTAGTAGCACCACTAACGCCATGATCAAATCTAAATATAAATTTAGCACTCGAAAATGCTCTTCGAACGGAGATAAAGTTTGATTGTTTTGGTTGCCGGAGCCATGGAAACCGAAGAGGAAAAGGAAAGGAGTGTGTTTTTGGGTAGATAAGGGGTGAATGGTTATTTCGGATAAGGGAAATCTCCCTTTTATAGGGAGTAAATCTTATTTGTACTTTTATCATATCTCAATCGTGTAATAAGTTTATCTGTTAAATAAAAAAAAAAAAATGTTTTTATCGCCGTATATAATAACTATTCCGTTTGAAATATCATGTAATCGAAGATTCATAAGTACTTATACGTCACAGTCGAGAGTATTAAATATTGATTCTCTAATCCGCACAGTTTTAAAATCACGACTCATTTTATATTACTACTTTTTAAGCCTGGATAATTCTTTTAGATATACTTTACGTTTAGTAACAAAATACTGCTATTGATTTCATGTACTAATATCCTATTATTATTATTACTAATGTATTTTATCATCATTTTATGTATAATAGTTTTTGTTTTGATCAATGAATATATATATATATATATATATATATATATATATATATATATATATATATATATATATATATATATATATATATATATATATATATATATATATATATGACAGAGGACAAGTTGCATGCATGGGAATTATAAATGCATGCACCATGCATGCAACAATTCCCCCAAAGTCACGGGTCAACATATTTTTTATTATTTTTTTATTTTAATTTTGTTTTTGTTTTAATTTGTTGAGGTTCTTTGTTATTAACGGATAATTCATAATTTCATCTTCTTCCTTCTTCTAACTTCTCACCAAAACTCCATTATATACTTTCATGTCTCATTTTTTTCTTTGTTCTATATACTAAAAAATAACAAAGTGTAAGGTATGCATGTTATTTTTTTTCCTGATGAATGCAATAAAGACAATATTCAACAGTAAAAGATGTAGCTCTAAGCAAAGATACCTCTGTCATTACCACTCATTTAATGTGTCAAATTTATGCAGAAGAAGAAAATGGTAAGCCATGGTTGTAATTTAGCAACGAAAATCGAAAAATGGTGTGATATCAAAATACGTTATATCACTGAGCTATGTTTCTTCCAAACAGTAAGGTGATATGACTATCCATAATCAATGACAAACAACATTTTTCTCTTTGTTATTTTCTGATAAGTGGGTTTTGGAGTAGTCTGATTTGGCTACGGTAAGTTTGAAATATGAAGAGTAAGTACAAGGTAATACACTCTTCAAAGGCAAGTAGTACCAAATAATAATTGTATTAAAATTATATTAGTGTTTTTAATTATTTTTAGTCATTAATAATATTGTCATTTCAGTCAAATTAGTAAGTTTTGTATGGGTAGTAAGCTAATTTCATTCGCCCTCTACCTCAAAAAGACAAATTTTATAACAAATTTTATTACCTAATTCTTGTATTTATACGCATTTTTCGTATAAGCAGTATTTTTTTTTATTTAGTATTTTAGCTCCCAATTGCTCCTATAAATATCGTTCACCCTTCACAAAGAAAGATAGAGAAAAAACCCAAGAGAACTGCTAAAAAAAACTCTAAAAGAAGTCTAAATTATTACGGCACTATATTATATATTAAAAAACGTAATCTAAAATAAAATTATTTTCAGTAAGAAAAAAATAAATATAACACAAAAAAATATAGTAGAACTTCGCCTCAACTTACATCGGTTATATTTGACATTACATTTACTAATTTCTCAAGATAGCTACTCAAAGTCAAAGGTAATATTTTCTTTCTTTGCGTTTGTGATTTTCAATTATTCTTATATACATTTACTAACTTTTCTACTCTTGTGTGTTCCATAACCTCCTAGGGCACTATACGTGTCGGTTTCCTAATTTGGAAACCAAGTGGAATTTGACCGACCATGAGTAAGTTTGAGTGTGAGTATAAATGGTTTGTTTGATTGTTCCTCTTGTATGTATCATCATTATTTAGAACACGAAATGGAATCAATGATAATTGTACAAAATGCATAAGGAAGCTCTAAAGATTGAATTACGGAATTTTAGCAACCACTTTATTTTTAATTATTAAAAAAAAAATCCATGATAAAAATCACAAATAAATTTTTTACAGTAAGCTTATTAAGGAGAGTATGAGGTTTGGAATTTCATAAAAAAAAAAAAAACTTGTCCACAAAGAATCAGACATTAAGGCTCAATGCGGTGATAGTTTATTTAAGCAATTAAACACCCTGAATGGTTGGTGAAGGTTAAAGAGGAGATCTAAAAGCAGCTAGATGAAAAATTCATTTAACCAATATCACACCCTGAATGGTTGGTTAATGCGATGATGCTTCCTAAGAAAGAAGCAAGGAAAGGTTCCAATAAGTATCAATTTGAATGCAGCATCGCCAAAAGATTATTTTTCATTGCCCCACATAGATGTCTTATGGGATAGCACAACGGGACATGCAATGTTCTTGTTCATGGATGGTTTTTTAGGCTACAATCAAATACTGATGGCAATGGACGATACACCAAAAACATTGTTTATTATGCCATGGGGAACATTTTGCTATCAAACGATGCCCTTCGGACTAAAAAATGCAGGTGCTACTTTTCAGCATGTTGCAACAACCATCCTACAAGACCTCATTCATGACACCGTTGAAGTATATGTGGATGATATGATTTTAAAAAGCCATGAACGTAGGTCTATATCGGCATTAAAGTCCTTCTTCAACATAATTCGAAAATACAATTTAAGATTAAACCCCAAAAATGTGTGTTTATATTAACTTCTGGAAAACTTCTAGGATTTATGGTAAGTCAAGAAGGAATCAAGGTTAATTCAGATAAGGTTAAGGCCATTAAGGAATTGCCTCCCCCAAAGAGTGAAAAAGAAATATGAGGTTTTTTTTTTTGGGAAGATTCCAGTTGTCAGCAGGTTCATATCACAACTTACAACTAGATGTGAACCAATCTTCAAACTTCTTTGAAAAAATATGCCATAAAAGTGGAATGATGAGATCAATCTTCATTTGAATCAATGGAGAATTACCTTTCTAATCCTCAAGTTTTGATGCCACCCAAGTTGGGGGAGCCTTTTCTCTTGTACATTACCGTCACAGAAACTACCATGGGGGGATTATTGGCTCAGTATCAAGAAATTACCAAGAAAGAGGTTGCAATATATTATCTAAGAAAAACGTTCCTAGAATATGCATGAGACTAGATATGCTCCCTTAGAAAGGGCATTCATCGCTCTAATCTATGCAACGAAAAAGCTCCGACATTATCTACAAGCTCATACAACTTTCCTCATCTCAAGATTAGACCCTATCAAGTATATTTTTAAGAAACTTATCCTGATTAAAATATTTTCAAGATGGCACGCTATTCTCTCGGAGTTCGATATTAAATGTGTTAGTCAAAAATCTGTTAAAGGGAGAGCCATATCTAAAGCATTAATTGATGGGCCTATAACAGGAGATGAATTCGATAATGACTTCCCAGATGAACATCTATTTAATATCAATACATCACAATGGAAGATTTACTTTGATGGAGCATCCAATAGAAGGGGGATTGGTGCAGTTGTGTTACTCAATGATCCTCATGGAGTTCATATTCCCTTTTCAATAAAACTTAGTTTTCCAACAACAAATAACACCGCTAAGTATGAAGCATGCATCTACGATGTGAAGGCAGCCTAAGCAGTCGGGGCAAGAAACTTTATAGTGTACGATGATTCAAATCTCATTATATCTCAGACAATTAGAGAGTGGAGTGTTAGAGATGAAAGGTTACAAATGTATACTTACCATCTCCAACAATTTATTCCATGCTTTTTAGAATCGATTTCAAACATCTCCCTTGAGAACAAAATAGTTTCACTAATGCGCTAGCGAATCTGGCAGTAAATTTAACCTGGGAAGATAACGTTAAAGTTCAATATGTAACTGTCGAAGAAAGAAGTTCCCTAGTGATCATGGATGAAGAAATGATCGCATCATTAACTATACAAGACGATGAGGATGCTTGCTACAGCGACATCAAAAATTTCTTGGCCACTCGGGAATATCCTTAAAGGAGTCATAAACAAGATTAACTTGCAATCTGAAGGCTAGACGCTTACTTTGTGATATTAAAAGGTCAATTGTATCGTAAAGGTTTTGATGGAACCTCACAAATGTGTATTCGTGGTGAACAAGTCCAAAAGGTCATGGGAGAAATCCATGGAGTAGAATGCATACCACATATGAACGGACGAATGCTAGCTCGTAAAGTTTTGCAAGTCGGGTATTTTTGGACCACCTTAGAGACATATTACATCCATTTTGTAAGGACAAGTACGAAGTGTCAAATCTTTGCGAATCTCAACCATATGCCGCTCGTCTCACTACATAATCTCACTTCACCAAGGCCATTCTCAAGTTGGGGTATCGACATCATTGGACAAATTCACCCGAATGCTTCAAATGGGCATTAATACATTTTTGTTGTAATTGATTATTTTTCAAAATGGATTGAAATAACATTATTTTCCTAATTATGGGAAAAAAAAAGTCTCAAAATTCGTAATAAACAACATTGTTTGTCGCTATGAAGTACCTTTTGAAATTATTTTAGACAATGGGTCGCAATTCGAAGGGCTATTGAAAGAAACCTTGAAAAATAGAAAGTTAGACATCATCAATCTTTCCTTTATCGCCCTCAAACCAATGGAGCAGTTGAAGCAGCCAATAAGACCATTCGAACAATAATCGCAAAAATGACTGAAAAAATGGTCTGATAAGTTGCCATATGCACTTTGGGGATATAGAATTTCCATTCGGTCCCCAATAGGAACTACTCCTTACTACTTGGTGTATGGAATGGAACCCATCCTTCCCATAGATATTGAAATTCAATCCTTATAGGTAATGAATGAAAGTGAAATATCGGAAGATCAATGGTTTAATGTTCGGAATGAAGAACTCTCTTTCGCAAATGAACGAAGGTTACAGGCTCTTCACAATACCCAACTTTACCAACGACACATTGCTTGAGCCTTCAATAAAAAAGTTCAAGATAGAGACGTCCAGGAGGATGATTTGGTTCTAAAAGAGAACTGGGCTCCTCTTCATGATCCCTGGGCAAATTAAACCGAATTGGTCTTGACTGTTCTAGGTTAAACATATCATTCCTGTTGGGGCAGTAAAGTCAATCGATGTGAAAGGTGATAGTTTCCTCCATTTCACTAATCTTGATCAACTCAAAAAGTATTATGATATGTCTATTTTATATAGTATTTTACCCCCGTCCCTTGGTCATAATTGTTAGTGTTTTTGGCTCTTTAGAGCCACTTTTATTACTAATTTGTGTTTTCTAGTGTTTTCGTAGTTTTGGTTGAGTATTGTAGGGAATTGCACTTTTGGAGCATTTTCCCGGGATTTTATGGAGTGACTACGAGCGTTGGAGGAGCACGACCAGTTTTCGTAGCCTAGGGCCAGTTAGAGTCATAAAACCGGTGATTAAGAGCTCGACATATGAGATACCAAGGCACTTGGACCGAGTATTCTAGACCCGAAGAGGAAATTCGGATTGGGCCAAGCTACGAGCCCAATCGAAGTCCAAGATAATCCAAGTGGCCTTGCCGGGCGGGGCGGAAGAAGAAAACAGTCCTTCGCCCGAGCTCGCGCCCGACCGGGCGCAAGAGAAGACCTCTGATGGAAAAAGTCGGGCCCGATCGGGCGGTGCCTCGCCCGATCGGGCGCGTGTCTCTAAGAGCTTGTTTTCGGCGATTTTTACTTACTTTCTAATTAGGATTTTAGGAGATTAGTATAAATACGTTTTGGGGTTGTTTTTATACGTGGACTCTGGATTATTCTCTCTTAACCTCTTTTACCTCTTTTCCTAGATTTTCTCTCTTTACTTAGTTTAATTCCTCTCTTATTTTCTCTTTCTACAACTTTACACTTTGTTCTTGATTCAACTCATTATTTTCATTAACTTTGGTGACGATTTCTTCTTTATTAATTTCAGTAATTTTATTTCTTTATTTCATCATGACTTATTTAATTGCTTTGATTAGTTTAGATTCAATTATGTGTGAATAGTTCTCCTTCTAAGGTTTGTGGGGATCCATAAATATTATGAAGGGGTAATTTATTGTTGTTGATTGCCAATGCTTAATTAATTTCCTATTGATTGATTTAATGCTATGCAAATAGATTTGCGCAGGTCTTTTACGTATGAGTTTAGCAATATTGATTTGAGATTCGAGAGATGAGAATTGATGTCTAGGCTTAGTTTCAATAGGCGGATTAATTTATAAATGGTTAAGTCGAGATTCGAGAGATGAGATTTAATACCGGTAAATTAACTCTGTGTTTGTAATACATAGCGAAAGCCTTTTATGATTCAGGACAGCTTTGCTAAGGAGCGCAATTCAGAACTTTTCCCAAGGGCCAGATGAAACTTTATATGAAGCTTGGGAAAGATTCAAGGATCTGCAGAGAGAGTGTCCCCACCATAATTTAGCACAGTGGCAGTTGATCCAAGCCTTCTATAATGGGATTGGAAATTCATCTAGAACAATATTAGATTCTGCAGCTAGTGGGAGATTTATGAACCTTAATGTTGATGAAGCAGGTCAAGTTATCGAAGATATGGCAATCCACAATTCCCAATATGGGAATCCTAAAGGCTTTGCTAACAAGGGGAAACATAGTGTTAACTCTGTATCCTTTTTGCAAGCTCAATTAACCTCTATTTGTCAGAAATTAGATAATCTTAGCACTGCAAATTTAGCTAATGTTTCTGCAATTAATAATAATTCTAATGAGGCTTTTTGTGAAAATTGCGGAATTGTAGGTCATTGGGAACAAGATTGCAGGAGTTCCGTGGAGCAAGTTAATGCCTTTCAAGCTTATAGGCAGAATGACCCATACTCCAACTCCTACAATCCTGGGTTCCGAAACCATCCACATCTTTCCTACCGGAGCACCAATGTTCAAAACCCGCCACCTCCACAACAATCATAGGCACCACAAAAACCACAGCAGAAATATTACCATCCCAATGCTAGCCAGAAAAACCAACCACAACAACCCTCCTCATCTTCTGACCCTACTTTGACAGAAATTAGAGCGATGCGAGCTAGTATGCAAAAGCACATGGAGAGTAGAGATGCGCAAATTGATTCAATCATAGCCCATAATAAAATTGTAGACAATCAAATTGCGCAGATTTCCTCTACTCTACAAGTCCGTCAACAGGGAGCCCTACCATCGCAGCCAACCAGACCTACAGATCAAGCTTTTGCAATTACTCTGAGGAGTGGTTCACACCATGATGAGCCCCCTATCCCCAGAGATGATGAACCTATTTTAATGAATAATGCTAATCTTGATTATGTTAAGCCAAACAATATTGCTAAAGCCCTACAGGGCTCAAGGGTAGTACTAATATTTCTAATAATACATTGCAGGTTACAACTCCAGGGAAGGTAGCAGCTCTAGACAAGAGCAGTAATGCTCCAAAGCCAGTTATCAAACTTCCATTCCCCAATCGACATTTAAAAACAAATTTGGATAAGCAGTTTGGTAAGTTCCTGGAGATGGTGAAAGATTTGCAGGTAACAGTTCCTTTTACAGAACTAATTACACAAATTCCTGCATATGCTAAATTCATGAAGGAAATATTGACTAGAAAAAGGCCTATTAGTGAGGTAGAGACAATCGCTTTTACTGCAAAATGTAGTGCCGTACTACAAAATAAATCTCCACCTAAACTAAAAGATCCGGGTAGTTTTTCTATCCCTTGTCATATTGGCAATCTAATGATTGATAAAGCATTATGTAATTTGGGTGCTAGCGTTAGTGTCATGCCATTGTCTGTGTGTTCCAAGCTAAATATGGGTAAATTAAAAGCTACTAATATTACTCTACAAATGGCCGACTGTTCTTTTAAATACCCCTTAGGTGTTTTAGAGGATGTTCCTGTTAGAGTAGGTAAATTTTATATACCTGTTGACTTTGTTGTTCTTGATATGGCTGAGGATTTGCAAACTCCAATTATTTTGGGTAGACCATTCCTTCACACTGCAAGAGCAATTATAGATGTGAAATGTGGTAAACTAACACTATCAGTAGGGGACAATAAAATTATTTTTAATTTGAATAATACCCCTAAAAACCCCATGACTGAGGAGAAGTGCTTTAGTGTTAATGTGGTTGATAATTGTTCTAATAAGCCCCAAGCTCTTGCTAAAGATCCCTTGGAGGCGGTATCTTGCGTTGCATCTTGTACAGACGAAATAGAAAAATGGCAAAAGAAGTTGATGCAATAGAAAGAGCCCTTTACTGTGTGGGTCTTGGCTTTGAAGATGAGAAGGTGAAGACAAATAAGCAAGCTGCTGAAACTGAGCCTATAGTGAGATCCACCAGATCGAGTTGCAATTGCTCAATATAATGACAACTTGAGGCAACCAACGGTAAAAAAGGGGTCTCTTGTGAGTAGTAGCGAAGAACCACCAGTTCACGCCAAGGAGGATCCACCCGATAAGGTGAATTGGCGTCCCACAGGGCATGTCAGGAAGCCGCGTCATGGTCTAAAAATCGCTCGATCGGGTGAGAAACCACCCGACCAGGCGGTAGGCCAAGGGTCCTAACTTCTCATCTCGTGGTAAGAGGGTCGTACGGGACCTAGATAAACCAGCACTTTGCGGGAGGCAACCCATATTTTCTTGCTCTTTAGTCTAGCTTTCTTTCTTTCTTTTTCTTGTGAGAAAAGAGAGGAAGGAGTTTAATGAGTTTATTGAGTTTGTGTACAGGTTTGAAGAAAAAGAGTTAGCCAATTTTGGAGAAAAGTGAAGTAGATACTCATACAAATAGTGTTGTAGCGCGCCCGATCGGGCACGAGAGCTACAAAAAATCCCCATTTCTCGCCCGACCGGGCGCGAGATTTGATGAGTACGAAACTATTTTCTTGCCCGATCGGGTGAGGCGCGCCCGACCGGGCGCGAGAGTTGAAGAAAAATTTGGGATTAAATCGCCCGATCGGGAGAAGCTTCGCCCGATCGGGAGCGATAGTGATGCTTTTAGAAGAAGTTTCATCGCTCGATCGGGCGCGAGAAGAGGATCGTTTTAATCTTCAGATCGCCCGACCGGGCAGTGTGGCGCCCGAACGGGTGCGAGCCCATCCGTCCCTTTTTCTCTTCTTCTTCCTTCTTTCTTCTTCTTCCTCCTTCTTTCTTTTCTCATCTTTTTCTCTTTCCTCCATTATTTATCTCTCTAAAAACTCAATTTCCTCTACCTTCTCTCTAAGATTTCTCCTCCATTTCTCACCCAAATTCAAATATAATTACATATTTTACTCCTCTCTTCATCCTCTTCAATTCTATACCAAAATTTCCCAATTCAAATCAAAAAGTTTCATACCCATTTTTACCAAATGTCATCAAAGAGGGCAAGATCAATTCTCGGGGGAAGTTCGAGTTCGAGCCAACAATATGATCCGGAGTTGCAGCTTTCGCAGTGGCCAACCATCTAAATCACTACTCCAACACAAAAGGAACGGCTCGAAAAGCTCTATGAGCGTGAGGTAATCCCTTCACGATGGTTACACCGCCCTACTCTCGAGTCTTTAGGCTTATTTGATTATGTTAGACGATTCATGAACAATATAGGAATGAGAAAATTTATTGATATGCACTATCCTACGTATCGTGAAATGACATGTGTATTTCTTTCCTCTTTGAATGTTGTAAATAGTAAAAATGGGCCGAATTTGTTTTTTAGGTTGAACAATAGGAATATTAGTTTAACTTATGTTGAATTCTGTAAATTATTTGATTTGGAATCTGAATTACCTCACCATTGGCATGCTGAATATAAAATGGATGATGTTTACCGTGTTTTAACTGGTTTGCCGGCCCCTAGCGCCCAACATGCTAGTGCTCGACCTATCCATCACCCCGTTCCTAAATGATCGGGATTTAGTAGGTCGTTGGGACTACCAATCCAAATCAAATTAACTACTTATAACCTAAACTACCTTAATACAAATATAGGGGTAAGTATAGGGTCGAACCCAAGGGAAACATGCAAGCTAAATATCAAATTCACTAAGCAAGAGTCAAGGAAAGGATAATTTTGTTGGTTTTTGGATAAAAAGTACTAAGACTACAAACAAGAAAATATAAAGAAGATTAAAAATCAAGAGAGAACGACGCTAGGGGTACGAGGGTGTCAAACATGATTAGAAAGAGGTGAATAATGATAGTTATCATGAAAAACATGCCAAAGAACACAAGATCCTACCTAAACAATTCATTCTCATGCAATGGTCTAGGCAAATCAATGAAAATGTCCTATGCTAATAGAATCATTCTCATGCATCCTATTAGACACTAGCAAAATCAAGAGAATAAAGAGGCACAAATCATAAAACTCTATTTTAATAACTCATTTTCATGCAATCATCAAAATAGAGGTGATCTTGATCTAGTTCAAATCATTTTCATGCATTTAAACTAGAAGGCAATCAAATAAAGTGCAACAATAATCTCAAGACATTAAAAATCAAATCTTTCATCAATTTAAGGCATGTATTCAATCCAACCATCATCATTCTTCCTACATTCAACACATATTTTCCACCCCCTTCCCCTAGCTAAGAAATTAGCCTAGAGAAGGGAGATTAAACATGATGATAAAACTAAATGAAAACAAAATAGACATGGAAGCAAACATGATAAAAAACAATCAAAATACCAAAGATGCCAATCCACAAAATAGATAGAAATAAACAACTAGAGTGCAAATAAACTAAGCTAAGAGAAAGGATTAGAGATTACTAAGTAGGCAATGGTAGAAAGATTAAAACTTGCAAGGTTGCTTGATTGATTGAAATGAAACTTGAACCAAAGTTGCATACATGAAGATAACTTGAGTAATACTACACTTTCTCTCTCTAAGATTAGGGTTTAATTCTCTTCTAAGATAAGGCTAGATGCTCCACTAATCTACCCTACGACCTATATATATAGGTCCTTTAAAAGATACAAAAATACGAAATAAAAAAAAAACTGAACTTCAGCGGTGCGCGCCCGCGCATATACACTGCGCGCCCGCGCAGATGTTGTGCGTGCGCCCTCGCAGATCTTGTGCGCCTGCAAATCTGTGGGTATGGGGATTAGACCCATGGATGCGCGCCTTCTCTCAGCAGTACTGCGCGCTCGCGCTTGAAGAGTGTGCGCCCGCACACAAGGAGCGCACAAGGCGCACACAACTCCCTGTTTTGGCTCTGCTTCTGCTGCTGTCTTGTGCGGGTTCTCCCAGGGCTGCGCGCCCGCACATAACAAAGGCGCGCGCCTGCACACAAAGCGCGTAAAACCTTCTGTTTGAGTTCTGTTCTTGAAGCCTTCCTGCTTGGGTTCTCACAGTGATGCGCGCCCGCACACAGGGGATTTTAGGGGTGAATTGCTCTTCTTCCAATGCCTTGATTCCTACAAAACAAAAACAAAGAAAACAAGGAGAAAGGCAAAACAAAGAAAAGAAGAACAGAAAGGAGAGAAAAAGGGGACAAACAAGCTACAAATGGGAGGGAAAACCCGTAAAAAGAACACTAAATCGTGGCATAAATGCCACTCATCACTAAACTATGGCAAAGATTTTCGGGTGTCTGCTTTTTAGGTAGGAACGAACCACATAATGCCCAAACTAACGAACTGGCTGTAATTGGACAATATGTGTTTGGGTATGGTAAACTGAACATGGGTAGATATATTATTCACCACCTTAGTAGACATGCCACGGCTAGTAACACGGCTAGTACCCCTATTAGATTCGGAGGCCTAGTTACTAGGATAACAATAAAGAAGGCCGGGTTTGTTGAGAGTAGGCCTCACAGTCTCACTAACTGTGGGCCGGACACTTATATGAACCTTAGGCACCTTGAGGACTTGGGTTGGGTGAGATTGGATGGCCAACGAATCCCCCACTGGTGTGTTAGGTTAGGAGCTGAGCAACCCTTGCCTATCTTTTCCCTGCCTAACCTCGACTTGATCGCTTTTTCCCCCTGGGCAAGACTCTTACACATATGACATGCTAGTTGGCCACGCCCAGGGGCAAGCACAGCCAGTTCCACCACCCCAGCCTGAGCCCGTGGTAGCACCATCACCACCACGTATGCCTCACATGCCTCCACCTCATAGGACTGACTCTGAGATAGTTTGGGACCTACAAAGTATAGGTCAGGCCATAGGACGTATAGAGCATTCACAAGGTGACCTTAGGAGGATGGTTGGCTCCCTCAATTCACGATTAAGGTACCTTGAGAGGAACCAGGGTAGAGCCCTGTATCCCATGTACGATGATTATGCTCGTCGGGGTAATATTCCCGACGATGCAATTTACCCTGATTGGTTTCAGCCCCCACCCCAGGTTTACGATAGAGATCCCACCGCCCGTGGTATTTATACTGACTATTCATCTTTTCACGGGTACGACCAAGACATACCTTTTGGGGGAGCGACTGGGGGGTTTTCACCCTAACTATTTTGGTGGTAGCTCTTCTGCTGCAGATGGTGCAGGTGGTAGTGGTGGAGGATTCGGCTCCATGGATGAGGATGATGAGGATTAGCCATGCTGGGCTAGTTCCCGAGCCAATGAGGACATTGTCTGATCTTGGCTTGGGGGAGATTTTTGGATTTGGTATCTTTCTTTTTCTCTTTCTTTTATTTTTGGTGTGTTTTAGCATAGATTTATTGCTTTTTAGTATAGTTTTATTTCTTTGATAAAAATGAAAAATACAAAAATTGAAAAATAAAAAAATACAAAAAATACATTCCAATGAATAATAAATCATGCTTCGCTGTGCCCCTTGATGAAAAATTTTCGAAATTGCTTTGATTCTTGGTATGTTGATGAGCATTGTCGATAGGTTAGCCATGATTTGAAGTTTGATTGCTCGGATGCCTTAACATGTGTCAATTTTGCGCAACTACTTGTGAATATAGTGCTTGATTAGTTGACTTAGTTAGGAATTGTGTGTTAGTTCCTGGTATGTTAATGAATTTGAGTATTGAGTTTTAACTTTGAGTAGTGCTTGTATGACTCATTATTATGCACACTGAGGAGGACGAAGGCATTTGTTCTTTTAGGTGACCTTCAGATGATTGTAGATACATTTGTTCCCCTCTTGCTATCTATGTTGTTGCTTGTGCCCTTCTTATTGTTTATTTAGCCATATTACAAGCCTATTCAAGCCCCATTGGTTACTAGTTCCAAGCTTGGCTTGGGGGAGCTAATAGTTAGTGAGGTGATAGAGTTGTAGTGTGCACATAATTTGCACAATGTGGGTGGATATGTGGAGTTATTTGTTCTTATTTGTTGATTGAAAAAAATATAGAAAAATTGTTGTTCAAGGTTGAAAAAAAATCCAAAGCGAACTTCAAAAGAAAAAAAAAGAGCAAAAGAAAAATTTGTTATATGTTCAAATGTTCTAATTGAAGGTTGATCAAAAGAAAGAAAAATAAGATGATGAGTTTCAATGAAAAATTCAAGTGTGGAAGTTAAATTTTGTTATTCACTCAATTTTACATTGTTATACTTTTGTGAGTGAAATTGTAAGTGTTGGGATTTGTTTGATATGATTGGAGTTGTTTGGTGAATTTTTGGTGGAGTTGAGTTGTGTTGGAGATGATTGGTCATTATTTATTTTTGGCCTTGGTTTTATTAGGATTTGGCTCTCTTATGCATGGCTTTACTCTCACATTTTTCCAAAAGTTATCTTACCTTTTACCCTAGCCTTACATTACAAGCTTTAAAGACCTTCCGACCTTTGTGCATAGAGTTATGTGAATGTGAAATTAGTTGCGTATCAATGCAAAGAATGATTTGACATATTCCGAGTCGACTATTTAGGTTGAGTGTATGTTTTCCTTAACACACGAGAGTGTGAGTTGGGAGGGCATTGTTCACATTAAAGGGGTTGGGATAGAGAGCGATCGAGTACATCTTTTACTCGCCACATAAATGAGAGTTGAGTGTGTGAGCACTAGTCTTCAATTCTATATGCTCTTGTGGTTTGCTCTATTTGACAATTGTTGGGGAGGATGAGTGATTGGATGGATGAGATTGCTTGATGTTGATGCATGCTTGCTGGATTTGCCTTGAATTGGTTGTTCTTGATTTTGTCTATTTGGGGTGAGGCATGTTTTATTTATTCATTGATGAGATCTTTGCTTAGGGACAAGCAAAGGTTTGGCTTGGGGGAGTTTCATATGTCTATTTTATATAGTATTACCCCCATCCCTTGGTCATAATTGGTAGTGTTTTTGGCTCTTTAGAGCCACTTTTATTACTAATTTGTGTTTTCTAGTATTTTCGTAATTTTGGTTGAGTTTTGTAGGGAATTGCACTTTTGGAGCATTTTCCCGAGATTTTATGGAGTGACTACGAGCATTGGAGGAGCACGACCAGTTTTCATAGCCCAAGGCCGGTTAGAGTCATCAAACCGGTGATTAAGGGCTCGACATATGAGATACCAAGGCATTTGGACCTAGTATTCAAGACCCGAAGAGGAAATCCGGATTGGGCCAAACTATGAGCCCAATCGAAGTCCAAGATAGCCCAAGTGGTCTTGCTCGGCCAAGTATGGTCGCGCCCGAAGGCGCGCCCGGCCGGGCGGGGTGAAAGAAGAAAAGAGTCCTTCGCTCGAGCTCGCGCCCGACCGGGCACGAGAGAAGACCTCTGATGGAAAAAGGCGGGCCCGATCGGGCGGTGCCTCGCCCGATCAGGCGCGTGTCTCGAAGATCTTGTTTCCGGCGATTTTTACTTACTTTCTAATTAGGATTTTAGGAGATTAGTATAAATACGTTTTGGGGTTGTTTTTATACGTGGACTCTGGATTATTCTCTCTTAACCTCTTTTACCTCTTCTCCTAGATTTTCTCTCTCTACTTAGTTTAATTCCTCTCTTATTTTCTCTTTCTACAACTTTACACTTTGTTCTTGATTCAACTCATTATTTCCGTTAACTTTGGTAACGATTTCTTCTTTATTAATTTCAGTAATTTTATTTCTTTATTTCATCATGACTTATTTAATTGATTTGATTAGTTTAGATTCAATCATGTGTGAATAGTTCTCCTTCTAGGGTTTGTGGGGATCCATAAATATTATGAAGGGGTAATTTATTGTTGTTGATTGTCAATGCTTAATTAATTTCCTATTGATTGATTTAATGCTATGCAACTAGATTTGCGAAGGTCTTTTATGTATGAGTTTAGCAATATTGATTCGAGATTCGAGAGATGAGAATTGATGTTTAGGCTTAGTTTCAATAGGCGGATTAATTTATAAATGGTTAAGTCGAGATGAGATTTAATACCGGTAAATTATTTCTGTGTTTGTAATACGTAGGGAAAGCCCTTTATGATCTAATTAATTGTTGCATTGATGATTGATTATTATGTTTTACCTAGAATGTTATTTATTGGTGAACCTATGCCCTAGGTCCTTCATTCATTGATTTTTTTTCTACTTTTATTTCTTCCCACTTTCACTCTTAGTAGTTTAGTTCCCTTTTATAACAACAATTTTGTTACTTGATAATCTAGATTATATTGATTAATTAGGAATAAATTGATTTGTTTCCCTGTGGTTCGACCTTACTTCCCTATCTATTTTAGTTAATGGTTTAAGGAATTACTTTTGATAAGGTGATACGACTTTAGCCTGTCATATTACACTTAGTATCCACACACAAGTCAATAAGGGTAATGAAAACAAAAATAAAAATAAAAAAGATTTTTATTTGTGCTTTAGTCAACAATATGGGGGAATTACTCTTCAACGTATGGCATTCGATCAACTCATAAAAAAATAAGATTTTTATTTGTGCTCTAGTCAATATTATGGGGGAATTACTCATTAATGTATGGCATTCGATCAACTCGTAAAAAGGGGGGGGGGGGGGTTGCATACGAATTACAATTTTTTTTACAATCCTATCTCTATTAGATTTATCAACTGCGTGTTTAGGCTTTAATTTCATCATCCATGCGACTTTGGACCTTCATTTACAGTTGAAATACATGATTGGGCTGAAATATTCTAAATCACGATCTCATGATCATAAACTGTAAATTTCATGTAATAACGTCAAAGTTTAGAGCAACAATTGAGTTTATGTTTAAAGAAAAACTTTATTTTATTTTATTTCAATGAAATTCTAACCTTAAAACACATTGCTACATAAGATGGCATCGATACTAGTTCAATTCTTAACCCTTGGTGCTACGGAAACCCTAGACTTATTACGTGAAAATTTCAAGTGCAGGAAAAAAAAAAAGAAAAAGGGGGCATTAGAATCATTTTGTTCTTGACTTTATCACTTCCCTTCCTTAATCCTCTTCAAATTGTTGATCGAGGGTTTATCCTCTATCTTTGAACTTTTAAAGGAACCCACATCTTTGAGAAGGAATCTTTCATAACAAACATCAATAGTCGGATCTCTTAAGATCGAGATAAATGGAATTTTCTTAACCCGTTCTCAAACTTTAAACAGATCCCTCAACATGTTGGTATCTATCCAATGAGTAGTACATTCATCAGTGGGAAGATCCCTTAAGAAGGTTTGTCATTGCTCGAGTTGTCAAAGATAGCTCCACGGATAATAAAAAGTGATCTTGTTGATACTTGGAAGCACTACACCCCTCTTGTTAACAGTACTACATATGACTTCTTCGATCCCTAAATGGGAGGTTACCTATTGGATTTCACCTTCAAGAGTGAAGCTCCATGCATTATTTTTCTTTACCTTATGATATAAGGGTGACTGAGTGAACAACCCCTTGTAAGGTTAATTTTAGGATGGTACTTAATTTCGTTCAAAGGTTTCACCAACTTAAACTTCTCCATCAGCCACAACTGAAGTACTAGTGAGCTCCCTTTCATAAAGGTTTATGGATGTTCCTTTTGATGATCAAGACTATGGACCGATTCTCCCAAGATCAATGGCCCTAATCGACCCCACAAACCATTTGTAATGCATAGCTAGCCACGTTGTTATGACACAACCCAAGATCTTCCTTGAACAACAAAAGACTCATGAGGGCAATCAAGCATGCTCGACTTCATGCCGAGCCATACAAAATATCATGATCAAGTTTGGTACCTTTTGCTTTAAAAGTTTCGAGGACGCAATTGATAAGGATGTAATATTCATGATGAAAAGTCATACCATCATGGTAAGATAGGCCTAAAGCCTCAGGTAAATAACCACTAGTAGAAGTACATTTTTTGTGGTAACCAATGGTCCACTCATAGCAAAACCCAAGAGGCCTTCAACATCTTCTACCATTGGCACCATCTCCCCACCTTTAAACCTGAAAACATGTTTTCTCTCATCCCAATATTTAGTAGAAGCATAAATAAGGTCATAGCAAAGTGCGAGTTTGAGAAGAGGAAGAAGGAAATCAAAGAAGATTTTCGCATAACTTTTCTCTCCAAAAACAACCTCCGTCACCATGGAAAATAGAGTGTTTTTGTAGTCTACGTCATTAGTTTCATTGTTTGGATCTTTTCCTTTCATATTCATAAATTTGAAAGAAAAATTAAGAAAGAGGAGGAAAGAAAAACAAAAAAAAAAAAACACTAAGTACTCTTATGATCAAAGGAGAATAAGAGTGGATATTTGTGATCACCAAACTCACGTCTTATATAGACAAAAAAAACCCCATCATACATTGAGACACCAATGAGACTTCATGCATCCGGTCCCACCATAGCATGCCAATTTTTTCCCATGGAAACTTTTTCTCACATGCGTTTTGATATGACAACAATCAGTAGTCTTTTTTTTTTTTACTCCATGTTCTCATGATTAAGGCATCCGTGAGACTTGTTCTTATTTTTACCAAAAATAGGATGGTCAAACAGAATCACATTAATCCTTAGATTTTAGCTAATTTTATGGTTACACTTTGTTAAAGAAGTACGTCTTGAGCTGTTTATCTTCGTGCTATTGGAAAATATTTTAAGCCGGTTTTAAACCGTAATTAATGAACGATTATGTTTTTAATCGAAATTTCCGAAGCTAGTTTTTCAACCACAACTGATCATTAGTTAATTGATTAAAATTTTTAGTCGGTTTTTTTTTTTACCGCAATCAAGGTTCCTAAAGCTGGTTTTTCAACCACGATTGATCATTAGTTATTGATCAAAACTTTTAAGCGAGTTTTTCAACCGAAATCGAGATTTATCGAAGGTGGGTTTTCAACCACAAGTGATCATTAGTTAATTGATCAAAACTTTTAAGTCGATTTTTCAACCACAATCGCGATTTATCGAAGCTGGTTATTCAACCACAACTGATCATTAGTTAGTTAATCAAAACTTACTGATCATTAGTTAATTAATCAAAACTTTTAAGCCGGTTTTTCAATTACAATTAATTGACGATTAAGTTTTTTTTATGAATTTATCTGATCATTAATCTCTAAGTTTTAACCACAATCAATACATCGTATTTGAGACCAATTTAAGCAAATTCTTACTAATCATTAGCATTTTATTTTTATTTTACTCTAGTTTCTGTAAAAGTTCTATTTAAGGATCCAAAATTTACGCGTCTTTTTCTAATCATTGGTCATCGTTTGTTCCAAACTTAATCAATGAGGGGCATTCCGTAGACACCAAATTTTGTTACCCTATTTTCCCTATTTTTTTTTTTACTTTCAATTAACTAATAAATTTTATATAACTTTGTTTCTTTGTAATAAAAAATTTAATTATGTTAACAACAACCGCACTAATTAGATATAAGAGCCGAATACAAGTGATGTTTATTTATAATTTTGGCGTACACAAAACTCTTACAATTTGTACTGCTAATTCACGAATAAATTACGATGTTAATTTGAAGCGCAACTGAAACCTTGTACACTCCGTGCCGGAAACTTCAAGTTTTCATTTGTTCATGTTTATGAAAATTATTAACGACATTAGTAGCACCACCACTGCCATGAACAAAGCTAAATATAAATTTAGCACTCGAAAATTCTCCTCGAACGGAGAGGAAGTTTGACGGTTTTGGTTGCCGGGGCCATGGAAACCGAAGAGGAAAAGGAAAGGAGTGTTTTTTAGGTAGATAAGGGGTGAAAGATGATTTCGGATAAGGAAAATCTCCCTTTTACAGGGAATAAATCTTATTCGTATTTTTATCATATCCCAATCGTGTAATCGTCTAGTCTAATAATAATAATAAGTTTATCTTTTAAATTAATTAAAATGTTATTACCGCTAACGTATATAATAATTATTCCGTTTGAAATATCATGTAATCATAGATTTATAAGTACTCATACATCATAGTTGAGAGTATTAAATATTGATTCTCTAATCCGTACAGTTTTAAAATCATAACTCATTTTATATTACCACTTTTTAACCCCGGATAATTTTTTAGATATACTTTACGTTTAGTACCAAAATACTACTATTGATTTCATGTACTACTATCCTATAGTTATTATAACTAATGTATTTTATCATAATTTTATGTATAATAGTTTTTTTGTTTTAATTAATAAAATATAAATAAATAAGTAATATAACAACAACAACAAAGGAAAAGTTGCATGTGTGGGAATTGTAAATGCATGCACCATTCATGCAACAAATCCCCCAAAGTCACGACTCAATATTTTTTTATTGTTTTTTTTATTTTTTGTTGTTGTTTTTGTTCTTGTTTTAATTTGTTGCGGTTCTTTGTTATTAACGTATACTTCATAATTTCATCTTCTTTCTTCTTCTACCTTCTCACCAAAACTCCATTATAACTATACTTCATGACTCATTTTTTTTCTCTGTTCTATATACTCAGAAATAATAAGTGTAAGGTATGTATGTTATTTTTCTTCTTGATTAATGCAATGAAAACAATATTCAACAGTGAAAGAGTGGCTCTAAGCAAAGATACCTCTGCAATTACCACTCATTTGATGTGTCAAATCCATGTAGAAAATAATGGTAAGCCATGGTTGTAATTTAGCAATGAAAACCAGAAAATGGTGGCTATGACAATATGTTATATCACAGAACTGTGTTTCTTCCAAATGGTAAGGTGATGTGACTATCCATAATCATTGGCAAACAATATTTTTCTCTTTGTTATTTTATGATAAGTAGGTTTTGGAGTAGTCTAATTTGGCTACATTAAGTTTGAAATATGAAGAGTAAGTACAAGTAGATACACTCTTAAAAGGAAAATATTAACAAGTAATAATTGTATTAAAATTATATTAGTATTTTTAATTATTTTTAGTCATTAATAATATTGTCATTTATTTAGTCAAATTAGTGAGTTTTGTATGTAGTAGTATGCTAATTTTATTTTTCCTCTACCTTATTAAGACGAATTTTATAACAATTTTTATTACCTAATTCTTGTATTCAAACGTATTTCTTTCGTATAAGCAGTATTTTTATGTATTTTGCATTTTAACTCCCATTTGCTCCTATAAATATCGCTCACCCTTCACAAAGAAAGATAGAGAAAAAAAACCCAGAGAACTGCTAAAAAAAAACTCTAAAAGAAATCTAAATTATTACGGCACTATTATTAGATATAAAAAAAGGTAATATAAAAAAAAATATTTTCAGTAAGAAAAAATAAATATAACACAAAAAGTTATAGTAGAATGACTTAGCCTCAACTTACATCGGTTATATTTGACAGTACATTTAGTAATTTATCAAGATAGCTACTCAAAGTCAAAGGTAATATTTTCTTTCATTTCATTTGTGATTTTCAATTATTCTTGTTTCGGGTGATTTTGTGATTTCCCCTTGGATAATGGTCACGTTCTTCTGATAAACGGCCTAGACACCTGCATAACACGAATATTCTGTTGCCGGAATATTCGCCTTCGACGGTTAAGTTAGTAACCGGAAGACGGAAAAGCTAGAGAGAGAAAGTGGAGAGAAGTTGGAGCTGTTTTTAATGTTCTATTGAATGTTATGTCACAATCCACCCCTCCCATCATAAATGATTGAGGTATTTATAGGGGTCGGGATTTGTGCTTTTTAGGGTTATTACCCTAGAATGACGTTTTCTGATTGGCGGCACAATCAGGCAAGGACACGTGTCCTTGGGGGGTGCCATTTTGCGGCTTTCTCGGGATTTGGGCCTCCTGATGTAAGGAGGCCCTTTTCTCTCTTTTTCAGGTGCTCTTAGTAAAGCTTTCATACGTGTCATCTTCCTATAGTGACACGTGTCGCCCTTTTATTGGGCCACGTGTCACTATGGGATTGGTCCACGTTTTGGGGTAATTTTTACCCAAAACATTTGCCCCTCAGAGGGGATGGCTCGTACTCTATGGGCCGCCTCCTCTGATTTTTCTACTCGTCCGGATATGTCCGAGTATTTGTAGAAGTTTTGAGCATTGCTTTGGTATGCGGACAGTA
This sequence comes from Chenopodium album, assembly GCF_948465745.1. Taxonomy (NCBI): domain Eukaryota; kingdom Viridiplantae; phylum Streptophyta; class Magnoliopsida; order Caryophyllales; family Amaranthaceae; genus Chenopodium; species Chenopodium album. The sequence goes on along the minus strand of NC_137850.1, from coordinate 8,280,080 downwards.
TCGTCCGTCTTATCTAGGGATTTCTCCATTATGCCGGACGCTTGGTCCAGTTCGCCTGTAATTCCTCTATTTGACACTTCTGGGTCTTGAGGTTAGTCGGACGCAGCAGGCCGATTTTGTTTTTAAGGAGGACACCTGTTGTCCGGGATTTTGGGACAACGGTTTTGGATTCTACTGACCTGGTCGTCTATTTTGACGCTTCGTCAGCCCGTTCGCCTTCCCTTCTATTTTAAAGTGACGGAATCAGTTTTTAACCATTTGAATTCTAGGTTAACTTTTTCAAAAAGTAACCGTTCGAATTCTTGGGCGGGAAAGACGGATTTACCGTTTTGCCCCAATAAATTTTGCCTATAAATATAGGATGTTTGACTTTATTTTGTTACTTTGGAATTTTGAGAATTTTAGAGAGAAGACAGAGCTTTTTAGAGAGAGAAAGTGTTTCTTCCCTAAATCTTCAAGAGCTCCGTCGTACGTTTGAGGTTTCCGGTCAGAGTCTTTGAATTTTCCGGTCAACCTTCGAGACTTTCCCAAGTTTTCTACACGGACGAAGGTAACCGCCTGCCCCTTTTTCTTCCTCTTTTACTTTGTTTTGTCTTTAATTTTTGTTTTTACATCTGGCTCAACACTTGGCTTCGTTCGTTTCTCCTCATGAGGCCGGGCGTTCGCTTGAGACTGAGGAGTATAGAGTTGGACGGGAACGAGTCATCTACCTCGTGGAATGGGTCAATTTATAGTGTGTACCAACACACATCCACCTATTCTTCTCTGTCCCTACAGTCGCAAACGGCTCGGACCATGCAAACGTACGACAAGTACACCACTAGAAATCCAGACGGTAGTCTGGTAAACCCAAGGGTCCCCTATGATCCGAGTAACACGGATGGGGAGACTGCTACAACCACAAAATCTAACACAAACACCGCCACAGTCAGTGGCAGCGAGTGCTCGACGGTCGAAGTGACCGCCTCATTCGAAGAGCGTCAAAGGAGGCAAGGTGTCTCCTCTGTTAGGGAAGCATCTAGGCACACTCCGGGCCTTCGCTTTCCCCAATTTTCTAACTCAGTCATAGATCCGGCCGAGTTGCAATCTATGAAAGAACCTCCATCTTCTTCTCAAGCAGACGTTAGGGCGTCCGCTCGAATTTCTGAACTACCCCCTTCACAAACTACCAAGTTGGCCAGGCCTAAGACCGGCATAGTGATTGCTGAACCGGCCGATCGGCCATCATGCAGCGCTCCTCCTCTTGGAAATCAGGCGGACTCCAAGAGGAAGGATCAGGGCAAAGGACCCTTAGTTCCGGAGAGAGTTTCTATCTCCGAAAGGCGGCCAGGGCTCTAAGACTAGGAGCTCGGCCGAGGCTGCTGAATTGGACACTGTGTTATCCTCGAAGTTTGGGGCCGCCCCCCACCCTGATGAAGGGGAAGCGGAAAATCAAGAGGCCAAGGAGGCATGTGAGGAGGCCAATGCGGACAATTTTAAAGATCTGTAAGCCTGTCCAATCAGGGACACGACCCTAGGCTTCCTCAATGATGGGCTGGAGGAGTTCAAGAGCTTCCTTAAGCTGGGAGAAAGATATGAGCTCAAGGCGCCAATGCGCTCTCATTTAGTGGCCACCTGGGAGGATGTAGCGGCCACGCCAGCAATCATTTAGCATGTACCGCGCTGCCCTTAAAGTGGGACTCCGCTTCCCTCTTCACCTGTTCGTCCAGGAGCTCCTGGACAAGTACAACATTGCCCTCTTCCAACTGATGCCGAACAGCTGGTTGAACATCTTCGGGTACTTGGTGACGCGCATCAGGCAGGGCTTTAAGCCGGACGTCCCAGTATTTTGCGAGATGTACTCCATGGTCCGCCTAGACTTGGGGACGGACGGCTGGTTCATATTGTGCACCACTAAGGACTATCTAGTGGTGATGGGCTGGCCATCCAAGTGGCGTGACTAGAAGAACTGTTTTTACCGCATTAAAACAAAGAACGTGGAGTTCAACTTGCGGATGAATAGGTTTAACGCTGCTCCTATCCAGCTTGGCTGAGGGCAGCACCGTCCGTACAAGCCACCCGTCCATCCTGACTACGCGTACCAAATCAACTACTTTGGAGTCAGGAGGGTAACTAGGGGCGACAAGTCGGTATTTATGTCGGCATGCAGCCTTTATCGAAATCTTCCCCGGGGTGGAGACTCGTACCTTAGCCATTTACAAGTAAATTGTGTCGAAACTTTTCTATCTTTTTTCCCTTTTCTTACGCAGACGAAGCACTAGCCATGTTGGACCTAGAGCAAAAGGGGGATGTGGACATGTCCGAGCTTCACTTCGCTCGGTACAAGGCTCGCTAATAGCTGTACAAGCAGACTAAGGAGGTATTGGCCATCTGTTTGCTTTTCTCTTTTTCTCTCTCTCTTTTTTTTTTGTTGTCGTGCTGAGTTGGTAAATTGGAAGAGGAGTCCTTCCTGCTTTAACACGGATGAACCTAATTTGGCCCTTCGTCCGACTTGAGACTCTAGAAGGGGCTTCTATTCTACTCATGCTCGGACGCTTTATTTTGGCTATACTTAACTTTAAACTGCTTTCTTTCAGTCGGCCTCTGCTTTAAAAGAAGGGAAGGCATCCAAATCCAGCAAGAGCACTACTTCTAAAGGGACGCATTCCATTCAGGCGGCCAAGACAAAGTCGCAGACTGCTCCAAAGCAGTCCTAAGGGGAGCCACCCCAGCTGTCACCTAGTGGGGACTCCAAGTCCATGGATCAGACTAATGAGTCGATCCACGAAGAGTACGTCCATGCGGACGATGGGGGTAAGTCGACCCTGGCCGACTGGCCCAGTCTCGACTCCGCATATCGAGTTAGTGAAAAAATCTGATTGGTAGACGTCTGCCTCTCAGTCGGCCGAGGATCAGCTCGGTCGCAAAGACGGAGGTGGGGACGAACCTGTACCTCCTGCTTTCAACCTTCCCACCCCACCATCTTTCTCGGATGATAAGGTTCATGACATAGGCGTTTATTTCTTTTATTTTACGAACTTATCTTGTTCAGTCTAACCTTTTTCTTGGTCGTGTACAGATATTGTCGAGGAGATGAACATGAAACTATTCGGCCAATCGCTTATAGGCGCAGACTGGAAGGCTATGAGGGAGGCCATGCATCGGGCCGTCCCTCAGGATCAGCGGGACAAGTTCCGCGGGATCAACGAGGGCTTCCTCGGCCCCATGGTCAACTGTACTGTCGAGATAGTTTTAATTTTCAGCTTTTGCGACTGCCTTTAATTTTTAGTTAGAAGATTTTTCACTTTTCATGCTTGCTAACTTTTACTCGTCCGAATGTAGCTCTTCCTTCGTCTCTGCGCCTTCCAAGAGTAGAAGGACAAGGAGAACGAGAAGATCAAGAAGGCATGGGCCCAAATTAGGAGGGCAGAGGACGCGAACACTAGCAACGTCGCCCTCCTAAAGCTTCATTATGAGACGACCCTCAAGGCCTTGTCCGAAAAGGCTGCTCGAAAAACGGAGGACATCGTCAAAATAGGGAAGGCCCTTGAGAGAGAGAAGATGGCAAGGCAGGCGTTCCAGGTGGAACAGGATGAGGCGGTCTCTAATGCCTCTAAGTGGAAGGAGGGCTTTGAGGCCTCCGAGAAACTTAAAGTTGAATTATCCTTATCCGAGGAGGCCCTCAAGTCCACCCAAGATGAGGTGGAACTCCTCAAGCTCTTAGTAGACGAGCTGAACTAGTCCGTAGCTGACTTGTCTAAGAAGCTGAAGGCCCCTTGGCTGCCTAGTGCAATAGAGATCGTCCAGATCGAGCAAAAGGCCGAGGAGAGACTCAAGAGTCATTTCTCTGAGGCCTTCCAGCTGATGAGCGAGGAAGGGATGGCTTCCTACCACGAGGAGCGCTTCACCAAGTGCCTTGAGTACTTTTCCCTCAAAGAGGAAGCCAAGAAGGCCGGACAACCTTCTCCAGAACTTTAAGTTACCTCATCTGAGTCTGAAGACGAGGAAGACGATGATGCTGAGGAAAATGAGGCTGAGCCAACTAGAGATGGGGAGGCGACCAAGGGGGAGCCAACAGATGCTTCGGCCAAGCCTGCTGGCGAAGGGGAGGCAGCCAAGGGGGAGCCCACCTATGCTACGGCCGAGAAGGAGTCGGCCTTGGAGGAGCCTGTCAAAGGTGATAAGCCGGCTGAGTAAAGAGCTTAGGTCCTCCAGCAGCAAATTTTTAAAGCTTTTAGTACTTAGATTTTTCTTGCTTTCATTTCATTTCTTTGAACAATTTCGAATTCGGCTGCTTGTTTGAGCAGTCTTGTATAAATTTGATTTTCACCGCCTTATTTTGAGCAGCTTGGTTTTAATTAATGCAACTTTTGCTTCTCTATACTTAGCATTTTTAGCAATTTTTATGCTTTATATATGCCTGTACGTGCGAGTACTGGGGGTATGCCCCTTTGTTCGGCATTCACGTAGTCCATATTCTACGTGGTTTGATTAACATAGTAGGTTTTATACCTCAAAGGGTATGACGACTATTAAGTTAATCAAATCATAATAATGATTGCCCTTGGACTAGGTGAATGCCGAATCAACATCGTATATGGACGCTTTATTGGCTTTGTTTGACTTGTCCTTTGATACTATCCTCGGACGCAACTCAAGAAATTTCAAGTAATATCTCAACTTAGAAATTTCTAAATATTGGTTAGGCTTGTACGCCTAGGCATGCCCTTGTCCCCATTTAGGTGAAAATACCTTGGGCAATTTTTGTGGCTTCCTAATGCTCAGTCGTCCTACCATGTTGAGGTCGGATAGGGTGGTTGACTTTACAGTCATTGTGGCTGAGTTGTGTAGCTAAGGGATGCCCTTACTATACACCTACTCGCCCGCTCTGTAACACCTTCTTAAAGGCCGAGCTACTATGTTGCAAACAACAACATTATTACTTTTATTCGACATTTCTGCTTAGAATCGTAAATAAATGGAAAAAATTTAGATAACAATGTTCTACTTTTTATTAATTTTGTTAAAATTACATTGTTGGGGGGCCGTACGGCTTTAATTACAAGGCTCATTCATCTAGACCTAGTTGTATATACAACATTTTAGCTAAGTACTAGATTTAAACATAATACTTTTTATGATGTAAAGCAATGAGTGATGCCCTGGTCACTTAGCCAATTTTTGACTTGGCGTGTTTCAAATTGGGGTCCGTTGTCGAACACCATTGACTGTGGCACACCATATCGAGTGATAATATTTTTCCAGATAAAGGCGGACATATCCGTCCATTTGATTCCTCGGATGACCTCAGCTTCAACCCATTTGGTGAAGTAGTCTACTGCTACTAACACATACCGCCTATGCCCGGACGCAAGAGTATATGGCCCCAAGATGTCCATTCCCCCATTTTGCAAAGGGGAGCGGACTACTTATGGGCGACAAGCTATTTGCAGGTCGGTGAATAAGGGTGGCAAACCTCTAGCACTTGTCACATTTTTTCACCATTTTCATGGCGTCCGAATTCATGCTCGGCCAGTAATACCCGAGGTGGGTAACTTTTTCTACTAAGGCTCGTCCGCCTATGTACGACCCACATTGCCCTTGATGGAGGTCGTCCAACACATCATGCCCCTCTCTGGGGTGATGCACTTCAAATATGGCTTAACAAACGTTTTTTTGAATAATTCCCCATTCTTCATTGCGAACCAGGATGTTCATCATCCAGCTCTCTTTGGGATCGTCCGAGAGTGTCCATCCCTCATATAGGAGACCACCCCATCCATCCAAGTGAAGCTTCTGTCTATGATCTGCACTGGCTCGGCATCAATACTCCTCCTCTTATACTTCCCAAAACATTGATCATGGAGTATCACATGATGTCGAGGATGCTAACTTGGAGAGCGCATCCACTTGATGATTTTCCGAACGAGGAACTTGTTGTAGGGTGAGATGCTCTAGACCATCGGCCTCATCTTTCACCATCTAAAGATATTTCATCATTGCCGGCTCCCTGGCCTCATAGTCACCATTAACCTGGCTAACTATTAGTTGAGAATCTGAACTAGCATCAATCTTTGTTGCCCCGGTCGCCTTACACATTCTAAGGCCGGCCAGAAGGGCTTCATACTCGACCTCATTGTTAGAGGCTTGAAACTGAAATCTCATCGCATATTAAAACTTATCTCCCTCAAGAGACTGACAAATGATACCAGCACCACACCCGGTTGTTGTAGCACTTCCATCCACAAAAACCTTCCAAATTTGATCCCCTGCCGGCTGTAAGTCCGGCCGTGTCATTTCAGCTAGAAAATAAGCAAAGGCCTTCCCCTTAATTCTTTCCTGGGCTCAAACGTTATATCAAAACCTCTCAACTCCAAGGCCCATTTAAGCATTCGGCCACTGGCTTCCAATGTTGTGAACGGCTTTTTCAGCTGTTAGTCCGTGTAGATCACTATTGAATGAGCAAGGAAGTATGGCCTTAGCTTTTTTGATGCCATGAACAATGCCAGCCCAAATTTTTCAATGGGTGGGTACCTCATCTCAGCATTTTGTAGGACATGACTTATGAAATACACAAGGATCTGATGGCCGTCCCTTTCAATAAGGAGGACAGCGGGCTTAAAGAGTGATCTGAAATGGCAAGATACATGTATAGCTTCTCATCTTTGAGCGGAATGACGAGTTGAGGAAGTGTATGCAGATTCTTTTCAATTATACACTCCTTGATTGTTTGAAAAAAAATATTTGAACTTATCCCTTGACCTTGACAAAAATCGGCCGAGTGTAGCTAGGCAGCCGGTCAATCTTTTTACCTCTTTGATAGTTCTCGGCGACTTCATGTCCAGGACCGTTTAAATTTTTTCAAGGTTGGCCTCAATGCCGCGCTGATCAATTAGAAATCCGAGAAATTTGCCGGACTCAACACCAAGGACACACTTCTTTGGATTTAACATCATCTTATGCTGCCTGAGTTTGGTGAATGTTTCTTGAAGGTCATTCAGATGGTCGGCCGGATGCTTTGATTTGACAATCATGTCATCAATGAGAGCTTCCATGCTTCGGCCAATCTGATCTTTAAAGATAGCGTTAACAAGTCTCACAAATGTAGCAGGGGCATTCTTAAGGCCGAACGACATGACTTTGTAGTAGTACAGATCCTGCTCGGTCACAAATGCGGTTTTCTCTTGATCTTCTTCCCACAAGGGGATCTGGTGGAATCTGGAGTATGTGTCTATAAAGCTCATTAGGGCATGTTCGGCCGTTGAATCGACCAGCCGGTCAATTTTAGGCAAGGGAAAGCTATCTTTGGGACACGCCTTGTTGAGGTCGGTGTAGTCCACCCCATTCCCCATGTTCCAATCGGCATCTTCACCAAAACTACATTTCCTACCCAATTAGGGTAGTAACATTGCCGAATGAAACCAGCGTCTGTAGACACCTGATTGTGTCTCCCCAAAAACCAAACCCAGTGATGAATATCTTTCACGTCATTGATTATCGAACAAGGTGAAATGTGAAAGGTCTTGTGATGCGGTTGTTTTAATGAAAAATACTTCTTTTTGTTTTCGAAAATATTTCTTTCCGTACTCTATTTATGGAAAATGTCTAGTCCATTTTAGCTTGGTCCATGATAAGGGTCCAATAATAGTGTACTTGGATTGGGCTTGAAAGGAGCTTAAAAACGATATATTATAAGCCCAATTCCGATGAATAATGAGGAAGTTATGGCCAAAATACTAAATTGGGCTTGAAATGAGTTTTATATACGGCCCAATGATCAAGTGGAGGGCCCATTAATTATCATTCCTAAAATCATTGGGATTGATTTTAATCTTCTAGAATAATCTAGAAGGTTATTTGAGTTCTAGTGGGATTAGGATTAATAGTTATATTTTTTTAAAAAAAAAATTAAAGAATTTTATTTGGAATAAAATAAGTGTTTTAAAAGATTAAATGATAAGTACGGATGTTAATTAGTCTAATTTAATTAGATTAAGGACTCTGTACAGTTTTAAATAAACGCGTTCACCATCGCGAAACGACAGCTCCATCGTGCCACGATGAAGCCAGCGCGCCGCGATGGAAGTAGTTTTACTCCGAGTCGAATTCGATCTTTTTCTGATCGTTTCAGAACTTTTTTCTCTATAAATTGGGTCTTTATTCCCCGTTTTCAATCATCAACAATCATCTAATTCTCTTCTCTCTCTTAAGCAATAGCTTGTTCTTTCTCCCTCTTTCTAGCCTAGCCTTTTAATAAACATGATACCGCATTCGCGAGTTTTAAACACACCTAACCAAGCTTGAAGTTGCCTTGCCCTAGACGTGAAAGGTTGATAATTTCTGAGGGTTTGATCCCAAATCCCTATTTCAATTATTTTGTTTTATTTAATATTTTCCTTGAATTTACTAACGTGTGTATTAGTTTACTTCCTTCATGTAGAAAGCATGCTTAGATTATTTTAATTCCCAGTATCATGTTAGGATGTCTTTATGATTCCTAGTATCATGTTTAGGGTATTAACTAATATTTCTAATATCATGTATGTTTCTAGTATCATGTTTAGGTTGCTTCCTATTTCTTCTATCATAATTGTTTTGGGTGTTTTTGTCCCTCGGGAGAGTTACAGCTCGAAGACTGGTCCGGTGTGGCCTGTACCTGCAAGACAAACGGAGACACCAGTTGGTAGGTGCTTCGCCTCCGACGATCAAGTTAGTAACTTGAAAGGAGATAAAAAGGTGCGGAAATTTAGGTGGGGATCTGCTCGGGTTCTAAGCTCAGTTGTCTCTATCAAAGGGACAATTTGTAATAAATGGTAGAACGTGCCCTCCAAAAGAGGGGAATTTCCCTATTTATAGGATCCTTGGGAATTGTGCCCCTGATTAGGTCACAAAACCCTAATCAGTGGTGGGCTGCGCCGTTTTACGGCTTTCTCGGGATTTGGACCTGAAGGCCGTCATCCTCCAAATATCAAGGATGACACGTGTCAAGAAGGGATAGGTCCACTTTGGACCACCCTGGGGCTGACACGTGTCACCCTCTGGTTGGTCCACATGGCGGGGTAAAATTACCCTAAACATTTGCCCCTCACAGATGTGACGTGGCACGCCACGTGGCATCTGTGACACGCGTCACTCTCTGATTGGTGGTAATTTTACCTCCAAAATTTTACTGTTCACCATCTGAGTAAATTACAGGAATACCCCTTAATTTACCCTCCTTATATAGCCGTTTACCCTCATTATTTTTGTACGTTTCACAAAAATTTTCAGAGAGAAATTTGAGAGAATCTTGAAAGAGAGAGCACAAGAATTCCGTCTCTGACACTCTCTGCTCTTTTTCATTTTACCGCTTGTACATATTTCTTGCAATAAATGGATTCATCACCAACATACACGGCACAACCTAGGTTAGAATCCAGCCGTTCACCAGGAACGGCTGACTCTAGGACTGGTAGTGCCGTCTCAGGGTGTTGGGACCACCCTCATGCTTGGATTCCGACCATTTGCGCGTCTGTGCAGGATACAATGGCTCGGACTATGCAGACGACACATGATCCGAATAATAGGAGCGAAGGCTCAGGCGGCCAAACGCCTGAGGGAGAGACGTCTGGCTCAGAACACCAGATGGTTCTGGAGAGATGCCCTCCGCGTGGCCCCCCAACTCCTCCTGACTCGTTTTTTGACGAGTGCGACCAAGGCGGTGAGGAGGCCGCCTCAGCTTCTGTCTCCCAATCTGGGGAGGAGACGGGGAGCGGATTTACCGTCTCCTCTTCTAAGAGCAGTGATGATCTTCCCCCGCTTGAGGATAGCGAGGAAGAAGAGAGGAAGAAGTGGAATGAGAAGGACGATCCCTACAAGATCCACGTCTCCAATAAAGACAGGGACCTCATGGAAAGAGGCCATGAATTTTTTTTGAAAATGCACCCGTTAGGAGACGGGTACAAAATAAGGGTGTCTCCTGCAGACGGCACCATTTCTTGGGAAGACACTGAACGAAACGCCAACGACTACTTCGGCTATTACGAGGCGGCGTTCAAGGCTGGTCTGCGCTTCCCCCTTCACCAGGTGGTGAAGGCAATCTTGAGAGGCTACGGCCTCGAAGTCTGGCAACTTACCCCCAATTCTTGGGCAAACATTCTAGGGTATGTTGCCGCCTGTGAGTTCCAAGGAATTCACCCCGGCTGGGAAGCTTTTGCTAAGATGCACTATCTTAGCCGCAGCCCAGGCGGGTATAGAGCGTGGTATACTTTGACCACGTTTCCTCAATATATGATGACCTTGGATAAGGTCTCCAAATTTGATGGCTGGAAGCACAGGTTCTACCTGCTGACGGCCCCAACCAGGCGGGAGAATTGCGAGCTCCGCCAATACAATAAAAGCCCGACCTTCTGGGTCGGAAATGCTGTTTGCCCCGGATCCCGGATAAGGACTTCGATAAAATAATTGAGGCTGACTTCTTCACCCTCACAGACGCCACACTATCAACCGGGGAGACAATAAAAAGTCCCCAGAAACTGGATACCTAAGAGCGCCTGGCTCAGGGACGAATGCTTCCTAGCCGCCTGCGGGCTAGGGCACATGTTCACCAGACGTATGCGCCTGAATCAATACCCGTCTGTAGTACTTTTGTATCGGAATCGTTTTTAATGATGTACTAACCAATTCCTTTTTTTTTTTGCAGAAGCGTTGAACATGTTGCCAGACGAGAAGACTCCCAGGCGGTCCTCTGCTCAAATCCGCAGAGACCTGGCCGAGGCTCAGGCGAGGGAACTCAGGGCCAAGGTAAACGTCTGACTCTTTTCTTGAGTTTGCTTTCAAAGTTTGCTTTCTTCGACTGCTAACATTAACTTGTTTATTTTCTTAGGGGGGAGAGGTGGATAAGACGTTTGAGAAAAAACTCAAACGGGCAAGGGAGGAGACCACCGCCTCTAACCCCAGCAAGTCCTCAAAAAAGGCAGCCTCCACCGCAACTCCCAACGCCCCAGGCGGGAAGAGTTAGATGCGGATAGGGGGAAGAACGGAGAAGGTGAGTGGCTCCCTAGGCCTCGACCTGGCCAACCCCCTATCTGCAACCAGGGGTTCACCGCACCTGCCAGCGGCTCTCGTCTAGCCGGCTTTGCAGGTAAGAACCCTTTTGAATCCCCGCCTGAGCTGGGGTGGCCGTTGCGAGTGAAATCACACTCCCAGCAGACGTCATCCTCAGACGATCGGAACCAGATTGGTGCTGCTTTAGTTTCACACTCTGACGCTGATTGTGGTGCAGATCAATCACCTCGCTGGCCAGACGTCCAGAAGCACGCCAAGGCCATGCTGGAGGCTGTGAGCAAGCGGGATAAGGATGCTATCCCGGGGATTGAGACGTTCAATCTTGAACGTATCTTGTCCCTCCTGGCTGAGGTAAGACACTTGAATAATTTTGAATCATTTTTTCTCCAAGTTTTTCTCCGCCTGCAGTGCTAACCCTGTTTGCTTTTGCAGGCTCTTCTGCGGGTAGACGGGCTCAAGCGTCCTTACACCCGCAAGCGGGATGAGGTAAGACGGGCCAAGCAGTCCGCCTCAGACGCCAATAATGTTGCTTTATACTCGTGTATCATTGACGATCTTGAAACTAAAACAACCAAAATGACACAGGCGGCCAAGATCCAAGAGCTGGAGGCGGACTTGCGGGCGGCCAAGCAGAAGGTGGCGGATGTAGAGACGGCCCAGAAACAGGCGGAGGAGGACCTCCCCAAGCTCAGGGAGGACCTCCAAAAGGCTCAGGAGGACCTTGAGAAGCTTCAGGGTGTCTCGAAAGAGAACACTAATCTGAAGGGAAAGGTTGCCAAGCTGGAGAAGGAGGCGGCCAAAGCTCAGGATAACTTCCGAGCGACTCTGCAGGCGGATCAAAACCGCCTGGTAGCTGAGATGGCCGCCGACAGCGAGGCCATGATGAAGATCGCCTGGGCTGCCTTGTATCCAAACAAGGATTATGGCGTCTGGGCTCTGGCTTACAAATATGATGAAGAGGTGATATACCTGAGAGAGAAGGGTGAGCTAGAGTCTGAGTCTTTCCTCGCTTGGGCCAACATTGAGCACCCCGAGCCTGAAGCCCCCGAGACTGAAGTAGAAGGGGAGAAGGGCCAGGAGGGACCGTCTGCGGGGCAATGAATTCAGTGGCTGTGTGCCAATTTCTTTTTTTTTTTTGTTTGCGGCAGTATGCCACCAAACTTGCTTTTCCAGCCTGTGTGCCGAGTATATTTGTATCTTTACCGGCTGTAGGGCCGTGTTGTCAAACAATTTCCTTTACCCGGACGGGGTCCGGTTAACATTTAATCCATCACAGCTGTTTGGCTGGGTGGAATTCAATGAATGCACCGACTGAGTCGGTTTTTATTACTTTGCGCTTGTGTTTGCACTTCAATTTCATTTCAATTTTTTGCATTTTCAATATTTGCCTAACTTATCAAAAGCATGCGGCGATCTCTGCCTAACTTATCAAAAGTATACGGCTGTCCTTGCCCCTGGACGGCTGTGTGGTTGGTTTCAAGTGGAGTTGGTTGATTGACTTGGGAACGTCTGATGCTGCATAGAGCATGATACGTTTGTAAGTCAATCAATCACAGTAGTGATTGCCCCAAACCAAGTGCACAGCCGTACATTAACAGGCGTTCCAGTCACTATCTAGACGGTGTTGACCGTCTAGGTAGAGATTGTATAGCCATTGCACAATTCTTTTGCCCCAAACGAGGATGTATGCAATTTAAAACGAAAAAATGCCAAGTAAGAACTTCAGTCGGTCGCCGACTGATGTCATTGGATATCCGGGTTCCGAAACTTGGTCGTTCCTTAGACTGTTCAGGTCAGACGACTATGGATGGCTGATTCAGCCGTCCAATCGTGGCCGCCTGCATTGGTACGTAGAGTAAGCAGGTTGGCTTCTCTCTGCGACGATTGCACCCAGAGGGGTGTCGCCGGACGCCTTTGTCCATGTTGGGATAGGCGAATTTATGGAAAAGCAGCCATCCGGCCATTGGCCTTCTGGTATTGTTTGAGACCGGCTGTATAGCCACTAAGCGGTTTTGTGCTTAACTTAATTATCTGGCCATTGGCCTCTCGTCAATCAGATGTTAATTCAATTTTCAAGTGACAAACTCAGAGAAATAAACAAGTGAAAACAAAAAGCAATTTCTCATTAATTACTTCTTGTTTACAAACATTACGAATCTCAGAAGTAGTACTTTTTCAAATTTTCTACATTCCAAGTTCTAGGCAGGCGCCTGTCGTCTGGAGTTTCCAGGCGGTAGGTGCCGTCTCTTACTTCTTCATAAATCCGGTAGGGGCCTTCCCAATTTGGACTTAGCTTTCCAAGCTCATTGGCCCTACCGGTTGCCTCCATTTTCCGTAACACTAGGTCGTCCACTTTTAAAGGACGCCTGTGTACTTTCTTGTTGTAGGCTCTTGTCATTCTCAGACGGTAAATCTCATGAAGCAAGGCGGCATTGCCCCTGCGTTCTGGAAGTGAGTCCAATGCCAGGCGCATTGCCTCCCAGTTTGCCTCTTCATCATAAAGCATGACTCTAAGAGTCGGCTCATAGTGTTCAATGGGCAAGACGGCTTCAGCATCGTAAACTATGAGAAATGGGGTTTCACCGGTTTCCCCCTTTGCTGTTGTCCGGATGGCCCATAGGACATGGATTAATTCCTCAGCCCATAAGCTACCGGCTCTTTCAATTTTCTTCTTAATGCCGTCTGAGATCAGTTTGTTGAAGGCTTCAACCTGGCCGTTTGCTTGGGGACGGCCGAATGATGCAAAACAACTTGAGATCCCTTGATCTCCCAACCAAGTTTTTAGCTGAGGCGTCTCAAACTGAGGACCATTATCAAACACCACGGACATAGGAACCCCATACCGGGTGATGACATTCTTCCAGATGAAAGAGATGACGTCTGATGTCTTGATATTCTTTACCGCCTCAGCCTCTACCCACTTGGTAAAGTAATCCACAGACACCAAGATGTAACGCTTTCCGCCTAGTGTAGGCGTGTAAGGACCTAAGATGTCCATGCCCCATTTTGCAAACGGGATTGGGCTGTGGATGGCCGTCAGATCAGTAGCCGGACGGTGAATAAGTTTGCCAAATTTCTGGCACTTGTCACATTCCTTCACCAACTCCTTGGCGTCTGCCTCCAGAGTGGGCCAAAAGTAATGTCGTCTGAATCTGACGGCTAGGGATCTGCCGCCTATGTGGGAGGCGTAGAATCCTGAGTGCAAGTCTTCAAGAACTTCTTTCCCCTTTTCTGGGGTTACACACTTCAAAAGAGGCTTAAGAAACCCCGCCTTGAAGAGTTCTCCATTTCTCAACTCGAAGCTTGCCGCTCGCTTTTTCAGTACGGCTGCCTCCTGTGGCGAATCAGGAAGTGTACCGTCTGAGAGGTATGCCCGGATGCCATCCCTATAGGTAGAGCTTCGGTCCAGGACTCCAATGGGATCTTCATAGATGCTTCTTTTTTCAAGAACTTCCCAAAAGACTGACCGAGGCGTATCATGGCGGGCGCAAGATGCAAGTTTTGACAGTGCATCCGCTTGGTTGTTATCAGACTTGGGTACTTGATTCAAATGAAACTCCTCAAGAGACCCAGCCTCCTCTTTGACCGCCTAAAGATATTTTATCATAGCCGGGTGTGTTGCCTCAAATTTTCCCTCATACTGGCTAACGACCAACTGTGAATCAGAGTAGGCGTCAATTTTTGTTGCCCCTGCCGCCTTACACATGCGGATTCCGGCTAGCAGGGCTCCATATTCCGCCTCATTTTTTGAGGCCTGAAACTTGAACCGTAGTGCATATTCATATATGTCCCCCTCAGGGGACTCGTAGATTACGCCTGCACCACAGCCGTTCTTTGTAGAGCTCCCGTCTACATACACTTTCTAAACCTGATCAAGATTATCCGGAGCCACCGGACGGGTCATTTCAACAATGAAAACAGCAAACGCCTGACCTTTCACTGCCTTCCTTGGTTCGTAAGTGATTTCAAGACTTTGCATTTCAATAGCCCATTTCAACATTCTGTCGGCTGACTCCAAAGTAGACATTGGCCGCTTGAGTGGCTGGTCGGTGTAAATCACCACCGGATGAGCCAGAAAGTAAGGCTTCAATTTTTTGAATGCCATGTACAAAGCAAGGCCAAATTTTTCAACCATGGGGTACCGGAGTTCAGCATTTTTTAGAACATGGCTAATGAAGTAAACCGGGAGCTGAACGCCGTCTCGCTCAGCAAGGAGAACGGCACTGAGAGCATGATCTGAGACGGCCAAATACATGTACAACGTCTCCCTAGGCAGAGGACTGACCAGCCTAGGCAGAGAATGCAAGTGCTCTTTTAGATTCTGAAATGCCGTCTCAGCATCGTCTCCCCATTCAAACCTGGTCTTCTTCCTGATTGCTTGGAAGAAGTAAAGGCATTTGTCGCCTGACCGGCTGAGGAACCTTCCCAAGGCGGCTAGGCAACTAGTTAGTCTCTGAACTTCCTTGACAGAACGGGGTGACTTCATGTCAATTACCGTCTGTATCTTTTCGGGGTTAGCCTCTATCCCCCTCTAATCAATCAGGAATCCGAGAAACTTCCCAGACTCAACACCAAAGACACATTTCTTGGGGTTTAACATGACCTTATGCCACCTGAGGGTGGTGAACGTTTCTCGGAGATCGGCCAGATGATCCATCTGTTGCTTGGATTTGACTATCATGTCATCGATGTACGCCTCCACATTCCTCCCAATTTGATTAATGAAGACCGTATTAATCATCCGTTGGAAGGTGGCAGGCGCATTCTTCAAGCCAAACGGCATCACAGTATAGCAGAATAACCCCAAATCAGTGACGAAGGCCGTCTTCTCTTGATCTTTCTTCTAGAGGGGTATCTGATGGAAGCCAGAGTAGGCATCCATGAAGCTCATCAAGGCGTGACCGGTTGTTGAATCGACCAGACTGTCGATCTTTGGAAGCGGGTAACTGTCCTTTGGACACGCCTTGTTGAGGACTGTGTAATCAACACACATGCGCCAGGTCCAATTCGGTTTCTTAACAAAGACCACATTGGCCACCCAGTCGGGGAAATTACAAGGCCGAATGAACCTGGCATCTAGCAGTTTTTTGACTTCAGCAGCTGCCGCCTGACTTCTTTCCTCGCCATGGTTTCTTTTCTTTTACCGGATGGGCTTCTTTTTAGGATCCACGGCGAGTT
Organism: Chenopodium album; assembly: GCF_948465745.1. NCBI lineage: Eukaryota > Viridiplantae > Streptophyta > Magnoliopsida > Caryophyllales > Amaranthaceae > Chenopodium > Chenopodium album. The sequence goes on along the minus strand of NC_137850.1, from coordinate 8,263,877 downwards.
TGTGGACAGCGAGATCCGGGCTGACGCCTGGCATCTCTTCCACTTCAAAGGCAAAGATGTCTTTGAATTCTTTCAGCACAAGGTGCAAGCTTGCACCTAGAGTAGCATAAGCAACCGTACCGACCTTCACAGTACGCTCTGGACGGCTGTCGTCCAGAACGAGATCAATGTTTTCACTAGCCGGTTGGGGACGGAGCTCGTCTGATCGTTCCCCGGTCAGTGATTGCTATTTTTTCTCTTTCTTCACCTCCACCAGCAGAGGCGCTTTTCTTTTCTTACCAACGGCTGGTGGGGCAAGATTGGCATCCTTGACATCGTCAAGGTCTATTGGTTCCTTCTCTTAGCCGTCTGAGGCCACAGTGTCTTTAACGGCTGAGAGGTAGCACTCCCGAGCCGTCTTCTGATCCCCGTTCAGGGAACCAACAGAGCCATCATCCCGCTCATACTTGATGAGCATGAGAGACGGGATGATTACCGCCTTGGCTTCGTTGAGGGTTGGCCTACCAAGGATGATATTGTAGGCGGTCAACTCCTCAACGACCAAGAATCTGACGACAATATGTCGTCTTTGGCCTTTTTCTCCCAGCCGGATGGGCAAGTGAATTCTTTCGGCTGGGTAGACCATCCCACCCCCAAAACCAACCAAGGGGTGGGTGACCGGATGCATGCAGCTGATATTGTATTTCAGCTTCTACAGGCACCGGAGGCTGATAAAGTCCGACGAGCTGCCGGTGTCAATAAGGATCCGTCCAACCAGCTGGTTGGCAGCCTTAGATTCAATGACAACCGGGTCGTCATGCGGACGGCGGACGCTGCCCCTGTCCTTCTCAGTTATGAGGACGTCTGGGAAGGTGGAACTGGCAGACGCCTGCTCATCATCATCATCCTTGTCCATCTTTCGAAGATGGCTCTTGGTGCCCTGGATGGTAGGGCCACCACATGAAAATCCGCCTGCTATAGTGTAGACTGGATCCTTGTTGGTATCCGAGCTACTAGTAGGCTGATGGGTAGTCTTGGGGGACTGACCCTTGTTTTTCTTCTTTGCCCCAGCTGGGGACTTAGAAATGTAGGACTTTAGAAGCCCTTTGTCAGCCAGACGGTCCAATGTCCGCTGTAGACTGAAGCAGTCGTTGGTGTCATGGCCAACCTCCTCATGGAACTGGCAAAATTTATTTTTGTTCCGCGACTGGACGGAACTCTTCATTGGATTCGGCTTCTCAATTGACAGTCGGTCCTTTACCTCCATGAGGATGGAGTTGCAGTCTTTGTTAAACTCGTACTTGGGGACGTACGGTTTAAACTCTCTCTTTTTCTTCTGGGACGGCTGGTCAGAATCACTAACCGCCCAGACTTCTTTTCTCTTTTTGCTCTCTTCTTTTTTGTTGGCCGGCTGAGCAGACCGGCTTTCTTTTTGTTTATCAGACTTCTTTGAGTCTGACTGACTACTAGGCGTGTAGAGGTCGGTAGCTTGAATATAGCTCTCCGCCTCCCTCAGGGCCGCCTGTAGCGTAAATGCCCCCTTTGTGACAAGGTCGAACTTAAAAGCCGACCCGTCTCTCAGACCCTTGAAAAAGTCTGTAAAAGCTACCTCGTCAGACAGTCCCTGGATCTGAATTCTGACCAGGTTGAACCGCCTGACATATGAGCGTAGCCCTTCCTTCTCACCCTGCTTAACGGTGCTCAAATCAAGGCTCGTTTTCTTAGCAGGGATGTTCATTGAGAAGTTGGTGGCAAACAAGAAGGCTAGCTTCTTGAAGCAATCAATTGAGCCGGCTGGCAAGTTGCCAAACCACTGTTGGGCAATGCCCTTCAGTGTAGCCGGGAAACATCGACACCAGGTGGCATCGTCCTAACCCTGTAAGCACATGAGGTTGGTGTATGCCATCAGGTGGTCTTCTGGGTTGGTGGTACCATCATAGGAGCCCACCAACACATTCTAAACCTTGGACGGCTGAGCCGCCTCGGTTATATTCTTGGCAAACGCAGAGGGTTGTTCACAAAGCTTGAGCAGCCGGAGCTGCCAGTCCAAAGGCTGGACGGGGGTGTATGCCGCCAGTCCTCCAAAAGGAGGAGGCTGCATGAACTGTACGCCATATTGCCCATACTGCGCCTGAGGCGCATATGGGATAGACCCAATCATCAGCTGAGGTTCGGTATTGACGGTTTTGCCGCCTATCCGACTCTCAAGTAAGGACTGTGAGTTCCTTACAGAAGTTTCTTTGAAGCTGTCTGGAAAGCTCGAAGTAGAGGCTGACTCAGACAGCTGCTGGTTTCTCCTCCGCTCGATGATGTGTCGAGCGTCGGAGGCTGTTTTCTTGCTGGTCCCCGGCTGTTTATGCCGAGGCTGCCTCTGAGGACCAGTAGGCAGTAGAATTTTTTACCAGTCAAGTCTGGAGGCAATCCTCTCCTTCTCCCTTTCTTTGTCTTTGGGATGGGGAGTTGGACGCCTTTCCCTGACGGGCTTTTTCTTCCCAGGAGTGGGAGACTTCTTAGCCGGCGGACTCTTGCTAGAGCCTGCCTTGTTTTTGTTGATCATGGCCTTGATTTCACCTTTGAAAGAGGTCATGAATTTCATGAGCTCATCCCGAGTGACTGGGGCTTGACCTTTGGCCTTCTGGGTTTCCCCTTCTGGCTTTCCAGAGGGGCGCCTGCTTGGGCCCACCTGATCAAGATTGCGCTCCAATTTATCTTTGGAACGCTTGTACTTAGACACGAAGGACCCATCCTTTGTGGTATAGGTCTCCACGTCATCATCATCTTCATCATCAGCTTCATCCTCAGTGACGACCTCAGGCGGAAGCCGAGGGAACGACTGAGGAATTCCAGAACCTCCCGGCTGAGGTGCCGGTTGAGGGTTTTCTTGGTTCTTCGGTTGTATAACCGGTTGTAAGTTTGTAAGATCAGGAATGGGTACAGACTCTCCAACCATCTTTGAGGTACTCTCCCCACAGACGGTGCAAAATGTTTTTGGTGTTTTTGTCCCTCGGGAGAGTTACAGCTCGAAGACTGGTCCGGTGCGGCCTGTACCTGCAAGACAAACGGAGACACCAGTTGGTAGGTGCTCCACCTCCGACGATCAAGTTAGTAACTTAAAAGGAGAGAAAAAGGTGCGGAAATTTAGGTGGGGATCTGCTCGGGTTCTTAGCTCAGTTGTCTCTATCAAAGGGACAGTTTGTAATAAATGGTAGAACGTGCCCTCCAAAAGAGGGGAATCTCCCTATTTATAGGGTCCTTGGGAATTGTGCCCCTGATTAGGTCACAGAACCCTAATCAGTGGTGGGCTACGCCGTTTTACGGCTTTCTCCGGATTTGGGCCTGAAGGCCGTCATCCTCCAAATATCTGGGATGACACGTGTCAAGCAGGGATAGGTCCACTTTGGACCACCCTGGTGCTGACACGTGTCACCCTCTGGTTGGTCCACATGGCGGGGTAAAATTACCCTAAACAATAATAGTATCATGTTAGGGCTAAAGCCTTGATCTTTATTGTTTAGTGACATGCTAGGATTTGTTATTAATCATGTAGGTATCATGCCTAGGATCTTGCTAATATTATTATGCTTTCATGAGATTGAGAATATTATGATGATGATGATTTGTTGTCAATATTGTTATGTTGCTTGATATATTATTGCTTGATCACGCCCTCTCTAGCAGGTTTAAAGGGAATTTGTACTTGAAATCACGCTTAATAAGATAATTAATAATTTTATTTAGGCTAATATGATTTTAATTCAAGTGATCGCCAATAATAGTTTTGTTTGTGCATTAATATTCAACCAATATAGATTAAAAAGGTTTAGGATTAATATATTGATTGTATGTTAGTCAGAAAGCGCACATGAATATGAGAAGAATAAAATAGAGGCCTATTTAGGGCAAGTTCAATCTCTTTTAGGTTGGATTTGTACTTTCATCCCCGAATATCCAGTCATAGTTCCAGACCACTATGGAGTTAGCGATCTCATGGATCGTGACGGGGTGTAACCTTCATCCTGTGAACGGTTTACAAGTTACTAAAATTTGTTGGCGACTATTTTGCTCTAGCTTCCTTCCCTTTGGACGCCACCATTCTTAAGTGTATGATCACAGTGGGGCTCAAGTGTGGGTTGCTTGAAATATTCCCTACAGTTTTTGGTGACTCCACTAGGGAGGATTTCTATTTAAATTCCTAAAATTTATTTTGGCAACAATTTAGAATGAGTGGATGAGACTCGAAACGTTCTAAGTATTCATGTGCGTAATTTTAATTGACATTATTTGCATGAGCATAAAAAGTTCCGCTTTGGATAGACCATTCGTAATGCGTCAGAAACATAGGCGTTTTACACGTAGTAAATTTGGGAAATATCTTTCACAATTAGAATTGAAAAAACGCTGCGAAAACTTGAAAATTCTAAGAACACAGAGAGCTGCTGAGGCGTGCAGGAACTGACGCTGAGAAAATAGTGCCTATCGCAGTGCGATGGCTCTGTTGGGACGTGATAGAAATATTGCGGCGCGACAGCGCTATCGTCTCGCGATGGTCCCTGTTGTGTCGCGCCAAGGTCTTCCAATACCATGCCAGAAATCTGCCTTCTTGCGTTGACCGGTTCTAGTACTGTTTGCTCGGTTTTACTTCCTGATTGAGTTTTTCTCACTTTTCTAAACCCATATGTATTCGACATATGGCCATAACCCTTTGGGAATTCACGCTCCATCCCACAATCGAACACTCATTGCAACGAAGGGTACATCCGAGTTTGTGAATTCTCCAAACCATGGAAACAAGTTTAACTTGTGGGGTCCCATCCATACTCGCCAACCCTTCCAAAGGTAAGGCTTCCGCGCGATGCATTCGGACTAATAACTATGGACCCTCTTCGACTAACCATAATCCTTGAACTTTAGAGAACTAGATCCATGGTTAGGTTTCAAACTCATTGCATCATATTGTGACTATTTGACTATTTGTGCATTATTTACTTTTGCATATTTATATGTGATTAAACTAACTATTTGGTTTGACTTGAGATTATAAATACGCATAAACAAACTAACCAATAACTAAAGGACTTTTCTTAATTGATTGATCAATTTGAGCTAATAAATATGTCTAAAATCGATTCATAGTTCCTTTGAGTCAATCCGGATTTTTATTCCCATATACTGCACAAGCATTAACTTGTTTTGGTCATATCTGGATTTCTAGGAAATATTATGAGTCGTAAAACCTATGGTTCTGTAGCCCCAAGTTTTATCTTTCATTTGGCGTTGGTTTCGTCCAATTCGAAGTCACAGATCAAAAGTTATGACTAAAATACTACAGCCTGTCCAGTTTAGTGCATATACGTGAGGTCTTAACTTAGTCTTTGTTTGAGTCTAGTCACATAGTCTAGTCACATGGTCATGACACGAGTCTTGAACATATCACTTACACTCACAAGTATTCACACACTTTGTACATACTCTTTTCACACCATGACCATGTCTTAGGTTATTGCATGAGTCGTCCTTTTCGTCATTCGAGAGGGGGTCCGTTCCGGAAATTTCTATAGATTTCCACGTTCTTTCACATCACTTTCCGTACATTACATACCTCACACCTTTCTTCTACTTTCATCTTACGTGCTTTCTCCATACATATAATTCCCCTCATACTCCATAATCTATGCATGTTGAATTGAGTTTGAGTCAAATAATTAACAATAAGTATCCATGACTTCCCTTTTCACAGCACTTGGTCAAGGAGAGAAGGGCGCTTAATCAAGGACAACGCTTTTGTCCAAGTTTTACTCTTTGATAAACCGATTCGACAAAAGAGAAAAGCTTTAAAGAACATGGAAACTCAAGAAGAAGTCAATGAACTTAGGCAAAACCTTGCTAGTTTAACTAAGATGATGAAGACCATTGCTCTTCAAGTCAATGACCCTGCAAAACAACAACAGATGGAGCGAATGGAAGAAAGCTTGAGCAAGCTCTCCAATGACTATAAGTTCCAGGGGATTAGCTCACAAGGGGTCTCGGTGGCAAGGAACTTCTTCCGCAGAAGTTCAATGCCAATGACATCCCTAAATTCAAGCCAACAGATAACCCTTACTTCCATTTGTGAGCTTTCGAAACTATAATGAACATTAAGGGAATTGATAAGAAAGCTTTCCATTCGTTGTTCTCATTATCTTTAGAAACCGTTTGTCAACAATGGTTTTTCTCCCTTGATAAGGAGAAAATCTCCTCTTGGGATTCTTTAACAAACGCTTTCATTGATAGATACAAATGCATCATTCAAGTTGAAACGGACCATAGGGAACTTAACTAGAGATGTTGAAACAAAAAGAGAACGAAGGATTCACTTCCTTTTTCAACAAGTGGAGGGAAACTTCTGCTAGGATGGTAGAAGTTCCTACTGAAAAGGAATCTGTGAGGATGTTCATCAAGAACCTCTAGGACAAGTACCAAAGGCACCTGAAATATTAATGCAATTTAAACACTTTCAAAGTTGTCTATGACATAGGTATTGATATTGAAGACGATCTTACAAAACAAAAAGCTACTAACCATAGTAACTGTAACACCCCCAAATCTCCCTCTATGGAAATACTAGTATAATACGTATAATTATACCATAGAGATAGATTTAGGAGTGTTACCGTTGCGTGATTACGCAAGGCTACACAAGATACTTAAATCAATGACAAAACTTGTAGCGGAAACTTAACTTTCTTTTATTAATACTTATAAAAATAGTAACATCGTTATGAGTACTTAAAATAAAGACGAGACCAACATTCCTAAACTAGGTGAAGCAAATCCCGAGACTCCCATATGCTCATACATGACTCCACCTGAAAATAGTCAACACTGCTTACCATTAAGGTAAACAGGGCCAACCGAAACAAATAGGAAATACGGATTAGCAAAATATGCTAAGTACGAAAAGTGCAAAATAATGTAAACTCAATTTATTTGCAAACATGCTTTCAAAACCAATTCTAATGATTAATCCAGTAATTCCAAACTCATTATTCTAAAATCAATTCCAATGATTCCAATTCCTTTTAAATCCAATTCTTCACCCAAGTGTGCACACCCCCCAAGCAAGTCTCCTTATATTACAAGGCTATTCTTGAGGAAAGACCCGGTCATACAAAATCCAAGGCCTTATCAAACCAAATCCGCATAGTGGGATTACTAAAATGCTTGTAAAGCTTTAATTCAATAATTCGTCCTTAAATAAAATAAACCTTTATAATAGGTTAAATCAAAACTCCTTTTTATCCAATTCAATCATTCTCTCAAAATCTACCTTTTAATAAATACTTGAGAATAAAATCTCATATTAATAACTTTTCAAAATCAATCTCTTCCTTTGAAAACCCTTTGATTTAATTCAACAAACTTTTCAAATCAATTACTTTATTTAAACATGATAAGTAATTCAAACCATTCAAAACACGATTTAAAACTCAATCATTCAAAATAATTTTATTAAAACAAATATTAAAATCAATACCTCCAAACATAATTTATTTCATAAATCATAATTCAAATCAAATTCAATCATCATAAAATCATTCAAACATGTTATTCAAACCAATCAATTTCAGAGGTATCTAGCCACCTAAACGTACCTTGATTCTGAATATCAATCAACACTTCACACTTTCAAAGTTCAATCACGAACACACCTTGCAAATAACATAACCATAAGGTTATCACAACATAAACTCAAATCTAATGTGCATGAACTATAAAACTCTTTTAAAATAATACTTTAATATAAAATTATAGCTTTGAAATAGGTATTTGTATTAGAAAACTAACCGAGAAGAAGATAAAAGAATAGGATTTAAGAGAATTGAATTTTCGTTGGAAAGAATAGGCAGAACTTGCAGAGGCCATAACTCCTTCAATATAACTTCGAATTGGGTGATTCTTAAGCTTAAACTCAAGTATTTTTCAAGAGGAACAAATATATGTAACATCAATACCCCAAAAACTGACCAGAAGTGCCCGAAAATTGGCTTCAAAGATGTACGGGCTGATTTTCTTTAGAAAAGAGTAGAAAGAAAAATATAAAAAGGTTTAGGGAAGAGAAGAATAAGAGAGAAGAAGAGAATTGGGTTTTGGTGTGAAGAATATGAGAGGTATGAGGGGGTATTTATAGGCTCATGAATGAAAGAATTATGGTAGGAAAATATAGGAAGAATTATGGTAAAAAGAATTAAGGAAATTACTTGGAGAAGAGAGTTAAAGAATTATGGAAAGTTAAATATTAATGTGACAAAGAATAATTAATTTAAGGAAGGTGTGTTGTCATGAAATATAATATGGAAAAAGAATTTAGTTGGAGAATAATCAAGGAAGATATAAGGTATGAAAATAAAATGATCAAATCTTTGTGAGATGGAAAATAGGAATCAAGGAAATAAGGAATTTGAGGAAGATAATTAAAATACAAAACTAACAAAATAATTAACCCAAATTTAGCATATGGTGGCCGAAAATATTGAGCATATCTATGCTCATATTTTCGGACCTCCACTTATAGTTTTAGGGAAATATTTGCTAGATTTTAAGGATTAAAAATGATTGTGTAAATAATATATTTTGTATAATATAATTAATTAGGAAAATACCAATTAATCACTATTTAATTTCACTAAGAAAATCAGATTTTCTTTACCAAGAAAATCCGAAAATTCCTAGTTAGGAAATTTGGCTCTTTTAATTAAATAATAAAATTTAATTTTGTTTAATTAAAATATACGAAATATATATATATAAATAATCTAGCTTTTAAATAAAATAAATGGATAATAAATCTTATCAAAAATCCAAAATAATTATTGAGTTTTAAAATACTTTTGGCACCAAAATTCAAATATCATTTTGGCTCCAAAATTCAAATAGTAAAATAAATTAATAAAATACCCTTTTTAAGAGAATACTAATTAATTAATTAATTAAAAAATACGTTTCAGAAATATGAGTTATTACAGTAACAACAGTGGCTGGAAAGGAAAGAAAAATGATAATCCTTCTTCTTTTGAAAACACCTACTCTAGCAACAATGTTAGTACCTTTTACCTTAACGAAGTCTTAGCCATGGATAACCAAAGACCTAAGAAGCAACTAAGGAAAGAGTTCACCACTATTGGGATGAACTACGATACCGCTGTCGATCGACTCCACGCCAAAGGACTCATCACTCCTATTGGACCTCTTCAAGATCTAGCACTTGAAAACAGGTCACCCAACATAGCGCTCATTGCAAGTACAATCAAGGTAGAGGGCATACTACCGAGAGTTGTTGGAAGCTAAAGGAGGCCATCCAATATTTGATCGATAATAACAAGCTTCCCATACTCCAGCTGGCAAGAAGGTCGAATTATGATATAGCACAAGACACGAGGCGAGCTTTAACGACAAGATTTCGTGACCTCTTTTTCTATTTGTTTTTATTTTATTCCTCCTTTCCGCAATAAGTCTAGCATAGGCATTCCTCATCTCCCTCATTCGATTTATTAAGAGTTTGTTGTTTATCCTTTTCCATTTTAGTAAAATAAGCATTTATTTCTTTACATATGATCATTACATTAAAAAAAATGAAAAAATTCATGCCGAACTAAGCACAAGGTATACTAATGATTTGAGGCACCCTTGTAGCCATATCATATCACTTTCACCTTTAAAAAATACAATCCTTTCTTGATAAAATACTTTGAGCCTCATCTAACGATAGACCTTTCTTTTTGGGATGCGATAGTGTGCAACTTATGCAAGTTCTAAATACAAAAGCTTGAGTGATTTTACCTAGATTTCAAAAATTCAAAAAAGCAAAAAGCAATAAAAGTGTGCAAAAGGGCAAGTGTTCCAATGTCATTGATATGCACATGTCTACGTAGAAGGACGTCACAGAAAAACTGAAGATGGCTACAAGTAGCGGTCTTCGGCGATATTCCCTAACTTGTGGAGGTCGTCACAATAAAAATGCAACAAACAAAATCGGTTACTGATAACTTGTTATTTGATACGATTTTAGGGTGATTTTTGAACCTTGTTTACTTGATATATTAGCATTTTGGTTCACTCCTATCCTATTTTCATTCAATTTTTGTGTATCCCTTGCTTCACGGGTTTTTAGTGTTTTTGTTGAGTTTTTAGGTGCAAAAACCGATGATTTGAAGCATATGGATAACAAACCGAGGTTAGAAGCCGTGACAAAGGAGCAAAACTGAAGAGAATGTGAAGAAAAGGGCTTAGAAGACCCTGCACGGCCGTGCCATGTCCTGCACGACCGTGCAGGAGTGTCCCAGCCAAGTCAAGCCACTGCCTGATTTGGCACGGACGTGCAATGCTTAAGCACATCCGTGCAAGTCAGCCAGCACGTCCGTGCCAGAAGCTGCACGGCCGTGCATCTCACTTGGCCTAAGTTGAAGCTACTGCCCGATTTTGCACGGCCGTGCTTAGGGTGGCACGTCCGTGCCACTAAGGCTGCACATCCGTGCCACCCCTGGCACTTCCGTGCGCCCCTGTAGCCGTACCCGACTCTTGTTTTCTCCGTCTTTTTTATTTGAGGGTCAAATAAATACCCCCTTTTGCTCAATTGTGCGGCAACCAAGTTTTCAGTACTTCCTCTTAGTTTGTAATTGTAGGAACATAAATACTCTCAAATCATTAGTTAGATTTCAATTATTAGTTTGGAATTCTCAATCTCAATCATTGTAGAAGACAAGTTCCTCCATTGTTATTCAATTTCAAGCTTCAATTAGTAATTTCTCCAACCTTTTTCTACTTAATTTCTGATTTCATTTGCTTTTGCATGTTATTTAAATCTTCTTAAGTTCTTGGTAATTTGTTATTGGATGATAGTTATTTCAATCGTTAACCACTTTTCCCCAATTAATGAAGTAGTTAGAACCCTAATTGTTGATTGCATGTTGATAAATATGAGTTGTGAGTAGTCTTCTTGCTAGGGGTTGGGTGAAGCTCAACCTTTTGGGTTAGTTATGCAAATATGGGAGAAACATTGATGTTTGTATTGCAATTAAATTGATTATATGAGATTGCTTGTTAGTTCTTCATGATAGGATTAGCTACCCTTGACTTAAGAGCTTGATAGCATGATATGCCTAATTTGACATGGAAGTGTAAATTGAGTATGTCATTACTTATTGAAATTTGATTATGTATCATCTATTGCTAGATTAATGAGGAATCTAAGTTTGGTAGTGTGAGTTGTTTTCTCATTGCATGAGGTTGATTTTACATATAGTCCTTGCTATATCTTGTCTATTTTACTCCCCGTTTGCCTAATTGCCTTGGTTGAGTGGATCCCATTCCCTAGTGTCTTTAATCCATTGATTTAGAACCATAGTTTGTTTGTCTACTTGACGAACCCCAATTCACCATTGACTTCGAATTAGCTTAAGTGTTAAGATCTTTAGCAACCATATCCCGTTCCTTGTGGACCGAACTCTTACTTGTCATTATGCTTGGTCTGTAAGGTGTTTGTTAATAAATGTGTTTGATCGAGTGTGGAATGTGCGACCGTTCTAACGCCCATCAGTTACCCCAGAGACGTGTACTCGACGGTGCAAGATACGCATTTCCAACTCTTTTATCTGTTTTAACTAACGCTAGTTTGCAGGAATCGGCATTACAAAAATGATTTAGGATTGCAGAACGTTTTGCGTCATTCTCCGTCCCTATTGCTACTTTGACTTTTGTTTTCGAAACTTATGTTTCTCCAAACTCAGTCAAAGTGGGGGCTTCTTGTAGACACCCAAACGTGTCTCCCCAAAACCAAACCCAGTGATGAATACCTTTCACGTCATTTGATTATCGAACGAAGTGAAAGTGTGAAAAGTCTAGTGATGTGGTTGTTTTTATTAAAATATCTCTCTTTCTGTTTTCGAAAACATTTCTTTTCTTACTCTATTTATAAAAATAGCCAGTCAATTTTGTTTGGTCCATGATAAGGGTCCAATAATAGTGTAGTTGGGTTGGGCTCGAAAAGAGCTTTCCAACGATATATTATAAGCCCAATTCCGATGAATAATGAGGAAGTTATGGCCTAAATACTAAATTGGGCCCGAAATGAATTTTATATGCAGCCCAATGATCTAGAAGAGGGCCTATTAATTATTATTCCTAAAGTTATTGGGATTGATTTTAATCTTCTAAAATATCTAAAACTTTCCTTTTAATTCTAATGGGATTAGGATTAATAATTATATTTTAAAGAGTTTTATTTGGAATAAAATAAGTGTTTTATAATAAACCTGATTTTAATTTGATAAACATGGAATTTTCTGCTTAATCATATTAAGAAGAGGATTACACGTACCAAAGCGCGTTTTATCTTTTAATTAGCGCCAAAACGACAGTCTGTCTCCTGGCGCTAACATCTGTCGCCTGGCGCTAATCCTGTCGCCTGGCGCTGATGTCTGTCGCCTGGCGACAGATGCCAGTTTTATTCCGAATAGGACTTGATTTTTTTCAGGACTATTTTCTATAAATAGGGGTCGTATCTCCCCGTTTTCCAACAATCAACAATCAACAATCAACAATCAGAATCAACAATCAACAATTCACAATCATCTCTTTCTATTTTTTCTCTAAAGCTAGAAGATTTCTCTCTCTCTCTTCTTTTTCTAAACCTTCCCTCATACAAAATTCCACATTCACAAGTCTTAGATACACCTAGCCAAGTTCGAGGTTGCCTTCGCCCTAGACGTGAAAGGTTGATAATTTCTAATGGTTTGGTCCCAAATCCCTATTTCAATTACTTAGTTAATTGTTTGTTATTTTCCTTGAAGTTACTAACGCGTGTATTTTGTTATTAGAAAGAGATACGAGGCATCCAAGTAAGTAATTATTGTTATTTTTATATAGAAAGCATGCTTTGATTATTTTTAATTCCTAGTGTCATGTTAGGATGCTTTTATTGATTTCTAATATCATGCATGTTTCTATGATGCTTCCTATTCTTTCCTTCTATCATGTTAGTATCATGCTAGGGATACAACTTTGATCTTTATTGTTTAGTGACATGCTAGGATTTGTTATTAATCTTGTTAGTATCATGCCTAGGATCTTGCTAATATTATTATGCTTTATTGAGATTATGATTGATGATGATTGTTGTTATTGTTGCCTGATATATATATATATATATATATATATATATATATATATATATTTTATTTGTTGTTGCTTGATCACGCCCTCTCTTGCAGGATTAAAGGGAATTTGTACTTGTAATCACGCTTAAAAAGATAAGTAAAAACCTTGTTTAGGCTAATATGGTTATAATTCAAGTGATCCCCAATAATAGATTTGTTTATGCATTAATATTCAACCAACATATATTAAATAGGTTTAGAGTTAACCTAATGATTGTATGTTAGTCAGAAAGCGCACATGAATATGAGAAGAATAAAGTAAAGGCATATTTAGGGCAGGTTCAATCTCTTTTAGGTTGGATTTGTACCTTCATCCCCGAACTTCCAGTCATGGTTCTAGACCTATTGGAGTTAACGATCTCCTAGATCGTTAAGGGGTGTAACCTTCACCCCGTGAACGGTTTACAAGTTCCTAAAACTTGTTGGCGAATCTTTTTACTCTAGCTTCCTTCCCTTTGGACGCCACCATGCTTAAGTGTATGATCACAGTGGGGCTCAAGTGTGGGATGCTTGAAATATTCCCTACACTTCTGTAAACACCTGATTGTGTCTCCCCAAAAACCAAACCCAGTGATGAATATCTTTCACGTCATTGATTAACAAACAAGGTGAAATGTGAAAGGTCTAGTGATGCGGTCGTTTTAATAAAAATACTTCTTTTTGTTTTCGAAAATATTTCTTTTTGTACTTTATTTATGGATAATGTCTAGTCCAGTTTAGTTTGGTCCATGATAAGGGTACAATAATAGGGTAGTTGGATTGGGCTCGAAAGGAGCTTTCCAACAATATAATATAAGCCCAATTCCAATGACTAATGAGGAAGTTATGGCCAAAATACTAAATTGGACCTGAAATGAGTTTTATATATGGCCCAATGATCAAGTGGAGGGTCCATTAATTATCATTCCTAAAATCATTAGTGTTCCAAGTGTGGATCGAAGGGTTCTGTTGGCACGAGTTGGGTCCCGTCGATGACCTGCCCAAGGCAGCACACGTAAACTGCCCTCGGGGGTGGCTCGAGGAACCCCCCTCCGATGCTTAAGTTAGAATCTGTTTAGAGAGAGAAAGTGTACTTAGAGAGATAAAGAGAGTGTAATAATTTGTGTGTCAAACCTTTTTTCCGTTGTACTTTGCCCTCTATTTAAAGGCGTACGATCTCCTTTGTGGAGAGTCATACTTGGTCAGCCCTGCGGGCTGACCTTACCGGGCTGAAGAGCCCCGTCGACTATTCTTCCAGCAGTGAGTGCACACCCCGGGGGCCAGTCTGGGAGCCTAGTGATAGCTCAGCAGGAGCTATCCTATACTACTAGCCCCTCAAGAGGTGGTATGAGGTCACTCATGCCGACTCTTGCTTGTGCGGTGAATCCCTTTTTTAATGGCTCCAACTGGAGGCAATAGCTCAGCAGGAGCTATCCCCTACAACTAGCCCCTCAAGAGGTGGTATGAGGTCACTCATGCCAGATGTTCTGAGCGCATGGTCTTATTGGCCGTTGCTCAACGGATCGTCTTGCTAAGCTACCTCGTAAACCACTAACCCCTCAAGTCTCTGGATTGACGATGCGATTTTGAGACTTGAGTAGTCATGCTGGAGGTTAGTGGAGATGCATTGCGTTTGTGCTCGGTGATAGTGGCTTTTTTCTGCCTACGACGTGTACGCGTTTCTGTATTGTTAAACGTTTCATTTATTCCCGCTGATGCTAGAGGAACAATTTTTTCTTGACTAGACTTTAGTTGTTTTGTCTGGAATTTGAGACATGACGAGCCTGCAGGGAGGAATGTCAATTACTCCCGCTGAAGTCTGAGAAATGACGAGCTTGCAGGGAGGAATTTCGATTACTCCCACTGAAGTCTGAGAAATGACGAGCTAGCAAGGAAGAATTTTGATTACTCCCGCTGAAGTATGAGAAATGACGAGCTAGCAAGGAGGAATTTGATTACTCCCGTTGAAGTCTGAGAAATGACGAGCTAGCAAGGAGGAATTTTGATTACTCCTGCTGAAGTCTGAGAAATGACGAGCTTGTAGGGAGGAATTTTGATTTCTCTCGCTGAAGTTTTCTATTTTTTTTTTTTTGCGGGAACAATCTTGCATGAGTGGGACACGTGTCGGCCATCTGAGTGGTTAGTTTACTTTTACTGAAGTGACATGGTGGTTTGGCTTTATTGCTTACTCAGCCGCCTATTTACTCCCTATTTAATTCACTATCCCCCCCTTTTTTTTCTTTTTACCTTCTTCATTTTTACATCTTCCCCTTCCTTTTTTCGAATCTCTCGCTCTTCATCTTCTTCACAGACGCGCGTCATTCCTCCATTACCATTGTAAGTTTTCATCTCTCTCGTCTTCGTTCTTGCTTCATTTTTTTGTTTGTTTGCCCATTTTCTCTTACTCTTCAGCTTCACTAAATTTTCTTTCTTTTTGGTTGCACTTTAAAACCCTGTTCTCTGTTTGGTTTCTTGGGTTGCCATTGTTGTTGTGCTTCGTTGCTTCTGCAACCTCTTGTCATAAAGGTACTTACTTTGTACCTTTCCTTGTATGTGTATGCCCAATTTTATTTCTTTTTTGTATTTTCTTCCGCAAAATTACGTCTTCTAATCAATTTTTATTGTCTACGTCCAATTCATTCCCTTCTATTGTTGTATTTGTATTCTCAATTCTTTCTTCCGATTCTTGCGTTGCTTTTCTGCACTCGTTCTTTTGGGATTAGACTAATCTTTGGTTTTTGGCACCCCATTTTTCTTCGTCTTCTTTGGGGGCTTTTTTATCTTTGTAGATCTTCTTTAGGATGTCTGACGCTTCTGATAGTTAAAACATGAGTGAGCCTCTCGTGGCCACTAAGTCAGGCTCTCCTTCAGAATCATCTCACTCAGGTGAGCGCTCTGTGCGCACTTCTTTTGTTTCCCCAATTTATCCCCGTTTTCCTTTACAAACAGTTATGCCTTTTGATTGTCCTCCTGCTGCGGGCAGGGCGAGTATTGTTGCGGCTCCTCCTGCTGTACCCGAGTCGGGTAGTAGTCGCCCCGCTGAGAGTAGCACTTTCCGTCCTTTTCGGCCTGGACCACGTCATGATTTCTTTAACCCTTATTGCGAGTGGGAGCTTATTAAGGACGGGGTAACAGTACCCCATCTCGCTCGCTTAAGGAGGCGCGCGCTACGCCATGAGATTCTAGCTGACATGGTCAAGACTAATCCCCCTGATGTTTCTCTTGTTAGTCCCATTCCACATGTTCAGCCTTTAAACAGTTTGGCTTGATGACATGGCTGATGTGAATCGGTTTGACCATTATGCAGTGCGGGGTGGAAACGCTACAAATTGTTCACCATCTCATTCTCCAGTTGCGAATATGAACGGGGTGGCTGAATCTCCTGGTGAAAGTGGTTTTTATGACTGTTAGCCCATTTACGTGGAGGAGCCCGTTGAAGAGGGAAAACTTGACTTCTTTCTGGATGAAAGGTTTCATGGCCCAAGAATTGCGAGCTGGATTCCAACTGGTGTGAAGATGCAAGGAAGTTGGACCTTGCTGCTGTGGGGCAGAAGTTCTATGGTTTTGGTCAGGGCTACAAACTAGTTTTGTCAACTGAGGGCTCTAAGTTATCTGCTCCTCCTGCTGGTCATATTGCAGTCTTTGCATCCCAACTAGACTTAGGCTTGATATTCCCTCTTGACCCTACTTTGGATAAGGTCTTTCGGGCCTTTAACCTTTACATTGCTTTGCTGTATCCTGCTTCTTTGCACACTTTGATATGCTTATTGTGGTTCCTGAGCTTTCGGAGGTATCCAGAATCACTACATCTGTTCAAATCCCTGATGAGCCTGAAAAGGTCGTCTTCTGGTTCCGAGTCTGGGTGGTATTACGTGGCTCCCAAAGAGGGTCGAGTTTTGTCTTACCCTAAACTTGGCCATTTTAGGGACTAGACTGGCAAGTTTTTCTGGGTTGCAGTGCCTTCTTCCTTTGCTGTGTGTAAACACCCAATTGTGTCTCCCCAAAAACCAAACCCAGTGATGAGTACTTTGCACATCGCTCGATTATCGAATAAGGTGAAAGTGGGAAAAGTCTTGTGATGCGGTTATTTTTAATCAAACCTTTCTTTCTATTTTCGAAAATCTTCTCTATTTAAGAAAATAGCTAGTCCAATTTAGCTTAAATCATGACGAGGGTCCAATAATAGTGTAGTGGGGTCGAGCCCGCAAAGAGTTTTCCAATGATATATTATAAGCCCAATTCCAATGAATAATGAGGAAATTATGGCCAAAGTACTAAATTAGGTCTGAAATGGCTTTATGGCCCAATGATCTAGTGGAGGGCCCATTAACTATTATTCCTAAAAATATTAGGATTACTTCTTGTCTTCTAGAATAATCTACAAGGTTATTTTGAGTTCTAATAGAGTTGGGATTAATAATTATATCTTTTTAGAAATAATGAATTTGATTCAAAATAAAACAAGTGTTTTATTATGATAAATCTAAATTAAAATTAATAAACACGGAGTTTAATTACTTAATCATATTAAAGAAAGAATTCCGTATAAAAGCGCGTTTTATCTTTTTACTAGCGCCAAACGACAAGTCTATCGCCAAACGACAGAGCCTGTCGCCATGCTAATGCTTGTCGTTTCGCGCTGGGCTCTGTCGCTGGCGACAGGGGTCAGTTTTATTCCGATTCAAATTCTGATTCTTCTCTATCGTTTCCGGGTTATTTTATTTATAAATAGGGTCATATTTCCCCGTTTTTATTTGTTGACAATCATCAACAATCATATTTTCTCTCTTCTCCCTCTCAAGCAATAGCTTATTCTTATCCCTCTTTTCAAAACCTTCCCTTCTACAAAATACCGCATTCACGAGTTCTAGACACACCTAGCCAAGTTCGAAGTTGCCTTCGCCCTAGACGTGAATGGTTGATAATTTCTGAGGATTTAGTCCCAAATCTTATTTCAATTATTTGATTTAATTGTTTAATATTTTCCTTTAAGTTACTAACGTGTGTATTGTTTTGATAGAAAGAGATACGAGGCATTAAAGTAAGTAATTTAATTGCTTAACTATTCTTTTGATATAGGAATCATGCTTAGATTATATTTAATCCTAATAACATGTATGTTTCTAGTATCATGTTTAGGTTGCCTCCTATTTCTTCTATTATGTTAGTATCATGTTAGGGATAAAGCTTTGATATTTACTGTTTAGTGACATGCTAGGATTTGTTATTAATCTTGTTAGTATCATGCCTAGGATCTTGCTATTATTATTATGCTTTGATGAGAATATTGTTATTATATTGCTTCATATTATTGCTTGATCACGCCCTCTCTTGCAGGTTTAAAGGGAATTTGTACTTGTAATCACGCTTAATAAGATAATTAATAATCTTGTTTAGGCTAATGTGATTATAATTCAAGTTATCGCCAATAATAGTTTTGTTTGTGCATTGATATTCAACCAACATAGATTGAACAGGTTTAGGATTAATATATTGATTGTATGTTAGTCAGAAAGCGCAGATGAATATGAGAAGAATAAAATAGAGGCCTATTTAGGGCAGTTTCAATCTCTTTTAGGTTGGATTTGTACCTTCATTACCGAATATCTAGTCATGGTTCAGGACCACTATGGAGTTAGTGATCTCATGGATCGTGAAGGGGTGTAACCTTCACCCTGTGAACAGTTTACAAGTTCCTAAAACTTGTTGGCGACTCTTTTGCTCTACCTTCCTTCCCTTTGGACGACACCATGCTTAAGTGTATGATCATAGTGGGGCTCAAATGTGGGATGCTTGAAATTATTCCCTACAGTTTTTTGGCGACTCCACTGGAGATGATTTCTATTTTAATTTCTAAAATTTATTTTGGCAATAATTTAGAATGAATGGATGAGACTCGAAACGTTCTAAATATTCATGTGCGTAATTTTGATTGACATTATTGACATATGCATAAAAAAGGTCCGCATTAGATAGACCATCGGTAATGCGTCAAAAACATAGGATTTTTACACGTAGGAAATTTGGGAAATATCTTTCACAACCAGGATCGAAAAAACATTACGAAAAATCGGAAAATTCAAAGAACAAAAAGCTGTTGAGGCATGTAGGAACCGGCGCCAAGAAAATAGTGCCAGCGCCATGCGATGGCTCTATCGTTGTGCGACAGCAATGTCGTTTGGTGACAGAGTTATCTTCTTGCGAAGGGCCCTGTTGTCTCGCGCCATGTTCTTCCAATATCGAGCCAGAAATCTACCTTCTTTGTTTCGACCGATTCTAGTACTGTTCGCTCGATTCTACTTCCTGATTGAGTTTTTCTCAATTTTCTGAACCCATATGTGTTCTACATATGGCCATAACCCTCTGGGAATTCACGCTCCATCTACCCAATCGAACGCTCATGGCAACGAAGGGTACATCCGAGTTAGTTGAATTCACCAAACCGTGGAAGCGAGTTTAACTCGCAGGGTCCCATCCACATGCGCCAACCTTTCCAAAGGTAAGGCTTCCGCGCGGTGCATCCGGACTCATAACCATGAACCCTCTTTGACCAACCCTTATCCTTGAACTTTAGAGAACTAGAGCCGTGGTTAGGTTGCAAACTCATTGCATCATATTGTGCTTACTTGACTACTTATGCATTCTTTGCTTGTGCATAACCTATGTATGTTTACACTAACAGTTTGTTTGACTTGTGAATGAGTCTAAATAAACTAATTAATGACTAAAGGACTTTGCTTAATTGATTAATAAATTAATATGAGTATTTAAAGTTTAAATAAATTGATCAAACTTGAATTAGTACGACTATATGCTTGTCCTTTAAGAGTAAAACACTGGAAACAGACCCAGACTAATGCTCCAGTAATGGCGCAAGAGTTTGGCCTGTAGTGCAACACGCTAGTGTCCAGCGTTATGCGACAGCATTGTCGCATCGCGCTGGTCCTAGCGTTTGGCGACAGTCTCGTTGCTTAGGCGATGGTCCAGTTTTCTGCTCAAGTCCTCACGTTGAGTCTAACTAATCAATTTATTAAACGGCAGAAGCTATATTTAGTGCTTAATTGAGTCTAAGCACATAGTCTCATGGTCCTACACAAGTGTCAAAGCATGTCACTGTCACTTATCGTCGAAGCACACACTTTATATATACGTTTCACCTTAACCATATCTTAGGTCCATGCATGAGTCGTTCTTTCCGTCATTTGAGTTGGGGGTCCACTCTATTCCCAAATTCTTCCACATCTCTCCATCTACATCATCTTTCCACTCTCCACATGCTTGCTCCATACATATCATTCCCCTCATTCTTCCATGATCTTTCTCCATCTATGCATGTTGAATCGAGTTTGAGTCAAACAATTAACAATAAATATTCATAAATCCCTTTTCCATAGCGCTTGGTCAAGAAGAGAAGGGCAGCTAATCAAGGACAACGCTTTTGTTCAAATACTACTTTTTGATAAACCGATTCGACAAAAGAGAAAAGCTAAGAAGAAAATGGCGTCTCAAGAAGAAGTCAATGAACTTAGGTAAAACTTGGCCAATATAATTGATATGATGAAGGCTATGACTCTTCAAGTCAATGACCCTGCGAAATAGCAACAGATGCAACGAATGGAGGAAAGCTTGAACAAGCTCTCCAACGACTACAAGTTCTAGGGCATTAGCTCGCAAGGGGTCTCGGTGGACAAGGAACTTCTTCCGCAGAAGTTCAATGCAAAAAAATCCCTAACTTCAAGCCAACTGACAATCCTTACTTCCACTTAAGAGCTTTCGGAACTATAATGAAAATTAAGGGGATTGATAGGAAAGTCTTTCACTCTTTATTCTCACTATCTCTTGAAACCGTTTGTCAACAATGGTTGTTTTACCTTGACAAAGAGAAGATCTCCACTTGGGATGGAATAATAAACCCTTTCATTGATAGATATAAGTGCAACATTCAAGTTGAAACAGACCATAGACAACTCGAGATGCTAAGGCAAAAAGAAAACGAAGGGTTCACCTCTTTCTTCAACAAGTGGAGAGAAACTTCTGCTAATATGGTTGAAGTTCCTACTGATAAGGAGTCTGTAAGGATGTTCATCAAGAACCTCCAAGAAAAGTATTCAAAGCACTTGAAATGTCAACACAACTTGAATACGTTCAAGGCCGTCTATGACATAGGTATTGAAATCGAAGATGACCTTGCAAAACAAAAAGCTACTAACAATAATAACAACAGTGGCTGGAAAGAAAAGAAGAACGACAACCTTCTTCTTCCAAAAACACCCACTCTAGTAACAATGTTAGTACCTTTGACCTTGACGATGTCTTAACCTTAGATAATCAAGGATCTAAAAAGAAATCAAAAAGAGAGTTCACACCCATTGGAATGACCTATGATGTTGCTTTCGATCATCTCCACGATCGAGGATTAATCAAACCTATTGGCCCTACTGAATATCCAACTCCGGAAAGGCGATCTTCGAGATGGAATACCAAATCTTATTGCCAGTACCATCGAGGAAATGGTCATACCACAGATGAATGTTAGAGATTTTAAAATGTCATTCAAGATCTCATAGAAGCAAATAAGATCTCATTACCTCTAGCTAGCAAGAAGACCGAATGATGATAAAGCACAAGACACAAGGCGAGCTTCAACGACAAGATTTTGTGACCTCGTTTTTTCTATTTCTTTGATTTCTCCTTTCCCCAATAAGTCTAGCATAGGCACCTTCTGTTTTCCTTAGATCTATTTTATAGATTTTTTCTTTTTCCCTCTTAGTAAAATGAGCATTTCTTTCCTTGCATATGATCATTGCATTGCATCATAAAAAAATTTAAAAAAAAAAAAAAAACGCTAGACTAATCACAAGGTATACTAATGATTTGAGGCACCCTTGTAGCCATATCATATCACTTTCACCCTTTCAAATATACAATCCTTATTCGATAAACCACTTTGAGCCTCGTCTAATGATAGACCTTTCTTTTTTCAACCCACATCTACCTAACCTTGAGAAGGGATGGGGTGCAACTTATGTAATTTCAAAAGCTTGAGTGATTTCAAAAGGCTCAAAAAAAGCAAAAAATAGCAATAAAGTGTGCTAAAGGGCAAGTGTTCCAATGGCATTGATATGAATATATCTTTGATATGAACACGTCTCAGATTGCGTCTCTTATCGAGTGCTCAGTACCGTGCCTGCGAAACATGAATGCCAAGTGAGTGATAGACCGCATGATCGGGATTGCCCACACTTATCAAAACATGAAAAGGCAAAAAAGAAAGAGAGCAAAAAAAATAAACAAAAGAAAGAGAGTTCAAAAGGGAGAAACCTTAAGCATACAAATATAATGATTCAAAAGCAAGGTTGTACACCTTGGGGGATTATCTAGGGTCTTGAGCCTTTATCCCCTTCTTCTTCAACCTTTAGCCTAACCACGTTACAACCCTTCAAAGACCTCTTTGAGGTATGCACACACTTGTGCAAGGTTCGGCTAAAGCTACATTCGGCCTGATTCCTAACGGATACGTAGGCAACCTCACATTGGGGTGCGACCGTAAAAAAAATGCATTCACATTCACATTCATGCATGATCATATCAAGGGATCTCCAATGTTCATCCCTATCCATTTAGAGCTAGACTTGGGGGCTTGATCCTTACATCATTAGTGTAACACCCTAGAAACTTTTAAAATACCTGTTTTGCTCTGTTTAAAAACTTTAATTAGGAATATCTAAGATATTACCGCCACCGTGATAACTCTTAAGGCAACTATCAAAGACACACAGCGGAAGACTAATTTCAAACCCTTTCAAAACAAGTCAACTTAAAAAGTAAATCGACGAAAATAAAGTCAAACCAAAGTCAAACAAAGTAAAATAAAATCAACCTACAACTTGGAACCATTATAGGCCCTTATTAAAACCAAAGCAAATTCAAACCCTTTGTTAGTTACGCATAATAATATTATCATAAATAATTAAAGAGATAAACACATCATAAACTTATGGAAACTAGCATGATACGCTCTTCACTCATGCCCATTCATGAATATGCTTCAACACCTGAAAAACTTATCTCTACCTATTTCCACTACTCTCCATTATAAATGGGTCATCATAGGGCCAAGATAAAGACAAGGCCAACAAACACACAAAACACACAATCAACAAAGCTGAGTACATAAGCGTAATTAACACACTAGCATACAATTCCCTATCAACACACGACTATTGAGGTTACTGACACGGGAGCTAACCGTGCCAGCATCAAAAACCACACGTAGGTGGCGGAATTCCTGCGCATAATAATAATAAAAAGGAATATACAACGTCCTGTACTCCATTAGAAGTTATGGTTAAATATAAAACCGCATAACTCCCCCCATATGTTCATACTCATGGCATATACGTTCCAAGAGTTTTGGTGCGTAATCTCTTTCACTTTACGTTATTTACCGATTATTAAACTTGGTGATGACTCTTAAACCATAATCATTCAATCAACAATAATTATTCAAACAATCAAATATATCAATTTAATTCTTGAATAATTAGTGATCACATAATATTTAATGTTGAACCCTCTTTAATTCTACCTCGGTGCCACCTTAAACGCATAAAGCGCCACAAATCCTATCCCTCGGTGTTAAAAACACCTTAAGTGCACTAAGGCACCAACATACAATTTATTCCTCGTGTACATAGACACTTATATAGCTCATTTCCTCATGCTTACAGCATCAATAAAAATTATATGAACCATAAATAAATTCTTTTTCAATATTCCAAACCAAATTAAACATTTAGTTTAATTAAACATGCTCTCTATCATGCCATAAATAAATATATGGTTCATAAATAATATTCCAAACTATTATTTTCCATCCAACATTCCATCACAAATAAATCATGCTTCATAATCCAATCACCAATGACATCCAAATCATAATTCCAATCCAAACCTAGCATGATACTACTTGTAATCAATCAAACACATTTAGCATGCTATTACATCGACATAATTATGCTAATTACGCGAACGTACCTTGAATACGATCTTAATATCGCCACAATTAATAGAAATCACTCACTTCAAAGTCTCCTACAATTTAAAATCATAAAAGGATATTAAAACCCACTCTACACAAATTTTCAGCAATATATACTATTATTAAACGCCTCATAATTTATTCAAAATAAGCTGAAATTATATTTAAAACCTCATAATTAAATCTCAATTTATGGGTAATTAAAATTCCTTAAAGAAACTTGATTTCTAATGTTTTACAAAAAATTCCAGCACTTTATTTTATCTTGCTGTAATTTAGTCTTAAAACACTTTAATCAAAGGTTTACACCCTTATACATCATAATTCTTCAATAATTTATAAATCAAGAACCTAAGGTTTCAAAAATTGGGGCTTTTTAATTAAAAACATAATCTGAAAATTAATTAACATAATACTTTTAATCAAACATCAAAATCAAATCACAAAGCCCATAATTAATATTTTGATCTAGGATTAAATTGATTTTTAAAACAAAATTAATAATTTTTTTTTCTTTGTATTCGAAAAAGAGAAAGAAAGAAGGTGGCAGCCACCACCATGCCGGCTGCCGGCGCCGGTGGCCGCCTGCTGCCGGGGGCTGGTGCTGCTGCCGGCGGCAGCCGCCTGCCGCCGGTGGCTGGCAGTGGTGGTGGGGGGGTGGCCGAAAAAAAAGAAGGGGAAGGGGAGAAGGAAAAGAAAAAAAAGAAAATAAGGAAGAAGGAGAGAGAAGTTTACCTTGGGTTTTCTCCACTCTGGGCAAAGTTTGATTTGCCTCATATGTGGGATATTTATACCCCTTCTCTAAAACCCTTCTCCCTAAACTTTCCCTTTTTAATTTTCCTAATCCCATCCCTAATAAAACTTTACTAAAATAAACTTTCCTAAATTAAACCCCAACTTAATTAAAATAATTAATTAAATTAACTTTCCTTTTTATAAAATATTTCCAACTTATTAAAATAAATAAATAAAATACTCTAAATAAAACATTTAAATTCAATTAAATACTTCTCAAAATACTTATTTTAAATAAAATACGTATAAAAATACGAGGTATTACAATTAGCCTACCCAGCCTAAGAGTCACCATTATTTGACTCTTTTCAATATATTTCCACACTATTAACCTTTGCGGCCTAACCTTAGTGTCACTTTCACACACGTCACAGATACATGACCAAATAATCCTTCCCATAGGAACCGTTTGTCATGAAATCTTAACGCAACGTTGACGCATGCCTTGTCATATCATGATCACTCATCACTTGTAATCATCATTGCATCACAAATTATGAAGTACTTAGCCTTCGCGCCTAGGTTACCCAAATACTTTCATCATCGAGTAAACAATTGAGATAGCCTAGGATGAACTAATCCTTGCACTATGAGATACAACATTAACATATACATTTGACTTAGCTCATTCAACATGCACCGCAAACACTCGCTTTGATTCTTTTTCGTGTCTTTCTTTTTCGGGAGAAAATCGGTACCCTCCACAAAAATGACGGAAAATTTTAAATTTTCATTTTTTTGCATTTTCGAGTTGCACAATCACATTACAATGCACACACGAGTCATGTACATTGAGTCATGTTGTGTCAAAACACATTGAGTCAACCTCAAGTCAGTCAATCATATTAAGTCAAAGCAATCACAATGAGTCAAGTACACCAAAACTTGGGCCAACCCTAAAAACATGAGCAAAGTCCTATAGTCTAAAATATAGATGCAGGTACTTGATTGACGATCGACCTACCGACGGTCATATTGATTGATTGGGTTCCTTGGTACGCCAGTTAGCGCCTATAAGCAAATTGACATGATTAGTAGTCGGCTCGATTACAATCTGTTATTTGAGACGAACAATACAAGAGGGGGGGTGAATTGTATTTGAGTTCCTAGTGACTACTTTTGCGGAATTATAAAACAATGCATATAGGAACTAGCAAAGACACACAGATTTTACGAGGAAACCTTCCAGGGCCCAACTGGAAGTAAAACCTCGACCCTATCTTAGGGATTTCAACCACAAACAACTTCACTATAATAGGGCAAACACCAAGTTACAACCTATTATAATCAGACCTTTACTCACAAGTTCCAGAATGAACTTGCTACACAGTAGGACCCTATCCTACCCAATCTAAGCACCACACTTAGATTCACTCGTACTCCCAAAGTACATAAACTCTCAGCTTCACACTAGAAGCTTACACAAACTGTATGTAAATATTAAACACACAACACCCAAATAACCTAACCAATACAAATGATGAAACCTAGTATATGATAGACAAGCTATGCACGAAATCCGAAACTAATATGACAAGGTTAGAAGCTTGGTAAACTTACTCAGTTAAAGCTCTGTGATTTCTCCACGCATAAACTCACACCCTCCTAAAACAATTCGATCTCTACTATTTATACAAGTACAACTTGTATAGCAAGTAGGTTTTCTAAAAGATAAAGAAGTTAACTTGCCTTATCTTAAAAACACGGTTTAAGTAAATCTTCTTTGGAGAAAATCTTTTCCGGAAAAATAAGATAGAAAGAGAAATATTAAAAAGAATAAAATCTTTTTAAAACTGATTTTAAGAAACAAATTTTAAATAAAATCTTTTCATAAAATCTATCTTTTTATCTTTTCCAATTTTATCTTTATTTACCAAGCAACTTGTCACGCTTCTAATAAATTTCGTGCATAACCTACTTAACATATTTAACAATAAATCTAGAAGATAAAATCTTAACTAAATAATATTGCTGGGCCATATTCTGCATAAGTAGGTTACTTAGCCTTCACGCAGACTAAGTTCCTAAAGGAACTCACTATCTTCACTCGCAGTCCAGGCTGACACCTCAGCATGCTGTCTTCAAGTTCCTGTTAGGGAACTTAGTTCTTGTTAGAGAACTTTTCTTCTTCTTGGTTTAACTTTCTCTTTAAAGACTTCTTTATGTCTTCTTAGCTCAAGTTACTTCTTCCATCACCAAGATCAATTTCACCTAAACTAATCAAACACTTAAAAACCTTTATTAGTTGAGTTTGCTTTAGTTTAAGTTCATCATCATCAAAACCTTTAAGTTTCAACACAATCACAATTAGTGATTGGCTAGACGACGATCATCTCACTTAGCTTAAGCACCTAAACATTGGCTCATTACAAACACCAAGGCATTGGTCTAAAAGCAAGCACATCACCTATACAACAATTTTTTCCAAGATTGGATTATCACCTCAAACTGGCAAAGTTTCCAAGCATGGATTGTCGTACTCCTTCTCTGTTTGGAAAATTTTTCCAACTTTGGATTGTCATATATTCATAGAAACCCTTGGCAATTTTTCCGAGATTGGATTGTCATACACCCAGTTCCCTATGGCAAAATTTCCCAAAGGATTGTCGTAGATCTCTATTCATCTTAAGATTTCGGCAAAGGTTCTCCAACGAGGATTGTCATTCATTTCAATAAGTGGAAAATTTTCCTGAGACGGATTGTCGATCGATTCTCTTTGCAAATGTTCCAAGACACAGATTGTCAAATATGGCAATATTTTCCCAAAAGGATTGTCGCATAGTATTGGCAAATTTCCAAGGTGGATTGCTTTCAAGAGTTATATTCCAAGGCGTGGATTGTCGATCATAGCAAAGTTCTCATGACAGATTGTTACGAAGCATTGGCAACTTTTCCCAAAATTGGATATTGGCAAACTTTCCGAGATACGGATTGTCGCTTCATCATGGCAACATTTCCTAAGATGGATTGTTATGTGGCATTGCCAACTTTCCTTAGATCGGATTGTTGTACATCATTCAAGAGTTGTGTTGGCAACTATTCCTAACGAAGAGAGGATGATAATCACCCCCCAAAACATCAACATAGCAAGCATTCAAGCAAAGCATCAGCAGACAGAGGATCACAAGGCAACGAGGTCTTCGACGACTTTCACTAGGATGAGAAGGTTGTCAAGTCAAGGCACAGACAAGATTTTGAAGACATCTACAAGCAGCGATCTTCGACGATATTCTCTAGGATGAGAAAATTGTCAAAACTGAAGGTGTCTACAAGTAGTCAACTTCGATGATATTCTCTAGGATGAGAAAATTGTCAAAACTGAAGCTGGCTACAAGTAGTCAACTTCGACGATATTCCCTAGGATGTGGAAGATTGTCACAGTAAAGCTGAGGATGGCTACAAGAAGTCATCTTCGACGATGATCCCTAGGATATGATGAGTTGTCATAAATAATCGAGGATAGCTACAGGCAGCGATCTTTGACGACGGCGTTCACGAGGCATTGTGGAGGTTGTCACAATAAAGTGCAGCAACAAAATCAGTTACTTCAGAGACGTGTGCTCGACGGTGCAAGATACACGTTTTTAACTCTTTTATCTGTTCAACTAACGCTAGTTTACAGGTATCGGCATTACAAGAATGATTTAGGATTGCAGAACGTTCTGAATCATTCTCCGGCCCTATCGCTACTTTGACTTTTGTTTTCGAAACTTGCGTTGCTCCAAACTCGGTCAAAGTGGGGCCTTCTCTAGACTCCCAATTGTGTCTCCCCAAAAACCAAACCCAGTGATGAGTACTTTTCACGTCCCTTGATTATCGAGTAAGGTGAAAGTGGGAAAAGTCTTGTGGTGCAGTTATTTTTAATAAAAGATTTCTTTCTGTTTTCGAAAATCTTCTCTATTTATGAAAATAACTAGTCTAATTTAGCTTGGTCCATGACGAGGGTCCAATAATAGTGTAGTTGGGTCGAGCTCGCAAAGAGCTTTCCAATGATATATTATAAGCCCAATTCCGATTAATAATGAGGAAGTTATGGCCAAAGTACCAAATTAGGTCTGAAATGGTTTTATGGCCCAATGATCTAGTGGAGGGCCTATTAAATGTTATTCCTAAAATTATTAGGATTACTTCTGGTCTTCTAGAATAATCTAGAAGGTTATTTTGAGTTCTAATAGAGTTAGGATTAATAATTATATCTTTTTAGAAATAAGGAATTTGATTTGAAATAAAACAAGTGTTTTATTATGATAAATCTGATTTAAAATTAATAAACACGGAGTTTAATTATTTAATTATATTAAAGAAATGATTCCATACAAAAGCGCGTTTTATCTTTTACTAGCACCAAATGACAAGTTTGTTGCCAAACGACAGAGCCTGTCGCCATGCGTGATGCTTGTCGTTTCGCGCTGGGCTCTGTCGCTGGCGACAGGGGTGAGTTTTATTCCAATTCAACTTTTGATTCTTTTCTATCGTTTCTGGGTTATTTTCTTTATAAATAGGGTCGTATTTCCCCATTTTTATTTATTGACAATCATCAACAATCATATTTTCTCTCTTCTCTCTCTCAAGCAATAGCTTATTCTTCTCCCTCTTTCTAAACCTACCCTTTTACAAAATACCGCATTCACGAGTTCTAGACACACCTAGCCAAGATCGAAGTTGCATTCGCCCTAGACATGAAAAGTTGATAATTTTTGAGGGTTTAGTCCCAAATCTTATTTCAATTATTTGATTTAACTATTTAATATTTTCCTTAAAGTTACTAACGTGTGTATTGTTTTGATAGAAAGAGATACGAGGCATTGAATTCAGTAATTTAATTGCTTAACTATTCTTTTGATATAGGAATCATGTTTAGATTATATTAATTACTAATATCATGTATGTTTCTAGTATCATGTTTAGGTTGCCTCATATTTCTTTTATCATGTTAGTATCATGTTAGGGATAAAGTTTTGATCTTTATTGTTCAGTGACATGCTAGGATTTTTTATTAATCTTGTTAGTATCATGCCTAGGATCTTGCTATTATTATTATGCTTTGATGAGAATATTGTTATGATGATTGTTGTTATTATGTTGCTTGATATTATTGCTTGATTACGCCCTCTCTTGCAAGTTTAAAGGGAATTTGTACTTGTAATCACGCTTAATAAGATAATTAATAATCTTTTTTAGGCTAATGTGATTATAATTCAAGTGATCGCCAATAATAGTTTTGTTTGGGCATTATTCAACCAACATAGATTAAACAGGTTTATGATTAATATATTGATTGTATGTTAGTCAGAAAGCGCACATGAATATAAGAAGAATAAAGTAGAGGCTTCTTTAGGGCAGGTTCAATCTCTTTTAGGTTGGATTTGTACCTTCTTCCTCGAATATCCAGTCATGGTTCAGGACCACTATCGAGTTAGCGATCTCATGGATCGTGAAGGGGTGTAACCTTCACCCTGTGAACGGTTTACAAGTTCTAAAACTTGTTGGCGACTCTTATCTCCTTTATTTTGTCTCTTTTGCTGCCTGATTTTCAAGTTATGATAAATTGGATAGGGGCATTCTTGGGTTGAAGGACAACTGAAAGGACCCCCTTACTGCTACCCCTGATAATCCTCCTAAACTTTTTGAGACTCTAAAGGTTTATGCTGGCTCTTTGAAGGGTGAAGTTTGTTTATCCCCAGCTGAACTGAGGGCCGTCTTTGGCACTGTGACTGCTGCTGATTGTGTAGGGTCTAGTCGTGCTAAAGTTGAGCCTTCCTCTTCCACTGTTGGGGGTCGGCGGGAAACTCAACCTGCACCCAGGGAAGTTACTTTAAAGTCTAAGGCGTTAGTGGCGTAGGGTGCTTCTCCTGAGAAGCGTTCTGTTGCGGCTTTCGGCCAAGTGGCACCTTAGACTTCTGTGGTAAATGAACCACTAAATCAAGCTTTTGATGAATCCAAAAATAATGCTGACGACTTTGCTGACAGCGTTCTTAAGTTTCCCGCTGAGGAGGTTGAGACTACTGTTGCGGTGGGTGAGAAACCCACAACTTCTGCTGAGCATGTTCTGCTCTTTTCTCCCAGCATTGGTATTACCGTTGCTGCTAAGGACACTACAGGTCCTTCTACTAAGGATTTTGATTTTCAGCTCTAAGATGAGACTATTATAGAGCTACCAAGGATTCCACCTCGCCCTTCTAGGTTACAAGGCCGCTTGCGAAGCGCTAGCAGGGGAGGGCACTCTCAGCCTGGGGGTTTACACAAGCAGGATCATCCAGTTATTAATCTAGAGGATGATCCTGTGGTCTCTCCCTCAACTAATGCTGATCAGCCCGCTGCTAAAAAGGCTCGTACTCCCTCTGCTCTTGATCCTTTCGCTTCTCACTCTACCAACACTAGGCTTCTTGGTGAGAACACTGTTAGGGAGACTAACACCTAGAACTCCAGTGAGCTTAATTGCTGGGTTCACCAGTTCTTGGGTGATGCTTTTGAGAACCCACTCTCTACGACCTCAATTTCTGATGGAGGCACTTTTCGTCCTACTGGACCTATAGAGTTTGGAGAGGTTCCCATTGATGTTTCCCTTCGCCTTCTGCTGTGTCCTGTTGGGGCTGAGAACGCTCCGTTCCGCCCTTTGATGAATGTTAGGGCTAATGAGTCCTTTTTTGTGGACAACCCACAGAACGGCGACACCTTGGGCTACCGCCTTACTCAGGGCATTCGTCTCCCCGCTGACTCTACTAGCAGCTCAGTCAGTCTCCCTACTGCCACTGCGTGCCATGATTTGCAGAAGGTTAACTTTTATTTTTCTAGCTTTTTTGCTTTAGTTTCCCCCTTATGCTTATTTTCTTATCTTTCCCTTAGTCTGCTTTTGTTGTTTTGCTTATCTGCTTCAGCTTGTTTTTCCTTGCTTTTGCCTTGGCCTACTTTCTTTTGCTTCCTGCCTTAGCTTATTTTCGTCCTTTTGTTTGCTTGCAGCTTACCAAGTTTGTTGGTGTAGACACCTAAAAATGTCTCCCTAAAACCAAACCCGATGATGAACAACCTTTTACCACCATTATTGGTCGGGTTGAGTATTTAATCTTTGGAGAGCTTAAATCCATGTTTCCATTCAATACATTTCATAAACCAATCCATTTCCTAGCTCATTTCCCTACACCATAACTTGTTTTCCTTTTTTTGTGTCCACATCACAAAACCGAGAGAAACTGATTTTGTGGCCATATAATTTTGATCCAATATATTTGGTTAGATAGGCCTTGAAATAAGCTTTCCAAAAATATATCATAAGCCCAATTCCATTTAAAACGAAGAAGATATGAGCAAAATACTAAACTCGGCCCAAAACCGACACCCTTTCACTAAAACGGACATATCTTAAAATCTATAAATGATTTTGACCTGATTCTAATTGGGTTATAAAGTATACTTGATAAGATTTCCAAAGATATATTATATGCCTTATTCCAAGTTACGAATCAAAAGTTATCGTAGTTTTAAAAACGTGTAAAAAACAGGAATTACCGCGCAGCAGCTAAAATGTCGCGACACGGCAAGAAGTGACATGGCACGGTGCTTGTTGCCGTGACACGGTACTCCACACTGTGTCACGGTGCATATTTCGTGTATTTTCCGCAATTCTTCACGCATTTCGAAAAAAAATACACCGTGACACGGCGCCACGTGCCGCGCCACGGTGGACTTTGTCGTGTCACGGAAAGTTCCCATGTTTTCCCCGTGTGTCAGACTTCACGCGTTTTATTTTTTAGGCCTGTTTCTGTCCCGCGTCACACCAAATTACCCCGCGCACACTAAATTATACCGTGTCACGGCATATTTTGCCGTGTCGCGGCATAGGCTGACGTGTCGCGGCATTGATTTCTAGGGTTTTATCTTTTTAGGGTTCCGTGTGTTCCCTCAGCTCATTTTCACTATAAATACCCCCCTCCTTTCTACAGTTCGAAGGCACCAAATCACACTCTCTTCCTCTCTTCTACACTAAAAAATCATTCTCCTCTCTCTCTCATATTCTAAACCTTAAACCTGTATTTCTAATTACATTTTTCCTTCCCTAAGCACTCCAAGGAGTCCATACTTAACCCGAGGTTCCGTCCTTAAATCAAGACGTGAAAGGTATAATTAACTGAGGGTTTGGATCAAATCAACTCTACTTT
The DNA here is from genome assembly GCF_948465745.1 of Chenopodium album. NCBI lineage: Eukaryota > Viridiplantae > Streptophyta > Magnoliopsida > Caryophyllales > Amaranthaceae > Chenopodium > Chenopodium album. The sequence goes on along the minus strand of NC_137850.1, from coordinate 8,230,737 downwards.
TAATTTAATTTAATTTAATTCAATTTGATTTATATTTTTATTGAATTTACTAACAATTTAGTCATGATCTAGCAATTTTAAGGAACGCGCGTAATGTGCGTAATTAATTAATGTAATTACTTACTTTATTTTTATATTTCTAGTATCATAATTAGGTTAATTTATATTTTATTTGACTAACAATTTATTGTTGAATTGCTTCCAATATTAATGTTGATTTTATGATATTTTTTTATTGATCACAATATTGCATGTTGAAAGGGAATATGTAATCGAAAATCACGACTAATAAGATAATTTGGATGACCGGTTTAGGTTCCTTTTTAATCTTATTATTAATCAAGTGATCACAATATTTTAGAATTATATGTTGCATTAATATTCAACCAATTTAGCATAATAATAGTTTGGAGCAAATGAACCTTTGTTTGCATGCCTTTGAAATCGCAAGAATCACTTTTCACAATAAGAATCGAGTAGAGGCCAATACGGGCGAATGTGACTCCATGACTCACTTCATACCATCATCCCCAATCCTCCTTTTGTGGTTCCGAACCATATGGAGTTAGTAATCTCATGGATTATGAATGGGGTATAACCTTCACGGGTCAATCGTTGTTGCCTTTGGTTGTCCCTTAATCGTGGTTGCCTTTTATGATCCGTGAATGGTTTACAAGCTCCTTAAAAACTTATCGGCGGCTCCCTACTTTATTTATCCCTAATCGTATACGTCAATTCCCACTTCCTATGAGTGCCAAGCATAATCACACATGCTTAATGTAGGCGCACTTAAAACGACGCCTAAAGTTGGCAACTTGGCTAATGCCTTACTTACAATGGAGAAGGAGTACCAGAACTAGGGCCTGGCGCTTGCTCAGAAGGATAAGGAGATTCAGCAAGCTCATTCTGAGAGGGATGTAATGGTTGGTGAGGTGACTCCCTTGAGAAAAAAGGCGAATGCCCTGCAACTTCAGCTGGGAGAATTCCAATTCACCAAGACAAAGCTGGCGGATTACGAGGGACAGTTGGGAACTTCTTAGGCCAGGGTGCAACCGTTGGAGGCTAAGATGGCTGATTTGCGGGCTAGACGAGAGAATGAGCTTGAGGCTGCTAAAAAGGAGGCACTTAAGTCTTTTGTGCTTTCTCCTACTTTCGCTAAGCTGCTCGCTGATCGCCATGACGGAGGTTGGGAGGCCGCAGCCCGCTCTGTAAGCGGTCTCTATGGTGGGGGTGAGGAGCAACAGGCTCGTTTCAACGCCTTTTGGGCTAAGGTTGAGGCTGCTGGGGAAGCTAGCCTTTTTTATCTGCCTGCTGACCATCCTCACGTTGCTAACTACTACAAAGTCCCCAATCATGCCGTGCTGAATTTGGAGGTGCCTTTATGCACTGATATTGCTGTCGCTATTGGAGTGGAGACTTTAACTGATGAGCAATAAAGGTTTTGGCGGCTGTCTCCCCCTTCCTCCAGCGGTTCATCGGAGTTTCCCTCACCTAGGTCTGTAGTCATTAGGTAGCTTTTGTTATTATCTTTGAGGTGTATAGCCGTCAAAGATTATATTTTCAGTATGCTTTCCTATAACACTTTATTTTCTGACTGTTGAGATTGTCCAGCTTAACTTGAATTCTATGTTTTTTAACTATTTTGCTGAATGTTTCCTCATCCTAGTGGATGGGGGTTCAGCTTTGTGAATGTTGTAACTTTTCCTGCTGAATGTTTACTCTGTCTTGGTGGATAGAGGTTCAGCTTGTTGGTATATGCGTTTGATAACTTCTCCGTTACTTTGATTATTGCTTATCTTGTTGCCTGTATTCTTGTTCAGGCATGTTGTTGGGCCATGGTGTAGTTGCACCTAAACCTTAGCTCAGCAGCCCCTTTGTTGTACCAGCTGAAGCCTCGTAGGTTGGGCTTTCCTATTGCTCTTTCTCTTACCGTTTCTTTGACTTTGATCCCTGACTTGGCTGTATAAGGCCTTCCTATCTTTTGGCCTTTTATTGCACTTGGTGGGAACCTATCAAATTTTATGCCTTTCATCTTATTTATGATAAAGGCTTATACGATATGTCTTCTACTTAGTTTTTGTAGAGACTTGCTTGCATATCATTTAGCTTGCTTGGCTGTATCCTGTTTGTATGTCGTTCAGCCTGTATTGCTGCGACTTATTCATGTCATCCAGCTTGTTTTGCTATGACTTATTTATGTCGTTTAGCTTTTTGGCTGCTTGTTTTTATGTCGTTCAGCTTGTTTTGCTGCATCTTATTTATGTCATTTAGCTTGTTCTGCTGCAACTTATTTATGTCATTCAGCTTGTTCTGCTGCGACTTATTATTTTATACATCTTACTTATCTTTATAAGAACTTATTGCTGGTCCATCTCCTCTCTCCCCCACAAAAGAGGTGAGCTGGGTGGAACCAAGAGAACCTTGGTGATGCCTGCTCAGCCTGCCCCTTTGCTTTTCATTCACCTTTCCCTGCTCAAGTTGAACGTGTCAGGCGTCCCTAAGGTGGTGCCCTGTTTTACTTTGAGCAGGCAAGTTGAACATAGGAAAGTGTGCTCTCCTTTTCCTAATGATGTCTTGCTACAACTTATTGTGATGTTTTATGCCTTTAATATTTCTATGGCATTTTCTGCATGTTAGTGTGTAATGCTAAAGCATAACTGAACAGATAAACATGTTTAAACAAGATCATATGGTGTACTCCTCATGCAGAGGCTCGTATTTCATTAAATTCAAATGGCTTAAGTTGCCTTGATTAACATAACATAATCTTAAACAATGTTTTTGCATAACTTAAACAAAGTTTTTTTATTTCTAGTTAGCCATTTTCCTTTTAAACAAAATATTTCTTTAGCACATCTACGTTGAAACTATTCCTTAAGACCTGACCTTCTTGCTCTTCGAGGAAGAAGGCGCCTGGCCCTACTTGCTCATGGATGATGAAAGGGCCTTCTCAGTTGGCTGACAGCTTTCCATGGCTGGTTTCCTCTCCCTACTACTGTTGTCCTTCTGAGAACCAGGTCTCCAGGTAGCAGTTTTCGGTGCTTGACTCTCTTGTTGAAAGCCTTTGAGATTCTACTTTTTTGGGCTGCTAGCTTAAGGGCTGCTTTTAGCCGCATCTCTAGCAGGAAATCCAGCTCCTCCAGCAGGCGCTTCTCATTTCCTTGCTGATCATAGTGCTGGATCCTCAAGCTGGGGATTTGCACCTCTACTGGAACTATTACGTATGCCCCATAAGCCAAGGTGAAAGGACTTTTTCCAGTAGACTCCTTCTCTGTTATTCTATTTCCCCATAATACCTCTGGGACTAGGTTAGCCCAGAGGCCTTTATGTTCTTCTAACTTCCTTTGCAAGGCTGTTAGGATCAGCTTGTTTGCTGCTTCTGCTTGGCCATTGCTCTACGGGTGGCAGACTGAGGCGCTTGCATATTTGGTGCCCATCTCTTCCAAGTAATCCTTGATGGTGTCACAGTCAAACTAGCACCCATGATTAAAAAAAAAACTATGCACTATGGCACCCCGAATCTTGTTATGATGTTCTTCCATATGAACGTTCTCACTTGGACTGCTTTTATGTACTTGGTGGGCTCAGCTTCAATCCACTTGGTGAAATAGTCTACTGCCACTATGAGATACTTTTTGCCCATTAACCCAGTGGTGAAGGGTCCTAATATGTCCATTTCCCACTGAGCGAACGGGATCTGGTTGAGAATTGGGGTCAGATCGTTTACTGGCTAGTTTATGACTGGAGCATACTTTTGGCACTTTTCACACTTTTTGACGTATGCTAAGGCATCCTGCGTCAGAGTTGGCCAGTATGCTCCCCTTCTAAGCACTTCAACCCCTAGGGCTTTTCCACTGATGTGGTTGGCATAGATTCCTAAGTGCACTTCTTCCATGATTTTTTTCCTGCTCCCATTCTGGAATACACATCAGCAGTGGCTTTGAAAATCCCTTTTTGTTGAGCTCCCCGTTCATCACCACGTACTTGTTGGCGTCCTTTTTTACTTTCTTATCTTATGCCTCATCATCTGGCAGCGAGCCATGTACCTTGTAGGTTAGTATGTCTGTGAACCATGCTCGCTGCTGCCTGGTGCAATTCACCTGCTTGCTTTCTGCGATGCTGCTCTCTTCTAGGACTTCCACCATGACTGTCCTTGTGAGGTTTTGTAGGGTAGAACTGGCTAGCTTTGATGATGTATCAGCTTAGGAATTTTCTACTTTAGGGACCAGGTTTATCTAAAAATGCATTAGCTGAGCCACCAGCTCTTTCACCTTGGTTGTGTACTTTAGCATTGTAGGCTCTCTAGCCTCATACTCCCCCTTTAGCTGGCTAGCTACCAGTTGGGAGTTAGTCTGCAGGTGCACTTTTCTGGCTCCTGCTGCAATGCTCATTCTCAGGCCTACTAGAGTTGCTTCATACTCTGCGGCGTTGTTCGATGCCTTGAACTTGAACTTAATGGCATACTCAAATACATTGCAATCTGGCGATGTTATTATTATTTCTGCTCCACTTCCTGTTTGGGCTGAAGATCCATCCACTGCCACCTTCCAAACTCTAACTTCATCATCTTTTTTTTTGTAAGAGGCTTCCACTATGAAGTTAGCTAAGGCTTGAGCTTTGATAGCTGCCCTAGGCTTGACCTCGAATTCATATTCAGAGAGCTCTATCGCCCAAATCAAGAGCCTGCCTGAGGCGTTCATTTTCTATAGGGCCTTCTCTAGCGGGTGGTTCGTAAGGATTTGAATTATCTGCGCATCGAAATAGGGTTTCAACTTCCTTGTTGTTGTTACCACTATGAAAGCCAGTTTTTCTACCAAAAGGTATCTCTGCTCAACCTATGTCAGCACGTGGCTTACAGAGTATACTGGTTTCTGTTGTTTTTGCCTTTCAACCAGGAGAACTGACGCGATTGTTTAGATTGAGGCGAAGATGTACAGCTGTAGTTTTTCGCTCAGCTCCGGGCTGATGATGGTCGGGGGCTTGGTCAGATGCTCCTTGATCCCCTCGAAAGCTTCTTTTTCTGCTACACCCTACTTAAACTCTCTGTTTCCTTTCAGCAGCTGGTAGAATGGTAGGGCTTTATCAGTTGACTTGCTGATGGATCGAGTCAGCGCCGCCATTCTTCCTGTCAATCACATGATATCTTTAGTACACTTTGGCTCTAGGAGGCTTAGGACTACCTCCACTTTCTCTGGGTTGGCATCGATTCCCCTCTCACTAACCTAGAAACCTAGGAACTTCCTAGAGCTCACCCCGAAAACGCATTTCTTTGGTTGAGCTTGATATTATACTTATTTAGTGTGGCAAATATTTCTTCTAGGTCCATGATATGCCCTGCTTGCGTGACGCTCTTGACAATTGAGTCGTCAACGTATACTTTAACATTTCTCCCCTTTTAGTGCATGAACACTCTATCCATTGTCTTCTGAAAAGTAGGCCCCGCATTCTTCAGCCCGAAGGGCATAGCTATGTAATTGTGCACTCCCCCTTCTGTGATGAACACGGTCTTCTGCTTGTTTGGCTTGTGCAGGCTGATCTGGTGATACCCTAAAAAGGCATCCATGAAGCTTAGCAAGGCGTGGTCGCTGGTTGAGTCTACCAGCTGGTCAATCCGTGGCAGAGGGTAGCAGTCTTTTGGACATGCTTTGTTGAGATATGTGAAATCAACGCACATCCTCCACTAGCCATTTGCTTTATTTACCATGACCACATTGGCTAACCACTCTGGATAATCACAAGGCTCTATAAATCCAGCCTCTAGGAGCTTGTCCACTTCCTCCTGGATTGCCTGATTTTTCTTCGTGGAGAAGCTTTGCTTTTTCTACCTAACTGGCTTGATGTCCTCTTTCACATTCACCCTGTGAACCATAACTGTGGGTTCAATTCCTGGCATCTCGTCTGCTAAAAATGCGAAAATGTCCTTATTCACCCTCAGCAGCTCTATGAGGTGGACTCCCACTCCAGGGTCAATATCTTTCCCAATTTTTACCGTTCTAGAGTTGTCGCCCTCTGTAAGCTCAACAGTTACGTGCTCCACGCTGGGCAGTGGCCTGGCTGCCTCTTCTTTTACGGGCTCAAAGTTTTCCATTGCTAACTTCTGCTTGTCCTTTTCTTTGTGATACTCTTCCCGTTTCCTTTTTCTTGATTTCCTTTCAGCATGCTCACTAGACCTTGGCTCTAAGCCTGGCTATTGCCTGGTTTTAGCTGGCTGCTTCAGGACTGTGATATAGCATTGTTGGGCTGTTTTTTGGCTTCCCTTGAGCTTTGCAAACCGCCCATCATTGGTTGTGTAGGCCATGGCAAGGTGATAGGTGGATACCACCCGCCTATTTTGTGAATAAGCGGTCTTCCCATGATCACATTGTACGGTGATGGGGAGTCTATTACCAAGAACTCTACTCGAACATCTCGTCGCCTTGACCTCTCTCTTACTCGAACTGAGAGCTTAATTATGCCCTCCGGAATTAGTCTAGACCCATTAAACCTAGTGACTTTATAACTCACCCTTTTTAGGTCTTTTCTATCCAGCCTTAGCTCTTTGAATGTACTGATGTATATGATGTTGGCTGAGCTGCCACCATCTATTAGTACACTGTCTACCTCCCAGTTTGCAATTCTCATTGTCACTACCAAAGGGTCATCATGAGGGTAAATTATGCCTTCCTGGTCGTACTCATCAAATGTAGCTCGTGGCTGTGGGGGAAGTGGTGGCCATCTGTGCTTCTCATTGTAATTTATTTGGTGGATCATTGCTCGCAAGTCAGCCCTTGCTCTATTCACGGTTCTGCCATGCACTGGTCCACCATTGATTACATACACTCTGCCCTCTAGTTTTCTGCTCGACCTCTGCTCTAAGTCGGGCCTTTGTGACCTCCTCTGCGGTCATGGCCAGACCTGTCCTCTTCTCTTCTCCAAGAGGAGTCAGAATGTTGCTTGAACTAGTTAAGGTATCCCCTCTGGACTAAGTCTTCTATGTTGTTATTCAAGTATGTACATTCATCACTAGTGTGTCCATGATCCTTGTGGAAGTCACACCACTTGCTTGGATCACGGTTTCTATTCACCATTCTGGGTGGTCTCTACCACTTATCGTCAACCTTGTTCACGTTGAAGATATGGGACTTCGAATGGGTGAGCGGAGTGTATTGGTCAAACCTTCCAGGCCTGCCTCCTCGTTTCTGGTCTGATCTTCTTACTCCCATCGCCCTGTCTGCATCTCTACGACCTTATTCAGCTCTATTGGGCTGATCCACCCTGGCTTTATTTTCTGCCCGGGTGATTTCAGCCCGCTTAACTGGGACACTTGGTGCTTTTCTGTTCAACATTTCCCTGTCGGTCTCATCTACTTTTATGAACTCGTACGCTTTTCCCAGCGCTTCAGCCAGCATTTTAAGACTTTTTCGTCCTATATACGCTCTGAACGGTGAGCCCGGCAGCAGGCCGCTCTGCATTGCTAGCAGCGCTACCTCCTGGCTCATATTTGGGATGGTTGTTGCTTCTTTATTGAATCTGGTGATGAACTCTCTTAGGGGTTCATCTTTTCCTTGCACCAGTGACATCAGCTCGGTGGTCATTTTTATACGATCCACCAGGGTGACAAAGTGCTCCATGAACATTCTCTTTAGCTGATTATAGGAGTAAACGAATCCTTTTGAGATGGCTCCATACCACTTAGCCGCCAGCCCTTCCAAGGTTGGTGGAAATGCCTTACACCAGACTGAGTCTGTCATGGTGTATAACACCATGTGATTCTCAAACGTCGAAACATGGTTCTTTGGTGTTGTGGTTCTATTGTACTTACAGTTGGGCATCTTTATTTTCTCCATCGGCTCTTTCAGAATCTCCTTGCAAAATAGGAAATCGTCAGGAATAACCTAGATTTGTGCACGCTTCTCCCTATTTAGACTTGGTCCTCGCTTAGAGACAGGTGAGCGACTCAAGCCTCCGAGCTGCCCTTTTCTTGGGCTGATCTACACTCCAATCTCGATTCAGGTTTCGAGCTTCTAGTTTCAGCACCTTCTTCCTCAACTGGACCAGCTCTGTCTGCTTCGGGGTGAGAGTTATGGGCGTCACCTTCTTTATAGCTGACTTTGTACCTGTAGCCACTGGTGGGGAGCATGTCCCTTTACTGAAGTTAGTAAGGACTGTTGTCATGGCTGCCAACTGCTTTTTACTGCACTTAGAGAGATTCTGCAGAATGGCTAGCATATTGACGGGCTGCGGTTTCTAGGTTACTTGTGTTGAAATGATGGGTTCATTGTTCGCGCCTGTCAATGGCATTCCGAACTTAAAAGAAGAACTAGACCCTACTGGATCTATTGGCTTCATCGCCGCTTTAGTTGCAGCAGACGTCGATTCGGTGGGATTAAATTTCTGGGAGATATTGGATTTGGGTTTTTTCAGTTAATCCTTTTGGATCGAGAGTTATTGATGTTGTTTTTTGGGGCGTTTGGTTGGCTTCGTTGCTCTTAGAGACTGGTGTTTGTACAACTTCCTCTCCGGCCGTGGCAGTCTGTCAACTAGTCCCTTGCTCAGCTGGTGAACCTTAGGTTAGATGATCCGACCCTTCCTTCTAGCGCTAATTGTTTTAGGTGCGGATCCAAGGGTTCTGCTGGCACGAGCTGGGTCTCGTCGATGACCTGCGCAAGGCAGCACACGTAAACTGCCCTCGAGGGTGGCTCGAGGAACCCCCCTCCGATGCTTAAGTTAGAATGTGTTTAAAGAGAGAAAGTGTACTTAGAGAGATATAGAAAGTGTAATAACTTGTGTGTCTAACCTCTTTTCTGTTGTACTTTTCCCTCTATTTATAGGTGTACGATCTCCTTTATGGAGAGTCATACTTAGTAAGCCCTGCGGGCTGACTCTACAAGGTAGAGGAGCCCCCTCGACTATTCTTCCAGCGATGAGTGCGCACCCCGAGGGCCAGTCTGGGAGCCTGATGATAGCTCAGCAGGAGCTATCCTATACAATTAGGATTGATTTTAATCTTCTAGAATAATCTAGAAGGTTATTTTGAGTTCTAGTGGGATTAGGATTAATAGTTATATTTTTTTTTTAGAAAATAAAGAATTTTATTTGGAATAAAACAAGTGTTTTAAAAGATTAAATTTGATTTTAAAAAGATAAGTACGAATGTTAATTAGTCTAATTTAATTAGATTAAGGACTCCGTACGGTTTTAAATTAACGCGTTCACCATCGCGAAACGACAGCTCCATCGCGCCGCGATGGACACTGTTGCGCCGCAATGGAAGTAGTTTTACTCCTAGTCAAATTCGATCTTTTTCTGATCGTTTCGAGTTTTTTCTCAATAAATAAGGTCTTTATTCCCCGTTCCAATCTCAACAATAATCTAATTCTCTTCTCTCTCTTAAGAAATAGCTTGTTCTTTCTCCCTCTTTCTAGCCTAGCCTTTTTACAAACATAATACTGCATTCACGAGTTCTAGACACACCTAACCAAGCTCGAAGTTACCTTCTCCCTAGATGTGAAAGGTTGATAATTTCTGAGGGTTTGGTCCCAAATCTCTATTTCAATTATTTAAATCAATTGTTTTATTTAATATTTTCCTTGAAGTTACTAACGTGTGTATTGTTTTGATAGAAAGAGGTACGAGGCATCAAATTAAGTTATTAGTTTACTTCCTTCTTACAGAAAGCATGCTTAGATTATTTTAATTCCTAGTATCATGTTAAGATGTCTTTATGATTCCTAGTATCATGTTAACTAATATTTCTAATATCATGCATGTTTCTAGTATCATGTTTAGGTTGCTTCCTATTTCTTCTATCATAATAGTATCATGTTAGGGCTAAAGCCTTGATCTTTATTGTTTAGTGACATGCTAGGATTTGTTATTAATCATGTTAGTATCATGCCTAGGATCTTGCTAATATTATTACGCTTTCATGAGATTGAGAATATTATGATGATGATGATTTGTTGTCAATATTTTTATGTTGCTTGATATATTATTGCTTGATCACGCCCTCTCTTGCAGGTTTAAAGGGAATTTGTACTTGAAATCACGCTTAGTAAGATAATTAATAATTTTATTTAGGCTAATATGATTTTAATTCAAGTGATCGCCAATAATAGTTTTGTTTGTGCATTAATATTCAACCAACATAGATTAAACAGGTTTAAGATTAATATATTGATTGTATGTTAGTTAGAAAGCGCACATGAATATGAGAAGAATAAAGTAGAGGCCTATTTAGGGCAAGTTCAATCTCTTTTAGGTTGGATTTGTACCTTCATCCCCGAATATCCAGTCATGGTTCAGGACCACCATGGAGTTAGCGATCTCATGGATCTAGAAGGGGTGTAACCTTCCCCTATGAATGGTTTACAAGTTCCTAAAACTTGTTGGCGACTCTTTTGCTCTAGCTTCCTTCCCTTTGGACGCCACCATGCTTACGTGTATGATCACAGTGGGGCTTAAGTGTGGGTTGCTTGAAATATTCCCTACAGCGTCCACCAGCTTTTTAACCTCTGCTGCGGTCACCTGATTCCTTTCTTCTTGATGATTTCTCTTTTTCTGTCGGACAGGCTTCATCGTTGGACTTACCGGTAATTTATGGATGACCAGACTTGGATCTATGCCTGGCATCTCATGTACCTCAAATGCAAAAACATCCTTGAACTCTCTTAGCAGCTTTATCAGGTCATCTCCAAGCAAGCCCACGACCATATTACCCACCTTGACCGTCCGATCAGGCTGGTCCAGATCGAGCACTATGTCCGTATGATCGCCAGCCGACTGTGGCCTTAACTCTTCTGGCCGGCCGACGACCATTAGTTGCTATGCCTGCTCTTTTTTTATGCGCTTCTAGCTGACTTGCTATGTTTGGAGTAACCTTTCATCTGAATTTGGCTCGGACGATCGTGGTCGTCCTCTAGTTGTTGGCTTCACTGCTAGCTGATTGCATTCCTTAGCCATTTTTTGGTTACCATGGATAGTACCTATTTTTTCGTCCGTCCTCTCAAACTTCATCAGCATTAAGTGAGATACGATTACTGCCTTGGTTGCTGTTAAAGTCGGACGGCCGAGAATGACATTGTAGCCTGTAAGCTCCTTGACCACCTGGAAGCGGATGACTATGTCCCTTCCCTCTCCCTTCTTCCCAAATCAGACGGGTAAATCAATCCGTCCGACTGGGTGAGTGATACTCCCACCAAATCCAACAAGCGGATGGGAGATATCCTGGAGGGCATCTTCTGGAAACTTCAAATTTTTTTAGTCATCTTAAGCTGATTATGTCGGACGGGCTGCCAGCATCAACTAGCACCCGGACGACCTTCAAGTTAGTTCAGGTTAGCTACCTTCATGATGAACACCATAGGGTCATTGTGAGGGGCCTTAATCTCGCCTCTGTCTGCTTCGTAGACCGTCACTTCCGGGAAGGGCTCGTCCTACACCCCCTCGGTGTGCATCACATTCCCCAATTTCCAAACGTCCTGCTTGATTCCCTTCATGGTAGGGCTGCTTGCGGCAAAGCCACCTGATATGACAGCCACAAAACCAGAGTCGGTGCTATTTCCATCATCTTCCTTGTCATTTTTTTTATCTTCTCAGATTTGTTGTATATCCAAGTGTACGTGAATTTTGACTTCAAGACGTACGAATTCAACATGCCTTTCTCGGCCAGTTTATCCAACAATCTTTTCAAATTGATGCATTCATTCGTGTCATGTCCCACGTCCTTGTGGTAATGACAGTATTTGTTTTTGTTGCGGTACTAGGTCGAGCCTCTAAGTGGTTAGGGCTTCACGAACTCAAATTTATCTTCGATTTCCATTACGATTGAGTAACAATCCTCGTTGAACTCAAACTGATGTTCGTACGTCTTAGCCTTCTTTGATTTTGTCCGCTGGCAGTCAGCCACCAAGACTTCCTTTCGCTTGTTTCCTTCTTTTCTCTTCTCGGCTGAGTCTTGCTGAGAAGGTTGTTCTTCTCAACCCCCTTGGCCGGTGACAGGGTAAAGTCGTATCCCCTAATCAAAAGTAAATACCTAAGTCCTCTAACTAAAGTAGATAGGGAAGTAGGGTCGAACTCCACAGGGAAACAAATCTTTCTACTCCTAATTAATTATTCTACTCTAAATTATCTAAGTAACCAATATTTTTGGGAATAAATTCTATACTACGAAGAGTAAGGTCGAAAGAAATAAAGTAGGGGAAAAATCAAATATTAAAAGACCTAGGGCATAGGTTCACTAATAAACAATATTCCAGGGCAAATCATAATAAGCAATCATCAAGCATTGATCAATCAGATTATAAAGGGCTTTCGCTACGTATTATAATCACGAGTTAATTTACCGGTATTAAATCTCATCTGTCGAATCTCGACTTAACCATTTATAAATTAGTCCGCCTATTGAAACTAAGCCTAAACATCAATTCTCATCTGTCGAATCTCGAATTAATATTACTAAAATCATACAATTAAATCTGGCCAAACCTAATTGCATAGCATTAAATCAATCAATAGGAAATTAACCAAACATTAATAATTAACAATCACAAAATTACCCCTTCATATCATTTATTAGATCCCCATAAACCCTAGAAATAAAACTACTCAAGCATCATCATAACCAAACTAATCCAATGAATAAAGCAAAGCATAATCAAAGAAGTAAATAAAATAGCTGAAATTAAAAAAGAAGAAATTGTTACCAAAAGAAATCTGGATTAATGAAAGTAATTAAGAACAAAAGTTGAAAGAGAATTTAAGATAGAGAAATATCCTAAGTAGAGAGAGAAAATCTAAAGAAGAAAAAAAAAAGTCCCAAAATTACATACATAATTCGTACTAAAAAACATCCCTCAAAACAAAAATTAAAACTAATCTAATTAGCTTAGAGAAAAACACGCGCCCGATCGGGCGAAGGGCCGCCCGATCGGGCCCGCCTTTTTTGCCTTGCCCGCCGCTGGTATGCTGCGCCCGATCGAGCTTACGCTCACCCGATCGGGCGCGTCTCTCCCTTGAGGGTCTTTATGCGCGCAGCCGCCCGATCGGGCGTATGCTTGCCCGATCGGGCTCGGCTTTCTTCTTCGAGGCTTGGATTTTGATTGGGCTAAATTCCTTGGCCCAATCTAAGTTTCCTCATCGGGTCTTGATTAATTAATCCAATAGCCCCGGTGTCTCATACCAAGCCCTTAATCATCGGCTCCTACCGATCTTGGGCTTCAAGAGTGGCCGTGTCCTTCTAGCCTCCGTAGTTGATCCATAAAAATCCGGGAAAATGCTCCAAAAGTGCAATTTCCTGTAAAACACAACTAAAACTACGCAAACACTAGAAAACACAAATTAGTAATAAAAGTGGCTCTAAAGAGCCAAAAACACCACTAATTATGACCGTGGGACGGGGGTAAAACACTATATAAATTGGATATATCAAACTCCCCCAAGCCAAACCTTTGCTTGTCCCTAAGCAAAGAGCTCATCAATGAACATATAAAACATGCCTCATCCCAATAAACAAAATCAAGCACAAACGATTCAAGATAAATCTAATGAACATGCTCAATGTCAATCAATCTCATACATCTAATTATCATTCATCCCCAACAATTGTCAATAGAGCAAACCACAAGAGCATATAGAATTCAAGACTAGCGCTCACACACTCAACTCTCATTTATGTGGCGAGTAAAAGATGTACTCGATCGCTCTCGATCCCAACCCCTTTTAATGTGAACAATGCCCACCCATCTCACACTCTCGTGTGTTTAAAACAATGAACACTCAACCTACTAGTCGACTCGAAATATGTCAAATCATAACTTGCATTGATAAACAACACCTTCACATTCACACAAGTCTATGCACAAAGGTCGAAAGGTCTTTAAAGCTTGTAATGTAAGGCTAGGGTAAAGGGTAGGATAAATTTGGGAATATGTGAGAGAAAAGCTATGCATTAAGGGAGCCAAATCCTAATCAACCCATGATCAAAATAAATGATGATCATACATCTCCAACAACATAACTAACTCCAACAAGAATCCACCAAATACAACTCCAAACAATATAAACAATCCCAACACCTACAATTTCACTCATAAAAATATGATAATGTAGAACTTAAGTGAAATACAAACTTTGGACTCATTCTTTTTTTCTTTTTTTGAACAACCTTCAAATAGAACATTTGAACATAAATTTTTTTTCCTTTTGCTCTTTTTTTTTTCTTTTTAACTCATATTGGAAATTTCAACTTTGTAACACAACATATCAATATTTTTCCAATCATAAAATCAAAGAACAATCACTCTTCTTTTATTCCCACATTGTGCAAATAATGTGCACACCACAACTCCCTCACCTTTCCAACTAATAGCTCCCCCAAGCCAAGCTTGGGACTAGTAACCAATGGGGCTCATATAGGCTTGTAATGTGGCTAAATAAATAATAAAAGGGCACAAGCAACAACATGGGTAACAAGAAGGGAACAAATGTATCTAATATCGTCTGAAGGCTTCCTAAGAGAACAAATGTCTTCGTCTTCCTCAATGTGCATAATATTGAGCTATATAGACATTACTAATAGTTGCAAACCAATACTAAAATTCATTGACATACCAGGAACTATGGAACTATCACACATTCCTAACCAAATCAACCAGTCAAGCACTATATTCACAAATAGTTGGCAAAATTGACGCATGTTTAGGAATCCAAACAATTAAACTTCAAATTATGATCAACAAATTCACAAAGCTCATTATCATATACCAAGAACCAAAACAATATTTTCTAAGTATGGGACATAGGGAAGCATGAATTACAATTCATTGGAACGTATTTTTGGATTTTTTATTTTATTTTTTTTTCATAAGGGAAACAATAAAAACTACACTAGGAAAGCAATAAATAGAGAAGAGAGAAAGAAAGTTACCATATATACAAGAAATGTCCCCCCAAGCCAAATCAAGAAATGCCCTCATTGACTTGGGAGGGTAGCTAGGAGAAGCTACTCCACATCGTCATCCATCCTCTCATATCCTCCTCCATAGCTTGAGCCGGCACCACCCTGGCTCGGTCCAGCACCACCATAACCTGAACCACCGGCAAAGTAGTTAGGGTTCACATTCCCCCCCATACCCCCAAAAGGAGTGTCACCCCCATATCCATGGACTGAAGAGTAGTCCACATAAGTACCATACGCACCGGGGTGAGAATACCCTCCTTGGGGGTATTGGAACCAATCGGGAACTAATGCCTCGGGGGGAATAGCCCCTCGGCGTGCATAATCATCGTACATGGGATATAGACCCCTCCCGAGGTTCCTCTCTATGTGTCCTACCCGACTATCCAAGGTGCTTAACCTAGAATCTAGGTTTTGCATCATACCCTCAACTCTCCCGTGCCCCATCTCGATACGGTCCAATTGGCTCCTAAAAGCCGAAAAGTCATAAGGGGCATTGGGGTCGACGTTATAGTCGACCGAGGAAGTGGATACGCCATAGGTGAAGGGTGGAGGTGGTGAATGGTGATGGGGGGATTGGTGGGGTTGTGGTGAAGGGTGAGGTGGTTGAACCTCACCTTGACCGTTAAACTCAAAAGTATAAAAAGGCTTCCCCTTCTCAAATTTGGTCAAGGCGGGGTTGGGTAAGGTGAAGGCTTGATCCCTCCTACCCGATTGTCGATGGACTATCCACCAAGTGTCACCCCCCACGGGTTGCACCCAGTTTAGGCTCCCTAAATAGGCTAGGTCCATGAGGTTTGAGCCTACAATTTTCCAATGCCCATCCGGGTTCCAACCTAGGTGTTTTTTGGCAATGTGGGTCACTAACCCCCCAAGATAAATAGGCGCCTTAGACCTACTTGCTTCGGCCGCATTGGCCGCCCTTTGGAAGTGATTGGCTATCCTATGGGGTATGTTCAATTTTTCAGCGTTAGGAATTACATAGGATGCCAATAGTTCCAGTTCATCTCTCCTCACATTTGCCGGTTCATGCCTCCTAAAAATAGTGAGGCCGGCAAATCTTTGCCAAAATTTTTGGACGGGATGTTGAATCCACGTTCCTTTGGCATGTTGGAGGTTAACCAAATCCTCCCCGGTTAGCCTCTTGTAGACCACGGCAATGTGGTCTTGAGAGGGTTCAATTGGTTTATCCGATTTTAAATCAAACAACTTTCCAAATTCTTTAAGAGTTAGTCTCACATCGTTGTTTAATAATCGGAATTGTACATGAGTGATTAATGCATTCATTTTAATAACATTAAAACTTGAAATAAATTCTAATGTTAAATAGTCATACGTATCATGGCACATTTGAAAGAAACCACTCATGCATATACCTTTGAACAATTTTTCCACATATTTATCTAGACCTAGTTTAGCTAGTGCGGGATGATGAACAAAACGGGTTGAGATTACCTGTCGATCAATGAGGTTTAGCATCCTAGCTCATTGCTCCTCCGAGGTGATGACAACCTCCTCCCATCCCGGTATTTGAAGGTCCGGGTTGACCGTTGGCTGTGGTGCCCTCGAACTTTCACCCCTTTGTGTCCTTGAACGCTTTGAACCATTGTATGTGGAAAATTGGGTATTTGGAGCTTTCTCTCTCTAAGGGTTTGAGGGAAGTATGAGAGAAAGTGGGAGAAAATAGGTGGAAAGTGTAGAGGAAGGTGTGAGGATTAAGAATATGTAAGAAATTTGAGGTTTGGATGGGTGAATTTGAGGAGATATTGGGTTGAAGGTGTAGTTGAAGGTTTGAAAATGGAGGTTTTAGAGAGAGAAAGTGTGAAGGAGAAAGAAGAAGTAAGGAAGAAAAAGAAAAGAGAAAGGGAGAAAGGGGTTTAAAACCCCGGATTAAACAGGCGCGCCCGATCGGGCGACCTCCGCCCAATCGGGCGCGAACTCGAGCCTGGAAATCGCCCTTTTCTCGCCCAATCGGGCGGGCTTCGCCCGAAATTTCTTTTTATGGCACTCGATTTCTCCAAAATTCTGCCCGATCGGGCGAAATTTTCCTCGATTTCTTCCCTGACTTGCACGCCCGATCGGGACTCCTCTCCCGATCGGGCGAAATTAAGCTCCGATAAAATCGATATTTCGGGCCCGATCGGGCGGAGCTCGCCCGATCGGGCCCGTACCCAGGCCTGAAGTGTCTCTTTGAAACCTCCGTACGTTGTGATCTAAAACCTGTACAAAAACACTCATGAAAGGTAAAATTCACTCTCCTCACCTCTCCAAGAAAAAGTAAAAATAAAAAATTAGTCTAGAAAGCAAGAAATACGGGTTGCCTCCCGCAAAGCGCTGGTTTATCTAGGTCCCGCTCGACCCTCTTGCCATAATGCGTTTCAAGGAGAACTGGAACTGATTAGGTGTTGTAATTCAACTGCACCAATCGTGGCCCCCTCATGGTATAGCTTGAGTCTTTGACCATTAACCTTAAACTCACTACCATGCTCATCAAGCAACTCTACAGAACCGAACTTGTTAGCCCTTTTAACAGTGAAAGGACCCGACCACCTTGACTTTAGCTTTCCTGGGAAAAGTTTAAGTCTAGAGTTGAACAACAACACCTTGTCACCCTCTTTGAATTCTCTCGGAAGGATTATCTTGTCATGCCATCTCTTAGTCTTCTCCTTGTAGATACGCGCACTATCATAGGCCATCAACCTAAACTCATCAAGTTGCTTAAGTTGTAATAGCCTCTTTTCTCCCGCTAGCTTAGCATCCAAATTGAGCTCCTTAATAGCCCAATATGCCTTGTACTCTAATTCCACCGGAAGATGACATGCTTTACCGTACACAAGTCTATATGGGGTAGTGCCTATTGGGGTCTTAAATGCGGTTCTATATGCCCAAAGGGTGTCATCTAACTTATTACTCCAATCTTTCCTCGATTTTGCTACCACCTTCTCTAGGATGGCCTTGATCTCACGATTAGAAACTTCAACTTGGCCACTAGTTTGGGGATGGTAGGCTAAACCTGTCCTATGGTAGACACCATACTTTTTAAGAAGGGTATCTAACTTCCGCTCATGAAAGTGGGATCCTCCATCACTAATTATGGCTCTAGGTACTCCAAATCTCGGAAAAATGGTCTTCTTGAAAACCCTATGGACCACCTTGGCATCATTGGTAGGAGTGGCAATGGCCTCAACCCATTTGGATACATAGTCAACGGCGACAAGTATATAACGATTCCCCCTTGATGAAGGGAAAGGTCCCATGTAGCCAACACCCCAAACGTCGAAAATTTCAACTTCAAAATCCCAGTTTGAGGCATCTCATGCCGCCGCGAGATGTTGCCAGTCCTTTGGCAAGAGTCACAAGCCTGTACAAAAATGTTAACATCCTTAAACATGGTGGGCCAGTAAAATCCTGACTCATTTATCTTGGCCACCGTTTTGGATGGACCATGATGTCCTCCATAGGGTGAAGTATGACAGCTAGTAAGTACACCATGAATCTCCCATTCGGGAACACACCTGCGAAATAATCCATCTGCACACTCACGAAACAAAAAAGGATCATCCCAAAAATAATGTTTAACATCAGAAAGGAATTTCTTTTTTTGTGGGTAGGACAAGTCAGGAGGTAGAGTACCACCCACTAAATAATTAGCAAAGTCAGCATACCAGGGGTGTTGCTCTACAACTGCATACAGGTTGTCATCGGGGAATGAATCATCTATAGAGAGAGAATCCTTACCCTCGTCATACCTGATTCGTGACAAGTGATCTGCCACTACGTTCTCTGCACCCTTTTTGTCCCTTATTTCAATGTTGAAATCCTGGAGCAGGAGAACCCATCGGAGTAGCCTAGGCTTTGATTCCGCCTTGGCTATTAAGTACTTCAAAGCTGCATGGTCAGTAAAAACAATAACTTTAGAACCAACTAGATATGATCTAAATTTTTCTTAAGCATAAATAACAGCAAGAAACTCCTTCTCCGTGGTGGCGTAACTGACTTGAGCCTCATCCAGAGTTTTACTCGCATAGTAAATAGCATGTAAAACTTTGTTCTTCCTTTGTCCAAGCACGGCTCCTAAAGCAAAGTCACTTGCATCACACATGATTTCGAAAGGAAGATTCCAATCGGGTGCACATATGATGGGTGCCGATATCAAAGCCTGCTTAATCCTGTTGAAAGCCTCAAGACACTCGTCAGTAAAAACAAAAGGGGCATCCTTGAGCAAAAGTTGAGTTAGTGGTTTAGCAATTTTAGAAAAGTCTTTGATAAAACGGCGATAAAACCCCGCATGACCCAAGAAACTCCTAACTCCCTTAACATTAACTGGGGGAGGTAGTTGCTCAATCACTGAAATCTTAGCCTTATCTACCTGTATACCCTTATTAGATACAATGTGGCCAAGAACTACTCCCTCTGTCACCATAAAGTGACATTTCTCCCAATTTAAAACCAAATTGCAGTCTTCACATCTTTTCAAAATTTTAGCGAGATTAACTAAACATGCATCAAATGAAGAGCCATACACGCTAAAATCATCCATAAAAACTTCCATAATAGATTCTATGAAATCAGAAAAGCTACTCATCATGCAACGTTGAAAAGTAGCAGGTGCATTACATAAACCAAAAGGCATTCTACGATATGCAAAAGTACCATAGGGACATGTAAATGTAGTCTTTTCCTGATCTTCAGGGTGGATCGGAATTTGGAAAAATCCCGAATACCCATCCAGATAGCAAAAGAACTTATGATTAGCTAACCTCTCAAGCATTTGATCAATAAAGGGGAGAGGGAAATGGTCCTTTTTAGTGGCGATATTTAATCTACGATAATCAATGCACATACGCCACCCTGTAACAGTTCTAGTGGGAATCAATTCATTTTTATCATTTTTTATAACAGTCATCCCACCCTTCTTAGGAACCACCTGTACAGGACTTACCCATTTAGAGTCAGAAATAGGATATATAATACCTGCATCAAGTAATTTCATAACCTCTTTCTTGACTACTTCTTGCATATTTAGATTCAACCTCCTCTGGGGTTGAATACATGGCTTGTAATTGTCCTCTAAGTGTATCATGTGCATACAAAAATCAGGGCTTACACCCTTGAGATCATCAATACTGTACCCTATTGCCCTTTTGTGGGTTCTAAGAACCTCTAGAAGTTGGAAAGTTTGTGGGTCATCAAGTGCAGTACTAATGATCACAGGGTACATTTCCTGCTCATCAAGAAAAATATATTTTAAGTGAGAAGGGAGAGGTTTTAATTCAGGTTTCTTCACCTCTGCAGGTTTTGATTCCGGAACCAATTTTACTACCTTCTTATTCTCGTTAGGATCAAGTTCTTCTATGGAAAGAGCTTTTTCAATGATATCCACCTCTTTACTCCAGATACTCGCATCACCTGCAGACAAATCTCCACAAAGTATTTCTTCCAAGGGATCCCTTGCAAGAACCTGTGTTAAGCTATCTTCACAAATATCATCCATTATATCAATGACATCAATTAGACAACAATTTTCCTCTAGCATAGGACCTTTTAAAACTTTCCCTAAATTGAAAGTAATATTATCATCACCAACAGATAGGGTTAGTTTACCATTTTTAACATCTATAATGGCTCCTGCAGTATGGAGAAAAGGTCTACCTAATATAATGGGGATTTGTGTATCCTCAGCCATGTCTAAAACAACAAAATCTACAGGGATGAAAAATTTACCAACTCTGACAGGGACGTCCTCTAAAATACCTAGGGGATATTTAACATAACGATCTACCATTTGCAAAGTAATATTAGTAATTTTTAAATCACCCATATTTAATTTAGAACAGATAGACGATGGCATAACGCTAACAGAAGCACCCAAATCACACAATGCTTTATCCATGAAGACATTACCAATATGACAAGGGATAGAAAAACTACCGGGATCCTTTAATTTAGGAGGGGATTTATTCTGTAATAGTGCACTACATTCCTCTGTAAAAGCTACAGTTTCTACTTCATTAAAGGCCCTTTTCCTAGTCAAAATATCTTTCATAAATGTAGCATATGCAGGAACTTGTGTAATAAGTTCTGTGAAAGGAACCGTTACCTGCAAATTTTTCACAACCTCCAAAAACTTACCAAACTGCTTATCTAACTTAGTCTTCAATTGGCGATTTGGGAATGGTAGTTTGATTGTAGGTTGTTGTACTTTCCTAATCTTCTCCTGGGGTGCATCCTTCCCTGCGGTTGTACCCTGCAATGAATTATCAGAAATGTTAGTATTGCCCTGGAGCCCTCCAGGAACATTAGGTGTAACGGAATCAGGATTAGCAATATTAATTAAATCAGGTTCATCCTCCTTAGGCATAGGAGGCCCATCGTAGTGTGAACCACTCCTTAGGGTGATTGCATTTGCATGATCCGTTGGTTGAATTCCCTACGATGGTAAAGCTCCCTGCTGGCGAGCTTGTAGGGTAGAGGACAATTGGGCAATTTGTGTGTCCTTGACTTTATTATGGGCTATAATTGAGTCAATCTGTTGGTCTCTATTCTCCATATGCTTTTGCATACTAGTTAGCATCGCTCTAATTTCTGACAAGGCAGGGTCGGAAGATGTAGTAGGGGTTTGTGCTGGGGCTTTCTAGTTAGAGTGAGGGTGGTAATATTTCTGCTGTGGAGGGGGTGCTTGTTGTGGTTGTTGTAGAGGTGGAGGATTTTGAACATTGGTGCTCCGATATGATAAGTATGGATGATTTCGGTAGCCAGGATTGTAGGTGTTGGAGTATGGGTTATTTTGCTTATAGGTTTGAAAAGCATTAACTTGCTCCATCGAGCTCCTGCAATCTTGCTCATAATGTCCTACACTTCCACAATTTTCACAAAAAGCATCATTAGAGTTATTAGCAACAGCAGAAACATTAGCAACAGAGTTAGGGATATTAGTACTAAGGTTATCTAATTTCTGGCAAATAGAAGTAAGTTGAGCCTGCAAAAGGGATACTGAATCAACGTGATGTTTGCCCTTATTTGCATAGCCTCTAGAATTCTCATATTGGGAATTATGTATCGCCATATCTTCAATAACCTGGCATGCATCATCAACATTAAGATTCATAAATCTACCACTAGCTGCGGAGTCTAGAATTGTTCTAGATGCATTCCCTAATCCGTTGTAAAAAGCTTGAATTAACTGCCACTTTGCCAAGTTATGGTGGGGACACTCCCTCTGCAGATCCTTGAACCTCTCCCAAGCCTCATATAATGCTTCATCTAGCTCCTGGGCAAAGTTCTGAATGGCACTTCTTAGTAAAGCTGTTTTCTCTGCAGGGTAATATTTGTTATAAAAATTTAAAGCAAGAGTCTCCCAGTTAGTAATACCAAGTGCAGTTCTATTCAAACCATTAAACCACAATTTAGCTTTTCCACATAAAGAAAAGGGAAAGAGAATCTCCCTGATCTGGTCCTGCGTTACCCCATTCTGCCGAATAGTATTGCAGTATTGACAGAAATCTGCAATGTGAAGATTAGGATCTTCACCCTTAGCTCCACTGAATTGCTTTCTTTCTATCATCGTTATGAACTAGGGCTTGATTTCGAACTGGACTCCCGCGATGTCTGGTCTGGGGGAAAGGTGTGGAAAATCCGTCAGGGACGGTTGCGAATAATCGCTGAGCTTCTTAGGTGCTGTCATCTCTGATTCTGAATCTGAAGGAATTTTCGAATCACTAGAATCAGGTGGCGAATCTCTAGGAATGTCGTTACTCCCAGAACCCGCCAGGATTTGTCTATAAAGATTCTTCTGTCTATGGAAAGAGCGCTCGATCTCAGGATCGAATGGAATGTAACCTGATCTGGAACACCTGGGCATAAACAGAGAACTAAAAAGACAAATATGAGAACTTCCTCAAAGAACTAATGTCCTTTGAGGCAAAAGAAAAAAAATAATCAAGACTACAAAAACAATTAGAAATAAAAATAAAACCGTTTCCCCGGCAACGGCGCCAAATTTTGACAGGGTAAAGTCGTATCCCCTAATCAAAAGTAAATACCTAAGTCCTCTAACTAAAGTAGATAGGGAAGTAGGGTCGAACTCCACAGGGAAACAAGTCTTTCTACTCCTAATTAATTATCATAGTCTAAATTATCTAAGTAACCAATATTTTTGGGAATAAATTCTATACTACGAAGAGTAAGGTCGAAAGAAATAAAGTAGGGGAAAAATCAAATATTAAAAGACCTAGGGCATAGGTTCACTAATAAACAATATTCCAGGGCAAATCATAATAAGCAATCATCAAGCATTGATCAATCAGATTATAAAGGGCTTTCGCTACGTATTATAATCACGAGTTAATTTACCGGTATTAAATTTCATCTGTCGAATCTCGACTTAACCATTTATAAATTAGTCCGCCTATTGAAACTAAGCCTAAACATCAATTCTCATCTGTCGAATCTCGAATTAATATTACTAAACTCATACAATTAAATCTGGCCAAACCTAATTGCATAGCATTAAATCAATCAATAGGAAATCAACCAAGCATTGATAATTAACAATCACAAAATTACCCCTTCATATCATTTATTAGATCCCCATAAACCCTAGAAATAAAACTACTCAAGCATCATCATAACCAAACTAATCCAATGAATAAAGCAAAGCATAATCAAAGAAGTAAATAAAATAGCTGAAATTAAAAGAGAAGAAATTGTTACCAAAAGAAATCTGGATTAATGAAAGTAATTAAGAACAAAAGTTGAGAGAGAATTTAAGAGAGAGAAATATCCTAAGTAGAGAGAAAAAATCTAAAGAAGAAAAAAAAGTCCCCAAAATTACGTACATAATTCGTACTAAAAAACATCCCTCAAAACAAAAATTAAAACTAATCTAATCAGCTCTGAGAAAAACACGCGCCCGATCGGGCCCGCCTTTTTTGCCTTGCCCGCTGCTGGTATGCTGCACCCGATCGAGCTTACACTCACCCGATCGGGCGCGTCTCTCCCTTGAGGGTCTTTATGCGCGCAGCCGCCCGATCGGGCGTATGCTTGCCCGATCGGGCCCGGCTTTCTTCTTCGAGGCTTGGATTTCGATTGGGCTAAATTCCTCGGCCCAATCTAAGTTTCCTCATCGGGTCTTAATTAATCGATCCAATAGCCCCGGTGTCTCATACCGAGCCCTTAATCATCGGCTCCTACCGATCCTGGGCTTCAAGAGTGGCCGTGTCCTTCTAGCCTCCGTAGTTGATCCATAAAAATCCGGGAAAATGCTCTAAAAGTGCAATTTCCTGTAAAACACAACTAAAACTACGCAAACACTAGAAAACACAAATTAGTAATAAAAGTGGCTCTAAAGAGCCAAAAACACCACTAATTATGACCGTGGGACGGGGGTAAAACACTATATAAATTGGATATATCAGCCGGTTGTTCTGATTTGGTAAGAGAACAAAAATCAGATGCTTTAATATAGGCTTCGGCTTCCCGCAGCACGCCTGCGTACGTCTGAACCTTTTTCCTGACTAGATTAAACATAAAACCATTATGCCTTAATCCCCGGAGAAATTAAGAGTAGGCCATTTCATCCGGCAGATTATGAATTTGGGCTTTTTCTTGGTTGAATCTTTGCACATATGAACGCAACCCATCGTTTTTCCCTTGGACGGTCATAGCCAAGTTAAGAATGGTGTTCCTTGGGGGAATATTGTACGAGAAGTTTCAAACAAACAATAGGCTAAGAGTAGTGAAATAATTGATGCACCCGGTGGGAAGGCTGTAAAACCAATCATGCGCCACGCCCTTCTGGGTGGCCGAGAAGCACCGACGCCATGTGGTATCATCCACGCTTTGAAGATACATTAAGTTCCTGTATGAGGTGACATGCTCTTCTGGGTTGCCCGTACCATCATAAGCACCCACAAGTGCACTCTTCACCTTTGCTGGTTGAGGAGAGTTAAGAATTTCTTGAGAAAACAGAGGTGGCTTGTCACCAAGATTAACAGATGCATTTTCCAATTAATGGGCTGAGGTTGTGCGGCCGGTCCGACCAGGTACATAGCCTGGTTGAACAGCTGGCCATAATGCCCGTACTGTTCGAAGACAGGGGGGTTAGGCGACATGATTGCATTGAAATTCTAGGGGGTCTAATACTGAAACGGTGGAACAACTACAATAGGAATTTGAGTATGATGAGCTTGAATTCTGCTAGTCCTGGCCGAGCTGGTACGTTTGGAAAGATAGGGGTTTGAGAATTCATCCGGCTTTGTTGGAGTAGAGGTGGTGTCCGAGTAAGCTGCTCATTCTTGTTGCTTGTGCCGGATATATATTTCCTTGCATCTTTCCAGTGCCCATACGGCTCACACTCTTCCCTTTGAGGTTGCCTGGTCTACCCCCCATCCGATTGTGTTTTCTCAAGGAGCTTGGACATGTTCGTCCGTGGCACTCTAGGAGATGTTCCATGTCGTCTAAAAGGGGTGTTCCCAGCATCTTCGTCATTGGTCGCCTTGCTTTGGGTCTTCTTTTGAGTGCCCTCTCCTCCTCTCCTGGGCGGCGGCCTAGAAGAAGAAGGTATCTTACCCTCAAGCTCCCTTCGGAGCTAATTGCTCAAGGCGAGCTTAAGTGAACCAGAATTCACCGGAGGATCCTCGGCCTCATGAAATGAAGTAGTCAAAGGATCACTAGAATTGATTGTTGCAACTATATCCTCTACATGTATGTCCTCACCAGGATCAGGACCTGTGTTAGGTGTCTGACCATCTATTTCCATAACGAAAGAGTATCCCCACAGATGGCGCCAAATGTTTTGGGTGATTTTGTGATATCCCTTAGGACACTGGTCACGTTCTTCTGATAAACAGCCCGGGCACCTGCAAAACACGAATACTTCGTTGCCGGAATATTCGCCTCCGACGGTTAAGTTAGTAACCGGAAGACGGAAAGCTAGAGAGAGAAAGTAGAGAGAATTTGGAGTTGTTTTTAATGCTCTATTGAATGTTATGTCATAATTCACCCTTCCCATCATAATGCTCTATTGAATGTTTTGTCATGATGCTCTATTGGGGTATTTATAGGGGTGGAGATTTGTACTTTTTAGGGTTATTACCCTAGAATGACGTTTTCTGATTGGCGGCGCAATCAGGCAAGGGCACCTGTCTTCGGGGGGTGCCGTTTTGCGGCTTTCCTAGGATTTGGGACTCTTGATGTAAGGAGGCCCTTTTCTCTCTTTTTTAGGTGCTCTTAGTAGGGCTTGCATACGTGTCATCTTCCTATGGTGACACATGTCGCCCTTTGATTGGGCCATGTGTCACTATGGGATTGGTCCATGTTTTGGGTAATTTTTACCCCAAACAATTCTTATATACATTTACTAACTTTTCTATTTTTGTGTGTTCTATAACCTCCTAGGACACTATACGTGGCGGTTTCCTAATCTGGGAACCAAGTAGAAATTGACCAATCGTGAGTGAGTTTGAGAGTGAGTATACATGGTTTGTTTGATTGTTCCTCTTGTATGTATTATCATTATTTAGAACACGAAATGGAGGCAATGATAATTGTACAAAATGCATAAGGAAGCTCTAAAGAATGAATGGTGAAATTTTAGCGAAGGACCATTTTTTACCACTTTATTTTTAATTATGTAAAAAATCGTTTTTCATGATAAAAATCACAAATAAAATTTTTACAGTAAGGTTATGTATTCAGGAGAGTATAAGACTTGAAATTTCATAAAAATAAATTTTAACCAATCCACAAAAAATCAGACATTAAGGCTCACCAATGTTACCAATTTCTGACCACAGGTCTGCCCATTTGCCAATTTCGACCAATCTTTTTTAAAATATAAAAAATTACATTGGCTATCTAGAAATTAGAATCCTTAACGTTTCTAAATTGGGGTCACACGTCCTCATAGTCATACGATGAATACTCTATTTATTATGATTTTTACAAAATAGAGCATTAAAACTTAGTTCAAAACTGTTTTGTCCAATCAAGAGTATTATATTTATTTGACATATCAAATGTCTTCTAAAAAATGAGAACTTCATGCAAAGCATTTATATGCATGTTCTTAACACACCTTTAAAAGAAATATGATATTTTCGAAGTATTTTGACCATTATAACCCATTTCCCATGAACGTCCAAAACTAGAGCTAGCGATTTTAAAGAAAATTCAATATCTCTTAATATAACCATTAAATGGATTCCAATTTTTAATATATTATAGAAGACATGTAGACCTTTCCAAATACATATCATACGATCAAATCCAACCGTTGGAACATAAGATATAGAGTTCGAAATATCAGAGAAACATAAAACTTTTAAGAACTTTAAGAAAGAGAAAGAAATGAACATTATATATAATTCGTGTCACCCTTTTTATATATACCTGTGGTAAATATTATCTTAAAATATTTTTGAATTAAGGAAGTAATAAATTACTTATGCCTCAAATTAATATTAATCTCACCCAAAAAAAGAAAAAATATATGTATCATTTTAAGACTAACTTGTTTTCTTCTAAGTTTTCTTCATATCCTATGACTATACAAAAAAAGCACTATAAATAAGATTTTTATTTTAGAATTTAATGTCGTATACCTTTTAAGGACCTTTTGTTTAAACTTTAATTCCATCATTGTTTAGAAAAGCAAAATTCCCTTATGCATTTCTTAATGAGAAGACAACTAACTTTTAACTAAGTAAAACATGGCTTTGCATGCTTGTATCATTTTAGTAATAAAATGAATCTTTCATTTTATTGAATATTTAATCATGATGGGTTACAAGATGATCTATTTGCCATGGAGAATTATACTTTTATGTTTCATTATCTCTGATAGATCGTTTATATAATCTAACATGATCAAGATTTTCAATTCACTACCTATCGTTTGGATTTAAGCCATATAGAATGTCCATTTTTCATAAGTCAATTTCATACAATCCAAATACACTTCCTTCATATTCCTCTCGATTCATACCAATTAAAATTTCTTTTTAATCATACTAAATAAGCTCGTACAATCTCTTTTCGGGAGTTGGTCAATCCTAAAGTCGTTAATTGAAACGCACTTTGTAAATAAATAAAGAAAAAACCATTCCCTCAAAAGAAACTCCTATGTTGTCACTAATTCTAGTGACTTCCTCAACCTCGATAAATTGACCTCCATCTTGAAAGCAAGATTGCTCAACTTCATTAAACAATCCTATATGGATCAACCTCCCAAAAAATAAAGCTTTTCGAAACCTCGTATGAAATTTTTGACCATATCTAAATGGACATTCTCTAGAAACTACGTAGGATTTTGATCCAGAAGTGGATTCAAATCCCACAATGAACGGTACATAGGGAAACTTTAATGCTCGAACCCACCATATATCGTAAGGTTTATTTCTTTTTTATTTTGCATTTGAGTGTGATTGACAATGTAAAATTTTACGTGTTTTTATGCATTAGTTTAAGGAAAAGTATGTGAATAGCCATAACCAATCAACAACGTATTAGTAAGAGCATGTTCTTTAGAACAGAGGAAGAGACGAGTTCCAAACGTTCGATCTTCCTGACTTATACCCCATACCTAGATCTCTAATTTCCTAAGACCATCCTTATATAGTGCCTTACCTAATGGAGTCAATGTCGTTTTCTATTTGAAAATGGTTGTAAAATAAGACCGTCTCTATTTGGGCAAAAATAGAGTAGCGCCTCCAATGTCTTTTTTCAGTCAAATCATCGATTTACGTGAGATTTTGACTTCTAACTTAAATTAGTCAAAAAATGGGTTCCACAGTTACATCCAAGGTACAACTGATTTTGGTTTGCATTTATATAAGTCATATGTCTCCTCTCTCCTCTCCTACATGAATACCAATTGGGGTGGGTGTTCAGACACTCGTCGGTTTACATCAGAGTATTGCGTTTTTCTTGGTGACAACCTGATTTCTTGGTCTTCCAAATGTCAACCTACTTTGTTTAAGTCAAATGCAAAGGCAGAGTACAGAGGCGTTGCAAATGTTGTTTCTGAATCCTATTGGGTTCGAAATCTGTTGCTTGAGCTTCAATGTCCTATTTCGAAAGCAACACTTGTTTATTGCGACAATGTTAGTGCCATTTACCTTTCTAGTACTCCGGTTCAACATCAACGCACTAAACATATTGAGATGGATATTCACTTTATCCGTGAGAAAGTTCAAAGGGGCGAAGTTCATGTCCTACATGTGCATTCTTGATACTAAATTGCAGACATTTTCACCAAAGGTCTGCCTAAGATTTTATTTGATGATTTTCAGGACAGTATCACTGTTCGCCAATCTTCCGCTTCGATTGCCGGGGTGTGATAGATTATGGAAATAATCTTTTTATGTTAATAATGTTTTATATTATTTAGTCTTGTATTTATCTAGTTTAACCTGGTTTAGCTGATTGTATTTTGTATATATATTGCTTTGCAATCAATGAAAAGTCTACGGCAAATATTCTTATATGAACTAATACTTCGTAGTTGTTTTTTAGACTTGCCTTATTATCTTAAGTTAAACTTATGTTATTTTGTTTTTAACTTTTATTTTTGTTATTGTATTATTTTGTTAAAACCATGTTTGATTTTACAATAACTACATGTTATTTTGATAATAACTTGCATATGTTACCAAAATCATATTATTTTATATATTGTGACATTTTGTACATAACTTTATGTTATTTTTAAATAACTTGATGTTATTTTGCTTAAGAATAGTGTTTATTTTTTTTCTTTTTTTATATTAGTACCTTTGTTATTTTGTTTAAACATGATGTTATTTTAGATTATACCTTATGTTATTTTGCTAAAATAATGTTATTTCAAATGCTTTATTTTACTCTTTCTCCTTTGTTTTCAGTTTTTCTTCTTCACAATCCATCTCACTTTTTTTTTTCCAAAACTAATCATGATTTTAAATTTCTCTCTATGTTTTCCCCTAATTTCTATCTCACTCTCCCTTTTAATAATGCCACCCTTTTTTTTTTGGGGAATTCCCATTGGTACACTCCAGGTTCTGACTTTTCCCATTGGTACCACATTTTTTTTTACTTCCTGCTGGTACACCCCACATTTTAACTTACTAACTCACGTGATTAAGTCTGTTAATCATATGTTAATAACCTACTTACTAAATGTTAATAGTAGCTTAGGCTTTTTAAAAATGGAAAAGACTAATATAACCCCATTAAAATCATTCCCTCCAACTTCTATAAATAACCGCTTCCCTTCCATTTATGTTGATTAGACGTCGATTGCATGCCATCCATCACTCTGCTTTAGATTTTTTTGATCGTTTGAATTGGCGAAGGGAGAAGCTAAGGTTTGCAAAGGATTTTCGTTAGTTTTGCTTAATTAAAAAGGGAATTCTTGCATAATTCAGGTATATTATTACTTCTTAACCTTTATTTCATGAATTGGGTCATTTGTTTGTGTTTTTTGATGTTCTAATTTTCAATTTGTTGACTGTGGTATTGTATTTTAGGCGAAATTAGGTTAATTTCATCTATATTAGGTTAATTTACTCTTGGTTGAGGATTTGATGGCATGATCATGTTTGTTTGATTGATTATTCATAGTATGTTTGTTGTTAAATTTGTCAAGATTATTGATGCATGTTGTAAGTTTCTAGGTATTTTCTTTATTTTGCAGAATGAGTGACAATGATGAGGTTGTGTTAAGGTTTAACTTTCTGGTAAACATATTGACATGGATGTGAACTTAGATACATGTAATTTGATGGACTTGTTTATGGATTTTGAAGATACTGCTGCGACTATGGACAGTGAAGATGCTATCATCAACCCTTCCTTTAATTATGCTTACAACCAAAAGCATAACCCCCTGTTAGATGATGCTGATTTGTTTAGGATGTTTCAAACCCTACCTAAGTCTGATGTGTATGATATTTGGGTTGGGTTTGCCAAAAAACCAAGTCCTTTAAATAAAATGATCTTGAACTTAAGGAAGTCCAAATCTGCACCACCAATTGATCAGCCCCCTTAGACTGAAACACCCCAAACTGATCAACCCCCTCAGACTGAAACACCCCAAACTGATCAACCCCCTCTGACTGAAATACCCCAAATTGAACCAACTCAAACTGCACCACTCCAAAAAGCTACTAAAATGATACCTAGGGTAACAATTGATCCTAAACTTCAACCTTCCATAGATGAAATATCTATTAATAATATGTCTTTTGGTAATGAGTCATCTCCACCTAAGTATACTGATTATGATTCGCCCCAAGATGAACCTAGTCAGGGACAATCTGTTGCCGAGTATACCAAGGGTAGGAAAGAGTTTGAGAAAACCATGGAGAGGATAGAAAAGTCAAGGAAGGCCCAATCTAGTAAGGGTAAGAAGAGTGTTGGCACCAACCAAACCCAAATAAACCAACCTAGATTACCACCATCCCCTGTCTCACCAAGCACTATGTTTAAGAGCTTAACCCTAAGAAGGAGCCCTAGATTTTCACCTACTCCAGTCACTGAGACACTTATTTCTAATGCTGAAACATTGACAAAGGCTACTCAGACCATTGTATTTGCAAGAAAGCTTCTTAGGACTTCAGCAATTAGAAAGGGGTTAAGGGTTAGTTCAACTGTGACTGAGAGAAGGATGCTTGGTTATGGTGAGAATGTGAGTCGGGTGGAGGGCACAACTTCTAGTTTGAATGTAAGTCAGGTGGAGGGCACAACTTCTGGTTTGATTGTGAGTCAGGTAGAGGGCAGTTCTAGTTCAAGGGTTAGAAGAAGAATGCAGTTTGTTGTCCAAAGTAATGATTCTTGGGAGATAGATAGAGATGGTGAATATAACCAGGCAGAAGATGAATTAGACTCTGATGGAGAAATTGCACCAGAAGGTGATGTGCCTACAGATGAGTTAGTGCAGCTGAAAAGGATACCCAAAGTGAAGGACAACTGGAAACTAGGGAAATGGTTTGAGTTTTTAGATGATGAAGATGATGATGATTACTTTAAGAGACTTTACAAGAATGGAGAAATGTATGAGGATGCTGATTTTGGTAAGATATTACAAAAACCATGGATGATTTTCACTGATAAGGCACACTTTAAGGATACTTTGAAGGATTATGTTGTGCAAGAAAGATTTGCAATTAATGTGGAGTATGCTGACAACAAAAGGTACACTGTAGTGTGCCAATCTAAGTGTTGTGACTAGAGGTTGCATGCAAGTAGACTTGCAGATGGCAGAACTTGGGCAATAAAGAAGATATGGCCCAATGAACACACTTGCAGGGGTTTAGAGACATACAACCTCATATGTAATGTAAAATGGGCTTCTCAAAAAGTCATGGAAGATATAAGAGCTAGCCCAGACATTCCGGGAAGTCACTCAATGAATTGCTATTCCAAAGATATGGCGTCTACATGAGCTAGTCAACCTTGTACAGGTTGAAGAGTTATGTAATTGAGCAGTTTTTTGGAGGCCATGATGAGTCACAGTCTATTGCCAATGTATGCTAAGATGTGCATAGAAACAAACCCTGAGAGTAAAGCTTTTTGTGCATGGCATGAAACCGAGTCCATCCCTAAACAACTTCAGTTTACCAGTATTTTCATTTCCTTCACTGGACAGTGGAAAGGTCTTCTAAGAGGTGTTAGACCTTTGATTGGTGTAGATGGAACACCTCAAAGGTAATTGTGGAGGGGATATTGCTCTTTGCTGTGGGAATAGATGGCAATAATGAGATTTTCCCCACTGTATATGTTGTAGTCAGCCAAGAAGATAAACAATCATGGACTTATTTCTTCTGGAATTTGTTGAACATTGTTAAAGACTCATCAAGGATGCATTGGACCATTATTTCTGATAGGAAATTGTGTTTCATTTCTTTTGTAATCTATATATGTGACCTTACTAATGGTTTATTCATTGTTATAGGGAGTTGAACTAGCTTTAGAACAGGTCTGGTCTGAAGCTGACAGAAGGTTTTGTTGTAGGCATCTCAGTAGAAATTACAAGAAAAAGTTTTCAGGCCCTTTGATGTATGTTCTGTTTTGGAGAGTTTGTAATGCAACTCCAGCTTTCACATTCAGAAAAGCTATGGAGAAGCTAAAAAAAAGAAGGAGGTGAAGATGTGATGGCTTGGTTTGCAAAATTAGGAAAATAGTCCAAATGGAGTAAACATAAATTTGACCCTAATGTTTGCAATGACTCCAATACATCAAATTTTGTGGAGAGCTTTAACTATACACTTGGAGTGAATAGGTGTAGGCCTATATTAACTTTGCTAGAAGGTATGAACTCCACACTTGACTTGTTATCACTATGATTTGAAAAATGTTATGCTTATATGTCTAATTTACACAATTTATGCAGGAATAAGGAGGGTTTGTATGGTGAGAATTGCAACAAGGCTTGAGAATGCAAAGTCTTGGAAAGATGAAGATATTTGTCCCAAAATTATCAAGCTTCTGAAAGAGATAGGTAAAGCTAGCTCAAATTTTAGAGCTTTCAAGTCCAGCCCAAGTTAGTATGAAATTCATGAGGGAAGATCTCAGTTTCCTCTGAGCTTAAACAAGAAGATTTGTTCTTGTGGGCATGGCAACTGACAGGTGTGCCATGTAGGCATGCCATTAGGGCCTGCATTGATGTAGAGTTGGACCCACATGACTTTTTCAGTTCCTAGTACTCTGTGAAGACATATAAGCAAGCTTATAGTGTCTGCATTAACCCAATCCCTAACACAGAGCAACGGCCTGAAGATGAGTTAGGCAGAATCATCATGCCCCCTGAGATGAAGAGAGGAATTGGAAGACCAAGTGGGAATAAAAAGAAGGAAGAAGGAGAAGAGCAACCAGGAAAAAGGTCAAAACAGTGAAATGCAGCAAGTGTGGTTGCTTTGGGCATAATAAGGCAACTTGCAAGGGAGGTTTAACTGGGAAAGAACTAAAGTCAACTCAGCATGTTGTCATCAAGAATCCTAGGGTCAGAGACCAATCTAATACAGCAAAGGCAGCTAAGTCTGCAGCAACATCTGAAGCTACAACAGCTTAGTCTGCAGCAACTAAACCTGCAGCATCTTAAAAAAAACAAAGGGAAAGAAGGGCAGACCCTCAGCTGAAGAGGCAACAGTACCGACAGCTTCACAAATGCCTAGCCAGCTAGTATACATGTCTCAAGCAAACTCAAATTCTCCAAGCTTCTAAGTGTTTGACAACATTAAAGTAGCATATGTTTTTTTGGTATTGAAAAATTAGTTTAGTTTGTACTTATGTGATTTTTGCAATGTTCCCAAACATCTTGGATTATATATATTTATGATATTAATGAATATAACCAACTGTAGCAATCTTGTCTATTTTAAGTTGTCCTCATTTTGGCCATTTTTTTATTTTAGGTGACCTCAATTTATGATTCAATGGTAACTTATCAAGATCATGAAACACATAAAAAATGCCAATTATTCATCAATTTTCATTCATTAACCCAGAAAATACAACCTTCAAGTACTCTTAATCTTTGAATTATATGACATAACTACACCAATTTCATTTGAGAGCTACAAAGAGTAAAATCAGGTACATAACAAGAGAAATCCTAACAACCATGTAAATGTAGCTTGCAAACTCATATGCTCTATATGTGAAATCAATAAATTCCTCTCTAAGTAATCTCAGATTGGATGATTCATCAAAATTTCCTATAATTTGATCTTCAGAAACCCACATGAACAAATCACAATGCCTGCACTCGTAATATGTTCTCCCTGGATTTGAAATTGAGTCAGAAACCCTAATATCAACATATCTTGGTGGATTGCAATTACATTGAATGCGTTTGACCCACATGGACCTTCCATATCTGCTGCCAGAAGAGGAACCACTACCTGTAGAACCAACCATGTCAGAAAATGGGTAACTAAAAAATGGAAAACAGAAAATCTGTAGCAATGGAGGAGAAATGAAATGGAGAAGAGAAGAGGGAAAGTGGCGAATTTAAAGGGAAGGAATAGGGTTTAAAAAGTTTGAGGGAAATAACAGAAATATTAAAGGGGAAAAATTGGAGGGAAAGGATTTAAAAAGGGGGCATATTAGTCATTTCTTCTTTTATTAACCCTAAGATGTTAATAAACTAAGTTATTAACGTTTGATTAACAATATTAATTAGGTGAGTTAGTAAGTCAAAATGTGGGGTGTACTAGCAGGAAGTAAAAAAAAATGTGGTACCAATGGAAAATGTCAGAACCTGGAGTGTACCAATGGGAATTTCCACCCCCCCCCCCCCCCCGTTTTTTTTCCTTTTTACGAATTTGTATAAGTGAGGTTTTTTTTTTTTTTTTTTTTTAATACTGTGTAACTAACCCAGAGTACCATAGTGAACATGGTACTCCTGGAGTAAGACAAAAATTGCGCCAATCAGTTGGTATTCTAACTTAGATACCAAAAAGAAAGTTGCTAAGTTTAGGGTTCGTTTGGCATTGTTGTGGTTTTCAGTTTTTTTTTGTTTTTTGTTTTTTAAAAGTATATGATATATGCCCCATAATGAATCAAAAATTATTTAAAGTTATTAAAATCATGATAATTTTGAAAGCTGACAACAAAAAAGTGGAAACACCTTTTTCTTGTTTCCTGTTTTTGGTTTTTGCTTTTCAAAAAAACAGGAAATTGAAAACCAAAAATGATTCCAAACAACCCCTTAGATATTCAACTTTGAGTCTCAATTCACAAAAATTGTAAACCTCTTATTAATGCTATAGTGATTTTTATTCAACATAATTAACTTTTTTTTTATTAATAAAACAGTCATACTATACTGTAACATTTTTAATACTTCCTCCGTTTCTTTTTAGTTGACACGTTTGCCAATGTACAATTTCAAACCATTCATATCTCTAATTACCGATAAACAAAAATTATGAAAAGTTGATATTTTGAAAATATTTATCGTGACGAATCTAACAAAATCCCACATGACTGTATTTTATTCAATGGGCTGAAATAAAATCAGTGCGTTTCTAGTGCGGCTGGCCGCACCATGCGACATGGTGCCAAATTAGCAAATGACAAAGTAACCACTCCAACCAAGTAACCCCTGACCAGACCAAGTAACCCTTGACCGGACCTAGTAAACCCTGACCGAATCAAGTAACCCCTATAGTAACCCCTCCGACTTAGTAACCCCTGACCGGACCAAGTAACCCTTCTAGTAACCCCTCCGACTTAGTAACCCCTTAAGTAACCCCACTAGTAACCTCACTTAAATAACCTCCCAAGTAACCCCTAGGAACCCCTTCAAGTAACCCCACTTAAGTAACCCAACTTAAGTAACCTATCTAGTAACCACTTAAGTAACCCCCGACATACCCATCTAGTAACCCCTTAAGTAACCCCTGACCTAGTAACCCTTGACCCACCACCACCCCCAAAACGCTACTAGCCCCACCCCCAATTCGCCATGCCACCACCACCACCATACACCAAACCCACAAACAAACATAGATCCAACCAAACCCACAACCAAATCGTTAAAAAAAATAAATTTAAATTGAACAACTACCTTTAAAATTAACAATGGCTTCGAATTTCACTTCAAATATGGCTAAAAATGCCAAATTCGACCATGAAAACTCTAGATCTAGAGGTTTTATGGCCGAATTATGCCTTAAAAACCTTAACTTGTTTTCCGACGACGGAGTAAGAGGAGCTCACGGAGTACGACGACGGGTTGGTGGAGGACATGCATTCTTCCTTTGTAATTGCAGGTGGTTTGTTTTGTAAGTATGCTGCCCTTTTTTGAAGAAAGGAGGAGAGAGAAAGGAGGAGAGTCAAAGAGGAGATAGTTTGGTGAAGGGGGTGATATGAGTGGCTAAATGGAGAAGAAGAAATTAAAAGAGGAGAGAGAATGAGGAGATAGAGAAGAAGAATTTAAAAAAAAAATTATATTGTGGCTGGCCGTACGGTGCGGCCAGCCACATATGAAA
This sequence comes from Chenopodium album, assembly GCF_948465745.1. NCBI lineage: Eukaryota > Viridiplantae > Streptophyta > Magnoliopsida > Caryophyllales > Amaranthaceae > Chenopodium > Chenopodium album. Next base: position 8,193,828 of record NC_137850.1, on the reverse strand, counting down.
CTTTGTAAAATAAAATATGGTCAAAGCGGAGTGTGTGAATAATGTTAAAGTCAAAATATGTCAACTAATAAATTACGGATGTAGTGTTAGTGGTGGGCAATAAATTAGCCTGAGTTAAGAGTTTGGGTGAACCAGCTGCGAGTAACAGAAAAGACAGTTTGAAAATCACTTAAAAATCAGATCCAAAAGTAGCACACCAAAAATTCATCTGAAACTGTCAAAGTCAAGCTCACTAATCTCTGATTCGGTCAAACCCTCAACAAAACTATGCCATGAACAAATGCTACACTTTTAGATTCATCTCCCATTGTCGTCATCGTCGTTGTCGTCGTCGTCGCCGAAACAATGAGTAACAGCAGCACCGCTACCACCGCAACCACCAACAGCGCCACCGTCAACGGCGGCGTATCTTCTCCCGCCACCGCCGGACTCAAAACCTACTTTAAAACTCCCGAAGGCCGCTACACTCTTCATTGCGAGAAGTCTCATCCTTCTACTCTTCTCCATTATTCTCACGGCAAAACCGTCTCTCAGGTTTCTTCCTCTCTCTTCAATTTCATTTGTTTTTGCGGATGATTTGGATTGTTTGATGATATTCGATATCGAATTGTAGGTTGTTGTTTATGATTGATTATGGTTGTGTTGATTGTGTGTTTGATTGAATTTTATTGATGTTGAATATATTGCTGCATTTACTTTTTTAGGTATGTCAATTATAAGATGTTGTTTTCGATTATTAGTTTTGTGATTGAATTAATTCCTTAATTGTGGAATTTGGGTTGACCTTGATGATATATTGTTTGAATTAAATCGAATTCTCGAAGATGGATTCAATGTCGTATTATATTCAGTGTCAAGTTCAAGTAGATTAGTACAATTTAATGGGCTGGAATAAAATACGGTTCATCTTTGCAAAATATAGTCATAGACTCGTAGCTAATGCATTTGTCGGTATATTTGATCGAGTGCCTGGCACTCGAATTTGAATCCTGGTAGTTGGCTTGTGAGTTTCCTGCATTTAGATAAACTTAGTTTGGTTTGAATCTGAGGTGGTTCATCTATTTCATCAATTGCCTTTTTCATGTCCAAGGCGATGATGCAATGTTCTTAGTGTTTGTTGATATTCCTATTCCAGTGCTTGGAGCATTTCAGGGATTACTGCTTCCAGTGCTGCATCACAGATTGATTTCTGGATACTTATTCCTGCTGATACCAGTAACTCCTACTTCTTTGGACATACGATGTATTAGATTTAGAAACATCCACAACCTATCCTCCTCAATCCTCATTGAAGGTGGTAGTATTGATTCTTTCACTATTTTTCTAGATTAGGAAATCCAATTTTCTTTCTAAGTCAGCTTTCATATCCTTAATTGCGCTAGTGGCCTATTTGATAGGTAGTAACAAATCATAGTAAAGAGAATGAATTTTGGTGTAATTTTGCAGCAGCAAGATTTCATTGTTAACCATGATCCGGTCCCTCCATTCCCTTCGCTCAAGTGCTATGTATTCCTCTAAACCCAAATTCTTTATTTACTTAACTCTTTCCATCCAATTCATCTTGGATCCCCACCTTTTTACTTTCTTTACCGTAGCATTTTTCGATTTTTGTTTCACATGTCCGAACTAACGTAATTGATTCTCCCTTATCTTACCTTCATTATCTGGAACTCCAACTTACCTTTGAATATTCTCATTCCTAATATTAATCCTTCAAGTGTTTCCACACATCCATCTCAACATCATCACCTATACTATTGCCATCTTTCTAACATAGTCCTTCTTGAAGCCCAACATTTAGATCCATATAATAGTGCTGTTCTTATAGTCGTCATGAACTTTTTTTCCTTCAATGCCAAGGCTATGCCCTTGCCACACAATACCCCAGTTGCAGCTGTCCATTTGGTTCACATCTTGTTTGATATATGGAAAATCGATCTAAGGTACTCATAACTTTATAAGACTTGTTCTTCAACAAATTTTTCCTGTCCACAAGCACTATATCTCTGATTGTCTCCCTGAATTGCTACATCAACATTCAATGTACTCTGATTTACTTTGACTCAATTCCAATGTGTGTCTCCATTGTTCTAGTTTAACAGTTACCCCATCTTTAGTCTTGTCCACCAATACAATGTCACCAGCAAAAAAGCATACACAATGTAATTTTGCGAGGCAAAGTATTATCTATATGTCCATGGTAATGCAATCCAATCCCTAAACTTCAAATATTTCTTCATTAATTTTTACCACTCATTAGTCATTACTACTAGGGATGACAATGCCTGTCGGACCCTTCCCTAAAATACGGGTATGGGTATAGGTGGTATTAGGTATGGTAAGTGTCTAAGTACAATGACCCTACCGGTGGACCCGTCAAACCCAGAACCTACCTACACTCGTACTGCCACCCAATTTACAAAATAAAAAAAAAAAAAAAAAAAAAAAAAAATCAAATCAAATCAAAACAAATCACACTTGTAAAATCCTAAGTTTGTAAGGAGCTTGGAGCTTATAGCTACCTTGCCGCATATACATTTTGTTTCACCAATCCAAAGTCCTAATTTCCTAACAGAGAGACCTCAAGTCCTCAACTTCAGCACTTCACCGCATTTTGTTTTGCCGAGTTATCGGTCTCAAGCAACCATCTACGTCGCCGATTTTATAATTGTTTTATGATTTGTCAAATTAATTGTTAATGTTTGCATGTATTAGTTTTTTTATTTTTTTTATTTTTTGCGTGCTATTTGTAATCATACACTAAAAAAATCCAATTAGAAATTGATGGGGACAAAAGGTAAAGGACCTTGATTGGACCCTACCCAGTTAGACCCATAGGGTCCGGGTAAAGGTCTAAAAATTTTAGACTTTAAGGGTCTGGGTAGGCTATGGGTAAAAAAAATTTGGGTACGGGTCCGAGTATTGCTAGACCTACCTACATCCTACACATTGCCATCCCTAATTGCCACAAGTGGAAATGTTAATGAAATCCTTGGAAGAAAGATGGAAACATTTGGGTTGTTTTGCATTGTCATGGGCGTTGACATTGGACGTTCTTTTCAAATTTACATACAAATTTATTCCTAGTAGTAGTACCCTTATTTATCACCACCTACCAAATGGGCTTCAAACTTCTATTCTTACCAACTTTTAGAGGCCCTATATATGGACTTATAAGGCTTTTGTTTCCTAATCATTTGTCTAGCCAGAGGTTTATCCCATTCCCAATTTTCCAACTTTGACTTTCCTTATAGATTATTATCCTACTGTCATCCCTTTCCAGATATAGGAATCTTTTTTTTTTTTTTTCGTTGGAAACACAGGGATTAAGGTCTATAAGAGCAATGTTTTCTACCATGAAGGCAATTATCCTATTGTGTCATGACACTTCTTACAAACTCTATCCAGACTGGTTCTGCTAAGGACATTGTATAAATAAAAAAACTACCTCCCCCTCCCTCATTTGGTTTACAAATCTTCTCCAAAGCAATTTATTTCATTTTTCTCACCCTTAAAAGAAGTTTTCTAAAATTGAATCAAGCTTTTTGAGAATGTAATTGGGAAAGCCTATTCCTTGCATGAAGTGTCTTTACAATATTTTAAGGGTTGATTGGATTAGCAATGCTATTTGAAGGCATTCTTTGGGTTAGGGGAACCAGGTATGAACCAAGGTCCGTAACGGACTGAATGTTAAGAGTTTGCTTTAAACATCAATTCAATGAGATTGGTAGTGTGACTTGTGAGAGAAGGAGGGGTACTTTAATGCCCATTAATTTTTTTGTTCTGCCTTTAAGAAGGACAAAGATTTTGAAGTGTAAGCCTCATGGATTATTGTTGAAAGGAGTTTCGTGCAAAGTATATGAAGGTAAGGGGGAATAGGATACTCTTGCATAATTCCTTTAGAAGAGTGGAGTTTATTAGAATTGAAGAGAAACAAAAGTGGCACAATGTGTTGTAACATTTGTGAAGTTAGCCAAAAAATTAAATAATTTAAGGCATTCAATCAATTAATCAAAACCTTAATCTCATAAGTGGGGTCGGCTACATGAACCAAAGTGATTCGACAAAATCTTCCTCCTCCATCCCTTACGATCAAATACCTCATTCTCACGCAAATCCGTATACTTCATATCTTTCCTAACTCCTTTCAACCAAGTCATTTTCAGTCTCCCTCTCCCTCGTTTAACCCCTCCATGGTCCCACTTCAATTCAAGTCTTATGAATTTCAATAAGTTAAGGCATTCTCTTATGAATTTCAATTCAAGTCTCCATAAGCCTTTTACAAGTCAAGATTCAGAGAAAATAACCTAACGAATCCCCCTTCCCCCCCCCCCCCCCCCCTAAAAAAAACATATACTTCATCGAGTGCAAGATTACAGAAGAAATTGTTAAATTAGAATTATATCCCCTTACCAAAATAAAATTAGAAGGTGTTTGGTTCATCAAAAGGAAAGGGAAAGAAGGAGATATAGAATGGAAAGTAACTCCCTTTGATATGTAGTGTTGTTTGGTAACTGAGCATATATTTATCTCCCACCATCGCTAAACCATACTTTACACTCTCTTTATGGTACCATCACCCTTTGTTACCTCAGCCCCTCTCTTCGCGCCGCCGTCATTTCACCACCCCACTTTCGACCATTGCACCTTCGCCATTCCCTTTTCTAACTATTTTGCCACCACCATTGTTTTATTTTGACCATCTAAAACCATAATTGATGATAAGAAGGTATGTTTCATTGTTAATTTTGGATTTTTTTTCTTAACGAAATTTATTTTGTGGAATTTTGGTGTTGTCAATTATGAGTGGGACAGTGGGTATGGATGGGTTTTCAAGGTGGTAGGGTGATTTTCGAGTGGGTGGGTGGATATGGTTCAAGAGTGGGGGTGGTTTATGGGTGTGAGTGAGGGTAGTTTTGGGTAGGTGGAGTATCTTTGGTGGGTGGGGGTGGTTTGGGTGGTCGGGAGGGGTGGTTTCGAGATAGGTAAGTGTGGTTTTTGGGTGGGTTGAGCTGGTGTTGTGTTCTGGTGAGGGTAACTGTGGTGGGCGGTGACGGTGAAATTGGCGGTTCCAGTGACTCAGTGAGTAGTAGGGGTGGAGTGGTGGTGGTGCATTGATGGTATGGTGGTACATTGGTGACATAAAGAAAGGGAATGGAAATACGGGTGATCAAAGTAGAAGAGTTAGGGGGTAAGGAGAGGGTAAAGGGAATGATTAAAATGTCCTAATGAACAACAAAGTTAATAAGCCTTGTTCATTTCCTTTTTCTTATCTCTCTACTTTATACCAAATGCCCCCCTTATTGTGGTCAGAGCGAATTACATCTCTTAAATGCGATAAACCTCTTTTTACAATGATCTTGGACACTATTCTATAAGTTATGAGGACTAGACCACGAACAGTATTCAACAATTCATCTTTTTGATTTGGTTTCTATCAAACCCATCTTAGTTTTTCATTGTTATTTGCTGGAAATTATTTTCAGGTAACATTAGCTAATCTCAAGGAAAAAACAGCTTCATCAACACCCACATCAAGCTCAGGTTATAGTGCAAGTAGTAGTGTAAGGTCAGCTGCTGCAAAGTTGTTAGGCTCGAATAATGGAGGGCGAGCTCTTAGTTTTGTAGGAGTTAATGGAGCTAATAAAGCTGTTGCTGCGGCTACGAAAACTGCTACACTTGGAAGCTCCAGTAATGGTAGTAGTTCGCCAATCACCAATTTTGATGGTAAAGGAACGTACATAATATATAATGTGGGAGACACTTTGTATATTAGTGACCTGAATTCACAGGAGAAGGTGACGCTTATTATTCATTTATCTATTGATATATTTTTTCTAATCTAATCCATACCCGAATCTGATGTTGTTAAGTTAATCTGGGAATAAACATCCTGTGACTTAAGAGATCCATGTGCTTATGTAGGATCCCATTAAATCCATACACTTTGCCAGTTCAAATCCTGTTTGTCATACCTTTAATCCTGAAGCTAAGGATGGCCATGACTTACTGATAGGGTTAAACTCTGGAGATGGTATTTTTCTGCTGCTTGGCTGATGTTTATTTCCTTTTTGTTGCCCTGAAATGACTAAATATTTGTATCTACCTTTATCTTTGCAGTGTACACAGTATCCTTAAGACAGCAGTTGCAAGATATTGGAAAGAAGCTTGTTGGAGCACATCACTATAACAAAGATGGCTCCATTAATAATAGGCAAGACCTACATCCTGCATTAAATATTTACTTGAGCCCCTGGTTATTTCATTATCAGGGTTTTGTATCTTTCGTTGATATTCATAATGCTGTCATCTCAATATGGGGTTCATATGTTGTTTCTTTGGCTCATAGATTCTGTCAAATTTTATGATTATTGAGTTTTAGCATAATAAAGTGGATTAAGAACATTCTTTACTTTTCCTGACTTGTTTTTGGCTTCTGCTTCTACCACCTTTCTATTATTTTTTTGGAACCTCATTTGATTAGATTAAAGGACTATCTATGCTGTTGGTATAATATTATTATGGTTTTTGGTCTAGTCTAATCAATTATAATGCAAATGCAGCTTTACACCATAACCTTTTGCAAATTCTTCTTTTTAAACACTCTTCAGGGGTAGGGGAACTTTAATTGCTAGCTAATTTCTCTTATCTTGCAATCTATCTTGTATAACTTGAAAGTGATCACCAGATGTCAAATACACCTATTGGAATCCATTATTGAAGTTACACAGGGTGTTGGACTCTTAGTTGTCTCCTATTCATTTATGTTTTTGAGGCTCTTTGTGGCCAATTAGTTTAGTAATTTATTAAAACTCATACCTCATTAAGAAAGTAGAAGCCATTGTCTTAGCCGACCTATTCCAATCTGCATGACAACCTCTGATTGAAGTTGTCTTTATGGTTTAAAGTTGTTTCTATGCATGTAGTATGAGAGAAAGTTATAATTACTTATTGGTCTAGTTCACTAAGGGTATAGTTATATTATTTGGATGTGTTATACTTTGATCTTTGATGGATAAGGTCTTTCCCTCCTTATTGTCAATTTATTGTTTAAGGTGTGGAACTAAGAATTACAAATGTATCCCAAGACCAAGTATAATTTCTTGATAGTCTACTGTTAAGCTTTGCAAACTTACATATCATTGACATATTCTTCTTTTAGTTGGCTGTACATGCCTGCTGTTTACAAACATGCAAGTACTCTAAACTAATAGACAGTTTTGCTCAAACTGGAATATGAGCCAAATTTTAGCCTAGACAATGATGTACATTGGGCTTCAGTTTGAATGTGTTTCCTCAAGGAAGCAGTGTTTCTTTTTATGCCAATATTCTCCTAAATATTTTAAATATGGACTTACATTGTAAGATCACTACGTCAATAGTTTAATTAATTATACTTGAGCTATACTCATTCATTTTTTTTTTATGCCATGTGCATGCACTTTTGCATATGAACTTGTACAAAGTTTTTTTTTTTTTCACAAGTATGGTGAACCTCTAGTATGGTGTCCACTATTCTGTTATTAGGCACTGACTTCTTCTGATATCTGAAGCTCTTCTAGCTATTACCACTGGTCTTTAGTCATGCAAGATATCATATGCTAAGATGTAACTGTTTCTGTGGCTCTGGTACCAAATTATCTCGAATTCATAGTACATTATTAAAAGCACTTTTTATTTTATGTATCTTTCTGTTCTGTTTGTCCCTTTTTTCATGAAGATGCATAAAAATTCATCTTAGTTTTAGAAGTTTGTTGTTGTCTATTAAATTTCATGTTTGGTATAGCCACTTTTATTGTGTGCTCTACTTGATGTGCTAAATAGGTATATCAGTTTTGTTCATTGTTAAAGTATAAGTTATGACGTAACTTATAATACTCTTTCAGGCTCTGCTCTCCCCACCTTATTTTCACTTATTTCAGATTTAATAAGTTGAATCAAGGGCTAATAATTTTTAGACAAAATAATATAAGGGCTAATAAGATTAGATAAAGCAAGTTCCCATAAGGTCTAATAAGACCTTATAACTCTCTATAAGGTCTAATAATCTCCAAGATAATAAGATAAGATAAGAGTCATAAGACCCATAAGGGTTGAAAAGTTCAAATTAGATAAGATGAGTTCATAACTAATAAAATAAGATAATTTAAGATCAATAAAATTAAGGTGAAGAAAACACTACCATAATATGCCACATGTCTTCAAAAGAAAAATATGCCACATGTTGTAGAATGGATAATGTTTTTATCTTGCTTGTATATTGCGAATGCTCATGTGAAAATTAAAGTTCTTGCCTATCCTATTACATGAATTGTTTGTGCTCCCTTGTTCTTGCAACACTATTTGATCAAATCATGTGAAAATTTAAATATTCAAGCAGCCGGTGTACCAGTGTAGCATGGGTTCCTCAAGTCAATGGTTTCTTTGTTGTTGCTCATGCTGATGGAAACGTGTATGTGTATGAGAAGGCAAGCTTCATATTAGTATTTTTTAGTTCTCTGTCCTCTCTTCTATTTATCTTTTACATTATTGCTCAAGAGAAATGTTACTATCTTTTAGGGAAAGGATGCTACTGTTGATTCATCTTTCCCACTCATGAAGGATCCAACTCAATTTTCTATTGCACATGCAAAATCTAGCAAGGTGAGGTATTACTTGTCATCTGAGAAGCTTGACCTCTTCTACTAATAAATTCTGCCCCTGCTCCTTCATAGTGCCTTCAATGTATGCGTCCTAAAGGAAACAAAATGTAGAAATGTAGAAACCAGGAATACTTGGAACACAGCCTATGTACTGTAATTCCCCTTTTTAATCGTTGAGAACAGGTTAAATCATTAGTTTTACCTTCTTATAACTTGGGGACTTCTGTCAAGGTTTTGAACTTAGGTGTTAACATTGGATTTGTGCATTGTTTCACATTGATGTACAAGTAATCCTGTGATCAAGATTGGATGTTCTAGTATGTGTCATCTTGCTATTATTGTTGCATTGTTGATGTTTCCTTCACGGGTTCTGTCATAATTCTATCGACCCTTAAAAATATCTTGTATTGATATAGCTGGTTAAGATCATTAAACCGTGAGGACCTAATCTGTGCCATGGGAATCTTGTTAAATTCGGTAGTGATATGTGCAACCCTTGGGACTAGCTTTAAACATTAGATATTCATCCTAAAAATGGCACTCCCTTCAATTTTAAGTGTTTCATTTTGACCAACACAGTTCTAGGAGGTTTACTTGACTTTATTATAATTTATAATTAGGTAAGTGGGGGTAGATGAAGTACTAAAAAATTGTAAGAGAAGATAATGGAGTAATAGTTTATTGAAAAGTAAGGGATGTAAAAGGAGAGATATAGTAATAATATTATTAAAAAAATGAAAAAGGCCTGACAAGGCAATTGTAAGATTAAACGAGGGATTATTAGTTTAGGAATTCATGATTAACTCACGAATGGAACAGTGTTATTATTCTTAGTAATGGTTGGTTAATGTAATTGCAAATACGTGTGTTTCTAACTTGTGTGGGAAATTTGGGATCCAGAAAGCTGGTCTTTAGATTTAATATTTTGATAGCTATATATTACTGCCTGTCTGATTTCTCATGAATGATTATAATTGCAGAGCAATCCTATTTCTAGATGGCATATATGTCAAGGTTCAATCAATAGAATGACATTCTCCATTGATGGCACTCATTTGGCTGTTGTTGGGAGAGATGGTATTTTTATACACACTTGAGTTTGATCCCATATAATGCTTATTCATCAATGACGTAGTTATGTTTTGTAGGCTTTTTAAGAGTGTTTGACTACCAGAAAGAACAGCTAGTATGTGGAGGAAAAAGTTATTATGGTGCTATTCTCTGTTGTGCATGGAGGTAATGTCAACAAATTGTGTAATATGACTCATGAGAGCTTTATTTGTGTAGATTTGATATATGCCTAACCAATTCTGTGTTTCTTATTCATTACAACATATCAATGTATTTCTTTTACTATTCTCTCAAGAATCGCAATTGACTTGAAATTTTCTTCTTCACATAGCATGGATGGTAAATATATTTTGACTGGTGGTGAGGATGATCTAGTTCAAGTTTGGAGCATGGAAGATCGCAAGGTTATAGCCTGGGGTGAGGGGCACAATTCATGGGTAAGCCTCCTTCTGGCCATTTCTTATAATTTAGGAGGGTGGAGACAAGAATACAAAATTTGATCTGTTCATCTTCATTTGAGATGATGGGGAGGGCCCAATGGGAAAGTTGTTCTTAGATTGGGATGGTTGATTCCTAGTTATTTCTCTGATTAGCTAGCATGCTACTATACTTCCTGTCCAACTGCCCAATTCCCCTTTGCTCTTATAATTTCCTTTTTTTGGGTGTTCTTGATGTGCCTCTTCCTGTTTGAACTGGATTTTGCAGGTGAGTGGAGTTGCTTTTGATCCATATTGGTCACCCCCATCTTCAGATAGCACTGGAGAAAATGTGATGTATCGGTTTGGTTCTGTTGGTCAGGTATGTGGTTTACTGAATATTGTGGTATAATTATATTGTGCCCTCATATCTATCTGATCGAGGTCAGGAATTCTTTTCAAACTGTTAATGAATGAATCAGATTTTTAGAACTGAGAAATAAGAGAATTTGGGTGTTGTATTAGCAACGCAATCAATTCTTCACCAAAGATTAAAGCCCCATAGGAAGCTACCAAATTTTTTTAAAAATAAAAAAACTTCTCATCAATATTCATCATATCTCCCAAATCTGCTCTATTAATAATATTCCTCTAACAAACTCATCTTTCTCTCAAGATACTATCGCAGTGCACGACCTATGCCCCTCCCGATAAACTTGATGCATTACGTATAGTCACTAGGTTTAATTTAAAACTCATAATGTACTAATGTGATATACATGACAAACATATGCTTTTCAAAGAAACTAATTCCAAAAAGCACCAGTGCACCATACGTGCGCATTTCAATTTGATGGAATGAGTGAGTCTTAGATGTAGGCAATGGCTATGCAAAAGGACATAAGAGCACATACTCCATACACCCTTTTTTCTCATTACGTTCATGGTTTCATTTTTGGTAGTAGTTTCTCCTCTGCAAACTGTTGTCTCATCAGTGTGGTCATCTCATCTTCAGCATGCCTCATTGTTTGCCATGAGAGTATGCCAAAGGATATTTATTTTCTCAGTCAATTTTCACCACATTTCTTAAGAAGTATTTTGATCTACGACCAAAATTTTTTTGTATATATCATTGTCCATTGTTCGGCTTCTCTGATTGAGTTTAGATTCCTGGAAGGGAGAACATTTTGCTGTTCCTCCTCCTAGCAATATACAGCATCATCATTATACTAGTAAAAGAAATTTGTTCTTGGAAGTCTCATCTCACATCGAAGTCCGCGGAGATAATGATATATTTGTTGCTCCCTTGATTTATCCGTGTGTCATCTACCATACACACCTTGTGAAATTCCAAACTGTAGGCATCAGCTACCTTATCTCCTTTTGCTAAATCAGTCAAGTTGGGTTATGTTTTGTGCTCCTATTGAAGGAGAATAAAGTTAACATGAATAGGTTGCTTCATTTTCTCCTGCTATCAAAGATTCTCTTCTTAGTTAATACTCTCCATCCCAGATAAAACTTTTCATTTCTCTTGGGCACTTAGTTTTATGGGAGTAATGGTGATGGGGTTTTGTTGAGTGAGTGATTTAATAAGGTGAGAGAAAGTGGGGAGTATAACGATTCAAGGGAGTAGAGATGAAATGAATAAGAGTGCCTTGATTCTGAAGGATGCCTATAAGTTTGCTATCTAAGAGTTCTGAGCTTGCCCTGAAAAACTATATATACTGCCAGTTCCTTAACCTTCTAATTTCACCAAATTGAAAAATGTATTTGTGTCTTGGATAAATATAATTTCTTTGACTACATAAATTACAGGGCTTCTCTAATCACAAAATCAGCATGGGATATAAATTCAATCCCCTTTATGTACGGGCTGTCAAAAACTGACACGATACGATAACCCGACACGAAATAAGTGGGTTTGGGTCAACAATTCTCGACCCGTTAACAGAATTGGGTCGACACGAACACGACACAAAATTAAACGAGTTAGGTTTGGGTTGAAATTTTCAGCCCGAAACCGACACGCATAACCCGATTATATAAATGGGTTGAACGACAACCCGTCAACCCGAACTTGACACGTTTAATCTGTTAATTAAGTAGCAAAAAAAACTGAATTTTTTATTCAAAAAATCAAAACTTGTAATTTTGTAATTACCTTGACACCATTTATACATTTTGGTAATTTTTAACGGTTAATTTAGCCACAAAATTATAATTTTCATCTTTTGTAAATTAAAATTAAATTTGGCGGTTAATTTGAGACAATTCTTATGTATGGTTGTATTGTTAAACCTACTTGCTTTACATCCTTGTTGTATCTTTTGGTAAAACTACTAACTTTAAACTATTGTAGTTTCTTTAATGAATTAATGATGTTTGTCTTTTTTATTTTTGAATTGAATATTAATTAATTTATTACATACTATTTGGGTAAAAGGTTACCCGCGTAATCCGTTTAATAAGCGGGTTAGGTTTGGGTCAAGGGTTTTCAACCCGTTTAATAAACGGGTTAGGTTTGGGTCAAGGGTTTTTCAACCTGTTTAAGACACGATACGTTTGACAGCCCTACCTTTATGGATGGTTATTTTTAATTTAAATTTGTTTGAACTTGCACCTTTTACCACTGCAAATGATTTAGTTGGGGCGAATGAGTTTTCTTCCAGAATTGGTTTTAGTATGCACAACTTAAATATAAACATGCCACCCTGAATGTCACAAAATCCTACCAGATGGGAATACCTCGATGCATGAGACCAATAAGTTTTTCCCATCTTATTTCCCTAGTTTGAAAGAAGAGAGAGAGTAAATTAGAGACTGTCATATTTCAACATTAATGGAAGCAAAGTTGGAGAGCATGACCATGCCATGCTAGATTAGAACATTTTTTATTTACATATTTCCTGAATCTTCTAGGGTAACATGTTACGGTTGCGATTGAGTACACCTATATGATCAAGTGAAAAACTTTCCATTTGCAGGACACTCAATTGCTCTTATGGGATTTTTCGATGGATGAAATTGTAGTGCCTCTTCGTCGTTGTCCACCAGGTGGTTCACCTACATACAGCGCTGGAAGTCAATCAGCACAATGGGATAGTGTGGTTCCGTTGGGCTCTTTACAGCCTGCTCCAAGTATGCGAGATGTCCCAAAGCTTTCTCCACTTGTTGCTCATCGTGTGTATACTGATCCTTTGTCAGACTTGGTCTTCACACAGCACTCTATCCTTACAGCATGCAGAGAAGGGCATGTAAAAGTTTGGAAGAGACCTGGGTCTTCTGAAACCATATTAGGCGATTCAGAAACTGTAAGTGTGATAGAAAAGTACCCAATTCCAAGTGCCAGTGGGTCTGATTGCAAATGATCGCAAGAGGGCATTCCAATTGCATTTTTGAGTCAAATTGCAGATTTGATGGTAGCCATATTTATTAGCATATGCCTAATTGGCATCATACACCGTCTAAGCTGGTGCCACGGAGTTCATCCACTCAATTTTCTGTATTTAGTACAAATGTTGAATGTTGCGAAGGTTTTCTAGTTTGTCCTCAGATGTCGAAGGAGCTTAAGTGCATAACCGCTAATTATTCAGCTTCACCAGGGTTATTAACTGTATAGGTCCATATAATAGAGTTGCTGCAGTTCCTTCTTGATATGTAGTTAGAAATCCCAATGTTGAGTATGATTTGGTTGTAGCCTTGTAGGTCATTAGAGTACTCTAACCTTTGCAGCAAACAAATAATTTGCGGAATACTAATTACTAAGTACTTCGATCCTTGAAATGGCTTTATTCTATGATTTAGCGTATTCTATAAACTCGACTCTAATACTATGCAACATGACAATATCTATGCATCACACAGGGCCATTTATATATAATGATATCAATATAATTTTGAATGCAACTGTATGAGCCAATGAAACTTCAAAAATTTATGGTGGGTACCTTTTTTTTTAGGCTACAAGTTTGGATGGACGGATGTGTTTCACTGTTTCAGTGTTTCCTAAAGCCTGTACAAAACTTGTAGCCTAAGAGAATACCCAATGGTTAACTACAATCATTGTGTTTATCATTTATTTTACTCATTTCTCTATTTTCCACCTCATTTGTAGCAAGTCGGTCTCAGCTGGGGTAAGATTTCCCACCACAGGGGTAATGAGGTAAATTCGCATGGCCTTTCATTTAAGTTGTATGTATTGGAATTGTGCTATACGTATATAAATACTAATATATAATATGCTTTACCCGTTTCATTTTAGTTGTCGTTTTGCTTCAATTCCCGCTTTTCCTTTCTTCTCTCTCTTCTGTGAAGCTGTTCATCTTCTCTTCTCTTAAGCTGTTCACATTCTCTTCTGTTCATTGAATCTCTGAAGCTTGTTGAACAATTGAAGTAGAGTAGACCAATTATTTCTGCGCATAGATTGTCGGGGAAAGAGATTCGCGATCAAAACCTTTCGAGGAAAGATCAGTTTAGAGAATTTCGTGCGCAATTGACCGACGAAAATGAGGCGTCGAGAGGAGTCTTTGATTGCTTAATCTATGTAATTACTGTTAGAATTGCATATGACTTGGTTATTTACTAGCAATTATCAAGTTAATTTACAATTCTTACTTAATTTAGGGTATCTTGTGAAAGATGCATTTTCGAATTATTGAAATTTAGGTTGTTGCATGTTTTTAGGTTTTCTTGAACCTAAGTTTGTACTAAATTTCGGTTTTTTACAACAAATTTAGTTGCTTTGGTACTTGAAATTTCGTTAAAAAGTTAGCAGAATTAGGGTTTGTGATAATTTGTGAGACAGGTTTGTGATAATTTGTAAATTGGGAATAATATAGATTTTAATATGACTTTATTAAAAATATAAATGACAAGAAGTGTAATAGTAAATAATATAGATTTTTATAGATTTTATTATAGGTTTTAAATATGACTATATTAGAAATATAAATGACAAGAATTCTAATAATAAGTAATATAGGTTTTTAATATGACATTATCAAGGTTTGAAGAGGTTTAAATTGGGCATATAGCACTTGGTCAATATGACATTATCATGCATTTCTTGCCTTATCATTGATTGTGATTAAGGCACTGATTTTGTTGTTTATGATGTTTATGCACGCCTTGAAGTAGTCATATCATCCCTTTCTTGCCACATAGGTTGGGTTTGGTTCTTCAGTGGTCATTTGTAAGTAGAGAGGGCAGAGATTAATGTAAAGCTAATAACTGAGGCTATTTGTTATTATTGTCCTGGTACATATCATCCCTTTTGAGCACCTAATGATTGAGATCAAAGTAATGCACCTAATGATTGAGCTAGCAACTTAGTGATTATCATTGTGTATGTGGCACCTGGTACTTCTGCCATAGTCATTATCAATGTGTATGTGCACCTAATGATTGAGCTATTTGTTGCTATATGTGTGCAATTTAGTGATTATCATTGTGTATGTGTGCACCTGCTAACCTTTGAGCCTCCCTTTTTGAGACTCACTGTGCACCTAATGATTGAGATCAAATTTGTGATGTGTTGATATTTGTTCTTAAAGTTGGATAATTTGATGCTTAGTTTTGTTTTGACTAAGTTGTCCAATAGCTTTTAAATGAAGGCTATTGTTCTCTTAATCTGGGTAGGCTTTGGCATTATTATTACATATTGGTTCATGTTTGGATAGTTTGTTTGGTCTGAACCTTGATACAATATATTTGTAATTTGTTGTGAAATTTGAAATGGTTTTAGCAGTTGTTTTTTTGGTTTGAACCTTGTTGTTGGTTGTTGTAGGTGGAATAGGCGGCAGAGGTGTGAGGGGTAGGAGAGGGGGAAGAGGTGTTGATGATGTTGAAACCGATACAACTTTTAATCTTAATTTAGAAGAGGAAAGTTCATCTGAATCGTATACACCGGATGAGATTGAAGAAGCACGTGAAAAACTACAAGGGTCAACCAGTACAATTCAGGAAGTGGTAAAGTTGCTTTTACTTTTGGTATAGTACAATAACTGTTGTTTTACCAATGATTTTATATATTTGTTTATCAATCTAGGTGAAGGTGAAGGGGAAGGCTAAGATGGTGAAGCTGAAGATCATGATAAAAGACATTAAGCCATTTGTTTATACGGTATTGTTATGAGTTGTTTATATGTTGTTTTTTTTTGTTGTTCAGTTTAATTGATATGAGTTGTATAACGTATTACGAGGATCATTTCTTTTTATTTTTGATGGAAAAAGGATAATTCAAAAAGTGTAGGCGGTAGGCTAAAGGAGGCTGGAAAAGTTATTGAAACGTTCCAATAATATGACAAGACGGTATGTTTGTTAAGACTTTGCTGGTTTTATGAGATAAATTGAGAATTTTATTTGTTCTAAAACTCTGCCTTTATTTTGCAGTCGATGAATGTCAATTGCTCTTTTTGAGACATTTGGTAGGGTATTTGGAAAATTTGATGGAACAAAGACTCGACTAGTTAGAGAAATGGGTTTTTGGCACATTATTTTATGCTGTTGGAAAGAGGTTTCTTCGACTGTTGGCATACTGGCTGTGTACTCGGGTAGATGTTGATAAGAAGTGCCTTCGCACTGCAGATGGGATGTTGATAAGGAGTGCCTTCGCACTGCAAATTTGATGAAACAAAGATTTGATTCAGAAATTGCAGATAATAACAACACATTCACACCAATTTCACATCCCAAAATAATAAATATATAAATCATTCAATATCCAAAATCCCAACAAAATATACCAAATTATGTCAAAATCAATAATGATGATAATAAATCAGTGTACAAGCAACTGAATTGTTCAAATTCTTGGAATTTAATTATACAATTACTCAAATTTAGCTAATTCAATTATACAATTATACAGAATTGAAGTTTTACTCACCAAATTCGCTACTATTATTGCCGCCAATTTACAATACCGGACCTAACGGAATCCGACCACAACCCAAAACATTCATAATCTACCGCCCTGCTAGTCGACTCACAACGAACTACAACAACATTAATGGAGAACTTTAGTTGGACAGGGAAAGGGAAAGAGAAAGAGAAAGTAAGGAGAAAGGAATTGAGAATGGGAAATTATTTGTAACGGTGTAGGGAAGCGCGCCAATACGTATTTCTTTACCACATGGGTCCCGCAAGAGTATAGTTATACACCAAAATACATAAGTGGGCCCCGCTATTGCTTGTGCTGGGAAAACAAACCCCAGCAATTTGCTGGGTTTAGCTTTACCTCATTTGTAACCATTTTTATAACCAATGTATCCCAATGACTATCTATAAATTTTTGGTTATTTATTCTCTCTCCTACTTTTACCCTCTCCTACCACACAATATTTCTCTTAAATCATATAAATAGAAAGATAATGCAAATGTGTTTTTTTTTTTTTTTTTTTTTTTTTTTTTTTTTTTTTTTTTTTTGAAAGAAGTCCTAAAGGATACTAAATTTTATTGATTAAAGCCATACGACACCTACAATTGATGATTAACGACAAAGATTATAAATTTAACAAAATCAAACAAGAATTAATTGGGGAGGGACTAAAAATCCAAATACATACATATAACAATTTGGCACATTTTCGATGTATTATCTCATACAACTTTTTGAATGAATCCGTCGTCGGCTCGTCACTTCATAATTTTTGGAAGAAGAAAATTCTTGTGTATTTTTTTGGGAAATTTTGTCAAGAAGTACCAATTAAAGCGCGTGTTTTGAAAACAACTACCTATTAATTTTTTTTTTTAAAAGAACTACCACAAAATTGTAAAAAGTTCAAATAGCACTACCACTCTAATAATTCCAACTAGAATATTCGGCATGTAGGTTCCACTTTTTACCTTTACCTCATAAAATCACCATCTAAATTGACTAAATTACTCTTCATAAAGGTAAAAAGTGATAAAAAGTGAGACCCAAATGCCGAAAATTGTAGCCAAAATTATTAGAGTGGTAGTGCTACTTAAACTTTTTACAACTTTGTGGTAGTTCTTTTAAAAAAAAAAATTAATAGGTAGTTGTTTTCAAAATACGTGCTTTAATCGGTAGTTGTTTCCTATTTTTTTGTATCTTGAATTAGAGTAATCAATATCAATCGCAGCCCCGCATAACCTAATACTATTCCAAGCGCAGTGAACGCCTCGTCTTTCGAAACTAATAACTAAAACATCAAAGCAATTTGGGACTGAATTAGTAAGTAACCGACAGTTAATTGTATTTGAAAAATATGGATAGTGGGAAAAAAGGCCA
The DNA here is from genome assembly GCF_948465745.1 of Chenopodium album. Lineage (NCBI taxonomy): Eukaryota > Viridiplantae > Streptophyta > Magnoliopsida > Caryophyllales > Amaranthaceae > Chenopodium > Chenopodium album. The sequence goes on along the minus strand of NC_137850.1, from coordinate 8,175,445 downwards.
TAAATTAAAAATGAATCTTGACCGTTGATCGTTATAATATGTGTCAAGTCCTTACATTGCCATATCATCAGCAATTAAAAAGGTAAATAATCTTGCAAAAGTGGGGTGAATATTTTATTCAATAACCATATGGAAAAATTGAGAGGAATATCATGACCTTTGCAAGGTCTGCCACAAATAAAAACACCTTTTGATAATCCCCCAATAAAACGACCTTTGCATATGATCTTCTATAAATGGGGCAAAACCGGTTGGTAACCTATTTAATGGGTTAGTATGACACGTGTCCCTTTGTAATTGGTGAGTTGCATTTTTTTTTTTAACAATTTTCTTATTTTTAAATAAATTTTTTAATAAGAAAGTGATTTTAATTAAAAAAAAAAAATCCCCCATAGCCCCTTATACCGTAAACCCCCCCCCCCCCCACCTATCACCATGAATCACTGATTCCAACCACTATGGCATCGCCAATGGGAAATCACAGACGAAATCCTCCATCACTATCAACCACCTTCTGCTGCAAAATTCCATCGTTTCCACCCAAACTCCTTCCTCACTTTCTCTCTCCTCAGCACAACCACCTTCGGCTTCACCATCTCCCGCAAATTCACCCATTGGATTTTGGAGGGGAAGGGTGGGGTAGTCGAACTTGAGAGGGGAAGGGGGTGCGGTGGTCGGATTTTGGAGGGGAATTGAAGGAGATGCAATGGTTGGATTTTGGAGGAGAATATGGGGCTGCCAGATTTGGGAGGGCAAGGCTGTGCGGTGATTGGCATTTGGAGGGGAAGGGGGTGAGCTGCCGAAACTATATGTGGGGAGGGGAAAAGGTGGTTAGAAAGGAGGGAGACGGTGGTGGTAGGCTGTAGAGTGAGGTAGTTAGAGGGGAAGGAATTTTTTTTTTTTTAAAATTAAATCTTTATAAACTGATTATTTTTTTTAAAAAAAAAACAAATATATTAAAACTGAAATTAAAAGTTCTAACTAATTATAATGTGACACGTGTTCTTCTTTAACCTATTAAAGAGGTTACCGGTTTTTTTATCCTATTTTTGAAGGATCATGTGCAAAGGTCGTTTTATTAGGAGATTATTAAAAGGTTGTTTTATTTATGGCAGGCCGGGCAAAGGTCATAACAAGCCTATCAATTTCTCCTAACCATATTACAATGACTGGTTGAAACTTTAACCAGGTTATCGTTTCTCTCTCCTTCTTTTTCACTCTTTACAGTTTTTATAATATTTTTACACAGTCTCTCCTAATAACCACTCTAAATGGTTAACGGCCAGCTATGCTCTAAAAGGTAATGGCCTTAGTAATTTACCAATTGTAATGCTAGTTGGAGTCTTAGAGTTAAGGAATGTTTCTTTTTCTTAAGGAAACTATAAATATTTGGAAAAAACTATACATACAATGGTTATATGTGGTAGCCCACATACAGTATGTGTTGGCATAATTGTATTGGTTAGAAACTTAGGGCTCACTTTCAATTAAAAATCTCAGTTTGAATTTCAACCCAAAATTAGAAACCCTAAAATTTGAAATTGAAATGGTTTTGTCATTTTCAATGTAGCATTATTTTATCATTTTATTTTAAAAAAAGAATAAATTTTTTTGTCTATCTTTTTCGCCTAATATTTTCTCAAAAAAAAAAAAAAAAAAAATTTTTTGTTCATTTTTTTCACCGTTGTTCAACATTACTATCAGTTTGGCAACAACTTAGAATTCATTGTACTTTATTTCTGCCATTTTTTCCAACCTTCTCATCTATACCTTTGCCTTCCACAACTCCAACTGTTTTGGTTAAAATTACCCAAGACACGTGGCCCTATCAGAAGTTAACACGTGTCAACCTATGAGGGATCCAAATGGATTAATCGCCTAATGACACGTGTCCCTCCAAACAAATAGGAGAAAAGGCTGCCTTCCTGGCCCAAATTCCAAGAAATCCGTATTATGGCGCAGCCCACCAAAATTAGGTCAGAATGACCTAAGAAAGGACACTTTTCCCAATGATCCTATAAATAGGGAGATTTCCCTCATTTATGGGGCAAATACATTTATTACAACAACCCCACATTCTCTCACATTAGAGAAAACACCTGATCTCGGAATCCGTGAAGATCTCACTACCTTTTCCGCACCTTTTCGTATTCTTCGACTGATACTAACTTGATCTTCGGAGGCGGAGCTCCTACCAATCGGAGTATCCGTGCTTTGCAGGTACAAAGCACGTCGGACCAATCTTCGAGCTGTAACTCTCCCGAGGGACAAAAACACCCAAAATATTTAGCGCCGTCTGTGGGGAGAGTACCTCTAAGATGGTTCAAGATTCTGTACCGCCACCTAAACCCAACCAACCTACGCCCGATAGGAAGGTCCACACGGACCAAGATTCAGATAACGGCTGCGAGGTCGAAACTTATGTGGCCCTTGATGGGTCACTCATCTCAAAGCGCCTCTGTCCCAAAGATAGGCTAGAACGGGGCAATAACGAAGCTGGTACCAGCAAGTCTGCTGGACCACCGCCTGAGAACACCCACGCGGCGCGAGGTCAGGCTCTAGTCACCCGAGACGAACTCATGAAATTCATGACAAGTTTCAAGGGTGAAATCAAGGACCTGATCAACAAGAGGACGACTGGTTCTAACAAGGGTCAGTCGGCTAAGAAGACTTCGCAAGCTGAGAGGAGAAAGTCAGTCAGAGACAGGCAGCCTACTCCACACCCAAAGGAGAAGACTACGCCTGCCATTGACTGGCCCAAGATCCTTTAGCCCGTCAAGGTCATCTGAGCTGTTCAGCCGGATGACGGCAGAAAACCTTCTTCGACGCTCGACACATCATCGAGCATAACTGGAGCCAGCAACTGCCTAAGTTAGCCTCTACATCAAGCTTTCCAGACAGCTTCAAAAATACATCTGCAAGGAATTCTCAATCCTTACATGAGAGCCGTACATACGGCAAGTCCGTCCATACCGTCCCTCAGATGATTGGAGCAGTCCCGCATGTGCCTCAAATGCCATACGAGCAATATGTCCAACCATTCATGCAGTCGGCCCTCTTCGGAGGTCAGGCGGCACACAATGGCCATCCCTTGGATTGGCAACTCCGTCTGCTCAGACTTGGTGAACAAACCTCTACGTTCACCAAGGAAATAACCGAGGCGGCACAGCCGGCCAAGGTTAAGAATGTCTTGGTTGGTGCCTATGATGGTACCACCAATTGTAACACCCTAGAAATTCCTTTCCTTTCAAATACCTGTTTTGCTCTTTTTAAAACTCTAAATAGGAAAATCTAAGATATTACCGCCACCGTGAAAACGGCTAAGGCAATTATCAAAGACACACAGCGGAAGACTATCTTTAAAACCATTCAAACAAGTTAACTTAAAAAGTCAACCAAACGAAAGTAAAGTTAAACCAAAGTAAAACGAAGTCAACCTACAACTTGGAACCATTGTAGACCCTTTTTAAAATCGACCAATACCACAATCTTTGCGTTAGTCTCACAAGTACAAATAAATAAACAATATTCAAAGAAATAAACACAACATATTCCTGTGGAAACTAAACATGATTTGCTCTTCACTCATGCCCTTCATGAATATGCTTCATCACCTGAAAAGCTTCTCTCTACTTGTCCCCACTACTCGCCATTAGAAATGGGTCATCGTAGGGCCAAAGTAAAGATAAGGCCAAACAAACACACAAACACACAATCAGCAATGCTGAGTACAAAAGCGTAAATAAAAACACACTAACATGCTTTCATCCTATTATCACACAACTTACTTTGTTGCACCTGTTTACAAGCACACCACATACTCAATGACCAACTAATACATAACTAATTTATTATTTAGCTTGATTACGCATCGAACGGGTTTTCCCCTAACCTGCCCCAATAAAGGAGTACTAACACGGGAGCTAACCGTGCCAGTATAAAAGAACCACTCGTAAGTGGCGGAATTCCTGCGCATAATAAAAATGGAAAGTACAATGTCCTGTAGCCCCAGTAGAAGTTATGGTCAAATATAAAGTCGCATAACTCCCCCCATATGTTCATACTCAAGGTATATACGTTCCAAGAGTTTTGGTGCGTAATCTCTTTCACTTTACGTTGTTTTACATATTATTAGACTTGGTGATGACTCTCAAACCACAATACAATCAATCATTATAATTATTCAATCAATCAAACATACCAATTTAATTCTTGAATAATTAGTGACTACATAATATTTAATGTTGAACCCTTTTTAAATCTACTTCAGTGTCAAAGACACCTTAAACGCATAATGCGCCACAAATCCTATCCCTCAATGTTAGAAACACCTTAAGTGCACTAAGGCACCAAAATATAATTTAATCCTCGTGTAAAAAGACACTTACATAGCTCCTTTCTCATTCTTATAGCATCAATAAAAATTATATGAACCATAATAAAATTCCTTTTCAATATTCCAAACCAAATTAAACATTTAGTTTAATTAAATAAACCTTCAAATATGCCAATAATAAAAATATGGTTCAATGACAATTTTCCAATATCACCAATTCCAATAAATAATTTATTTCAACCAATCATGCTTCACAAATAATTCACCAAAACCATTCTAAATTCAATCAATCCAATTCCAATCACCAATCTCATTTCAATTTAACCATTCCAACCAATTCCTAGCATGACACTACTTGGAATCAATTAAATAAATCTTGGCATGTTTCTACATGCTTAATAAATTTCTGAGTACGCGTACGTACCTCAATTAAGCCCTTAAAGTGGCTGAAAACACTACAACACTTCCCAAACCAAGTCCCCTACATAAAGGGACGATAATACTATATTAATTACCCTTGTATACACAATTTCCAGCAACTTAAATTCATTTTAAACAATTTATAATAATCTGAAAATTATTTAAAAACCCTTAATTAAACTCGTCTTTAAAGGGGTAATTACACCCTTTTTATAAAACACCAAAAATAAGACTTTAGGCAAAATTCCAGCATTTTAGATTAATTAAAAACCCTTCAAAACTTCACTAAAACATCACTTTTATGCTTAATTAACCCATAGAATCACTAGATATATAAAAGCCCCAAATTAATTTATATAAGAACCCTAAAAATCATATCTTTATTAAATTGAAAACCTTAACTTATAGTTTATATAATATGAAAATTAACATCAAGTATAAAATCTGAAATTATTCTTTGACTACTAAGAATATGATTTTGATACTAAATTAATCATACTTTAAACTAATAAAACCATATTAATAACAATATGCAAACTTAATTTCAATAACAAAACCAAGAAAGAGAGAGAAGGGAGGAAGAAATGTGGTACGATGGTGGTAGTCTGGGCGACCATCAGCAGGTCGCCGGCGACAGCAGGTGGCTGGCCGATGATAAGGCTAGCCGGACAGCAGAGTTGCCGTCCCTGCTGCTGCTTGTTCACGCAAGAGAGAGGGAAGCAAGGGCTATGGGGGGTGGTCGTTGGTCAGGTGGCTGGCTGGGCAACACCGGCGTCCAAACTTCGACTAGAGCAAGCCGACGGTGGTCGTACGTCAGCAGCTGCGGTGGGGGCTACTTTGTTTTCACGGGAAGGGTGAAGGGGAAAGAAAAGAAAGAAGAAAAAGAAAAGAAAAGGAAAATAAAGGGAAAATAAGATAAAGAAAATAAAGAGAAGAGAAAAATAAGACTAACCTTTTGTGTGGGAAAAATTTGGGGATTGAAGGAGTATTTATATTATAGAGTAGATTAGGGTGGATTTTGGGCTTCATAAGGTTGTGGACTTGAATACTAAAATAGGTAGCCCAATTATGAAAATAGAATGATTGAGTTTATTATGAAGATGGCTAAATTCAGATTGAATACTTTTTAACCCAAAATATTAATACTAGTATTATTTATAATCCAATAATTAAAATAGTTTAACCCAAAATATATTTTATAATTAAATAAATAATATATAAAATACATTAAAAATACGGGGTATTACAGTCTACCCCCCTTAAAAGAAGTTTCGTCCTCGAAACTTGGGTATGAAAGCTTTAAAAATTTGTTTAAAGACGAATAAAAACTTAAAATCTCAAAAACTTTTCTTAATACTTATAGTTGCAATACTCTTGTGATACTTAATTTCTACCTCATCGATTCATTCACACACAAACTAGTGTGTAAAGTAACTAACTTACTAACCAACGTACACAAACTAGTGTGTAAGATAACAACTTTACTAACAAATTTACACAAAATAATGTGTAAACTAATAGACTATCTAACAAACTCACACTACTATTAGTGTAAGATTCAACTTTAGTAATAAACTTATACATCCTAGTATGTAAGATAATCAATCTAAATAACAAATCATTGTAAAACTGACCGAAAAAGCACTTAAAATGCTAAAATTAAGGGAAAAGCGCGTAATTCTATCGCACTCTACCCCCCTTAAAGAAAACGAGTTACGCCCCCGTAACTCCACTTAACCCAACTTTAGAGTTATGTTGTTCTCTTTCTCATTCCATCCTTGGTAAAATCATAATACTTCTCTATATTCATTACTTGTTGCGAGTACCAAAAATCTCATCAATTCCTTACTCATTATATAAAAAATAATCAATTTTCATCTATACCATATTTTACCAATCCTCTAGTAAAAGTATGAAGCACTTTGCTATTCAAAACCTTGATTAATTTTTTCTAGCATTCCCTTGATCAAATTGGTTACACTCAATAGTTTCTTTTTTGCAACTTATACCTTTAGTCAATGTTCTTTCGCAGTGACTTATGAAAAATGTCTTATACCTTACCAAGGTCCAATAATATGCCAAGTTATTCACCACTTTACCAATTCTATGCAAATTCATATATGTTAAGTTTACTTTGGCTCATATTTTCTTTCTTACCAAAATTCATCTTTTGTTTTATGGGTTACGCTTTCAAAAATACTTGTCCCTTGTCCCTGGTTTAACTTGCACCACTCAAACCATTCATGGATACTTTTCTTGCTTCTCTTTAACTTTACCTGTTTGGAGTCCTAAAACGATCTTCTCACTAGTGTTCCACAACATAGTGAACTTTCATGGTTCTTTTGATCTTCTCACAGTCAGCTTCCTTCGATTTTTTTGAAAAAACGTGTGAGTTCTATATACGTCTTAGCCCCGGGGGATTTAAGCTCTATCAACCCAAAAACGCTTATGGCAATAAGGGTTCATCCAAGTTTATTAAATCCACCCAACCCATGGAGTCGAGTTCGATTTCATCATGAACTCGCGGAGCCGCCTGTTGGCATACACCCTCACGGAAGGCTTCCTTGCCAACGCGTCCAAACTCTTAACCATGGTACCCCTTGACACCAAAAGCTTGACCATAGTTGAACATAGATCTTGACCTTAGGTTGTGAACTTGTTTTTGCATCATCGTAACTAAGTGCTACGTGGTTTATTTGGTGCTAACCCCACATGTGTTTGTTCATTTTGTTTTTGGACTAACCCATGATCGAGGGATTTTATTCCACATAGAATTTAATACGGACTTAAATCGAATAAAATCTAGAAAAATCACAAAACTGCACCTGGAACTATGCACCGTGTCATGGTAGATATGCCGCGCCACGGTGTGCAGTGCCATGACACGGCGCTTTGTACCGTCTGACAGTATGCAACACCGTGTCACGACAGTTAGCACCGTGACACGGTGCCTAGGAAAAGTGCCCTGTCAGTCTTTTTTTGGTTTTTGTGCATACTCATGTGGTTTGTATGTTCGGTTTAGTGTCATGTCAAGCTGTACGATTATAACACGCGTTCATAACTTCACTTAATCACTCACAAGTCATGTCGAGTTCACACACATTTTCTTGAGTCGTGCACCATTTCGTTCATGACCGTACATTAGGAAGGTCCTGTGTTTTTTTTTTCCCTTTTTTTAGGGAGTAAGACGGATGGTATCCTCCCATACATACTTTTATTTTCAAAAAAAAAAATTTTGAAAAATTTCTTACCTTTTTTTTCACGAATGGGTCAAGGTTAAGTCTGGTCATTAAAGGTGCGTTTGTTTTTAATATCGCAGCGCTTGGTCGAGAAGCAGCGGTAGGTTGTTACGGTTCGAATCATTACCTCAACAACCTCTTAAACCTAAGAGGCGTACAAGGAAACCACCACAATCATCTCCACAGAATCCACCTTCGTCTCCAGTTCATTTTGAGTTCATTCCAATGGCCACTAAGGAAGTCGTCGAGAACCTCAACAAGACCATTAAAGCACTCGCTGCCATGGTGCAAACACTCACTACTAAAGTCTCCACCATGGAACAGACTAATGTCACTGTGACTGCAATGGACAAGATCAAAGAACAAGTGAGTAAGATTTCTGAGGACTTCACCTATGTGGAGCAATCTGCCACTTCTCTGACTGTCAAAGACAAGCTTCCTGAGAAGTTTTCTACAGCTGACATCCCAAAGTTCAAGCCTACTAATAACCCTATGTTTCACTTGAAGGCTTTTTTTGCAACTATGGCTCTCAAAGGATTAGATGTAGCACTCTTCCTTACTGTGTTCCCTCTTTCCTTGGAGCACGCTTGTCAGCAGTGGTTTTATTCTTTGGATTCCAAGCATAGTGCGACTTGGGAGGATGTTACTGAAAGCTTCATGAGTAGTTACAAGTGTAACATCCAAGCCAAGACTTCTGAACGTGAACTCTCCATTCTCAAACAGAAGGAGAATGAAGGCTTCACTACATATCTGAATAGGTGGAGAGAAATAGCTGCACTCTTGGTGGATCCTCCCAAAGAGAAGGAGATGGTTCGCCTCTTTATTTCGAATCTGACTCATAAGTACAAGAAACATTTTTGAACACTTACGAAGCGATGTACGATATTGGTATCAATATTGAGGACGAGTTGATGAAGGCTGCTAGTAGCAAAAATAACAACAACAACACTTGGAAAAACAAGAAGAACGTTAGTCCTTCTTCTTCGCCTTCCAAGCCCAACAATGCTACCAACAACATTAACCTCAATGATGTGTTGGCTCTTAGTGCTCCCACTCGGAGATTCCAAAGGAAAAGGAGGGTTTACACACCTTTGGAAATGAGCTATGATACTGCTTTTGATCGCCTGCACAGTCAAGGATTGATCATGCCTATCGGACCGTTTTCGAAGCCCGGGCTCAAGAACAGAATTGCTAGCTATAACCCCAATGCTCATTGCAAGTTTCACCAAGGCAAGGGTCATACTACTGAGCAATGCTGGAAGTTAAAGGATGTAATACAAGACCCTATTGATGCTAATCAGCTCCCTGTCCCTCCAGGGGCCAAGAAGCCTAATATTCAAACAGGTCCTCTTTCTAATGCTTTGGCTATCACAAGAGATGAAGTCTCCTTTAATCCGTCACTACTCATCCAATCTGTGGATGAAATTCTACCAGTAGTTGTTTTTGTTTCAAGCTATGAAGAAGTTAATGGAATTTGGGATAGCGACGACAAAGACGTCTATCTCAAAGATATAGCCTGTTAATCTCTTGGCGCTGTCAATCATGAAGATAGCGAAGATGTTTGGGGGGGACCTTAAGGTTAAGGTTCTCACCAGGAATGGAAGGTTATAACAACCTAACCCACCTCCACCGCAAGCACAACCAATAGTTGATCCCATCGACCTTGTAAGCAACGATGTAATCAAACAATTGCAAAAGACTAAGGTGGAAATGAATGTTTGGAAGCTTTTGGCTACCTCTCATGAGCATCAAAAGGATGTGATGAATGCTCTTGTGAAGATAGGGGTCGATAGTCACATGACTCCTCAAGGGCTAGTCAGCTTTCTCACTACTGAATTACCGAGTACTAGCAATTTGATTTCCTTTTCTGATAAGGATTTGCCCCTAGAAGGGGATCAACATAACAAGGCCTCACACCATTCTTTCAATCTGTTGTTAGGTCGCCCTTAGCTTCATGAGCTAAAGGCAATCCCAACATCGATGCACCAAAAAGTCAAAGCCATAGTTGGAGGGGTTCCAATCACCATTGATGCCTCTCCTATGCATATTCAAGTTATTAACACTCCCATTGTTCATGTCGAGCATGATGAGGAAGATAAGGATCTCTGGAGGTTTTCTATAGAAGATGTTCTCATGATTGAAGAAGAGAAGAAGTGTCTCCTCGATTTTGATCCTTATTCAAATGTCAACATTAATGTAATCATGAAGAAGCAAGGGCATTTCCCTGGAATTACCCTTGGCATCAAGAAAAAGATGGCTGAACTTTGGGGCCACCCAGGTGAACCCAAGAAAGACACCTTTGGCTTGGGATTCAAGCCAACAAAAGAAGATATAAAACAAGCTCTCTTGAAGATGAAGGCTCAGAAAAATGCTCTAACAATGAAAACAAAAATGACCATGGATCCTTATCCCTTCACTCTCAATAGCCAATACATCAAGGAAGGGGAGAACTTCCCATGCTATGAATTTCTCGAGCCTTTCATTTACAATGGGAAACGTGAGCCAGGGTTCGAGGTGTTCATGGATTGTGATTTCATTTACGAAGGCGATGTGTTCTCAACAGCTGCTGGTCCAGAATATGATGAGATGAATATTAATCTTCTCTTCGGGATGGAAAAGAATAAACCTAAGCACATCGACAATGATAATTCTGAGCTCATTCAAGCTGTCATGTCAAGCAAAGATTTTGACCCCTCTGAGTTGATTATCCCAGCTGATGGTGTTCTGAAGGGTTGGCGCAAAACGGTGAAGATCACTACACCGAGTGGAGAAAAGCTGGAAGTGACCACTAGCGAAGGCCCTATGTTTGATGAATCTGAATCGTCCGAGTTCGAGTTTGAGTCTGTAGGATCTAAGGTCGACCCCCTTTCTGCTATCGAGTCTTTTTTTGTAGTTCCTCCTAGTTTTGAGCCTGTTATCGAGTCTCCTCCCTCTATCTCAAATAATTCCGGCGAGGTCGCAACTGACCTCGCCCTCTTTGATGTAATGTTTAATGAATACAATAAGATGAGTACCTTTGCTTATGATACGAGTCATTCCCCTAACCCTAATCAATATTGCTTTTCTAATGATAAAAATGACAAAGAAATAATAAAAGCAATGGAAGAACATGAAAATAAAACAACAATTATTGAAGATACAGAAACAGTTAATATTTCCAATGATACGACTCTCAAGAAGTTAAAATTGGATTAACACTAAGTTAAGACGAACGCAAAAAGCTAATTAACTTGCTTAGTGAATTTGTTGATGTATTTGCTTGGTCATACCAAGATATACCAGGCATTGACAGGGATATAGCTCAGCATACGATACCACTCATTCCAGGTATGACGCCTGTCAAACAAAAGCTACATCGTATGAAACCGGACGTGGCTCTCAAAATCAAGGAGCAAGTCAGAAAACAACTAGCTGCAGGTTTCATCAAAGTGTCCAAGTATCCATAATGGATAGCTAATGTGGTTCCAGTTCCTAAGAAAGATGGAATGGTCAGAATGTGTGTTGATTACAGGGATCTCAACAAGGCAAGCCCAAAGGATGGGTTCCCTCTACCTCACGTTAACATTCTGGTCGACAATACATCAAACCATGCACTCCTCTCCTTCATGGATGGCTATGCTGGATATGATTAAGTACTAATGGCCAAGGAAGACATGGAGAAAACCACATTCATTACACAATGGGGTACATATTGCTATACGGTAATGCCATTCGAGTTCCAAAACGTGGTTGCCACCTACCAAAGAGTAGCCACAACATTGTTACATGATATGATGCATAAAGAGGTGGAGGTCTATGTTGATGATTATGATCGTCAAGTCAAAAGATCGACCAGACCACATCATTGCACTCCGTAAGTTCTTTGAATGACTCTGCAAATACAACATGAGATTGAATCCAGCAAAGTGTGCATTCGGAGTTACATCAGGCAAACTCCTTGGCTACGTGATCAGTTCTCGAGGGATTAAAATAGATCCCACAAAAGTCAAGGCAATCATGGCCATGCCACCACCCAAAACTGAGAAAGAGACTTGAGGTTTCATCGGAAGGTTGTAATATATAAGTAGGTTCATATCAAAACTCATTACGATATGTGAACCTATATTCAAGAAGCTAAAGAAGAATGTTCCAGTTACATGGGATGATGACTGCCAAAAAGCTTTCGACAAGATCAAAGAATACCTGGAAAATTCAACCGTGCTAGCGCTAGCAATACCTGACTTTCCTCTTCAACTCTACCTTACAAGTTACAAGAGAAACGATGGGAGCAATGCTAGCACAAGAGATCGAAAGCAAAGAAAATGCAATCTACTATTTGAGTAAGAAGCTTCAAGGTTATGAGACCAGGTACACGCCACTTGAAAAGTTGTGTCTCGCACTTGTGTGGGCCGCACAGAAATTAAGACATTACATGCTCACTTATTTAGTGCATGTCGTATCAAAGATGGATCCTCTCAAGTACTTGTTCGAGAAGGCAATACTCAATGGCAGATTATCAAGGTGGATAGTCAACCTTGCTCAGATTGATTTGAAATTCGTACCACAAAAGGCCATCAAAGGTTTTACAGTTTCTGATTTCTTAGCAGATTTCCCACTAGAAGAAGTTGAGAAAGAAGAAGAGTGTGATTTCCCTGACGAAGATCTACTCATGACCGAAGATGATAGTTGGACGCTCTATTTCGATGGAGCTTCGAACCAAAAGGATTGTGGTGTAGGAGTCTTGCTCGTATCACCCAACGAAGAACACATCCCAATTTCCATGAAGCTCAATTTTGATGTCACCAACAACGCTGCAGAATATGAAGCGTGCATCTTGGGATTAGAAACAGCTGTGGTCTTAGGAATTAAGAAGCTCAGAATCTATGGCGACTCATCACTAATCATCAACCAGATCTCTGAGAGATGGAAAGTGAGAAGTGAAAGTCTCGCTACGTATCAAGCTCATCTAGAAACTCTCACGGAGCAACTAGATGAAGTAGAATACACATACTTGCCTAGAGAAGAGAATCAATTTGCCGACGCACTAGCTAAGTTGGCATCAATGGTGCGAATTCCAAGAGATACAGTCAGAATGCCATTGACTATAAAAAGAAGATATAAGCTGACTTATGTTCACGCACTTGACGATGAACAAGAATCACAAGAAGAAGATGAAGAGCCATGGTAAATACCCTCCTAACACTGATAAAAAGGCATGCCGTGCTTTGCGGCTCCTGGCCTCACAATATGTGCTCCTCAGGGGAGAACTCCACAAAAGAACAGCACAAAGGAGAAACCTCTTATGCATAGCTAAGAAAGAAGCGCACAGAACCATGGAAAATCTTCATGCCGGAATATGTGGAACGCATATGAATGCTAAAATGTTAGTCCAAAAGATTCAACATCAAGGTTATTATTGGACTACTATGGAGAAAGATTGCCACGAATATGTCAAGAAATGTATGAAGTGTCAAGTCTACGCAAATCTGCAACACGTTCCACCTTCGCTTCTTTAGACATACACTTCTCTATGGCCTTTCTCTACTTAGGGAATCGACATCATTGGGAAGATAACGCCACCAGGACAAGGAGGACATGAGTTCATCCTTGTAGCAATCAACTACTTCACCAAATGGGTCGAAGTTGCTTCCTATGCTAAGCTCACGGCAAAACATGTAGCTCAATTCATCGAGAAAAACATCATATGCCGCTACGGTGTACCGCACGAAATGATCAATGATAATGGGACGCATTTCCAAGCCGAGTGCACCAAACTATTACAGAAATATCATATCAAGCATCACAGATCATCACCCTATATACCAAAAACGAATGGTGTGGTTGAATCGGCCAATAAGAATGTGAAAACTATCATCGAAAAGATGACGGAAAATTACAAAGATTGGCCGAGCAAGCTACATTTCGCGCTTTGGGGTTATCGAACTTCCGTTCGTACATCAACAGGGGCTACCCCTTTCTCTTTATTCTATGGAGTTGAAGCCGTACAACCAATGGAGCTTGAAATTCCTTCTCTACGAATCGTGTTGGAAAGCCAACTAGATGAAGTCGACTGGATCAAAGCGAGATATGATGAACTAGTCTTACTTGACAAAAAACGCTTGGCAACTTTGCATTGTGCTACGGTATCTGCCATCGTGACGCGGTAGACATACCGTGGCACGGCAGAATGTTTTTGCGGGATTTGGCAATTTTTTTAATTTTATTGTTATTTTGTTCAACGATTATCATTATTCTTCCATTACGTGCGACTCCTTGACTCGGATTTTGTTAAAATAAATAAATTAAATAAATAATTAAATAACTAAAAAAAATAAATTAATAAAAAGGGTAAAACAATAAAAGTCATTGTGAGTTTTAATTAAGGCAAAAATAAATATGCTATTATTAATAAATTTCACTACAATTATTGGCATCATACGCCTTATTTAAAATTAAAACTTAAATTATAAAAGCAAAGCAATATTGGTCTAATCCTTCTTAGCCTTAGGAATCTCTTTCTTCTTTTCAACTAGGTCGGCGTATACCATTACTGTGTCCTTCATAGCTCGAACCGTCACACCCCTAGTAGAGCGTTCACCCCTTTCACCTCTCTCAGGTTTCTTAGGTTGTTTCTCTCTATACAACATCTTGTCCTTACCCTTTCCTTTTACCCAACTCTTCTTCTTAGGCATGATAGGAGTCTTAAACTCAATTCCTTGCGTTCTTGGACCAAGACGATTTTTAGGAGGTGTCTTCTTACTTCCAAGTCATTCCTTCACATCACCGTCAAACTTACGTGATCCTACTCGCTCTCTCCTTCTTTGAGGATTCAACCATGATTTGCATGTACTAGACAATGGTGGAGGAGGTTGATAACTCGCAGAAACAGTCCACATAGGCCTTCCAATCCAATAGGTCTCATACTTGTGAACATTACTTTCATGCAATGATATTTCACGAGGACTATCATTATAGCGTGGAACTACTTGTTCAAGTCCATATTGTCGCATCAATCAGGAAGGGCAATAAAAGGTCAACTTTGAAATACTAGGAACACGACAATACGGGGTATCATTCGTCCCAACCATCCTAGTAAGTCTCCACCAAGGCACCACCCATCGAATGGAAAATTCTCTCTTTGCAAAGAACAACTTCCAATCATCATAAGACATGTTTACATAGTAGTTTTTTCTTCCTACGAACTAGATCATTGGGACCATATTTTTCAATATCGTCAGGGGCCTCGAAGAGTTCCAAATGTTCCATCAACCAAATCTGCAAAAAATAAATAAATAAATAAAAATCGCAGATAGTCAGTCAGTCAGTCAGTAAAAAAAAAAAGGGCGTCGTAACACGGGAGACACTGTCGTGACACAGCAAACTTATACCGCAACGCGGCAAAACATACTGTTACACGGTGCCTACCGGGTGTCACGGTGTTAACGCGAAATATTGTGTTACCTGCAACAGTACTAGTGAGCCCTTCCTGACGGCTTTCCAGTCAGATTTTACTTCATCGAGACCACTCAGAGTTTCTCCAAGGCAATAGTCTAAGGTTGCTCTCAGAAAATCATGTTCAATTGCTACATGCCTTAATCCCAATAAACCTCTGACATGAAACAATTCTAGCTCTCTTTTCTCTACATTGGTCAAAGAATATGACCAGTCACGCAATGTATTATCAAAATTCTGAGACATTATTATTATTGAAACATGAAATTCTAGCTATTTTATGTTTCGTAATTATACATATCATGAATTAACTAGTCTTAATTTATAGCCAAAAGAGCCTAGAAACGCAAAAAATTTATTCTGTCCCACGCGCAAACACACCGCTGCACTATTTGCGCTACGCGACGCGGTAAAGTACACCGTGTCACAGGACAAATCATCGTGACACGGCACTGGCCACGTGTCGCAGTGGCTACGCGTTATTGTCTTTTACCCTTGACCTATTTTTTCCGGATTTTTCTTTGGTTTTCCTTAGTCGCTTATCCTTCAAACTCTATTTATTTTATTTTTATTTTCTTTTTAATTTTTGGGGAAGTTGTAAAACTTGTCCTATTTTTTATTTTATTTTTATTTTTAATTTTTGGGGAAGTTGCAAAACTTGTCCCATTTTTTATTTTATTTTCTTTTTGGGGAAGTCGTAAAACTTGTCCCATTTATCATTTTATTTTCTTTTTGGGGAAGTTGTAAAACTTGTCCCATTTTTTATTTTTATTTTTAATTTTTTGGAAAGTTGTAAAACTTGTCCCATTTTTTTTTTTCATTTTTGGGGAAGTCGTAAAACTTGTCCCATTTCTCTTATTATTTTTAGGAAAGTTGTAAAAAATTTTCCATCCCCTTTTTCATCTTCTTTCTTTTGGGAGAAGGTCAGTACCCTCCACTTACCATAAATAAAATAACGTTTTTTTTTCGAGTCATTAATAAATAAATAATCACACACTAACATACACATTAATCGGATAAATGTACAAGAATGAGTCATCATAATAAAACCCTCGGTCAAAAACCTCCAGATCCAGAAGAACTAGGATCAGTGTCATCACGAGACTGCGAGTAAGGGAATGGCGGACCAAAAAGGTCCTCCATCATCCGAGTATAAGGAGTAGTGTCCCTACTAGTCCGTACAACTCCAGTAGAAGACATAGTCAAGGCAGGCCCTGTCCAGCTGGGAAAATGCATAGGTTGACTCCAAGAAGTAGGCGTCGTCGGTGGAGGCATCGTCCTAGACAATGGAACCAAAAATAAGCCCTGATCCACAGGAGTAATGATCAGCCTAAACTCGGGTTGTGAAGGCTAGAATGGCTGGGAAGATGGAGGACACTACCACTGGGTTTGAAAGTGCTGGAATGGCTGAGAAGACTGAGGCTGCTGCCACTGGGTTTGAGAGTGCTGCAACAACTGAGAAGACTGAGGTTGCTGCCACTGGGTCTGAGAATGCCGACGAATCTCAAGAGATTGTCGGCAGCGACTAGGCTCCCCCTTGTCCAAGCCTCTATGCCTCGAGCGCGAGCGAGACCTCCGTCGCCTCCGTCGCACCTGAAAGACACAAAATGAAAAGATATCAGTGGTGTAAGATAAAACAAAAGGTAAACAGGGGAAAGTAGGCGAACATACCTCGTGAACATCGTCTAAAACACTCCGACGACTCGTACCGCGACGTAGCTTGATGACACAATATTTTAGAGCATCAACCAGCTCAAAAGATATCAGTGATGTACCAAAGAAGACGGTACGATACGCCGAGCGCTCCAAAGCCTCGGGAAGGTCGGTCAATCCAGCCCAAGGTCGATACTGGATCTCGACCGGGACCTAAAAACCATAAAAGAATGCAGTGAATGCCGAGAAATAACATCAAAATGAAAGAAATACACTATGAAGTCGATCCTTACGCCAACAGTGGCGGTACCCCGACGCAATAACCCTCGCAGACTCGGTACTGACTCCACTTATGACTCACCCCGGTCACGCCAGCTGGCACCGACAACAAAGTCGTGGACCGCTCCACGACGCAGTCGAGGGGCTAATCTTGGGAAGTACTCATAGAACCACAACTGCAACAAGAATAATCTCTAAGTACATGAGCAAAACCAATAAAAGCAAAACACGAAGAAAAAGGATCGTCACCTCTACAACTCTCCAAAGAACATAAACGACAATAGGGGACTGATCGTTCAGCTGCCTACGGCCATAACGCAGCGACGAGAGCAAATCAGCATACCCTAGACTAGCCCAACTAAAGGATCCTATCTCAGCGATCCTGGTCAGAGACGGCAGGTAATAAGGAGCGCGCGAGAACTCCTATCAGGAGAAAGAGTCCTAGAAATAAGGATCAAGATGAAGATCCGCACTCATTGCTCAAGCGTCGTCTCAGCAATATCAAAACCATAGGCAAGAACAGAAGCCGACTCTGACCGCCCACTCCAAGGACCACCCTGAGGCACCGGTCGAGTCCTGATGTGGTAAATTACAGGAACTAACAAATCCACTACCTCACTCGCCCCCCAAGTGAGGTCAGGAATCTGCTGAACGGGTCGATCGGTGAAACGCAAGCCGCTGATCATGCTAAAGTCGAGAAGAGTCACCGTCATCTCCCCCCAAGCGAAGTGGAAAGTGTTGGTAGTATCCCAAAAATACTCCAACAACGCTCGGACGACTATCGAACCACAACCTCGGGGGCTGCAAAATCCCAAACCTGCTGAATAAAAATCGCCTAAACCAGCACACTCCAACAAGGCGTTGGTAACAGGATCTCCTATGATGACCCCGTATAGCCGGGGAATCAAATCTCCAAGTCCTGAACCGTGATGGCGGAGTACACCATCGACTAATCCGGCAAGTGGACGGTGAGAAACATGGTTCTCACGACAGAAAACTAACTCGTCTGGAGTCAACGAGGGTGGAGTCCACCTACCCCTGCTCGTAGAGGGGCGAGGCTCAGGCTCCAAGGCATCATCTATATCCTTAGGAACCGAGGGAGTATCCTCTCTCAAAGCCTGACGCCGGTCACGAGTAAAAATATCTCGATCTCGTTGTCTAGGCATGCTATTATGTTTAAAAAAGATAAAAATCTAAATACTTAGCATCATTTCCTAGGGGCTCGTTTGGCATTGTAGTGGTTTTCTATTTTTTGGTTTTTTGTTTTTCATAAAATGAATCAAAAATTATTCAAACTTATTAAAAACATGATAATTTTGAAAACTGACAATAGAAAAGTGGAAACACCTTTTTCTTGTTTCTAGTTTTTGGTTTTTTGTTTTCAAAAAAACAGAAAATTGAAAACCAAAAACAATGACAAACAAGCCCTAAGTTATTTGATAATTTATTCAAAATAGCATTTAACGGCTACCTCAAGTTGCATTTCCCATTATACGCTATTGTAGGGAATATTTCAAGCATCCTACACTTGAGCCCCACTGTGATCATACACTTAAGCATGGTGGCGTCCAAAGGGAAGGAAGCTAGAGTTAAAGAGTCCCCAACAAGTTTTAGGAACTTGTAAACCGTTCATAGGGTGAAGGTTACACCCCTTAACGATCTAGGAGATCGTTAACTCCAATAGGTCTGGAACCATGACTGGAAGTTCGGGGATGAAGGTACAAATCCAACCTAAAAGAGATTAAACCTGCCCTAAATAGGCCTCTACTTTATTCTTCTCATATCCATGTGCGCTTTCTGATTCGATGCCTCGTATCTCTTTCTAATAACAAAATACACGCGTTAGTAACTTCAAGGAAAATAATAAAACAAACAATTAAATCAAATAATTAAAATAGAGATTAGGGACCAAACCCTCAGAAATTATCAACTTTTAACGTCTAGGGCGAAGGCAACTTTGAACTTGGCTAGGTGTGTCTAGAACTTGTGAATGTGGAATTTTGTATGAGGGAAGGTTTAGAGAAAGAAAGCTTCTAGCTTTAGAGAGTGATGATTGTTTATTCTTGATTGTTGATAATGGAAAACGGGGAGATACGACCCCTATTTATAGAAAAATAGTCCAGAAACAAATCAAGTCCTATTCGGAATCAAAACTGGCATCTGTCGCCAGGCGACAAGATTAGCGCCACGCGACAAATGTTAGCGTCAGGCGACAGACTCTATCGTTTGGCGCTAATTAAAAGATAAAACGCGTTTGTACGCGGAATCCTCTTCTTAATATGATTAAGCAGCAAATTCCATGTTTATCAAATTAAAATCAGGTTTATCATAAAACACTTATTCCAAATAAAACTCTTTATAATATAATTATCAATCCTTATACTATTAGAATTTAAAAGAAACTTCTAAATATTCTAGAAGATTAAAATCAATCCTAACAAACTTAGGAATAATAATTAATAGGCCCTCCTCTAGATCATTGGGCCGCATATAAAAATCATTTCGATCCCAATTTAATTTAAGCCATAACTTCCTCATTATCCATTGGAATTGTGCTTATAATATATCGTTGGAAAACTCTTTTTGAGCCCAATCGAACTACACTATTATTGGACCCTTATCATGGACCAAACTAAATTAGACTGGCTATTTTCAAAAATAGAGTAAGAAAATAAATGTTTTCAATAATAAAAACATCCACATCACTAGGCTTTTCACACTTTCACCTCGTTTGATAATTAAATGACGTGAAAGGTATTCATCACTGGGTTTGGTTTTGGGGAGACATATTTGGGTGTCTACAGAAGCCCCCACTTTGAATGAGTTTGAGAAATTCAAGTTTCAAAACGAAAGTCAAAGTAGCGATAGGGACAGAGAATGATTTAGAACGTTCTGCGATCCTAAACCATTCTTGTAGCGCCGATACCTGCAAACTAGCGTTAGTTAAACAGATAAAAGAGTTAAGAAACGCGTATCTTGCACCGTCGAGCACACGTCTCTAGAGTAACCAATTTTGTTTGACGATCTTCCTCAAGCTAGGGGACATCGCCTGAAGACTGCTCCGCTTGTAGCTGCCTTTAATTTTTGCTGTTTTAGTCTTCCACATCTTAGGGAACACCATCGAAGATAACTTCGCTTGTAGACATCTTTTATTGTTTATGACAACTTTCCACATCCTAGGGAACGTCATCGAAGGTGACTCTACTTGTAGTAATCTTCACTTGTTTGTGACAATCTTCCACATCCTAGGGAACACCGTCTATCATTGCTGCTACATCTCGAACTATTTTCTTGAATCATGGTGACAACCTTCCTAATCATAGCGAATGTCGTCGAAGACCGCCCATCTCTTGCCGTCTTCCCAAATCTAGGTGACAACCTCCACAATCTTAGCGAACGTCGTCGAAGACCGCCCATCTCGTGCCATCTTCTCAAATCTAGGTGACAACCTCCACAATCTTAGTGAACGTCGTCGAAGACCGCCCTTCTCGTTTCATCTTCTCAAATTTGAGTGACAACCTCCACAATCTTAGCGAACGTCGTCGAAGACTGCCCATCTCGTGCCATCTTCTCAAATCTGGATGACAACCTCCACAATCTTAGCGAACGTCGTCGAAGACCGCCCGTCTCGTGCCATCTTCTCAAATCTAGGTGACAACCTCCACAATCTTAGCGAACGTCGTCGAAGACTGCCCATCTTGTGCCATCTTCTCAAATCTAGTGATAATTTCCACCATCCTAGCAAAAGCTATCAAAAACCGCTTCAAATAATTCTTTTCTCAAATCAAATAATAACCTCCCAAATCATAGTGAAAGCTATCAAAGGTTGTTTCATCTCGAGTCGTTCTTTTCTCAAATCAAATAATAACCTCCCCAATCATAGTGAAAGCTATAAAAAGTCGTTTCATCTCGAATCGTTCTTTTCTCAAATCAAATAATAACCTCCCCAATCATAGTGAAAGCTATCGAAGGCCATTTCAGTTCTTTTCTCAAATCAAATAATAACCTCCCCAATCATAGTGAAAGCTATCGAAGGCCATTTCATCTCGAACCGTCCTTCTGAAATCTAAGCGAGAGACTCTTTTGGAGCCTTCTGTTGAAAGCTTCTTCATCTTGAATCTTCAAATTTTCTTGTCTTTACTTTTAGGAGTAATCGACCTTTCTAGCTTAGGGAAGAACTTTATCTTAAGATTCTTCGATCTTCAAGTCAATCTCTATAGAAATCTCAATCCTAGGGATCCTTTGTGATTATAATCAATCACTACTCAAATCAGTTTTCAAATTCGCTTAATCCATATGCAATCGATAATTTGATCATCATCAGGCCTATCATCAACCAAAATCAGAATCGGGCCGACTACTAATCATATATCTATCAATTGCTCAAATGTTCTTCATAAAGGCTCAAAATCAAAGTCGTGAGACCATCAAAGGCCGGCGTGAAAAATCAAAGTCGTCGCGCTGCGTCAAAGAGTATTGTGATGTACCAAGGTGTATCGTCCTGCGCCGGGGTGCATCCTACTGCATTGTGCCTTAATCCAAGTCCGAGCTTTTTTACTCATTCATTTGCACTCAATCCAATTGCCTGTGATTGTACCTGCATCTGTATTCTTGGACTGTAGGACTTTGCTCATGTTTGTAATTATCTTAGGGTTGACCTAAGCCTTAGTGTTGCTTGATTTAATAGCAAGACCACATATGACTTGGCATGACTCAAGGTGATTGACACGTGTGTTAGACTCAACTTGATGTGATATGACATGACATGACTCAATGTGCTTGACTCAAAATGCAGAAAAGAAAAAAAATTTCGTCATTTTTGTGGTGGGTACTGACTTTCTCCCGAAAAAGAAAGACACGAAAACGAATCGAAGTGTTGGAGGTGCATGTTGAATGAGCTTAGTCCAATGTATGCATTGATGTTGTATCTCATAGTGCAAGGATTAATTCACCCTAGGCTATCTCAATTATTGACTCGAGGATGAAAGTATTTGGGTAGTTTAGGCACGGAGGCTAAGTACTTTACACTTTGTAATGCAATAAGGATTATGAGTGATCTTGATATGACAAGGCGTGCTTCAACGTCATGTTAAGATTTCATGACGAAGGGTTCCTAAAGGTAGGACTATTTGTCTATGTATCTGTGATATGTGTGAAAGTGACACTAAAGCTAGGCTGCAAAGGCTAATGGTATGGGAAAATATTATTTTGAGAAGAGTCAAATGATGGTGACTCTCAGGCTGGGTAAGCTAATAATGTAGGGATCAAGCCCCCAAGTCTAGCTCTAAGTGGATAGGGATGAGCATAGGAGATCCCTTGATATGATCATGCATGAATGTGAATATGAATGCATTTTTATTACGGCCGCACCTCGATGTGGGGTTGCTTACATATCCGTTAGGAATCAGGCCGAACGTAGCTCTAGCCGAACCTCGCACAAGTGTGTGTATACCTCAAAGTGTTCTTTGAAGGGTTGTAATGTGGTTAGGCTGAAGGTTAGAAGATGAAGGGGATAAAGGCTCAAGAACCTAGATAAGCCCCCAAGGTGTGCAACGTTGCTTTTGAATCTTAGTATT
The DNA here is from genome assembly GCF_948465745.1 of Chenopodium album. NCBI lineage: Eukaryota > Viridiplantae > Streptophyta > Magnoliopsida > Caryophyllales > Amaranthaceae > Chenopodium > Chenopodium album. The sequence goes on along the minus strand of NC_137850.1, from coordinate 8,152,511 downwards.
TGTACGCTTAAGATTTTCTCACTTTTGTACTCTCTTTTGTTTATATTTTACTCTCTCTCTTTTTATAATTTTGAATTTTTATTTTGATAAGTGTGGGCAATCCCGATCATGCGGTCTATCACTCACTTGGCATTCATGTTTCTCAGGCACGATACCGAGCACCCGATAAGAGACTCAATCTGAGACGTGTTCTTATCAAAGACATGTTCACATCAAAGACATTGGAACACTTGCCCTTTTGCAAACTTTTATTATTTTTGCTTATTTTAATTTTTTTGAAATTACTCAAGCTTTTGTTCTCTGAAAATTGCATTAGTTGCACACTATCCCATCCCAAGGTTAGGTAGATGTGGGTCGAAGAAAGAAAGGTCTATCGTTAGGCAAGGCTCAAAGTGGTTTGACAAGAAGCGATTGTATATTTGAAGGTAATATGATATGGCTACAAGGGGTGCCTCTAATCATAAGTATACCTTGTGCTTAGTTCGGCATGTTTTTTTTTATTTTTTTTTTAATGTAATGCAATGCGATAATCATATGCAAGAAAATAAATGCTCATTTTATTAAAGGGAAAGGAAAGATCCTGCAAAATAAATCTAATGGAAAAGAAAAGGTGCCTATGCTAGACTTATTTGGGGAAAGGAGGAACAAAAAAGATAGAAAAAGAGGTCACGAGATCTTGTCGTTGAAGCTCGCCTCTTGCCTTGTGCCTTATCATCACTCGGTCTTCTTGCCGGCTGGAGGTATGGGAAGCTTGTTATTATCGATCAAATATTGGATGGCTTCTTTTAGCTTCCAACAGCACTCAGTAGTATGACCCTTACCTTGATGGTACTTGCAATGTGCATCAGGGTTCCAACTAGGCAATCTCTTCTCAGGTGCGGGATCTTGAATAGGTCCAATGGGAGTGATGAGTCCCTTGGCATGGAGTTGATCGAAGGCAGTATCATAGCTCATCCCAATAGGAGTGAACTCTTTCCTTAATTGCTTTTTAGATCCTTGGTTATCAATGGCTAAGACTTCATTGAGATCACTAACGTTGTTGCTAAAGTGGGTGTTTTCAGAAGAAGAAGGATTGTCGTTCTTCTTTCCTTTCCAGCCACTGTTGTTATTATTGTTAGTAGCTTTTTTTTTCACAAGGTCATCTTTGATTTCAATACCTATGTCGTAGACGGCCTTGAAAGTATTCAAATTATGTTGATATTTCAAGTGCTTCGAATACTTGTCTTGAAGGTTCTTGATGAACATCCTTACAGACTCCTTTTCAGTAGGGACCTCGACCATATTAGCGGAAGTTTCCCTTCACTTGTTAAATAAAGAGGTGAACCCTTCATTTTCTTTTTGCTTTAGCATCTCAAGTTGTCTATGGTCTGTTTCAACTTGAATATTACATTTGTATCTATCAATGAAAGCGTTTACTATTCCGTCCCAAGTAGAGGTTTTTTCTTTGTCAAGGGAAAAGAACCACTGTTGACAAACGGTTTCAAGAGATAAAGAAAACAAAGAATGAAAGACTTTCCTATCAATCCCTTTAATATTAATTATGGTTTCAAAAGCCCTTAAGTGAAAATAAGGATTGTCTGTTGGCTTGAACTTAGGGATGTCATTTGCATTGAACTTCTGCGGAAGAAGTTCCTTGTCCACTGGGACCCCTTGTGAGCTGATGCCCTGGAATCTATAGTCACTGGAGAGTTTGCTTAGGCTTTCTTGCATGAGCTCCATTTGTTGTTGCTTCACAGGGTCATTGATTTGAAGAGCCATGGTCTTTATCAATTCAGTTAAGTTGGCCACGTCCTTCCTAAATTCGTTAACTTCTTCCTGAGACGCCATTATCTTCTTAGCTTTTCTTTTCCGACTAATTGGTTTATCAAAAAGTAGTACTTGAACAAAGGTGTTGTCCTTGATTAATCGCCCTTCTCTCCTTGACCAAGTGCTGTGAAAAGGGAAGTTATGGATACTTTTTGTTAATTATTTGACTCAAACTCTATTCAACATGCAGTAGATGGAAGGAGGTAGGAAGAATGGAGGTTGTGATATGGAGAAAGCATGTAGAAAATGGAACGACGATGTAGATGGAGAGATATGGAAAAATTAGGAATAGAGTGGACCCTCAATTCAAATGATGGAAAGGACGACTCATGCATGAACCTAAGACATGGTCATGATGACATATACACAAAGTGTGTGCTAAGACTAGTGAGTGTAGGTGACATGTTTGACTTGTGTCATGACCATGTGACTATACTATGTGATTGGACTTAATTAAAGACTAAACATGACTTCTATCATTAATAAACTGATTAAACCGATTAAGCAAATTGATTAATTAGACTCGTCGTGAGGACTCGAGCAAAAACATGGACTGTTGCCGGAGCAACAGGACTATCGCCAGAAGACAACATTGTTTCCTGGCACTAATCACTAGCGCGTGCCGCTACAGTCCAAACCTCTGCGCCATTGCTGGAACATTGGTCTTGGACTGTTTTCAGTATTTTTACTTCAAAGGGACAAGCCTAAAGTCGTACTAAGTCAAGTTTGATCAATTTATTTAGACCTTAATCATTTATATTAATTAATTAATTATGCAAAGTCCTTTAGTCATTAATTAGTTTATTTAGACTCATTCACAAGTCAAACAAACGGTTAGAGTAAACACACATAGGTTATGCACAAGCAAGGAATGCATAAGTAACCAAGTAAGCACAATATGATGCAATGAGTTTGCAACCTAACCATGGCTCTAGTTCTCTAAAGTTCAAGGATAAAGGTTGGTCAAAGAGGGTCCATGGTTATGAGTCCGAATGCACCGCGCGGAAGCCTTACCTTTGGAAGGGTTGGCGCGAGTGGATGGGACCCCGCGAGTTATGAATTCCCAGAGGGTTATGGCCATATGTAGAACACACATGGGTTTCAGAAAAAAGGGAAAAACTCAATCAGGAAGTAAAATCGAGCAAACAGTACTAGAAACTAGTCGAAACAACAAGGTATATTTCTGGCTCGGTATTGGAAGAATTCAGCGTGAGAATATAGTGTCTGTCGTCAGACGATGGAATTGTCGCCAGGCAACAGAGCCATCGCTTGGCGATGGCGCTGTTTTCTCAACGCTAATTCCTACATGCCTCGGCAACTTTCTATTCTTGAATTTTCCAGTTTTTTCGTAGCATTATTTCGATTTTAGTTGTGAAAGATATTTCCCTAATTTCCTACGTGTAAAAATCCTATGTTTTTGACGCATTACGGATGGTCTTTTCAATGCGGATATGCATATGCCACAATGTTAATCACAATTACGCACATGAAATACTTAGAACTTTTCGAGTCTCATCCACTCATTCTAAATCATTGCCAAAATAAATTTTAGGAATTAAAATACAAAACCTCCCCAGTGGAGTCGCCAAAAAACTGTAGGGAATATTTCAAGCATCCCACACTTGACCCCCACTATGATCATACACTTAAGCATGGTGGCGTCCAAAGGGAAGAAAGCTAGAGTAAAAGAGTCGCCAACAAGTTTTAGGAACTCGTAAACTGTTCACAAGGTGAAGGTTACACCCCTTAACGATCCAGTAGATCATTAACTCCAATAAGTCTGGAACCATGACTGGAAATTCGGGGATGAAGATACAAATCCAACCTAAAAGAGATTGAACCTGCCCTAAATAGGCCTCTACTTTATTCTTCTCATATCCATGTGCGCTTTCTAATTCGATGCCTCGTATCTTTTTCTAATAACAAAATACACGCGTTAGTAACTTCAAGGAAAATAATAAAACAAACAATTAAATCAAATAATTGAAATAGAGATTAGGGACCAAACCCTCAAAAATTATCAACCTTTCACGTCTAGGGCGAAGGCAACTTCGAACTTGGCTAAGTGTGTCTAGAACTTGTGAATGTGGAATTTTGTATGAGGGAAGGTTTAGAGAAAGAAAGCTTCTAGCTTTAGAGAGAGATGATTGTTGATAATGGAAAATGGGTAGATACGACCCCTATTTATAGAAAAATAGTCCGGAAACAAATCAAGTCCTATTCGGAATCAAAAATGGCATCTGTCGCCAGGCGACAAACATTAGCGCCAAGCGACAGGATTTGCGTCAGGCGACAGATGTTAGCGCCAAGCGACAGACTCTGTCGTTTGGCGCTAATTAAAAGATAAAACGCGTTTGTACGCGGAATCCTCTTCTTAATATGATTAAGCAACAAATTCCATGTTTATCAAATTAAAATCAGGTTTATCATAAAACACTTATTCCAAATAAAACTCTTTATAATATAATTATCAATCCTTATACTATTAGAATTTAAAAGAAACTTCTAAATATTCTAGAAGATTAAAATCAATCTTAACAACCTTAGGAATAATAATTAATAGGCCCTCCTCTAGATCATTGGGCCGCATATAAAAATAATTTCAAGCCCAATTTAATTTAAGCCATAACTTCCTCATTATCCATCGGAATTGGGCTTATAATATATCGTTGGAAAAATCTTTTCGAACCCAATCCAACTACACCATTATTGGACCCTTATCATGGACCAAACTAAATTGGACTGGCTATTTTCATAAATAGAGTAAGAAAAGAAATGTTTTCAAAAACAAAAAGAGAGATATTTTAATAAAAACATCCACATCACTAGGCTTTTCACACTTTCACCTCGTTCGATAATCAAATGACGTGAAAGGTATTCATCACTGGGTTTGGTTTTGGGGAGACATATTTGGGTGTCTACAGCTATATTTTTACCTCAAGGCTAAAAATTAGCAAAATAATAGAATCATTTCTAGTATTTAGTTTCTCCATGACAAACTAATACTACAGTTCTCCTAATCGCATGATATTATGTTCTCCATGACAATGTAGTACATACACAAAAATAGAGCATGTTTCGAAATTGCACAAAAACAATAGATCAGCACATCATAGCATGTTTTACAAGATCTACAACAATTATATCATCATTTCAAGTGCAAGAAACAACAAGGAACAACAAGAACTTCATTCATGCACAAAGTAGTACCAAAAATGGTGATTTGCTCATTTCTTCACCAAATCATGCAAATTTAGTCTCAAATTTCTCACAAACCAACATACAAGCTAATTCATGGCAAGAATTTCTACATAAAAGCTCAAAATAAAAAAAAAAAACCCCTAATTTGATTTTTCAAAGGGTTTTACATGAAAATTGCTCATTTACAACAAAATTTGAGACAAGAGGCAAGTAAACTTACATAAATCCTTGTAGAAATTCAAAAATGAGGAAGCTAGCAAGAAATTTGAGTGAATTTGATGGAGAATCGAGTGAGAAAAGCTCAAAAATGCTGGCGGCAGTAGCAATGAACTCGAGCAGCAAAGAACAAGAAACTGAAATGGAAAAGGAGCTGCGATTGTCGAAATTTAAAGGAACACATGAATGTCGTGACACGGTAATCTATGTCGTGCCACGGTAACAAGTGTCGTGTAACTGAAACAGCAAGTCAAAGGGCGCAGAATTCGAGCACGCGTAACTGTTTCAGCAAGGAAAAGAAACGTCGCGTCATGCAAAACCATGTCGCATAACAGCAGAAATTGCCGTGTATCGACGCCCAGCCACGTGACACGGTGTACGCGCGTGACTGCACATTTCCAGGAATCTGCCAGCGAATATTCCTAGCAGCTTTTGACTAATTCAGCAGCAAAAAAGAGGCCCATGTCACAAAATAAATTGTCGTGTGACGGTAAAAATCGTAGTGTCACGGCGCCCATCCGCATGACACGGTGCATGCGTGTGACCTGCACACCGCATGAACTTTTCAGCGAATATTCTCGGAATATTCCAGGCATCTTTGACCAGTTTGAATTATTTTCCGCAACTTTTTGACAGTTATTTTTCACCGAAAAACTCGCGGGAAATTCTAACTGATATTTAAATGGTACCAAAATTACCATTTTACCCTTAGCAAGAATCAAAGTCACATTTCAAGCACCTAATACGGTCGGATAGTCGTCTTGAAGGTCTAATCATCTACGGCCCACGTTCGGGGACAAGTGAACCATCTACAGCCCACGTTCGGGGACAAGTGAACCATCTACAGCCCACGTTTGAGACAAGCGAACCATCTGCAGCCCATGTTCGAGGACAAGTGAACCATCTACGGCCCACGTTCGGGGACAATCAAACCATCATCATTTTAGTGATCATCTCCCAAGCGTAGACGATTCACGGTGCAAGGTTCTCGATACACAGAGACTTGCAATCTCATCATCAGACAAGTTTTTCCTCAAGCATGGAAAATTGTCGGTCTTTGCCACCTCTTAAGGCGAAGAAGTCAGCAATTATATCATCTATCGACTTTCCTCAAGCATGGAAAGTATCACAACAATCTTCCTTCGGTGGATTTCTTCAAGCATAGAAAACTACCGAACTCATTTGCCACCGATACATTGGTGTCAAATACTATCGAACATATTTGCCACCGATACGCTAGTGTCAGATAAGCATTCAATCTCTACTCTTTTATCTCTGGAACTAACGTTTTCTGTAGGTATCAGCGTATACAGAGTGATTTAGGATCGCAGAACGTCTTAAAAAATTCTCCGTCCCTATCGACTACTTTGACTATCGTTTTCGAAACTGACGTTTCTACCAAACTCAGTCAAAGTGGGGGGTTTGTAGACACCTAAAAATGTCTCCCCGAAACTAAACTCGATGATGAACAATCTTTCACGCCATTATTGGTCAGGTTGTGTATTTAATCCCAGGAGTGCTTAAATTCCATGATTGATCAAACTCAGCTCACAAAATAGTCAACGGATCAGTCCTAATGTTTAGTCAAAGCATATTCCAATTTGTATTTTAGCCCGAACCCTTTTAATTCATTTCGTATTATTTATTAATTAAGCCCGATTAATGAATAATAAACCTAAATGGCCCGAAATTATGAAACGGCACCTAAAATACCGAGCTTAATTAGGTTAAAAATAAATTTGGACGCAAATTTGGAAAACCTGTACACGGTGACACAGCGCCACGTGCCGTGCCGCGCCACGGTGGAAGTTGTCGCGTCACGGAATTCATTGCCGTGTCACAGTACACATCCCGTGACACGGGATTTTTTCGTGTTTTCTCCGCGTACACACTGCACGCGCTTTATCATTTTAGGGCAAAATAGTGCACCGCGACACGATAACCTATACCGTGTCATGGCAGCCATTGCCGTGTCGCGGCAGACATGCAGTGTCACGGAGCTCCAAAATTAAGGTTTTATCTTTTTAGGGTTTCGTGTGTTCCCTCCACTCATTTCCTCTATAAATACAAGCCTCATTTCTGCAGTTCGGGTAGGGCTGGCAAAAGCTGACTGAACCCGATAACCAGACCGGAACCCTACCCGAAATAAATGGGTTTTGAGTGAGATTTTCAACCCGTTTATGTAATTGGGTCAAACCAAACCCAACCTGAAGTTAAACAAGTCAAGTTCAGGTTGGAAATCCCAACCCGAAACCAACCTGCCTAAACCCGTTTAATTAATTGGGTCGGTTTCAGATCGGTTCAACCCAAACCTAACCTGTATAAGTTGATTAATTTAAACCCTGATTTATTTTTAAATATGGGCCAAGCCCAAAGTATCTAAATCTAACTGCTAAAACCCTAAAATTCCTCTTACCTACCTCATGGATCACACACCGTTTTCAACCTCTCATTTCTCATTTTATGATTTTTCTCACTCATTCTCTTTCTCTCTCATCTTTCTTATTTTCAATTTTTATCCATTAAAATTGTTGATTCAAACTCGTTAATCTTCATCTTAAGGTAATTTACTTGTGAATTTCATTATCTTTACTTATTTTTTGTTTTTTTAGTTTAATTATGTATTTATAATGCTCTATTTTATCTTCAATTCAATGCATGCGTTTGTTTTAGATTTTTATGAGTTTATATTGCTCTATTAAATGTCAAGATTATTTATTAATGTTCCTTTTCAGTTTATCAGATTGAATAATTAGCCTGATTTTGTTTAAGTATTCTATTTGTTGTGTTTTCGGGTTTTTTTTCTTCTCTTTTTTTGGCCTTTAAAATTTTAATCAAATAATGTTGATATGTTATTTCTTAACATTTATGCATGCATTTGTTTTTACTTTTCTACAGATTTAATTTCTGTATTTTTTTAAGTTTATTTTCTGCAGTTTAATTGCTTTGTTAATTTCTTATGCGTTCGAATTTGTTTTCACTTGCAGGAAATCAACCATGAAAGAAGGAATTAATGAAAAAGACTACTAGAAAAAGTTTTTTGGAAAAATGGAGAAGAATAGATGTAAATTCTGTTGCATTAATGTACTTATTAATACATAATTTGTAATAGTATAATGTTTACTGGATGTATTTTCAACTTGTGTAAGCGTTAATTTGGATTAGTTAAACATCAATTAATTTGGTTTAAATATATATTAATAACTTAATAGATTGTGTAAAAAATCTTAAAAATTCAGGTTAAATAGGTCGGGTTCAAGTCCACCTGTTTATAAATAGGTCGGGTCAGGTTCGAATTTCTGACCTGTTTATCTAAACAGTTCGGGTTCAGGTTTAGGTCAACCTAAACCCGACACAACCCGACCTATTTGCCACCCCTAAGTTCGGGGCATCAAATAATTCTCTATTCTCTCTTCTATGCTCTAGCCTAAACACTAACCTACCTTATTCTCTCACAATACTTCCCCCAAGCACTCCAAGGAGTCTGTACTTTACCCGAGGTTCCATCCTTAAACCAAGGCGTGAAAGATAGAACTATTTGAGGGTTTAGCCCTAAATCAACTTTATTCAATTTAATTTTAATTATTGTTTTATTAATTTCCTTGAAGTTACTAACGCATTTATTATTTCGTAATTGCAAGCAAACAAAATCAAAGTAAGGAATCATGTTCCTTTTATTTCTATTATTTTTCTAACAATTTTTATTATGTTTGTCATATATTAATTGTTGGTTTATTGTTAAATTGTTTCCAATATTAATGTTAATTCTATTGTTATTTATGATCACCATATTGCATGTTAAAGGGAATATATAATTGAAAATCATGCCTAATAAGATAATTTGGACAAGCGGTTTAGGTTCCTTTAATCTTGTTATTAATAAAGTGATCACCAATAATAAGAATTATATGTTGCATTAATATTCAACCAATTTAGCATGATGTTAGTTCAAGTGTTTGCATGCCTTTGAGATCGCGGGAATCGCTTTTCACTATAAGAATCGAGTAGAGGCCAATACGGGCGAATGTGACTCCATGACTCACTTCGTACCATCATCCCCGATCCTTTCGTGGTTCCGAACCATATGGAGTTAGTAATCTCATGGATTATGAATGGGGTGTAACCTTCACGGGTCCATCGTTGTTGCCTTTCGTTGTCCCTTATCGTGGTTGCCTTTTTATGATCCATGAACGATTTACAAGTTCCTTAAAAACTTGTTGGCGGCTTTTTACTTTGCTTTGTCTCTAATCGTATTATGTTAATTCCCACTTCCTATGAATGCCAAGCATATTCACAACATGCTTACGTAGGCGCACTTCAAACGACGCCTATACTAATTCAATTAGATTCCTTTTATAATAATTGAGCCTATATTCTTCTGTAATACTTTAGCTCTCTATCTTTTGTCATTGATCAAAAATTCACTGATTTTGATTAATTGAACCAAATTCTCTCTTCTTCTCTCTATTTCTTTTTTTCATTGTTCGTAGGTTTCTTCAATGAAGTTCACAATTCAGTGAACTTCAGTAGAACCAGTAGATTATAACACATAACTATTTGTGGATTAACAAGTTACATAAAACTATTTACGAATTAACAAGTTATTTGAAACTATTTACATATAATGAATTATTATATAATTTTTTTTTTTAAAATCATAAACTCAAATGATTTATTCAACGAAAATATTATCATTTGCCCTGAGCCTCTAAGATGTTAGAAATAACTTTGTTCTAACTGTTAAAACCTCATTTTTCAAAATCATATCTTCTGAAATAATTTTGACACAATTTGTACTTTAATTTAAAATTTTGCTCACACTATTAATCTCCATTATAACATTTTTTAATGCCCTTAAATCAACATAATTTTTTTTCTAAATATAATTCTTTTAGCTATTAAAATCTTCTTAAGTTCAAAATTAAGTAAATACTAACTTTTAGAAAGATCAATATGTATATGAGAGATTCGGTGAGAATAGGTCCATAAGTGAGAACACATACTTATATGATAATTGATCTAAAATTTAGAACATGTGAATAAAAATTTGGAACATATGAGTAAAAATTTAAAACATGACACTCAAATTAAAATTAAAACATATGAGTGATAATTAGAACATCTGATTTAAGAATTAGAACATGTGAATATAAATTTAAAAAATCCGCTTGAAGAAATTTAGAACTTAGGAATAAAATTTAGAACGTTTGATTTAAGATTAGAACATGTGATAAAAATTTAAATCACCAACTATAAAATATATAAAATGTGAGTAAAAATTCAGAACATATGAGTAAAATTAGAACGTATGCTTCAAATTCTAAAACATATGATTTAAATCTTAGAACACATGTGTTAAAATTAGAACATATAAGTTAAAATTTTGGAACAAGTTATTTAAAATTTATAACATCTAACTAAACTTATTTATGGTTTAGAACATGTGAGTACTAATTTAGAGCACCTGACTTAATTTTAAAAACTTGAGTAAATATTTATAACATTAATTTAAAATTTAGAACATACGAGTAAAAAATTAGAACATACATAGTGTTCTCACATAAGAAATGGTTCTCACATAATGGAGGAATTCTCACAAGAGCCTTCTCGTATATATATATATATACCATATTCCCATTTTCGTCCGTCCACAATACTTGACACGTTACTAACTATGGAATGGAACCACTAATAAAAAAATATTTTTCCACATTTTCTCTTTCTTTACCTACCTCACTCCCACTCTACTTATTGTTTTCTTGTAATTTATAAATACAAAAGAGGATCTTTTATACAATAAATAAATCTTTTAAATAAACCCACTAGTAGTTTTCTTAAACTACGTGTCCACCCCAACGTTCCAAGTATTATGAGACCGAGGGAGAAATATACTTTATATAATTAAAATAGTCAAAATTATGTTGAATAATAAATTCATTCACTACAATAACAATTAAGTGTCACAAAAACTTTGTATGTTACTCCGTATTATTTAGCTATAATTTTGTGTTTTTTTCAATGTTTGAATTATTTGTCTATATTAAGTTTTCAATGTATGATAACAGAAATTACATGACCAATCTTACTTCATCCATGAAAAAATAAATTTGGGTAACTATTGTTTAATTTATTCATGAAATTAAAATTTTCTTTTCACAAAAAATTATCTAATTTAAATAAGCAGTTAACACAAAGGAGTACTTTGTATTAAGCAAATAATAATTGTGGGGTAACCTTAAGTTATTTGATTTTTACTCTAACTATTACTATTTCATTTTACTATGAGAATAAATATTGAGATGATTACTCAAAACTTAGGTTATGTAATCGCCGCTAGAGATAATGGATTTAATCTCTCAAATCAATTATTTGACTAATACCCTCAACCCTTAAGTGCATAAATCAAACATTAGTGCACTTTGTTCGAATACTAGAAACATGAGCGTATTCTGTAGTAAGCAAATAGTTGTATATAATCCAAAGGGATGTGTTATTGATTATACCTTTTAGATGGCTATAGACCTTATTACTTAAACAAATCAACGATATTTATTTATTTATTTATTTATTATTATTATTATTATATTATTATTATTATTTATTTATTATATCTACTACCACTGTTAATATTATGATATAAAAATGGATAGGATAAATAATTAGATAATTTTTTCATCATACTTTCCGTATCTAGTAAGTTTATTTTAGTCATAATAACAACAGATTCGGGTTTAGTAACCATTATCAATCAATTGCAATATCAACATTGTAATTTGTAAATTATTTGGTAACATTAATTGTTAGTTTGATAAATATATATAACATCACTACTCAATGATGCAATCATCAATATTATATTTTTCGAAAAGAGTTCACATGGTGAGTATCCCACAATCTTAATTATTAACCTTCCTTGTAAATCGATTTTATACTGTCATTTTGTTCTCGAAATCGAAAAACATCCTTAAATATGAATTTTGTTTTTTTTCCCACATAAACTGGTAATGAAGGAAAAAAAATGGTACTCGAAATTATATATCTTATATGTGTTTGTGAAATATAACTCCATAAAATAACACTTTTTAGTAGGGGTGTCAATCGGGTTTTCGGTTCAGTTTTGGGTTCGGTTTATCAGTTTTCGGTTTGTAACGGGTCGGTTTTTAACGGGTTGGAATTATTAACGGGTCGGTTTTAAACAATTCCGGGTCGGTTCGATTTGGTTTATTTTTATTACTGTTTCTTTTCGGGTCGGATTCTAATCGGGTCGGGTTATAATTGGTTCGGGTCATAATCGGTTCGGGTTAAATTCGGTCGGTTTAAAAACGGGGTTTGTCAGTTAAAGTGGGTTTTCGGTCAACACATATCGGGTCGAGTTGTAATCGGGTCGGGTTGTAATCGGTGCGAGTTGAACTTAGTCGGTTTGACAACTAGTTTTGTCAGTTTTAAACGGGTTTCGTTAACGTATATCGTCTAGTATATCCTCAATATTCTTTAATTAGTTATTCCAGTAGATCATACGGAGTATTAATTAGTTGTTTAACTTTAATGATTTTAAGGATCAAATAATAATACCAAATCTAGAGTTAGCTTTTGATTTAGATTTTTAATTTTTTTTAATACAATATAGTGTTCCATAAGCCATTACTCGTTAGAGGACGATAATATTGTAGCATAAGAGTTTCAATGACATTTCCAAACCTTTTCAATATAAATACTTTATAATTCAAATTGAACCCTTTTGTTTTACTATTGATAAAATATACCCAAAAAAAAAAAAAAAAATTATACGGTCATAACGGGTTACGAACTTACGGATTATAAACGGTTCAGTTATAACCGATTACAGGTTGTAAACGGTTCGATCATAACTTATTACGGGTTATAAACGGTTCAATCCTAACCAGTTACAGGTTGTAAACGATTTGAGTTTATCGGGTTTTTGTCGGGTTTAAACGGTTTCGGTTTACAATGGGTCGGGTTGTTATCGGGCTCAAAAGTACTCGGTTCGGGTTGTTCTCGGTTTCGGGTTGTATCAGTTCGGCTTGATATCGGGTAAGGTTCATTAACGGTTCTCAAACATTCAAATCGATTCAGTTTCAGGTTTTTAAAAATCGGGTTGGGTCGGTTTACGGTTTTAAAATAACAGGTTCTTAGCGGTTCGGTTCCTTTTCGGAACAGTTTTAAACGGTTCGGATTCACCAGTTCGGGTCGGTTTTTGACAGCTCTACTTTCTAGTAACAAAAATATGATTAAGGAAATAAGTTGTAAACACATTCAGAATTAAATTGACAAAATAATTTTGATCTTTAGTACTTATTGTGACCTTGATTTCGTGTAGTTGTTTGATATACTTTCATGCTAAGAAAAATATTTAGGCAACTGGTTAAAATGAATACATTGAAAGTCCATCAACAGTAGAACATAATGTAATCATGTAGTGTGTGATATCGTATGCTTTTATGTTACTACCTTCGTTTCTTATTATGTGAAAACAAAACCTTAACATGGAATCGTAGACAAAATTTGTTTGTAAGTGTTAAATGGAGAGAGAAATAAAGGGATATAACAACTTAACAAAGAAAAAACATTTGTTTTTATTTATATGTGAATCTATTAATTAATTTACAAAATAATGATGCTTCTAGCTTAAATGGTAAGGAAAGTCTAAACAATGATATCTTAAAGTATACCTTATATTTGTATAGAACTTAATTTCAAAAGTTTAAATTTATAGTAACCCAATAATCGAATAAGGAAATAAGCTCTAAACACAAGAGATTATATTGATATTAACTTTCCATTGTTTGATTGTTTGTAATAAGTGATATTAATAGTCGTGTGTACCTCACTAATCTTTGATTTAAACTCTTAATGATCTAGATTATTATTTATATATTTTGGCAAAAAGGATAACATGATGAAAACCCCTTAATCTTGTTTACTAATGGTGTATACAAGAACTTCATTTCGTCTTTAGTCTCCTGTTCAAATTTGTTTCCGCTAGTGATGTTGGCATACTTTGCCCACATCTTTTCTCTTTCCTTAATATAAATTTTTTTTTCCACAAAAATTGACAATTTTCAAGCAACATACCTTATTATTTTACTTGTCATGTGCTTTGTCTCCTTTATTTTGAAACCGTTGAAATAAACTTTAGTAACTAAAATTAAAAAATATAATGATAACATAATTTGAAACCACATCAACAATTTTTTAGAAAAGTTGATGAATTTATGTCATTTAATTATTCTATTATAACCCTCCAATATTTTAATATGGCCCTCCAATTTTATTTTATTTTTATTTTAATCCTCTAATATTATTTTTTTAACAATGGGATGAAGACAAAGAAAAAACACAAAACTATATTAAGGTTACAATTATCCAACTATATTACATTTTTTAAAGTATTCGATATGGATGTATATAGAAAGAGCATTAAGAAATAAATAAATTAATTAAAAAGAAGAAGAATTTTATTGGTTTGGTTATAATAATTTTTTCAGTAGTAATTTATGAAATATCATTAAATGATATATTAATCAATTTAATAAAAAATTAAAAAAAAAACAACTCTCTTCATTAATGATGCTAATTAAGATGTCATTATCTCTAGTAAGAAATTTGTATTTATTGGTAACGTAATATATTTGTTTGGTAACGACTGTAACGTAATATATTTTTTTGGTAACGTGATAGTATGACACCAATAAAATTCGCAACAAAAAATCCCGCCTATTTGTACTACATGGCGCCAAACATCCAAATTCCCCCCTCCCAATTTTCCAATTTTTTTTTCTAATTTTTTTTTTTTTTTTTTTTGGCTTATGGTGAGTTGGTAGTTTTTAAGTGGAGTTGTATACTTGGCCCACATACAACCAATGTATGTATTGCATCACTCTAAATATTTTAGTACTAGATGAAGCCCGTGCGATGCACAGCTTGTTTTATTAAACTATTTTTTTATTACGTGCTAAAATTTTTTATATATTTTAGATAAATTTCATAATATCAAAATATAATATTTTATATTTAATTAATTTAAACTTAAAAATATCATTTGCCAATTTTGCTTATGTGGCATTTGAATTATTTATTACTAAAATAATTTAATAATCTCTTACTTAATTGGCTACCACTAAAATTTATAATCCTACATGGCACGCTAAGAAAAGTAAATCCTACATGGCTCTCTAAAAACTCGGGAAAAAAACTGCCCTTTATATATATACTAGTTTTGTACCCGGGTAATGCCTAGATTGTTGATAAAATATCGTATAAACCATTTTACTTGAATGCTAAATTTGGTCAAGTAAACCCTTTTTGATAATGTAGGAAATTTAGACATATGATGTAATATCACTTATTTAATTAAATAATAGTGTACTTTTTTGTAGTTTTGTTTGTGAATAGATATCTATGTTATTGTTGACTTAAAGTTATTTTTATTGAATTTAAATTTTTTTTTTACTAATTCTCTATTATTTTTAAAAATAAATTAAATATATTATAAATAGATTTTATTTTAAAGAACTTTTTAAAATGAATTTTATGATGGAAATTGAATCAGGTTATAAAATATTTATTAAAAGTTGTGATTAATTTTGTATTTATGGAATATTAGAAGTATATTGATAATAAAACTATGTACATTATTTTATCTTAAAAATAATTATACTAAATTCATTTACTTAGTATCATATGTGTCACAATATCATCTATTTGTGGCGCGATACTTGGCAAAACACTGGAATGTTAGTGTTAATGTCTCGTGGCCTAGTTGCGAGACCGGCTTTATATATATATACTAGTTTTGTGCCCGGACAATGCTTGTATTGTCCTAAACGTTTCAGCTTAAATGTTGAATAAGATCATATAATTCCTTTTTATTATGTAAAATATATAGACATGCAATATCATATCGCTTATTTATATAATAGTGTACTTTTTTGTAGTCTTATTTGTAAATAGATATCTATGATATTATTAACTTAAAAAAAATTTATTGCACTTAAATTATTATTTCTAATGAATTCATAGTATTTTTACCAAACTAAATTATTTTTTCGGATTAAAACTTATTTTTACTGATTTTCTATTTTTTTAAATTATATTATAAATGGATCTCATTTTAAAGAACTTATAAAAACGAATTTTATGATGGAAATAGTACTGAGTTATAAGATATTTATAAAAAGTAATGATTAATTTTGTATGTATGAAATATTTGAAGTATAACGATAATAAAATACTATAAAACATTTTTATCTTAAAAAAATCTATCCAAAATTCGCTTACTTAACATCCTATGTGTCATAATAATACCTATTTGTTACATACGTGGCTCTAACACTTGGAAAAAAAAATTGGAATGCCAAGTGTCACTGTCTCGTGGCCTGGCTGCTAGATCGGCTTTGTATATATATATATAAGACTGGTTGGTGTTATTTATAGAATATTTGTAGTGTTTGTTTAAGACTATATACTGCCCCATGAAAACCTATAGATTAAGAAGCTAATCCAATATAAAAGAGTAGAAATGAAACTTATACTTACGAATATAGATATAACAATTGGAGGTATTGTAGTATACATTTTTTGACTAATTAAAATTAGAAGTCAAAATCCCACGTAAGTCGATAATTTGACTAAAAAAAATTAGAGTCGCCACTCTATTTTTGCCCGAATAGAAACGGTCTTTTTGTTTATGATCGTTTTCAAATAGAAAACGACATTAACTTCATTAGGTGAGGCACTATATAAGTATGGTCTTAGGAAAATTAGAGATCTATGTACGGGGTATAAGTTAGGAAGATCGAACGTTTGGAACTCGTCTCTTCCTCTGTTCTAACGAACATGCTCTTACTAGTACGTTGTTAATTGGTTATGGTTATTCACATACTTTTCCTTAAACTAGTACATAAAAACACGAAAGTTTCCACATTGTCAATCACACTCAAATTTAAAATAAAAGTGAAATAAACCTTACGATATATGGCGGGTTTGGGCATTAAAGTTTCCCTACGTACCATTCATTGTGGGATTTGAATCCACTCCCGGATCAAAACCCCACGTAGTTCGTACGAACATCCATTTATATATGGTCAAAAATTTCATACGAGGTTTCGAGAAGGTTTATTTTTTTTTTGGAAGGGGTGGTCGATCCGTATAGGGTCATTTGAATGAGGCTGAGCAATCTTGCTTTCAAGATGGAGGTCAATTTATCAAGGTTGAGGAAGTCACTAGAATCAGCGACACCATAGGAGTTTCTTTGAGGACAATGATTTTTGTTTGTAAAATGCGTTTCAATTAACGACTTTATTTAGGGTTGACCAACTTCCAAAAAGTGATTGTATGGGCTTATTTGAGTGTGCTAAAAAGGGCATTTTATTTGGTAGGAATTGAGAAGAATATGAAGGAAATGTATTTGGATTGTATGAAGTTAACTTATGCAAAATGGAAATTCCATATGGCTTAAATCTAAATGATAGATAGTGAATTGAAAACCTTAATCATGTTAGATTACGTAAGCGATCTATTAGAGATAATAAAACTTTAAAAGTATAATTCTCTGTTGCAAATAGATCATCTTGTAACCTGTCATGATTGAATATTCAATTTTACCCTCTTATTTAAATATAAGCCATAAACCATAACTCGAAAGATTTATTTTATTAATAAAATGATACAAGCATGCAAAGCAATATTTTACTTAATTAAAAGTTAGTTATCTCTTTATAAAGAAATGCATAAGGAAATTTTGCTCTTCCGAACGGTGATGGAATTAAAACTTAAACAAAAGTTCTTTAAGAATTAAGGCATTCTATTCCAAAATAAATAAATTATTTATAATGCTCCTTTCATATAGCCATAGGATATGAAGAAGACTTAAAAAAAAAGTGTTAGTCTTAAAGTGAAACATATGTGTCTCTTTATTATATGAGATTAATATTAATTTGAGGCATGAGTAATTCATAGCTTTCTCAAATGAATTAATTTAAAATATTTTTTAAAAAAAATTACAAGAGGTATATGTAATAGGGTGACACAAATTATATAATAATGTTCATTCTCTTCTTCCTTAAAGTTCTTAAGAGTTTAAAATTTCTCTAACCTTTCGGACACCATAACTTATGTTTTAATGGTCGGATTTGAGTATATGATAGGTCTTTGGAAAGGTATACAAGTCTTCTATAAAATATCAAAAATTGGGATTCATCTAACGGTTAAATTAAAAGATAATGAATTTTCTTTAAAATCACTCCAGTTTGGAACGTTCATGGGGAATTGGGTGATAATGGTCAAAATACTTCTAAATTGGCATGATCCTTTTAATGGTATGTTAAGGAAAAATATGTAGATGCTCTGTAGAAAATTTTCCCTTTTTAGAAGTCATTTGATATGCCAAATAAAAAAAGTATTTTTGGTTGGGAAAAAAACAGCCTCAAATCAGTTTAACATTTTAATACCTTGTTTTGTAAAAATCATAAATAATAGAGTATTCATCCTATGAGAACGTGTGACCCCAATTTACAAATCTTAAGAAATATACTTTCCAGTTAGTCAATTCAAATTTTATTATTAAAAAAGAATGTTGGTCGAAATCGGAAAATAGACAGACCTGTAGTAAGAAATTTGTGGTATTACTAAGCCTTAATGTCTGATTTTTTATGGATTGGTTAAAATTTATTTTTATAAAATTCCAAGTCTCATACACTCCTAAATGCATAAGATTACTGTGAAAATTTTATTTCTTAATTTTATTATGAAAAACGATTTTTTACATAATAATAAAAAAAAAGTGGTCGATTATGGTATTTTGCTAGAATTCCATCATTGCTTCCATTTCATACTCTACGTAATGATGATACATACAAGAAAAAAAATCAAACAAACCATGTGTACTCACGCTCAAACTCGCTCGCAGTCGGTCAAATTCTACTTGGTTTCGAAATTAGGAAACCGACACGTATAGTGCCCTAGGGGGTTATGGAACACACAAAAGTAGAAAATTTAGTAAATGTATGTAAAAAAACAGTATGAAATCACAAATAAAAAGAAAGAAGATATTACCTTTGACTTTGAGTAGCTATCTTGAGGAATTAGTAAAAGTAGTGTTAAAATGATCGATTTAAATTGAGGCCAAGTCTTTCTACAATTTTTTTTTTTTTTTTACTGAAAATAAAAATTTTTGATTACCTTTTTTTTTAATATATATCTAATTATAGTGCCGAAATAACTTAGACTTCTTTTATGAGTTTTTTTTTTTTAGCTGTTCTCTTCGATCTCTTTTTTTCGTCCCCCTTCTCGTGAAGAGTGGGTGGTATATATATGGGAGCAAATGGGAGCTAAAATAGAAAATACAAATAATATACTGTTGTACGAAATAAATACATACGAATACAAGAGTTAGGTAGAAATTGTAACCAAAATTCGTCTTAATGAGGTAGAGGACAAATAGAATTAGCCTACTACTTCATGCAAAACTTAATTACTAATTTGATTGAACAAATGACAATATTATTAATGACTAAAAATAATTAAAAGTACTAATATAATTTTAATACAATTGTTAATTGGTACTACTTTCCTTTGAAGAGTGCACTTACTCTTCGTATATCAAACTTACCATAACAAAATAAGACTATTACAAAACCCACTTATCAGAAAATAACAAGGAGAAAAAAGTTGTTTGCCATTGACTGTGGATAGTCATATCACCTTACCGTTTGGGAAGAAACACAGCTCAGTGATACAACATGTATTGTCATATCACACCCTTTTCTGATTCTCGTTGCTAAATTACAACCATGGCTTACCATTTTCTTTTCTGTAGGGATTTGACATATCAAATGAGTGGTAATAGCAGAGGTATCTTTGCTTAGAGCCACTCTTTCACTATCAAATATTGTCGTCATTGCAATAACCTGGAAGAGAAATAACATGCATACTTACACTTGTTATTTCTGAGTGTATGAAACAGAGAAAAGAAGTGAGTCATGAAGGTATAGTTGTAATGGTGTTTTGGTGAAGAAGGAAGAAGATAAAAAATGGAATAGTAGTACGTTATTAACAAAGCAAAATGGTGGGATTAAAACATGTTAAAATTAAAGAAGTTAAAAAAAAAAAAAAGAATATACAAGTTGGGGGGGGGAGTAGCTGTTGGGGTTTGGTGAGACCGACTCACCGCGGAAACAAACCCAAAAACAAGACCGCACTCGCAATAAAAAAAAACCATAAACATAATTAACTTAATGACAAGATTAAGATAATAATTATACCTTTGACGCGTGCTTCACCCGACCTCGAGGGGCTCTTACTTCGAAAGCTAGCCTCAAAAATACGACGACCTCCAACGGAAGTCCACCCACAACTCGAACACCGACTAGGTCCAATGCCTTGGAGTTACCAAGGCCCGACCGAAACCCGAGTAATTGAGTTCAAAGGTTTTCACAATGGTGATGCCTTTTTCAACTCTTGAGTTCAAAGGTTTTCACTACTAGTGATGCCTTTTCCAACTCTTAAGTTCAAAGGTTTTCACTACTAGTGATGCCTTTTCCAACTCTTAAGTGTCACATGGTTAGGTGAGGACCACTTTCTCACTTGGTCCCCAAGGCAACTCACACGCATTGTAAGCTAACCATGTGTCACCCAACCTTGAGCCCCAAGTTGGGTTCGGTTGGGCCACTTTCTTTTGGCCCGTGTCCATGACCCGTCACCGGGTCCACGGCCCCTTTGCCACATGCGCTGCCACCATGGCGCGCTGCCAACGTGGCATGCTGCTACATGGCGCGTTGCCAACGTGGCTGCTGCCACTTGGTGGCTGCCAACGTGGTTGCCTCGTGCGCTGCCACATGGCGTGATGCCATGTGTGCTTCCACGTGGCACGCTCCTATTTGGCGCGCTTCCCTTGTTTTTGCGTGGCTAGGGTTTTTGCTTGTTACTTGAAGCATTTTCCCGTCTCGCCAATTCCTAAATTTTGGCTCGACATTTGAGATTCTCCGACGCTCGGTTTCGACGCTCTAAGCTCGAATTTCCGACGTCTAAATATAAATTACTCGGTCGACTCATTAATTACTTCCGAATTAATTTGTCACTTCGGCTCGTTAGTTGCTTGGGTGTGACCCGAAGGGTTCAGTCAAGATTAAGCTGTAATATTAATTATGCATTAATATTACTGATCGGAAGAGGCCTCCACCCAGGCATTCCGATCACTTGACCTTACTGAAAAATTAGCTATCTAATAATTCCGAACCCCCTATCAGAATAATACACTTGTTTGAAGGACACTATTCCTTTCAATCTCCCACTATTCCTTCCGGACAAGTGTGCTTTTAGTGTATAGCCCTTTTCCTATGTCGCTTAATGCCTCTTCATGAACTATAAGGTAAGTTTTATTTGTCATCCTTATTACGTCCAGAAGTGTTTCTCGATTCCGAGTCCGACTGTCAATAAACAGATGATTTCTAGAATCCATCCGAGCACGGCCATGCATTTTTACAGTTTCGCTCTACGAGAGGCCTTGTAAACAACAAAGACATCTTCCCTATTTTTAGTAGGGGGACATTTCCAGTCTTGTAATGTAGCTTCTCTTACTAAGGGGACCTAGACGCCCGAGTGATGCCATTATAATCCCCTGTTACGGCAGACGTTTGACAATCATCAAAGCGGACTAGTACTCAAACAAGAAAGCTCACAATACTCATGGTCGAGGAAAAAGGTTCCTATAGCAATAATGAGAAGTATACTTATGACGATTTTTAATCTCTTAAAGTATTCTCATAGGTCGATCCAGTATGGTTCTAAACCAATACTTGTGCAAATGATTCATGACGATCATGTCCTTGTAGCACAAGAAACGGTGCTATGAATCAAACTACACACTAATCTCAAATGGTCATTAATTGTCCATTGTTTAAATGACCTCGATTAGGGATAATTTTCGATTATAATATTCAATGTTCACTTAATAGGTGTTTCCTTACCAAGACTGGTCTTGATAGCCGATTTTGAATATTCCAAGAATCGAATGGACTCATTATTTAATTCTAAACCACAATTGATAAAATTGCATGAAATAGTAAACGGAGTGATAAAATTGCATGAAATTTTAAATTGCTCTAAAACCTAAATGGTCCATCTTATGATAAATGGTTTTTCCGAATGTTTTAAGAGTAACACTCTTTATAAAACATTTATAGAAATCACACCCATATCTAATATGCTTGATTTCTTTCATGCAATTGTGAATGTTGTCGTTCACTTATTGCATAGGTTTAGTTATAATTACTTTGCTAATCTTAGCATCTTCATTACTGATCACTCTCATAATAAGATGATAAAATTTGAGAGTGCCATGGATTATATGTGATTTAGGATTTATTGTCCATGTGATGGCTCCCACTCATTTTCATGATTGAGATCTTCAACTTGACAACCTACAATCATTAACGTTCAACAACGAACTTTCCATAGAACATCTTCTTTATAATCGCCTTTAAGGCAATAATATTCTCAACATATATTTTAGTAGACTTCCTGATGATGCTTTGCTTGGGTTTCACTCCAAACGGCTCACAAAGATTTGGGATACCCTAATCACTTGTGATCATGGAAATTTTCCTTAAATTCCCGCACATTACACATGGATGCACGTCCATGTTACCATTCTCAAGCCACGACTCATTATTAGCTCGTGCTTATAAACGACTTCCTTGTTAAGGATCTAATCCTTGTTAAGGTTTGTGCTTGAAACATCAATTCTCAAATTTTATTTGTTTCCACAAGTCAAGAACTCATCTTGTTATTTATCCAAGTACTTTGGATGTTCTTGGCCATTATCTAACGATCTATTACATAGATTCAGGTTGATTGGTACTACATACATACTTCACATGCTCTAAACAAGTAAGTCGTGCGACGATTCCATATCATAGCGTACATGATGGATTAAGTTGCAGAGTAATTCTCAATTTTATTCCATCCATGTGACATTTTAGCTCATGCAGTTTCACTGAGTCTTGCTTAAATTGTTTGTTGTGTGATATGGTTGAAAGTCTCTATTAGAGTCTTTCATGTTTGACTTAGTATTTAGCCTAGCTTATACTTAGTTCAAACATTTACTTAGTTTTATACATACGGGTCGAAAGTCTTTCAAAGTCCTTCAATTCATGTTTAACACGGTAAATTCCTTTACACGTTCGAACATTTTATTAAGTCTATACAATAGATCTTAATACCAATATGTACTAAGTATCGTCTTTTGCTTGGTCCATTGTCGAAAGTACTTTCAAATCTAAGCATTTAGCATTTGATAGTTATTTCACAATAGAGTTCGTAAACTTTTTGTTGGACCTTTATATAATTTACTTTTGCTCCCACTAAACATCTTATTCATAAGAATTTCTATGTTTCTCCATAAGCCAATCCTCTTATTAACTTCATGAGAGAACACGCTTTAATTCCTATATGCAATGCTTCCTTTAATCCCATGACGGATTCCTTGAGCTTGCTTTCAAATCTAGCATTTATTTAGATTTTCAAAACCCTTAGACTATTTTATAGTCACTTCCAAAATCCTATTTTAGGAAGGCGGTTTTGGTATCTATTTTGTCATATTTCATATGTGCAATTTTGCTTGAACAATCACGAAAAGACTTTAGCATTCCGATTGGTGAATAGATTTTTATTAAAATCAACTCCATGAATTTAATTGTATCCTTTTCAACCAATCTAGCTATGTATACATATACATTTCCACATTTGTTAGTTTTCTCCTTGAAAACTTATTTGCAGTCGATGGGTCTTTCACCCTTTATGCAAATTAATCAAGTTTTAAAACATGATTTTCAAACATGGGGTCTGTTTCGGATTTTTATGGCCTCTAATCCATTAGTCGGAATTTGGATTTGTCGTAGCTATATTTACAAGAAATTATTCCCTTACTATCTAATAGTAAATAGTATGCTTGTAAGTCTTAGGTTTATTTCTAAATTAATAGAAAATTTATAGGATTCAATACAAGCCTTTGGTGAATTCTATACCTATACGGGGTTATTGCATCAAACACTGAGTTTCAAGGCGCTTCCAAAGTCCTTTGATTTTCTTGATCTTACTCCAACTTTTCAAAAGTTTTGTGAGAAATGAATTCTCTTTTAAGGCACTTGTAAAGTCCTTTTGAGTATTCTTGATCAAGTATTCTCACGAGGCCCTTTTAAGGTCTTCCGAGATTCTCAGTTCTAGTTTGTTGCTAAGCTCGATGGTCATCGAGTTCATTTTCCTCCCACTTGTCGTTTTAGAAATGTGTTACTTTCCAGAAAGACACCACTTAGAGCAACAAACACTATGTTCTCAATTAGGTTGTGGAGGTAATGCCCGTGGTCCAACTTGAATGCTTACAAAGAGACATGTATATTGTCTTTGGGTAAAAGTTCATTGTAAAACAAACAATTAGCTCCCACTCGAGCTATCTTAGCCTTTAATGAGCCATTAAGCTCCCACTCAACCACCTAGCTCTTGCTAAGCCGGTGAGCTCCCACTGAGCCAGTGAACTCCCACTGTGGCTAAGAGTTTTAGACATATACTTGAAAAGACGTTTAGAAGTTAATTCTATCCATAACTGAATATGGCGTCTTTTCTTAGCTTTGACATTTTGTTTAGTGTAACATTAGTCCTTCGTGCAAATCTTAAGAACTTTATAGAAAGGGATGTGATCCATCATTATTCGAGTCATTTTAAAATGGCATCGAGGTCTCCGTGAAAACACATTATGTTCTTTCTGGATTTATTTATGAAAATTTCAATTTCATAACTTTGTGATGGTCACGCTTGGCTCAAGCAAACATCGCTCGATCTAATCTAGACGTTTTGATATCTTGCCAAGTCGATTCTGTACTTCACTGAACTCTTGAACTATTCAAGGTCAAGTTTGTTCACATTTGATGAATATAGCCATATTCTTTCAAATTCTTTGTGAAATGTTGAAGTAAATGAATCCTCTTTAGCTTTCGGAGTCAATTGTCTATACTAAGAACAATAGCTCTTTACTTTGTCTGTTTCAACAAGTAAGACTTTCTTGTCTTAGAACGATTCCGAATCGATCAACTATCAAGAGCCTATCTAATAGAGCCTTGAGTACGTTCTTGTCGATGTGACATTGCTAAAGATGTTCGGAATGCAAATCATGCCCATGACTTTGAGCTTTTGCCAGTTTATCATGTTAAGAAAATGTTTGTCTATAATCAAGCATTCTTGACCCATGGTTTAGACAACCATGTCATTCAAATAAATTTGCAACTATTGCTCATTGCTTTGAATGTGAGTCTTTCCGTGTGTAAACGAATCAATTGCTGATTATGGAACACAATAGCCATTTATTTGTTCCAGCCTTAGCTTAAAGGTCTTTAAACAAAGCATACGACCTTACAACTTATGTAGCACCACTTGATTCATTCTAAGCTTGTAAGTCGATAACTTAGCTTATTTTCAATAGTTTGAGGTCACTTTCAAAGTGGAACACTCAAGCAGTATCCGATACTTTGTGAAGATAATGAGTTGCTAAGTTAACTTCAATAACATGGAATCTCATTCCTTTTCTTTGTTCCTCGTTTCCTATAATTCTTATCATACTTTATCTCATAATCTTTAAGAACCATTTCTTTAAGAGTCTTTGACTTTTATACTTTGTTAGGCATAATTAAGCATCTAATGCGCCGTAAAACAAAGTTCCATCTTTTCCTTTAATTCACGCTCGAATTACTACATCAATGAGTCCTACTCATCTATGTATTAAGCGAAAAGATATGTTGGTTGTCAATATTGACAATTTGAGTTTGCAACTAAATACTTCATGTTTTATCAAAACTACCTAGTATTTTGAATACATGATGTCCAACCGTCCTTTCGGACTTTGTTATAAAAGTCATTTATGAGAATTGTATTTTAGAAATGCTTTACTTTTCTTTGAGAACCATTCTCAAAGATTTCCTTTACCAATCATGGAAAACAATACAGTTTGATTTGGAATTCTACAAATATAAGTGCAAAGTATAACCATTTATCAAGTAAATAACATAATAAGTTTGAAAATTAAAAGGTATTCATGCAAATTTTCAATCTTATTAAACGTCTTATCCACGCATTAAATTTGTCCCCATTTGGCGAGAATAAGTCGATTCCAAGATCCAAAGAAACAAAGAGTGGTTAAGCATGCTTTGGCTTGTCTTAACACTCAATCTCCTAAGGTAAGCAACGCTTTGCTAATGGCTCCAAGCCACTCTTAGTTGAATAAATCGTCGCATCTAATTCTCTCTCAACAATTTATTCACTTTGCCACGACATGTTAGGACTCCATCACTCATATCGTTAAGTACAACCAAAACCAACTTGCATACCCGGTATGCCTTATGAGTCTAGGGAGTAGTAGTGATGCCTCGCTTTGGCGTAGCCCATCACTACTCTCAATAGGTCGATAAGTGTTGTTTTGGAATGGCAATTTTACTCAATATTTTAGGGACCTAGGGTTTCTATGTTGGTTGATTTAAGTGAACTTAATTAATCATCACAACATTCGAAATCCTAAACATGCATCTAACATATAATTCATATATAAATCATGAATATGTAAAGCATAAGCATTTTGATGCATATTTGGCAACTAGCATGACCCCTTGAATTCTTCAAGTCTTCAAAAGGTCTTCTTTTGCAACTTCATGGCTTTGTCTTCCAAGAACCTCCATCTTCAAGACTTGACCAAAATTATGCATTACTAGTATCTACGATTAGGACTAATCTAAATATTAAGGTACAAAAATACTCAACGGTACGCAGACCGTATTTAGATTTACAAAAATACATCACGGATCGCAGTCCGTATTTTCTATCCTAATCAGGCCCCACTAGTTGCCATTTTATAAAACCTGTGAGAGAATATACATTCCATTCATCCATTCACTATTTGTGAATGGCCCATGCATTTTACAACGATAAAACAAGTAACAATGCATAAACACGCGATAACTAGTAACTAATCTAGGTGGTTAATCCAATTAAGTCGCCTAATTAAAACTAGTCAAAGTTGTTTTAACCGATTATGTAAATAAGCGCAATTAATATTTGAAGCTCCCACTAAATTCCGCATCCATCTTAATTAATCCAATTAATTAAGCCGGTAAAACCCAATTATTTGCCAAAATAAAATTTTGCAAATGCCGCTCATAAAACCGAGGCCTAGCCTCCAAAATTTATTAAAATAATTAAAACCAAATTAAATTAAATTAAATTAAATTAAATTAAATTAAATTAATAAAATAATTAAAACGGCAAGATAAGAAAAAATTACGTAGTCCAAAAATATCCAAGTGCCTAGCACTAAGACTTGGAGTGCTCACAACTCGCACGATCTCATTGCACCACATTGTTTCACAAACAATGTCTACGCATATTACCCTTAATTATGTACCAAGCTATGCACAAAAACAACCCTCAAAGGAAGCTCAAAGCAAACACCCTAAGCGACTCACCCATGGCAAGCCACAAGGCTGCCATGGTGCGCCAAGGGGTGCACGCACAGCAGCCCATACACAGCACACACAGCAGCACCCCAAATTGAGGCATCCGAGCAGCCTCGGCAACCCATGGCTGCGTGAGCAGTCCAGCTGGCCGAGAGCTAGCTCGGGCTTCTTCGGCCTCGATTTGAGGTGCTCATACCTCGGGAAAAATCCCGATTTTGTGTGACACATTTAATCAATTTCTAAATTAATTTTAGAATCAATTAATTTTGAGGAAAAATGAAAATATAACAAGTCCAACTTAAATAAATTCATCCAAGTGCATTTAACCAATATTATTTCCAAGAACCATTCTTTAATAAAATTGGTTTAACTTGGTGCAACAAAATAAGGCAATTTCTCACTATTAATTTAATCAATTTAAATTAATCTTGAGATTTTGACAAAATAAAAGGGAGTTGAAAAAATGAACATAAGTTCAATAAAGATTTCAACTTTAATACTTGTGAATCCTTGAAAAATTATATCTTCCAATATGAAGATAAACAAATTTCTATCACAAGTTACAAACTTTATGACTCTAATCAACTAAAAAATGATTAAATCAACAAAGTTTAACAAAAATTCATGAAATTTAGTAACTCAAAGTTTCAATCACTTAACATAATTAAAGATTGAATCTTTAGTACTTAGAAGCCTCAAAGAACAACAATTTCACACTTAATGCAATTAATTTGCAATTATGTGAAAAATAAAACCAAGCTTTCAAACACAAATTACTACCAAGTAATCATGCCTAAAGAGGTAATTACATATAAAATATGTATTGAACCAATTACATAACCACCATAAATATGCAATTAATTTTCAAGGTTAGAAAGACTTAAAAAAATTTCTTCAAAACGAAAAATCCCTCGAAAAGTGCATTTCGACGCTCTAAGCTCGAATTTCCGACGTCTAAATATAAATTACTCGGTCGACTCATTAATTACTTCCGAATTAATTCGTCACTTCGGCTCGTTAGTTGCTTGGGTGTGACCCGAAGGGTTCAGTCAAGATTAAGCTGTAATATTAATTATGCATTAATATTACTGATCAGAAGCGGCCTCCACCCAGGCATTCCGATCACTTGACCTTACTGAAAAATTAGCTTTCTAATAATTCCGAACCCCCTATCAGAATAATACACTTGTTCGAAGGACACTATTCCTTTCAGTAGCCGTGACTTCTTGCCTTGGTATTAGATTAGTATTGCATGCATTACATGCATGCTTTGATGTTAATGCATGCTTTTGCATTATCAAAGTATGCTCATTTGTCTTTGGTGATTGTTGTTTTCCCTTTTTTTTTTTTTAAAAAAAAAAAAGGTGATTGAAAATATTAGAATAATAATAATAATATATAGGATACATAAAATCAGTAGTACTACACTTTTACCCGGGGTTAGAAAGTGATAATACAGTATGGGTTGCGGTTAAAATTATAAGGATTAGAGGGTCAATATTTAATACTTCTAATCATGATATGCCAAACGAAATAATTTTTACATATGAGTAGTAACAACATTATTTTTATTTTATTTTTTAAAAGATAACATTATTACTATTATTAGACTAAACGATTACACGAAATCACCAATCACCCCCTTATCTACCCAAAAAATACACCTCTTACCTTTTCATCTTCGGTTTCCATGGCTCCCGGAAACCAAAACCGTCAATCTCCATCTCCGTTCGACGAGCATTTTTGAGTGCTAAATTTATACTTAGCTTTGATTATGGTGTTAGTGGTGCTACTAATGGCGTTAATGATCTTCATAATCATGAATAAATGACGACTTGAAATTTCCGGGACGGAGTGTACAAGGTTTGAGTTGTGCTTCAAATTAACATTGTGTTTTATTCGTAAATTAGAAGTACAAATTGTAAGGGTTTTGTATACTCCGAAATTATAAACAAACATTTCTTGGATTTGTCTCTTATGTCCAATTATTGCGGTTGTTGTTTAGTAAAATTAAACCTGTTATTATAATTATGAAATTATGCAAAATTTATTAGTTAATTGAAAGTAAAAAGAAAATTATGGAAAATAGGGGATCAAAATTTGGTGTCTACAGGTATCAAAGGGCACACAACTGAGATATCTAGACATTTTTTAAACATCAAAACATTATTTCAAAGACTTAAAGGTCGAGCATTCAATTCAAAAAAAATACAGAGCTCCTCCTAAATAAAAATACATCTCCAAATCTCTAATCACCACCATTAATGTTCATCTTCACCACTCCTCCATGAAAGCTTCTTCAAGTCATCTCCCTAAATAATACCTCCCCCAAGTTGCAAATTTCTAACTACATTCACCCTCATCATCCAGATATAATTCATCCACTCTATCACCATTATCAAGATTCTTCCCAACCATTAGATTTCACCTCCATAAACACCCAATTACAATTCAAAGTTTCAATATTTAATCTAATTTCAACCCTCGAATTTACCTATAAATTGAGCAACAATTTAATACATTTTCATTTTAATTTAATTGCAAACTTACCTACAAAATTTCAACAATTGAACTTAATTAATATACCCTAAAACTCCATTTTTTTTCTTTCCTTTGTCTTTCTCCTAAGCGCCACTAGCACGGTTGTTGCCCAACATCACCCCTTATATATGACGCCGCTTGCTACCCAGCCAGTTACCACCCTATTGTAGCCCCTTCCTCCCTTTTCCCACTTTTCCTTCATACACCCCTTTACACTAAAGATAGCTTAGGGCTTGTTCATTTGAGTTGTACTTTTCTACTCTGCTAACACCCGCTCTGCTTGCTGAGCCTTACCCTGCTCTGCTTTCACTGCTCAATATTGAACTCACACAAATGTTTTGAACTTTTAATTATACGTTCTTGAGTTTGAGTCACATGTTATAAAATTGTGATCTATGTTCAAAAAATTTACTAGTATATTCAAAATTTTTACACGCATGTTTTTTTTTAAAAAAAGAAGTTCCAAAGGACACAAATTTCATTTATTAAAGTCATACGACATCTACAATTAATGATTAACGACAAAGAAAATAGATTTAACAAAACTAAACAAGAATTAACTAGAGAAGGACTAAGAATCCGAATACATAGATATAACAATTCGGCATATTCTCGATTCGTTGTCTCATACAACTTTTTGAGTGGATTCGCCGTCTTCGTAATTTTTGGAGGAAGAAAATTCTTGTGACAATTTTGTATCTTGAATCAAAGTAACCAATATCAACCATAGCCCCGCATAACCTGATACTATTCCAAGCACAGAGAACACCTTGTCTTTCGAACTGAAATTGAAAAAACCTTGTCTTTCGAAGGAGAAAAACCTTTTTTTTCGAGGGTGACAAATTCCTCTCGAACAGAGGAACATTGTTATAAACTAAAAACAAATTAAAGGAAAAAAACTTAGATTGGGGCTTTCCACCGACAAAATCTGATAGAAGCCCTTCAAAAATTAACAATGGAGGCTAAGGTTTAGGAAAGAGGAGAGAGGTTAGGGTTTTTTAGAAGAGAGGAGAAGTTTACAATAATTTTTACTCACATATTTTAATTTTAAAATCAGTTCTCATATAAGTATAAGTTCTACCATATGGCCATATTCTCACTACTTCCCTCCCCTATATATGTATATATGGGCTCTATTTAAGGAAGTCTAAAAAAATAAATAAATAAAAAATAAATAAAAACTATAATTTGCTAAAAACATGAACTCAAGTACTCAACCATATTTTGGCAAAGGCTACACATAAACTCAGTTTATGTGCGCCACGTATAAACCGATGACATGGCACTCTTTGATTGGTAAAATGTTTAGCCTCAACAATAATATAATTTATTATTTCATTTAAATTTTAAACCAAAAATTTCAAATTATTTCAAATCAATTTTGTGTTTTCAATGCACAATGAATGACCCCCCACAATCCTAACCACCCTTTTCTCTCTCCTCTCAATTTTTTTGCCTGATTATTTTTTGGTCTTGTTTTTCTCTCTTCTCTCTCTTCTTCTTTTTGTTCTTCATGTTCTTAACTTCAAATTCAATTTTTTTTTTTGTTCCAGATTTTTTTTGTAATTATTTTTTTTATATATACAATGTGTATTATATTCATGACTAATTTATCGCATATTATCTTTGGCTAAAATTTTTTGCGTTTCGAATTTCGATTTTAACCATTTCGATTTCGTCTCTCTTCGCTCTCTTGTTATGTTCTTCATGTTCTTAATGATTTTATGAAAAAAATTCATCCTTTGCTTGACAATATTTGTTTTTTCAAAATTCATTGAATATACAATGTTATGTTATACATTTTTTTTTTCTAGATTAGCTTCATTGTTTAAATTGTTTTTGTAGACAAATTATGTTATAAGTATAAAATTCACCCAGATTGAAATATCGTGCTATATTATGTGAATTTAAACAACGTTATTTCCAATATTTGTCAATTTACCTATTTTTTTATGAACAATTTTCCCATAATTTAAACATCAAACTTTAAAATTTCTGCAAGTTAGATTGTTGACTAGTAACAGATCCTGGACATTAGATTAATCACAAGCATAACACATTAAACTCCTTGAATTATCACGATGACTGATGACATATTTTTAAGAAATTAATATCCAGTTTTAGCACCAAACTATTGAAAACAAATTAAAGTAAGACATAGGAAAAAAATTAAAATTATAAAACAGGAAATAAAATTAGGTATCTTAAAAAAAACGAATGGTAACAATTTTAAATTTCTAATTTATTTAGTAAGAACATTTATTTTGATAGTATTCATTAACTAGATTATAGTAACAAAATATATTTAAATGGTATATTACAAGTTTTATCATTTTTTTGCCTTGTAATAATCGATTATCTAATATTAAGGAATAAGATCATATTAGTATTGCAACGCATAATGAATGAATAGTTTATTGAAAACAGTTAGTAATATGATGAGAAAAAAGGATAATAAAACGTTAGTTAGAGATGCTGTTACAGAAATAACATAGTTATAAAAAATTTAGTCTTTTTAATTATAAATATGTAATATGGAACTTTTCTTTCACATAACACTAAATTTATTAGTAACTGAAAAATATTTTTTGTATTCCAAATGTTATTTATTATAAACCTCCACTATTTGATTTTAACCCTACACTATCTCATTTAATCCCTCCAATTTAAGTTTTATGTTACGTATTGGGTGGTTGAAGCAAAAATTGAGCATTTCCAGAGTTAGGGCTTGTTTTGATTTACTGAACTAAATTAAACTGAACTGAGCTGA
This sequence comes from Chenopodium album, assembly GCF_948465745.1. NCBI lineage: Eukaryota > Viridiplantae > Streptophyta > Magnoliopsida > Caryophyllales > Amaranthaceae > Chenopodium > Chenopodium album. The sequence goes on along the minus strand of NC_137850.1, from coordinate 8,119,466 downwards.
ATTGAATTGTTTATGAGAGAAGGAACATAGGAACTGAACTGAACTGAACTGAACTTAAGTTGAAGAGAACATGTCCTTACTCTTAGTTTTTTACTATTTATTTTTGCATAATATCATTTTTTGATAACAATTGATCGAGATTTAGTATTTGTATATTACAAGATAAATAATTGCAGTGCCTTATAAGTAACAATTATCTAATATTAATTCAAAGAAGCATTATTTTACTTTTATAAAATAACAATTGATCAAGACTTTATATTATAAATTCTCCGTAAAAAAATGATATCCTCACTTGGATAATCTTTTCATTTTAAGTACATTGGAACCACGACTTATTATTTTGGAATAAAGTACTCCCTTTTTTTTGGCATCAGTTTGACTGGCACATTTGCCGAGATGGAACTTTGACCATTAATATCTTTAATTGTTAATTAGTAAAATTATAACAAAATTATTTTATGAAACTAGACATTATGAAAATCTAAGTGATGCATTTAAAAAAAATGGAGGGAGTACATTGAGATCATTTTTTTTATTGGGACCATTGTAATCAAAAAAATATGGAAAACTAATGAGGATAAGTGAGGAATTAAAATAGAAAGTGGAAATATCATTTTAAAACGAAACGAGTATATTACAAGTTTAATAATTGGCGTGCCTTATTTAGAGCTATCAATTCGGGTAAACGGGTCGGGTTTGGGTTGGGTAAGAGTGTGTCCGGTCAACTCGGGTCGGGTCAATTCGGGTTAATGCCATAACCTATGCAGGTGGTTCGGGTTGGGTCATGCTTGAGTCGGGTTACGTCGGGTCATACATCTTATCGGGTTTGGGTCGGGTTTAGATCGGGTTACATTTGGGTCGGGTGAACAATAGGTCAGGTTTAATTCGGATTTTCACGACTTAAAACGGGATAGGGTAATTCTCGGGTTCGAGTCGGGTTCGTTTCAAGTCAATAATTTGCATGTTGGAATCAGGTCGGGTCATTCTCGGATTTGAGTCTGGTTCGGTTTAAGTCAATAATTTGCGAGTTATAATCAGGTCGAGCCATTTTCAAGTCGAATCATTCTCGGGTTCAAATCGGGTTCGGTTCAAGTAAATAATTTGCGGGTTATAATCATGTTGGGTCATTTCCAAGTCGGGTCATTCTCGGGTTCAAGGCGGGTCATGTTCATGTCAATAATTTGCAGGTTACAATCAGGTCGGGTCATTTCCAAGTCGGGTTATATTCGGGTTCAACTAACTATAAATAGATAATTATAATTTTTATCAAGCTAATTATTTCCTTTGACTATAATATATATGGAAACATACTAGGGAACTATAGTCTATAATTTAGGAAGATAATTATCTCCTTTGACTATACAACAAATCTATACTATATATTTAACTCTTAAATTTGGGGATGATGCTCCTTTCTTTTGCTCGTCTGGACCGACTTGGTCTCCCTAGACAAAATGCTTTGATCAACAATAATAAGGTGGTCTAAATTGCATTTAAGGTGATTTGAAATCGGGTCAGGAACAATTTGGGTTGAATTTAGGTAGGGTCAATAACAAGTCGTGTTGATTTCGAGTCGGGTTAGTAACAGATCGGGTTGAATTTTGGGTCGGGTTAGTAATAGGTCGAGTAAAATTCAGGTCGGGTCAATAACAAGTTGGGTTGAATTTGGGTCAGGTCAATAACAAGTCGGGTTTGTAATAGGTCGGGTTAAATTAAGGTCGGGTCAGGAACGGGTCGGGTTGAATTCGGGTAGGGTTAGTAACAAGTCGGGTTAAATTCGGGTTTTGACGGGTTAAAACGGGTTTGGGTCAATTTCGGTTCAAGTCGGGTTCAGTTCAGGTCAATAATTTACGGGTTACATTCGGGTCGGGGTCATCTCCAGGTCGATTCATGTTCGGGTTTGGGTCTCACATACTCGGGTAAAATCGGGTCTAGGGTTGGTTTCTGGTCAGGTTAGGGTCACCAACTTTTCGGGTTTAGATGGGTCGGTTAATAATCGAATTCGGGTCGTTATTTCGGGTCAGGTCAGCTTTTGACAGCTCTAGCCTTATTATAATCAGTAACTAGTGTGTGGCCCGGATGATGTCCCGAATTGCTAGTCTAATTATATCCCTACAATAATTTTATTGTAACGAACCATCGATCTAATATTTTATTGTAATCCTTTGACATGTTATTTTTATATTCTGTTGCTTTATTTTAAAGTTATATTCATTTTTTATAACAAAAAAATGTTTATTGAAATCGTGAGTAAAAAAATAAAGGTAGAATACAAAACTATAATAAGGTTAAAATTGTCTAACTATTTAACATTTTCGAAAATATATCTATATGAATGTCTTTAGAAAAAGCATTAAAAAAAGAATTTCGTTGGTGTCTTAATAATAATTTATTGATTTGTAATTTAAGAAACATTATCAAATGATATATTATTCAATTCTTACAAAAAAAAACCTCTCTCTTCATTAATGACTCTGATTATTCATAGTAACAAATTTTGTTTATTAGTATCATAATATAATTGTTTAGTAACACAATAAATTTTGAGCGCCAAAAAAGGAAGGAGTGAAAGAAGTCCGTTAAAATTAGTGCCAACTTAAAATTTCTACCCTCCTGTTTTTCCCTCTGTTTTTTTTTTTTTTTTTAGCTTAAGTTAATGTGTTAAGCTTTTTATTGGAAGTTTATATTGACCTAGTTTATGTGCATCATCTCTCCCATATTTTTCAAACCAACCGCCAAAAAAAAGGTTTTGTTTGGGTTTATTGACCATATAGTAAACAATTAAACACCCCTACTTTTGGTTCAAGTGTTCTAATCAAATTAAGTAAGATGGTTAATCAGACATGGGCTCTTTATAAAATGGATTAGGCTTCAAAATAGACACGCTCTAACTCAATTTTTTTTTAAAGAGGTTGTATAGCCTATAGACTCTTGGTGTTCTTAAAATCGACTGCAAAATACATTAGCAATTGATGCTACCGGGCAAGCCTCAAGCCAAACTCAGTACCTCAGTGTAGAGATCTTCTACAAGCAACAAAGCTTGTTGACTCAATTTGAGTACTGAGTTATCCATGTCAGCATGCTGTATTAGGAACAACTGCAATTAGCATCTTATTTACAGTGTTTCTTCAGTTTTCTAGTTTAATGATGTTATTGTAGACTTCTCTGAATAAACACTATGCACCTGAGCTACTACATGAAAGTAATCCTTTGCCAAGTCCAATGTAACTGAAGTTCTACAACGCGCAGATGATACAAAGTAAACAATACCATCACAGAAGGCTGATCTTTCCAGATTGAAACATATTAACCTAAATACATCCCTCTGTAAAGATGCAAGTCTCCCCGCACAAAAACTACAGCATGGACGTCTTTCAAAATTTGGCTGAGCAGGATGCAAACCTGAATCCATTTCTTCAGGATGACGTGACACATATAATCCTATTCCATCCCCTCCCTCCTGCCTGGTTAGGTACTATAGACAAATGTAAAATAAAAAAGAAAAATTGCAATACGTCTTTGCTAGTCAGGTAGGGTCTCTGCAGGCTTTCTTTCAGCCAAGGCCTTCTCAGCAGTTATTTTCTCAGGAACAAAATCTGGTTAAAAACAATAAAGCAACATTTTTAAGTACCACAGAATGTATCAAGTGGTCAAAATATTCATCGAAAGGCTAAATGAAGAATCAAATATTTGTATTCAAGGACCAAAATTGGCAAAAGTGAAGAATAAGGGTTGGGAGTACCTGAAAGGAAGTCGAGCCTCTTCTCTTTACAGACAACAGAGGCTGAAAAAGACAGAAACAACTTTAAGACTTTCTCCATGCAATAAAGAAACTCAAATTAACACAAAGCAACAGGCAGGTGCAAGGCAAGTCACTAAAATATCCAAACTTTAAGCCAGAGTCCACTACCAAAATTAAATGTCAGCAGCATAATGACAAGTGCTGCTTCCATAGTCATGCAAAATGCTTAGGAGTTAGGACTACTTACATTTTCCACATCATCATCCTTCCCCCACTCAAGTCATCTTTATATCTCAATTTTCACTTATTGTTAACAGCATAAAGGCTAAATATTCTATGATCTATCTATTCTTCTTTTGTTTTCTAGTATGCCTGGTCCATTTATGTAGGAAATTACAGCAGTCACTTTTATGAGGACTAGTGCAGATGTTAATTAACAATAATCAGTTTGCAGAAGATTGTCAAATTTTGAGTATGACCTTAGGGCTTACATTATTTAGGAAAATAAATAAATAAAATCCGAATTACAACACAACGATCATCTTTTGCTGTTGACATGCAGCCTAAGATTAATCAACATCTGAAAGCTGCTCTCATTCAGCCTTAGATCAGCTTTCAAAAGCTTAGAGTTATTGCTGGCTCTCATGGATCAGTAGACCTCATTGCAGAAACTTTCTTCATATATCTCATTATTATCAGGTAGTTACACAATATCTGCGTACATTGTACTAACAATGATATTGCTTTTAGTTAAGGCTTTTCAAGAATCAATAAACCTTATCTTAATAGCACCTTCCTATGTTCCACTGCTAGTGGCAAAAAGATACTTTGTATCTTGCTACACTACCTATATTGTAGCTTCTTAATAATAGCTACAACTGAGTACTCAACAAAAGTGACAACTGATTGTAGCAAAGAGATCTTACCAAGGTGCTTGTAGCCAACGAAGCTCTTACGATCTTCAACAGCAAAGTCATATGCATCTTTTGAGAATAGTTCAATAAACTTTTCCTGCAACCAACAACGGAAACAAAGATAAGCATTAAGAACAGAAATATAACAAACTTAAGTATTAAGCTGTTATATACTTGTTCCAAACAATAATAATTGTGACAACTTCTCCATTTTCTGTCTTGCCAAACCATGAACCTGGGAAAAAAATTATATAAAAAAAAATTTCTTATATAAGTCAAAAGCGTTAGCAATTCTTACACTATCTCAGTTTACGGTTTTTCCCTTTTTTGTTTGGTATTATATTTCTTCATTTCCAAATCCTTTTAGTGAACAATACTCTACAGTCCACAATTGTTTCTTGGCAAAAATAAGACTAAAGATTATAAATGTGAGGACTTAGAAGTTAGAGATCTGAGATGTCAAAACATTCAAAACTCACAAGGGCAATATAACAAGCCACCAGATTATAAAAAGGTAGAATCGTGTTCCATATATTAGGAGTTAATGAGTTATTGCTGAAATATTATTGTTAGAATGTCTAACATCAGCCAATGAATTTCAAGTTAGTCATCACCCTTCTATTTCTCTCATTCTAAGAAAATCGTGTCAGGAGAAAAAGAGAAAGTGTACACTGAAGCATCCATAAAACTATGACATGCATACCACCCACTAGTCATAACGATATTTATGAACTTTAAAAGTGACAGTTCACTTTCCCTGTATACATAGAAGGTATAGAATCGATGCATACCACCCACTAGTCATAACAATTTATTTGAACTTGAAATGTGAAAGTTCTCTTTTCCTGTACATATTGGACTGATAGGTCTAGAATCCAAATTTCTAAATTTGAATCTTAATACTCAGAGAAACAACAAATCCAGCTAATATGATATCATGTATCACAAGAAGTTTTCCCGAATTCAGAAATCCAATTTCTTATGTTTACTCATGTAACCTGCTTATTCGATAGTTCGATACCATACTAATTAATTATCATCATTCCTCAATATGTACCCATCATTGTCAACCTAACCGATCACATCTTCAAATCAGCTCTACTACCCTTCTTAACTGCAGCCTGATGTTCTCAGCCAACTAATATTCACCTTTCTGTCTCCTTCCCCCTCTATCTCTGTCTACCTCATTATCCAACAGTACGGTGAATACAACTTCAGACCTCCACACTTGCATGTTGAGCATCCTAAAGCCCCAATACACCATCATCAAAAATACGAAAAGGCTACAATTATACATCTTCCGAGTTCCAACCAACCATTTACAACCTTAATTAGACTCCACTTGACAGCAATTTTGAGGCTCCACAAACTACTATTGTTAAAATATAACCAACCAATTCATATTGTAGAATTTTACTTAAAATCCTTGCATATACACTCACAAATTGGTGCCCAACTATTGCCTTTTCTTCTCCAAACCAATAACCTCATCCACTCCCTCACACAGCAACATTATGCATAACATTCACTTCTTAACCGACGCCAAAGGCCACTTCTTGTACGATTTTGCTGTAATCTCTCCAACCCCCAATAATCTTAGTTGAAACTACAATTCTTCAATTACCTACCATGATCCCAAACCTTTCCCTAATCCAATTAATACATATCACTAAATAATCAATAATTTTACACCAACTAATTCTCAATCAACTAGTCCAACACAGAGCAAACCCTAACAGTATTGAGTTAACAAATTGCAGCAATTGCAAGCAGACATACACAAAATTCAGAATTATTTCAATTAAACACAAACCCAGAAAAATTAAAACAAATTAAGCAAAACCCACTTCAAAATCAATCAAATTCAACCAAAAATTCAATTCAAAAATCAATAGAATATAGGAAAAAGAGGAGAGAGAAATTACAGCAGCTTTGTTGATAAGAAAAACAGCTTCACCACTAATCTTGGAATCAGAAGAAACACCCTCACTCTTAACAATCCGAACAATTCGATTCATCGGAAAAACACACTCAGAATTCTCTTCCTTCTCCTCCTCCTTTCCCTTCCTCTGATTTTTCGCCATTGTCGCCGTCTTCGGCTTCTTCTCCTTCTTCACATCCTCCACCTTTCTCTCTCCTCCCCCATTCTCCGCCTTCCTTTTCTGCTTCTGGGTTTGATCCTTCCCTTCATTCTCAATCTTCACCTTCTTCTCTTCTTTCTTCTTCTTATTATTCTGGGTTGTTGTGGGAGAAGTTTTCTTCTTGTTGACAGCAATGGCGGATTTGGTGCCATTGCTACTCTTGGGTTTTCCATTTTGTTGTTGAGATGATGATTTGAGTTGTGAAATTAACAGTTCTTCTTCTTCATCCTCTGTCTTTCCACCATTGTTGTTGTTGTTCTTGGTTTCCTTCTTCTTCCTTGAGAAAGTCTTCTCAAATCTCTTTCCGCTGCTCATCTCTCTCTGTCTTCGAGCAGTGAAGAAAGAAAGGAGTGTCAAATCGTAAGGGAGAATTGTAATTGCAGAAGGAACCCCAAATCAGGAGGTAGGCTCGGCTCGGCTCGTCTCGGCTCAACCAAAGTTATGTTATGAGGTTTAAAAACCAAGCATATGTGTATTGAAGTCAATTTACTTTTTTTTTTTTTTTTTTTTTTTGTTTTTTTTTTAAGAAATCCCATGAGACTAAATTTAATTAATTAAAGTCATCCGACATACTTAATGAACGAATTTAGCAAAATCAAACAAGAATTAATCAATGAAAGGCTAAAAATTCAAATACGTAAATATAACAATTCTCGATTCGTTGTCTCATACAACTTTTTGAGTGGATCCGTCGTCGCTTTGTAATTTTGTGAGAATGAAAATTCTTGCGTTAATTTTGTAACCCGAATTCTAGCAATAATTAGTCATAGCCTCGTACAGCTGGATACCAAATTAAACACAAATAACTTTGTCTTTTGAAAGAGTTTGAAAAACCTTTGTCTTTCGAAATAAATCGGCAAAAACCTAGTCTTTCAAAGGAGATAAACTCTTTCTTTCGAGGGACACATTATTATAACTTAAGAATCAAAAAGATTAAAAAAAAAAAGTTGAGGCTTTCCATCGATGAAATCCAATGAAAGCCCCTCAAAATTAACAAAGGAGGCTAGACTTTCGGAGAGAGAAGAGATATAGGAGGTTAGGGTTTTTTTGTCAATTTACCTATAATTGAATCTATTTGATATAAAGTACGAAGTATCGGTAATTTTTATTGCAAGGTAAGAAGGAAATTTTTTTAAGAATCCCTCTTCACAAGGGACATTCATGAGCATAATCTATCGGAGATCATCTTAAATTGACGGTTTAATAACAATCTAGCATCTTAATTTGTCGTCTTCTGCCATTGAAAACCTAAAGCGCCTTCTACATGATAATAGGAAGAATAGAATTGCTTTTATTATCCACAATGTTTTATATGTTCCTATACAGACTATTATCGGTGTCCATAAGCTTGTTGTTCAAAGCAAGATTAGATTAGAAGAGTCATTTAATTTGTGACACTAAATAAAACACTAAGGGAATTCATAATATATCATAAGAAAGAACCGATACAGGCTAGATTTGTTACAAATTAAACGTCTATATTATATTATATTTATTATGCATACTATCAATTACTAAATAATTTAGCTTAGTCCTCTAATCTGCTGCGTAAATCGTTTCTCGATTATATTTAAGAAGGAACGTAAATCTTCAATGATATGCTCAATCTGCTAAGGGATTGTCCACCTGCCATTTATTGAGTGGGTAACTGATATATCTTCAATTTAAATGTTCGTTATAAATCTCTTGTTTATAATGTCCAACAAAGATACTAGAATTATTAACACATATGCTATTTATCTAACAATGATATTGCTCATATAATAGTCTCAACATCATCTAATAAGAAAAAAAATTAGATCTGTGTTGAGCTCGATCGAAAGAATTATGTCTTCTTACTATCATTTAGGAGGGCTTGTACACGTTTGATATCTCTTCCAACTTTGTATATGTGGTTTATACTATCATATGGATCAACAAATGAATACAAACATTTCTTTTATTAAGTTTTCGACTTTTCATATTTGAGAATTTAAGGATAGAATAATGCATTAGTGAGTTTTACTTCATCACCACATGTTAAGTGTTAGCTCTAACCGACCCGAAGTGAGACAAATAATAGGACCTTGAGTTTAGAAATGCCTTAAATTGGGTGAAAAAGTGGTTTGGAAGCATATATAGTATTGTTCGTTTTCATAAAACGAGTAACAACGTGTATAAAAGGAGTAAATGTGAGTCTCCAACTCTCCACTACTTTACTATTTTCTCTCTTTTTGTAAATCTTTGTCTTTCTTGTTCTCCATCTTAACACGCAAGATTGTAAGGGCCATTCTTTTCATCAATTTATTTTACCGACAAAATCATAGGTATAAATTCGTTCTATGCATGAAAGAACTAATTTTTTTTTTTAATAGACCAACTATTTTTATATTGGACCTACTTTAAAAAAATATAAATAAATAAATAATAATAATAAAAATTTTAAAAATTAGCACAAAACCTTCATGATAAGAGACTTTTATGTCACTTTTAGGGTGTTTATCGAGTCGTTTCTCGGCTTATTTTTCCATTAATTTAACCCTTTTTGTCCTTTATTTCTTTTATTTACTTATTCTCGTCTTTTATCTTTATTTCGAGTATTTTAGTAGTTTTTAATAGTTTTTAGTTTATTTTCTTAATTTATTTAAACTATCTTATTTTCTTTGATTTTATTTTAAGTTTTTAGTTCTTGTTATTTAATAAGTTCCTAGTTTCTTTTATTTTCTTATTTTATTTTATTTTCATATTTGTTTTACTTTATTTTATTAATTTTCTTTTGATTTTATTTTTAAGTTTATTTTATTTTATTTTATTTTTATTTTATTTTATTTTGTCTTTTGTTAATACCCTCGTGTTTTCGTTGTAGGACGAGTTTGGTGTTTCGGGTTTTAACGTCGGGTTCAAGGTCTGAGGTCCAAGGTCCGAGGCACAAGCTGCTGCCAACTCCCTTGCTCTTCCCCTGTTTCCCAATCAGCCCCCACAAACCAACAGCAACATCACGCAACAGCAATCTCAGCCCCAACAACCACCAGCCAGCAGCACCTGCTGCGCCTCCCAAAACACCACCCACGAAGCTCCCTTACCACCACACTCCAATCATCCACAACAACAACAACAACAGCTACACCAGCAACACACCATCACACTAATACACCAGCCACCGCCAAAACCACCATCAATCACCACCAAACCACTCACCCACACACTCTTCGCAACTCCCCTGTTTCAACCAAACAGAGCAGCCACGCATCTCACCCCACACACCACCAACGCCAACAGCAACATCAACAACAACCACGCACTCCACCATTGCTGCCCCCTTCACCACGCAAATCAGCAGCATCAGCCACCACCGCGCACACACCCTGTTCTCACCTCGCAACAATCGCCCATCAATCGGAATTTGCAGCCTCGCAATTGGCAATTAATTACCCAAATTTATCCCCAATTCGATAGGAGCTATTCGCGGCCGCGCAGCCCTGTCAGAAGGCGCACAATTGGAGTCGAAATACAGATTGTAGGCAGTAGCTTTGCGCGACCTATGCGCGGTGTCTTCGCGGGCGCGTAGATCGGGGTTCAATTTGAACCACATCACGAGCTTTGCACGTGATTTTAATGAAAATCCAACGGCCATGATTTGAAGATGCTGTTGATGGTGTTGTTGATTGAAGTTGATCGACGGTGATGATTGATGATGGTGAATGGCGGTTGAATGGTGGAGATGTTGATGATGAAATCAAAGCAGTGAATTGAAGGAAGTAGACAAGGGGTATTTCGTGGGTCTGATGGCAGTGATGGTTTCCTTTTTATTTTTCTTTTTCTTTTTATTTTTAGTTTTGTTATTTTTATTTTTCTTTTTATTTAGTTTAATTTCTATTTTATTTTCTCTTTTATTTTTATTTTATTTTTAGTCCTTGTATTATAAATACCCCTTTTAGGGTTATTCTCTAACAACTTTCACTTAACATTTTTAATTCCACCCTAGATTAGATTAGAGTAGTTTAGCTCTTTTATTTTCTCTCTCTTAGGGTTAGATTAGTTTAGAGAGAGAAAGCTTGGATTTTTCATGGAGTTTTTGGGATTTTGAATAAGCAAATTTGTGGATTTTTTCTCTCATAAATTCAATGAGTCTTCCTAACTTTCTCTCACCTTTATTGCTTTCATTTATTATTGTTTTTGCTTATTTATTTGTTGATTTGAGTAGATTAATTAGTTTAGTTATTTGATTCTTGCTTTTATTATTATTTTACCTTGTTTTCCATGTTTTTGTTCACCATGTTAGCTTAGGTTTTGTTCTAGGGAAATGGATGAAGATTATGTTAATTAATTTAATGATTGATTGTGATTAGTATGGAATTGTATCTTGATTATTGTGTATGGATGATGCTTTTATGGATTAGAATCTTTCTAGCTAATTGATTCTATGTTCTTAATTGTATTTTCAATCAATTGCGCGAGAGTGAGTTGGTTGAGAGCCCTAAATTCTTCCATACCTTTGCTAGGCTAGTTGCACGAGAGTGAATTAGTTTAGTAGGATAATTAACATGCTTAATTGTGCGAGAGTGAGTTAAATGTGTTGATTGTTCCTAACCGAGGTCATTTTCATCTAATTGTATGATGTTGTTGAATGCATTGATGTAATTGGATTTCACTTTCCCTAGTTTTAGTTGTTTGTTCTTAGTTGTGTCTATTTTAACCTCTCTCTATCTCACAAGCTTTCCTAGTAATCTAATTAGCATAGATTGATACACTTAGTCCTTTTGGGTTCGACCCTTTACTTACCCCTATACTCGTATTAGGGTAGTTTAGGTATTATAAATTTCTAATTTGATTAGGGTTAGTTGACCAACGACACTACTTAAATCAACGCGATCACTTCACATTAGGAGAATCTTGAGATAGGCTTGCACATGTTATAGGCTTTCATCAGTAACTTTGGTTCATAGTATTCATACATGGGGTTTTTTAAAATTCTATTTTTCATTCAGAATATTTGGATACACTTTATTGAATATATATATCAATCATCCTTTTCCATAAAATATTCAAATAATTGTTCTTTAAAGATAAGAATGTTAGGAAATTGGGTGTGATTGTGTTAGATTAATGCGAAACAAGTCAATGAAAAATAAGAACAAGAAAAACAATAAAGAAAATAAACGAATAACACAAGGATTTATGTAGTTTGGTCAAATTAGACCTACATCCACATGTGAGGGATTCAAGAGCATCTTTACTTTAACATAAGGAAATCCGATTCTAATGAAGCCCTAAAATATTTACCAAGTAAAACTCAAATAGCCATCGTGTGCAGAAAACTGAATCAGGAAAATATTCCATAAGTTATCCCACAAGAACCGGAATTTTAAGCTATAGCATAACAAGTAGCTCAAGCTTGCCGCAAGCTCCATAGGAACGAGCTATATGTCACACGTCATCTCCCTTGCCAACCATGTGCGTCATTTGGGTCACCAGGCAACAGGGCATAATCGTGGCTAGGGGGCTTGCCCTTGGTGTCTGGCTAGCTGAGCAATCCCCCTATAAAGCTTTATTTAGCCTAGGTAGTGAAATCCTAGTGAACACCCAAGTAACGGTAACACAATAATAGGCCATTTGGACAGGCTAATGGGCTCCAAATGGCCCAAATTTGGAGGTCGAGGAAAACCATGGTGGTGTGGGTTTTCGAGATGAGGTTCCGAAGTACAACTTTTGGCAGCATGTAGTTCGGAAAACGCGAGATGCTTCTAGAAGGTTTCGGAGCTATCTACGAGGTTCTTTTGAATACTAATCTAGAGTGGATGACTCTAGAATAATCAAGGAAGGTCTGGTATATAGTAGAAGGTTCTTCTATGTATATATGTACATTACTCTTGTAATGTTCTAGAATGTTCTAGGGTTCTCTTTAGCATTCTAGTTAGGAAGTATGTAGAAACCTCCTCGTATGTATGTTTCTTGGAGGTGGGAACTCTCTAGATACTTATAGTGTAGAACCCTCCATTTGAGGAGGTTAGAATGATTCTAGATAAAGCTTGTAAGTAGGATGGAGCACTATTGTAATACCTCGTATTTTTGAAACTTATTTTCTAATTAGTATTCTCTTAAAAAGGGTATTTTAGTAATTTATTTTACTATTTGAATTTTGGAGCCAAAATGATATTTGAATTTCGGCGCCTATTTTAAAACTTAATTATTATTTTTTGATTTTAGATAAGATTTATCATCCATTTATTTTATTTTAAAAACCGGATTATTTATATATATTTCGAATATTTTAATTAAACAAAATTATATTTTATTATTTATTTAAAAGGGCCGAAAATTCCTAAATTATTAACTATGATTTTCGAATTTTCTATGTGTAGAAAATCTGATTTTCTTAGTTATTTTATTTAGTGAATAATTGGAATTTTATTAATTAATTATTTTATACAATAAATATTATTTACACAATTATTTTTAATTCCTTAAAACTATCAAATTAATTTCCTAAATATCTAAAGCCACCATGATGGATTTTTGGGTGACTTATTTTGGTAAATTATATTTTTAATTATCTCCCAAAATCTCTTATTTTCCTTAATTCTAATTCTCCGTCTTTTTAATATCTAATCATCATATTTTCTTGCCATTCATTCTTCTTAATTATTCCCCAAGTAATTCTAATTTCCTTATTATTTTTCATGACATACATACCTTCCATATTCAAGTATACACAATCACCTTAATATCCAAACTTTCCTTAATTTTTTTACTCACTTCTCCAAGTATTCCCTTAAACCCTACTTGCCATAATTCTTCCCACATTCTCTTGCCATAATTCTTGCATGAGCTAGCCTATAAATACCCCTTCATACATCTCATGTTCTTCACACCAAAAACCCAATTCTCTTCTTCTCTCTTATTCTTCTTTTCCCTAAACCTTTTCATACTTTTCTTCTCCTCTTTTCATACAAATATTACCCCGTATACCTTTGAAGCCAGTTTTCGGGCACTTCTGGTCAGTTTTTGGGGTATTGGTGTTTCACAGAAGATTGTTCCTCTCGAAAAATCCTTAAGGTTAGGCTCAAGAATCACCCAATTCAGAGTTATATTGAAGGAGTTATGACCTCTGCAAGTTCTGCCTATTCTTTCCAACGAAAATTCAATTCTCTTTAATCCTATTCTTTTATTTTCTTCATGGTTAGTTTTCTAAAATATAAATACCTATTTCAAAGCTATAATTTTATATTAAAGTATTATTTTAAAATATTTTTACAGTCCATGCACATTAGATTTGAGTTTATGTTGTGATAACCTTATGGTTATGTTATTTGCAAGCTAAGGTGTATTCGTGATTGAACTTTGAAAGTGCGAAGTATTGATTGATATTTGGAATCAAGGCTGTTGAGGTTCTTTTTGTGTGGTTTTTCTAGCAAGGATCAAGGTACGTTTATGTGGCTAGATACCTTTGAAAGTGATTGGTTTGAATAACATGTTTTATATGATTTTATTGGTGATTGAATTAAATTGATTTGAATTATGTTTGGAGGTATTGATTTTAATATTTAATTTGTTTTAATAAAAGAATTTTTATGATTGATTTTTAAATCATGTTTTGAATGGTTTGAATTACTTATGGTGTTTAAATAAAGGAATTAATTTTAAAAGGTTTGTTGAATTAAATAAAAGGTTTTTCAAGGAAGAGTTATTGATTTTGAAAAGTTATTAATATGACATTTTATTCTCAGGTATCTATTTAAAAGGTTTTGATTTTGAAAGTATGTGGAATTATTAAAAAGGAGTTTGAATTATATTGGAACTATTGGATATTAAAAGGATTTATTGAACCATTGAATTATTATTATTAATGCTTTATAAGCATGTTGGTAATCCCACTATGTTGATTTGGTTTATTGATAAGGGCTTGGACTTTGTATGACCGGGTCTTTCCTCAAGAATAGCCTTGTAATATAAGGAGACTAGTTTGGGGGGTGTGCACACTTGGGTGAGGAATTGGATTAAAAGAAATTGGTTCTTAATAAAAGAATTGGTTTTATTAACTATTATTTTGAATATTGAATCATTGGAATCGGTTTTGGAATAATGAGTTTTGAAATTATTGGATTAATTATTGGAATTGATTTTTAAAGCATGTTTGCAAATAAATTGAGTTTACATTATCTTGCACTTATCGTACTTAGCATATTTTGTTAATCTGTATTTCTTATTTGTTTTGGTTCGCCCTGTTTACCGTAATGGTAAGCAGTGTTGACTAATTTCAGGTGGAGTCAATAATTGAGCATATGGAGGCCCGAGAAAGGTTTCACCTAGTTTAGGAATGTTGGTCTCATCTTTATTTTGAGTACTCATAACAGTGTTACTATTTTTATAAGTATTAATATAAGAAAGTTGAGTTTCCGCTGCAAGTTTTGTTATTGAGTTAAGTATTTTGAGTAGCCTTGCGTAATCACGCGGCAGTAATACGCCCAAGTCTATCTTGACGGTATAATTATACGTATTATACTGGTATTTCTGTAGTGGGAGATTTGGGGGTGTTACAACTATAAATAGGCTCCAAGGCTCATTTGTACATTCAAGTTGAGAGTAATACAAATGAAATTTTCACTTTTGCTACCAGTAAATCACACGTGTTTCACTTTTTCTACCGGGGAAAATTTTAATTTTATTTTACTACCATACAATAACAAGTTTGTTAAAAATTGCTACCACTTAACGGAATCCGTCAGGCTTCCGTTAAGTTTATTCAAAAATTAACAAAAAAAAATTAATTTTTTTTTTTTAAAAAAGAAAAACCCAGTCACTAGTCCACCACCCTCAACTGCCCAACTTCCTCCCGTCAGCCACCCTTGTTTCGGGGTTTTTTATGTCCCTCGGGAGAGTTACAGCTCTAGACTGGATTTCGCAAGGACGCCTGTACCTGCAAAGCAAACGGAGCACCGAATGGTCGGTGGTCCGCCTCCGAAGATTAAGTTAGTACGGTATTTGGAGTAAAACGTGCGGAAATTAAGTTCTCTGCTCGGATTCCAAGCTCAGGTGCTGTCTGTTTCTTGAAAACGACAGCTCTGTACTTAATGCCAATTTAATATCCCGTCATAAATGAGGGAAGTGTCCCTATTTATAGGGTCGTTGGGAAGTGTGCCCTCCCTAGGATTTGATGACCTAGGGATTAGGGCACGCCGTTTTGCGGTGCCTCAAAGTTTGGGCCTTGAAGGCTGTCTTTTCAGAAGGGATATCTGAGTGACACGTGTCACGCATCTAGAGAGGTCATTTGGGCGCCTCCCAGGGCGACACGTGTCGCTCTCTCATTGGTCCACTTGGATTATTAAATACCCCAAATCGGGAGCCATATTTGCCTGACACGTGTCACCATCTGGAAGGTCCAAGCTGGCGCCCCTTCCAGTGACACATGTCAGACTCTGGTTGGGCCACTTGGCAGGGTATAAAATACCCAAAACAACCCTCCCCCCTCCCCCCTGTCGGCGGCCAGCTCCCAAAGCTTCGGCCGGGGCCAGAGACCCCACCCACACCCTTCCCTCGCCTATGCACGCAGCCCAACCCCTTCCCTTTTCCCCTTCTTACTGCCCCAACCCCAACCCCGAACCGGAAACCACCTCCCTCCGCATTCGCCCCACCGGAATCGGCTACCTCCCCATTCCCACAACCGGAATCGAACCGCCCTCCCTTTCCCCTACCCTTTTCGGCCACTCCTAACCCTAAACCACCACACCGAAACCACCATAAGCGAAACCCTAAAACCCGTCAAGGGTGGTTTCGAGCTGGTGGTTTAGGGTTAGAGGTGCCGGTTTTTGGTGCTGGGAAGTTGCGCGACTTGTTCGAAGGGAGGAGCAGCAGCAATAGCGACACATTTTGGTGGTGTTGCGAGAGGTTGAAGGTGAGTAATGGTGGTGCGGTGGGAAGAGCTGTCGTGGGTAACTTAGAGGAGGAAGGGATGGTACAGTGGCTAAAAGGTTGGGTTAGGGTCGCGACGGTGGAAGAAAGGGAGGGGGAGTGGGGTCACTGGCCGCGGGCAGCGGGGAAAGGGAGGTTGCTGGGCAGTGATGGTGGTTGGGTGTTTTTTTATTTTTATTTTTTCTTTTACGGTGGGTCAAAGGTGGCTGAAAGGGAGGAAGTGAGGGTGTCTGAGGAGGGAGGGGTGGTAGTGAGGGTTGTTAGATCTCACTAACGGAAATAGTAACTAAAAGAGTTAAGTGGTAGTAATTTTTAACAAACTTGTTTTTGTATGGTAGTAAAATAAAATTAAAATTTTCCCTGGCAGCATAAGTGAAACACAGTACATGTGTTTTACCGGTAGCAAAAGTGAAAATTTCCTAATACAAAAGCATTCCCAAAAGCACTTGTGTTCTCTTGTAATTAATCCTTTCCTTCAAACACTTAGAGAGTGTGAGGAAAATCAAGGCACGAGGGGCCAAGTAAGTGATCGGGCATACTAAGAAGGGTGATAGCTTGTGTGCTTAATTGTCTACGGCACTTAGCCATAAATTCGGACTAAGGCACTAAAGGTATGTGTGCTCAGTTCAACCAAGGGGTCTTGTTTGCGCCAAGGGTCCTAGCAAACATATTCTAGCTACATGGGCACGAGGAGTAGTGCCAAGGGAAAAAGCCTGACTCTTCTTATGACGGACTGTAAGTGGGTGGCACACAGTGCAACTAGGGCAAAGTAGTCAGCACGTGACATATAGCTCACTTGCCTAGAGATATAGCTCGCCTCCTCGTCGCAACTTTTCACATTTTTCTCATTTCTTATCGAAATTGGGCATATGACCTATCGTTGGAAAACTCTTGAAACAAGATATCACCTCCAACTTGACTCATCTCGAACTTAAATCACCACAAAATCATTTAGGGGTTGTTTAATTTACACAGGGTAAACGAAAAGGAATGAACAAAGGGAAAGAAAAAGAATGGATTAAAAAAATCCTGAAATTTACTATGTTGTTTGTTTAACAACAAAGGGAAACAAGCCAACAGCCCCACCATCACCACACAACCATCATACAACCATCTATTTCCTTCACTTTCCTCCTTCTCCAGCTACCCCCCCCCCCCCCCCCACTCGTTACCTTTCACCGCACCTCCCCCACCCCTCACCGCCACTCTCCTCCCTTGGAAAACATCCCCCCCTGAAAAACCCTAGAATCGCCTTCCTTTTTCCAAAAAACAGCCGGTTGGACACTTGGACCTCCCCCACCCTTGAAATAAGCACGACGTCGGAGTTTATGTGCACTCACAAACCCAACTGGAATTCATAGTAATTGCCCCAAAAAATAAAAATTTAGTGTTTAATGTTTAAGAGAAGACAGAAGGCTACGAATTTTTGGATAAAAATCGAAGAAACAAAGAGTGGTTTATATAGAGTATCAGAGAGCAACAAGCAGCATGAAATGGGGAAGAAACGATCAGATAATTAAGGCCGAAACCGAAGCAACATTCAACCAAAATCAAGGAAACGGTTGCCCATTGTACTCCACAATTAAAGTAAGAATCTGAATAGGCAAACAGAATAAATATTGTAACTGATTACAATATTCCAAAACAAGGTAAGCCAAAAAGAAATAAACTTTCTCAGAAAAGATAGAGGGCCCATAGCCCACCCACGCCTGTACATCGCATTTCCCAAGTCCACGAGTCCCGACCCGGCTCGGGGCGCATGACGGATGTACTGTGTGGTATAATACCCACCTCTCACTTACTCAACTAAGTAGTACTAAAGCACTACAATATTTAAACAAGGTAAAACACTCTCCCTCAACCAATATGAGACTTTTCCCGCTTATTTGTTTTTCTCTTTCTCGTTTTTATATCAAGAACTTTTAACAACCTTAATCCTAGCTTTACTTAGTGTTGGCTTTGATTAAAAGCCTCTATTTCATAGATATTGGTGATTTTTGAGATTGGTTTACTTTGTGTTGTTGCATTAGAGTTGTTGTAAGTTGATAATCCCCTCTACCCATTGGTATTTCATATCACCTCTCCTCCTCGATTATACTTACTTTTTTTTTTAGATTTTTTTTATTCTTTAACCAACTCCACTTCTATTATAAAATAATACTTTTAAATATTCTTTTTAAAACTTCATAATATTTGAAGAAATAGAGCAAATAATAAAATAAAAAAGGAGTACACTACATAGTAAATTTTTTCCTTTTTTTAAAGTTGGGCAAATAATTGCCATCACCACGAAAGTATCTTCTTCCATTGTGAGGGTATTCTAGTGATAGTGATAGTGTCGGCAATTCGGCATGTCATATCAAGTGGTGCATAAGTAGAAATGTCACCTTAAATTCAAATTTTATTTCGTACAAATTGATGCCACTATAGACTATTCTCATTTCCCGCCAAGTTTTTCATTTAACATTGGCTAATCCTTATTGTAGAGGAGCGCTTTTAAGGCCTCACAGTTATGCACAACCAAATACATAATAATGACAATTTTGTAAATAATGATATTTTAAGAGTATTATTGAGAGGCAATATAGTATTACTGAATATTCTTAGTATTACCATATATTATTTCAGTATTATAAAAGATACTCTGAGTAGCTCAGTAGTACTAATAGGACTTTCAGAGTACAAAAGGTTGTTATGCAATTTTATTTGTGTCTAAAGGTGATTTATTATGACTTCCTCATTATGGAGTAACTTTCTACGTTAGCATTTTAGCTCCTTCTTCTTTAGCTCCTTCTGTTCTTTTTTTATTAACACGTTTTTTTTTATCATTAATTATAAATAAGTAAAAATTAAAAAAAAAATTGATTTGATAAGAACATAAATTAAAACGACCATAATTTAAAATATCACGTGACTATGTTTTATCATAATTATAAATCATAAAAGATAATTATAAATAGTGTCAACAATCTAAATGGATCAACTAAACAACGCGTTTTCTGTGCGATTTATAACACATTAACGGATTAACCCCTGTAACAATGAAGGAGAAGTTACCCCCAAAATACTGAGAAATTAACTCGTATGATAACTGATCACACCGTGTGATTAGCCACATATAAGAGTTAGACCTTATTCTCATCAGATTATTTTCAGTTCAGTTCAGTTTAGTTCAGTTCAGTTTAGCTCATAATTTCCTTTTCTCATAAAATATTAATTTCAGTTCAGTTCAGTTCAGCTCTAATAAGTTCAGTTCAGTTCAGCTCATTTCAGTCAATGAGAACAGGCCCTTAGTGTCAACCAAAAAAGATTTATAAAAACATATTTCCTTTGTTTTCTTTTAAATACAACACTTATCATTTTATTCTTATCAATACATTATTTCAATCAGTAATATACTAGCATAATACCCGTGCGATGCACGGCTTACAAATCTTATTACTTATATTCATTTCACAAAATTTTATGATAAAACGATTTAATGAGTAATAATGAATTTACTTACATAGATGTCTTAATCATGCATTTTTAACCTCTTAAGATAATGATATCTACTTTAAAGACAACTTTTATGCTCTTAAATTGAATGTAAAGTTTTTAAATATAATTCAACTCAATCAATGAACTAGTGATAATCAATCCCTACATTAAGTCAATTTTTTTTTTCTCATTTCTACTTGAGTCACTGGCCACCTCATTTTAAAAATGATTGAACTCTGTCCACTAACTCAATATATACAACGCTTTTTTTGTGTGACTAGCACGGCTGACACACGCCAAAACATGAGTAACCCCTGACCGAGTAACCCCAAATTGGCTGAGTGACCCTTGACCGATCGAATAACCCTTGACCAAGTAACCCCTGACCGACCGAGTAACCCCTGATCAAGTAATCTCGGCCACATAGTGTAGCCAATGCAACCAGATATGAAACTTTGTGAACTCAATATATGCTTGGAAAAATAATTTCTATTATAAAAGAACATGATCATTGTATTAATATTATATTTCGTGTATCACAAATAATGTCATATCTTTTTTCTTTATGACCTCTAAAACACTTGAAATTTAACATGTAACTTCTTAAAAAAAGGAATTTTTATATTTACATATAGCATGAATATTCTTTTTATAGACATTTGATATGTTTATCACAATTTTTTGTATGCGGCGGGGTTACTTGAGTTACTCGATCAGGGGTTACTCTAGTTGTCGGGGTTACTCAAGTGACTCGGTTAGGGGTTACTCGAGTTACTCCTGACCGAGTAACTCCCCAAGTAACCCCTGACCGAGTAACTCCCCAAGTAACCCCTGACCGAGTAACTCCCCAAGTAACCCCTGACCGAGTAACTCCTCAAGTAACCCCTGACCGAGTAACCCCTCGAGTAATTTATGACCGAACCCCTCAAGTAATCCTTAACTAAGTAACCCCTCAAGTTACCCCTAACTCCTTAAATAACCCTTAACCAAATTACTCGAGTATGTAACCCTTGACCGAACTCCTTAAATAATCCTGACCTAGTAACTCAAGTAACCATGACCGAGTAACTCGAGTAACTCATGACCGAGTAACTCCTAACAGAGTAACCCCTCAAGTAACCCTAGAATCGAGTGAACCCCTCGAGTAACCCTTGTCCGAACCCCTTAAGTTACCCCTGACCAAGTAACTCGAGTAACCCTTGACTGAATAACTCGGGTAACCTCTAACAAAATAAATCGGGTAACCCCTGTCACACGGTGTGGCCTGTTGCACCAAAAAGTTGCTGTAGTTTTATTATGTATGTAAATATTAGTTCTCATATTTTTCTTTCCCTCGTGGAGAATAAAAAATATAAAATTATCTTGTCTCATCACCTACTAAATTTTATCACATGATGAATCAACCTCATCACCACACATATATTGCATCTTCTACATCCAAAAATTTGCACGTTTAAAAATTTGAAAAGTCACTGCTTAGTATAATTTTTTTTTTCAAAAATTGTAACCTTTAGCTATATATGACCTTAGAAGGATGCGTAGGCTTGCCCTTAATTGTTTGACTAATTGTCTTTTTTTAATTATTATTATTATTATCATTATTATTATTATTATACTACGTAATCATTTGATATTTTTATTGCACATACAATTATATAATAGTGAAAAAAAATATTATATGTACACATATATAAGAAAAGTAAAAAAAATGCATATTACTCTTACGTATCACTCGTGACGACATATACAAAATATACAACGCATTTTATGTGTGACTGGCACACCGTGTGGCCACTTGTAAAAAGAAATAGTAACGCCTATGACACCGACAAGTTAACCCCTATTTTATTAACAGATTAGAGTAGCCCCTTATTATATTTATTGAGTAACTCTTAAATAATTAACAAATAAAATATCCTCTACAACATTTACAGTGTAACCATTATAACACTTACTAATAAGTAAGCCCTATATTTTCCTCAAAAAAAAAAAAAAAGTAAGTCCTATATCACTAATTGAGTGACCCCTATAACACTAACTGAGTAACCTTATGGTAGCTGCCCACATTGATGAATAACTAACACAATCAAACTTTGCATACATGTCGATGCAATAGTTTGACTTAGTTTTTATGTAATTAAATATCAATAAAAATTATATTCTTGCTTAATTATAAAACCTTGTATCAATATCTATTTAACAACTTAAAATGATAAAATATGAATTATTACATTTATAAAAAAAAAAAAAGAAAAAAAAAGTAAAATAGATAAACTACAATCAATGTTAATATTATAGATAGTGAAAAAAAGTCTAACGTGTCAGTTACAATAGAAAGAATGGAGTAAAAATTAGCGTCGAACTCTGTATTTAAAAACGAAAATTATAGCTTATAGAGAATTATATATCAATCAAGTATTTTACAATTTGTAGATGTTATGCATGAGTGTGGTGTGACTTTAGTTGTCGAATAAATGGTTTGTTTATAGATTTAGCAAAAGTTTAAAAACTTATTATAATAATTCAGAGATTTTGCATTTAGGAGTTCTGTAGCAAACTATTATAGCAAATGAATTATATATAGCATGTATAATTTTTCTTAAAAATTAAGTATGATATACCTAAAATCATATGGTAGAAAATTAGTAAAGTCATAATAATTGTATCACAATTTACTTTTATTTTTTTTAATAAAAACACAATCTACATATTTATAAGCTATTTACGAATCACAACATGTCTAATTGTTTAAATATAAGCTAGAAAGCACATTATTATCAATTTTGATCTTATTAGATTAAAATTATTATAACTTTTCAATATATCAACTTTGTATAATTTAAATTAATGCACAATTAAAAAAAAATTTATGGTCAAAATAGTGAATTGGAGATCGTTCAAATGTAACACTTAACAAAGTGGAGGTAGTACTCCGTATTATATTTTTTAAAATAAGATATATAATTTATACACATTAGTATATTTGAGTGATAATCTACATTTATAATATAATCAAATATATCTTTTACTAATCCGTATATAAACTTGACTTAAATATAAAATATATGGATGGAGGAGGCCAGGGTGAGATCCATGAAGAAACTTGAAAAGGTCATATCCCACAAGTATAGTCTCAAGTTGAATTTTTCAGGATAAATAATTGGTTGAATTGAGTTTGATAATATTAGTGAGGTTGACAACAAAGCACAATTAGCTTCAACATCATTAGAAATGGTGTTAGTAGCCATAGGAATAATGTGAGGAGGAAAAAAAATTAGGTTGAAGGAATAACCTGCTCTAATATAGCGGTACGTGTGCTAATAAAGAAACCTAAAATATAATGTACGGAGTACAAAATAACAAAATATACTCTCCTTGAATTAAGCAATCTAAAGTCAAATGATATGGATTAAATATATGCTGAAAATCCATGAATAATATTAATTGAGAAACAATATTAAGAAAGTCAAGATATTATTTCAGAGTATCTTTAATAATAGGATCTTTGACAATTATACATTTTACCCAAAAAAAAAAAAAAAAATTAAAAAACCTAAAACAGGGACACGTGACAGCCATAGAGCTAGTGTACCCTGTTTTAGTATAGTATATAGATTTTATTATTAATATAGAAAAATATACACAAAAATGATATTCATAACCAATAGAATGAGATCCTACATGATAATACATTTTCCAAGTATAAATTAGAGAAGCTAGTTAAAGTAGAATAAATAAATAGTATAAATGTTAAAGTGTTTTAGTGATTGACGCTGTACTTGGTAGAGAGGACCACGTGTTTAATCCCCCTCCTCCCCAACAACAATTGGGAGATGCCTGAAACCCAACCCTTCAGAATTGAACCCAAATTCGAATTAGTCTAAAACATGAAGCGGGTGAACACAAAAAAGGAGAACGGATGAATTACTTCGTGTAATTTTACTCGAGTGTAGAATAAAGTTAATAGCACAATCCCACCTTAGTACAAGTTTAAAATTTTATAATCACGAACCCCATATCGAGTCGCCACGTTTGCTCTTAATCTCCCCCCTCCGAAAGACATTACTCATTTTCTCAAATGTTGTTTTCCCAACCCACATCCTCCACCTTCACGTGGTTGGTTATCAACATCCTTCAATTCTCCCATTTACATCCTCACCATTTTTAATACTTGTGGGACTACTCCACACTAATTTGTACCACTCCACACTAAGGGTCTGTTCTCATTGACTGAAATGAGTTAAACTGAACTGAATTTATTAATTAGTGATTTTTAACTACGGATTAATGATCTTTGATTATTTATTATATATATGTGTATATACAAATATACATATTAAAATATTTAAGAAAAATATACAATATAATTAAAATATTTATGAAAAATATATTAAAAACATGAAACCCCAAAATATTTTAAAAACATATACTATATAATTAAAAAAATAAAATATTAAAATGACAAAAGAACACAAAACACTTTTTAAAAAATTCTCAAAATGAAAAAATTAAAATAATAATATATAATAAATAAATAAATAAAATAAAATAAAATAACTAAAGAGTTGGGTCGGTCTTATTTAAAAACTAATTTGATCCTATTTTTACTCCTAGCTCATCAAATAATGAAATATGGTATAACCGTATAATAGTCATTATTATTATTATTATTTTCATATTATTATTATTATTATTATTATTATTATTATTATTATTATTATTGTCGTTATTGTAATATAAGTTTAAAAGTATGAAATTTGGCTTTATATCACTATCAATATCATTAGACATGAATTAAACTGAATTGAACTTATTAGAGCTAAACTGAACTGAACTTATTAGAGCTGAACTGAACTGAACTTATTAGAGCTGAACTGAACTGAACTGAAATTAATCTAATGAGAACAGACCCTAATTATCTCCTTATTCCAATTATATTATGAGAAATACAAGTTTATGTTAGTGAAAAATAAAAAAGTGTTTATTTAGTGGCATTTATGTAAATAAGTCAACAACTTTTATTAAATACAAATCTCACAAATATTGACTTATTTACCAAAGTGTCATATTCCCTCCATTCCTTAATTAGATTTCTACTTCTCTATTATGTGAAAAATAAATGCTAGTAGGAATCTAATAAAGGGATAGATGAAGTACTAATTAGGATATTTTGTCGATTTATTTACAAAAATGTCATTTAATAAATAATTTTTTACTTATTATAGTACGAGGATACACTGAGGCTCCCTCCTTCTTTCCCTAATCTCACTCCCCATCTCTATTAGAACTTAATTAGTGTAGCAGTTCAATTTTCATGACTCACCTATCACCATTATACAACATTCCCCATTAATATCACATTATTTAATATATCTTACGTATCGACATTTTAGCGTAAACCATCTTTTATCAAGTCGATACATGAATGAATAAAGGAGGTAGTTTTCGGGAGCATATAGAGATGGCCACATAAACGTGCCAAAGCCAAACACTTAAACAAAAGAAGTTTTTCTGGGGTTCTTTAGTCTTTAGTCTTAAGCTTTATGCTTGAGTGTTTTTCTTTCATACTTTGTATTTTTATTTTTTGGGTTATCTTTTAACCTGGGTTTTGTACAACAAAGCGGCCAAGCAACAATTTGCTTTAATTCAATTTCTCTTATATCTTAGCTTTAAACTCAACATTATTATTTTATCTTAAAGTTTTTTTTTTTTTTTTTTTTTTTTTTTTCCGGGTTTTTCATCAATTAGTACTCTACATTATTACTATAAATATCCAAAATCATAAACAAAGTTTCTATTTTGGGTTGTTATAAAAAAAATTGGTTACAATGAAGAAGAAAATTATAATGTTGTTAATGGTGGTTTGTTTGGGTGTTGTTACTACGACATCGTTTGCTGCTGCGAGTAATGTGACCTATGATCATCGAGCTTTAGTCATTGATGGCAAACGCCGTGTTCTTGTGTCTGGGTCCATACATTACCCTCGTAGCACACCTGAGGTTTGTTCGGGTTTTTTTCAATTACACGAATCGACACGTGATTTTGTTGTCACGGATTACATTACATTATATATGTACTAATTTATGTTTTGTAAACAGATGTGGCCGGACCTCATTCAAAAATCGAAGGATGGAGGATTAGATATAATTGAAACTTATGTTTTTTGGAATTTGCATGAGCCAGTTCGAGGCCAGGTTTTTCTTTTATTTTATTTTAAAATATTTGTTGGGTTTATTTTAGTTGCAATTTCTATATCATTTTGCTATCTATAATTATTGTTGTAGTTAATAATAGTATGAATTTGGAGAAAATGATGAAATTTTACTTGGGTTTATCGTTATTCTCATTTTTGGAAAATTCAGCTAAATGATGTTTTTAATGAAGTACCAAATTAAATTTATGGGAATTGATGGGAGTATACTTTTATTAATCCCATTTTTATAAAATTTTTGATTAAAATTATTAATCCCATTTTTGGAAATGCAGTATGATTTTTCTGATAGAAAAGATCTAGTCAAGTTTGTCAAATTAGTTGGTGAAGCTGGGCTTTACGTTCATCTTCGGATTGGACCATATGTTTGCGCTGAATGGAATTATGGGTAATTTTATTTACTATTTTCGTTTGTAATTTAACTAGTTTTAGTACTAATGTAATCATATACTTTTTACTTCGTACCACTTTTGTCATGATGTTGTTTTCTGGAAAATTTTGATGATTAATGGTTCTAAATTTTGTAAGTGTTTGATGTAGTGGGTTTCCTCTTTGGTTGCATTTCATTCCTGGGATCAGATTTCGGACCGACAATGAGCCATTCAAGGTTGCTGTCTTAGCCTTTATTATTTCGGATTTTGGATTCATAATTTTCAAGTAAATTTACTAGTATAAATTTTTTTAAAATAAAATGTAACTGAAAATACTTATACATGATGGATGATGGTGATATAGGACGAGATGAAGCGATTCACCACCTATATTGTGGATTTGATGAAGAAAGACGACCTATATGCTTCACAAGGAGGACCCATAATCTTGTCCCAGGTTAGTTCTACAATTCAATACTAATTTATGATGATTGTTGAAAAAATCTTTGGTGGTTGAGCCTATATCTCATAATCATACATATCTAATCATTAAAAAATGTGTTTTTTTGACTAACTAAAGTCCTCATGACATGGGTCAATGATGATTGTTTGTTGATACTTGATAGGGATGTTTAATTGATACGGAGTAATAGTATATTTAATTTTGCTAATTACAGATTGAAAACGAGTACGGAAATATTGATGCAGCGTATGGATCAGCTGGGAAATCTTACATTAAGTGGGCAGCAAACATGGCGGTGTCTTTGGATACTGGGGTGCCATGGGTTATGTGCCAACAGTCAGATGCCCCTGCTCCTATTGTAAGCCGGAATCTTTGATAAATGTTTGCTACATTGGTTGGATATCTGATTAACAATAAAAAAAGAAAATAGTTCTGTAATCTTGCTTGAATCTGTGATTGTCGTTATACGCAGATCAACACGTGTAACGGATTTTACTGCGATCAGTTTACACCGAACTCCAACCAATCACCAAAATTATGGACAGAAAATTGGAGTGGATGGTTAGTGATGTTTATGAATCTGTCTCATTTTCATAAATAATAGTAATTCTTTTGGGTTTATATATTCTACAGGAAATCGGAATAATATCTAATGACTTGCTTAAACTATAAATAAATCAGCAATTATTCCCTGATTATTTTATTATTCATAAGCATGGGTTGCATACCAAGAAATAGACTTCTCTTTCAGTACATTGTTTCTGGTTTTTTATGGTTTAGCCTTTCTGGTGTGTTAGGTTTACTTCTTTTGGTGGTAAGATACCTTATCGACCTGTTGAAGACCTAGCTTTTGCAGTAGCACGCTTTTATCAACGAGGAGGATCGATGCAAAACTATTACATGGTAGTACTCTGCTCCTGATTACATTTCACATAGTTGAGCTACTTTATTCATAGAGAGAGGAAATAATTACCGTTATAAAATTCTTACTCTAATAACAGAAGAGTTGTTTTCGCTACAACTTACCCAAATCTTAAAATTCTACACACTCCATCTAGAAAAATAAAAACAAATCAAAGAAACTTCCTCAATGAATACCTACACCACAAATTTCCCCAATAAGTATCAGAGAATATTTTTCTTCTTTAAGAATATAACCCGTGCTAATGCGCGGGTACACCCTGAAGAATACAGGAGTGTACTAATATGTCTCATTTTGTATTAAACAGTACCATGGAGGAACCAACTTTGACCGCACTTCTGGTGGACCGTTCATTACTACCACTTACGATTATGATGCTCCAATCGATGAGTACGGTATGCTCATGCATGATTTACTTAATGCAATAGTTTTTATTCAATTCAAAGCATCATTTTACTTCATTTAAGTCAATAATGTAGAGGAAATTTTGCTCCAACTACAAAGATATAAATTCTCATATAGGCGCTATATAAGTTGGAAGATACTTCATATTGCACATAAAAGTTGAAAGGATTTGACATCTTTCTTGTTTGTTTTTAAAAATAAAACTCAGGCATTATTAGGCAGCCAAAATGGGGCCACCTAAAAGATGTGCATAAGGCAATAAAGCTCTGTGAGGCAGCAATGGTGGCAACTGATCCCACATACCCTTCTCTAGGTGCAAATTTGGAGGTATGATCCATTATTACTGATTTAACGGCAACATCTGTTCTCTTTTTCTATCTGTGTTGTAGACTTTTCGTGCTTAAGTTATGTAATTATGTTCTCCTTCATTCAAATCCATTGCAAGTTTCTAGAAGCTTGACCATTTATTTATGCCCAGAGACACAAATATATACTGTCATATTTATATTGTCTGGTTTATTAGAGTCGTCTAAGGTAACTAAAGCAGTATGTCAACTTGCTTCATTGGTATACCTCTTTGAAGAATATACCAGTACCAATATAATATATTCA
This sequence comes from Chenopodium album, assembly GCF_948465745.1. Lineage (NCBI taxonomy): Eukaryota > Viridiplantae > Streptophyta > Magnoliopsida > Caryophyllales > Amaranthaceae > Chenopodium > Chenopodium album. The sequence continues at coordinate 8,090,314 of NC_137850.1, read as the reverse complement.
TCATAAAAACTTTAGTTTGATTGTGAGCAAAATCCTTTCTTATTTTTTTGGCTATTAACAAAACTACAGGCTGTGATTTATGACTAAATCTTCCATTTAACTTGGGTGTTATATTGTCATGTACATAGTGCAAAATATTTTATGAGCTTTGCCATAAGAGTCTAATGTGGTCATGATGTCAATTTTCTAAGTTATGTCTTTTTGCAGTACTATGACTTTTGGTTGAATATATTCACGTATCTTTGAAGGTTCCAAAGAAACCTACCTAATATAGTTTCTCTTTTTCAGGCCACGATATACAAAACACAATCAGGATTGTGTTCCGCATTTCTGGCCAATACGGATACACATTCTGATGCAACAGTGAAATTCAATGGCAACTCATATCACTTACCTGCATGGTCAGTGAGCATCTTGCCTGACTGCAAAAATGTGGTGCTCAATACTGCAAAGGTGTGTTTAATTTGTCAAAAACATCTTATTACTTTATGTGAGAACATGGAAAAACAACTTTGTTTGGAGGATCCGTTTGAAAAACAATAAAGTAGAAATTCCTCACTGCACAGCATGTATTGATGAAATGTTGTATTCCATGGAAGCTTTCCTTACGTGCAGATCTGGGCATCTCAAGTAGCTCTTTTCCAGACTAGTTTGGTTTTGTTAATTGTTCCAAGCTGCTCATTGCTCGATTGAAATTGATTTAGTTTCCTATATATACCAAGCAGACAGATGACAGTTGATTGAAATTTTCTTGTGCCAGATTAATTCTATGGCCATGCTTCCCAAATTCATTCCTCAATCTCTAAAATACAACCTTGATTCTTCTGGAGACATCCAGTCAACATGGAGTTGGTTTCGAGAACCAGTAGGTATATCAAAGACGCAAGCCTTTGTAAAATCTGGCCTACTGGAGCAAATAAATACTACAGCTGACAAAAGTGACTACTTGTGGTATTCATCAAGGTATTGTATTCAAGTCGTTGTTTGGTCTAAAAACATTGCTGAGTTATCAGTGGCATATATATCATCTTTATCACCATTGTTGAGTTGCTTGGGATGTCTTTGAAACCTGAACTTAATGTATTACAGCATTACTATCAAAGGTGATGAACCATACCTTCAGAATGGATCTCAGACTGTTCTTCATATTCAATCACTTGGTCATGGCCTTCATGTTTTCATTAACGGGAAACTTGCAGGTAGAAATTACAGCTTTGTAATCACTACTATTAATTTTTATTATGAAGCAGGCTTGCTTTGTAAATTGAAAGTTCATGTGTTACATAAAATTAGAATTTGGATTTAGGTGTTTACATTCTAAGGTGAAAATCCTTTAGCATCTTGTCTAAATTTTAACCATCGCTTTAGAGTGATGATATCCTTTAGTTCCCAATTTTTTGATTAAGTGATGACAACTGCGAACTTGAAGTGCATAACAAAATTATGTTTTAAAGCAACATTTAGGTTAATTTAGAACATTGAACTTGCTTCCAGAAGTAATGCTTGTCTTCAGTCACCTTGTTCTTTCTATGATGATAATGCTTCGTTTACTGAAATTGTGGCCAGCTACCAGATATTCCCCAACAGGAGATCATAAGATTTCAGTGGACATTCCTGCAACACTTAACACAGGAAAGAACGCAATTGATCTCCTTAGCTTGACTGTGGGACTTGCGGTTAGTAACTAAGAGTACTTTGATAAATTACTTTGTACAGCCAAACATATACAATAGTGAATAGTGTCAAATTTTGACTCTGTTAAATCCATGAATTTTTGCAGAATTATGGAGCATTTTTTGATTTAGCGGGTGCTGGTGTTACTGGTCCTGCATCTCTTAGAAGCTCTAATGGTGGCCTTACTTTAGATCTCTCTTCTCAGTCATGGACATATCAGGTTTATCTTCTTACCTTGAGTAATTTTCTGCTTCTCAGTGATATATTTAATAAGGTAGCTATACAAAATATAGATAAGTGGCTGGATATGATGTCTTCCATTTTATACGAAAGCAGTCAAGCTTTATAAAGCTGAAGCAAAAGGAAAAGTAGAAAAAAGGAAAAAGAAAAAAGAAAAAAAAAAAAAAAAGGTGGCAAAGACAAAAGGAGTGGAAACATGTTCAGCAGTCTATTCCATAGACAGTGAATTTCCATTTCTGGATGTTCGAATCACAAGTATTCTCTTTATAAAATTTCAGGTTGGACTGAAGGGTGAAGACTTAGATTTAGCCAGTGGAGGTTCCTCTACTTGGGATTCATCAGCCTTCCCTAAGAACCAGCCCCTAACATGGTACAAGGTAATCTTAAATTCTCACTTCATTTTATGAGCAACAGCTAAATTATCTAACAATCTTAAAAATAATTCTCATTCTTCAAAGAATTGCAATATTTTGTTGAATATTTGCATATGGTACCATCATTTACATGCTCATCAGTCATCAAGTTTTGACTACCCTGCTTTATATATAATTGGGTAAGAATTCATAAGTTAGAGAAGTGTATTATATCCTGAAGTATATACTTACATCACAAAAATCTGTCTATTCCAAATAACTGCAGCACTGAGTATGAGTGTCCAACCTCTCAGTAAAGTAACTCAAATACCTAGTGTTTCGGTGACATTATTGCTTATTATTCAAGTTGGCTAAATGCCAAAGAAGATGTATTGTTCAATATATTCATCTGGATGCAGGGAATACATGTGTATCTCTTAACATAATTACTTGTAATTGAAAGTGCTACATGCTTAGACAATCTATATGACACTAAGAATCTAAGATGTGAAGCCATAGAAGAGATGGCCAGCTAATCTCTTAATAATGTGAATTTTTGTAATTATGGGATGCTTATTCTGAAAATAATTACTTACTCAGACATCATTCAATGCTCCTGATGGAAATGACCCACTTGCTCTGGACTTCACCGGGATGGGAAAAGGTGAGGCATGGGTGAATGGGCAAAGCATAGGACGCTATTGGCCAACTTTGAGCTCGCCAAGTGGTGGTTGCAGTGACCATTGTGATTACAGAGGGCCTTATAAATCGGACAAATGTCTCAAAAATTGTGGAAAACCTCCCCAGCAATTGTAAGCACCAGTAGTACTTTCCTTTTCACCCAAGTAAACTATCTACAAGTACTAAAAACTAAGAATCATGAACCTGCATCTTTATTTTTTATGAATTACAGGTATCATGTACCTCGTTCGTGGGTAAAACCGAGTGGCAATGTTCTTGTGGTGTTTGAAGAGATTGGCGGAGATCCCACAAAGATATCTATCTCCACTAAGCAAGTTGGAAGCATGTGCTCACATGTATCAGAGACCCATCCAGCGCCTGTTGATATGTGGGATACAGATCAAACAGACAAGAAATTAGGGCCTATGCTTTTGCTAGAGTGCCCTGCACCACATCAAGTTATTTCTTCAATCAAATTTGCAAGCTTTGGTACTCCTCAAGGTTCTTGTGGGAGTTATACACATGGTAAATGCAGGAGCTTCCGAGCATTGCCAATTGTGAAGAAGGTGGGCCATCACATTCCTTATATGTTTCTTCCGATCCTTTTCTGGAACTCATATGTGCTTCACAAATTTTAGTTTATATTTGACTCTGACCATCAAATTTTTCATGCAGGCCTGTGTTGGAGCTCGCAGTTGCAAGATTGGAGTGTCCATTGACATATTTGGCGATCCATGTAGTGGAGTGAAGAAAAGTTTAGCTGTAGAGGCTATTTGTGGATAGTTGGCTAGCACCTTACCAATTTATGAGGATTGAAGCACAAGCATCATCCTCTTATACTTTGTTAAATAACGACTCCCATTTGTACATTCTTTCACATTATTTTCAAATGGGACGTAAAGCAAGTAATGAAACCAAATACATTTTGGAGATGTTAGTGATAATTCAACATCTCAATCAAGTAAACATACCGATCTTCTGGGTGCCAATCAACTAGGTTTGCTGGTGTGATTATGATTTACCTTTGGGAAAATGATTTAGCAGCTGAGATCACCTTTGTAGTGCATTGCAATAGTTTAGTTATATCAAATTGGCATTGAAAAAACCCTTGATAATTATGAAGCCAATAATATGATTGACATTGACAAAACCCTTGAAAATAACGAAGCCAACTTCTGTTGGTGTGACCGTGTGAGCACATAATCGAATATGGGCAATCATTCCAAAGTGAAAAAAGTAACCTATATCTTCATAAGATTATCCTAATAAATCTTTAAATTAGAAGCAGGCTATAAGAGAATGCTAAGAATATATGGGGAGTTCAATCTTTGTATCTTGCAAGGAACTCAAGTCTCCTGCTTTGATGATACTGCTTGAAGTCTCGGACGTGGTATCAGTCATGGTCTCTTCTCTAAGGTCGTTTACCATTTTTATGAAGTACAAATGCCTGTAAACAGCAATAAGTTTATTCTTGTGACTTTCAATAGACAAGTTAAAAAAAAACCTCGGATAAGTCCAATAGTTACCATCTACTGTCAGCAGTCAATTCAGGATGGAAGGACGTTCCTAACAAATTTCCTTGCTTTACAGCTACAGCCACTTTGTTTACAGATTCAAGATTCACCTACAGAAATTCAATAAAGTTCATCAAATATGATGAAAATTACGACATGAAATTGACCAACTGTTCGGAAAATCACATTATTTATCAATACTTGATGATTTTGTCAAAACCAGATAACAAGCAACATTAATCAACTACTAGTACTTGTATTCTTTTGCACAAAGGTTGGCCCTTTGAACAAAAAGGGTTTCCGAATTTCCACTCTTTTCATGACAGGAGTCCATAATTTTGCATATCAATCATCAGCAACAAAAATGCCAGTTGGAAGTATGTCCTTCAAACAACATGCATTACTCTAAACAATAGTTTATAGGATTTGATACAGATAATGATTTGCTAGCTAAATTAAGTAATTGATATGTTTAGCTGGAAACTGCTATTAATTAGCACAATTGATGTAATTGGCTTGCAGCTTAATGTAAATTAATCATAAAGGGTCGATACAAGTATGGATCAGCTCTTGGAATTTGATGTAAATATATTTGCGGAGAAACATCAAATACGGATCTATACATAATTGATTATGAACCTAATATGAATATCATAAACCTCTTGTAGTGTGCCTTCCCTAAGCCGATTCGATAAGGTTACAGACTTCTAGAAGCTCATCTAATAGAGAGCAACATGTACAATCACTCGACAATCCTCTGGACTAGCTCACCAAAGTCTTTGGAAGGTAACATGCAGCTAAGCATTTGTCCAAAATTCCAAATTCCAATGTCTAAGATCCCCCGCTTTCTTTTCCTCCATGTTCTCCTTTGCCACGAGTTTCTATAAACAACCCCCTTTCTATCTCCTCTATATTTCCACACTCATTTCTCTCAATAACTCTCAAATATAGTCTCATTAACTTTCAGATATTATCCACCAAAATTTTATAATTTCTAATGACTTCTTAAATTAATATCCCTTTTCCCTAGCTCCTTTCTTTCTTCATCCGATAATTATCCATTACCATCCACTACTTATCAAAAGTTCATTTGCAATCTTATGTAACCCATTTTAACAGTTTCTCCTCTTTAAAGGGTTGTTGCCAAGAGAACCTGTTAAGATCGAGATTAATAAAGCACTTCCTTCATCCACAGAAAAATATCCACTCAGGGTTAGGCTCACATGATAATACTCCTTATCAATTCTTTTAAGTTGCAACCAAACCAAATGACACACAAATTTAGTAAGAGAGAGAAAAGGAAAGGGGTATGGGATTTGCAAAATTAATCCATTGAGTAGAGAGTGTCAGTGAAAGGGGTGAGGTAATTTTGGTACTTTATTTAAACATACTAAACTTAACTTCTTGCAAATAACATGCCTATTCCTAAATTGGAAATTGTTTCAACTTTCAACCAAAAAGAAACAGGTGAAGTAGTTTTTAGTTAGGCAGTGTAGCTCGTACAGGTTTTTTGTAGCGTAAAAAAAGTATCCAGAAAGAAAGAAAAAAAAAAAAGAAGCAAAGTGCAAGTGAGAGAGATAGCGGGAAAGGGACCATTAGATGGAGAGATAGAAATAATGAAGGAAGGGAGCCACGAGGAGAAAGAATGCGAAAGAGAGGTGGTTTGGAAGATTTTTTATACATAAAGTATATGTCATAAGACGAGTATATATGGACATTTATTGGAAGGATAGAGGGAGTAGATACATCTCCTATTTTATAATCCAAAGGAAAGGTAAGAGTAAAAAAAATTGGTGATAGAGAATTCTTCAATGTTGTTCTCAAATGGTTCCAAACCCCACGAATTTTTCACAAACCTTCTTGATTCCCAAGTTAGAAGACGAATGGAAGGACTTCATATTATATGTCACGTTAAATTAATCATTTTCCAAAAGATGGAAAAAGAAAAGGAAGGAAAAAAAAGATAGTAAGCTGTTGCATGTCAGAATCCATGGCTTGAAATGGCTATGGGCTAGGGCTATTAATCCCTAAATGAACCTGACCCAATGGTTGAGCAGCCTCTAACTACAATAAGGGGGCGTTTGGTATTAATATTGGAAATGGAGTGGAAAGGAAACAAATAAGAGCAAGGAAATGAATCATATTTTTTACCTTTTTAATGGTTTAGTTTAACCATGGAAAGGAATCACTTAAACCTTACTATATTTCTTTTTATATGAGGATAAAGGCAATTGTTACCATAGGTTTTAGAGAGGTGATAAACCGGTGAAAACCATTACTCCTAGGTAATGCTAATTGTTACTCAAACATTCTAACCAAACACTTGGTAACAAGAATGGCTTAATTGAATTTGTTTCTAACACAAAAACACTCTTACCAAACATGCTCTAAATTAAAACTTGTTTCCAAAAAGACCAGAGAACTCCTCAAACATATGCACAAAGGACCACTTCTAAGACATCTATGCATCTGAAGGCCCTATGTCTTAAGATGATCTTGTAGGGCCAACAACACATCAATTATCAAAAGGAGGAGGTTTTCGACAGTTATCAAGAATTATAGCAGAAAGGACCCTAGGATGTTCAAATCATAAAAGCATAAATAGCACCCCTTCATCTGACCTAGATTCAAATTCTTTGGGACCTGCGGTTAAGATCAAGACCTGCTCGTTGTCAAGGTTTCAAACCTGCTATCTTCAAAAGTCCTCTCAGACAAGTCAAATTTTAGCTCGACTAACAAGAGGAACTTGAAGATAGGTAACTGGCTACTATAAACTCCTTTTAAAGATTCTTTTAACTCTTTTACTGTCCCACCAGCATCCAAAAGTAACAAATATCAAAATCAAATTACCTAGCCCTCATAGAAAAGAAAAACGTTGCACCCTTAAAATAGAAATGGGGGAAAATATAATATAAAGTATGCACTAACCTCTTGAATCTCCTTTATCATGTCTGATTTCTTAACTTTGTCAGGAATAGGAACTTCTGCCAAAACTTCAACTTCTGAGCCAACTTCAAGGATAGCAGGAGCACGGATGAATAAAGCACGAAAACCTAGTGGACCACCTTCTTTATCTGCAATATACGGCACAGGGATCTCTTCCTCAAAACTTTGTATCTGCAAGAATGAAACTCTATTATCTTAAGATCCACAAAAAATATAAGTCAGCAAAATAACAGAGTTCAAAAGTGCTTGGTTATTTGAATGAAATCCAAATGCTACAACCATCAAACTTAAAAGAATCTTACATACGGCAGGATTTACAAGTATAATAGAAAAATAAAACAAGTTGAAGCTCCAAAATGCCTAAAAATTCAAGTAAAGATAACTACTCGTTTACTCAACTGTATTATTCAAGCAAGGCAAAATCACACTAACAAGAACATCCTGAGATTCTCAATTTGGACTCTAGACACCACATCCTTTCAGTCTAAATCTCAATTTACACTCTAGACACCATATCCTTTCAGTCTAAAATTATCAGCCCTCTAAACTGCAGAAAATGCATAACATAGGTATCAAACAATGCACTAAAATCACCACTTCTCCATCAGATCCATCACAGAAAAGCCACATTGAAAAATGCAGCTTCATCAATCTTTTAAGTAAAGAAGAGAGATAAGAAAGTAGGTAAAAACCAGCAATAAAATGCAAATTCAGCCGAACATGCAAACTTTCATATTACCAAAATAACCAACAGAGATCCAAAACTACCTGACTGCCAAAGAAATTTCTGTGGACTGTGCAATCAAGGCCACCAACAAGTTCCTGCCCACCAGTTTTCTGGCCTGAAAATTACAAGTCCTTTTAAAAACAGTACATGTATTCCATAATTATAATATCTTTTAAAACACCCTAGCTGTGCCAATCTAGATTTTGAAGGCAACCACAAGAGATAGATTCTCGATTTATGCAAACAACCCCATTCTTTTGGGATTAAGACTTCGGTATTGTTGTGTTGAACATTTGCCAACAATTTAAGAATTATTAAGCTCATTCAATCATTGTCATTCCTCCTTGAAAGTAAAATCTAAGAGGCTTCATACATGCCTTGAATATACAGAAAAGGTATCTCTAATTGACAATTAAGAGATAATATTGATAAGAGATAAGTATACCAATAACTTTATTTGCCAAGAAAATCAGCCCTGCACAAGTTCCCCATACTGGCTTGCCCATCTTGACAAACTCCCTCAATGCAGGAAACTGTGAACACAATCAAACTAATTACTTCTTTCTGAATTCTCATCCCACAATCAACTAAAAATAAAATTATAAAAGATTACAGCTTTCCCACTTCAAATTTAGAAACCCATCAAAAACCATAAATCATTAAACAAAATTAATGCCACCCCAGTTAAAATGAAACATCATAAATAAAAGCAAAGAAAACCCAATTCAAAAAAAGACAAACTAATTACTTATTTCTGAATTGTAATCCCACAATCAACTAAAAATAAAATTAAAAAAGACTACAACTTTCCCACTTCAAATTTAGAAACCAATCAAAAATCATTAAACAAAATTAAAGCAACCCCAGTTAAAATTAAACATCATAAAGAACGCCCAATTCAAAAAAAGATTAAAATTATAGAAAAGAGATATACCATGTTGTTTAACTCGGCAAGTTTAGCCATGGTGGTACTTTCACCACCAGGAATGATAAGGGCAGCAACATTCTCTAATTGTTCTGGCTTCCTAATTTCCACTCCTTTCACTCCAACCCTCCTAAGCGCTACACATACAAAATTCAATACAATTAACACATAAAAACATTTAATTGTTTTGTCCCCACCCTTAATCGGGTAAAGACGTAGATGAGATTTGATCTCAAGTCGTAACGGGTAACTGTCATACTAACTAGAATCCACAGAACACAGCAGTTTAAGTTTTTAAATAAGGAAAAAATACAGAAAAATACCTGCAATGTGCTCGTTAAAAGAACCCTGGAAAGCAAGAACACCAATTGCCATATTTGATTTTTTTTTTCGTTTGATTATCAATGAAAAAGGAGGAGAAATTAGGAGTAATTTAATAATGAAAATTGAGGAGTGGAGAATGAAGCAAATGTTGAAGCCGATCGTTTTTTGTTTTTATAAGTCGTAGCTGCTTCTAATGCCTCTCATGCCGCCCTCAAAGTCTCAAACCTTGTTTTTTTAGAAAGTTTATAGTAATACGGTTTATTATAAGGACTAAAATAAATCCGGTCTACATTAATATTATTGTAGACCGAATAAAATCACGTGACTTATCACAGATTGTTTTTTGAAAGCTTGCTTCTAATTTCCTCCCTCCTTATGACAGATTATTTTCTCTCTCTTCTTTCTTTTTTTTTTCTCTCTCCTCCTTTGATGTTCTCTGTATTACACTTCAACAATGGTGAAGGCGAGAGAAGGAAGTTCATTAAAATCAACAATGGTGAAGGCAAGACATGGAATTTCATCATCAAATTGGAGTAAACGAAGAGGATTATGATCATTAGTTGGGCGGCCTTGCAAAAGTATTTAATTAGGTTTCGATTAATAAGTTCAATTTTTTTTGTGTAAATTGTCCGATTCAGTTTAATTTAACTTTAGATTTTCAATTTTAGTGTTTAAATTTCATTTTCAAGAGGTATTTTAGTATTTGATTTGATTTTTAGAGTTTACTTTTTATTAGCTTAATTCCACTGGGTTTTTTTTTTTAATTTTGGTTCTCTCTCCTGAATTGTTCGTAATTTTAGTATATTGATTTTAGTCGAAAAACTTTAGAAATTGCAAAATGTGTGCTTATGCGTGCAATATAAGAAAACAATTACTGGACCAAATATGAATATGATTATAAGATATCAATTGTGATTATATCAATATAAATATGATTATAAGATAACAATTGTGATTATATCAATATAAAAGTGACTATGGGCCTGTTCACATTTACTTAATTTCAGTTCAGTTCATCTCTAATCAGTTCAGTTCAGTTTAGTTCAGTGCAGTTCAGTTTAGCTCCAATCAGTTCAGTTCAATTCAGCTCCTAATTTCTCTCTCTCATAAAATATTCAGTTCAGTTCAGCTCCAATCAGTTCAGTTCAGCTCAGCTCAGTTCAGTAAATGTGAACAGGCCCTATATCAATATAAATATGATTATAAGATATCAATTGTGATTATATCAATATAAAAGTGACTATATCAATATAAATATGATTATAAGATATCAATTGTGATTATATCACATCTTTCATTAATAATAATGTTCCTCATATTTATTTTGTATGTTTCATTTACAAAACTAATCATGATATTGATTAGAAGAAGAGTGAAAAAAATTTGAGCTCTAATGATGAATTGTTAATGGCGTCTATGTTGAAAATGTATGGAAAAGAGATCAGCGTTTTTTCTTTTGTTTGGGTTTTACGGGTTTAAGGGTTAGTGGCTTAGGCTGGAGATTTTCAGTGTCTTCTGTTTGGTGGTTTGGGCATGTGAGACTTTGGGTCCACCCAAGATAAATTGAATGCTTTTACCTTCAATTCAAGATTTCAAGTAGTGTAGTCCTTTTCAATTTACCTCTTTTATACTCAAGTAGGCAATAAGGCAAGTAGTAATGTTATTCATACCCTCTTTTATATCGTGGTGAAGGGGGTCTATTTATGTTGTAGCCATGAAGAAAATTCTCATCTGATTCATTAGATTGTTATTGAAAGATTAACATGTTTTTTGATATGGCATAAAACAACTTGTACGATACTAAGAGCCTGTTCTGATTTACTAAACTAAGCTGAACTAAACTGAACTGAACTGAACTGAGCTGAGCTGAACTGTTTATAATAGAAGGAAATTAGGAACTGAATTGAACTGAAATTAAGCTGAAGAGAATAGGTTCTAACAAATTCTTATATGTAGTTGGCCACATGATGTGGTCAGCCATCACTGGGGTTACTTTGTTAGTGTCATAGGGGTTATTTGCTCAGTGTTATAGGGGTCACTCTGTTCATTTTACAAGTGGACATATGGTGTGAACAGCCGCACACAAGACATGGTGTAAGTTTTATCACCTAAGTTAATTTTGGTAAGATGAGTGTTTAAATGTTGTATTTTTTTTCCATTATGTAATGATCATAAGGCAATTTCATATTTTCACAACTTTAATTCTTAATTTTTTAAAGGTATAAAGAATTGTTTCCAATTTAATGAAATATAACAAATTTATTTTCTGTGAAATAGTGAATAGTTGGATCATAATATACAAAATATTGAATATGATGGCAATTTCACAACTTTAGTTTTAATTTTAAAGTTTTAAGATTTTCTATTTTTTGATTTAATGAAGTGTAATAAATTAGTGTATAGTGGTTGAAAAAATTTGGATCATATCATCAAAATATTGAATATTATTCTTATTATTATTCTTCTTATTATTATTATTATATACAAAACCTCGGAGATTGCTAAAATTAAAATTGAAAAATAAGTGTTCATGACTTACTATTTTGGTTTAATTGAGGATTTGGGAATAGTTGCATGCACTGATAGAACTCAACTGTGCACGATGAGCTTGCTGATAGGATCACCGATAGTGAGGTGGTTGTTGATGGCCAGTCTCTTCTCTATTACTCGCTTCAATTTCCCTATTTTGTGAGTCATAAGGGTTCTTTTTTAATATAGGGGGGTTTTTGCTTGAACTCATGAACTCGTATAAAATTTTAAGTGCCACTCTAGTGCTAAAACTTACTATGCCCATTCTTGTATGTTCTACTCACATAATTAGATCACAATTTAAGGAAAATATTGATGAATGCGAGTAGGTGTAAGATAAAGTAAGAGAGGATGTAAAAAGGTGAATTTGCGTAAGTAAAGGATGAATGAAATAAGAGAAAATATGAAAATGTGTAATTTATTATGAGGTTGAAGGGTAAGATGGTAAAAGAGGTATGCTATAAATTAAATAAAGCAAAGTGATTAGAACATAAAGAATGATTGATCTAAAATGAATAGTGAGTAGAAATAAAAAAACGGAGGGAGTGTGAATTAAAATGGTTAAAAAAAACACACTTATACGTATGTATTCTTTTTACCTGATTGCACTTAAACTCATCTGAACTGAATTTATTAGATCTAATTGAACCTAATAGAAACTTAATAAGTTAATAGACCTTATTGAGCTAATTGAAAATAATTACACTTGATTAAACCTAATTTAAACTTGCTAGACTTGATTGGAACTTAGGGCCTGTTTTGATTTATTGAATTGAGTAGAACTGAGCTAAATTGAACTGAACTGAACTGATTGGAGCTAAACAGAACTGAATGAAATGAATAGAGCTGAAATGAATTATTTATGAGAGAAGGAAATTATGAACTGAACTGAACAGAATTACAAATTTTTGCCTACACAGTAGTGTAGGCACAGCTACCTACACCCCCTTCGACCCCCACTCATTCCTAATGATGTCATCTTTCAGTTTTGAATCACCTATAAAATGTTCATTTCCGACATTATAAATGTTCACTTCTGTATTATTAAATGTGTTTTTTCCTTTGGAATACTTATTAATTGTTCAATTATGCTAATACAACGTAAAATATTCAAATTCTTATATTTTTTGTATTTGTGATTCTAGATGACTATTTTTTTTAATTAATAACTATAGTTATTTAATTAATTTACGAAAGATTCTGTTTGAAAAATATCTTTCAATATTATACAAAATTAGTTCAACTACAGCTATAATATCATTTGAAATTATTGCATATTCAATGTTTCTTAGGCTTAAAGGGGAACATCTTTAACTTCCTGATATGTCTACTTTATATGGTGTTTTACCCTCGTCCTTTGGTCGTAATTAGTAGTGTTTTTGGCTCGTTAGAGCCACTTTTATTACTAATTGGTGTTTTCTAGTGTTTTCGTAGTTTCGGTTGAGTTTTGTAGGGAATTGCATCTTTGGAGCTTTTTTCCGGGATTATTGCGGTACAACTACGAGCATTTGAAGGCATGACCGATTGCTTTTGGACACCGAGTATTCAAGACCCGAAGTGGAGATTCGAATTGGGCCAATAATGGAGCCCAATCCAAGTCTAGCATATAGCCGGGCCCGATCGGGCAAGCTTTAGCCCGATCGGGCGGATGCCCAGAACAAGAAGGCGAAGAGAAAAGGCGGGCCCGATCGGGCGGCCCTACGCCCGATCGGGCGCATGTTTCTGGGGAGGCTTCTTCGACGATTACTTAGTTTCTAATTAGGAGTAATTTCGGGTTATGGTATAAATACGATTTTTAATGCTTTTGCTTAGGACCTCTTCTCTTAGACTTTCTCTCTCTACTTAGCTTTAGATTAGTTTCTCTCTCTACAACATTGTTCTCCATTTTTGTTCTTAATTCAACTCCTTAATTCCGATTACTTTGGTAACGATTTCTTCTACTTTAATCTCATTTATTTTACTTTATTTCTTTCATCATGTTTCCTTTAATTGCTTTGTTTAGTTTATGTTCAATTATGTCTGAGTAGTTTTCTTTCTAGGGTTTATGGGGATCCATAAATAATATGAAGGGGTAAATTATTATTGTTGGTTATCAATGCTTGATTAATTTCCTATTGATTGGTTTAATGCTATGCAATTAGATTAGGCCTGGTTTAATTGTATGAGTTTAGCAATATTGATTCGAGATTCAAGAAATGAGAGTTGATGTTTAGGCTTAGTTTCAATAAGCGGACTAATTTATAAATGGTTAAGTCGAGATTCGAGAGATGAGATTTAATACCGGTAAATTAACTCTGTGATTGTAATACGTAGCGAAAGCCCTTTATGATCTGATTAATTGATGCATTGATGATTGATTGTTATGTTTTACCTTGGAATATTGTTTATTGGTGAACCTATGCCCTAGGCTTTTATTTCATTGATTTTCCTCCTACTTTTATTCCTTCCCACTTATACTCTTAGTAGTTTAGTTCCCTTTTATAATAACAAATTGGTTACTTGATAATTTAGATTATATTGATTAATTAGGAATAAATTAAATCGTTTCCCTGTGGTTCGACCCTTCTTCCCTATCTGCTTAGTTAGTGGATTTAGGTATTATTTTTTATTGGGTGACTATGACTTTAGCTTGTCAAAATTTGGCGCCGTTGCCGGGGAGACGGTTTTAATTTTTATTTCTGATTGTTCTTTGTAGTCTAGATTATTTTCTCTTGTCTCAGAGAACGTTAGTTCTTTGAGGCAATTCTCATATTTGTCTTTTTCGTTCTTTGTTTATGCCCAGGGGTTCCAGATCAGGTTATATTCCATTCGATCCTGAGATCGAGCGCTCTTTCCATAGACAAAAGAATCTCTACAGACAAATCCTGGCAGGTTCTGGGAGTAACAATATTCCTAACGATCCGCCAACTGATTCTAGTGATTCAGAAGTTCCTTCAGATTCAGAATCAGAGATGACAGCACCTAAGAAGCTCAGCGATTACTCGCAACCGTCCCTGACGGATTTTCCACACCTTTCGCCTACTCCAGATCTCGAGGGAGTCCAGTTCGAGATCAAGCCCCAATTCATAACTATGATAGAAAGGAAGCAGTTCAGTGGAGCTAAGGGTGAAGACCCAAATCTTCACATTGCAGATTTCTGTCAGTACTGCAATACTATTAGGGAGAATGGGGTTACGCAGGACCAGATCAGGGAGATTCTTTTTCCCTTTTCATTATGTGGAAAAGCTAAACTGTGGTTTAATGGTTTGAATAGAACTGCACTAGGTATTACTAACTGGGAAACTCTTGCTTTGAATTTTTATAACAAATATTACCCTGCAGAGAAAACAACTCTATTGAGAAGTGCAATTCAGAATTTTACCCAAGAGCCAGATGAAGCACTGTATGAAGCTTGGGAGAGATTTAAAGATCTGCAGAGGGAGTGTCCCCATCATAATCTGGCACAGTGGCAGTTGATTCAAGCCTTTTACAAAGGATTAGGAAATACATCCAGGACGATTCTAGACTCCGCGGCTAGTGGTAGATTTATGAATCTTAATGTTGATGATGCAGGTCAAGTTATTGAAGATATGACAATACATAATTCCCAATATGGGAATTCTAGAGGCTTTGCGAACAAAGGCAAACACCACGTTGATTCAGTATCCTTTTTACAAGCCCAACTTACATCTATTTGCCAGAAACTAGATAATCTTAGTACTGCTATTCCTACTTCTGTTGCTAATGTTTCTGCTGTTTCTAATAATTCTAATGAAGCTTTTAGTGAAAATTGTGGTATTGTAGGACATTGGGACCAAGATTGCAGGAGTTCTATAGAGCAGGTTAATGCCTTCCAAACCTATAGGCAAAATAACCCATACTCCAACACCTATAATCCTGGCCTTCGGAACCATCCATACCTATCCTATCGGAGTACCAATGTTCAAAATCCTTCACCTCCACAGCAACCACAACAAGCATCCCCTTCACAGCAGAAATATTACCATCCCCACTCTAACCAAAAAGCCCCAGCACAAACCCCTACTCCATCTTCTGACCCTGCATTGTCAGAAATTAGAGCGATGTTAACTAATATGCAAAAGCATATGGAGAGTAGAGATAAACAGATTGACTCAATTATAGCCCATAATAAAGTCATGGATACCCAAATTGCCCAATTATCTTTTACTCTACAAACTCGTCAGCAGAGAGTTCTTCCATCGCAAGGAATACCACCTACGGATCATGCAAATGCAATTACCCTGAGAAGCGATTTGATAACTTGTTATTTGATATGATTTTAGGGTGATTTTGAGCCTTGTTTACTCGATATATTGGCATTTTGGTTCACTTCTATCCTATTTTCATTCAATTTTTGTGTATCCCTTGCTTCACGGGTTGTTAGTGTTTTTGTTGAGATTGTAGGTCTAAAAACGATCATTTGAGGCATATGGATGATAAACCAAGGATAGAAGTCGTGACAATGGAGCAAAATCAAGGAAAATGTGAAGAGAAGGGCCTAGAAGACCCTGCACGGACGTGCCATGTCCTGCACGGCTGTGCAGGACAGTCCCAGCCAAACCAAGCTACTGCCCGATTTGGCACGGACGTGTAAGGCTTCAGCACGTCCGTGTATCTCAGCCAGCACGTCCGTGCCATAAACTGCACGGCCGTGCAGTTAGCTTGGCCAAATCTGAGCTACTGCCCAAATCTGCACGTCTGTGCTTAGGGTGGCACGTCCGTGCGCACCTGCAGAAAATCCCGACTCTTGTTTTCTCCGTCCTTTTTATTTGAGGGTCATATAAATACCCCCTTAGACTCTATTGTACGGCATCCAAGTTTTCAGAGCTTCCTCTTAGTTTGTAGTTGTAGAAACATAAATACTCTCAAATCATTAGTTAGATTTCAATTATTAGTTTGGAATTCTCAATCTCAATCATTGTAGAAGACAAGTTCCTCCATTGTTATTCAATTTCAAGCTTCAATTAGTAATTTCTCCAACCTTTTTCTACTTAAATTTTGATTTCACTTGCTTTTGCATGTTATTTAAATCTTCTTAAGTTCTTGGTAATTTGTTATTGGATGATAGTTATTTCAATCGTTAACCACTTTTCCCCAATTATTGAAGTAGTTAGAACCCTAATTGTTGATTGCATGTTGATAAATATGAGTTGTGAGTAGTCTTCTTGCTAGGGGTTGGGTGAAGCTCAACCTTTTGGGTTAGTTATGCAAATATGGGAGAAACATTGATGTTTGTATTGCAATTAAATTGATTATATGAGATTGCTTGTTAGTTCTTCATGATAGGATTAGCTACCCTTGACTTAGGAGCTTGATAGCATGATATGCCTAATTTGACATGGAAGTGTAAATTGAGTATGTCATTACTTATTGTAATTTGATTATGTATCATCTATTGCTAGACTAATGAGGAATCTAAGTTTAGTAGTGTGAGTTGTTTTCTTATTGCATGAGGTTGATTTTACATATAGTCCTTGCTATAGCTTGTCTATTTTACTCCCGTTTGCCTAATTGCCTTGGTTGAGTGGATCCCATTCCCTAGTGCCTTTAATCCATTGATTTAGAACCATAGTTTGTTTGTCTACTTGACGAACCCCTATTCACCATTGACTTCGAATTAGCTTAAGTGTTGAGATCTTTAGCAACCATATCCCGTTCCTTGTGGACCGAACTCTTACTTGTCATTATGCTTGGTTTGTAAGGTGTTTGTTAATAAATGTGTTTGATTGAGTGTGGAATGAGCGACCGTTCTAACGCTACATCAAAATGGCGCCGTTGCCGGGGAACGGTGTTGTTGATTGCTAATTGATTACTTGAGTCTAGTTCACTATAAACCATAAAAATTTCAAAAAGAATTGTTTCTTTTTGGATACACTTGTAGCCTTGGTACTAATTGCGTTTGTTGAGAGTGTATGCGCAGAACTCATAACAGGATCTTGGTACCTTACGATCCCGAGATTGAGCAAACTTATAGAAGGAGAAAAAGAGCTGGTTCTAGGCCGTTCAATGCTCCCCCAACTAGAGAGACCAATTTCGAGGAGGATCGAGATCAAATGGGTGACGCGGAACCACCACCTCAAAGACCTTTAAAGGAGTTGGGAACTCCGGGAGCTTATAGAGCTTCGAGCGGCATTGCTCCACCCGTCACTCAAGCCAATGACTTCGAGATTCGGCCCGCGATGATAAATTTGATTGAAAGGAGGCAATATAGTGGAGCAAAACATGAGAGCCCTCTTGCACACTTGAACGAGTTCGAGAAATATTGTAACACAATCAAGGTAAATGGGGTAACTCAAGAGTTTGTGAGACTAAAGCTATTTCCTTTTTCTTTAATAGGAAGGGCTCTTGAATGGCTTGAGAAGGAGGTGAGGCCTAACTCCTTGAGAACTTGGGACGAGGTCACCACGGCTTTCTTAGGGAGATTCTATTCTCAAAAGAAGACGGCCGAGGCAAGGGCTTTGATCCAAGGCTTCCGTCAAAGGGCTAGTGAAACCATATATGAGGCATGGGAACGATACAAAGAATATCAAAGGGAGTGCCCTCATCATGGCATTCCATCATATCAAGTGCTTCAAATTTTCTATGGGGGATTGAGCCCACAAGGAAAGACTAGCTTGGATGCGGGAGCGGGTGGCCCGATTATGAACAAAACGGAGGAGCAAGTCATCGAGATAATTGAGGATGTGGTGAGACACCACATGGATTGGCAGGAAGGAGAGAGGGAGTCTTTAAGCAAAGGAGGGAATGCGGTCTACTCCGTCGATCACCTCAACGCCATCAATAATTTGACATCTCAAATAGCCAATCTTGGCAAGGAGATGACATCTATCAAGGCAAAGCTAGAGACTTCCACTTCACAACAAGAGCATCCCTCCCAATCTAAGGGGAGAGGTATGAATTCTAACTCTTCTCCTTCTACATCTAATAACATTGCACATGGGTGTTTGTTTTGTGAAAATTGTGGGTCATATGACCATGATACCTCTTCTTGTAATTATGATTCCCAACCCCAATCCCATTATGAAGAGGGTAATGATAATGAAAATGAACAGGTCAATGCTTTGTCTTATGATAATAGACCTAGGAATGACAATCAAAGATATTTACCACCGAATCGAAGGGAACAAGGGGGAAATGCTTATAACCAAAGAGGAAATGATTATGATTACCATAACCAAAACCAATGGGGTAATAGGAACCAAAGGGACCAAAATCCCCAAGGTAACTACAACCAACAAGGTGGTTATGGTAACCATAACCATAATAATCAAGGGAATTATGGGAATCAAGGCCAATATCACCAAGGGGGGAACTCTAATAATAGGAATAATTGGAACAACAATAATAATAGAGGTTTTTCTAATCAAAATGCTTCCAATTCAAATGTGAGAGGTAATAGAGCTCCCCAAGATAACTATTATGCCCAAGCACCACCTAGTAAGTCTAATCTAGAGGAAATGATGGAAAGTCAAACCAAAATGTTCAACACTTTCATGGCCACGAGTGACAAGAAGTTTAATGAAGTAATGACTCATAATAAAATGCTTGAAACTCAAATTTCACAATTGGCCAATGCTTTGAAGGAAGGGGCTAGCACTTCCAAACTTCCACCCCAAGGACTAGATCCTAAGAGGCCCGTTAATGCCATATCTACTAGGAGTGGGAAGGTGTTGGAAGAGAGTGTTCCTAAGAAAAGCAATGAGAGAATGAACATGAGTGAGCCTCCCCTTGAGAGTGATTGTGAGCAAGAAAAAGAGAAAAATCAAGAGAGTGAAAGAGAAAAAGAATGTGAAAAAGAGAATGATTTTGAAAAAGAGAGGGAAACAAAACAATTGCAAAAGCTACCATATCCTCATAAATTTGTTAGAAACAAATTAGATGTGCAATTTGGAAAGTTTCTTGAGACATTGAAGCAAATTCATATTTCAATTCCTTTTACCGATGCTATCAAGCAAATGCCTAATTATGCTAGGTTTTTAAAAGACATTTTGAGTGGAAGGAGAAAGTGTGAATTGGTTGAAACGGTGAATCTCACCGAGAATTGTAGTGCAATTATCATGAACAAGATGCCACCCAAGTTGAAAGACCCCGATAACTTTTCTATTCCATGTGCAATATACAAGATGCAAATTGATAATGCTTTGTGTGACCTAGGGGCTAGTGTTAGCCTAATGCCATACTCGGTATACCAAAGACTTGGGATAGGGGAACTTCTACCTACCAACATCACCCTACAATTGGCCGATCGCTCTATTAAATTCCCAAAGGGTAAGGTAGAGGATGTTCCTCTAAGGGTAGGAAAGTTTGTAATCCCGGTGGATTTTGTTGTGTTAGAGATGGACGAAGATGTTAACATTCCAATAATTCTAGGAAGACCTTTTCTTGCTACTTCGGGTGCTTTAATAGATGTTAAAAGTGCTAAAATTTCACTAAAAGTAGGAGATGAGGTAATAGAATTTGACTTGAATGAGAGCATGAAATATCCAAGCTCTAATCTTGATAATTGCATGATGATTGATACTATTGATTCTATTGTAACTTCCATGCATGAGCACTTGCTCACTACTAATGATTCCCTTGAGAATGTCCTTTTGAACAAGGAAAAGATAGGTGACCAAAGCAAAGAGATGGCATTGTATGAGGAGATGCTTGAAGGAAGTACGGAATCAAGCGATGAGCAAGTGTGCATGGGAATCATAACACATGATGCATTAGAAGTAGCTACCTCAAGAGAAGGTAACTACTAAGCATTGAGGACAATGCTCCATTTTAGTTTGGGGGAGAAGCGTGTACGCTTTTTGTATATATTTTTGTGAGTATAGCTTCAAGTAAGCTTGGGGGTGTTGTTTTTGTTTGGTAATTTCTTGATTGTGATGTTAAGGATTGATCACCCTTTTGCTTCACTTTTTAGGAAAATCACCAAATTTTTAAATTTTAGCCTACCTTCACCCTTTATGCCTTACGTTACAACCTTGGGGAAAGACCTTTCGACCTAGATAGTTGAGTCACTATTCGGGGGAGGGCATCATGGGTCATTGCCTAAGGAAAGGGGATGCATAGTCAAGATGTCGAGTAGCCTTAAAATATTTCTTTTCCGGTTCCTCCGAGGAATCATTGGGACACTCACTAAAGGGAGATTTGAGACTAGTGGGAAGAACGCGGTAAGATTGTTTGGGATGAAAGTGAATTGTGATAACTAGTTCCTATGCCTAGCATACCCTATGTTTCAATCAACCTTGGATATCTTGAAACGTGCATACCTTAACTACTTGAGAAAGATTGTCATTCATTTGCTTTATAGTCTTTATGTTGATTCATTTCGTAAAGGTTTGTTTTTCTTTCTTTTTCTTCTATGGTTTGCCTCATTGATGTTTGGTGGAGACTTATGGGTCAAACT
This sequence comes from Chenopodium album, assembly GCF_948465745.1. NCBI lineage: Eukaryota > Viridiplantae > Streptophyta > Magnoliopsida > Caryophyllales > Amaranthaceae > Chenopodium > Chenopodium album. Next base: position 8,069,004 of record NC_137850.1, on the reverse strand, counting down.
CTTAGGATACCCTTACGAGACCTCACTCGTCCTCATAGGCGACTTTGGGGTTTAAAGGGCTTGTTGTAGCTAAAAACAACCGTGATTCCTACGACAATGAGTTTTAGTGTATATTCTTATCTTGAGTCTTTGTTTTTCGTTTTTAATAAAATTTTCATCCTCTCTTTCTCTTGCTTTGTTTTGCTCGAGGACGAGCAAAAGTTTAGCTTGGGGGAATTTGATGAGTGACATTTTTGGCACTCATTTGGTTCCTTTTTGGATGATTTTTATTTCATTTTATCTCTCTTTTATTTAGTTTTCCTTAGTTTTATTCTTGTTTTCTTCATTTTATGCTTTTTGTAGTTAGTTTCTCTTTTTCATGTCTTTTTCTAGTTTACTTGTTATTTTTCTCTTTTACTTGCTTTTTATCTTTTGCTTGTAGGTGGTAATTGATTGTCCAAGAATTCCCGAGCCTCCTCTCTACGAGTTTTCATTGCTTTTATGCCTAAAGAAGGTGCAAGAAGTTCCAAGTCAAAGGTGGATCCAAGGGGCAAGCTTCAAGGCTTTGTTTATGCCTTACTCATGGCTTTTATTCTTCAAGAAACTCAAGAAAGTTTCTGCCCACTTTGTCCTCCATCATCATCATCCTGGATGCGTGCACCACTTGAGCTAGGACGAAGAGAAGAAGGGGAGGAAACCCATCTATGTGCGGGCGCACTAAGGGAGTGTGCGGCCGCACATTGGTCGTGTGCGGCCGCACACCGGGTGCGTGCGGGCGCACCTGCCTGGGTGTGTCCCGTGCGCGCCTTTCTCCCTCCTCCGAGCGCCCGCACTTATGAGGGTCTATTTTTGGGCGTCATTACCGACCTCCTCCTTGTATATATAGTTATTTCTACCTATTTTTAGAAAAAAAAGAAAGAAGTTTTTAGTTTTTAGATTGAATTGGATAGTTAGTTTTTGGGAGAATTTTAGAGAGAGAAACTCAAGAACTAGAGAGAGAAACTCATGATTTTTGGTGATTGCTCAAGGATTCCTCATTGTATTTGATCTTTGGATCAAAGTTTTGTAAGGATCTTCTTCTTGATTTCAATACAAGTTTGATTTTAGTTGATTTCATTAGTTTTTCATGTTATTGATGATTGATTTGGTTATTGATTGAATTTTGATTGATTTTGATTGATTGTTGGTTTAATCTTTGATTTCAATTATGTTGATGATGAAATTGATGATTGTTGTAGTTTTGATCTTAATTCCTATGGCTAGTGAGTAGTTTCCTAGCTAGGGAAATGGTGAAGCATGTATGAATGATGGAATAGTGTAATTTGGGGATAATTGATGGAGTTGATGATATGATTAAATTTGGTTGATATTTCATGTGCATGTGTGTGATTAATTGAGGTTTGGCCATCTTTGATTAATACACTAGATTGCATTGTAAGCTTGCTATGATACGGACCATTGATTAGTAAACTTGCAATTTCACGATTGAGGTGCTTTGTGACGTTCCCTAGGTAGTGTTTAGCGTAGTTGACGCTAGTTAGACCTCTAGGTGAATCATCTTAGTATGCTCTTTTGGATACATGATGATTTTCCTTCATATCGCTTGACTTAGTTGGTTTAACCTCCCAAATTACCGTTTCCATTATGATTGCATGTGGATCCATTGCCCTAGTGTCTTAGATTGATTTCATATAAGTTTTGCATTACCTAGTTTAGCCTAAGTTCTACCTCAAACCCCTTCTTGACTTCGAAATAGCTTGATTTAGGCATCGTGCATTTGATATCCATTCCCTTGGGTTCGACCTTGACTTACCGCTACGCTAAATAGGGGTTAGTTAAGTTACAAATTTTGTTTGATAGGGTGGGGTGGTAGCCCAACGACCTACCGTTCTCCTTCCCATCAGCTAGCAACTATAAGAATCGCACTAAGGATTGCCACGACCGGAACATTGAAAAGAAAGCATTTCAAAAGGGCGATAAGGTACTCCTCTACAACTCTAGGATGAAATTGTTTCCTGGGAAACTTTTATCAAGGTGGAGTGGACCTTTTGTCGTCAAGGAAGTGTTTCCTCATGGAGCCGTGGAAGTTTGGGATATGGACGACAAGAGATCTTTCAAGGTGAATGGGCATCGCCTCAAGCTTTACTACGAGGGTGCTCATGTGGGTGTTTTAGAATCAACTCAATGTAATCTTATCTCCTGAGTGTGGAGGTCGTCAAGCTAGTAACGTTAAAAGAGCGCTTCCGGGAGGCAACTCGAGTTTCTCAACTCTCTCCCTCATAACTATTACTTAATTTCCATCACTCTTACTATTACTAACTTTTCTCTCAATGTCTTTTGTAGGTGTTGATGAAAAGAGAAGCAAGAAAAGGTTTTGTGAAAGTGAAGTAATAAATAATAATAATAATAATAATGGTGATAATAATAATTTTATTATTATTATTATGCCTTACTATTATTATAAAAAAAAAAAATTAAATTAAAAAAAAAAGGGGAGAATAAAGAAAAATGCAGCATCAGGTCTGCACGGACGTGCAGAACATCGCACGTCCGTGCAGAATCAGGCAGTAAGGAGCTTCGCAATTTGGCACGGACGTGCCAAATCAGGCAGGAACTTATTTTCAAATCTGATCAAAACTGCACGTCCGTGCCAAATTTGGCACGTCCGTGCAACCTCGATTTTGGCTGTAAAAGCCACGAGTTTTAACTTAAAAAAAAAAAAAAAAAAAAAATTTCTCATTCCCCTTATTTCATCCCACGATTCTCACTCCTCTCTCTCTCTAAAAAACCCCTCTTCTCTTCATCCTAACTCAAATTCCCTCAAACACTCAATTTCTCACTCAAATTTTACAAATTTCACAAAAATCTTCACTCCACTTCAACAAATTCACAAACTACTACCACTTTTATCACATTTAACCCCAAAAATCACCCAAAAACTCAAACCCTTACTTGAAAAAAAAATTGACTTGGGGGTTTTCTTTGTGAGTAAATTTTGGAGCAATTGGTTGAAGGTGGTTGTCAAGCAAGCAAAAAGGAAGGCAAGAGAGGTTCATTTGCGGGTTTTACACCCACGATAAGCTCGGTATAATCGTTCCTCCCTTTTACTATTTTTTTTGCTTGAATCCTTGAATTTTTGCTTGAATTTGGTTGGGAAAGTTTGTTGAAATTGGTTATGCGTGATTGATAATTGATAATTGCCAAGTATTATAGAGTTTGAATGAATTTGGGTGTGTTTTGAGAATTGAATTTTTGTAAGTGAGGTTGAGGAATTGATTTTCATACATGACAAAGCATGCTTGTTTGAGTAAATTGTTGTGTTGGATTTGTTGATTCTAGTGCATAATTTTGTTATTAGAATTGTTGTGGTTGTGATTAGATTAAGTCTTAGTGGCTTGGTGATTTGCTTATTTTAAGTGGGAGACTTAGAGCTTGGCTTGATTGTGTAATATTTGTTGGCCTTATTTGAACTTTGGTTGTGTATAAGTGGACTTAGTGCCTATTGTGTGTTTATTGTGTTGATTATTTGGTTGTGGTTTGTTTGATTGCATTGCATAAATCCGATCATGTCTAGAAGAAATCGACCTAGAAACATGGACTCTAGGTACCGCAACCCTTCTCCTCCTCCTCTCGTTGGTCCACCACAAGTGGATACAATGGGCATAATTTTCAATGACGAAACTTTTGCAAACAATTTCCTAAGAAATAGTAGGAGGAGAATTAGGCCGACCAAATTCTACAGTGAGGAGGTAGCCGAGTCCTTAGGGGTGGGGGAAGACATAAGAATGCTATTCGAGGGATGTGGCCTAGGTAGTTGGCTAGACTTGCATGCCTTGACCTACAAGAGATTAACTCTTGAATTCTTTTCCACCCTCCAGGTCCAACGGGACACAACCAGGAACCCCCGCCGTATCACTTTCCAACTCATGAACACCCCACATACAATGACCATCAATAGGGTGAACCAAGCGTTTGGGTGGCCTACGAACGGAACCATTGGGGCAAAGGATAGGCCACCCCGTAGCTATAACGCAGGTGAGTTTTGGAGGAAGATCACCGGCCTCTTTAACTACAACCCCAGGACCGATAAGGCCACGGCCATTATCCACCCCGCATTTAGGTTGTCACATCGCACCATAGCGAACACGACGTTCGCTAGAGGTGACAGTTCGGGGGTAGTGTCCACTAGGGAGCTTCACTTCCTATGGCACTTGAGTATGGGTAGTTCGGCCCTAGATGTAGGGTCCTGGTTTGTAGACCACCTAGAGGATGTTGCCACCGGGTTCGGTAACATCACCATAGGTGGTATGATCACCATTATTGCTGCTGCTCTTAATCTTGATTTTGCAGATCAACAGGTTTGCCCAGGAGCGACGCGGATCGATATGCAGTCGCTAAGGACAATGAGGTGGGTGGAGGACGTCGAGGGGCCACACCCCTACCTGTGGCACGTGAGTGGCCGGTCCTACGTCTACCTCCCCGACACGGAGCGGACCTTCATCTACGACGAGACCAACTGGATCTTCGAGAGAGACCACGATTGGGCTCCCGGCGATGAAGACGATGAAGAGGAGCAACAACAAGGAGAGCAGCAGGAACCTCCACAACAACAATTCCAACAACAACAACAATACGATCACCAACAAGGGTACCAAGGTCAAGGCATGGGTGAGGGCAACCCACCCCTCACCTTCGAGCAGCAAATGCATTTGATGAACCAAGGGTTCAACCGGATGACCACCGAGTTCGAGACTATGAGAAAGTCTCACGAAGATATGAGGTCCTCCTACGACAACATGCGGACAAGCTTCGAAGGACTTCGGTCGGAATTGGGTGAGTTCCGAAATGTCTACCGACATTGGTACCCCGGGGGCTCAAGCTCCCAAGGAGGACCGAACCAATGAGTTAGTCTCTTTTTCCCCTTTCTTGTGCTTTTATTGTTTTAACATTGGGGACAATGTTTATGATAGCTTGGGGGGGAGTCTTTCTCTTTGGTTTTGTTGATTGGTTCTTGTTTGTGCTTGATTGGTGATTACCTTGCATGTTGTTTGTTCCTTCCCCTAGCACGGCCGTGCAGTTAGCCTGGCCAAATCTGAGCTACTGCCCAAATCTGCACATCCGTGCCACCTTGGTTGCACATCCGTGCCACTCCTGGCACGTCCGTGCGCACCTGCAGAAAATCCCGACTCTTGTTTTCTCCGTCCTTTTTATTTGAGGGTCATATAAATACCCCCTTAGACTCTATTGTACGACATCCAAGTTTTCAGAGCTTCCTCTTAGTTTGTAGTTGTAGAAACATAAATACTCTCAAATCATTAGTTAGATTTCAATTATTAGTTTGGAATTCTCAATCTCAATCATTGTAGAAGACAAGTTCCTCCATTGTTATTCAATTTCAAGCTTCAATTGGTAATTTCTCCAACCTTTTTCTACTTAAATTTTGATTTCACTTGCTTTTGCATGTTATTTAAATCTTCTTAAGTTCTTGGTAATTTGTTATTGGATGATAGTTATTTCAATCGTTAACCACTTTTCCCCAATTATTGAAGTAGTTAGAACCCTAATTGTTGATTGCATGTTGATAAATATGAGTTGTGAGTAGTCTTCTTGCTAGGGGTTGGGTGAAGCTCAACCTTTTGGGTTAGTTATGCAAATATGGGAGAAACATTGATGTTTGTATTGCAATTAAATTGATTATATGAGATTGCTTGTTAGTTCTTCATGATAGGATTAGCTACCCTTGACTTAGGAGCTTGATAGCATGATATGCCTAATTTGACATGGAAGTGTAAATTGAGTATGTCATTACTTATTGTAATTTGATTATGTATCATCTATTGCTAGACTAATGAGGAATCTAAGTTTAGTAGTGTGAGTTGTTTTCTTATTGCATGAGGTTGATTTTACATATAGTCCTTGCTATAGCTTGTCTATTTTACTCCCGTTTGCCTAATTGCCTTGGTTGAGTGGATCCCATTCCCTAGTGTCTTTAATCCATTGATTTAGAACCATAGTTTGTTTGTCTACTTGACGAACCCCTATTCACCATTGACTTCGAATTAGCTTAAGTGTTGAGATCTTTAGCAACCATATCCCGTTCCTTGTGGACCGAACTCTTACTTGTCATTATGCTTGGTTTGTAAGGTGTTTGTTAATAAATGTGTTTGATTGAGTGTGGAATGAGCGACCGTTCTAACGCTACATCACGGTTCACACTACGATGGGCCCCCTATGCCCAAAAAGGATGAATCTGATTTAATTAAAATTGCTAATCCTGATTCCGTTATACCTGATGTTCCTGCAGGGCTCCAAGGTAAAACTAACATTTCTGATACTACATTGCAGGGTACAACTTCAGGGAAGGATACTACTCAGGAGAAGAGTAGAGAAGCACAACAACCAGTTATCAAACTACCATTCCCAAATCGTCAATTGAAAACTAAATTGGATAAGCAGTTTGGTAAGTTTTTGGAGGTTGTGAAAAATTTGCAGGTAACAATTCCCTTTACAGAGCTTATTACACAGGTTCCTGCATATGCTAAATTTATGAAAGATATTCTGATTAGGAAAAGGGCCTTTAATGAGGTAGAAACTGTAACTTTTACAGACCAATGTAGTGCTTTATTGCAAAATAAATCCCCTCTTAAGTTAAAGGATCCTGGTAGTTTTTCTATCCCTTGTCATATTGGTAATATCTTCATTGATAAAGCATTGTGTGATTTGGGTGCTTCTGTTAGTGTTATGCCATCGTCTATATGTTCTAAACTTAATATGGGTGATTTAAAAGTTACTAATATTACTCTGCAAATGGCAGATCGTTCTATTAAATACCCTTTAGGTACTTTAGAGGATGTCCGTGTTAGAGTTGGTAGATTTTTTATCCCTGTTGATTTTGTTGTTTTAGACATGGCTGAGGATACACAAATTCCCATTATATTAGGTAGGCCTTTCCTCCATACTGTAGGAGCCATAATTGATGTTAAAAATGGTAAACTAACCCTTTCTGTTGGAGATGATAATATCACTTTTAATTTAGGGAAGGTTTTGAAAGGACCTATGCTAGAGGAAAATTATTGTTTAATTGATGTGATTGATATAATGGATGATATCTGTGAAGAAAGCTTACCACATGTTCTTGCAAGGGATCCCTTGGAAGAAATACTTTTGTGGAGATTTGTCTGCAGGTGATGCGAGTATTTGGAACAAAGAGGTGGATGCCATTGAGAAAGCTCTTGCCATAGAAGAACTCGATCCTAAAGAGAGTAAGAAGGTAGTAAAATTGGTTCAGGAATTAAAACCTATAGAGGTGAAGAAACTTGAACTAAAACCTCTCCCTTCTCATTTAAAATATGTTTTTCTTGATGAGCAGGAATTGTACCTTATGATCATTAGTACTGCACTTGATGACCCTCAAACTTCCCAACTTCTAGAGGTTCTTAGAACCCACAAAAGGGCAATAGGGTACAGTATTGATGATCTCAAGGGTATTAGCCCTGATTTTTGTATGCACAGGATACATCTAGAGGACAATTATAAGCCCTGCATTCAACCCCAGAGGAGGTTGAATCCTAATATGCAGGAATTAGTTGAGAAAGAGGTGATGAAATTACTTGATGCAGGTATTATCTATCCTATTTCTGACTCTAAGTGGGTAAGTCCTGTACAGGTGGTTCCTAAAAAGGGTGGGATGACTGTGATTAAAAATGAGAAAAATGAATTAATTCCCATTAGAACTGTTACAGGGTGGCGTATGTGCATTGATTATCGTAGACTAAATATCGCCACTAAAAAGGACCACTTCCCCCTTCCCTTTATTGATCAAATGCTTGAAAGGTTAGCTAATCATAAATTCTTTTGCTATTTGATGGGTATTCGGGATTTTTCTAAATTCCGATTCACCCTGAAGATCAAGAAAAGACCACATTTACATGCCCTTATGGTACTTTTGCATATCGTAGGATGCCCTTTGGTTTATGTAATGCCCCCGCTACCTTTCAACGTTGCATGATGAGCATTTTTTCTGATTTCATAGAGTCTATTATGGAAGTCTTTATGGATGATTTTAGTGTGTATGGTTCTTCATTTGATGCATGCTTAGCAAATCTCGCTAAAATTTTGAAAAGATGTGAAGAATGCAATTTGGTTTTAAATTGGGAGAAATGTCACTTTACGGTGACAGAGGGAGTAGTTCTTGGTCATATTGTATCTGATAAGGGTATACAGGTAGATAAAGCTAAGGTTTCTGTGATTGAGCAATTACCTCCTCCAGTTAATGTTAAGGGAGTTAGAAGTTTCTTAGATCATGCGGGGTTTTATCGTCGCTTTATCAAAGATTTTTCTAAAATTGCTAAACCACTAACTCAGCTCTTACTCAAGAATGCCCCTTTTGTTTTTACTGACGATTGTCTTGAGGCTTTTAACAGGATAAAGCAGGCTTTGATATCGACACCCATCATATGTGCACCCGATTGGAATCTTCCTTTCGAGATTATATGTGATGCAAGTGACTTTGCACTAGGAGCCGTGCTCGGACAGAGAAAGAACAAGGTTTTGCATGCTATTTATTATACAAGTAAAACTTTGGACGAACCCCAAGTTAACTATGCCACCACGGAGAATGAGTTTCTTGCTGTGATTTATGCTTTAGAAAAAATTAGATCATATCTAGTTGGTTTTAAAGTTATTGTTTTTACTGACCACGCAGCTTTGAAGTATCTGATAGCCAAGGCAGAATCAAAGCCTAGGCTACTCCGTTGGGTTCTCTTACTCCAGAACTTTGATGTTGAAATAAAAGACAAAAAAGGTGCAGAGAACGTTGTGGCAGATCACTTGTCACGTATCAGGTATGATGAGGGTAAGAATTCTCTTCCTATAGACGACTCTTTCCCTGATATCACTTGTATGCAGTTGTAGAGCAGCACCCATGGTATGCCGATTTTGCTAATTATTTAGTGGGTGGTACTCTACCCCCTGACGTATCCTACCAACAGAAAAAGAAATTCCTTTATGATGTTAAACATTATTTTTGGGATGATCCTTTATTGTTTCGTGAGTGTGCAGATGGATTATTTCGCAGGTGTGTTCCCGAATGGGAAGTCCACGACATTCTTACTAGCTGCCACACTTCACCTTATGGTGGACATCATGGCCCTACCAAAACAGCGGCCAAGATTAATGAGTCAGGTTTCTATTGGCCCACCATGTTCAAGGATGCTAACACTTTTGTGCAGGCTTGTGACTCTTGCCAGAGGACTGACAACATTTCGCGGCGGCATGAGATGCCTCAAACCGGGATTTTGGAAGTAGAAATTTTTGATGTTTGAGGTGTTGATTACATGGGACCGTTCCCTTCTTCAAATGGGAATCGTTATATACTTATCGCCGTCGACTATGTATCCAAGTGGGTTGAGGCCATTGCCACTCCTACCAATGATGCCAAGGTGGTCCATAGACTTATCAAGAAGACCATTTGTCCACGATTTGGAGTACCTAGAGCTATAATCAGTGATGGAGGATCTCACTTTCATGAGCGGAAGTTAGACACCCTTCTCAAGAAGTATGGTGTATACCATAGGACAGGTCTAGCCTATCATCCCTAAACTAGTTGTAACACCCTAAAAATTCCTTTCCTTTAAAATACCTGTTTTACTCTGTTCTAAAACTTTAATTAGGAATATCTAAGATATTACTGCCACCGTGATAACGGCTAAGGCAACTATCAAAGACACACATCGGAAGACTTAAATTCAAACCCTTTCAAAACAAGTCAACTTAAAAAGTAAATCAACGAAAATAAAGTCAAACCAAAGTCAAACGAAGTAAAATAAAATCAACCTACAACTTGGAACCATTATAGGCCCTTATTGAAACCAAACCAAATTCAAAACCTTTTCGTTAGTCGCGCATAATAATATTATCATAAATAAATAAAGCGACAAACACATCAAAAACTTATGGAAACTAGCATGATACGCTCTTCACTCATGCCCATTCATGAATATGCTTCAACACCTGAAAAACTTATCTCTACCTATTTCCACTACTCTCCATTATAAATGGGTCATCATAGGGCCAAGATAAAGACAAGGCCAACAAACACATAAAACACACAATCAGCAAAGCTGAGTACATAAGCGTAATTAACACACTAACATACAATTTCCTATCAACACACTACTTACCTTGTTGCACCTGTTTTTCAAGCATACAACACTCAATAACAATTTTTCACTAGACACTAAATAATTTATTTAGCATTGATTACGCATCGAACGGGTTTCCCCCTAGCCTCCCACAATAAATTGAGGTTACTGACACGGGAGCTAACCGTGCCAGCATCAAAAACCACACATAGGTGGCGGAATTCCTGCGCATAATAATAATAAAAAGGAATATACAGCGTCCTGTACTCCATTAGAAGTTATGGTTAAATATAAAACCCCATAACTCCCCCCATATGTTCATACTCAAGGTATATACGTTCCAAGAGTTTTGGTGCGTAATCTCTTTCACTTTACGTTAATTACCGATTATTAAACTTGGTGACGACTCTCAAACCATAATCATTCAATCAACAATAATTATTCAAACAATCAAATACATCAATTTAATTCTTGAATAATTAGTGATCACATAATATTTAATGTTCCCTTTTTAATTCTACCTCGGTGCCAATGACACCTTAAACGCATAAAGCGCCACAAATCCTATCCCTCGGTGTTAAAAACACCTTAAGTGCACTAAGGCACCAACATACAATTTATTCCTCGTGTACATAGACACTTATATAGCTCCTTCCTCATGCTTAAAGCATCAATAAAAATTATATGAACCATAATAAAATTCTTTTTCAATATTCCAAACCAAATTAAACATTTAGTTTAATTAAACATGCTCTCTATCATTCCATATATAAATATGTGGTTCATAAATAATATTCCAAACTATTATTTTCCATCCAATATTCCATCACAAATAAATCATGCTTCATAAACCAATCACCAATAACATCCAAATCATAATTTCCAATCCAAACCTAGCATGATACTACTTGTAATCAATCAAACACATTTAGCATGCTATTACATCAACATAATTATGCTAAGTACGCGAACGTACCTTGAATACGATCTTAATATCGCCACAATTAATAGAAATCACTCACTTCAAAGTCTCCTACAATTTAAAATCATAAAAGGATATTAAAACCCACTCTACACAAATTTCCAGCAATATATACTATTATAAAACCCCTCATAATTTATTTAAAATAAGCTGAAATTATATTTAAAACCTCATAATTAAATCTCAATTAATGGGTAATTAAAATTCCTTAAAGAAACTGGATTTCTTATGCTTTACCAAAAATTCCAGCTCTTTATGTTAATTAAATCTTGCTGTAATTTAGTCTTAAAACACTTTAATCAAAGGTTTACACCATTATATATCATAATCCTTCAATAATTTATAAATCAAGAACCTAGGGTTTCAAAAATTGGGGCTTTTTAATTAAAAACATAATCTGAAAATTAATTAACATAATACTTTTAATCAAACATCAAAAATCAAATCACAAAACCCATAATTAATATTTAGATCTAGGATTAAATTGATTTTTAAAACAAAATTAATAATTTTTTTTATTCGAAAAAAGAGAGAGAAAAGAAGAAGGTGGCAGCCACCACGCCGGCTGCCAGCGCCGGTGGCCGCCTGCTGCTGGCGGCTGGTGCTGCTGGCGGTGGCAGCCACCTGCTGCCGATGGCTGGCAGTGGTGGTGGGGGTGGCCGAAAAAAAAGAAGGGAAAGGGGAAAAAGAAAAAAGAAAAAAAAAAGAAAAAATAAGGAAAGGAGAGAGAAGTTTACCTTGGGTTTTCTCCACTCTGGGCAAAGTTTGATGTAACACCCCCAAATCTCCCTCTACGGAAATACTAGCATAATACGTATAATTATACCGTAGAGATAGACTTAGGCGTATTACCGCCGCGTGATTACGCAAGGCTACTCAACTTACTAACAAAACAATACTTTGCAGCGGAAACTTCAAAACTCTCCTTTATTAATAATAACTATGAATAGAAACCAATGTTATGAGTACTCAAAAATAGATACAAAGACCACGATTCCTAACTTAGTGAAACCAAATCCCGGGACTCCAATGCAGCAATTTATTCACTCCACCTGAAATAACACTGCTTACCATTACGGTAAACAGGGCGAACCAAAACAAATAAGAAGTACGGGTTAGCAAAATATGCTAAGTACGGTAAGTGCAAGATAATTAAACTCAATTTATTTGCAAACATGCTTTTGAAATCAATTCCAATAATTATTCCAATAATTCCAAACTCATGATTCAAAACCAATTCTCGATATTCAAATCCCAATAATCAATAAAACCAGTTCCAATTATTTTAAAACCAATTTAACCAATTCCTCTCCCAAGTGTGCACACCCCCCAAGCTAGTCTCCTTATGTTACAAGGCTATTCTTGAGGAAAGACCCGGTCATACAAAGTCCAAGGCCTTATCAAAATACCAAATCTGCATAGTGGGATTACTAACATGCTTATAAAGCATAAATAATAAATTTAATTCAATGATTAAATAAATCCTCTTTAAATCCAATAACTCCAACCTTTAATAATAATAATTCAAATTGGGCTTCTACACTTCCGACCATACAATGCTTCAAACGGTGCCATTCCAATGCTTGCATGGTAACTGTTGTTGTAAGAGAACTCTATCAAATCCAGGTGGTCTTCCCAAGACCCTTGATACTCCATCACACAAGCTCTCAACATGTCCTCCAATGTCTGAATCGTTCTTTCCGTTTGACCATCTGTCGCTGGGTGAAACGCTGTGCTCATTAGCAACTTAGTTCCCATCGCCTTTTGCAAACTTTTTCAAAAGTTAGACAAAAATCTTGAATCTCTATCCGAAATGATATCCGTGGGTACCCCATGGTACTTCACCACAAACTTCACGTATGCTCTTCCCAACTGATCCATAGTCCAAGTACTCTTCATGGGTATGAACGCTGCTGACTTTGTCAACCTGTCCACTATTACCCAAATAGTGTCATTCCCTGCCTTGGTCTTTGGCAAAGCTCCCACAAAATCCATAGAAATCGAATCCCATTTCCTCTTGGGTACCTCCAAGGATTGGACCTTTCCTTGAGGCCTGCGATGCTCAATCTTCACCTTCTGACATGTCAAACACTTAGCCACAAATTCAGCCACTTCTCTCTTCATATTGGGCCACCAAAAAGTTTTCTTCATGTCCTTATACAACTTATTCCCTCCAGGATGCATTGAATAAGGAGAATTATGAGCTTCTTCCATCAATCTTTGTTTCAGATCACCACGATTCTACGGTACACACCATCGTCCCTTAAAACGAATACTTCCCTCATCACCAATGGTGAAATCCAACACTTGTCCTTCATCAATCTTCTTCTTAATTGCTTTTAACTTCTCATCTTCCAATTGGCTATCCCTTATCTCATCATAAATGGATGATTGTACCACCAAGGCATTCAACATCCTAGCCACTTCACCATTCTCCATCACTTCCAAGTTCAACTTCTGAAATTCCACACACAACTGATCTGGTACTACCATCACATTCATCGTATGTTCTGACTTCCTACTCAAAGCATCTGCCACCACATTAGCTTTTCCCTCATGATACTGAATATCCAATGTATAATCACTCATATACTCCAACCATCGTCTCTGCCTCCCATTCAAGTGCGTCTGGGTGAAAATGTACTTCAAACTCTTATGGTCTGTGAAAATTCTACAAGGCACCCCATACAAGTAATGTCTCCAAATTTTCAAGGCAAACACTATTGCAGCTAACTCCAAATCATGGGTTGGGTAATTCCCTTCGTGAACCTTCAACTGCCTCGAGGCATATGCAATCACTCTTCGATTTTGCATTAACACACATCCCAATCAAAACTTCGATGCATCACTGTACACGTCATACAGATCACTCCCATCCGGCAAGGCCAGCACAGGTGCTGTGGTTAACCTTTCTTTCAGGATCTTAAACGCCTCCTCACACTCTGGAGTCCATAAGAATTTATGCTCCTTTTTCATCAAACTTGTCATGGGCTTCGCGATCCTTGAAAAATCCTTCACAAACCTTCTGTAATAGCCTACTAAACCAAGAAAACTCCTTACATCTGACACATTCTTTGGGGTTGGCCAATCACTTACAGCTCGAATCTTGCTTGGGTCCACTGAAACTCCGTCCTTGGAAATCACATGGCCCAAAAATGCTACTTCCTCCAACCAAAACTCACACTTAGACAACTTGGCATACAACTGATGTTCCCTTAAACATAATAACACTTGTCTCAAATGCTCCTTATGCTCTTCTTCATCCTTTGAATAGACCAAAATATCATCAATAAACACTACCACAAACTTGTCCAAGTATGGCCTGAAAATCCTATGCATCAAATCCATGAACACTGCAGGTGCATTGGTCAAACCAAATGGCATAACTGTGAACTCATAGTGACCATAACGGGTCTTGAAAGCACTCTTTGCAATATCTTGCTCCGCAATTCTCAACTGGTGATAACCCGATCTCAAATCTATCTTTGAAAATACTCCTGCTCCTTTCAGCTGGTCAAACAAATCATCGATCCTTGGTAATGGATACTTATTCTTCACTGTCACCTTGTTCAACTCTCGATAATCTATACACAACCTCATACTCCCATCTTTCTTTTTCACAAACAATACTGGAGCTCCCCAAGGTGATGAACTAGTCCTAATATAACCTTTCTCCAATAAATCATCCAACTGGGTCTTTAACTCCCTCAACTCAACTGGAGCCATCCTATATGGAGCCTTAGAGATAGGTCCAGTTCCAAGCACTAGGTCAATAGTGAACTCAACATCCCTTACTAGCGGCATACCCGGAATCTCGTCTGGAAACACATCCGGAAACTCTTCTACACCAGGAATACCCTCTTCACCTTTCTTTTCCTCACTTTCAATCTCTTGAACACTACACAAAAACAAAGGACAACCCTTCTTAACCAGCTTTTGTAGTTGCATTGCAGACACAATTCTCAACCCTGAACTTTTCCCTTCCTTTTTGTATACCACTTTGGTCTTATTTGGGCTAGTTAAGGTGACCTTTTCAACCGCACAATCGATCCTTGCCTCATACTTTCCCAACCAATCCATACCCAGAATTACATCGAAGTCATTCAAATCGAACTCGATCAAATATGCCAGAAATTCTACCCCAGAAATGGAAATAGGCACTCTCAAAAACAATCTTGAACAACTCCTCACTTCCCCAGACGGGATAGACACATCTAGAGAAACTGACTCAGGACTCTCTAAACCGAGACTCCCAACTAATTTCTTAGAAATAAAAGAATGCGACGCCCCTGAATCAAACAAGACTCTCACAGGAGATGAACTTATAAAGAAAACACCAATTACCACATCATTAGCAGACTCAGCCTGACGGCTATTCATTATGAACACACGACCTTTTGGGGCACTTCCCGCACCGCTACTGGTTCCAGCCTTGGTTGTAGGTCCACTAGATTGAGGTGGTTTGCTAGGTGCACTAGACTCTTTCACCATCCCAGACTTAACATCAGCTTCCTTCTTGAAACACTCGTACTCACGGTGTCCTAACTTCTGACAGTAACGACAAGTTACCGGGTTTCCCTCACAGTCCTTCCCTGGGTGGTCTTTCTCACACCGCTTGCAGAAATACCTTCTCTTGGGTTTCTCACCCCTTTGGTTCCCATTCCCCTTATGGTTGGACGACTGGCCTCCATTCCCCTTCCCAAAGTTTCCCTTGTTGTCCCTCCTATCACCAGAATTCCCTTGGTAATTCCCATTGGGATTGTGCCTCTTTTCATCCCCGTGAAAAGAGTCCGGGTTCTTCCTTTTCTCTCCAACCTGCTCCATCTCTCTCCCCTTAATTCCATACAGATGGGCTGCACGGCCATAAACTTCATCTAAAGTCTCAAAGGTCACTCCCCCTAGCTTCCCTTGGAGGGTTAAGGTTAAGCCTTGCTCAAATCTTTGAGCTTTAATGGTTTCAGTAGGGACTACTTCCGGGGCAAACCTCATCAACTCAATGAACTTGTTGTAATATTCACTGATTGACATGTTCCCCATCCTTAGGTTGGTAAACTCCATGCACTTCTGCTTCCTCGGGTAGGAAGGGTAAAACTTTTCTCTCAAGGCTTCCTTAAACTCATCCTACCCAAAGTTTGGTTTCTTCAACATCTCATCTTTTCTTTGGGCCCACCATAAATTAGCTTCCTCCCTCAAGTAGTAAACCCCATTGTTCACCCTCATCTCACTTGGGCAATTGATAGCATCAAACAACTTGTCAAACTCCCTAATCCAGTTTTCAAGGCTGGCTGGGTCCTCCTTTCCCAAGTAAACAGGTGGTTTAGCTGTAGCTACCCTCTTAAAGACTTCACTATAGGAATCAAGCTCGGGATTTCGGTGTTCCTTTTTCACCACTTTCGTGATGTTCTCAGTAATATGGGCTAACTGCTTAAGGACCTTCCCAACTTTGGAACCAGTGCGCTTACTCCTTAATTGATCCCTCATTCTTGGAGACATACTTCCTGGGTTTAATTATCACACTTTGAAAATTAAAACAAGTTTTATCATATAAGCATTTAATTCACTTAACAACATAGAGAAATTTCAAATAATTCATTTTATTTCATTAATAATTAATAAAAATACAACTTTGTCATTTAGGACAATTATTGAGACATTAAACAAACCATAGGTTTAAGAAATCAATCAATCAAATAACACTATGAGCATAACCATCTTCAATAGGATCATAATCCGGATCCTCACTCCTATTACTTGGTTCGGCCATGAGAGTTGGGTTATAACCACTATAGCTTGGAATAAGGCCTGATGAGCTTGACCCAGATTTACTTATATTTCTGTCCGGGCCAGGAGTGTAACTTGGGCTTTTTGTTGGGCTTACATCCCCACGAGGTTGGCTTGAAGAATCTTTGGGGTTTTGGGCTCTTTCTTTTGCAGTTTGAGAACGAGTTCTGGGCCTTTTTGCAACATGGAAATGGACTTTTAGGCTAGGTTGTTCTGAAGATTCATAGCTTGGAGTTTGGCTAAGAGAATGGTAATGCTTGCTCCTACCAAGAGGTGGTATGGACTCATCACTAGATTCCACATACTCATGTCGCTTCTTTGGGTATGAAAAAGGTACTTGGGCATTTAAGAAGTACATTTGGTCATTAGGTCCAAAGGTTCGATCTTTTGGGATCGTGGGAATTTTCACAACTTTCCTCCTAGGTTCATACTTGCGCTCCACATAGTGCAAGTCGCTCTTAAGGCTAGACATGGCTGCTAACCATTTCCCTTCATGATGATGCTTCTCATTCCACATTGTTCCATCTTCCTTGATCACATCCCCATATTTGTCAAAGAGAGGTTGGTATTTCTTAATCCTAGGTAAATGGGCCAAAGCCAAAAGGACCATCCAAGGTTGTTGGGTCAAGGCTTCCTCACCATACTTCTCACAAAGGGTCAAGGCCAAAGTACAAATTCCAGTCATGAATTCACTAACTGAGACTCCACTATCTTTCAAATAATGAATGTCAAAATATTGATGTCTCATTTGATCAATCTTTTCCATCTGTTTCACACACACACATGCAAAACAATTAATTAAATGCCAAATCACACAAACAATCCAATTCAAAATCCATTTGCAATAAGCAATTCATAACTCAATAAACCAAGTATAACTCAAAATCACCCAACCATGGGTAATACTCTAAAATTTCGGACCCCCTATACACACTTCTAGGTGTTTTCACACCAACTATAATGCACACATAATCACATACTCAAGTTTCAAATAATTTCAATTCTTTTTATTTTCAAAAATAATAAATATGTACTTGAATCATGATTATAGGACGGTCGAGCCCACGTCTCCCAGGAAAGTTACCTACGACGTTGAGGAGAGCCTTTCCTAGACAGAGAGTCGTACCCATTATAGGCCTCCGTAGAGAACTCGAGCATCCTTTTCTCATTCATCTTTCCACAAATAGGAAAATAGTTTTTAAATAAAATAAGGCTTTTGACTCACACACAAATGCGAAACTCTATCTATCCTATATGCCCTCTTAAGTCTACCCGCAGTTTTAATTACTATTCCAATTTTAATTTTTTTAGGACCTTGAAAACTGATACCACTTTGTAACACCCCCAAATCTCCCTCTATGGAAATACTAGCATAATACGTATAATTATACCGTAGAGATAGACTTAGGCGTATTACCGCCGCGTGATTACGCAAGGCTACTCAACTTACTAACAAAACAATACTTTGCAGCGGAAACTTCAAAACTCTCCTTTATTAATAATAACTATGAATAGAAACCAATGTTATGAGTACTCAAAAATAGATACAAAGACCACGATTCCTAACTTAGTGAAACCAAATCCCGGGACTCCAATGCAGCAATTTATTCACTCCACCTGAAATAACACTGCTTACCATTACGGTAAACAGGGCGAACCAAAACAAATAAGAAGTACGGGTTAGCAAAATATGCTAAGTACGGTAAGTGCAAGATAATTAAACTCAATTTATTTGCAAACATGCTTTTGAAATCAATTCCAATAATTATTCCAATAATTCCAAACTCATGATTCAAAACCAATTCTCGATATTCAAATCCCAATAATCAATAAAACCAATTCCAATTATTTTAAAACCAATTAAACCAATTTAACCAATTCCTCTCCCAAGTGTGCACACCCCCCAAGCTAGTCTCCTTATGTACAAGGCTATTCTTGAGGAAAGACCCGGTCATACAAAGTCCAAGGCCTTATCAAAATACCAAATCCGCATAGTGGGATTACTAACATGCTTATAAAGCATAAATAATAAATTTAATTCAATGATTAAATAAATCCTCTTTAAATCCAATAACTCCAACCTTTAATAATAATAATTCAAACTCCTTTTTTTTTTTTATAAATCCAACAAGCTTTCAAAACCAATCCTTTTTAAACATGAATAATAAATTAATTAATCAAAACATGTTATAAAAATCAATACTCCAATTTAATTATTAAAACCAATATTTTAAACATACTTTTATTTCATAAACCATAATTCAAGTCAATTTAATTCAATCACCATAAAATCATTCAAACATGCTCATTCAAATCGATCGCTTTCAAGGTATCTAGTCACCTAACGTACCTTGATCCTTACTTAGCCAAAAACACTTCAAAAGAACTCTCAAGTAGCTTGATCAAAAACACCCTACAAATAAATATAACCTTAATTAATATAAGGTTAACAAATAATCACAACAATGAAATTAAAAACCCCCAACTATATGTACATGAACCTTTTAAATTAATTTTCATAAACATCATTAAAAATCTAATTTATATAATTCAAACTACTCATAATAATTTTTATTAATCCCCCATAATAATAATAATAATAATAATTGAATAAGAGAAGAGAAAGAGAAAAGATAAGAAACCAAGGAAAAGAGAAGAATTGGATTTTCGTTGGAAAGAATAGGCAGAACTTGCAGAGGCTATAACTCCTTCGATATAACTCCGAATTGGGTGATTCTTGAGCCTAACCTCAAGGATTTTTCGAGAGAAACAATCTTTTGTGAAACAGCAATACCCCAAAAACTGACCAGAAGTGCCCGAAAATTGGCTTCAAAGATAAACGGGATGATTTGTGTAAAAAGAGGAGAAGAAAAGAAGAGAATTGGTGTGAAGAATGTGAGAGGTATGGAGGGGTATTTATAGGCTAGCTCATGCAAGAATTATGGTAAGAGAATTTGGGAAGAATTATGGTAAGTAGGGTTTAAGGGATTACTTGGAAAAGTGAGTAAAGATTTAAGGAAAGTTTTGATATTGAAGAGATTGTGTATAATTGAATATGGAAGGTATGATTGTCATGAAAAATATTAAGGAAATTGGAATTACTTGGGGAATAATTAAGAAAAATAGATGGCAAGAAAATATAATGATTGGATACTAAAAAGATGGAGAATTAGATTTAAGGAAAATAGGAGATTTTAAGGAGATAATTAAAAATACAATTTACCAAAAATATTTTTCCCAAAATCTACATGGGATGGCCGAAATTTTTGAGCTTTCCTAAGCTCATATTTTCGGCCCTCCTATTTAGTACTTTAAGAAATTATTTTGCTAGTTTTAAAGAATTAAAATAATTGTGTAAATAATATTTATTGTAATAAATAATTAAATAATAAAATACCAAATATTCACCAAATAATTTAACTAATAAAATCAGATTTTCTCTTAGGAAAATCCAAAATTTATTAGCCAAATAAATGGGATTTTTGGACTTATTAAAATAATAATAAAATATAGCTTTTGCCTTAATTAAAATATCCAAAATATATAAATAATCCGGTTTTTAAAATAGGATAAATGGATAATAAATCTTATCCAAAATAATAATTTGTTTTTAAAATACTTTTGGCGCCAAAATTCAAATATTGTTTTGGCTCCAAGATTTAAATAGTAAGTTAAATTACTAAAATACCCTTTTTAGAAAATAATAATTAATTAATTAATTAGGAAAATACATATAAAAATACGGGGTATTACATTTGATTTGCCTCATATGTGGGATATTTATACCCCTTCTCTAAAACCCTTCTCCCTAAACTTTCCCTTTTTAATTTTCCTAATCCCATCCCTAATAAAACTTTACTAAAATAAACTTTCCTAAATTAAACCCCAACTTAATTAAAATAATTAATTAAATAAACTTTCCTTTTATAAAATATTTCCAATTTATTAAAATAAATAAATAAAATACTTTAAATAAAACATTTAAATTCAATTAAATACTTCTCAAAATACTTATTTTAAATAAAATACGTATAAAAATACGAGGTATTACACTAGTGGCCAAGTTGAAGTTTCCAACAGGGAAATCAAGGTCATATTAGAGAAGGTGGTAGCCAAATCAAGGAAAGATTGGAGCGATAAGTTGGATGACACCCTTTGGGCATACAGAACTGCATTTAAGACCCCAATAGATACTACCCCCTATAGACTTGTGTACGGTAAAACATGTCATCTTCCGGTGGAATTAGAATATAAGGCATATTAGGCTATTAAGGAGCTCAATTTAGATGCTAAGCTAGCGGGAGAAAAAAGGTTACTTCAACTTAACCAACTCGATGAGTTTAGGTTGATGGCCTATGATAGTGCACGAGTCTACAAGGAGAAAACCAAGAGATGGCACGACAAGATGATCCTTCCAAGAGAGTTCAAAGTGGGTGACAAGGTGTTGTTGTTCAACTCTAGACTTAAACTTTTTCCAGAAAATTTGAAATCAAGGTGGTCGGGTCCCTTTACTGTAAAAAGGGCTAATAAGTGTGGTTCTGTGGAATTGTTTGATGAGCAAGGTAACGATTTCAAGGTTAATGGTCAAAGACTCAAGCTATACCATGAAGGGGCTACGATCGGTGCGGTTGAATTAGTTTACCTAACCGGTTCCGGTTCACCTTGAGTTACATTAAGGTAATAGGGTCGTGCGGGACCTAGATAAACCAGCACTTTACGAGAGGCAACCCGTATTTCTTGCTTTCTAGACTAACTTTTTTTCCTTTCTTTTATTTTTTATTTTATTTTGAGAGGTGAGGAGAGTGCAATTTTACCTTTTCAAAGTGTCTTTTTGCACAGGTTTTGAACAAGTAAAGAGTATTCAAGAGAAAAGTTAAAGAAGATTGAGTGTCCCGAACTGGGCAGGGGCCCGATCGGGCGCGAGAGTAAGGTTCAGATCAAGCCTTATCCTGCGCAAGCGAGCCAAAAATCGAGCCAAAAATCGCCCGATCGGGAGCGAAATCGAAGAAATCGAGTGCACAAAAAAGAAATCCCGGGCGAAGCTCGCCCGATCGGGCGAGGGAATCGAGCAAAGTTCGACCCCCTCTCGCGCCCGCTCGCCCGATCAGGCGCGCAAGCTAAGAAAAAGGAATGCTGAAGATTCGCCCGATCGGGCGGACCTACGCCCGATCGGACGCCCCTTTTACCCGGGTTATCAAACCCTCCTTTCCCCTTTTTTCTTTTCACTTTCCTCCTTATTTCTCCTCCTTCAAACACTCTTTCTCTCTCTAAACTCCATTAACAAACACTCCAAACTCATCTTCTCTTCAAGACTTCCTCAAATTCTTCCATCCAAACTCAAATATTTTTACATATTCTTAAACCTCTCACCTTCCTCTACATTCTCCATATACTTTCCACTACTTTCTCTCATAATTTTTGAAAACCCTAAGAGAGAGAGAAAGCTTCAAAGTTTGTCAATTCACCTTCAATGGCTCTCAATCGATCAAGAACACAAAGGGGTGAGAGTTCAAGGCAGCAACAACCATCTATGGTTGACCCGGAACTCCAAATTTCGGGGTGGAGCGAGGTGGTGGTCACTTCCGCCGAACAAAAGGCTAGGATGCTCAACCTCATTACGAGGCAGGTAATTTCTACCCGTTTTGTTCATCCTCCCACTCTAGCTAGATTAGGACTTGATAAACTTGTGGAAAAATTGTTTAAGGGCATTGGCATGAGTGGTTTCTTTCAAATGCATTATGATACATATGATTATTTGACCGTGGAATTTATTTCTAGCTTTAATATGATTAAATCTAATGTTATTATTACTCATGTTCAATTCCGATTGCTTAACAATGATGTGAGAATGACTTTGAAGGAATTTGGTAAATTGTTTGAGTTAAAATCGGATAAACCCATTGAACCATCCCAAGACCATATTGACGTGGTTTATCAAAAACTCAGAGGGGAGGGTTTAACTAACCTCCAACATGCCAAGGGAACTTGGATTCAACATCCCGTGTCAAAATTTTGGCAACGGTTTGTTGGCCTCACTATCTTTGGGAGGCATGAATTGGCCAATGTAAGGAGGGATGAGCTAGAGTTGTTGGCCTCCTATGTGATCCTTAGAGGCGAGAAATTGAACATCCCGCATAGGATAGCCCAACACTTCATACGGGCGGCCAATGCGGCCGAGGGCGGTAGGTCTAGGGCACCTATTTATTTTGATGGGTTGGTTACCCACATTGCAGTCAAACACCTAGGTTTCACCCCTACTGACCATAGGAAAGTAGAAGGCTCTACCCTTATGGACCTTGCTTACCTAGGAGGCCTTAATTGGATCCAACCCATGGGTGGCGAGACGTGGTGGATAATCCACCGAGAGTCGGGTAGGAGGGACCAAGCCTTTAAGGTACCTAACCCCACCTTGACTAAGTTTGAGATGGGTAAGCCTTCCTATACATTCGAGTTAGATGGTCAAGGGAGGCTCAAGTGGCTCACCATACACCACCCCACCCACAACCTCCATTCCACCCACCGCCCCAACCCTACACACATGACATCCCTACCTCTTCCGTTGATTATAACATTGATCCTAATGCCCCATATGACTTCTCGGCTTTTAGGAGCCAATTAGATAGGATTGAGAGGGAACAAGGAAGAGTAGAGGGTTTAGTGCGAAACCTTGACACTAGAGTAGGTTCTCTAGATAGACGGGTTGGGCATGTGGAGCGAAACCTAGGGAGGGGTTTATACCCCATGTATGATGACTATGCCCGCCGAGGGGATATTCCCCCCGAGGCTCTTGTTCCCGATTGGTTTCAATACCCCCAAGGAGGATATTCGACCCCTGGTGCCTATGGTAGTTATGTGGACTATTCTTCGGTCCATGGTTATGGGGTCGATGCTCCTTTTGGTTGGCTTGGGGGGAATGTGGACCCTAACTATTTTGCAGGTGGTTCGGGTCATAGAGGTGTTGGTTCGAGCCATGGAGGTGCCAGCTCTAGCCATGGCGGAGGCTACTCGAGGATGGACGAGGATGAGGATGAGGAGTAGCTACTCCTAGCTACACTCCCAAGTCAATGAGGGCATTGCTTGATTTGGCTTGGGGGAGATGATCTTGTACATATGGTAACTCTCTCTCTCCTTTCTCTATTTATTGATTTCTAGTATAGATTTATTTGCTTTCTAGTGTAGTTTTTATTGCTTTCCTATATGAAAAATACAAAAAAAAAATTATAAAATTAAAAAAAATACAAAAATACGTTCCAATGAATTATGAATCATGCTTCCCTGTGCCCCATACTTGAAAAATATTGTTTTGATTCTTGGTATATGATGATGAGCATTGTGGATTTGTTGATCATGATTTGAAGTTTGATTGCTTGGATGCCTTAACATGCGTCAATTTTGTCCAACTACTTGTGAATATAGTGCTTGACTAGTTGATTTGGTTAGGAATGTGTGTTAGTTCCTGGTATGTTAATGAATTTGAGTATTGGTTTGCAACTATGAGTAGTGTTTCATGGCTCATTATTATGCACATGAGGAAGACGAAGGCATTTGTTCTTTAGGTGGCCTTCAGATGATATTAGTTACATTTGTTCCCTTCTTTCTACCCATGTTGTTGCCTTGAATTTTTGTTGTTTATTAGCCACATTACAAGCCATATTTTCCCCATTGGTTACTAGTCCCAAGCTTGGCTTGGGGGAGCTATTAGTAGTGAAGTGAGGGAGTTTGTAGTGTGCTTATTATTTGCACAATTTGGGTGGGTTTTGAGAAGTTATTGGTTCTTGATCGTATTTTATTTTTGATGAGTTTGGAAGTTGAATTGTCTTGAAAAAATAAAGTACGATGATATGAAAGAAAAAAAAAAAGTTCGAAAAAAGGAAAAAAATGTTTAATGTTCAAGTGTTCTAAGTGAAGGTTGATCAAAAGAAAAGAAAGAAAAAAAAATTGAGTTTCAATGAAAAATTCATGTTTGATAGTTTAGAGTTTGTGATTCACTCGAGTTCTACATTATTATATTTTTATGAGTGAAATTGTAAGAGTTGGGATTGTTTGATATTTTTGGAGTTGTATTTGGTGGATTTTTGTTGGAGTTGGTTGTGTTGGAGATGTTGATCATTATTTATTTTGATCATGGGTTTTATTAGGATTTGGCTCCCTTTAAGCATAGCTTTTCTTTCACATATTCCCAAATATATCCTACCCTTTTTCTCTAGCCTTACATTACAAGCTTTAAAGACCTTTTGACCTTGTGCATAGAGTAGTGTAGATGTGAAAGTGTTACTTATCAATGCAAGTTATGATTTGACATATTTCGAGTCGACTAGTAGGTTGACTGTATGTCTTTTTAAACACACGAGAGTGTGAGTTAGGAGGGCATTGTTCACATTAAAGGGGTTGGGATGGAGAGCGATCGAGTACATCTTTTACTCGCCACATAAATGAGAGTTGAGTGTGTGAGCACTAGTCTTGAATTTTATATGCTCATGTGGTTTGCTCTACTTGACAATTGTTGGGGAGGATGAGTGATTAGATGAATGAGATTGATTGACGTTGAAGCATGTTTATTAGATTTGCCTTGAATTGTTGGTTCTTGATTTTGATTATTTGGGGTGAGGCATGTTTTATGTATTCATTGATGAGCTCTTTTCTTAGGGACAAGCAAAGGTTCGGCGTGGGGGAGTTTGATATGTCTACTTTATATGGTGTTTTACCCCCGTCACTTGGTCGTAATTAATAGTGTTTTTGGCTCGTTAGAGCCACTTTTATTACTAATTGGTGTTTTCTAGTGTTTTCGTAGTTTCAGTTGAGTTTTGTAGGGAATTGCATCTTTGGAGCTTTTTTCCGGGATTATTGCGGTACAACTACGAGCATTTGAAGGCATGACCGATTGCTTTTGGACACCGAGTATTCAAGACCCGAAGTGGAGATTCGAATTGGGCCAATAATGGAGCCCAATCCAAGTCTAGCATATAGCCGGGCCCGATCGGGCAAGCTTTAGCGCGTGTTTCTGGGGAGGCTTCTTCGACGATTACTTAGTTTCTAATTAGGAGTAATTTCGGGTTATGGTATAAATACGATTTTTAATGCTTTTGCTTAGGACCTCTTCTCTTAGAATTTCTCTCTCTACTTAGCTTTAGATTAGTTTCTCTCTCTACAACATTGTTCTCCATTTTTGTTCTTAATTCAACTCTTTAATTCCGATTACTTTGGTAACGATTTCTTCTACTTTAATCTCATTTATTTTACTTTAATTCTTTCATCATGTTTCCTTTAATTGCTTTGTTTAGTTTATGTTCAATTATGTCTGAGTAGTTTTCTTTCTAGGGTTTATGGGGATCCATAAATAATATGAAGGGGTAAATTACTATTGTTGGTTATCAATGCTTGATTAATTTCCTATTGATTGGTTTAATGCTATGCAATTAGATTAGGCCCGGTTTAATTGTATGAGTTTAGCAATATTGATTCGAGATTCGAGAAATGAGAGTTGATGTTTAGGCTTAGTTTCAATAAGCGGACTAATTTATAAATGGTTAAGTCGAGATTCGAGAGATGAGATTTAATGCCGGTAAATTAACTCTGTGATTGTAATACGTAGCGAAAGCCCTTTATGATCTGATTAATTGATGCATTGATGATTGATTGTTATGTTTTACCTTGGAATATTGTTTATTGGTGAACCTATGCCCTAGGCTTTTATTTCATTGACTTTCCTCCTACTTTTATTCCTTCCCACTTATACTCTTAGTAGTTTAGTTTCCTTTTATAATAACAAATTGGTTACTTGATAATTTAGATTATATTGATTAATTAGGAATAAATTAACTCGTTTCCCTGTGGTTCGACCCTTCTTCCCTATTTGCATAGTTAGTGGATTTAGGTATTATTTTTTATTGGGTGACTACGACTTTAGCCTGTCACTTCCCAAATGTACATATACTTAATTTTAAACAATACACGTCTAGTAATGTAGAGTTATCATCCGTGTTCACCCATAATACAATGTCATTGCGTTTTTTCCTTGAAAATTACAATCTCAACACCATTAATACATCACCTTCAACTTCCTTAGTTGACGATTTTGTAATAATTTCATATCAAAATTGAATTAAAAATAGTAATAATAGTGAACACACTATAAAGTAACACAAACATAAACATTTATGAGTTTGGTAATGAACATTCATGCAAATAATAAATGACAGACTATAAGAGAATGATCATCTTCTAATATATGAATGTACATCAAGTTTTAAAATTCATATGAACATAATTTTCAATGAAATTAAGGATGTGAGTTTAATGCACGCCAATATTGATATGAACATTAATCAAATTCTAAATGAACATCTGATTATGTATGAATGATCATAAATTAATACTTTAACGTGATATTAGCAAAGTGATTTTGAACACTGAAAGATAATATTTGAAACTAGAACTCTCTTTTAAATTATGCTAGATAAACAAAATTCATTTTTTTCTAAATATCCTATATATAAAGTGAAAGGGGGTTTTGGGTGATAAATTTCACTTTCCCAAAATACCCCTCTCATTTTTGTTTTGCTTTTTTTGTATAAAAAAACTAAAATCCTTTAAAAAAAAAAAAAAAAAAAAAAAAAAAAAAAAAAAAAAACTATCATTTGAAAAGAAAAAAAATCATTTGAAAAAAAAAAACGCGGAGAATCAAGCTTAATACATACGAGTAACTTATATTCACACGCACGAATTTTCGTGCGTCTCTTAGCTTGTGAGAATAAAATGAACATGCATTAAAAATTTAAAATCCAAGTACTATTTATCAATATGAGAATGTACATATATTATAATGCAAATGAACATTTCTCTAAATTCGAATGGTCATTTATTAATGTGTGAATGAACATATATTCAAATCATAATGAATATTTATCAATATGAAAACAAATACATGTCAAAAAGAAATTTCCATTAGTGACTAAGTTAAGGTAATAATAATCATAAGAGTTAGAACAAATACAGATTGGAACAAATGATACACAATTTTCAAATATTTAGGCCAACAACTTAATAATATAAAATCAAATTGTGCATTAATTTAACAAAATTAGAGAATACCAAATTTTAACATAATTCAACTATAATTATAAGTTTCAATTCTATTATATAAAAAAAAAGTACAAGAAATCAGACACTCTTATCCAAATTCTTTAATTCTAGAGAAAATATAAATGAAGTTGATAATATTATGAACATTTATCAGAAATTTAATGCTCATCTATTGATATACAATGACCATTATTACTAATACGCTAATGAACATCTACCAAAACAAAAATGAATATTCATCAAAACCATTTTTTAGAGTAAACTAAATTTATATTTCAATAATCCTACGAAATAGATCAATCTATCTAGAAAATTAGGACAATTAAACTCTTTTTTGGGTAGCCAACAATCTATATCTATACTTAGTATTTAAAAACTCAAACCAAGAAAGACACATGTTCTCTCCTATTACACTTTTCTATGTTCTTTTCCAATCCAATGTGCCACATGTCTTTTCACATCTTTAATTTTTAAATTTTTTTTTAATACATCATCTTTAACTCTTTCATTAAACACTTCATCTTTAGCTCCCCTCTTCAATTCAAACTTTTCGTTTTCTCTCTTTAATTTAGTCCTTCCACCTTCTTTTTTTCAAGCATAATTTCGAATCAAAGTCTCAAAAATTTAATTGATTTATTCATGATTTCGGTTGCACATTGCACTCATAATGATTTATTGGTATTTCCTTACTCATCTCTCAATGTAATTTTCTATGAACAACCTGTGCATTTACACGGGCCAAAAGACTAGTTTCATAATAAAAAGGCACTCCATAATTAAATTTAACACAAATAATCTATTAACTATTACTAAAACAGAAGCTGCTGACGTCACCATTGCCACGTGTCGTTTTCTCAATAAAAATTTCCCCACCTAAATGCAATTATGATGTCATTTTTTATTTTTTATTTTTTATTTTTTTTGTAGAGCTGTCATATTTAAATTTTTGAAATTTAAATATTAAAAGCTTCTACATTACAACTAAAACCTATCAATTTATCGTAGAAAATTGAAAC
This sequence comes from Chenopodium album, assembly GCF_948465745.1. NCBI lineage: Eukaryota > Viridiplantae > Streptophyta > Magnoliopsida > Caryophyllales > Amaranthaceae > Chenopodium > Chenopodium album. Next base: position 8,040,022 of record NC_137850.1, on the reverse strand, counting down.
AATTTTAAATAGCACACTAATAAATGATCTCCTACATTGAACTATGAATTAGACAACGTTGAACAGATACTATATCATAATTTTGATTAAAATAAAAATTTTAAAATTACAAAATATACGTAATTCTTATTATATTCATGTATAATAGCAATTTATTTTAAAAATGAACAAATTAAAAATAGGCTTTATATAAACCGTGCATCGTACGTGTTCTAACCTAGTAGTATACTATACATCATTCAGCTATAATTATACACATCCACAATAACGATTATTACACAAAAAAAAAAAAAAAAATCACACTCTTTCCTGTATTTTTTAGATCTTTCATTTATGATTTGACAATCAAGTAATTGGGAAAAAAATTAGGGTAATCTAATCATCATTTAACAAGTATATCAATTTTTTTTTATTTTTTCTTTTATTTATTTTTTTTTTTTTTGGAAAACCAGTATATCAAATAGTTAAAATGCAAAAAGGAGAGAGAAATTAGTAGCTCACAAATGAATTTGCGTCAACGATGAAGGTCGGGTAAAAAAATGAATAGATGATGATAAAACTTGTATGATGGAAAATTGGAAGGTTTTTGGTGGAAATTGAAGATAAAGGTATTTGGAGAGAGAAACCGGAGATGATGAAAAATTTTGGAAGCAAAAAAGAAAGATAAAATTTTTTGGAGAGAAAAACAGTAGAATGAATCTTTAAAGAAAAGATATCAATGGTGATGTATAATCTGATTTTATTTATTTATTTATTTATTTTAACAAAAATTACCTTTGTTTAAGAGGGAGGTGGGTGAGAGGGTTTCTGGGTGGGGGGTCTAGCCGTCTAGGTATACTTACCTACCCTAGGGTGTAAGCATAAGTAATTAGAACTGAATTGAAATTAAGGTGAATAGAACATTTCTTTATTGAACCTTATTATACTACAACCAATACCCGGCTACATAACTGCCCCTCTGTTGGTATTTGTCGGTTACGTTTAGAATTTTGTTACGAGAGCAAATGGTCAAAACCTTGCCAACAAAAAGGAACCGAACAGTTTCGAACCCAACACAGTCATAGTTCCTGAACTCAAAAACTGTACTCTACTACGGAGTACTAGTATAGGTGTATAACTATGGGTGAGCAAACCGGGTACCTAGTTAATTTTTAGGAACCGGACCCGGAATTAGTTGGTACCGGGTCCTAAAATTCAGAATTGGAATTGGAATCACTTCAACCGGGTCCTAAACTTTAGGAATTGAAATTGGAACCGTCGGGTACCGGGTCCGGTTCCGAGTACCCACTTATGTACATAATTATTAAATTTTAATACAAATTTAATACTTATTTTGATCCATTTTCATTTTTAGCGTTTAATACTTATATTTATATATGCATGATTGCTTGAAGCTATTTTATTTAGGTAAGATATTAATAATATATTTTTTTTATTTTATTAACTAGATACATTTAACATATTTTTAAAAAAATAAATAAAATATATTTAGTTTAATATATATTGGATAATCGAGTACCCAACCGGTTCCGGGTCCAAAAAATTAGGAATTGAAATTGGAACCGGTTCCTAAATTTATTACCCGGAATTGGAACCACTGGGTCCAATTCCATATCCGAAACCACCGATTCCTAACCGATTCCAATTCCAATTCCAATTCCAATTCCAGGTACCTCGAATTTTTGCTCACCCCTAGGTATAACTCCCTAGTCAGTAAACCTTAAACCCCAATTCCCTGAAACCAACTAAACTATGGCGACACCACAATCTAAAACCCCTTCAACAGACACCCTTAACCCTTCCACCACCCCAACAACCGCCGCTGAAACCACCGCACAACCCACTTCCGGCAACCCACCACTCAAGTCCCCGGAATCCGCCGTCAAGCGGAAGCGAGAGGAAGAAGATGTAGAATCAGAATCAGATGACCTAAAAAAGCCGAAACCCGCCTCGCTCCACCCCCTCCACAAAACAAGTCTCTGCTCCTACTTCCGCAGCAATTCCGGGTCTTGTAGTCATGGAGAAACATGCCGATTTGCCCATAATGAGGAGGAGCTTCGGCCTCGCCCCGACGGCTCGTGGGACCCCACTTCGCTAAGGGTGAAGAGGAGGGAGAGTGAGGAGAAAAGGGATGCTGATGATGATGAAGATGGGGATGTGGAAGAGGAGAGAAGTGCTATGATGACTGAGGTTTTGGGTGATTGTGGTGATCCTCAGCTTAGTAAGTGTTTGATTCACTTGCCTAGGAAGTGGACTTCTGACCAGTTGAAGACTTATCTTGATGAGCAGGTTTGTGGGTATTTTGCTTTTTTTAGTTATTGTTTTTTTTATAGTACGTGGATATCAACTGGCTTAGTCGGTAAAAGTCTTATAAAGGTGGTACCCGAGACTTATGATATAGTCCTAGTTGTATCATTGTCGTTTGTGGCTCCCTATTCACTGAATTTGTTTTGATAATGAAATTTGATTGAGTAGTTTTTTGTTGGCGGATTGCAATGTTTCATGTAACTGTTCCTTAAATGATGAGAAAAAGAACCAACTTGAAACATAGACAGATACCAATGAATTACGAAGCTCATTGTTGCTACTAGGCTTAGTTTTGGTGGGTGAATTCTTTAGGGGTACCCAACTTATTTTGTGGGGCAAAACCACATAGGTTGGTTTTGCATTGATTGGGTTTTATTGTTTCTTTCTAGCATATGGATTTCCAATAGTAAAATTATAATGGTTTAAGGTGTACTAATTTCCCTAGTGGTTCATGTTTTTCCAATTCCATTCTTCTGATTGTTCTCCTTGGAGAAGTAGGAGTTTATTCTACACTTGTCTTTTTTTTTTTTTTTTTTTTTTTTTTTTTTTTTTTTTTTTCTGGTAGAGAACATGGAAAACATGTAAAGGGGTTCTTCTGAGTTAGGGAGATACATTGACTCAATTGAGTAGTGTTTAAGTGTTAATATTAAAGTTGTTGTACATTGACTTCAAATGCAGTGAGGGCATGTAACAAGCCCTGCAATTTGTCCAGGCACATTGATTTTCATATTGCTGGCCTTGCTGCATATGCAGGGTCATCTCAATGATGTTTGCTCAATAAAGAATAAACTGGCCTTCTTATTACTTTACCGTATAAGAGCAAATGCAAATATTCAACTATCGCCATTGTTAGCAAATTGTGGATGTCATGTAGCTTAGTTGGTAAGAGTCTTGTGGCCTTGTGGGTGATACTCAAGGCATGTGTTAGATCAAGCGTACATCAATTTGCCCTTGTGGCTCTTTTTACAACACAACATTAAGAAATCAAATGTGATTGTTAATTTTTGGTTGGAGTGTGTATGTCAGAACATTAGAAGTACAATAGTGAAGTGTAATCATTAGTGGCGTGGTAGCTCTCAAGATAAAATCGTATCATCTAATCAAAAGAATTATCTAAGTCCTCTAACTAAAGTATATAGGGAAGTAGGGTCAAATCCATAGGGACACAAAGTCTTTGTATTCCTAAATAATTAATATAATCTAAATTATCAAGTAAACAAGTAATTTTGTGAGAGTTAAAGTAAGGGAAAATAAATAACTAATGCAAATAAAATTAAGGAGAAATCAATAAATCAAAGTCCTGGGTATAGGTGCACCAATAAATAATATTTTAGGGTAAAGCACAACAATAAACTATCAATGCATTAATTAATCAGATCATAAAGGGCTTTCGCTACATATTACAATCATAGAATTAATCTACCGGTATTAAATCGCATCTAACAAATCTTGACTTAACCATTTATAAAGGACTTACCAAACCATTTATAAATTAATCTGCCTATTGAAATTAAGCCTAAACATCAATTCTCATCTGTCGAATCTCGAATCAATATTGCATAACTCATACAATTAAACCTGGCCAAATCTAATTGCATAGCATTAAATCAATTAATAGGAAATCAATCAAGCATTGACTATCAATAATAATAAATTACCCTCTTCATATTATTTATGGATCCCCACGAACCCTAGAAATAAACTAATCACACATATTGAAATCTAAACTAAGCAAAACAATAAAACAAGACATGATTAATCAAAGCAATTAAATTACTGCAAATAAAAGGGAAAGAAATCGTTAACAAAATAAACGGAAATATTAAATTGCATAAAACCATAAGAGTTAAGAGAACAAGAGTATTAACCAAAAGTTTAAAACTTAACTCTGAAATTTAACTAATGAAAAAGACATAATTGTTTCGCTTAACAAAAGTGTATTTATACTAAAGCTCGAAAATCCTAAATTAAAACTTAGTAAAACGTCGCTAAACTCCTCAGAAACACGTGCACGTGCCCGGTTGGGCGCCATCTCATCCGTCCGGGCCCATCTTCGGCTGTTGGAACTCCCCTCCTCGCGCCCGGTCGGGCGTGCATCCAGGTGGACACCTCTTCCTTTCTGCCTTGCCGGCCGGCCCCCAGGCGAGGGCATCGCCGGTCGGGTGAGCATCCGGGCATATGGGGGCTTTGATTGGGCTCTTTCTTGGCCCAATCTGGATTTCCTCTTTGGTTTTTTAACAGCCGGTCCATCGCCTCGGTTTCTTCTTCTTCTCCGAGCCCTTAATCACCGGTTTGATTGCTCCAACGAGGTCTTGGGCTACAAAAAGTGGTCATATAAATGCGATCCTACTCCAATGCTCGTAGTGGCTCAATTTAGTCCGAGAAAATGCTCCAAATCTGCAATTTCCTATAAAACAATACCAAAACACTACAAAATGCATATTTGTTATAAAAATAGCTCCGTGGAGCCAAAAATACTCCTAAACATGACCAAGGGACGGGAGTAAATCACTATATAAAATAGATATATCAGTGGTTGCAACAAACCACATAACAAATGTAAGATGCTACTTTCGCAACTTTATCATTGTTGTCGCTTACCACGATTATGCCCATAGCTAAAGTGCCTTTTTCTCTTTCTCCCCCCTCCCCCCTCTAGGCTGCAACCCTGGAATTTTTTAATGGAAAATTTCTAGTGAAATTTTAAAGCAGGGCACTGACATTGTGTAGTGAATAATATATTTAACAACCTCTTTACAGATGGCATGCTATACCATGAGATGAATTTTTACTTACATTACGTTTGAAAATCCTCTGTTTTGTTATTCCTTAACTAGAGGGGTTTTTGGGGGAGTTTCGGTTATTTTGTTTATGGAGACTTTTACTGAAGGTCCAAGTCACCTTTTATGTCACTTGTTCTTGCGATTGATACTTCTAATCTTACTAGGGTGCTCCAAAGTGGATTTTGAACTAATATGTGTCCCCTGGACTTAGCAATGTTTAGAAGGTTTTGACTTGCTCCAAAGTGGATTTTGAACTAATATGTGTCCCCTGGACTTAGCAATGTTTAGAAGGTTTTGACTTTTGATTGAGGGAAAAGGTCATTACAGTAATATCCATGAAAATCTCTATAATTCTTCTATGCTGATCCCTCCAAAGTTGAGAAAATGTGACTCTTATATCTGGGGTCAAAGTACTCGCTTCATACCATATCTTCTTCCCACCCTCTCCTTTTCAGTGCCTTAAATACTAATTGATGGGGTCTCAAAGATATATATTGCTATTGGTTGAAAGGTTTAATTTGTCTTAAAAAAGCTCTAAGAAGGTGTATTCTCTCTGTTCTTGACAACCTTAACATTGTTATGTTTCATGTCTATTAATAATGAGAGATTGGAATTTATGCTTTTTGGATGTTAGAGATAGGAAGATCCCACTTACTGAGAAATGAATGTAGATGTCTGAAACAAGCCAATATGGAAAATGTTGAGGCTGTTTGGAAACAAAGAGAGTATTTGTTAAGGATTTGAGGTGCAGGAGGAAGGAGATTATAGGGATGCAAAGTTTGAGTTATTGTGCTTGAGTATGTGTAGGAATCTAAACCTAATTCTAAGTCCTTAATTTTTCATATTTGGTTCCTACATAAGAGTAATTCCTTTACATCACCTTTCTAAGAGAAAATGCAAAAGTACATATTGTGAGGTTAGTAAGTCTACACCACGGCAAAACGGAGTTGCTCACCAGCCAACTTCTTAGTTCTTGTTTGGGCTTTTTAGTGGACATATTAATTGCACAGATTCCCCTCCCACAATGTTGTACCCACGTTGTAACATATAAAGGTATTTTGTGTAGAAAAGTCCTCATTATCTCATTTTCTTACTATTAAGTTATGATGATTTTCTTGCCTTTTGGGGTTTGCACAATATTTTTTAGGTTATTTGGGTTTGGGAAATAAGGGTCTTGGGTCGTCCGGGTTGGGTTTTAATGGGTTTATTTAAAATATATATATATATATATTTGTGCTTGTTACGTAAGTGAATACTGTGTATTAGAGCACTATTTTTTCAAGATTTTGAGAACTAATATTATAAGTTGGGTTATGCTCCATCAGGAGTGAAACTTACCGTAGGACATGATTTGCTTTTAACAATATTCAGATCTGCTTAGTTTAATGGAGTTGATAATATTGACTGATTTCCTTGAGGTTCCAGGCTGAAGTTGTCTATTTGTCATAGCGCTGATCAATAAACTTCTTAAATATAACATTTAATTTTTGTTGTATTCTTTAGCCGACCCCACTTATGGGATTAAGGCTTTGATTGATTGATTGATTTATATTCTTTTCTAAAAAGCAAATTAGTTGTATAAATGTTTAGCTCCTTTGTTTTGCAGTGTCTCTTTTGATAGATGGACATGTTATACTAAATTTGTACATTGGTGCTTACATTTCTAGGGGGTTGTCTTCAAATTAGCTAAGAAGAAAAAAGGTATGTCAGTTGGGTTTCTGACATTTGAAGCTGCTGAACAAGTTAAAAGTGCAACAGAGGTATTCATTTTTGTGATAGGATAGACCAGTGATGGGGCTTTTTCAGAACTTAAGTTTATTTCTAACTCACCATCTGGTTGCTTTAGCTATTGGGAGGAAAATCTATTGGCAAGGAGAAACTAAAGATTGGGGATGTCATTCCACGATCGTATGATGAGAAGATAAAATCAGCCCAAAAGAGGTACCTAAATGGGATGCCTGGAGTAGCTGATGAAACAGAGGCTACTTTGGCTTCAAATGATACTGAAGGTGAAGGGAATAGTTCATCTTCAAGGGTAAAGAGTGTACGTGATGCAGTGACTCCTCTTGCTCACCTATCATATGCAGAGCAACTAGAGCAAAAAAAGAACTCCTTGACACAAATGCTCAAAAAACTTGTAAGTTGTTTATCCTTCTTTTTCAACTAATATGTATGTCTCTTTTGTTGCTTTTATGATCTTAGTAATGTCAAGATTTCATAAGTGAAGCATTGACGGGCTTATTTTATATTGCAGACTAGAAATGCACGTAAAGCATGCCCAAAAGATATTCAACTACCTGAGTGGGTTGTTAAATCCAGAGAAATAGGTGATTCACTTGTCTTATTAATAAAATTTCTTTTGTTTGGATTACCCCTTGCTTTTTCCTTGGCTGTATGCTTTTAAGCAGGCATGGTTATATTTAGCAGATCAGTATATCCCCTTGTGTTTCTCATGTGTAATACTTCCACCATCCCTCAAAGATTGCCCAATTTTCTTTTTGATCCGTCCCTCAAAGATTGCCCCATACAATTTTTGGTATGTGGTCCTCACACGTCTTTCCTCGATACAATATTAATTAATGTAGGAGAGAATGACAGACCTACCAACTCACTTGCTTTTATTTCCCCAACTTTTAAAAAAAGCATTTGGGACAATTGGTAGAGGATAGAGGGAATATATTTTTCATGATAGTACTTTATTGGATTTACAATGCTACTTCTCCACTTTTATGTGCCAGGTGGACTTCCATGCAAATTAGAGGGGATAATCGAGTCACCGCTTATAAATGGGTATCGTAACAAGTGTGAGTTTTCAGTTGGCCTTTCAGTACAAGGGAAACCTACTGTGGGTTTTATGCTTGGGAATTTCAGGTAAGATCTAGTTGAGCTATTAATTTATGGGTTCTCTAGATCCGAGTAAGATTTTAATTCAACTTTACATCTCTGTCCTTGCAGAGAGGGCGTGACAGCAGTTGAGGAGCCTACAAACTGTCTGAATGTTTCTAAAATTGCATGCAATTACGCCTCAGTCTTTCAGGAATTCTTGCGGGATTCGGCTTTACCTATTTGGAACAGATTCAACAATAGTGGCTTCTGGCGTCAATTGACTGTCAGTTATCTCTTTTTTAGACTTGGTAGTTTTGCTCATATTGAGTCCTTGTTTCCAATGCATTGAAAAGAACCATTGAATGCGAACCTTTGTATGTTTGTTGGATGTATGTTTCTCTCATCAACAGGTCCGGGAAGGCCGGAATCCACAGAAAAATGTTGAACTGGAGGTTGAAAATCACGAGGCTAATATTACAGAGGTCATGCTTATTGTTCAGGTCTAATTCTCATACTATAATGTCTTTCTTTTGTATTCTGAATTGGTTTAACTTCTTAATTGTTCCAAAGGACTGGTGAAAGGAGTCATAGCAAATAATTGGTGATGTGTTGGCGGTCATATTGAGCTTCAGTACCAAAATTTTCTTGTGCATAAAGAAGTAAATTCTATCATTACTTGTGTAGTGAACAAATTATAAACATTTTTATAACCATTTTTGTCTTTTAGGTTTCGACAGAGGGCTGTGATGATGATCTCGTGAATAGTGAACTCGAGAAATTGACTCAAGCATTTGTCAATGGTGCTGCTTCAACATCTCCACCTCTGTCTCTGACTGTATTAGCTCTGCAGGTTAGTACTGAATTCTCATTCATTTTTATTTTGCGTATGGAAGGATACTCCATCAATCCCAAGATAGAGTCCCTATTAGATCTTGTGGTCAAAGTTTGGTTGATTTGACTATTAATTTGTCTAAATTTTATGCGATTAACAGCATAAAAGTATTACTTTTAGATCTGCTTTCACAGGTACAATTTTCTTTAGAAAAGCTTGTCAATATTCGAGCTTTAAGTCCCCACAAAGTCAAGTAGGAAGTTTATTTTGTGAGAAAAGGAGTATATATATTTGCATAAGCAATCTATCTATTGTGTGAAGTAGGCTATGTAATTATTATTCATCTATTTCTTACTCCTTTATCATGAGTCAAATAAAGAAAGCAATCTAGTAGCTTCACCGAGTTAATGTTACTATCTCCATTCTACAAATATTGTACTATAAAGGGATGCACAATTATTAAGGTGAAGAGAGAGACAATAGAGGGACCGTTGTGATGAGGAGAGTGATAGAGAGAAACATTTTCCATATAAGGTAATGATGCAATAACTTTGCAACTTTCCAAAAGGAAAGTGTTGTAATTTTGAAGAACTGAAGAAGTATGATATATTGATATAAGCCTCTTGGCTAACTTCATACTTGTATGTTACTCCTATTTTTGAAGCATCATGGAAAACTTTGAAAGATGTTTAGCATCAGTTTGATTCCTGGTTTGTATGAACACCTTCCTATTAGCTACTGACCTATGCTTTGTGTAATATTGTTCTTGCAACTGTTTTGTATTGCTAATTCTTGGAAACCTTTTTCAAGGTTTGGTTTGTAGGCCTACTGACCTAGGTCTCTGTGATATGTTATCTGAGAATTTTATTTTATTTTTTTGACGGGTTTGGTGATTCCTCCTTGAGTCTGATTCTCTATAACGTTGAGTTCTAGATGCATGTGAGGACTTTAGAAGGATGATTGGAATCCACTTGTAGAATACATGCATTCTGCATTTTAAATATTTTATGCTTTTTTATCTGTTTATGAAGTAGTTGTTTTGGATCAAGAGATTTGAACTAGCCTCTTTGTACTGAAAAAGGTATAGCTATGATGAGTAATTACACATCTCTCCAAACATATCCCTGGCAAAACCCACTGTTCAGGCATTGGAGTAATGGTGGTATGGTGCATAGCATTGTGCACTCTGTCAGAAGAAACCTTTGAATTTGATTCGTTCCCACCTTTTCAGGATCACAAAGGCATATCCAATGTAGCTCCTGCTGATGCTCCATTGCGTACACTACCTATACATACAGCTCAATCTGGTTCTGAGACAGAAGTGGTCATGGCTACCAATGAATGCAGGATTCATGATTACATTGGCAATCTTCGGTTCTCTATATCACCTACTGCATTCTTTCAGGTTTAGATCTCTTGCTTCTGTTTAATTTTACAATACAGATGATTTGGTTGACAATAGCTATGAATTGATTTACAGGTTAACACTCTAGCTGCAGAGAAGCTATATTCTCTTGCAGGAGACTGGGCTGGTCTAGGTCCGGATACTTTACTATTTGATGTATGCTGTGGGACTGGCACAATCGGCCTGACATTAGCCAACCGTGTTGGTATGGTAATATTGTGAATCTTAACTTCTTTTATTTTGTCTCCTATATCATATTAGAATTCAGCTTTAGGCACTGTAGGTTTCTAATAGATGGCCTGACATAGCTGATGCTATTGGTATTATGGTATATGTATCCTGCACCTTTTTTAAGCCTTAGGGGTACTTGGTGAAATAACTGTTAATAATTTTCACAATACTTTCAGCTGCCCAGCAGTTTTCTGTGTAATTTCTTGTCTTTAATATTTCAATTTTAGTAATGATGTTAGTTGATTCCCACCCTCTTAAAAAACTGTGATCCATTTCCAGGTAGTTGGTATTGAGATGAATGCTTCTGCTGTATCTGATGCACAAAGGAATGCTGAGATCAATGCCATTACAAACTGTAAATTCATCTGTGCAAAGGTGGGATCTTAATCCTTCTTGATGTGTGGGTTGTATGTCAGTTAAATGCTATGCTTAATTGTTTGTTTATATGTAAGACTGTAAGTTATCGAGTTCTTTAGTTTGTAATGCCTAATTCTGGTAGTAGTGCCAGGTAATATTCAAGAACTTTTAGCTATTGAAAATGTAACCCTATGCCATGGTTAACTAGTTTTTGCTCATTTTGTCTTTGTTTCTGCTGCTATATCAGGCTGAGGATGTCATGGGGTCTCTACTGAGAGAATACTTGGATGATACTTCAAATCCTTTGGATGGTGACGAAAAAGAAAATGGTGCAGCAGAAAGTCAATCTGTATCATTGAATGAAGCAGACCCTGAGGATTGTTCGAATGAAGTGAATTTGGATACTAACCATGCATGTGGTTCTGATATTGGAGAGCAGGATCTGCAGAGCAATCTTAAGGACAGTAACACTAAAAATGGGATTGCCCTGAAGCAACACTTTAAAAACGTTGTTGCAATTGTTGATCCTCCACGCTCTGGACTTCACCCTGTTGTAAGTGTCATTGTCCTCTTTTTTCTTGTGTATCTTGCCTTAACTTGCAAATTTGAAGAAGTATTTTTCTGCTATCTTGTGTGTCTTTATTCTGTTAGCCACCATATCGTTGTATGTTGAAACATGTATCTTTTTTATATGAGATGAACATTAAAATGTCCCAAGTTTATTTTTACATGGACCACTGGTCCCTGGTGAATTGGTGATTGCATCTCCATTCAAAATTTGTAATAAATCTTGATTTCACAAGTCAGATTATCCTCGCATAATCTATTTGCTTTTTGATGTCATCCACTCATGTCAAATTTCCTCCCACTGTTACAGATCATAGTCTGTACTCTTGACAAGCTATCAAAGTTTCAAGTCTGCCTTTGCCTCTTCTATGTTTTTTGGAATGAATTTCTGACAAATGGTTTAGAACTTTATGGACAATTTTTCTTATCTTGGTGTAAGTATGGTTGCTGTGAGTAACGTTTATGTGTTGTCTCTCATCTGCTTGTTGACAAAGTGTCGTGGATTATTTCTTCAATCATAGTATCCATTGGAAACGAGCCGTATGTTCTAATTGTCTTTTATTGGAGTAGGTTCTAAAAGCTCTGAGAACTCATCCGCGTCTGAAGAGGCTTGTGTAAGTCCCTTGCTTTTCTGTACTTTTTTTATTCCATTGGTCCTGTATTGTCTAAATTGCCAGCTTGATGGAATATATATATATATATATATATATATATATATATATATATATATATATATATATATATATATATATAAAAGATCTTTAGAAAGTAAAGTTGATGGAATATGCGACAACTTAATAGAAACCAGTACATCTAATGTTTATTTCCATCTGCAGGTACATTTCCTGTAATCCTGAAACACTGGTGGCGAATGCTATTGAACTGTGCACACCGTCCTCAGAAATAGCTGAGAAAGGTCGCAAAGGCCAGGGATGGAGGAACATGAGCAATGCTGGTTTAGCTCGTCATAGACTCAAGTCCATGCCGAAGTCTGAGCCATTTCAACCTGTGAAGGCAATGGCGGTTGATCTCTTTCCTCATACGCCGCATTGTGAATTGGTAATGTTGCTAGAGAGGTGAACGCCTAACTTGTGATCATAGTCCTCTTTCATGGCTTGTTTCCAATACAATTTTGATGCCAAGGTCAATTTTTTATTTTATTTATTTCACTTAGTATACATATTTCTGAACAGTGAGTACTTCGGGAATTTGACGAGAATATAACTACCATGCACTCATGCTGGTAGCCTTTTTTTTTTTTTGTGGTAAATTGTACTGTAATTTTGATACCTTATATCTCTTGCAGCTATAATTTTTAATAATTTTTTTTTCCCCGATTCTTATTGTAGTAACTAGATATATAGAAATTGAACTCGTATCAATGAATAAAGTAATATGAAGGACCTACTGTTATTCTAGTGTTATTCTTTACATAGCAGATTGTTTAAGTCGCCCTTATTGTTTGATCAAAGAGGGCGAATTTAATTATGTCTCCCTTATTGATCAAATATAATACCACCACCCATTTTTTGCCCTCTTTGATAGGAACGTAATTGGGCAAGTTATGGATGCCCTACTTGATGGTTTATAGGAAGGCAAAATTCAAGTCGCCCTCTTTTCTAGAATAAAGTTGCCCTTCTTGAGCTATTTTCTTGTAATACGGTCTATTTTCCTTCATTATGTTGCCAATAACTAAAAAAGCTTTTCAAAAATGGTCAGGTATGACGTGCGCGCACATTAACCACTCTAGTAGGGTAGAAATCTTTTCGTACTAGATTTTTCTCCCTTAAGCTTAGTTGCTTGCTTAATAGTCTTCAATGATGTTAATTTGTGTGGGTAATCTATCTAACTATTACCTATAATAAAGCAGAGTTTTTTATTTTAGAGGGAATTTTCTCTCCTAAACTCTACTTTATTCCTTTTTTTTTGTAAGAGATATTTACAGAATTATTAACTTGTCTAAAAACTTTTAAAAAACTTTACTTCCTCCGTATTTAAATACTTGCTCTATTTCTCCATGCGCGGAGTTTAGGAGAAATTCGAGAAAATAATAAGATAGAGGTAGTGGGGTAGGTGGAAAAATAAAAAATTGTAAAAAGCAAAAGTAGTGGGGAGAATTGAAGGGGAGAGAATATGAAATTAATAAAATATGATTATGGTGGGTCCAATAGGTGAGAGAAAATTAATTTAATATTGTAAAAACTTTCCAAATAAGGTAATGAAGCAAGTATTTAAAAACGGCCGAAAAAGAAAAGTGAAACAAGTATTTAAAAACGGAGGAAGTATTATCTAATTATTTATTATTATGCACATTTTTCTACACACTTCTATATTTGAATTTCAATTACCATTAATTATAAAAATGGAGCATGGGTCTGGAATTATGTAATTACAAACTAGTTAGCGGTATGATTATCAAGTGATTTATATTTTCTCCTGAGAAACTTAAAAGGTACTTGTAATGTTTTATGATTAACATTATTTTATGCTAAAATCAATTTAAATGCTAAAATCAATTTTAATGTAAAGACTTTGGTGCAATTATAAAAATTATAATTCCATATTTGGTAGGAAATGTCCAAAGCTAGTTGGTTATAAGTGGAAACTCCAGTCACCTTGGAGAGGGAGAGAGATTAGTAAAGCAACTTTTCTGATTCTATTAAAGAAGAATTCTCCCAGAATTCCATTATACGTACAAACTTTTTTTTTGTTACAACTCATACTTGGGCTACAATGATACATAAAGTCTAGTAAAGCAACTTTTTCTTTCTAGTATAAGAAATTAAATTTGTATAAGCAACTTTCGTATTACCCTCAAAACTCACTCTAGTATATATAATTTTTTTGTTTTTTGATGAAGTAATATTTCTTTTAATAATACCCCTATTTAGGGCAAATCTTAAAGGGGTAGTTTTCTAGGAATTTGCTTAAGGTTTTAGGGGTAATAACAATCAATTCTGCAAATAACAATCACAATAACAAAAAACAATAACACAATAAAGAACGAGTAAACAAAGTAATGAGAGTAAAGAAGACAATACTGAGTAAGGATGGTCCCCTTCGAATGGACACAATTTTCTTAAGTAACTTGCATATATTTTCGAGTATTAATGTATGAATGAGGCTAGGGCTGTTTAGAGTGCGATCTAGGCCGCACCAAACCACAAACCAAACCGTTTTGTGCGGTTTGAAAATTGCAGTGTGGTTTTTGAAAATAAATAAAAACGCAATGGGATTTTGAAAAAAATTTAAACCAAACCGCACTTTGATGCGGTTTGCGGTTTTTATACTATATTATATTTTTATTAAAAAAATATAAAAGAATTAAAATATATGATCTGATCTTTCACTATAAGCTAATTAAAGGTTAAAAAAAGAGTTTAATATTTGAATTATAAATTAATAATCTCAAAATAAAATAAAAGTTTTATTTTTTAGAAAATAATTAAAATTTTAAAAAAGTATGGTTAAACCGCATCGCACCAAACTGCATTTTGCGGTGCAGTTTGATTAGAAGTGCAGTTTGGAAAAATTACAAACTGCAATTTTGCGGCTTGGTGCGGTTTAGCATCTAAACCGCACCGCAAACACCCCTAAATAAGGTTGTACATGTATTGCTAACTATTTATACTTAGAGATCTCTAGGATTTACAAGTATTTACAGAATATATTCAAATGAGGAAAATCTTCGTTTGCTTATTCTTCTTTCCTTACGACATTAGGTATTTTTGGCATGCTTCCCTTGTTGCCTTGCCTTGCTTATCGATTCCCTTTTCATACTTGAGTCCATTAAGCCGTTTAACTTGATTTCTTCTTGTTTGGATTGCTTCTTGGATCTCTTGGCCTTGTCCTATGTCTTTTGGGCTCCTAAGGAGTACGGGCTTAACAACCCTCTCTTGCCATTTGTCTTTGAAAAAAGTAAGGTCTTATTATATTCACCTTATCTTTAAGTATTTTAAATCTCTTAAGTTCATACGAACTATAAGATAAATTAAGAAAAAATATATTTTTGAAAAGGATTTTCAAGTATTTTAAATTTCTTAAGTTCATACGAATTATAAGATAAATTTAGGAAAAATATATTTTTGGAAAAGGGTTGATAAGGATATATACATATATGTGTGTATATATATATATATATATATATATATATATATATATATATATAATAATAATAATAATAATAATAATAATAATAATAATCCATTAAACCTATCCTATCACTACCTTGAATATAAAATAAAAAAAAAATAAAAAAAAATCTGGTTATTCAATATGTTATTCAATATGTTCACATTATAAGAAATCTGGTTGCATTAGCGTGTGATTTTAAAATATTTACTTTTTCTTTTATATATAATAATTTTATGGAGAGACAATTACAAATATTAATGAGGCGGACTTTTATTAACTTACTAGATTAGGATCATACGATGCACGATTCTAATAATTTTTTTGGCTTTTTTATGTGTAAACTATATGTACATAGTATTAATAATTTAAGCAAATCTAATAAATAGATAAGTTAACAAAGAGTGGAAACCCCAATTCATATAATCAGTATAAAATATACGGAGTAGGAGAAAAGATAATGTGTATAAGAAAATGAAACAATATGACCTTCCTTTAATTTCTCCTATGGAATTTGTGTAATTAGTCAATTTAAATATAAAATTTGTTAGAAAAATGTATAATTAATTTACCATTTTAAAACTTATATTTATGTTGAAAAACAAAAATTAATGATGCCATCATTAATTTTGATCGGAAATTTTTTTTATGAGAAATTGATATGTAGATAGCAATGATATCAATGGTAAGTAATTTAGTTATATTTTTATAATATAACAGGAGTTAAATTTTAATACCGTGTAACACCGTTTTAAGTATACATTATCATATAACAACTCATTTCTTTGGCTGACAATGATAGGTTAGCAAAGCAACTTTTCTCTAAAATAAAAAAATTACAAGATTTAATTATATTGTAACAACTCAATGTGCCGACAATGAGATAGACCAATACACTTGCATCAATAAAAGATACGACTTTTTTTTTTTTTAACACAAAAAAAAGATAGACTAATACACTAAAAAGAACAAATTAAATCCAGTTTGTTATCACTTAAATGTATAGATTTGTGGCTTTATTATCAAATGGAGATTAGGTCGTTTGGATATGATTAGACTTACACTAATGCTAAAAATGGACTAGTAAGTTGTAACAAGCAGGTTGTCTACGTGTCAAATTTATACAAAGTACTAAATTATTGTAAACGTGTCAAAACAACTCAAGGTATGTAAGTTTACAGCCAAATCAATCTATACTAATATATTTAAAAGAAGGAAAAAAGGGATTGGGATTCGAACCCCTGACATTTGTCCTAAAAAGCTACGCTTTCACCAGTAGGACGTGCGTAGTATAGGTTAAATATGAAGGAATTATGTCTTCGATAAGTGCAATTACTAGATATATCAAGGATCATTATTATGAACATAATAAATTCATTCTTTTGGGTCGTCATTGTTTGTTGTTAGATATGATAAATGATTTTTGGACTAGTGAAATAGTCCAAAACCCAATAAAATAGATCATATGAGGTCACACAATAAGGGTATTGGGTTAAACAAGTTAGAGGCCTATTAATGGGTCTTATGAGGATAGGACAGACCATAATGGCGTTGGGCTAGAGTAGTTAGATAAGAGTTAGGAATTTGGGCTCTACATGGACTCTTATTTTCTAGATATGATCTATAAATAAAGTCCATGACTAAGGTTGAACTAAGTCACAATTCACATGTCAGTAAATTGTGAAACAAGCAACCAATTCCCAAAATCCTAAGCTCTCTCTTTCCTCTATTACTCACGGCCCTCCCCTCTCTCTCACCCCTCCGTACGGCTGGCCACCCGAAGGTGGCGTGTGGTGTTTGTGGTGGTGGTTCTTGGTTGGTTCGTTCCTCTCCTCTCCGTAGAAGGTTGGTTGAAGCGTTCAATCACGACTAACTAGCATTAGTGGAGGTTTAATCTGTGCCTGTGGACCAAGTAGAGGAATCACGCTTGAGGTTCTTTATCTCCATTGTTCTTGCTCGATCGCACGTGGAATCACACTTCAAAGGTACAATTATATGTTTTTTATGTGTTATACCACTACTACAAAAAACCCCTATCGAGTCTCCTGTAAATTGAAAGGAATGGTGTCCTTCGAACAAGTGTACTACTCTGATAGCGGGTTCAGAATTATTAGAAAGCTAATATATTCAGTAAGGTCAAGTGATCGGAATGCCTGGGTGGAGGCCGCTTCCGATTAGTAATAT
This sequence comes from Chenopodium album, assembly GCF_948465745.1. Classification (NCBI taxonomy): domain Eukaryota; kingdom Viridiplantae; phylum Streptophyta; class Magnoliopsida; order Caryophyllales; family Amaranthaceae; genus Chenopodium; species Chenopodium album. The sequence continues at coordinate 8,022,399 of NC_137850.1, read as the reverse complement.
TAATATAATTAATATTACAGCTTAATCTTGACTGAACCCTTCGGGTCACACCCAAACAAATATATGCGAACCAACTCGACGAATTAATTCGGAAGAAATTAATTCGTCGCCTGAGTGTTAAATATTTAGACGTCGGTAATTCGAGCTTAGAGCGCTGAAACCGATCGTCGGAAGTCGAGTCTAAAATGATAAAAGACGAGACGCGCAAAATAATAATAAATCGACCATATTCCCGAAAATACCCCTAGCATCGGTGTGCCCCGAGCATCCGAATGCTAGGGGCAATACGAGCTAGCACACCTTGCTAGCAGCCCCGGCCAGCCGCGGCTAGGCACAACAGCAGCCGCACCACGGCAGCAGCCGCAGCCGCACCAAACCGCAGCAGCAGCCGCTGGTGCGTGCTGGGCTCGGGTCAGGTGCGGGCTGGTGCGGGCCGGGCTCGGGCCGGGCTCGTGGCTTGGCTCGGGCCATAGGGCCATAAATAAAGGGGAAGCTTGGAATATGGGAGTAAGTGGGAGAGGACATGTGGCACAAGGAGAGTATTGAGTGGGGAGCAAGTATGGTCCCCTACTCTCCATGTGGTCCTCACCAACCCATCTCACATGGTAATGCCACTTGTAGATTTATTATTAGTTTGCAATTTTAATTTAATTTAGCTTTAAATTAATTTGTGGAATTTCATGATCCCACATTGATGGGATAGAAATTCCCACTCATACTTTCCTCTATAAATACCAAGCTTTGGGTTTTGGAGAAAAGTGCTTGAGTGGGAGTTAAAAAGAGCATTCCATAATTTTTGGGAAAACTCTTAAACTCACATAACACTCGGGTTTGGGTCGGACCTTGCTAACCCCAAGGTAGTAGACCTTAAAGTTGTGTTCGCCCATTTGTGGGTGGATACCGTCGAAGGCGCGGCGCTTGACGTGCTAGTAGCTTTCAAGTAAGAGCCCCGGGTTTTGAGCGAAGCTCGCTTCGAGGGTAAGATTCGTTATCTTTTCTTTGTGAATATTTATTTATGCTTTGTGATTTTAATTATTGCGAGTGGTTCCTCGGGAAGGGGTTGTTTCCGCGGTGAGTCGGACTCACCAAACCCCAACAGCGGTATCGGAGCCCCGCTCGTTTATTTTTATAATCATGTTTTTCAAGGTTTATTTTTGGCTTAATTTTCTGGTTTATGTTGCTAATTAGATTAGTAGCTCGGTTTTATTTATTTAATCCCGTTTTTAATGTCGAATTTGGCCCAGAACCCAGATTTTCGCCCAAGACTAGTGAATTTTGGGTGGAAAACGTGTTCTGGAAATGGTTTTACCCTGTTGGGACTGTGATTTTAGCCAAATTCTGACCAGAAATGCCTTTTTCGAGGGGTTTTTCGTTTTTGACGAAAAATTTTAAGTCTTTTCTAACCTTGAAATTAATGGCATAAATTGTTGATTATATGGTTGATTATTTGCATATTTTTCTGCACTTTTATGTCCCCTTAAAGCACACTTACTTGGTAGTATTTGATGCTTAAAGGTTGATTTATTTTCACATAATTGCAAACTAATTGCTTTTTAGTGTGAAAATTTTATTTTTGAGGCTTCCTAAGTGTTAAAGATTCAATCTTTATTTATGATAAGTGATTGAAACTTTGAAAAACCACTAAATTCCATGTTACTTTGAGTTGAACTTTGTTGTTTTAATCATTTTGAGTTGATTAGAAACATAAAGTTTCGATTTTTGTGATAGAAATTTGGTTATCTTCATGTTGGAAGATATAATTTTCAAGGATTCACAAATTTTAGATGTTGGAATTTTCATTTGAACATTAAAGTTCATATTTTTCCAACTTCCCTTTACTTTGTCAAATTCTCAAGTTTAATTTAAAATGATTAAATTGAAAGTGAGAAATTGCCTCAATTTTATTTTGCACCAAGCTAAACCAATTTAATTAAAGATGGTTCTTGGAATTATTTTGGTTATTGCACTTTGAAAATTTTATTAAGTTAGACTTGTTTAAAATTTTACTTTGCTCAATAAATTAGTTCTAAAATTAATTTAGAATTAATTATTTTTGTCTCGCGGAAAAGGGATCAAATCCCAAGGTAGTGGCACGCAAAACGAGGCAATGCACCACCATGGCGAGCCGGGCTGCACAGCAGCCCGCATGTGGCTGCCACGGTGGTTGCACCGCCTCGATGGTGGGCCACACGCGCGGCAGCAGCCACGCACAGCAGCAGCTCACGCGCGGCAGCAGCAGCCCCGCGCGGCTGTGCTGTGGCAGCGGCTTGCGGCCGTGTGCCATGGGTCGTATGTTCGTGGTCTTGGCGTGTGCGTATGCTTGGTGCGGTGAGGTGACTAGCCGTAGTAGGCTTGATGTTAATTATTTTGCCGTTTATTTATTTTAATTAATTTTGTTATTTTTAATTAAAATTTTGGGAGGCTAGGCCTCGGGTTTATTGAGAGGCATTGGCAAAATTTCATTTTGACAAGTATGGGTGCTACCGACTTAATTAATTGGATTAATTAAGGAAATGTGGAATTTAGTGGGAGCTTCAATTATTAATGACGTAATTTATATAATCGGTTAAACAACTTTGACTAGTTTAATTAGGCGTGTTAATCGGATTAACCACCTAGATTAGTTACTAGTGCGCGCGTTGTTTGAATGCATTTTACTTGTTGTTAATTTTGTAAATTGCATGGGCCATTCACAAATAGTGAATGGATGAATAGAATATATATATTCTCTCTCTCACAGGTTTTATGAAATGGCAATTAGTGGGACCCGACTAGGATAGAAAATACGGACTACGTGCCGTTATGTATTTTTGTAAATCTAAATACGGTCTACGCACCGTTAAGTATTTTTGTACTTTAATATTTAGATTATTCCTAGTTATATACACTAGTTTTTGCATAGTTTGGTTAAGTCTTGAAGACGGCGTATCTTGGAAGACAAAGCCTTGAAATGCAAATGAAGACCTTTTGAAGATATGAAGATTTCAAGGGGTCATGCTAGTTGCCAATATGCATCTATTATTTCGCTTTATATTTTATGGTTATATATATGTGTGTGAAATATTCGTTAGATGCATGTTTAGGTTTTCTTGATGTTGCGATGATTAGTTAAGTTCACTTAAATCAACCAACATAGAAATCCTAGGTCCCTAATAATATTGAGTAAAACTTGCCTTTCCAAAACAACACTTACTAACCGGACGATGGTGATGGTAGGCTACGCCAAAGCGAGGTGCCATCACTCCTCTAAGGGGCATAAGGCACACCGGGTGTGCACGTTGGTTTTGGTTTAACTCATCGGTATGAGTGAGGAGTCCTCACATACCGTGGCAAAAGAGACACATCGTCAAAGATGCATTAGATGTGACGATTGTCTAACCAAGAGTGGCTTAGAGCCATTAGCAAGGCAATGCTTACCCTAGAAGATTGAGTGTTTAAGACAAGCCAAAGCATGCTTAACCACTCTTTGTTTCTTCGGATCTTGGAATCGCCTTATTTTCACCAAATAGGGACAATTTTACGTGTAAATAAGACGTTAAATAAGTATTGAAAATTTGCATGAATAAAATTCAATCTTATTTAAGTAATTTTTGAATGGTTTTTCATTAAAAATTCTTTCAATTGTAGAATCATGTCTTCAACCTCAAACAACCAGTTTTCATTACGCTCAATTCTCGACAAGGAGAAGTTGAGTGGTACCAATTTCCTTGATTGGCAAAGGAATTTGCGCATCGTTCTTATGCAAGAACAGAAAGAGTATGTCCTTGATGAGGAAATGCCTGAGGCTCCCAATGAGGAGGTAACTCAAGCGGCCCTTAACCGATGGCAAGTGGCCGATCGGGATGTCAAGTGCATAATGCTAGCCACTATGTCTCCTGAACTTCAGAGAACCTTCTTCGAGAAGTAATCGGCCTATGAGATCATTTCTGAGTTACAGAATATGTTTTCAAGAATAGGCTCGAACTGAAAGGTTTGAAACCCACAGGCCGATCCTTGAGACTAAGCTCAAGAAAGGAGAGTCAGTCAGCCCACATGTGCTCAAAATGATCGGATTATTTGAGAACATGGGAAGGCTTGATGCGGGGTATTCAACCGAAATGGCTATTGACATCATTCTCCATTCCCTTCACAAAGGCTATGACCAGTTCAAAATGAACTACAACATGCATAGCATGGAGAAAACCCTCACCGAGCTTCATGGGATGTTGAAGCAAGCTGAGCAGACGCTCAAGGATGAGGGAAAGCATGATATGCTCATGATTAAGAAGGGTAAGCCGTTCAAAAGGGTAGGCAAAAAGAAGAAGGGCTTCAAGGGGAAAGGGAAGAAGAACTTTCCGCCTAAGCCGAAAGCTACCAAAGACAACAAGGAGGAAAAGGTAGCATCTTCTAAGTCTGATTCCGAATGCTTCTATTGCAAGAAGAAGGGACATTGGAAGAGAGACTGCCTCAAATTCAAGGAAGATAAGAAGAACGGAACCGTTGCTTCTACATCAGGTATTTACGTTATAGATTTTAACTTCACTAGCTCGGCTTCATGGGTATTAGATACCGGATGTGGCTCACACCTTTGTTCCAATTCACAGGCACTAAGGAACACTAGGAAGCTAGCGAAGGGAGAGATCGAGCTCCGAGTAGGAAATGGAGCAAGGATTAGTGCTATTTCTGTAGGATCTCTCAGTTTGTCTTTGCCCACGGGGCTAGTTTTGGAACTTGACAATGTTTATTGTGTTCCCAACATTACCAAAAACATCATTTCAATTTCGGCGTTGGACGCCAAAGGTTTTGAATTTCGAGTTAAAGACCAAACATGTTCATTTTATCTCGATAATGTTTTATATGGTACGACACATTCAAAAAATGGTCTTTATGTGTTATCTCTAGATAAAGAAATTTATAACGTTAATAATCCTGCAAAGAAAGCTAAGACTACACAGTCTAGTCAAACTTACTTGTGGCATTGTCGCCTTGGCCACATTAACATCAAACGCATCAAGAAACTTCTACAAGAAGGTATTCTTGACTCATTTGATTTAGAATCCTTTGAGAATTGCGAAGGATGTTTATTAGGCAAGATGATAAAGCAACCATTCTCCAAGTTAGGAGAAAGGGTCGGTGACTTATTGGGACTTATACACACCGATGTATGTGGACCAATGAGTACACCCGCAAGAAATGGTTATCGGTATTTCATAACCTTCACGGATGACTTTAGTAGATATGGTTATGTCTATCTAATGTCGCACAAATCTGAATCGTTTGATAAATTCAAAGAATTTCAGAGAGAAGTTGAAAACCAACTCGGCAAGAAAATCAAGGCACTTCGATCGGATCGAGGTGGCGAATATTTGAGCCAAGATTTTGATGACCATCTGAAAGAACATGGAATACTTTCAGAGTTGACACCTCCGGGAACTCCTCAATGGAATGGAGTATCTGAAAGGAGGAATCGAACCCTGTTAGACATGGTCCGATCGACTATGGGTCTTAGTGAACTTCCAATCTCTTTCTGGGGACATGCACTTTTAACTGCGGCACTCACACTGAATCGTGCTCCGTCAAAAGCAGTGGAAAAGACTCCATATGAATTATGGACTAATAAACCACCAAGGTTGTCTTTTCTCAAGATTTGGGGATGCGAAGCATATGTCAAGAAACTCATTTCTGACAAACTTCATCCAAAATCTGATAAGGTTTACTTTGTGGGTTATCCAAAAGAAACCAAAGGGTATTACTTCTACAACAAATCCGAGAACAAAGTGTTTGTTGCTCGTGATGGTGTCTTTTTGGAGAAGGAGCATCTCTCCAAAATGACAAGTGGGAGGAAAATCGAACTCGACGAAGTTCGAGAGGACGAGCAACAAGGACAAGTTGACAATCAAACTGCTTACCAAGCAGCTGTTGACGTTGTTCAAACTGATAATGCAAATGCTCAGTCCATTACCCTACGTAGGTCGACTCGGCCAAGATCTCAACCTGACAGATATCTCGGTATTGTATTAACCGAAGATCAGGACATCCTAGTAGTGGATGGAGATGAGCCGGCAACCTACAAGCAAGCTATGACGAGCCCTGACTCTGCAAAATGGCAAGAGGCCATGAAATCCGAAATGGACTCCATGTTTGAAAATCAAGTATGGGACTTGGTTAATTTACCCGTAGGTTACACACCTATCGGATGTAAATGGATTTTCAAGATGAAAACCGACAAAGATGGAAATGTATTTATTTACAAAGCAAGGCTGGTAGCAAAAGGTTACAGGCAAATTCACGGCGTTGATTATGATGAAACCTTTTCTCCAGTTGCCATGCTTAAGTCCGTTCGAATTCTTCTAGCGATTGCTGCATATTACAATTATGAAATATGGCAGATGGACGTCAAAACCGCCTTCCTCAATGGGATTTTGGAAGAAACTGTGTATATGACACAGCCTGAAGGTTTTGTCGACCAGAATAATCCTAAGAAGGTATGCAAGCTTAAGAAGTCCATTTATGAACTAAAGCAAGCAAGCAGAAGTTGGAATCTGCGATTTGATGAAGCCATCAGTAAGTTTGGTTTTATCAAGAATCCAGATGAGTCTTGTGTCTACAAGAAGGTCAGTGGGAGTGACATCGCCTTCCTAGTCTTATACGTCGATGACATTTTGCTCATTGGAAATAGCATTCCATTGCTGGAGTCTGTAAAGACTTGGCTCGGGAAATGTTTTTCAATGAAAGACTTGGGAGAAGCTCAGTACATATTAGGCATCAAGATCTATAGGGATAGATAAAAAAGGATGATTGGAATGAGTCAGAGCACTTATATCGATAAGGTACTGGCTCGATTCCAAATGGAAGGAGCCAAGAGAGGGCACCTACCCATGTCACATGGCGTAACCTTAAGCAAGAAGCAGTGTCCAAAGACACCTGATGAGCGAGAAAGGATGAGTCGAATTCCGTATGCTTCGCTTATCGGATCGATCATGTATGCCATGATATGTACTAGGCCGGATGTATCGTATGCCTTGAGTGCTACGAGCCGATACCAATTAGACCCAGGAGAGGCGCATTGGACTGCGGCCAAGAATATTCTGAAATACCTGAAAAGGAACAAGGATAAATTCCTGGTCTATGGTGGTAAAGATGAATTGGTTGTTGAGGGATATACCGACGCAAGCTTCCAGACAGACAGAGACGACTTCAAGTCGCAATCAGGATACATATTATGTCTCAATGGAGGAGCGTTTAGTTAGATGAGTGCAAAGCAAAGCACAACCGCTGATTCTACAACTAAAGCCGAGTACTTGGCAGCATCTGAGGCGGCCAAGGAGGCAGTTTGGATTCGCAAGTTCATTGATGAACTTGGTGTTGTACCCTCGATCAAGGGTCCAATAGACCTCTATTGTGACAACAATGGAGCTATTGCTCAGGCTAGAGAGCCACGAGAACATCAGAAGGTCAAACATGTCCAGAGGCGATTTCATATGATTCGAGAATGGAAGCCAGAAGGTGAAATCAGAATTTGTAAAGTTGGAACGGATGACAATGTAGCCGATCCACTGACTAAACCTCTGTCTCAAGTGAAGCACAACAAACACATTGAGGCAATGGGAATCAAGCATGTTGCGAACTGGCTTTGAATTCCATTTATAGTGTTTTTTAATCAGATTTTGAACAATGTTGATGTAAAGCACCATGATGAACCATTCAGTTTTGGAGTAATTAAAATCTTCATGCAATTTAAATCACTCCGTCTTTATTTAATTGTGGTTTAGAATTAAATAATGAGTCCATTCAATTTTAATAAATATTCAAAATAGGGTATCAAGTCAATGGCTTGGATAAAGAAACACCTATTAAGTGAATGTTGAATATTTTAATCGAAAATTATCCCTAATCAAGGTCGTATTTTGTGGACGAATGATGACCATCAGAGATTAGTGTGTAGTATGATTTGTAGCACCGTTTCTTGTGCTATGAAGATACAAATCATTTGCACAGGTATTGGTTTAGAACCATACTGGACAGACCTATGAGGATGCTTTAAGAGATTAAAAATCGTCATAAGTATTTTCTCATTATTACTATCGGAACTCTTTCCTTTTGACCATGAGTAGTGGGAGATCTCTTGTTTGAGTACTGGTCCGTTTTGGTATTCGCCAAACGTCTGCCGTAATTGGGGATTATAAAGACGGATATCGGGTGGGTGAGTCCTCTTAGTAAGAGAAGCTACATTACAAGACTGGAAATGTCCTCCTACTAACAATAGGGAACATGTCTTGTTGTTTACAAGGCCTCTCGAAGAGCGAGACTGTGAAAAATGCATGGCCGTGCTCAGATGGATTTTAGAAATCATCTGCTTATTGACAGTCAAACTCGGATTTCGAGAAACACTTCTGGACGTAACAGAGATGACTAGTAATCTTACTCTGTAGTTCATGAAGAGACATGAAGAGACATAGGATAAGGGCTATACACTAAATGCACACTTGTCCGAAAGGACAAGTGGGAGATTAAAAGGAATGGTGTCCTTCGAACAAGTGTATTACTCTGATAGCGGGTTCAGAATTATTAGAAAGCTAATATATTCAGTAAGGTCAAGTGATCGGAATGCCTGGGTGGAGGCCGCTTCCGATCAGTAATATTAATATAATTAATATTACAGCTTAATCTTGACTGAACCCTTCGGGTCACACCCAAGCAAATATATGCGAACCAACTCGACGAATTAATTCGAAAGAAATTAATTCGTCGCCTGAGTGTTAAATATTTAGACGTTTGTAATTCGAGCTTAGAGCGCTGAAACCGATCGTCGGAAGTCGAGTCTAAAATGATAAAAGACGAGACGCGCAAAATAATAATAAATCGACCATATTCCCGAAAATACCCCTAGCATCGGTGTGCCCCGAGCATCCGAATGCTAGGGGCAATACGAGCTAGCACACCTTGCTAGCAGCCCCGGCCAGCCGCGGCTAGGCACAGCAGCAGCCGCACCAAACCGCAGCAGCAGCTGGTGCGTGCTGGGCTCGGGTTAGGTGCGGGCTGGCTGCGGGCCAGGTGCGGGCTGGTGCGGGCCGGGCTCGGGCTTGGCTCGGGCCATAGGGCCATAAATAAAGGGGAAGCTTGGAATATGGGAGTAAGTGGGAGAGGACATGTGGCACAAGGAGAGTATTGAGTGGGGAGCAAGTATGGTCCCCTACTCTCCATGTGGTCCTCACCAACCCATCTCACATGGTAATGCCACTTGTAGATTTATTATTAGTTTGCAATTTTAATTTAATTTAGCTTTAAATTAATTTGTGGAATTTCATGATCCCACATTGATGGGATAGAAATTCCCACTCATACTTTCCTCTATAAATACCAAGCTTTGGGTTTTGGAGAAAAGTGCTTGAGTGGGAGTTAAAAAGAGCATCCCATAATTTTTGGGAAAACTCTTAAACTCACATAACACTCGGGTTTGGGTCGGACCTTGCTAACCCCAAGGTAGTAGACCTTAAAGTTGTGTTCGCCCATTTGTGGGTGGATACCGTCGGAGGCGCGGCGCTTGACGTGCTAGTAGCTTTCAAGTAAGAGCCCCGGGTTTTGGGCGAAGCTCGCTTCAAGGGTAAGATTCGTTATCTTTTCTTTGTGAATATTTATTTATGCTTTGTGATTTTAATTATTGCGAGGGGTTCCTCGGGAAGGGGTTGTTTCCGCGGTGAGTCGGACTCACCAAACCCCAACATAAATGACCTAATGGAGTCGCCTCAAAGGCGACTCTACAGCCACCGATATGATAGCTTCCAACTTTAGGAGTCGCCTCAGAGGCGACTCGATAACTTTTATATAAGTCGCCTATTAGTTGTTAGGCGACTCTATAGGTTAAGACATTGTGTCACATGTATTGAAAGAGGCGACTCCATAGGTTAATCTATGGTGTCGCTTGTGTTGAAAGAGGCGACACGTAAAAAATCAACATTTGTTTCCAACTACTTTTATTTGCTCATATAATGTCAATGTTTATGCTACTTAACATGCTTGATCTCTGGTTCTTTGCCTGGAAGGTTGATGTTCTTGCCGTCGTTCCAAAGTTACTTTATATGTATATATGATATTGTAACTATTTTTAATATTTTGTAAGAATCAACCTATCGAGTCGTGTTTTACGTATTAGGTGACTTATTAGGTAGTGGTCATAATAAAACACATAACAAGTCGGACTTTTAGAGTCGCATGTATATAAGGTGCGACTTGTAAACATATCGAGTCGCCTCATACTAATTAGGCGACTTGTTAAGTTGGAGTTAAAATCAACAAAGCACCTAACGAGTCACCTAATATACATGAGGTGAGTTGATAGGTTTACAAGTCGCATCATATATGCATGTGACTCTATAACCTAACTTATTCGGTGGCTTAAATTAAATTTTCAAAATCACCTGTATATAAGGTGCGACTCATTAACCTATTAAGTCGTCTTATACTCAAAATCACCTGTATATAAGGTGCGACTCATTAACCTATTAAGTCGCCTTATACATATTAGGCGACTCATTAGGTGAGAGTTATAGCAATCAAAACTCACCTAATGAGTCGCTTAATATGTATAAGGCGACTCGTCAGGTTTTTGAGTCGCACCTTATGTACAGGTGACTTTGAAAATCTAATTTAAACCACCAAATAAGTCAGTTATAGAGTCTCATGCATATATGGGGTGACTTGTTAGCCTATTAAGTCGCCTCATATATATTAGGCGACTCGTTAGGTGCTTTGTTGATTTTAACCCTAACTTAACAAGTCGCCTAGTAAGTATGAGGCGACTCGATAGGTTTATAAGTCGCACCTTATGTACAGGTGACTCTAAAAGTCCGACTTATTAGGGGTTTTTTGTAGTAGTGTACATTGATCTTGGTGTTTAGATGCTTATAAATATGATTCATGCAATTCCGCTTAGAGTATCTAAAGTCCAACAAAATATTCGCAACATTTAATATTTAACCCAATTTTTATTTTCTTATAAAAAACCTATTCGTTTTTTTTTTTCGGATCTAGTTGGGTTCAGCTGAACACACACTGGAACCGCCACTATACCTACTAGAGTGGGGATGAATTTTGGACCCGCCACGAAGATGGAGTTGGGGATGGGAATGGGGATGGAGATGAAAATGTTAGGTGGGGATAGGGATGGAAAGACCAACATTCGCCTTGCCCCATTGACATCCCTAAATCACAAGATTTAATTAAAGCAGCAATGTGGTGCAACTTGGACAACACACTAGTTTAGAATCTTTAGATTAATTAAGATGAGGTTTTATTCAATAAAGGAAAAGGTATGCAAAATTTCGGCTTGGCAATGCAATAGTTTTGCACGGTTGTTAAATGACAAACTACGAATGGCCAAAAATGAGAGGTACCATTACCTCAACAGAAGGTTGCTTTTTTTTTAGGCGATGATAATGTAAAAGAATCTTTCTCCACAAGGGTTTTGGAGGGAAAAAATGATAGTTTGTTGCCCTTGGGAAAGAGGCTACATGATGATGCATGGTTTGGAGAAAAAAGGAAAAAAGATTTATAATTGGCATTATATTCCTTGGTAGACAAACTAAATGGTGTCGAAAATTAAATTTGGTTTGGCATCTCTTTAATTTGTAAATATATTACATGCCGTAATAAAATGAATTGTGTTTCTCTAAAATGGTATGGTACTAAGGTTGATAAACACTTGGTACATAAACTACATGTAGTGCTGAAAAACATAAGCGGAAGTTTGAGTTCGATTTGAAGCTATGTCCGGTGAATAGATTAGCTTGAATTGTTTGGTGGTGACTGTTGGAAAACTACCTGTTGAAATCAAGAACAAAGACAAGAAATACCGATACAACTGATCAAGATCCGTCCTCCTTTGGTTGTGTCGTGGTTTGGAACCCACTGACTTAGAAGCGAACTACGCCACCACTGGTACAGATATCCGTTACTGCCCCCCAAGTTTTACACAACGACCTCCGTACGCCGTGTACCCGAACTCGAAGGTTGGAATTGCTTAAAAACTTTTCAGATCTCAAAGGGTAGGCTATTGTTTAGTTTTCTTATGAATGAATAAAATAAAGAAGAAGACAATACTTATATTTATATGTGTCCCAAACTAGGAGACAAATAACACAAACATACCCAAAAAAATAGGCAGGCCCGGTCAGGTAACTGGCCGCCCACCCGAGCGCAAGTGCAAGCCTCCCAGACTGAGCTGTTGCATCCGGTTAGGCCACGACCACCCGATTGGGCGATCTCAATTCACTCGCCAAGAAAAACCGGACAAACAACCGGGCACCTACCGCCCTGTCGGGCTCGTAAACTAGTAGTCCTGCCGCCCGTTCAAGCGAACCATCATATCGCTCTGCCGGGCTCAAGAGAACTCCTAATTCATGCAGTCAAATTCACCCGGTTGATCAGCAACGCCTACCCGGTCAGGCGCCAGCATTCCTTGGAACATTTAATCATCCCGATCGGGCGCAGCTCGCTTGGCCTGGCACGAGTGTGGATTCTAATGGTTGCAACTCATCTGAATGCATTACCATTTCCAACATTGAGTACATCACAACCCACCCATTGATGAAGAAAAGAGAAAAAGAGGAAAGGAGATCAATATATTCATCATCATTTGCTGGTGTCGACATTGGGTTTTTGGGTGTAACTATGGATATGATATGTGGGATAGAAGAAGTGTAAAAATTAGATCAAAAGCTCATGATACCATGATAGAGTTATGAAATAAAATGTTAAAATCTTAAAGAGAATATGAGAAAGCTTAGAAAGTATAAGCGAGAGCTCTATTATATATATTGATGTGATTCTATGACTACTATATAATACATGAGTAAGCAATAAAATACTAATAGATACATTTGAATAAATGCATTAGCTAAGGTAGAGATATACTTTGATTAGCAATCTAAAAAGTAAGTCAAAGAATTACAGAAACTATAAATGGTACTAGTAACTAATAATGATAATAGCTATAACTAGATATGCCAGATATTAGAAGAGACTTTCTCTCTCTAAAAGTGTAGTCATTGGGGGTTAGCCTTCCACTTTGGTGGTAAGGTCTCGGGGAGCTCTCTTCTATTAGGGAGCACGTCCAGTTGTTCATTCTTTCAGTCAGTGTTAGGATTAGAGTCTTTCGGTCCTTTAGTTTGGTCAAGTCTGTTCCGTCTAGGCTAGTCTTAGGTGGGAAGTGGTATGACTCAAGTAGAGGATATTGATATGGTTTCTGCTTAAGAAACTGATCTTGTGGAAAGATCAGTCACTCATCCAGATCAGGTGCAAGTAGAAAGGGGGAAGATGCCCCTTGCTGGGGATTTGGAGGTTATGCAAGTTTGTGTCGATAATGATATTGAGGATAAGGAAAGTACTTAAGTAGTGGAAAAGCAGGTCAAAGGTTCCTTTAGGGAGGCTGTAACAAGATCATCTCAATGGTTTACGGAGGCTAGGAAAATCATGGTTGCTTCGAATGATTGGGATGAAGAGGAGTTCACTCATGAACATGCAGTCAAATTCCCTAAGAATAAATTGGTGGAGTTACGAAAGCATTGGGGGTTGACTCTAATATGAAAATGCTTGGGCTTAAGAGTACGAAGTGAATTCTTATGCCATCTAGTTAGGAAAATGTGGAACCTAAGAGGGGGTTGAAATCATAGAAAATGGAAGGGAGAGTGTTTCTATTTCGATTTGCTCTTCAGGATGATTTGGAAAAGGCTAGACTAGGGGGACCATGGTTCATTTTTGAGCATTACCTCATGGTAGCCAAATGGAAGCCAAACTTTAGACCTTCTATGGAGATCTTTCAGTGTATGTCAGTATGGATTAGATTTCCAGAATTGCCTGTTGAATATTACGACAAGGAGGCCTTGTACCATATAGCAGCGGTGGCAGGAAGTCCTATTAAGGTTGATTATTCAACAGATAAGGTGAACAGATGCAGGTACGCTAGAGTATGCATTGAAATCTATCTGAATAATCCTTTAGTCACTAAATTTTGGGTAGGGAAGGCCTGGCAAAGGATTGAATATGAGAAGATCCATAGTTTGTGTTTTAGCGATGGTAGGATAGGGCATGCTAAAGAAAGTTGTGGTTGGCATAAAGGAAAAGCTGTACAAGTGTCAGATAAGCTAGATACCCTAGCTAAGGGCAGAATAGTAGAAAGGAATAGCAGTGACACTATTTCTTTAGAAAAGAGTGTGATGCAGCCTAGTACTAGGGAGGTTGGAGATTCTAGCAGCAAAGATATTCTGAAAGAGGGGCCAAGTAGTATGGGGGAGAAAGTTGACAAAGAGGATTACAGCACAAAGAGGATAAAGATATTCTGATAGCAGCACAAAGGAAAAAAATTATTAAAAATGGAGAAAATAACAAAAAAGGAAGGAATGTAGAAGGGGATAAATCAGGAAACACAGCTAGATTCGGAAAACAACATAGGGAACAAACTAGCCACCATTTACCAATAAATAATAATAAGTGGAGCGTGCTATGAGAAGAGGAAGGTGGAAAGTTTGATAATATTAATAAAAAACATTTGCATCGAAATATTTCAAAGGGAGGGGAAGTAGCCTACAGATCATCTTTTCCAAAAAAAACCATCTACCTTGGTAAATGGAAAAATTAATATTTGTGAAGTCCCAAAGGGAGGCTGCCCAACTTCCGCCAATGGGGGTTCACCCTTTGTTGGTGATTTCCTTCCCGGAGTTGCCTTTAAAGATTGCCCTTCATCCTCGTCTCCTTTATCTCATAATTCCCCTGCTTCGGAAAATACTTTGAATAACCATGAGTTCTCAAAGCCAATTCCTTAACCGCAAACACAACAATGATCAAGCAAGGTTCGCAAATCAGCTCTCAGGAAATCGATTGTGTCGCTACTGGGCAATTTGAAAAATCAGTCGGTGAACTCGAACCCGCAGTGAAACACCCTAGAAATTCCTTTCTTTTAAAATACCTGTTCTGCCCTGTTTAAAAATTTAAATAGGAATATCCGCAGTGAAACACCCTAGAAATTCCTTTCTTTTAAAATACCTGTTCTGCCCTGTTTAAAACTTTAAATAGGAATATCCGCAGTGAAACACCCTAGAAATTCCTTTCTTTTAAAATACCTGTTCTGCCCTGTTTAAAACTTTAAATAGAAATATCTAAGACATTACCGCCACCGTGAAAACGGCTGAGGCAACTATCAAAGATACACAGCGGAAGATCAATTTTAATACCACTCAAAACAAGTCAACTTGAAAAGTCAATCAACGAAAGTAAAGTCAAACCAAAGTCAAACGAAGTAAAATAAAATCAACCTACAACTTGGAACCATCATAGGCCCTTATTAAAACCAAACCAACTTTAAAAATTTTGCATTAGTCATGCAAAATAATAATTTCATAAATAATTAAAGCATTAAACACATCATATACTTATAGAAATTAGCATGATTCGCTCTTCACTCATGCCCATTCATGAATATGCTTCATCACTTGAAAAGCTTCTCTCTACTTGTTTCCACTACTCTCCATTAACAATAGGTCATCATAGGGCCAAGATAAAGACAAGGCCAACAAACACACAAAACACACAATCAGCAAAGCTGAGTACATAAGCGTAATTAACACTCTAACATGCAATTACCTATCAACACACAACTTACCTTGTTGCACCTGTTTTTCAAGCATACAACATTCAACAAAACTTTTCACTAGACAACTAAATAATTTATTTAGTGTGATTACGCATTGAGCGGGTTTCCCCACTAACCTCCCCCAATAAATTGAGGATACTGACACGGGAGCTAACCGTGCCAGCATCAATAACCACTCGTAAGTAGCGGAATTCCTGTGCATAATAATAATAATAAAAGGAATGTACAGCGTCCTGTACTCTAGTAGAATTTATGATCAAATAAAGTCACATAACTCCCCCCATATGTTCATACTCAAGGTATATACGTTCCAAGAGCTTTGGTGCGTAATCTCTTTCACTTTACATTATTTACAGATTATTAAACTTGGTGATGACTCTCAAACCATAATTATTCAATCAACAATAATTATTCAAACAATCAAACATACCAATTTAATTCTTGAATAATTAGTGACCACATAATATTTAATATTGAACCCTTTTTAAATCTACCTCGGTGTCAATGACACCTTAAACGCTTAATGCGCCAAAAATCCTATCCCTCAGTGTTAAAAACACCTTAAGTGCAATAAGGCACCAACATACATTTTATTCCTCGTGTACATAGACACTTACATAGCTCTTTTCCCATGCTTAAAGCATCAATAAAAATTATATGAACCATAATAAAATTCTCTTTTAATATTCCAAACCAAATTAAACATTTAGTTTAATTAAACATGCTCTCTAACATGCCATAAATAAAAGTGTGGTTCATAAACAATATTCCAAACTATAATTTTCCATCCATTAATCCATCACAAATAAATCATGCTTCATAATTCAATCACCAATAACATCCAAATCATAATTTCCATTCTAAATCTAGCATGATACTACTTGTAATCAATTAAACACATTTAGCATGCTACTACACAAGTAAAATTATGCTAAGTACGCGAACGTACCCTGTATACGATCTTAAAATCGCCACGACTAATAGAAATCACTCACTTCGAAGTCTCCTACAATTTAAAATCATAGAAGAGTATTAAAATCCTCTCTACACAAATTTCCAGCAATATATACTATTATTAAACCCCTCATAATTTAATTAAAATAAGCTAAAATTATATTTAAAACATCATACTTTAATCCCAATTAATGGATAATTGAAATTCCTTAAAGAAACTTGATTTTTAATGCACTACTAAAAATTCCAGCATTATATTTTAATGAAAACTTACTATAATTAGGCCTTAAAACACTTTAATCAAATATTTAAACCATTGTATATCATAATCCTTCAATAATTAACAATTCAAGAACCTAGGGTTTCAAAAATTGAGGCTTTTTAATTAAAAATAAAATCTGAAAATTAATTTACATAATACTCATAATCAAACATCAAAAATCAAATCACAAAACTCATAATTAATAATTAGATCTAGGATTAAACTAGTTTTTATAACAAAGTTTTAATTTTTTTTTTAATTTTTAATTTTTTTGTTCGAAAAAGGCAGCTGGTCGGCCACCACTGCCGACTGTCGCCAGCTGCCGGCTGGTGCTGCTGGTGGCTGGCGCCGGTAGCCCACTGGTGGTGGTGGTGGCCGGCGGTGAGGGGGAAGCCGAAAAGGGGAAGGGGGAAAAAGAGAAAGAAAAAGAAAAAGAAAAATAAAGAGAAAGGGAGAGAAGTTTACCTTGGGTTTTCTCCACTCTGGGCAAAGTTTGATTTGCCTCAAGTGTTTAATATTTATACCTCTTCTCTAGAAACCCTTCTCCCTAAACTTTTTTTTTTTTAATCTTTCTTAATCCCTTCCCTAATAAAACTTTACTAAAATAAAACTTTCTTAAATTAAACCCCAACTTAAATAAAATAATTAATTAAATAAGCTTTCCTTTTATAAAATATTTCTAAACTTATTAAAATGAATAATAAAAATAATTTAAATAAAACATTTCAATTTGTTTAAATACTTCTCAAAATATTTATTTTAAATAAAATACGTATAAAAATACGAGGTATTACACGCAACCGCCTAACCAACCTCTTCCATCTCTACTCCCCCCAGCCACAAACCACGTTCCAACCCAAATTCTCACCCATCTATTATCCACCAGTCCTTTCAGAACATCAGGCTACAGCCAATGCAAGTTCCTCTTCCACCCCACACAATATCACCTACAATTTTACCCCCTTTTCTGACAATCAAACCATACAATCAGTCCTCTCTACGCCGGGTCTCACCGCCATCACAAACTCATCATCTCTTTCCAATCTTTCCAACCCCAGCCATGTGGCTAATTCTGGCAAAATATCCTATTCCAGTAGAAAAAATAAGCAAGGTAGACGCAGAGTTGAGAATATTGATGAACCAATTTGTTCCTCCATTTCCCTCCGATTACGGAACAGTATTCAACCCAATGTCGCAGCCACCAAAAAAACCCCCCGAACTTCCTGTTGCAATTAGCAAGCATAAATTTAAATCTCATGCTACCTCAAAATCTCCTAGTAGTTTTGGAGTCTCAGAAGGAGGTAGTAGGAGCAGAGTTGGTGCTCAACCACATTCCAACCGAAAATTTGGTACTAGAGATCAAATTAGCAGCCAACCCTCTGTCGATGGAAGATGTTTGGGCAATGGGGAAGATGAATCTATGGGAGGATTGGAGGAAGATGTTTCTGGCATCGTCAACTCTCAATGAGCTCAAATTGGGAGTGTTTCCAGATATTCATATCAATTATATCTCAATGAAAGTCATACTGTGGAATGTCAGGGGAGCAGTTAGCAAGGAATTTTTGCCTCACGCTTGTGAGGTTCTGAAGGCCTACAATCCAAACGTGGTTTTCTTCCTTGAGATGATGGCTAAAGATAGGGTAGCTAATTAGGTCTATAAGTTGCTGGGCTTTGATGGTTACCGTACTATTGGAGCAAATGGAATTAGAGGTGGCATCTGGCTTTTTTGGAAAAGACCAGTTGAGCTGCTAGAATTTGCAATCAAGTCCCCTAATCTGTTTCATTCTCTTTTCAAAATTAGTCCAGGCAAACCGAAAATTTTTTTCACTGGCATTCATGCACCGTCGATAGCCAAAGATAAGGCTGAGCTGTGGAGAGGGCTGAAAGACGACGTTCCTCCTTCGTCCACTCCTTGGTTAGTAATGGGAGATATGAATGAAGTGGTTAGCCAATAGGAGAAAGTAGGTGGCAGCCCAGTTACCAATTCACAAGGAAGGGAGTATGTGAATTGGACAGATGCTGCTGGGCTTATGGACCTCGGGTATAGTGGGCAGAATTTTACGTAGAATAATGGAAGGGATGGAACAGACTTGATTAGGGAAAGGCTCGATAAAGCTTTAGCCAATGCTGAATGGTTTAATGTCCACCCTCAAACTCAGGTATTTCATCTTGCAAAAACCTATTCAGATCACTGTCCTATATTAGTTGATACGAATTCTTTGATTCCTAAAGGTTGTTTTCCTTTTAGATGCAAAGAATCTTGGATGCATAACCCTAATTTTGATGAATTTTTCCGCATAACTTGGAATAAAGGAAATAATGTTTTTAATAATTCTAGAGATCAGTTTATCCAGGATGTCAAAAATTGGGATAAAAATGTTTTCAATAGTATTATTAACAATAAGAAACGTGTAATAGCCAGAATCCATGGAATTCAAAAATCGTTGTGTCATAATTACTCCACCTTCCTAATAAAGCTAGAGAAACAGTTGCTTCATGAGCTTAATGATGTTTTGAAATTAGAATGGATTAAATGGGCGCAAAAAGTAGGGATAGATTGGCGAAAATATGGAGATTGGAACACTAAATATTTCCATATTTTGGTCAAAGTGAAAAATAGTAGGGGAAAAACTTTGAACTTAAAAGATGATAATGACAATTGGATAGAAGACCAGGAGGTGCTTAAAGTTATGTGTGTTAATTACTTTAAATCCATTTTTTCCTCCAAACAATTGTTTCAATCTAGATTGGTTAATTTTACCCGTAATAGAACGATTTCTGACTCGGATATTTCTTTCCTCAATAGTGGTGTTAGTCTAATGGAAGTCAAGAATGCTTTAAATTCTATGGCTCCCATGAAATGCCCTGGTCCGGATGTAATCCAACCAATTTTTTTTCCAAAAATATTGGGATGTTATGGGTAATTCAATTTATAATCTAGTTTATAAAAGTTTCGAGGAGGGCAAAATTCCCCTGGACATTAATGAATCTTACATTTCGCTTATCCCTAAGATTGAACATCTGGCTACTATAAATGATTTTAGACCAATAGGGCTTTGCAACTCTATTTATAAAATCATCACAAAAGTAGTAGCTAATAGGATTAAGCCTCTATTTGGAGATCTCATTAATCCGGTGCAATCTAGTTTCATAGAAGGGAGAACTATTGATGAAAATATTTAGTCATTAAGGAGGTGGCTCACTTATTTAAAAAGTCTAGTAAAAAGCATCTTATGACTTTTAAAATTGACATTTCAAAAGCCTATGATAGTTTGGAATGGGGTTTTACTAGGGAAACGTTGCTTGGGCTTAATTTCCCCGATAAATTGGTTAATCTCATTTTAAGTTGTGTTACTACTCCTTCGATCTCCATTCTTTGGAATGGACAAATCAAGAATAGTTTTACTCCATCTAGAGGGATTAGGCAAGGTGACCCCCTTTCTTCTTATATTTTTGTTCTTTACCTTAAGAGACTTTCCTTATTGATTAAACAAAGGGTCGAATGTGGTATTTGGAATCCTATAAAGATTGGTCATGATGTCAAGATTTCACATTTATTTTATGCCGATGATGTTTTCCTCTTTGCTAAAGCTTCGGTGGAAAATGTTGATGTTATCAAGAATACTCTTATGGAGATTGGGACTAAGTCCGGGCTTTTTATAAGTCAAGCTAAGTCTAAGGTAATTTTTCCTCCAAAAATGAGCCTTACTCTTGTGGATACCAAATTTTAATCCTACTTTTGTAATTATCACTATTATTATATTTTATTATTATAGTTGTTGTTTTTGCAAATAATCACTATTATTTTGCTAAATATTTTTATAAACTTAATGACGTTTTTTTTATTATTATTTAAAACGAAGAAAACAAGTAATAACAATGATTTTTATTCATAATTTCCAAAATACATGTTACAATTTGTACTTTTAAACTACTAAATTACAAAATATTGAAGTACAGCTAACACCACATGCATTTTTACCCTGCTCCACCGAAGTAATTTTCGGGCTTTTACTTGTGGATTAACAAGTAAAGTAATGCAGCCATTAGGAGGACCACTAGCCCCACAATGTACATGAAGTACACCCGTATCATCCTCATGTCTTCCTCGAAGGTGAAGATAGACTGATCTTCCTGGTTATCTTGAAACATGGTGGCCGAAATTAATGGTTTTTTTTTTTTTTTTTTTTTTTTTTTTTTTTTTTTTTTTTGGGTAAGGAGATGGAAGAAGATAAGAAATAAGTGATGAGTGGAAATTTTGAATAAGGGTAATTTTCTTTTTATAGTAAAAAGTAGGTATTTTAGACCGTATTTTTATATGCATATGTATAATTATAGTATAGTATAAAGTACAATATTTTTTTTGTCTCGCCAGGGGAATTTGTCAGCATAGTAAGTCTATTGGTATGTTCACTTAGAGTGTTAGAATACTTTTTTTTTTAATCTAGTGATTTTTACGATTTGTGTAATACTCTATTATTTGGCCAGCTTACCTATAAAGTCCACTACTCCAAAGACTCACGCCCAACCAATGTAGGGAAATAACAAACATTCTCATACCTAAAGAGGTATTACATGTCATAGTACTAAAGGGAACTCCTTTTATATACACTTGTTTTACCGTAGACTAAAATATCATTGCCTTTTTGTCCCGCGGTTAATACTTGATCCGATAGATACAAGTTCGGACCAAACCCGTTGATATATATCTAGATGTTGTATGGATGAGAGTAAAAAGAGGGATACGTATAGATAGAAATGTATAATTGTGCAGGGTTGTTTCGTATGATTATTGTGTTGAGCACTAGATGAATAGTGTTTACAGTGTTAAATTAGGATCATTTTTTTTTCAATCAGACTTTCTCTTTGCTAATTGAATTCATGTCAATCTAACATTTTTTTTTGGCTATTTCGTTTTGTTCTTTTTTTATTTACCTTTTTTTTATTATTATTTTTATTTATTTATTTTTTATGACTTGTTTATTTCAGTCTAATTTTTGTATCCTTTCGTCAATTTTGATGAACAATTGTCAATAGTGAAATAATGCTATCTTTTTTTTATCCCCCACGGTTAATATTGGATCCAATAGATATTAATTCGGATCAATTGAATCAATGATCATTTATCGATAGGAAGCGTGTATGGGAGTAAAACAGGCTGGTAATGGCCGAAATTTATAAGGAAGCACAATATATTTTTGTTAGCTTTTGGAGTATAATGCGGATTGAGGGATATGTATGCATGGAGTAGTAGGGATTATTCAGATAGTGGAGGTATGGATGCAGGAAGCTACATTAGTGACTTAAATTTGTAGCAATTCGTGAGGATGTGAATGCATGAATCAACAGTAGTACTTTAAGCTTGTAGCAATTAGATAGGATACGTATGCATGAATCTACAGTGGTACTTTAAGCTTCTAGCAATTAGTTAGGATATGGATGCATGAATCCATAGTGGTAATCTGAGTGTGTAGCAGTTAGTTACGAGCTCATCATGATGATGAAGCCCTTTTCATGCATTTTGTTCCCTTTGTTTTTTTTTTCTCCTTTCTTTCTTCGTTTTTTTAGTTTTCTTTGATCGAATTTTGTATTTCTTGTCATCGTCAATTGTGAAATAATGCGACTATGATAAATATAAATTTGTGTTTTAGTAGAGTAAGGCAAGATAAGAGTTCACCTTTTTTATTAAGGTCATTCGGTTAAGGGAATATATTTTACTCTTGACTACCTTAAATTTATGTCGTATGACTTAATATTGTATGATTGTACATGGTGTATTTTCACTTTGACCACGTCAAGTTTATGACTTTATATGATTTACCTTACTTTATACTTTTAGTAAGGGTCATTGTTTGTAATGCTCGTATGTATAAGATTTTGTCGTATACTTAAATGTTCTTGGGTAAATTTATATGTACCGTCTAATAAGGGCAAGGGTTATTTTTATTTTTTTATTTTTTTTATAAGCTCTGAAAATATTTTGTCCATTCCTACTAGTATTGTAACCTAATGTCTTTGTGTAACTTTCAGAGCTGACATCTTAGGGAGATATTTATTTTATAAGTGTTGTTTTAGTACCTTGGTGAGTATAATAGTCACTAAATAAATTTAGGCACTCTGTCATACGTATGCCACGTGAGTATTTTTGAGTTGTGACATGACTTGGTTATATATTTCTTTTTTGTAATACCATATGGCATTTTAGAACCTTTTTATATGAATATTAGAGTCTGATTTAATTACGGTTTTCTTTATTTTATCAATTTTAGTGTTGCAAAACAGATTAAGTAGTTTGTTACATATAAAA
Organism: Chenopodium album; assembly: GCF_948465745.1. Lineage (NCBI taxonomy): Eukaryota > Viridiplantae > Streptophyta > Magnoliopsida > Caryophyllales > Amaranthaceae > Chenopodium > Chenopodium album. The sequence goes on along the minus strand of NC_137850.1, from coordinate 7,999,251 downwards.
CGAAAGAATTTAATATCAAGATTCTCATTATTACCAAAATCTTGATATTTACCATTTAAATCCTTGAATTATAATTTATTTACTTTTATTTATTTACAAATTAACCCCTTTATTTTTCTATAAATATCCCCCTTAATTTTCTCATTGGAGGACACCAAATTTTTTTACTAATTCTCTCTCTAAAAATTCTCTCTAAAAAATTCTCCTTTAATCTTTTGCTTTAGTTAAAATCTCTCTAATTTAGCTTTATTTTTAAGTTATTAGCCTATAAAAGTATCACATAATTAAGTTGTTATTTTATTTAAGTATTGTCACTATCTTTAATTCCTATAAAAAAAACACAAAAAATATTTTAAGTTCAAGTATTATTGTTATTTTCATCTTTGTTAAAAAATTAGCTTAATTGTTTAAGTATTCTTATTCTATATTAAAACCCAAAAAAAAAAAAAAAAAAAAAAAGGTTTGTTTCTCAAGATTTAGTTTTATTTTTCAAGTTTATTTTCTTTAATCAAAAATCAAAAAAAGTTCATTAGTTTTATTTTGCACTAATTTCTTTTAATACCTTAAAATTCCAAAAATATCACTTAGTCTCTTTTGTTTCACTTTAATTAAGGAGTTATCATCTTTTAATCCTTGATAAGTAAGAAGGGTTATCCAAAAAATTGCTATATCTAGCTCAAGGTATTATCTTTATTACTTTCTTAATTTCCTTAATTATTATTATTATGCTAACTAATGTGTTTGTTTCCATGTGATGTTACCAATCGGGGTAATGACGATATTAGGTGCTAAATTAGCCCTAAATCTTTCATTACTCCACATTAAAAAGCCAATAAGCATATTGGTGAGGTGATAGGTTATAAAAGAGGGGGGTTAATTGCATTTTGCATTGCATCTCTTTCTAATGCGTTTAAAATATGAAAGGTTAATACATTCATGTGTTTGTCTAAGATATATTTTTAAGAATAATTTCCTTCTTAAAGTGGGCTTAAAGACTTAAGGAATTAAGAGTTTATGTAAAAGATGTTCAAGAGTAAAGAGTAATTTACCACGTCCCAAAGATGGCCTATGAAACAACCCTTATGTCCAGAAACAGTTCCTTTTCTTTAGCTCAAGTGATAGAATTTTTCAAGGGCTTTCCATTCGTATCTCACAATAATTTTTTCGATTTTTCTATGATTTTTAATGATTTTTTTAGTTCAAGCTATCAAAGAGATGAAAAAGGCACTTTTTTTTTTCTCTTAATTGCTTTATAAAATTGTATTAATTTATTTTTAAGAAACTAATGGTGTCATGGAACCTATATTACATTATATTATGTATTCTTCATTTATGGAACTTTAATTATTAAGAGTTTTAAGTAACTTTAATTTTATCTAGAGATGACTTTAGAAATAAGAGTTTTAACAAGCTTTAATTCTAAATGTTAATTTAAGAAACCTTAATCTTATTCTAAAGATGACTTTAGAGATAAGAATTTTTAACAAATTTTAATTTTGAAAGATGTTTTAAAAATCTTTAACTTTATTTTAAAGATGACTTTCGAAATAAATGATATCTTAAGGACTTTAATTTTATTTTAAGACGACTTTAGAAATAAAATTTTGAACAAACTTTATTTTCTTTACTTTAAGATGATTTTAGAAATAAAATCTTTTATAATTTCGTGAACCTTCTTATTTCAAACCCTTTTGTAAAACAAGAATGAATCATAACTTTGCGTATTTATTTTTAATAATTAATGATAGTTAATATAAGGTTATGGCCTCATTTCCAAACATGAGGTTAAGATTAATTATTTAGTTGTATAAGGTTGTAACAATTATCCATCTCCATAAAAATAAGTCCGGATCCCATTAAAATTACCCGATGGATTAGTTGACAATCGGATATGATTAAATAGTTTATTATTCCCTTTTATTTGGAAGTAAGGCCTTGACAGGTGTCGTGTTTTATTTGGCCAATTCCATTAATCCTAAACACATATCCCTTAAAACCTTACAAAAATTACCTTTGAGTGATTTTAAACTTAAATTGAGATTACATAGTGAACCCTTACAGTTTCACTCAAAAAAAATACCTTGACCCACTAAAAAGTCGTCAATTGAGACGCATTTGTTGAATTGTCTTGTTCAAAAGACATTTGTGGTAATCACTAATCAAGGTGATTTTCCTCAACCAAGGTGGTTCATTTTACTTTTATGAGTGAATCTGTCAAATATCGCTAAAATCTCACTTACAAAAATGACGTGTATGTCAACTACCCAAATTTAAAACCTAATGGAATTGGTTACTTAAAGCATGGCATATGTCCGAACTATGAAGGTTTTGATCCGTGAGTGAATTCAAAGTCTCACTATGATCGGTACGTAGTGCAACTTTGGTGCTCAAACCTACCTTATATTAATTATTATGTCATTTTATGTGATTAACATGTCTTAAAACTTGACTTTTAACAACGCAATAGTAAGAGCCCGTTCCTTAGAACGAAAGGGAAGACAAGTTCCAGACGTTCGATTCTCTTAACCTAAACCCTGAACCCTGTGCCTTGTTTCTTTTTATGGAGTTAGCAGTTGATTTTTTTTTTTTTAAGTTTTATTTCTTAAAATTGACTGTTTTAAAATCTGTCCTTATTCGGATAAAAATAAGGTGGCGACTCTAAGTTTTTTTTTAATTATAGGTCTTACACTTAAGTGGAACCTCTATAGACTAATTTTTGCCCGCTAAAAACCAGGTACCACAACTCTTAAGCTAGCTATTCTCGAGGCATCAAATATCAAGGGAGCCCCACTTTTGGAAAGTACTTATGAATTAAAATTAGTCCTAATAAACTTAAAAAAGTGGATTACAATGATCTTCTCAATAAAACCAAAAGTAGGATTAAAGGGTGGAAAGCTAATCTCCTTAATATGGCTGGTAGATGTACTCTAATTAAATTGGTTATCAATTCCTACCCTCTTTATGCTATGCAAACCACTCTTATTCCTAATGCTATCTTGGATAACATTGAGAAGTCTTGTAGGCATTTTCTTTGGAATAAAGTTGATAAATCTCATTGCCTTTCCTAGAACTAGTTGGGAGAAAATTTGCCTTCCTTTGGGAATGGGAGGGCTAGGTATGAGAAAGCTTAGAGAGTGGAATCTTGCCTTTATGGCTAAGTTAGCTTGGAAAATTATCAAAGACCCGGATAAGCTTTGGGTAAAAATTTTAAGAGTTAGATATTTCAAGAATTCCACCTTTTTTAATTGCTTTCCTAGACCTAAGGACTCTCCCCTTTGGAAGGACATTCTTAAGGGTAGGGACCTCCTCCTTAGGGGTATCTCTTATAGAATTGGAAATGGGGAGGATGTGTGCCTTTGGTATCACCATTGGGTTGGGAAAAAGCCGATTTATTTAATGATTAATACCCCATTCCGGACTCTATAGCCCATTGGCGTGTTGGCAACATTATTACTAATGGTAAGTGGAATACTAATAGAATTAGGCATATAATTCCGGATGAGTTATGTAACCTAATTGAAAATATCCCTCTTCCTTCGGTTGTTAAATGGATTATTCTATTAGTTGGGGGTTGGAGATCAATGGTCAATTCAACATTAAAAGTGCTTACAATTTCTGTTGTAATTTTGTCATGTATCCCTCCTTCCCTCCAATTAATAATTGGAAGCTTATTTGGCATCTAGACATTCCTTACAAGTATAAAATGCTAATGTGGAATCTAGGACACCAAATTCTCCCTGTAGGTATGATTTTAGCCATCTCCATTGCTGACTTTAATCCTCTATGTGCTATATGTAATCTAGATGATGAGAGTCACATTCATATTTGTTTAGGGATTGTATCAATTCTAGGGTCTTATGGTCTAGAATCTTTGGAGGAAACAAATTGGATCCTAAGTTTAATTATCACTATTTCTTAAACACTGATTGGAAGGAGTGGATTAGCTATAATTTATCTTTGGACAATAAATGGAGAATCATCTTTGCTGTGGCTATGTGACACATTTGGAAAGCTAGAAAAATTATAGTTTTTCAACATGCTATGCAACACCTTTTTCTATGTTTAATAGATATATGGTGGACTTGGTTGCAAACTTACATATTTTTCAGGGTAAAGCAAAAGTTCCAGCCAAGTTAAAGCAGTCGGTCACCTGGAAGCGTCTTCGGGATGGAGTTGTGAAGATAAATACCGATGGGGCATGGAAAGGAGAGGGCCTTGCAGGTGCAGGCAACATTATTAAAGATGCTGAGGGCATTTGGTTGATGGGGAAAGCATTGAAAACTAGAGGAAGAAACTCGACCGAATCTGAGTTACTAGCTATCAAGGGAGGTATGCAAATGGAGGTTGATGCAGACTTCAAGATAGCCATCATTGAGACAGACGCTCAATCACTCAAGAAGGTTATTGAGGACATTGGGAAGATTGGTACTAGCGAATTGGTTGCCATTCTTGGTGATATGCAAGGACTGATGAAGAAGGGCTGCGAGTTCGATTTTATTTACATACCAAGGGAGGCCAATGCAGTGGCTCATTACTTGGCTAAGCTGGCTGTAATACCCTGTATTTTTATACGTATTTTATTTAAAATAAGTATTTTATGGGGTTTTTAAATAATTTGAAATGAATTATTTATGATATTTTAATTATTTATTTAAATAAGTTTGGAAATATTTTATAAAAGGAAAGTTTATTTAATAATTATTTATTTTATTAAAGTTGGGGTTTATTTTAGGAAAGTTTTATTTTAGTAAAGTTTTATTAGGAAAGGGATTAGGAAAGATTAAAAAAGGGAATTCTAGGTAAGAAGGGTTTCTAAAGAAAGGGTATAAATATTCAACACTTGGGCAAATTAAACTTTGCCCAGAGTGGAGAAAACGCAAGGTAAACTTTCTCTCTCTTCTCCTTTATTTTTTCTCCTTTTTTCTTTCTTTCTTTTTCCCCTTCCCCTTGTTTTCGATCCTCCACCGCCGGCCACCAGCCGGCAGCGGCGGCTACCACCAGCGGTTGGCAGAAGCCGGCAGTGGTGGCCGGCCTGCTGTCCGGCCTCCTTCCATTCGAAAAAAAAATAAAAAAAAAATAATCTTTCTTTTTAATTTTTGTTTAAACCTTAGATCTAATTATTAAATATAGGTTTTGTGATTAATGTTATGATGTTTGATTATAATTAGTATGTAATTTAATTTTTAGATTTTAATTCTAATTAAAAAGCCCCAATTTTGAAACTATAGATTCATAAATTATTAATTATTGAAGTATTATGATTTAGGGTTGTTTAAACCTTTGATTTAAGTGTTTTAAAGCTTAATTACAACAAGTTTTTATATATATTGCTAGAATTGTGATTACAAGTAGTATCATGCTAGTTTATGATTGGAAATTGTGATTTGGTTGATATTGGTGATTGAATTATGAAGCATGATTTATTTGTGATGGATTAATGATTGAAAAATAATAGTTTGGCATGTTGTGTATGAACCACACTTTTATTTATGGCATGATAGAAATCATGTTATTTATGGCATGATAGAAAGCATGTTTAATTAAACTAAATGTTTAATTTGGATTGGAATATTAAAAGGGAATTTTATGATGGTTCATATAATTTTTATTGATGCTATAAGCATGGGAAAAGAGTTATGTAAGTGTCTATGTACACGAGGAATAAATTGTATGTTGGTGCCTTTGTGCACTTAAGGTGTTTTTAACACCGAGGGATAGGATTTTTGGCGCATTTAGCGTTTAAGGTGTCTTTGACACTGAGTTAGATTTAAAAAGGGTTGAACATTAAATATTATGTGGTCACTAATTATTCAAGAATTAAATTGGAGTGTTTAATTGTTTGAATAATTATAATGTTTGATGTTATTATGAATTGTGAGTCATCACCAAGTTTAATAATATGTAAAGAATGTAAAGTGAAAGAGATTACGCACCAAAACTCTTGGAACGTATATACCTTGAGTATGAACATATGGGGGGAGTTATGCGACTTTATATTTGACCATAAATTCTACTGGGAGTACAGGACGCTGTATTTTCCTTTTATTATTATGCATAGGAATTCCGCCACTTACGAGTGGTTCTTTTATACTGGCACGATTAGCTCCCGTGTTAGTACCCCTTTATTGCTGGGCCAGGTTAGGGGGGAAACCCTTTCGATGCGTAATCAAAACTAAATAATTTATTTAGTAACTTAGTTGAGAAGTTTTGTTGTATGTTGTGTGCTTGAAAACAGGTGCAACAAGATAAGTTGTGTGTTGATAGGTAAAAGCATGTTAGTGTGTTTAATTACGCTTATGTACTCAGATTTGCTGATTGTGTGTTTGTGTGATTGTTGGCCTTGTCTTTACCTTGGCCCTATGATTACCCATTTTTAATGGAGAGTAGTGGAAACAAGTAGAGAGAAGTTTTTCAGGTGACGAAGCATATTCATGATGGGCAGCGAATCATGCTAGTTTCCATAAGTTTATGATGTGTTTTTGCTTTTATTATATTATAATATTATTCTTGCGAGACTAAGTAAAGGCTTTTAAATTGAATTGGTTTTGTTAAGGGCCTATAATGGTTTCAAGTTGTAGGTTTGACTTTATTTTACTTTGGTTTGACTATACTTTTGATTGGTTGATTTTTTTTAAGTTGAGTCGTTTTAAATGATTTAAAGGAGAGTCTTCCGCTGTGTGTCTTTGATAGTTGCCTTAGCCGTTTTTACGGTGGCGGTAATATCTTAGATTTTCCTATTTAAAGTTTTAAACAGGGCAAAATAGGTATTTTAAAAGAAGGGAATTAATAGGGTGTTACACTGGCTATGGAGAAGGATAGCATGGATGGAATGGGGAAGTTGTTTGATACTGCCCCTCAAACTGTAAGGGATATCTATGAAGGTGATCTTATTGAGTGCACCATGAGTTTTTGCAGCTGCTCACCCTTAATTTTCGCTGTTGGGATGCAATAGTAATGGGCAGTATGAGTAGTTTGGTTCAGCTTGTTTTTGTTGCTAGCAAATGGATGTTGTTAATGCTAGCTTTTGCTCTCTTTTTGTTCTGAAAACTCTTGAAACAGAGCTTGGTTTGGTTTTAAAGTATCCTTTTATCCTAAAAAAAAAAAAAACAAAAACAAAAAAAAACAAAAAACTAATAATGATAATCATCATTATCCTTTAGCCTAAACTTGTTAGCCAATTCTATTCATATTTTTTTGTGATAAAAGTAGCCAAGACGGGTCTTGTAGGTTGGCAGTGGTACAATTCATTGAATATTATTGTATTTGTATTGGGCACCAATGAATATTACTGTAGTATATTACTCTATATGAGTGCATTGAGAACTGTATGGGATGATATCTGGGCATGACCAATATCTTGTGAAAGCACATGACCAGGTTTCAATAATTATAAGAAGATGCTGATATGTTACAGAAAGAAGACATGTCGGCCTGCCGGAATTCAACACGTGGCAACAGAAGCTCGACACTTGGCACAAAAGGCTCTGCATGGATGAGAGCCACCTGTCAAGGTAAACTATTATAAATAGTAGGTAAGACCTCATTAATGAGGGCGTTAATTACACTCTCTTACTCTTTCTCTCTCTATCTTCTCTCTTACTTATCTTCTCTTCTAAAACACTTTCTGACTTTATCATCGGAGTGGTTATCCCCGGACCACCCCGGGGTTAGCTAACTTCTTCTCATTGTGTAGGTTCTCAGCTTGCCGATAGGAGTATCAGGATCTCAGGTCCGAATTCTTGGGGAAGTCAGGATCAGACAGAAACAAGAACCAGGAGTTGGTGATTAATGATTTTTTATTACACTTTTTAATCTATTGTTTTTTGTAGAAAACTTTAAAATAAAATCTATAATTGAGTGGAAATATTATTTGCGCAAAATGTTTTTTCATTAAAGTTAAATAGATCTTATACATAAATTTGTTGGCTTATCTAGCTGTTGCCTCACTTATTAAAAGGCCAACGAAGTACTATTTAAAATTTTGGCCACTTTGTGAAGCTAAATGGGTGGCTAAGATTGGACTCCTGAGGATTGAGGAACAACGAAATTGCTTCAATTTTTTTTTTTTGTATGAGTAGGGCGGCTAACTAGTGTGTCATTCCTAGTCATTTTCAAGGAGCTCTTTCGTAGGGCGGCTAACTAGTGTGTCATTTCTAGTCATTTTCAAGGAGCTCTTTCGGTTTTGGCTTATGTCATAAACTTAGTTGTTGACAGTTAACATTGATGAGAAAAAATGTCCAAACAAATATTTTAGAGTTATAAAGGTCCGCACATTATTCATAATAGTTAAAAAAAAGAGACATACATTTTTAAGTAAACAAATTTTTTTAAAGACATAAATGACAACACACAATTTATAAGAGCTTGGTTGAACATTTAAAAATCTAAGGATTACTTTACTAGTATAATATACTAATTAAGAATATAAATCCTCCATCATATTTAAAGAGTAAAATACTGGTAGTACTAGTAAAACTTGATCTAATAGAAAATTTTACATCTCACAATTACGAGAATATGGGTTATATTCCTAGCAAGGACGGAGATTGATAGGGATTATAAGCAAAATGTTCTTGTCATAGATTCATGATATGTATTGTGTAAATATATACTTGTATAGCTTTATTATCTTATGGTGCAAAATATATACTTGTCTATATATATATATATAGTTCTAAAATTTTTATATGATTTATCACTGCAAACAATTCAAACTTAAGATTTTTCTTTTTGAAATAATTAATTCACTAATAAAAAGTCATAAGACATCTATACATGAAATCTAAATTTACAAAAGATATAAAAACAAATCAAACAAAAGTTTTCTTCATTGAAGCCACGATCATTCGTTTAATAGATCTTGCACTATAATACATCCTTCGAACACATCGTTGGAATATACAGTTTTTTCGGAAGGATGGTCTAACAATTCTTTGTAGCCAAAAGGATGATTTTCATCTAATTTAATTGAACGTATTTGAAAACTTGACAAACTTTGTAATCCCGCACGATTCTTCAACAACGAATCATTAATTCATAAGGCAGAAGAAGATAGATTTTTTGATAAACCCTAACCCACGATAATTCCCTATAAAAGAACGAACAACTACACCAACGACCAACAACTCCACCATAGGGAGACTGAGTACATTTAAATTACTCGTGAAGATTTATTGAAATTAACAATGAAAAATTTAAAGTAATATAGTTTAATTTTTGAAAAATTAAAACGCTGGAAACTTGATATTTTGTTCGGAATTCGTCATTAAGATGTCATTTATAAAACAAAATTTAACTCAATGTATTTTTTGATAAATAAAAGGTACTAGTTTACAAATTGACTTAAAAACAAGGTATTATATACATCCCCTCCGTACTTATTGGTTGATCCACTTTTTTTTTGCGGCCGTATTTTATTAGTTACTCCATTTTATATTTTATAAATTTTAAATAATACTCCCTCAATTTTTTTATAAGCTAGAGTTACTATTTTCGTTCGTTTTTTTTATAAGCTAGAGTTCCATTTTTGAAAATCTCATACAATTTAATAATATATCTGTAGCCACTGATGTCTCCACTCTTTCGTACTATATCATTTCTCACTTCTCCAATGATCACCACTCCTTCTCACACCACTTTACTTTTCAATAAAATAATTTTATATACCCCACTAACATCTTATTTTATTAAACCACCTAAAATTCGCGCAATTTCATCTTTAGTCTATAAAAAATGAGGGGAGTACTTCAAATTTTATTGTTTTCCTCCCCACTAGCGGTTTCCCATATCATATTTTAATATTTATCATATCTTTTCTCCTCCCTATTTATACTTACTTTTTGCTTTTTTTTAGAATTATTTATTATTAAACCAACTTTACTTCAAAGCCACTTTCATTATTATTATTATTATTTTTTTTTTTTTACTATTTCTCCTAAAATTCTACGCATGGAAAAATTAAGCAAGTGATAAGATATAAAGAGAAAAACAACTTTGTCAAAAATAATAATTACAATTGATAAACGTACTACGTAGTATAAAAACTTGTAAAAACACGTTAAATGTGTCAATTATTTTTGACCGGAGTAGGATTATAGTAAAAGGCCAATATTGTCACAAACTCACAACCCAATCCAAAAGGCGCGGGAGAAATTGTAGTACTACTACAAGCAGCAAATCCAGCAATGGTAAAGTGTTAGTGGAGAAATTTAGGGGTAGGCCCTTCAACGGGTCCCTCTCTTTTCCCTTGTTTCTCACTCCCCCTCTACCATCAACATCCTCCTTTGCCATAAATGCCATCTTTTTCTTCCCTTTATTATTTTTTTTTTTTTTTTGGAAAATTTAATTTCCTGCTTCGCTTACTTCAAAATTATTTATTATCCTTACCCTTCCAGTTTTTCTCTCCTTTTTCTAAATTTCTGGGTTTTTATTTTTCTTCCCTTCAATATAATTTTTATGAATTTTTAGTTTATTTTTGTAAGTTATATAGTAATTTTTCTTGTTTATATAATTCATGGAAATTGAAGAGAAGTTCATAGCTGCTGATTCTACTTGTGGAGATCACGATGTTCTTCTAAATCGAAAGGTAACCTTTTAATTTTAATTACGTTCTTTTCATTTCTATTAAATAATTCATCTTGTTTTGAATCGATCAGAGGTTTCTGTTGTTCCACTCGATCAAATGATTGTTTCTGCTTCGAGCCGTACCACTACTTCGTAGTAATTCGAAGATAGAAGTAGAAATATTAAACATTAAGTTTGATTAAATATTTCGTACAGAGTATGATTTTGTTATAAAATCCGAAGTTTATGAATATACTCCCTCTATTCTATTTTTTATTTTTTTTATTATCCCATATTCTGTCATTACTATGTAAGAAAAAAATCATAAGGATTTTGTAATTTTGTTGTAATTTGTATTTTTATAATATCAACATTTTTTTTTATATGTGCATTAGTGGATACTTTTTTTCTTTTTTGACCATTAATGGTTACTTGAAGACTATGCAAAACACAAATGGAAAAATAAAAAAAGAACTTAGGGAGTACGAGTTCGTAAGTGACTATAGGGAGTATATAGCCACTTACGGCTGTATATCAAAGTTTTATGACAGTCAGAGATACCTCAAATGGTTAGAGCTTTTCTCCCGATTTCAGGAGATTTCAGAATCGATTCTCACCCGTCGTTGTGGTTCTATACACCAATTAAAAAAAAAAAAAAAACAAAAAATCAAAGCTTTATTTTTTGTTACTCTATTATTTCATTTTCCGTGTTTCAAGGGGTTTTAGGCGTGTTTATATGTCATTACACTAGATCACATGATTCTTCTTTTTCTTATTTACATGATAATAATGTTTTTATTCCCATCAAAAAATTAAATACGGAGTAAATAATGTTTTATGTTATTGTATTTTATTTGGTAAGTTATGTAGGTGGTTGAGTTTGTTAGGTTGTAACAGCATTTTATCTGCTTCATGGCCTCCAAATAAATCGAACGTTTGTGTTCGAAACACGTGTCTTATCATCTTTTTTTTATTTTATTTTTCTTTGGAGTACTTGAAAATTCAATGTCCTAATCAATTTGAAAATCTCATATTTCATTTCACATGAAAATTTCATACCTGAGTTTTGGAATTTTGTTAACATAGAATTTACGATTCAGGAGTTTGCCAACATGGAATCTTGTGGCTAATTAATAAGGTGTTTGTTTTTGTTTAGATGGAGACTTGAAAGGTTTGTTTTATAGTGTGTTTGGTTATATTCTTTCCGTTTCATATTGTTTTTTATATTTAGAATTTTTTGTGTGACGGAATTGGTCAAAATAGGAAGAATAATATGAAACGGAAGAGTGACCAATTCCGTCATTATCATGTATGAAAGACGGAAGTGTGACGGAATTGGTCAAATAGAGTGTATGAAAGGCGAGGGAAAGAGTGACCTTCCATTTTCTTTTTACCCGAAACTACCTAACTATTAAGTACACATGGGTGTGTGTAGGCGTATTTGTTCTAATAATGGAAGAAGTTTGTTTAAGGGGAAGGGAAATAGTATACTTTCAATTTCCTTGTGTTTTTTTTTTTTTTTTTTTTTTTTTTTTTTCCTTCTTTTAATTCTATATCCAATTTCCAAACATAAAATTGGATTTTTGTTGCTCACTATATAACTTCAATACATTACTTCTTGAGATACTAAAACAGAGAACATATCTAGAGGTGGCGACGCATTACTATAGATATGGCCGTATGGGATAGTTAGCAAAGTCTTTTTATATGAGGTAATGAGTATGTGATTACCAATACGACATTACTACCTATCAAACGAGCCGTTATGGATCATAGCTAACAAAGCCATTTTATTAGGAACATTCTATCAGGGTGACATAATATGCTAGGCAACTGCTGATTTGCTTTGATTTGATGATCACCTTTTTAAATGATTAGTTCATCATTATCATTAGACATTTATTGTGAATGTATCTACAATATACTGTCATCACTAGGTTGTAATGTATTATTGACACTTCAGTTCAGCACTTCAGCTTGCCTTCCTCATCAGCATATGTCCAATTACTGTTTTGGTGTTTCATGTAATCTAGCTTCAAAAATAATTCTAGTTACTTGAAAAAAATTAACCGAGGAAGTAAACTTGTTCTCCTGAACGTAAAGACTAAAGACTAGTTGAAAACTTCGAATAATTGTACAAGGAGAATAAAGGCGTAGTTGATGATGTGCCCATATCATTTGTATCTTTAAACAGTTACTACTTGTGATGTTTCAGGTAGAGAGTTCCTCTGCAGAAAATGTAGACACAGGACGTGTACCCAACTGGAAAAAACAGAACCTGTCTCTCGACATTCCTAAAAGAAAAATTGATGGCCCTCAAGATTATGTTAAAATCAAGATGCCTCCTACACCAAAGAGAGTCAATTTTGTTTTGACACCAACTTCCTCTGATGTAAAATCTAATGAATCTCCTGGTCCTTCCTCAGTGAGAGGGCGCTCATCGTTAAAAAATCTTCTACCTAAATTTGCCTTTTATCGTAGCTCTTCAGATGTTGATAAGGCTGTGTGCACAGCAAGTGATGTTCCATTATCAACACCACGAGAGAAGACTTCCATCCCCAGGTCAACATCAATTACAAAGATATTTACACCAAGGATCAAGCGAACTTCATCTCTTCCGGTCACCCAAAATGAGAACCCAGTACCTGTTTTCTGTGGAAGCACCAGTGGTTCACTACATTCATGCGTAAGCTCCTCTAATTTATTTCTGAAATTTTTAATTGCATAATTCTTCAGCTTACTGCTGGTGAATTTGTGTCACTAAACAGCATATTTTGCTAAACAGGCCAAAGTTTAGACTTTGTAAGCATTATGCTCTTAAGAAAGTGTGTTGCACAAGAATATCTACTCCGTTTACAAGTCTATAGCTTAATATTATGCCCAAACGTGAAGAATTATACCCTTCAAGGGTAAAATACTCGATGTACAGATCATCCTCTTCTTCGTTAGTGGAAGTAGTTATTTTAAAAATTTCTTGTAGATGTCTTTGCTAAGAGCCTAAGAATCTTCTAATCTTATGTATAAGCTAGACACTGAAGCTGAACTTTTGTTTTTCAGTTTTTCTTTCACATGTACGGAACAACTCAATCTCATGTCCATCTATTTTTGGGGTTCTTCCAAAATTCTTACTCATATTGCAGGCAAAGGGATCTCAAAAACATGAAGCTGAGGTACACATTTCTCGTTCACTTTCAGTTCCCCTCAATAAAGAATTGCGCACTAGAAGAATGGATTCTTTTATTCGTGTTATCCCCTCTCCCCGGGTGAAGGCAGGGGAGCTTCATATTCCAAAAACAAGTGAGCCAGTGAAAACTGGTAAGTTCTTTAATTTTTATTTACAAAATTCCCTAAAGTCTATTCACCAAATTCAAACTTTGTATGTCATTGACCTCGCTGTTACTATGTTTCCCTGACTTGGAATGAGAAAATTTGTTTCAATGTTGTCTTGACCTTTCGTGACACCTTGATTATCCTTGTTATAATTGTTAACAATTTGACTAGGGTATAGAACTTGACACTTCATATTTTTCCAAAATTATGCAAACTTCTCACTTTATAGCCAAGTCAAGCACTTAGATTTGTACCTATGACCTATGAGTCTATGACCCACACTTATAGCAAATCCAAGTAATGTAGTTTCTGATAATTATAGTCAAGTTTTATTCATGCTTATATAGTAGAAATGATAATATTGTTTTCCATATAAATATTTGTAAAAGAGAGGGTTTTTTTGGCTGGAATTTTTTATCAAAGGTAGAACTATTTTCTGGGCATTTCACATTTCATCTGCTGATCTGATGGACTTTCACAATTTAAAACCAGTATGAAGTTTGAGGACCCTGGATCCTACTGATTTTTCTGTACCCTATCATTGTCAGCAACATTAGTAATAAACTTGATGCATCATGATACGTATGCAAGGAAACTTTTCTATACTCTATTAAAACAAGCAATGGGTATTCTCTTAAACTTATTTGTTCTTTGGATTTCCGATTCAAGGCATATTACTTCAGCTGAAAAGTGTAGCACAGAAGTTACAACCAAATATTATCAGAGTTGTTTCACTTTGTATATATAATTCATTGCAAAACCTGAAGGAGATGACTGCCTAAACTTGAGCATTGGTTGAATGATGACTCTCAAGTCCATTGTGAATCCAAGTGAACATCGGAACCATCCAACTAACCTATCTTCCTCCAGATTCTGTTCCTAACTTATTGTTTCTCTACTTTCAGAAAATGCAGAAGCTGATAGTGAAGATATACCCGAAGAGGATGCTGTTTGTCGAATTTGCTTGGTTGAATTATGTGAAGGCGGAGAAACCCTGAAGATGGAATGCAGTTGCAAAGGTGAACTTGCTCTTGCCCATCAGGAATGTGCCGTGAAATGGTTCAGTATTAAAGGGAACAAAACATGTGATGTATGCAAGCAAGATGTACAAAATCTGCCTGTCACTCTTCTGCGTATCCAGAGTACTCGTGCAGCAAATGCTGCAGCAACTAGAGCTCAAATGATTAACATCAATGATTACAGGCAAGTCTTCTTTCTTATTTTCTTCTTTTTTCTTCAATCGTGTAGGGACAGCAATCCACTTTTGGTGTAGACTGTAGAGAGAAACGTTTATGCATCGCTTCATTATCTTCAGTTGCCACACATTTTTAGTTATGCATCTTTGTCATTCTATATAGAACCTTTTGTATGCACATTATTATTATATAAATCAAGTACCAGAAGAAAATTACTGAATTCAGTGTTCCCACATGCATCAGTGCATAATCTCGGATCCCTTCCATATACCATCCCGGTATTGACCTATTTTCCTTGTTTAATTTGGAATTTGAGGAATGGATGCCTAGACTGCCAACTGATCGGACATTAGAATCATTCAGTCACTGCTTTCTTAATCCGTTTGTGTGAATCATTTGCAGGGCCTGGCAAGAAGTTCCAGTCCTTGTAATTGTCAGTATGCTGGCCTACTTTTGTTTCCTGGAGCAACTACTTGTAAGACATTTTTATTCATGCTAATAAATCAAGTTTGCTAACAGATTTGACTCTTACGGCTTATTTCTGTTTCTATTCAGGTTGGAAAAATGGGCACTGGAGCAATTGCTCTCTCACTTCCATTTTCTTGCTTGCTGGGTCTACTTTCGTCAATGACCTCATCAACAATGGGTAAGTCTTCCAGGACACTCAAGGACATAGTCTTGTATGTTTTCTTTCAGTTTACATAATTTGGCAATCAGGAAGAGATTAGTGTTCTATTCAATGTTGCATGAAATGAATAGGGTTTAAATGAAGACGGTTCGAGAACCTTCACTAGGATGAAGGTAATAATCTGTGAGCGGCTCGTACTTAGGAGGAGGAGGAGGAGGGGTAACATGGCCTTCACCCATCGCACCAAGTCACGAGCACACAAACTTATCAACACGTCGCAGCTCCTAAAAAAAAACACCACACACACTCGGCAGCGCACACACACTTGTAGCGCACCACACCAACACTTTGCAGCACCCAAAGAGCACTACACACACCTAGCAGCACCACACGCACACTCGGCAGCACCCAACAGAGCAGGACACACACACTAGCAGCATGCATACACCAGTAGCGCACCACACATACAAGAGAGCACCACTCACTCGGCAGCACCCGACACACACAGCACACACAATATGCGCACCCGACGCACACAACCCAGCACACCACACACTCGGCAGCACACCTCAACAAGCACCACGCAACACAGAGCAGCACACAACCACATGCACCGCAATAGCAGCACGTACTAACCAACACAATTAGGGTTTGAGAAACCCTAAATTAACGAATTAATTGTGTAGAAAATTGAAACAAAAATTGAAGCCCTAATCTCACTTTAAAATTGCGGAATATTTGTAATTTGATGAACAAGCCAAGATCAAAAAAAAATCTCTAGAAATTAGAGAGGCTTTGATACTATGTTAAAGTGGAGAAAGATTGGAGAAAACGACTTAGGCCTTGCATTGATTATCACAACAATATGTATACACAATACAAAGGAAACCTAACTTGCCTAAACTCCTAACAAGATAGACTTAACATAAATACCCGACTTCTAATATATATATATATATATATATATATATATATATATATATATATATATATATATATATATATATATATATATATATATACGGACACGGGAAAATGGATACTATAAAATGTGAAACTTGGATTGTTGAATACAACAGAATACATGTTTTTTTGGTGTCATCAAGGCAAGGTTTTTGTAATTTGAAAGTACAAAACTGAGACAAACACAAGTATATTCATATACATATATTGGTGAAAAGATGGGCGAATTCTCCGTTTCTAGTCTAAGTTTGTGAAGTCTGACTTTTGAACAGTAATTTGGATATTTATGTAGGGTTAGTGGAGATAATATACGGAATTGCATAATATATATACGTAAATGAGGTAATTAGTGGAATTTTCACTGAATCACCAATACTTATTACTTAAAAGAGTTCATAGGAGGACATTTCTGAGTATCTCAGCGTCTAGTTAATGTTAATGACTGTCGAATCTCTGCCCATAAGTCTAAATCACACAGAGAGGATTTTTTGTGTGCTTGAAACGTTATGCAATATTATTTTCGTCCTCTGCAGTCTAAATGTCCTCTGTCGAACATATGTGACACAGATTCGCTAGTTGGTTGGTGTGTCTGCATTACCTGGGTTTGAACTAGTCTTTTGACCACCCAATAGATAAGTATTTAGTCTCTATCAATTTAATGTAAGATCCTCCTAATATATGATCAAACTTGGTAAGTTATTGTTTGGGATGTTGTTTGTGAGGTACTGAGGTTATAGCTCCTGCCCTTATTTCCAGCTAAATTGAAAATTTGTTGACTGGCCTATCTTTGCTTCACATAAATTCATCTTCATTTTAATAATGGAAATAGATGTTCAAGGACCAAGAAAATACTATTGAAAAGAAAGAGGTTTTCAAATTTTTAAGTGACGTAGTGTAAGCATCTGAGCAACTAGCATCTGTGCGGTTGCAAGCTTTGAGTCAAGGAAGTGTAGTCATTCCTCCTTGACACTCAGTGCATACATTTGAGAAGCCTGGCCTTGTGTGCTAAACTGGGAATTGGAGTACCCATCTAGAATTGGACTGATCAATCATAGACTTCTGGTCTTCTGCTCATGCATATGTGTAATGTGCTTTAGCCATTTCAATTCTTAGTCAAAATTGAACCTTCTGAAGTCAAATTTGATCTGGTATTCTGAGATAGGAGGTTACTAATAAAACCAGTGGGTAGATTATTAATTAAAGTGTTTTTAAGGGTTCTTGTTTTTACAAAGCTGTCAAATTTAATTTTACAATGCTTGAACCTAATTTACATTTTAACGACATTTTTTGTTTGTAAAGCTAATTCACTACTACACTTTTCAGCAACGAAACGATTTGTCTGGCTATATGCTTCCATGCAATTTGTTCTAGTCGTCATCTTTGGCCATATTTTCTACACAGTGGTAAGAGGTTATATCTAAGAATTTTTTTCCAAAAATATAAACAGATAACTGAATGCATCTTTTCTTTCTTATAATAGCCCTTTTTGGTTGAGGAAATGGGAGGAAAAGAAAGGAAAGGAAAGGAAAATTATGGCTTCCTATGTTTGGTTGTAAAAATTAACCGGAATTTGATAGGAAATGGAGAGAGATTGTTATATACACTTGGGTGTATGGTACACCCAAGAGTATTTGTTTGTTCATTTGATGATAAAATGAGCAATAATCATCAAAATGAGCAAAAAATATCTTCGGTGCACTGTACATTCTGGGTGTATAAACAATTTCTAGGAAATGGAAGGAAAACTCCCTTCACAAAATCTTCCCTTTCCTTTCCTCCAAAACCGGAGGAATTTGAGAGAAAAGGAAGAAATTAAATCTATCAAGTTTAAAATAAGTTTGCCCTTTCTTTTCCTTTCTTCACTAATTTCAATTCATACCAAACAATATTCCTCTCTTTTCCCTTCCTTTACTAATATTAAACCAAACATTACCCTCCGTCCCTTAATTAAAATCCTAGTTTTTTTTCTTTTCCCTTCTCTTCCTTTCCCTTTCTTTCCTTTACTAATGTTGAACCAAACAAATATGATTTCTCTGGCTTTGCAGGTCCATTTACAAGCAATCATATCAATTTTGCTGGCGACATTTGTAGGGTATGGTATTGCCATGAGTGTTAGTTCTATCATCGTCGAATTTTTTAGATGGAGAGCAAGGAACGCCCAGCTACATACACGGCAAGATCCTCAAGCAGCTCATCAGCCAAACAATCAAGAAGAAGAAATCTCATCTCCATTGCCTTGGCCAGGTTATCCAAACCGTCTTCCAGCATATCCAGATAACCCTGAGACGTTTAGTCACACCTGAACTGTGTATAGTTTTTGTTTGAGTAATGTAAGATATGCATGCTCTTGTCCAGGTTCAAGATGTGTAAATCTTGTTGACTTATCAGTCGATTGTCATTAGTATTGTAAGTGAGAGAGTGGTTTCGAGTGATCTGAGTGTTTGAGATGTAGTTATAGCAATGGTTGGTAAGTTGAAATACCATGAATACAAATAGCTTGAGTTTCCTGTAATGAAGAGTGGGTTCAGGTGTTCAGCCACTCATGATCCTATTGTAAGTGAACTCTGTTTGTAAAAAGCAAAGAGGCAGAAGTTTTTTTGGTAACTTTTTGTTGTTCAGTTGTTGAAAGTAAGAGGAAGAGCCGAAGTAGTTTAAGGGTTTAAAAATTTCAATTTTGTCGAAAACTACCTAAGTTCTTAATACCTTTAAAATTTAGTATGAATCTCTTTGGTTAACACGATCATCAACATTATCGTATTGAGAATTCTGATAATTTTGCAACCCTGAACCCTCAATACTGACAAGTTTTCTAAATTGATTGTGTTAGAAGTAACAACAACTTGATGTTGAAGTAATAATAGCATGTACTCCTACATGTTTATGTCTTTACTCAATATGACCAAATCCACTATAACCACCAAAACCCAATTACAAACTAACCAAAAGTTTACCAAATTATTGTTTAGGGGTATAAAAGAAGAGGGATAAAAATTTTTGGGAAATAAGAATTCTTATGTTGGTTTCTAGGGATAGGGTTTAGAGAGGAGGATGACACATGGATGAAAAACCCCCTTATCCCTCAATTTTCAAACCTAGTAGGACTTTGGCAAAAGGATAAGAAAGTAGGATAAGGATAGAGAATTAGTAAATGCGATAAGGATAGAAAATTATATTATCAATTGTTTGATACGACGTATTATTTGGGAATTAAATTGGGATACGTAACCCACCTATAAGAGCACCAACAGTGGCAAGGATTGCAATCCTTTTAGAGCCACTTTAGGATACCATTGGTATCCTTACCAATGTTGGTTTATCTAGGAGAATCCTTTTACACAAAGGAATACACTGTTTCCTTTCCATGGAAAGAATAACTTCCTCGGCCCAAGCGCAAGATTGAGCAAGTAAAGACAAAAAGTGGGTCCTGTATTTGACAAAAAGTGAACGAATTTTACATTGCAACGGTAACTTAGCTGACATGCAAGGCATGTGAATTCATTGCATTGCAATGGTAAATTGAAGTTGCTTCATGACACTTGTCATGATATTATTGCATTTGAATTTTTTTTGCTTCAATTTTGTATAACGGCTATAATATGTAAACGGTAACTTATTTGGGAAAACTAAAAACACCAACGGTCATGAAATTTTTTTCTCTATAAAATGCGTATAATTTGTCCATATTTTCACAAACTTTCATTTTCAGTTAGAAATTACTCTCCATATTTCCAATTCATATTTTCAGTTCCATATCTCCAAGTCATTTTTTCTCCATAACACTTCTATTGCTAATTTCTTTTTTTGACCAACTTATCACTTCCAATTTCAAATACCCTTCAATATGGATCATAGTAATTCAAATTATAGGAATAATATGAATTTTTCAAATAATCCAAACTATCAATATAATCAAAATAATCCTCCTTTTGACGCAAATGTATTGTGTAATCCTCATTTTCAAGCTGCTTTGCAATGGTTTAATAGTCAATCAAGACCAATAAATGTGTAACACCCCAATAATTCTCCCTTTTTCCAAACCACTTAATTTAAATAAAATAGTGAAGAACCATTGGCATGTTACCGCCACGTGTTAAAACGTTAAGGCTTTATCAAAGTATTGCAGCAAAAATCCAACTTAAATCTTAAAATAATATAATTTAGAAAACCAATAAGTCAAAGCTTACAAATTGGAACCATAAAGGCCCTTATTAAACCAAACTAATATTTAAAATCCCAAAACATAATTGAAATAGTAAAACATAGATAAGTTCAACACAAAGAACGAATACTCTCAATCACACCAATCCCTTGACAACGAGTATGTCAAATCCCCGAACCTCACATCATCAAGCTAACATGTGCAATACTGTTCCCCAATAATACAAGTGTAATAATTGGATCATCACAGTGTCATTGAAAGGCGAAGGCCATAACAAAAAAAAAACACACACAAAAGCACACAATCAGCAAAGCTGAGTACATACAAGCTACAACGTACAAAACCTAACATGCTCAATTAATTAAAGTAAATAAACATACAAAACGAATTCATTAATCAAGACTCCACACTTAAACAATTTAATTGACTCAACATACTTAGTAACCAGTTCCAAACACTTGACTCTTAATATTTAGTTTGATTAATTTAATTTGGAGTAAGCAATAGATGAGGTTGTCCAACCCACCAAATCATTTTGGTCCCAAATGACCATTTAAAATAAAAGTTTAGCGCAATGCAAGAATGGGCGCGACTCCATTCTCACAAAGTTAGTCTAGGATCCCATTTAACTTTCATTATAAAATAAAAATGTAAATACCAAAAGAGAAGAGGACACGTTGATCAAACAAGCCTCGAAAAGCCACGGGCTACCACCGTGTACCCCAACCCATAATTGTCAATACTCTAGAAGTGCACACTTTCCAGAGTTTTATTGCTCATCCTTGTTTCACTTTTCGTGATTACAATTTTAATTAATAGCCGACTCATTCAAGTAGACCATACATAACAATCATACATCAATTCACTTTTAATCTTATTTAGGACAATGGTGATCACATCACAAATTGACCTTTAATTCCTTTAAACTTTCAAATTATCCAAAATTGTTGAACATAGTCAATCCACCTGGCCATTTCGGCTTAATCCACTTTTACTCAACATACTAACAAGTCATGCTTGAGTAATGAATAAAATAATAATAACCTTGTGGAATAATTAATAAATTTATTCCACTTAAACCATTCAACTCCAATCCTTCAATAATCCAAATGTAGTTAATAAACCAATCCAATAAAAATATGCTTGTACCAATATTCCATACAAACAATTAATCCAATATAATTCAACATACTTGCATCCATAATTCCATACAAACATAATCAATTCACCAAAACATGTCTCATAAACATAAGCACATGAATTAATTAAATGTATAACCAAACAATTTCCATCCAAGTGTTCTCTAAACATGAAACTAAGTTCTTTCTTTTTGGTACCTAAACATGATACTACTTACAACGAAGTAGACATGTACGTACCTCGTATAAACAATCCTTTGTGCCACTTTTAATCACTTAAAAGTCTCTTAGGGAATAATCACTTCCTAGAAAACAACCAATAACAATAAATTAATACTCAACCAAATTTCCAGCAAATTAAATTTACTTTAGACTACTTAAAAAAAATCTTAAAATTATTTTAAAACCCCTAATTAAACTCCTTTTAAATGGGTAATCACACCCTTTCATTAAAATCACAATTATACTACTTTAAATAAAATTCCAACATTTTAAACTAATCAAAAACCCTTTAAAACTCAAGGATAAAATTTAAAGCATAAAAAAAAACTTCGTTAAAAATCAAAAACTGCCCAAAAATCATATTTAGAGGCTGAATTTGGCCACGAGAGGGTGGTGCTCACTAACAAAGGTAGTGAGTCTTTCTTAAAACATTGTTTCTACATGGAAAACACTACTTTTTTTTTTTATCAAAATCGGATGAGTTCAGAACCTAATCGGGATTAAAACGGGATTAATATTAACAAATGGAAATCTAAGAATTAAAACACGAATTTACGTGTTCAAAATAATCTGGGATTAAGTTAAACTAATCAGTAGTTATAATCACCAAAATTTCAAACATCATTACTATAAAAGCCCTAAATCAATTGTTCGTAAAAACCCTAAAATCGTGATTTTCAATAATTAAAAACCCTAGGTTATAAAATTTACAAAATCTGAAAATTATGACATTTATAAAATCTGAAATTATAAAGTTTAATCATCAAAATACAATTTGATACTAATTAAATTAATTTCAAACAATAAAATCAAAACCCATAAATCAATTATTATAATTACACAAATTAATAAAACAAAGGAGAAAATAAGACTAACCTTTTGTGTGGGGAAAATTTTGGGGATGTATGTGGTATTTATAGGGGAGAGAGTTGTAGGGTAAGTAGGAGTATTGGGCCTCATAAAATTAATGGGCCAATTAGGTAAATAAAATGGACTAGGCTTTGTTTGTATGGCATAGATTGTAGAATGAAAGCTCATAAAATAATTTGTACTAAAATAATTTTCGACCCAAATTAATAATTTGAAACTTTTTAAAATAAAATCCGGAAAAATACAAATAAATATTATAAATAAAATAAATTTTCATTTATAAAATATTTAAAAATACGGGGGATTACAAAATGTCAATAATATTCCACAATGTCAACCTTCTTTCCTTTTTCCTCAAAGTAGCTCGTCATCTCAACAATCTCTTAGTAATATGCCGGGTTTTCCCATTTCTGAACATTTTACTTAGAACATGAATCAATCACCGGGAGGTTTTGGTGGTAGCAATGCAACTCCAATAGATGAGAGTGATGATGAACATGTGGAACAATTAGTGGGGGCGCAACATCTAGAAGACATTAACGATGTTGATGTCGAAATTGTTTCCGAACAAAATGTCAACACCACCGGGCAAAGGAAAAACCAATCATGGAGCATAGCTGAAGACAAAGCACTTGTATCAGCCTACATAAACGAAGGGGGTGACGTAGTGAGAGGAACCAAGACAAAGAGAAGTGGGTTATGGGTTGACATCTATAACCGTAACGAACGTTCTAAAATAGAAAAGCCCGATGAAATAAAGGCAAGAAACATTAAATCTATGCAAAATCGATGGGATCATATCAATTTACATTGTAGTAAATGGGTAATGGATATGGGTATCATTATCGAACCAAGGGTAGTGGTGAGTCCGAGCAAAATTTGGAGAAATTTGCTCACAAAGATTATTACGCAACTAATAACAAGATGTTTTGTTTATTGCACTGTTTTGAGGAATTGAGAAAATATCCGAAATGGGATCCATCTTTGGCCAAAGATCAATCAAATATGAATGTAATTTCTATGTATTAATATGAACTTTGGGTCAACCGAAAGTGGGGGGAAGCGGTAAAAGATCACAACCTAATTCACCATCTGAGGTTGGAGGAAGAGGTAAAAGACCCGCTGGCATAAAACAGACAAAGATGAAAGGTAAAGCATCTACTACTTCATCTTCAAGTATAAATCTTGAAGCGTTAAACGCAAATTTTAACGAAGTTAGTGATAAGTTGAATGATTTGGGTGGGCAACTTCTGGATCAGTTGAAGGAAAGAGATGAACTTAAAAAAGCACAAGTTGAAGAAAAGAAAAGGCAAAAGGACGAGGCCATGAAGTTTAGAATGTCAGAAAGGTTAATGCAAAAGCCCGTTCCTGATGAAATTGAATTAGAAATGTATAATGTCCACATATCCTTATCATAAATCTTATCTTCTGACTAACCTTATCCCATTTTCTATCTATAAAATTCATAAAATTACTCCCAATAACATTACATCTATTAATATCAACCTTATATTCCCTTTAGCATTTTTTTTTAAAAAAAAACCCAAAACCTTCTATTTCAAATATCGTTTGGTAATAAACAAATATGAATTTCGATTCAAACTCTTCAAGTTCTTCTTCTTCGTCTTCAAGTTCAACTGATGAAATCTATGATCAAATGGTCATGAATTTTATCAACGAGAGTCATCGATTACAAGTAATGCAAAATGCAGTACTTGTAGCTGTAAACAATTCAATACGGCAAAATGAACAAAAACGTCAAAGAAAACGAAGAATAACTGTGCCGAGAAATCGTGAAGCAGCTCACGACAATTTAGTTTCAGATTACTTTAGTGACCAACCAGTATACGATGAAACCACATTTCGAAGGAGGTTTCGTATGCGAAGACCCCTTTTCCTTTGCATTGTCAACACATTAAGTGCAACTAACCGTTACTTCCAACAACACCCAGATGCTACCATGCGTCTTGGTGCTTCACCCCTTCATAAATGCACAGCAGCCATACGTATGTTAGCTTATGGTTGTTCTGCTGATCAAGTAGATGAGTATCTAAAGTTCGGTGAAAGCACTGCTAGAGAATGTCTTGCACAGTTTGTCGACGGAGTAATTGCTCAATTTGCAACTGAGTACCTTCGCAAGCCAACATTGGAAGATATCCAACGCCTCCTTAGAGAAAGGGAGGATAGAGGTTTCCTGGCATGTTGGGCAGCATTGATTGCATGCATTGGGTCTAAAAAAATTGTCCAGCTGGATGAAAAGGAATGTATCAAGGAAGATCTAAAACGACGACTGTTATTTTAGAAGCGATTGCTTCCAGGGATTTATGGATTTGGCACGCCTTCTTTGGGACGCCTGGATCTTGCAACGACATTAATGTAATTCAACGTTCTCCGGTGTTTGATGATATAATAAATAATCGTGCTCCACAAGTTTTGTTCACTGTTAACGGAAATAATTACAACAAAGGATATTATCTCACAGATGGGATTTATCCAAAATGGTCGACATTCATAGACGCTATTGCAGCCCACAAACCTTAAAGGATAAATTGTTCACTACACGTCAAGAGAGTGCTAAAAAGGATGTTGAGCGTGCATTTGGTGTGTTACAAGCTCGGTTTGCAATAATTAGGAAGCCTGCTTTGGCATGGAGTGTAGAGTTGATGTGGAAAATCATGATGACTTGCATCATCATCCACAACATGATAGTTGAAGACGAGCGTGATACGTATTTAAACTATAAAGATCCACTTGAATTTGCCCAAGAACAGTATGAAATTATGCCAGGGTCGTCCTCAACCAGAAATGCAACAACATTTACCGTAACGCCTGGGCAGTATGATCCTTATAATTTTAGTAGATTGATAGCTTCAAGAGGGGAGATTCGCGATAGACAAGTTTATGAGGCATTAAAGAACGACTTGGTTGAGCATTTATGGGCAAGGTCAGGGAGTTCGGTTGAAATTTAACATTTTAATAATTTTAAATTATGTGTGTTATTTTCGTTGCTTATTTTCATCCGTTTATTTCATATTTTTAATTTATGTCTTTTAATTCATGTATTTCGTATTTTACTAATTTTTTAAATTAATGTGAAATTGTATTAGTTGACGTATTTTTGTTCGATTAATAATAATAATAATAATAATAATAATAAACATATTTTACAAACTTAAATAATAATTAGGTGTGTAAATAGGAGAGAGAATATATGGTGGGGTATATGTAAATAGGAGAGAGTAAATGGGAAAGGATACTTATTGGTGTTGGAAATATTTAAGAAAGAGGATAAGTAAAAGGATGGAGATAGTGGGAAGTGATGTAGAAGAAAGAGAGTGTAATGTGTCAAGTGGAGGAAAGGAGAGAGAAATTGGGAAAGGATTGTAGCTTCCTCTTGAATGCTGGTGCTCTAATAGGCAGGTAGCAATTCAAAAATTAAAAAATTTTAAAAAAATTTGAATTAGTAAATTACTTAACTATCCTTTCTTCTCTCTCCTCTTTCTTCCTATTCATTAAAGGTAAAATTGTCTTTTGCCTTTCAATTTTATCCCCAAACCTTATACATGTCCCCTTGTAATAGAAATAGAGAGATAAGCTCCTATTTTATCCCTATCTCTTCTACATGGGATAGCTTGTATTCTCTCAACCAAACAAGTGATAATGAGATATGAGGGATTTTAAATATTTATCCCATTAATAATCCCCACAAACAAAAAGGTTGTAAGCGTTTGTGTAAGGGAAAATTGGAGGTTATAATTGAAAATAAATATATACCCTTTATGAAAAGAAAAGAAAATAAAGGAAAAGAACAAAGTTAGTAAGGATATATAAGTAACTTTATTACTTTCTCTACTTGTATCCTTAACTTATATCAAATGATAACACTTTATTTTATTCCCACCCATAATTATTTTCTTATCCACATATCTTATCCATATCTCTCATACCAAATGCCTCCGAAAAAAATGTACTCCCTTCGTATTTTAAATAAGTGTTACATTTTAACCGACACATAGTTTTAGGTAATTTAATTGACTTAAATAAAATAAGAGATAAGTGGGGTAGTTGGATTATTTATAATTTGTAAAAGAAAGGGGTAAAAACAAGTTTATCTCTGAGATAAATTTGTGAATATATCTCCACTCACAACCTAATCATTTTCTTTTATTTTTTTAAATGATAAAAGTAAAGTGGCATAAAAATCAATACATAAAGTTGTGAGAGGAGATAAAATGGAATGTTAATCTCTGAGATTAACCTGGGCTCACTCGAAAGAAAGATAGTGCGGTTAATAATTTATTGAAAAATAATGAATGTGAGAGGAAAGAAATAATAATAAAAAAATATTGGGTTTGTGTAGGGACCATGAGAGGAGAGATATATAATATTAAAATGTGTATAATTTCTAAAAAAGAAAATGTAATACTTAATAAAACACGACCGCGTTTGGTAAGTTTAACACTTATAAAAACATGGAAGGAGTAGTGTTTATTTAGGGGCATGAGGATTAAAAAGGGATGGAATAGTAGAATTTGTTATATACACCCGCATGTACTGTACACCCAACTAACCTAATGTTAGTTTTTGTTCTTCATTTGATGATAAAATGAAAAACAATCATCAAAATGAGAACAAATACCCATGGGTGTACGGTATGGTGCACCCGAGTGTGTATAACATCCTCTCATGGAATAGGAATAGGAATAAAACAGGCCCTTATCCCTTTATTTCTATAAACAAGGAGTGGTAAAAGGGGAAGGGATATGAAGTGTGTTTAAAAAGACCAACTTATGCTTAAGAGCATAAAAAATGGTAAGGGTACTGTAATCCCCCGTATTTTTAAATATTTTATAAATGATATTTTATTTTATTTATAATATTTAATTGTATTTTTCCGGAATTTTATTTCAAGTTTCAAATTATTTTTGGGTTGATAAACGATTTTATTACAAAAAAAATTTTATGAACCATCATTCTACAATTTATGTCCAAACAAACAAAGCCTAGTTCATTTTATTTCTTAATTGACCCATTATTTTATGAGCCCAATCTTCCTACTTACCCTACAACTCTCTCTCCTATAAATACTTCATAAATCCCCAAATTTTTCCCACATAAAAAGGTTAGTCTTATTTTCTTTTTCCCTTATTTTATTTTTATTTTTATTTTTTCTTTTCTTTTTTTCTTTTCTTTTTTTTCCCTTTCTTTCTTTCCCCTTATTTCTCCTTACGTGAGAAAGTCTCACACTGCTACCGCTGCTACTGTTCACCACCGGCGCTGCTTGCTGTCGCCGCCGCCCACCTGACGCCGGCCACCAGTCAACCGACGACCTACCAGCCCGCCAGCAGCACCACCCTCGTGGCTGCTCCTTTCTCTCTTCCCTTTGGTTTTCTTATTTTGCTAAAATTATTAATTTTGGTTTATGTTTTGATTTTATAGTATAAATTTTATATTTTTAGTATCAAAATCATGTTTTTGATGTTTTGAACTTATAATTTCAGATTTATAGTTGTGTTATTTATTTTCAAATTTTATAATTTATAAACCTAGGGTTTCAATTTAATTTAATTGGGATTTTAGGGTTCCTATGAAATTAGGGCTTTTGTTCCTATTGAATTTCTATTGATTAATGGAGCATAAAAACATGTTTTTAAGGAAGTTTTAATGAGTTTTAAATCAGGTTGTATTGCTGTAAATTTGATATTTGGGTATTGATTGAGATCTCATTGTTTGGTTTAGGAGAGGACTTTATTGAAGGTGATTTCTAGTTAGTAAAGTGGTATACCAACTTGCTTACTCAAGGTACGTACGGGTTACGAAACCTTGCCTTTAGAAGCATGATTAGGGATGTATCGAGAACTTAGTATCATGTATAGTGAAGACTGGGCTTAATTGTTTGGTTATACATTGTGATTTCCGTATATTGTGTATGAGACATGTTTGAGATATAAGTATATGACTACGGTTGTGGGTGATGTATAAGTAATTTTCTTATCAATTGGATATGTTATGATTAATTAAAGGTTATGAATTCTTGGTTGTCTATAAGTGGAATTAATTTTGATAATTGTTCCATGAGGTTAATTTTTAATACTCTTTCATGAATTAATTATGATTTGAGTAGAGGGAGTTTATTAAAGTCTTATATGACGAGGTTAAGGTTTTGGGGTGCTTTATGCACTCAAGGTGTTTATACATCGAGGTAGTTAAAGGAATCAATAATAAATATTGCTCGTCACTAATAAATCAAGAATGAATTGGAAACTTGGTTTACTTGATTGAATTGATATTGGATTGATTGTATTGTTTTGCATATGAGTCATCACCAAGTCTAAACTTGTAAATTATGTAAAGTGCAAGATAGATGAGCAATAAAACTCTGAATTTGTGCACATCTAGAGTAATGACAATCAGGGGTTGTGGTACACGAGGCATTAGCCGTGCACTTTTCTAGAGGTCGTCTGATCTACGAGTCTCTTGTTTCAAATACTTTTCAAAAACTAGGAGTTAGATGAGATCTCATACTAGCTACGGTCACGGAGTCGCGCTCGTGGTCGTTGGATGTTTTATTGATGTTTCCAAAAGGAGGCATGGGGTTTTTTTTTATTGATGTTCCAAATGGAGCATGGGATGGACAACCTTGTCTATTGCTTGATCCAATGAATAAAATGAAATGATTTAACTACTATTAACTAGTGAAGTATCAGTAAAACTGACAGTTGAGTCTATAGTTTAATGATGCGTGATGATTGATTATTAGTAGCATGATAGGGAATTCTTATTATATTCCGCGGATGTATGTACTCAGCTTTGTTGATTGCGTGCTTTTGGGTGTCTTTCTTTGGTCATGGCCTACGCCTTTCATTGACCCTGTGACGATCCAATTTTTGCACTTGTAATATTGGGGAGCAGATTAATCACAGGTTCTTACACATGCAGCATTCGCATCTAGGTGGTGGGATTTTGAGCGGAATGTTGGTTGCTTTTCACAATTTATTTTGCTACTTACTTTTGAATTGGTTTAAACTCGGTTTCATTTTGTACTACTTTTACTAGTTTGGGTTTTGAATAAGGGCCTTAATGGTTTCAAGTTGTAAGACTTAATTTGGTTTTGTTTATTGGTTTTGAAACTAATTTATAACTGAATTAGTTTTTCCGCTGCTAATTTCCGATATAGCCTTAATGTTTGAACACGTGGCGGTAGCACTGATATGTCCAATTTATATAATGTTTTACCCCCGTCCCATGGTCATAATTAGTGGTGTTTTTGGCTCTTTAGAGCCACTTTTATTACTAATTTGTGTTTTCTAGTGTTTTTGCAGTTTTGCTTGAGTTTTGTAGGAAATTGCACATTTGGAGCGTTTTTCGGGTTTTTCACGAAGCAACTACGAGCATTAGGAGGACACGACCGTCTTTGAAGCCCAGGACCGGTTAGAGCCGGTGATTAAGGGCTCGGTATGTGATACCGGGGCATATGGATCGAGTATTCAAGACCCGAAGGGGAAATCCGGATTGGGCCGAAGAATCGAGCCCAATCGAAGTCCAAGCCTCGAAGAAGAAGCCGGGCCCGATCGGGCAAGCTTGCGGCCGATCGGGCGGGCGCGCACAAAGGAGCAGCACCAAGAAGGCGCGCCCGATCGGGTGAGCGTAAGCTCGATCGGGCGCGGCGCGTCAGGAAGGGCGAAAGAAAAAAAGGCGGGCCCGATCGGGCGGCCCTTCGCCCGATCGGGCGCGTGTTTTTAGAGGACCTGATTGTCGAGATTGTTAGTTTTCAATTAGGATGTGTTTTAGGGATGTTTAAGTACAATTTTTGGACATAATTTTGATTACCTTCTCTTTTTAGATTTTCTCTCTCTACTTAGAATATTTTTCTCTCTCTAAAATTCTCTTTAACTTTGTTCTTAACTCCATTCCTCAATCCAGATTTCTTTTGGTAACAATTTCTTCTATTTTAATTTTAGTTATTTTCTTTAATCCTTTCATTAGGTCTTGCTTTATTGTTTTGATTAGTTTAAATTTAATTATGTTTGAGTAGTTTCATTTCTAGGGTTTATGGGGATCTAATAAATAATATGAAGGGGTAATTTGTGATTGTTGATTATCAATGCTTGATTGATTTCCTATTGATTGATTTAATGCTATGCAATTAGGTTTGGCCAGATTTAATTGTATGAGTTTAGCAATATTAATTCGAGATTCGACAGATGAGAATTGATGTTTAGGCTTAGTTTCAATAGGCAGACTAATTTATAAATGGTTAAGTCGAGATTCGAGAGATGAGATTTAATACCGGTAAATTAACTCTGTGATTATAATACGTAGCGAAAGCCCTTTATAATCTGATTAATTGATGCTTGATGATTGCTTATTATGATTTGCCCTGGAATATTGTTTATTAGTGAACCTATGCCCTAGGTTTTTCCTTCATTCATTTATACCCTTTTTATTCCCTTCCTACTCTTACCTTTTAGTATTTAATTACCCTTTTTACAACAATTTGTTACTTGATAATTTAGATTGCACTTAATTAGTTAGGAGTAAATTGACTTGTTTTCCTGTGGTTCAACCCTTCTTCCCTATCTGCATAGTTAGTGGATTTAGGTTTTATTTTTGATTGGGTGAATACGGCTTGAGCCTGTCAAATTTTGGCTCCGTTGTCGGGGAAACGGTCTTATTTTTATTTTCTGATTATTTTTGTAGTCTAGATTATCCCCTCTTGTCTTAGAGAACGTTAGTTCTTTGAGGCAATTCTCATATTTGTCTTTTAGTTCCTTGTTTATGCTCAGGTGTTTCAGATCAGGTTACATTCCATTCGATCCTGAGATCGAGCGCTCGTTTCATAGGCAGAGGAACCTTTATAGAAAAATTCTGGCGGGTTCTAAGGAAGACAACAATCGAAGAGACCCTCCCTCTGATTCTAGCGACGCAGAAATTCCTTCAGATTCAGAATCAGAGATGACGGCCCAAAAGAAGCTTAGTGACTACTCGCAGCCGAAGCTCACAGATTTCCCGCACCTTACTCCCACTCCGGCTCTTGATGGAGTTCAATTTGAGATCAAGCCCCAATTTATCACTATGATAGAGAGGAAGAAATTTAGTGGAGCTAAGGGTGAAGATCCTAATCTTCACATTGCAGATTTCTGCCAGTATTGTAACACCATTAGACAAGCCGGGGTCACGCAGGACCAAATCAGGGAGATTCTTTTTCCCTTTTCATTATGTGGCAAAGCTAAATTATGGTTTAATGGTTTGAATAGAACTGCACTTGGTATTACTGACTAGGAAACTCTTGCTTTGAATTTCTATAATAAATATTATCCTTCAGAGAGAACAGCGGTACTAAGGAGTGCTATTCAGAACTTCGCTCAAGAGGCCGATGAAACGCTATATGAGGCTTGGGAGAGGTTCAAGGACCTACAGAGAGAATGCCCCCACCATAATCTAGCACAGTGGAAATTGATCCAAGCTTTCTACAATGGACTTGGAAATTCATTTAGATCGGTTCTAGATTCTGCAGCTAGTGGGAGATTCATGAATTTAAATGTGGACGATGCAGGACAGGTTATTGAAGATATGGAAATACACAATTCCCAATACGGGAATCCAAGAAGGTTTGCAAATAAAGGAAAACATAATGTCGATTCCGTATCCTTTTTGCAAGCTCAATTAACGTCTATTTGTCAAAAATTAGATAACCTTACTACTACTCCTAACTCTGTAGCTAATGTTTCTGCTGTTGCTAACATTGAAGCTTTTTGTGAAAATTGTGGAATTGTAGGGCATTGGGAGCAAGATTGTAGGAGTTCCATGGAACAAGTTAATGCCTTCCAAACCTATAGGCAGAATAACCCATATTCCAACTCTTATAATCCTGGTTACCGGAACCATCCTTATCTCTCTTACCGAAGTACCAATGTACAAAACCCTCCACCTTCACAACAACCACAACAGCAACCTCCACCACAGCAGAAATATTACCATCCTAATTCTGGCTAGAAAAACCAAGCACAACCCTCATCATCTTCTGACCCTGCTATGATAGAAATTAGAGCAATGCTTACCAACATGCAAAAGCATATGGAGAGTAGGGATGCACAAATTGATTCAATTTTAGCTCATAATAAAATCATGGATAATCTAATTGCGTAACTTTCATCTACCCTACAAACCCGTCAGCAGGGAGCTCTACCATCGCAACCAATCCATCCCACAGATCATGCCAATGCAATCACTCTAAGGAGTGGTTCACATTATGATGGACCTCCCATGCCAAAGGAAGATGGACCTGTACCTGATCTAGATTCCTCTATACCAAACACTAATCCTGCTAACCCTGCAGGCCTACAAAAAGATACTAACCCTTCTAATGTTTCTTTGCAGGGTAAATCTCAGGATAAGGGAGGAGATGTGCAGAGCCCGATTATCAAACTACCGTTCCCTAATAGACAATTGAAGAGTAAGTTTGATAAACAATTTGGTAAGTTATTATAGGTTGTGAAAAACCTGGAGGTAACAGTTCCTTTCACAGATTTAATCTCTCAGGTTCCTGCATATGCTAAATTTATGAAAGACATTCTGACTAGGAAAAGGGCCTTTAATGAGGTAGAAACTGTAGCTTTTACAGAGGAGTGTAGCGCTTTATTGCAAAATAAATCCCCTCCTAAATTAAAGGATCCCGACAGTTTTTCTATCCCTTGTGATATAGGGAATGTTTTTATTGATAAAGCTTTGTGTGATTTGGGTGCCAGTGTCAGCGTTATGCCATCGTCTGTCTGTGCTAAACTTAATATGGGAGAATTAAAAGTTACTAATATCACTTTGCAAATGGCGGATCGTTCTGTAAAATACCCCCTAGGTATTTTAGAGGATGTCCCTGTCAGAGTTGGTAAATTTTTTTATTCCTGTTGATTTTGTTGTTTTAGACATGGCAGAGGACACACAAATACCCATTATATTAGGTAGGCCTTTCCTCCATACTGCAGGAGCCATTATTGATGTGAAAAATGGTAAACTAACCCTTTCTGTTGGTGATAATAATGTTACTTTTAATTTAGGGAAAGTTTTGAAAGGGCCTATGCTAGAGGAAAATTGTTGTTATATTGATGTAATTGATATAATGGACGATATTTGTGATGATAGCTTGCCACAGGTTCTTGCAAGGGATCCCCTGGAGGAAATTATTTGTGGGAATTTATCTGCAGATAATGCAAGCGTCTGGGGTAATGAAGTACAAAATATAGAAAGAGCTTTTTCCTTAAAAGAGTTAGACCCCAAGGAGACAATGAAGGTAGTAAATTTAGTTCAGGAATCGAAACCTGCAGAGGTCAAGAAACCTGAACTAAAACCTCTCCCTTCTCATTTAAAATATATTTTTCTGGATGAACAGGAACTATACCCCGTGATCATCAGTACTGCACTTAATGACCTACAAACTTCCCAACTTCTAGGGGTTCTTCAAACCCATAAGAAAGCAATTGGGTACAGTATTGATGATCTTAAGGGTATTAGCCCTGATTTTTGTATGCATAGGATACATTTAGAGGATAACTATAAGCCCTGCATTCAACCCCAAAGAAGGTTGAATCCTAACATGCAGGAAGTAGTCAAGAAAGAGGTTATGAAATTACTTGATGTAGGTATTATTTATCCTATTTCTGACTCCAAGTGGGTAAGTCCTGTGCAGGTAGTGCCAAAAAAGGTGGGATGACTGTGATCACTAATGAAAAAAATGAATTAATTCCCACTAGAACTGTAACAGGGTGGCGTATGTGTATTGATTATCGTAGACTGAACATCGCCACTAAAAAGGACCATTTCCCCCTCCCCTTTATAGATCAAATGCCCGAGAGGTTAGCTAACCATAAGTTCTTTTGCTATTTGGATGGGTATTCGGGATTTTTTCAAATTCCGATTCAACCTGAAGATCAGGAGAAGACAACCTTTACATGCCCCTATGGCACTTTTGCATATCGTAGAACGCCCTTTGGTTTATGTAATGCCCCCTCTACCTTTCAACGTTGTATGATGAGCATCTTTTCTGATTTCATAGAGTTTATTATGGAAGTCTTTATGGATGATTTTAGCGTGTATGGTTCTTCATTTGATTCATGTCTAATAAATCTCACTAAAATTTTAAAACGATGTGAAGAATGCAACTTAGTTCTAAACTGGGAAAAATGTCACTTTATGGTAACAGAGGGAGTAGTTCTAGGTCATATTGTATCTGACAAGGGCATACAAGTCGACAAAGCTAAGATTTCATTGATTGAGCAATTACCTCCCCCAGTTAATGTTAAGGGAGTTAGAAGTTTCTTGGGTCATGCGGGGTTTTATCGTCGCTTTATCAAAGATTTTTCTAAAATTGCTAAACCACTGACTCAGCTTTTACTCAAGGATGCCCCTTTTATTTTTACTGACGAGTGTCTTGAGGCTTTTAACAGGATTAAGCAGGCTTTGATATCGCCACCCATCATATGTGCTCCCGATTAGAATTTACCTTTCGAGATCATGTGTGATGCAAGTGACTTCGCACTAGGAGACGTGCTCGGACAACGAAAGGACAAAGTTTTGCATGCTATTTATTATGCAAGCAAAACTTTGGATGAAGCTCAAGTCAACTATGCCACTACGGAGAAGGAGTTTCTTGCTGTTATATATGCTTTAGAAAAATTTAGATCATATCTTGTTGGTTCTAAAGTCATTGTTTTTACTGACCATGCAGCGTTGAAGTACTTGATAGCTAAGGCGGAATCAAAGCCAAGGCTACTCCGTTGGGTTCTTTTGCTCTAAGATTTTAATATCGAAATAAAAGATAAAAAGGGAGCAGAGAACGTAGTGGCAGACCACTTGTCACGTATCAGGTATGATGAGGGTAAGGATTCTCTTCCTATAGATGATTCTTTCCCTGATGACAATCTATATGTAGTTGTAGAGCAACACCCATGGTATGCCAACTTTGCTAATTATTTAGTGGGTGGCACTCTACCTCCTGACTTGTCCTACCAACAAAAAAAGAAATTCCTTTCGGATGTTAAACATTATTTTTGGGATGATCCTTTTTTGTTTCATGAGTGTGCAGATGGATTATTACGCAAGTGTGTTCCCGAATGGGAAGTCCATGGTGTGCTTACTAGTTGCCACACCTCACCATATGGAGGACATCATGGCCCCACTAAAACGGTGGCCAAGATTAATGAGTCAGGTTTTTATTGGCCTACAATGTTTAAGGATACTAACACTTTTGTGCAGGCTTGTGACTCTTGCCAAAGGACTGGCAACATCTCGCGGCGGCATGAGATGCCTCAAACTGGAATTTTGGAAGTTGAAATTTTTGACGTTTGGGGTGTTGATTACATGGGACCGTTCCCTTCTTCAAAAGGGAACCGCTATATACTTGTCGCCGTCGATTATGTATCCAAGTGGGTTGAGGCCATCGCTACTCCTACTAATGATGCCAAGGTCGTCCACAGACTTTTCAAGAAGACCATCTTTCCAAGATTTGGAGTACCTAGAGCTATAATCAATGACGGAGGATCTCACTTTCATGAGCGGAAGTTGGACACCCTCCTCAAAAGGTATGGTGTCTATCATAGGACAGGTTTAGCCTACCATCCCCAAACTAGTGGCCAAGTTGAAGTTTCTAACCGTGAGATCAAGGCCATTCTAGAGAAGGTGGTGGCAAAGTCAAGGAAAGATTGGAGCGATAGGTTGGATGACACCCTTTGGGCGTACAGAACTGCGTTTAAGACCCCAATAGGTACTACTCCATATAGACTCGTGTACGGTAAAGCATGTCATCTCCTGATCGAATTAGAATACAAGGCATATTGGGCTATTAAGGAGCTTAATTTGGATGTAAACTTAGCGGGAGAAAAGAGGTTATTTCAACTTAACCAACTCGATGAGTTTAGATTGACGGCCTATGATAGTGCTCGTGTCTACAAGGAGAAGACAAAGAGATGGCACGACAAGATGATCCTTCCGATAGAATTCAAAGAGGGTGATAAAGTGTCGTTGTTCAACTCTAGACTTAAACTATTCCTAGGAAAGTTGAGGTCAAGGTGGTCGAGTCCTTTTACTGTAAAAAGGGCTAATAAATTCGGTTCTGTGGAGGTTTTCGATGAACATGGTAACGAGTTCAAGGTTAATGGCCAAAGACTCAAGCTATATCATGAGGGGGCTACGATTGGTGCAGTTGAATTACTTCACCTAAGCGGTTCCGATTCATTTTGAGCTTCAATGTGGTAAGAGGGTCGTGCGGGACCTAGATAAACCAGCGCTTTGGGGGAGGCAACCCGTATCTCTTGCTTTCTAGACTAGTTTTTCATTTATTTTATTTTATTTTATTTTTTTAGAGAGGTGAGGAGAGTGAAATTTTACCTTTCATAAGTGTTTTTGTACAGGTTTTAGATCACAAAGTAAGGAGTTTTCAAGAGAAAAAGTTTGAAGAAAAAAGAAGCTTCAGATTGGGTACGGGCCCGATCGGGCGCGCACCTAGTGGTCATAGTTCGAGCTAAATACGTCCGATCGGGCGCGAAAAATGGAATTTATCGGAGCTCATATTCTCCCGATCGGGCGCGCAAGGAAGGAAGAAAATCAAGGGAAATTTCGTCCGATCGGGCGGAATTTTGGAGAAATCGAGTGACACAAAAAGAAATATCAGGCGAGGCTCGCTCAATCGGGCGAGCATTTTGGCGATTCCAAAGTTCGAGTTCGCGCCCGATCGGGCGCTTATTTCGCATTTCAGCCAAGCTTAAATTTGCCCGATCAGGCGAAGCCGCTCGATCGGGCGCGCCTAAATTCTGGGTATGAAACTCCTTTCTCCCCCTTTCTTTCTTTTTTTTTCTTTCTTACTTCTTCTTCTGCATTCACACTTTCTCTCTCTAAAACCTCCATTTTCAAACCTCCAAACTCACTTTCCTTTCAAAATCTCCTCAAATTCATCCATCAAAACTCAAATTTTTTTACATATTCTTAATCCTCACACCTTCCTATACATTTTCCACCAACTTTCTACCACTTTCTCTCAAGATTTCTCAAAACCCTTAGAGAGAGAAAGCTTCAATACCCAAAATTTTCACTACAAATGGCTTCAAAGAGACCTGGGCAACAAAGGGGTGAAAGTTCTAGGCAACAACAA
The DNA here is from genome assembly GCF_948465745.1 of Chenopodium album. Taxonomy (NCBI): domain Eukaryota; kingdom Viridiplantae; phylum Streptophyta; class Magnoliopsida; order Caryophyllales; family Amaranthaceae; genus Chenopodium; species Chenopodium album. Next base: position 7,961,042 of record NC_137850.1, on the reverse strand, counting down.
CCGATGGTCGATCCGGAGATTCAAATACCGAGATGGGAGGAGGTTGTTATCACCTCAATGGAACAACGAGCTAGAATGCTCAACCTCATCCAGAGGCAGGTAATCTCTACTCGATTCATTCATCATCCTACATTGTGTAGGCTAGGTCTTGATAAACCCATAGATAAATTGTTTAAGGGTATAGGAATGAGTGGTTTCTTCCAAATGCATCATGATACCTATGATTATTTGACATTAGAATTTATTTCTAGTTTCAATATTATTAAAATGAATGCTTTAATCACTCATGTACAATTCCGATTGCTAAACAATGATGTGCGATTAACTTTAAAAGAATTTGGTAAATTGTTTGAGCTTAAATCGGACAAACCTATTGAACCCTCCCAAGACCACATTGCCGTGGTCTACAAGAGACTCACCGGGGAGGGTTTGCTTAACCTCCAACACGCCAAAGGAACGTGGATTCAACATCCCGTCCCAAAGTTTTGGCAAAGGTTTGCCGGCCTCACAATTTTTGGGAGGCATGAACCGGCAAACGTTAGGAGGGATAAACTTGAATTGTTGGCTTCCTATATGATTCCTACCACTGAGAAACTAAACATACCACATAGGATAGCACAACATTTTCAAAGGGCGGCCAATGCGGCCGAGGGGGGTAGGTCTAGGGCGCCTATCTACTTTGGGGGGTTGGTGACCCATATTGCTATTAAACACCTAGGATGGAACCCAACCGGGCATAGGAAAGTGGAGGGTTCAACCCTCATGGACCTAGCTTACTTAGGGGGCCTAAATTGGGTGCAACCTATGGGCGGTGAGACTTGGTGGATAGTCAACCGGGAATCGGGTAGGAGAGACCAAGCATTTACACTACCCAACCCCACCTTGACCAAATTTGAGAAGGGGAAGCCTTCTTACACTTTCGAGATAAACGGTCAAGGCGAGGTTCAAGAACCTCACCTTTCACCACAACACCACCATTCCCCCCAACACCATTCACCACACTACCAACCACCACCCCAACCCTACACCTATGGCATGCCCACCACCTCCGTCGATTATAACATCGACCCCCATGCCCCTTATGACTTTTCGGCTTTTCGGAGCCAACTTGACCGCATAGAGAGGGGGCAAGGGAGAGTGGAGGGCATGGTGCAAAACCTAGACTCTAGGTTAGGCACTTTGGATAGGCGGGTAGGTCATGTAGAGAGGAACCTCGGGAGGGGTTTATACCCTATGTACGATGACTATGCACGCCGAGGGGCTATCCCCCCGAGGCATTAGTTCCCGATTGGTTCCAATACCCCCAAGGAGGGTATTCCACCCCCGGAGCTTTTGGTACTTATGTGGACTACTCTTCAGTCCATGGATATGGGGGTGATGCTCCTTTTGGGGGTATGGGGGGAAATGTAGACCCTAACTACTTTGCAGGTGGTTCGGGCTCCGGTGGTGCTGGAACGAGTCAGGGTCGTACCGGCTCGAGTTATGGAGGAGGCTACGAGAGGATGGATGATGACGAGGAGTAGCTTCTCCTAGCTACCCTCCCAAGTCAATGAGAGCATTGCTTGATTTGGCTTGGGGGGAGATTTCTTGTACATATGGTAACTCTTTCTCTCTTTTCTCTATTTATTGCTTTTCTAGTATAGTTTTATTGCTTTCTAGTGTAGTTTTTATTGCTTTCCTTTATGAAAAAAATACAAAAAAAATTGAAAAATATAAAAATTCAAAAATACGTTCCAATGAATTGTAAATCATGCTTCCCTATGTCCCATAGTTGGAAAATATTGTTTTGATTCTTGGTACATGATAATGAGCTTTGTGAATTTGTTGATCATGATTTGAAGTTTAATTGTTTGGATGCCTAAACATGCGTCAATTTTGCCAACTATTTGTGAATATAGTGCTTGACTAGTTGATTTGGTTAGGAATTGTGTAATAGTTCCTGGTATGTCAAGGAATTTGAGTATTGGTTTGCAACTATTAGTAATGTTTATAAGGCTCAATATTATGCACATTGAGGAGGATGAAGGCATTTGTTCTCTTAGGTAGCCATCAGACGATATCAGATACATTTGTTACCTTCTTGTTACCCATGTTGTTGCTTGTGCCCTTTTTATTGTTTATTTAGCCACATTACAAGCCTATATGAGCCCCATTGGTTACTAGTCCCAAGCTTGGCTTGGGGGAGCTATTAGTTGGTGAGGTGAGGGAGTTGTGGTGTGCATATCATTTACACAATGTGGGAATAAAAGAAGAGTGATTGTTCTTTGATATTTTGATTGGAAAATATTGATGTTTTGTGTTTCAAAGTTGAAAATTTCCAATATGAGGTAAAAAGATAAAAAAAAAAAAAAGAGCAAAGAAAAAAAAAGTTGTTTCAAATGTTCAAATGTTCTATTTGAAGGTTGTTCAAGAAAAAAAAGAAAAAATTCAAAAGAAAAAAAAAGAGGTTCAAGTTTGAAAAAATAAAAGGAAAGAAAAAAAAAGAATAAGTAGTTCAAAGTTTGTTTTAATTCACTCTATTTCATATCATCATACCTTGTGAGTGAGTATGTAAGTGTTGGGATTGTGTTGTGTATATGATTGTTTGGTGAATTTTTGTGGAGATAAGTTGTGATTGGAGAGGTTTGGTCATCACTTGTTTTTGACCTTGGGTTTTAGTAGGATATGGCTCCCTTAAGCATGGCTTTACTCTCACATTTTCCTAAATTTATCCTACCCTTTACCCTAGGCTTACATTACAAGCTTTAAAGACCTTCCGACCTTTGTGCATAAGAGTTGTATGAATGTGAAAGTGTTGTTTATCAATGCAAGTTATGATTTGACATATTTCGAGTCGACTAGTAGGTTGAGCGTACATTGTTTAAACACACGAGAGTGTGAGTTGGGAGGGCATTGTTCACATATAAAGGGGTTGGTTGGAGAGCGATCGAGTACATCTTTTCTCGCCACATAAATGAGAGTTGAGTGTGTGAGCACTAGTCTTGAATTCTATATGCTCATGTGGTTATGCTCATGTGGTTTGCTCTACTTGACAATTGTTGGGGAGGAAGGATGATTAGATGAATGAGATTGATTGATATTGAAGCATGTTCATGAGATTTGCCTTGAATCGTTTGTGCTTGATTTTGTTTACTTGGGATGAAGCATGTTTTATATGTTCATTGATGAGCTCTTTGCTTAGGGACAAGAAAAGGTTTGGCTTGGGGGAGTTTGATATGTCCAATTTATATAATGTTTTACCCCCGTCCCATGGTCATAATTAGTGGTGTTTTTAGCTCTTTAGAGCCACTTTTATTACTAATTTATGTTTTCTAGTGTTTTTGTAGTTTTGCTTGAGTTTTGTAGGAAATTGCACATTTGGAGCGTTTTTCGGGTTTTTCACGAAGCAACTACGAGCATTAGGAGGACACGACCGTCTTTGAAGCCCAGGACCGGTTAGAGCCGGTGATTAAGGGCTCGGTATGTGATACCGGGGCATATGGATCGCGTATTCAAGACCCAAAGGGGAAATCCGGATTGGGCCGAAGAATCGAGCCCAATCGAAGTCCAAGCCTCAAAGAAGAAGTCGGGCCCGATCGGGCAAGCTTGCGCCTGATCGGGCGGGCGCGCACAAAGGAGCAGCACCAAGAAGGCACGCCCGATCGGGTGAACGTAAGCTCGATAGGGCGCGGCGCGTCAGGAAGGGCGAAAGAAAAAAAGGCGGGCCCGATCAACTAGAGAAAAAGGGGATCACCCTGTTACATTCCTTGAGACGACCATAAGGTTTGGTCCCCATAATATAGTCTAGCTAGATTAGAATAGCATAATTCAACCCATCGCGAAATGCCAGGAAAACGACGACGAAATTCACGTATCATGATCAAACGATCAACTAGATTGAAGGTATTTTGAAAATCCACCAACAACATAGAAAGACAACCATCAGAACCACGGTCCTCAATCAACCGATTCACTGCATGAAGAATTGCCTCACCACCTGAAGATACCCCAACACCAAATTGAAGACCATCAAAGTAACTTCCTAAAGATTGGCCAACCAAAACATCACCCACCTTCGAAACCAGACGCTACCAAACAGTACCTGTAACACCCCCAAAATTCGAGTCTTTTTAAAACAATAAGTGTAACCTTTTAAACTTTCAAAACCCGACCATCGAACCCTGGGAGTGTTACCGCTACACTTATTTTCCGTAGAAAATAAATGCAAAGCAAAACGAAATACTATTAAATAAATTAAGTGGTCTAAGTGGTGGCAAAATAAAATAGTCATTACATCAAAACTGCAAATTATTTTAAAAATATCAATTAAAGGAAAATAAATAAGTTTGGAATAAACTAAATTGTCTTAGCTACGTGATTATTCTAACGTCTCCTCACACGTAACCGAGTACCCTCTTACCAACCTGTAAAATAAATCAGAAACAAGAAAAGAGAGAAAACTCCCAAAATCAGATAAACTGAGTAATTTCAACTCCATCCCGTGAAATAAATAATTTTAGTTCGAAAACATTTTATACATAATACAGTTTCATAGACATTATAATACTAAACTGAAATCAAATTGTCACATAATACTTTATTATTTTATTTAAGAAAGGGAAAGATAACGCAAGTAAGCTGGGACTAGTCCCTGTCATCACCTACTTTACAGAGGGTCGCACGTAACCCTAAATGGCCATAAATAAAACAGAATGTCCCTAGTGTGAACACCCCTCACTAATACCCATTGATTAGGAGGAAGACTAAACAACAATATACATTAATTCAAACCAACTAGTAGCAACCATAACTACTAGTGGGCAACCTGTTCTTCACCCTTTCGAGTTTCATTTCCCTTCTTTATTTCAATTTACATTTTAATAGATTAAATTGACCTATCACATTGCACACAAGTATTGAACAAATCAATATAATGCCAAGTAGCAATATTTCAATTTCAGTATTATTATAACATGGTCAATCTACATGACATACCAATTACGACTCGTTTTCCAATAGACCTTGGAGATCATCAATTACATATAATTAATCATCCAATTCCCAAGATTTTAAATACTTTAAAAACTCATATGATACCCATTATTTTTTTTTTTGAAAATACTCATACTAGTATAGAGAAAACTAGTATAACGTTTAATACCATAATATCATATAGTAACACACCCATCACATATAATTACATAAGCACATAGTTGGCACACAATAATTCAAAACAGTTTCTTAACAGGATTCTAAATATGATGGACATTGAAAATTACCTTGATCGTGCGTAAAAACTCAAGGTAATTAACCTCTGAAACGTTCACCTAGTAGCCTCCTCCGTCTACAAATAAACGAGTCCAAGTTAGTCTTAGAATCGAATTAGTTAGGTAACATCATTAATACTTGATGCCTATTACTAATGCACCTTACGTAAGAAGAAAGAAAGTAATTTTTTTATTTTTTTTATAAAAAGATGTCTGCCAACTCTTTCTAACTTTGTAAAATAATTACTCATCTTTCCCACAATTGTTGCTCACCTAACCATTGTCTGTAATTGAAAGAATCATCTTACAGTTTACGGAAGACCAAACAAAAACCCCTTTTTTTAAAAAAAGAAAAAATAATAAAATAAAAATAAATAATAAAAACCATACTCCTTAAACTATGAATCGGAAGAAGCCAATGAAATATAACTCAAGGTCAAGGAACGAAGGCGTAGTTCGTAGTGGGTTGGCTAACAATTATTATAAGAAGGATGAAGGTGAAGAAGAAACATGGCTTAACACTATACTCAATCAATTATAGTTGGTGATTTAGCAGATGGCACAAACTAAAGAAGAATAGGTTTAAGGGAAAAGAAAGCTTCCTGGAGCTAATATTTTCTCATGGCAATGTGGGTGCGTGAGATAGAGAATTTATAAACTTAATATTGTGATGGTAGATTTATCTAGAAGGTCTAAAAGATAAGAACTGATTTCAAATAGAATTTGTTTTTTTTTAATCCGATAACACCAATTAATCGGTTTCTCATTCATTTTTTTTAATTTAAAATCAGTTTCC